>NC_064931.1:16539190-18939190 GCF_023897955.1 Schistocerca gregaria
CCCAATTGCTCACCAAGTCTGCCATTTTTTCTTACTGTGGCCAGTCTGCCAGAAGCGATATGTCACTAGTTGTGTATCATAAAAGAGTCATCGTTACTCCTCCCAGGGGTTATTCGAGATATCTTAATCGAAACCCTAGTAACGAGGCATTGGCTACATTAAGAGAGTCATAGTTACTCGTCCCAATTGCTCACCCAGTCCAACATTTTTTCTTACTGTGGCCAGTCTGCCAGAACCGATATGTCACTAGTTGTGTATCATAAAAGAGTCGTCGTTACTCCTCCCAGGGGTTATTCGAGATATCTTAATCGAAACCCTAGTAACGAGACATTGGCTACCTTAAGAGAGTCATAGTTACTCGTCCCAACTGCTCACCCAGTAAAACGTTTTTTCTTACTGCGGCCAGTCTGCCAGAAGCGATATTTCACTAGTTGTGTATCATAAAAGAGTGATCTTTACTCATCCCAGGGGTTATTCGAGATATCTTAATCGAAACCCTAGTAACGAGGCATTGGCTACCTTAAGAGAGTCATAGTTACTCGTCCCAATTGCTCACCCAGTCCAACATTTTTTCTTACTGCGGCCAGTCTGCCAGAAGCGATATGTCACTAGATGTGTATCATAAAAGAGTCATCGTTACTCCTCCCAGGGGTTATTCGAGATATCTTAATCGAAACCCTAGTAACGAGGCATTGGCTACCTTAAGAGAGTCATAGTTACTCGTCCCAATTGCTCACCCAGTTTGCCATCTTTTCTTACTGTGGCCAATCTGCCAGAAGCGATATGTCACTAGTTGTGTATCATAAAAGAGTCATCGTTTCTCCTCCCAGGGGTAATTCGAGATATCTTAATCGAAACCCTAGTAACGAGGCATTGGCTACCTTAAGAGAGTCATAGTTACTCGTCCCAATAGCTCACCCAGTCCTGCACTTTTTCTTACTGCGGCCAGTCTGCCACAAGCGATATGTCACTAGTTGTGTATCATAAAAGAGTAATCGTTTCTCCTCCCAGGGGTTATTCGAGATATCTTAATCGAAACCCTAGTAACGAGGCAGTGACTACCTTAAGAGAGTCATAGTTACTCGTCCCAATTGCTCACCCAGTCTGCCATTTTTTCTTACTGTGGCCAGTCTGCCAGTACCGATATGTCACTAGTTGTGTATCATAATAGAGTTATCGTTTCTCCTCCCAGGGATTATTCGAGATATCTTAATCGAAACCCTAGTAACGAGACATTGGCTACCTTAAGAGAGTCATAGTTACTCGTCCCAATTGCTCACCCAGTAAAACGTTTTTTCTTATTGCGGCCAGTCTGCCAGAAGCGATATTTCACTAGTTGTGTATCATAAAAGAGTGATCGATACTCCTCCCAGGGGTTATTCGAGATATCTTAATCTAAACCCTAGTAACGAGGCATTGGCTACCTTAAGAGAGTCATAGTTACTCGTCCCAATTGCTCACCCAGTCCAACATTTTTTCTTACTGCAGCCAGTCTGCCAGAAGCGATATGTCACTAGTTGTGTATCATAAAAGAGTCGTCGTTACTCCTCCCAGGGGTTATTCGAGATATCTTAATCGAAACCCTAGTAACGAGGCATTGGCTACCTTAAGAGAGTCATAGTTACTCGTCCCAATTGCTCACCCAGTCCAACATTTTTTCTTACTGCGACCAGTCTGCCAGAAGCGATATGTCAATAGTTGTGTATCATAAAAGAGTCATCGTTACTCCTCCCAGGGGTTATTCGAGATATCTTAATCGAAACCCTAGTAACGTGGCATTGGCTACCTTAAGAGAGTCATAGTTACTCGTCCCAATTGCTCACCCAGTCTGCAATTTTTTCTTACTGTGGCCAGTCTGCCAGAAGCGATATGTCACTAGTTGTGTATAAAAAAGGAGTCATCGTTTCTCCTCCCAGGGGTTATTCGAGATATCTTAATCGAAGCCCTAGTAACGAAGCATTGGCTACCTTAAGAGAGTCATAGTTACTCGTCCCAATTGCTCACCAAGTCTGCGATTTTTTCTTACTGTGGCCAGTCTGCCAGAAGCGATATGTCACTAGTTGTGTATCATAAAAGAGTCATCGTTACTCCTCCCAGGGGTTATTCGAGATATCTTAATCGAAACCCTAGTAACGAGGCATTGGCTACATTAAGAGAGTCATAGTTACTCGTCCCAATTGCTCACTCAGTCCAACATTTTTTCTTACTGCAGCCAGTCTGCCAGAAGCGATATGTCACTAGTTGTGTATCATAAAAGAGTCGTCGTTACTCCTATCAGGGGTTATTCGAGATATCTTAATCGAAACCCTAGTAACGAGGCATTGGCTACCTTAAGAGAGTCATAGTTACTCGTCCCTAATGCTCACCCAGTCCAACATTTTTTCTTACTGCAGCCAGTCTGCCAGAACCGATATGTCACTAGTTGTGTATCATAAAAGAGTCATCGTTTCTCCTCCCAGGGGTTATTCGAGATATCTTAATCAAAACCCTAGTAAAGAGGCATTGGCTACCTTAAGAGAGTCATAGTTACTCGTCCCAATTGCTCACCCAGTCCAACATTTTTTCTTACTGCAGCCAGTCTGCCAGAAGCGATATGTCAATAGTTGTGTATCATAAAAGAGTCGTCGTTACTCCTCCCAGGGGTTATTCGAGATATCTTAATCGAAACCCTAGTAACGAGGCATTGGCTACCTTAAGAGAGTCATAGTTACTCGTCCCAATTGCTCACCCAGTCCAACATTTTTTCTTACTGCGACCAGTCTGCCAGAAGCGATATGTCAATAGTTGTGTATCATAAAAGAGTCATCTTTACTCCTCCCAGAGGTTATTCGAGATATCTTAATCGAAACCCTAGTAACGTGGCATTGGTTACCTTAAGAGAGTCATAGTTACTCGTCCCAATTGCTCCCCCAGTCTGCCATTTTTTCTTACTGTGGCCAGTCTGCCAGAAGCGATATGTCACTAGTTGTGTATCATAAAAGAGTCATCGTTACTCCTCCCAGGGGTTATTCGAGATATCTTAATCGAAACCCTAGTAACGAGGCATTGGCTACATTAAGAGAGTCATAGTTACTCGTCCCAATTGCTCACCCAGTCCAACATTTTTTCTTACTGCAGCCAGTCTGCCAGAAGCGATATGTCAATAGTTGTGTATCATAAAAGAGTCGTCGTTACTCCTCCCAGGGGTTATTCGAGATATCTTAATCGAAACCCTAGTAACGAGGCATTGGCTACCTTAAGAGAGTCATAGTTACTCGTCCCAATTGCTCACCCAGTCCAACATTTTTTCTTACTGCGACCAGTCTGCCAGAAGCGATATGTCAATAGTTGTGTATCATAAAAGAGTCATCTTTACTCCTCCCAGGGGTTATTCGAGATATCTTAATCGAAACCCTAGTAACGTGGCATTGGTTACCTTAAGAGAGTCATAGTTACTCGTCCCAATTGCTCCCCCAGTCTGCCATTTTTTCTTACTGTGGCCAGTCTGCCAGAAGCGATATGTCACTAGTTGTGTATCATAAAAGAGTCATCGTTACTCCTCCCAGGGGTTATTCGAGATATCTTAATCGAAACCCTAGTAACGAGGCAGTGACTACCTTAAGAGAGTCATAGTTACTCGTCCCAATTGCTCACCCAGTCTGCCATTTTTTCTTACTGTGGCCAGTCTGCCAGTACCGATATGTCACTAGTTGTGTATCATAATAGAGTTATCGTTTCTCCTCCCAGGGATTATTCGAGATATCTTAATCGAAACCCTAGTAACGAGACATTGGCTACCTTAAGAGAGTCATAGTTACTCGTCCCAATTGCTCACCCAGTAAAACGTTTTTTCTTATTGCGGCCAGTCTGCCAGAAGCGATATTTCACTAGTTGTGTATCATAAAAGAGTGATCGATACTCCTCCCAGGGGTTATTCGAGATATCTTAATCTAAACCCTAGTAACGAGGCATTGGCTACCTTAAGAGAGTCATAGTTACTCGTCCCAATTGCTCACCCAGTCCAACATTTTTTCTTACTGCAGCCAGTCTGCCAGAAGCGATATGTCACTAGTTGTGTATCATAAAAGAGTCGTCGTTACTCCTCCCAGGGGTTATTCGAGATATCTTAATCGAAACCCTAGTAACGAGGCATTGGCTACCTTAAGAGAGTCATAGTTACTCGTCCCAATTGCTCACCCTGTCCAACATTTTTTCTTACTGCGACCAGTCTGCCAGAAGCGATATGTCAATAGTTGTGTATCATAAAAGAGTCATCGTTACTCCTCCCAGGGGTTATTCGAGATATCTTAATCGAAACCCTAGTAACGTGGCATTGGCTACCTTAAGAGAGTCATAGTTACTCGTCCCAATTGCTCACCCAGTCTGCAATTTTTTCTTACTGTGGCCAGTCTGCCAGAAGCGATATGTCACTAGTTGTGTATAAAAAAGGAGTCATCGTTTCTCCTCCCAGGGGTTATTCGAGATATCTTAATCGAAGCCCTAGTAACGAGGCATTGGCTACCTTAAGAGAGTCATAGTTACTCGTCCCAATTGCTCACCATGTCTGCGATTTTTTCTTACTGTGGCCAGTCTGCCAGAAGCGATATGTCACTAGTTGTGTATCATAAAAGAGTCATCGTTACTCCTCCCAGGGGTTATTCGAGATATCTTAATCGAAACCCTAGTAACGAGGCATTGGCTACATTAAGAGAGTCATAGTTACTCGTCCCAATTGCTCACCCAGTCCAACATTTTTTCTTACTGCAGCCAGTCTGCCAGAAGCGATATGTCACTAGTTGTGTATCATAAAAGAGTCGTCGTTACTCCTATCAGGGGTTATTCGAGATATCTTAATCGAAACCCTAGTAACGAGGCATTGGCTACCTTAAGAGAGTCATAGTTACTCGTCCCTAATGCTCACCCAGTCCAACATTTTTTCTTACTGCAGCCAGTCTGCCAGAACCGATATGTCACTAGTTGTGTATCATAAAAGAGTCATCGTTTCTCCTCCCAGGGGTTATTCGAGATATCTTAATCAAAACCCTAGTAAAGAGGCATTGGCTACCTTAAGAGAGTCATAGTTACTCGTCCCAATTGCTCACCCAGTCCAACATTTTTTCTTACTGCAGCCAGTCTGCCAGAAGCGATATGTCAATAGTTGTGTATCATAAAAGAGTCGTCGTTACTCCTCCCAGGGGTTATTCGAGATATCTTAATCGAAACCCTAGTAACGAGGCATTGGCTACCTTAAGAGAGTCATAGTTACTCGTCCCAATTGCTCACCCAGTCCAACATTTTTTCTTACTGCGACCAGTCTGCCAGAAGCGATATGTCAATAGTTGTGTATCATAAAAGAGTCATCGTTACTCCTCCCAGGGGTTATTCGATATATCTTAATCGAAACCCTAGTAACGTGGCATTGGTTACCTTAAGAGAGTCATAGTTACTCGTCCCAATTGCTCCCCCAGGCTGCCATTTTTTCTTACTGTGGCCAGTCTGCCAGAAGCGATATGTCACTAGTTGTGTATCAAAAAGGAGTCATCGTTTCTCCTCCCAGGGGTTATTCGAGATATCTTAATCGAAGCCCTAGTAACGAGGCATTGGCTACCTTAAGAGAGTCATAGTTACTCGTCCCAATTGCTCACCAAGTCTGCGATTTTTTCTTACTGAGGCCAGTCTGCCAGAAGCGATATGTCACTAGTTGTGTATCATAAAAGAGTCATCGTTTCTCCTCCCAGGGGTTATTCGAGATATCTTAATCGAAACCCTAGTAACGAGGCATTGGCTACCTTAAGAGAGTCATAGTTACTCATCCCAATTGCTCACCAAGTCTGCCATTTTTTCTTACTGTGGCCAGTCTGCCAGAAGCGATATGTCACTAGTTGTGTATCATAAAAGAGTCATCGTTACTCCTCCCAGGGGTTATTCGAGATATCTTAATCGAAACCCTAGTAACGAGACATTGGCTACCTTAAGAGAGTCATAGTTACTCGACCCAACTGCTCACCCAGTAAAACGTTTTTTCTTACTGCGGCCAGTCTGCCAGAAGCGATATTTCACTAGTTGTGTATCATAAAAAAGAGATTGTTACTCCTCCCAGGGGTTATTCGATATATTTTAATCGAAACCCTAGTGACGAGGCATTGGCTACCTTAAGAGAGTCATCGTTAGTCGTCCCAATTGCTCACCCAGTAAAACGTTTTTTCTTACCGCGGCCAGTCTGCCAGAAGCGATATGTCACTAGTTGTGTATCATAAAAGAGTCGTCGTTACTCCTCCCAGGGGTTATTCGAGATATCTTAATCGAAACCCTAGTAACGAGGCATTGGCTACCTTAAGAGAGTCATAGTTACTCGTCCCAATTGCTCACCCACTCCAACATTTTTTCTTACTGCGACCAGTCTGCCAGAAGCGATATGTCAATAGTTGTGTATCATAAAAGAGTGATCGTTTTTCCTCCCAGGGGTTATTCGAGATATCTTAATCGAAACCCTAGTAACGAGGCATTGGCTACCTTAAGAGAGTCATAGTTACTCGTCCCAATTGCGCACCCAGTCTGCCATTTTTTCTTACTGTGGCCAGTCTGCCAGAAGCGATATGTCACTAGTTGTGTATCATAAAAGAGTCATCGTTTCTCCTCCCAGGGGTTATTCGAAATATCTTAATCGAAACCCTAGTAACGAGGCATTGGCTACCTTAAGAGAGTCATAGTTACTCGTCCCAATTGCTCACCCAGTCCAACATTTTTTCTTACTGCGACCAGTCTGCCAGAAGCGATATGTCAATAGTTGTGTATCATAAAAGAGTCATCGTTACTCCTCCCAGGGGTTATTCGAGATATCTTAATCGAAACCCTAGTAACGTGGCATTGGTTACCTTAAGAGAGTCATAGTTACTCGTCCCAATTGCTCCCCCAGGCTGCCATTTTTTCTTACTGTGGCCAGTCTGCCAGAAGCGATATGTCACTAGTTGTGTATCAAAAAGGAGTCATCGTTTCTCCTCCCAGGGGTTATTCGAGATATCTTAATCGAAGCCCTAGTAACGAGGCATTGGCTACCTTAAGAGAGTCATAGTTACTCGTCCCAATTGCTCACCAAGTCTGCGATTTTTTCTTACTGAGGCCAGTCTGCCAGAAGCGATATGTCACTAGTTGTGTATCATAAAAGAGTCATCGTTTCTCCTCCCAGGGGTTATTCGAGATATCTTAATCGAAACCCTAGTAACGAGGCATTGGCTACCTTAAGAGAGTCATAGTTACTCATCCCAATTGCTCACCAAGTCTGCCATTTTTTCTTACTGTGGCCAGTCTGCCAGAAGCGATATGTCACTAGTTGTGTATCATAAAAGAGTCATCGTTACTCCTCCCAGGGGTTATTCGAGATATCTTAATCGAAACCCTAGTAACGAGACATTGGCTACCTTAAGAGAGTCATAGTTACTCGACCCAACTGCTCACCCAGTAAAACGTTTTTTCTTACTGCGGCCAGTCTGCCAGAAGCGATATTTCACTAGTTGTGTATCATAAAAAAGAGATTGTTACTCCTCCCAGGGGTTATTCGATATATTTTAATCGAAACCCTAGTGACGAGGCATTGGCTACCTTAAGAGAGTCATCGTTAGTCGTCCCAATTGCTCACCCAGTAAAACGTTTTTTCTTACCGCGGCCAGTCTGCCAGAAGCGATATGTCACTAGTTGTGTATCATAAAAGAGTCGTCGTTACTCCTCCCAGGGGTTATTCGAGATATCTTAATCGAAACCCTAGTAACGAGGCATTGGCTACCTTAAGAGAGTCATAGTTACTCGTCCCAATTGCTCACCCACTCCAACATTTTTTCTTACTGCGACCAGTCTGCCAGAAGCGATATGTCAATAGTTGTGTATCATAAAAGAGTGATCGTTTTTCCTCCCAGGGGTTATTCGAGATATCTTAATCGAAACCCTAGTAACGAGGCATTGGCTACCTTAAGAGAGTCATAGTTACTCGTCCCAATTGCGCACCCAGTCTGCCATTTTTTCTTACTGTGGCCAGTCTGCCAGAAGCGATATGTCACTAGTTGTGTATCATAAAAGAGTCATCGTTTCTCCTCCCAGGGGTTATTCGAGATATCTTAATCGAAACCCTAGTAACGAGGCATTGACTACCTTAAGAGAGTCATAGTTACTCATCCCAATTGCTCACCAAGTCTGCCATTTTTTCTTACTGTGGCCAGTCTGCCAGAAGCGATATGTCACTAGTTGTGTATCATAAAAGAGTCATCGTTACACCTCCCAGGGGTTATTCGAGATATCTTAATCGAAACCCTAGTAACGAGGCATTGGCTACCTTAAGAGAGTCATAGTTACTCGTCCCAATTGCTCACCAAGTCTGCCATTTTTTCTTACTGTGGCCAGTCTGCCAGAAGCGATATGTCACTAGTTGTGTATCATAAAAGAGTCATCGTTACTCCTCCCAGGGGTTATTCGAGATATCTTAATCGAAACCCTAGTAACGAGGCATTGGCTACATTAAGAGAGTCATAGTTACTCGTCCCAATTGCTCACCCAGTCCAACATTTTTTCTTACTGTGGCCAGTCTGCCAGAACCGATATGTCACTAGTTGTGTATCATAAAAGAGTCGTCGTTACTCCTCCCAGGGGTTATTCGAGATATCTTAATCGAAACCCTAGTAACGAGACATTGGCTACCTTAAGAGAGTCATAGTTACTCGTCCCAACTGCTCACCCAGTAAAACGTTTTTTCTTACTGCGGCCAGTCTGCCAGAAGCGATATTTCACTAGTTGTGTATCATAAAAGAGTGATCTTTACTCATCCCAGGGGTTATTCGAGATATCTTAATCGAAACCCTAGTAACGAGGCATTGGCTACCTTAAGAGAGTCATAGTTACTCGTCCCAATTGCTCACCCAGTCCAACATTTTTTCTTACTGCGGCCAGTCTGCCAGAAGCGATATGTCACTAGATGTGTATCATAAAAGAGTCATCGTTACTCCTCCCAGGGGTTATTCGAGATATCTTAATCGAAACCCTAGTAACGAGGCATTGGCTACCTTAAGAGAGTCATAGTTACTCGTCCCAATTGCTCACCCAGTTTGCCATCTTTTCTTACTGTGGCCAATCTGCCAGAAGCGATATGTCACTAGTTGTGTATCATAAAAGAGTCATCGTTTCTCCTCCCAGGGGTAATTCGAGATATCTTAATCGAAACCCTAGTAACGAGGCATTGGCTACCTTAAGAGAGTCATAGTTACTCGTCCCAATAGCTCACCCAGTCCTGCACTTTTTCTTACTGCGGCCAGTCTGCCACAAGCGATATGTCACTAGTTGTGTATCATAAAAGAGTAATCGTTTCTCCTCCCAGGGGTTATTCGAGATATCTTAATCGAAACCCTAGTAACGAGGCAGTGACTACCTTAAGAGAGTCATAGTTACTCGTCCCAATTGCTCACCCAGTCTGCCATTTTTTCTTACTGTGGCCAGTCTGCCAGTACCGATATGTCACTAGTTGTGTATCATAATAGAGTTATCGTTTCTCCTCCCAGGGATTATTCGAGATATCTTAATCGAAACCCTAGTAACGAGACATTGGCTACCTTAAGAGAGTCATAGTTACTCGTCCCAATTGCTCACCCAGTAAAACGTTTTTTCTTATTGCGGCCAGTCTGCCAGAAGCGATATTTCACTAGTTGTGTATCATAAAAGAGTGATCGATACTCCTCCCAGGGGTTATTCGAGATATCTTAATCTAAACCCTAGTAACGAGGCATTGGCTACCTTAAGAGAGTCATAGTTACTCGTCCCAATTGCTCACCCAGTCTGCAATTTTTTCTTACTGTGGCCAGTCTGCCAGAAGCGATATGTCACTAGTTGTGTATAAAAAAGGAGTCATCGTTTCTCCTCCCAGGGGTTATTCGAGATATCTTAATCGAAGCCCTAGTAACGAAGCATTGGCTACCTTAAGAGAGTCATAGTTACTCGTCCCAATTGCTCACCAAGTCTGCGATTTTTTCTTACTGTGGCCAGTCTGCCAGAAGCGATATGTCACTAGTTGTGTATCATAAAAGAGTCATCGTTACTCCTCCCAGGGGTTATTCGAGATATCTTAATCGAAACCCTAGTAACGAGGCATTGGCTACATTAAGAGAGTCATAGTTACTCGTCCCAATTGCTCACCCAGTCCAACATTTTTTCTTACTGCAGCCAGTCTGCCAGAAGCGATATGTCACTAGTTGTGTATCATAAAAGAGTCGTCGTTACTCCTATCAGGGGTTATTCGAGATATCTTAATCGAAACCCTAGTAACGAGGCATTGGCTACCTTAAGAGAGTCATAGTTACTCGTCCCTAATGCTCACCCAGTCCAACATTTTTTCTTACTGCAGCCAGTCTGCCAGAACCGATATGTCACTAGTAGTGTATCATAAAGAGTCATCGTTTCTCCTCCCAGGGGTTATTCGAGATATCTTAATCAAAACCCTAGTAAAGAGGCATTGGCTACCTTAAGAGAGTCATAGTTACTCGTCCCAATTGCTCACCCAGTCCAACATTTTTTCTTACTGCAGCCAGTCCGCCAGAAGCGATATGTCAATAGTTGTGTATCATAAAAGAGTCGTCGTTACTCCTCCCAGGGGTTATTCGAGATATCTTAATCGAAACCCTAGTAACGAGGCATTGGCTACCTTAAGAGAGTCATAGTTACTCGTCCCAATTGCTCACCCAGTCCAACATTTTTTCTTACTGCGACCAGTCTGCCAGAAGCGATATGTCAATAGTTGTGTATCATAAAAGAGTCATCTTTACTCCTCCCAGGGGTTATTCGAGATATCTTAATCGAAACCCTAGTAACGTGGCATTGGTTACCTTAAGAGAGTCATAGTTACTCGTCCCAATTGCTCCCCCAGTCTGCCATTTTTTCTTACTGTGGCCAGTCTGCCAGAAGCGATATGTCACTAGTTGTGTATCATAAAAGAGTCATCGTTACTCCTCCCAGGGGTTATTCGAGATATCTTAATCGAAACCCTAGTAACGAGGCATTGGCTACATTAAGAGAGTCATAGTTACTCGTCCCAATTGCTCACCCAGTCCAACATTTTTTCTTACTGCAGCCAGTCTGCCAGAAGCGATATGTCAATAGTTGTGTATCATAAAAGAGTCGTCGTTACTCCTCCCAGGGGTTATTCGAGATATCTTAATCGAAACCCTAGTAACGAGGCATTGGCTACCTTAAGAGAGTCATAGTTACTCGTCCCAATTGCTCACCCAGTCCAACATTTTTTCTTACTGCGACCAGTCTGCCAGAAGCGATATGTCAATAGTTGTGTATCATAAAAGAGTCATCTTTACTCCTCCCAGGGGTTATTCGAGATATCTTAATCGAAACCCTAGTAACGTGGCATTGGTTACCTTAAGAGAGTCATAGTTACTCGTCCCAATTGCTCCCCCAGTCTGCCATTTTTTCTTACTGTGGCCAGTCTGCCAGAAGCGATATGTCACTAGTTGTGTATCATAAAAGAGTCATCGTTACTCCTCCCAGGGGTTATTCGAGATATCTTAATCGAAACCCTAGTAACGAGGCAGTGACTACCTTAAGAGAGTCATAGTTACTCGTCCCAATTGCTCACCCAGTCTGCCATTTTTTCTTACTGTGGCCAGTCTGCCAGTACCGATATGTCACTAGTTGTGTATCATAATAGAGTTATCGTTTCTCCTCCCAGGGATTATTCGAGATATCTTAATCGAAACCCTAGTAACGAGACATTGGCTACCTTAAGAGAGTCATAGTTACTCGTCCCAATTGCTCACCCAGTAAAACGTTTTTTCTTATTGCGGCCAGTCTGCCAGAAGCGATATTTCACTAGTTGTGTATCATAAAAGAGTGATCGATACTCCTCCCAGGGGTTATTCGAGATATCTTAATCTAAACCCTAGTAACGAGGCATTGGCTACCTTAAGAGAGTCATAGTTACTCGTCCCAATTGCTCACCCAGTCCAACATTTTTTCTTACTGCAGCCAGTCTGCCAGAAGCGATATGTCACTAGTTGTGTATCATAAAAGAGTCGTCGTTACTCCTCCCAGGGGTTATTCGAGATATCTTAATCGAAACCCTAGTAACGAGGCATTGGCTACCTTAAGAGAGTCATAGTTACTCGTCCCAATTGCTCACCCTGTCCAACATTTTTTCTTACTGCGACCAGTCTGCCAGAAGCGATATGTCAATAGTTGTGTATCATAAAAGAGTCATCGTTACTCCTCCCAGGGGTTATTCGAGATATCTTAATCGAAACCCTAGTAACGTGGCATTGGCTACCTTAAGAGAGTCATAGTTACTCGTCCCAATTGCTCACCCAGTCTGCAATTTTTTCTTACTGTGGCCAGTCTGCCAGAAGCGATATGTCACTAGTTGTGTATAAAAAAGGAGTCATCGTTTCTCCTCCCAGGGGTTATTCGAGATATCTTAATCGAAGCCCTAGTAACGAGGCATTGGCTACCTTAAGAGAGTCATAGTTACTCGTCCCAATTGCTCACCATGTCTGCGATTTTTTCTTACTGTGGCCAGTCTGCCAGAAGCGATATGTCACTAGTTGTGTATCATAAAAGAGTCATCGTTACTCCTCCCAGGGGTTATTCGAGATATCTTAATCGAAACCCTAGTAACGAGGCATTGGCTACATTAAGAGAGTCATAGTTACTCGTCCCAATTGCTCACCCAGTCCAACATTTTTTCTTAATGCAGCCAGTCTGCCAGAAGCGATATGTCACTAGTTGTGTATCATAAAAGAGTCGTCGTTACTCCTATCAGGGGTTATTCGAGATATCTTAATCGAAACCCTAGTAACGAGGCATTGGCTACCTTAAGAGAGTCATAGTTACTCGTCCCTAATGCTCACCCAGTCCAACATTTTTTCTTACTGCAGCCAGTCTGCCAGAACCGATATGTCACTAGTTGTGTATCATAAAAGAGTCATCGTTTCTCCTCCCAGGGGTTATTCGAGATATCTTAATCAAAACCCTAGTAAAGAGGCATTGGCTACCTTAAGAGAGTCATAGTTACTCGTCCCAATTGCTCACCCAGTCCAACATTTTTTCTTACTGCAGCCAGTCTGCCAGAAGCGATATGTCAATAGTTGTGTATCATAAAAGAGTCGTCGTTACTCCTCCCAGGGGTTATTCGAGATATCTTAATCGAAACCCTAGTAACGAGGCATTGGCTACCTTAAGAGAGTCATAGTTACTCGTCCCAATTGCTCACCCAGTCCAACATTTTTTCTTACTGCGACCAGTCTGCCAGAAGCGATATGTCAATAGTTGTGTATCATAAAAGAGTCATCGTTACTCCTCCCAGGGGTTATTCGATATATCTTAATCGAAACCCTAGTAACGTGGCATTGGTTACCTTAAGAGAGTCATAGTTACTCGTCCCAATTGCTCCCCCAGGCTGCCATTTTTTCTTACTGTGGCCAGTCTGCCAGAAGCGATATGTCACTAGTTGTGTATCAAAAAGGAGTCATCGTGTCTCCTCCCAGGGGTTATTCGAGATATCTTAATCGAAGCCCTAGTAACGAGGCATTGGCTACCTTAAGAGAGTCATAGTTACTCGTCCCAATTGCTCACCAAGTCTGCGATTTTTTCTTACTGAGGCCAGTCTGCCAGAAGCGATATGTCACTAGTTGTGTATCATAAAAGAGTCATCGTTTCTCCTCCCAGGGGTTATTCGAGATATCTTAATCGAAACCCTAGTAACGAGGCATTGGCTACCTTAAGAGAGTCATAGTTACTCATCCCAATTGCTCACCAAGTCTGCCATTTTTTCTTACTGTGGCCAGTCTGCCAGAAGCGATATGTCACTAGTTGTGTATCATAAAAGAGTCATCGTTACTCCTCCCAGGGGTTATTCGAGATATCTTAATCGAAACCCTAGTAACGAGACATTGGCTACCTTAAGAGAGTCATAGTTACTCGACCCAACTGCTCACCCAGTAAAACGTTTTTTCTTACTGCGGCCAGTCTGCCAGAAGCGATATTTCACTAGTTGTGTATCATAAAAAAGAGATTGTTACTCCTCCCAGGGGTTATTCGATATATTTTAATCGAAACCCTAGTGACGAGGCATTGGCTACCTTAAGAGAGTCATCGTTAGTCGTCCCAATTGCTCACCCAGTAAAACGTTTTTTCTTACCGCGGCCAGTCTGCCAGAAGCGATATGTCACTAGTTGTGTATCATAAAAGAGTCGTCGTTACTCCTCCCAGGGGTTATTCGAGATATCTTAATCGAAACCCTAGTAACGAGGCATTGGCTACCTTAAGAGAGTCATAGTTACTCGTCCCAATTGCTCACCCACTCCAACATTTTTTCTTACTGCGACCAGTCTGCCAGAAGCGATATGTCAATAGTTGTGTATCATAAAAGAGTGATCGTTTTTCCTCCCAGGGGTTATTCGAGATATCTTAATCGAAACCCTAGTAACGAGGCATTGGCTACCTTAAGAGAGTCATAGTTACTCGTCCCAATTGCGCACCCAGTCTGCCATTTTTTCTTACTGTGGCCAGTCTGCCAGAAGCGATATGTCACTAGTTGTGTATCATAAAAGAGTCATCGTTTCTCCTCCCAGGGGTTATTCGAGATATCTTAATCGAAACCCTAGTAACGAGGCATTGGCTACCTTAAGAGAGTCATAGTTACTCATCCCAATTGCTCACCAAGTCTGCCATTTTTTCTTACTGTGGCCAGTCTGCCAGAAGCGATATGTCACTAGTTGTGTATCATAAAAGAGTCATCGTTACACCTCCCAGGGGTTATTCGAGATATCTTAATCGAAACCCTAGTAACGAGGCATTGGCTACCTTAAGAGAGTCATAGTTACTCGTCCCAATTGCTCACCAAGTCTGCCATTTTTTCTTACTGTGGCCAGTCTGCCAGAAGCGATATGTCACTAGTTGTGTATCATAAAAGAGTCATCGTTACTCCTCCCAGGGGTTATTCGAGATATCTTAATCGAAACCCTAGTAACGAGGCATTGGCTACATTAAGAGAGTCATAGTTACTCGTCCCAATTGCTCACCCAGTCCAACATTTTTTCTTACTGTGGCCAGTCTGCCAGAACCGATATGTCACTAGTTGTGTATCATAAAAGAGTCGTCGTTACTCCTCCCAGGGGTTATTCGAGATATCTTAATCGAAACCCTAGTAACGAGACATTGGCTACCTTAAGAGAGTCATAGTTACTCGTCCCAATTGCTCACCCAGTAAAACGTTTTTTCTTACTGCGGCCAGTCTGCCAGAAGCGATATTTCACTAGTTGTGTATCATAAAAGAGTGATCTTTACTCATCCCAGGGGTTATTCGAGATATCTTAATCGAAACCCTAGTAACGAGGCATTGGCTACCTTAAGAGAGTCATAGTTACTCGTCCCAATTGCTCACCCAGTCCAACATTTTTTCTTACTGCGGCCAGTCTGCCAGAAGCGATATGTCACTAGATGTGTATCATAAAAGAGTCATCGTTACTCCTCCCAGGGGTTATTCGAGATATCTTAATCGAAACCCTAGTAACGAGGCATTGGCTACCTTAAGAGAGTCATAGTTACTCGTCCCAATTGCTCACCCAGTTTGCCATCTTTTCTTACTGTGGCCAATCTGCCAGAAGCGATATGTCACTAGTTGTGTATCATAAAAGAGTCATCGTTTCTCCTCCCAGGGGTAATTCGAGATATCTTAATCGAAACCCTAGTAACGAGGCATTGGCTACCTTAAGAGAGTCATAGTTACTCGTCCCAATAGCTCACCCAGTCCTGCACTTTTTCTTACTGCGGCCAGTCTGCCACAAGCGATATGTCACTAGTTGTGTATCATAAAAGAGTAATCGTTTCTCCTCCCAGGGGTTATTCGAGATATCTTAATCGAAACCCTAGTAACGAGGCAGTGACTACCTTAAGAGAGTCATAGTTACTCGTCCCAATTGCTCACCCAGTCTGCCATTTTTTCTTACCGTGGCCAGTCTGCCAGTACCGATATGTCACTAGTTGTGTATCATAATAGAGTTATCGTTTCTCCTCCCAGGGATTATTCGAGATATCTTAATCGAAACCCTAGTAACGAGACATTGGCTACCTTAAGAGAGTCATAGTTACTCGTCCCAATTGCTCACCCAGTAAAACGTTTTTTCTTATTGCGGCCAGTCTGCCAGAAGCGATATTTCACTAGTTGTGTATCATAAAAGAGTGATCGATACTCCTCATAGGGGTTATTCGAGATATCTTAATCTAAACCCTAGTAACGAGGCATTGGCTACCTTAAGAGAGTCATAGTTACTCGTCCCAATTGCTCACCCAGTCCAACATTTTTTCTTACTGCAGCCAGTCTGCCAGAAGCGATATGTCACTAGTTGTGTATCATAAAAGAGTCGTCGTTACTCCTCCCAGGGGTTATTCGAGATATCTTAATCGAAACCCTAGTAACGAGGCATTGGCTACCTTAAGAGAGTCATAGTTACTCGTCCCAATTGCTCACCCAGTCCAACATTTTTTCTTACTGCGACCAGTCTGCCAGAAGCGATATGTCAATAGTTGTGTATCATAAAAGAGTCATCGTTACTCCTCCCAGGGGTTATTCGAGATATCTTAATCGAAACCCTAGTAACGTGGCATTGGCTACCTTAAGAGAGTCATAGTTACTCGTCCCAATTGCTCACCCAGTCTGCAATTTTTTCTTACTGTGGCCAGTCTGCCAGAAGCGATATGTCACTAGTTGTGTATAAAAAAGGAGTCATCGTTTCTCCTCCCAGGGGTTATTCGAGATATCTTAATCGAAGCCCTAGTAACGAAGCATTGGCTACCTTAAGAGAATCATAGTTACTCGTCCCAATTGCTCACCAAGTCTGCGATTTTTTCTTACTGTGGCCAGTCTGCCAGAAGCGATATGTCACTAGTTGTGTATCATAAAAGAGTCATCGTTACTCCTCCCAGGGGTTATTCGAGATATCTTAATCGAAACCCTAGTAACGAGGCATTGGCTACATTAAGAGAGTCATAGTTACTCGTCCCAATTGCTCACCCAGTCCAACATTTTTTCTTACTGCAGCCAGTCTGCCAGAAGCGATATGTCACTAGTTGTGTATCATAAAAGAGTCGTCGTTACTCCTATCAGGGGTTATTCGAGATATCTTAATCGAAACCCTAGTAACGAGGCATTGGCTACCTTAAGAGAGTCATAGTTACTCGTCCCTAATGCTCACCCAGTCCAACATTTTTTCTTACTGCAGCCAGTCTGCCAGAACCGATATGTCACTAGTTGTGTATCATAAAAGAGTCATCGTTTCTCCTCCCAGGGGTTATTCGAGATATCTTAATCAAAACCCTAGTAAAGAGGCATTGGCTACCTTAAGAGAGTCATAGTTACTCGTCCCAATTGCTCACCCAGTCCAACATTTTTTCTTACTGCAGCCAGTCTGCCAGAAGCGATATGTCAATAGTTGTGTATCATAAAAGAGTCGTCGTTACTCCTCCCAGGGGTTATTCGAGATATCTTAATCGAAACCCTAGTAACGAGGCATTGGCTACCTTAAGAGAGTCATAGTTACTCGTCCCAATTGCTCACCCAGTCCAACATTTTTTCTTACTGCGACCAGTCTGCCAGAAGCGATATGTCAATAGTTGTGTATCATAAAAGAGTCATCTTTACTCCTCCCAGGGGTTATTCGAGATATCTTAATCGAAACCCTAGTAACGTGGCATTGGTTACCTTAAGAGAGTCATAGTTACTCGTCCCAATTGCTCCCCCAGTCTGCCATTTTTTCTTACTGTGGCCAGTCTGCCAGAAGCGATATGTCACTAGTTGTGTATCAAAAAGGAGTCATCGTTTCTCCTCCCAGGGGTTATTCGAGATATCTTAATCGAAGCCCTAGTAACGAGGCATTGGCTACCTTAAGAGAGTCATAGTTACTCGTCCCAATTGCTCACCACGTCTGCGATTTTTTCTTACTGAGGCCAGTCTGCCAGAAGCGATATGTCACTAGTTGTGTATCATAAAAGAGTCATCGTTACTCCTCCCAGGGGTTATTCGAGATATCTTAATCGAAACCCTAGTAACGAGGCATTGGCTACATTAAGAGAGTCATAGTTACTCGTCCCAATTGCTCACCCAGTCCAACATTTTTTCTTACTGCAGCCAGTCTGCCAGAAGCGATATGTCAATAGTTGTGTATCATAAAAGAGTCGTCGTTACTCCTCCCAGGGGTTATTCGAGATATCTTAATCGAAACCCTAGTAACGAGGCATTGGCTACCTTAAGAGAGTCATAGTTACTCGTCCCAATTGCTCACCCAGTCCAACATTTTTTCTTACTGCGACCAGTCTGCCAGAAGCGATATGTCAATAGTTGTGTATCATAAAAGAGTCATCTTTACTCCTCCCAGGGGTTATTCGAGATATCTTAATCGAAACCCTAGTAACGTGGCATTGGTTACCTTAAGAGAGTCATAGTTACTCGTCCCAATTGCTCCCCCAGTCTGCCATTTTTTCTTACTGTGGCCAGTCTGCCAGAAGCGATATGTCACTAGTTGTGTATCATAAAAGAGTCATCGTTACTCCTCCCAGGGGTTATTCGAGATATCTTAATCGAAACCCTAGTAACGAGGCATTGGCTACCTTAAGAGAGTCATAGTTACTCGTCCCAATTGCTCACCAAGTCTGCCATTTTTTCTTACTGTGGCCAGTCTGCCAGAAGCGATATGTCACTAGTTGTGTATCATAAAAGAGTCATCGTTACTTCTCCCAGGGGTTATTCGAGATATCTTAATCGAAACCCTAGTAACGAGGCATTGGCTACATTAAGAGAGTCATAGTTACTCGTCCCAATTGCTCACCCAGTCCAACATTTTTTCTTACTGTGGCCAGTCTGCCAGAACCGATATGTCACTAGTTGTGTATCATAAAAGAGTCGTCGTTACTCCTCCCAGGGGTTATTCGAGATATCTTAATCGAAACCCTAGTAACGAGACATTGGCTACCTTAAGAGAGTCATAGTTACTCGTCCCAACTGCTCACCCAGTAAAACGTTTTTTCTTACTGCGGCCAGTCTGCCAGAAGCGATATTTCACTAGTTGTGTATCATAAAAGAGTGATCTTTACTCATCCCAGGGGTTATTCGAGATATCTTAATCGAAACCCTAGTAACGAGGCATTGGCTACCTTAAGAGAGTCATAGTTACTCGTCCCAATTGCTCACCCAGTCCAACATTTTTTCTTACTGCGGCCAGTCTGCCAGAAGCGATATGTCACTAGATGTGTATCATAAAAGAGTCATCGTTACTCCTATCAGGGGTTATTCGAGATATCTTAATCGAAACCCTAGTAACGAGGCATTGGCTACCTTAAGAGAGTCATAGTTACTCGTCCCAATTGCTCACCCAGTTTGCCATCTTTTCTTACTGTGGCCAATCTGCCAGAAGCGATATGTCACTAGTTGTGTATCATAAAAGAGTCATCGTTTCTCCTCCCAGGGGTAATTCGAGATATCTTAATCGAAACCCTAGTAACGAGGCATTGGCTACCTTAAGAGAGTCATAGTTACTCGTCCCAATAGCTCACCCAGTCCTGCACTTTTTCTTACTGCGGCCAGTCTGCCACAAGCGATATGTCACTAGTTGTGTATCATAAAAGAGTAATCGTTTCTCCTCCCAGGGGTTATTCGAGATATCTTAATCGAAACCCTAGTAACGAGGCAGTGACTACCTTAAGAGAGTCATAGTTACTCGTCCCAATTGCTCACCCAGTCTGCCATTTTTTCTTACTGTGGCCAGTCTGCCAGTACCGATATGTCACTAGTTGTGTATCATAATAGAGTTATCGTTTCTCCTCCCAGGGATTATTCGAGATATCTTAATCGAAACCCTAGTAACGAGACATTGGCTACCTTAAGAGAGTCATAGTTACTCGTCCCAATTGCTCACCCAGTAAAACGTTTTTTCTTATTGCGGCCAGTCTGCCAGAAGCGATATTTCACTAGTTGTGTATCATAAAAGAGTGATCGATACTCCTCCCAGGGGTTATTCGAGATATCTTAATCTAAACCCTAGTAACGAGGCATTGGCTACCTTAAGAGAGTCATAGTTACTCGTCCCAATTGCTCACCCAGTCCAACATTTTTTCTTACTGCAGCCAGTCTGCCAGAAGCGATATGTCACTAGTTGTGTATCATAAAAGAGTCGTCGTTACTCCTCCCAGGGGTTATTCGAGATATCTTAATCGAAACCCTAGTAACGAGGCATTGGCTACCTTAAGAGAGTCATAGTTACTCGTCCCAATTGCTCACCCAGTCCAACATTTTTTCTTACTGCGACCAGTCTGCCAGAAGCGATATGTCAATAGTTGTGTATCATAAAAGAGTCATCGTTACTCCTCCCAGGGGTTATTCGAGATATCTTAATCGAAACCCTAGTAACGTGGCATTGGCTACCTTAAGAGAGTCATAGTTACTCGTCACAATTGCTCACCCAGTCTGCAATTTTTTCTTACTGTGGCCAGTCTGCCAGAAGCGATATGTCACTAGTTGTGTATAACAAAGGAGTCATCGTTTCTCCTCCCAGGGGTTATTCGAGATATCTTAATCGAAGCCCTAGTAACGAGGCATTGGCTACCTTAAGAGAGTCATAGTTACTCGACCCAACTGCTCACCCAGTAAAACGTTTTTTCTTACTGCGGCCAGTCTGCCAGAAGCGATATTTCACTAGTTGTGTATCATAAAAAAGAGATTGTTACTCCTCCCAGAGGTTATTCGATATATTTTAATCGAAACCCTAGTGACGAGGCATTGGCTACCTTAAGAGAGTCATCGTTAGTCGTCCCAATTGCTCACCCAGTAAAACGTTTTTTCTTACCGCGGCCAGTCTGCCAGAAGCGATATGTCACTAGTTGTGTATCATAAAAGAGTCGTCGTTACTCCTCCCAGGGGTTATTCGAGATATCTTAATCGAAACCCTAGTAACGAGGCATTGGCTACCTTAAGAGAGTCATAGTTACTCGTCCCAATTGCTCACCCACTCCAACATTTTTTCTTACTGCGACCAGTCTGCCAGAAGCGATATGTCAATAGTTGTGTATCATAAAAGAGTGATCGTTTTTCCTCCCAGGGGTTATTCGAGATATCTTAATCGAAACCCTAGTAACGAGGCATTGGCTACCTTAAGAGAGTCATAGTTACTCGTCCCAATTGCGCACCCAGTCTGCCATTTTTTCTTACTGTGGCCAGTCTGCCAGAAGCGATATGTCACTAGTTGTGTATCATAAAAGAGTCATCGTTTCTCCTCCCAGGGGTTATTCGAGATATCTTAATCGAAACCCTAGTAACGAGGCATTGGCTACCTTAAGAGAGTCATAGTTACTCATCCCAATTGCTCACCAAGTCTGCCATTTTTTCTTACTGTGGCCAGTCTGCCAGAAGCGATATGTCACTAGTTGTGTATCATAAAAGAGTCATCGTTACACCTCCCAGGGGTTATTCGAGATATCTTAATCGAAACCCTAGTAACGAGGCATTGGCTACCTTAAGAGAGTCATAGTTACTCGTCCCAATTGCTCACCAAGTCTGCCATTTTTTCTTACTGTGGCCAGTCTGCCAGAAGCGATATGTCACTAGTTGTGTATCATAAAAGAGTCATCGTTACTCCTCCCAGGGGTTATTCGAGATATCTTAATCGAAACCCTAGTAACGAGGCATTGGCTACATTAAGAGAGTCATAGTTACTCGTCCCAATTGCTCACCCAGTCCAACATTTTTTCTTACTGTGGCCAGTCTGCCAGAACCGATATGTCACTAGTTGTGTATCATAAAAGAGTCGTCGTTACTCCTCCCAGGGGTTATTCGAGATATCTTAATCGAAACCCTAGTAACGAGACATTGGCTACCTTAAGAGAGTCATAGTTACTCGTCCCAACTGCTCACCCAGTAAAACGTTTTTTCTTACTGCGGCCAGTCTGCCAGAAGCGATATTTCACTAGTTGTGTATCATAAAAGAGTGATCTTTACTCATCCCAGGGGTTATTCGAGATATCTTAATCGAAACCCTAGTAACGAGGCATTGGCTACCTTAAGAGAGTCATAGTTACTCGTCCCAATTGCTCACCCAGTCCAACATTTTTTCTTACTGCGGCCAGTCTGCCAGAAGCGATATGTCACTAGATGTGTATCATAAAAGAGTCATCGTTACTCCTCCCAGGGGTTATTCGAGATATCTTAATCGAAACCCTAGTAACGAGGCATTGGCTACCTTAAGAGAGTCATAGTTACTCGTCCCAATTGCTCACCCAGTTTGCCATCTTTTCTTACTGTGGCCAATCTGCCAGAAGCGATATGTCACTAGTTGTGTATCATAAAAGAGTCATCGTTTCTCCTCCCAGGGGTAATTCGAGATATCTTAATCGAAACCCTAGTAACGAGGCATTGGCTACCTTAAGAGAGTCATAGTTACTCGTCCCAATAGCTCACCCAGTCCTGCACTTTTTCTTACTGCGGCCAGTCTGCCACAAGCGATATGTCACTAGTTGTGTATCATAAAAGAGTAATCGTTTCTCCTCCCAGGGGTTATTCGAGATATCTTAATCGAAACCCTAGTAACGAGGCAGTGACTACCTTAAGAGAGTCATAGTTACTCGTCCCAATTGCTCACCCAGTCTGCCATTTTTTCTTACTGTGGCCAGTCTGCCAGTACCGATATGTCACTAGTTGTGTATCATAATAGAGTTATCGTTTCTCCTCCCAGGGATTATTCGAGATATCTTAATCGAAACCCTAGTAACGAGACATTGGCTACCTTAAGAGAGTCATAGTTACTCGTCCCAATTGCTCACCCAGTAAAACGTTTTTTCTTATTGCGGCCAGTCTGCCAGAAGCGATATTTCACTAGTTGTGTATCATAAAAGAGTGATCGATACTCCTCCCAGGGGTTATTCGAGATATCTTAATCTAAACCCTAGTAACGAGGCATTGGCTACCTTAAGAGAGTCATAGTTACTCGTCCCAATTGCTCACCCAGTCCAACATTTTTTCTTACTGCAGCCAGTCTGCCAGAAGCGATATGTCACTAGTTGTGTATCATAAAAGAGTCGTCGTTACTCCTCCCAGGGGTTATTCGAGATATCTTAATCGAAACCCTAGTAACGAGGCATTGGCTACCTTAAGAGAGTCATAGTTACTCGTCCCAATTGCTCACCCAGTCCAACATTTTTTCTTACTGCGACCAGTCTGCCAGAAGCGATATGTCAATAGTTGTGTATCATAAAAGAGTCATCGTTACTCCTCCCAGGGGTTATTCGAGATATCTTAATCGAAAACCTAGTAACGTGGCATTGGCTACCTTAAGAGAGTCATAGTTACTCGTCCCAATTGCTCACCCAGTCTGCAATTTTTTCTTACTGTGGCCAGTCTGCCAGAAGCGATATGTCACTAGTTGTGTATAAAAAAGGAGTCATCGTTTCTCCTCCCAGGGGTTATTCGAGATATCTTAATCGAAGCCCTAGTAACGAAGCATTGGCTACCTTAAGAGAGTCACAGTTACTCGTCCCAATTGCTCACCAAGTCTGCGATTTTTTCTTACTGTGGCCAGTCTGCCAGAAGCGATATGTCACTAGTTGTGTATCATAAAAGAGTCATCGTTACTCCTCCCAGGGGTTATTCGAGATATGTTAATCGAAACCCTAGTAACGAGGCATTGGCTACATTAAGAGAGTCATAGTTACTCGTCCCAATTGCTCACCCAGTCCAACATTTTTTCTTACTGCAGCCAGTCTGCCAGAAGCGATATGTCACTAGTTGTGTATCATAAAAGAGTCGTCGTTACTCCTATCAGGGGTTATTCGAGATATCTTAATCGAAACCCTAGTAACGAGGCATTGGCTACCTTAAGAGAGTCATAGTTACTCGTCCCTAATGCTCACCCAGTCCAACATTTTTTCTTACTGCAGCCAGTCTGCCAGAACCGATATGTCACTAGTTGTGTATCATAAAAGAGTCATCGTTTATCCTCCCAGGGGTTATTCGAGATATCTTAATCAAAACCCTAGTAAAGAGGCATTGGCTACCTTAAGAGAGTCATAGTTACTCGTCCCAATTGCTCACCCAGTCCAACATTTTTTCTTACTGCAGCCAGTCTGCCAGAAGCGATATGTCAATAGTTGTGTATCATAAAAGAGTCGTCGTTACTCCTCCCAGGGGTTATTCGAGATATCTTAATCGAATCCCTAGTAACGAGGCATTGGCTACCTTAAGAGAGTCATAGTTACTCGTCCCAATTGCTCACCCAGTCCAACATTTTTTCTTACTGCGACCAGTCTGCCAGAAGCGATATGTCAATAGTTGTGTATCATAAAAGAGTCATCTTTACTCCTCCCAGGGGTTATTCGAGATATCTTAATCGAAACCCTAGTAACGTGGCATTGGTTACCTTAAGAGAGTCATAGTTACTCGTCCCAATTGCTCCCCCAGTCTGCCATTTTTTCTTACTGTGGCCAGTCTGCCAGAAGCGATATGTCACTAGTTGTGTATCAAAAAGGAGTCATCGTTTCTCCTCCCAGGGGTTATTCGAGATATCTTAATCGAAGCCCTAGTAACGAGGCATTGGCTACCTTAAGAGAGTCATAGTTACTCGTCCCAATTGCTCACCAAGTCTGCGATTTTTTCTTACTGAGGCCAGTCTGCCAGAAGCGATATGTCACTAGTTGTGTATCATAAAAGAGTCATCGTTACTCCTCCCGGGGGTTATTCGAGATATCTTAATCGAAACCCTAGTAACGAGGCATTGGCTACATTAAGAGAGTCATAGTTACTCGTCCCAATTGCTCACCCAGTCCAACATTTTTTCTTACTGCAGCCAGTCTGCCAGAACCGATATGTCACTAGTTGTGTATCATAAAAGAGTCGTCGTTACTCCTCCCAGGGGTTATTCGAGATATCTTAATCGAAACCCTAGTAACGAGACATTGGCTACCTTAAGAGAGTCATAGTTACTCGTCCCAATTGCTCACCCAGTAAAACGTTTTTTCTTACTGCGGTCAGTCTGCCAGAACCGATATTTCACTAGTTGTGTATCATAAAAGAGTGATCTTTACTCATCCCAGGGGTTATTCGAGATATCTTAATCGAAACCCTAGTAACGAGGCATTGGCTACCTTAAGAGAGTCACAGTTACTCGTCCCAATTGCTCACCCAGTCCAACATTATTTCTTACTGCGACCAGTCTGCCAGAAGCGATATGTCACTAGTTGTGTATCATAAGAGAGTGATCGTTACTCTTACCAGGGGTTATTCGAGATATCTTAATCGAAACCCTAGTAACGAGGCATTGGCTACCTTAAGAGAGTCATAGTTAGTTGTCCCAATTGCCCACCCAGTAAAACGTTTTTTCTCACTGCGGCCAGTCTGCCAGAAGCGATAAGTCACTAGTTGTGTATCATAAAAGAGTCATCGTTACTCCTCCCAGGGGTTATTCGAGATATCTTAATCGAAACCCTAGTAACGAGGCATTGGCTACCTTAAGAGAGTCATAGTTACACGTCCCAATTGCTCACCCAGTCTGCCATCTTTTCTTACTGTGGCCAGTCTGCCAGAAGCGATATGTCACTAGTTGTGTAACATAAAAGAGTCATCGTTACTCCTCCCAGGGGTTATTCGAGATATCTTAATCGAAACCCTAGTAACGAGGCATTGGCTACCTTAAGAGAGTCATAGTTACTCGTCCACATGGCTCACCCATTCCAACATTTTTTCTTACTGCAGTCAGTCTGCCAGAAGCGATATGTCAATAGTTGTGTATCATAAAAGAGTCATCGTTACTCCTTCGAGGGGTTATTCGAGATATCTTAATCGAAACCCTAGTAACGAGGCATTGGCTACCTTAAGAGAGTCATAGTTACTCGTCCACATTGCTCACCCAGTCCAAAATTTTTTCTTACTGCGACCAGTCTGCCAGAAGCGATATGTCACTAGTTGTGTATCATAAAAGAGTCATCGTTACTCCTCCCAGGGGTTATTCGAGATATCTTAATCGAAACCCTAGTAACGAGGCATTGGCTACCTTAAGAGAGTCATAGTTACTCGTCCCAATTGCTCACCCAGTCTGCCATCTTTTCTTACTGTGTCCAGTCTGCCAGAAGCGATATGTCACTAGTTGTGTATAATAAAAGAGTCATCGTTTCTCCTCCCAGGGGTTATTCGAGATATCTTAATCGAAACCCTAGTAACGAGGCATTGGCTACCTTAAGAGAGTCATAGTTACTCGTCCCAATTGCTCACCCAGTCCAACATTATTTCTTACTGCAGCCAGTCTGCCAGAAGCGATATGTCACTAGTTGTGTATCATAAAAGAGTCGTCGTTACTCCTCCGAGTGGTTATTCGAGATATCTTAATCGAAACCCTAGTAACGAGGCATTGGCTACCTTAAGAGAGTCATAGTTACTTGCCCCAATTGCTCACCCAGTCGGCCATTTTTTCTTACTGTGGCCAGTCTGCCAGTTTCGATATGTCACTAGTTGTGTATCATAAAAGAGTCATCGTTACTCCGCCCAGGGGTTATTCGAGATATCTTAATCGAAACCTTAGTAACGAGTCATTGGCTACCTTAAGAGAGTCATAGTTACTCGTCCCAATTGCTCACCCTGTCCAACATTTTTTCTTACTGCGGCCAGTCTGCCAGAAGCGATATGTCACTAGTTGTGTATCATAAAAGAGTGATTGTTACTCCTCCAAGGGGTTATTCGAGATATCTTAATCGAAACCCTAGTAACGAGACATTGGCTACCTTAAGAGAGTCATAGTTACTCGTCCCAATTGTTCACCCAGTAAAACGTTTTGTCTTACTGCGGCCAGTCTGCCAGAAGTGATATTTCACTAGTTGTGTATCATAAAAGAGTGATCGTTACTCCTCCCAGGGGTTATTCGAGATATCTTAATCGAAACCCTAGTAACGAGACATTGGCTACCTTAAGAGAGTGATAGTTATTCGTCCCAATTGCTCACCCAGTAAAACGTTTTTTCTTACTGCGGCCAGTCTGCCAGAAGCGATATTTCACTAGTTGTGTATCGTAAAAGAGTGATCGTTACTCATCCAGGGGTTATTCGAGATATCTTAATCGAAACCCTAGTAACGAGGCATTGGCTACCTTAAGAGAGTCAGAGTTACTCGTCCCTATTGCTCACCCAGTCCAACATTTTTTCTTACTGTGGCCAGTCTGCCAGAAGCGATATGTCACTAGTTGTGTACCATAAAAGAGTGATCGTTTCTCCTCCCAGGGGATATTCGAGATATCTTAATCGAAACCCTAGTAACGAGGCATTGGCTACCTTAAGAGAGTCATAGTTACTCGTCCCAATTGCTCACCCAGTCCAACATTATTTCTTACTGCAGCTAGTCTGCCAGAAGCGATATGTCACTAGTTGTGTATCATAGAAGAGTGATCGTTACTCTTCCCAGGGGTTATTCGAGATATCTTAATCGAAACCCTAGTAACGAGGCATTGGCTACCTTAAGAGAGTCATAGTTACTCGTCCCAATTGCTCACCCAGCCCAACATTTTTTCTTACTGTGGCCAGTCTGCCAGAACCGATATGTCACTAGATGTGTATCATAAAAGAGTGACCGTTTCTCCTCCCAGGGGTTATTCGAGATATCTTAATCGAAACCCTAGTAACGAGACATTGGCTACCTTAAGAGAGTCATAGTTACTCGTCCCAATTGCTCACCCAGTAAAACGTTTTTTCTTACTGCGGCCAGTCTGCCAGAAGCGATATGTCACTAGTTGTGTATCATAAAACAGTGATTGTTACTCCTCCCAGGGGTTATTCGAGATATCTTAATCGAAAACCTAGTAACGAGGCATTGGCTACCCATAGTTACTCGTCCCAATTGCTCACCCAGTCCAACATTTTTTCTTACTGTGGCCAGTCTGCCAGAAGCGATATGTCACTAGTTGTGTATTATAAAAGAGTCACCGTTTCTCCTCCCAGGGTTTATTCGAGATATCTTAATCGAAACCCTAGTAACGAGGCATTGGCTACCTTAAAAGAGTCATAGTTTCTCGTCCCAATTGCTCACCAAGTCTGCCATATTTTCTTACTGTGGCCAGTGTGCCAGAAGCGATATGTCACTAGTTGTGTATCATAAAAGAGTCATCGTTACTCCGCCCAGGGGTTATTCGAGATATCTTAATCGAAACCCTAGTAACGAGACATTGGCTACCTTAAGAGAGTCATAGTTACTCGTCCCAATTGCTCACCCAGTAAAACGTTTTTTCTTACTGCGGCCAGTCTGCCAGAAGCGATATTTCACTAGTTGTGTATCATAAAAGAGTGATCTTTACTCATGCCAGGGGTTATTCGAGATATCTTAATCGAAACCCTAGTAACGAGGCATTGGCTACCTTAAGAGAGTCACAGTTACTCGTCCCAATTGCTCACCCAGTCCAACATTTTTTCTTACTGCGGCCAGTCTGCCAGAAGCGATATGTCACTAGATGTGTATCATAAAAGAGTGATGGTTTCTCCTCCCAGGGGTTATTCGAGATATCTTAATCGAAACTCTAGTAACGAGGGTTTGGCTACCTTAAGAGAGTCATAGTTACTCGTCCCAATTGCTCACCCAGTCCAACATTATTTCTTACTGCGACCAGTCTGCCAGAACCGATATGTCACTAGTTGTGTATCATAAGAGAGTGATCGTTACTCTTCCCAGGGGTTATTCGAGATATCTTAATCGAAACCCTAGTAACGAGGCATTGGCTACCTTAAGAGAGTCATAGTTAGTTGTCCCAATTGCCCACCCAGTAAAACGTTTTTTCTCACTGCGGCCAGTCTGCCAGAAGCGATAAGTCACTAGTTGTGTATCATAAAAGAGTCATCGTTACTCCTCCCAGGGGTTATTCGAGATATCTTAATCGAAACCCTAGTAACGAGGCATTGGCTACCTTAAGAGAGTCATAGTTACACGTCCCAATTGCTCACCCAGTCTGCCATCTTTTCTTACTGTGGCCAGTCTGCCAGAAGCGATATGTCACTAGTTGTGTAACATAAAAGAGTCATCGTTACTCCTCCCAGGGGTTATTCGAGATATCTTAATCGAAACCCTAGTAACGAGGCATTGGCTACCTTAAGAGAGTCATAGTTACTCGTCCACATTGCTCACCCAGTCCAACATTTTTTCTTACTGCAGTCAGTCTGCCAGAAGCGATATGTCAATAGTTGTGTATCATAAAAGAGTCATCGTTACTCCTTCGAGGGGTTATTCGAGATATCTTAATCGAAACCCTAGTAACGAGGCATTGGCTACCTTAAGAGAGTCATAGTTACTCGTCCACATTGCTCACCCAGTCCAACATTTTTTCTTACTGCGACCAGTCTGCCAGAAGCGATATGTCACTAGTTGTGTATCATAAAAGAGTCATCGTTACTCCTCCCAGTTGTTATTCGAGATATCTTAATCGAAACCCTAGTAACGAGGCATTGGCTACCTTAAGAGAGTCATAGTTTCTCGTCCCAATTGCTCACCCAGTCTGCCATCTTTTCTTACTGTGTCCAGTCTGCCAGAAGCTATATGTCACTAGTTGTGTATAATAAAAGAGTCATCGTTTCTCCTCCCAGGGGTTATTCGAGATATCTTAATCGGAACCCTAGTAACGAGGCATTGGCTACCTTAAGAGAGTCATAGTTACTCGTCCCAATTGCTCACCCAGTCCAACATTATTTCTTACTGCAGCCAGTCTGCCAGAAGCGATATGTCACTAGTTGTGTATCATAAAAGAGTCGTCGTTACTCCTCTGAGGGGTTATTCGAGATATCTTAATCGAAACCCTAGTAACGAGGCATTGGCTACCTTAAGAGGGTCATAGTTACTTGCCCCAATTGCTCACCCAGTCTGCCATTTTTTCTTACTGTGGCCAGTCTGCCAGTTTCGATATGTCACTAGTTGTGTATCATAAAAGAGTGATCGTTTCTCCTCTCAGGGATTATTCGAGATATCTTAATCGAAACCCTAGTAACGAGACATTGGCTACCTTAAGAGAGTCATAGTTACTCGTCCCAATTGCTTACCCAGTAAAACGTTTTTTCTTACTGCGGCCAGTCTGCCAGAAGCGATATGTCACTAGTTGTGTATCATAAAAGAGTGATTGTTACTCCTCCCAGGGGTTATTCGAGATATCTTAATCGAAAACCTAGTAACGAGGCATTGGCTACCCATAGTTACTCGTCCCAATTGCTCACCCAGTCCAACATTTTTTCTTACTGTGGCCAGTCTGCCAGAAGCGATATGTCACTAGTTGTGTATTATAAAAGAGTCATCGTTTCTCCTCCCAGGGGTTATTCGAGATATCTTAATCGAAACCCTAGTAACGAGGCCTTGGCTACCTTAAGAGAGTCATAGTTTCTCGTCCCAATTGCTCACCAAGTCTGCCATATTTTCTTACTGTGGCCAGTGTGCCAGAAGCGATATGTCACTAGTTGTGTATCATAAAAGAGTCATCGTTACTCCGCCCAGGGGTTATTCGAGATATCTTAATCGAAACCTTAGTAACGAGTCATTGGCTACCTTAAGAGAGTCATAGTTACTCGTCCCAATTGCTCACCCTGTCCAACATTTTTTCTTACTGCGGCCAGTCTGCCAGAAGCGATATGTCACTAGTTGTGTATCATAAAAGAGTGATTGTTACTCCTCCAAGGGGTTATTCGAGATATCTTAATCGAAACCCTAGTAATGAGACATTGGCTACCTTAAGAGAGTCATAGTTACTCGTCCCAATTGTTCACCCAGTAAAACGTTTTGTCTTACTGCGGCCAGTCTGCCAGAAGTGATATTTCACTAGTTGTGTATCATAAAAGAGTAATCGTTACTCCTCCCAGGGGTTATTCGAGATATCTTAATCGAAACCCTAGTAACGAGACATTGGCTACCTTAAGAGAGTCATAGTTATTCGTCCCAATTGCTCACCCAGTAAAACGTTTTTTCTTACTGCGGCCAGTCTGACAGAAGCGATATTTCACTAGTTGTGTATCGTAAAAGAGTGATCGTTACTCATCCAGGGGTTATTCGAGATATCTTAATCGAAACCCTAGTAACGATGCATTGGCTACCTTAAGAGAGTCAGAGTTACTCGTCCCTATTGCTCACCCAGTCCAACATTTTTTCTTACTGTGGCCAGTCTGCCAGAAGCGATATGTCACTAGTTGTGTACCATAAAAGAGTGATCGTTTCTCCTCCCAGGGGATATTCGAGATATCTTAATCGAAACCCTAGTAACGAGGCATTGGCTACCTTAAGAGAGTCATAGTTACTCGTCCCAATTGCTCACCCAGTCCAACATTATTTCTTACTGCAGCTAGTCTGCCAGAAGCGATATGTCACTAGTTGTGTATCATAGAAGAGTGATCGTTACTCTTCCCAGGGGTTATTCGAGATATCTTAATCGAAACCCTAGTAACGAGGCATTGGCTACCTTAAGAGAGTCATAGTTACTCGTCCCAATTGCTCACCCAGTCTGCCATCTTTTCTTACTGTGGCAAGTCTGCCAGAAGCGATATGTCACTAGTTGTGTATCATAAAAGAGTCATCGTTTCTCCTCCCAGGGGTTATTCGAGATATCTTAATCGAAACCCTAGTAACGAGGCATTGGCTACCTTAAGAGAGTCTTAGTTAGTCGTCCCAATAGCTCACCCAGTCCAACATTATTTCTTACTGCAGCCAGTCTGCCAGAAGCGATATGTCACTAGTTGTGTATCATAGAAGAGTGATCGTTACTCTTCCCAGGGGTAATTCGAGTTATCTTAATCGAAACCCTAGTAACGAGGCATTGGCTACCTTAAGAGAGTCAGAGTTACTCGTCCCTATTGCTCACCCAGTCCAACATTTTTTCTTACTGTGGCCAGTCTGCCAGAAGCGATATGTCACTAGTTGTGTATCATAAAAGAGTCATCGTTTCTCCTCCCAGGGGTTATTCGAGATATCTTAATCGAAACCCTAGTAACGAGGCATTGGCTACCTTAAGAGAGTCATAGTTACTCGTCCCAATAGCTTACCCAGTCCAACATTATTTCTTACTGCAGCCAGTCTGCCAGAAGCGATATGTCACTAGTTGTGTATCATAAAAGAGTCATCGTTTCTCCTCCCAGTGGTTATTCGAGATATCTTAATCGAAACACTAGTAACGAGGCATTGGCTACCTTAAGAGAGTCATAGTTACTCGTCCCAATAGCTCACCCAGTCCAACATTTTTTCTTACTGTGGCCAGTCTGCCAGAACCGATATGTCACTAGATGTGTATCATAAAAGAGTGACCGTTTCTCCTCCCAGAGGTTATTCGAGATATCTTAATCGAAACCCTAGTAACGAGACATTGGCTACCTTAAGAGAGTCATAGTTACTCGTCCCAATTGCTCACCCAGTAAAACGTTTTTTCTTACTGCGGCCAGTCTGCCAGAAGCGATATGTCACTAGTTGTGTATCATAAAAGAGTGATTGTTACTCCTCCCAGGGGTTATTCGAGATATCTTAATCGAAAACCTAGTAACGAGGCATTGGCTACCCATAGTTACTCGTCCCAATTACTCACCAAGTCTGCCATATTTTCTTACTGTGGCCAGTGTGCCAGAAGCGATATGTCACTAGTTGTGTATCATAAAAGAGTCATCGTTACTCCGCCCAGGGGTTATTCGAGATATCTTAATCGAAACCCTAGTAACGAGGTATTGGCTACCTTAAGAGAGTCATAGTTACTCGTCCCAATTGCTCACCCAGTCTGCCATCTTTTCTTACTGTGGCCAGTCTGCCAGAAGCGATATGTCACTAGATGTGTATCATAGAAGAGTGATGGTTACTCTTCCCAGGGGTTATTCGAGTTATCTTAATCGAAACCCTAGTAACGAGGCATTGGCTAACTTAAGAGAGTCATAGTTAGTTGTCCAAATTGCTCACCCAGTAAAACGTTTTTTCTCACTGCGGCCAGTCTGCCAGAAGCGATATGTCACTAGTTGTGTATCATAAAAGGGTCATCGTTACTCCTCCCAGGGGTTATTCGAGATACCTTAATCGAAACCCCAGTAACGAAGCATTGGCTACCTTAAGAGTGTCATAGTTACTCGTCCCAATTGCTCACCCAGTCTGCCATCTTTTCTTACTGTGGCCAGTCTGCCAGAAGCGATATGTCACTAGTTGTGTATCATAAAAGAGTCATCGTTTCTCCTCCCAGGGGTTATTCGAGATATCTTAATCGAAACCCTAGTAACGAGACATTGGCTACCTTAAGAGAGTCATAGTTACTCGTCCCAATTGCTCACCCAGTAAAACGTTTTTTCTTACTGCGGCCAGTCTGCCAGAAGCGATATTTCACTAGTTGTGTATCATAAAAGAGTGATCTTTACTCATGCCAGGGGTTATTCGAGATATCTTAATCGAAACCCTAGTAACGAGGCATTGGCTACCTTAAGAGAGTCACAGTTACTCGTCCCAATTGCTCACCCAGTCCAACATTTTTTCTTACTGCGGCCAGTCTGCCAGAAGCGATATGTCACTAGATGTGTATCATAAAAGAGTGATGGTTTCTCCTCCCAGGGGTTATTCGAGATATCTTAATCGAAACTCTAGTAACGAGGGTTTGGCTACCTTAAGAGAGTCATAGTTACTCGTCCCAATTGCTCACCCAGTCCAACATTATTTCTTACTGCGACCAGTCTGCCAGAACCGATATGTCACTAGTTGTGTATCATAAGAGAGTGATCGTTACTCTTCCCAGGGGTTATTCGAGATATCTTAATCGAAACCCTAGTAACGAGGCATTGGCTACCTTAAGAGAGTCATAGTTAGTTGTCCCAATTGCCCAACCAGTAAAACGTTTTTTCTCACTGCGGCCAGTCTGCCAGAAGCGATAAGTCACTAGTTGTGTATCATAAAAGAGTCATCGTTACTCCTCCCAGGGGTTATTCGAGATATCTTAATCGAAACCCTAGTAACGAGGCATTGGCTACCTTAAGAGAGTCATAGTTACACGTCCCAATTGCTCACCCAGTCTGCCATCTTTTCTTACTGTGGCCAGTCTGCCAGAAGCGATATGTCACTAGTTGTGTAACATAAAAGAGTCATCGTTACTCCTCCCAGGGGTTATTCGAGATATCTTAATCGAAACCCTAGTAACGAGGCATTGGCTACCTTAAGAGAGTCATAGTTACTCGTCCACATTGCTCACCCAGTCCAACATTTTTTCTTACTGCAGTCAGTCTGCCAGAAGCGATATGTCAATAGTTGTGTATCATAAAAGAGTCATCGTTACTCCTTCGAGGGGTTATTCGAGATATCTTAATCGAAACCCTAGTAACGAGGCATTGGCTACCTTAAGAGAGTCATAGTTACTCGTCCACATTGCTCACCCAGTCCAACATTTTTTCTTACTGCGACCAGTCTGCCAGAAGCGATATGTCACTAGTTGTGTATCATAAAAGAGTCATCGTTACTCCTCCCAGTTGTTATTCGAGATATCTTAATCGAAACCCTAGTAACGAGGCATTGGCTACCTTAAGAGAGTCATAGTTACTCGTCCCAATTGCTCACCCAGTCTGCCATCTTTTCTTACTGTGTCCAGTCTGCCAGAAGCGATATGTCACTAGTTGTGTATAATAAAAGAGTCATCGTTTCTCCTCCCAGGGGTTATTCGAGATATCTTAATCGAAACCCTAGTAACGAGGCATTGGCTACCTTAAGAGAGTCATAGTTACTCGTCCCAATTGCTCACCCAGTCCAACATTATTTCTTACTGCAGCCAGTCTGCCAGAAGCGATATGTCACTAGTTGTGTATCATAAAAGAGTCGTCGTTACACCTCTGAGGGGTTATTCGAGATATCTTAATCGAAACCCTAGTAACGAGGCATTGGCTACCTTAAGAGGGTCATAGTTACTTGCCCCAATTGCTCACCCAGTCTGCCATTTTTTCTTACTGTGGCCAGTCTGCCAGTTTCGATATGTCACTAGTTGTGTATCATAAAAGAGTGATCGTTTCTCCTCTGAGGGATTATTCGAGATATCTTAATCGAAACACTAGTAACGAGACATTGGGTACCTTAAGAGAGTCATAGTTACTCGTCCCAATTGCTTACCCAGTAAAACGTTTTTTCTTACTGCGGCCAGTCTGCCAGAAGCGATATGTCACTAGTTGTGTATCATAAAAGAGTGATTGTTACTCCTCCCAGGGGTTATTCGAGATATTTTAATCGAAAACCTAGTAACGAGGCATTGGCTACCCATAGTTACTCGTCCCAATTGCTCACCCAGTCCAACATTTTTTCTTACTGTGGCCAGTCTGCCAGAAGCGATATGTCACTAGTTGTGTATTATAAAAGAGTCATCGTTTCTCCTCCCAGGGGTTATTCGAGATATCTTAATCGAAACCCTAGTAACGAGGCCTTGGCTACCTTAAGAGAGTCATAGTTTCTCGTCCCAATTGCTCACCAAGTCTGCCATATTTTCTTACTGTGGCCAGTGTGCCAGAAGCGATATGTCACTAGTTGTGTATCATAAAAGAGTCATCGTTACTCCGCCCAGGGGTTATTCGAGATATCTTAATCGAAACCTTAGTAACGAGTCATTGGCTACCTTAAGAGAGTCATAGTTACTCGTCCCAATTGCTCACCCTGTCCAACATTTTTTCTTACTGCGGCCAGTCTGCCAGAAGCGATATGTCACTAGTTGTGTATCATAAGAGAGTGATTGTTACTCCTCCAAGGGGTTATTCGAGATATCTTAATCGAAACCCTAGTAATGAGACATTGGCTACCTTAAGAAAGTCATAGTTACTCGTCCCAATTGTTCACCCTGTAAAACGTTTTGTCTTACTGCGGCCAGTCTGCCAGAAGTGATATTTCACTAGTTGTGTATCATAAAAGAGTAATCGTTACTCCTCCCAGGGGTTATTCGAGATATCTTAATCGAAACCCTAGTAACGAGACATTGGCTACCTTAAGAGAGTCATAGTTATTCGTCCCAATTGCTCACCCAGTAAAACGTTTTTTCTTACTGCGGCCAGTCTGACAGAAGCGATATTTCACTAGTTGTGTATCGTAAAAGAGTGATCGTTACTCATCCAGGGGTTATTCGAGATATCTTAATCGAAACCCTAGTAACGAGGCATTGGCTACCTTAAGAGAGTCAGAGTTACTCGTCCCTATTGCTCACCCAGTCCAACATTTTTTCTTACTGTGGCCAGTCTGCCAGAAGCGATATGTCATTAGTTGTGTATCATAAAAGAGTCATCGTTTCTCCTCCCAGGGGTTATTCGAGATATCTTAATCGAAACCCTAGTAACGAGGCATTGGCTACCTTAAGAGAGTCATAGTTAGTCGTCCCAATAGCTCACCCAGTCCAACATTATTTCTTACTGCAGCCAGTCTGCCAGAAGCGATATGTCACTAGTTGTGTATCATAGAAGAGTGATCGTTACTCTTCCCAGGGGTAATTCGAGTTATCTTAATCGAAACCCTAGTAACGAGGCATTGGCTACCTTAACAGAGTCATAGTTAGTTGTCCAAATTGCTCACCCAGTAAAACGTTTTTTCTCACTGCGGCCAGTCTGCCAGAAGCGATATGTCACTAGTTGTGTATCATAAAAGAGTCATCGTTACTCCTCCCAAGGGTTATTCGAGATATCTTAATCGAAACCCTAGTAACGAGGCATTGGCTACCTTAAGAGAGTCATAGTTACTCGTCCCAATTGCTCACCCAGTCTGCCATTTTTCTTACTTTGGCCAGTCTGCCAGAAGCGATATGTCACTAGTTGTGTATCATAAAAGAGTCATCGTTTCTCCTCCCAGGGGTTATTCGAGATATCTTAATCGAAACCCTAGTAACGAGGCATTGGCTACCTTAAGAGAGTCATAGTTACTCGTCCCAATAGCTTACCCAGTCCAACATTATTTCTTACTGCAGCCAGTCTGCCAGAAGCGATATGTCACTAGTTGTGTATCATAAAAGAGTCATCGTTTCTCCTCCCAGGGGTTATTCGAGATATCTTAATCGAAACACTAGTAACGAGGCATTGGCTACCTTAAGAGAGTCATAGTTACTCGTCCCAATTGCTCACCCAGTCCAACATTTTTTCTTACTGTGGCCAGTCTGCCAGAACCGATATGTCAATACATGTGTATCATAAAAGAGTGACCGTTTCTCCTCCCAGGGGTTATTCGAGATATCTTAATCGAAACCCTAGTAACGAGACATTGGCTACCTTAAGAGAGTCATAGTTACTCGTCCCAATTGCTCACCCAGTAAAACGTTTTTTCTTACTGCGGCCAGTCTGCCAGAAGCGATATGTCACTACTTGTGTATCATAAAAGAGTGATTGTTACTCCTCCCAGGGGTTATTCGAGATATCTTAATCGAAAACCTAGTAACGAGGCATTGGCTACCCATAGTTACTCGTCCCAATTGCTCACCCAGTCCAACATTTTTTCTTACTGTGGCCAGTCTGCCAGAAGCGATATGTCACTAGTTGTGTATTATAAAAGAGTCATCGTTTCTCCTCCCAGGGGTTATTCGAGATATCTTAATCGAGACCCTAGTAACGAGGCATTGGCTACCTTAAGAGAGTCATAGTTACTCGTCCCAATAGCTCACCCAGTCCAACATTATTTCTTACTGCAGCCAGTCTGCCAGAATCGATATGTCACTAGTTGTGTATCGTTAAAGAGTGATCGTTACTCATCCAGGGGTTATTCGAGATATCTTAATCGAAACCCTAGTAACGAGGCATTGGCTACCTTAAGAGAGTCAGAGTTACTCGTCCCTATTGCTCACCCAGTCCAACATTTTTTCTTACTGTGGCCAGTCTGCCAGAAGCGATATGTCACTAGTTGTGTACCATAAAAGAGTGATCGTTTCTCCTCCCAGGGGATATTCGAGATATCTTAATCGAAACCCTAGTAACGAGGCATTGGCTACCTTAAGAGAGTCATAGTTACTCGTCCCAATTGCTCACCCAGTCCAACATTATTTCTTACTGCAGCCAGTCTGCCAGAAGCGATATGTCACTAGTTATGTATCATAAAAGAGTCATCGTTTCTCCTCCCAGGGGTTATTCGAGATATCTTAATCGAAACCCTAGTAACGAGGCATTGGCTACCTAAAGAGAGTCATAGTTAGTCGTCCCAATAGCTCACCCAGTCCAACATTATTTCTTACTGCAGCCAGTCTGCCAGAAGCGATATGTCACTAGTTGTGTATCATAGAAGAGTGATCGTTACTCTTCCCAGGGGTAATTCGAGTTATCTTAATCGAAACCCTAGTAACGAGGCATTGGCTACCTTAACAGAGTCATAGTTAGTTGTCCAAATTGCTCACCCAGTAAAACGTTTTTTCTCACTGCGGCCAGTCTGCCAGAAGCGATATGTCACTAGTTGTGTATCATAAAAGAGTCATCGTTACTCCTCCCAAGGGTTATTCGAGATATCTTAATCGAAACCCTAGTAACGAGTCATTGGCTACCTTAAGAGAGTCATAGTTACTCGTCCCAATTGCTCACCCAGTCTGCCATCTTTTCTTATTGTGGCCAGTCTGCCAGAAGCGATATGTCACTAGTTGTGTATCATAAAAGAGTCATCGTTTCTCCTCCCAGGGGTTATTCGAGATATCTTAATCGAAACCCTAGTAACGAGGCATTGGCTACCTTAAGAGAGTCATAGTTACTCGTCCCAATAGCTTACCCAGTCCAACATTATTTCTTACTGCAGCCAGTCTGCCAGAAGCGATATGTCACTAGTTGTGTATCATAAAAGAGTCATCGTTTCTCCTCCCAGGGGTTATTCGAGATATCTTAATCGAAACCCTAGTAACGAGGTATTGGCTACCTTAAGAGAGTCATAGTTACTCGTCCCAATTGCTCACCCAGTCTGCCATCTTTTCTTACTGTGGCCAGTCTGCCAGAAGCGATATGTCACTAGATGTGTATCATAGAAGAGTGATGGTTACTCTTCCCAGGGGTTATTCGAGTTATCTTAATCGAAACCCTAGTAACGATGCATTGGCTACCTTAAGAGAGTCATAGTTAGTTGTCCAAATTGCTCACCCAGTAAAACGTTTTTTCTCACTGCGGCCAGTCTGCCAGAAGCGATATGTCACTAGTTGTGTATAATAAAAGAGTCATCGTTACTCCTCCCAGGGGTTATTCGAGATATCTTAATCGAAACCCCAGTAACGAGGCATTGGCTACCTTAAGAGAGTCATAGTTACTCGTCCCAATTGCTCACCCAGTCTGCCATCTTTTCTTACTGTGGCCAGTCTGCCAGAAGCGATATGTCACTAGATGTGTATCATAGAAGAGTGATGGTTACTCTTCCCTGGGGTTATTCGAGTTATCTTAATCGAAACCCTAGTAACGATGCATTGGCTACCTTAAGAGAGTCATAGTTAGTTGTCCAAATTGCTCACCCAGTAAAACGTTTTTTCTCACTGCGGCCAGTCTGCCAGAAGCGATATGTCACTAGTTGTGTATCATAAAAGAGTCATCGTTACTCCTCCCAGGGGTTATTCGAGATATCTTAATCGAAACCCCAGTAACGAGGCATTGGCTACCTTAAGAGAGTCATAGTTACTCGTCCCAATAGCTCACCCAGTCCAACATTATTTCTTACTGCAGCCAGTCTGCCAGAAGCGATATGTCACTAGTTGTGTATCATAAAAGAGTCATCGTTTCTCCTCCCAGGGGTTATTCGAGATATCTTAATCGAAACCCTAGTAACGAGGCATTGGCTACCTTAAGAGAGTCATAGTTACTCGTCCCAATAGCTCACCCAGTCCAACATTATTTCTTACTGCAGCCAGTCTGCCAGAATCGATATGTCACTAGTTGTGTATCATAAAAGAGTCATCGTTACTCCTCCGATGGGTTATTCGAGATATCTTAATCGAAACCCTAGTAACGAGGCATTGGCTACCTTAAGAGAGTCAGAGTTACTCGTCCCTATTGCTCACCCAGTCCAACATTTTTTCTTACTGTGGCCAGTCTGCCAGAAGCGATATGTCACTAGTTGTGTACCATAAAAGAGTGATCGTTTCTCCTCCCAGGGGATATTCGAGATATCTTAATCGAAACCCTAGTAACGAGGCATTGGCTACCTTAAGAGAGTCATAGTTACTCGTCCCAATTGCTCACCCAGTCCAACATTATTTCTTACTGCAGCCAGTCTGCCAGAAGCGATATGTCACTAGTTGTGTATCATAGAAGAGTGATCGTTACTCTTCCCAGGGGTTATTCGAGATATCTTAATGGAAACCCTAGTAACGAGGCATTGGCTACCTTAAGAGAGTCATAGTTACTCGTCCCAATTGCTCACAAAGTCTGCCATCTTTTCTTACTGTGGCAAGTCTGCCAGAAGCGATATGTCACTAGTTGTGTATCATAAAAGAGTCATCGTTTCTCCTCCCAGGGGTTATTCGAGATATCTTAATCGAAACCCTAGTAACGAGGCATTGGCTACCTTAAGAGAGTCATAGTTAGTCGTCCCAATAGCTCACCCAGTCCAACATTATTTCTTACTGCAGCCAGTCTGCCAGAAGCGATATGTCACTAGTTGTGTATCATAGAAGAGTGATCGTTACTTTTCCCAGGGGTAATTCGAGTTATCTTAATCGAAACCCTAGTAACGAGGCATTGGCTACCTTAACAGAGTCATAGTTAGTTGTCCAAATTGCTCACCCAGTAAAACGTTTTTTCTCACTGCGGCCAGTCTGCCAGAAGCGATATGTCACTAGTTGTGTATCATAAAAGAGTCATCGTTACTCCTCCCAAGGGTTATTCGAGATATCTTAATCGAAACCCTAGTAACGAGTCATTGGCTACCTTAAGAGAGTCATAGTTACTCGTCCCAATTGCTCACCCAGTCTGCCATCTTTTCTTACTGTGGCCAGTCTGCCAGAAGCGATATGTCCCTAGTTGTGTATCATAAAAGAGTCATCGTTTCTCCTCCCAGGGGTTATTCGAGATATCTTAATCGAAACCCTAGTAACGAGGCATTGGCTACCTTAAGAGAGTCATAGTTACTCGTCCCAATAGCTTACCCAGTCCAACATTATTTCTTACTGCAGCCAGTCTGCCAGAAGCGATATGTCACTAGTTGTGTATCATAAAAGAGTCATCGTTTCTCCTCCCAGGGGTTATTCGAGATATCTTAATCGAAACACTAGTAACGAGGCATTGGCTACCTTAAGCGAGTCATAGTTATTCGTCCCAATAGCTCACCCAGTCCAACATTATTTCTTACTGCAGCCAGTCTGCCAGAATCGATATGTCACTAGTTGTGTATCATAAAAGAGTCTTTGTTACTCCTCCGATGGGTTATTCGAGATATCTTAATCGAAACCCTAGTAACGAGGTATTGGCTACCTTAAGAGAGTCATAGTTACTCGTCCCAATTGCTCACCCAGTCTGCCATCTTTTCTTACTGTGGCCAGTCTGCCAGAAGCGATATGTCACTAGATGTGTATCATAGAAGAGTGATGGTTACTCTTCCCAGGGGTTATTCGAGTTATCTTAATCGAAACCCTAGTAACGATGCATTGGCTACCTTAAGAGAGTCATAGTTAGTTGTCCAAATTGCTCACCCAGTAAAACGTTTTTTCTCACTGCGGCCAGTCTGCCAGAAGCGATATGTCACTAGTTGTGTATCATAAAAGAGTCATCGTTACTCCTCCCAGGGGTTATTCGAGATATCTTAATCGAAACCCCAGTAACGAGGCATTGGCTACCTTAAGAGAGTCATAGTTACTCGTCCCAATTGCTCACCCAGTCTGCCATCTTTTCTTACTGTGGCCAGTCTGCCAGAAGCGATATGTCACTAGTTGTGTATCATAAAAGAGTCATCGTTTCTCCTCCCAGGGCTTATTCGAGATATCTTAATCGAAACCCTAGTAACGAGGCATTGGCTACCTTAAGAGAGTCATAGTTACTCGTCCCAATAGCTCACCCAGTCCAACATTATTTCTTACTGCAGCCAGTCTGCCAGAAGCGATATGTCACTAGTTGTGTATCATAAAAGAGTCATCGTTTCTCCTCCCAGGGGTTATTCGAGATATCTTAATCGAAACCCTAGTAACGAGGCATTGGCTACCTTAAGAGAGTCATAGTTACTCGTCCCAATAGCTCACCCAGTCCAACATTATTTCTTACTGCAGCCAGTCTGCCAGAATCGATATGTCACTAGTTGTGTATCATAAAAGAGTCATCGTTACTCCTCCGATGGGTTATTCGAGATATCTTAATCGAAACCCTAGTAACGAGGCATTGGCTACCTTAAGAGAGTCATAGTTACTCGTCCCAATTGCTCACCCAGTCTGCCATCTTTTCTTACTGTGGCCAGTCTGCCAGAAGCGATATGTCACTAGTTGTGTGTCATAAAAGAGTCATCGTTTCTCCTCCCAGGGGTTATTCGAGATATCTTAATCGAAACCCTAGTAACGAGGCATTGGCTACCTTAAGAGAGTCATAGTTACTCGTCCCAATAGCTCACCCAGTCCAACATTATTTCTTACTGCAGCCAGTCTGCCAGAAGCGATATGTCACTAGTTGTGTATCATAAAAGAGTAATCGTTTCTCCTCCCAGGGGTTATCTGAGATATCTTAATCGAAACCCTAGTAACGAGGCATTGGCTACCTTAAGAGAGTCATAGTTACTCGTCCCAATTGCTCACCCAGTCTGCCATTATTTCTTACTGTGGCCAGTCTGCCAGTACCGATATGTCACTAGTTGTGTATCATAAAAGAGTGATCGTTTCTCCTCCCAGGGATTATTCGAGATATCTTAATCGAAACCCTAGTAACGAGACATTGGCTACCTTAAGAGAGTCTTAGTTACTCGTCCCAATTGCTCACCCAGTAAAACGTTTTTTCTTACTGCGGCCAGTCTGCCAGAAGCGTTATTTCACTAGTTGTGTATCATAAAAGAGTGATCGTTACTCCTCCCAGGGGTTATTCGTGATGTCTTAATCGAAACCCTAGTAACGAGACATTGGCTACCTTAAGAGAGTCATAGTTACTCGTCCCAATTGCTCACCCAGTCCAGCATTTTTTCTTACTGCGGCCAGTCTGCCAGAAGCGATATGTCACTAGTTGTGTATCATAAAAGAGTCATCGTTTCTCCTCCCAGGGCTTATTCGAGATATCTTAATCGAAACCCTAGTAACGAGGCATTGGCTACCTTAAGAGAGTCATAGTTACTCATCCCAATTGCTCACCCAGTCTGCCATTTTTTCTTACTGTGGCCAGTCTGCCAGTACCGATATGTCACTAGTTGTGTATCATAAAAGAGTGGTCGGTTCTCCTCCCAGGGATTATTCGAGATATCTTAATCGAAACCCTAGTAACGAGGCATTGGCTACCTTAAGAGAGTCATAGTTACTCGTCCCAATTGCTCACCCAGTAAAACGTTTTTTCTTATTGTGGCCAGTCTGCCAGAAGCGATATTTCACTAGTTGTGTATCATAAAAGAGTGATCGTTACTCCTCCCAGGGGTTATTCGAGATATCTTAATCAAAACACTAGTAACGAGACATTGGCTAACTTAAGAGAGTCATAGTTACTCGTCCCAATTGCTCACCCAGTCTGCCATCTTTTCTTACTGTGGCCAGTCTGCCAGAAGCGATATGTCACTAGTTGTGTATCATAAAAGAGTCATCGTTTCTCCTCCCAGGGGTTATTCGAGATATCTTAATCGAAACCCTAGTAACGAGGCATTGGCTACCTTAAGAGAGTCATAGTTACTCGTCCCAATAGCTTACCCAGTCCAACATTATTTCTTACTGCAGCCAGTCTGCCAGAAGCGATATGTCACTAGTTGTGTATCATAAAAGAGTCATCGTTTCTCCTCCCAGGGGTTATTCGAGATATCTTAATCGAAACCCTAGTAACGAGGCATTGGCTACCTTAAGAGAGTCATAGTTACTCGTCCCAATAGCTCACCCAGTCCAACATTATTTCTTACTGCAGCCAGTCTGCCAGAATCGATATGTCACTAGTTGTGTATCATAAAAGAGTCTTTGTTACTCCTCCGATGGGTTATTCGAGATATCTTAATCGAAACCCTAGTAACGAGGTATTGGCTACCTTAAGAGAGTCATAGTTACTCGTCCCAATTGCTCACCCAGTCTGCCATCTTTTCTTACTGTGGCCAGTCTGCCAGAAGCGATATGTCACTAGATGTGTATCATAGAAGAGTGATGGTTACTCTTCCCAGGGGTTATTCGAGTTATCTTAATCGAAACCCTAGTAACGATGCATTGGCTACCTTAAGAGAGTCATAGTTAGTTGTCCAAATTGCTCACCCAGTAAAACGTTTTTTCTCACTGCGGCCAGTCTGCCAGAAGCGATATGTCACTAGTTGTGTATCATAAAAGAGTCATCGTTACTCCTCCCAGGGGTTATTCGAGATATCTTAATCGAAACCCCAGTAACGAGGCATTGGCTACCTTAAGAGAGTCATAGTTACTCGTCCCAATTGCTCACCCAGTCTGCCATCTTTTCTTACTGTGGCCAGTCTGCCAGAAGCGATATGTCACTAGTTGTGTATCATAAAAGAGTCATCGTTTCTCCTCCCAGGGCTTATTCGAGATATCTTAATCGAAACCCTAGTAACGAGGCATTGGCTACCTTAAGAGAGTCATAGTTACTCGTCCCAATAGCTCACCCAGTCCAACATTATTTCTTACTGCAGCCAGTCTGCCAGAAGCGGTATGTCACTAGTTGTGTATCATAAAAGAGTCATCGTTTCTCCTCCCAGGGGTTATTCGAGATATCTTAATCGAAACCCTAGTAACGAGGCATTGGCTACCTTAAGAGAGTCATAGTTACTCGTCCCAATAGCTCACGCAGTCCAACATTATTTCTTACTGCAGCCAGTCTGCCAGAAGCGATATGTCACTAGTTGTGTATCATAAAAGAGTCATCGTTTCTCCTCCCAGGGGTTATTCGAGATATCTTAATCGAAACCCTAGTAACGAGGCATTGGCTACCTTAAGAGAGTCATAGTTACTCGTCCCAATAGCTCACCCAGTCCAACATTATTTCTTACTGCAGCCAGTCTGCCAGAATCGATATGTCACTAGTTGTGTATCATAAAAGAGTCATCGTTACTCCTCCGATGGGTTATTCGAGATATCTTAATCGAAACCCTAGTAACGAGGCATTGGCTACCTTAAGAGAGTCATAGTTACTCGTCCCAATTGCTCACCCAGTCTGCCATCTTTTCTTACTGTGGCCAGTCTGCCAGAAGCGATATGTCACTAGTTGTGTGTCATAAAAGAGTCATCGTTTCTCCTCCCAGGGGTTATTCGAGATATCTTAATCGAAACCCTAGTAACGAGGCATTGGCTACCTTAAGAGAGTCATAGTTACTCGTCCCAATAGCTCACCCAGTCCAACATTATTTCTTACTGCAGCCAGTCTGCCAGAAGCGATATGTCACTAGTTGTGTATCATAAAAGAGTAATCGTTTCTCCTCCCAGGGGTTATCTGAGATATCTTAATCGAAACCCTAGTAACGAGGCATTGGCTACCTTAAGAGAGTCATAGTTACTCGTCCCAATTGCTCACCCAGTCTGCCATTATTTCTTACTGTGGCCAGTCTGCCAGTACCGATATGTCACTAGTTGTGTATCATAAAAGAGTGATCGTTTCTCCTCCCAGGGATTATTCGAGATATCTTAATCGAAACCCTAGTAACGAGACATTGGCTACCTTAAGAGAGTCTTAGTTACTCGTCCCAATTGCTCACCCAGTAAAACGTTTTTTCTTACTGCGGCCAGTCTGCCAGAAGCGTTATTTCACTAGTTGTGTATCATAAAAGAGTGATCGTTACTCCTCCCAGGGGTTATTCGTGATGTCTTAATCGAAACCCTAGTAACGAGACATTGGCTACCTTAAGAGAGTCATAGTTACTCGTCCCAATTGCTCACCCAGTCCAGCATTTTTTCTTACTGCGGCCAGTCTGCCAGAAGCGATATGTCACTAGTTGTGTATCATAAAAGAGTCATCGTTTCTCCTCCCAGGGCTTATTCGAGATATCTTAATCGAAACCCTAGTAACGAGGCATTGGCTACCTTAAGAGAGTCATAGTTACTCATCCCAATTGCTCACCCAGTCTGCCATTTTTTCTTACTGTGGCCAGTCTGCCAGTACCGATATGTCACTAGTTGTGTATCATAAAAGAGTGGTCGGTTCTCCTCCCAGGGATTATTCGAGATATCTTAATCGAAACCCTAGTAATGAGGCATTGGCTACCTTAAGAGAGTCATAGTTACTCGTCCCAATTGCTCACCCAGTAAAACGTTTTTTCTTATTGTGGCCAGTCTGCCAGAAGCGATATTTCACTAGTTGTGTATCATAAAAGAGTGATCGTTACTCCTCCCAGGGGTTATTCGAGATATCTTAATCAAAACCCTAGTAACGAGACATTGGCTAACTTAAGAGAGTCATAGTTACTCGTCCCAATTGCTCACCCAGTCTGCCATCTTTTCTTACTGTGGCCAGTCTGCCAGAAGCGATATGTCACTAGTTGTGTATCATAAAAGAGTCATCGTTTCTCCTCCCAGGGGTTATTCGAGATATCTTAATCGAAACCCTAGTAACGAGGCATTGGCTACCTTAAGAGAGTCATAGTTACTCGTCCCAATAGCTTACCCAGTCCAACATTATTTCTTACTGCAGCCAGTCTGCCAGAAGCGATATGTCACTAGTTGTGTATCATAAAAGAGTCATCGTTTCTCCTCCCAGGGGTTATTCGAGATATCTTAATCGAAACCCTAGTAACGAGGCATTGGCTACCTTAAGAGAGTCATAGTTACTCGTCCCAATAGCTCACCCAGTCCAACATTATTTCTTACTGCAGCCAGTCTGCCAGAATCGATATGTCACTAGTTGTGTATCATAAAAGAGTCTTTGTTACTCCTCCGATGGGTTATTCGAGATATCTTAATCGAAACCCTAGTAACGAGGTATTGGCTACCTTAAGAGAGTCATAGTTACTCGTCCCAATTGCTCACCCAGTCTGCCATCTTTTCTTACTGTGGCCAGTCTGCCAGAAGCGATATGTCACTAGATGTGTATCATAGAAGAGTGATGGTTACTCTTCCCAGGGGTTATTCGAGTTATCTTAATCGAAACCCTAGTAACGATGCATTGGCTACCTTAAGAGAGTCATAGTTAGTTGTCCAAATTGCTCACCCAGTAAAACGTTTTTTCTCACTGCGGCCAGTCTGCCAGAAGCGATATGTCACTAGTTGTGTATCATAAAAGAGTCATCGTTACTACTCCCAGGGGTTATTCGAGATATCTTAATCGAAACCCCAGTAACGAGGCATTGGCTACCTTAAGAGAGTCATAGTTACTCGTCCCAATTGCTCACCCAGTCTGCCATCTTTTCTTACTGTGGCCAGTCTGCCAGAAGCGATATGTCACTAGTTGTGTATCATAAAAGAGTCATCGTTTCTCCTCCCAGGGCTTATTCGAGATATCTTAATCGAAACCCTAGTAACGAGGCATTGGCTACCTTAAGAGAGTCATAGTTACTCGTCCCAATAGCTCACCCAGTCCAACATTATTTCTTACTGCAGCCAGTCTGCCAGAAGCGGTATGTCACTAGTTGTGTATCATAAAAGAGTCATCGTTTCTCCTCCCAGGGGTTATTCGAGATATCTTAATCGAAACCCTAGTAACGAGGCATTGGCTACCTTAAGAGAGTCATAGTTACTCGTCCCAATAGCTCACGCAGTCCAACATTATTTCTTACTGCAGCCAGTCTGCCAGAATCGATATGTCACTAGTTGTGTATCATAAAAGAGTCATCGTTACTCCTCCGATGGGTTATTCGAGATATCTTAATCGAAACCCTAGTAACGAGGCATTGGCTACCTTAAGAGAGTCATAGTTACTCGTCCCAATTGCTCACCCAGTCTGCCATCTTTTCTTACTGTGGCCAGTCTGCCAGAAGCGATATGTCACTAGTTGTGTATCATAAAAGAGTCATCGTTTCTCCTCCCAGGGCTTATTCGAGATATCTTAATCGAAACCCTAGTGACGAGGCATTGGCTACCTTAAGAGAGTCATAGTTACTCGTCCCAATAGCTCACCCAGTCCAACATTATTTCTTACTGCAGCCAGTCTGCCAGAAGCGATATGTCACTAGTTGTGTATCATAAAAGAGTCATCGTTTCTCCTCCCAGGGGTTATTCGAGATATCTTAATCGAAACCCTAGTAACGAGGCATTGGCTACCTTAAGAGAGTCATAGTTACTCGTCCCAATAGCTCACCCAGTCCAACATTATTTCTTACTGCAGCCAGTCTGCCAGAATCGATATGTCACTAGTTGTGTATCGTAAAAGAGTGATCGTTACTCATCCAGGGGTTATTCGAGATATCTTAATCGAAACCCTAGTAACGAGGCATTGGCTACCTTAAGAGAGTCAGAGTTACTCGTCCCTATTGCTCACCCAGTCCAACATTTTTTCTTACTGTGGCCAGTCTGCCAGAAGCGATATGTCACTAGTTGTGTACCATAAAAGAGTGATCGTTTCTCCTCCCAGGGGATATTCGAGATATCTTAATCGAAACCCTAGTAACGAGGCATTGGCTACATTAAGAGAGTCATAGTTACTCGTCCCAATTGCTCACCCAGTCCAACATTATTTCTTACTGCAGCCAGTCTGCCAGAAGCGATATGTCACTAGTTGTGTATCATAGAAGAGTAATCGTTACTCTTCCCAGGGGTTATTCGAGATATCTTAATCGAAACCCTAGTAACGAGGCATTGGCTACCTTAAGAGAGTCATAGTTACTCGTCCCAATTGCTCACAAAGTCTGCCATCTTTTCTTACTGTGGCAAGTCTGCCAGAAGCGATATGTCACTAGTTGTGTATCATAAAAGAGTCATCGTTTCTCCTCCCAGGGGTTATTCGAGATATCTTAATCGAAACCCTAGTAACGAGGCATTGGCTACCTTAAGAGAGTCATAGTTAGTCGTCCCAATAGCTCACCCAGTCCAACATTATTTCTTACTGCAGCCAGTCTGCCAGAAGCGATATGTCACTAGTTGTGTATCATAGAAGAGTGATCGTTACTTTTCCCAGGGGTAATTCGAGTTATCTTAATCGAAACCCTAGTAACGAGGCATTGGCTACCTTAACAGAGTCATAGTTAGTTGTCCAAATTGCTCACCCAGTAAAACGTTTTTTCTCACTGCGGCCAGTCTGCCAGAAGCGATATGTCACTAGTTGTGTATCATAAAAGAGTCATCGTTACTCCTCCCAAGGGTTACTCGAGATATCTTAATCGAAACCCTAGTAACGAGTCATTGGCTACCTTAAGAGAGTCATAGTTACTCGTCCCAATTGCTCACCCAGTCTGCCATCTTTTCTTACTGTGGCCAGTCTGCCAGAAGCGATATGTCCCTAGTTTTGTATCATAAAAGAGTCATCGTTTCTCCTCCCAGGGGTTATTCGAGATATCTTAATCGAAACCCTAGTAACGAGGCATTGGCTACCTTAAGAGAGTCATAGTTACTCGTCCCAGTAGCTTACCCAGTCCAACATTATTTCTTACTGCAGCCAGTCTGCCAGAAGCGATATGTCACTAGTTGTGTATCATAAAAGAGTCATCGTTTCTCCTCCCAGGGGTTATTCGAGATATCTTAATCGAAACACTAGTAACGAGGCATTGGCTACCTTAAGCGAGTCATAGTTATTCGTTCCAATAGCTCACCCAGTCCAACATTATTTCTTACTGCAGCCAGTCTGCCAGAATCGATATGTCACTAGTTGTGTATCATAAAAGAGTCTTTGTTACTCCTCCGATGGGTTATTCGAGATATCTTAATCGAAACCCTAGTAACGAGGTATTGGCTACCTTAAGAGAGTCATAGTTACTCGTCCCAATTGCTCACCCAGTCTGCCATCTTTTCTTACTGTGGCCAGTCTGCCAGAAGCGATATGTCACTAGATGTGTATCATAGAAGAGTGATGGTTACTCTTCCCAGGGGTTATTCGAGTTATCTTAATCGAAAACCTAGTAACGATGCATTCGCTACCTTAAGAGAGTCATAGTTAGTTGTCCAAATTGCTCACCCAGTAAAACGTTTTTTCTCACTGCGCCCAGTCTGCCAGAAGCGATATGTCACTAGTTGTGTATCATAAAAGAGTCATCGTTACTCCTCCCAGGGGTTATTCGAGATATCTTAATCGAAACCCCAGTAACGAGGCATTGGCTACCTTAAGAGAGTCATAGTTACTCGTCCCAATTGCTCACCCAGTCTGCCATCTTTTCTTACTGTGGCCAGTCTGCCAGAAGCGATATGTCACTAGTTGTGTATCATAAAAGAGTCATCGTTTCTCCTCCCAGGGCTTATTCAAGATATCTTAATCGAAACCCTAGTAACGAGGCATTGGCTACCTTAAGAGAGTCATAGTTACTCGTCCCAATAGCTCACCCAGTCCAACATTATTTCTTACTGCAGCCAGTCTGCCAGAAGCGATATGTCACTAGTTGTGTATCATAAAAGAGTCATCGTTTCTCCTCCCAGGGGTTATTCGAGATATCTTAATCGAAACCCTAGTAACGAGGCATTGGCTACCTTAAGAGAGTCATAGTTACTCGTCCCAATAGCTCACCCAGTCCAACATTATTTCTTACTGCAGCCAGTCTGCCAGAATCGATATGTCACTAGTTGTGTATCATAAAAGAGTCATCGTTACTCCTCCGATGGGTTATTCGAGATATCTTAATCGAAACCCTAGTAACGAGGCATTGGCTACCTTAAGAGAGTCATAGTTACTCGTCCCAATTGCTCACCCAGTCTGCCATCTTTTCTTACTGTGGCCAGTCTGCCAGAAGCGATATGTCACTAGTTGTGTCTCATAAAAGAGTCATCGTTTCTCCTCCCAGGGGTTATTCGAGATATCTTAATCGAAACCCTAGTAACGAGGCATTGGCTACCTTAAGAGAGTCATAGTTACTCGTCCCAATAGCTCACCCAGTCCAACATTATTTCTTACTGCAGCCAGTCTGCCAGAAGCGATATGTCACTAGTTGTGTATCATAAAAGAGTAATCGTTTCTCCTCCCAGGGGTTATCAGAGATATCTTAATCGAAACCCTAGTAACGAGGCATTGGCTACCTTAAGAGAGTCATAGTTACTCGTCCCAATTGCTCACCCAGTCTGCCATTTTTTCTTACTGTGGCCAGTCTGCCAGTACCGATATGTCACTAGTTGTGTATCATAAAAGAGTGATCGTTTCTCCTCCCAGGGATTATTCGAGATATCTTAATCGAAACCCTAGTAACGAGACATTGGCTACCTTAAGAGAGTCTTAGTTACTCGTCCCAATTGCTCACCCAGTAAAACGTTTTTTCTTACTGCGGCCAGTCTGCCAGAAGCGATATTTCACTAGTTGTGTATCATAAAAGAGTGATCGTTACTCCTCCCAGGGGTTATTCGTGATGTCTTAATCGAAACCCTAGTAACGAGACATTGGCTACCTTAAGAGAGTCATAGTTACTCGTCCCAATTGCTCACCCAGTCCAGCATTTTTTCTTACTGCGGCCAGTCTGCCAGAAGCGATATGTCACTAGTTGTGTATCATAAAAGAGTAATCGTTTCTCCTCCTAGGGGTTATTCGAGATATCTTAATCGAAACCCTAGTAACGAGGCATTGGCTACCTTAAGAGAGTCATAGTTACTCATCCCAATTGCTCACCCAGTCTGCCATTTTTTCTTACTGTGGCCAGTCTGCCAGTACCGATATGTCACTAGTTGTGTATCATAAAAGAGTGGTCGGTTCTCCTCCCAGGGATTATTCGAGATATCTTAATCGAAACCCTAGTAACGAGGCATTGGCTACCTTAAGAGAGTCATAGTTACTCGTCCCAATTGCTCACCCAGTAAAACGTTTTTTCTTATTGTGGCCAGTCTGCCAGAAGCGATATTTCACTAGTTGTGTATCATAAAAGAGTGATCGTTACTCCTCCCAGGGGTTATTCGAGATATCTTAATCAAAACCCTAGTAACGAGACATTGGCTAACTTAAGAGAGTCATAGTTATTCGTCCCAATTGCTTACCGAGTAAAACGTTTTTTCTTACTGCGGCCAGTCTGCCAGAAGCGATATTTCACTAGTTGTGTATCATAAAAGAGTGATCGTTACTCATCCAGGGGTTATTCGAGATATCTTAATCGAAACCCTAGTAACGAGGCATTGGCTACCTTAAGAGAGTCATAGTTACTCGTCCCTATTGCTCACCCAGTCGAACATTTTTTCTTACTGTGGCCAGTCTGCCAGAAGCGATATGTCACTAGTTGTGTATCATAAAAGAGTGATCGTTTCTCCACCCAGGGGATATTCGAGATATCTTAATCGAAACCCTAGTAACGAGGCATTGGCTACCTTAAGAGAGTCATAGTTACTCGTCCCAATTGCTCACCCAGTCCAACATTATTTCTTACTGCGACCAGTCTGCCAGAAGCGATATGTCACTATTTGTGTATCATAAAAGAGTGATCATTATTCTTCCCAGGGGTTATTCGAGTTATCTTAATCGAGCCCTAGTAACGAGGCATTGGCTACCTTAAGAGAGTCATAGTTAGTTGTCCACATTGCTCACCCAGTAAAACGTTTTTTCTCACTGCGGCCAGTCTGCCAGAAGCGATATGTCACTAGTTGTGTATCATAAAAGAGTCATCGTTACTCCTCCCAGGGGTTATTCGAGATATCTTAATCGAAACCCTAGTAACGAGGCATTGGCTACCTTAAGAGAGTCATAGTTACTCGTCCCAATTGCTCACCCAGTCTGCCATCTTTTCTTACTGTGGCCAGTGTGCCAGAATCGATATGTCACTAGTTGTGTATCATAAAAGAGTCATCGTTACTCCTCCGATGGGTTATTCGAGATATTTTAATCGAAACCCTAGTAACGAGGCATTTTCTACCTTAAGAGAGTCATAGTTACTCGTCCCAATTGCTCACCCAGTCCAACATTTTTTCTTACTGCGACCAGTCTGCCAGAAGCGATATGTCACTAGTTGTGTATCATAAAAGAGTCATCGTTACTCCTCCCAGGGGTTATTCGAGATATCTTAATCGAAACCCTAGTAACGAGGCATTGGCTACATTAAGAGAGTCATAGTTACTCGTCCCAATTGCTCACCCAGTTTAACATTTTTTCTTACTGCAGCTAGTCTGCCACAAGCGATATGTCACTAGTTGTGTATCATAAAAGAGTCGTCGATACTCCTCCGAGGGGTTATTCGAGATATCTTAATCGAAACCCTAGTGACGAGGCATTGGCTACCTTAAGAGAGTCATAGTTACTCGTCCCAATTGCTCACCCAGTCTGCCATCTTTTCTTACTGTGGCCAGTCTGCCAGAACCGATATGTAACTAGTTGTGTCTCATAAAAGAGTCATCGTTTCTCCTCCCAGGGGTTATTCGAGATATCTTAATCGAAACCCTAGTAACGAGGCATTGGCTACCTTAAGAGAGTCATAGTTAGTCGTCCCAATAGCTCACCCAGTCCAACATTATTTCTTACTGCAGCCAGTCTGCCAGAAGCGATATGTCACTATTTGTGTATCATAAAAGAGTAATCGTTTCTCCTCCCAGGGGTTATTCGAGATATCTTAATCGAAACCCTAGTAACGGGGCATTGGCTACCTTAAGAGAGTCATAGTTAGTCGTCCCAATTGCTCACCCAGTCCAACATTTTTTCTTACTGTGGCCAGTCTGCCAGTACCGATATGTCACTAGTTGTGTATCATAAAAGAGTGATCGTTTCTCCTCCCAGGGATTATTCGAGATATCTTAATCGAAACCCTAGTAACGAGACATTGGCTACCTTAAGAGAGTCATAGTTACTCGTCCCAATTGCTCAACCAGTAAAACGTTTTTTCTTACTGCGGCCAGTCTGCCAGAAGCGATATTTCACTAGTTGTGTATCATAAAAGAGTGATCGTTACTCCTCCCAGGGGTTATTCGAGATATCTTAATCGAAACCCTAGTAACGAGACATTGGCTACCTTAAGAGAGTCATAGTTATTCGTCCCAATTGCTTACCGAGTAAAACGTTTTTTCTTACTGAGGCCAGTCTGCCAGAAGCGATATTTCACTAGTTGTGTATCATAAAAGAGTGATCGTTACTCATCCAGGGGTTATTGAGATATCGTAATCGAAACCCTAGTAACGAGGCATTTTCTACCTTAAGAGTGTCATAGTTACTCGTCCCTATTGCTCACCCAGTCTGCCATCTTTTCTTACTGTGGCCAGTCTGCCAGAACCGATATGTCACTAGTTGTGTATCATAAAAGAGTGATCGTTTCTCCTCCCAGGGGATATTCGAGATATCTTAATCGAAACCCTAGTAACGACGCATTGGCTACCTTAAGAGAGTCATAGTTACTCGTCCCAATTGCTCACCCAGTCCAACATTATTTCTTACTGCGACCAGTCTGCCAGAAGCGATATGTCACTATTTGTGTATCATAAAAGAGTGATCGTTACTCTTCCCAGGGGTTATTCGAGTTACCTTAATCGAAACCCAAGTTACGAGGCATTGGCTACCTTAAGAGAGTCATAGTTAGTTGTCCAAATTGCTCACCCAGTAAAATGTTTTTTCTCACTGCGGCCAGTCTGCCAGAAGCGATATGTCACTCGTTGTGTATCATAAAAGAGTCATCGTTACTCCTCCCAGGGGTTATTCGAGATATCTTAATCGAAACCCTAGTAACGAGGCATTGGCTACCTTAAGAGAGTCATAGTTACTCGTCCCAATTGCTCACCCAGTCCAAAATTTTTTCTTACTGCGGCCAGTCTGCCAGAAGCGATATGTCACTAGTTGTGTATCATAAAAGAGTCATCGTTTCTCCTCCCAGGGGTTATTCGAGATATCTTAATCAATACCCTAGTAACGAGGCATTGGCTACCTTAGGAGAGTCATTGTTACTCGTCCCAATTGCTCACCCAGTCCAACATTTTTTCTTACTGCAGCCAGTCTGCCAGAAGCGATATGTCACTAGTTGTGTATCATAAAAGAGTCATTGTTACTCCTCCCAGGGGTTATTTGAGATATCTTAAACGAAACCCTAGTAACGATTCATTGGCTACATTAAGAGAGTCATAGTTACTCGTCCCAACTGCTCACCCAGTCCAACATTTTTTCTTACTGCAGCCAGTCTGCCAGAAGCGATATGTCACTAGTTGTGTATCATAAAAGAGTCGTCGTTACTCCTCCGAGGGGTTATTCGAGATATCTTAATCGAAGCCCTAGTAACGAGGCATTGGTTACCTTAAGAGAGTCATAGTTACTCGTCCCAATTGCTCACCCAGTCCAGCATTTTTTCTTACTGCGGCCAGTCTGCCAGAACCGATATGTCACTTGTCGTGTATCATAAAAGAGTAATCGTTTCTCCTCCCAGGGGTTATTCGAGATATCTTAATCGAAACCCTAGTAACGAGGCATTGGCTACCTTAAGAAAGTCAGAGTTACTCGTCCCTATTGCTCACCCAGACCAACATTTTTTCTTACTGTGGTCAGTCTTCCAGAACCGATATGTCACAAGTTGTGTATCATGAAAGAGTGATCGTTACTCCTCCCAGGGTTTATTCGATATATTTTAAACGAAACCCTAGTAACGAGGCATTGGCTACCTTAAGAGAGTCATAGTTAGTCGTCCCAATTGCTCACCCAGTAAAACGTTTTTTCTTACTGCGGCCAGTCTGCCAGAAGCGATATGTCACTAGTTGTGTATCATAAAAGAGTCATCGTTACTCCTCCCAGGGGTTATTCGAGATATCTTAATCGAAACCCTAGTAACGAGGCATTGGCTACCTTAACAGAGTCATAGTTACTCGTCCCAATTGCTCACCCAGTCTGCCATTTTTTCTTACTGTGGCCAGTCTTCCAGAAGCGATATGTCACTAGTTGTGTATCATAATAGAGTCATCGTTTCTCCTCCCAGGGGTTATTCGAGATATCTTAATCGAAACCCTTGTTACGCGGCATAGGCTACCTTAAGAGAGTCATAGTTACTCGTCCCAATTGCTCACCCAGTCCAACATTTTTTCTTACTGCAGCCAGTCTGCCAGAAGCGATATGTCACTAGTTGTGTATCATAAAAGAGTCGTCGTTACTCCTCCCAGGGGTTATTCGAGATATCATAATCGAAATCCTAGTAACGAGGCATTGGCTACCTTAAGAGAGTCATAGTTACTCGTCCCAATTGCTCACCCAGTCCAACATTTTTTCTTACTGCGACTAGTCTGCCAGAAGCGATATGTCACTAGTTGTGTATCATAAAAGAGTGATCGTTTCTCCTCCCAGGGATTATTCGAGATATCTTAATCGAAACCCTAGTAACGAGACATTGGCTACCTTAAGAGAGTCATAGTTACTCGTCCCAAATGCTCACCCAGTAAAACGTTTTTTCTTACTCCGACCAGTCTGCCAAAAGCGATATTTCACTAGTTGTGTATCATAGAAGAGTGATCGTTACTCCTCCCAGGGGTTATTCGAGATATCTTAATCGCAACCCTAGTAACGAAGCTTCGGCTACCTTAAGAGAGTCATAGTTACTCGTCCCAATTGCTCACCCAGTCCAACATTTTTTCTTACTGCAGCCAGTCTGCCAGAAGCGATATGTCACTAGTTGTGTATCATAAAAGAGTCGTCGTTACTCCTCCCATTGGTTATTCGAGATATCATAATCGAAATCCTAGTAACGAGGCATTGGCTACCTTAAGAGAGTCATAGTTACTCGTCCCAATTGCTCACCCAGTCTGCCATCTTTTCTTACTGTGTCCAGTCTGCCAGAACCGATATGTCACTAGTTGTGTCTCATAAAAGAGTCATCGTTTCTCCTCCCAGGGGTTATTCGAGATATCTTATTCGAAACCCTAGTAACGAGGCATTGGCTACCTTAAGAGAGTCATAGTTAGTCGTCCCAATAGCTCACCCAGTCCAACATTATTTCTTACTGCAGCCAGTCTGCCAGAAGCGATATGTCACTAGTTGTGTATCATAAAAGAGTAATCGTTTCTCCTCCCAGGGGTTATTCGAGATATCTTAATCGAAACCCTAGTAACGAGGCATTGGCTACCTTAAGAGAGTCATAGTTAGTCGTCCCAATTGCTCACCCAGTCCAACATTTTTTCTTACTGTGGCCAGTCTGCCAGTACCGATATGTCACTAGTTGTGTATCATAAAAGAGTGATCGTTTCTCCTCCCAGGGATTATTCGAGATATCTTAATCGAAACCCTAGTAACGAGACATTGGCTACCTTAAGAGAGTCATAGTTACTCGTCCCAATTGCTCAACCAATAAACGTTTTTTCTTACTGCGGCCAGTCTGCCAGAAGCGATATTTCACTAGTTGTGTATCATAAAAGAGTGATCGTTACTCCTCCCAGGGGTTATTCGAGATATCTTAATCGAAACCCTAGTAACGAGACATTGGCTACCTTAAGAGAGTCATAGTTATTCGTCCCAATTGCTTACCGAGTAAAACGTTTTTTCTTACTGAGGCCAGTCTGCCAGAAGCCATATTTCACTAGTTGTGTATCATAAAAGAGTGATCGTTACTCCTCCAGGGGTTATTGAGATATCGTAATCGAAACCCTAGTAACGAGGCATTGGCTACCTTAAGAGAGTCATAGTTACTCGTCCCAATTGCTCACCCAGTCCAACATTTTATCTTACTGCGGCCAGTCTGAAAGAAGCGATATGTCACTAGATGTGTATCATAAAAGAGTGATCGTTTCTCCTCACAGGGGTTATTCGAGATATCTTAATCGAAACCCTAGTAACGAGGCATTGGCTACCTTAAGAGAGTCATAGTTACTCGTCCCTATTGCTCACCCAGTCTGCCATCTTTTCTTACTGTGGCCAGTCTGCCAGAACCGATATGTCACTAGTAGTGTATCATAAAAGAGTGATCGTTTCTCCTCCCAGGGGATATTCGAGATATCTTAATCGAAACCCTAGTAACGAGGCATTGGCTACCTTAAGAGAGTCATAGTTACTCGTCCCAATTGCTCACCCAGTCCAACATTATTTCTTACTGCGACCAGTCTGCCAGAAGCGATATGTCACTATTTGTGTATCATAAAAGAGTGATCGTTACTCTTCCCAGGGGTTATTCGAGTTACCTTAATCGAAACCCAAGTTACGAGGCATTGGCTACCTTAAGAGAGTCATAGTTAGTTGTCCAAATTGCTCACCCAGTAAAACGTTTTTTCTCACTGCGGCCAGTCTGCCAGAAGCGATATGTCACTAGTTGTGTATCATAAAAGAGTCATCGTTACTCCTCCCAGGGGTTATTCGAGATATCTTAATCGAAACCCTAGTAACGAGGCATTGGCTACCTTAAGAGAGTCATAGTTACTCGTCCCAATCGCTCACCCAGTCTGCCATATTTTCTTACTGTGGTCAGTCTGCCAGAAGCGATATGTCACTAGTTGTGTATCATAAAAGAGTCATCGTTTCTCCTCCCAGGGGTTATTCGAGATATCTTAATCGAAACCCTAGTAACGAGGCATTGGCTACCTTAAGAGAGTCATAGTTAGTCGTCCAAATAGCTCACCCAGTCCAACATTATTTCTTACTGCAGCCAGTCTGCCAGAAGCGATATGTCACTAGTTGTTTATCATAAAAGAGTCATAGTTACTCCTCCGAGGGGTTATTCGAGATATCTTAATCGAAACCCTAGTAACGAGGCATTGACTACCTTAAGAGAGTCATAGTTACTCGTCCCAATTGCTCACCCAGTCCAACATTATTTCTTACTGCGACCAATCTGCCACAAGCGATATGTCACAAGTTGTGTATCATAAAAGAGTTATCGTTACTCCTCCCAGGGGTTATTCGAGGTATCTTAATCGAAACCCTAGTAACGAGGCATTTCTACCTTAAGAGAGTCATAGTTACTCGTCCCAATTGCTCACCCAGTCTGCCATCTTTTCTTACTGTGGCCAGTCTGCCAGAAGCGATATGTCACTAGTTTTGTATCATAAAAGAGTCATCGTTTCTCCTCCCAGGGGTTATTCGAGATATCTTAATCGAAACCCTAGTAACGAGGCATTGGCTACCTTAAGAGAGTCATAGTTACTCGTCCCAATTGCTCACCCAGTCCAAAATTTTTTCTTACTGCGGCCAGTCTGCCATAAGGGATATGTCACTAGTTGTGTATCATAAAAGAGTCATCGTTTCTCCTCCCAGGGGTTACGCGAGATATCTTAATCAATACCCTAGTAACGAGGCATTGGCTACCTTAGGAGAGTCATTGTTACTCGTCCCAATTGCTCACCCAGTCCAACATTTTTTCTTACTGCAGCCAGTCTGCCAGAAGCGATATGTCACTAGTTGTGTATCATAAAAGAGTCATTGTTACTCCTCCCAGGGGTTATTCGAGATATCTTAAACGAAACCCTAGTAACGATTCATTGGCTACATTAAGAGAGTCATAGTTACTCGTCCCAATTGCTCACCCAGTCCAACATTTTTTCTTACTGCAGCCAGTCTGCCAGAAGCGATATGTCACTAGTTGTGTATCATAAAAGAGTCGTCGTTACTCCTCCGAGGGGTTATTCGAGATATCTTAATCGAAGCCCTAGTAACGAGGCATTGGCTACCTTAAGAGAGTCATAGTTACTCGTCCCAATTGCTCACCCAGTCTGCCATTTTTTCGTACTGTGGCCAGTCTGCCAGTACCGATATGTCACTAGTTGTGTATCATAAAAGAGTGATCGTTTCTCCTCCCAGGGATTATTCGAGATATCTTAATCGAAACCCTAGTAACGAGACATTGGCTACCTTAAGACAGTCATAGTTACCCGTCCCAATTGCTCACCCAGTAAAACGTTTTTTCTTACTGCGGCCAGTCTGCCAGAAGCGATATTCCACTAGTTGTGTATCATAAAAGAGTGATCGTTACTCCTTCCAGGGGTTATTCGAGATATCTTAATCGAAACCCTAGTAACGAGGCATTGGCTACCTTAAGAGAGTCATAGTTACTCGTCACAATTGCTCACCCTGTCCAGCATTTTTTCTTACTGCGGCCAGTCTGCCAGAACCGATATGTCACTAGTCGTGTATCATAAAAGAGTAATCGTTTCTCCTCCCAGGGGTTATTCGAGATATCTTAATCGAAACCCTAGTAACGAGGCATTGGCTACCTTAAGAAAGTCAGAGTTACTCGTCCCTATTGCTCACCCAGACCAACATTTTTTCTTACTGTGGTCAGTCTTCCAGAACCGATATGTCACAAGTTGTGTATCATGAAAGAGTGATCGTTACTCCTCCCAGGGTTTATTCGATATATTTTAAACGAAACCCTAGTAACGAGGCATTGGCTACCTTAAGAGAGTCATAGTTAGTCGTCCCAATTGCTCACCCAGTAAAACGTTTTTTCTTACTGCGGCCAGTCTGCCAGAAGCGATATGTCACTAGTTGTGTATCATAAAAGAGTCATCGTTACTCCTCCCAGGGGTTATTCGAGATATCTTAATCGAAACCCTAGTAACGAGGCATTGGCTACCTTAAGAGAGTCATAGTTACTCGTCCCAATTGCTCACCCAGTCTGCCATTTTTTCTTACTGTGGCCAGTCTTCCAGAAGCGATATGTCACTAGTTGTGTATCATAATAGAGTCATCGTTTCTCCTCCCAGGGGTTATTCGAGATATCTTAATCGAAACCCTTGTTACGCGGCATAGGCTACCTTAAGAGAGTCATAGTTACTCGTCCCAATTTCTGACCAAGTCTGCCATTTTTTCTTACTGTGGCCAGTCTGCCAGAAGCGATATGTCATTAGTTGTGTATCATAAAAGAGTCATCGTTACTCCTCCCAGGGGTTATTCTAGATATCTTAATCGAAACCCTAGTAACTAGGCATTGGCTACCTTAAGAGAGTCATAGTTACTCGTCCCAATTGCTCACCCAGTAAAACGTTTTTTCTTACTCCGACCAGTCTGCCAAAAGCGATATTTCACTAGTTGTGTATCATAAAAGAGTGATCGTTACTCCTCCCAGGGGTTATTCGAGATATCTTAATCGCAACCCTAGTAACGAAGCTTCGGCTACCTTAAGAGAGTCATAGTTACTCGTCCCAATTGCTCACCCAGTCCAACATTTTTTCTTACTGCAGCCAGTCTGCCAGAAGCGATATGTCACTAGTTGTGTATCATAAAAGTGTGATCGTTTCTCCTCCCAGAGGTTATTCGAGATATCTTAATCGAAACCCTAGTAACGAGGCATTGGCTAACTTAAGAGAGTCATAGTTACTCGTCCCTATTGGTCACCCAGTCCAACATTTTTTCTTACTGTGGCCAGTCTTCCAGAAGCGATATGTCACTAGTTGTGTATCATAATAGAGTCATCGTTTCTCCTCCCAGGGGTTATTCGAGATATCTTAATCGAAACCCTTGTTACGCGGCACAGGCTACCTTAAGAGAGTCATAGTTACTCGTCCCAATTTCTCACCAAGTCTGCCATTTTTTCTTACTGTGGCCAGTCTGCCAGAAGCGATATGTCATTAGTTGTGTATCATAAAAGAGTCATCGTTACTCCTCCCAGGGGTTATTCGAGATATCTTAATCGAAACCCTAGTAACTAGGCATTGGCTACCTTAAGAGAGTCATAGTTACTCGTCCCAATTGCTCACCCAGTCCAACATTTTTTCTTACTGCAGCCAGTCTGCCAGAAGCGATATGTCACTAGTTGTGTATCATAAAAGAGTCGTCGTTACTCCTCCCAGGGGTTATTCGAGATATCTTAATCGAAATCCTAGTAACGAGGCATTGGCTACCTTAAGAGAGTCATAGTTACTCGTCCCAATTGCTCACCCAGTCCAACATTTTTTCTTACTGCGACTAGTCTGCCAGAAGCGATATGTCACTAGTTGTGTATCATAAAAGAGTGATCGTTTCTCCTCCCAGGGATTATTCGAGATATCTTAATCGAAACCCTAGTAACGAGACATTGGCTACCTAAAGAGAGTCATAGTTACTCGTCCCAATTGCTCACCCAGTAAAACGTTTTTTCTTACTCCGACCAGTCTGCCAAAAGCGATATTTCACTAGTTGTGTATCATAAAAGAGTGATCGTTACTCCTCCCAGGGGTTATTCGAGATATCTTAATCGCAACCCTAGTAACGAAGCTTCGGCTACCTTAAGAGAGTCATAGTTACGCGTCCCAGTTGCTCACCCAGTAAAACGTTTTCTCTCACTGCGGCCAGTCTGCCAGAAGCGATATGTCACTAACTGTGTATCATAAAAGAGTGATCGTTACTCCTCCCAGGGGTTATTCGAGATATCTTAATCGAAACCCTAGTAACGAGGCATTGGCTACCTTAAGAGAGTCATAGTTACTCGTCCCTATTGCTCACCCAGTCCAACATTTTTTCTTACTTTGGTCTGTCTGCCAGAACCGATATGTCACTAGTTGTGTATCATAAAAGAGTGATCGTTACTCTTCCCAGGGGTTAATCGATATAATTTAATCTAAACCCTAGTAGCGAGGCATTGGCTACCTGAAGAGAGTCATAGTTAGTCGTCCCAATTGCTCACCCAGTAAAACGTATTTTCTTACTGCGGCCAGTCTGTCAGAAGCCATATGTCACTAGTTGTGTATCATAAAAGAGTGATTGTTACCCCTCTCAGGGGTTATTCGAGATATCTTAATCGAATCCCTAGTAACGAGGCATTGGCTACCTTAAGAGAGTCATAGTTACTCGTCCCAATTGCTCATCCAGTCTGCCATTTTTTCTTCCTGCGGCCAGTCTGCCAGAAGCGATATGTCACTAGTTGTGTATCATAAAAGAGACATCGTTTCTCCTCCCAGGGGTTATTCGAGTAATCTTAATCGAAACCCCAGTAACGAGGCATTGGCTACCTTAAGAGAGTCATAGTTACTCGTTCCAATTTCTCACCCAGTCCAACATTTTTTCTTACTGCGGCCAGTCTGCCAGAAGCGATATGTCACTAGTTGTGTATCATAAAAGAGTGATCGATTCTCCTCCCAGGGGTTATTCGAGATATCTTAATCGAAACCCTAGTAACGAGGCATTGGCTACCTTAAGAGAGTCATAGTTACTCGTCCCAATTGCTCACCCAGTCTGCCATCTTTTCTTACTGTGGCCAGTCTGCCAGAAGCGATATGTCACTAGTTGTGTATCATAAAAGAGTCATCGTTACTCCTCCGAGGGGTTATTCGAGATATCTTAATCGAAACCCTAGTAACGAGGCATATGCTACCTTAAGAGAGTCATAGTTATCGTCCCAATTGCTCACCCAGTCCAACATTTTTTCTTACTGCGACCAGTCTTCCAGAAGCGATATGTCACTAGTTGTGTATCATAAAAGAGTCATCGTTACTCCTCCCAGGGGTTATTCGAGATATCTTAATCGAATCCCTAGTAACGAGGCATTGGCTACCTTAAGAGAGTCATAATTACTCGTCCCAATTGCTCACCTAGTCCAACATTTTTTCTTACTGCAGCCAGTCTGCCAGAAGCGATATGTCACTAGTTGTGTATCATAAAAGAGTCGTCGTTACTCCTCCGATGGGTTATTAGAGATATCCTAATCGAAACCCTAGTAACGAGGCATTGGCAACCTTAAGAGAGTCATAGTTATCGTCCCAATTGCTCACCCAGTCCAACATTTTTTCTTACTGCGACCAGTCTTCCAGAAGCGATATGTCACTAGTTGTGTATCATAAAAGAGTCATCGTTACTCCTCCCAGGGGTTATTCGAGATATCTTAATCGAAACCCTAGTAACGAGGCATTGGCTACATTAAGAGAGTCATAGTTACTCGTCCCAATTGCTCACCCAGTCCAACATTTTTTCTTACTGCGGCCAGTCTGCCAGAAGCGATATGTCACTAGTTGTGTATCATAAAAGAGTCATCGTTTCTCCTCCCAGGGGTTATGGGGTTATTCGAGATATCTTAATCGAAACCCTAGTAACGAGGCATTGGCTACCTTAAGAGAGTCATAGTTACTCGTCCCAATTGCTCACCCAGTCTGCCATTTTTTCTTACTGTGTCCAGTCTGCCAGAAGCGATATGTCACTAGTTGTGTATCATAAAAGAGTCATCGTTACTCCTCCCAGGGGTTATTCGAGATATCTTAATCGAATCCCTAGTAACGAGGGAATTGGCTACCTTAAGAGAGTCATAGTTACTCGTCCCAATTGCTCACCTAGTCCAACATTTTTTCTTACTGCAGCCAGTCTGCCAGAAGCGATATGTCACTAGTTGTGTATCATAAAAGAGTCGTCGTTACTCCTCCGATGGGTTATTAGAGATATCCTAATCGAAACCCTAGTAACGAGGCATTGGCAACCTTAAGAGAGTCATAGTTATCGTCCCAATTGCTCACCCAGTCCAACATTTTTTCTTACTGCGACCAGTCTTCCAGAAGCGATATGTCACTAGTTGTGTATCATAAAAGAGTCATCGTTACTCCTCCCAGGGGTTATTCGAGATATCTTAATCGAAACCCTAGTAACGAGGCATTGGCTACATTAAGAGAGTCATAGTTACTCGTCCCAATTGCTCACCCAGTCCAACATTTTTTCTTACTGCGGCCAGTCTGCCAGAAGCGATATGTCACTAGTTGTGTATCATAAAAGAGTCATCGTTTCTCCTCCCAGGGGTTATGGGGTTATTCGAGATATCTTAATCGAAACCCTAGTAACGAGGCATTGGCTACCTTAAGAGAGTCATAGTTACTCGTCCCAATTGCTCACCCAGTCTGCCATTTTTTCTTACTGTGTCCAGTCTGCCAGAAGCGATATGTCATTAGTTGTGTATCATAAAAGAGTCATCGTTACTCCTCCCAGGGGTTATTCTAGATATCTTAATCGAAACCCTAGTAACTAGGCATTGGCTACCTTAAGAGAGTCATAGTTACTCGTCCCAATTGCTCACCCAGTAAAACGTTTTTTCTTACTCCGACCAGTCTGCCAAAAGCGATATTTCACTAGTTGTGTATCATAAAAGAGTGATCGTTACTCCTCCCAGGGGTTATTCGAGATATCTTAATCGCAACCCTAGTAACGAAGCTTCGGCTACCTTAAGAGAGTCATAGTTACTCGTCCCAATTGCTCACCCAGTCCAACATTTTTTCTTACTGCAGCCAGTCTGCCAGAAGCGATATGTCACTAGTTGTGTATCATAAAAGTGTGATCGTTTCTCCTCCCAGAGGTTATTCGAGATATCTTAATCGAAACCCTAGTAACGAGGCATTGGCTAACTTAAGAGAGTCATAGTTACTCGTCCCAATTGCTCACCCAGTCTGCCATTTTTTCTTACTGTGGCCAGTCTGCCAGAAGCGATATGTCATTAGTTGTGTATCATAAAAGAGTGATCGTTACTCCTCCCAGGGGTTATTCGAGATATCTTAATCGCAACCCTAGTAACGAAGCTTCGGCTACCTTAAGAGAGTCATAGTTACTCGTCCCAATTGCTCACCCAGTCCAACATTTTTTCTTACTGCAGCCAGTCTGCCAGAAGCGATATGTCACTAGTTGTGTATCATAAAAGTGTGATCGTTTCTCCTCCCAGAGGTTATTCGAGATATCTTAATCGAAACCCTAGTAACGAGGCATTGGCTAACTTAAGAGAGTCATAGTTACTCGTCCCTATTGCTCACCCAGTCCAACATTTTTTCTTACTGTGGCCAGTCTGCCAGAAGCGATATGTCACTAGTTGTGTATCATAAAAGAGTCATCGTTACTCCTCCCAGGGGTTATTCAAGATATCTTAATCGAAACCCTAGTAACGAGGCATTGGCTACCTTAAGAGAGTCATAGTTACTCGTCCCAATTGCTCACCCAGTCCAACATTTTTTCTTACTGTGGCCAGTCTGCCAGAACAGATATGTCACTAGTTGTGTATCATAAGAGAGTCATCGTTATTCCTCCCAGGGGTTATTCGAGATATCTTAATCGAAACCCTAGTAACGAGGCATTGGCTACCTTAAGAGAGTCATAGTTACTCGTCCCAATTGCTCACCCAGCCCAACATTTTTTCTTACTGCAGCCAGTCTGCCAGAAGCGATATGTCACTAGTTGTGTATCATAAAAGAGTCGTCGTTACTCCTCCCAGGGGTTATTCGAGATATCTTAATCGAAACCCTAGTAACGAGGCATTGGCTACCTTAAGAGAGTCATAGTTACTCGTCCCAATTGCTCACCCAGTCCAACATTTTTTCTTACTGTGGCAAGTCTGCCAGAACCGATATGTCACTAGTTGTGTATCATAAAAGAGTGATCGTTTCTCCTCCCAGGAATTATTCGAGATAAATTAATCGAAACCCTAGTAACGAGACATTGGCTACCTTAAGAGAGTCATAGTTACTCGTCCCAATTGCTCACCCAGTAAAACGTTTTTTCTTACTGCGACCAGTCTGCCAGAAGCGATATTTCACTAGTTGTGTATCATAAAAGTGTGATCGTTTCTCCTCCCAGGGGTTATTCGAGATATCTTAATCGAAACCCTAGTAACGAGGCATTGGATACCTTAAGAGAGTCATAGTTACGCGTCCCAGTTGCTCACCCAGTAAAACGTTTTCTCTCACTGCGGCCAGTCTGCCAGAAGCGATATGTCACTAGCTGTGTATCATAAAAGAGTGATCGTTACTCCTCCCAGGGGTTATTCGAGATATCTTAATCGAAACCCTAGTAACGAGGCATTGGCTACCTTAAGAGAGTCATAGTTACTCGTTCCAATTGCTCACCCAGTCCAACATTTTTTCTTACTGCGGCCAGTCTGCCAGAAGCGATATGTCACTAGTTGTGTATCATAAAAGATTGATCGATTCTCCTCCCAGGGGTTATTTGAGATATCTTAATCGAAACCTTAGTAACGAGGCATTGGCTACCTTAAGAGAGTCATAGTTACTCGTCCCTATTGCTCACCCAGTCCAATATTTTTTCTTACTTTGGTCTGTCTGCCAGAACCGATATGTCACTAGTTGTGTATCATAAAAGAGTGATCGTTACTCTTCCCAGGGGTTAATCGATATAATTTAATCTAAACCCTAGTAGCGAGGCATTGGCTACCTGAAGAGAGTCATAGTTAGTCGTCCCAATTGCTCACCCAGTAAAACGTATTTTCTTACTGCGGCCAGTCTGTCAGAAGCCATATGTCACTAGTTGTGTATCATAAAAGAGTGATTGTTACCCCTCTCTGGGGTTATTCGAGATATCTTAATCGAATCCCTAGTAACGAGGCATTGGCTACCTTAAGAGAGTCATAGTTACTCGTCCCAATTGCTCATCCAGTCTGCCATTTTTTCTTCCTGCGGCCAGTCTGCCAGAAGCGATATGTCACTAGTTGTGTATCATAAAAGAGACATCGTTTCTCCTCCCAGGGGTTATTCGAGTAATCTTAATCGAAACCTCAGTAACGAGGCATTGGCTACCTTAAGAGAGTCATAGTTACTCGTCCCAATTGCTCACCCAGTAAAACGTTTTTTCTTACTCCGACCAGTCTGCCAAAAGCGATATTTCACTAGTTGTGTATCATAAAAGAGTGATCGTTACTCCTCCCAGGGGTTATTCGAGATATCTTAATCGCAACCCTAGTAACGAAGCTTCGGCTACCTTAAGAGAGTCATAGTTACTCGTCCCAATTGCTCACCCAGTCCAACATTTTTTCTTACTGCAGCCAGTCTGCCAGAAGCGATATGTCACTAGTTGTGTATCATAAAAGTGTGATCGTTTCTCCTCCCAGAGGTTATTCGAGATATCTTAATCGAAACCCTAGTAACGAGGCATTGGCTAACTTAAGAGAGTCATAGTTACTCGTCCCTATTGCTCACCCAGTCCAACATTTTTTCTTACTGTGGCCAGTCTGCCAGAAGCGATATGTCACTAGTTGTGTATCATAAAAGAGTCATCGTTACTCCTCCCAGGGGTTATTCAAGATATCTTAATCGAAACCCTAGTAACGAGGCATTGGCTACCTTAAGAGAGTCATAGTTACTCGTCCCAATTGCTCACCCAGTCCAACATTTTTTCTTACTGTGGCCAGTCTGCCAGAACAGATATGTCACTAGTTGTGTATCATAAGAGAGTCATCGTTATTCCTCCCAGGGGTTATTCGAGATATCTTAATCGAAACCCTAGTAACGAGGCATTGGCTACCTTAAGAGAGTCATAGTTACTCGTCCCAATTGCTCACCCAGCCCAACATTTTTTCTTACTGCAGCCAGTCTGCCAGAAGCGATATGTCACTAGTTGTGTATCATAAAAGAGTCGTCGTTACTCCTCCCAGGGGTTATTCGAGATATCTTAATCGAAACCCTAGTAACGAGGCATTGGCTACCTTAAGAGAGTCATAGTTACTCGTCCCAATTGCTCACCCAGTCCAACATTTTTTCTTACTGTGGCAAGTCTGCCAGAACCGATATGTCACTAGTTGTGTATCATAAAAGAGTGATCGTTTCTCCTCCCAGGAATTATTCGAGATAAATTAATCGAAACCCTAGTAACGAGACATTGGCTACCTTAAGAGAGTCATAGTTACTCGTCCCAATTGCTCACCCAGTAAAACGTTTTTTCTTACTGCGACCAGTCTGCCAGAAGCGATATTTCACTAGTTGTGTATCATAAAAGTGTGATCGTTTCTCCTCCCAGGGGTTATTCGAGATATCTTAATCGAAACCCTAGTAACGAGGCATTGGATACCTTAAGAGAGTCATAGTTACGCGTCCCAGTTGCTCACCCAGTAAAACGTTTTCTCTCACTGCGGCCAGTCTGCCAGAAGCGATATGTCACTAGCTGTGTATCATAAAAGAGTGATCGTTACTCCTCCCAGGGGTTATTCGAGATATCTTAATCGAAACCCTAGTAACGAGGCATTGGCTACCTTAAGAGAGTCATAGTTACTCGTTCCAATTGCTCACCCAGTCCAACATTTTTTCTTACTGCGGCCAGTCTGCCAGAAGCGATATGTCACTAGTTGTGTATCATAAAAGATTGATCGATTCTCCTCCCAGGGGTTATTTGAGATATCTTAATCGAAACCTTAGTAACGAGGCATTGGCTACCTTAAGAGAGTCATAGTTACTCGTCCCTATTGCTCACCCAGTCCAACATTTTTTCTTACTTTGGTCTGTCTGCCAGAACCGATATGTCACTAGTTGTGTATCATAAAAGAGTGATCGTTACTCTTCCCAGGGGTTAATCGATATAATTTAATCTAAACCCTAGTAGCGAGGCATTGGCTACCTGAAGAGAGTCATAGTTAGTCGTCCCAATTGCTCACCCAGTAAAACGTATTTTCTTACTGCGGCCAGTCTGTCAGAAGCCATATGTCACTAGTTGTGTATCATAAAAGAGTGATTGTTACCCCTCTCTGGGGTTATTCGAGATATCTTAATCGAATCCCTAGTAACGAGGCATTGGCTACCTTAAGAGAGTCATAGTTACTCGTCCCAATTGCTCATCCAGTCTGCCATTTTTTCTTCCTGCGGCCAGTCTGCCAGAAGCGATATGTCACTAGTTGTGTATCATAAAAGAGACATCGTTTCTCCTCCCAGGGGTTATTCGAGTAATCTTAATCGAAACCCCAGTAACGAGGCATTGGCTACCTTAAGAGAGTCATAGTTACTCGTTCCAATTTCTCACCCAGTCCAACATTTTTTCTTACTGCGGCCAGTCTGCCAGAAGCGATATGTCACTAGTTGTGTATCATAAAAGAGTGATCGATTCTCCTCCCAGGGGTTATTCGAGATATCTTAATCGAAACCCTAGTAACGAGGCATTGGCTACCTTAAGAGAGTCATAGTTACTCGTCCCAATTGCTCACCCAGTCTGCCATCTTTTCTTACTGTGGCCAGTCTGCCAGAAGCGATATGTCACTAGTTGTGTATCATAAAAGAGTCATCGTTACTCCTCCGAGGGGTTATTCGAGATATCTTAATCGAAACCCTAGTAACGAGGCATATGCTACCTTAAGAGAGTCATAGTTATCGTCCCAATTGCTCACCCAGTCCAACATTTTTTCTTACTGCGACCAGTCTTCCAGAAGCGATATGTCACTAGTTGTGTATCATAAAAGAGTCATCGTTACTCCTCCCAGGGGTTATTCGAGATATCTTAATCGAAACCCTAGTAACGAGGCATTGGCTACATTAAGAGAGTCATAGTTACTCGTCCCAATTGCTCACCCAGTCCAACATTTTTTCTTACTGCGGCCAGTCTGCCAGAAGCGATATGTCACTAGTTGTGTATCATAAAAGAGTCATCGTTTCTCCTCCCAGGGGTTATGGGGTTATTCGAGATATCTTAATCGAAACCCTAGTAACGAGGCATTGGCTACCTTAAGAGAGTCATAGTTACTCGTCCCAATTGCTCACCCAGTCTGCCATTTTTTCTTACTGTGTCCAGTCTGCCAGAAGCGATATGTCACTAGTTGTGTATCATAAAAGAGTCATCGTTACTCCTCCCAGGGGTTATTCGAGATATCTTAATCGAATCCCTAGTAACGAGGCATTGGCTACCTTAAGAGAGTCATAGTTACTCGTCCCAATTGCTCACCTAGTCCAACATTTTTTCTTACTGCAGCCAGTCTGCCAGAAGCGATATGTCACTAGTTGTGTATCATAAAAGAGTCGTCGTTACTCCTCCGATGGGTTATTAGAGATATCCTAATCGAAACCCTAGTAACGAGGCATTGGCAACCTTAAGAGAGTCATAGTTATCGTCCCAATTGCTCACCCAGTCCAACATTTTTTCTTACTGCGACCAGTCTTCCAGAAGCGATATGTCACTAGTTGTGTATCATAAAAGAATCATCGTTACTCCTCCCAGGGGTTATTCGAGATATCTTAATCGAAACCCTAGTAACGAGGCATTGGCTACATTAAGAGAGTCATAGTTACTCGTCCCAATTGCTCACCCAGTCCAACATTTTTTCTTACTGCGGCCAGTCTGCCAGAAGCGATATGTCACTAGTTGTGTATCATAAAAGAGTCATCGTTTCTCCTCCCAGGGGTTACGCGAGATATCTTAATCAATACCCTAGTAACGAGGCATTGGCTACCTTAGGAGAGTCATTGTTACTCGTCCCAATTGCTCACCCAGTCCAACATTTTTTCTTACTGCAGCCAGTCTGCCAGAAGCGATATGTCACTAGTTGTGTATCATAAAAGAGTCATTGTTACTCCTCCCAGGGGTTATTCGAGATATCTTAATCGAATCCCTAGTAACGAGGCGTTGGCTACCTTAAGAGAGTCATATTTACTCGTCCCAATTGCTCACCTAGTCCAACATTTTTTCTTACTGCAGCCAGTCTGCCAGAAGCGATATGTCACTAGTTGTGTATCATAAAAGAGTCGTCGTTACTCCTCCGATGGGTTATTAGACATATCCTAATCGAAACCCTAGTAACGAGGCATTGGCAACCTTAAGAGAGTCATAGTTACTCGTCCCAATTGCTCACCCATTCTGCCATTTTTTCTTACTGTGGCCAGTCTGCCAGTACCGATATGTCACAAGTTGTGTATCATGAAAGAGTGATCGTTACTCCTCCCAGGGGTTATTCGATATATTTTAATCGAAACCCTAGTAACGAGGCATTGGCTATCTTAAGAGAGTCATAGTTAGTCGTCCCAATTGCTCACCCAGTAAAACGATTTTTCTTACTGCGGCCAGTCTGCCAGAAGCGATATGTCACTAGTTTTGTATCATAAAAGAGTCATCGTTACTCCTCCCAGGGGTTATTCGAGATATCTTAATCAAAACCCTAGTAACGAGGCATTGGCTACCTTAAGAGAGTCATAGTTACTCGTCCCAATTGCTCACCCAGTCCAGCATATTTTCTTACTGCGGCCAGTCTGCCAGAAGCGATATGTCACTAGTTGTGTATCATAAAAGTGTGATCGTTTCTCCTCCCAGGGGTTATTCGAGATATCTTAATCGAAACCCTAGTAACGAGGCATTGGATACCTTAAGAGAGTCATAGTTACTCGTTCCAATTGCTCACCCAGTCCAACATTTTTTCTTACTTTGGTCTGTCTGCCAGAACCGATATGTCACTAGTTGTGTATCATAAAAGAGTGATCGTTACTCTTCCCAGGGGTTAATCGATATAATTTAATCTAAACCCTAGTAGCGAGGCATTGGCTACCTGAAGAGAGTCATAGTTAGTCGTCCCAATTGCTCACCCAGTAAAACGTATTTTCTTACTGCGGCCAGTCTGTCAGAAGCCATATGTCACTAGTTGTGTATAATAAAAGAGTGATTGTTACCCCTCTCTGGGGTTATTCGAGATATCTTAATCGAATCCCTAGTAACGAGGCATTGGCTACCTTAAGAGAGTCATAGTTACTCGTCCCAATTGCTCATCCAGTCTGCCATTTTTTCTTCCTGCGGCCAGTCTGCCAGAAGCGATATGTCACTAGTTGTGTATCATAAAAGAGACATCGTTTCTCCTCCCAGGGGTTATTCGAGTAATCTTAATCGAAACCCCAGTAACGAGGCATTGGCTACCTTAAGAGAGTCATAGTTACTCGTTCCAATTTCTCACCCAGTCCAACATTTTTTCTTACTGCGGCCAGTCTGCCAGAAGCGATATGTCACTAGTTGTGTATCATAAAAGAGTGATCGATTCTCCTCCCAGGGGTTATTCGAGATATCTTAATCGAAACCCTAGTAACGAGGCATTGGCTACCTTAAGAGAGTCATAGTTACTCGTCCCAATTGCTCACCCAGTCTGCCATCTTTTCTTACTGTGGCCAGTCTGCCAGAAGCGATATGTCACTAGTTGTGTATCATAAAAGAGTCATCGTTACTCCTCCGAGGGGTTATTCGAGATATCTTAATCGAAACCCTAGTAACGAGGCATATGCTACCTTAAGAGAGTCATAGTTATCGTCCCAATTGCTCACCCAGTCCAACATTTTTTCTTACTGCGACCAGTCTTCCAGAAGCGATATGTCACTAGTTGTGTATCATAAAAGAGTCATCGTTACTCCTCCCAGGGGTTATTCGAGATATCTTAATCGAAACCCTAGTAACGAGGCATTGGCTACATTAAGAGAGTCATAGTTACTCGTCCCAATTGCTCACCCAGTCCAACATTTTTTCTTACTGCGGCCAGTCTGCCAGAAGCGATATGTCACTAGTTGTGTATCATAAAAGAGTCATCGTTTCTCCTCCCAGGGGTTATGGGGTTATTCGAGATATCTTAATCGAAACCCTAGTAACGAGGCATTGGCTACCTTAAGAGAGTCATAGTTAATCGTCCCAATTGCTCACCCAGTCTGCCATTTTTTCTTACTGTGTCCAGTCTGCCAGAAGCGATATGTCACTAGTTGTGTATCATAAAAGAGTCATCGTTACTCCTCCCAGGGGTTATTCGAGATATCTTAATCGAATCCCTAGTAACGAGGCATTGGCTACCTTAAGAGAGTCATAGTTACTCGTCCCAATTGCTCACCTAGTCCAACATTTTTTCTTACTGCAGCCAGTCTGCCAGAAGCGATATGTCAGTAGTTGTGTATCATAAAAGAGTCGTCGTTACTCCTCCGATGGGTTATTAGAGATATCCTAATCGAAACCCTAGTAACGAGGCATTGGCAACCTTAAGAGAGTCATAGTTATCGTCCCAATTGCTCACCCAGTCCAACATTTTTTCTTACTGCGACCAGTCTTCCAGAAGCGATATGTCACTAGTTGTGTATCATAAAAGAATCATCGTTACTCCTCCCAGGGGTTATTCGAGATATCTTAATCGAAACCCTAGTAACGAGGCATTGGCTACATTAAGAGAGTCATTGTTACTCGTCCCAATTGCTCACCCAGTCCAACATTTTTTCTTACTGCAGCCAGTCTGCCAGAAGCGATATGTCACTAGTTGTGTATCATAAAAGAGTCATTGTTACTCCTCCCAGGGGTTATTCGAGATATCTTAATCGAATCCCTAGTAACGAGGCATTGGCTACCTTAAGAGAGTCATAGTTACTCGTCCCAATTGCTCACCTAGTCCAACATTTTTTCTTACTGCAGCCAGTCTGCCAGAAGCGATATGTCACTAGTTGTGTATCATAAAAGAGTCGTCGTTACTCCTCCGATGGGTTATTAGACATATCCTAATCGAAACCCTAGTAACGAGGCATTGGCAACCTTAAGAGAGTCATAGTTACTCGTCCCAATTGCTCACCCATTCTGCCATTTTTTCTTACTGTGGCCAGTCTGCCAGTACCGATATGTCACAAGTTATGTATCATGAAAGAGTGATCGTTACTCCTCCCAGGGGTTATTCGATATATTTTAATCGAAACCCTAGTAACGAGGCATTGGCTATCTTAAGAGAGTCATAGTTAGTCGTCCCAATTGCTCACCCAGTAAAACGATTTTTCTTACTGCGGCCAGTCTGCCAGAAGCGATATGTCACTAGTTTTGTATCATAAAAGAGTCATCGTTACTCCTCCCAGGGGTTATTCGAGATATCTTAATCAAAACCCTAGTAACGAGGCATTGGCTACCTTAAAAGAGTCATAGTTACTCGTCCCAATTGCTCACCCAGTCCAGCATATTTTCTTACTGCGGCCAGTCTGCCAGAAGCGATATGTCACTAGTTGTGTATCATAAAAGTGTGATCGTTTCTCCTCCCAGGGGTTATTCGAGATATCTTAATCGAAACCCTAGTAACGAGGCATTGGATACCTTAAGAGAGTCATAGTTACTCGTCCCAGTTGCTCACCCAGTAAAACGTTTTCTCTCACGGCGGCCAGTCTGCCAGAAGCGATATGTCACTAGTTGTGTATCATAAAAGAGTCATCGTTACTCCTCCCAGGGGTTATTCGAGATATCTTAATCGAAACCCTAGTAACGAGGCATTGGCTACCTTAAGAGAGTCATAGTTACTCATCCCAATTGCTCACCCAGTAAAACGTTTTTTCTTACTGCGGCCAGTCTGCCAGAAGCGATATTTCACTAGTTGTGTATCATAAAAGAGTGATCGATTCTCCTCCCAGGGGTTATTCTAGATATCTTAGTCGAAACCCAAGTAACGAGGCATTGGCTACCTTAAGAAAGTCATAGTTACTCGTCCCTATTGCTCACCCAGTCCAACATTTTTTCTTACTGTGGCCAGTCTGCCAGAAGCGATATGTCACTAGTTGTGTATCATAAAAGTGTCATCGTTACTCCTCCCAGGGGTTATTCAAGATATCTTAATCGAAACCCTAGTAACAATTCATTGGCTACCTTAAGAGAGTCATAGTTACTCGTCCCAATTGCTCACCCAGTCCAAAATTTTTTCTTACTGTGACCAGTCTGCCAGAACCGATATGTCACTAGTTGTGTATCATAAAAGAGTCATCGTTACTCCTCCCAGGGGTTATTCGAGATATCTTAATCGAATCCCTAGTAACGAGGCATTGGCTACCTTAAGAGAGTCATAGTTACTCGTCCCAATTGCTCACCTAGTCCAACATTTTTTCTTACTGCAGCCAGTCTGCCAGAAGCGATATGTCACTAGTTGTGTATCATAAAAGAGTCGTCGTTACTCCTCCGATGGGTTATTAGAGATATCCTAATCGAAACCCTAGTAACGAGGCATTGGCAACCTTAAGAGAGTCATAGTTACTCGTCCCAATTGCTCACCCATTCTGCCATTTTTTCTTACTGTGGCCAGTCTGCCAGTACCGATATGTCACAAGTTGTGTATCATGAAAGAGTGATCGTTACTCCTCCCAGGGGTTATTCGATATATTTTAATCGAAACCCTAGTAACGAGGCATTGGCTATCTTAAGAGAGTCATAGTTAGTCGTCCCAATTGCTCACCCAGTAAAACGATTTTTCTTACTGCGGCCAGTCTGCCAGAAGCGATATGTCACTAGTTTTGTATCATAAAAGAGTCATCGTTACTCCTCCCAGGGGTTATTCGAGATATCTTAATCAAAACCCTAGTAACGAGGCATTGGCTACCTTAAGAGAGTCATAGTTACTCGTCCCAATTGCTCACCCAGTCCAGCATATTTTCTTACTGCGGCCAGTCTGCCAGAAGCGATATGTCACTAGTTGTGTATCATAAAAGTGTGATCGTTTCTCCTCCCAGGGGTTATTCGAGATATCTTAATCGAAACCCTAGTAACGAGGCATTGGATACCTTAAGAGAGTCATAGTTACTCGTCCCAGTTGCTCACCCAGTAAAACGTTTTCTCTCACTGCGGCCAGTCTGCCAGAAGCGATATGTCACTAGTTGTGTATCATAAAAGAGTCATCGTTACTCCTCCCAGGGGTTATTCGAGATATCTTAATCGAAACCCTAGTAACGAGGCATTGGCTACCTTAAGAGAGTCATAGTTACTCATCCCAATTGCTCACACAGTAAAACGTTTTTTCTTACTGCGGCCAGTCTGCCAGAAGCGATATTTCACTAGTTGTGTATCATAAAAGAGTGATCGATTCTCCTCCCAGGGGTTATTCTAGATATCTTAGTCGAAACCCAAGTAACGAGGCATTGGCTACCTTAAGAGAGTCATAGTTACTCGTCCCTATTGCTCACCCAGTCCAACATTTTTTCTTACTGTGGCCAGTCTGCCAGAAGCGATATGTCACTAGTTGTGTATCATAAAAGTGTCATCGTTACTCCTCCCAGGGGTTATTCAAGATATCTTAATCAAAACCCTAGTAACAATTCATTGGCTACCTTAAGAGAGTCATAGTTACTCGTCCCAATTGCTCACCCAGTCCAACATTTTTTCTTACTGTGGCCAGTCTGCCAGAAACGATATGTCACTAGTTGTGTATCATAAAAGAGTCATCGTTACTCCTCCCAGGGGTTATTCGAGATATCTTAATTGAAACCCTAGTAACGAGGCATTGGCTACCTTAAGAGAGTCATAGTTACTCGTCCCAATTGCTCACCCAGTCCAACATTTTTTCTTACTGCAGCCAGTCTGCCAGAAGCGATATGTCACTAGTTGTGTATCATAAAAGAGTCGTCGTTACTCCTCCCAGGGGTTATTCGAGATATCTTAATCGAAACCCTAGTAACGTGGCATTGGCTACCTTAAGAGAGTCATGGTTACTCGTCCCAATTGCTCACCCAGTCCAACATTTTTTCTTACTGTGGCCAGTCTGCCAGAACCGATATGTCACTAGTTGTGTATCATAAAAGAGTGATCGTTTCTCCTCCCAGGAATTATTCGCGATATCTTAATCGAAACCCTAGTAGCGAGACATTGGCTACCTTAAGAGAGTCATAGTTACTCGTCCCAAATGCTCACCCAGTAAAACGTTTTTTCTTACTGCGACCAGTCTGCCAGGAGCGATATTTCACTAGTTGTGTATCATAAAAGAGTGATCGTTACTCCTCCCAGGGGTTATTCGAGATATCTTAATCGAAACCCTAGTAACGAGGCATTGGCTACCTTAAGAGAGTCATAGTTACTCGTCCCTATTGCTCACCCAGTCCAACATTTTTTCTTACTGTGGTCAGTCTGCCAGAACCGATATGTCACTAGTTGTGTATCATAAAAGAGTGATCGTTACTCCTCCCAGGGGTTATTCGATATAATTTTATCGAAACCCTAGTAACGAGGCATTGGCTACCTGAAGAGAGTCATAGTTAGTCGTCCCAATTGCTCACCCAGTAAAACGTATTTTCTTACTGCGGCCAGTCTGTCAGAAGCCATATGTCACTAGTTGTGTATCATAAAAGAGTGATTGTTACCCCTCTCAGGGGTTATTCAAAATATCTTAATCGAATCCCTAGTAACGAGGCATTGGCTACCTTAAGAGAGTCATACTTACTCGTCCCAATTGCTCACCCAGTCTGCCATTTTTTCTTCCTGCGGCCAGTCTGCCAGAAGCGATATGTCACTAGTTGTGTATCATAAAAGAGACATCGTTTCTCCTCCCAGGGGTTATTCGAGTAATCTTAATCGAAACCCTAGTAACGAGGCTTTGGCTACCTTAAGAGAGTCATCGTTACTCGTCCCAATTGCTCACCCAGTCCAACATTTTTTATTACTGCAGCCAGTCTGCCAGAAGCGATATGTCACTAGTTGTGTATCATAAAAGAGTCATCGTTACTCCTCCCAGGGGTTATTCGAGATATCTTAATCGAAACCCTAGTAACGAGGCATTGGCTACCTTAAGAGAGTCATAGTTACTCGTCCCAATTGCTCACCCAGTCCAACATTTTTTCTTTTTGCGACCAGTCTACCAGAAGCGATATGTCACTAGTTGTGTATCATAAAAGAGTCATCGTTACCCCTCCCAGGGGTTATTCTAGATATCTTAATCGAAACCCTAGTAACGAGGCATTGGCTACCTTAAGAGAGTCATAGTTACTCGTCCCAATTGCTCACCCAGTCTGCCGTCTTTTCTTACTGTGGCCAGTCTGCCAGAAGCGATATGTCACTAGTTGTGTATCATAAAAGAGTCATCGTTACTCCTCCGAGGGGTTATTCGAGATATCTTAATCGAAACCCTAGTAACGAGGCATATGCTACCTAAAGAGAGTCATAGTTACTCGTCCCAATTGCTCACCCAGTCCAACATTTTTTCTTACTGCGACCAGTCTGCCAGAAGCGATATGTCACTAGTTGTGTATCATAAAAGAGTCATCGTTACTCCTCCCAGGGGTTATTCGAGATATCTTAATCGAAACCCTAGTAACGAGGCATTGGCTACATTAAGAGAGTCATAGTTACTCGTCCCAATTGCTCACCCAGTCCAACATTTTTTCTTACTGCGGCCAGTCTGCCAGAAGCGATATGTCACTAGTTGTGTATCATAAAAGAGTCATCGTTTCTCCTCCCAGGGGTTATTCGAGATATCTTAATCAAAACCCTAGTAACGAGGCATTGGCTACCTTAAGAGAGTCATAGTTACTCGTCCCAATTGCTCACCCATTCTGCCATTTTTCTTACTGTGTCCAGTCTGCCAGTACCGATATGTCACTAGTTGTGTATCATAAAAGAGTGATCGTTTCTCCTCCCAGGGATTATTCGAGATATCTTAATCGAAACCCTAGTAACGAGACATTGGCTACCTTAAGAGAGTCATAGTTACTCGTCCCAATTGCTCACCCAGTAAAACGTTTTTTCTTACTGCGGCCAGTCTGCCAGAAGCGATATTTCACTAGTTGTGTATCATAAAAGAGTGATCGTTACTCCTCCCAGGGGTTATTCGAGATATCTTAATCGAAACCCTAGTAACGATGCATTGGCTACCTTAAGAGAGTCATAGTTACTCGTCCCAATTGCTCACCCAGGCCAGCATTTTTTCTTACTGCGGCCAGTCTGCCAGAAGCTATATGTCACTAATTGTGTATCATAAAAGAGTCATCGTTACTCCTCCGAGGGGTTATTCGAGATATCTTAATCGAAACCCTAGTAACGAGGCATATGCTACCTTAAGAGAGTCATAGTTATCGTCCCAATTGCTCACCCAGTCCAACATTTTTTCTTACTGCGACCAGTCTGCCAGAAGCGATATGTCACTAGTTGTGTATCATAAAAGAGTCATCGTTACTCCTCCCAGGGGTTATTCGAGATATCTTAATCGAAACCCTAGTAACGAGGCATTGGCTACATTAAGAGAGTCATAGTTACTCGTCCCAATTGCTCACCCAGTCCAACATTTTTTCTTACTGCGGCCAGTCTGCCAGAAGCGATATGTCACTAGTTGTGTATCATAAAAGAGTCATCGTTTCTCCTCCCAGGGGTTATTCGAGATATCTTAATCGAAACCCTAGTAACGAGGCATTGGCTACCTTAAGAGAGTCATAGTTACTCGTCCCAATTGCTCACCCAGTCTGCCATTTTTTCTTACTGTGTCCAGTCTGCCAGAAGCGATATGTCACTAGTTGTGTATCATAAAAGAGTCATCGTTACTCCTCCCAGGGGTTATTTGAGATATCTTAATCGAATCCCTAGTAACGAGGCATTGGCTACCTTAAGAGAGTCATAGTTACTCGTCCCAATTGCTCACCTAGTCCAACATTTTTTCTTACTGCAGCCAGTCTGCCAGAAGCGATATGTCACTAGTTGTGTATCATAAAAGAGTCGTCGTTACTCCTCCGATGGGTTATTAGAGATATCCTAATCGAAACCCTAGTAACGAGGCATTGGCAACCTTAAGAGAGTCATAGTTACTCGTCCCAATTGCTCACCCATTCTACCATTTTTTCTTACTGTGGCCAGTCTGCCAGAACCGATATGTCACTAGTTGTGTATCATAAAAGAGTGATCGTTTCTCCTCCCAGGAATTATTCGCGATATCTTAATCGAAACCCTAGTAGCGAGACATTGGCTACCTTAAGAGAGTCATAGTTACTCGTCCCAAATGATCACCCAGTAAAACGTTTTTTCTTACTGCGACCAGTCTGCCAGAAGCGATATTTCACTAGTTGTGTATCATAAAAGAGTGATCGTTACTCCTCCCAGGGGTTATTCGAGATATCTTAATCGAAACCCTAGTAACGAGGCATTGGCTACCTTAAGAGAGTCATAGTTACTCGTAACCATTACTCACCCAGTCCAACATTTTTTCTTACTGCAGCCAGCCTGCCAGAAGCGATATGTCACTAGTTGTGTATCATAAAAGTGTGATCGTTTCTCCTCCCAGGGGTTATTCGTGATATCTTAATCGAAACCCTAGTAACGAGGCATTGGATACCTTAAGAGAGTCATAGTTACGCGTCCCAGTTGCTCACCCATTAAAACGTTTTCTCTCACTGTGGCCAGTCTGCCAGAAGCGATATGTCACTAGTTGTGTATCATAAAAGAGTGATCGTTACTCCTCCCAGGGGTTATTCGAGATATCTTAATCGAACCCTAGTAACGAGGCATTGGCTACCTTAAGAGAGTCATAGTTACTCGTTCCAATTGCTCACCCAGTCCAACATTTTTTCTTACTGCGGCCAGTCTGCCAGAAGCGATATGTCACTAGTTGTGTATCATAAAAGAGTGATCGATTCTCCTCCCAGGGGTTATTCGAGATATCTTAATCGAATCCCTAGTAACGAGGCATTGGCTACCTTAAGAGAGTCATAGTTACTCGTCCCTATTGCTCACCCAGTCCAACATTTTTTCTTACTGTGGTCAGTCTGCCAGAACCGATATGTCACTAGTTGTGTATCATAAAAGAGTGATCGTTACTCCTCCCAGGGGTTATTCGATATAATTTAATCGAAACCCTAGTAACGAGGCATTGGCTACCTGAAGAGAGTCATAGTTAGTCGTCCCAATTGCTCACCCAGTAAAACGTATTTTCTTACTGCGGCCAGTCTGTCAGAAGCCATATGTCACTAGTTGTGTATCATAAAAGAGTGATTGTTACCCCTCTCAGGGGTTATTCAAAATATCTTAATCGAATCCCTAGTAACGAGGCATTGGCTATCTTAAGAGAGTTATACTTACTCGTCCCAATTGCTCACCCAGTCTGCCATTTTTTCTTCCTGCGGCCAGTCTGCCAGAAGCGATATGTCACTAGTTGTGTATCATAAAAGAGACATCGTTTCTCCTCCCAGGGGTTATTCGAGTAATCTTAATCGAAACCCTAGTAACGAGGCTTTGGCTACCTTAAGAGAGTCATCGTTACTCGTCCCAATTGCTCACCCAGTCCAACATTTTTTATTACTGCAGCCAGTCTGCCAGAAGCGATATGTCACTAGTTGTGTATCATAAAAGAGTCATCGTTACTCCTCCCAGGGGTTATTCGAGATATCTTAATCGAAACCCTAGTAACGAGGCATTGGCTACCTTAAGAGAGTCATAGTTACTCGTCCCAATTGCTCACCCAGTCCAACATTTTTTCTTTTTGCGACCAGTCTGCCAGAAGCGATATGTCACTAGTTGTGTATCATAAAAGAGTCATCGTTACCCCTCCCAGGGGTTATTCTAGATATCTTAATCGAAACCCTAGTAACGAGGCATTGGCTACCTTAAGAGAGTCATAGTTACTCGTCCCAATTGCTCACCCAGTCTGCCGTCTTTTCTTACTGTGGCCAGTCTGCCAGAAGCGATATGTCACTAGTTGTGTATCATAAAAGAGTCATCGTTACTCCTCCGAGGGGTTATTCGAGATATCTTAATCGAAACCCTAGTAACGAGGCATATGCTACCTAAAGAGAGTCATAGTTACTCGTCCCAATTGCTCACCCAGTCCAACATTTTTTCTTACTGCGACCAGTCTGCCAGAAGCGATATGTCACTAGTTGTGTATCATAAAAGAGTCATCGTTACTCCTCCCAGGGGTTATTCGAGATATCTTAATCGAAACCCTAGTAACGAGGCATTGGCTACATTAAGAGAGTCATAGTTACTCGTCCCAATTGCTCACCCAGTCCAACATTTTTTCTTACTGCGGCCAGTCTGCCAGAAGCGATATGTCACTAGTTGTGTATCATAAAAGAGTCATCGTTTCTCCTCCCAGGGGTTATTCGAGATATCTTAATCAAAACCCTAGTAACGAGGCATTGGCTACCTTAAGAGAGTCATAGTTACTCGTCCCAATTGCTCACCCATTCTGCCATTTTTCTTACTGTGTCCAGTCTGCCAGTACCGATATGTCACTAGTTGTGTATCATAAAAGAGTGATCGTTTCTCCTCCCAGGGATTATTCGAGATATCTTAATCGAAACCCTAGTAACGAGACATTGGCTACCTTAAGAGAGTCATAGTTACTCGTCCCAATTGCTCACCCAGTAAAACGTTTTTTCTTACTGCGGCCAGTCTGCCAGAAGCGATATTTCACTAGTTGTGTATCATAAAAGAGTGATCGTTACTCCTCCCAGGGGTTATTCGAGATATCTTAATCGAAACCCTAGTAACGATGCATTGGCTACCTTAAGAGAGTCATAGTTACTCGTCCCAATTGCTCACCCAGGCCAGCATTTTTTCTTACTGCGGCCAGTCTGCCAGAAGCTATATGTCACTAATTGTGTATCATAAAAGAGTCATCGTTACTCCTCCGAGGGGTTATTCGAGATATCTTAATCGAAACCCTAGTAACGAGGCATATGCTACCTTAAGAGAGTCATAGTTATCGTCCCAATTGCTCACCCAGTCCAACATTTTTTCTTACTGCGACCAGTCTGCCAGAAGCGATATGTCACTAGTTGTGTATCATAAAAGAGTCATCGTTACTCCTCCCAGGGGTTATTCGAGATATCTTAATCGAAACCCTAGTAACGAGGCATTGGCTACATTAAGAGAGTCATAGTTACTAGTCCCAATTGCTCACCCAGTCCAACATTTTTTCTTACTGCGGCCAGTCTGCCAGAAGCGATATGTCACTAGTTGTGTATCATAAAAGAGTCATCGTTTCTCCTCCCAGGGGTTATTCGAGATATCTTAATCGAAACCCTAGTAACGAGGCATTGGCTACCTTAAGAGAGTCATAGTTACTCGTCCCAATTGCTCACCCAGTCTGCCATTTTTTCTTACTGTGTCCAGTCTGCCAGAAGCGATATGTCACTAGTTGTGTATCATAAAAGAGTCATCGTTACTCCTCCCAGGGGTTATTTGAGATATCTTAATCGAATCCCTAGTAACGAGGCATTGGCTACCTTAAGAGAGTCATAGTTACTCGTCCCAATTGCTCACCTAGTCCAACATTTTTTCTTACTGCAGCCAGTCTGCCAGAAGCGATATGTCACTAGTTGTGTATCATAAAAGAGTCGTCGTTACTCCTCCGATGGGTTATTAGAGATATCCTAATCGAAACCCTAGTAACGAGGCATTGGCAACCTTAAGAGAGTCATAGTTACTCGTCCCAATTGCTCACCCATTCTACCATTTTTTCTTACTGTGGCCAGTCTGCCAGTACCGATATGTCACTAGTTGTGTATGATAAAAGAGTGATCGTTTCTCCTCCCAGGGATTATTCGAGATATCTTAATCGAAACCCCTAGTAACGAGACATTGGCTACCTTAAGAGAGTCATAGTTACTCGTCCCAATTGCTCACCCAGTCCAGCATTTTTTCTTACTGTGGCCAGTCTGCCAGAACCGATATGTCACAAGTTGTGTATCATGAAAGAGTGATCGTTACTCCTCCCAGGGGTTATTCGAGATATCTTAATCGAAACCCTAGTAACGAGGCATTGGCTACCTTAAGAGAGTCATAGTTACTCGTCCCAATTGCTCACCCAGTCTGCCATTTTTTCTTATAGTGTCCAGTCTGCCAGAAGCGATATGTCACTAGTTGTGTATCATAAAAGAGTCATCGTTACTCCTCCCAGGGGTTATTTGAGATATCTTAATCGAATCCCTAGTAACGAGGCATTGGCTATCTTAAGAGAGTCATAGTTAGTCGTCCCAATTGCTCACCCAGTAAAACGATTTTTCTTACTGCGGCCAGTCTGCCAGAAGCGATATGTCACTAGTTTTGTATCATAAAAGAAACATCGTTACTCCTCCCAGGGGTTATTCGAGATATCTTAATCAAAACCCTAGTAACGAGGCATTGGCTACCTTAAGAGAGTCATAGTTACTCGTCCCAATTGCTCACCCAGTCCAGCATATTTTCTTACTGCGGCCAGTCTGCCAGAAGCGATATGTCACTAGTTGTGTATCATAAAAGTGTGATCGTTTCTCCTCCCAGGGGTTATTCGAGATATCTTAATCGAAACCCTAGTAACGAGGCATTGGATACCTTAAGAGAGTCATAGTTACTCGTCCCAGTTGCTCACCCAGTAAAACGTTTTCTCTCACTGCGGCCAGTCTGCCAGAAGCGATATGTCACTAGTTGTGTATCATAAAAGAGTCATCGTTACTCCTCCCAGGGGTTATTCGAAATATCTTAATCGAAACCCTAGTAACGAGGCATTGGCTACCTTAAGAGAGTCATAGTTACTCATCCCAATTGCTCACCCAGTAAAACGTTTTTTCTTACTGCGGCCAGTCTGCCAGAAGCGATATTTCACTAGTTGTGTATCATAAAAGAGTCATCGATTCTCCTCCCAGGGGTTATTCTAGATATCTTAGTCGAAACCCAAGTAACGAGGCATTGGCTACCTTAAGAGAGTCATAGTTACTCGTCCCTATTGCTCACCCAGTCCAACATTTTTTCTTACTGTGGCCAGTCTGCCAGAAGCGATTTGTCACTAGTTGTGTATCATAAGAGAGTCATCGTTACTCCTCCCAGGGGTTATTCAAGATATCTTAATCGAAACCCTAGTAACAATTCATTGGCTACCTTAAGAGAGTCATAGTTACTCGTCCCAATTGCTCACCCAGTCCAACATTTTTTCTTACTGTGGCCAGTCTGCCAGAACCGATATGTCACTAGTTGTGTATCATAAAAGAGTCATCGTTACTCATCCCAGGGGTTATTCGAGATATCTTAATCGAAACCCTAGTAACGAGGCATTGGCTACCTGAACAGAGTCATAGTTACTCGTCCCAATTGCTCACCCAGTCCAACATTTTTTCTTACTGCAGCCAGTCTGCCAGAAGCGATATGTCACTAGTTGTGTATCATAAAAGAGTCGTCGTTACTCCTCCCAGGGGTTATTTGAGATATCTTAATCGAAACCCTAGTAACGTGGCATTGGCTACCTTAAGAGAGTCATGGTTACTCGTCCAAATTGCTCACCCAGTCCAACATTTTTTCTTACTGTGGCCAGTCTGCCAGAACCGATATGTCACTAGTTGTGTATCATAAAAGAGTGATCGTTTCTCCTCCCAGGAATTATTCGCGATATCTTAATCGAAACCCTAGTAACGAGACATTGGCTACCTTAAGAGAGTCATAGTTACTCGTCCCAATTGCTCACTCAGTAAAACGTTTTTTCTTACTGCGACCAGTCTGCCAGAAACGATATTTCACTAGTTGTGTATCATAAAAGAGTGATCGTTACTCCTCCCAGGGGTTATTCGAGATATCTTAATCGAAACCCTAGTAACGAGGCATTGGCTACCTTAAGAGAGTCATAGTTACTCGTAACAATTACTCACCCAGTCCAACATTTTTTCTTACTGCAGCCAGCCTGCCAGAAGCGATATGTCACTAGTTGTGTATCATAAAAGTGTGATCGTTTCTGCTCCCAGGGGTTATTCGTGATATCTTAATCGAAACCCTTGTAACGAGGCATTGGATACCTTAAGAGAGTCATAGTTACGCCTCCCAGTTGCTCACCCATTAAAACGTTTTCTCTCACTGCGGCCAGTCTGCCAGAAGCGATATGTCACTAGTTGTGTATCATAAAAGAGTGATCGTTACTCCTCCCAGGGGTTATTCGAGATATCTTAATCGAAACCCTAGTAACGAGGCATTGGCTACCTTAAGAGAGTCATAGTTACTCGTTCCAATTGCTCACCCAGTCCAACATTTTTTCTTACTGCGGCCAGTCTGCCAGAAGCGATATGTCACTAGTTGTGTATCATAAAAGAGTGATCGATTCTCCTCCCAGGGGTTATTCGAGATATCTTAATCGAAACCCTAGTAACGAGGCATTGGCTACCTTAAGAGAGTCATAGTTACTCGTCCCTATTGCTCACCCAGTCCAACATTTTTTCTTACTGTGGTCAGTCTGCCAGAACCGATATGTCACTAGTTGTGTATCATAAAAGAGTGATCGTTACTCCTCCCAGGGGTTATTCGATATAATTTAATCGAAACCCTAGTAACGAGGCATTGGCTACCTGAAGAGAGTCATAGTTAGTCGTCCCAATTGCTCACCCAGTAAAACGTATTTTCTTACTGCGGCCAGTCTGTCAGAAGCCATATGTCACTAGTTGTGTATCATAAAAGAGTGATTGTTACCCCTCTCAGGGGTTATTCAAAATATCTTAATCGAATCCCTAGTAACGAGGCATTGGCTACCTTAAGAGAGTCATAGTTACTCGTCCCAATTGCTCACCCAGTCTGCCATTTTTTCTTCCTGCGGCCAGTCTGCCAGAAGCGATATGTCACTAGTTGTGTATCATAAAAGAGACATCGTTTCTCCTCCCAGGGGTTATTCGAGTAATCTTAATCGAAACCCTAGTAACGAGGCTTTGGCTACCTTAAGAGAGTCATAGTTACTCGTCCCAATTGCTCACCCAATCCAACATTTTTTATTACTGCAGCCAGTCTGCCAGAAGCGATATGTCACTAGTTGTGTATCATAAAAGAGTCATCGTTACTCCTCCCAGGGGTTATTCGAGATATCTTAATCGAAACCCTAGTAACGAGGCATATGCTACCTTAAGAGAGTCATAGTTACTCGTCCCAATTGCTCACCCAGTCCAACATTTTTTCTTACTTCGACCAGTCTGCCAGAAGCGATATGTCACTAGTTGTGTATCATAAAAGAGTCATCGTTACCCCTCCCAGGGGTTATTCTAGATATCTTAAACGAAACCCTAGTAACGAGGCATTGGCTACCTTAAGAGAGTAATAGTTACTCGTCCCAATTGCTCACCCAGTCTGCCATTTTTTCTTACTGTGGCCAGTCTGCCAGAAGCGATATGTCACTAGTTGTGTATCATAAAAGAGTCATCGTTACTCCTCCGAGGGGTTATTCGAGATATCTTAATCGAAACCCTAGTAACGATGCATATGCTACCTAAAGAGAGTCATAGTTACTCGTCCCAATTGCTCACCCAGTCCAACATTTTTTCTTACTGCGACCAGTCTGCCAGAAGCGATATGTCACTAGTTGTGTATCATAAAAGAGTCATCGTTACTCCTCCCAGGGGTTATTCGAGATATCTTAATCGAAACCCTAGTAACGAGGCATTGGCTACATTAAGAGAGTCATAGTTACTCGCCCCAATTGCTCACCCAGTCCAACATTTTTTCTTACTGCGGCCAGTCTGCCAGAAGCGATATGTCACTAGTTGTGTATCATAAAAGAGTCATCGTTTCTCCTCCCAGGGGTTATTCGAGATATCTTAATCAAAACCCTAGTAACGAGGCATTGGCTACCTTAAGAGAGTCATAGTTACTCGTCCCAATTGCTCACCCAAGCTGCCATTTTTTCTTACTGTGTCCAGTCTGCCAGAAGCGATATGTCACTAGTTGTGTATCATAAAAGAGTCATCGTTACTCCTCCCAGGGGTTATTCGAGATATCTTAATCGAAACCCTAGTAACGAGGCATTGGCTACCTTAAGAGAGTCATAGTTACTCGTCCCAATTGCTCACCTAGTCCAACATTTTTTCTTACTACAGGCAGTCTGCCAGAAGCGATATGTCACTAGTTGTGTATCATAAAAGAGTCGTCGTTACTCCTCCGAGGGGTTATTAGAGATATCCTAATCGAAACCCAAGTAACGAGGCATTGGCTACCTTAAGAGAGTCATAGTTACTCGTCCCAATTGCTCACCCATTCTGCCATTTTTTCTTACTGTGCCCAGTCTGCCAGTACCGATATGTCACTAGTTGTGTATCATAAAAGAGTGACCGTTTCTCCTCCCAGGGATTATTCGAGATATCTTAATCGAAACCCTAGTAACGAGACATTGGCTACCTTAAGACAGTCATAGTTACTCGTCCCAATTGCTCACCCAGTAAAACGTTTTTTCTTACTGCGGCCAGTCTGCCAGAAGCGATATTTCACTAGTTGTGTATCATAAAAGAGTGATCGTTACTCCTCCCAGGGGTTATTCGAGATATCTGAATCGAAACCCTAGTAACGATGCATTGGCTACCTTAAGAGAGTCATAGTTACTCGTCCCAATTGCTCACCCAGGCCAGCATTTTTTCTTACTGCGGCCAGTCTGCCAGAAGCGATATGTCACTAGTTGTGTATCATAAAAGAGTGATCGTTTCTCCTCCCAGGGGTTATTTGAGATATCTTAATCGAAACCCTAGTAACGAGGCATTGGCTACCTTAAGAGAGTCATAGTTACTCGTCCCTATTGCTCACCCAGTCCAACATTTTTTCTTACTGTGGTCAGTCTGCCAGAACCGATATGTCACAAGTTGTGTATCATGAAAGAGTGATCGTTACTCCTCCCAGGGGTTATTCGATATATTTTAATCGAAACCCTAGTAACGAGGCATTGGCTACCTTAAGAGAGTCATAGTTAGTCGTCCCAATTGCTCACCCAGTAAAACGATTTTTCTTACTGCGGCCAGTCTGCCAGAAGCGATATGTCACTAGTTGTGTATCATAAAAGATTCATCGTTACTCCTCCCAGGGGTTATTCGAGATATCTTAATCAAAACCCTAGTAACGAGGCATTGGCTACCTTAAGAGAGTCATAGTTACTCGTCCCAATTGCTCACCCAGTCCAACATTATTTCTTACTGCGGCCAGTCTGCCAGAAGCGATATGTCACTAGTTGTGTATCATAAAAGTGTGATCGTTTCTCCTCCCAGGGGTTATTCGAGATATCTTAATCGAAACCCTAGTAACGAGGCATTGGATACCTTAAGAGTGTCATAGTTACTCGTCCCAGTTGCTCACCCAGTAAAACGTTTTCTCTCACTGCGGCCAGTCTGCCAGAAGCGATATGTCACTAGTTGTGTATCATAAAAGAGTCATCGTTACTCCTCCCAGGGGTTATTCGAGATATCTTAATTGAAACCCTAGTAACGAGGCATTGGCTACCTTAAGAGAGTCATAGTTACTCATCCCAATTGCTCACCCAGTAAAACGTTTTTTCTTACTGCGGCCAGTCTGCCAGAAGCGATATTTCACTAGTTGTGTATCATAAAAGAGTGATCGTTACTCCTCCCAGGGGTTATTCGAGATATCTTAATCGAAACCCTAGTAACGAGGCATTGGCTACCTTAAGAGAGTCATAGTTACTCGTTAAAATTGCTCACCCAGTCCAACATTTTTTCTTACTGCGGCCAGACTGCCAGAAGCGATATGTCACTAGTTGTGTATCATAAAAGAGTGATCGATTCTCCTCCCAGGGGTTATTCTAGATATCTTAGTCGAAACCCTAGTAACGAGGCATTGACTACCTTAAGAGAGTCATAGTTACTCGTCCCTATTGCTCACCCAGTCCAACATTTTTTCTTACTTGGTCAGTCTGCCAGAACCGATATGTCACTAGTTGTGTATCATAAAAGAGTGATCGTTACTCCTCCCAGGGGTTATTCGATATATTTTAATCGAAACCCTAGTAACGAGGCATTGGCTACCTGAAGAGAGTCATAGTTAGTCGTCCCAATTGCTCACCCAGTAAAACGTTTTTTCTTACTGCGGCCAGTCTGTCAGAAGCCATATGTCACTAGTTGTGTATCATAAAAGAGTGATTGTTACCCCTATCAGGGGTTATTCGAGATATCTTAATCGAATCCCTAGTAACGAGGCATTGGCTACCTTAAGAGAGTCATAGTTACTCGTCCCAAATGCTCACCCAGTCTGCCATTTTTTCTTACTGCGGCCAGTCTGCCAGAAGCGATATGTCACTAGTTGTGTATCATAAAAGAGACATCGTTTCTCCTCCCAGGGGTTATTCGAGTAATCTTAATTGAAACCCTAGTAACGAGGCTTTGGCTACCTTAAGAGAGTCATAGTTACTCGTCCCAATTGCTCACCCAGTCCAATATTTTTTATTGCTGCAGCCAGTCTGCCAGAAGCGATATGTCACTATTTGTGTATCATAAAAGAGTCATCGTTACTCCTCCCAGGGGTTATTCGAGATATCTTAATCGAAACCCTAGTAACGAGGCATTGGCTACCTTAAGAGAGTCATAGTTACTCGTCCCAATTGCTCACCCAGTCCAACATTGTTTCTTACTGCGACCAGTCTGCCAGAAGCAATATGTCACTAGTTGTGTATCATAAAAGAGTGATCGTTACTCCTGCCAGGGGTTATTCTAGATATCTTAATCGAAACCCTAGTAACGAGGCATTGTCTACCTTAAGAGAGTCATAGTTACTCGTCCCAATTGCTCACCCAGTCTGCCATCTTTTCTTACTTTGGCCAGTCTGCCAGAAGCGATATGTCACTAGTTGTGTATCATAAAAGAGACATCGTTTCTCCTCCCAGGGGTTATTCGAGTAATCTTAATCGAAACCCTAGTAACGAGGCTTTGGCTACCTTAAGAGAGTCATAGTTACTCGTCCCAATTGCTCACCCAATCCAACATTTTTTATTACTGCAGCCAGTTTGCCAGAAGCGATATGTCACTAGTTGTGTATCATAAAAGAGTCATCGTTACTCCTCCCAGGGGTTATTCGAGATATCTTAAACGAAACCCTAGTAACGAGGCATTGGCTACCTTAAGAGAGTAATAGTTACTCGTCCCAATTGCTCACCCAGTCTGCCATTTTTTCTTACTGTGGCCAGTCTGCCAGAAGCGATATGTCACTAGTTGTGTATCATAAAAGAGTCATCGTTACTCCTCCGAGGGGTTATTCGAGATATCTTAATCGAAACCCTAGTAACGATGCATATGCTACCTAAAGAGAGTCATAGTTACTCGTCCCAATTGCTCACCCAGTCCAACATTTTTTCTTACTGCGACCAGTCTGCCAGAAGCGATATGTCACTAGTTGTGTATCATAAAAGAGTCATCGTTACTCCTCCCAGGGGTTATTCGAGATATCTTAATCGAAACCCTAGTAACGAGGCATTGGCTACATTAAGAGAGTCATAGTTACTCGTCCCAATTGCTCACCCAGTCCAACATTTTTTCTTACTGCGGCCAGTCTGCCAGAAGCGATATGTCACTAGTTGTGTATCATAAAAGAGTCATCGTTTCTCCTCCCAGGGGTTATTCGAGATATCTTAATCAAAACCCTAGTAACGAGGCATTGGCTACCTTAAGAGAGTCATAGTTACTCGTCCCAATTGCTCACCCAAGCTGCCATTTTTTCTTACTGTGTCCAGTCTGCCAGAAGCGATATGTCACTAGTTGTGTATCATAAAAGAGTCATCGTTACTCCTCCCAGGGGTTATTCGAGATATCTTAATCGAAACCCTAGTAACGAGGCATTGGCTACCTTAAGAGAGTCATAGTTACTCGTCCCAATTGCTCACCTAGTCCAACATTTTTTCTGACTGCAGGCAGTCTGCCAGAAGCGATATGTCACTAGTTGTGTATCATAAAAGAGTCGTCGTTACTCCTCCCAGGGGTTATTAGAGATATCCTAATCGAAACCCAAGTAACGAGGCATTGGCTACCTTAAGAGAGTCATAGTTACTCGTCCCAATTGCTCACCCATTCTGCCATTTTTTCTTACTGTGTCCAGTCTGCCAGTACCGATATGTCACTAGTTGTGTATCATAAAAGAGTGATCGTTTCTCCTCCCATGGATTATTCGAGATATCTTAATCGAAACCCTAGTAACGAGACATTGGCTACCTTAAGACAGTCATAGTTACTCGTCCCAATTGCTCACCCAGTAAAACGTTTTTTCTTACTGCGGCCAGTCTGCCAGAAGCGATATTTCACTAGTTGTGTATCATAAAAGAGTGATCGTTACTCCTCCCAGGGGTTATTCGAGATATCTGAATCGAAACCCTAGTAACGATGCATTGGCTACCTTAAGAGAGTCATAGTTACTCGTCCCAATTGCTCACCCAGGCCAGCATTTTTTCTTACTGCGGCCAGTCTGCCAGAAGCGATATGTCACTAGTTGTGTATCATAAAAGAGTGATCGTTTCTCCTCCCAGGGGTTATTTGAGATATCTTAATCGAAACCCTAGTAACGAGGCATTGGCTACCTTAAGAGAGTCATAGTTACTCGTCCCTATTGCTCACCCAGTCCAACATTTTTTCTTACTGTGGTCAGTCTGCCAGAACTGATATGTCACAAGTTGTGTATCATGAAAGAGTGATCGTTACTCCTCCCAGGGGTTATTCGATATATTTTAATCGAAACCCTAGTAACGAGGCATTGGCTACCTTAAGAGAGTCATAGTTAGTCGTCCCAATTGCTCACCCAGTAAAACGATTTTTCTTACTGCGGCCAGTCTGCCAGAAGCGATATGTCACTAGTTGTGTATCATAAAAGATTCATCGTTACTCCTCCCAGGGGTTATTCGAGATATCTTAATCAAAACCCTAGTAACGAGGCATTGGCTACCTTAAGAGAGTCATAGTTACTCGTCCCAATTGCTCACCCAGTCCAGCATTATTTCTTACTCCGGCGTCTGCCAGAAGCGATATGTCACTAGTTGTGTATCATAAAAGTGTGATCGTTTCTCCTCCCAGGGGTTATTCGAGATATCTTAATCGAAACCCTAGTAACGAGGCATTGGATACCTTAAGAGAGTCATAGTTACTCGTCCCAGTTGCTCACCCAGTAAAACGTTTTCTCTCACTGCGGCCAGTCTGCCAGAAGCGATATGTCACTAGTTGTGTATCATAAAAGAGTCATCGTTACTCCTCCCAGGGGTTATTCGAGATATCTTAATTGAAACCCTAGTAACGAGGCATTGGCTACCTTAAGAGAGTCATAGTTACTCATCCCAATTGCTCACCCAGTAAAACGTTTTTTCATACTGCGGCCAGTCTGCCAGAAGCGATATTTCACTAGTTGTGTATCATAAAAGAGTGATCGTTACTCCTCCCAGGGGTTATTCGAGATATCTTAATCGAAACCCTAGTAACGAGGCATTGGCTACCTTAAGAGAGTCATAGTTACTCGTTAAAATTGCTCACCCAGTCCAACATTTTTTCTTACTGCGGCCAGACTGCCAGAAGCGATATGTCACTAGTTGTGTATCATAAAAGAGTGATCGATTCTCCTCCCAGGGGTTATTCTAGATATCTTAGTCGAAACCCTAGTAACGAGGCATTGGCTACCTTAAGAGAGTCATAGTTACTCGTCCCTATTGCTCACCCAGTCCAACATTTTTTCTTACTGTGGTCAGTCTGCCAGAACCGATATGTCACTAGTTGTGTATCATAAAAGAGTGATCGTTACTCCTCCCAGGGGTTATTCGATATATTTTAATCGAAACCCTAGTAACGAGGCATTGGCTACCTGAAGAGAGTCATAGTTAGTCGTCCCAATTGCTCACCCAGTAAAACGTTTTTTCTTACTGCGGCCAGTCTGTCAGAAGCCATATGTCACTAGTTGTGTATCATAAAAGAGTGATTGTTACCCCTATCAGGGGTTATTCGAGATATCTTAATCGAATCCCTAGTAACGAGGCATTGGCTACCTTAAGAGAGTCATAGTTACTCGTCCCAAATGCTCACCCAGTCTGCCATTTTTTCTTACTGCGGCCAGTCTGCCAGAAGCGATATGTCACTAGTTGTGTATCATAAAAGAGACATCGTTTCTCCTCCCAGGGGTTATTCGAGTAATCTTAATTGAAACCCTAGTAACGAGGCTTTGGCTACCTTAAGAGAGTCATAGTTACTCGTCCCAATTGCTCACCCAGTCCAATATTTTTTATTGCTGCAGCCAGTCTGCCAGAAGCGATATGTCACTATTTGTGTATCATAAAAGAGTCATCGTTACTCCTCCCAGGGGTTATTCGAGATATCTTAATCGAAACCCTAGTAACGAGGCATTGGCTACCTTAAGAGAGTCATAGTTACTCGTCCCAATTGCTCACCCAGTCCAACATTGTTTCTTACTGCGACCAGTCTGCCAGAAGCAATATGTCACTAGTTGTGTATCATAAAAGAGTGATCGTTACTCCTCCCAGGGGTTATTCTAGATATCTTAATCGAAACCCTAGTAACGAGGCATTGTCTACCTTAAGAGAGTCATAGTTACTCGTCCCAACTGCTCACCCAGTCTGCCATCTTTTCTTACTTTGGCCAGTCTGCCAGAAACGATATGTCACTAGTTGTGTATCATAAAAGAGTCATCGTTACTCCTCCGAGGGGTTATTCGAGATATCTTAATCGAAACCCTAGTAACGAGGCATATGCTACCTTAAGAGAGTCATAGTTACTCGTCCCAATTGCTCACCCAGTCCAACATTTTTTCTTACTGCGACCAGTCTGCCAGAAGCGAAATGTCACTATTTGTGTATCATAAAAGAGTCATCGTTACTCATCGCAGGGGTTATTCTAGATATCTTAATCGAAACCCTAGTAACGAGGCATTGGCTACATTAAGAGAGTCATAGTTACTCGTCCCAATTGCTCACCCAGTCCAACATTTTTTCTTACTGCGGCCAGTCTGCCAGAAGCGATATGTCACTAGTTGTGTATCATAAAAGAGTCATCGTTTCTACTCCCAGGGGTTATTCGAGATATCTTAATCAAAACCCTAGTAACGAGGCATTGGCTACCTTAAGAGAGTCATAGTTACTCGTCCCAATTGCTCACCCAAGCTGCCATTTTTTCTTACTGTGTCCAGTCTGCCAGAAGCGATATGTCACTAGTTGTGTATCATAAAAGAGTCATCGTTACTCCTCCCAGGGGTTATTCGAGATATCTTAATCGAAACCCTAGTAACGAGGCATTGGCTACCTTAAGAGAGTCATAGTTACTCGTCCCAATTGCTCACCTAGTCCAACATTTTTTCTTACTGCAGGCAGTCTGCCAGAAGCGATATGTCACTAGTTGTGTATCATAAAAGAGTCGTCGTTACTCCTCCGAGGGGTTATTAGAGATATCCTAATCGAAACCCAAGTAACGAGGCATTGGCTACCTTAAGAGAGTCATAGTTACTCGTCCCAATTGCTCACCCATTCTGCCATTTTTTCTTACTGTGTCCAGTCTGCCAGTACCGATATGTCACTAGTTGTGTATCATAAAAGAGTGATCGTTTCTCCTCCCAGGGATTATTCGAGATATCTTAATCGAAACCCTAGTAACGAGACATTGGCTACCTTAAGACAGTCATAGTTACTCGTCCCAATTGCTCACCCAGTAAAACGTTTTTTCTTACTGCGGCCAGTCTGCCAGAAGCGATATTTCACTAGTTGTGTATCATAAAAGAGTGATCGTTACTCCTCCCAGGGGTTATTCGAGATATCTGAATCGAAACCCTAGTAACGATGCATTGGCTACCTTAAGAGAGTCATAGTTACTCGTCCCAATTGCTCACCCAGGCCAGCATTTTTTCTTACTGCGGCCAGTCTGCCAGAAGCGATATGTCACTAGTTGTGTATCATAAAAGAGTGATCGTTTCTCCTCCCAGGGTTTATTTGAGATATCTTAATCGAAACCCTAGTAACGAGGCATTGGCTACCTTAAGAGAGTCATAGTTACTCGTCCCTATTGCTCACCCAGTCCAACATTTTTTCTTACTGTGGTCAGTCTGCCAGAACCGATATGTCACAAGTTGTGTATCATGAAAGAGTGATCGTTACTCCTCCCAGGGGTTATTCGATATATTTTAATCGAAACCCTAGTAACGAGGCATTGGCTACCTTAAGAGAGTCATAGTTAGTCGTCCCAATTGCTCACCCAGTAAAACGATTTTTCTTACTGCGGCCAGTCTGCCAGAAGCGATATGTCACTAGTTGTGTATCATAAAAGATTCATCGTTACTCCTCCCAGGGGTTATTCGAGATATCTTAATCAAAACCCTAGTAACGAGGCATTGGCTACCTTAAGAGAGTCATAGTTACTCGTCCCAATTGCTCACCCAGTCCAACATTATTTCTTACTGCGGCCAGTCTGCCAGAAGCGATATGTCACTAGTTGTGTATCATAAAAGTGTGATCGTTTCTCCTCCCAGGGGTTATTCGAGATATCTTAATCGAAACCCTAGTAACGAGGCATTGGATACCTTAAGAGAGTCATAGTTACTCGTCCCAGTTGCTCACCCAGTAAAACGTTTTCTCTCACTGCGGCCAGTCTGCCAGAAGCGATATGTCACTAGTTGTGTATCATAAAAGAGTCATCGTTACTCCTCCCAGGGGTTATTCGAGATATCTTAATTGAAACCCTAGTAACGAGGCATTGGCTACCTTAAGAGAGTCATAGTTACTCATCCCAATTGCTCACCCAGTAAAACGTTTTTTCTTACTGCGGCCAGTCTGCCAGAAGCGATATTTCACTAGTTGTGTATCATAAAAGAGTGATCGTTACTCCTCCCAGGGGTTATTCGAGATATCTTAATCGAAACCCTAGTAACGAGGCATTGGCTACCTTAAGAGAGTCATAGTTACTCGTTAAAATTGCTCACCCAGTCCAACATTTTTTCTTACTGCGGCCAGACTGCCAGAAGCGATATGTCACTAGTTGTGTATCATAAAAGAGTGATCGATTCTCCTCCCAGGGGTTATTCTAGATATCTTAGTCGAAACCCTAGTAACGAGGCATTGGCTACCTTAAGAGAGTCATAGTTACTCGTCCCTATTGCTCACCCAGTCCAACATTTTTTCTTACTTGGTCAGTCTGCCAGAACCGATATGTCACTAGTTGTGTATCATAAAAGAGTGATCGTTACTCCTCCCAGGGGTTATTCGATATATTTTAATCGAAACCCTAGTAACGAGGCATTGGCTACCTGAAGAGAGTCATAGTTAGTCGTCCCAATTGCTCACCCAGTAAAACGTTTTTTCTTACTGCGGCCAGTCTGTCAGAAGCCATATGTCACTAGTTGTGTATCATAAAAGAGTGATTGTTACCCCTATCAGGGGTTATTCGAGATATCTTAATCGAATCCCTAGTAACGAGGCATTGGCTACCTTAAGAGAGTCATAGTTACTCGTCCCAAATGCTCACCCAGTCTGCCATTTTTTCTTACTGCGGCCAGTCTGCCAGAAGCGATATGTCACTAGTTGTGTATCATAAAAGAGACATCGTTTCTCCTCCCAGGGGTAATTCGAGTAATCTTAATTGAAACCCTAGTAACGAGGCTTTGGCTACCTTAAGAGAGTCATAGTTACTCGTCCCAATTGCTCACCCAGTCCAATATTTTTTATTGCTGCAGCCAGTCTGCCAGAAGCGATATGTCACTATTTGTGTATCATAAAAGAGTCATCGTTACTCCTCCCAGGGGTTATTCGAGATATCTTAATCGAAACCCTAGTAACGAGGCATTGGCTACCTTAAGAGAGTCATAGTTACTCGTCCCAATTGCTCACCCAGTCCAACATTGTTTCTTACTGCGACCAGTCTGCCAGAAGCAATATGTCACTAGTTGTGTATCATAAAAGAGTGATCGTTACTCCTCCCAGGGGTTATTCTAGATATCTTAATCGAAACCCTAGTAACGAGGCATTGTCTACCTTAAGAGAGTCATAGTTACTCGTCCCAATTGCTCACCCAGTCTGCCATCTTTTCTTACTTTGGCCAGTCTGCCAGAAGCGATATGTCACTAGTTGTGTATCATAAAAGAGACATCGTTTCTCCTCCCAGGGGTTATTCGAGTAATCTTAATCGAAACCCTAGTAACGAGGCTTTGGCTACCTTAAGAGAGTCATAGTTACTCGTCCCAATTGCTCACCCAATCCAACATTTTTTATTACTGCAGCCAGTCTGCCAGAAGCGATATGTCACTAGTTGTGTATCATAAAAGAGTCATCGTTACTCCTCCCAGGGGTTATTCGAGATATCTTAAACGAAACCCTATTAACGAGGCATTGGCTACCTTAAGAGAGTAATAGTTACTCGTCCCAATTGCTCACCCAGTCTGCCATTTTTTCTTACTGTGGCCAGTCTGCCAGAAGCGATATGTCACTAGTTGTGTATCATAAAAGAGTCATCGTTACTCCTCCGAGGGGTTATTCGAGATATCTTAATCGAAACCCTAGTAACGATGCATATGCTACCTAAAGAGAGTCATAGTTACTCGTCCCAATTGCTCACCCAGTCCAACATTTTTTCTTACTGCGACCAGTCTGCCAGAAGCGATATGTCACTAGTTGTGTATCATAAAAGAGTCATCGTTACTCCTCCCAGGGGTTATTCGAGATATCTTAATCGAAACCCTAGTAACGAGGCATTGGCTACATTAAGAGAGTCATAGTTACTCGTCCCAATTGCTCACCCAGTCCAACATTTTTTCTTACTGCGGCCAGTCTGCCAGAAGCGATATGTCACTAGTTGTGTATCATAAAAGAGTCATCGTTTCTCCTCCCAGGGGTTATTCGAGATATCTTAATCAAAACCCTAGTAACGAGGCATTGGCTACCTTAAGAGAGTCATAGTTACTCGTCCCAATTGCTCACCCAAGCTGCCATTTTTTCTTACTGTGTCCAGTCTGCCAGAAGCGATATGTCACTAGTTGTGTATCATAAAAGAGTCATCGTTACTCCTCCCAGGGGTTATTCGAGATATCTTAATCGAAACCCTAGTAACGAGGCATTGGCTACCTTAAGAGAGTCATAGTTACTCGTCCCAATTGCTCACCTAGTCCAACATTTTTTCTTACTGCAGGCAGTCTGCCAGAAGCGATATGTCACTAGTTGTGTATCATAAAAGAGTCGTCGTTACTCCTCCGAGGGGTTATTAGAGATATCCTAATCGAAACCCAAGTAACGAGGCATTGGCTACCTTAAGAGAGTCATAGTTACTCGTCCCAATTGCTCACCCATTCTGCCATTTTTTCTCACTGTGTCCAGTCTGCCAGTACCGATATGTCACTAGTTGTGTATCATAAAAGAGTGATCGTTTCTCCTCCCAGGGATTATTCCAGATATCTTAATCGAAACCCTAGTAACGAGACATTGGCTACCTTAAGACAGTCATAGTTACTCGTCCCAATTGCTCACCCAGTAAAACGTTTTTTCTTACTGCGGCCAGTCTGCCAGAAGCGATATGTCACTAGTTGTGTATCATAAAAGAGTCGTCGTTACTCCTCCGAGGGGTTATTAGAGATATCCTAATCGAAACCCAAGTAACGAGGCATTGGCTACCTTAAGAGAGTCATAGTTACTCGTCCCAATTGCTCACCCATTCTGCCATTTTTTCTTACTGTGTCCAGTCTGCCAGTACCGATATGTCACTAGTTGTGTATCATAAAAGAGTGATCGTTTCTCCTCCCAGGGATTATTCGAGATATCTTAATCGAAACCCTAGTAACGAGACATTGGCTACCTTAAGACAGTCATAGTTACTCGTCCCAATTGCTCACCCAGTAAAACGTTTTTTCTTACTGCGGCCAGTCTGCCAGAAGCGATATGTCACTAGTTGTGTATCATAAAAGAGTCGTCGTTACTCCTCCCAGGGGTTATTCGAGATATCTGAATCGAAACCCTAGTAACGATGCATTGGCTACCTTAAGAGAGTCATAGTTACTCGTCCCAATTGCTCACCCAGGCCAGCATTTTTTCTTACTGCGGCCAGTCTGCCAGAAGCGATATGTCACTAGTTGTGTATCATAAAAGAGTGATCGTTTCTCCTCCCAGGGGTTATTTGAGATATCTTAATCGAAACCCTAGTAACGAGGCATTGGCTACCTTAAGAGAGTCATAGTTACTCGTCCCTATTGCTCACCCAGTCCAACATTTTTTCTTACTGTGGTCAGTCTGCCAGAACCGATATGTCACAAGTTGTGTATCATGAAAGAGTGATCGTTACTCCTCCCAGGGGTTATTCGATATATTTTAATCGAAACCCTAGTAACGAGGCATTGGCTACCTTAAGAGAGTCATAGTTAGTCGTCCCAATTGCTCACCCAGTAAAACGATTTTTCTTACTGCGGCCAGTCTGCCAGAAGCGATATGTCACTAGTTGTGTATCATAAAAGATTCATCGTTACTCCTCCCAGGGGTTATTCGAGATATCTTAATCAAAACCCTAGTAACGAGGCATTGGCTACCTTAAGAGAGTCATAGTTACTCGTCCCAATTGCTCACCCAGTCCAACATTATTTCTTACTGCGGCCAGTCTGCCAGAAGCGATATGTCACTAGTTGTGTATCATAAAAGTGTGATCGTTTCTCCTCCCAGGGGTTATTCGAGATATCTTAATCGAAACCCTAGTAACGAGGCATTGGATACCTTAAGAGAGTCATAGTTACTCGTCCCAGTTGCTCACCCAGTAAAACGTTTTCTCTCACTGCGGCCAGTCTGCCAGAAGCGATATGTCACTAGTTGTGTATCATAAAAGAGTCATCGTTACTCCTCCCAGGGGTTATTCGAGATATCTTAATTGAAACCCTAGTAACGAGGCATTGGCTACCTTAAGAGAGTCATAGTTACTCATCCCAATTGCTCACCCAGTAAAACGTTTTTTCTTACTGCGGCCAGTCTGCCAGAAGCGATATTTCACTAGTTGTGTATCATAAAAGAGTGATCGTTACTCCTCCCAGGGGTTATTCGAGATATCTTAATCGAAACCCTAGTAACGAGGCATTGGCTACCTTAAGAGAGTCATAGTTACTCGTTAAAATTGCTCACCCAGTCCAACATTTTTTCTTACTGCGGCCAGACTGCCAGAAGCGATATGTCACTAGTTGTGTATCATAAAAGAGTGATCGATTCTCCTCCCAGGGGTTATTCTAGATATCTTAGTCGAAACCCTAGTAACGAGGCATTGGCTACCTTAAGAGAGTCATAGTTACTCGTCCCTATTGCTCACCCAGTCCAACATTTTTTCTTACTGTGGTCAGTCTGCCAGAACCGATATGTCACTAGTTGTGTATCATAAAAGAGTGATCGTTACTCCTCCCAGGGGTTATTCGATATATTTTAATCGAAACCCTAGTAACGAGGCATTGGCTACCTGAAGAGAGTCATAGTTAGTCGTCCCAATTGCTCACCCAGTAAAACGTTTTTTCTTACTGCGGCCAGTCTGTCAGAAGCCATATGTCACTAGTTGTGTATCATAAAAGAGTGATTGTTACCCCTATCAGGGGTTATTCGAGATATCTTAATCGAATCCCTAGTAACGAGGCATTGGCTACCTTAAGAGAGTCATAGTTACTCGTCCCAAATGCTCACCCAGTCTGCCATTTTTTCTTACTGCGGCCAGTCTGCCAGAAGCGATATGTCACTAGTTGTGTATCATAAAAGAGACATCGTTTCTCCTCCCAGGGGTTATTCGAGTAATCTTAATTGAAACCCTAGTAACGAGGCTTTGGCTACCTTAAGAGAGTCATAGTTACTCGTCCCAATTGCTCACCCAGTCCAATATTTTTTATTGCTGCAGCCAGTCTGCCAGAAGCGATATGTCACTATTTGTGTATCATAAAAGAGTCATCGTTACTCCTCCCAGGGGTTATTCGAGATATCTTAATCGAAACCCTAGTAACGAGGCAATGGCTACCTTAAGAGAGTCATAGTTACTCGTCCCAATTGCTCACCCAGTCCAACATTGTTTCTTACTGCGACCAGTCTGCCAGAAGCAATATGTCACTAGTTGTGTATCATAAAAGAGTGATCGTTACTCCTCCCAGGCGTTATTCTAGATATCTTAATCGAAACCCTAGTAACGAGGCATTGTCTACCTTAAGAGAGTCATAGTTACTCGTCCCAACTGCTCACCCAGTCTGCCATCTTTTCTTACTTTGGCCAGTCTGCCAGAAACGATATGTCACTAGTTGTGTATCATAAAAGAGTCATCGTTACTCCTCCGAGGGGTTATTCGAGATATCTTAATCGAAACCCTAGTAACGAGGCATATGCTACCTTAAGAGAGTCATAGTTACTCGTCCCAATTGCTCACCCAGTCCAACATTTTTTCTTACTGCGGCCAGTCTGCCAGAAGCGATATGTCACTAGTTGTGTATCATAAAAGAGTCATCGTTTCTCCTCCCAGGGGTTATTCGAGATATCTTAATCGAATTCCTAGTAACGAGGCATTGGCTACATAAAGAGAGTCATAGTTACTCGTCCCAATTGCTCACCTAGTCCAACATTTTTTCTTACTGCAGCCAGTCTGCCAGAAGCGATATGTCACTAGTTGTGTATCATAAAAGAGTCGTAGTTACTCCTCCGAGGGGTTATTCGAGATATCTTAAACGAAACCCTAGTAACGAGGCATTGGCTACCTTAAGAGAGTCATAGTTACTCGTCCCAATTGCTCACTTATTCTGCCATTTTTTCTTACTGTGGCCAGTCTGCCAGTACCGATATGTCACTAGTTGTGTATCATAAAAGAGTGATCGTTTCTCCTCCCAGGGATTATTCGAGATATCTTAATCGAAACCCTAGTAACGAGACATTGGCTACCTTAAGAGAGTCATAGTCACTCGTCCCAATTGCTCACCCAGTAAAACGATTTTTCTTACTGCGGCCAGTCTGCCAGAAGCGATATTTCACTAGTTGTGTATCATAAAAGAGAATTCGTTATTCCTCCCAGGGGTTATTAGAGATATCTTAATCGAAACCCTAGTAACGATGCATTGGCTACCTTAAATGAGTCATAGTTACTCGTCCCAATTGCTCACCCAGTCCAGAATTTTTTCTTACTGCAGCCAGTCTGCCAGAAGCGATATGTCACTAGTTGTGTATCATAAAAGAGTGATCGTTTCTCCTCCCAGGGGTTATTCGAGATATCTTAATCGAAACCCTAGTAACGAGGCATTGGCTACCTTAAGAGAGTCATGGTTACTCGTCCCTATTGCTCACCAAGTCCAACATTTTTTCTTACTGTGGTCAGTCTGCCAGAACCGATATGTCACAAGTTGTGAATCATGAAAGAGTGATCGTTACTCCTCCCAGGGGTTATTCGATATATTTTAATCGAAACCCTAGTAACGAGGCATTGGCTATCTTAAGAGAGTCATAGTTAGTCGTCCCAATTGCTCACCCAGTAAAACGATTTTTCTTACTGTGGCCAGTCTGCCAGAAGCGATATGTCACTAGTTGTGTATCATAAAAGAGTCATCGTTACTCCTCCCAGGGGTTATTCGAGATATCTTAATCGAAACCCTAGTAACGAGGCATTGGCTACCTGAAGAGAGTCATAGTTACTCGTCCCAATTGCTCACACAGTCCAACATTTTTTCTTACTGCAGCCAGACTGCCAGAAGCGATATAACACTAGTTGTGTATCATAAAAGAGTCGTCGTTACTCCTCCCAGGGGTTATTCGATATATCTTAATCAAAACCCTAGTAACGAGGCATTGGCTACCTTAAGAGAGTCATAGTTACTCGTCCCAATTGCTCACCCAGTCCAACATTTTTTCTTACTGCGACCAGTCTGCCAGGAGCGATATGTCAATAGTTGTGTATCATAAAAGAGTGATCGTTTTTCCTCCCAGGGGTTATTCGAGATATCTTAATCGAAACCCTAGTAACGAGGCATTGGCTATCTTAAGAGAGTCATAGTTACTCATCCCAATTGCTCACCAAGTCTGCCATTTTTTCTTACTGTGGCCAGTCTGCCAGAAGCGATATGTCACTAGTTAGGTATCATAAAAGAGTCATCGTTACTCCTCCCAGGGGTTATTCGAGATATCTTAATCGAAACCCTAGTAACGAGGCATTGGCTACCTTAAGAGAGTCATAGTTACTCGTGACATTTGCTCACCCAGTCCAACATTTTTTCTTACTGCAGCCAGACTGCCAGAAGCGATATAACACTAGTTGTGTATCATAAAAGAGTCGTCGTTACTCCTCCCAGGGGTTATTCGAGATATCTTAATCAAAACCCTAGTAACGAGGCATTGGCTACCTTAAGAGAGTCATAGTTACTCGTCCCAATTGCTCACCCAGTCCAACATTTTTTCTTACTGCGACCAGTCTGCTAGGAGCGATATGTCAATAGTTGTGTATCATAAAAGAGTGATGGTTTCTCCTCCCAGGGGTTATTCGAGATATCTTAATCGAAACCCTAGTAACGAGGCATTGGCTACATTAAGAGAGTCATAGTTACTCGTCCCAATTGCTCACCCAGTCCAACATTTTTTCTTACTGCGGCCAGTCTGCCAGAAGCGATATGTCACTAGTTGTGTATCATAAAAGAGTCATCGTTTCTCCTCCCAGGGGTTATTCGAGATATCTTAATCAAAACCCTAGTAACGAGGCATTGGCTACCTTAAGAGAGTCATAGTTACTCGTCCCAATTGCTCACCCAAGCTGCCATTTTTTCTTATTGTGTCCAGTCTGACAGAAGCGATATGTCACTAGTTGTGTATCATAAAAGAGTGATCGTTTCTCCTCCCAGGGATTATTCGAGATATCTTAATCGAAACCCTAGTAACGAGACATTGGCTACCTTAAGAGAGTCATAGTTACTCGTCCCAATTGCTCACCCAGTCCAACATTTTTTCTTACTGTGGTCAGTCTGCCAGAAGCGATATGTCACTAGTTGTGTATCATAAAAGAGTCATCGTTACTCCTCCCAGGGGTTATTCGAGATATCTTAATCAAAACCCTAGTAACGAGGCATTGGCTACCTTAAGAGAGTCATAGTTACTCGTCCCAATTGCTCACCCAGTCCAACATTATTTCTTACTGCGGCCAGTCTGCCAGAAGCGATATGTCACTAGTTGTGTATCATAAAAGAGTCATCGTTTCTCCTCCCAGGGGTTATTCGAGATATCTTAATCGAATTCCTAGTAACGAGGCATTGGCTACATTAAGAGAGTCATAGTTACTCGTCCCAATTGCTCACCTAGTCCAACATTTTTTCTTACTGCAGCCAGTCTGCCAAAAGCGATATGTCACTAGTTGTGTATCATAAAAGAGTCGTAGTTACTCCTCCGAGGGGTTATTCGAGATATCTTAATCGAAACCCTAGTAACGAGGCATTGGCTACCTTAAGAGAGTCATAGTTACTCGTCCCAATTGCTCACTTATTCTGCCATTTTTTCTTACTGTGGCCAGTCTGCCAGTACCGATATGTCACTAGTTGTGTATCATAAAAGAGTGATCGTTTCTCCTCCCTGGGATTATTCGAGATATCTTAATCGAAACCCTAGTAACGAGACATTGGCTACCTTAAGAGAGTCATAGTCACTCGTCCCAATTGCTCACCCAGTAAAACGTTTTTTCTTACTGCGGCCAGTCTGCCAGAAGCGATATTTCACTAGTTGTGTATCATAAAAGAGAATTCGTTACTCCTCCCAGGGGTTATTCGAGATATCTTAATCGAAACCCTAGTAACGAGGCATTGGCTACCTTAAATGAGTCATAGTTACTCGTCCCAATTGCTCACCCAGTCCAGAATTTTTTCTTACTGCAGCCAGTCTGCCAGAAGCGATATGTCACTAGTTGTGTATCATAAAAGAGTGATCGTTTCTCCTCCCAGGGGTTATTCGAGATATCTTAATCGAAACCCTAGTAACGAGGCATTGGCTACCTTAAGAGAGTCATGGTTACTCGTCCCTATTGCTCACCAAGTCCAACATTTTTTCTTACTGTGGTCAGTCTGCCAGAACCGATATGTCACAAGTTGTGAATCATGAAAGAGTGATCGTTACTCCTCCCAGGGGTTATTCGATATATTTTAATCGAAACCCTAGTAACGAGGCATTGGCTATCTTAAGAGAGTCATAGTTAGTCGTCCCAATTGGTCACCCAGTAAAACGATTTTTCTTACTGTGGCCAGTCTGCCAGAAGCGATATGTCACTAGTTGTGTATCATAAAAGAGTCATCGTTACTCCTCCCAGGGGTTATTCGAGATATCTTAATCGAAACCCTAGTAACGAGGCATTGGCTACCTGAAGAGAGTCATAGTTACTCGTCCCAATTGCTCACCCAGTCCAACATTTTTTCTTACTGCAGCCAGACTGCCAGAAGCGATATAACACTAGTTGTGTATCATAAAAGAGTCGTCGTTACTCCTCCCAGGGGTTATTCGAGATATCTTAATCAAAACCCTAGTAACGAGGCATTGGCTACCTTAAGAGAGTCATAGTTACTCGTCCCAATTGCTCACCCAGTCCAACATTTTTTCTTACTGCGACCAGTCTGCCAGGAGCGATATGTCAATAGTTGTGTGTCATAAAAGAGTGATCGTTTTTCCTCCCAGGGGTTATTCGAGATATCTTAATCGAAACCCTAGTAACGAGGCATTGGCTATCTTAAGAGAGTCATAGTTACTCATCCCAATTGCTCACCAAGTCTGCCATTTTTTCTTACTGTGGCCAGTCTGCCAGAAGCGATATGTCACTAGTTGTGTATCATAAAAGAGTCATCGTTACTCCTCCCAGGGGTTATTCGAGATATCTTAATCGAAACCCTAGTAACGAGGCATTGGCTACCTTAAGAGAGTCATAGTTACTCGTGACATTTGCTCACCCAGTCCAACATTTTTTCTTTTTGCAGCCAGACTGCCAGAAGCGATATAACACTAGTTGTGTATCATAAAAGAGTCGTCGTTACTCCTCCCAGGGGTTATTCGAGATATCTTAATCAAAACCCTAGTAACGAGGCATTGGCTACCTTAAGAGAGTCATAGTTACTCGTCCCAATTGCTCACCCAGTCCAACATTTTTTCTTACTGCGACCAGTCTGCCAGGAGCGATATGTCAATAGTTGTGTATCATAAAAGAGTGATGGTTTCTCCTCCCAGGGGTTATTCGAGATATCTTAATCGAAACCCTAGTAACGAGGCATTGGCTACATTAAGAGAGTCATAGTTACTCGTCCCAATTGCTCACCCAGTCCAACATTTTTTCTTACTGCGGCCAGTCTGCCAGAAGCGATATGTCACTAGTTGTGTATCATAAAAGAGTCATCGTTTCTCCTCCCAGGGGTTATTCGAGATATCTTAATCAAAACCCTAGTAACGAGGCATTGGCTACCTTAAGAGAGTCATAGTTACTCGTCCCAATTGCTCACCCAAGCTGCCATTTTTTCTTATTGTGTCCAGTCTGCCAGAAACGATATGTCACTAGTTGTGTATCATAAAAGAGTCATCGTTACTCCTCAAAGGGGTTATTCGAGATATCTTAATCGAAACCCTAGTAACGAGGCATTGGCTACCTTAAGAGAGTCACAGTTACTCGTCCCAATTGCTCACCTAGTCCAACATTTTTTCTTACTGCAGCCAGTCTGCCAGAAGCGATATGTCACTAGTTGTGTATCATAAAAGAGTCGTCGTTACTCCTCCGAGGGGTTTATAGAGATATCCTAATCGAAACCCAAGTAACGAGGCATTGGCTACCTTAAGAGAGTCATAGTTACTCGTCCCAATTGCTCACCCATTCTGCCATTTTTTCTTACTGTGTCCAGTCTGCCAGTACCGATATGTCACTAGTTGTGTATCATAAAAGAGTGATCGTTTCTCCTCCCAGGGATTATTCGAGATATCTTAATCGAAACCCTAGTAACGAGACATTGGCTACCTTAAGAGAGTCATAGTTACTCGTCCCAATTGCTCACCCAGTAAAACGTTTTTTCTTACTGCGGCCAGTCTGCCAGAAGCGATATTTCACTAGTTGTGTATCATAAAAGAGTGATCGTTACTCCTCCCAGGGGTTATTCGAGATATCTTAATCGAAACCTAGTAACGATGCATTGGCTACCTTAAGAGAGTCATAGTTACTCGTCCCAATTGCTCACCCAGGCCAGCATTTTTTCTTACTGCGGCCAGTCTGCCAGAAGCGATATGTCACTAGTTGTGTATCATAAAAGAGTGATCGTTTCTCCTCCCAGGGGTTATTTGAGATATCTTAATCGAAACCCTAGTAACGAGGCATTGGCTACCTTAAGAGAGTCATAGTTACTCGTCCCAATTGCTCACCCAGTCCAACATTATTTCTTACTGCGGCCAGTCTGCCAGAAGCGATATGTCACTAGTTGTGTATCATAAAAGTGTGATCGTTTCTCCTCCCAGGGGTTATTCGAGATATCTTAATCGAAACCCTAGTAACGAGGCATTGGATACCTTAAGAGAGTCATAGTTACTCGTCCCAGTTGCTCACCCAGTAAAACGTTTTCTCTCACTGCGGCCAGTCTGCCAGAAGCGATATGTCACTAGTTGTGTATCATAAAAGAGTCATCGTTACTCCTCCCAGGGGTTATTCGAGATATCTTAATTGAAACCCTAGTAACGAGGCATTGGCTACCTTAAGAGAGTCATAGTTACTCATCCCAATTGCTCACCCAGTAAAACGTTTTTTCTTACTGCGGCCAGTCTGCCAGAGGCGATATTTCACTAGTTGTGTATCATAAAAGAGTGATCGTTACTCCTCCCAGGGGTTATTCGAGATATCTTAATCGAAACCCTAGTAACGAGGCATTGGCTACCTTAAGAGAGTCATAGTTACTCGTTAAAATTGCTCACCCAGTCCAACATTTTTTCTTACTGCGGCCAGACTGCCAGAAGCGATATGTCACTAGTTGTGTATCATAAAAGAGTGATCGATTCTCCTCCCAGGGGTTATTCTAGATATCTTAGTCGAAACCCTAGTAACGAGGCATTGGCTACCTTAAGAGTGTCATAGTTACTCGTCCCTATTGCTCACCCAGTCCAACATTTTTTCTTACTGTGGTCAGTCTGCCAGAACCGATATGTCACTAGTTGTGTATCATAAAAGAGTGATCGTTACTCCTCCCAGGGGTTATTCGATATATTTTAATCGAAACCCTAGTAACGAGGCATTGGCTACCTGAAGAGAGTCATAGTTAGTCGTCCCAATTGCTCACCCAGTAAAACGTTTTTTCTTACTGCGGCCAGTCTGTCAGAAGCCATTTGTCACTAGTTGTGTATCATAAAAGAGTGATTGTTACCCCTATCAGGGGTTATTCGAGATATCTTAATCGAATCCCTAGTAACGAGACATTGGCTACCTTAAGAGAGTCATAGTCACTCGTCCCAATTGCTCACCCAGTAAAACGTTTTTTCTTACTGCGGCCAGTCTGCCAGAAGCGATATGTCACTAGTTGTGTATCATAAAAGAGACATCGTTTCTCCTCCCAGGGGTTATTCGAGTAATCTTAATCGAAACCCTAGTAACGAGGCTTTGGCTACCTTAAGAGAGTCATAGTTACCCGTCCCAATTGCTCACCCAGTCCAATATTTTTTATTGCTGCAGCCAGTCTGCCAGAAGCGATATGTCACTATTTGTGTATCATAAAAGAGTCATCGTTACTCCTCCCAGGGGTTATTCGAGATATCTTAATCGAAACCCTAGTAACGAGGCATTGGCTACCTTAAGAGAGTCATAGTTACTCGTCCCAATTGCTCACCCAGTCCAACATTGTTTCTTACTGCGACCAGTCTGCCAGAAGCAATATGTCACTAGTTGTGTATCATAAAAGAGTCATCGTTACTCCTCCCAGGGGTTATTCTAGATATCTTAATCGAAACCCTAGTAACGAGGCATTGGCTACCTTAAGAGAGTCATAGTTACTCGTCCCAATTGCTCACCCAGTCTGCCATCTTTTCTTACTGTGGCCAGTCTGCCAGAAACGATATGTCACTAGTTGTGTATCATAAAAGAGTCATCGTTACTCCTCCGAGGGGTTATTCGAGATATCTTAATCGAAACCCTAGTAACGAGGCATATGCTACCTTAAGAGAGTCATAGTTACTCGTCCCAATTGCTCACCCAGTCCAACATTTTTTCTTACTGCGACCAGTCTGCCAGAAGCGAAATGTCACTATTTGTGTATCATAAAAGAGTCATCGTTACTCCTCGCAGGGGTTATTCTAGATATCTTAATCGAAACCCTAGTAACGAGGCATTGGCTACATTAAGAGAGTCATAGTTACTCGTCCCAATTGCTCACCCAGTCCAACATTTTTTCTTACTGCGGCCAGTCTGCCAGAAGCGATATGTCACTAGTTGTGTATCATAAAAGAGTCATCGTTTCTCCTCCCAGGGGTTATTCGAGATATCTTAATCGAATTCCTAGTAACGAGGCATTGGCTACATTAAGAGAGTCATAGTTACTCGTCCCAATTGCTCACCTAGTCCAACATTTTTTCTTACTGCAGCCAGTCTGCCAGAAGCGATATGTCACTAGTTGTGTATCATAAAAGAGTCGTAGTTACTCCTCCGAGGGTTTATTCGAGATATCTTAATCGAAACCCTAGTAACGAGGCATTGGCTACCTTAAGAGAGTCATAGTTACTCGTCCCAATTGCTCACTTATTCTGCCATTTTTTCTTACTGTGGCCAGTCTGCCAGTACCGATATGTCACTAGTTGTGTATCATAAAAGAGTTATCGTTTCTCCTCCCAGGGATTATTCGAGATATCTTAATCGAAACCCTAGTAACGAGACATTGGCTACCTTAAGAGAGTCATAGTCACTCGTCCCAATTGCTCACCCAGTAAAACGTTTTTTCTTACTGCGGCCAGTCTGCCAGAAGCGATATTTCACTAGTTGTGTATCATAAAAGAGTGATCGTTACTCCTCCCAGGGGTTATTCGAGATATCTTAATCGAAACCCTAGTAACGAGGCATTGGCTACCTTAAATGAGTCATAGTTACTCGTCCCAATTGCTCACCCTGTCCAGCATTTTTTCTTACTGCAGCCAGTCTGCCAGAAGCGATATGTCACTAGTTGTGTATCATAAAAGAGTGATCGTTTCTCCTCCCAGGGGTTATTCGAGATATCTTAATCGAAACCCTAGTAACGAGGCATTGGCTACCTTAAGAGAGTCATGGTTACTCGTCCCTATTGCTCACCCAGTCCAACATTTTTTCTTACTGTGGCCAGTCTGCCAGAACCGATATGTCACAAGTTGTGAATCATGAAAGAGTGATCGTTACTCCTCCCAGGGGTTATTCGATATATTTTAATCGAAACCCTAGTAACGAGGCATTGGCTATCTTAAGAGAGTCATAGTTAGTCGTCCCAATTGCTCACCCAGTAAAACGATTTTTCTTACTGTGGCCAGTCTGCAAGAAGCGATATGTCACTAGTTGTGTATCATAAAAGAGTCATCGTTACTCCTCCCAGGGGTTATTCGAGATATCTTAATCGAAAACCCTAGTAACGAGGCATTGGCTACCTTAAGAGAGTCATAGTTACTCGTCCCAATTGCTCACCCAGTCCAACATTTTTTCTTACTGCAGCCAGTCTGCCAGAAGCGATATAACACTAGTTGTGTATCATAAAAGAGTCGTCGTTACTCCTCCCAGGGGTTATTCGAGATATCTTAATCGAAACCCTAGTAACGAGACATTGGCTACCTTAAGAGAGTCATAGTTACTCGTCCCAATTGCTCACCCAGTCCAACATTTTTTCTTACTGTGGTCAGTCTGCCAGAACCGATATGTCACAAGTTGTGTATCATGAAAGAGTGATCGTTACTCCTCCCAGGGGTTATTCGATATATTTTAATCGAAACCCTAGTAACGAGGCATTGGCTACCTTAAGAGAGTCATAGTTAGTCGTCCCAATTGCTCACCCAGTAAAACGATTTTTCTTACTGCGGCCAGTCTGCCAGAAGCGATATGTCACTAGTTGTGTATCATAAAAGAGTCATCGTTACTCCTCCCAGGGGTTATTCGAGATATCTTAATCAAAACCCTAGTAACGAGGCATTGGCTACCTTAAGAGAGTCATAGTTACTCGTCCCAATTGCTCACCCAGTCCAACATTATTTCTTACTGCGGCCAGTCTGCCAGAAGCGATATGTCACTAGTTGTGTATCATAAAAGAGTCATCGTTTCTCCTCCCAGGGGTTATTCGAGATATCTTAATCGAATTCCTAGTAACGAGGCATTGGCTACATTAAGAGAGTCATAGTTACTCGTCCCAATTGCTCACCTAGTCCAACATTTTTTCTTACTGCAGCCAGTCTGCCAAAAGCGATATGTCACTAGTTGTGTATCATAAAAGAGTCGTAGTTACTCCTCCGAGGGGTTATTCGAGATATCTTAATCGAAACCCTAGTAACGAGGCATTGGCTACCTTAAGAGAGTCATAGTTACTCGTCCCAATTGCTCACTTATTCTGCCATTTTTTCTTACTGTGGCCAGTCTGCCAGTACCGATATGTCACTAGTTGTGTATCATAAAAGAGTGATCGTTTCTCCTCCCAGGGATTATTCGAGATATCTTAATCGAAACCCTAGTAACGAGACATTGGCTACCTTAAGAGAGTCATAGTCACTCGTCCCAATTGCTCACCCAGTAAAACGTTTTTTCTTACTGCGGCCAGTCTGCCAGAAGCGATATTTCACTAGTTGTGTATCATAAAAGAGAATTCGTTACTCCTCCCAGGGGTTATTCGAGATATCTTAATCGAAACCCTAGTAACGAGGCATTGGCTACCTTAAATGAGTCATAGTTACTCGTCCCAATTGCTCACCCAGTCCAGAATTTTTTCTTACTGCGACCAGTCTGCCAGAAGCGATATGTCACTAGTTGTGTATCATAAAAGAGTGATCGTTTCTCCTCCCAGGGGTTATTCGAGATATCTTAATCGAAACCCTAGTAACGAGGCATTGGCTACCTTAAGAGAGTCATGGTTACTCGTCCCTATTGCTCACCAAGTCCAACATTTTTTCTTACTGTCGTCAGTCTGCCAGAACCGATATGTCACAAGTTGTGAATCATGAAAGAGTGATCGTTACTCCTCCCAGGGGTTATTCGATATATTTTAATCGAAACCCCAGTAACGAGGCATTGGCTATCTTAAGAGAGTCATAGTTAGTCGTCCCAATTGCTCACCCAGTAAAACGATTTTTCTTACTGTGGCCAGTCTGCCAGAAGCGATATGTCACTAGTTGTGTATCATAAAAGAGTCATCGTTACTCCTCCCAGGGGTTATTCGAGATATCTTAATCGAAACCCTAGTAACGAGGCATTGGCTACCTGAAGAGAGTCATAGTTACTCGTCCCAATTGCTCACCCAGTCCAACATTTTTTCTTACTGCAGCCAGACTGCCAGAAGCGATATAACACTAGTTGTGTATCATAAAAGAGTCGTCGTTACTCCTCCCAGGGGTTATTCGAGATATCTTAATCAAAACCCTAGTAACGAGGCATTGGCTACCTTAAGAGAGTCATAGTTACTCGTCCCAATTGCTCACCCAGTCCAACATTTTTTCTTACTGCGACCAGTCTGCCAGGAGCGATATGTCAATAGTTGTGTATCATAAAAGAGTGATCGTTTTTCCTCCCAGGGGTTATTCGAGATATCTTCATCGAAACCCTAGTAACGAGGCATTGGCTATCTTAAGAGAGTCATAGTTACTCATCCCAATTGCTCACCAAGTCTGCCATTTTTTCTTACTGTGGCCAGTCTGCCAGAAGCGATATGTCACTAGTTGTGTATCATAAAAGAGTCATCGTTACTCCTCCCAGGGGTTATTCGAGATATCTTAATCGAAACCCTAGTAACGAGGCATTGGCTACCTTAAGAGAGTCATAGTTACTCGTGACATTTGCTCACCCAGTCCAACATTTTTTCTTACTGCAGCCAGACTGCCAGAAGCGATATAACACTAGTTGTGTATCATAAAAGAGTCGTCGTTACTCCTCCCAGGGGTTATTCGAGATATCTTAATCAAAACCCTAGTAACGAGGCATTGGCTACCTTAAGAGAGTCATAGTTACTCGTCCCAATTGCTCACCCAGTCCAACATTTTTTCTTACTGCGACCAGTCTGCCAGGAGCGATATGTCAATAGTTGTGTATCATAAAAGAGTGATGGTTTCTCCTCCCAGGGGTTATTCGAGATATCTTAATCGAAACCCTAGTAACGAGGCATTGGCTACATTAAGAGAGTCATAGTTACTCGTCCCAATTGCTCACCCAGTCCAACATTTTTTCTTACTGCGGCCAGTCTGCCAGAAGCGATATGTCACTAGTTGTGTATCATAAAAGAGTCATCGTTTCTCCTCCCAGGGGTTATTCGAGATATCTTAATCAAAACCCTAGTAACGAGGCATTGGCTACCTTAAGAGAGTCATAGTTACTCGTCCCAATTGCTCACCCAAGCTGCCATTTTTTCTTATTGTGTCCAGTCTGCCAGAAACGATATGTCACTAGTTGTGTATCATAAAAGAGTCATCGTTACTCCTCAAAGGGGTTATTCGAGATATCTTAATCGAAACCCTAGTAACGAGGCATTGGCTACCTTAAGAGAGTCACAGTTACTCGTCCCAATTGCTCACCTAGTCCAACATTTTTTCTTACTGCAGCCAGTCTGCCAGAAGCGATATGTCACTAGTTGTGTATCATAAAAGAGTCGTCGTTACTCCTCCGAGGGGTTATTAGAGATATCCTAATCGAAACCCAAGTAACGAGGCATTGGCTACCTTAAGAGAGTCATAGTTACTCGTCCCAATTGCTCACCCATTCTGCCATTTTTTCTTACTGTGTCCAGTCTGCCAGTACCGATATGTCACTAGTTGTGTATCATAAAAGAGTGATCGTTTCTCCTCCCAGGGATTATTCGAGATATCTTAATCGAAACCCTAGTAACGAGACATTGGCTACCTTAAGAGAGTCATAGTTACTCGTCCCAATTGCTCACCCAGTAAAACGTTTTTTCTTACTGCGGCCAGTCTGCCAGAAGCGATATTTCACTAGTTGTGTATCATAAAAGAGTGATCGTTACTCCTCCCAGGGGTTATTCGAGATATCTTAATCGAAACCCTAGTAACGATGCATTGGCTACCTTAAGAGAGTCATAGTTACTCGTCCCAATTGCTCACCCAGGCCAGCATTTTTTCTTACTGCGGCCAGTCTGCCAGAAGCGATATGTCACTAGTTGTGTATCATAAAAGAGTGATCGTTTCTCCTCCCAGGGGTTATTTGAGATATCTTAATCGAAACCCTAGTAACGAGGCATTGGCTACCTTAAGAGAGTCATAGTTACTCGTCCCAATTGCTCACCCAGTCCAACATTATTTCTTACTGCGGCCAGTCTGCCAGAAGCGATATGTCACTAGTTGTGTATCATAAAAGTGTGATCGTTTCTCCTCCCAGGGGTTATTCGAGATATCTTAATCGAAACCCTAGTAACGAGGCATTGGATACCTTAAGAGAGTCATAGTTACTCGTCCCAGTTGCTCACCCAGTAAAACGTTTTCTCTCACTGCGGCCAGTCTGCCAGAAGCGATATGTCACTAGTTGTGTATCATAAAAGAGTCATCGTTACTCCTCCCAGGGGTTATTCGAGATATCTTAATTGAAACCCTAGTAACGAGGCATTGGCTACCTTAAGAGAGTCATAGTTACTCATCCCAATTGCTCACCCAGTAAAACGTTTTTTCTTACTGCGGCCAGTCTGCCAGAGGCGATATTTCACTAGTTGTGTATCATAAAAGAGTGATCGTTACTCCTCCCAGGGGTTATTCGAGATATCTTAATCGAAACCCTAGTAACGAGGCATTGGCTACCTTAAGAGAGTCATAGTTACTCGTTAAAATTGCTCACCCAGTCCAACATTTTTTCTTACTGCGGCCAGACTGCCAGAAGCGATATGTCACTAGTTGTGTATCATAAAAGAGTGATCGATTCTCCTCCCAGGGGTTATTCTAGATATCTTAGTCGAAACCCTAGTAACGAGGCATTGGCTACCTTAAGAGAGTCATAGTTACTCGTCCCTATTGCTCACCCAGTCCAACATTTTTTCTTACTGTGGTCAGTCTGCCAGAACCGATATGTCACTAGTTGTGTATCATAAAAGAGTGATCGTTACTCCTCCCAGGGGTTATTCGATATATTTTAATCGAAACCCTAGTAACGAGGCATTGGCTACCTGAAGAGAGTCATAGTTAGTCGTCCCAATTGCTCACCCAGTAAAACGTTTTTTCTTACTGCGGCCAGTCTGTCAGAAGCCATTTGTCACTAGTTGTGTATCATAAAAGAGTGATTGTTACCCCTATCAGGGGTTATTCGAGATATCTTAATCGAATCCCTAGTAACGAGGCATTGGCTACCTTAAGAGAGTCATAGTTACTCGTCCCAAATGCTCACCCAGTCTGCCATTTTTTCTTACTGCGGCCAGTCTGCCAGAAGCGATATGTCACTAGTTGTGTATCATAAAAGAGACATCGTTTCTCCTCCCAGGGGTTATTCGAGTAATCTTAATCGAAACCCTAGTAACGAGGCTTTGGCTACCTTAAGAGAGTCATAGTTACTCGTCCCAATTGCTCACCCAGTCCAATATTTTTTATTGCTGCAGCCAGTCTGCCAGAAGCGATATGTCACTATTTGTGTATCATAAAAGAGTCATCGTTACTCCTCCCAGGGGTTATTCGAGATATCTTAATCGAAACCCTAGTAACGAGGCATTGGCTACCTTAAGAGAGTCATAGTTACTCGTCCCAATTGCTCACCCAGTCCAACATTGTTTCTTACTGCGACCAGTCTGCCAGAAGCAATATGTCACTAGTTGTGTATCATAAAAGAGTCATCGTTACTCCTCCCAGGGGTTATTCTAGATATCTTAATCGAAACCCTAGTAACGAGGCATTGGCTACCTTAAGAGAGTCATAGTTACTCGTCCCAATTGCTCACCCAGTCTGCCATCTTTTCTTACTGTGGCCAGTCTGCCAGAAACGATATGTCACTAGTTGTGTATCATAAAAGAGTCATCGTTACTCCTCCGAGGGGTTATTCGAGATATCTTAATCGAAACCCTAGTAACGAGGCATATGCTACCTTAAGAGAGTCATAGTTACTCGTCCCAATTGCTCACCCAGTCCAACATTTTTTCTTACTGCGACCAGTCTGCCAGAAGCGAAATGTCACTATTTGTGTATCATAAAAGAGTCATCGTTACTCCTCGCAGGGGTTATTCTAGATATCTTAATCGAAACCCTAGTAACGAGGCATTGGCTACATTAAGAGAGTCATAGTTACTCGTCCCAATTGCTCACCCAGTCCAACATTTTTTCTTACTGCGGCCAGTCTGCCAGAAGCGATATGTCACTAGTTGTGTATCATAAAAGAGTCATCGTTTCTCCTCCCAGGGGTTATTCGAGATATCTTAATCGAATTCCTAGTAACGAGGCATTGGCTACATTAAGAGAGTCATAGTTACTCGTCCCAATTGCTCACCTAGTCCAACATTTTTTCTTACTGCAGCCAGTCTGCCAGAAGCGATATGTCACTAGTTGTGTATCATAAAAGAGTCGTAGTTACTCCTCCGAGGGTTTATTCGAGATATCTTAATCGAAACCCTAGTAACGAGGCATTGGCTACCTTAAGAGAGTCATAGTTACTCGTCCCAATTGCTCACTTATTCTGCCATTTTTCTTACTGTGGCCAGTCTGCCAGTACCGATATGTCACTAGTTGTGTATCATAAAAGAGTTATCGTTTCTCCTCCCAGGGATTATTCGAGATATCTTAATCGAAACCCTAGTAACGAGACATTGGCTACCTTAAGAGAGTCATAGTCACTCGTCCCAATTGCTCACCCAGTAAAACGTTTTTTCTTACTGCGGCCAGTCTGCCAGAAGCGATATTTCACTAGTTGTGTATCATAAAAGAGTGATCGTTACTCCTCCCAGGGGTTATTCGAGATATCTTAATCGAAACCCTAGTAACGAGGCATTGGCTACCTTAAATGAGTCATAGTTACTCGTCCCAATTGCTCACCCTGTCCAGCATTTTTTCTTACTGCAGCCAGTCTGCCAGAAGCGATATGTCACTAGTTGTGTATCATAAAAGAGTGATCGTTTCTCCTCCCAGGGGTTATTCGAGATATCTTAATCGAAACCCTAGTAACGAGGCATTGGCTACCTTAAGAGAGTCATGGTTACTCGTCCCTATTGCTCACCCAGTCCAACATTTTTTCTTACTGTGGTCAGTCTGCCAGAACCGATATGTCACAAGTTGTGAATCATGAAAGAGTGATCGTTATTCCTCCCAGGGGTTATTCGATATATTTTAATCGAAACCCTAGTAACGAGGCATTGGCTATCTTAAGAGAGTCATAGTTAGTCGTCCCAATTGCTCACCCAGTAAAACGATTTTTCTTACTGTGGCCAGTCTGCAAGAAGCGATATGTCACTAGTTGTGTATCATAAAAGAGTCATCGTTACTCCTCCCAGGGGTTATTCGAGATATCTTAATCGAAAACCCTAGTAACGAGGCATTGGCTACCTTAAGAGAGTCATAGTTACTCGTCCCAATTGCTCACCCAGTCCAACATTTTTTCTTACTGCAGCCAGTCTGCCAGAAGCGATATAACACTAGTTGTGTATCATAAAAGAGTCGTCGTTACTCCTCCCAGGGGTTATTCGAGATATCTTAATCAAAACCCTAGTAACGAGGCATTGGCTACCTTAAGAGAGTCATAGTTACTCGTCCCAATTGCTCACCCAGTCCAACATTTTTTCTTACTGCGACCAGTCTGCCAGGAGCGATATGTCAATAGTTGTGTATCATAAAAGAGTGATCGTTTTTCCTCCCAGGGGTTATTCGAGATATCTTAATCGAAACCCTAGTAACGAGGCATTGGCTATCTTAAGAGAGTCATAGTTACTCATCCCAATTGCTCACCAAGTCTGCCATTTTTTCTTACTGTGGCCAGTCTGCCAGAAGCGATATGTCACTAGTTGTGTATCATAAAAGAGTCATCGTTACTCCTCCCAGGGGTTATTCGAGATATCTTAATCGAAACCCTAGTAACGAGCCATTGGCTACCTTAAGAGAGTCATAGTTACTCGTGACATTTGCTCACCCAGTCCAACATTTTTTCTTACTGCAGCCAGACTGCCAGAAGCGATATAACACTAGTTGTGTATCATAAAAGAGTCGTCGTTACTCCTCCCAGGGGTTATTCGAGATATCTTAATCAAAACCCTAGTAACGAGGCATTGGCTACCTTAAGAGAGTCATAGTTACTCGTCCCAATTGCTCACCCAGTCCAACATTTTTTCTTACTGCGACCAGTCTGCCAGGAGCGATATGTCAATAGTTGTGTATCATAAAAGAGTGATCGTTTCTCCTCTCAGGGGTTATTCGAGATATCTTAATCGAAACATTAGTAACGAGGCATTGGCTACATTAAGAGAGTCATAGTTACTCGTCCCAATTGCTCACCTAGTCCAACATTTTTTCTTACTGCAGCCAGTCTGCCAGAAGCGATATGTCACTAGTTGTGTATCATAAAAGAGTCGTAGTTACTCCTCCGAGGGGTTATTCGAGATATCTTAATCGAAACCCTAGTAACGAGGCATTGGCTACCTTAAGAGAGTCATAGTTACTCGTCCCAATTGCTCACTTATTCTGCCATTTTTTCTTACTGTGGCCAGTCTGCCAGTACCGATATGTCACTAGTTGTGTATCATAAAAGAGTGATCGTTTCTCCTCCCAGGGATTATTCGAGATATCTTAATCGAAACCCAAGTAACGAGACATTGGCTACCTTAAGAGAGTCATAGTCACTCGTCCCATTTGCTCACCCAGTAAAACGTTTTTTCTTACTGCGGCCAGTCTGGCAGAAGCGATATTTCACTAGTTGTGTATCATAAAAGAGTGATCGTTACTCCTCCCAGGGGTTATTCGAGATATCTTAATCGAAACCCTAGTAGCGAGGCATTGGCTACCTTAAGAGAGTCATAGTTACTCGTCCCAATTGCTCACCCAGTCCAGCATTTTTTCTTACTGCAGCCAGTCTGCCAGAAGCGATATGTCACTAGTTGTGTATCATAAAAGAGTGATCGTTTATCCTCCCAGGGGTTATTCGAGATATCTTAATCGAAACCCTAGTAACGAGGCATTGGCTACCTTAAGAGAGTCATGGTTACTCGTCCCTATTGCTCACCCAGTCCAACATTTTTTCTTACTGTGGTCATTCTGCCAGAACCGATATGTCACAAGTTGTGTATCACGAAAGAGTGATCGTTACTCCTCCCAGGGGTTATTCGATATATTTTAATCGAAACCCTAGTAACGAGGCATTGGCTATCTTAAGAGAGTCATAGTTAGTCGTCCCAATTGCTCACCCAGTAAAACGATTTTTCTTACTGTGGCCAGTCTGCCAGAAGCGATATGTCACTAGTTGTGTATCATAAAATAGTCATCGTTACTCCTCCCAGGGGTTATTCGAGATATCTTAATCGAAAACCCTAGTAACGAGGCATTGGCTACCTTAAGAGAGTCATAGTTACTCGTCCCAATTGCTCACCCAGTCCAACATTTTTTCTTACTGCAGCCAGACGGCCAGAAGCGATATAACACTAGTTGTGTATCATAAAAGAGTCGTCGTTACTCCTCCCAGGGGTTATTCGAGATATCTTAATCAAAACCCTAGTAACGAGGCATTGGCTACCTTAAGAGAGTCATAGTTACTCGTCCCAATTGCTCACCCAGTCCAACATTTTTTCTTACTGCGACCAGTCTGCCAGGAGCGATATATCAATAGTTGTGTATCATAAAAGAGTGATCGTTTTTCCTCCCAGGGGTTATTCGAGATATCTTAATCGAAACCCTAGTAACGAGGCATTGGCTACCTTAAGAGAGTCATAGTTACTCATCCCAATTGCTCACCAGTCTGCCATTTTCTTACTGTGGCCAGTCTGCCAGAAGCGATATGTCACTAGTTGTGTATCATAAAAGAGTCATCGTTACTCCTCCGAGGTGTTATTCGAGATATCTTAATCGAAACCCTAGTAACGAGGCATTGGCTACCTTAAGAGTGTCATAGTTACTCGTGACAATTGCTCACACAGTCCAACATTTTTTCTTACTGCAGCCAGACTGCCAGAAGCGATATAACACTAGTTGTGTATCATAAAAGAGTCGTCGTTACTCCTCCCAGGGGTTATTCGAGATATCTTAATCAAAACCCTAGTAACGAGGCATTGGCTACCTTAAGAGAGTCATAGTTACTCGTCCCAATTGCTCACCCAGTCCAACATTTTTTCTTACTGCGACCAGTCTGCCAGGAGCGATATGTCAATAGTTGTGTATCATAAAAGAGTGATCGTTTCTCCTCTCAGGGGTTATTCGAGATATCTTAATCGAAACATTAGTAACGAGGCATTGGCTACCTTAAGAAAGTCATAGTTACTCGTCCCTATTGCTCACCCAGTCCAACATTTTTTCTTACTGTGGTCAGTCTGCCAGAACCGATATGTCACAAGTTGTGTATCATAAAAGAGTGATCGTTACTCCTCCCAGGGGTTATTCGATATATTTTAATCGAAACCCTAGTAACGAAGCATTGGCTACCTTAAGAGAGTCATAGTTAGTCGTCCCAATTGATCACCCAGTAAAACGTTTTTTCTTACTGCGGCCAGTCTGCCAGAAGCGATATGTCACTAGTTGTGTATCATAAAAGAGTCATCGTTACTCCTCCTAGGGGTTATTCGAGATATCTTAGTCGAAACCCTAGTAACGAGGCATTGGCTACATTAAGAGAGTCATAGTTACTCGTCCCAATTGCTCACCCAGTCCAACATTTTTTCTTACTGTGGCCAGTCTGCCAGAAGCGATATGTCACTAGTTGTGTATCATAAAAGAGTCATCGTTTCTCCTCCCAGGGGTTATTCGAGATATCTTAATCGAAACCCTAGTAACGAGGCATTGGCTACTTTAAGAGAGTCATAGTTACTCGTCCCAATTGCTCACCCAGTCCAACATTTTTTCTTACTGCGGCCAGTCTGCCAGAAGCGATATGTCACTAGATGTCAATCATAAAAGAGTGATCGTTTCTCCTCCCAAGGGTTATTCGAGATATCTTAATCGAAACCCTAGTAACGAGGCATTGGCTACCTTAAGAGAGTCATAGTTACTCGTCCCTATTGCTCACCCAGTCCAACATTTTTTCTTACTGTGGCCAGTCTGCCAGAACCGATATGTCACTAGTTGTGTATCATAAAAGAGTGATCGTTTCTCCTCCCAGGGGATATTCGAGATATCTTAATCGAAACCCTGGTAACGAGGCATTGGCTACCTTAAGAGAGTCATAGTTACTCATCCCAATTGCTCACCAAGTCTGCCATTTTTTCTTACTGCAGCCAGACTGCCAGAAGCGATATAACACTAGTTGTGTATCATAAAAGAGTCGTCGTTACTCCTCCCAGGGGTTATTCGAGATATCTTAATCAAAACCCTAGTAACGAGGCATTGGCTACCTTAAGAGAGTCATAGTTACTCGTCCCAATTGCTCACCCAGTCCAACATTTTTTCTTACTGCGACCAGTCTGCCAGGAGCGATATGTCAATAGTTGTGTATCATAAAAGAGTGATCGTTTCTCCTCTCAGGGGTTATTCGAGATATCTTAATCGAAACATTAGTAACGAGGCATTGGCTACATTAAGAGAGTCATAGTTACTCGTCCCAATTGCTCACCTAGTCCAACATTTTTTCTTACTGCAGCCAGTCTGCCAGAAGCGATATGTCACTAGTTGTGTATCATAAAAGAGTCGTAGTTACTCCTCCGAGGGGTTATTCGAGATATCTTAATCGAAACCCTAGTAACGAGGCATTGGCTACCTTAAGAGAGTCATAGTTACTCGTCCCAATTGCTCACTTATTCTGCCATTTTTTCTTACTGTGGCCAGTCTGCCAGTACCGATATGTCACTAGTTGTGTATCATAAAAGAGTGATCGTTTCTCCTCCCAGGGATTATTCGAGATATCTTAATCGAAACCCAAGTAACGAGACATTGGCTACCTTAAGAGAGTCATAGTCACTCGTCCCATTTGCTCACCCAGTAAAACGTTTTTTCTTACTGCGGCCAGTCTGGCAGAAGCGATATTTCACTAGTTGTGTATCATAAAAGAGTGATCGTTACTCCTCCCAGGGGTTATTCGAGATATCTTAATCGAAACCCTAGTAGCGAGGCATTGGCTACCTTAAGAGAGTCATAGTTACTCGTCCCAATTGCTCACCCAGTCCAGCATTTTTTCTTACTGCAGCCAGTCTGCCAGAAGCGATATGTCACTAGTTGTGTATCATAAAAGAGTGATCGTTTATCCTCCCAGGGGTTATTCGAGATATCTTAATCGAAACCCTAGTAACGAGGCATTGGCTACCTTAAGAGAGTCATGGTTACTCGTCCCTATTGCTCACCCAGTCCAACATTTTTTCTTACTGTGGTCATTCTGCCAGAACCGATATGTCACAAGTTGTGTATCACGAAAGAGTGATCGTTACTCCTCCCAGGGGTTATTCGATATATTTTAATCGAAACCCTAGTAACGAGGCATTGGCTATCTTAAGAGAGTCATAGTTAGTCGTCCCAATTGCTCACCCAGTAAAACGATTTTTCTTACTGTGGCCAGTCTGCCAGAAGCGATATGTCACTAGTTGTGTATCATAAAATAGTCATCGTTACTCCTCCCAGGGGTTATTCGAGATATCTTAATCGAAAACCCTAGTAACGAGGCATTGGCTACCTTAAGAGAGTCATAGTTACTCGTCCCAATTGCTCACCCAGTCCAACATTTTTTCTTACTGCAGCCAGACGGCCAGAAGCGATATAACACTAGTTGTGTATCATAAAAGAGTCGTCGTTACTCCTCCCAGGGGTTATTCGAGATATCTTAATCAAAACCCTAGTAACGAGGCATTGGCTACCTTAAGAGAGTCATAGTTACTCGTCCCAATTGCTCACCCAGTCCAACATTTTTTCTTACTGCGACCAGTCTGCCAGGAGCGATATATCAATAGTTGTGTATCATAAAAGAGTGATCGTTTTTCCTCCCAGGGGTTATTCGAGATATCTTAATCGAAACCCTAGTAACGAGGCATTGGCTACCTTAAGAGAGTCATAGTTACTCATCCCAATTGCTCACCAGTCTGCCATTTTCTTACTGTGGCCAGTCTGCCAGAAGCGATATGTCACTAGTTGTGTATCATAAAAGAGTCATCGTTACTCCTCCGAGGTGTTATTCGAGATATCTTAATCGAAACCCTAGTAACGAGGCATTGGCTACCTTAAGAGTGTCATAGTTACTCGTGACAATTGCTCACCCAGTCCAACATTTTTTCTTACTGCAGCCAGACTGCCAGAAGCGATATAACACTAGTTGTGTATCATAAAAGAGTCGTCGTTACTCCTCCCAGGGGTTATTCGAGATATCTTAATCAAAACCCTAGTAACGAGGCATTGGCTACCTTAAGAGAGTCATAGTTACTCGTCCCAATTGCTCACCCAGTCCAACATTTTTTCTTACTGCGACCAGTCTGCCAGGAGCGATATGTCAATAGTTGTGTATCATAAAAGAGTGATCGTTTCTCCTCTCAGGGGTTATTCGAGATATCTTAATCGAAACATTAGTAACGAGGCATTGGCTACCTTAAGAAAGTCATAGTTACTCGTCCCTATTGCTCACCCAGTCCAACATTTTTTCTTACTGTGGTCAGTCTGCCAGAACCGATATGTCACAAGTTGTGTATCATAAAAGAGTGATCGTTACTCCTCCCAGGGGTTATTCGATATATTTTAATCGAAACCCTAGTAACGAAGCATTGGCTACCTTAAGAGAGTCATAGTTAGTCGTCCCAATTGATCACCCAGTAAAACGTTTTTTCTTACTGCGGCCAGTCTGCCAGAAGCGATATGTCACTAGTTGTGTATCATAAAAGAGTCATCGTTACTCCTCCTAGGGGTTATTCGAGATATCTTAGTCGAAACCCTAGTAACGAGGCATTGGCTACATTAAGAGAGTCATAGTTACTCGTCCCAATTGCTCACCCAGTCCAACATTTTTTCTTACTGTGGCCAGTCTGCCAGAAGCGATATGTCACTAGTTGTGTATCATAAAAGAGTCATCGTTTCTCCTCCCAGGGGTTATTCGAGATATCTTAATCGAAACCCTAGTAACGAGGCATTGGCTACTTTAAGAGAGTCATAGTTACTCGTCCCAATTGCTCACCCAGTCCAACATTTTTTCTTACTGCGGCCAGTCTGCCAGAAGCGATATGTCACTAGATGTCAATCATAAAAGAGTGATCGTTTCTCCTCCCAAGGGTTATTCGAGATATCTTAATCGAAACCCTAGTAACGAGGCATTGGCTACCTTAAGAGAGTCATAGTTACTCGTCCCTATTGCTCACCCAGTCCAACATTTTTTCTTACTGTGGCCAGTCTGCCAGAACCGATATGTCACTAGTTGTGTATCATAAAAGAGTGATCGTTTCTCCTCCCAGGGGATATTCGAGATATCTTAATCGAAACCCTGGTAACGAGGCATTGGCTACCTTAAGAGAGTCATAGTTACTCATCCCAATTGCTCACCAAGTCTGCCATTTTTTCTTACTGTGGCCAGTCTGCCAGAAGCGATATGTCACTAGTTGTGTATCATAAAAGAGTCATCGTTACTCCTCCCAGGGGTTATTCTAGATATCTTAATCGAAACCCTAGTAACGAGGCATTGGCTACCTTAAGAGAGTCATAGTTACTCGTGACAAATGCTCACCCAGTCCAACATTTTTTTTTACTGCGACCAGTCTGCCAGGAGCGATATGTCAATAGTTGTGTATCATAAAAGAGTGATCGTTTCTCCTCTCAGGGGTTATTCGAGATATCTTAATCGAAACCCTAGTAATGAGGCATTGGCTACCTTAAGAGAGTCATAGTTACTCATCCCAATTGCTCACCAAGTCTGCCATTTTTTCTTACTGTGGCCAGTCTGCCAGAAGCGATATGTCACTAGTTGTGTATCATAAAAGAGTAATCGTTACTCCTCCCAGGGGTTATTCAAGATATCTTAATCGAAACCCTAGTAACGAGGCATTGGCTACCTTAAGAGAGTCATAGTTACTCATCCGAAATGCTCACCAAGTCTGCCATTTTTTCTTACTGTGGCCAGTCTGCCAGAAGCGATATAACACTAGTTGTGTATCATAAAAGAGTCGTCGTTACTCCTCCCAGGGGTTATTCGAGATATCTTAATCAAAACCCTAGTAACGAGGCATTGGCTACCTTAAGAGAGTCATAGTTACTCGTCCCAATTGCTCACCCAGTCCAACATTTTTTCTTACTGCGACCAGTCTGCCAGGAGCGATATGTCAATAGTTGTGTATCATAAAAGAGTGATCGTTTCTCCTCTCAGGGGTTATTCGAGATATCTTAATCGAAACATTAGTAACGAGGCATTGGCTACATTAAGAGAGTCATAGTTACTCGTCCCAATTGCTCACCTAGTCCAACATTTTTTCTTACTGCAGCCAGTCTGCCAGAAGCGATATGTCACTAGTTGTGTATCATAAAAGAGTCGTAGTTACTCCTCCGAGGGGTTATTCGAGATATCTTAATCGAAACCCTAGTAACGAGGCATTGGCTACCTTAAGAGAGTCATAGTTACTCGTCCCAATTGCTCACTTATTCTGCCATTTTTTCTTACTGTGGCCAGTCTGCCAGTACCGATATGTCACTAGTTGTGTATCATGAAAGAGTGATCGTTACTCCTCCCAGGGGTTATTCGATATATCTTAATCGAAACCCTAGTAACGAGGCATTGGCTATCTTAAGAGAGTCATAGTTAGTCGTCCCAATTGCTCACCCAGTAAAACGATTTTTCTTACTGTGGCCAGTCTGCCAGAAGCGATATGTCACTAGTTGTGTATCATAGAAGAGTCATCGTTACTCCTCCCAGGGGTTATTCGAGATATCTTAATCGAAAACCCTAGTAACGAGGCATTGGCTACCTTAAGAGAGTCATAGTTACTCGTCCCAATTGCTCACCCAGTCCAACATTTTTACTTACTGCAGCCAGACTGCCAGAAGCGATATAACACTAGTTGTGTATCATAAAAGAGTCGTCGTTACTCCTCCCAGAGGTTATTCGAGATATCTTAATCAAAACCCTAGTAACGAGGCATTGGCTACCTTAAGAGAGTCATAGTTACTCGTCCCAATTGCTCACCCAGTCCAACATTTTTTCTTACTCCGACCAGTCTGCCAGGAGCGATATGTCAATAGTTGTGTATCATAAAAGAGTGATCGTTTTTCCTCCCAGGGGTTATTCGAGATATCTTAATCGAAACCCTAGTAACGAGACATTGGCTACCTTAAGAGAGTCATAGTTACTCGTCCCAATTGCGCACCCAGTCTGCCATTTTTTCTTACTGTGGCCAGACTGCCAGAAGCGATATGTCACTAGTTGTGTATCATAAAAGAGTCATCGTTTCTCCTCCCAGGGGTTATTCGAGATATCTTAATCGAAACCCTAGTAACGAGGCATTGGCTACCTTAAGAGAGTCATAGTTACTCATCCCAATTGCTCACCAAGTCTGCCATTTTTTCTTACTGTGGCCAGTCTGCCAGAAGCGATATGTCACTAGTTGTGTATCATAAAAGAGTCATCGTTACTCCTCCCAGGGGTTATTCGAGATATCTTAATCGAAACCCTAGTAACGAGGCATTGGCTACCTTAAGAGAGTCATAGTTACTCGTGACAATTGCTCACCCAGTCCAACATTTTTTCTTACTGCAGCCAGACTGCCAGAAGCGATGTAACACTAGTTGTGTATCATAAAAGAGTCGTCGTTACTCCTCCCAATGGTTATTCGAGATATCTTCATCAAAACCCTAGTAACGAGGCATTGGCTACCTTAAGAGAGTCATAGTTACTCGTCCCAATTGCTCACCCAGTCCAACATTTTTTCTTACTGCGACCAGTCTGCCAGGAGCGATATGTCAACAGTTGTGTATCATAAAAGAGTGATCGTTTCTCCTCTCTGGGGTTATTCGAGATATCTTAATCGAAACATTAGTAACGAGGCATTGGCTACCTTAAGAAAGTCATAGTTACTCGTCCCTATTGCTCACCCAGTCCAACATTTTTTCTTACTGTGGTCAGTCTGCCAGAACCGATATGTCACAAGTTGTGTATCATAAAAGAGTGATCGTTACTCCTCCCAGGGGTTATTCGATATATTTTAATCGAAACCCTAGTAACGAGGCATTGGCTACCTTAAGAGAGTCATAGTTAGTCGTCCCAATTGATCACCCAGTAAAACGTTTTTTCTTACTGCGGCCAGTCTGCCAGAAGCGATATGTCACTAGTTGTGTATCATAAAAGAGTCATCGTTACTCCTCCCAGGGGTTATTCGAGCTATCTTAGTCGAAACCCTAGTAACGAGGCATTGCTTACCTTAAGAGAGTCATAGTTACTCGTCCCCATTGCTCACCCAGTCTGTCATCTTTTCTTACTGTGGCCAGTCTGCCAGAAGCGATATGTCACTAGTTGTGTATCATAAAAGAGTGATTGTTACACATCCCAGGGGTTATTCGAGATATCTTAATCGAAACCCTAGTAACGAGGCATTGGCTACCTTAAGAGAGTCATAGTTACTCGTCCCAATAGCTCACCCAGTCCAACATTATTTCTTACTGCAGCCATTCTGCCAGAAGCGATATGTCACTAGTTGTGTATCATAAAAGAGTAATCGTTACTCCTCCCATGGGTTATTCGAGATATCTTAATCGAAATCCTAGTAACGAGGCATCGGCTACCTTAAGAGAGTCATAGTTACTCGTCCCAATTGCTCACCCAGTCCAACATTTTTTCTTACTGTGGCTAGTCTGCCAGAACCGATATGTCACTAGTTATGTATCATTAAAGAGTTATCGTTTTTCCTCCCAGGGGTTATTCGAGATATCTTAATCGAAACCCTAGTAACGAGGCATTGGCTACCTTAAGAGAGTCATAGTTACTCGTCCCAATTGCTCACCCAGTCTGCCATCTTTTCTTACTGTGGCCAGTCTGCCAGAAGCGATATGTCACTAGTTGTGTATCATAAAAGAGTCATCGTTTCTCCTCCCAGGGGTTATTCGAGATATCTTAATCGAAATCCTAGTAACGAGGCATTGGCTACCTTAAGAGAGTCATAGTTACTCGTCCCAATAGCTCACCCAGTCCAACATTATTTCTTACTGCAGCCATTCTGCCAGAAGCGATATGTCACTAGTTGTGTATCATAAAAGAGTAATCGTTACTCCTCCCAGGGGTTATTCAAGATATCTTAATCGAAACCCTAGTAACGAGGCATTTGCTACCTTAAGAGAGTCATAGTTACTCGTCACAATTACTCACCCAGTCCAACATTTTGTCTTACTGTGGCCAGTCTGCAAGAACCAATATGTCACTAGTTGTGTATCATAAAAGAGTCATCGTTACTCCTCCCAGGGGTTATTCGAGATATCTTAATCGAAACCCTAGTAACGAGGCATTGGCTACCTTAAGAGAGTCATAGTTACTCCTCCCAATAGCTCACCCAGTCCAACATTTTTTCTTACTGCAGCCAGTCTGCCAGAAGCGATATGTCACTAGTTGTGTATCATAAAAGAGTGATCGTTACTCTTCCCAGGGGTTATTCGAGATATCTTAATCGAAACCCTAGTAACGAGGCATTGGCTACCTTAAGAGAGTCATAGTTAGTTGTCCCAATTGCTCACACAGTAAAACGTTTTTTCTCACTGCGGCCAGCCTGCCAGAAGCGATATGTCACTAGTTGTGTATCATAAAAGAGTCATCGTTACTCGTCCCAGGGGTTATTCGAGATATCTTAATCGAAACCCTAGTAACGAGGCATTGGCTACCTTAAGAGAGTCATAGTTACTCGTCCCAATTGCTCACCCAGTCCAACATTTTTTCTTACTGTGGCCAGTCTGCCAAAACCGATATGTCACTAGTTGTGTATCATTAAAAAGTTATCGCTTCTCCTCAGAGGGGTTATTCGAGATATCTTATTCGAAACCCTAGTAACGAGGCATTGGCTACCTTAAGAGAGTCATACTTACTCGTCCCAATTGCTCACCCAGTCCATCATTATTTCTTACTGCGACCAGTCTGCCACAAGCGATATGTCACTAGTTGTGTATCATAAAAGAGTAATCGTTTCTCCTCCCAGGGGTTATTCGAGATATCTTAATCGAAACCCTAGTAACGAGGCATTGGCTACCTGAAGAGAGTCATTGTTAGTCGTCCCAATAGCTCACCCAGTCCAACATTATTTCTTACTGCAGCCAGTCTGCCAGAAGCGATATGTCACTAGTTGTGTATCATAAAAGAGTCATCGTTACTCCTCGGAGGGGTTATTCGAGATATCTTAATCGAAACCCTAGTAACGAGACGTAGGCTACCTTAAGAGAGTCATAGTTACTAGTCCCAATTGCTCACCCAGTAAAACGTTTTTTCTTACTGCGGCCAGTCTGCCAGAAGCGATATGTCACTAGTTGTGTATCATAAAAGAGTCATCGTTACTCATCCCAGGGGTTATTCGAGATATCTTAATCGAAACCCTAGTAACGAGGCATTGGCTACCTTAAGAGAGTCATAGTTACTCGTCCCAATTGCTCACCCAGTCCAACATTTTTTCTTGCTGCGGCCAGTCTGCCAGAAGCGATATGTCACTAAATGTGTATCATAAAAGAGTGACCGTTTCTCCTCCCAGGGGTTATTCGAGATATCTTAATCGAAACCCTAGTAACGAGGCATTGGCTACCTTAAGAGCGTCATAGTTACTCGTCCCTATTGCTCACCCAGTCCAACATTTTTTCTTACTGTGGCCAGTCTGCCAGAACCGATATGTCACTAGTTGTGTATCATAAAATAGTGATCGTTACTCTTCCCAGGGGTTATTCGAGATATCTTAATCGAAACCCTAGTAACGAGGCATTGGCTACCTTAAGAGAGTCATAGTTAGTTGTCCCAATTGCTCACCCAGTAAAACGTTTTTTCTCACTGCGGCCAGCCTGCCCGAAGCGATATGTCACTAGTTGTGTATCATAAAAGAGTCATCGTTACTCCTCCCAAGGGTTATTCGAGATATCTTAATCGAAACACTAGTAACGAGGCATTGGCTACCTTAAGAGAGTCATAGTTACTCGTCCCCATTGCTCACCCAGTCTGTCATCTTTTCTTACTGTGGCCAGTCTGCCAGAAGGGATATGTCACTATTTGTGTATCATAAAAGAGTCATAGTTACTCCTCCGAGGGGTTATTCGAGATATCTTAATCGAAACCCTAGTAACAAGGCATTGGCTACCTTAAGAGAGTCATACTTACTCGTCCCAATTGCTCACCCAGTCCATCATTATTTCTTACTGCGACCAGTCTGGCAGAAGCGATATGTCACTAGTTGTGTATCATAAACGAGTGATCGTTACTCTTCCCAGGGGTTATTCGAGATATCTTAATCGAAACCCTAGTAACGAGGCATTGGCTACCTTAAGAGAGTCATAGTTAGTTGTCCCAATTGCTCACCCAGTAAAACGTTTTTTCTCACTGCGGCCAGCCTGCCCGAAGCGATATGTCACTAGTTGTGTATCATAAAAGAGTCATCGTTACTCCTCCCAGGGGTTATTCGAGATATCTTAATCGAAACCCTAGTAACGAGGCATTGGCTACCTTAAGAGAGTCATAGTTACTCGTCCCCATTGCTCACCCAGTCTGTCATCTTTTCTTACTGTGGCCAGTCTGCCAGAAGGGATATGTCACTATTTGTGTATCATAAAAGAGTCATCGTTTCCCCTCCCAGGGGTTATTCGAGATATCTTAATCGAAACCCTAGTAACGAGGCATTGGCTACCTTAAGAGAGTCATTGTTAGTCGTCCCAATAGCTCACCCAGTCCAACATTATTTCTTACTGCAGCCAGTCTGCCAGAACCGATATGTCACTAGTTATGTATCATTAAAGAGTTATCGTTTTTCCTCCCAGGGGTTATTCGAGATATCTTAATCGAAACCCTAGTAACGAGGCATTGGCTACCTTAAGAGAGTCATAGTTACTCGTCCCAATTGCTCACCCAGTCTGCCATCTTTTCTTACTGTGGCCAGTCTGCCAGAAGCGATATGTCACTAGTTGTGTATCACAAAAGAGTCATCGTTTCTCCTCCCAGGGGTTATTCGAGATATCTTAATCGAAATCCTAGTAACGAGGCATTGGCTACCTTACGAGAGTCATAGTTACTCGTCCCAATAGCTCACCCAGTCCAACATTATTTCTTACTGCAGCCATTCTGCCAGAAGCGATATGTCACTAGTTGTGTATCATAAAAGAGTAATCGTTACTCCTCCCAGGGGTTATTCAAGATATCTTAATCGAAACCCTAGTAACGAGGCATTGGCTACCTTAAGAGAGTCATAGTTACTCGTCCCAATTGCTCACCCAGTCCAACATTTTTTCTTACTGTGGCAAGTCTGCCAGAACCAATATGTCACTAGTTGTGTATCATAAAAGAGTCATCGTTACTCCTCCCGGGGGTTATTCGAGATATCTTAATCGAAACCCTAGTAACGAGGCATTGGCTACCTTAAGAGAGTCATAGTTACTCGTCCCAATTGCTCACCCAGTCTGCCATCTTTTCTTACTGTGGCCAGTCTGCCAGAAGCGATATGTCACTAGTTGTGTATCACAAAAGAGTCATCGTTTCTCCTCCCAGGGGTTATTCGAGATATCTTAATCGAAATCCTAGTAACGAGGCATTGGCTACCTTACGAGAGTCATAGTTACTCGTCCCAATAGCTCACCCAGTCCAACATTATTTCTTACTGCAGCCATTCTGCCAGAAGCGATATGTCAGTAGTTGTGTATCATAAAAGAGTCATCGTTACTCCTCCCAGGGGTTATTCGAGATATCTTAATCGAAACCCTAGTAACGAGGCATTGGCTACCTTAAGAGAGTCATAGTTACTCGTCCCAATTGCTCACCCAGTCTGCCATCTTTTCTTACTGTGGCCAGTCTGCCAGAAGCGATATGTCACTAGTTGTGTATCATAAAAGAGTCATCGTTTCTCCTCCCAGGGGTTATTCGAGATATCTTAATCGAAACCCTAGTAACGAGGCATTGGCTACCTTAAGAGAGTCATTGTTAGTCGTCCCAATAGCTCACCCAGTCCAACATTATTTCTTACTGCAGCCAGTCTGCCATAAGCGATATGTCAGTAGTTGTGTATCATAAAAGAGTCATCGTTACTCCTCCGAGGTGTTATTCGAGATATCTTAATCGAAACCCTAGTAACGAGACATAGGCTACCTTAAGAGAGTCATAGTTACTAGTCCCAATTGCTCACCCAGTAAAACGTTTTTTCTTACTGCGGCCAGTCCGCCAGAAGCGATATTTCACTAGTTGTGCATCATAAAAGAGTGATCGTTATTCATCCCAGGGGTTATTCGAGATATCTTAATCGAAACCCTAGTAACGAGGCATTGGCTACCTTAAGAGAGTCATAGTTACTCGTCCCAATTGCTCACCCAGTCCAACATTATTTCTTACTTCGACCAGTCTGCCAGAAGCGATATGTCACTAGTTGTGTATCATAAAAGAGTGATCGTTACTCTTCCCAGGGGTTATTCGAGATATCTTAATCGAAACCCTAGTAACGAGGCATTGGCTACCTTAAGAGAGTCATAGTTAGTTGTCCCAATTGCTCACCCAATAAAACGTTTTTTCTCACTGGGGCCAGTCTGCCAGAAGCGATATGTCACTAGTTGTGTATCATAAAAGAGTCATCGTTACTCCTCCCAGGGGATATTCGAGAGATCTTAATCGAAACCCTAGTAACGAGGCATTGGCTACCTTAAGAGAGTCATAGTTACTCGTCCCAATTGCTCAAACAGTCTGCCATCTTTTCTTACTGTGGCCAGTCTGCCAGAACCGATATGTCAGTAGTTGTGTATCATAAAAGAGTCATCGTTTCTCCTCCCAGGGGTTATTCGAGATATCTTAATCGAAACCCTAGTAACGAGGCATTGGCTACGCTAAGAGAATCATAGTTAGTCGTCAAAATAGCTCACCCAGTCCAACATTATTTCTTACTGCAGCCAGTCTGCCAGAAGCGATATGTCACTAGTTGTGTATCATAAAAGAGTCATCGTTACTCCTCCGAGGGGTTATTCGAGATATCTTAATCGAAACCCTAGTAACAAGGCATTGGCTACCTTAAGAGAGTCATACTTACTCGTCCCAATTGCTCACCCAGTCCATCATTATTTCTTACTGCGACAAGTCCGCCAGAAGCGATATGTCACTAGTTGTGTATCATAAAAGAGTGATCGTTACTCTTCCCAGGGGTTATTCGAGATATCTTAATCGAAACCCTAGTAACGAGGCATTGGCTACCTTAAGAGAGTCATAGTTAGTTGTCCCAATTGCTCACCTAGTAAAACGTTTTTTCTCACTGTGGCCAGCCTGCCCGAAGCGATATGTCACTAGTTGTGTATCATAAAAGAGTCATCGTTACTCCTCCCAGGGGTTATTCGAGATATCTTAATCGAAACCCTAGTAACGAGGCATTGGCTACCTTAAGAGAGTCATAGTTACTCGTCCCCATTGCTCACCCAGTCTGTCATCTTTTCTTACTGTGGCCAGTCTGCCAGAAGCGATATGTCACTAGTTGTGTATCATAAAAGAGTCATCGTTTCCCCTCCCAGGGGTTATTCGAGATATCTTAATCGAAACCCTAGTAACGAGGCATTGGCTACCTTAAGAGAGTCATTGTTAGTCGTCCCAATAGCTCACCCAGTCCAACATTATTTCTTACTGCAGCCAGTCTGCTAGAAGCGATATGTCACTAGTTGTGTATCATAAAAGAGTCATCGTTACTCCTCCGAGGGGTTATTCGAGATATCTTAATCGAAACCCTAGTAACGAGGCATTGGCTACCTTAAGAGAGTCATAGTTACTCGTCCCAATTGCTCACCCAGTAAAACGTTTTTTCTTACTGCGGCCAGTCTGCCAGAAGCGATATTTCACTAGTTGTGTATCATAAAAGAGTGATTGTTACTCATCCCAGGGGTTATTCGAGATATCTTAATCGAAACCCTAGTAACGAGGCATTGGCTACCTTAAGAGAGTCATAGTTACTCCTCCCAATAGCTCACCCAGTCCAACATTATTTCTTACTGCAGCCATTCTGCCAGAAGCGATATGTCACTAGTTGTGTATCATAAAATAGTAATCGTTACTCCTCCCAGGGGTTATTCGAGATATCTTAATCGAAATCCTAGTAACGAGGCATTGGCTACCTTAAGAGAGCCATAGTTACTCGTCCCAATTGCTCACCCAGTCCAACATTTTTTCTTACTGTGGCTAGTCTGCCAGAACCGATATGTCACTAGTTACGTATCATTAAAGAGTTATCGTTCTTCCTCCCAGCGGTTATTCGAGATATCTTAATCGAAACCCTAGTAACGAGGCATTGGCTACCTTAAGAGAGTCATAGTTACTCGTCCCTATTGCTCACCCAGTCCAACATTTTTTCTTACTGTGGCCAGTCTGCCAGAACCGATATGTCACTAGTTGTGTATCATAAAATAGTGATCGTTTCTTCTCCCAGGGGATATTCGAGATATCTTAATCGAAACCCTAGTAACGAGGCATTGGCTACCTTAAGAGAGTCATAGTTACTCCTCCCAATAGCTCACCCAGTCCAACATTTTTTCTTACTGCAGCCAGTCTGACAGTTGCGATATGTCACTAGTTGTGTATCATAAAAGAGTAATCGTTACTCCTCCCAGGGGTTATTCAAGATATCTTTATCGAAACCCTAGTAACGAGGCATTGGCTACCTTAAGAGAGTCATAGTTACTCGTCCCAATTGCTCACCCAGTCCAACATTATTTCTTACTGCAGCCAGTCTGCCAGAAGCGATATGTCACTAGTTGTGTATCATAAAAGAGTCATCGTTACTCCTCCGAGGGGTTATTCGAGATATCTTAATCGAAACCCTAGTAACAAGGCATTGGCTACCTTAAGAGAGTCATACTTACTCGTCCCAATTGCTCACCCAGTCCATCATTATTTCTTACTGCGACCAGTCTGGCAGAAGCGATATGTCACTAGTTGTGTATCATAAAAGAGTGATCGTTACTCTTCCCAGGGGTTATTCGAGATATCTTAATCGAAACCCTAGTAACGAGGCATTGGCTACCTTAAGAGAGTCATAGTTAGTTGTCCCAATTGCTCACCCAGTAAAACGTTTTTTCTCACTGCGGCCAGCCTGCCCGAAGCGATATGTCACTAGTTGTGTATCATAAAAGAGTCATCGTTACTCCTCCCAGGGGTTATTCGAGATATCTTAATCGAAACCCTAGTAACGAGGCATTGGCTACCTTAAGAGAGTCATAGTTACTCGTCCCCATTGCTCACCCAGTCTGTCATCTTTTCTTACTGTGGCCAGTCTGCCAGAAGGGATATGTCACTATTTGTGTATCATAAAAGAGTCATCGTTTCCCCTCCCAGGGGTTATTCGAGATATCTTAATCGAAACCCTAGTAACGAGGCATTGGCTACCTTAAGAGAGTCATTGTTAGTCGTCCCAATAGCTCACCCAGTCCAACATTATTTCTTACTGCAGCCAGTCTGCCAGAACCGATATGTCACTAGTTATGTATCATTAAAGAGTTATCGTTTTTCCTCCCAGGGGTTATTCGAGATATCTTAATCGAAACCCTAGTAACGAGGCATTGGCTACCTTAAGAGAGTCATAGTTACTCGTCCCAATTGCTCACCCGGTCTGCCATCTTTTCTTACTGTGGCCAGTCTGCCAGAAGCGATATGTCACTAGTTGTGTATCACAAAAGAGTCATCGTTTCTCCTCCCAGGGGTTATTCGAGATATCTTAATCGAAATCCTAGTAACGAGGCATTGGCTACCTTACGAGAGTCATAGTTACTCGTCCCAATAGCTCACCCAGTCCAACATTATTTCTTACTGCAGCCATTCTGCCAGAAGCGATATGTCACTAGTTGTGTATCATAAAAGAGTAATCGTTACTCCTCCCAGGGGTTATTCAAGATATCTTAATCGAAACCCTAGTAACGAGGCATTGGCTACCTTAAGAGAGTCATAGTTACTCGTCCCAATTGCTCACCCAGTCCAACATTTTTTCTTACTGTGGCAAGTCTGCCAGAACCAATATGTCACTAGTTGTGTATCATAAAAGAGTCATCGTTACTCCTCCCAGGGGTTATTCGAGATATCTTAATCGAAACCCTAGTAACGAGGCATTGGCTACCTTAAGAGAGTCATAGTTACTCGTCCCAATTGCTCACCCAGTCCAACATTTTTTCTTACTGTGGCCAGTCTGCCAGAACCGATATGTCACTAGTTGTGTATCATTAAAAAGTTATCGTTTCTCCTCAGAGGGGTTATTCGAGATATCTTAATCGAAACCCTAGTAACGAGGCATTGGCTACCTTAAGAGAGTCATACTTACTCGACCCCAATTGCTCACCCAGTCCATCATTATTTCTTACTGCGACCAGTCTGCCAGAAGCGATATGTCACTAGTTGTGTATCATAAAAGAGTGATCGTTACTCTTCCCAGGGGTTATTCGAGATATCTTAATCGAAACCCTAGTAACGAGGCATTGGCTACCTTAAGAGAGTCATAGTTAGTTGTCCCAATTGCTCACCCAGTAAAACGTTTTTTTCTCACTGCGGCCAGCCTGCCAGAAGCGATATGTCACTAGTTGTGTATCATAAAAGAGTCATCGTTACTCCTCCCAGGGGTTATTCGAGATATCTTAATCGAAACCCTAGTACCGAGGCATTGGCTACCTTAAGAGAGTCATAGTTACTCGTCCCAATTGCTCACCCAGTCTGCCATCTTTTCTTACTGTGGCCAGTCTGCCAGAAGCGATATGTCACTAGTTGTGTATCATAAAAGAGTCATCGTTTCTCCTCCCAGGGGTTATTCGAGATATCTTAATCGAAACCCTAGTAACGAGGCATTGGCTACCTTAAGAGAGTCATTGTTAGTCGTCCCAATAGCTCACCCAGTCCAACATTATTTCTTACTGCAGCCAGTCTGCCATAAGCGATATGTCACTAGTTGTGTATCATAAAAGAGTCATCGTTACTCCTCCGAGGGGTTATTCGAGATATCTTAATCGAAACCCTAGTAACGAGACATAGGCTACCTTAAGAGAGTCATAGATACTAGTCCCAATTGCTCACCCAGTAAAACGTTTTTTCTTACTGCGGCCACTCCGCCAGAAGCGATATTTCACTAGTTGTGCATCATAAAAGAGTGATCGTTACTCATCCCAGGGGTTATTCGAGATATCTTAATCGAAACCCTAGTAACGAGGCATTGGCTACCTTAAGAGAGTCATAGTTACTCGTCCCAATTGCTCACCCAGTCCAACATTATTTCTTACTTCGACCAGTCTGCCAGAAGCGATATGTCACTAGTTGTGTATCATAAAAGAGTGATCGTTACTCTTCCCAGGGGTTATTCGAGATATCTTAATCGAAAGCCTAGTAACGAGGCATTGGCTACCTTAAGAGAGTCATAGTTAGTTGTCCCAATTGCTCACCCAGTAAAACGTTTTTTCTCACTGGGGCCAGTCTGCCAGAAGCGATATGTCACTAGTTGTGTATCATAAAAGAGTCATCGTTACTCCTCCCAGGGGATATTCGAGAGATCTTAATCGAAACCCTAGTAACGAGGCATTGGCTACCTTAAGAGAGTCATAGTTACTCGTCCCAATTGCTCACCCAGTCTGCCATCTTTTCTTACTGTGGCCAGTCTGCCAGAACCGATATGTCACTAGTTGTGTATCATAAAAGAGTCATCGTTTCTCCTCCCAGGGGTTATTCGAGATATCTTAATCGAAACCCTAGTAACGAGGCATTGGCTACCCTAAGAGAATCATAGTTAGTCGTCAAAATAGCTCACCCAGTCCAACATTATTTCTTACTGCAGCCAGTCTGCCAGAAGCGATATGTCACTAGTTGTGTATCATAAAAGAGTCATCGTTACTCCTCCGAGGGGTTATTCGAGATATCTTAATCGAAACCCTAGTAACAAGGCATTGGCTACCTTAAGAGAGTCATACTTACTCGTCCCAATTGCTCACCCAGTCCATCATTATTTCTTACTGCGACAAGTCTGCCAGAAGCGATATGTCACTAGTTGTGTATCATAAAAGAGTGATCGTTACTCTTCCCAGGGGTTATTCGAGATATCTTAATCGAAACCCTAGTAACGAGGCATTGGCTACCTTAAGAGAGTCATAGTTAGTTGTCCCAATTGCTCACCTAGTAAAACGTTTTTTCTCACTGTGGCCAGCCTGCCCGAAGCGATATGTCACTAGTTGTGTATCATAAAAGAGTCATCGTTACTCCTCCCAGGGGTTATTCGAGATATCTTAATCGAAACCCTAGTAACGAGGCATTGGCTACCTTAAGAGAGTCATAGTTACTCGTCCCCATTGCTCACCCAGTCTGTCATCTTTTCTTACTGTGGCCAGTCTGCCAGAAGCGATATGTCACTAGTTGTGTATCATAAAAGAGTCATCGTTTCCCCTCCCAGGGGTTATTCGAGATATCTTAATCGAAACCCTAGTAACGAGGCATTGGCTACCTAAGGAGAGTCATTGTTAGTCGTCCCAATAACTCACCCAGTCCAACATTATTTCTTACTGCAGCCAGTCTGCCAGAAGCGATATGTCACTAGTTGTGTATCATAAAAGAGTCATCGTTACTCCTCCGAGGGGTTATTCGAGATATCTTAATCGAAACCCTAGTAACGAGGCATTGGCTACCTTAAGAGAGTCATAGTTACTCGTCCCAATTGCTCACCCAGTAAAACGTTTTTTCTTATTGCGGCCAGTCTGCCAGAAGCGATATTTCACTAGTTGTGTATCATAAAAGAGTGATTGTTACTCATCCCAGGGGTTATTCGAGATATCTTAATCGAAACCCTAGTAACGAGGCATTGGCTACCTTAAGAGAGTCATAGTTACTCCTCCCAATAGCTCACCCAGTCCAACATTATTTCTTACTGCAGCCATTCTGCCAGAAGCGATTTGTCACTAGTTGTGTATCATAAAAGAGTAATCGTTACTCCTCCCAGGGGTTATTCGAGATATCTTAATCGAAATCCTAGTAACGAGGCATTGGCTACCTTAAGAGAGTCATAGTTACTCGTCCCAATTGCTCACCCAGTCCAACATTTTTTCTTACTGTGGCTAGTCTGCCAGAACCGATATGTCACTAGTTACGTATCATTAAAGAGTTATCGTTCTTATTCCCAGCGGTTATTCGAGATATCTTAATCGAAACCCTAGTAACGAGGCATTGGCTACCTTAAGAGAGTCATAGTACTCGTCCTAATTGCTCACCCAGTCTGCCATCTTTTCTTACTGTGGCCAGTCTGCCAGAAGCGATATGTCACTAGTTGTGTATCATAAAAGAGTCATCGTTTCTCCTCCCAGGGGTTATTCGAGATATCTTAATCGAAATCCTAGTAACGAGGCATTGGCTACCTTAAGAGAGTCATAGTTACTCGTCCCAATAGCTCACCCAGTCCAACATTATTTCTTACTGCAGCCATTCTGCCAGAAGCGATATGTCACTAGTTGTGTATCATAAAAGAGTAATCGTTACTCCTCCCAGGGGTTATTTAAGATATCTTAATCGAAACCCTAGTAACGAGGCATTGGCTACCTTAAGAGAGTCATAGTTACTCGTCCCAATTGCTCACCCAGTCCAACATTTTCTCTTACTGTGGCCAGTCTGCCAGAACCAATATGTCACTAGTTGTGTATCATAAAAGAGTCATCGTTAGTCCTCCCAGGGGTTATTCGAGATATCTTAATCGAAACCCTTGTAACGAGGCATTGGCTACCTTAAGAGAGTCATAGTTACTCTTCCCAATAGCTCACCCAGTCCAACATTTTTTCTTACTGCAGCCAGTCTGCCAGAAGCGATATGTCACTAGTTGTGTATCATAAAAGAGTGATCGTTACTCTTCCCAGGGGTTATTCGAGATATCTTAATCGAAACCCTAGTAACGAGGCATTGGCTACCAAAAGAGAGTCATAGTTAGTTGTCCCAATTGCTCACACAGTAAAACGTTTTTTCTCACTGCGGCCAGCCTGCCAGAAGCGATATGTCACTAGTTGTGTATCATAAAAGAGTCATCGTTACTCCTCCCAGGGGTTATTCGAGATATCTTAATCGAAACCCTAGTAACGAGGCATTGGCTACCTTAAGAGAGTCATAGTTACTCGTCCCAATTGCTCACCCAATCCAACATTGTTTCTTACTGTGGCCTGTCTGCCAGAACCGATATGTCACTAGTTGTGTATCATTAAAAAGTTATCGTTTCTCCTCAGAGGGGTTATTCGAGATATCTTAATCGAAACCCTAGTAACGAGGCATTGGCTACCTTAAGAGAGTCATACTTACTCGTCCCAATTGCTCACCCAGTCCAACATTATTTCTTACTGCAGCCATTCTGCCAGAAGCGATATGTCACTAGTTGTGTATCATAAAAGAGTAATCGTTACTCCTCCCAGGGGTTATTCGAGATATCTTAATCGAAATCCTAGTAACGAGGCATTGGCTACCTTAAGAGAGTCATAGTTACTCGTCCCAATTGCTCACCCAGTCCAACATTTTTTCTTACTGTGGCTAGTCTGCCAGAACCGATATGTCACTAGTTACGTATCATTAAAGAGTTATCGTTCTTATTCCCAGCGGTTATTCGAGATATCTTAATCGAAACCCTAGTAACGAGGCATTGGCTACCTTAAGAGAGTCATAGTTACTCGTCCTAATTGCTCACCCAGTCTGCCATCTTTTCTTACTGTGGCCAGTCTGCCAGAAGCGATATGTCACTAGTTGTGTATCATAAAAGAGTCATCGTTTCTCCTCCCAGGGGTTATTCGAGATATCTTAATCGAAATCCTAGTAACGAGGCATTGGCTACCTTAAGAGAGTCATAGTTACTCGTCCCAATAGCTCACCCAGTCCAACATTATTTCTTACTGCAGCCATTCTGCCAGAAGCGATATGTCACTAGTTGTGTATCATAAAAGAGTAATCGTTACTCCTCCCAGGGGTTATTCAAGATATCTTAATCGAAACCCTACTAACGAGGCATTGGCTACCTTAAGAGAGTCATAGTTACTCGTCCCAATTGCTCACCCAGTCCAACATTTTCTCTTACTGTGGCCAGTCTGCCAGAACCAATATGTCACTAGTTGTGTATCATAAAAGAGTCATCGTTAGTCCTCCCAGGGGTTATTCGAGATATCTTAATCGAAACCCTAGTAACGAGGCATTGGCTACCTTAAGAGAGTCATAGTTACTCTTCCCAATAGCTCACCCAGTCCAACATTTTTTCTTACTGCAGCCAGTCTGCCAGAAGCGATATGTCACTAGTTGTGTATCATAAAAGAGTGATCGTTACTCTTCCCAGGGGTTATTCGAGATATCTTAATCGAAACCCTAGTAACGATGCATTGGCTACCAAAAGAGAGTCATAGTTAGTTGTCCCAATTGCTCACACAGTAAAACGTTTTTTCTCACTGCGGCCAGCCTGCCAGAAGCGATATGTCACTAGTTGTGTATCATAAAAGAGTCATCGTTACTCCTCCCAGGGGTTATTCGAGATATCTTAATCGAAACCCTAGTAACGAGGCATTGGCTACCTTAAGAGAGTCATAGTTACTCGTCCCAATTGCTCACCCAATCCAACATTTTTTCTTACTGTGGCCTGTCTGCCAGAACCGATATGTCACTAGTTGTGTATCATTAAAAAGTTATCGTTTCTCCTCAGAGGGGTTATTCGAGATATCTTAATCGAAACCCTAGTAACGAGGCATTGGCTACCTTAAGAGAGTCATACTTACTCGTCCCAATTGCTCACCCAGTCCAACATTATTTCTTACTGCGGCCAGTCTGCCAGAAGCGATATGTCACTAGTTGTGTATCATAAAAGAGTGATCGTTACTCTTCCCAGGGGTTATTCGAGATATCTTAATCGAAAGCCTAGTAACGAGGCATTGGCTACCTTAAGAGAGTCATAGTTAGTTGTCCCAATTGCTCACCCAGTAAAACGTTTTTTCTCACTGCGGCCAGTCTGCCAGAAGCGATATGTCACTAGTTGTGTATCATAAAAGAGTCATCGTTACTCCTCCCAGGGGATATTCGAGATATCTTAATCGAAACCCTAGTAACGAGGCATTGGCTACCTTAAGAGAGTCATAGTTACGCGTCCCAATTGCTCACCCAGTCTGCCATCTTTTCTTACTGTGGCCAGTCTGCCAAAACCGATATGTCACTAGTTGTGTATCATAAAAGAGTCATCGTTTCTCCTCCCAGGGGTTATTCGAGATATCTTAATCGAAACCCTAGAAACGAGGCATTGGCTACCCTAGGAGAGTCATAGTTAGTCGTCAAAATAGCTCACCCAGTCCAACATTATTTCTTACTGCAGCCAGTCTGCCAGAAGCGATATGTCACTAGTTGTGTATCATAAAAGTGTCATCGTTACTCCTCCGAGGGGTTATTCGAGATATCTTAATCGAAACCCTAGTAACGAGACATAGGCTACCTTAAGAGAGTCATAGTTACTAGTCCCAATTGCTCACCCAGTAAAACGTTTTTTCTTACTGCGGCCAGTCTGCCAGAAGCGATATTTCACTAGTTGTGTATCATAAAAGAGTGATCGTTACTCATCCCAGGGGTTATTCGAGATATCTTAATCGAAACCCTAGTAACGAGGCATTGGCTACCTTAAGAGAGTCATAGTTACTCGTCCCAATTGCTCACCCAGTCCAACATTTTTTCTTACTGCGGCCAGTCTGCCAGAAGCGATATGTCACTAAATGTGTATCTTAAAAGAGTGATCGTTTCTCCTCCCAGGGGTTATTCGAGATACCTTAATCGAAACCCTAGTAACGAGGCATTGGCTACCTTAAGAGAGTCATAGTTACTCGTCCCTATTGCTCACCCAGTCCAACATTTTTTCTTACTGTGGTCAGTCTGCCAGAACCGATATGTCACTAGTTGTGTATCATAAAAGAGTGATCGTTTCTTCTCCCAGGGGATATTCGAGATATCTTAATCGAAACCCTAGTAACGAGGCATTGGCTACCTTAAGAGAGTCATAGTTACTCCTCCCAATAGCTCACCCAGTCCAACATTTTTTCTTACTGCAGCCAGTCTGACAGAAGCGATATGTCACTAGTTGTGTATCATAAAAGAGTAATCGTTACTCCTCATAGGGGTTATTCAAGATATCTTTATCGAAACCCTAGTAGCGAGGCATTGGCTACCTTAAGAGTGTCATAGTTACTCGTCCCAATTGCTCACCCAGTCCAACATTTTTTCTTACTGTGGCCAGTCTGCCAGAACCGATATGTCACTAGTTATGTATCACTAAAGAGTTATCGTTTTTCCTCCCAGGGGTTATTCGAGATATCTTAATCGAAACCCTAGTAACGAGGCATTGGCTACCTTAAGAGAGTCATAGTTACTCTTCCAATTGCTCACCCAGTCCAACATTATTTCTTACTGCGACCAGTCTGCCAGAAGCGATATGTCACTAGTTGTGTATCATAAAAGAGTGGTCGTTACTCTTCCCAGGGGTTATTCGAGATATCTTAATCGAAAGCCTAGTAACGAGGCATTGGCTACCTTAAGAGAGTCATAGTTAGTTGTCCCAATTGCTCACCCAGTAAAACGTTTTTTCTCACTGCGGCCAGTCTGCCAGAGGCGATATGTCACTAGTTGTGTATCATAAAAGAGTCATCGTTACTCCTCCCAGGGGATATTCGAGATATCTTAATCGAAACCCTAGTAACGAGGCATTGGCTACCTTAAGAGAGTCATAGTTACTCGTCCCAATTGCTCACCCAGTCTGCCATCTTTTCTTACTGTGGCCAGTCTGCCAGAACCAATATGTCACTAGTTGTGTATCATAAAAGAGTCATCGTTTCTCCTCCCAGGGGTTATTCGAGATATCTTAATCGAAACCCTAGAAACGAGGCATTGGCTACCCTAGGAGAGTCATAGTTAATAGTCAAAATAGCTCACCCAGTCCAACATTATTTCTTACTGCAGCCAGTCTGCCAGAAGCGATATGTCAATAGTTGTGTATCATAAAAGAGTCATCGTTACTCCTCCGAGGGGTTATTCGAGATATCTTAATCGAAACCCTAGTAACGAGACATAGGCTACCTTAAGAGAGTCATAGTTACTAGTCCCAATTGCTCACCCAGTAAAACGTTTTTTCTTACTGCGGCCAGTCTGCCAGAAGCGATATTTCACTAGTTGTGTATCATAAAAAAGTGATCGTTACTCATCCCAGGGGTTATTCGAGATATCTTAATCGAAACCCTAGTAACGAGGCATTGGCTACCTTAAGAGAGTCATAGTTACTCGTCCCAATTGCTCACCCAGTCCAACATTTTTTCTTACTGCGGCCAGTCTGCCAGAAGCGATATGTCACTAAATGTGTATCATAAAAGAGTGATCGTTTCTCCTCCCAGGGGTTATTCGAGATATCTTAATCGAAACCCTAGTAACGAGGCATTGGCTACCTTAAGAGAGTCATAGTTACTCGTCCCTATTGCTCACCCAGTCCAACATTTTTTCTTACTGTGGTCAGTCTGCCAGAACCGATATGTCACTAGTTGTGTATCATAAAAGAGTGATCGTTTCTTCTCCCAGGGGATATTCGAGATATCTTAATCGAAACCCTAGTAACGAGGCATTGGCTACCTTAAGAGAGTCATAGTTACTCCTCCCAATAGCTCACCCAGTCCAACATTTTTTCTTACTGCAGCCAGTCTGACAGAAGCGATATGTCACTAGTTGTGTATCATAAAAGAGTAATCGTTACTCCTCCCAGGGGTTATTCAAGATATCTTTATCGAAACCCTAGTAGCGAGGCATTGGCTACCTTAAGAGAGTCATAGATACTCGTCCCAATTGCTCACCCAGTCCAACATTTTTTCTTACTGTGGCCAGTCTGCCAGAACCGATATGTCACTAGTTATGTATCACTAAAGAGTTATCGTTTTTCCTCCCAGGGGTTATTCGAGATATCTTAATCGAAACCCTAGTAACGAGGCATTGGCTACCTTAAGAGAGTCATAGTTACTCTTCCAATTGCTCACCCAGTCCAACATTATTTCTTAATGCGACCAGTCTGCCAGAAGCGATATGTCACTAGTTGTGTATCATAAAAGAGTGATCGTTACTCTTCCCAGGGGTTATTCGAGATATCTTAATCGAAAGCCTAGTAACGAGGCATTGGCTACCTTAAGAGAGTCATAGTTAGTTGTCCCAATTGCTCATCCAGTAAAACGTTTTCTCTCACTGCGGCCAGTCTGCCAGAAGCGATATGTCACTAGTTGTGTATCATTAAAGAGTCATCGTTACTCCTCCCAGGGGATATTCGAGATATCTTAATCGAAACCCTAGTAACGAGGCATTGGCTACCTTAAGAGAGTCATAGTTACTCGTCCCAATTGCTCACCCAGTCTGCCATCTTTTCTTACTGTGGCCAGTCTGCCAGAACCGATATGTCACTAGTTGTGTATCATAAAAGAGTCATCGTTTCTCCTCCCAGGGGTTATTCGAGATATCTTAATCGAAACCCTAGAAACGAGGCATTGGCTACCCTAGGAGAGTCATAGTTAGTCGTCAAAATAGCTCACCCAGTCCAACATTATTTCTTACTGCAGCCAGTCTGCCAGAAGCGATATGTCACTAGTTGTGTATCATAAAAGAGTCATCGTTACTCCTCCCAGGGGTTATTCGAGATATCTTAATCGAAACCCTAGTAACGAGGCATTGGCTACCTTAAGAGAGTCATAGTTACTCGTCCCAATTGCTCACCCAGTCTGCCATCTTTTCTTACTGTGGCCAGTCTGCCAGAAGCGATATGTCACTAGTTGTGTATCATAAAAGAGTCATCGTTTCTCCTCCCAGGGGTTATTCGAGATATCTTAATCGAAACCCTAGTAACGAGGCATTGGCTACCTTAAGAGAGTCATTGTTAGTCGTCCCAATAGCTCACCCAGTCCAACATTATTTCTTACTGCAGCCAGTCTGCCAGAAGCGATATGTCACTAGTTGTGTATCATAAAAGAGTCATCGTTACTCCTCCGAGGGGTTATTCGAGATACCTTAATCGAAACCCTAGTAACGAGACATAGGCTACCTTAAGAGAGTCATAGTTACTAGTCCCAATTGCTCACCCAGTAAAACGTTTTTTCTTACTGCGGCCAGTCTGCCAGAAGCGATATTTCACTAGTTGTGTATCATAAAAGAGTGATCGTTACTCATCCCAGGGGTTATTCGAGATATCTTAATCGAAACCCTAGTAACGAGGCATTGGCTACCTTAAGAGAGTCATAGTTACTCGTCCCAATTGCTCACCCAGTCCAACATTTTTTCTTACTGCGGCCAGTCTGCCAGAAGCGATATGTCACTAAATGTGTATCATAAAAGAGTGATCGTTTCTCCTCCCAGGGGTTATTCGAGATATCTTAATCGAAACCCTAGTAACGAGGCATTGGCTACCTTAAGAGAGTCATAGTTACTCGTCCCTATTGCTCACCCAGTCCAACATTTTTTCTTACTGTGGTCAGTCTGCCAGAACCGATATGTCACTAGTTGTGTATCATAAAAGAGTGATCGTTTCTTCTCCCAGGGGATATTCGAGATATCTTAATCGAAACCCTAGTAACGAGGCATTGGCTACCTTAAGAGAGTCATAGTTACTCCTCCCAATAGCTCACCCAGTCCAACATTTTTTCTTACTGCGGCCAGTCTGCCAGAGGCGATATGTCACTAGTTGTGTATCATAAAAGAGTCATCGTTTCTCCTCCCAGGGGATATTCGAGATATCTTAATCGAAACCCTAGTAACGAGGCATTGGCTACCTTAAGAGAGTCATAGTTACTCGTCCCAATAGCTCACCCAGTCCAACATTATTTCTTACTGCAGCCAGTCTGCCAGAAGCGATATGTCACTAGTTGTGTATCATAAAAGAGTCATCGTTACTCCTCCCAGGGGTTATTCTAGATATCTTAATCGAAACCCTAGTAACGAGGCATTGGCTACCTTAAGAGAGTAATAGTTACTCGTCCCAATTGCTCACCCAGTCCAACATTTTTTCTTACTGCGGCCAGTCTGCCAGAGGCGATATGTCACTAGTTGTGTATCATAAAAGAGTCATCGTCTCTCCTCCCAGGGGTTATTCGAGATATCTTAATCAAAACCCTAGTAACGAGGCATTGGCTACCTTAGGAGAGTCATAGTTAGTCGTCAAAATAGCTCACCCAGTCCAACATTATTTCTTACTGCAGCCAGTCTGCCAGAAGCGATATGTCACTAGTTGTGTATCATAAAAGAGTCATCGTTACTCCTCCCAGGGGTTATTCGAGATATCTTAATCGAAACCCTAGTAACGAGGCATTGGCTACCTTAAGAGAGTCATAGTTACTCGTCCCAATTGCTCACCCAGTCTGCCATCTTTTCTTACTGTGGCCAGTCTGCCAGAAGCGATATGTCACTAGTTGTGTATCATAAAAGAGTCATCGTTTCTCCTCCCAGGGGTTATTCGAGATATCTTAATCGAAACCCTAGTAACGAGGCATTGGCTACCTTAAGAGAGTCATTGTTAGTCGTCCCAATAGCTCACCCAGTCCAACATTATTTCTTACTGCAGCCAGTCTGCCAGAAGCGATATGTCACTAGTTGTGTATCATAAAAGAGTCATCGTTACTCCTCCGAGGGGTTATTCGAGATACCTTAATCGAAACCCTAGTAACGAGACATAGGCTACCTTAAGAGAGTCATAGTTACTAGTCCCAATTGCTCACCCAGTAAAACGTTTTTTCTTACTGCGGCCAGTCTGCCAGAAGCGATATTTCACTAGTTGTGTATCATAAAAGAGTGATCGTTACTCATCCCAGGGGTTATTCGAGATATCTTAATCGAAACCCTAGTAACGAGGCATTGGCTACCTTAAGAGAGTCATAGTTACTCGTCCCAATTGCTCACCCAGTCCAACATTTTTTCTTACTGCGGCCAGTCTGCCAGAAGCGATATGTCACTAAATGTGTATCATAAAAGAGTGATCGTTTCTCCTCCCAGGGGTTATTCGAGATATCTTAATCGAAACCCTAGTAACGAGGCATTGGCTACCTTAAGAGAGTCATAGTTACTCGTCCCTATTGCTCACCCAGTCCAACATTTTTTCTTACTGTGGTCAGTCTGCCAGAACCGATATGTCACTAGTTGTGTATCATAAAAGAGTGATCGTTTCTTCTCCCAGGGGATATTCGAGATATCTTAATCGAAACCCTAGTAACGAGGCATTGGCTACCTTAAGAGAGTCATAGTTACTCCTCCCAATAGCTCACCCAGTCCAACATTTTTTCTTACTGCGGCCAGTCTGCCAGAGGCGATATGTCACAAGTTGTGTATCATAAAAGAGTCATCGTTTCTCCTCCCAGGGGATATTCGAGATATCTTAATCGAAACCCTAGTAACGAGGCATTGGCTACCTTAAGAGAGTCATAGTTACTCGTCCCAATAGCTCACCCAGTCCAACATTATTTCTTACTGCAGCCAGTCTGCCAGAAGCGATATGTCACTAGTTGTGTATCATAAAAGAGTCATCGTTACTCCTCCCAGGGGTTATTCTAGATATCTTAATCGAAACCCTAGTAACGAGGCATTGGCTACCTTAAGAGAGTAATAGTTACTCGTCCCAATTGCTCACCCAGTCCAACATTTTTTCTTACTGCGGCCAGTCTGCCAGAGGCGATATGTCACTAGTTGTGTATCATAAAAGAGTCATCGTTTCTCCTCCCAGGGGTTATTCGAGATATCTTAATCAAAACCCTAGTAACGAGGCATTGGCTACCTTAGGAGAGTCATAGTTACTCGTCCCAATTGCTCACCCAGTCTGCCATTTTTTCTTACTGTGGCCAGTCTGCCAGAAGCGATATGTCACTAGTTGTGTATCATAAAAGAGTCATCGTTACTCCTCCCAGGGGTTATTCGAGATATCTTAATCGAAACCCTAGTAACGAGGCATTGGCTACCTGAAGAGAGTCATTGTTACTCGTCCCAATTGCTCACCCAGTCCAACATTTTTTCTTACTGCAGCCAGTCTGCCAGAAGCGATATGTCACTAGTTGTGTATCATAAAAGAGTCGTCGTTACTCCTCCCAGGGGTTATTCGAGATATCTTAATCTAAACCCTAGTAACGACGCATTGGCTACCTTAAGAGTGTCATAGTTACTCGTCCCTATTGCTCACCCAGTCCTACATTTTTTCTTACTGTGGCCAGTCTGCCTGAACCGATATGTCACTAGTTGTGTATCACAAAAGAGTGATCGTTTCTCCTCCCAGGGGATATTCGAGATATCTTAATCGAAACCCTAGTAACGAGGCATTGGCTACCTTAAGGGAGTCATAGTTACTCGTCCCAATTGCTCACCCAGTCCAACATTATTTCTTACTGCGACCAGTCTGCCAGAAGCGATATGTCACTAGTTGTGTATCATAAAAGAGTGATCGTTACTCTTCCCAGGGGTTATTCGAGATATCTTAATCGAAACCCTAGTAACGAGGCATTGGCTACCTTAAGAGAGTCATAGTTAGTTGTCCCAATTGCTCACCCAGTAAAACGTTTTTTCTCACTGCGGCCAGTCTGCCAGAAGCGATATGTCACTAGTTGTGTATCATAAAAGAGTCATCGTTACTCCTCCCAGGGGATATTCGAGATATCTTAATCGAAACCCTAGTAACGAGGCATTGGCTACCTTAAGAGAGTCATAGTTACTCGACCCAATTGCTCACCCAGTCTGCCATCTTTTCTTACTGTGGCCAGTCTGCCAGAAGCGATATGTCACTAGTTGTGTATCATAAAAGAGTCATCGTTTCTCCTCCCAGGGGTTATTCGAGATATCTTAATCGAAACCCTAGTAACGAGGCATTTTCTACCCTAAGAGAGTCATAGTTAGTCGTCAAAATAGCTCACCCAGCCCAACATTATTTCTTACTGCAGCCAGTCTGCCAGAAGCGATATGTCACTAGTTGTGTATCATAAAAGAGTCATCGTTACTCCTCCCAGGGGTTATTCGAGATATCTTAACCGAAACCCTAGTAACAAGGCATTGGCTACCTTAAGAGAGTCATAGTTACTCGTCCCAATTGCTCACCCAGTCCAACATTTTTTCTTACTGCGACCAGTCTGCCAGAAGCAATATGTCACTAGTTGTGTATCATAAAAGAGTCATCGTTACTCCTCCCAGGGGTTATTCGAGATATCTTAATCGAAACCCTAGTAACGAGGCATTGGCTACCTTAAGAGAGTCATAGTTACTCGTCCCAATTGCTCACCCAGTCTGCCATCTTTTCTTACTGTGGCCAGTCTGCCAGAAGCGATATGTCACTAGTTGTGTATCACAAAAGAGTCATCGTTTCTCCTCCCAGGTGTTATTCGAGATATCTTAATCGAAACCCTAGTAACGAGGCATTGGCTACCTTAAGAGAGTCATAGTTACTCGTCCCAATAGCTCACCCAGTCCAACATTATTTCTTACTGCAGCCAGTCTGCCAGAAGCGATATGTCACTAGTTGTGTATCATAAAAGAGTCATCGTTACTCCTCCCAGGGGTTATTCTAGATATCTTAATCGAAACCCTAGTAACGATGCATTGGCTACATTAAGAGAGTCATAGTTACTCGTCCCAATTGCTCACCCAGTCCAACATTTTTTCTTACTGCGGCCAGTCTGCCAGAAGCGATATGTCACTAGTTGTGTATCATAAAAGAGTCATCGTTTCTCCTCCCAGGGGTTATTCGAGATATCTTAATCAAAACCCTAGTAACGAGGCATTGGCTACCTCAGGAGAGTCATAGTTACTCGTCCCAATTGCTCACCCAGTCTGCCATTTTTTCTTACTGTGGCCAGTCTGCCAGAAGCGATATGTCACTAGTTGTGTATCATAAAAGAGTCATCGTTACTCCTCCCAGGGGTTATTCGAGATATCTTAATCGAAACCCTAGTAACGAGGCATTGGCTACCTGAAGAGAGTCATTGTTACTCGTCCCAATTGCTCACCCAGTCCAACATTTTTTTTTACTGCAGCCAGTCTGCCAGAAGCGATATGTCACTAGTTGTGTATCATAAAAGAGTCGTCGTTACTCCTCCCAGGGGTTATTCGAGATATCTTAATCGAAACCCTAGTAACGACACATTGGCTACCTTAAGAGAGTCATAGTTACTCGTCCCAATTGCTCACCCAGTCCAACACTTTTTCTTACTGCGACCAGTCTGCAAGAAGCGATATGTCAATAGTTGTGTATCATAAAAGAGTGATCGTTTTTCCTCCCAGGGGTTATTCGAGATACCTTAATCGAAACCTTAGTAACGAGGCATTGGCTACCTTAAGAGAGTCATAGTTACTCGTCCCAATTGCTCACCCAGTCTGCCATCTTTTCTTACTGTGGCCAGTCTGCCAGAAGCGATATGTCACTAGTTGTGTATCATAAAAGAGTCATCGTTACTCCTCCCAGGGGTTATTCGAGATATCTTAATCGAAACCCTAGTAACGAGGCATTGGCTACCTGAAGAGAGTCATTGTTACTCGTCCCAATTGCTCACCCAGTCCAACATTTTTTCTTACTGCAGCCAGTCTGCTAGAAGCGATATGTCACTAGTTGTGTATCATAAAAGAGTCGTCGTTACTCCTCCCAGGGGTTATTCGAGATATCTTAATCGAAACCCTAGTAACGACGCATTGGCTACCTTAAGAGAGTCATAGTTACTCGTCCCAATTGCTCACCCAGTCCAACACTTTTTCTTACTGCGACCAGTCTGCAAGAAGCGATATGTCACTAGTTGTGTATCATAAAAGAGTCATCGTTTCTCCTCCCAGGGGTTATTCGAGATATCGTAATCAAAACCCTAGTAACGAGGCATTGGCTACCTTAGGAGAGTCATAGTTACTCGTCCCAATCGCTCACCCAGTCTGCCATTTTTTCTTACTGTGGCCAGACTGCCAGAAGCGATATGTCACTAGTTGTGTATCATAAAAGAGTCATCGTTACTCCTCCCAGGGGTTATTCGAGATATCTTAATCGAAACCCTAGTAACGAGGCATTGGCTACCTAAAGAGAGTCATTGTTACTCGTCCCAATTGCTCACCCAGTCCAACATTTTTTCTTACTGCAGCCAGTCTGCCAGAAGCGATATGTCACTAGTTGTGTATCATAAAAGAGTCGTCGTTACTCCTCCCAGGGGTTATTCGAGATATCTTAATCGAAACCCTAGTAACGACGCATTGGCTACCTTAAGAGAGTCATAGTTACTCGTCCCAATTGCTCACCCAGTCCAACACTTTTTCTTACTGCGACCAGTCTGCAAGAAGCGATATGTCAATAGTTGTGTATCATAAAAGAGTGATCGTTTTTCCTCCCAGGGGTTATTCGAGATACCTTAAACGAAACCCTAGTAACGAGGCATTGGCTACCTTAAGAGAGTCATAGTTACTCGTCCCAATTGCTCACCCAGTCTGCCATCTTTTCTTACTGTGGCGAGTCTGCCAGAAGCGGTATGTCACTAGTTGTGTATCATAAAAGAGTGATCGTTTCTCCTCCCAGGGGTTATTCGAGAAATCTTAATCGAAACCCTAGTAACGAGGCATTGGCTACCCTAAGAGAGTCATAGTTAGTCGTCCCAATAGCTCACCCAGTCCAACATTATTTCTTACTGCAGCCAGTCTGCCACAAGCGATATGTCACTTGTTGTGTATCATAAAAGAGTCATCGTTACTAATCCGAGGGGTTATTCGAGATATCTTAATCGAAACCCTAGTAACGAGGCATTGGCTACCTTAAGAGAGTCATACTTACTCGTCCCAATTGCTCACCCAGTCCATCAATATTTCTTACTGCGACCAGTCTGCCAGAAGCGATATGTCACTAGTTGTGTATCATAAAAGAGTGATCGTTACTCTTCCCAGGGGTTATTCGAGATATCTTAATCGAAACCCTAGTAACGAGATATTGGCTACCTTAAGAGAGTCATAGTTAGTTGTCCCAATTGCTCACCCAGTAAAACGTTTTTTCTCACTGAAGCCAGCCTGCCAGAAGCGACATGTCACTAGTTGTGTATCATAAAAGAGTCATCGTTACTCCTCCCAGGGGTTATTCGAGATATCTTAATCGAAACCCTAGTAACGAGGCATTGGCTACCTTAAGAGAGTCATAGTTACTCGTCCCAATTGCTCACCCAGTCTGCCATCTTTTCTTACTGTGGCCAGTCTGCCAGAAGCGATATGTCACTAGTTGTGTATCATAAAAAAGTCATCGTTTCTCCTCCTAGGGGTTATTCGAGATATCTTAATCGAAACCCTAGTAACGAGGCATTGGCTACCTTAAGAGAGTCATTGTTAGTCGTCCCAATAGCTCACCCAGTCCAACATTATTTCTTACTGCAGCCAGTCTGCTAGAAGCGATATGTCACTAGTTGTGTATCATAAAAGAGTCATCGTTACTCCTCCGAGGGGTTATTCGAGATATCTTAATCGAAACCCTAGTAACGAGACATTGGCTACCTTAAGAGAGTCATAGTTACTCCTCCCAATAGCTCACCCAGTCCTACATTTTTTCTTACAGCAGCCAGTCTGCCAGAAGCGATATTTCACTAGTTGTGTATCATAAAAGAGTGATCGTTACTCATCCCAGGGGTTATTCGAGATATCTTAATCGAAACCCTAGTAACGAGGCATTGGCTACCTTAAGAGAGTCATAGTTACTCGTCCCAATTGCTCAGCCAGTCCAACATTTTTTCTTACTGCGGCCAGTCTGCCAGAAGCGATATGTCACAAAATGTGTATCATAAAAGAGTGATCGTTTCTCCTCCCAGGGGTTATTCGAGATATCTTAATCGAAACCCTAGTAACGAGGCATTGGCTACCTTAAGAGAGTCATAGTTACTCGTCCCTATTGCTCACCCAGTCCAACATTTTTTCTTACTGTGGCCAGTCTGCCAGAAGCGATATGTCACTAGTTGTGTATCATAAAAGAGTGATCGTTTCCCCTCCCAGGGGATATTCGAGATATCTTATTCGAAACCCTAGTAACGAGACATTGGCTACCTTAAGAGAGTCATAGTGACTCCTCCCAATAGCTCACCCAGTCCAACATTTTTTCTTACAGCAGCCAGTCTGACAGAAGCGATATGTCACTAGTTGTGTATCATAAAAGAGTAATCGTTACTCCTCCCAGGGGTTATTCTAGATATCTTTATCGAAACCCTAGTAACGAGCCATTGGCTACCTTAAGAGAGTCATAGTTACTCGTCCCAATTGCTCACCCAGTCCAACATTTTTTCTTACTGTGGCCAGTCTCCCAGAACCGATATGTCACTAGTTATGTATCATTAAAGAGTTATCGTTTTTCCTCCCAGGGGTAATTCGAGATATCTTAATCGAAACCCTAGTAACGAGGCATTGGCTATCTTAAGAGAGTCATAGTTACTCGTCCCAATTGCTCACCCAGTCCAACATTATTTCTTACTGCGACCAGTCTGCCAGAAGCGATATGTCACTAGTTGTGTATCATAAAAGAGTGATCGTTACTCTTCCCAGGGGTTATTCGAGATATCTTAATCGAAACCCTAGTAACGAGGCATTGGCTACCTTAAGAGAGTCATACTTAGTTGTCCCAATTGCTCACCCAGTAAAACGTTTTTTCTCACTGCGGCCAGTCTGCCAGAAGCGATATGTCACTAGTTGTGTATCATAAAAGAGTCATCGTTTCTCCTCCCAGGGGTTATTCGAGATATCTTAATCGAAACCCTAGTAACGAGGCATTGGCTACCTTAAGAGAGTCATAGTTACTCGTCCCAATAGCTCACCCAGTCCAACATTATTTCTTACTGCAGCCAGTCTGCCAGAAGCGATATGTCACCAGTTGTGTATCATAAAAGTGTCATCGTTACTCCTCCCAGGGGTTATTCGAGATATCATAATCGAAACCCTAGTAACGAAGCATTGGCTACCTTAAGAGAGTCATAGTTACTCGTCCCAATTGCTCACCCAGTCCAACATTTTTTCTTACTGTGGCCAGTCTGCCAGAACCGATATGTCACTAGTTATGTATCATTAAAGAGTTATCGTTTTTCCTCCCAGGGGTAATTCGAGATATCTTAATCGAAACCCTAGTAACGAGGCATTGGCTATCTTAAGAGAGTCATAGTTACTCGTCCCAATAGCTCACCCAGTCCAACATTATTTCTTACTGCAGCCAGTCTGCCAGAAGCGATATGTCACCAGTTGTGTATCATAAAAGAGTCATCGTTACTCCTCCGAGAGGTTATTCGAGATATCTTAATCGAAACCCTAGTAACGAGGCATTGGCTACCTTAAGAGAGTCATAGTTACTCGTCTCAATTGCTCACCCAGTCCAACATTTTTTCTTACTGCGACCAGTCTGCCAGAAGCGATATGTCACTAGTTGTGTATCATAAAAGAGTCATCGTTACTCCTTCCAGGGGTTATTCTAGATATCTTAATCGAAACCCTAGTAACGAGGCATAGGTTACCTTAAGAGAGTCATAGTTACTCGTCCCAATTGCTCACCAAGTCCAACATTTTTTCTTACTGCAGCCAGTCTGCAAGAAGCGTCATGTCACTAGTTGTGTATCATAAAAGAGTCATAGTTACTCCTCCGAGGGGTTATTCGAGATATCTTAATCGAAACCCTAGTAACGAGACATTGGCTACCTTAAGAGAGGCATAGTTACTCGTCCCAATTGCTCACCCAGTAAAACGTTTTTTCTTACTGCGGCCTGTCTGCCAGAAGCGATATGTCACTAGTTGTGTATCATAAAAGAGTGATCGTTACTCCTCCCAGGGGTTATTCGAGATATCTTAATCGAAACCCTAGTAACGAGGCATTGGCTACCTTAAGAGAGTCATAGTTACTCGTCCCAATTGCTCACCCAGTCCAACATTTTTTGTTACTGCGACCAGTCTGCCAGAAGCGATATGTCACTAGTTGTGTATCATTAAAGTGTCATCGTTACTCCTCCCAGGGGTTATTCGAGATATCTTAATCGAAACCCTAGTAACGAAGCATTGGCTACCTTAAGAGAGTCATAGTTACTCGTCCCAAATGCTCACCCAGTCTGCCATCTTTTCTTACTGTGGCCAGTCTGCCAGAAGCGATATGTCACTAGTTGTGTATCATAAAAGAGTCATCGTTTCTCCTCCCAGGGGTTATTCGAGATATCTTAATCGAAACCCTAGTAACGAGGCATTGGCTACCTTAAGAGAGTCATTGTTAGTCGTCCCAATAGCTCACCCAGTCCAACATTATTTCTTACTGCAGCCAGTCTGCTAGAAGCGATATGTCACTAGTTGTGTATCATAAAAGAGTCATCGTTACTCCTCCGAGGGGTTATTCGAGATATCTTAATCGAAACCCTAGTAACGAGACATTGGCTACCTTAAGAGAGGCATAGTTACTCATCCCAATTGCTCACCCAGTAAAACGTTTTTTCTTACTGCGGCCTGTCTGCCAGAAGCGATATTTCACTAGTTGTGTATCATAAAAGAGTCATCGTTACTCATCCCAGGGGTTATTCGAGATATCTTAATCGAAACCCTAGTAACGAGGCATTGGCTACCTTAAGAGAGTCATCGTTACTCGTCCCAATTGCTCACCCAGTCCAACATTTTTTCTTACTGCGGCCAGTCTGCCAGAAGCGATATGTCACTAAATGTGTATCATAAAAGAGTGATCGTTTCTCTTCCCAGGGGTTATTCGAGATATCTTAATCGAAACCCTAGTAACGAGGCATTGGCTACCTTAAGAGAGTCATAGTTACTCCTCCCAATAGCTCACCCAGTCCAACATTTTTTCTTACAGCAGCCAGTCTGACAGAAGCGATATGTCACTAGTTGTGTATCATAAAAGAGTAATCGTTACTCCTTCCAGGGGTTATTCAAGATATCTTTATCGAAACCCTAGTAACGAGACATTGGCTACCTTAAGAGAGGCATAGTTACTCGTCCCAATTGCTCACCCAGTAAAACGTTTTTTCTTACTGCGGCCTGTCTGCCAGAAGCGATATGTCACTAGTTGTGTATCATAAAAGAGTGATCGTTACTCCTCCCAGGGGTTATTCGAGATATCTTAATCGAAACCCTAGTAACGAGGCATTGGCTACCTTAAGAGAGTCATAGTTACTCGTCCCAATTGCTCACCCAGTCCAACATTTTTTGTTACTGCGACCAGTCTGCCAGAAGCGATATGTCACTAGTTGTGTATCATTAAAGTGTCATCGTTACTCCTCCCAGGGGTTATTCGAGATATCTTAATCGAAACCCTAGTAACGAAGCATTGGCTACCTTAAGAGAGTCATAGTTACTCGTCCCAAATGCTCACCCAGTCTGCCATCTTTTCTTACTGTGGCCAGTCTGCCAGAAGCGATATGTCACTAGTTGTGTATCATAAAAGAGTCATCGTTTCTCCTCCCAGGGGTTATTCGAGATATCTTAATCGAAACCCTAGTAACGAGGCATAGGCTACCTTAAGAGAGTCATAGTTACTCGTCCCAATAGCTCACCCAGTCCAACATTTTTTCTTACTGCAGCCAGTCTGCCAGAAGCGTCATGTCACTAGTTGTGTATCATAAAAGAGTCATCGTTACTCCTCCGAGGGGTTATTCGAGATATCTTAATCGAAACCCTAGTAACGAGACATTGGCTACCTTAAGAGAGGCATAGTTACTCATCCCAATTGCTCACCCAGTAAAACGTTTTTTCTTACTGCGGCCTGTCTGCCAGAAGCGATATTTCACTAGTTGTGTATCATAAAAGAGTGATCGTTACTCATCCCAGGGGTTATTCGAGATATCTTAATCGAAACCCTAGTAACGAGGCATTGGCTACCTTAAGAGAGTCATCGTTACTCGTCCCAATTGCTCACCCAGTCCAACATTTTTTCTTACTGCGGCCAGTCTGCCAGAAGCGATATGTCACTAAATGTGTATCATAAAAGAGTGATCGTTTCTCTTCCCAGGGGTTATTCGAGATATCTTAATCGAAACCCTAGTAACGAGGCATTGGCTACCTTAAGAGAGTCATAGTTACTCCTCCCAATAGCTCACCCAGTCCAACATTTTTTCTTACAGCAGCCAGTCTGACAGAAGCGATATGTCACTAGTTGTGTATCATAAAAGAGTAATCGTTACTCCTTCCAGGGGTTATTCAAGATATCTTTATCGAAACCCTAGTAACGAGGCATTGGCTACCTTAAGAGAGTCATAGTTACTCGTCCCAATTGCTCACCCAGTCCAACATTTTTTCTTACTCTGGCCAGTCTGCCAGAACCGATATGTCACTAGTTATGTATCATTAAAGAGTTATCGTTTTTCCTCCCAGGGGTTATTCGAGATATCTTAATCGAAACCCTAGTAACGAGGCATTGGCTACCTTAAGAGAGTCATAGTTACTCGTCCCTATTGCTCACCCAGTCCAACATTTTTTCTTACTGTGGCCAGTCTGCCAGAAGCGATATGTCACTAGTTGTGTATCATAAAAGAGTCATCGTTTCTCCTCCCAGGGGTTATTCGAGATATCTTAATCGAAACCCTAGTAACGAGGCATTGGCTACCCTAAGAGAGTCATAGTTAGCCGTCCCAATAGCTCACCCAGTCCAACATTATTTCTTACTGCAGCCAGTATGCCAGAAGCGATATGTCACTAGTTGTGTATCATAAAAAGTCATCGTTACTCCTCCGAGGGGTTATTCGAGATATCTTAATCGAAACCCTAGTAACGAGGCATTGGCTACCTTAAGAGAGTCATAGTTACTCGTCCCAATTGCTCACCCAGTCCAACATTTTTTCTTACTGCGACCAGTCTGCCAGAAGCGATATGTCACTAGTTGTGTATCATAAAAGAGTCATCGTTACTCCTCCCAGGGGTTATTCGTGATATCTTAATCAAAACCCTAGTAACGAGGCATTGGCTACCTTAAGAGAGTCATAGTTACTCGTCCCAATTGCTCACCCAGTCTGCCATCTTTTCTTACTGTGGCCAGTCTGCCAGAAGCGATATGTCACTAGTTGTGTATCATAAAAGAGTCATCGTTTCTCCTCCCAGGGGTTATTCGAGATATCTTAATCGAAACCCTAGTAACGAGGCATTGGCTACCTTAAGAGAGTCATAGTTACTCGTCCCAATAGCTCACCCAGTCCAACATTATTTCTTACTGCAGCCAGTCTGCCAGAAGCGATATGTCACTAGTTGTGTATCATAAAAGAGTCATCGTTACTCCTCCGAGAGGTTATTCGAGATATCTTAATCGAAACCCTAGTAACGAGGCATTGGCTACCTTAAGAGAGTCATAGTTACTCGTCCCAATTGCTCACCCAGTCAAACATTTTTTCTTACTGCGACCAGTCTGCCAGAAGCGGTATGTCACTAGTTGTGTATCATAAAAGAGTCATCGTTACTCCTCCGAGGGGTTATTCGAGATATCTTAATCGAAACCCTAGTAACGAGGCATTGGCTACCTTAAGAGAGTCATAGTTGCTCGTCCCAATTGCTCACCCAGTCCAACATCTTTTCTTACTGCAGCCAGTCTGCCAGAAGCGATATGTCACTAGTTGTGTATCATAAAAGAGTCATCGTTACTCCTCCGAGGGGTTATTCGAGGTATCTTAATCGAAACCCTAGTAACGCGACATAGGCTACCTTAAGAGAGTCATAGTTACTCGTCCCAATTGCTCACACAGTAAAACGTTTTTTCTTACTGCGGCCAGTCTGCCAGAAGCGATATTTCACTAGTTGTGTATCATAAAAGAGTGATCGTTACTCATCCCAGGGGTTATTCGAGATATCTTAATCGAAACCCTAGTAACGAGGCATTGGCTACCTTAAGAGAGTCATAGTTACTCGTCCCAATTGCTCACCCAATCCAACATTTTTTCTTACTGCGGCCAGTCTGCCAGAAGCGATATGTCACTAAATGTGTATCATAAAAGAGTAATCGTTACTCCTCCCAGGGGTTATTCAAGTTATCTTTATCGAAACCCTAGTAACGAGGCATTGGCTACCTTAAGAGAGTCATAGTTACTCGTCCCAATTGCTCACCCAGTCCAACATTTTTTCTTACTGTGGCCAGTCTGCCAGAACCGATATGTAACTAGTTATGTATCATTAAAGAGTTATCGTTTTTCCTCCCAGGGGTTATTCGAGATATCTTAATCGAAACCCTAGTAACGAGGCATTGGCTACCTTAAGAGAGTCATAGTTACTCGTCCCAATTGCTCACCCAGTCCAACATTATTTCTTACTGCGACCAGTCTGCCAGAAGCGATATGTCACTAGTTGTGTATCATAAAAGAGTGATCGTTACTCTTCCCAGGGGTTATTCGAGATATCTTAATCGAAACCCTAGTAACGAGGCATTGGCTACCTTAAGAGAGTCATAGTTACTCGTCCCAATTGCTCACCCAGTCCAACATTTTTTCTTACTGCGACCAGTCTGCCAGAAGCGGTATGTCACTAGTTGTGTATCATAAAAGAGTCATCGTTACTCCTCCCAGGGGTTATTCGAGATATCTTAATCGACACCCTAGTAACGAGGCATTGGCTACCTTAAGATAGTCATAGTTACTCGTCCCAATTGCTCACCCAGTCTGCCATCTTTTCTTACTGTGGCCAGTCTGCCAGAAGCGATATGTCACTAGTTGTGTATCATAAAAGAGTCACCGTTTCTCCTCCCAGGGGTTATTCGAGATATCTTAATCGAAACCCTAGTAACGAGGCATTGGCTACCTTAAGAGAGTCATAGTTACTCGTCCCAATAGCTCACCCAGTCCAACATTATTTCTTCCTGCCGCCAGTCTGCCAGAAGCGATATGTCACTAGTTGTGTATCATAAAAGAGTCATCGTTACTCCTCCGAGGGGTTATTCTAGATATCTTAATCGAAACCCTAGTAACGAGGCATTGGCTACCTTAAGAGAGTCATAGTTACTCGTCCCAATTGCTCACCCAGTCCAACATTTTTTCTTACTGCGACCAGTCTGCCAGAAACGATATGTCACTAGTTGTGTATCATAAAAGAGTCATCGTTTCTCCTCCCAGGGGTTATTCGAGATATCTTATCAAATCTCTAGTAAAGAGGCATAGGCTAACTTAGGAGAGTCATAGTTACTCGTCCCAATTGCTCACCCAGTCTGCCATTTTTTCTTACTGTGGCTAGTCTGCCAGAAGCGATATGTCACTAGTTGTGTATCATAAAAGAGTCATCGTTACTCCTCCCAGGGGTTATTCGAGATATCTTAATCGAAACCCTAGTAACGAGGCATTGGCTACCTGAAGGGAGTCATTGTTACTCGTCCCAATTGCTCACCCAGTCCAACATTTTTTCTTACTGCAGCCAGTCTGCCAGAAGCGATATGTCACTAGTTGTGTATCATAAAAGAGTCGTCGTTACTCCTCCCAGGGGTTATTCGAGATATCTTAATCGAAACCCTAGTAACGACGCATTGGCTACCTTAAGAGAGTCATAGTTACTTGTCCCAATTGCTCACTCAGTCCAACACTTTTTCATACTGTGACCAGTCTGCCAGAAGCGATATGTCAATAGTTGTGTATCATAAAAGAGTGATCGTTTTTCCTCCCAGGGGTTATTCGAGATATCTTAATCGAAACCCTAGTAACGAGGCATTGGCTACCTTAAGAGAGTCATAGTTACTCGTCCCAATTGTGCACCCAGTCTGTCATTTTTTCTTACTGTGGTCAGTCTGCCAGAAGCGATATGTCACTAGTTGTGTATCATAAAAGTGTCATCGTTTCTCCTCCCAGGGGTTATTCGAGATATCTTAATCGAAACCCTAGTAACGAGGCATTGGCTACCTTAAGAGAGTCATAGTTACTCGTCCCAATTGCTCACCAAGTCTGCCATTTTTTCTTACTGTGGCCAGTCTGCCAGAAGCGATATGTCACTAGTTGTGTATCATAAAAGAGTCATCGTTACTCCTCCCAGGGGTTATTCTAGAAATCTTAATTGAAACCCTAGTAACGCGGCATTGGCTACCTTAAGAGAGTCATAGTTACTCGTCCCAATTGCTCACCCAGTCCAACATTTTTTCTTACTGCGGCCAGTCTGCCAGAAGCGATATGTCACTAGTTGTGTATCATAAAAGAGTCATCGTTTCTCCTCCCAGGGGTTATTCGAGATATCTTAATCAAAACCCTAGTAACGAGGCATTGGCTACCTTAGGAGAGTCATAGTTACTCGTCCCTATTGCTCACCCAGTCTGCCATTTTTTCTTACTGTGGCCAGTCTGCCAGAAGCGATATGTCACTAGTTGTGTATCATAAAAGAGTCGTCGTTACTCCTCCCAGGGGTTATTCGAGATATCTTAATCGAAACCCTAGTAACGAGGCATTGGCTACCTTAAGAGAGTCATAGTTACTCGTCCCAATTGCTCACCCAGTCCAACATTTTTTCTTACTGCGACCAGTCTGCCAGAAGCGATATGTCAATAGTTGTGTATCATAAAAGAGTGATCGTTTCTCCTACCAGGGGTTATTCGAGATATCTTAATCGAAACCCTAGTAACGAGGCATTGGCTACCTTAAGAAAGTCATAGTTACTCGTCCCTATTGCTCACCCAGTCCAACATTTTTTCTTACTGTGGTCAGTCTGCCAGAACCGATATGTCACAAGTTGTGTATCATAAAAGAGTGATCGTTACTCCTCCCAGGGGTTATTCGATATATTTTAATCGAAATCCTAGTAACGAGGCATTGGCTACTTTAAGAGACTCATAGTTAGTCGTCCCAATTGTTAACCATGTAAAACGTTTTTTCTTACTGCGGCCAGTCTGCCAGAAGCGATATGTCACTAGTTGTGTATCATAAAAGAGTCATCGTTACTCCTCCGAGAGGTTATTCGAGATATCTTAATCGAAACCCTAGTAACGAGGCATTGGCTACCTTAAGAGAGTCATAGTTACTCGTCCCAATTGCTCACCCAGTCCAATATTTTTTCTTACTGCGACCAGTCTGCCAGAAGCGATTTGTCACTAGTTGTGTATATTAAAGAGTCATCGTTTCTCCTCCCAGGGGTTATTCGAGATATCTTAATCAAAACCCTAGTAACGAGGCATTGGCTACCTTAAGAGAGTCATAGTTACTCGTCCCAATTGCTCACCCAGTCTGCCATCTTTTCTTACTGTGGCCAGTCTGCCAGAAGCGATATGTCACTAGTTGTGTATCATAAAAGAGTCATCGTTTCTCCTCCCAGGGGTTATTCGAGATATCTTAATCGAAACCCTAGTAACGAGGCATTGGCTACCTTAAGAGAGTCATAGTTACTCGTCCCAATAGCTCACCCAGTCCAACATTATTTCTTACTGCAGCCAGTCTGCCAGAAGCGATATGTCACTAGTTGTGTATCATAAAAGAGTCATCGTTACTCCTCCGAGAGGTTATTCGAGATATCTTAATCGAAACCCTAGTAACGAGGCATTGGCTACCTTAAGAGAGTCATAGTTACTCGTCCCAATTGCTCACCCAGTCAAACATTTTTTCTTACTGCGACCAGTCTGCCAGAAGCGGTATGTCACTAGTTGTGTATCATAAAAGAGTCATCGTTACTCCTCCGAGGGGTTATTCGAGATATCTTAATCGAAACCCTAGTAACGAGGCATTGGCTACCTTAAGAGAGTCATAGTTGCTCGTCCCAATTGCTCACCCAGTCCAACATCTTTTCTTACTGCAGCCAGTCTGCCAGAAGCGATATGTCACTAGTTGTGTATCATAAAAGAGTCATCGTTACTCCTCCGAGGGGTTATTCGAGGTATCTTAATCGAAACCCTAGTAACGCGACATAGGCTACCTTAAGAGAGTCATAGTTACTCGTCCCAATTGCTCACCCAGTAAAACGTTTTTTCTTACTGCGGCCAGTCTGCCAGAAGCGATATTTCACTAGTTGTGTATCATAAAAGAGTGATCGTTACTCATCCCAGGGGTTATTCGAGATATCTTAATCGAAACCCTAGTAACGAGGCATTGGCTACCTTAAGAGAGTCATAGTTACTCGTCCCAATTGCTCACCCAATCCAACATTTTTTCTTACTGCGGCCAGTCTGCCAGAAGCGATATGTCACTAAATGTGTATCATAAAAGAGTAATCGTTACTCCTCCCAGGGGTTATTCAAGTTATCTTTATCGAAACCCTAGTAACGAGGCATTGGCTACCTTAAGAGAGTCATAGTTACTCGTCCCAATTGCTCACCCAGTCCAACATTTTTTCTTACTGTGGCCAGTCTGCCAGAACCGATATGTAACTAGTTATGTATCATTAAAGAGTTATCGTTTTTCCTCCCAGGGGTTATTCGAGATATCTTAATCGAAACCCTAGTAACGAGGCATTGGCTACCTTAAGAGAGTCATAGTTACTCGTCCCAATTGCTCACCCAGTCCAACATTATTTCTTACTGCGACCAGTCTGCCAGAAGCGATATGTCACTAGTTGTGTATCATAAAAGAGTGATCGTTACTCTTCCCAGGGGTTATTCGAGATATCTTAATCGAAACCCTAGTAACGAGGCATTGGCTACCTTAAGAGAGTCATAGTTACTCGTCCCAATTGCTCACCCAGTCCAACATTTTTTCTTACTGCGACCAGTCTGCCAGAAGCGGTATGTCACTAGTTGTGTATCATAAAAGAGTCATCGTTACTCCTCCCAGGGGTTATTCGAGATATCTTAATCGACACCCTAGTAACGAGGCATTGGCTACCTTAAGATAGTCATAGTTACTCGTCCCAATTGCTCACCCAGTCTGCCATCTTTTCTTACTGTGGCCAGTCTGCCAGAAGCGATATGTCACTAGTTGTGTATCATAAAAGAGTCACCGTTTCTCCTCCCAGGGGTTATTCGAGATATCTTAATCGAAACCCTAGTAACGAGGCATTGGCTACCTTAAGAGAGTCATAGTTACTCGTCCCAATAGCTCACCCAGTCCAACATTATTTCTTCCTGCAGCCAGTCTGCCAGAAGCGATATGTCACTAGTTGTGTATCATAAAAGAGTCATCGTTACTCCTCCGAGGGGTTATTCTAGATATCTTAATCGAAACCCTAGTAACGAGGCATTGGCTACCTTAAGAGAGTCATAGTTACTCGTCCCAATTGCTCACCCAGTCCAACATTTTTTCTTACTGCGACCAGTCTGCCAGAAACGATATGTCACTAGTTGTGTATCATAAAAGAGTCATCGTTTCTCCTCCCAGGGGTTATTCGAGATATCTTATCAAATCTCTAGTAAAGAGGCATAGGCTAACTTAGGAGAGTCATAGTTACTCGTCCCAATTGCTCACCCAGTCTGCCATTTTTTCTTACTGTGGCTAGTCTGCCAGAAGCGATATGTCACTAGTTGTGTATCATAAAAGAGTCATCGTTACTCCTCATAGGGGTTATTCGAGATATCTTAATCGAAACCCTAGTAACGAGGCATTGGCTACCTGAAGGGAGTCATTGTTACTCGTCCCAATTGCTCACCCAGTCCAACATTTTTTCTTACTGCAGCCAGTCTGCCAGAAGCGATATGTCACTAGTTGTGTATCATAAAAGAGTCGTCGTTACTCCTCCCAGGGGTTATTCGAGATATCTTAATCGAAACCCTAGTAACGACGCATTGGCTACCTTAAGAGAGTCATAGTTACTTGTCCCAATTGCTCACTCAGTCCAACACTTTTTCATACTGTGACCAGTCTGCCAGAAGCGATATGTCAATAGTTGTGTATCATAAAAGAGTGATCGTTTTTCCTCCCAGGGGTTATTCGAGATATCTTAATCGAAACCCTAGTAACGAGGCATTGGCTACCTTAAGAGAGTCATAGTTACTCGTCCCAATTGTGCACCCAGTCTGTCATTTTTTCTTACTGTGGCCAGTCTGCCAGAAGCGATATGTCACTAGTTGTGTATCATAAAAGTGTCATCGTTTCTCCTCCCAGGGGTTATTCGAGATATCTTAATCGAAACCCTAGTAACGAGGCATTGGCTACCTTAAGAGAGTCATAGTTACTCGTCCCAATTGCTCACCAAGTCTGCCATTTTTTCTTACTGTGGCCAGTCTGCCAGAAGCGATATGTCACTAGTTGTGTATCATAAAAGAGTCATCGTTACTCCTCCCAGGGGTTATTCTAGAAATCTTAATTGAAACCCTAGTAACGCGGCATTGGCTACCTTAAGAGAGTCATAGTTACTCGTCCCAATTGCTCACCCAGTCCAACATTTTTTCTTACTGCGGCCAGTCTGCCAGAAGCGATATGTCACTAGTTGTGTATCATAAAAGAGTCATCGTTTCTCCTCCCAGGGGTTATTCGAGATATCTTAATCAAAACCCTAGTAACGAGGCATTGGCTACCTTAGGAGAGTCATAGTTACTCGTCCCTATTGCTCACCCAGTCTGCCATTTTTTCTTACTGTGGCCAGTCTGCCAGAAGCGATATGTCACTAGTTGTGTATCATAAAAGAGTCGTCGTTACTCCTCCCAGGGGTTATTCGAGATATCTTAATCGAAACCCTAGTAACGAGGCATTGGCTACCTTAAGAGAGTCATAGTTACTCGTCCCAATTGCTCACCCAGTCCAACATTTTTTCTTACTGCGACCAGTCTGCCAGAAGCGATATGTCAATAGTTGTGTATCATAAAAGAGTGATCGTTTCTCCTACCAGGGGTTATTCGAGATATCTTAATCGAAACCCTAGTAACGAGGCATTGGCTACCTTAAGAAAGTCATAGTTACTCGTCCCTATTGCTCACCCAGTCCAACATTTTTTCTTACTGTGGTCAGTCTGCCAGAACCGATATGTCACAAGTTGTGTATCATAAAAGAGTGATCGTTACTCCTCCCAGGGGTTATTCGATATATTTTAATCGAAATCCTAGTAACGAGGCATTGGCTACTTTAAGAGACTCATAGTTAGTCGTCCCAATTGTTAACCATGTAAAACGTTTTTTCTTCCTGCGGCCAGTCTGCCAGAAGCGATATGTCACTAGTTGTGTATCATAAAAGAGTCATCGTTACTCCTCCGAGAGGTTATTCGAGATATCTTAATCGAAACCCTAGTAACGAGGCATTGGCTACCTTAAGAGAGTCATAGTTACTCGTCCCAATTGCTCACCCAGTCCAATATTTTTTCTTACTGCGACCAGTCTGCCAGAAGCGATATGTCACTAGTTGTGTATATTAAAGAGTCATCGTTTCTCCTCCCTGGGGTTATTCGAGATATCTTAATCAAAACTCTAGTAACGAGGCATAGGCTAACTTAGGAGAGTCATAGTTACTCGTCCCAATTGCTCACCCAGTGTGCCATTTTTTCTTACTGTGGCCAGTCTGCCAGAAGCGATATGTCACTAGTTGTGTATCATAAAAGAGTCATCGTTACTCCTCCCAGGGGTTATTCGAGATATCTTAATCGAAACCCTAGTAACGAGGCATTGGCTACCTGAAGAGAGTCATTGTTACTCGTCCCAATTGCTCACCCAGTCCAACATTTTTTCTTACTGCAGCCAGTCTGCCAGAAGCGATATGTCACTAGTTGTGTATCATAAAAGAGTCGTCGTTACTCCTCCCAGGGGTTATTCGAGATATCTTAATCGAAACCCTAGTAACGACGCATTAGCTACCTTAAGAGAGTCATAGTTACTTGTCCCAATTGCTCACCCAGTCCAACATTTTTTCTTACTGCGACCAGTCTGCCAGAAGCGATATGTCAATAGTTGTGTATCATAAAAGAGTGATCGTTTTTCCTCCCAGGGGTTATTCGAGATATCTTAATCGAAACCCTAGTAACGAGGCATTGGCTACCTTAAGAGAGTCATAGTTACTCGTCCCAATTGTGCACCCAGTCTGTCATTTTTTCTTACTGTGGCGTCTGCCAGAAGCGATATGTCACTAGTTGTGTATCATAAAAGTGTCATCGTTTCTCCTCCCAGGGGTTATTCGAGATATCTTAATCGAAACCCTAGTAACGAGGCATTGGCTACCTTAAGAGAGTCATAGTTACTCGTCCCAATTGCTCACCAAGTCTGCCATTTTTTCTTACTGTGGCCAGTCTGCCAGAAGCGATATGTCACTAGTTGTGTATCATAAAAGAGTCATCGTTTCTCCTCCCAGGGGTTATTCGAGATATCTTAATCAAAACCCTAGTAACGAGGCATTGGCTACCTTAGGAGAGTCATAGTTACTCGTCCCAATTGCTCACCCAGTCTGCCATTTTTTCTTACTGTGGCCAGTCTGCCAGAAGCGATATGTCACTAGTTGTGTATCATAAAATAGTCGTCGTTACTCCTCCCAGGGCTTATTCGAGATATCTTAATCGAAACCCTAGTAACGAGGCATTGGCTACCTTAAGAGAGTCATAGTTACTTGTCCCAATTGCTCACCCAGTCCAACATTTTTTCTTACTGCGACCAGTCTGCCAGAAGCGATATGTCAGTAGTTGTGTATCATAAAAGAGTGATCGTTTCTCCTCCCAGGGGTTATTCGAGATATCTTAATCGAAACCCTAGTAACGAGGCATTGGCTACCTTAAGAAAGTCATAGTTACTCGTCCCTATTGCTCACATAGTCCAACATTTTTTCTTACTGTGGTCAGTCTGCCAGAAGCGATATGTCACTAGTTGTGTATCATGAAAGAGTCATCGTTTCTCCTCCCAGGGGTTATTCGAGATATCTTAATCAAAACTCTAGTAACGAGGCATAGGCTAACTTAGGAGAGTCATAGTTACTCGTCCCAATTGCTCACCCAGTCTGCCATTTTTTCTTACTGTGGCCAGTCTGCCAGAAGCGATATGTCACTAGTTGTGTATCATAAAAGAGTCATCGTTACTCCTCCCAGGGGTTATTCGAGATATCTTAATCGAAACCCTAGTAACGAGGCATTGGCTACCTGAAGAGAGTCATTGTTACTCGTCCCAATTGCTCACCCAGTCCAACATTTTTTCTTACTGTAGCCAGTCTGCCAGAAGCGATATGTCACTAGTTGTGTATCATAAAAGAGTCGTCGTTACTCCTCCCAGGGGTTATTCGAGATATCTTAATCGAAACCCTAGTAACGACGCATTGGCTACCTTAAGAGAGTCATAGTTACTCGTCCCAATTGCTCACCCAGTCCAACATTTTTTCTTACTGCGGCCAGTCTGCCAGAAGCGATATGTCACTAGTTGTGTATCATAAAAGAGTCATCGTTTCTCCTCCCAGGGGTTATTCGAGATATCTTAATCAAAACCCTAGTAACGAGGCATTAGCTACCTTAGGAGAGTCATAGTTACTCGTCCCTATTGCTCACCCAGTCTGCCATTTTTTCTTACTGTGGCCAGTCTGCCAGAAGCGATATGTCACTAGTTGTGTATCATAAAAGAGTCGTCGTTACTCCTCCCAGGGGTTATTCGAGATATCTTAAACGAAACCCTAGTAACGAGGCATTGGCTACCTTAAGAGAGTCATAGTTACTCGTCCCAATTGCTCACCCAGTCCAACATTTTTTCTTACTGCGACCAGTCTGCCAGAAGCGATATGTCAATAGTTGTGTATCATAAAAGAGTGATCGTTTCTCCTACCAGGGGTTATTCGAGATATCTTAATCGAAACCCTAGTAACGAGGCATTGGCTACCTTAAGAAAGTCATAGTTACTCGTCCCTATTGCTCACCCAGCCCAACATTTTTTCTTACTGTGGTCAGTCTGCCAGAACCGATATGTCACAAGTTGTGTATCATAAAAGAGTGATCGTTACTCCTCCCAGGGGTTATTCGATATATTTTAATCGAAATCCTAGTAAGGAGGCATTGGCTACTTTAAGAGACTCATAGTTAGTCGTCCCAATTGATAACCCTGTAAACCGTTTTTTCTTACTGCGGCCAGTCTGCCAGAAGCGATATGTCACTAGTTGTGTATCATAAAAGAGTCATCGTTACTCCTCCGAGAGGTTATTCGAGATATCTTAATCAAAACTCTAGTAACGAGGCATAGGCTAACTTAGGAGAGTCATAGTTACTCGTCCCAATTGCTCACCCAGTGTGCCATTTTTTCTTACTGTGGCCAGTCTGCCAAAAGCGATATGTCACTAGTTGTGTATCATAAAAGAGTGATCGTTTCTCCTCCCAGGGGTTATTCGAGATATCTTAATCGAAACCCTAGTAACGAGGCATTGGCTACCTGAAGAGAGTCATTGTTACTCGTCCCAATTGCTCACCCAGTCCAACATTTTTTCTTACTGCAGCCAGTCTGCCAGAAGCGATATGTCACTAGTTGTGTATCATAAAAGAGTCGTCGTTACTCCTCCCAGGGGTTATTCGAGATATCTTAATCGAAACCCTAGTAACGACGGATTGGCTACCTTGAGAGAGTCATAGTTACTTGTCCCAATTGCTCACCCAGTCCAACATTTTTTCTTACTGCGACCAGTCTGCCAGAAGCGATATGTCAATAGTTGTGTATCATAAAAGAGTGATCGTTTTTCCTCCCAGGGGTTATTCGAGATATCTTAATCGAAACCCTAGTAACGAGGCATTGGCTACCTTAAGAGAGTCATAGTTACTCGTCCCAATTGTGCACCCAGTCTGTCATTTTTTCTTACTGTGGCCAGTCTGCCAGAAGCGATATGTCACTAGTTGTGTATCATAAAAGTGTCATCGTTTCTCCTCCCAGGGGTTATTCGAGATATCTTAATCGAAACTCTAGTAACGAGGCATTGGCTACCTTAAGAGAGTCATAGTTACTCGTCCCAATTGCTCACCAAGTCTGCCATTTTTTCTTACTGTGGGCAGTCTGCCAGAAGCGATATGTCACCTGTTGTGTATCATAAAAGAGTCATCGTTACTCCTCCCAGGGGTTATTCTAGAAATCTTAATCGAAACCCTAGTAACGAGGCATTGGCTACCTTAAGAGAGTCATAGTTACTCGTCCCAATTGCTCACCCAGTCCAATATTTTTTCTTACTGCGGCCAGTCTGCCAGAAGCGATATGTCACTAGTTGTGTATCATAAAAGAGTCATCGTTTCTCCTCCCAGGGGTTATTCGAGATATCTTAATCAAAACCCTAGTAACGAGGCATTGGCTACCTTAGGAGAGTCATAGTTACTCGTCCCAATTGCTCACCCAGTCTGCCATTTTTTCTTACTGTGGCCAGTCTGCCAGAAGCGATATGTCACTAGTTGTGTATCATAAAAGAGTCGTCGTTACTCCTCCCAGGGGTTATTCGAGATATCTTAATCGAAACCCTAGTAACGAGGCATTGGCTACCTTAAGAGAGTCATAGTTACTCGTCCCAATTGCTCACCCAGTCCAACATTTTTTCTTACTGCGACCAGTCTGCCAGAAGCGATATGTCAATAGTTGTGTATCATAAAAGAGTGATCGTTTCTCCTCCCAGGGGTTATTCGAGATATCTTAATCGAAACCCTAGTAACGAGGCATTGGCTACCTTAAGAAAGTCATAGTTACTCGTCCCTATTGCTCACCCAGTCCAACATTTTTTCTTACTGTGGTCAGTCTGCCAGAAGCGATATGTCACTAGTTGTGTATCATAAAAGAGTCATCGTTACTCCTCCCAGGGGTTATTCGAGATATCTTAATCGAAACCCTAGTAACGAGGCATTGGCTACCTGAAGAGAGTCATTGTTACTCGTCCCAATTGCTCACCAAGTCCAACATTTTTTCTTACTGCAGCCAGTCTGCCAGAAGCGGTATGTCACTAGTTGTGTATCATAAAAGAGTCGTCGTTACTCCTCCCAGGGGTTATTCGAGATATCTTAATCGAAACCCTAGTAACGACGCATTGGCTACCTTAAGAGAGTCATAGTTACTTGTCCCAATTGCTCACCCAGTCCAACATTTTTTCTTACTGCGACCAGTCTGCCAGAGGCGATATGTCAATAGTTGTGTATCATAAAAGAGTGATCGTTTTTCCTCCCAGGGGTTATTCGAGATATCTTAATCGAAACCCTAGTAACGAGGCATTGGCTACCTTAAGAGAGTCATAGTTACTCGTCCCAATTGTGCACCCAGTCTGTCATTTTTTCTTCCTGGGCCAGTCTGCCAGAAGCGATATGTCACTAGTTGTGTATCATAAAAGTGTCATCGTTTCTCCTCCCAGGGGTTATTCGGGATATCTTAATCGAAACCCTAGTAACGAGGCATTGGCTACCTTAAGAGAGTCATAGTTACTCGTCCCAATTGCTCACCAAGTCTGCCATTTTTTCTTACTGTGGCCAGTCTGCCAGAAGCGATATGTCACTAGTTGTGTATCATAAAAGAGTCATCGTTACTCCTCCCAGGGGTTATTCTAGAAATCTTAATCGAAACCCTAGTAACGAGGCATTGGCTACCTTAAGAGAGTCATAGTTACTCGTCCCAATTGCTCACCCAGTCCAACATTTTTTCTTACTGCGGCCAGTCTGCCAGAAGCGATATGTCACTAGTTGTGTATCATAAAAGAGTCATCGTTTCTCCTCCCAGGGGTTATTCGAGATATCTTAATCAAAACCCTAGTAACGAGGCATTGGCTACCTTAGGAGAGTCATAGTTACTCGTCCCAATTGCTCACCCAGTCTGCCATTTTTTCTTACTGTGGCCAGTCTGCCAGAAGCGATATGTCACTAGTTGTGTATCATAAAAGAGTCGTCGTTACTCCTCCCAGGGGTTATTCGAGATATCTTAATCGAAACCCTAGTAACGAGGCATTGGCTACCTTAAGAGAGTCATAGTTACTCGTCCCAATTGCTCACCCAGTCCAACATTTTTTCTTACTGCGACCAGTCTGCCAGAAGCGATATGTCAATAGTTGTGTATCATAAAAGAGTGATCGTTTCCCCTCCCAGGGGTTATTCGAGATATCTTAATCGAAACCCTTGTAACGAGGCATTGGCTACCTTAAGAAAGTCATAGTTACTCGTCCCTATTGCTCACCCAGTCCAACATTTTTTCTTACTGTGGTCAGTCTGCCAGAACCGATTTGTCACTAGTTGTGTATCATAAAAGAGTGATCGTTTCTCCTCCCAGGGGTTATTCGAGATATCTTAATCGAAACTCTAGTAACGAGGCATTGGCTACCTTAAGAGAGTTATAGTTACTCGTCCCAATTGCTCACCAAGTCTGCGATTTTTCTTACGGTGGCCAGTCTGCCAGAAGCGATATGTCACTAGTTGTGTATCATAAAAGAGTCATCGTTACTCCTCGCAGGGGTTATTCGAGATATCTTAATCGAAACCCTAGTAACGAGGCATTGGCTACATTAAGACAGTCATAGTTACTCATCCCAATTGCTCACCCAGTCCAACATTTTTTCTTACTGTGGCCAGTCTGCCAGAACCGATATGTCACTAGTTGTGTATCATAAAAGAGTCGTCGTTACTCCTCCGAGGGGTTATTCGAGATATCTTAATCGAAACCCTAGTAACGAGGCATTGGCTACCTTAAGAAAATCATAGTTACTTGTCCCAATTGCTCACCCAGTCCAACATTTTTTCTTACTGCGACCAGACTGCCAGAAGCGATATGTCAATAGTTGTGTATCATAAAAGAGTGATCGTTTCTCCTCCCATGGGTTATTCGAGATATCTTAATCGAAACCCTAGTAACGAGGCATAGGCTACCTTAAGAGAGTCATAGTTACTCGTCCCAATTGCTCACCCAGTCCAACATTTTTTCTTACTGCGACCAGTCTGCCAGAAGCGATATGTCAATAGTTGTGTATCATAAAAGAGTGATCGTTTCTCCTACCAGGGGTTATTCGAGATATCTTAATCGAAACCCTAGTAACGAGGCATTGGCTACCTTAAGAAAGTCATAGTTACTCGTCCCTATTGCTCACCCAGTCCAACATTTTTTCTTACTGTGGTCAGTCTGCCAGAACCGATATGTCACAAGTTGTGTATCATAAAAGAGTGATCGTTACTCCTCCCAGGGGTTATTCGATATATTTTAATCGAAATCCTAGTAACGAGGCATTGGCTACTTTAAGAGACTCATAGTTAGTCGTCCCAATTGATAACCCTGTAAAACGTTTTTTCTTACTGCGGCCAGACTGCCAGAAGCGATATGTCACTACTTGTGTATAATAAAAGGGTCATTGTTACTCCTCCCAGGGGTTATTCGAGATATCTTAATCGAAACCCTAGTAACGAGGCATTGGCTACCTTAAGAGAGTCATAGTTACTCGTCCCAATTGCTCACCCAGTCTGCCATTTTTTCTTACTGTGGCCAGTCTGCCAGAAGCGATTTGTCACTAGTTGTGTATCATAAAAGAGTGATCGTTTCTCCTCCCAGGGGTTATTCGGGATATCTTAATCGAAATCCTAGTAACGAGGCATTGGCTACCTTAGGAGAGTCATAGTTACTCGTCCCAATTGCTCACCAAGTCTGCGATATTTTCTTACGGTGGCCAGTCTGCCAGAAGCGATATGTCAATAGTTGTGTATCATAAAAGAGTGATCGTTTCTCCTCCCAGGGGTTATTCGAGATATCTTAATCGAAACCCTAGTAACGAGGCATTGGCTACCTTAAGAAAGTCATAGTTACTCGTCCCTATTGCTCACCCAGTCCACCATTTTTTCTTACTGCGACCAGTCTGCCAGAAGCGATATGTCACTAGTTGTGTATCATAAAAGTGTCATCGTTTCTCCTCCCAGGGGTTATTCGAGATATCTTAATCGAAACCCTAGTAACGAGGCATTGGCTACCTGAAGAGAGTCATAGTTACTCGTCCCAATTGCTCACCAAGTCTGCCATTTTTTCTTACTGTGGCCAGTCTGCCAGAAGCGATATGTCACTAGTTGTGTATCATAAAAGAGTCATCGTTACTCCTCCCAGGGGTTATTCTAGAAATCTTAATCGAAACCCTAGTAACGAGGCATTCGCTACCTTAAGAGAGTCATAGTTACTCGTCCCAATTGCTCACCCAGTCCAACATTTTTTCTTACTGCGTCCAGTCTGCCAGAAGCGATATGTCACTAGTTGTGTATCATAAAAGAGTCATCGTTTCTCCTCCCAGGGGTTATTCGAGATATCTTAATCAAAACCCTAGTAACGAGGCATTGGCTACCTTAGGAGAGTCATAGTTACTCGTCCCAATTGCTCACCCAGTCTGCCATTTTTTCTTACTGTGGCCAGTCTGCCAGAAGCGATATGTCACTAGTTGTGTATCATAAAAGAGTCGTCGTTACTCCTCCCAGGGGTTATTCGAGATATCTTAATCGAAATCCTAGTAACGAGGCATTGGCTACTTTAAGAGACTCATAGTTAGTCGTCCCAATTGATAACCCTGTAAAACGTTTTTTCTTACTGCGGCCAGACTGCCAGAAGCGATATGTCACTACTTGTGTATAATAAAAGGGTCATTGTTACTCCTCCCAGGGGTTATTCGAGATATCTTAATCGAAACCCTAGTAACGAGGCATTGGCTACCTTAAGGGAGTCATAGTTACTCGTCCCAATTGCTCACCCAGTCCAACATTTTTTCTTACTGCGACCAGTCTGCCAGAAGCGATATGTCAATAGTTGTGTATCATAAAAGAGTGATCGTTTCTCCTCCCAGGGGTTATTCGAGATATCTTAATCGAAATCCTAGTAACGAGGCATTGGCTACTTTAAGAGACTCATAGTTAGTCGTCCCAATTGATAACCCTGTAAAACGTTTTTTCTTACTGCGGCCAGTCTGCCAGAAGCGATATGTCACTAGTTGTGTATCATAAAAGAGTCATCGTTACTCCTCCCAGGGGTTATTCGAGATATCTTAATCGAAACCCTAGTAACGAGGCATTGGCTACCTGAAGAGAGTCATTGTTACTCGTCCCAATTGCTCACCCAGTCCAACATTTTTTCTTACTGCAGCCAGTCTGCCAGAAGCGATATGTCACTAGTTGTGTATCATAAAAGAGTCGTCGTTACTCCTCCCAGGGGTTATTCGAGATATCTTAATCGAAACCCTAGTAACGACGCATTGGCTACCTTAAGAGAGTCATAGTTACTTGTCCCAATTGCTCACCCAGACCAACATTTTTTCTTACTGCGACCAGTCTGCCAGAAGCGATATGTCAATAGTTGTGTATCATAAAAGAGTGATCGTTTTTCCTCCCAGGGGTTATTCGAGATATCTTCATCGAAACCCTAGTAACGAGGCATTGGCTACCTTAAGAGAGTCATAGTTACTCGTCCCAATTGTGCACCCAGTCTGTCATTTTTTCTTACTGTGGCCAGTCTGCCAGAAGCGATATGTCACTAGTTGTGTATCATATAAGAGTCATCGTTTCACCTCCCAGGGGTTATTCGAGATATCTTAATCAAAACTCTAGTAACGAGGCATAGGCTAACTTAGGAGAGTCATAGTTACTCGTCCCAATTGCTCACCCAGTCTGCCATTTTTTCTTACTGTGGCCAGTCTGCCAGAAGCGATATGTCACTAGTTGTGTATCATAAAAGAGTCATCGTTACTCCTCCCAGGGGTTATTCGAGATATCTTAATCGAAACCCTAGTAACGAGGCATTGGCTACCTGAAGAGAGTCATTGTTACTCGTCCCAATTGCTCACCCAGTCCAACATTTTTTCTTACTGCAGCCAGTCTGCCAGAAGCGATATGTCACTAGTTGTGTATCATAAAAGAGTCATCATTACTCCTCCGAGAGGTTATTCGAGATATCTTAATCGAAACACTAGTGACGAGGCATTGGCTACCTTAAGAGAGTCATAGTTACTCGTCCCAATTGCCCACCCAGTCCAACATTTTTTCTTACTGCGACCAGTCTGCCAGAAGCGATATGTCACTAGTTGTGTATCATGAAAGAGTCATCGTTTCTCCTCCCAGGGGTTATTCGAGATATCTTAATCAAAACTCTAGTAACGAGGCATAGGCTAACTTAGGAGAGTCATAGTTACTCGTCCCAATTGCTCACCCAGTCTGCCATTTTTTCTTACTGTGGCCAGTCTGCCAGAAGCGATATGTCACTAGTTGTGTACCATAAAAGAGTCATCGTTACTCCTCCCAGGGGTTATTCGAGTTATCTTAATCGAAACCCTAGTAACGAGGCATTGGCTACCTGAAGAGAGTCATTGTTACTCGTCCCAATTGCTCACCCAGTCCAACATTTTTTCTTACTGCAGCCAGTCTGCCAGAAGCGATATGTCACTAGTTGTGTATCATAAAAGAGTCGTCGTTACTCCTCCCAGGGGTTATTCGAGATATCTTAATCGAAACCCTAGTGACGACGCATTGGCTACCTTAAGAGAGTCATAGTTACTTGTCCCAATTGCTCACCCAGTCCAACATTTTTTCTTACTACGACCAGTCTGCCAGAAGCGATATGTCAATAGTTGTGTATCATAAAAGAGTGATCGTTTTTCCTCCCAGGGGTTATTCGAGATATCTTAATCGAAACCCTAGTAACGAGGCATTGGCTACCTTAAGAGAGTCATAGTTACTCGTCCCAATTGTGCACCCAGTCTGTCATTTTTTCTTACTGTGGCCAGTCTGCCAGAAGCGATATGTCACTAGTTGTGTATCATAAAAGTGTCATCGTTTCTCCTCCCAGGGGTTATTCGAGATATCTTAATCGAAACCCTAGTAACGAGGCATTGGCTACCCTAAGAGAGTCATAGTTACTCGTCCCAATTGCTCACCAAGTCTGCCATTTTTTCTTACTGTGGCCAGTCTGCCAGAAGCGATATGTCACTAGTTGTGTATCATAAAAGAGTCATCGTTACTCCTCCCAGGGGTTATTCTAGAAATCTTAATCGAAACCCTAGTAACGAGGCATTGGCTACCTTAAGAGAGTCATAGTTACTCGTCCCAATTGCTCACCCAGTCCAACATTTTTTCTTACTGCGACCAGTCTGCCAGAAGCGATATGTCAATAGTTGTGTATCATAAAAGAGTGATCGTTTCTCCTCCCAGGGGTTATTCGAGATATCTTAATCGAAACCCTAGTAACGAGGCATTGGCTACCTTAAGAGAGTCATAGTTACTCGTCCCTATTGCTCACCCAATCCAACATTTTTTCTTACTGTGGTCAGTCTGCCAGAACCGATATGTCACAAGTTGTGTATCATAAAAGAGTGATCGTTTCTCCTCCCAGGGGTTATTCGATATATTTTAATCGAAATCCTAGTAACGAGGCATTGGCTACTTTAAAAGACTCATAGTTAGTCGTCCCAATTGATAACCCTGTAAAACGTTTTTTCTTACTGCGGCCAGTCTGCCAGAAGCGATATGTCACTAGTTGTGTATAATAAAAGGGTCATCGTTACTCCTCCCAGGGGTTATTCGAGATATCTTAATCGAAACCCTAGTAACGAGGCATTGGCTACCTTAAGGGAGTCATAGTTACTCGTCCCAATTGTTCACCCAGTCTGCCATTTGTTCTTACTGTGGCCAGTCTGCCAGAAGCGATATGTCACTAGTTGTGTATCATAAAAGAGTCATCGTTACTCCTCCCAGGGGTTATTCTAGAAATCTTAATCGAAACTCTAGTAACGAGGCATTGGCTACCTTAAGAGAGTCATAGTTACTCGTCCCAATTGCTCACCCAGTCCAACATTTTTTCTTACTGCGGCCAGTCTGCCAGAAGCGATATGTCACTAGTTGTGTATCATAAAAGAGTCATCGTTTCTCCTCCCAGGGGTTATTCGAGATATCTTAATCAAAACCCTAGTAACGAGGCATTGGCTACCTTAGGAGAGTCATAGTTACTCGTCCCAATTGCTCACCCAGTCTGCCATTTTTTCTTACTGTGGCCAGTCTGCCAGAAGCGATATGTCACTAGTTGTGTATCATAAAAGAGTCGTCGTTACTCCTCCCAGGGGTTATTCGAGATATCTTAATCGAAACCCTAGTAACGAGGCATTGGCTACCTTAAGAGAGTCATAGTTACTCGTCCCAATTGCTCACCCAGTCCAACATTTTTTCTTACTGCGACCAGTCTGCCAGAAGCGATATGTCAATAGTTGTGTATCATAAAAGAGTGATCGTTTCCCCTCCCAGGGGTTATTCGAGATATCTTAATCGAAACCCTTGTAACGAGGCATTAGCTACCTTAAGAAAGTCATAGTTACTCGTCCCTATTGCTCACCCAGTCCAACATTTTTTCTTACTGTGGTCAGTCTGCCAGAACCGATTTGTCACTAGTTGTGTATCATAAAAGAGTGATCGTTTCTCCTCCCAGGGGTTATTCGAGATATCTTAATCGAAACTCTAGTAACGAGGCATTGGCTACCTTAAGAGAGTTATAGTTACTCGTCCCAATTGCTCACCAAGTCTGCGATTTTTCTTACGGTGGCCAGTCTGCCAGAAGCGATATGTCACTAGTTGTGTATCATAAAAGAGTCATCGTTACTCCTCGCAGGGGTTATTCGAGATATCTTAATCGAAACCCTAGTAACGAGGCATTGGCTACATTAAGACAGTCATAGTTACTCATCCCAATTGCTCACCCAGTCCAACATTTTTTCTTACTGTGGCCAGTCTGCCAGAACCGATATGTCACTAGTTGTGTATCATAAAAGAGTCGTCGTTACTCCTCCGAGGGGTTATTCGAGATATCTTAATCGAAACCCTAGTAACGAGGCATTGGCTACCTTAAGAAAATCATAGTTACTTGTCCCAATTGCTCACCCAGTCCAACATTTTTTCTTACTGCGACCAGACTGCCAGAAGCGATATGTCACTAGTTGTGTATCATAAAAGAGTGATCGTTTCTCCTCCCATGGGTTATTCGAGATATCTTAATCGAAACCCTAGTAACGAGGCATAGGCTACCTTAAGAGAGTCATAGTTACTCGTCCCAATTGCTCACCCAGTCCAACATTTTTTCTTACTGCGACCAGTCTGCCAGAAGCGATATGTCAATAGTTGTGTATCATAAAAGAGTGATCGTTTCTCCTACCAGGGGTTATTCGAGATATCTTAATCGAAACCCTAGTAACGAGGCATTGGCTACCTTAAGAAAGTCATAGTTACTCGTCCCTATTGCTCACCCAGTCCAACATTTTTTCTTACTGTGGTCAGTCTGCCAGAACCGATATGTCACAAGTTGTGTATCATAAAAGAGTGATCGTTACTCCTCCCAGGGGTTATTCGATATATTTTAATCGAAATCCTAGTAACGAGGCATTGGCTACTTTAAGAGACTCATAGTTAGTTGTCCCAATTGATAACCCTGTAAAACGTTTTTTCTTACTGCGGCCAGACTGCCAGAAGCGATATGTCACTACTTGTGTATAATAAAAGGGTCATTGTTACTCCTCCCAGGGGTTATTCGAGATATCTTAATCGAAACCCTAGTAACGAGGCATTGGCTACCTTAAGAGAGTCATAGTTACTCGTCCCAATTGCTCACCCAGTCTGCCATTTTTTCTTACTGTGGCCAGTCTGCCAGAAGCGATTTGTCACTAGTTGTGTATCATAAAAGAGTGATCGTTTCTCCTCCCAGGGGTTATTCGGGATATCTTAATCGAAATCCTAGTAACGAGGCATTGGCTACCTTAGGAGAGTCATAGTTACTCGTCCCAATTGCTCACCAAGTCTGCGATATTTTCTTACGGTGGCCAGTCTGCCAGAAGCGATATGTCAATAGTTGTGTATCATAAAAGAGTGATCGTTTCTCCTCCCAGGGGTTATTCGAGATATCTTAATCGAAACCCTAGTAACGAGGCATTGGCTACCTTAAGAAAGTCATAGTTACTCGTCCCTATTGCTCACCCAGTCCACCATTTTTTCTTACTGCGACCAGTCTGCCAGAAGCGATATGTCACTAGTTGTGTATCATAAAAGTGTCATCGTTTCTCCTCCCAGGGGTTATTCGAGATATCTTAATCGAAACCCTAGTAACGAGGCATTGGCTACCTGAAGAGAGTCATAGTTACTCGTCCCAATTGCTCACCAAGTCTGCCATTTTTTCTTACTGTGGCCAGTCTGCCAGAAGCGATATGTCACTAGTTGTGTATCATAAAAGAGTCATCGTTACTCCTCCCAGGGGTTATTCTAGAAATCTTAATCGAAACCCTAGTAACGAGGCATTCGCTACCCTAAGAGAGTCATAGTTACTCGTCCCAATTGCTCACCCAGTCCAACATTTTTTCTTACTGCGTCCAGTCTGCCAGAAGCGATATGTCACTAGTTGTGTATCATAAAAGAGTCATCGTTTCTCCTCCCAGGGGTTATTCGAGATATCTTAATCAAAACCCTAGTAACGAGGCATTGGCTACCTTAGGAGAGTCATAGTTACTCGTCCCAATTGCTCACCCAGTCTGCCATTTTTTCTTACTGTGGCCAGTCTGCCAGAAGCGATATGTCACTAGTTGTGTATCATAAAAGAGTCGTCGTTACTCCTCCCAGGGGTTATTCGAGATATCTTAATCGAAATCCTAGTAACGAGGCATTGGCTACTTTAAGAGACTCATAGTTAGTCGTCCCAATTGATAACCCTGTAAAACGTTTTTTCTTACTGCGGCCAGACTGCCAGAAGCGATATGTCACTACTTGTGTATAATAAAAGGGTCATTGTTACTCCTCCCAGGGGTTATTCGAGATATCTTAATCGAAACCCTAGTAACGAGGCATTGGCTACCTTAAGGGAGTCATAGTTACTCGTCCCAATTGCTCACCCAGTCCAACATTTTTTCTTACTGCGACCAGTCTGCCAGAAGCGATATGTCAATAGTTGTGTATCATAAAAGAGTGATCGTTTCTCCTCCCAGGGGTTATTCGAGATATCTTAATCGAAATCCTAGTAACGAGGCATTGGCTACTTTAAGAGACTCATAGTTAGTCGTCCCAATTGATAACCCTGTAAAACGTTTTTTCTTACTGCGGCCAGTCTGCCAGAAGCGATATGTCACTAGTTGTGTATCATAAAAGAGTCATCGTTACTCCTCCCAGGGGTTATTCGAGATATCTTAATCGAAACCCTAGTAACGAGGCATTGGCTACCTGAAGAGAGTCATTGTTACTCGTCCCAATTGCTCACCCAGTCCAACATTTTTTCTTACTGCAGCCAGTCTGCCAGAAGCGATATGTCACTAGTTGTGTATCATAAAAGAGTCGTCGTTACTCCTCCCAGGGGTTATTCGAGATATCTTAATCGAAACCCTAGTAACGACGCATTGGCTACCTTAAGAGAGTCATAGTTACTTGTCCCAATTGCTCACCCAGACCAACATTTTTTCTTACTGCGACCAGTCTGCCAGAAGCGATATGTCAATAGTTGTGTATCATAAAAGAGTGATCGTTTTTCCTCCCAGGGGTTATTCGAGATATCTTCATCGAAACCCTAGTAACGAGGCATTGGCTACCTTAAGAGAGTCATAGTTACTCGTCCCAATTGTGCACCCAGTCTGTCATTTTTTCTTACTGTGGCCAGTCTGCCAGAAGCGATATGTCACTAGTTGTGTATCATATAAGAGTCATCGTTTCACCTCCCAGGGGTTATTCGAGATATCTTAATCAAAACTCTAGTAACGAGGCATAGGCTAACTTAGGAGAGTCATAGTTACTCGTCCCAATTGCTCACCCAGTCTGCCATTTTTTCTTACTGTGGCCAGTCTGCCAGAAGCGATATGTCACTAGTTGTGTATCATAAAAGAGTCATCGTTACTCCTCCCAGGGGTTATTCGAGATATCTTAATCGAAACCCTAGTAACGAGGCATTGGCTACCTGAAGAGAGTCATTGTTACTCGTCCCAATTGCTCACCCAGTCCAACATTTTTTCTTACTGCAGCCAGTCTGCCAGAAGCGATATGTCACTAGTTGTGTATCATAAAAGAGTCATCATTACTCCTCCGAGAGGTTATTCGAGATATCTTAATCGAAACACTAGTGACGAGGCATTGGCTACCTTAAGAGAGTCATAGTTACTCGTCCCAATTGCCCACCCAGTCCAACATTTTTTCTTACTGCGACCAGTCTGCCAGAAGCGATATGTCACTAGTTGTGTATCATGAAAGAGTCATCGTTTCTCCTCCCAGGGGTTATTCGAGATATCTTAATCAAAACTCTAGTAACGAGGCATAGGCTAACTTAGGAGAGTCATAGTTACTCGTCCCAATTGCTCACCCAGTCTGCCATTTTTTCTTACTGTGGCCAGTCTGCCAGAAGCGATATGTCACTAGTTGTGTACCATAAAAGAGTCATCGTTACTCCTCCCAGGGGTTATTCGAGTTATCTTAATCGAAACCCTAGTAACGAGGCATTGGCTACCTGAAGAGAGTCATTGTTACTCGTCCCAATTGCTCACCCAGTCCAACATTTTTTCTTACTGCAGCCAGTCTGCCAGAAGCGATATGTCACTAGTTGTGTATCATAAAAGAGTCGTCGTTACTCCTCCCAGGGGTTATTCGAGATATCTTAATCGAAACCCTAGTGACGACGCATTGGCTACCTTAAGAGAGTCATAGTTACTTGTCCCAATTGCTCACCCAGTCCAACATTTTTTCTTACTACGACCAGTCTGCCAGAAGCGATATGTCAATAGTTGTGTATCATAAAAGAGTGATCGTTTTTCCTCCCAGGGGTTATTCGAGATATCTTAATCGAAACCCTAGTAACGAGGCATTGGCTACCTTAAGAGAGTCATAGTTACTCGTCCCAATTGTGCACCCAGTCTGTCATTTTTTCTTACTGTGGCCAGTCTGCCAGAAGCGATATGTCACTAGTTGTGTATCATAAAAGTGTCATCGTTTCCCCTCCCAGGGGTTATTCGAGATATCTTAATCGAAACCCTAGTAACGAGGCATTGGCTACCCTAAGAGAGTCATAGTTACTCGTCCCAATTGCTCACCAAGTCTGCCATTTTTTCTTACTGTGGCCAGTCTGCCAGAAGCGATATGTCACTAGTTGTGTATCATAAAAGAGTCATCGTTACTCCTCCCAGGGGTTATTCTAGAAATCTTAATCGAAACCCTAGTAACGAGGCATTGGCTACCTTAAGAGAGTCATAGTTACTCGTCCCAATTGCTCACCCAGTCCAACATTTTTTCTTACTGCGACCAGTCTGCCAGAAGCGATATGTCAATAGTTGTGTATCATAAAAGAGTGATCGTTTCTCCTCCCAGGGGTTATTCGAGATATCTTAATCGAAACCCTAGTAACGAGGCATTGGCTACCTTAAGAGAGTCATAGTTACTCGTCCCTATTGCTCACCCAGTCCAACATTTTTTCTTACTGTGGTCAGTCTGCCAGAACCGATATGTCACAAGTTGTGTATCATAAAAGAGTGATCGTTTCTCCTCCCAGGGGTTATTCGATATATTTTAATCGAAATCCTAGTAACGAGGCATTGGCTACTTTAAAAGACTCATAGTTAGTCGTCCCAATTGATAACCCTGTAAAACGTTTTTTCTTACTGCGGCCAGTCTGCCAGAAGCGATATGTCACTAGTTGTGTATAATAAAAGGGTCATCGTTACTCCTCCCAGGGGTTATTCGAGATATCTTAATCGAAACCCTAGTAACGAGGCATTGGCTACCTTAAGGGAGTCATAGTTACTCGTCCCAATTGCTCACCCAGTCTGCCATTTGTTCTTACTGTGGCCAGTCTGCCAGAAGCGATTTGTCACTAGTTGTGTATCATAAAAGAGTGATCGTTTCTCCTCCCAGGGGTTATTCGAGATATCTTAATCGAAACCCTAGTAACGAGGCATAGGCTACCTTAAGAGAGTCATAGTTACTCGTCCCAATTGCTCACCCAGTCCAACATTTTTTCATACTGCGACCAGTCTGCCAGAAGCGATATGTCAATAGTTGTGTATCATAAAAGAGTGATCGTTTCTCCTCCCAGGGGTTATTCGAGATATCTTAATCGAAACCCTAGTAACGAGGCATTGGCTACCTTAAGAAAGTCATAGTTACTCGTCCCTATTGCTCACCCAGTCCAACATTTTTTCTTACTGTGGTCAGTCTGCCAGAACCGATATGTCACAAGTTGTGTATCATAAAAGAGTGATCGTTACTCCTCCCAGGGGTTATTCGATATATTTTAATCGAAATCCTAGTAACGAGGCATTGGCTACTTTAAGAGACTCATAGTTAGTCGTCCCGATTGATAACCCTGGAAAACGTTTTTTCTTACTGCAGCCAGTCTGCCAGAAGCGATATGTCACTAGTTGTGTATCATAAAAGAGTCGTCGTTACTCCTCCCAGGGGTTATTCGAGATATCTTAATCGAAACCCTAGTAACGACGCATTGGCTACCTTAAGAGAGTCATAGTTACTTGTCCCAATTGCTCACCCAGTCCAACATTTTTTCTTACTACGACCAGTCTGCCAGAAGCGATATGTCAATAGTTGTGTATCATAAAAGAGTGATCGTTTTTCCTCCCAGGGGTTATTCGAGATATCTTAATCGAAACCCTAGTAACGAGGCATTGGCTATCTTAAGAGAGTCATAGTTACTCGTCCCAATTGTGCACCCAGTCTGTCATTTTTTCTTACTGTGGCCAGTCTGCCAGAAGCGATATGTCACTAGTTGTGTATCATAAAAGTGTCATCGTTTCTCCTCCCAGGGGTTATTCGAGATATCTTAATCGAAACCCTAGTAACGAGGCATTGGCTACCTTAAGAGAGTCATAGTTACTCGTCCCAATTGCTCACCAAGTCTGCCATTTTTTCTTACTGTGGCCAGTCTGCCAGAAGCGATATGTCACTAGTTGTGTATCATAAAAGAGTCATCGTTACTCCTCCCAGGGGTTATTCTAGAAATCTTAATCGAAACCCTAGTAACGAGGCATTGGCTACCTTAAGAGAGTCATAGTTACTCGTCCCAATTGCTCACCCAGTCCAACATTTTTTCTTACTGCGGCCAGTCTGCCAGAAGCGATATGTCACTAGTTGTGTATCATAAAAGAGTCATCGTTTCTCCTCCCAGGGGTTATTCGAGATATCTTAATCAAAAGCCTAGTAACGAGGCATTGGCAACCTTAGGAGAGTCATAGTTACTCGTCCCAATTGCTCACCCAGTCTGCCATTTTTTCTTACTGTGGCCAGTCTGCCAGAAGCGATATGTCACTAGTTGTGTATCATAAAAGAGTCGTCGTTACTCCTCCCAGGGGTTATTCGAGATATCTTAATCGAAACCCTAGTAACGAGGCATTGGCTACCTTAAGAGAGTCGTAGTTACTCGTCCCAATTGCTCACCCAGTCCAACATTTTTTCTTACTGCGACCAGTCTGCCAGAAGCGATATGTCAATAGTTGTGTATCATAAAAGAGTGATCGTTTCTCCTCCCAGGGGTTATTCGAGATATCTTAATCGAAACCCTAGTAACGAGGCATTGTCTACCTTAAGAAAGTCATAGTTACTCGTCCCTATTGCTCACCCAGTCCAACATTTTGTCTTACTGTGGTCAGTCTGCCAGAACCGATATGTCACAAGTTGTGTATCATAAAAGAGTGATCGTTACTCCTCCCAGGGGTTATTCGATATATTTTAATCGAAATCCTAGTAACGAGGCATTGGCTACTTTAAGAGACTCATAGTTAGTCGTCCCGATTGATAACCCTGGAAAACGTTTTTTCTTACTGCGGCCAGTCTGCCAGGAGCGATATGTCACTAGTTGTGTATAATAAAAGGGTCATCGTTACTCCTCCCAGGGGTTATTCGAGATATCTTAATCGAAACCCTAGTAACGAGGCATTGGCTACCTTAATAGAGTCATAGTTACTCGTCCCAATTGCTCACCCAGTCTGCCATTTTTTCTTACTGTGGCCAGTCTGCCAGAAGCGATTTGTCACTAGTTGTGTATCATAAAAAATGATCGTTTCTCCTCCCAGGGGTTATTCGAGATATCTTAATCGAAACCCTAGTAACGAGGCATTGGCTACCTTAAGAGAGTCATAGTTACTCGTCCCAATTGCTCACCAAGTCTGCGATTTTTTCTTACGGTGGCCAGTCTGCCAGAAGCGATATGTCACTAGTTGTGTATCATAAAAGAGTCATCGTTACTCCTCCCAGGGGTTATTCGAGATATCTTAATCGAAACCCTAGTAACGAGGCATTGGCTACATTAAGACAGTCATAGTTACTCATCCCAATTGCTCACCTAGTCCAACATTTTTTCTTACTGTGGCCAGTCTGCCAGAACCGATATGTCACTAGTTGTGTATCATAAAAGAGTCGTCGTTACTCCTCCCAGGGGTTATTCGAGATATCTTAATCGAAACCCTAGTAACGAGGCATTGGCTTCCTTAAGAGAGTCATAGTTACTTGTCCCAATTGCTCACCCAGTCCAACATTTTTTCTTACTGCGACCAGTCTGCCAGAAGCGATATGTCAATAGTTGTGTATCATAAAAGAGTGATCGTTTCTCCTCCCAGGGGTTATTCGAGATATCTTAATCGAAACCCTAGTAACGAGGCATTGTCTACCTTAAGAAAGTCATAGTTACTCGTCCCAATTGCTCACCCAGTCCACCATTTTTTCTTACTGCGACCAGTCTGCCAGAAGCGATATGTCACTAGTCGTCTATCATAAAAGTGTCATCGTTTCTCCTCCCAGGGGTTATTCGAGATATCTTAATCGAAACCCTAGTAATGAGGCATTGGCTACCTTAAGAGAGTCATAGTTACTCGTCCCAATTGCTCACCAAGTCTGCCATTTTTTCTTACTGTGGCCAGTCTGCCAGAAGCGATATGTCACTAGTTGTGTATCATAAAAGAGTCATCGTTACTCCTCCCAGGGGTTATTCGAGATATCTTAATCGAAACCCTAGTAACGAGGCATTGGCTACCTGAAGAGAGTCATTGTTACTCGTCCCAATTGCTCACCCAGTCCAACATTTTTTCTTACTGCAGCCAGTCTGCCAGAAGCGATATGTCACTAGTTGTGTATCATAAAAGAGTCGTCGTTACTCCTCCCAGGGGTTATTCGAGATATCTTAATCGAAACCCTAGTAACGACGCATTGGCTACCTTAAGAGAGTCATAGTTACTTGTCCCAATTGCTCACCGAGTCCAACATTTTTTCTTACTGCGACCAGTCTGCCAGAAGCGATATGTCAATAGTTGTGTATCATAAAAGAGTGATCGTTTTTCCTCCCAGGGGTTATTCGAGATATCTTAATCGAAACCCTAGTAACGAGGCATTGGCTACCTTAAGAGAGTCATAGTTACTCGTCCCAATTGTGCACCCAGTCTGTCATTTTTTCTTACTGGGGCCAGTCTGCCAGAACCGATATGTCACTAGTTGTGTATCATAAAAGTGTCATCGTTTCTCCTCCCAGGGGTTATTCGAGATATCTTAATCGAAACCCTAGTAACGAGGCATTGGCTACCTTAAGAGAGTCATAGTTACTCGTCCCAATTGCTCACCAAGTCTGCCATTTTTTCTTACTGTGGCCAGTCTGCCAGAAGCGATATGTCACTAGTTGTGTATCATAAAAGGGTCATCGTTACTCCTCCCAGGGGTTATTCTAGAAATCTTAATCGAAACCCTAGTAACGAGGCATTGGCTACCTTAAGAGAGTCATAGTTACTCGTCCCAATTGCTCACCCAGTCCAACATTTTTTCTTACTGCGGCCAGTCTGCCAGAAGCGATATGTCATTAGTTGTGTATCATAAAAGAGTCATCGTTTCTCCTCCCAGGGGTTATTCGTGATATCTTAATCAAAACCCTAGTAACGAGGCATTGGCTACCTTAGGAGAGTCATAGTTACTCGTCCCAATTGCTCACCCAGTCTGCCATTTTTTCTTACTGTGGCCAGTCTGCCAGAAGCGATATGTCACTAGTTGTGTATCATAAAAGAGTCGTCGTTACTCCTCCCAGGGGTTATTCGAGATATCCTAATCGAAACCCTAGTAACGAGGCATTGGCTACCTTAAGAGAGTCATAGTTACTCGTCCCAATTGCTCACCCAGTCCAACATTTTTTCTTACTGCGACCAGTGTGCCAGAAGCGATATGTCAATAGTTGTGTATCATAAAAGAGTGATCGTTTCTCCTCCCAGGGGTTATTCGAGATATCTTAATCGAAACCCTAGTAACGAGGCATTGGCTACCTTAAGAAAGTCATAGTTACTCGTCCCTATTGCTCACCCAGTCCAACATTTTTTCTTACTGTGGTCAGTCTGCCAGAACCGATATGTCACAAGTTGTGTATCATAAAAGAGTGATCGTTACTCCTCCCAGGGGTTATTCGATATATTTTAATCGAAATCCTAGTAACGAGGCATTGGCTACTTTAAGAGACTCATAGTTAGTCGTCCCAATTGATAACCCTGTAAAACGTTTTTTCTTACTGCGGCCAGTCTGCCAGAAGCGATATGTCACTAGTTGTGTATCATAAAAGAGTCATCGTTACTCCTCCCAGGGGTTATTCGAGATATCTTAATCGAAACCCTAGTAAGGAGGCATTGGCTACCTGAAGAGAGTCATTGTTACTCGTCCCAATTGCTCACCCAGTCCAACATATTTTCTTACTGCAGCCAGTCTGCCAGAAGCGATATCTCACTAGTTGTGTATCATAAAAGAGTCGTCGTTACTCCTCCCAGGGGTTATTCGAGATATCTTAATCGAAACCCTAGTAACGACGCATTGGCTACCTTAAGAGAGTCATAGTTACTTGTCCCAATTGCTCACCCAGTCCAACATTTTTTCTTACTGCGACCAGTCTGCCAGAAGCGATATGTCAATAGTTGTGTATCATAAAAGAGTGATCGTTTTTCCTCCCAGGGGTTATTCGAGATATCTTAATCGAAACCCTAGTAACGAGGCATTGGCTACCTTAAGAGAGTCATAGTTACTCGTCCCAATTGTGCACCCAGTCTGTCATTTTTTCTTACTGTGGCCAGTCTGCCAGAAGCGATATGTCACTAGTTGTGTATCATAAAAGTGTCATCGTTTCTCCTCCCAGGGGTTATTCGAGATATCTTAATCGAAACCCTAGTAACGAGGCATTGGCTACCTTAAGAGAGTCATAGTTACTCGTCCCAATTGCTCACCAAGTCTGCCATTTTTTCTTACTGTGGCCAGTCTGCCAGAAGCGATATGTCACTAGTTGTGTATCATAAAAGAGTCATCGTTACTCCTCCCAGGGGTTATTCTAGAAATCTTAATCGAAACCCTAGTAACGAGGCATTGGCTACCTTAAGAGAGTCATAGTTACTCGTCCCAATTGCTCACCCAGTCCAACATTTTTTCTTACTGCGGCCAATCTGCCAGAAGCGATATGTCACTAGTTGTGTATCATAAAAGAGTCATCGTTTCTCCTCCCAGGGGTTATTCGTGATATCTTAATCAAAACCCTAGTAACGAGGCATTGGCTACCTTAGGAGAGTCATAGTTACTCGTCCCAATTGCTCACTCAGTCTGCCATTTTTTCTTACTGTGGCCAGTCTGCCAGAAGCGAAATGTCACTAGTTGTGTATCATAAAAGAGTCGTCGTTACTCCTCCCAGGGGTTATTCGAGATATCTTAATCGAAACCCTAGTAACGAGGCATTGGCTACCTTAAGAGAGTCATAGTTACTCGTCCCAATTGCGCACCCAGTCCAACATTTTTTCTTACTGCGACCAGTCTGCCAGAAGCGATATGTCAATAGTTGTGTATCATAAAAGAGTGATCGTTTCTCCTCCCAGGGGTTATTCGAGATATCTTAATCGAAACCCTAGTAACGAGGCATTGGCTACCTTAAGAGAGTCATAGTTACTCGTCCCTATTGCTCACCCAGTCCAACATTTTTTCTTACTGTGGTCAGTGTGCCAGAACCGATATGTCACAAGTTGTGTATCATAAAAGAGTGATCGTTACTCCTCCCAGGGGTTATTCGATATATTTTAATCCAAATCCTAGTAACGAATCATTGGCTACTTTAAGAGACTCATAGTTAGTCGTCCCAATTGATAACCCTGTAAAACGTTTTTTCTTACTGCGGCCAGTCTGCCAGAAGCGATATGTCACTAGTTGTGTATAATAAAAGGGTCATCGTTACTCCTCCCACGTGTTATTCGAGATATCTTAATCGAAACCTTAGTAACGAGGCATTGGCTACCTTAAGAGAGTCATAGTTACTCGTCCCAATTGCTCACCCAGTCTGCCATTTTTTCTTACTGTGGCCAGTCTGCCAGAAGCGATTTGTCACTAGTTGTGTATCATAAAAGAGTGATCGTTTCTCCTCCCAGGGGTTATTCGAGATATCTTAATCGAAACCCTAGTAACGAGGCATTGGCTACCTTAAGAGAGTTATAGTTACTCGTCCCAATTGCTCACCAAGTCTGCGATTTTTTCTTACGGTGGCCAGTGTGCCAGAAGCGATATGTCACTAGTTGTGTATCATAAAGAGTCATCGTTACTCCTCCCAGGGGTTATTCGAGATATCTTAATCGAAACCCTAGTAAAGAGGCATGGCTACATTAAGACAGTCATAGTTACTCATCCCAATTGCTCACCCAGTCCAACATTTTTTCTTACTGTGGCCAGTCTGCCGGAACCGATATGTCACTAGTTGTGTATCATAAAAGAGTCGTCGTTACTCCTCCCAGGGGTTATTCGAGATATCTTAATCGAAACCCTAGTAACGAGGCATTGGCTACCTTAAGAGAGTCATAGTTACTTGTCCCAATTGCTCTCCCAGTCCAACATTTTTTCTTACTGCGACCAGTCTGCCAGAAGCGATATGTCACTAGTTGTGTATCATAAAAGAGTGATCGTTTCTCCTCCCATGGGTTATTCGAGATATCTTAATCGAAACCCTAGTAACGAGGCATAGGCTACCTTAAGAGAGTCATAGTTACTCGTCCCAATTGCTCACCCAGTCCAACATTTTTTCTTACTGCGACCAGTCTGCCAGAAGCGATATGTCAATAGTTGTGTATCATAAAAGAGTGATCGTTTCTCCTCCCAGGGGTTATTCGAGATATCTTAATCGAAACCCTAGTAACGAGGCATTGGCTACCTTAAGAAAGTCATAGTTACTCGTCCCTATTGCTCACCCAGTCCAACATTTTTTCTTACTGTGGTCAGTCTGCCAGAACCGATATGTCACAAGTTGTGTATCATAAAAGAGTGATCGTTACTCCTCCCAGCGGTTATTCGATATATTTTAATCAAAATCCTAGTAACGAGGCATTGGCTACTTTAAGAGACTCATAGTTAGTCGTCCCAATTGATAACCCTGTAAAACGTTTTTTCTTACTACGGCCAGTCTGCCAGAAGCGATATGTCACTAGTTGTGTATAATAAAAGGGTCATCGTTACTCCTCCCAGGGGTTATTCGAGATATCTTAATCGAAACCCTAGTAACGAGGCATTGGCTACCTTAAGAGAGTCATAGTTACTCGTCCCAATTGCTCACCCAGTCCAACATTTTTTCTTACTGCGGCCAGTCTGCCAGAAGCGATATGTCACTAGTTGTGTATCATAAAAGAGTCATCGTTTCTCCTCCCAGGGGTTATTCGAGATATCTTAATCAAAACCCTAGTAACGAGGCATTGCCTACCTTAGGAGAGTCATAGTTACTCGTCCCAATTGCTCACCCAGTCTGCCATTTTTTCTTACTGTGGCCAGTCTGCCAGAAGCGATATGTCACTAGTTGTGTATCATAAAAGCGTGATCGTTTCTCCTCCCAGGGGTTATTCGAGATATCTTAATCGAAACCCTAGTAACGAGGCATTGGCTACCTTAAGAAAGTCATAGTTACTCGTCCCTATAGCTCACCCAGTCCAACATTTTTTCTTACTGTGGTCAGTCTGCCAGAACCGATATGTCACAAGTTGTGTATCATAAAAGAGTCATCGTTACTCCTCCCAGGGGTTATTCGATATATTTTAATCGAAATCCTAGTAACGAGGCATTGGCTACTTTAAGAGACTCATAGTTAGTCGTCCCAATTGATAACCCTGTAAAACGTTTTTTCTTACTGCGGCCAGTCTGCCAGAAGCGATATGTCACTAGTTGTGTATAATAAAAGGGTCATCGTTACTCCCCCCAGGGGTTATTCGAGATATCTTAATCGAAACCCTAGTAACGAGGCATTGGCTACCTTAAGAGAGTCATAGTTACTCGTCCCAATTGCTCACCCTGTCTGCCATTTTTTCTTACTGTGGCCAGTCTGCCAGAAGCGATTTGTCACTAATTGTGTATCATAAAAGAGTGATCGTTTCTCCTCCCAGGGGTTATTCGAGATATCTTAATCGAAACCCTAGTAACGAGGCATTGGCTACCTTAAGAGAGTTATAGTTACTCGTCCCAATTGCTCACCAAGTCTGCGATTTTTTCTTACGGTGTCCAGTCTGCCAGAAGCGATATGTCACTAGTTGTGTATCATAAAAGAGTGATCGTTACTCCTCCCAGGGGTTATTCGAGATATCTTAATCGAAACCCTAGTAACGAGGCATTGGCTACATTAAGACAGTCATAGTTACTCATCCCAATTGCTCACCCAGTCCTACATTTTTTCTTACTGTGGCCAGTCTGCCAGAAGCGATATGTCACTAGTTGTGTATCATAAAAGAGTCGTCGTTACTCCTCCCAGGGGTTATTCGAGATATCTTAATCGAAACCCTAGTAACGAGGCATTGGCTACCTTAAGAGAGTCATAGTTACTCGTCCCAATTGCTCACCCAGTCCAACATTTTTTCTTACTGCGACCAGTCTGCCAGAAGCGATATGTCACTAGTTGTGTATCATAAAAGAGTGATCGTTTCTCCTCCCATGGGTTATTCGAGATATCTTAATCGAAACCCTAGTAACGAGGCATAGGCTACCTTAAGAGAGTCATAGTTACTCGTCCCAATTGCTCACCCAGTCCAACATTTTTTCTTACTGCGACCAGTCTGCCAGAAGCGATATGTCACAAGTTGTGTATCATAAAAGAGTGATCGTTACTCCTCCCAGGGGTTATTCGATATATTTTAATCGAAATCCTAGTAACGAGGCATTGGCTACTTTAAGAGACTCATAGTTAGTCGTCCCAATTGATAACCCTGTAAAACGTTTTTTCTTACTACGGCCAGTCTGCCAGAAGCGATATATCACTAGTTGTGTATAATAAAAGGGTCATCGTTACTCCTCCCAGGGGTTATTCGAGATATCTTAATCGAAACCCTAGTAACGAGGCATTGGCTACCTTAAGAGAGTCATAGTTACTCGTCCCAATTGCTCACCCAGTCTGCCATTTTTTCTTACTGTGGCCAGTCTGCCAGAAGCGATTTGTCACTAGTTGTGTATCATAAAAGAGTGATCGTTTCTCCTCCCAGGGGTTATTCGAGATATCTTAATCGAAACCCTAGTAACGAGGCATTGGCTACCTTAAGAGAGTCATAGTTACTCGTCCCAATTGCTCACCAAGTCTGCGATTTTTTCTTACAGTGGCCAGTCTGCCAGAAGCGATATGTCACTAGTTGTGTATCATAAAAGAGTCATCGTTACTCCTCCCAGGGGTTATTCGAGATATCTTAATCGAAACCCTAGTAACGAGGCATTGGCTACATTAAGACAGTCATAGTTACTCATCCCAATTGCTCACCCAGTCCAACATTTTTTCTTACTGTGGCCAGTCTGCCAGAAGCGATATGTCACTAGTTGTGTATCATAAAAGAGTCGTCGTTACTCCTCCCAGGGGTTATTCGAGATATCTTAATCGAAACCCTAGTAACGAGGCATTGGCTACCTTAAGAGAGTCATAGTTACTCGTCCCAATTGCTCACCCAGTCCAACATTTTTTCTTACTGCGACCAGTCTGCCAGAAGCGATATGTCACTAGTTGTGTATCATAAAAGAGTGATCGTTTCTCCTCCCATGGGTTATTCGAGATATCTTAATCGAAACCCTAGTAACGAGGCATAGGCTACCTTAAGAGAGTCATAGTTACTCGTCCCAATTGCTCACCCAGTCCAACATTTTTTCTTACTGCGACCAGTCTGCCAGAAGCGATATGTCACAAGTTGTGTATCATAAAAGAGTGATCGTTACTCCTCCCAGGGGTTATTCGATATATTTTAATCGAAATCCTAGTAACGAGGCATTGGCTACTTTAAGAGACTCATAGTTAGTCGTCCCAATTGATAACCCTGTAAAACGTTTTTTCTTACTACGGCCAGTCTGCCAGAAGCGATATATCACTAGTTGTGTATAATAAAAGGGTCATCGTTACTCCTCCCAGGGGTTATTCGAGATATCTTAATCGAAACCCTAGTAACGAGGCATTGGCTACCTTAAGAGAGTCATAGTTACTCGTCCCAATTGCTCACCCAGTCTGCCATTTTTTCTTACTGTGGCCAGTCTGCCAGAAGCGATTTGTCACTAGTTGTGTATCATAAAAGAGTGATCGTTTCTCCTCCCAGGGGTTATTCGAGATATCTTAATCGAAACCCTAGTAACGAGGCATTGGCTACCTTAAGAGAGTCATAGTTACTGGTCCCAATTGCTCACCAAGTCTGCGATTTTTTCTTACAGTGGCCAGTCTGCCAGAAGCGATATGTCACTAGTTGTGTATCATAAAAGAGTCATCGTTACTCCTCCCAGGGGTTATTCGAGATATCTTAATCGAAACCCTAGTAACGAGGCATTGGCTACATTAAGACAGTCATAGTTACTCATCCCAATTGCTCACCCAGTCCAACATTTTTTCTTACTGTGGCCAGTCTGCCAGAAGCGATATGTCACTAGTTGTGTATCATAAAAGAGTCGTCGTTACTCCTCCCAGGGGTTATTCGAGATATCTTAATCGAAACCCTAGTAACGAGGCATTGGCTACCTTAAGAAAGTCATAGTTACTCGTCCCTATAGCTCACCCAGTCCAACATTTTTTCTTACTGTGGTCAGTCTGCCAGAACCGATATGTCACAAGTTGTGTATCATAAAAGAGTCATCGTTACTCCTCCCAGGGGTTATTCGATATATTTTAATCGAAATCCTAGTAACGAGGCATTGGCTACTTTAAGAGACTCATAGTTAGTCGTCCCAATTGATAACCCTGTAAAACGTTTTTTCTTACTGCGGCCAGTCTGCCAGAAGCGATATGTCACTAGTTGTGTATAATAAAAGGGTCATCGTTACTCCTCCCAGGGGTTATTCGAGATATCTTAATCGAAACCCTAGTAACGAGGCATTGGCTACCTTAAGAGAGTCATAGTTACTCGTCCCAATTGCTCACCCTGTCTGCCATTTTTTCTTACTGTGGCCAGTCTGCCAGAAGCGATTTGTCACTAGTTGTGTATCATAAAAGAGTGATCGTTTCTCCTCCCAGGGGTTATTCGAGATATCTTAATCGAAACCCTAGTAACGAGGCATTGGCTACCTTAAGAGAGTTATAGTTACTCGTCCCAATTGCTCACCAAGTCTGCGATTTTTTCTTACGGTGTCCAGTCTGCCAGAAGCGATATGTCACTAGTTGTGTATCATAAAAGAGTGATCGTTACTCCTCCCAGGGGTTATTCGAGATATCTTAATCGAAACCCTAGTAACGAGGCATTGGCTACATTAAGACAGTCATAGTTACTCATCCCAATTGCTCACCCAGTCCTACATTTTTTCTTACTGTGGCCAGTCTGCCAGAAGCGATATGTCACTAGTTGTGTATCATAAAAGAGTCGTCGTTACTCCTCCCAGGGGTTATTCGAGATATCTTAATCGAAACCCTAGTAACGAGGCATTGGCTACCTTAAGAGAGTCATAGTTACTCGTCCCAATTGCTCACCCAGTCCAACATTTTTTCTTACTGCGACCAGTCTGCCAGAAGCGATATGTCACTAGTTGTGTATCATAAAAGAGTGATCGTTTCTCCTCCCAGGGGTTATTCGAGATATCTTAATCGAAACCCTAGTAACGAGGCATAGGCTACCTTAAGAGAGTCATAGTTACTCGTCCCAATTGCTCACCCAGTCCAACATTTTTTCTTACTGCGACCAGTCTGCCAGAAGCGATATGTCACAAGTTGTGTATCATAAAAGAGTGATCGTTACTCCTCCCAGGGGTTATTCGATATATTTTAATCGAAATCCTAGTAACGAGGCATTGGCTACTTTAAGAGACTCATAGTTAGTCGTCCCAATTGATAACCCTGTAAAACGTTTTTTCTTACTACGGCCAGTCTGCCAGAAGCGATATATCACTAGTTGTGTATAATAAAAGGGTCATCGTTACTCCTCCCAGGGGTTATTCGAGATATCTTAATCGAAACCCTAGTAACGAGGCATTGGTTACCTTAAGAGAGTCATAGTTACTCGTCCCAATTGCTCACCCAGTCTGCCATTTTTTCTTACTGTGGCCAGTCTGCCAGAAGCGATTTGTCACTAGTTGTGTATCATAAAAGAGTGATCGTTTCTCCTCCCAGGGGTTATTCGAGATATCTTAATCGAAACCCTAGTAACGAGGCATTGGCTACCTTAAGAGAGTCATAGTTACTCGTCCCAATTGCTCACCAAGTCTGCGATTTTTTCTTACAGTGGCCAGTCTGCCAGAAGCAATATGTCACTAGTTGTGTATCATAAAAGAGTCATCGTTACTCCTCCCAGGGGTTATTCGAGATATCTTAATCGAAACCCTAGTAACGAGGCATTGGCTACATTAAGACAGTCATAGTTACTCATCCCAATTGCTCACCCAGTCCAACATTTTTTCTTACTGTGGCCAGTCTGCCAGAAGCGATATGTCACTAGTTGTGTATCATAAAAGAGTCGTCGTTACTCCTCAAAGGGGTTATTCGAGATATCTTAATCGAAACCCTAGTAACGAGGCATTGGCTACCTTAAGAGAGTCATAGTTACTCGTCCCAATTGCTCACCCAGTCCAACATTTTTTCTTACTGCGACCAGTCTGCCAGAAGCGATATGTCACTAGTTGTGTATCATAAAAGAGTGATCGTTTCTCCTCCCATGGGTTATTCGAGATATCTTAATCGAAACCCTAGTAACGAGGCATAGGCTACCTTAAGAGAGTCATAGTTACTCGTCCCAATTGCTCACCCAGTCCAACATTTTTTCTTACTGCGACCAGTCTGCCAGAAGCGATATGTCACAAGTTGTGTATCATAAAAGAGTGATCGTTACTCCTCCCAGGGGTTATTCGATATATTTTAATCGAAATCCTAGTAACGAGGCATTGGCTACTTTAAGAGACTCATAGTTAGTCGTCCCAATTGATAACCCTGTAAAACGTTTTTTCTTACTACGGCCAGTCTGCCAGAAGCGATATATCACTAGTTGTGTATAATAAAAGGGTCATCGTTACTCCTCCCAGGGGTTATTCGAGATATCTTAATCGAAACCCTAGTAACGAGGCATTGGCTACCTTAAGAGAGTCATAGTTACTCGTCCCAATTGCTCACCCAGTCTGCCATTTTTTCTTACTGTGGCCAGTCTGCCAGAAGCGATTTGTCACTAGTTGTGTATCATAAAAGAGTGATCGTTTCTCCTCCCAGGGGTTATTCGAGATATCTTAATCGAAACCCTAGTAACGAGGCATTGGCTACCTTAAGAGAGTCATAGTTACTCGTCCCAATTGCTCACCAAGTCTGCGATTTTTTCTTACAGTGGCCAGTCTGCCAGAAGCGATATGTCACTAGTTGTGTATCATAAAAGAGTCATCGTTACTCCTCCCAGGGGTTATTCGAGATATCTTAATCGAAACCCTAGTAACGAGGCATTGGCTACATTAAGACAGTCATAGTTACTCATCCCAATTGCTCACCCAGTCCAACATTTTTTCTTACTGTGGCCAGTCTGCCAGAAGCGATATGTCACTAGTTGTGTATCATAAAAGAGTCGTCGTTACTCCTCCCAGGGGTTATTCGAGATATCTTAATCGAAACCCTAGTAACGAGGCATTGGCTACCTTAAGAGAGTCATAGTTACTCGTCCCAATTGCTCACCCAGTCCAACATTTTTTCTTACTGCGACCAGTCTGCCAGAAGCGATATGTCAATAGTTGTGTATCATAAAAGAGTGATCGTTTTTCCTCCCAGGGGTTATTCGAGATATCTTAATCGAAACCCTAGTAACGAGGCATTGGCTACCTTAAGAGAGTCATAGTTACTCGTCCCAATTGTGCACCCAGGCTGTCATTTTTTCTTACTGTGGCCAGTCTGCCAGAAGCGATATGTCACTAGTTGTGTATCATAAAAGTGTCATCGTTTCTCCTCCCAGGGGTTATTCGAGATATCTTAATCGAAACCCTAGTAACGAGGCATTGGCTACCTTAAGAGAGTCATAGTTACTCGTCCCAATTGCTCAGCAAGTCTGCCATTTTTTCTTACTGTGGCCAGTCTGCCAGAAGCGATATGTCACTAGTTGTGTATCATAAAAGAGTCATCGTTACTCCTCCCAGGGGTTATTCTAGAAATCTTAATCGAAACCCTAGTAATGAGGCATTGGCTACCTTAAGAGAGTCATAGTTACTCGTCCCAATTGCTCACCCAGTCCAACATTTTTTCTTACTGCGGCCAGTCTGCCAGAAGCGATATGTCACTAGTTGTGTATCATAAAAGAGTCATCGTTTCTCCTCCCAGGGGTTATTCGAGATATCTTAATCAAAACCCTAGTAACGAGGCATTGGCTACCTTAGGAGAGTCATAGTTACTCGTCCCAATTGCTCACCCAGTCTGCCATTTTTTCTTACTGTGGCCAGTCTGCCAGAAGCGATATGTCACTAGTTGTGTATAATAAAAGGGTCATCGTTACTCCTCCCAGGGGTTATTCGAGATATCTTAATCGAAACCCTAGTAACGAGGCATTGGCTACCTTCAGAGAGTCATAGTTACTCGTCCCAATTGCTCACCCAGTCTGCCATTTTTTCTTACTGTGGCCAGACTGCCAGAAGCGATTTGTCACTAGTTGTGTATCATAAAAGAGTGATCGTTTCTCCTCCCAGGGGTTATTCGAGGTATCTTAATCGAAACCCTAGTAACGAGCCATTGGCTACCTTAAGAGAGTCATAGTTACTCGTCCCAATTGCTCACCAAGTCTGCGATTTTTTCTTACGGTGGCCAGTCTGCCAGAAGCGATATGTCACTAGTTGTGTATCATAAAAGAGTCATCGTTACTCCTCCCAGGGGTTATACGAGATATCTTAATCGAAACCCTAGTAACGAGGCATTGGCTACATTAAGACAGTCATAGTTACTCATCCCAATTGCTCACCCAGTCCAACATTTTTTCTTACTGTGGCCAGTCTGCCAGAACCGATATGTCACTAGTTGTGTATCATAAAAGAGTCGTCGTTACTCCTCCCAGGGGTTATTCGAGATATCTTAATCGAAACCCTAGTAACGAGGCATTGGCTACCTTAAGAGAGTCATAGTTACTCGTCCCAATTGCTCACCCAGTCCAACATTTTTTCTTACTGCGACCAGTCTGCCAGAAGCGATATGTCAATAGTTGTGTATCATAAAAAAGTGATCGTTTTTCCTCCCAGGGGTTATTCGAGATATCTTAATCGAAACCCTAGTAACGAGGCATTGGCTACCTTAAGAGAGTCATAGTTACTCGTCCCAATTGTGCACCCAGTCTGTCATTTTTTCTTACTGTGGCCAGTCTGCCAGAAGCGATATGTCACTAGTTGTGTATCATAAAAGTGTCATCGTTTCTCCTCCCAGGGGTTATTCGAGATATCTTAATCGAAACCCTAGTAACGAGGCATTGGCTACCTTAAGAGAGTCATAGTTACTCGTCCCAATTGCTCACCAAGTCTGCCATTTTTTCTTACTGTGGCCAGTCTGCCAGAAGCGATATGTCACTAGTTGTGTATCATAAAAGAGTCATCGTTACTCCTCCCAGGGGTTATTCTAGAAATCTTAATCGAAACCCTAGTAACGAGGCATTGGCTACCTTAAGAGAGTCATAGTTACTCGTCCCAATTGCTCACCCAGTCCAACATTTTTTCTTACTGCGGCCAGTTTGCCAGAAGCGATATGTCACTAGTTGTGTATCATAAAAGAGTCATCGTTTCTCCTCCCAGGGGTTATTCGAGATATCTTAATCAAAACCCTAGTAACGAGGCATTGGCTACCTTAGGAGAGTCATAGTTACTCGTCCCAATTGCTCACCCAGTCTGCCATTTTTTCTTACTGTGGCCAGTCTGCCAGAAGCGATATGTCACTAGTTGTGTATCATAAAAGAGTCGTCGTTACTCCTCCCAGGGGTTATTCGAGATATCTTAATCGAAACCCTAGTAACGAGGCATTGGCTACCTTAAGAGAGTCATAGTTACTCGTCCCAATTGCTCACCCAGTCCAACATTTTTTCTTACTGCGACCAGTGTGCCAGAAGCGATATGTCAATAGTTGTGTATCATAAAAGAGTGATCGTTTCTCCTCCCAGGGGTTATTCGAGATATCTTAATCGAAACCCTAGTAACGAGGCATTGGCTACCTTAAGAAAGTCATAGTTACTCGTCCCTATTGCTCACCCAGTCCAACATTTTTTCTTACTGTGGTCAGTCTGCCAGAACCGATATGTCACAAGTTGTGTATCATAAAAGAGTGATCGTTACTCCTCCCAGGGGTTATTCGATATATTTTAATCGAAATCCTAGTAACGAGGCATTGGCTACTTTAAGAGACTCATAGTTAGTCGTCCCAATTGATAACCCTGTAAAACGTTTTTTCTTACTGCGGCCAGTCTGCCAGAAGCGATATGTCACTAGTTGTGTATAATAAAAGGGTCATCGTTACTCCTCCCAGGGGTTATTCGAGATATCTTAATCGAAACCCTAGTAACGAGGCATTGGCTACCTTAAGAGAGTCATAGTTACTCGTCCCAATTGCTCACCAAGTCTGCCATTTTTTCTTACTGTGGCCAGTCTGCCAGAAGCGATATGTCACTAGTTGTGTATCATAAAAGAGTCATCGTTACTCCTCCCAGGTGTTATTCTAGAAATCTTAATCGAAACCCTAGTAACGAGGCATTGGCTACCTTAAGAGAGTCATAGTTACTCGTCCCAATTGCTCACCCAGTCAAACATTTTTTCTTACTGCGGCCAGTCTGCCAGAAGCGATATGTCACTAGTTGTGTATCATAAAAGAGTCATCGTTTCTCCTCCCAGGGGTTATTCGAGATATCTTAATCAAAACCCTAGTAACGAGGCATTGGCTACGTTAGGAGAGTCATAGTTACTCGTCCCAATTGCTCACCCAGTCTGCCATTTTTTCTTACTGTGGCCAGTCTGCCAGAAGCGATATGTCACTAGTTGTGTATCATAAAAGAGTCGTCGTTACTCCTCCCAGGGGTTATTCGAGATATCTTAATCGAAACCCTAGTAACGAGGCATTGGCTACCTTAAGAGAGTCATAGTTACTCGTCCCAATTGCTCACCCAGTATAACATTTTTTCTTACTGCGACCAGTCTGCCAGAAGCGATATGTCAATAGTTGTGTATCATAAAAGAGTGATCGTTTCTCCTCCCAGAGGTTATTCGAGATATCTTAATCGAAACCCTAGTAACGAGGCATTGGCTACCTTAAGAAAGTCATAGTTACTCGTCCCTATTGCTCACCCAGTCCAACATTTTTTCTTACTGTGGTCAGTCTGCCAGAACCGATATGTCACAAGTTGTGTATCATAAAAGAGTGATCGTTACTCCTCCCAGGGGTTATTCGATATATTTTAATCGAAATCCTAGTAACGAGGCATGGGCTACTTTAAGAGACTCATAGTTAGTCGTCCCAATTGATAACCCTGTAAAACGTTTTTTCTTACTGCGGCCAGTCTGCCAGAAGCGATATGTCACTAGTTGTGTATAATAAAAGGGTCATCGTTACTCCTCCCAGGGGTTATTCGAGATATCTTAATCGAAACCCTAGTAACGAGGCATTGGCTACCTTAAGAGAGTCATAGTTACTCGTCCCAATTGCTCACCCATTCTGCCATTTTTTCTTACTGTGGCCAGTCTGCCAGAAGCGATTTGTCACTAGTTGTGTATCATAAAAGAGTGATCGTTTCTCCTCCCAGGGGTTATTCGAGATATCTTAATCGAAACTCTAGTAACGAGGCATTGGCTACCTTAAGAGAGTTATAGTTACTCGTCCCAATTGCTCACCAAGTCTGCGATTTTTTCTTACGGTGACCAGTCTGCCAGAAGCGATATGTCACTAGTTGTGTATCATAAAAGAGTCATCGTTACTCCTCCCAGGGGTTATTCGAGATATCTTAATCGAAACCCTAGTAACGAGGCATTGGCTACATTAAGACAGTCATAGTTACTCATCCCAATTGCTCACCCAGTCCAACATTTTTTCTTACTGTGGCCAGTCTGCCAGAACCGATATGTCACTAGTTGTGTATCATAAAAGAGTCGTCGTTACTCCTCCCAGGGGTTATTCGAGATATCTTAATCGAAACCCTAGTAACGAGGCATTGGCTACCTTAAGAGAGTCATAGTTACTTGTCCCAATTGCTCACCCAGTCCAACATTTTTTCTTACTGCGACCAGTCTGCCAGAAGCGATATGTCACTAGTTGTGTATCATAAAAGAGTGATCGTTTCTCCTCCCATGGGTTATTCGAGATATCTTAATCGAAACCCTAGTAACGAGGCATAGGCTACCTTAAGAGAGTCATAGTTACTCGTCCCAATTGCTCACCCAGTCCAACATTTTTTCTTACTGCGACCAGTCTGCCAGAAGCGATATGTCAATAGTTGTGTATCATAAAAGAGTGATCGTTTCTCCTCCCAGGGGTTATTCGAGATATCTTAATCGAAACCCTAGTAACGAGGCATTGGCTACCTTAAGAAAGTCATAGTTACTCGTCCCTATTGCTCACCCAGTCCAACATTTTTTCTTACTGCGACCAGTCTGCCAGAAGCGATATGTCACTAGTTGTGTATCATAAAAGAGTCATCGTTACTCCTCCCAGGTGTTATTCTAGAAATCTTAATCGAAACCCTAGTAACGAGGCATTGGCTACCTTAAGAGAGTCATAGTTACTCGTCCCAATTGCTCACCCAGTCAAACATTTTTTCTTACTGCGGCCAGTCTGCCAGAAGCGATATGTCACTAGTTGTGTATCATAAAAGAGTCATCGTTTCTCCTCCCAGGGGTTATTCGAGATATCTTAATCAAAACCCTAGTAACGAGGCATTGGCTACGTTAGGAGAGTCATAGTTACTCGTCCCAATTGCTCACCCAGTCTGCCATTTTTTCTTACTGTGGCCAGTCTGCCAGAAGCGATATGTCACTAGTTGTGTATCATAAAAGAGTCGTCGTTACTCCTCCCAGGGGTTATTCGAGATATCTTAATCGAAACCCTAGTAACGAGGCATTGGCTACCTTAAGAGAGTCATAGTTACTCGTCCCAATTGCTCACCCAGTATAACATTTTTTCTTACTGCGACCAGTCTGCCAGAAGCGATATGTCAATAGTTGTGTATCATAAAAGAGTGATCGTTTCTCCTCCCAGAGGTTATTCGAGATATCTTAATCGAAACCCTAGTAACGAGGCATTGGCTACCTTAAGAAAGTCATAGTTACTCGTCCCTATTGCTCACCCAGTCCAACATTTTTTCTTACTGTGGTCAGTCTGCCAGAACCGATATGTCACAAGTTGTGTATCATAAAAGAGTGATCGTTACTCCTCCCAGGGGTTATTCGATATATTTTAATCGAAATCCTAGTAACGAGGCATGGGCTACTTTAAGAGACTCATAGTTAGTCGTCCCAATTGATAACCCTGTAAAACGTTTTTTCTTACTGCGGCCAGTCTGCCAGAAGCGATATGTCACTAGTTGTGTATAATAAAAGGGTCATCGTTACTCCTCCCAGGGGTTATTCGAGATATCTTAATCGAAACCCTAGTAACGAGGCATTGGCTACCTTAAGAGAGTCATAGTTACTCGTCCCAATTGCTCACCCATTCTGCCATTTTTTCTTACCGTGGCCAGTCTGCCAGAAGCGATTTGTCACTAGTTGTGTATCATAAAAGAGTGATCGTTTCTCCTCCCAGGGGTTATTCGAGATATCTTAATCGAAACTCTAGTAACGAGGCATTGGCTACCTTAAGAGAGTTATAGTTACTCGTCCCAATTGCTCACCAAGTCTGCGATTTTTTCTTACGGTGACCAGTCTGCCAGAAGCGATATGTCACTAGTTGTGTATCATAAAAGAGTCATCGTTACTCCTCCCAGGGGTTATTCGAGATATCTTAATCGAAACCCTAGTAACGAGGCATTGGCTACATTAAGACAGTCATAGTTACTCATCCCAATTGCTCACCCAGTCCAACATTTTTTCTTACTGTGGCCAGTCTGCCAGAACCGATATGTCACTAGTTGTGTATCATAAAAGAGTCGTCGTTACTCCTCCCAGGGGTTATTCGAGATATCTTAATCGAAACCCTAGTAACGAGGCATTGGCTACCTTAAGAGAGTCATAGTTACTTGTCCCAATTGCTCACCCAGTCCAACATTTTTTCTTACTGCGACCAGTCTGCCAGAAGCGATATGTCACTAGTTGTGTATCATAAAAGAGTGATCGTTTCTCCTCCCATGGGTTATTCGAGATATCTTAATCGAAACCCTAGTAACGAGGCATAGGCTACCTTAAGAGAGTCATAGTTACTCGTCCCAATTGCTCACCCAGTCCAACATTTTTTCTTACTGCGACCAGTCTGCCAGAAGCGATATGTCAATAGTTGTGTATCATAAAAGAGTGATCGTTTCTCCTCCCAGGGGTTATTCGAGATATCTTAATCGAAACCCTAGTAACGAGGCATTGGCTACCTTAAGAAAGTCATAGTTACTCGTCCCTATTGCTCACCCAGTCCAACATTTTTTCTTACTGTGGTCAGTCTGCCAGAACCGATATGTCACAAGTTGTGTATCATAAAAGAGTGATCGTTACTCCTCCCAGGGGTTATTCGAGATATCTTAATCGAAACCCTAGTAACGAGGCATTGGCTACATTAAGACAGTCATAGTTACTCATCCCAATTGCTCACCCAGTCCAACATTTTTTCTTACTGTGGCCAGTCTGCCAGAACCGATATGTCACTAGTTGTGTATCATAAAAGAGTCGTCGTTACTCCTCCCAGGGGTTATTCGAGATATCTTAATCGAAACCCTAGTAACGAGGCATTGGCTACCTTAAGAGAGTCATAGTTACTTGTCCCAATTGCTCACCCAGTCCAACATTTTTTCTTACTGCGACCAGTCTGCCAGAAGCGATTTGTCACTAGTTGTGTATCATAAAAGAGTGATCGTTTCTCCTCCCAGGGGTTATTCGAGATATCTTAATCGAAACCCTAGTAACGAGGCATTGGCTACCTTAAGAGAGTCATAGTTACTCGTCCCAATTGCTCACCAAGTCTGCGATTTTTTCTTACGGTGGCCAGTCTGCCAGAAGCGATATGTCACTAGTTGTGTATCATAAAAGAGTCATCGTTACTCCTCCCAGGGGTTATTCGAGATATCTTAATCGAAACCCTAGTAACGAGGCATTGGCTACATTAAGACAGTCATAGTTACTCATCCCAATTGCTCACCCAGTCCAACATTTTTTCTTACTGTGGCCAGTCTGCCAGAACCGATATGTCACTAGTTGTGTATCATAAAAGAGTCGTCGTTACTCCTCCCAGGGGTTATTCGAGATATCTTAATCGAAACTCTAGTAACGAGGCATTGGCTACCTTAAGAGAGTCATAGTTACTCGTCCCAATTGCTCACCCAGTCCAACATTTTTTCTTACTGCGACCAGTCTGCCAGAAGCGATATGTCAATAGTTGTGTATCATAGAAGAGTGATCGTTTTTCCTCCCAGGGGTTATTCGAGATATCTTAATCGAAACCCTAGTAACGAGGCATTGGCTACCTTAAGAGAGTCATAGTTACTCGTCCCAATTGTGCACCCAGTCTGTCATTTTTTCTTACTGTGGCCAGTCTGCCAGAAGCGATATGTCACTAGTTGTGTATCATAAAAGTGTCATCGTTTCTCCTCCCAGGGGTTATTCGAGATATCTTAATCGAAACCCTAGTAACGAGGCATTGGCTACCTTAAGAGAGTCATAGTTACTCGTCCCAATTGCTCACCAAGTCTGCCATTTTTTCTTACTGTGGCCAGTCTGCCAGAAGCGATATGTCACTAGTTGTGTATCATAAAAGAGTCATCGTTACTCCTCCCAGGGGTTATTCTAGAAATCTTAATCGAAACCCTAGTAACGAGGCATTGGCTACCTTAAGAGAGTCATAGTTACTCGTCCCAATTGCTCACCCAGTCCAACATTTTTTCTTACTGCGGCCAGTTTGCCAGAAGCGATATGTCACTAGTTGTGTATCATAAAAGAGTCATCGTTTCTCCTCCCAGGGGTTATTCGAGATATCTTAATCAAAACCCTAGTAACGAGGCATTGGCTACCTTAAGAGAGTCATAGTTACTCGTCCCAATTGCTCACCCAGTCTGCCATTTTTTCTTACTGTGGCCAGTCTGCCAGAAGCGATATGTCACTAGTTGTGTATCATAAAAGAGTGATCGTTTCTCCTCCCAGGTGTTATTCGAGATATCTTAATCGAAACCCTAGTAACGAGGCATTGGCTACCTTAAGAAAGTCATAGTTACTCGTCCCTATTGCTCACCCAGTCCAACATTTTTTCTTACTGTGGTCAGTCTGCCAGAACCGATACGTCACAAGTTGTGTATCATAAAAGAGTGATCGTTACTCCTCCCAGGGGTTATTCGATATATTTTAATCGAAATCCTAGTAACGAGGCATTGGCTACTTTAAGAGACTCATAGTTAGTCGTCCCAATTGATAACCCTGTAAAACGTTTTTTCTTACTGTGGCCAGTCTGCCAGAAGCGATATGTCACTAGTTGTGTATCATAAAAGAGTCATCGTTACTCCTCCCAGGGGTTATTCTAGAAATCTTAATCGAAACCCTAGTAACGAGGCATTGGCTACCTTAAGAGAGTCATAGTTACTCGTCCCAATTGCTCACCCAGTCAAACATTTTTTCTTACTGCGGCCAGTCTGCCAGAAGCGATATGTCACTAGTTGTGTATCATAAAAGAGTCATCGTTTCTCCTCCCAGGGGTTATTCGAGATATCTTAATCAAAACCCTAGTAACGAGGCATTGGCTACGTTAGGAGAGTCATAGTTACTCGTCCCAATTGCTCACCCAGTCTGCCATTTTTTCTTACTGTGGCCAGTCTGCCAGAAGCGATATGTCACTAGTTGTGTATCATAAAAGAGTCGTCGTTACTCCTCCCAGGGGTTATTCGAGATATCTTAATCGAAACCCTAGTAACGAGGCATTGGCTACCTTAAGAGAGTCATAGTTACTCGTCCCAATTGCTCACCCAGTCTGCCATTTTTTCTTACTGTGGCCAGTCTGCCAGAAGCGATTTGTCACTAGTTGTGTATCATAAAAGAGTGATCGTTTCTCCTCCCAGGGGTTATTCGAGATATCTTAATCGAAACCCTAGTAACGAGGCATTGGCTACCTTAAGAGAGTTATAGTTACTCGTCCCAATTGCTCACCAAGTCTGCGATTTTTTCTTACGGTGGCCAGTCTGCCAGAAGCGATATGTCACTAGTTGTGTATCATAAAAGAGTCATCGTTACTCCTCCCAGGGGTTATTCGAGATATCTTAATCGAAACCCTAGTAACGAGGCATTGGCTACATTAAGACAGTCATAGTTACTCATCCCAATTGCTCACCCAGTCCAACATTTTTTCTTACTGTGGCCAGTCTGCCAGAACCGATATGTCACTAGTTGTGTATCATAAAAGAGTCGTCGTTACTCCTCCCAGGGGTTATTCGAGATATCTTAATCGAAACCCTAGTAACGAGGCATTGGCTACCTTAGGAGAGTCATAGTTACTTGTCCCAATTGCTCACCCAGTCCAACATTTTTTCTTACTGCGACCAGTCTGCCAGAAGCGATATGTCACTAGTTGTGTATCATAAAAGAGTGATCGTTTCTCCTCCCATGGGTTATTCGAGATATCTTAATCGAAACCCTAGTAACGAGGCATAGGCTACCTTAAGAGAGTCATAGTTACTCGTCCCAATTGCTCACCCAGTCCAACATTTTTTCTTACTGCGACCAGTCTGCCAGAAGCGATATGTCAATAGTTGTGTATCATAAAAGAGTGATCGTTTCTCCTCCCAGGGGTTATTCGAGATATCTTAATCGAAACCCTAGTAACGAGGCATTGGCTACCTTAAGAAAGTCATAGTTACTCGTCCCTATTGCTCACCCAGTCCAACATTTTTTCTTACTGTGGTCAGTCTGCCAGAACCGATATGTCACAAGTTGTGTATCATAAAAGAGTGATCGTTACTCCTCCCAGGGGTTATTCGAGATATCTTAATCGAAACCCTAGTAACGAGGCATTGGCTACATTAAGACAGTCATAGTTACTCATCCCAATTGCTCACCCAGTCCAACATTTTTTCTTACTGTGGCCAGTCTGCCGGAACCGATATGTCACTAGTTGTGTATCATAAAAGAGTCGTCGTTACTCCTCCCAGGGGTTATTCGAGATATCTTAATCGAAACCCTAGTAACGAGGCATTGGCTACCTTAAGAGAGTCATAGTTACTTGTCCCAATTGCTCACCCAGTCCAACATTTTTTCTTACTGCGACCAGTCTGCCAGAAGCGATTTGTCACTAGTTGTGTATCATAAAAGAGTGATCGTTTCTCCTCCCAGGGGTTATTCGAGATATCTTAATCGAAACCCTAGTAACGAGGCATTGGCTACCTTAAGAGAGTCATAGTTACTCGTCCCAATTGCTCACCAAGTCTGCGATTTTTTCTTACGGTGGCCAGTCTGCCAGAAGCGATATGTCACTAGTTGTGTATCATAAAAGAGTCATCGTTACTCCTCCCAGGGGTTATTCGAGATATCTTAATCGAAACCCTAGTAACGAGGCATTGGCTACATTAAGACAGTCATAGTTACTCATCCCAATTGCTCACCCAGTCCAACATTTTTTCTTACTGTGGCCAGTCTGCCAGAAGCGATATGTCACTAGTTGTGTATCATAAAAGAGTCGTCGTTACTCCTCCCAGGGGTTATTCGAGATATCTTAATCGAAACCCTAGTAACGAGGCATTGGCTACCTTAAGAGAGTCATAGTTACTCGTCCCAATTGCTCACCCAGTCCAACATTTTTTCTTACTGCGACCAGTCTGCCAGAAGCGATATGTCAATAGTTGTGTATCATAAAAGAGTGATCGTTTTTCCTCAAAGGGGTTATTCGAGATATCTTAATCGAAACCCTAGTAACGAGGCATTGGCTACCTTAAGAGAGTCATAGTTACTCGTCCCAATTGTGCACCCAGTCTGTCATTTTTTCTTACTGTGGCCAGTCTGCCAGAAGCGATATGTCACTAGTTGTGTATCATAAAAGTGTCATCGTTTCTCCTCCCAGGGGTTATTCGAGATATCTTAATCGAAACCCTAGTAACGAGGCATTGGCTACCTTAAGAGAGTCATAGTTACTCGTCCCAATTGCTCAGCAAGTCTGCCATTTTTTCTTACTGTGGCCAGTCTGCCAGAAGCGATATGTCACTAGTTGTGTATCATAAAAGAGTCATCGTTACTCCTCCCAGGGGTTATTCTAGAAATCTTAATCGAAACCCTAGTAATGAGGCATTGGCTACCTTAAGAGAGTCATAGTTACTCGTCCCAATTGCTCACCCAGTCCAACATTTTTTCTTACTGCGGTCAGTCTGCCAGAAGCGATATGTCACTAGTTGTGTATCATAAAAGGGTCATCGTTTCTCCTCCCAGGGGTTATTCGAGATATCTTAATCAAAACCCTAGTAACGAGGCATTGGCTACCTTAGGAGAGTCATAGTTACTCGTCCCAATTGCTCACCCAGTCTGCCATTTTTTCTTACTGTGGCCAGTCTGCCAGAAGCGATATGTCACTAGTTGTGTATAATAAAAGGGTCATCGTTACTCCTCCCAGGGGTTATTCGAGATATCTTAATCGAAACCCTAGTAACGAGGCATTGGCTACCTTAAGAGAGTCATAGTTACTCGTCCCAATTGCTCACCCAGTCTGCCATTTTTTCTTACTGTGGCCAGTCTGCCAGAAGCGATTTGTCACTAGTTGTGTATCATAAAAGAGTGATCGTTTCTCCTCCCAGGGGTTATTCGAGGTATCTTAATCGAAACCCTAGTAACGAGCCATTGGCTACCTTAAGAGAGTCATAGTTACTCGTCCCAATTGCTCACCAAGTCTGCGATTTTTTCTTACGGTGGCCAGTCTGCCAGAAGCGATATGTCACTAGTTGTGTATCATAAAAGAGTCATCGTTACTCCTCCCAGGGGTTATTCGAGATATCTTAATCGAAACCCTAGTAATGAGGCATTGGCTACATTAAGACAGTCATAGTTACTCATCCCAATTGCTCACCCAGTCCAACATTTTTTCTTACTGTGGCCAGTCTGCCAGAAGCGATATGTCACTAGTTGTGTATCATAAAAGAGTCGTCGTTACTCCTCCCAGGGGTTATTCGAGATATCTTAATCGAAACCCTAGTAACGAGGCATTGGCTACCTTAAGAGAGTCATAGTTACTCGTCCCAATTGCTCACCCAGTCCAACATTTTTTCTTACTGCGACCAGTCTGCCAGAAGCGATATGTCAATAGTTGTGTATCATAAAAGAGTGATCGTTTTTCCTCCCAGGGGTTATTCGAGATATCTTAATCGAAACCCTAGTAACGAGGCATTGGCTACCTTAAGAGGTCATAGTTACTCGTCCCAATTGTGCACCCAGTCTGTCATTTTTTCTTACTGTGGCCAGTCTGCCAGAAGCGATATGTCACTAGTTGTGTATCATAAAAGTGTCATCGTTTCTCCTCCCAGGGGTTATTCGAGATATCTTAATCGAAACCCTAGTAACGAGGCATTGGCTACCTTAAGAGAGTCATAGTTACTCGTCCCAATTGCTCACCAAGTCTGCCATTTTTTCTTACTGTGGCCAGTCTGCCAGAAGCGATATGTCACTAGTTGTGTATCATAAAAGAGTGATCGTTTCTCCTCCCAGGGGTTATTCGAGATATCTTAATCGAAACCCTAGTAACGAGGCATTGGCTACCTTAAGAGAGTCATAGTTACTCGTCCCAATTGCTCACCAAGTCTGCGATTTTTTCTTACGGTGGCCAGTCTGCCAGAAGCGATATGTCTCTAGTTGTGTATCATAAAAGAGTCATCGTTACTCCTCCCAGGGGTTATTCGAGATATCTTAATCGAAACCCTAGTAACGAGGCATTGGCTACATTAAGACAGTCATAGTTACTCATCCCAATTGCTCACCCAGTCCAACATTTTTTCTTACTGTGGCCAGTCTGCCAGAAGCGATATGTCACTAGTTGTGTATCATAAAAGAGTCATCGTTTCTCCTCCCAGGGGTTATTCGAGATATCTTAATCAAAACCCTAGTAACGAGGCATTGGCTACGTTAGGAGAGTCATAGTTACTCGTCCCAATTGCTCACCCAGTCTGCCATTTTTTCTTACTGTGGCCAGTCTGCCAGAAGCGATATGTCACTAGTTGTGTATCATAAAAGAGTCGTCGTTACTCCTCCCAGGGGTTATTCGAGATATCTTAATCGAAACCCTAGTAACGAGGCATTGGCTACCTTAAGAGAGTCATAGTTACTCGTCCCAATTGCTCACCCAGTCTGCCATTTTTTCTTACTGTGGCCAGTCTGCCAGAAGCGATTTGTCACTAGTTGTGTATCATAAAAGAGTGATCGTTTCTCCTCCCAGGGGTTATTCGAGATATCTTAATCGAAACCCTAGTAACGAGGCATTGGCTACCTTAAGAGAGTTATAGTTACTCGTCCCAATTGCTCACCAAGTCTGCGATTTTTTCTTACGGTGGCCAGTCTGCCAGAAGCGATATGTCACTAGTTGTGTATCATAAAATAGTCATCGTTACTCCTCCCAGGGGTTATTCGAGATATCTTAATCGAAACCCTAGTAACGAGGCATTGGCTACATTAAGACAGTCATAGTTACTCATCCCAATTGCTCACCCAGTCCAACATTTTTTCTTACTGTGGCCAGTCTGCCAGAACCGATATGTCACTAGTTGTGTATCATAAAAGAGTCGTCGTTACTCCTCCCAGGGGTTATTCGAGATATCTTAATCGAAACCCTAGTAACGAGGCATTGGCTACCTTAAGAGAGTCATAGTTACTTGTCCCAATTGCTCACCCAGTCCAACATTTTTTCTTACTGCGACCAGTCTGCCAGAAGCGATATGTCACTAGTTGTGTATCATAAAAGAGTGATCGTTTCTCCTCCCATGGGTTATTCGAGATATCTTAATCGAAACCCTAGTAACGAGGCATAGGCTACCTTAAGAGAGTCATAGTTACTCGTCCCAATTGCTCACCCAGTCCATCATTTTTTCTTACTGCGACCAGTCTGCCAGAAGCGATATGTCAATAGTTGTGTATCATAAAAGAGTGATCGTTTCTCCTCCCAGGGGTTATTCGAGATATCTTAATCGAAACCCTAGTAACGAGGCATTGGCTACCTTAAGAAAGTCATAGTTACTCGTCCCTATTGCTCACCCAGTCCAACATTTTTTCTTACTGTGGTCAGTCTGCCAGAACCGATATGTCACAAGTTGTGTATCATAAAAGAGTGATCGTTACTCCTCCCAGGGGTTATTCGAGATATCTTAATCGAAACCCTAGTAACGAGGCATTGGCTACATTAAGACAGTCATAGTTACTCATCCCAATTGCTCACCCAGTCCAACATTTTTTCTTACTGTGGCCAGTCTGCCGGAACCGATATGTCACTAGTTGTGTATCATAAAAGAGTCGTCGTTACTCCTCCCAGGGGTTATTCGAGATATCTTAATCGAAACCCTAGTAACGAGGCATTGGCTACCTTAAGAGAGTCATAGTTACTTGTCCCAAATGCTCACCCAGTCCAACATATTTTCTTACTGCGACCAGTCTGCCAGAAGCGATTTGTCACTAGTTGTGTATCATAAAAGAGTGATCGTTTCTCCTCGCAGGGGTTATTCGAGATATCTTAATCGAAACCCTAGTAACGAGGCATTGGCTACCTTAAGAGAGTCATAGTTACTCGTCCCAATTGCTCACCAAGTCTGCGATTTTTTCTTACGGTGGCCAGTCTGCCAGAAGCGATATGTCACTAGTTGTGTATCATAAAAGAGTCATCGTTACTCCTCCCAGGGGTTATTCGAGATATCTTAATCGAAACCCTAGTAACGAGGCATTGGCTACATTAAGACAGTCATAGTTACTCATCCCAATTGCTCACCCAGTCCAACATTTTTTCTTACTGTGGCCAGTCTGCCAGAAGCGATATGTCACTAGTTGTGTATCATAAAAGAGTCGTCGTTACTCCTCCCAGGGGTTATTCGAGATATCTTAATCGAAACCCTAGTAACGAGGCATTGGCTACCTTAAGAGAGTCATAGTTACTCGTCCCAATTGCTCACCCAGTCCAACATTTTTTCTTACTGCGACCAGTCTGCCAGAAGCGATATGTCAATAGTTGTGTATCATAAAAGAGTGATCGTTTTTCCTCCCAGGGGTTATTCGAGATATCTTAATCGAAACCCTAGTAACGAGGCATTGGCTACCTTAAGAGAGTCATAGTTACTCGTCCCAATTGTGCACCCAGTCTGTCATTTTTTCTTACTGTGGCCAGTCTGCCAGAAGCGATATGTCACTAGTTGTGTATCATAAAAGTGTCATCGTTTCTCCTCCCAGGGGTTATTCAAGATATCTTAATCGAAACCCTAGTAACGAGGCATTGGCTACCTTAAGGAGTCATAGTTACTCGTCCCAATTGCTCAGCAAGTCTGCCATTTTTTCTTACTGTGGCCAGTCTGCCAGAAGCGATATGTCACTAGTTGTGTATCATAAAAGAGTCATCGTTACTCCTCCCAGGGGTTATTCTAGAAATCTTAATCGAAACCCTAGTAATGAGGCATTGGCTACCTTAAGAGAGTCATAGTTACTCGTCCCAATTGCTCACCCAGTCCAACATTTTTTCTTACTGCGGCCAGTTTGCCAGAAGCGATATGTCACTAGTTGTGTATCATAAAAGAGTCATCGTTTCTCCTCCCAGGGGTTATTCGAGATATCTTAATCAAAACCCTAGTAACGAGGCATTGGCTACCTTAGGAGAGTCATAGTTACTCGTCCCAATTGCTCACCCAGTCTGCCATTTTTTCTTACTGTGGCCAGTCTGCCAGAAGCGATATGTCACTAGTTGTGTATAATAAAAGGGTCATCGTTACTCCTCCCAGGGGTTATTCGAGATATCTTAATCGAAACCCTAGTAACGAGGCATTGGCTACCTTAAGAGAGTCATAGTTACTCGTCCCAATTGCTCACCCAGTCTGCCATTTTTTCTTACTGTGGCCAGTCTGCCAGAAGCGATTTGTCACTAGTTGTGTATCATAAAAGAGTGATCGTTTCTCCTCCCAGGGGTTATTCGAGGTATCTTAATCGAAACCCTAGTAACGAGCCATTGGCTACCTTAAGAGAGTCATAGTTACTCGTCCCAATTGCTCACCAAGTCTGCGATTTTTTCTTACGGTGGCCAGTCTGCCAGAAGCGATATGTCACTAGTTGTGTATCATAAAAGAGTCATCGTTACTCCTCCCAGGGGTTATTCGAGATATCTTAATCGAAACCCTAGTAATGAGGCATTGGCTACATTAAGACAGTCATAGTTACTCATCCCAATTGCTCACCCAGTCCAACATTTTTTCTTACTGTGGCCAGTCTGCCAGAAGCGATATGTCACTAGTTGTGTATCATAAAAGAGTCGTCGTTACTCCTCCCAGGGGTTATTCGAGATATCTTAATCGAAACCCTAGTAACGAGGCATTGGCTACCTTAAGAGAGTCATAGTTACTCGTCCCAATTGCTCACCCAGTCCAACATTTTTTCTTACTGCGACCAGTCTGCCAGAAGCGATATGTCAATAGTTGTGTATCATAAAAGAGTGATCGTTTTTCCTCCCAGGGGTTATTCGAGATATCTTAATCGAAACCCTAGTAACGAGGCATTGGCTACCTTAAGAGGTCGTAGTTACTCGTCCCAATTGTGCACCCAGTCTGTCATTTTTTCTTACTGTGGCCAGTCTGCCAGAAGCGATATGTCACTAGTTGTGTATCATAAAAGTGTCATCGTTTCTCCTCCCAGGGGTTATTCGAGATATCTTAATCGAAACCCTAGTAACGAGGCATTGGCTACCTTAAGAGAGTCATAGTTACTCGTCCCAATTGCTCACCAAGTCTGCCATTTTTTCTTACTGTGGCCAGTCTGCCAGAAGCGATATGTCACTAGTTGTGTATCATAAAAGAGTCATCGTTACTCCTCCCAGGGGTTATTCTAGAAATCTTAATCGAAACCCTAGTAACGAGGCATTGGCTACCTTAAGAGAGTCATAGTTACTCGTCCCAATTGCTCACCCAGTCCAACATTTTTTCTTACTGCGGCCAGTTTGCCAGAAGCGATATGTCACTAGTTGTGTATCATAAAAGAGTCATCGTTTCTCCTCCCAGGGGTTATTCGAGATATCTTAATCAAAACCCTAGTAACGAGGCATTGGCTACCTTAGGAGAGTCATAGTTACTCGTCCCAATTGCACACCCAGTCTGCCATTTTTTCTTACTGTGGCCAGTCTGCCAGAAGCGATATGTCACTAGTTGTGTATCATAAAAGAGTCGTCGTTACTCCTCCCAGGGGTTATTCGAGATATCTTAATCGAAACCCTAGTAACGAGGCATTGGCTACCTTAAGAGAGTCATAGTTACTCGTCCCAATTGCTCACCCAGTCCAACATTTTTTCTTACTGCGACCAGTGTGCCAGAAGCGATATGTCAATAGTTGTGTATCATAAAAGAGTGATCGTTTCTCCTCCCAGGGGTTATTCGAGATATCTTAATCGAAACCCTAGTAACGAGGCATTGGCTACCTTAAGAAAGTCATAGTTACTCGTCCCTATTGCTCACCCAGTCCAACAATTTTTCTTACTGTGGTCAGTCTGCCAGAACCGATATGTCACAAGTTGTGTATCATAAAAGAGTGATCGTTACTCCTCCCAGGGGTTATTCGATATATTTTAATCGAAATCCTAGTAACGAGGCATTGGCTACTTTAAGAGACTCATAGTTAGTCGTCCCAATTGATAACCCTGTAAAACGTTTTTTCTTACTGCGGCCAGTCTGCCAGAAGCGATATGTCACTAGTTGTGTATAATAAAAGGGTCATCGTTACTCCTCCCAGGGGTTATTCGAGATATCTTAATCGAAACCCTAGTAACGAGAAATTGGCTACCTTAAGAGAGTCATAGTTACTCGTCCCAATTGCTCACCAAGTCTGCCATTTTTTCTTACTGTGGCCAGTCTGCCAGAAGCGATATGTCACTAGTTGTGTATCATAAAAGAGTCATCGTTACTCCTCCCAGGGGTTATTCTAGAAATCTTAATCGAAACCCTAGTAACGAGGCATTGGCTACCTTAAGAGAGTCATAGTTACTCGTCCTAATTGCTCACCCAGTCCAACATTTTTTCTTACTGCGGCCAGTTTGCCAGAAGCGATATGTCACTAGTTGTGTATCATAAAAGAGTCATCGTTTCTCCTCCGAGGGGTTATTCGAGATATCTTAATCAAAACCCTAGTAACGAGGCATTGGCTACCTTAGGAGAGTCATAGTTACTCGTCCCAATTGCTCACCCAGTCTGCCATTTTTTCTTACTGTGGCCAGTCTGCCAGAAGCGATATGTCACTAGTTGTGTATCATAAAAGAGTCGTCGTTACTCCTCCCAGGGGTTATTCGAGATATCTTAATCGAAACCCTAGTAACGAGGCATTGGCTACCTTAAGAGAGTCATAGTTACTCGTCCCAATTGCTCACCCAGTCCAACATTTTTTCTTACTGCGACCAGTGTGCCAGAAGCGATATGTCAATAGTTGTGTATCATAAAAGAGTGATCGTTTCTCCTCCCAGGGGTTATTCGAGATATCTTAATCGAAACCCTAGTAACGAGGCATTGGCTACCTTAAGAAAGTCATAGTTACTCGTCCCTATTGCTCACCCAGTCCAACATTTTTTCTTACTGTGGTCAGTCTGCCAGAACCGATATGTCACAAGTTGTGTATCATAAAAGAGTGATCGTTACTCCTCCCAGGGGTTATTCGATATATTTTAATCGAAATCCTAGTAACGAGGCATTGGCTACTTTAAGAGACTCATAGTTAGTCGTCCCAATTGATAACCCTGTAAAACGTTTTTTCTTACTGCGGCCAGTCTGCCAGAAGCGATATGTCACTAGTTGTGTATAATAAAAGGGTCATCGTTACTCCTCCCAGGGGTTATTCGAGATATCTTAATCGAAACCCTAGTAACGAGGCATTGGCTACCTTAAGAGAGTCATAGTTACTCGTCCCAATTGCTCACCCAGTCTGCCATTTTTTCTTACTGTGGCCAGTCTGCCAGAAGCGATTTGTCACTAGTTGTGTATCATAAAAGAGTGATCGTTTCTCCTCCCAGGGGTTATTCGAGATATCTTAATCGAAACCCTAGTAACGAGGCATTGGCTACCTTAAGAGAGTTATAGTTGCTCGTCCCAATTGCTCACCAAGTCTGCGATTTTTTCTTACGGTGGCCAGTCTGCCAGAAGCGATATGTCACTAGTTGTGTATCATAAAAGAGTCATCGTTACTCCTCCCAGGGGTTATTCGAGATATCTTAATCGAAACCCTAGTAACGAGGCATTGGCTACATTAAGACAGTCATAGTTACTCATCCCAATTGCTCACCCAGTCCAACATTTTTTCTTACTGTGGCCAGTCTGCCAGAACCGATATGTCACTAGTTGTGTATCATAAAAGAGTCGTCGTTACTCCTCCCAGGGGTTATTCGAGATATCTTAATCGAAACCCTAGTAACGAGGCATTGGCTACCTTAAGAGAGTCATAGTTACTTGTCCCAATTGCTCACCCAGTCCAACATTTTTTCTTACTGCGACCAGTCTGCCAGAAGCGATATGTCACTAGTTGTGTATCATAAAAGAGTGATCGTTTCTCCTCCCATGGGTTATTCGAGATATCTTAATCGAAACCCTAGTAACGAGGCATAGGCTACCTTAAGAGAGTCATAGTTACTCGTCCCAATTGCTCACCCCGTCCAACATTTTTTCTTACTGCGACCAGTCTGCCAGAAGCGATATGTCAATAGTTGTGTATCATAAAAGAGTGATCGTTTCTCCTCCCAGGGGTTATTCGAGATATCTTAATCGAAACCCTAGTAACGAGGCATTGGCTACCTAAAGAAAGTCATAGTTACTCGTCCCTATTGCTCACCCAGTCCAACATTTTTTCTTACTGTGGTCAGTCTGCCAGAACCGATATGTCACAAGTTGTGTATCATAAAAGAGTGATCGTTACTCCTCCCAGGGGTTATTCGATATATTTTAATCGAAATCCTAGTAACGAGGCATTGGCTACTTTAAGAGACTCATAGTTAGTCGTCCCAATTGATAACCCTGTAAAACGTTTTTTCTTACTACGGCCAGTCTGCCAGAAGCGATATGTCACTAGTTGTGTATAATAAAAGGGTCATCGTTACTCCTCCCAGGGGTTATTCGAGATATCTTAATCGAAACCCTAGTAACGAGGCATTGGCTACCTTAAGAGAGTCATAGTTACTCGTCCCAATTGCTCACCCAGTCTGCCATTTTTTCTTACTGTGGCCAGTCTGCCAGAAGCGATTTGTCACTAGTTGTGTATCATAAAAGAGTGATCGTTTCTCCTCCCAGGGGTTATTCGAGATATCTTAATCGAAACCCTAGTAACGAGGCATTGGCTACCTTAAGAGAGTCATAGTTACTCGTCCCAATTGCTCACCAAGTCTGCGAATTTTTCTTACGGTGGCCAGTCTGCCAGAAGCGATATGTCACTAGTTGTGTATCATAAAAGTGTCATCGTTTCTCCTCCCAGGGGTTATTCGAGATATCTTAATCGAAACCCTAGTAACGAGGCATTGGCTACCTTAAGAGAGTCATAGTTACTCGTCCCAATTGCTCAGCAAGTCTGCCATTTTTTCTTACTGTGGCCAGTCTGTCAGAAGCGATATGTCACTAGTTGTGTATCATAAAAGAGTCATCGTTACTCCTCCCAGGGGTTATTCTAGAAATCTTAATCGAAACCCTAGTAATGAGGCATTGGCTACCTTAAGAGAGTCATAGTTACTCGTCCCAATTGCTCACCCAGTCCAACATTTTTTCTTACTGCGGCCAGTCTGCCAGAAGCGATATGTCACTAGTTGTGTATCATAAAAGAGTCATCGTTTCTCCTCCCAGGGGTTATTCGAGATATCTTAATCAAAACCCTAGTAACGAGGCATTGGCTACCTTAGGAGAGTCATACTTACTCGTCCCAATTGCTCACCCAGTCTGCCATTTTTTCTTACTGTGGCCTGTCTGCCAGAAGCGATATGTCACTAGTTGTGTATCATAAAAGAGTCGTCGTTACTCCTCCCAGGGGTTATTCGAGATATCTTAATCGAAACCCTAGTAACGAGGCATTGGCTACCTTAAGAGAGTCATAGTTACTCGTCCCAATTGCTCACCCAGTCCAACATTTTTTCTTACTGCGACCAGTCTGCCAGAAGCGATATGTCAATAGTTGTGTATCATAAAAGAGTGATCGTTCTCCTCCCAGGGGTTATTCGAGATATCTTAATCGAAACCCTAGTAACGAGGCATTGGCTACCTTAAGAAAGTCATAGTTACTCGTCCCTATTGCTCACCCAGTACAACATTTTTTCTTACTGTGGTCAGTCGGCCAGATCCGATATGTCACAAGTTGTGTATCATAAAAGAGTGATCGTTACTCCTCCCAGGGGTTATTCGATATATTTTAATCGAAATCCTAGTAACGAGGCATTGGCTACTTTAAGAGACTCATAGTTAGTCGTCCCAATTGATAACCCTGTAAAACGTTTTTTCTTACTGCGGCCAGTCTGCCAGAAGCGATATGTCACTAGTTGTGTATCATAAAAGAGTGGCCGTTTCTCCTCCCAGGGGTTATTCGAGATATCTTAATCGAAACCCTAGTAACGAGGCATTGGCTACCTTAAGAGAGTTATAGTTACTCGTCCCAATTGCTCACCAAGTCTGCGATTTTTTCTTACGGTGGCCAGTCTGCCAGAAGCGATATGTCACTAGTTGTGTATCATAAAAGAGTCATCGTTACTCCTCCCAGGGGTTATTCGAGATATCTTAATCGAAACACTAGTAACGAGGCATTGGCTACATTAAGACAGTCATAGTTACTCATCCCAATTGCTCACCCAGTCCAACATTTTTTCTTACTGCGACCAGTCTGCCAGAAGCGATATGTCACTAGTTGTGTATCATAAAAGAGTGATCGTTTCTCCTCCCATGGGTTATTCGAGATATCTTAATCGAAACCCTAGTAACGAGGCATAGGCTACCTTAAGAGAGTCATAGTTACTCGTCCCAATTGCTCACCCAGTCCAACATTTTTTCTTACTGCGACCAGTCTGCCAGAAGCGATATGTCAATAGTTGTGTATCATAAAAGGGTGATCGTTTCTCCTCCCAGGGGTTATTCGAGATATCTTAATCGAAACCCTAGTAACGAGGCATTGGCTACCTTAAGAAAGTCATAGTTACTCGTCCCTATTGCTCACCCAGTCCAACATTTTTTCTTACTGTGGTCAGTCTGCCAGAACCGATATGTCACAAGTTGTGTATCATAATAGAGTGATCGTTACTCCTCCCAGGGGTTATGCGATATATTTTAATCGAAATCCTAGTAACGAGGCATTGGCTACTTTAAGAGACTCATAGTTAGTCGTCCCAATTGATAACCCTGTAAAACGTTTTTTCTTACTACGGCCAGTCTGCCAGAAGCGATATGTCACTAGTTGTGTATAATAAAATGATCATCGTTACTCCTCCCAGGGGTTATTCGAGATATCTTAATCGAAACCCTAGTAACGAGGCATTGGCTACCTTAAGAGAGTCATAGTTACTCGTCCCAATTGCTCACCCAGTCTGCCATTTTTTCTTACTGTGGCCAGTCTGCCAGAAGCGATTTGTCACCAGTTGTGTATCATAAAAGAGTGATCGTTTCTCCTCCCAGGGGTTATTCGAGATATCTTAATCGAAACCCTAGTAACGAGGCATTGGCTACCTTAAGAGAGTCATAGTTACTCGTCCCAATTGCTCACCAAGTCTGCGATTTTTTCTTACGGTGGCCAGTCTGCCAGAAGCGATATGTCACTAGTTGTGTATCATAAAAGTGTCATCGTTTCTCCTCCCAGGGGTTATTCGAGATATCTTAATCGAAACCCTAGTAACGAGGCATTGGCTACCTTGAGAGAGTCATAGTTACTTGTCCCAATTGCTCACCAAGTCTGCCATTTTTTCTTACTGTGGCCAGTCTGCCAGAAGCGATATGTCACTAGTTGTGTATCATAAAAGAGTCATCGTTACTCCTCCCAGGGGTTATTCTAGAAATCTTAATCGAAACCCTAGTAACGAGGCATTGGCTACCTTAAGAGAGTCATAGTTACTCGTCCCAATTGCTCACCCAGTCCAACATTTTTTCTTACTGCGGCCAGTCTGCCAGAAGCGATATGTCACTAGTTGTGTATCATAAAAGAGTCATCGTTTCTCCTCCCAGGGGTTATTCGAGATATCTTAATCAAAACCCTAGTAACGAGGCATTGGCTACCTTAGGATAGTCATAGCTACTCGTCCCAATAGCTCACCCAGTCCAACATTTTTTCTTACTGCGACCAGTCTGCCAGAAGCGATATGTCAATAGTTGTGTATCATAAAAGAGTGATCGTTTCTCCTCCCAGGGGTTATTCGAGATATCTTAATCGAAACCCTAGTAACGAGGCATTGGCTACCTTAAGAGAGTCATAGTTACTCGTCCCAATTGCTCACCCAGTCCAACATTTTTTCTTACTGCGGCCAGTCTGCCAGAAGCGATATGTCACTAGTTGTGTATCATAAAAGAGTCATCGTTTCTCCTCCCAGGGGTTATTCGAGATATCTTAACCAAAACCCTAGTAACGAGGCATAGGCTACCTTAAGAGAGTCATAGTTACTCGTCCCAATTGCTCACCCAGTCCAACATTTTTTCTTACTGCGACCAGTCTGCCAGAAGCGATATGTCAATAGTTGTGTATCATAAAAGAGTGATCGTTTCTCCTCCCAGGGGTTATTCGAGATATCTTAATCGAAACCCTAGTAACGAGGCATTGGCTACCTTAAGAAAGTCATAGTTACTCGTCCCTATTGCTCACCCAGTCCAACATTTTTTCTTACTGTGGTCAGTCTGCCAGAACCGATATGTCACAAGTTGTGTATCATAACAGAGTGATCGTTACTCCTCCCAGGGGTTATTCGATATATTTTAATCGAAATCCTAGTAACGAGGCATTGGCTACTTTAAGAGACTCATAGTTAGTCGTCCCAATTGATAACCCTGTAAAACGTTTTTTCTTACTATTGCCAGTCTGCGAGAAGCGATATGTCACTACTTGTGTATAATAAAAGGGTCATCGTTACTCCTCCCAGGGGTTATTCGAGATATCTTAATCGAAACCCTAGTAACGAGGCATTGGCTACCTTAAGAGAGTCATAGTTACTCGTCCCAATTGCTCACCCAGTCTGCCATTTTTTCTTACTGTGGCCAGTCTGCCAGAAGCGATTTGTCACTAGTTGTGTATCATAAAAGAGTGATCGTTTCTCCTCCCAGGGGTTATTCGAGATATCTTAATCGAAACCCTAGTAACGAGGCATTGGCTACCTTAAGAGAGTCATAGTTACTCGTCCCAATTGCTCACCAAGTCTGCGATTTTTTCTTACGGTGGCCAGTCTGCCAGAAGCGATATGTCACTAGTTGTGTATCATAAAAGAGTCATCGTTACTCCTCCTAGGGGTTATTCGAGATATCTTAATCGAAACCCTAGTAACGAGGCATTGGCTACATTAAGACAGTCATAGTTACTCATCCCAATTGCTCACCCAGTCCAACATTTTTTCTTACTGTGGCCAGTCTGCCAGAACCGATATGTCACTAGTTGTGTATCATAAAAGAGTCGTCGTTACTCCTCCCAGGGGTTATTCGAGATATCTTAATCGAAACCCTAGTAACGAGGCATTGGCTACCTTAAGAGTGTCATAGTTACTCGTCCCAATTGCTCACCCAGTCCAACATTTTTTCTTACTGCGACCAGTCTGCCAGAAGCGATATGTCAATAGTTGTGTATAATAAAAGAGTGATCGTTTTTCCTCCCAGGGGTTATTCGAGATATCTTAATCGAAACCCTAGTAACGAGGCATTGGCTACCTTATGAGAGTCATAGTTACTCGTCCCAATTGTGCACCCAGGCTGTCATTTTTTCTTACTGTGGCCAGTCTGCCAGAAGCGATATGTCACTAGTTGTGTATCATAAAAGTGTCATCGTTTCTCCTCCCAGGGGTTATTCGAGATATCTTAATCGAAACCCTAGTAACGAGGCATTGGCTACCTTAAGAGAGTCATAGTTACTCTTCCCAATTGCTCAGCAAGTCTGCCATTTTTTCTTACTGTGGCCAGTCTGTCAGAAGCGATATGTCACTAGTTGTGTATCATAAAAGAGTCATCGTTACTCCTCCCAGGGGTTATTCTAGAAATCTTAATCGAAACCCTAGTAATGAGGCATTGGCTACCTTAAGAGAGTCATAGTTACTCGTCCCAATTGCTCACCCAGTCCAACATTTTTTCTTACTGCGGCCAGTCTGCCAGAAGCGATATGTCACTAGTTGTGTATCATAAAAGAGTCATCGTTTCTCCTCCCAGGGGTTATTCGAGATATCTTAATCAAAACCCTAGTAACGAGGCATTGGCTACCTTAGGAGAGTCATAGTTACTCGTCCCAATTGCTCACCCAGTCTGCCATTTTTTCTTACTGTGGCCAGTCTGCCAGAAGCGATATGTCACTAGTTGTGTATCATAAAAGAGTCGTCGTTACTCCTCCCAGGGGTTATTCGAGATATCTTAATCGAAACCCTAGTAACGAGGCATTGGCTACCTTAAGAGAGTCATAGTTACTCGTCCCAATTGCTCACCCAGTCCAACATTTTTTCTTACTGCGACCAGTCTGCCAGAAGCGATATGTCAATAGTTGTGTATCATAAAAGAGTGATTGTTCTCCTCCCAGGGGTTATTCGAGATATCTTAATCGAAACCCTAGTAACGAGGCATTGGCTACCTTAAGAAAGTCATAGTTACTCGTCCCTATTGCTCACCCAGTACAACATTTTTTCTTACTGTGGTCAGTCTGCCAGATCCGATATGTCACAAGTTGTGTATCATAAAAGAGTGATCGTTACTCCTCCCAGGGGTTATTCGATATATTTTAATCGAAATCCTAGTAACGAGGCATTGGCTACTTTAAGAGACTCATAGTTAGTCGTCCCAATTGATAACCCTGTAAAACGTTTTTTCTTACTGCGGCCAGTCTGCCAGAAGCGATATGTCACTAGTTGTGTATCATAAAAGAGTGACCGTTTCTCCTCCCAGGGGTTATTCGAGATATCTTAATCGAAACCCTAGTAACGAGGCATTGGCTACCTTAAGAGAGTCATAGTTACTCGTCCCAATTGCTCACCAAGTCTGCGATTTTTTCTTACGGTGGCCAGTCTGCCAGAAGCGATATGTCACTAGTTGTGTATCATAAAAGTGTCATCGTTTCTCCTCCCAGGGGTTATTCGAGATATCTTAATCGAAACCCTAGTAACGAGGCATTGGCTACCTTGAGAGAGTCATAGTTACTTGTCCCAATTGCTCACCAAGTCTGCCATTTTTTCTTACTGTGGCCAGTCTGCCAGAAGCGATATGTCACTAGTTGTGTATCATAAAAGAGTCATCGTTACTCCTCCCAGGGGTTATTCTAGAAATCTTAATCGAAACCCTAGTAACGAGGCATTGGCTACCTTAAGAGAGTCATAGTTACTCGTCCCAATTGCTCACACAGTCCAACATTTTTTCTTACTGCGGCCAGTCTGCCAGAAGCGATATGTCACTAGTTGTGTATCATAAAAGAGTCATCGTTTCTCCTCCCAGGGGTTATTCGAGATATCTTAGTCAAAACCCTAGTAACGAGGCATTGGCTACCTTAGGATAGTCATAGCTACTCGTCCCAATTGCTCACCCAGTCTGCCATTTTTTCTTACTGTGGCCAGTCTGCCAGAAGCGATTTGTCACTAGTTGTGTATCATAAAAGAGTGATCGTTTCTCCTCCCAGGGGTTATTCGAGATATCTTAATCGAAACCCTAGTAACGAGGCATTGGCTACCTTAAGAGAGTCATAGTTACTCGTCCCAATTGCTCACCAAGTCTGCGATTTTTTCTTACGGTGGCCAGTCTGCCAGAAGCGATATGTCACTAGTTGTGTATCATAAAAGAGTCATCGTTTCTCCTCCCAGGGGTTATTCGAGATATCTTAATCAAAACCCTAGTAACGAGGCATTGGCTACCTTAGGATAGTCATAGCTACTCGTCCCAATTGCTCACCCAGTCTGCCATTTTTTCTTACTGTGGCCAGTCTGCCAGAAGCGATATGTCACTAGTTGTGTATCATAAAAGAGTCGTCGTTACTCCTCCCAGGGGTTATTCGAGATATCTTAATCGAAACCCTAGTAACGAGGCATTGGCTACCTTAAGAGAGTTATAGTTACTCGTCCCAATTGCTCACCCAGTCCAACATTTTTTCTTACTGCGACCAGTCTGCCAGAAGCGATATGTAAATAGTTGTGTATCATAAAAGAGTGATCTTTTCTCCTCCCAGGGGTTATTCGAGATATCTTAATCGAAACCCTAGTAACGAGGCATTGGCTACCTTAAGAAAGTCATAGTTACTCGTCCCTATTGCTCACCCAGTCCAACATTTTTTCTTACTGTGGTCAGTCTGCCAGAACCGATATGTCACAAGTTGTGTATCATAAAAGAGTTATCGTTACTCCTCCCAGGGGTTATTCGATATATTTTAATCGAAATCCTAGTAACGAGGCATTGGCTACTTTAAGAGACTCATAGTTAGTCGTCCCAAATGATAACCCTGTAAAACGTTTTTTCTTACTGCGGCCAGTCTGCCAGAAGCGATATGTCACTAGTTGTGTATAATAAAAGGGTCATCGTTACTCCTCCCAGGGGTTATTCGAGATATCTTAATCGAAACCCTAGTAACGAGGCATTGGCTACCTTAAGAGAGTCATAGTTACTCGTCCTAATTGCTCACCCAGTCTGCCATTTTTTCTTACTGTGGCCAGTCTGCCAGAAGCGATTTGTCACTAGTTGTGTATCATAAAAGAGTGATCGTTTCTCCTCCCAGGGGTTATTCGAGATATCTTAATCGAAACCCTAGTAACGAGGCATTGGCTACCTTAAGAGAGTTATAGTTACTCGTCCCAATTGCTCACCAAGTCTGCGATTTTTTCTTACGGTGGCCAGTCTGCCAGAAGCGATATGTCACTAGTTGTGTATCATAAAATAGTCATCGTTACTCCTCCCAGGGGTTTTTCGAGATATCTTAATCGAAACCCTAGTAACGAGGCATTGGCTACATTAAGACAGTCATAGTTACTCATCCCAATTGCTCACCCAGTCCAACATTTTTTCTTACTGTTGCCAGTCTGCCAGAACCGATATGTCACTAGTTGTGTATCATAAAAGAGTCGTCGTTACTCCTCCCAGGGGTTATTCGAGATATCTTAATCGAAACCCTAGTAACGAGGCATTGGCTACCTTAAGAGAGTCATAGTTACTTGTCCCAATTGCTCACCCATTCCAACATTCTTTCTTACTGCGACCAGTCTGCCAGAAGCGATATGTCACTAGTTGTGTATCATAAAAGAGTGATCGTTTCTCCTCCCATGGGTTATTCGAGATATCTTAATCGAAACCCTAGTAACGAGGCATAGGCTACCTAAGGAGAGTCATAGTTACTCGTCCCAATTGCTCACCCAGTCCAACATTTTTTCTTACTGCGACCAGTCTGCCAGAAGCGATATGTCAATAGTTGTGTGTCATAAAAGAGTGATCGTTTCTCCTCCCAGGGGTTATTCGAGATATCTTAATCGAAACCCTAGTAACGAGGCATTGGCTACCTTAAGAAAGTCATGGTTACTCGTCCCTATTGCTCACCCAGTCCAACATTTTTCTTACTGTGGTCAGTCTGCCAGAACCGATATGTCACAAGTTGTGTATCATAAAAGAGTGATCGTTACTCCTCCCAGGGATTATTCGATATATTTTAATCGAAATCCTAGTAACGAGGCATTGGCTACTTTAAGAGACTCATAGTTAGTCGTCCCAATTGATAACCCTGTAAAACGTTTTTTCTTACTGCGGCCAGTCTGCCAGAAGCGATATGTCACTAGTTGTGTATAATAAAAGGGTCATCGTTACTCCTCCCAGGGGTTATTCGAGATATCTTAATCGAAACCCTAGTAACGAGGCATTGGCTACCTTAAGAGAGTCATAGTTACTCGTCCCAATTGCTCACCAAGTCTGCGATTTTTTCTTACGGTGGCCAGTCTGCCAGAAGCGATATGTCACTAGTTGTGTATCATAAAAGAGTCATCGTTACTCCTCCCAGGGGTTATTCGAGATATCTTAATCGAAACCCTAGTAACGAGGCATTGGCTACATTAAGACAGTCATAGTTACTCATCCCAATTGCTCACCCAGTCCAACATTTTTTCTTACTGTGGCCAGTCTGCCAGAACCGATATGTCACTAGTTGTGTATCATAAAAGAGTCGTCGTTACTCCTCCCAGGGGTTGATCGAGATATCTTAATCGAAACCCTAGTAACGAGGCATTGGCTACCTTAAGAGAGTCATAGTTACTTGTCCCAATTGCTCACCCAGTCCAACATTTTTTCTTACTGCGACCAGTCTGCCAGAAGCGATATGTCAATAGTTGTGTTTCATAAAAGAGTGATCGTTTCTCCTCCCAGGGGTTATTCGAGATATCTTAATCGAAACCCTAGTAACGAGGCATTGGCTACCTTAAGAAAGTCATAGTTACTCGTCCCTATTGCTCACCCAGTCCAACATTTTTTGTTACTGTGGTCAGTCTGCCAGAAGCGATATGTCACTAGTTGTGTATCATAAAAGAGTGATCGTTTCTCCTCCCATGGGTTATTCGAGATATCTTAATCGAAACCCTAGTAACGAGGCATAGGCTACCTTAAGAGAGTCATAGTTACTCGTCCCAATTGCTCACCCAGTCCATTATTTTTTCTTACTGCAGCCAGTCTGCCAGAAGCGATATGTCACTAGTTGTGTATCATAAAAGAGTCATCGTTACTCCTCCGAGGGGTTATTCGAGATATCTTAATCGAAACCCTAGTAACGAGACATTGGCTACCTTAAGAGAGGCATAGTTACTCGCTCCCAATTGCTCACCCAGTAAAACGTTTTTTCTTACTGCGGCCAGTCTGCCAGAAGCGATATTTCACTAGTTGTGTATCATAAAAGAGTGATCGTTACTCATCCCATGGGTTATTCGAGATATCTTAATCGAAACCCTAGTAACGAGGCATTGGCTACCTTAAGAGGGTCATCGTTACTCGTCCCAATTGCTCACCCAGTCCAACATTTTTTCTTACTGCGGCCAGTCTGCCAGAAGCGATATGTCACTAAATGTGTATCATAAAAGAGTGATCGTTTCTCCTCCCAGGGGTTATTCGAGATATCTTAATCGAAACCCTAGTAACGAGGCATTGGCTACCTTAAGAGAGTCATAGTTACTCGGCCCTATTGCTCACCCAGTCCAACATTTTTTCTTACTGTGGCCAGTCTGCCAGAACCGATATGTCACTAGTTGTGTATCATAAAAGAGTGATCGTTTCTCCTCCCAGGGGATATTCGAGATATCTTAATCGAAACCCTAGTAACGAGGCATTGGCTACCTTAAGAGAGTCATAGTTACTCCTCCCAATAGCTCACCCAGTCCAACATTTTTTCTTACAGCAGCCATTCTGACAGAAGCGATATGTCACTAGTTGTGTATCATAAAAGAGTCATCGTTACTCCTCCCAGGGGTTATTCGAGATATCTTAATCGAAACCCTAGTAACGAGGCATTGGCTACCTGAAGAGAGTCATTGTTACTCGTCCCAATTGCTCACACAGTCTAACATTTTTTCTTACTGCAGCCAGTCTGCCAGAAGCGATATGTCACTAGTTGTGTATCATAAAAGAGACGTCGTTACTCCTCCCAGGGGTTATTCGAGATATCTTAATCGAAACCCTAGTAACGACGCATTGGCTACCTTAAGAGAGTCATAGTTACTTGTCCCAATTGCTCACCCAGTCCAACATTTTTTCTTACTGCGACCAGTCTGCCAGAAGCGATATGTCAATAGTTGTGTATCATAAAAGAGTGATCGTTTTTCCTCCCAGGGGTTATTCGAGATATCTTAATCGAAACCCTAGTAACGAGGCATTGGCTACCTTAAGAGAGTCATAGTTACTCGTCCCAATTTTGCACCCAGTCTGTCATTTTTTCTTACTGTGGCCAGTCTGCCAGAAGCGATATGTCACTAGTTGTGTATCATAAAAGTGTCATCGTTTCTCCTCCCAGGGGTTATTCTAGAAATCTTAATCGAAACCCTAGTAACGAGGCATTGGCTACCTTAAGAGAGTCATAGTTACTCGTCCCAATTGCTCACCCAGTCCAACATTTTTTCTTACTGCCGGCAGTCTGCCAGAAGCGATATTTCAATAGTTGTGTATCATAAAAGAGTGATCGTTTCTCCTCCCAGGGGTTATTCGAGATATCTTAATCGAAACCCTAGTAACGAGGCATTGGCTACCTTAAGAAAGTCATAGTTACTCGTCCCTATTGCTCACCCAGTCCAACATTTTTTCTTACTGTGGTCAGTCTGCCAGAACCGATATGTCGCAAGTTGTGTATCATAAAAGAGTGATCGTTACTCCTCCCAGGGGTTATTCGATATATTTTAATCGAAATCCTAGTAACGAGGCATTGGCTACTTTAAGAGACTCATAGTTAGTCGTCCCAATTGATAACCCTGTAAAACGTTTTTTCTTACTGCGGCCAGTCTGCCGGAAGCGATATGTCACTAGTTGTGTATAATAAAAGGGTCATCGTTACTCCTCCCAGGGGTTATTCGAGATATCTTAATCGAAACCCTAGTAACGAGGCATTGGCTACCTTAAGAGAGTCATAGTTACTCGTCCCAATTGCTCACCCAGTCTGCCATTTTTTCTTACTGTGGCCAGTCTGCCAGAAGCGATTTGTCACTAGTTGTGTATCATAAAAGAGTGATCGTTTCTCCTCCCAGGGGTTATTCGAGATATCTTAATCGAAACCCTAGTAACGAGGCATTGGCTACCTTAAGAGAGTTATAGTTACTCGTCCCAATTGCTCACCAAGTCTGCGATTTTTTCTTACGGTGGCCAGTCTGCCAGAAGCGATATGTCACTAGTTGTGTATCATAAAAGAGTCATCGTTACTCCTCCCAGGGGTTATTCGAGATATCTTAATCGAAACCCTAGTAAGGAGGCATTGGCTACATTAAGACAGTCATAGTTACTCATCCCAATTGCTCACCCAGTCCAACATTTTTTCTTACTGTGGCCAGTCTGCCAGAACCGATATGTCACTAGTTGTGTATCATAAAAGAGTCATCGTTATTCCTCCCAGGGGTTATTCGAGATATCTTAATCGAAACCCTAGTAACGAGGCATTGGCTACCTTAAGAGAGTCATAGTTACTTGTCCCAAATGCTCACCCAGTCCAACATTTTTTCTTACTGCGACCAGTCTGCCAGAAGCGATATGTCACTAGTTGTGTAACATAAAAGAGTGATCGTTTCTCCTCCCATGGGTTATTCGAGATATCTTAATCGAAACCCTAGTAACGAGGCATAGGCTACCTTAAGAGAGTCATAGTTACTCGTCCCAATTGCTCACCCAGTCCAACATTTTTTCTTACTGCGACCAGTCTGCCAGAAGCGATATGTCAATAGTTGTGTATCATAAAAGAGTGATCGTTTCTCCTCCCAGGGGTCATTCGATATATCTTAATCGAAACCCTAGTAACGAGGCATTGACTACCTTAAGAAAGTCATAGTTACTCGTCCCTATTGCTCACCCAGTCCAACATTTTTTCTTACTGTGGTCAGTCTGCCAGAACCGATATGTCACAAGTTGTGTATCATAAAAGAGTGATCGTTACTCCTCCCAGGGTTTATTCGATATATTTTAATCGAAATCCTAGTAACGAGGCATTGGCTACTTTAAGAGACTCATAGTTAGTCGTCCCAATTGATAACCCTGTAAAACGTATTTTCTTACTGCGGCCAGTCTGCCAGAAGCGATATGTCACTAGTTGTGTATAATAAAAGGGTCATCGTTACTCCTCCCAGGGGTTATTCGAGATATCTTAATCGAAACCCTAGTAACGAGGCATTGGCTACCTTAAGAGAGTCATAGTTACTCGTCCCAATTGCTCACCCAGTCTGCCATTTTTTCTTACTGTGGCCAGTCTGCCAGAAGCGATTTGTCACTAGTCGTGTATGATAAAAGAGTGATCGTTTCTCCTCCCAGGGGTTATTCGAGATATATTAATCGAAACCCTAGTAACGAGGCATTTTCTACCTTAAGAGAGTCATAGTTACTCGTCCCAATTGCTCACCAAGTCTGCGATTTTTTCTTACGGTGGCCAGTCTGCCAGAAGCGATATGTCACTAGTTGTGTATCATAAAAGAGTCATCGTTACTCCTCCCAGGGGTTATTCGAGATATCTTAATCGAAACCCTAGTAACGAGGCATTGGCTACATTAAGACAGTCAGAGTTACTCATCCCAATTGCTCACCCAGTCCAACATTTTTTCTTACTGTGGCCAGTCTGCCAGAACCGATATGTCACTAGTTGTGTATCATAAAAGAGTCGTCGTTACTCCTCCCAGGGGTTATTCGAGATATCTTAATCGAAACCCTAGTAACGAGGCATTGGCTACATTAAGAGAGTCATAGTTACTTGTCCCAATTGCTCACCCAGTCCAACATTTTTTCTTACTGCGACCAGTCTGCCAGAAGCGATATGTCAATAGTCGTGTATCATTAAAGAGTGATCGTTTCTCCTCCCAGGGGTTATTCGAGATATCTTAATCGAAACCCTAGTAACGAGGCATTGGCTACCTTAAGAAAGTCATAGTTACTCGTCCCTATTGCTCACCCAGTCCAACATTTTTTGTTACTGTGGTCAGTCTGCCAGAAGCGATATGTCACTAGTTGTGTATCATAAAAGAGTGATCGTTTCTCCTCCCATGGGTTATTCGAGATATCTTTATCGAAACCCTAGTAACGAGGCATAGGCTACCTTAAGAGAGTCATAGTTACTCGTCCCAATTGCTCACCCAGTCCAACATTTTTTCTTACTGCAGCCAGTCTGCCAGAAGCGATATGTCACTAGTTGTGTATCATAAAAGAGTCATCGTTACTCCTCCGAGGGGTTATTCGAGATATCTTAATCGAAACCCTAGTAACGAGACATTGGCTACCTTAAGAGAGGCATAGTTACTCGTCCCAATTGCTCACCCAGTAAAACGTATTTTCTTACTGCGGCCAGTCTGCCAGAAACGATATTTCACTAGTTGTGTATCATAAAAGAGTCATCGTTACTCATCCCAGGGGTTATTCGAGATATCTTAATCGAAACCCTAGTAACGAGGCATTGGCTACCTTAAGAGGGTCATCGTTACTCGTCCCAATTGCTCACCCAGTCCAACATTTTTTCTTACTGCGGCCAGTCTGCCAGAAGCGATATGTCACTAAATGTGTATCATAAAAGAGTGATCGTTTCTCCTCCCAGGGGTTATTCGAGATATCTTAATCGAAACCCTAGTAACGAGGCATTGGCTACCTTTAGAGAGTCATAGTTACTCGGCCCTATTGCACACCCAGTCCAACATTTTTTCTTACTGTGGCCAGTCTGCAGAACCGATATGTCACTAGTTGTGTATCATAAAAGAGTGATCGTTTCTCCTCCCATGGGTTATTCGAGATATCTTAATATAAACCCTAGTAACGAGGCATAGGCTACCTTAAGAGAGTCATAGTTACTCGTCCCAATTGCTCACCCAGTAAAACGTTTTTTCTTACTGCGGCCAGTCTGCCAGAAGCGATATTTCACTAGTTGTGTATCATAAAAGAGTGATCGTTACTCACCCCAGGGGTTATTCGAGATATCTTAATCGAAACCTTAGTAACGAGGCATTGGCTACCTTAAGAGGGTCATCGTTACTCGTCCCAATTGCTCACCCAGTCCAACATTTTTTCTTACTGCGGCCAGTCTGCCAGAAGCGATATGTCACTAAATGTGTATCATAAAAGAGTGATCGTTTCTCCTCCCAGGGGTTATTCGAGATATCTTAATCGAAACCCTAGTAACGAGGCATTGGCTACCTTAAGAGAGTCATAGTTACTCGGCCCTATTGCACACCCAGTCCAACATTTTTTCTTACTGTGGCCAGTCTGCCAGAACCGATATGTCACTAGTTGTGTATCATAAAAGAGTTATCGTTTCTCCTCCCATGGGTTATTCGAGATATCTTAATCGAAACCCTAGTAACGGGGCATTGGCTACCTTAAGAAAGTCATAGTTACTCGTCCCTATTGCTCACCCAGTCCAACATTTTTTGTTACTGTGGTCAGTCTGCCAGAAGCGATATGTCACTAGTTGTGTATCATAAAAGAGTGATCGTTTCTCCTCCCATGGGTTATTCGAGATATCTTAATCGAAACCCTAGTAACGAGGCATAGGCTACCTTAAGAGAGTCATAGTTACTCGTCCCAATTGCTCACCCAGTCCAACATTTTTTCTTACTGCAGCCAGTCTGCCAGAAGCGATATGTCACTAGTTGTGTATCATAAAAGAGTCATCGTTACTCCTCCGAGGGGTTATTCGAGATATCTGAATCGAAACCCTAGTAACGAGACATTGGCTACCTTAAGAGAGGAATAGTTACTCGTCCCAATTGCTCACCCAGTAAAACGTTTTTTCTTACTGCGGCCAGTCTGCCAGAAGCGATATTTCACTAGTTGTGTATCATAAAAGAGTGATCGTTACTCATCCCAGGGGTTATTCGAGATATCTTAATCGAAACCCTAGTAACGAGGCATTGGCAACCTTAAGAGGGTCATCGTTACTCGTCCCAATTGCTCACCCAGTCCAACATTTTTTCTTACTGCGGCCAGTCTGCCAGAAGCGATATGTCACTAAATGTGTATCATAAAAGAGTGATCGTTTCTCCTCCCAGGGGTTATTCGAGATATCTTAATCGAAACCCTAGTAACGAGGCATTGGCTACCTTAAGAGAGTCATAGTTACTCGGCCCTATTGCACACCCAGTCCAACATTTTTTCATACTGTGGCCAGTCTGCCAGAACCGATATGTCACTAGTTGTGTATCATAAAAGAGTGATCGTTTCTCCTCCCATGGGTTATTCGAGATATCTTAATCGAAACCCTAGTAACGAGGCATAGGCTACCTTAAGAGAGTCATAGTTACTCGTCCCAATTGCTCACCCAGTCCAACATTTTTTCTTACTGCGATCAGTCTGCCAGAAGCGAAATGTCAATAGTTGTGTATCATAAAAGAGTGATCGTTTCTCCTCCCAGGGGTTATTCGAGATATCTTAATCGAAACCCTAGTAACGAGGCATTGGCTACCTTAAGAAAGTCATAGTTACTCGTCCCTATTGCTCACCCAGTCCAACATTTTTTCTTACTGTGGTCAGTCTGCCAGAACCGATATGTCACAAGTTGTGTATCATAAAAGAGTGATCGTTACTCCTCCCAGGGGTTATTCGATATATATTAATCGAAATCCTAGTAACGAGGCATTGGCTACTTTAAGAGACTCATAGTTAGTCGTCCCAATTGATAACCCTGTAAAACGTTTTTTCTTACTGCGGCCAGTCTGCCAGAAGCGATATGTCACTAGTTGTGTATAATAAAAGGGTCATCGTTACTCCTCCCAGGGGTTATTCGAGATATCTTAATCGAAACCCTAGTAACGAGGCATTGGCTACCTTAAGAGAGTCATAGTTACTCGTCCCAATTGCTCACCCAGTCTGCCATTTTTTCTTACTTTGGCCAGTCTGCCAGAAGCGATTTGTCACTAGTTGTGTATCATAAAAGAGTGATCGTTTCTCCTCCCAGGGGTTATTCGAGATATCTTAATCGAAACCCTAGTAACGAGGCATTGGCTACCTTAAGAGAGTCATACTTACTCGTCCCAATTGATCACCAAGTCTGCGATTTTTTCTTACGGTGGCCAGGCTGCCAGAAGCGATATGTCACTAGTTGTGTATCATAAAAGAGTCATCGTTACTCCTCCCAGGGGTTATTCGAGATATCTTAATCGAAACCCTAGTAACGAGGCATTGGCTACATTAAGACAGTCATAGTTACTTATCCCAATTGCTCACCCAGTCCAACATTTTTTTCTTACTGTGGCCAGTCTGCTAGAACCGATATGTCAATAGTTGTGTATCATAAAAGAGTCGTCGTTACTCCTCCCAGGGGTTATTCGAGATATCTTAATCGAAACCCTAGTAACGAGACATTGGCTATCTTAAGAGAGTCATAGTTACTCGTCCCAATTGATCACCAAGTCTGCGATTTTTTCTTACGGTGGCCAGGCTGCCAGAAGCGATATGTCACTAGTTGTGTATCATAAAAGAGTCATCGTTACTCCTCCCAGGGGTTATTCGAGATATCTTAATCGAAACCCTAGTAACGAGGCATTGGCTACCTTAAGAGAGTCATAGTTACTCGTCCCAATTGCTCACGCAGTCTGCCATTTTTTCTTACTGTGGCCAGTCTGCCAGAAGCGATTTGTCACTAGTTGTGTATTATAAAAGAGTCATCGTTTCTCCTCCCAGGGGTTATTCGAGATATCTTAATCGAAACCCTAGTAACGAGGCATTGACTACATTAAGAGAGTCATAGTTACTCGTCCCAATTGCTCACCCAGTCCAACATTTTTTCTTACTGTGGCCAGTCTGCCAGAACCGATATGTCACTAGTTGTGTATCATAAAAGAGTCGTCGTTACTCCTCCCAGGGGTTATTCGAGATATCTTAATCGATACCCTAGTAACGAGACATTGGCTACCTTAAGAGAGTCATAGTTACTCGTCCCAATTGCTCACCCAGTAAAACGTTTTTTCTTACTGCAGCCAGTCTGCCAGAAGCGATATTTCACTAGTTGTGTATCATAAAAGAGTGATCGTTATTCATCCCAGGGGTTATTCGAGATATCTTAATCGAAACCCTAGTAACGAGGCATTGGCTACCTTAAGAGAGTCATAGTTACTCGTCCCAATTGCCCACCCAATCCTACATTTTTTCTTACTGCGGCCAGTCTGCCAGAAGCGATATGTCACTAGTTGTGTATAATAAAAGAGTCATCGTTACTCCTCCCAGGGGTTATTCGAGATATCTTAATCGAAATCCTAGTAACGAGGCATTGGCTACCTTAAGAGAGTCATAGTTACTCCTCCCAATAGCTCACCCAGTCCAACATTTTTTCTTACTGCAGCCAGTCTGCCAGAAGCGATATGTCACTAGTTGTGTATCATAAAAGAGTAATCGTTACTCCTCCCAGGGGTTATTCAAGATATCTTAATCGAAACCCTAGTAACGAGGCATTGGCTACCTTAAGAGAGTCATAGTTACTCGTCCCAATTGCTCACCCAGTCCAACATTTTTTCTTACTGCGGCCAGTCTGCCAGAAGCGATATGTCACTAAATGTGTATCATAAAAGAGTGATCGTTTCTCCTCCCAGGGGTTATTCGAGATATCTGAATCGAAACCCTAGTAACGAGGCATTGGCTACCTTAAGAGAGTCATAGTTACTCGTCCCAATTGCTCACCCAGTCCAACATTTTTTCTTACTGTGGCCAGTCTGCCAGAACCGATATGTCACTAGTTATGTATCATTAAAGAGTTATCGTTTTTCCTCCCAGGGGTTATTCGAGATATCTTAATCGAAACCCTAGTAACGAGGCATTGGCTACCTTAAGAGAGTCATAGTTACTCGTCCCAATTGCTCACCCAGTCTGCTATCTTTTCTTACTGTGGCCAGTCTGCCAGAAGCGATATGTCACTAGTTGTGTATCATAAAAGAGTTATCGTTTTTCCTCCCAGGGGTTATTCGAGATATCTTAATCGAAACCCTAGTAACGAGGCATTGGCTACCTTAAGAGAGTCATAGTTACTCATCCCAATAGCTCACCCAGTCCAACATTATTTCTTACTGCAGCCAGTCTGCCAGAAGCGATATGTCACTAGTTGTGTATCATAAAAGAGTCATCGTTACTCCTCCGAGAGGTTATTCGAGATATCTTAATCGAAACCCTAGTAACGAGGCATTGGCTACCTTAAGAGAGTCATAGTTACCTGTCCCAATTGCTCACCCAATCCAACATTTTTTCTTACTGCCACCAGTCTGCCAGAAGCGATATGTCACTAGTTGTGTATCATAAAAGAGTCATCGTTTCTCCTCCCAGGGGTTATTCGAGATATCTTAATGAAAACCCTAGTAACGAGGCATTGGCTACCTTAGGAGAGTCATAGTTACTCGTCCATATTGCTCACCCAGTCTGCCATTTTTCTTACTGTGGCCAGTCTACCAGAAGCGATATGTCACTAGTTGTGTATCATAAAAGAGTCATCGTTTCTCCTCCCAGGGGTTATTCGAGATATCTTAATCAAAACCCTAGTAAGGAGGCATTGGCTACCTTAGGAGAGTCATAGTTACTCGTCCCAATTGCTCACCCAGTCTGCCATTTTTTCTTACTGTGGCCAGTCTGCCAGAAGCGATATGTCACTAGTTGTGTATCATAAAAGAGTCATCGTTACACCTCCCAGGGGTTATTCGAGATATCTTAATCGAAACCCTAGTAACGAGGCATTGGCTACCTGAAGAGAGTCATTGTTACTCGTCCCAATTGCTCATTCAGTCCAACATTTTTTCTTACTGCAGCCAGTCTGCCAGAAGCGATATGTCACTAGTTGTGTATCATAAAAGAGTCGTCGTTACTCCTGCCAGGGGTTATTCGAGATATCTTAATCGAAACCCTAGTAACGACGCATTGGCTACCTTAAGAGAGTCATAGTTACTTGTCACAATTGCTCACCCAGTCCAACATTTTTTCTTACTGCGGCCAGTCTGCCAGAAGCGATATGTCAATAGTTGTGTATCATAAAAGAGTGATCGTTTTTCCTCCCAGGGGTTATTCGAGATATCTTAATCGAAACCCCTAGTATCGAGGCATTGGCTACCTTAAGAGAGTCATAGTTACTCGTCCCAATTGTGCACCCAGTCTGTCACTTTTTCTTACTGTGGCCAGTCTGCCAGAAGCGATATGTCACTAGTTGTGTATCATAAAAGAGTCATCGTTTCTCCTCCCAGGGGTTATTCGAGATATCTTAATCAAAACCCTAGTAACGAGGCATTGGCTACCTTAGGAGAGTCATAGTTACTCGTCCCAATTGCTCACCCAGTCTGCCATTTTTCTTACTGTGGCCAGTCTGCCAGAAGCGATATGTCACTAGTTGTGTATCATAAAAGAGTCGTCGTTACTCCTCCCATTGGTTATTCGAGATATCTTTATCGAAACCCTAGTAACGAGGCATTGGCTACCTTAAGAGAGTCATAGTTACTCGTCCCAATTGCTCACCCAGTCCAACATTTTTTCTTACTGCGACCAGTCTGCCAGAAGCGATATGTCAATAGTTGTGTATCATAAAAGAGTGATCGTTTCTCCTCCCAGGGGTTATTCGATATATTTTAATCGAAACCCTAGTAACGAGGCACTGGCTACTTTAAGAGAGTCATAGTTAGTCGTCCCAATTGATAACCATGTAAAACGTTTTTTCTTACTGCGGCCAGTCTGCCAGAAGCGATATGTCACTAGTTGTGTATAATAAAAGGGTCATCGTTACTCCTCCCAGGGGTTATTCGAGATAACTTAATCGAAACCCTAGTAACGAGGCATTGGCTACCTTAAGAGAGTCATAGTTACTCGTCCCAATTGCTCACCCAGTCTGCCATTTTTTCTTACTGTGGCAAGTCTGCCAGAAGCGATTTGTCACTAGTTGTGTATCATAAAAGAGTCATCGTTTCTCCTCCCAGGGGTTATTCGAGATATCTTAATCGAAACCCTAGTAACGAGGCATTGGCTACCTTAAGAGAGTCATAGTTACTCGTCCCAATTGCTCACCAAGTCTGCGATTTTTTCTTACTGTGGCCAGTCTGCCAGAAGCGATATGTCACTAGTTGTGTATCATAAAAGAGTCATCGTTACTCCTCCTAGGGGTTATTCGAGATATCTTAATCGAAACCCTAGTAACGAGGCATTGGCTACATTAAGAGAGTCATAGTTACTCATCCCAATTGCTCACCCAGTCCAACATTTTTTATTACTGTGGCCAGTCTGCCAGAACCGATATGTCACTAGTTGTGTATCATAAAAGAGTCGTCGTTACTCCTCCCAAGGGTTATTCGAGATATCTTAATCGAAACCCTAGTAACGAGGCATTGGCTACCTTAAGAGATTCATAGTTACTCGTCCCAATTGCTCACCCAGTCCAACATTTTTTCTTACTGCGACCAGTCTGCCAGAAGCGATGTGTCAATTGTTGTGAATCATAAAAGAGTGATCGTTTCTCCTCCCAGGGGTTATTCGAGATATCTTAATCGAAACCCTAGTAACGAGGCATTGGCTACCTTAAGAAAGTCATAGTTACTCGTCCCTATTGCTCACCCAGTCCAATGTTTTTTCTTACTGTGGTCAGTCTGCCAGAACCCATATGTCACAAGTTGTGTATCATAAAAGAGTGATCGTTACTCCTCCCAGGGGTTATTCGATATAATTTAATCGAAACCCTAGTAACGAGGCATTGGCTACCTTAAGAGAGTCATAGTTAGTCGTCCCAATTGATAACCCTGTAAAACGTTTTTTCTTACTGCGGCCAGTCTGCCAGAAGCGATATGTCACTAGTTGTGTATAATAAAAGGGTCATCTTTACTCCTCCCAGGGGTTATTCGTGATATCTTAATCGAAACCCTAGTAACGAGGCATTGGCTACCTTAAGAGAGTCATAGTTACTCGTCCCAATTGCTCACCAAGTCTGCGATTTTTTCTTACTGTGGCCAGTCTGCCAGAAGCGATATGTCACTAGTTGTGTATCATAAAAGAGTCATCTTTACTCCTCCCAGGGGTTATTCGAGATATCTTAATCGAAACACTAGTAACGAGGCATTGGCTACCTTAAGAGAGTCATAGTTACTCGTCCCAATTGCTCACCCAGTCTGCCATTTTTTCTTACTGTGGCCAGTCTGCCAGAAGCGATTTGTCACTAGTTGTGTATCATAAAAGAGTCATCGTTTCTCCTCCCAGGGGTTATTCGAGATATCTTAATCGAAACCCTAGTAACGAGGCATTGGCTACCTTAAGAAAGTCATTGTTACTCGTCCCTATTGCTCACCCAGTCCAACATTTTTTCTTACTGTGGTCAGTCTGCCAGAACCGATATGTCACAAGTTGTGTATCATAAAAGAGTGATCGTTACTCCTCCCAGGGGTTATTCGATATATTTTAATCGAAACCCTAGTAACGAGGCATTGGCTACCTTAAGAGGGTCATAGTTAGTCGTCCCAATTGATAACCATGTAAAACGTTTATTCTTACTGTGGCCAGTCTGCCAGAAGCGATATGTCACTAGTTGTGTATCATAAAAGAGTCATCGTTATTCCTCCCAGGGGTTATTCGAGATATCTTAATCGAAACCCTAGTAACGAGGCATTGGCTACCTTAAGAGAGTCATAGTTACTCGTCCCAATTGCTCACCCAGTCCAACATTTTTTCTTACTGCGACCAGTCTGCCAGAAGCGATATGTCAATAGTTGTGTATCATAAAAGAGTGATCGTTTCTCCTCCCAGGGGTTATACGAGATATCTTAATCGAAACCATAGTAACGAGGCATTGGCTACCTTAAGAAAGTCATAGTTACTCGTCCCTATTGCTCACCCAGTCCAACATTTTTTCTTACTGTGGTCAGTCTGCCAGAACCGATATGTCACAAGTTGTGTATCATAAAAGAGTGATCGTTACTCCTCCCAGGGGTTATTCGATATATTTTAATCGAAACCCTAGTAACGAGGCATTGGCTACCTTAAGAGAGTCATAGTTAGTCGTCCCAATTGATAACCCTGTAAAACGTTTTTTCTTACTGCGGCTAGTCTGCCAGAAGCGATATGTCACTAGTTGTGTATAATAAAAGGGTCATCGTTACTCCTCCCAGGGGTTATTCGAGATATCTTAATCGAAACCCTAGTAACGAGGCATTGGCTACCTTAACAGAGTCATAGTTACTCGTCCCAATTGCTCACTCAGTCTGCCATTTTTTCTTACTGTGGCCAGTCTGCCAGAAGCGATTTGTCACTAGTTGTGTATCATAAAAGAGTCATCGTTTCTCCTCCCAGCGGTTATTCGAGATATCTTAATCGAAACCCTAGTAACGAGGCATTGGCTACCTTAAGAGAGTCATAGTTACTCGTCCCAATTGCTCACCAAGTCTGCGAATTTTTCTTACTGTGGCCAGTCTGCCAGAAGCGATATGTCACTAGTTGTGTATCATAAAAGAGTCATCGTTACTCCTCCTAGGGGTTATTCGAGATATCTTAATCGAAACCCTAGTAACGAGGCATTTGCTACATTAAGAGAGTCATAGTTACTCGTCCCAATTGCTCACCCAGTCCAACATTTTTTCTTACTGTGGCCAGTCTGCCAGAACCGATATGTCACTAGTTGTGTATCATAAAAGAGTCGTCGTTACTCCTCCCAGGGGTTATTCGAGATATCTTAATCGAAACCCTAGTAACGAGACATTGGCTACCTTAAGAGAGTCATAGTTACTCGTCCCAATTGCTCACCCAGTAAAACGTTTTTTCTTACTGCGGCCAGTCTGCCAGAAGCGATATTTCACTAGTTGTGTATCATAAAAGAGTGATCGTTACTCATCCCAGGGGTTATTCAAGATATCTTAATCGAAACCCTAGTAACGAGGCATTGGCTACCTTAAGAGAGTCATAGTTACTCGTCCCAATTGCTCACCCAGTCCAACATTTTTTCTTACTGCGGCCAGTCTGCCAGAAGCGATATGTCACTAAATGTGTATCATAAAAGAGTGATCGTTTCTCCTCCCAGGGGTTATTCGAGATATCTTAATCGAAACCCTAGTAACGAGGAATTGGCTACCTTAAGAGAGTCATAGTTACTCGTCCCTATTGCTCACCCAGTCCAACATATTTTCTTACTGTGGCCAGTCTGCCAGAACCGATATGTCACTAGTTGTGTATCATAAAAGCGTGATCGTTTCTCCTCCCAGGGGATATTCGAGATATCTTAAAAGAAACCTTAGTAACGAGGCATTGGCTACCTTAAGAGAGTCATAGTTACTCCTCCCAATAGCTCACCCAGTCCAACATTTTTTCTTACTGCAGCCAGTCTGACAGAAGCATATGTCACTAGTTGTGTATCATAAAAGAGTAATCGTTACTCCTCCCAGGGGTTATTCAAGATATCTTTATCGAAACCCTAGTAACGAGGCATTGGCTACCTTAAGAGAGTCATAGTTACTCGTCCCAATTGCTCACCCAGTCCAACATTTTTTCTTACTGTGGCCAGTCTGCCAGAACCGATATGTCACTAGTTATGTATCATCAAAGAGTTATCGTTCTTCCTCCCAGGGGTTATTCGAGATATCTTAATCGAAACCCTAGTAACGAGGCATTGGCTACCTTAAGAGAGCCATAGTTACTCGTCCCAATTGCTCACCCAGTCCAACATTATTTCTTACTGCGACCAGTCTGCCAGAAGCGATATGTCACTAGTTGTGTATCATAAAAGAGTGATCGTTACTCTTCCCAGGGGTTATTCGAGATATCTTTATCGAAACCCTAGTAACGAGGCATTGCCTACCTTAAGAGAGTCATAGTTAGTTGTCGCAATTGCTCACCCAGTAAAACGTTTTTTCTCACTGCGGCCAGTCTGCCAGAAGCGATATGTAACTAGTTGTGTATCATAAAAGAGTCATCGTTACTCCTCCCAGGGGATATTCGAGATATCTTAATCGAAACCCTAGTAACGAGGCATTGGCTACCTTAAGAGAGTCATAGTTACTCGTCCCAATTGCTCACCCAGTCTGCCATCTTTTCTTACTGTGGCCAGTCTGCCAGAAGCGATATGTCACTAGTTGTGTATGATAAAAGAGTCATCATTTCTCCTCCCAGGGGTTATTCGAGATATCTTAATCGAAACCCTAGTAACGAGGCATTGGCTACCCTAAGAGAGTCATAGTTAGTCGTCCAAATAGCTCACCCAGTCCAACATTATTTCTTACTGCAGCCAGTCTGCCAGAAGCGATATGTCACTAGTTGTGTATCATAAAAGAGTCATCGTTACTCCTCCCAGGGGTTATTCGAGATATCTTAATCGAAACCCTAGTAACGAGGCATTGGCTACCTGAAGAGGGTCATTATTACTCGTCCCAATTGCTCACCCAGTCCAACATTTTTTCTTACTGCAGCCAGTCTGCCAGAAGCGATATGTCACTAGTTGTGTATCATAAAAGAGTCGTCGTTACTCCTCCCAGGGGTTATTCGAGATATCTTAATCGAAACCCTAGTAACGAGGCATTGGCTACCTTAAGAGAGTCATAGTTACTCATCCCAATTGCTCACCAAGTCTGCCATTTTTTCTTACTGTGGCCAGTCTGCCAGAAGCGATATGACACTAGTTGTGTATCATAAAAGAGTCATCGTTACTCCTCCCAGGGGTTATTCGAGATATCTTAATCGAAACCCTAGTAACGAGGCATTGGCTACCTTAAGAGAGTCATAGTTACTCGTCCCAATTGCTCACACAGTCCAACATTTTTTCTTACTGCAGCCAGACTGCCAGAAGCGATATGTCACTAGTTGTGTATCATAAAAGAGTGATCGTTTCTCCTCCCAGGGGTTATTCGAGATATCTTAATCGAAACCCTAGTAACGAGGCATTGGCTACCTTAAGAAAGTCACAGTTACTCGTCCCTATTGCTCACCCAGTCCAACATTTTTTCTTACTGCGGTCAGTCTGCCAGAACCGATATGTCACAAGTTGTGTATCATAAAAAAGTGATCGTTACTCCTCCCAGGGGTTATTCGATATATTTTAATCGAAACCCTAGTAACGAGGCATTGGCTACCTTAAGAGAGTCATAGTTAGTCGTCCCAATTGATAACCCTGTAAAACGTTTTTTCTTACTGCGGCCAGTCTGCCAGAAGCGATATGTCACTAGTTGTGTATCATAAAAGAGTCATCGTTTCTACTCCCAGGGGTTATTCGAGATATCTTAATCGAAACCCTAGTAACGAGGCATTGGCTACCCTAAGAGAGTCATAGTTAGTCGTCCAATAGCTCACCCAGTCCAACAATTTTTCTTACTGCAGCCAGTCTGCCGAAGCGATACGTCACTATTTGTGTATCATAAAAGAGTCATCGTTACTCCTCCGAGGGGTTATTCGAGATGTCTTAATCGAAACCCTAGTAACGAGGCATTGGCTACCTTAAGAGAGTCATAGTTACTCGTCCCAATAGCTCAACCAGTCCAACATTTTTTCTTACTGCAACCAGTCTGCCAGAAGCGATATATCACTAGTTGTGTATCATAAAAGAGTCATCGTTACTCCTCCCAGGGGTTATTCGAGATATCTTAATCGAAACCCTAGTAACGAGGCATTGGCTACCGTAAGAGAGTGATAGTTACTCGTCCCAATTGCTCACCCAGTCTGCCATCTTTTCTTACTGTGGCCAGTCTGCCAGAAGCGATATGTCACTAGTTGTGTATCATAAAAGAGTCATCGTTACTCCTCCGAGAGGTTATTCGAGATATCTTAATCGAAACCCTAGTAACGAGGCATTGGCTACCTTAAGAGAGTCATAGTTACTCGTCCCAATTGCTCACCCAGTCCAACATTTTTTCTTACTGCGACCAGTCTTCCAGAAGCGATATGTCACTAGTTGTGTATCATAAAAGAGTCATCGTTACTCCTCCCAGGGGTTATTCGAGATATCTTAATCGAAACCCTAGTAACGAGGCATTGGCTACCTGAAGAGGGTCATTGTTACTCGTCCCAATTGCTCACCCAGTCCAACATTTTTTCTTACTGCAGCCAGTCTGCCAGAAGCGATATGTCACTAGTTGTGTATCATAAAAGAGTCGTCGTTACTCCTCCCAGGGGTTATTCGAGATATCTTAATCGAAACCCTAGTAACGAGGCATTGGCTACCTTAAGAGAGTCATAGTTACTCATCCCAATTGCTCACCAAGTCTGCCATTTTTTCTTACTGTGGCCAGTCTGCCAGAAGCGATATGACACTAGTTGTGTATCATAAAAGAGTCATCGTTACTCCTCCCAGGGGTTATTCGAGATATCTTAATCGAAACCCTAGTAACGAGGCATTGGCTACCTTAAGAGAGTCATAGTTACTCGTCCCAATTGCTCACACAGTCCAACATTTTTTCTTACTGCAGCCAGACTGCCAGAAGCGATATGTCACTAGTCGTGTATCATAAAAGAGTGATCGTTTCTCCTCCCAGGGGTTATTCGAGATATCTTAATCGAAACCCTAGTAACGAGGCATTGGCTACCTTAAGAAAGTCACAGTTACTCGTCCCTATTGCTCACCCAGTCCAACATTTTTTCTTACTGCGGTCAGTCTGCCAGAACCGATATGTCACAAGTTGTGTATCATAAAAAAGTGATCGTTACTCCTCCCAGGGGTTATTCGATATATTTTAATCGAAACCCTAGTAACGAGGCATTGGCTACCTTAAGAGAGTCATAGTTAGTCGTCCCAATTGATAACCCTGTAAAACGTTTTTTCTTACTGCGGCCAGTCTGCCAGAAGCGATATGTCACTAGTTGTGTATCATAAAAGAGTCATCGTTTCTACTCCCAGGGGTTATTCGAGATATCTTAATCGAAACCCTAGTAACGAGGCATTGGCTACCCTAAGAGAGTCATAGTTAGTCGTCCAATAGCTCACCCAGTCCAACAATTTTTCTTACTGCAGCCAGTCTGCCGAAGCGATACGTCACTATTTGTGTATCATAAAAGAGTCATCGTTACTCCTCCGAGGGGTTATTCGAGATGTCTTAATCGAAACCCTAGTAACGAGGCATTGGCTACCTTAAGAGAGTCATAGTTACTCGTCCCAATAGCTCAACCAGTCCAACATTTTTTCTTACTGCAACCAGTCTGCCAGAAGCGATATATCACTAGTTGTGTATCATAAAAGAGTCATCGTTACTCCTCCCAGGGGTTATTCGAGATATCTTAATCGAAACCCTAGTAACGAGGCATTGGCTACCGTAAGAGAGTCATAGTTACTCGTCCCAATTGCTCACCCAGTCTGCCATCTTTTCTTACTGTGGCCAGTCTGCCAGAATCGATATGTCACTAGTTGTGTATCATAAAAGAGTCATCGTTACTCCTCCGAGAGGTTATTCGAGATATCTTAATCGAAACCCTAGTAACGAGGCATTGGCTACCTTAAGAGAGTCATAGTTACTCGTCCCAATTGCTCACCCAGTCCAACATTTTTTGTTACTGCGACCAGTCTTCCAGAAGCGATATGTCACTAGTTGTGTATCATAAAAGAGTCATCGTTTCTCCTCCCAGGGGTTATTCGAGATATCTTAATCAAAACCCTAGTAACGAGGCATTGGCTACCTTAGGAGAGTCATAGTTACTCATCCCAATTGCTCACCCAGTCTGCCAATTTTTCTTACTGTGGCCAGTCTGCCAGAAGCGATATGTCACTAGTTGTGTATCATAAAAGAGTCATCGTTACTCCTCCCAGGGGTTATTCGAGATATCTTAATCGAAACCCTAGTAACGAGGCATTGGCTACCTGAAGAGAGTCATTGTTACTCGTCCCAATTGCTCACCCAGTCCAACATTTTTTCTTACTGCAGCCAGTCTGCCAGAAGCGATATGTCACTAGTTGTGTATCATAAAAGAGTCGTCGTTACTCCTCCCAGGGGTTATTCGAGATATCTTAATCGAAACCCTAGTAACGACGCATTGGCTACCTTAAGAGAGTCATAGTTACTCGTCCCAATTGCTCACCCAGTCCAACATTTTTTCTTACTGCGACCAGTCTGCCAGAAGCGATATGTCAATAGTTGTGTATCATAAAAGAGTGATCGTTTTTCCTCCCAGGGGTTATTCAAGATATCTTTATCGAAACCCTAGTAACGAGGCATTGGCTACCTTAAGAGAGTCATAGTTACTCGTCCCAATTGTGCACCCAGTCTGCCATTTTTTCCTACTGTGGCCAGTCTGCCAGAAGCGATATGTCACTAGTTGTGTATCATAAAAGTGTCATCGTTTCTCCTCCCAGGGGTTATTCGAGATATCTTAATCGAAACCCTAGTAACGAGGCATTGGCTACCTTAAGAGAGTCATAGTTACTCATCCCAATTGCTCACCAAGTCTGCCATTTTTTTCTTACTGTGGCCAGTCTGCCAGAAGCGATATGTCACTAGTTGTGTATCATAAAAGAGTCATCGTTACTCCTCCCAGGGGTTATTCGAGATATCTTAATCGAAACCCTAGTAACGAGGCATTGGCTACCTTAAAAGAGTCATAGTTACTCGTCCCAATTGCTCACCCAGTCCAACATTTTTTCTTACTGCAGCCAGACTGCCAGAAGCGATATGTCAATAGTTGTGTATCATAAAGGAGTGATCGTTTCTCCTCCCAGGGGTTATTCGAGATATCTTAATCGAAACCCTAGTAACGAGGCATTGGCTACCTTAAGAAAGTCATAGTTACTCATCCCTATTGCTCACCCAGTCCAACATTTTTTCTTACTGTGGTCAGTCTGCCAGAACCGATATGTCACAAGTTGTGTATCATAAAAGAGTGATCGTTACTCCTCCCAGGGGTTATTCGAGGTATCTTAATCGAAACCCTAGTAACGAGGCATTGGCTACCTTAAGAGAGTCATAGTTACTCGTCCCAATTGCTCACCCAGTCTGCCATTTTTTCTTACTGTGGCCAGTCTGCCAGAACCGATATGTCACAAGTTGTGTATCATAAAAGAGTCATCGTTTCTCCTCCCAGGGGTTATTCGAGATATCTTAATCGAAACCCTAGTAACGAGGCATTGGCTACCCTAAGAGAGTCATAGTTAGTCGTCCCAATAGCTCACCCAGTTCAACATTATTTCTTACTGCAGCCAGTCTGCCAGAAGCGATACGTCACTAGTTGTGTATCATAAAAGAGTCATCGTTACTCCTCCGAGGGGTTATTCGAGATATCTTAATCGAAACCCTAGTAACGAGGCATTGGCTACCTTAAGTGAGTCATAGTTACTCGTTGCAATTGCTCAGCCTGTCTGCCATTTTTTCTTACTGTGGCCAGTCTGCCAGAAGCGATATGTCACTAGTTGTGTATCATAAAAGAGTCATCGTTTCTCCTCCCAGGGGTTATTCGAGATATCTTAATCGAAACCCTAGTAACGAGGCATTGGCTACCTTAAGAGAGTCATAGTTACTCGTCCCAATAGCTCACCCAGTCCAACATTATTTCTTACTGCAGCCAGTCTGCCAGAAGCGATATGTCACTAGTTGTGTATCATAAAAGAGTCATCGTTACTCCTCCGAGAGGTTATTCGAGATATCTTAATCGAAACCCTAGTAACGAGGCATTGGCTACCTTAAGAGAGTCATAGTTACTCGTCCCAATTGCTCACCCAGTCCAACATTTTTTCTTACTGCGACCAGTCTGCCAGAAGCGATATGTCACTAGTTGTGTATCATAAAAGAGTCATCGTTTCTCCTCCCAGGGGTTATTCGAGATATCTTAATCAAAACCCTAGTAACGAGGCATTGGCTACCTTAGGAGAGTCATAGTTACTCGTCCCAATTGCTCACCCAGTCTGCCACTTTTTCTTACTGTGGCCAGTCTGCCAGAAGCGATATGTCACTAGTTGTGTATCATAAAAGAGTCATCGTTACTCCTCCCAGGGGTTATTCGAGATATCTTAATCGAAACCCCTTAGTAACGAGGCATTGGCTACCTGAAGACAGTCATTGTTACTCGTCCCAATTGCTCACCCAGTCCAACATTTTTTCTTACTGCAGCCAGTCTGCCAGAAGCGATATGTCACTAGTTGTGTATCATAAAAGAGTCGTCGTTACTCCTCCCAGGGGTTATTCGAGATATCTTAATCGAAACCCTAGTAACGACGCATTGGCTACCTTAGGAGAGTCATAGTTACTCGTCCCAATTGCTCACCCAGTCCAACATTTTTTCTTACTGCGACCAGTCTGCCAGAAGCGATATGTCAATAGTTGTGTATCATAAAAGAGTGATCGTTTTTCCTCCCAGGGGTTATTCAAGATATCTTAATCGAAACCCTAGTAACGAGGCATTGACTACCTTAAGAGAGTCATAGTTACTCGTCCCAATTGTGCACCCAGTCTGCCATTTTTTCTTACTGTGGCCAGTCTGCCAGAAGCGATATGTCACTAGTTGTGTATCATAAAAGTGTCATCGTTTCCCCTCCCAGGGGTTATTCGAGATATCTTTATCGAAACCCTAGTAACGAGGCATTGGCTACCTTAAGAGAGTCATAGTTACTCATCCCAATTGCTCACCAAGTCTGCCATTTTTTTCTTACTGTGGCCAGTCTGCCAGAAGCGATATGTCACTAGTTGTGTATCATAAAAGAGTCATCGTTACTCCTCCCAGGGGTTATTCGAGATATCTTAATCGAAACCCTAGTAACGAGGCATTGGCTACCTTAAGAGAGTCATAGTTACTCGTCCCAATTGCTCACCCAGTCCAACATTTTTTCTTACTGCAGCCAGACTGCCAGAAGCGATATGTCACTAGTTGTGTATCATAAAAGAGTGATCGTTACTCCTCCCAGGGGTTATTCGAGATATCTTAATCGAAACCCTAGTAACGAGGCATTGGCTACCTTAAGAGAGTCATAGTTACTCGTCCCAATTGCTCACCCAGTCCAACATTTTTTCTTACTGCGACCAGTCTGCCAGAAGCGATATGTCAATAGTTGTGTATCATAAAAGAGTGATCGTTTCTCCTCCCAGGGGTTATTCGAGATATCTTAATCGAAACCCTAGTAACGAGGCATTGGCTACCTTAAGAAAGTCATAGTTACTCGTCCCTATTGCTCACCCAGTCCAACATTTTTTCTTACTGTGGTCAGTCTGCCAGAACCGATATGTCACAAGTTGTGTATCATAAAAGAGTGATCGTTACTCCTCCCAGGGGTTATTCGATATATTTTAATCGAAACCCTAGTAACGAGGCATTGGCTACCTTAAGAGAGTCATAGTTAGTCGTCCCAATTGATAACCCTGTAAAACGTTTTTTCTTACTGCGGCCAGTCTGCCAGAGGCGATATGTCACTAGTTGTGTATAATAAAAGGGTCATCGTTACTCCTCCCAGGGGTTATTCGAGATATCTTAACCGAAACCCTAGTAACGAGACATTGGCTACCTTAAGAGAGTCATAGTTACTCGTCCCAATTGCTCACCCAGTCTGCCATTTTTTCTTACTGTGGCCAGTCTGCCAGAAGCGATTTGTCACTAGTTGTGTATCATAAAAGAGTCATCGTTTCTCCTCCCAGGGGTTATTCGAGATATCTTAATCGAAACCCTAGTAACGAGGCATTGGCTACCTTAAGAAAGTCATAGTTACTCGTCCCTATTGCTCACCCAGTCCATCATTTTTTCTTACTGTGGTCAGTCTGCCAGAAACGATATGTGACAAGTTGTGTATCATAAAAGAGTGATCGTTACTCCTCCCAGGGGTTATTCGATATATTTTAATCGAAACCCTAGTAACGAGGCATTGGCTACCTTAAGAGAGTCATAGTTAGTCGTCCCAATTGATAACAGTGTAAAACGTTTTTTCTTACTGCGGCCAGTCTGCCAGAAGCGATATGTCACTAGTTGTGTATAATAAAAGGGTCATCGTTACTCCTCCCAGGGGTTATTCGAGATATCTTAATCGAAACCCTAGTAACGAGGCATTGGCTACCTTAAGAGAGTCGTAGTTACTCGTCCCAATTGCTCACCCAATCCAACATTTTTTCTTACTTCGACCAGTCTGCCAGAAGCGATATGTCAATAGTTGTGTATCATAAAAGAGTCGTCGTTACTCTCCCAGGGGTTATTCGAGATATCTTAATCGAAACCCTAGTAACGAGGCATTGGCTACCTTAAGAGAGTCATAGTTACTCGTCCCAATTGCTCACCCAGTCCAACATTTTTTCTTACTTCGACCTGTCTGCCAGAAGCGATATGTCAATAGTTGTGTATCCTAAAAGAGTGATCGTTTCTCCTCCCAGGGGTTATTCGAGATATCTTAATCGAAACCCTTGTAACGAGGCATTGGCTACCTTAAGAAAGTCATAGTTACTCGTCCCTATTGCTCACCCAGTCCAACATTTTTTCTTACTGTGGTCAGTCTGCCAGAACCGATATGTGACCAGTTGTGTATCACAAAAGAGTGATCGTTACTCCTCCCAGGGGTTATTCGATATATTTTAATCGAAACCCTAGTAACGAGGCATTGGCTACCTTAAGAGTGTCATAGTTAGTCGTCCCAATTGATAACAGTGTAAAACGTTTTTTCTTACTGCGGCCAGTCTGCCAGAAGCGATATGTCACTAGTTGTGTATAATAAAAGGGTCATCGTTACTCCTCCCAGGGGTTATTCGAGATATCTCAATCGAAACCCTAGTAACGAGACATTGGCTACCTTAAGAGAGTCATAGTTACTCGTCCCAATTGCTCACCCAGTCTGCCATTTTTTCTTACTGTGGCCAGTCTGCCAGAAGCGATTTGTCACTAGTTGTGTATCATAAAAGAGTCATCGTTTCTCCTCCCACGGGTTATTCGAGTAATCTTAATCGAAACCCTTGTAACGAGGCATTGGCTACCTTAAGAGAGTCATAGTTACTCGTCCCAATTGCTCACCCAGTCCAACATTTTTTCTTACTGTGGCCAGTCTGCCAGAAGCGATATTTCACTAGTTGTGTATCATAAAAGAGTCATCGTTACTCCTCCCAGGGGTTATTCGAGATATCTTAATCGAAACCCTAGTAACGAGGCATTGGCTACATTAAGAGAGTCATAGTTACTCGTCCCAATTGCTCACCCAGTCCAACATTTTTTCTTACTGTGGCCAGTCTGCCAGAACCGATATGTCACTAGTTGTGTATCATAAAAGAGTCGTCGTTACTCCTCCTAGGGGTTATTCGAGATATCTTAATCGAAAGCCTAGTAACGAGACATTAGCTACCTTAAGAGAGTCATAGTTACTCGTCCCAATTGCTCACCCAGTAAAACGTTTTTTCTTACTACGGCCAGTCTGCAAGAAGCGATATTTCACTAGTTGTGTATCATAAAAGAATGATCGTTACTCATCCCAGGGGTTATTCGAGATATCTTAATCGAAACCCTAGTAACGAGGCATTGGCTACCTTAAGAGAGTCATAGTTACTCGTCCCAATTGCTCACCCAGTCCAACATTTTTTCTTACTGCGGCCAGTCTGCCAGAAGCGATATGTCACTAGATGTGTATAATAAAAGAGTCATCGTTACTCCTCCCAGGGGTTATTCAAGATATCTTAATCGAAACCCTAGTAACGAGGCATTGGCTACCTTAAGAGAGTCATAGTTACTCGTCCCAATTGCTCACCCAGTCTGCCATCTTTTCTTACTGTGGCCAGTCTGCCAGAAGCGATATGTCACTAGTTGTGTATCGTAAAAGAGTCATCGTCTTTCCTCCCAGGGGTTATTCGAGATATCTTAATCGAAATCCTAGTAACGAGGCATTGGCTACCTTAGGAGAGTCATAGTTACTCGTCCCAATTGCTCACCCAGTCTGCCATTTTTTCTTACTGTGGCCAGTCTGCCAGAAGCGATATGTCACTAGTTGTGTATCGTAAAAGAGTCATCGTCTTTCCTCCCAGGGGTTATTCGAGATATCTTAATCGAAACCCTAGTAACGAGGCATTGGCTACATTAAGAGAGTCATAGTTACTCGTCCCAATTGCTCACACAGTCCAACATTTTGTCTTACTGTGCCCAGTCTGCCAGAACCGATATGTCACTAGTTGTGTATCATAAAAGAGTCGTCGTTACTCCTCCCAGGGGTTATTCGAGATATCTTAATCGAAACCCTAGTAACGAGGCATTGGCTACCTTAAGAAAGTCATAGTTACTCGTCCCTATTGCTCACCCAGTCCAACATTTTTTCTTACTGTGGTCAGTCTGCCAGAACCGATATGTCACTAGTTGTGTATAATAAAAGAGTCATCGTTACTCCTCCCAGGGGTTATTCGAGATATCTTAATCGAAACCCTAGTAACGAGGCATTGGCTACCTGAAGAGAGTCATTGTTACTCGTCCCAATTGCTCACCCAGTCCAACATTTTTTCTTACTCCAGCCAGTCTGCCAGAAGCGATATGTCACTAATTGTGTATCATAAAAGAGTCGTGGTTACTCCTCCCAGGGGTTATTCGAGATATCTTAATCGAAACCCTAGTGACGAGGCATTGGCTACCTTAAGAAAGTCATAGTTACTCGTCCCAATTGCTCACTCAGTCCAACATTTTTTCTTACTGCGACCAGTCTGCCAGAAGCGATATGTCACTAGTTGTGTATCATAAAAGAGTCATCGTTTCTCCTCCCAGGGTTTATTCGAGATATCTTAATCGAAACCCTAGTAACGAGGCATTGGCTACCTTAAGAGAGTCATAGTTACTTCTCCCAATTGTGCACCCAGTCTGCCATTTTTTCTTACTGTGGCCAGTCTGCCAGAAGCGATATGTCACTAGTTGTGTATCATAAAAGTGTCATCGTTTCTCCTCCCAGGGGTTATTCGAGATATCTTAATCGAAACCCTAGTAACGAGGCATTGGCTACCTTAAGAGAGTCATAGTTACTCGTCCCAATTGCTCACCAAGTCTGCCATTTTTTCTTACTGTGGCCAGTCTGCTAGAAGCGATATGTCACTAGTTGTGTATCATAAAAGAGTCATCGTTACTCCTCCTAGGGGTTATTCGAGATATCTTAATCGAAACCCTAGTAACGAGGCATTGGCTACATTAAGAGAGTCATAGTTACTCGTCCCAATTGCTCACACAGTCCAACATTTTTTCTTACTGTGGCCAGTCTGCCAGAACCGATATGTCACTAGTTGTGTATCATAAAAGAGTCGTCGATACTCCTCCCAGGGGTTATTCGAGATATCTTAATCGAAACCCTAGTAACGAGGCATTGGCTACCTTAAGAAAGTCATAGTTACTCGTCCCTATTGCTCACCCAGTCCAACATTTTTTCTTACTGTGGTCAGTCTGCCAGAACCGATATGTCACAAGTTGTGTATCATAAAAGGGTGATCGTTACTCCTCCCAGGGGTTATTCGATATATTTTAATCGAAACCATAGTAACGAGGCATTGGCTACCTTAAGAGAGTCATAGTTAGTCGTACCAATTGATAACCCTGTAAAACGTTTTTCTTAGTGCGGCCAGTCTGCCAGAAGCGATATGTCACTAGTTGTGTATAATAAAAGAGTCATCGTTACTCCTCCCAGGGGTTATTCGAGATATCTTAATCGAAACCCTAGTAACGAGGCATTGGCTACCTTAAGAGAGTCATAGTTACTCGTCCCAATTGCTCACCCAGTCTGCCATTTTTTCTTACTGTGGCCAGTCTGCCAGAAGCGATTTGTCACTAGTTGTGTATCATAAAAGAGTCATCGTTTCTCCTCCCAGGGGTTATTCGAGATATCTTAATCGAAACCCTAGTAACGAGGCATTTTCTACCTTAAGAGAGTCATAGTTACTCGTCCCAATTGCTCACCAAGTCTGCGATTTTTTCTTACTGTGGCCAGTCTGCCAGAAGCGATATGTCACTAGTTGTGTATCATAAAAGAGTCATCGTTACTCCTACCAGGGGTTATTCGAGATATCTTAATCGAAACCCTAGTAACGAGGCATTGGCTACATTAAGAGAGTCATAGTTACTCGTCCCAATTGCTCACCCAGTCTGCCATTTTTTCTTACTGTGGCCAGTCTGCCAGAAGCGATTTGTCACTAGTTGTGTATCATAAAAGAGTCATCGTTACTCCTCCCAGGGGTTATTCGAGATATCTTAATCGAAACCCTAGTAACGAGGCATTGGCTACCTTAAGAGAGTCATAGATACTCGTCCCAACTGCTGACGCAGTCTGCCATTTTTTCTTACTGTGGCCAGTCTGCCAGAAGCGATTTGTCACTAGTTGTGTATCATAAAAGAGTCATCGTTTCTCCTCCCAGGGGTTATTCGAGATATCTTAATCGAAACCCTAGTAACGAGGCATTGGCTACCTTAAGAGAGTCATAGTTACTCGTCCCAATTGCTCACCAAGTCTGCGATTTTTTCTTACTGTGGCCAGTCTGCCAGAAGCGATTTGTCACTAGTTGTGTATCATAAAAGAGTCATCGTTTCTCCTCCCAGGGGTTATTCGAGATATCTTAATCGAAACCCTAGTAACGAGGCATTTTCTACCTTAAGAGAGTCATAGTTACTCGTCCCAATTGCTCACCAAGTCTGCGATTTTTTCTTACTGTGGCCAGTCTGCCAGAAGCGATATGTCACTAGTTGTGTATCATAAAAGAGTCATCGTTACTCCTACCAGGGGTTATTCGAGATATCTTAATCGAAACCCTAGTAACGAGGCATTGGCTACATTAAGAGAGTCATAGTTACTCGTCCCAATTGCTCACCCAGTCTGCCATTTTTTCTTACTGTGGCCAGTCTGCCAGAAGCGATTTGTCACTAGTTGTGTATCATAAAAGAGTCATCGTTACTCCTCCCAGGGGTTATTCGAGATATCTTAATCGAAACCCTAGTAACGAGGCATTGGCTACCTTAAGAGAGTCATAGATACTCGTCCCAACTGCTGACGCAGTCTGCCATTTTTTCTTACTGTGGCCAGTCTGCCAGAAGCGATTTGTCACTAGTTGTGTATCATAAAAGAGTCATCGTCTTTCCTCCCAGGGGTTATTCGAGATATCTTAATCGAAACCCTAGTAACGAGGCATTGGCTACATTAAGAGAGTCATAGTTACTCGTCCCAATTGCTCACACAGTCCAACATTTTGTCTTACTGTGCCCAGTCTGCCAGAACCGATATGTCACTAGTTGTGTATCATAAAAGAGTCGTCGTTACTCCTCCCAGGGGTTATTCGAGATATCTTAATCGAAACCCTAGTAACGAGGCATTGGCTACCTTAAGAAAGTCATAGTTACTCGTCCCTATTGCTCACCCAGTCCAACATTTTTTCTTACTGTGGTCAGTCTGCCAGAACCGATATGTCACTAGTTGTGTATAATAAAAGAGTCATCGTTACTCCTCCCAGGGGTTATTCGAGATATCTTAATCGAAACCCTAGTAACGAGGCATTGGCTACCTGAAGAGAGTCATTGTTACTCGTCCCAATTGCTCACCCAGTCCAACATTTTTTCTTACTCCAGCCAGTCTGCCAGAAGCGATATGTCACTAATTGTGTATCATAAAAGAGTCGTGGTTACTCCTCCCAGGGGTTATTCGAGATATCTTAATCGAAACCCTAGTGACGAGGCATTGGCTACCTTAAGAAAGTCATAGTTACTCGTCCCAATTGCTCACTCAGTCCAACATTTTTTCTTACTGCGACCAGTCTGCCAGAAGCGATATGTCACTAGTTGTGTATCATAAAAGAGTCATCGTTTCTCCTCCCAGGGTTTATTCGAGATATCTTAATCGAAACCCTAGTAACGAGGCATTGGCTACCTTAAGAGAGTCATAGTTACTTCTCCCAATTGTGCACCCAGTCTGCCATTTTTTCTTACTGTGGCCAGTCTGCCAGAAGCGATATGTCACTAGTTGTGTATCATAAAAGTGTCATCGTTTCTCCTCCCAGGGGTTATTCGAGATATCTTAATCGAAACCCTAGTAACGAGGCATTGGCTACCTTAAGAGAGTCATAGTTACTCGTCCCAATTGCTCACCAAGTCTGCCATTTTTTCTTACTGTGGCCAGTCTGCTAGAAGCGATATGTCACTAGTTGTGTATCATAAAAGAGTCATCGTTACTCCTCCTAGGGGTTATTCGAGATATCTTAATCGAAACCCTAGTAACGAGGCATTGGCTACATTAAGAGAGTCATAGTTACTCGTCCCAATTGCTCACACAGTCCAACATTTTTTCTTACTGTGGCCAGTCTGCCAGAACCGATATGTCACTAGTTGTGTATCATAAAAGAGTCGTCGATACTCCTCCCAGGGGTTATTCGAGATATCTTAATCGAAACCCTAGTAACGAGGCATTGGCTACCTTAAGAAAGTCATAGTTACTCGTCCCTATTGCTCACCCAGTCCAACATTTTTTCTTACTGTGGTCAGTCTGCCAGAACCGATATGTCACAAGTTGTGTATCATAAAAGGGTGATCGTTACTCCTCCCAGGGGTTATTCGATATATTTTAATCGAAACCATAGTAACGAGGCATTGGCTACCTTAAGAGAGTCATAGTTAGTCGTACCAATTGATAACCCTGTAAAACGTTTTTCTTAGTGCGGCCAGTCTGCCAGAAGCGATATGTCACTAGTTGTGTATAATAAAAGAGTCATCGTTACTCCTCCCAGGGGTTATTCGAGATATCTTAATCGAAACCCTAGTAACGAGGCATTGGCTACCTTAAGAGAGTCATAGTTACTCGTCCCAATTGCTCACCCAGTCTGCCATTTTTTCTTACTGTGGCCAGTCTGCCAGAAGCGATTTGTCACTAGTTGTGTATCATAAAAGAGTCATCGTTTCTCCTCCCAGGGGTTATTCGAGATATCTTAATCGAAACCCTAGTAACGAGGCATTTTCTACCTTAAGAGAGTCATAGTTACTCGTCCCAATTGCTCACCAAGTCTGCGATTTTTTCTTACTGTGGCCAGTCTGCCAGAAGCGATATGTCACTAGTTGTGTATCATAAAAGAGTCATCGTTACTCCTACCAGGGGTTATTCGAGATATCTTAATCGAAACCCTAGTAACGAGGCATTGGCTACATTAAGAGAGTCATAGTTACTCGTCCCAATTGCTCACCCAGTCTGCCATTTTTTCTTACTGTGGCCAGTCTGCCAGAAGCGATTTGTCACTAGTTGTGTATCATAAAAGAGTCATCGTTACTCCTCCCAGGGGTTATTCGAGATATCTTAATCGAAACCCTAGTAACGAGGCATTGGCTACCTTAAGAGAGTCATAGATACTCGTCCCAACTGCTGACGCAGTCTGCCATTTTTTCTTACTGTGGCCAGTCTGCCAGAAGCGATTTGTCACTAGTTGTGTATCATAAAAGAGTCATCGTTTCTCCTCCCAGGGGTTATTCGAGATATCTTAATCGAAACCCTAGTAACGAGGCATTGGCTACCTTAAGAGAGTCATAGTTACTCGTCCCAATTGCTCACCAAGTCTGCGATTTTTTCTTACTGTGGCCAGTCTGCCAGAAGCGATATGTCACTAGTTGTGTATCATAAAAGAGTCATCGTTACTCCTCCCAGGGGTTATTCGAGATATCTTAATCGAAACCCTAGTAACGAGGCATTGGCTACATTAAGAGAGTCATAGTTATTGTCCCAATTGCTCACCCAGTCCAACATTTTTTCTTACTGTGGCCAGTCTGCCAGAACCGATATGTCACTAGTTGTGTATCATAAAAGAGTCATCGTTACTCCTCCCAGGGGTTATTCGAGATATCTTAATCGAAACCCTAGTAAAGAGGCATTGGCTACCTTAAGAGAGTCATAGTTACTCGTCCCAATTGCTCACCAAGTCTGCGATTTTTTCTTACTGTGGCCAGTCTGCCAGAAGCGATATGTCACTAGTTGTGTATCATAAAAGAGTCATCGTTACTCCTACCAGGGGTTATTCGAGATATCTTAATCGAAACCCTAGTAACGAGGCATTGGCTACATTAAGAGAGTCATAGTTACTCGTCCCAATTGCTCACCCAGTCCAACATTTTTTCTTACTGTGGCCAGTCTGCCAGAACCGATATGTCACTAGTTGTGTATCATAAAAGAGTCGTCGTTACTCCTCCCAGGGGTTATTCGAGATATCTTAATCGAAACCCTAGTAACGAGACATTGGCTACCTTAAGAGAGTCATAGTTACTCGTCCCAATTGCTCACCCAGTAAAACGTTTTTTCTTACTGCGGCCAGTCTGCCAGAAGCGATATTTCACTAGTTGTGTATCATAAAAGAGTGATCGTTTTTCCTCCCAGGGGTTATTCGAGATATCTTAATCGAAACCCTAGTAACGAGGCATTGGCTACCTTAAGAGAGTCATAGTTACTCTTCCCAATTGCTCACCAAGTCTGCGATTTTTTATTACTGTGGCCAGTCTGCCAGAAGCGATATGTCACTAGTTGTGTATCATAAAAGAGTCATCGTTACTCCTCCCAGGGGTTATTCGAGATATCTTAATCGAAACCCTAGTAACGAGGCATTGGCTACCTTAAGAGAGTCATAGATACTCGTCCCAACTGCTGACGCAGTCTGCCATTTTTTCTTACTGTGGCCAGTCTGCCAGAAGCGATTTGTCACTAGTTGTGTATCATAAAAGAGTCATCGTTTCTCCTCCCAGGGGTTATTCGAGATATGTTAATCGAAACCCTAGTAACGAGGCATTGGCTACCTTAAGAGAGTCATAGTTACTCGTCCCAATTGCTCACCAAGTCTGCGATTTTTTCTTACTGTGGCCAGTCTGCCAGAAGCGATATGTCACTAGTTGTGTATCATAAAAGAGTCATCGTTACTCCTCCCAGGGGTTATTCGAGATATCTTAATCGAAACCCTAGTAACGAGGCATTGGCTACATTAAGAGAGTCATAGTTATTGTCCCAATTGCTCACCCAGTCCAACATTTTTTCTTACTGTGGCCAGTCTGCCAGAACCGATATGTCACTAGTTGTGTATCATAAAAGAGTCATCGTTACTCCTTCCAGGGGTTATTCGAGATATCTTAATCGAAACCCTAGTAACGAGGCATTGGCTACCTTAAGAGAGTCATAGTTACTCGTCCCAATTGCTCACCAAGTGTGCGATTTTTTCTTACTGTGGCCAGTCTGCCAGAAGCGATATGTCACTAGTTGTGTATCATAAAAGAGTCATCGTTACTCCTCCCAGGGGTTATTCGAGATATCCTAATCGAAACCCTAGTAACGAGACATTGGCTACCTTAAGAGAGTCATATTTACTCGTCCCAATTGCTCACCCAGTAAAAAGTTTTTTCTTACTGCGGCCAGTCTGCCAGAAGCGATATTTCACTAGTTGTGTATAATAAAAGAGTGATCGTTTTTCCTTCCAGGGGTTATTCGAGATATCTTAATCGAAACCCTAGTAACGAGGCATTGGCTACCTTAAGAGAGTCATAGTTACTCGTCCCAATTGTGCACCCAGTCTGCCATTTTCTCTTAATGTGGCCAGTCTGCCAGAAGCGATATGTCACTAGTTGTGTATCATGAAAGTGTCATCGTTTCTCCTCCCAGGAGTTATTCGAGATATCTTAATCGAAACCCTAGTAACGAGGCATTGGCTACCTTAAGAGAGTCATAGTTACTCATCCCAATTGCTCACCAAGTCTGCCATTTTTTCTTACTGTGGCCAGTCTGCCAGAAGCGATATGTCACTAGTTGTGTATCATAAAAGAGTCATCGTCACTCCTCCCAGGGGTTATTCGAGATATCTTAATCGAAACCCTAGTAACGAGGCATTGGCTACCTTAAGAGAGTCATAGTTACTCGTCCCAATTGCTCACCCAGACCAACATTTTTTCTTACTGCAGCCAGACTGCCAGAAGCGATATGTCACTAGTTGTGTATCATAAAAGAGTCGTCGTTACTCCTCCCAGGGGTTATTCGAGATATCTTAATCGAAACCCTAGTAACGAGGCATTGGCTACCTTAAGAGAGTCGTAGTTACTCGTCCCAATTGCTCACCCAGTCCAACATTTTTTCTTACTGCGACCAGTCTGGAAGAAGCGATATGTCAATAGTTGTGTATCATAAAAGAGTGATCGTTTCCCCTCCCAGGGGTTATTCGAGATATCTTAATCGAAACCCTAGTAACGAGGCATTGGCTACCTTAAGAAAGTCATAGTTACTCGTCCCTATTGCTCACCCAGTCCAATATTTTTTCTTACTGTGGTCAGTCTGCCAGAACCGATATGTCACAAGTTGTGTATCATAAAAGAGTGATCGTTACTCCTCCCAGGGGTTATTCGATATATTTTAATCGAAACCTTAGTAACGAGGCATTGGCTACCTTAAGAGAGTCATAGTTAGTCGTCCCAATTGATAACCCTGTAAAACGTTTTTTCTTACTGCGGCCAGTCTGCCAGAAGCGATATGTCACTAGTTGTGTATAATAAAAAAAGTCATCGTTACTCCTCCCAGGGGTTATTCGAGATATCTTAATCGAAACCCTAGTAACGAGGCATTGGCTACCTTAAGAGAGTCATAGTTACTCGTCCCAACTGCTGACGCAGTCTGCCATTTTTTCTTACTGTGGCCAGTCTGCCAGAAGCGATTTGTCGCTAGTTGTGTATCATAAAAGAGTCATCGTTTCTGCTCCCAGGGGTTATTCGAGATATCTTAATCGAAACCCTAGTAACGAGGCATTGGCTACCTTAAGAGAGTCATAGTTACTCGTCCCAATTGCTCACCAAGTCTGCGATTTTTTCTCACTGTGGCCAGTCTGCCAGAAGCGATATGTCACTAGTTGTGTATCATAAAAGAGTCATCGTTACTCCTCCCAGGGGTTATTCGAGATATCCTAATCGAAACCCTAGTAACGAGACATTGGCTACCTTAAGAGAGTCATAGTTACTCGTCCCAATTGCTCACCCAGTAAAACGTTTTTTCTTACTGCGGCCAGTCTGCCAGAAGCGATATTTCACTAGTTGTGTATCATAAAAGAGTGATCGTTTTTCCTTCCAGGGGTTATTCGAGATATCTTAATCGAAACCCTAGTAACGAGGCATTGGCTACCTTAAGAGAGTCATAGTTACTCGTCCCAATTGTGCACCCAGTCTGCCATTTTCTCTTAATGTGGCCAGTCTGCCAGAAGCGATATGTCACTAGTTGTGTATCATGAAAGTGTCATCGTTTCTCCTCCCAGGGGTTATTCGAGATATCTTAATCGAAACCCTAGTAACGAGGCATTGGCTACCTTAAGAGAGTCATTGTTACTCATCCCAATTGCTCACCAAGTCCGCCATTTTTTCTTACTGTGGCCAGTCTGCCAGAAGCGATATGTCACTAGTTGTGTATCATAAAAGAGTCATCGTCACTCCTCCCAGGGGTTATTCGAGATATCTTAATCGAAACCCTAGTAACGAGGCATTGGCTACCTTAAGAGAGTCATAGTTACTCGTCCCAATTGCTCACCCAGTCCAACATTTTTTCTTACTGCAGCCAGACTGCCAGAAGCGATATGTCACTAGTTGTGTATCATAAAATAGTCGTCGTTACTCCTCCCAGGGGTTATTCGAGATATCTTAATCGAAACCCTAGTAACGAGGCATTGGCTACCTTAAGAGAGTCGTAGTTACTCGTCCCAATTGCTCACCCAGTCCAACATTTTTTCTTACTGCGACCAGTCTGCAAGAAGCGATATGTCAATAGTTGTGTATCATAAAAGAGTGATCGTTTCTCCTCCCAGGGGTTATTCGAGATATCTTAATCGAAACCCTAGTAACGAGGCATTGGCTACCTTAAGAAAGTCATAGTTACTCGTCCCTATTGCTCACCCAGTCCAACATTTTTTCTTACTGTGGTCAGTCTGCCAGAACCGATATGTCACAAGTTGTGTATCATAAAAGAGTGATCGTTACTCCTCCCAGGGGTTATTCGAGATATCTTAATCGAAACCCTAGTAACGAGGCATTGGCTACCTTAAGAGAGTCATAGTTAGTCGTCCCAATTGATAACCCTGTAAAACGTTTTTTCTTACTGCGGCCAGTCTGCCAGAAGCGATATGTCACTAGTTGTGTATAATAAAAAAAGTCATCGTTACTCCTCCCAGGGGTTATTCGAGATATCTTAATCGAAACCCTAGTAACGAGGCATTGGCTACCTTAAGAGAGTCAAAGTTACTCGTCCCAACTGCTGACGCAGTCTGCCATTTTTTCTTACTGTGGCCAGTCTGCCAGAAGCGATATGTCACTAGTTGTGTATCATAAAAGAGTCATCGTTACTCCTCCCAGGGGTTATTCGAGATATCTTAATCGAAACCCTAGTAACGAGGCATTGGCTACATTAAGAGAGTCATAGTTACTCGTCCCAATTGCTCACCCAGTTCAACATTTTTTCTTACTGCAGCCAGTCTGCCAGAACCGATATGTCACTAGTTGTGTATCATAAAAGAGTCGTCGTTACTCCTCCCAGGGGTTATTTGAGATATCTTAATCGAAACCCTAGTAAAGAGACATTGGCTACCTTAAGAGAGTCATAGTTACTCGTCCCAATTGCTCACCCTGTAAAACGTTTTTTCTTACTGCGGCCAGTCTGCCAGAAGCGATATTTCACTAGTTGTGTATCATAAAAGAGTGATCGTTACTCATCCCAGGGGTTATTCGAGATATCTTAATCGAAACCCTAGTAACGAGGCATTGGCTACCTTAAGAGAGTCATAGTTACTCGTCCCAATTGTGCACCCAGTCTGCCATTTTCTCTTAATGTGGCCAGTCTGCCAGAAGCGATATGTCACTAGTTGTGTATCATGAAAGTGTCATCGTTTCTCCTCCCAGGGGTTATTCGAGATATCTTAATCGAAACAATAGTAACGAGGCATTGGCTACCTTAAGAGAGTCATTGTTACTCATCCCAATTGCTCACCAAGTCCGCCATTTTTTCTTACTGTGGCCAGTCTGCCAGAAGCGATATGTCACTAGTTGTGTATCATAAAAGAGTCATCGTCACTCCTCCCAGGGGTTATTCGAGATATCTTAATCGAAACCCTAGTAACGAGGCATTGGCTACCATAAGAGAGTCATAGTTACTCGTCCCAATTGCTCACCCAGTCCAACATTTTTTCTTACTGCAGCCAGACTGCCAGAAGCGATATGTCACTAGTTGTGTATCATAAAAGAGTCGTCGTTACTCCTCCCAGGGGTTATTCGAGATATCTTAATCGAAACCCTAGTAACGAGGCATTGGCTACCTTAAGAGAGTCGTAGTTACTCGTCCCAATTGCTCACCCAGTCCAACATTTTTTCTTACAGCGACCAGTCTGCAAGAAGCGATATGTCAATAGTTGTGTATCATAAAAGAGTGATCGTTTCTCCTCCCAGGGGTTATTCGAGATATCTTAATCGAAACCCTAGTAACGAGGCATTGGCTACCTTAAGAAAGTCATAGTTACTCGTCCCTATTGCTCACCCAGTCCAACATTTTTTCTTACTGTGGTCAGTCTGCCAGAACCGATATGTCACAAGTTGTGTATCATAAAAGAGTGATCGTTACTCCTCCCAGGGGTTATTCGATATATTTTAATCGAAACCCTAGTAACGAGGCATTGGCTACCTTAAGAGAGTCATAGTTAGTCGTCCCAATTGATAACCCTGTAAAACGTTTTTTCTTACTGCGGCCAGTCTGCCAGAAGCGATATGTCACTAGTTGTGTATAATAAAAAAAGTCATCGTTAGTCCTCCCAGGGGTTATTCGAGATATCTTAATCGAAACCCTAGTAACGAGGCATTGGCTACCTTAAGAGAGTCATAGTTACTCGTCCCAACTGCTGACGCAGTCTGCCATTTTTTCTTACTGTGGCCAGTCTGCCAGAAGCGATATGTCGCTAGTTGTGTATCATAAAAGATTCATCGTTACTCCTCCCAGGGGTTATTCGAGATATCTTAATCGAAACCCTAGTAACGAGGCATTGGCTACATTAAGAGAGTCATAGTTACTCGTCCCAATTGCTCACCCAGTCCAACATTTTTTCTTACTGTGGCCAGTCTGCCAGAACCGATATGTCACTAGTTGTGTATCATAAAAGAGTCGTCGTTACTCCTCCCAGGGGTTATTTGAGATATCTTAATCGAAACCCTAGTAAAGAGACATTGGCTACCTTAAGAGAGTCATAGTTACTAGTCCCAATTGCTCACCCTGTAAAACGTTTTTTCTTACTGCGGCCAGTCTGCCAGAAGCGATATGTCACTAGTTGTGTATCATAAAAGAGTGATCGTTACTCATCCCAGGGGTTATTCGAGATATCTTAATCGAAACCCTAGTAACGAGGCATTGGCTACCTTAAGAGAGTCATAGTTACTCGTCCCAATTGCTCACCCAGTCCAACATTTTTTCTTACTGCGGCCAGTCTGCCAGAAGCGATATGTCACTAGATGTGTATCATAAAAGAGTGATCGTTTCTCCTCCCAGGGGTTATTCGAGATATCTTAATCGAAACCCTAGTAACGAGGCATTGGCTACCTTAAGAGAGTCATAGTTACTCGTCCCTATTGCTCACCCAGTCCAACATTTTTTCTTACTGTGGCCAGTCTGCCAAAACCGATATGTCACTAGTTGTGTATCATAAAAGAGTCGTCGTTACTCCTCCCAGGGGTTATTCGAGATATCTTAATCGAAACCCTAGTAACGAGACATTGGCTACCTTAAGAGAGTCATAGTTACTCGTCCCAATTGCTCACCCAGTAAAACGTTTTTTCTTACTGCGGCCAGTCTGCCAGAAGCGATATTTCACTAGTTGTGTATCATAAAAGAGTGATCGTTACTCTTCCCAGGGGTTATTCGAGATATCTTAATCGAAACCCTAGTAACGAGGCATTGGCTTCCTTAAGAGAGTCATAGTTACTCGTCCCAATTGCTCACCCAGTCCAACATTTTTTCTTACTGCGGCCAGTCTGCCAGAAGCGATATGTCACTAGATGTGTAACATAAAAGAGTGATCGTTTCTCCTCCCAGGGGTTATTCGAGATATCTTAATCGAAACCCTAGTAACGAGGCATTGGCTACCTTAAGAGAGTCATAGTTACTCGTCCCTATTGCTCACCCAGTGCAACATTTTTACTTACTGTGGCCAGTCTGCCAGAACCGATATGTCACTAGTTGTGTATCATAAAAGAGTGATCGTTTCTCCTCCCAGGGGATATTCGAGATATCTTAATCGAAACCCTAGTAACGAGAATTGGCTACCTTAAGAGAGTCATAGTTACTCCTTCCAATAGCTCACCCAGTCCAACATTTTTTCTTACTGCAGTCAGTCTGCCAGAAGCGATATGTCACTAGTTGTGTATCATAAAAGAGTAATCGTTACTCCTCCCAGGGGTTATTCAAGATATCTTAATCGAAACCCTAGTAACGAGCCATTGGCTACCTTAAGAGAGTCATAGTTACTCGTCCCAATTGCTCACCCAGTCTGCCATCTTTTCTTACTGTGGCCAGTCTGCCAGAAGCGATATGTCACTAGTTGTGTATCATAAAAGAGTCATCGTTTCTCCTCCCAGGGGTTTTTCGAGATATCTTAATCGAAATCCTAGTAACGAGGCATTGGCTACCTTAAGAGAGTCATAGTTAGTCGTCCCAATAGCTCACCCAGTCCAACATTATTTCTTACTGCAGCCAGTCTGCCAGAAGCGATATGTCACTAGTTGTGTATCATTAAAGAGTTATCGTTTCTCCTCCAAGGGGTTATTCGAGATATCTTGATCGAAACCCTAGTAACGAGGCATTGGCTACCTTAAGAGGGTCATAGTTACTCGTCCCAATTGCTCACCCAGTTCATTATTATTTCTTACTGCGACCAGTCTGCCAGAAGCGATATGTCACTAGTTGTGTACCATAAAAGAGTGATCGTTACTCTTCCCAGGGGTTATTCGAGATATCTTAATCGAAACCCTAGTAACGAGGCATTGGCTACCTTAAGAGAGTCATAGTTAGTTGTCCCAATTGCTCACCCAGTAAAACGTTTTTTCTCACTGCGGCCAGTCTGCCAGAAGCGATATGTCACTAGTTGTGTATCATAAAAGAGTCATCGTTACTCCTCCCAGGGGTTATTCGAGATATCTTAATCGAAACCCTAGTAACGAGGCATTGGCTACCTTAAGAGAGTCATAGTTACTCGTCCCAATTGCTCACCTAGTCTGCCATCTTTTCTTACTGTGGCCGGTCTGCCAGAAGCGATATGTTACTAGTTGTGTATCATAAAAGAGTCATCGTTTCTCCTCCCAGGGGTTATTCGAGATATCTTAATCGAAACCCTAGTAACGAGGCATTGGCTACCTTAAGAGAGTCATAGTTTCTCGTCCCTATTGCGCACCCAGTCCAACATTTTTTCTTACTGTGGCCAGTCTGCCAGAACCGATATGTCACTAGTTGTGTATCACAAAAGAGTGATCGTTTCTCCTCCCAGGGGATATTCGAGATATCTTAATCGAAACCCTAGTAACGAGGCATTGGCTACCTTAAGAGAGTCATAGTTACTCCTCCCAATTGCTCACCCAGTCCAACATTTTTTCTTACTGCAGCCAGTCTGCCAGAAGCGATATGTCACTAGTTGTGTATCATAAAAGAGTAATCGTTACTCCTCCCAGGGGTTATTCAAGATATCTTAATCGAAACCCTAGTAACGAGGCATTGGCTACCTTAAGAGAGTCATAGTTACTCGTCCCAATTGCTCACCCAGTCTGCCATCTTTTCCTACTGCGACCAGTCTGCCAGAAGCGATATGTCACTAGTTGTGTATCATAAAAGAGTGATCGTTACTCTTCCCAATGGTTATTCGAGATATCTTAATCGAAACCCTAGTAACGAGGCATTGGCTACCTTAAGAGTGTCATTGTTACTCGTCCCAATTGCTCACCCAGTCCAACATTTTTTCTCACTGCGGCCAGTCTGCCAGAAGCGATATGTCACTAGTTGTGTATCATAAAAGAGTCATCGTTACTCCTCCCAGGGGTTATTCGAGATATCTTAATCGAAACCCTAGTAACGAGGCATTGGCTACCTTAAGAGAGTCATAGTTACTCGTCCCAATTGCTCACCCAGTCTGCCATCTTTTCTTACTGTGGCCAGTCTGCCAGAAGCGATATGTTACTAGTTGTGTATCATAAAAGAGTCATCGTTTCTCCTCCCAGGGGTTATTCGAGATATCCTAATCGAAACCCTAGTAACGAGGCATTGGCTACCTTAAGAGAGTCATAGTTAGTCGTCCCAATTGCTCACCCAGTCCAACATTTTTTCTTACTGCGACCAGTCTGCCAGAAGCGATATGTCACTATTTGTGTATCATAAAAGAGTCATCGTTACTCCTCCCAGGGGTTATTCGAGATATCTTAATCAAAAACCCTAGTAACGAGGCAGTGGCTACCTTAAGAGAGTCATAGTTACTCGTCCCAATTGCTCACCCAGTCTGCCATCTTTTCTTACTGTGGCCAGTCTGCCAGAAGCGATATGTCACTAGTTGTGTATCATAAAAGAGTCATCGTTTCTCCTCCCAGGGGTTATTCGAGATATCTTAATCGAAACCCTAGTAACGAGGCATTGGCTACCTTAAGAGAGTCATAGTTACTCGTCCCAATAGCTCACCCAGTCCAACATTATTTCTTACTGCAGCCAGTCTGCCAGAAGCGATATGTCACTAGTTGTGTATCATAAAAGAGTTATCGTTACTCCTCCGAGAGGTTATTCGAGATATCTTAATCGAAACCCTAGTAACGAGGAATTGGCTACCTTAAGAGAGTCATAGTTACTCGTCCCAATTGCTCACCCAGTCCAACATTTTTTCTTACTGCGACCAGTCTGCCAGAAGCGATATGTCACTAGTTGTGTATCATAAAAGAGTCATCGTTACTCCTCCCAGGGGTTATTCTAGATATCTTAATCGAAACCCTAGTAACGATGCATTGGCTACCTTAAGAGAGTCATAGTTACTCGTCCCAATTGCTCACCCAGTCCAACATTTTTCTTACTGCGGCCAGTCTGCCAGAAGCGATATGTCACTAGTTGTGTATCATAAAAGAGTCATCGTTTCTCCTCCCAGGGGTTATTCGAGATATCTTAATCAAAACCCTAGTAACGAGGCATTGGCTACCTTAGGAGAGTCATAGTTACTCGTCCCAATTGCTCACCCAGTCTGCCATTTTTTCTTACTGTTGCCAGTCTGCCAGAAGCGATATGTCACTAGTTGTGTATCATAAAAGAGTCATCGTTACTCCTCCCAGGGGATATTCGAGATATCTTAATCGAAACCCTAGTAGCGAGGCATTGGCTACATTAACAGAGTCATAGTTACTCGTCCCAATTGCTCACCCAGTCCAACATTTTTTCTTACTGCAGCCAGTCTGCCAGAAGCGATATGTCACTAGTTGTGTATCATAAAAGAGTCATCGTTTCTCCTCCCAGGGGTTATTCGAGATATCTTAATCAAAACCCTAGTAACGAGGCATTGGCTACCTTAGGAGAGTCATAGTTACTTGTCCCAATTGCTCACCCAGTCTGCCATTTTTTCTTACTGTTGCCAGTCTGCCAGAAGCGATATGTCACTAGTTGTGTATCATAAAAGAGTCGTCGTTACCCCTCCGAGGGGTTATTCGAGATATCTTAATCGAAACCCTAGTAACGAGGCATTGGCTACCTTAAGAGTGTCATAGTAACTCGTCCCAATTGCTCACCCAGTCTGCCATTTTTTCTTACTGTGGCCAGTCTGCCAGTACCGATATGTCACTAGTTGTGTATCATAAAAGAGTGATCGTTTCTCCTCCCACGGATTATTCGAGATATCTTAATCGAAACCCCAGTAACGAGACATTGGCTACCTTAAGAGAGTCATAGTTACTCGTCCCAATTGCTCACCCAGTAAATCGTTTTTTCTTACTGCGGCCAGTCTGCCAGAAGCGATATTTCACTAGTTGTGTATCACAAAAGGGTGATCGTTATTCCTCCCAGGGGTTATTCGAGATATCTTAATCGAAACCCTAGTAACGAGGCATTGGCTACCTTAAGAGAGTCATAGTTACTCGTCCCAATTGCTCACCCAGTCTGCCATCTTTTCTTACTGTGGCCAGTCTGCCAGAAGCGATATGTTACTAGTTGTGTATCATAAAAGAGTCATCGTTTCTCCTCCCAGGGGTTATTCGAGATATCCTAATCGAAACCCTAGTAACGAGGCATTGGCTACCTTAAGAGAGTCATAGTTAGTCGTCCCAATTGCTCACCCAGTCCAACATTTTTTCTTACTGCGACCAGTCTGCCAGAAGCGATATGTCACTATTTGTGTATCATAAAAGAGTCATCGTTACTCCTCCCAGGGGTTATTCGAGATATCTTAATCAAAAACCCTAGTAACGAGGCAGTGGCTACCTTAAGAGAGTCATAGTTACTCGTCCCAATTGCTCACCCAGTCTGCCATCTTTTCTTACTGTGTCCAGTCTGCCAGAAGCGATATGTCACTAGTTGTGTATCATAAAAGAGTCATCGTTTCTCCTCCCAGGGGTTATTCGAGATATCTTAATCGAAACCCTAGTAACGAGGCATTGGCTACCTTAAGAGAGTCATAGTTACTCGTCCCAATAGCTCACCCAGTCCAACATTATTTCTTACTGCAGCCAGTCTGCCAGAAGCGATATGTCACTAGTTGTGTATCATAAAAGAGTTATCGTTACTCCTCCGAGAGGTTATTCGAGATATCTTAATCGAAACCCTAGTAACGAGGAATTGGCTACCTTAAGAGAGTCATAGTTACTCGTCCCAATTGCTCACCCAGTCCAACATTTTTTCTTACTGCGACCAGTCTGCCAGAAGCGATATGTCACTAGTTGTGTATCATAAAAGAGTCATCGTTACTCCTCCCAGGGGTTATTCTAGATATGTTAATCGAAACCCTAGTAACGATGCATTGGCTACCTTAAGAGAGTCATAGTTACTCGTCCCAATTGCTCACCCAGTCCAACATTTTCTCTTACTGCGGCCAGTCTGCCAGAAGCGATATGTCACTAGTTGTGTATCATAAAAGAGTCATCGTTTCTCCTCCCAGGGGTTATTCGAGATATCTTAATCAAAACCCTAGTAACGAGGCATTGGCTACCTTAGGAGAGTCATAGTTACTCGTCCCAATTGCTCACCCAGTCTGCCATTTTTTCTTACTGTTGCCAGTCTGCCAGAAGCGATATGTCACTAGTTGTGTATCATAAAAGAGTCATCGTTACTCCTCCCAGGGGATATTCGAGATATCTTAATCGAAACCCTAGTAGCGAGGCATTGGCTACATTAACAGAGTCATAGTTACTCGTCCCAATTGCTCACCCAGTCCAACATTTTTTCTTACTGCAGCCAGTCTGCCAGAAGCGATATGTCACTAGTTGTGTATCATAAAAGAGTCATCGTTTCTCCTCCCAGGGGTTATTCGAGATATCTTAATCAAAACCCTAGTAACGAGGCATTGGCTACCTTAGGAGAGTCATAGTTACTTGTCCCAATTGCTCACCCAGTCTGCCATTTTATCTTACTGTTGCCAGTCTGCCAGAAGCGATATGTCACTAGTTGTGTATCATAAAAGAGTCGTCGTTACCCCTCCGAGGGGTTATTCGAGATATCTTAATCGAAACCCTAGTAACGAGGCATTGGCTACCTTAAGAGTGTCATAGTAACTCGTCCCAATTGCTCACCCAGTCTGCCATTTTTTCTTACTGTGGCCAGTCTGCCAGTACCGATATGTCACTAGTTGTGTATCATAAAAGAGTGATCGTTTCTCCTCCCACGGATTATTCGAGATATCTTAATCGAAACCCCAGTAACGAGACATTGGCTACCTTAAGAGAGTCATAGTTACTCGTCCCAATTGCTCACCCAGTAAATCGTTTTTTCTTACTGCGGCCAGTCTGCCAGAAGCGATATTTCACTAGTTGTGTATCACAAAAGGGTGATCGTTATTCCTCCCAGGGGTTATTCGAGATATCTTAATCGAAACCCTAGTAACGAGGCATTGGCTGCCTTAAGAGAGTCATAGTTACTCGTCCCAATTGCTCACCCAGTCCAACATTTTTTCTTACTGCGACCAGTCTGCCAGAAGCGATATGTCACTAGTTGTGTATCATAAAAGAGTCATCGTTACTCCTCCCAGGGGTTATTCTAGATATCTTAATCGAAACCCTAGTAACGAGGCTTTGGCTACCTTAAAAGAGTCATAGTTACTCGTCCCAATAGCTCACCCAGTCCGACATTATTTCTTACTGCAACCAGTCTGCCAGAAGCGATATGTCACTAGTTGTGTATCATAAAAGAGTAATCGTTACTCCTCCGACGGGTTATTCGAAATATCTTAATCGAAACCCTAGTAACGAGGCATTGGCTACCTTAAGAGAGTCATAGTTACCCGTCCCAATTGCTCCCCAGTCCAACATTCTTTCATACTGCGACCAGTCTGCCAGAAGCGATATGTCACTAGTTGTGCATCATAAAAGAGTGATCGTTACTCTTCCCAGGGGTTATTCGAGATATCTTAATCGAAACCCTAGTAACGAGGCATTGGCTACCTTAAGAGAGTCATAGTTAGTCGTCCCAGTTGCTCACCCAGTAAAACGATTTTTTCTCACTGCGGCCAGTCTGCCAGAAGCGGTATGTCACTAGTTGTGTATCATAAGAGAGTCATCGTTACTCCTCCCAGGGGCTATTCGAGATATCTTAATCGAAACCCTAGTAATGAGGCATTGGCTACCTTAAGAGAGTCATAGTTACTCGTCCCAATTGCTCACCCAGTAAACCGTTTTTTCTTACTGTGGTCAGTCTGCCAGAACCGATATGTCACAAGTTGTGTATCATGAAAGAGTGATCGTTACTCCTCCCAGGTGTTATTCGATACATTTTAATCGAAACCTTAGTAACGAGGCATTGGCTACCTTAAGAGTGTCGTAGTTAGTAGTCCCAATTGCTCACCCAGTAAAACGTTTTTTCTTACTACGGCCAGTTTGCCAGAAGCGATATGTCACTAGTTGTGTATCATAAAAGAGTCATCGGTTCTCCTCCCAGGGGTTATTCGAGATATCTTAATCGAAATCCTAGTAACGAGGCATTGGCTACCTTAAGAGAGTCATAGTTACTCGTCCCAATTGCTCACCCAGTCTGCCATTTTTTCTTACTGTGGCCAGTCTTCCAGAAGCGATATGTTACTAGTTGTGTATTATAAAAGAGTCATCGTTTCTCCTCCCAGGGGTTATTCGAGATATCTTAATCGAAACCCTTGTTACGAGGCATTGGCTACCTTAAGAGAGTCATAGTTACTCGTCCCAATTGCTCACCAAGTCTGCCATTTTTTCTTACTGTGGCCAGTCTGCCAGAAGCGATATGTCATTAGTTGTGTATCATAAAAGAGTCATCGTTACTCCTCCCAGGGGTTATTCGAGATATCTTAATCGAAACCCTAGTAACAAGGCATTGGCTACCTTAAGAAGGTCATAGTTACTCGTCCCAATTGCTCACCCAGTCCAACATTTTTTCTTACTGTGGCCAGTCTGCCAGTACCGATATGTCACTAGTTGTGTATCATAAAAGAGTGATCGTTACTCCTCCCAGGTGTTATTCGATATATTTTAATCGAAACCCTAGTAACGAGGCATTGGCTACCTTAAGAGAGTCATAGTTACTCGTCCCAATAGCTCACCCAGTCCAACATTATTTCTTACTGCAGCCAGTCTGCCAGAAGCGATATGTCACTAGTTGTGTATCATAAAAGAGTTATCGTTACTCCTCCGAGAGGTTATTCGAGATATCTTAATCGAAACCCTAGTAACGAGGAATTGGCTACGTTAAGAGAGTCATAGTTACTCGTCCCAATTGCTCACCCAGTCCAACATTTTTTCTTACTGCGACCAGTCTGCCAGAAGCGATATGTCACTAGTTGTGTATCATAAAAGAGTCATCGTTACTCCTCCCAGGGGTTATTCTAGATATCTTAATCGAAACCCTAGTAACGAGGCATTGGCTACCTTAAGAAGGTCATAGTTACTCGTCCCAATTGCTCACCCAGTCCAACATTTTTTCTTACTGCAGCCAGTCTGCCAGAAGCGATATGTCACTAGTTGTGTATCATAAAAGAGTGATCGTTACTCCTCCCAGGTGTTATTCGATATATTTTAATCGAAACCCTAGTAACGAGGCATTGGCTACCTTAAGAGAGTCATAGTTACTCGTCCCAATAGCTCACCCAGTCCAACATTATTTCTTACTGCAGCCAGTCTGCCAGAAGCGATATGTCACTAGTTGTGTATCATAAAAGAGTGATCGTTACTCCTCCCAGGTGTTATTCGATATATTTTAATCGAAACCCTAGTAACGAGGCATTGGCTACCTTAAGAGAGTCATAGTTACTCGTCCCAATTGCCCACCCAGTCCAACATTTTTTCTTACTGCGGCCAGTCTGCCAGAAGCGATATGTCACTAGTTGTGTATCATAAAAGAGTCATCGTTTCTCCTCCCAGGGGTTATTCGAGATATCTTAATCAAAACCCTAGTAACGAGGCATTGGCTACCTTAGGAGAGTCATAGTTACTCGTCCCAATTGCTCACCCAGTCTGCCATTTTTTCTTACTGTTGCCAGTCTGCCAGAAGCGATATGTCACTAGTTGTGTATCATGAAAGAGTCATCGTTACTCCTCCCAGGGGTTATTCGAGATATCTTAATCGAATCCCTAGTAGCGAGGCATTGGCTACATTAACAGAGTCATAGTTACTCGTCCCAATTGCTCACCCAGTCCAACATTTTTTCTTACTGCAGCCAGTCTGCCAGAAGCGATATGTCACTAGTTGTGTATCATAAAAGAGTCGTCGTTACTCCTCCGAGGGGTTATTCGAGATATCTTAATCGAAACCCTAGTAACGAGGCATTGGCTACCTTAAGAGTGTCATAGTAACTCGTCCCAATTGCTCACCCAGTCTGCCATTTTTTCTTACTGTGGCCAGTCTGCCAGTACCGATATGTCACTAGTTGTGTATCATAAAAGAGTGATCGTTTCTCCTCCCACGGATTATTCGAGATATCTTAATTGAAACCCCAGTAACGAGACATTGGCTACCTTAAGAGAGTCATAGTTACTCGTCCCAATTGCTCACCCAGTAAAACGTTTTTTCTTACTGCGGCCAGTCTGCCAGAAGCGATATTTCACTAGTTGTGTATCACAAAAGAGTGATCGTTATTCCTCCCAGGGGTTATTCGAGATATCTTAATCGAAACCCTAGTAACGAGGCATTGGCTACCTTAAGAGTGTCATAGTTACTCGTACCAATTGCTCACCCAGTCCAACATTTTTTCTTACTGCGACCAGTCTGCCAGAAGCGATATGTCACTAGTTGTGTATCATAAAAGAGTCATCGTTACTCCTCCCAGGGGTTATTCTAGATATCTTAATCGAAACCCTAGTAACGAGGCATTGGCTACCTTAAAAGAGTCATAGTTACTCGTCCCAATAGCTCACCCAGTCCGACATTATTTCTTACTGCAACCAGTCTGCCAGAAGCGATATGTCACTAGTTGTGTATCATAAAAGAGTAATCGTTACTCCTCCGACGGGTTATTCGAGATATCTTAATCGAAACCCTAGTAACGAGGCATTGGCTACCTTAAGAGAGTCATAGTTACTCGTCCCAATTGCTCACCCAGTCCAACATTCTTTCATACTGCGACCAGTCTGCCAGAAACGATATGTCACTAGTTGTGTATCATAAAAGAGTGATCGTTACTCTTCCCAGGGGTTATTCGAGATATCTTAATCGAAACCCTAGTAACGAGGCATTGGCTACCTTAAGAGAGTCATAGTTAGTCGTCCCATTTGCTCACCCAGTAAAACGATTTTTTCTCACTTCGGCCAGTCTGCCAGAAGCGATATGTCACTAGTTGTGTATCATAAAAGAGTCATCGTTACTCCTCCCAGGGGCTATTCGAGATATCTTAATCGAAACCCTAGTAACGAGGCATTGGCTACCACAAGAGAGTCATAGTTACTCGTCCCAATTGCTCACCCAGTAAATCGTTTTTTCTTACTGCGGCCAGTCTGCCAGAAGCGATATTTCACTAGTTGTGTATCATAAAAGAGTGATCGTTACTCCTCCCAGGGGTTATTCGAGATATCTTAATCGAAACCCTAGTAACGAGGCATTATCTACCTTAAGAGAGTCATAGTTACTCGTCCCAATTGCCACCCAGTCTGCCATTTTTTCTTACTGTGGCCAGTCTGCCAGTACCGATATGTCACTAGTTGTGTATCATAAAAGAGTGATCGTTTCTCCTCCCAGGGATTATTCGAGATATCTTAATCGAAACCCTAGTAACGAGGCATTGGCTACCTTAAGAAAGTCATAGTTACTCGTCCCTATTGCTCACCCAGTCCAACATTTTTTCTTACTGTGGTCAGGCTGCCAGAACCGATATGTCACAAGTTGTGTATCATGAAAGAGTGATCGTTACTCCTCCCAGGTGTTATTCGATATATTTTAATCGAAACCCTAGTAACGAGGCATTGGCTACCTTAAGAGAGTCATAGTTAGTAGTCCCAATTGCTCACCCAGTAAAACGTTTTTTCTTACTGCGGCCAGTCTGCCAGAAGCGATATGTCACTAGTTGTGTATCATAAAAGAGTCATCGTTACTCCTCCCAGGGGTTATTCGAGATATCTTAATCGAAACCCTAGTAACGAGGCATTGGCTACCTTAAGAGAGTCATAGTTACTCGTCCCAATTGCTCACCCAGTCTGCCATCTTTTCTTACTGTGGCCAGTCTGCCAGAAGCGATATGTTACTAGTTGTGTATCATAAAAGAGTCATCGTTTCTCCTCCCAGGGGTTATTCGAGATATCCTAATCGAAACCCTAGTAACGAGGCATTGGCTACCTTAAGAGAGTCATAGTTAGTCGTCCCAATTGCTCACCCAGTCCAACATTTTTTCTTACTGCGACCAGTCTGCCAGAAGCGATATGTCACTATTTGTGTATCATAAAAGAGTCATCGTTACTCCTCCCAGGGGTTATTCGAGATATCTTAATCAAAAACCCTAGTAACGAGGCAGTGGCTACCTTAAGAGAGTCATAGTTACTCGTCCCAATTGCTCACCCAGTCTGCCATCTTTTCTTACTGTGGCCAGTCTGCCAGAAGCGATATGTCACTAGTTGTGTATCATAAAAGAGTCATCGTTTCTCCTCCCAGGGGTTATTCGAGATATCTTAATCGAAACCCTAGTAACGAGGCATTGGCTACCTTAAGAGAGTCATAGTTACTCGTACCAATAGCTCACCCAGTCCAACATTATTTCTTACTGCAGCCAGTCTGCCAGAAGCGATATGTCACTAGTTGTGTATCATAAAAGAGTGATCGTTACTCCTCCGAGAGGTTATTCGAGATATCTTAATCGAAACCCTAGTAACGAGGAATTGGCTACCTTAAGAGAGTCATAGTTACTCGTCCCAATTGCTCACCCAGTCCAACATTTTTTCTTACTGCGACCAGTCTGCCAGAAGCGATATGTCACTAGTTGTGTATCATAAAACAGTCATCGTTACTCCTCCCAGGGGTTATTCTAGATATCTTAATCGAAACCCTAGTAACGAGGCATTGGCTACCTTAAGAGAGTCATAGTTACTCGTCCCAATTGCTCACCCAGTCCAACATTTTCTCTTACTGCGGCCAGTCTGCCAGAAGCGATATGTCACTAGTTGTGTATCATAAAAGAGTCATCGTTTCTCCTCCCAGGGGTTATTCGAGATATCTTAATCGAAATCCTAGTAACGAGGCATTGGCTACCTTAAGAGAGTCATAGTTACTCGTCCCAATTGCTCACCCAGTCTGCCATTTTTTCTTACTGTGGCCAGTCTTCCAGAAGCGATATGTTACTAGTTGTGTATTATAAAAGAGTCATCGTTTCTCCTCCCAGGGGTTATTCGAGATATCTTAATCGAAACCCTTGTACGAGGCATTGGCTACCTTAAGAGAGTCATAGTTACTCGTCCCAATTGCTCACCAAGTCTGCCATTTTTTCTTACTGTGGCCAGTCTGCCAGAAGCGATATGTCATTAGTTGTGTATCATAAAAGAGTCATCGTTACTCCTCCCAGGTGTTATTCGATATATTTTAATCGAAACCCTAGTAACGAGGCATTGGCTACCTTAAGAGAGTCATAGTTACTCGTCCCAATAGCTCACCCAGTCCAACATTATTTCTTACTGCAGCCAGTCTGCCAGAAGCGATATGTCACTAGTTGTGTATCATAAAAGAGTGATCGTTACTCCTCCCAGGTGTTATTCGATATATTTTAATCGAAACCCTAGTAACGAGGCATTGGCTACCTTAAGAGAGTCATAGTTACTCGTCCCAATTGCCCACCCAGTCCAACATTTTTTCTTACTGCGGCCAGTCTGCCAGAAGCGATATGTCACTAGTTGTGTATCATAAAAGAGTCATCGTTTCTCCTCCCAGGGGTTATTCGAGATATCTTAATCAAAACCCTAGTAACGAGGCATTGGCTACCTTAGGAGAGTCATAGTTACTCGTCCCAATTGCTCACCCAGTCTGCCATTTTTTCTTACTGTTGCCAGTCTGCCAGAAGCGATATGTCACTAGTTGTGTATCATAAAAGAGTCATCGTTACTCCTCCCAGGGGTTATTCGAGATATCTTAATCGAATCCCTAGTAGCGAGGCATTGGCTACATTAACAGAGTCATAGTTACTCGTCCCAATTGCTCACCCAGTCCAACATTTTTTCTTACTGCAGCCAGTCTGCCAGAAGCGATATGTCACTAGTTGTGTATCATAAAAGAGTCGTCGTTACTCCTCCGAGGGGTTATTCGAGATATCTTAATCGAAACCCTAGTAACGAGGCATTGGCTACCTTAAGTGTGTCATAGTAACTCGTCCCAATTGCTCACCCAGTCTGCCATTTTTTCTTACTGTGGCCAGTCTGCCAGTACCGATATGTCACTAGTTGTGTATCATAAAAGAGTGATCGTTTCTCCTCCCACGGATTATTCGAGATATCTTAATTGAAACCCCAGTAACGAGACATTGGCTACCTTAAGAGAGTCATAGTTACTCGTCCCAATTGCTCACCCAGTAAAACGTTTTTTCTTACTGCGGCCAGTCTGCCAGAAGCGATATTTCACTAGTTGTGTATCACAAAAGAGTGATCGTTATTCCTCCCAGGGGTTATTCGAGATATCTTAATCGAAACCCTAGTAACGAGGCATTGGCTACCTTAAGAGAGTCATAGTTACTCGTACCAATTGCTCACCCAGTCCAACATTTTTTCTTACTGCGACCAGTCTGCCAGAAGCGATATGTCACTAGTTGTGTATCATAAAAGAGTCATCGTTACTCCTCCCAGGGGTTATTCTAGATATCTTAATCGAAACCCTAGTAACGAGGCATTGGCTACCTTAAAAGAGTCATAGTTACTCGTCCCAATAGCTCACCCAGTCCGACATTATTTCTTACTGCAACCAGTCTGCCAGAAGCGATATGTCACTAGTTGTGTATCATAAAAGAGTAATCGTTACTCCTCCGACGGGTTATTCGAGATATCTTAATCGAAACCCTAGTAACGAGGCATTGGCTACCTTAAGAGAGTCATAGTTACTCGTCCCAATTGCTCACCCAGTCCAACATTCTTTCATACTGCGACCAGTCTGCCAGAAACGATATGTCACTAGTTGTGTATCATAAAAGAGTGCTCGTTACTCTTCCCAGGGGTTATTCGAGATATCTTAATCGAAACCCTAGTAACGAGGCATTGGCTACCTTAAGAGAGTCATAGTTAGTCGTCCCAGTTGCTCACCCAGTAAAACGATTTTTTCTCACTTCGGCCAGTCTGCCAGAAGCGATATGTCACTAGTTGTGTATCATAAAAGAGTCATCGTTACTCCTCCCAGGGGCTATTCGAGATATCTTAATCGAAACCCTAGTAACGAGGCATTGGCTACCACAAGAGAGTCATAGTTACTCGTCCCAATTGCTCACCCAGTAAATCGTTTTTTCTTACTGCGGCCAGTCTGCCAGAAGCGATATTTCACTAGTTGTGTATCATAAAAGAGTGATCGTTACTCCTCCCAGGGGTTATTCGAGATATCTTAATCGAAACCCTAGTAACGAGGCATTATCTACCTTAAGAGAGTCATAGTTACTCGTCCCAATTGCCACCCAGTCTGCCATTTTTTCTTACTGTGGCCAGTCTGCCAGTACCGATATGTCACTAGTTGTGTATCATAAAAGAGTGATCGTTTCTCCTCCCAGGGATTATTCGAGATATCTTAATCGAAACCCTAGTAACGAGGCATTGGCTACCTTAAGAAAGTCATAGTTACTCGTCCCTATTGCTCACCCAGTCCAACATTTTTTCTTACTGTGGTCAGGCTGCCAGAACCGATATGTCACAAGTTGTGTATCATGAAAGAGTGATCGTTACTCCTCCCAGGTGTTATTCGATATATTTTAATCGAAACCCTAGTAACGAGGCATTGGCTACCTTAAGAGAGTCATAGTTAGTAGTCCCAATTGCTCACCCAGTAAAACGTTTTTTCTTACTGCGGCCAGTCTGCCAGAAGCGATATGTCACTAGTTGTGTATCATAAAAGAGTCATCGTTACTCCTCCCAGGGGTTATTCGAGATATCTTAATCGAAACCCTAGTAACGAGGCATTGGCTACCTTAAGAGAGTCATAGTTACTCGTCCCAATTGCTCACCCAGTCTGCCATCTTTTCTTACTGTGGCCAGTCTGCCAGAAGCGATATGTTACTAGTTGTGTATCATAAAAGAGTCATCGTTTCTCCTCCCAGGGGTTATTCGAGATATCCTAATCGAAACCCTAGTAACGAGGCATTGGCTACCTTAAGAGAGTCATCCTTAGTCGTCCCAATTGCTCACCCAGTCCAACATTTTTTCTTACTGCGACCAGTCTGCCAGAAGCGATATGTCACTATTTGTGTATCATAAAAGAGTCATCGTTACTCCTCCCAGGGGTTATTCGAGATATCTTAATCAAAAACCCTAGTAACGAGGCAGTGGCTACCTTAAGAGAGTCATAGTTACTCGTCCCAATTGCTCACCCAGTCTGCCATCTTTTCTTACTGTGGCCAGTCTGCCAGAAGCGATATGTCACTAGTTGTGTATCATAAAAGAGTCATCGTTTCTCCTCCCAGGGGTTATTCGAGATATCTTAATCGAAACCCTAGTAACGAGGCATTGGCTACCTTAAGAGAGTCATAGTTACTCGTACCAATAGCTCACCCAGTCCAACATTATTTCTTACTGCAGCCAGTCTGCCAGAAGCGATATGTCACTAGTTGTGTATCATAAAAGAGTTATCGTTACTCCTCCGAGAGGTTATTCGAGATATCTTAATCGAAACCCTAGTAACGAGGAATTGGCTACCTTAAGAGAGTCATAGTTACTCGTCCCAATTGCTCACCCAGTCCAACATTTTTTCTTACTGCGACCAGTCTGCCAGAAGCGATATGTCACTAGTTGTGTATCATAAAAGAGTCATCGTTACTCCTCCCAGGGGTTATTCTAGATATCTTAATCGAAACCCTAGTAACGAGGCATTGGCTACCTTAAGAGAGTCATAGTTACTCGTCCCAATTGCTCACCCAGTCCAACATTTTCTCTTACTGCGGCCAGTCTGCCAGAAGCGATATGTCACTAGTTGTGTATCATAAAAGAGTCATCGTTTCTCCTCCCAGGGGTTATTCGAGATATCTTAATCAAAACCCTAGTAACGAGGCATTGGCTACCTTAGGAGAGTCATAGTTACTCGTCCCAATTGCTCACCCAGTCTGCCATTTTTTCTTACTGTTGCCAGTCTGCCAGAAGCGATATGTCACTAGTTGTGTATCATAAAAGAGTCATCGTTACTCCTCCCAGGGGATATTCGAGATATCTTAATCGAAACCCTAGTAGCGAGGCATTGGCTACATTAACAGAGTCATAGTTACTCGTCCCAATTGCTCACCCAGTCCAACATTTTTTCTTACTGCAGCCAGTCTGCCAGAAGCGATATGTCACTAGTTGTGTATCATAAAAGAGTCATCGTTTCTCCTCCCAGGGGTTATTCGAGATATCTTAATCAATACCCTAGTAACGAGGCATTGGCTACCTTAGGAGAGTCATAGTTACTTGTCCCAATTGCTCACCCAGTCTGCCATTTTTTCTTACTGTTGCCAGTCTGCCAGAAGCGATATGTCACTAGTTGTGTATCATAAAAGAGTCGTCGTTACCCCTCCGAGGGGTTATTCGAGATATCTTAATCGAAACCCTAGTAACGAGGCATTGGCTACCTTAAGAGTGTCATAGTAACTCGTCCCAATTGCTCACCCAGTCTGCCATTTTTTCTTACTGTGGCCAGTCTGCCAGTACCGATATGTCACTAGTTGTGTATCATAAAAGAGTGATCGTTTCTCCTCCCACGGATTATTCGAGATATCTTAATCGAAACCCCAGTAACGAGACATTGGCTACCTTAAGAGAGTCATAGTTACTCGTCCCAATTGCTCACCCAGTAAATCGTTTTTTCTTACTGCGGCCAGTCTGCCAGAAGCGATATTTCACTAGTTGTGTATCACAAAAGGGTGATCGTTATTCCTCCCAGGGGTTATTCGAGATATCTTAATCGAAACCCTAGTAACGAGGCATTGGCTGCCTTAAGAGAGTCATAGTTACTCGTCCCAATTGCTCACCCAGTCCAACATTTTTTCTTACTGCGACCAGTCTGCCAGAAGCGATATGTCACTAGTTGTGTATCATAAAAGAGTCATCGTTACTCCTCCCAGGGGTTATTCTAGATATCTTAATCGAAACCCTAGTAACGAGGCATTGGCTACCTTAAAAGAGTCATAGTTACTCGTCCCAATAGCTCGCCCAGTCCGACATTAGTTCTTACTGCAACCAGTCTGCCAGAAGCGATATGTCACTAGTTGTGTATCATAAAAGAGTAATCGTTACTCCTCCGACGGGTTATTCGAAATATCTTAATCGAAACCCTAGTAACGAGGCATTGGCTACCTTAAGAGAGTCATAGTTACCCGTCCCAATTGCTCCCCAGTCCAACATTCTTTCATACTGCGACCAGTCTGCCAGAAGCGATATGTCACTAGTTGTGCATCATAAAAGAGTGATCGTTACTCTTCCCAGGGGTTATTCGAGATATCTTAATCGAAACCCTAGTAACGAGGCATTGGCTACCTTAAGAGAGTCATAGTTAGTCGTCCCAGTTGCTCACCCAGTAAAACGATTTTTTCTCACTGCGGCCAGTCTGCCAGAAGCGGTATGTCACTAGTTGTGTATCATAAGAGAGTCATCGTTACTCCTCCCAGGGGCTATTCGAGATATCTTAATCGAAACCCTAGTAATGAGGCATTGGCTACCTTAAGAGAGTCATAGTTACTCGTCCCAATTGCTCACCCAGTAAACCGTTTTTTCTTACTGCGGCCAGTCTGCCAGAAGCGATATTTCACTAGTTGTGTATCATAAAAGAGTGATCGTTACTCCTCCCAGGGGTTATTCGAGATATCTTAATCGAAACCCTAGTAACGAGGCATTATCTACCTTAAGAGAGTCATAGTTACTCGTCCCAATTGCCACCCAGTCTGCCATTTTTTCTTACTGTGGCCAGTCTGCCAGTACCGATATGTCACTAGTTGTGTATCATAAAAGAGTGATCGTTTCTCCTCCCAGGGATTATTCGAGATATCTTAATCGAAACCCTAGTAACGAGGCATTGGCTACCTTAACAAAGTCATAGTTACTCGTACCTATTGCTCACCCAGTCCAACATTTTTTCTTACTGTGGTCAGTCTGCCAGAACCGATATGTCACAAGTTGTGTATCATGAAAGAGTGATTGTTACTCCTCCCAGGTGTTATTCGATACATTTTAATCGAAACCCTAGTAACGAGGCATTGGCTACCTTAAGAGTGTCGTAGTTAGTAGTCCCAATTGCTCACCCAGTAAAACGTTTTTTCTTACTACGGCCAGTTTGCCAGAAGCGATATGTCACTAGTTGTGTATCATAAAAGAGTCATCGGTTCTCCTCCCAGGGGTTATTCGAGATATCTTAATCGAAATCCTAGTAACGAGGCATTGGCTACCTTAAGAGAGTCATAGTTACTCGTCCCAATTGCTCACCCAGTCTGCCATTTTTTCTTACTGTGGCCAGTCTTCCAGAAGCGATATGTTACTAGTTGTGTATTATAAAAGAGTCATCGTTTCTCCTCCCAGGGGTTATTCGAGATATCTTAATCGAAACCCTTGTTACGAGGCATTGGCTACCTTAAGAGAGTCATAGTTACTCGTCCCAATTGCTCACCAAGTCTGCCATTTTTTCTTACTGTGGCCAGTCTGCCAGAAGCGATATGTCATTAGTTGTGTATCATAAAAGAGTCATCGTTACTCCTCCCAGGGGTTATTCGAGATATCTTAATCGAAACCCTAGTAACAAGGCATTGGCTACCTTAAGAAGGTCATAGTTACTCGTCCCAATTGCTCACCCAGTCCAACATTTTTTCTTACTGTGGCCAGTCTGCCAGTACCGATATGTCACTAGTTGTGTATCATAAAAGAGTGATCGTTACTCCTCCCAGGTGTTATTCGATATATTTTAATCGAAACCCTAGTAACGAGGCATTGGCTACCTTAAGAGAGTCATAGTTACTCGTCCCAATAGCTCACCCAGTCCAACATTATTTCTTACTGCAGCCAGTCTGCCAGAAGCGATATGTCACTAGTTGTGTATCATAAAAGAGTTATCGTTACTCCTCCGAGAGGTTATTCGAGATATCTTAATCGAAACCCTAGTAACGAGGAATTGGCTACGTTAAGAGAGTCATAGTTACTCGTCCCAATTGCTCACCCAGTCCAACATTTTTTCTTACTGCGACCAGTCTGCCAGAAGCGATATGTCACTAGTTGTGTATCATAAAAGAGTCATCGTTACTCCTCCCAGGGGTTATTCTAGATATCTTAATCGAAACCCTAGTAACGAGGCATTGGCTACCTTAAGAAGGTCATAGTTACTCGTCCCAATTGCTCACCCAGTCCAACATTTTTTCTTACTGTGGCCAGTCTGCCAGTACCGATATGTCACTAGTTGTGTATCATAAAAGAATGATCGTTACTCCTCCCAGGTGTTATTCGATATATTTTAATCGAAACCCTAGTAACGAGGCATTGGCTACCTTAAGAGAGTCATAGTTACTCGTCCCAATAGCTCACCCAGTCCAACATTATTTCTTACTGCAGCCAGTCTGCCAGAAGCGATATGTCACTAGTTGTGTATCATAAAAGAGTTATCGTTACTCCTCCCAGGGGTTATTCTAGATATCTTAATCGAAACCCTAGTAACGAGGCATTGGCTACCTTAAGAGAGTCATAGTTACTCGTCCCAATTGCTCACCCAGTCCAACATTTTCTCTTACTGCGGCCAGTCTGCCAGAAGCGATATGTCACTAGTTGTGTATCATAAAAGAGTCATCGTTACTCCTCCCAGGGGTTATTCTAGATATCTTAATCGAAACCCTAGTAACGAGGCATTGGCTACCTTAAGAGAGTCATAGTTACTCGTCCCAATTGCCCACCCAGTCCAACATTTTTTCTTACTGCGGCCAGTCTGCCAGAAGCGATATGTCACTAGTTGTGTATCATAAAAGAGTCATCGTTTCTCCTCCCAGGGGTTATTCGAGATATCTTAATCAAAACCCTAGTAACGAGGCATTGGCTACCTTAGGAGAGTCATAGTTACTCGTCCCAATTGCTCACCCAGTCTGCCATTTTTTCTTACTGTGGCCAGTCTGCCAGTACCGATATGTCACTAGTTGTGTATCATAAAAGAGTGATCGTTTCTCCTCCCACGGATTATTCGAGATATCTTAATTGAAACCCCAGTAACGAGACATTGGCTACCTTAAGAGAGTCATAGTTACTCGTCCCAATTGCTCACCCAGTAAAACGTTTTTTCTTACTGCGGCCAGTCTGCCAGAAGCGATATTTCACTAGTTGTGTATCACAAAAGAGTGATCGTTATTCCTCCCAGGGGTTATTCGAGATATCTTAATCGAAACCCTAGTAACGAGGCATTGGCTACCTTAAGAGAGTCATAGTTACTCGTACCAATTGCTCACCCAGTCCAACATTTTTTCTTACTGCGACCAGTCTGCCAGAAGCGATATGTCACTAGTTGTGTATCATAAAAGAGTCATCGTTACTCCTCCCAGGGGTTATTCTAGATATCTTAATCGAAACCCTAGTAACGAGGCATTGGCTACCTTAAAAGAGTCATAGTTACTCGTCCCAATAGCTCACCCAGTCCGACATTATTTCTTACTGCAACCAGTCTGCCAGAAGCGATATGTCACTAGTTGTGTATCATAAAAGAGTAATCGTTACTCCTCCGACGGGTTATTCGAGATATCTTAATCGAAACCCTAGTAACGAGGCATTGGCTACCTTAAGAGAGCCATAGTTACTCGTCCCAATTGCTCACCCAGTCCAACATTCTTTCATACTGCGACCAGTCTGCCAGAAACGATATGTCACTAGTTGTGTATCATAAAAGAGTGATCGTTACTCTTCCCAGGGGTTATTCGAGATATCTTAATCGAAACCCTAGTAACGAGGCATTGGCTACCTTAAGAGAGTCATAGTTAGTCGTCCCAGTTGCTCACCCAGTAAAACGATTTTTTCTCACTTCGGCCAGTCTGCCAGAAGCGATATGTCACTAGTTGTGTATCATAAAAGAGTCATCGTTACTCCTCCCAGGGGCTATTCGAGATATCTTAATCGAAACCCTAGTAACGAGGCATTGGCTACCACAAGAGAGTCATAGTTACTCGTCCCAATTGCTCACCCAGTAAATCGTTTTTTCTTACTGCGGCCAGTCTGCCAGAAGCGATATTTCACTAGTTGTGTATCATAAAAGAGTGATCGTTACTCCTCCCAGGGGTTATTCGAGATATCTTAATCGAAACCCTAGTAACGAGGCATTATCTACCTTAAGAGAGTCATAGTTACTCGTCCCAATTGCCACCCAGTCTGCCATTTTTTCTTACTGTGGCCAGTCTGCCAGTACCGATATGTCACTAGTTGTGTATCATAAAAGAGTGATCGTTTCTCCTCCCAGGGATTATTCGAGATATCTTAATCGAAACCCTAGTAACGAGGCATTGGCTACCTTAAGAAAGTCATAGTTACTCGTCCCTATTGCTCACCCAGTCCAACATTTTTTCTTACTGTGGTCAGGCTGCCAGAACCGATATGTCACAAGTTGTGTATCATGAAAGAGTGATCGTTACTCCTCCCAGGTGTTATTCGATATATTTTAATCGAAACCCTAGTAACGAGGCATTGGCTACCTTAAGAGAGTCATAGTTAGTAGTCCCAATTGCTCACCCAGTAAAACGTTTTTTCTTACTGCGGCCAGTCTGCCAGAAGCGATATGTCACTAGTTGTGTATCATAAAAGAGTCATCGGTTCTCCTCCCAGGGGTTATTCGAGATATCTTAATCGAAATCCTAGTAACGAGGCATTGGCTACCTTAAGAGAGTCATAGTTACTCGTCCCAATTGCTCACCCAGTCTGCCATTTTTTCTTACTGTGGCCAGTCTTCCAGAAGCGATATGTCACTAGTTGTGTATTATAAAAGAGTCATCGTTTCTCCTCCCAGGGGTTATTCGAGATATCTTAATCGAAACCCTTGCTACGAGGCATTGGCTACCTTAAGAGAGTCATAGTTACTCGTCCCAATTGCTCACCAAGTCTGCCATTTTTTCTTACTGTGGCCAGTCTGCCAGAAGCGATATGTCATTAGTTGTGTATCATAAAAGAGTCATCGTTACTCCTCCAAGGGGTTATTCGAGATATCTTAATCGAAACCCTAGTAACAAGGCATTGGCTACCTTAAGAAGGTCATAGTTACTCGTCCCAATTGCTCACCCAGTCCAACATTTTTTCTTACTGTGGCCACTCTGCCAGTACCGATATGTCACTAGTTGTGTATCATAAAAGAGTGATCGTTACTGCTCCCAGGTGTTATTCGATATATTTTAATCGAAACCCTAGTAACGAGGCATTGGCTACCTTAAGAGAGTCATAGTTAGTAGTCAAAATTGCTCACCCAGTAAAACGATTTTTCTTACTGCGGCCAGTCTGCCAGAAGCAATATGTCACTAGTTGTGTATCATAAAGGAGTCATCGTTACTCCTCCCAGGGGTTATTCGAGATATCTTAATCGAAACCCTAGTAACGAGGCATTGGCTACCTTAAGAGAGTCATAGTTAGTCGTCCCAATTGATCACCCAGTAAAACGTTTTTTCTTACTGCGGCCAGTCTGCCAGAAGCGATATGTCACTAGTTGTGTATCATAAAAGAGTCATCGATACACCTCCGAGGGGTTATTCGAGATATCTTAATCGAACCCCTAGTAACGAGGCATTGGCTACATTAAGAGAGTCATAGTTACTCGTCCCAATAGCTCACCCAGTCCAACATTATTTCTTACTGCAGCCAGTCTGCCAGAAGCGATATGTCACTAGTTGTGTATCATAAAAGAGTCATCGTTACTCCTCCGAGAGGTTATTCGAGATATCTTAATCGAAACCCTAGTAACGAGGAATTGGCTACCTTAAGAGAGTCATAGTTACTCGTCCCAAATGCTCACCCAGTCCAACATTTTTTCTTACTGCGACCAGTCTGCTAGAAGCGATATGTCACTAGTCGTGTATCATAAAACAGTCATCGTTACTCCTCCCAGGGGTTATTCTAGATATCTTAATCGAAACCCTAGTAACGAGGCATTGGCTACCTTAAGAGAGTCATAGTTACTCGTCCCAATTGCTCACCCAGTCCAACATTTTATCTTACTGCGGCCGGTCTGCCAGAAGCGATATGTCACTAGTTGTGTATCATAAAAGAGTCATCGTTACTCCTCCCAGGTGTTATTCGAGATATCTTAATCAAAACCCTAGTAACGAGGCATTGGCTACCTTAGGAGAGTCATAGTTACTCGTCCCAATTGCTCACCCAGTCTGCCATTTTTTCTTACTGTGGCCAGTCTGCCAGAAGCGATATGTCACTAGTTGTGAATCATAAAAGAGTCATCGTTACTCCTCCCAGGGGTTATTCGAGATATCTTAATCGAAACCCTAGTAACGAGGCATTGGCTACATTAACAGAGTCATAGTTACTCGTCCCAATTGCTCACCCAGTCCAACATTTTTTCTTACTGCAGCCAGTCTGCCAGAAGCGATATGTCACTAGCTGTGTATCATAAAAGAGTCGTCGTTACTCCTCCGAGGGGTTATTCGAGATATCTTAATCGAAACCCTAGTAACGAGGCATTGGCTACCTTAAGAGTGTCATAGTTACTCGTCCCAATTGCTCACCCAGTCTGCCATTTTTTCTTACTGTGGCCAGTCTGCCAGTACCGATATGTCACTAGTTGTGTATCATAAAAGAGTGATCGTTTCTCCTCCCAGGGATTATTCGAGATATCTTAATCGAAACCCCAGTAACGAGACATTGGCTACCTTAAGAGAGTCATAGTTACTCGTCCCAATTGCTCACCCAGTAAAACGTTTTTTCTTACTGCGGCCAGTCTGCCAGAAGTGATATGTCACTAGTTGTGTATCATAAAAGAGACATCGTTTCTCCTCCCAGGGGTTATTCGAGTAATCTTAATCGAAACCCTAGTAACGAGGCATTGGCTACCTTAAGAGAGTCATAGTTACTCGTCCCAATTGCTCACCCAGTCCAACATTTTTTATTACTGCAGCCAGTCTGCCAGAAGCGATATGTCACTAGTTGTGTATCATAAAAGAGTCATCGTTACTCCTCCCAGGGGTTATTCGAGATATCTTAATCGAAACCCTAGTAACGAGGCATTGGCTACCTTAAGAGAGTCATAGTTACTCGTTCCAATTGCTCACCCAGTCCAACATTTTTTCTTACTGCGGCCAGTCTGCCAGAAGCGATATGTCACTAGATGTGTATCATAAAAGAGTGATCGTTTCTCCTCCCAGGGTTTATTCGAGATATCTTAATCGAAAGCCTAGTAACGAGGCATTGGCTACCTTAAGAGAGTCATAGTTACTCGTCCCTATTGCTCACCCAGTTCAACATTTTTTCTTACTGTGGCCAGTCTGCCAGAACCGATATGTCACTAGTTGTGTATCATAAAAAGTGATCGTCCCTCCTATGAGGGGATATTCGAGATATCTTAATCGAAACCCTAGTGACGAGGCATATGCTACCTTAAGAAAGTCATAGATACTCGTCCCTATTGCTCACCCAGTCCAACATTTTTTCTTACTGTGGTCAGTCTGCCAGAACCGATATGTCACAAGTTGTGTATCATGAAAGAGTGATCGTTACTCCTCCCAGGGGTTATTCGATATATTTTAATCGAAACCCTAGTAACGAGGCATTGGCTACCTTAAGAGAGTCATAGTTAGTCGTCCCAATTGCTCACCCAGTAAAACGTTTTTTCTTACTGCGGCCAGTCTGCCAGAAGCGATATGTCACTAGTTGTGTATCATAAAAGAGTCATCGTTATTCCTCCCAGGGGTTATTCGAGATATCTTAATCGAAACCCTAGTAACGAGGCATTGGCTACCTTAAGAGAGTCATAGTTACTCGTCCCAATTGCTCAACCAGTAAAACGTTTTTTCTTACTGCGTCCAGTCTGCCAGAAGCGATATGTCACTAGTTCTGTATCATAAAAGAGTCATCGTTTCTCCTCCCAGGGGTTATTCGAGATATCTTAATCGAAACCCTAGTAACGAGGCATTGGCTACCTTAAGAGAGTCATAGTTACTCGTCCCAATTGCTCACCCAGTCCAACCTTTTCTCTTACTGCAGCCAGTCTGCCAGAAGCGATATGTCACTAGTTGTGTATCATAAAAGAGTCGTCGTTACTCCTCCCAGGGGTTATTCGAGATATCTTAATCGAAACCCTAGTAACGAGGCATTGGCTACCTTAAGAGAGTCATAGTTACTCGTCCCAATTGCTCACCCAGTCCAACATTTTTTCTTACTGCGACCAGTCTGCCAGAAGCGATATGTCAATAGTTGTGTATAATAAAAGAGTGATCGTTTCTCCTCCCAGGGGTTATTCGAGATATCTTAATCGAAACCTAGTAACGAGGCATTGACTACCTTAAGAAAGTCATAGTTACTCGTCCCTATTGCTCACCCAGTCTGCCATTTTTCTTACTGTGGTCAGTCTGCCAGAACCGATATGTCACAAGTTGTGTATCATAAAAGAGTGATCGTTACTCCTCCCAGGGGTTATTCGATATATTTTAATCGAAACCCTAGTAACGGGCCATTAGCTACCTTAAGAGAGTCATAGTTAGTCGTCCCAATTGATCACCCAGTAAAACGTTTTTTCTTACTGCGGCCAGTCTGCCAGAAGCGATATGTCACTAGTTGTGTATCATAAAAGAGTCATCGTTACACCTCCGAGGGGTTATTCGAGATATCTTAATCGAAACCCTAGTAACGAGGCATTGGCTACATTAAGAGAGTCATAGTTACTCGTCCCAATTGCTCACCCAGTCCAACATTTTTTCATACTGTGGCCAGTCTGCCAGAACCGATATGTCACTAGTTGTGTATCATAAAAGAGTCGTCGTTACTCCTCCCAGGGGTTATTCGAGATATCTTAATCGAAACCCTAGTAACGAGACAGTAGCTACCTTAAGAGAGTCATAGTTACTCGTCCCAATTGCTCACCCAGTAAAACGTTTTTTCTTACTGCGTCCAGTCTGCCAGAAGCGATATTTCACTAGTTTTGTATCATAAAAGAGTGATCGTTACCCATCCCAGGGGTTATTCGAGATATCTTAATCGAAACCCTAGTAACGAGGCATTGGCTACCTTAAGAGAGTCATAGTTACTCGTCCCAATTGCTCACCCAGTCCAACATTTTTTCTTACTGCGGCCAGTCTGCCAGAAGCGATATGTCACTAGATGTGTATCATAAAAGAGTGATCGTTTCTCCTCCCAGGGGTTATTCGAGATATCTTAATCGAAACCCTAGTAACGAGGCATTGGCTACCTTAAGAGAGTCATAGTTACTCGTCATTATTGCTCACCCAGTCCAACATTTTTTCTTACTGTGGCCAGTCTTCCAGAACCGATATGTCACTAGTTGTGTATCATAAAAAGTGATCGTCTCTCCTACCAGGAGATATTCGAGATATCTTAATCGAAACCCTAGTAACGAGGCATTGGCTACCTTAAGAGAGTCATAGTTACTCCTCCCAATAGCTCACCAAGTCCAACATTTTTTCTTACTGCAGCCGGTCTGCCAGAAGCGATATGTCACTAGTTGTGTATCATAAAAGAGTAATCGTTACTCCTCCCAGGGGTTATTCAAGATATCTTAATCGAAACCCTAGTAACGAGGCATTGGCTACCTTAAGAGAGTCATAGTTACTCCTCCCAATAGCTCACCAAGTCCAACATTTTTTCTTACTGCAGCCGGTCTGCCAGAAGCGATATGTCACTAGTTGTGTATCATAAAAGAGTCATCGTTACTCCTCCCAGGGGTTATTCGAGATACCTTAATCGAAACCCTAGTTACGGGGCATTGGCTACATTAAGAGTGTCATAGTTACTCATCCCAATTGCTCACCCAGTCCAACATTTTTTCTTACTGTGGCCGGTCTGCCAGAACCGATATGTCAGTAGTTGTGTATCATAAAAGAGTAGTCGTTACTCCTCCCAGGGGTTATTCGAGATATCTTAATCGAAACCCTAGTAACAAGGCATTGGCTACGTTAAGAAGGTCATAGTTACTCGTCCCAATTGCTCACCCAGTCCAACATTTTTTCTTACTGTGGCCACTCTGCCAGTACCGATATGTCACTAGTTGTGTATCATAAAAGAGTGATCGTTACTGCTCCCAGGTGTTATTCGATATATTTTAATCGAAACCCTAGTAACGAGGCATTGGCTACCTTAAGAGAGTCATAGTTAGTAGTCAAAATTGCTCACCCAGTAAAACGATTTTTCTTACTGCGGTCAGTCTGCCAGAAGCAATATGTCACTAGTTGTGTATCATAAAGGAGTCATCGTTACTCCTCCCAGGGGTTATTCGAGATATCTTAATCGAAACCCTAGTAACGAGGCATTGGCTACCTTAAGAGAGTCATAGTTTCTCGTCCCAATTTCTCACCCAGTCTGCCATCTTTTCTTACTGTGACCTGTCTGCCAGAAGCGATATGTCACTAGTTGTGTATCATAAAAGAGTCATCGTTTCTCCTCCCAGGGGTTATTCGAGATATCTTAATCGAAACCCTAGTAACGAGGCATTGGCTACCTTAAGAGAGTCATAGTTACTCGTCCCAATAGCTCAACCAGTCCAACATTATTTCTTACTGCAGCCAGTCTGCCAGAAGCGATATGTCACTAGTTGTGTATCATAAAAGAGTCATCGTTACTCCTCCGAGAGGTTATTCGAGATATCTTAATCGAAACCCTAGTAACGAGGAATTGGCTTCCTTAAGAGAGTCATAGTTACTCGTCCCAAATGCTCACCCAGTCCAACATTTTTTCTTACTGCGACCAGTCTGCTAGAAGCGATATGTCACTAGTTGTGTATCATAAAAGAGTCATCGTTACTCCTCCCAGGGGTTATTCTAGATATCTTAATCGAAACCCTAGTAACGAGGCATTGGCTACCTTAAGAGAGTCATAGGTACTCGTCCCAATTGCTCACCCAGTCCAACATTTTATCTTACTGCGGCCGGTCTGCCAGAAGCGATATGTCACTAGTTGTGTATCATAAAAGAGTCATCGTTTCTCCTCCCAGGGGTTATTCGAGATATCTTAATCAAAACCCTAGTAACGAGGCATTGGCTACCTTAAGAGAGTCATAGTTACTCGTCCCAATTGCTCACCCTGTCTGCCATTTTTTCTTACTGTGGCCAGTCTCCCAGAAGTGATATGTCACTAGTTGTGTATCATAAAAGAGTCATCGTTACTCCTCCCAGGGGTTATTCGAGATATCTTAATCGAAACACTAGTAACGAGGCATTGGCTACCTTAAGAGAGTCATAGGTACTCGTCCCAATAGCTCACCCAGTCCAACATTATTTCTTACTGCAGCCAGTCTGCCAGAAGCGATATGTCACTAGTTGTGTATCATAAAAGAGTCATCGTTACTCCTCCGAGAGGTTATTCGAGATATCTTAATCGAAACCCCAGTAACGAGGAATTGGCTACCTTAAGAGAGTCATAGTTACTCGTCCCAAATGCTCACCCAGTCCAACATTTTTTCTTACTGCGACCAGTCTGCTAGAAGCGATATGTCACTAGTTGTGTATCATAAAAGAGTCATCGTTACTCCTCCCAGGGGTTATTCTAGATATCTTAATCGAAACCCTAGTAACGAGGCATTGGCTACCTTAAGAGTGTCATAGTTACTCGTCCCAATTGCTCACCCAGTCTGCCATTTTTTCTTACTGTGGCCAGTCTGCCAGTACCGATATGTCACTAGTTGTGTATCATAAAAGAGTGATCGTTTCTCCTCCCAGGGATTATTCGAGATATCTTAATCGAAACCCCAGTAACGAGACATTGGCTACCTTAAGAGAGTCATAGTTACTCGTCCCAATTGCTCACCCAGTAAAACGTTTTTTCTTACTGCGGCCAGTCTGCCAGAAGTGATATGTCACTAGTTGTGTATCATAAAAGAGACAACGTTTCTCCTCCCAGGGGTTATTCGAGTAATCTTAATCGAAACCCTAGTAACGAGGCATTGGCTACCTTAAGAGAGTCATAGTTTCTCGTCCCAATTGCTCACCCAGTCCAACATTTTTTATTACTGCAGCCAGTCTGCCAGAAGCGATATGTCACTAGTTGTGTATCATAAAAGAGTCATCGTTACTCCTCCCAGGGGTTATTCGAGATATCTTAATCGAAACCCTTGCTACGAGGCATTGGCTACCTTAAGAGAGTCATAGTTATTCGTTCCAATTGCTCACCCAGTCCAACATTTTTTCTTACTGCGGCCAGTCTGCCAGAAGCGATATGTCACTAGATGTGTATCATAAAAGAGTGATCGTTTCTCCTCCCAGGGGTTATTCGAGATATCTTGATCGAAAGCCTAGTAACGAGGCATTGGCTACCTTAAGAGAGTCATAGTTACTCGTCCCTATTGCTCACCCAGTTCAACATTTTTTCTTACTGTGGCCAGTCTGCCAGAACCGATATGTCACTAGTTGTGTATCATAAAAAGTGATCGTCTCTCCTACCAGGGGATATTCGAGATATCTTAATCGAAACCCTAGTGACGAGGCATATGCTACCTTAAGAAAGTCATAGATACTCGTCCCTATTGCTCACCCAGTCCAACATTTTTTCTTACTTTGGTCAGTCTGCCAGAACCGATATGTCACAAGTTGTGTATCATGAAAGAGTGATCGTTACTCCTCCCAGGGGTTATTCGATATATTTTAATCGAAACCCTAGTAACGAGGCATTGGCTACCTTAAGAGAGTCATAGTTAGTCGTCCCAATTGCTCACCCAGTAAAACGTTTTTTCTTACTGCGGCCAGTCTGCCAGAAGCGATATGTCACTAGTTGTGTATCATAAAAGAGTCATCGTTACTCCTCCCAGGGGTTATTCGAGATATCTTAATCGAAACCCTAGTAACGAGGCATTGGCTACCTTAAGAGAGTCATAGTTACTCGTCCCAATTGCTCACCCAGTAAAACGTTTTTTCTTACTGCGTCCAGTCTGCCAGAAGCGATATGTCACTAGTTCTGTATCATAAAAGAGTCATCGTTTCTCCTCCCAGGGGTTATTCGAGATATCTTAATCGAAACCCTAGTAACGAGGCATTGGCTACCTTAAGAGTGTCATAGTTACTCGTCCCAATTGCTCACCCAGTCCAACCTTTTTTCTTACTGCAGCCAGTCTGCCAGAAGCGATATGTCACTAGTTGTGTATCATAAAAGAGTCGTCGTTACTCCTCCCAGGGGTTATTCGAGATATCTTAATCGAAACCCTAGTAACGAGGCATTGGCTACCTTAAGAGAGTCATAGTTACTCGTCCCAATTGCTCACCCAGTCCAACATTTTTTCTTACTGCGACCAGTCTGCCAGAAGCGATATGTCAATAGTTGTGTATCATAAAAGAGAGATCGTTTCTCCTCCCAGGAGTTATTCGAGATATCTTAATCGAAACCTAGTAACGAGGCATTGGCTACCTTAAGAAAGTCATAGTTACTCGTCCCTATTGCTCACCCAGTCTGCCATTTTTTCTTACTGTGGTCAGTCTGCCAGAACCGATATGTCACAAGTTGTGTATCATAAAAGAGTGATCGTTACTCCTCCCTTGGGTTATTCGATATATTTTAATCGAAACCCTAGTAACGGGGCATTGGCTACCTTAAGAGAGTCATAGTTAGTCGTCCCAATTGCTCACCCAGTAAAACGTTTTTTCTTACTGCGGCCAGTCTGCCAGAAGCGATATGTCACTAGTTGTGTATCATAAAAGAGTCATCGTTACACCTCCGAGGGGTTATTCGAGATATCTTAATCGAAACCCTAGTAACGAGGCATTGGCTATATTAAGAGAGTCATAGTTACTCGTCCCAATTGCTCACCCAGTCCAACATTTTTTCATACTGTGGCCAGTCTGCCAGAACCGATATGTCACTAGTTGTGTATCATAAAAGAGTCGTCGTTACTCCTCCCAGGGGTTATTCGAGATATCTTAATCGAAACCCTAGTAACGAGACATTGGCTACCTTAAGAGAGTCATAGTTACTCGTCCCAATTGCTCACCCAGTAAAACGTTTTTTCTTACTGCGTCCAGTCTGCCAGAAGCGATATTTCACTAGTTTTGTATCATAAAAGAGTGATCGTTACCCATCCCAGGGGTTATTCGAGATATCTTAATCGAAACCCTAGTAACGAGGCATTGGCTACCTTAAGAGGGTCATAGTTACTCGTCCCAATTGCTCACCCAGTCCAACATTTTTTCTTACTGCGGCCAGTCTGCCAGAAGCGATATGTCACTAGATGTGTATCATAAAAGAGTGATCGTTTCTCCTCCCAGGGGTTATTCGAGATATCTTAATCGAAACCCTAGTAACGAGGCATTGGCTACCTTAAGAGAGTCATAGTTACTCGTCATTATTGCTCACCCAGTCCAACATTTTTTCTTACTGTGGCCAGTCTTCCAGAAGCGATATGTCACTAGTTGTGTATCATAAAAAGTGATCGTCTCTCCTACCAGGGGATATTCGAGATATCTTAATCGAAACCCTAGTAACGAGGCATTGGCTACCTTAAGAGAATCATAGTTACTCCTCCCAATAGCTCACCAAGTCCAACATTTTTTCTTACTGCAGCCGGTCTGCCAGAAGCGATATGTCACTAGTTGTGTATCATAAAAGAGTAATCGTTACTCCTCCCAGGGGTTATTCAAGATATCTTAATCGAAACCCTAGTAACGAGGCATTGGCTACGTTAAGAGAGTCATAGTTACGCGTCCCAATTGCTCACCCAGTCCAACATTTTTTCTTACTGCAGCCAGTCTGCCAGAAGCGATATGTCACTAGTTGTGTATCAAAAAAGAGTCGTCGTTACTCCTCCCAGGGGTTATTCGAGATATCTTAAGCGAAACCCTAGTAACAAGGCATTGGCTACCTTAAGAGAGTCATAGTTACTCGTCCCAATTGCTCACCCAGTCCAACATTTTTTCTTACTGCGACCAGTCTGCCAGAAGCGATATGTCACTAGTTGTGTATCATAAAAGAGTGATCCTTTCTCCTCCCAGGGGTTATTCGAGATATATTAATCGAAACCCTAGTAACGAGGCATTGGTTACCTTAAGAGAGTCATAGTTAGTCGTCGCAATTGATCACACAGTAAAACGTTTTTTCTTACTGTGGCCAGTCTGCCAGAAGCGATATGTCACTAGTTGTGTATCATAAAAGAGTCATCGTTACTCCTCCCAGGGGTTATTCGAGATATCTTAATCGAAACCCTAGTAACGAGGCATTGGCTACCTTAAGAGAGTCATAGTTACTCGTCCCAATTGCTCACCCAGTAAAACGTTTTTTCTTACTGCGTCCAGTCTGCCAGAAGCGATATGTCACTAGTTCTGTATCATAAAAGAGTCATCGTTTCTCCTCCCAGGGGTTATTCGAGATATCTTAATCGAAACCCTAGTAACGAGGCATTGGCTACCTTAAGAGAGTCATAGTTACTCGTCCCAATTGCTCACCCAGTCCAACCTTTTTTCTTACTGCAGCCAGTCTGCCAGAAGCGATATGTCACTAGTTGTGTATCATAAAAGAGTCGTCGTTACTCCTCCCAGGGGTTATTCGAGATATCTTAATCGAAACCCTAGTAACGAGGCATTGGCTACCTTAAGAGAGTCATAGTTACTAGTCCCAATTGCTCACCCAGTCCAACATTTTTTCTTACTGCGTCCAGTCTGCCAGAAGCGATATGTCAATAGTTGTGTATCATAAAAGAGTGATCGTTTCTCCTCCCAGGGGTTATTCGAGATATCTTAATCGAAACCCTAGTAACGAGGCATTGGCTATATTAAGAGAGTCATAGTTACTCGTCCCAATTGCTCACCCAGTCTGCCATTTTTTCTTACTGCGGCTAGTCTGCCAGAAGCGATGTGTCACTAGTTGTGTATCATAAAAGAGTGATCGTTATTCTTCCCAGGGGTTATTCGAGATATCTTAATCGAAACCCTAGTAACGAGGCATTGGCTACCTTAAGAGAGTCATAGTTACTCGTCCCAATTGCTCACCCAGTCTGCCATTTTTTCTTACTCTGCCCAGTCTGCCAGAAGCGATATGTCACTAATTGTGTATCATAAAAGAGTGGTCGTTACTCCTCCCAGGGGTTATTCGAGATATCTTAATCGAAACCCTAGTAACGAGGCATTGGCTACCTTAAGAGAGTCATAGTTACTCGTCCTAATTGCTCACCGAGTCTGACATTTTTTCTTAATGCGGCCAGTCTTCCTGAAGCGATATGTCACTAGTTGTGTATCATAAAAGAGTGATCGTTTCTCCTCGCAGGGGTTTTTCGAGATATCTTAATCGAAACCCTAGTAACGAGGCATTGGCTACCTTAAGAAGGTCATAGTTACTCGTCCCAATTGCTCACCCAGTCTGCCATTTTTTCTTACTGTGGCATGTCTGCCAGAAGCGATATGTCACTAGTTGTGTATCATTAAAGAGTCATCGTTAATCCTCCCAGGGGTTATCCGAGATATCTTAATCGAAACCCTACTAACGAGGCATTGGCTACCTTAAGAGAGTCATAGTTACTCGTCCCAATTGCTCACCCAGTCTGCCATTTTTTCTTACTGCGGCCAGTCTGCCAGAAGCGATATGTCACTAGTTGTGTACCATAAAAGAGTGATCCTTTCTCCTCCCAGGGGTTATTCGAGATATATTAATCGAAACCCTAGTAACGAGGCATTGGCTACCTTAAGAGAGTCGTAGTTACTCGTCCCAATTGCTCACCCAGTCTGCCATTTTTTCTTACTGCGGCCAGTCTGCCAGAAGCGATATGTCACTAGTAGTGTATCATAAAAGAGTGATCGTTACTCCTTCCAGGGGTTATTCGAGATATCTTAATCGAAACCCTAGTAACGAGGCATTGGCTACCTTAAGAGAGTCATAGTTACTCGTCCCAATTGCTCAAGGAGTCTGACATTTTTTCTTACTGCGGCCAGTCTGCCAGAAGCGATATGTCACTAGTTGTGTATCATAAAAGAGTGATCCATTCTCCTCCCAGAGGTTGTTCGTGATATCTTAATCGAAACCCTAGTAACGAGGCATTGGCTACCTTAAGAGAGTCATAGTTACTCGTCCCAATTGCTCACCAAGTCTGCCATTTTTTCTTACTGCGGCCAGTCTGCCAGAAGCGATATGTCACTAGTTGTGTATCATAAAAGAGTGATCGCTACTCCTCCCAGGGGTTATTCGAGATATCTTAATCGAAACCCTAGTAACGAGGCATTGGCTACCTTAAGAGAGTCATAGTTACTCGTCAAAATTGCTCACCCAGTCTGCCATTTTTTCTTACTGCGGGCAGTCTGCCAGAAGCGATATGTCACTAGTTGTGTATCATAAAAGAGTGATCCTTTCTCCTCCTAGGGGTTATTCGTGATATCTTAATCGAAACCCTAGTAACGAGGCATTGGCTACCTTAAGAGAGTCATAGTTACACGTCCCAATTGCTCACCCAGTCTGCCATTTTTTCTTACTGCGGCCAGTCTGCCAGACGCGATATGTCACTAGTTGTGTATCATAAAAGAGTGATCGTTACTCCTCCTAGGGGTTATTCGAGATATCTTAATCGAAACCCTAGTAACGAGGCATTGGCTACCTTAAGAGAGTCATAGTTACTCGTCCCAATTGCTCACCCAGTCTGCCATTTTTTCTTACTGCGGCCAGTCTGCCAGAAGCGATATGTCACTAGTTGTGTATCATAAAAGAGTGATCGTTTCTCCTCCCAGAGGTTATTCGAGATATCTTAATCGAAACCCTAGTAACGAGGCATTGGCTACCTTAAGAGAGTCATAGTTACTCGTCCCAATTGCTCACCCAGTCTGCCATTTTTTCTTACTGCGGCCAGTCTGCCAGAAGCGATATGTCACTAGTTGTGTATCATAAAAGAGTGATCGTTACTCCTCCCAGGGGTTATTCGAGATATCTTAATCGAAACCCTAGTAACGAGGCATTGGCTACCTTAAGAGAGTCATAGTTACTCGTCCCAATTGCTCACCCAGTCTGCCATTTTTTCTTACTGTGGCCAGTCTGCCAGAAGCGATATGTCACTAGTTGTGTATCATAAAAGAGTGATCGTTATTCTTCCCAGGGGTTATTCGAGATATCTTAATCGAAACCCTAGTAACGAGGCATTGGCTTCCTAAAGAGAGTCATAGTTACTCGTCCCAATTGCTCACCCAGTCTGCCATATTCTATTACTGCGGCTAGTCTGCCAGAAGCGATATGTCACTAGTTGTGTATCATAAAAGAGTCATCGTTACTCCTCCGAGAGGTTATTCGAGATATCTTAATCGAAACCCCAGTAACGAGGAATTGGCTACCTTAAGAGAGTCATAGTTACTCGTCCCAAATGCTCACCCAGTCCAACATTTTTTCTTACTGCGACCAGTCTGCTAGAAGCGATATGTCACTAGTTGTGTATCATAAAAGAGTCATCGTTACTCCTCCCAGGGGTTATTCTAGATATCTTAATCGAAACCCTAGTAACGAGGCATTGGCTACCTTAAGAGTGTCATAGTTACTCGTCCCAATTGCTCACCCAGTAAAACGTTTTTTCTTACTGCGGCCAGTCTGCCAGAAGTGATATGTCACTAGTTGTGTATCATAAAAGAGACATCGTTTCTCCTCCCAGGGGTTATTCGAGTAATCTTAATCGAAACCCTAGTAACGAGGCATTGGCTACCTTAAGAGAGTCATAGTTTCTCGTCCCAATTGCTCACCCAGTCCAACATTTTTTATTACTGCAGCCAGTCTGCCAGAAGCGATATGTCACTAGTTGTGTATCATAAAAGAGTCATCGTTACTCCTCCCAGGGGTTATTCGAGATATCTTAATCGAAACCCTTGCTACGAGGCATTGGCTACCTTAAGAGAGTCATAGTTATTCGTTCCAATTGCTCACCCAGTCCAACATTTTTTCTTACTGCGGCCAGTCTGCCAGAAGCGATATGTCACTAGATGTGTATCATAAAAGAGTGATCGTTTCTCCTCCCAGGGGTTATTCGAGATATCTTAATCGAAAGCCTAGTAACGAGGCATTGGCTACCTTAAGAGAGTCATAGTTACTCGTCCCTATTGCTCACCCAGTTCAACATTTTTTCTTACTGTGGCCAGTCTGCCAGAACCGATATGTCACTAGTTGTGTATCATAAAAAGTGATCGTCTCTCCTACCAGGGGATATTCGAGATATCTTAATCGAAACCCTAGTGACGAGGCATATGCTACCTTAAGAAAGTCATAGATACTCGTCCCTATTGCTCACCCAGTCCAACATTTTTTCTTACTTTGGTCAGTCTGCCAGAACCGATATGTCACAAGTTGTGTATCATGAAAGAGTGATCGTTACTCCTCCCAGGGGTTATTCGATATATTTTAATCGAAACCCTAGTAACGAGGCATTGGCTACCTTAAGAGAGTCATAGTTAGTCGTCCCAATTGCTCACCCAGTAAAACGTTTTTTCTTACTGCGGCCAGTCTGCCAGAAGCGATATGTCACTAGTTGTGTATCATAAAAGAGTCATCGTTACAACTCCCAGGGGTTATTCGAGATATCTTAATCGAAACCCTAGTAACGAGGCATTGGCTACCTTAAGAGAGTCATAGTTACTCGTCCCAATTGCTCACCCAGTAAAACGTTTTTTCTTACTGCGTCCAGTCTGCCAGAAGCGATATGTCACTAGTTCTGTATCATAAAAGAGTCATCGTTTCTCCTCCCAGGGGTTATTCGAGATATCTTAATCGAAACCCTAGTAACGAGGCATTGGCTACCTTAAGAGTGTCATAGTTACTCGTCCCAATTGCTCACCCAGTCCAACCTTTTTTCTTACTGCAGCCAGTCTGCCAGAAGCGATATGTCACTAGTTGTGTATCATAAAAGAGTCGTCGTTACTCCTCCCAGGGGTTATTCGAGATATCTTAATCGAAACCCTAGTAACGAGGCATTGGCTACCTTAAGAGAGTCATAGTTACTCGTCCCAATTGCTCACCCAGTCCAACATTTTTTCTTACTGCGACCAGTCTGCCAGAAGCGATATGTCAATAGTTGTGTATCATAAAAGAGAGATCGTTTCTCCTCCCAGGAGTTATTCGAGATATCTTAATCGAAACCTAGTAACGAGGCATTGGCTACCTTAAGAAAGTCATAGTTACTCGTCCCTATTGCTCACCCAGTCTGCCATTTTTTCTTACTGTGGTCAGTCTGCCAGAACCGATATGTCACAAGTTGTGTATCATAAAAGAGTGATCGTTACTCCTCCCTTGGGTTATTCGATATATTTTAATCGAAACCCTAGTAACGGGGCATTGGCTACCTTAAGAGAGTCATAGTTAGTCGTCCCAATTGCTCACCCAGTAAAACGTTTTTTCTTACTGCGGCCAGTCTGCCAGAAGCGATATGTCACTAGTTGTGTATCATAAAAGAGTCATCGTTACACCTCCGAGGGGTTATTCGAGATATCTTAATCGAAACCCTAGTAACGAGGCATTGGCTATATTAAGAGAGTCATAGTTACTCGTCCCAATTGCTCACCCAGTCCAACATTTTTTCATACTGTGGCCAGTCTGCCAGAACCGATATGTCACTAGTTGTGTATCATAAAAGAGTCGTCGTTACTCCTCCCAGGGGTTATTCGAGATATCTTAATCGAAACCCTAGTAACGAGACATTGGCTACCTTAAGAGAGTCATAGTTACTCGTCCCAATTGCTCACCCAGTAAAACGTTTTTTCTTACTGCGTCCAGTCTGCCAGAAGCGATATTTCACTAGTTTTGTATCATAAAAGAGTGATCGTTACCCATCCCAGGGGTTATTCGAGATATCTTAATCGAAACCCTAGTAACGAGGCATTGGCTACCTTAAGAGGGTCATAGTTACTCGTCCCAATTGCTCACCCAGTCCAACATTTTTTCTTACTGCGGCCAGTCTGCCAGAAGCGATATGTCACTAGATGTGTATCATAAAAGAGTGATCGTTTCTCCTCCCAGGGGTTATTCGAGATATCTTAATCGAAACCCTAGTAACGAGGCATTGGCTACCTTAAGAGAGTCATAGTTACTCGTCATTATTGCTCACCCAGTCCAACATTTTTTCTTACTGTGGCCAGTCTTCCAGAAGCGATATGTCACTAGTTGTGTATCATAAAAAGTGATCGTCTCTCCTACCAGGGGATATTCGAGATATCTTAATCGAAACCCTAGTAACGAGGCATTGGCTACCTTAAGAGAATCATAGTTACTCCTCCCAATAGCTCACCAAGTCCAACATTTTTTCTTACTGCAGCCGGTCTGCCAGAAGCGATATGTCACTAGTTGTGTATCATAAAAGAGTAATCGTTACTCCTCCCAGGGGTTATTCAAGATATCTTAATCGAAACCCTAGTAACGAGGCATTGGCTACGTTAAGAGAGTCATAGTTACGCGTCCCAATTGCTCACCCAGTCCAACATTTTTTCTTACTGCAGCCAGTCTGCCAGAAGCGATATGTCACTAGTTGTGTATCAAAAAAGAGTCGTCGTTACTCCTCCCAGGGGTTATTCGAGATATCTTAAGCGAAACCCTAGTAACAAGGCATTGGCTACCTTAAGAGAGTCATAGTTACTCGTCCCAATTGCTCACCCAGTCCAACATTTTTTCTTACTGCGACCAGTCTGCCAGAAGCGATATGTCACTAGTTGTGTATCATAAAAGAGTGATCCTTTCTCCTCCCAGGGGTTATTCGAGATATATTAATCGAAACCCTAGTAACGAGGCATTGGTTACCTTAAGAGAGTCATAGTTAGTCGTCGCAATTGATCACACAGTAAAACGTTTTTTCTTACTGTGGCCAGTCTGCCAGAAGCGATATGTCACTAGTTGTGTATCATAAAAGAGTCATCGTTACTCCTCCCAGGGGTTATTCGAGATATCTTAATCGAAACCCTAGTAACGAGGCATTGGCTACCTTAAGAGAGTCATAGTTACTCGTCCCAATTGCTCACCCAGTAAAACGTTTTTTCTTACTGCGTCCAGTCTGCCAGAAGCGATATGTCACTAATTCTGTATCATAAAAGAGTCATCGTTTCTCCTCCCAGGGGTTATTCGAGATATCTTAATCGAAACCCTAGTAACGAGGCATTGGCTACCTTAAGAGAGTCATAGTTACTCGTCCCAATTGCTCACCCAGTCCAACCTTTTTTCTTACTGCAGCCAGTCTGCCAGAAGCGATATGTCACTAGTTGTGTATCATAAAAGAGTCGTCGTTACTCCTCCCAGGGGTTATTCGAGATATCTTAATCGAAACCCTAGTAACGAGGCATTGGCTACCTTAAGAGAGTCATAGTTACTAGTCCCAATTGCTCACCCAGTCCAACATTTTTTCTTACTGCGTCCAGTCTGCCAGAAGCGATATGTCAATAGTTGTGTATCATAAAAGAGTGATCGTTTCTCCTCCCAGGGGTTATTCGAGATATCTTAATCGAAACCCTAGTAACGAGGCATTGGCTATATTAAGAGAGTCATAGTTACTCGTCCCAATTGCTCACCCAGTCTGCCATTTTTTCTTACTGCGGCTAGTCTGCCAGAAGCGATGTGTCACTAGTTGTGTATCATAAAAGAGTGATCGTTATTCTTCCCAGGGGTTATTCGAGATATCTTAATCGAAACCCTAGTAACGAGGCATTGGCTACCTTAAGAGAGTCATAGTTACTCGTCCCAATTGCTCACCCAGTCTGCCATTTTTTCTTACTCTGCCCAGTCTGCCAGAAGCGATATGTCACTAATTGTGTATCATAAAAGAGTGGTCGTTACTCCTCCCAGGGGTTATTCGAGATATCTTAATCGAAACCCTAGTAACGAGGCATTGGCTACCTTAAGAGAGTCATAGTTACTCGTCCTAATTGCTCACCGAGTCTGACATTTTTTCTTAATGCGGCCAGTCTTCCTGAAGCGATATGTCACTAGATGTGTATCATAAAAGAGTGATCGTTTCTCCTCGCAGGGGTTTTTCGAGATATCTTAATCGAAACCCTAGTAACGAGGCATTGGCTACCTTAAGAAGGTCATAGTTACTCGTCCCAATTGCTCACCCAGTCTGCCATTTTTTCTTACTGTGGCATGTCTGCCAGAAGCGATATGTCACTAGTTGTGTATCATTAAAGAGTCATCGTTAATCCTCCCAGGGGTTATCCGAGATATCTTAATCGAAACCCTAGTAACGAGGCATTGGCTACCTTAAGAGAGTCATAGTTACTCGTCCCAATTGCTCACCCAGTCTGCCATTTTTTCTTACTGCGGCCAGTCTGCCAGAAGCGATATGTCACTAGTTGTGTACCATAAAAGAGTGATCCTTTCTCCTCCCAGGGGTTATTCGAGATATATTAATCGAAACCCTAGTAACGAGGCATTGGCTACCTTAAGAGAGTCGTAGTTACTCGTCCCAATTGCTCACCCAGTCTGCCATTTTTTCTTACTGCGGCCAGTCTGCCAGAAGCGATATGTCACTAGTAGTGTATCATAAAAGAGTGATCGTTACTCCTTCCAGGGGTTATTCGAGATATCTTAATCGAAACCCTAGTAACGAGGCATTGGCTACCTTAAGAGAGTCATAGTTACTCGTCCCAATTGCTCAAGGAGTCTGACATTTTTTCTTACTGCGGCCAGTCTGCCAGAAGCGATATGTCACTAGTTGTGTATCATAAAAGAGTGATCCATTCTCCTCCCAGAGGTTGTTCGTGATATCTTAATCGAAACCCTAGTAACGAGGCATTGGCTACCTTAAGAGAGTCATAGTTACTCGTCCCAATTGCTCACCAAGTCTGCCATTTTTTCTTACTGCGGCCAGTCTGCCAGAAGCGATATGTCACTAGTTGTGTATCATAAAAGAGTGATCGCTACTCCTCCCAGGGGTTATTCGAGATATCTTAATCGAAACCCTAGTAACGAGGCATTGGCTACCTTAAGAGAGTCATAGTTACTCGTCAAAATTGCTCACCCAGTCTGCCATTTTTTCTTACTGCGGGCAGTCTGCCAGAAGCGATATGTCACTAGTTGTGTATCATAAAAGAGTGATCCTTTCTCCTCCTAGGGGTTATTCGTGATATCTTAATCGAAACCCTAGTAACGAGGCATTGGCTACCTTAAGAGAGTCATAGTTACACGTCCCAATTGCTCACCCAGTCTGCCATTTTTTCTTACTGCGGCCAGTCTGCCAGACGCGATATGTCACTAGTTGTGTATCATAAAAGAGTGATCGTTACTCCTCCTAGGGGTTATTCGAGATATCTTAATCGAAACCCTAGTAACGAGGCATTGGCTACCTTAAGAGAGTCATAGTTACTCGTCCCAATTGCTCACCCAGTCTGCCATTTTTTCTTACTGCGGCCAGTCTGCCAGAAGCGATATGTCACTAGTTGTGTATCATAAAAGAGTGATCGTTTCTCCTCCCAGAGGTTATTCGAGATATCTTAATCGAAACCCTAGTAACGAGGCATTGGCTACCTTAAGAGAGTCATAGTTACTCGTCCCAATTGCTCACCCAGTCTGCCATTTTTTCTTACTGCGGCCAGTCTGCCAGAAGCGATATGTCACTAGTTGTGTATCATAAAAGAGTGATCGTTACTCCTCCCAGGGGTTATTCGAGATATCTTAATCGAAACCCTAGTAACGAGGCATTGGCTACCTTAAGAGAGTCATAGTTACTCGTCCCAATTGCTCACCCAGTCTGCCATTTTTTCTTACTGCGGCCAGTCTGCCAGAAGCGATATGTCACTAGTTGTGTATCATAAAAGAGTGATCGTTATTCTTCCCAGGGGTTATTCGAGATATCTTAATCGAAACCCTAGTAACGAGGCATTGGCTTCCTAAAGAGAGTCATAGTTACTCGTCCCAATTGCTCACCCAGTCTGCCATATTCTATTACTGCGGCTAGTCTGCCAGAAGCGATATGTCACTAGTTGTGTATCATAAAAGAGTGATCGTTATTTTTCCCAGGGGTTATTCGAGATATCTTAATCGAAACCCTAGTAACGAGGCATTGGCTACCTTTAGAGAGTCATAGTTACTCGTCCCAATTGCTCACCCAGTCTGCCATTTTTTCTTACTGCGCCCAGTCTGCCAGAAGCGATATGTCACTAATTGTGTATCATAAAAGAGTGGTCGTTACTCCTCCCAGGGGTTATTCGAGATATCTTAATCGAAACCCTAGTAACGAGGCATTGGCTACCTTAAGAGAGTCATAGTTACTCGTCCTAATTGCTCACCGAGTCTGACATTTTTTCTTAATGCGGCCAGTCTTCCTGAAGCGATATGTCACTAGTTGTGTATCATAAAAGAGTGATCGTTTCTCCTCGCAGGGGTTTTTCGAGATATCTTAATCGAAACCCTAGTAACGAGGCATTGGCTACCTTCAGAGAGTCATAGTTACTCGTCCCAATTGCTCACCCAGTCTGCCATTTTTTCTTACTGTGGCATGTCTGCCAGAAGCGATATGTCACTAGTTGTGTATCATTAAAGAGTCATCGTTAATCCTCCCAGGGGTTATCCGAGATATCTTAATCGAAACCCTAGTAACGAGGCATTGGCTACCTTAAGAGAGTCATAGTTACTCGTCCCAATTGCTCACCCAGTCTGCCATTTTTTCTTACTGCGGCCAGTCTGCCAGAAGCGATATGTCACTAGTTGTGTATCATAAAAGAGTGATCGTTACTCCTCCCAGGGGTTATTCGAGATATCTTAATCGAAACCCTAGTAACGAGGCATTGGCTACTTTAAGAGAGTCATAGTTACTCGTCCCAATTGCTCACCCAGTCTGCCATTTTTTCTTACTGCGGCCAGTCTGCCAGAAGCGATATGTCACTAGTTGTGTATCATAAAAGAGTGATCGTTATTCTTCCCAGGGGTTATTCGAGATATCTTAATCGAAACCCTAGTAACGAGGCATTGGCTTCCTAAAGAGAGTCGTAGTTACTCGTCCCAATTGCTCACCCAGTCTGCCATTTTTTCTTACTGCGGCTAGTCTGCCAGAAGCGATGTGTCACTAGTTGTGTATCATAAAAGAGTGATCGTTATTCTTCCCAGGGGTTATTCGAGATATCTTAATCGAAACCCTAGTATCGAGGCATTGGCTACCTTAAGAGAGTCATAGTTACTCATCCCAATTGCTCACCCAGTCTGCCATTTTTTCTTACTGCGCCCAGTCTGCCAGAAGCGATATGTCACTAATTGTGTATCATAAAAGAGTGGTCGTTACTCCTCCCAGGGGTTATTCGAGATATCTTAATCGAAACCCTAGTAACGAGGCATTGGCTACCTAAAGAGAGTCATAGATACTCGTCCTAATTGCTCACCGAGTCTGACATTTTTTCTTAATGCGGCCAGTCTTCCTGAAGCGATATGTCACTAGTTGTGCATCATAAAAGAGTGATCGTTTCTCCTCGCAGGGGTTTTTCGAGATATCTTAATCGAAACCCTAGTAACGAGGCATTGGCTACCTTAAGAGAGTCATAGTTACTCGTCCCAATTGCTCACCCAGTCTGCCATTTTTTCTTACTGTGGCATGTCTGCCAGAAGCGATATGTCACTAGTTGTGTATCATTAAAGAGTCATCGTTAATCCTCCCAGGGGTTATCCGAGATATCTTAATCGAAACCCTACTAACGAGGCATTGGCTACCTTAAGAGAGTCATAGTTACTCGTCCCAATTGCTCACCCAGTCTGCCATTTTTTCTTACTGCGGCCAGTCTGCCAGAAGCGATATGTCACTAGTTGTGTATCATAAAAGAGTGATCGTTACTCCTCCCAGGGGTTATTCGAGATATCTTAATCGAAACCCTAGTAACGAGGCATATGCTACCTTAAGAGAGTCATAGTTACTCGTCCCAATTGCTCACCCAGTCTGCCATTTTTTCTTACTGTGGCCAGTCTGCCAGAAGCGATATGTCACTAGTTGTGTATCATAAAAGAGTGATCCTTTCTCCTCCCAGGGGTTATTCGAGATATCTTAATCGAAACCCTAGTAACAAGGCATTAGCTACCTTAAGAGAGTCATAGTTACTCGTCCCAATTGCTCACCCAGTCTGCCATTTCTTCTTACTGCGGCCAGTCTGCCAGAAGCGATATGTCACTAGTAGTGTATCATAAAAGAGTGATCGTTACTCCTTCCAGGGGTTATTCGAGATATCTTAATCGAAACCCTGGTAACGAGGCATTGGCTACCTTAAGAGAGTCATAGTTACTCGTCCCAATTGCTCAAGGAGTCTGACATTTTTTCTTACTGCGGCCAGTCTGCCAGAAGCGATATGTCACTAGTTGTGTATCATAAAAGAGTGATCCATTCTCCTCCCAGGGGTTATTCGTGATATCTTAATCGAAACCCTAGTAACGAGGCATTGGCTACCTTAAGAGAGTCATAGTTACTCGTCCCAATTGCTCACCAAGTCTGCCATTTTTTCTTACTGCGGCCAGTCTGCCAGAAGCGATATGTCACTAGTTGTGTATCATAAAAGAGTGATCGCTACTCCTCCCAGGGGTTATTCGAGATATCTTAATCGAAACCCTAGTAACGAGGCATTGGCTACCTTAAGAGAGTCATAGTTACTCGTCAAAATTGCTCACCCAGTCTGCCATTTTTTCTTACTGCGGGCAGTCTGCCAGAAGCGATATGTCACTAGTTGTGTATCATAAAAGAGTGATCCTTTCTCCTCCCAGGGGTTATTCGTGATATCTTAATCGAAACCCTAGTAACGAGGCATTGGCTACCTTAAGAGAGTCATAGTTACACGTCCCAATTGCTCACACAGTCTGCCATTTTTTCTTACTGCGGCCAGTCTGCCAGACGCGATATGTCACTAGTTGTGTATCATAAAAGAGTGATCGTTACTCCTCCCAGGGGTTATTCGAGATATCTTAATCGAAACCCTAGTAACGAGGCATTGGCTACCTTAAGAGAGTCATAGTTACTCGTCCCAATTGCTCACCCAGTCTGCCATTTTTTCTTACTGCGGCCAGTCTGCCAGAAGCGATATGTCACTAGTTGTGTATCATAAAAGAGTGATCGTTTCTCCTCCCAGAGGTTATTCGAGATATCTTAATCGAAACCCTAGTAACGAGGCATTGCCTACCTTAAGAGAGTCATAGTTACTCGTCCCAATTGCTCACCCAGTCTGCCATTTTTTCTTACTGCGGCCAGTCTGCCAGAAGCGATATGTCACTAGTTGTGTATCATAAAAGAGTGATCCATTCTCCTCCCAGGGGTTATTCGTGATATCTTAATCGAAACCCTAGTAACGAGGCATTGGCTACCTTAAGAGAGTCATAGTTACTCGTCCCAACTGCTCACCAAGTCTGCCATTTTTTCTTACTGCGGCCAGTCTGCCAGAAGCGATATGTCACTAGTTGTGTATCATAAAAGAGTGATCGTTACTCCTCCCAGGGGTTATTCGAGATATCTTAATCGAAACCCTAGTAACGAGGCATTGGCTACCTTAAGAGAGTCATAGTTACTCGTCCCAATTGCTCACCGAGTCTGACATTATTTCTTACTGCGGCCAGTCTGCCAGAAGCGATATGTCACTAGTTGTGTATCATAAAAGAGTGATAATTTCTCCTCCCAGAAGTTATTCGAGATATCTTACTCGAAACCCTAGTAACGAGGCATTGGCTACCTTAGGAGAGTCATAGTTACTCGTCCCAATTGCTCACCCAGTCTGCCATTTTTTCTTACTGTGGCCAGTCTGCCAGAAGCGATATGTCACTAGTTGTGTATCATAAAAGAGTGATCCTTTCTCCTCCCAGGGGTTATTCGAGATATATTAATCGAAACCCTAGTAACGAGGCATTGGCTACCTTAAGAGAGTCATAGTTACTCGTCCCAATTGCTCACCCAGTCTGCCATTTTTTCTTACTGCGGCCAGTCTGCCAGAAGCGATATGTCACTAGTAGTGTATCATAAAAGAGTGATCGTTACTCCTTCCAGGGGTTATTCGAGATATCTTAATCGAAACCCTAGTAACGAGGCATTGGCTACCTTAAGAGAGTCATAGTTACTCGTCCCAATTGCTCAAGGAGTCTGACATTTTTTCTTACTGCGGCCAGTCTGCCAGAAGCGATATGTCACTAGTTGTGTATCATAAAAGAGTGATCCTTTCTCCTCCCAGGGGTTATTCGAGATATATTAATCGAAACCCTAGTAACGAGGCATTGGCTACCTTAAGAGAGTCATAGTTACTCGTCCCAATTGCTCACCCAGTCTGCCATTTTTTCTTACTGCGGCCAGTCTGCCAGAAGCGATATGTCACTAGTTGTGTATCATAAAAGAGTGATCGTTATTCTTCCCAGGGGTTATTCGAGATATCTTAATCGAAACCCTAGTAACGAGGCATTGGCTTCCTAAAGAGAGTCGTAGTTACTCGTCCCAATTGCTCACCCAGTCTGCCATTTTTTCTTACTGCGGCTAGTCTGCCAGAAGCGATGTGTCACTAGTTGTGTATCATAAAAGAGTGATCGTTATTCTTCCCAGGGGTTATTCGAGATATCTTAATCGAAACCCTAGTATCGAGGCATTGGCTACCTTAAGAGAGTCATAGTTACTCGTCCCAATTGCTCACCCAGTCTGCCATTTTTTCTTACTGCGCCCAGTCTGCCAGAAGCGATATGTCACTAATTGTGTATCATAAAAGAGTGGTCGTTACTCCTCCCAGGGGTTATTCGAGATATCTTAATCGAAACCCTAGTAACGAGGCATTGGCTACCTTAAGAGAGTCATAGTTACTCGTCCCAATTGCTCACCCAGTCTGCCATTTTTTCTTACTGCGGCCAGTCTGCCAGAAGCGATATGTCACTAGTTGTGTATCATAAAAGAGTGATCGTTTCTCCTCCCAGAGGTTATTCGAGATATCTTAATCGAAACCCTAGTAACGAGGCATTGCCTACCTTAAGAGAGTCATAGTTACTCGTCCCAATTGCTCACCCAGTCTGCCATTTTTTCTTACTGCGGCCAGTCTGCCAGAAGCGATATGTCACTAGTTGTGTATCATAAAAGAGTGATCCATTCTCCTCCCAGGGGTTATTCGTGATATCTTAATCGAAACCCTAGTAACGAGGCATTGGCTACCTTAAGAGAGTCATAGTTACTCGTCCCAACTGCTCACCAAGTCTGCCATTTTTTCTTACTGCGGCCAGTCTGCCAGAAGCGATATGTCACTAGTTGTGTATCATAAAAGAGTGATCGTTACTCCTCCCAGGGGTTATTCGAGATATCTTAATCGAAACCCTAGTAACGAGGCATTGGCTACCTTAAGAGAGTCATAGTTACTCGTCCCAATTGCTCACCGAGTCTGACATTATTTCTTACTGCGGCCAGTCTGCCAGAAGCGATATGTCACTAGTTGTGTATCATAAAAGAGTGATAATTTCTCCTCCCAGAAGTTATTCGAGATATCTTACTCGAAACCCTAGTAACGAGGCATTGGCTACCTTAGGAGAGTCATAGTTACTCGTCCCAATTGCTCACCCAGTCTGCCATTTTTTCTTACTGTGGCCAGTCTGCCAGAAGCGATATGTCACTAGTTGTGTATCATAAAAGAGTGATCCTTTCTCCTCCCAGGGGTTATTCGAGATATATTAATCGAAACCCTAGTAACGAGGCATTGGCTACCTTAAGAGAGTCATAGTTACTCGTCCCAATTGCTCACCCAGTCTGCCATTTTTTCTTACTGCGGCCAGTCTGCCAGAAGCGATATGTCACTAGTAGTGTATCATAAAAGAGTGATCGTTACTCCTTCCAGGGGTTATTCGAGATATCTTAATCGAAACCCTAGTAACGAGGCATTGGCTACCTTAAGAGAGTCATAGTTACTCGTCCCAATTGCTCAAGGAGTCTGACATTTTTTCTTACTGCGGCCAGTCTGCCAGAAGCGATATGTCACTAGTTGTGTATCATAAAAGAGTGATCCTTTCTCCTCCCAGGGGTTATTCGAGATATATTAATCGAAACCCTAGTAACGAGGCATTGGCTACCTTAAGAGAGTCATAGTTACTCGTCCCAATTGCTCACCCAGTCTGCCATTTTTTCTTACTGCGGCCAGTCTGCCAGAAGCGATATGTCACTAGTTGTGTATCATAAAAGAGTGATCGTTATTCTTCCCAGGGGTTATTCGAGATATCTTAATCGAAACCCTAGTAACGAGGCATTGGCTTCCTAAAGAGAGTCGTAGTTACTCGTCCCAATTGCTCACCCAGTCTGCCATTTTTTCTTACTGCGGCTAGTCTGCCAGAAGCGATGTGTCACTAGTTGTGTATCATAAAAGAGTGATCGTTATTCTTCCCAGGGGTTATTCGAGATATCTTAATCGAAACCCTAGTATCGAGGCATTGGCTACCTTAAGAGAGTCATAGTTACTCGTCCCAATTGCTCACCCAGTCTGCCATTTTTTCTTACTGCGCCCAGTCTGCCAGAAGCGATATGTCACTAATTGTGTATCATAAAAGAGTGGTCGTTACTCCTCCCAGGGGTTATTCGAGATATCTTAATCGAAACCCTAGTAACGAGGCATTGGCTACCTAAAGAGAGTCATAGATACTCGTCCTAATTGCTCACCGAGTCTGACATTTTTTCTTAATGCGGCCAGTCTTCCTGAAGCGATATGTCACTAGTTGTGCATCATAAAAGAGTGATCGTTTCTCCTCGCAGGGGTTTTTCGAGATATCTTAATCGAAACCCTAGTAACGAGGCATTGGCTACCTTAAGAGAGTCATAGTTACTCGTCCCAATTGCTCACCCAGTCTGCCATTTTTTCTTACTGTGGCATGTCTGCCAGAAGCGATATGTCACTAGTTGTGTATCATTAAAGAGTCATCGTTAATCCTCCCAGGGGTTATCCGAGATATCTTAATCGAAACCCTACTAACGAGGCATTGGCTACCTTAAGAGAGTCATAGTTACTCGTCCCAATTGCTCACCCAGTCTGCCATTTTTTCTTACTGCGGCCAGTCTGCCAGAAGCGATATGTCACTAGTTGTGTATCATAAAAGAGTGATCGTTTCTCCTCCCAGGGGTTATTCGAGATATCTTAATCGAAACCCTAGTAACGAGGCATATGCTACCTTAAGAGAGTCATAGTTACTCGTCCCAATTGCTCACCCAGTCTGCCATTTTTTCTTACTGTGGCCAGTCTGCCAGAAGCGATATGTCACTAGTTGTGTATCATAAAAGAGTGATCCTTTCTCCTCCCAGGGGTTATTCGAGATATCTTAATCGAAACCCTAGTAACAAGGCATTAGCTACCTTAAGAGAGTCATAGTTACTCGTCCCAATTGCTCACCCAGTCTGCCATTTCTTCTTACTGCGGCCAGTCTGCCAGAAGCGATATGTCACTAGTAGTGTATCATAAAAGAGTGATCGTTACTCCTTCCAGGGGTTATTCGAGATATCTTAATCGAAACCCTGGTAACGAGGCATTGGCTACCTTAAGAGAGTCATAGTTACTCGTCCCAATTGCTCAAGGAGTCTGACATTTTTTCTTACTGCGGCCAGTCTGCCAGAAGCGATATGTCACTAGTTGTGTATCATAAAAGAGTGATCCATTCTCCTCCCAGGGGTTATTCGTGATATCTTAATCGAAACCCTAGTAACGAGGCATTGGCTACCTTAAGAGAGTCATAGTTACTCGTCCCAATTGCTCACCAAGTCTGCCATTTTTTCTTACTGCGGCCAGTCTGCCAGAAGCGATATGTCACTAGTTGTGTATCATAAAAGAGTGATCGCTACTCCTCCCAGGGGTTATTCGAGATATCTTAATCGAAACCCTAGTAACGAGGCATTGGCTACCTTAAGAGAGTCATAGTTACTCGTCAAAATTGCTCACCCAGTCTGCCATTTTTTCTTACTGCGGGCAGTCTGCCAGAAGCGATATGTCACTAGTTGTGTATCATAAAAGAGTGATCCTTTCTCCTCCCAGGGGTTATTCGTGATATCTTAATCGAAACCCTAGTAACGAGGCATTGGCTACCTTAAGAGAGTCATAGTTACACGTCCCAATTGCTCACCCAGTCTGCCATTTTTTCTTACTGCGGCCAGTCTGCCAGACGCGATATGTCACTAGTTGTGTATCATAAAAGAGTGATCGTTACTCCTCCCAGGGGTTATTCGAGATATCTTAATCGAAACCCTAGTAACGAGGCATTGGCTACCTTAAGAGAGTCATAGTTACTCGTCCCAATTGCTCACCCAGTCTGCCATTTTTTCTTACTGCGGCCAGTCTGCCAGAAGCGATATGTCACTAGTTGTGTATCATAAAAGAGTGATCGTTTCTCCTCCCAGAGGTTATTCGAGATATCTTAATCGAAACCCTAGTAACGAGGCATTGCCTACCTTAAGAGAGTCATAGTTACTCGTCCCAATTGCTCACCCAGTCTGCCATTTTTTCTTACTGCGGCCAGTCTGCCAGAAGCGATATGTCACTAGTTGTGTATCATAAAAGAGTGATCCATTCTCCTCCCAGGGGTTATTCGTGATATCTTAATCGAAACCCTAGTAACGAGGCATTGGCTACCTTAAGAGAGTCATAGTTACTCGTCCCAACTGCTCACCAAGTCTGCCATTTTTTCTTACTGCGGCCAGTCTGCCAGAAGCGATATGTCACTAGTTGTGTATCATAAAAGAGTGATCGTTACTCCTCCCAGGGGTTATTCGAGATATCTTAATCGAAACCCTAGTAACGAGGCATTGGCTACCTTAAGAGAGTCATAGTTACTCGTCCCAATTGCTCACCGAGTCTGACATTATTTCTTACTGCGGCCAGTCTGCCAGAAGCGATATGTCACTAGTTGTGTATCATAAAAGAGTGATAATTTCTCCTCCCAGAAGTTATTCGAGATATCTTACTCGAAACCCTAGTAACGAGGCATTGGCTACCTTAGGAGAGTCATAGTTACTCGTCCCAATTGCTCACCCAGTCTGCCATTTTTTCTTACTGTGGCCAGTCTGCCAGAAGCGATATGTCACTAGTTGTGTATCATAAAAGAGTGATCCTTTCTCCTCCCAGGGGTTATTCGAGATATATTAATCGAAACCCTAGTAACGAGGCATTGGCTACCTTAAGAGAGTCATAGTTACTCGTCCCAATTGCTCACCCAGTCTGCCATTTTTTCTTACTGCGGCCAGTCTGCCAGAAGCGATATGTCACTAGTAGTGTATCATAAAAGAGTGATCGTTACTCCTTCCAGGGGTTATTCGAGATATCTTAATCGAAACCCTAGTAACGAGGCATTGGCTACCTTAAGAGAGTCATAGTTACTCGTCCCAATTGCTCAAGGAGTCTGACATTTTTTCTTACTGCGGCCAGTCTGCCAGAAGCGATATGTCACTAGTTGTGTATCATAAAAGAGTGATCCATTCTCCTCCCAGGGGTTATTCGTGATATCTTAATCGAAACCCTAGTAACGAGGCATTGGCTACCTTAAGAGAGTCATAGTTACTCGTCCCAATTGCTCACCAAGTCTGCCATTTTTTCTTACTGCGGCCAGTCTGCCAGAAGCGATATGTCACTAGTTGTGTATCATAAAAGAGTGATCGCTACTCCTCCCAGGGGTTATTCGAGATATCTTAATCGAAACCCTAGTAACGAGGCATTGGCTACCTTAAGAGAGTCATAGTTACTCGTCCCAATTGCTCACCCAGTCTGCCATTTTTTCTTACTGCGGGCAGTCTGCCAGAAGCGATATGTCACTAGTTGTGTATCATAAAAGAGTGATCCTTTCTCCTCCCAGGGGGTTATTCGTGATATCTTAATCGAAACCCTAGTAACGAGGCATTGGCTACCTTAAGAGAGTCATAGTTACACGTCCCAATTGCTCACCCAGTCTGCCATTTTTTCTTACTGCGGCCAGTCTGCCAGACGCGATATGTCACTAGTTGTGTATCATAAAAGAGTGATCGTTACTCCTCCCAGGGGTTATTCGAGATATCTTAATCGAAACCCTAGTAACGAGGCATTGGCTACCTTAAGAGAGTCATAGTTACTCGTCCCAATTGCTCACCGAGTCTGACATTTTTTCTTACTGCGGCCAGTCTGCCAGAACCGATATGTCACTAGTTGTGTATCATAAAAGAGTGATCGTTTCTCCTCCCAGGGGTTATTCGAGATATCTTAATCGAAACCCTAGTAACGAGGCATTGGCTACCTTAAGAGAGTCATAGCTACTCGTCCCAATTGCTCACCGAGTCTGACATTTTTTCTTACAGCGGCCAGTCTGCCAGAAGCGATATGTCACTAGTTGTGTATCATAAAAGAGTGATCGTTACTCCTTCCTGGGGTTATTCGAGATATCTTAATCGAAACCCTAGTAACGAGGCATTGGCTACCTTAAGAGAGTCATAGTTACTCGTCCCTATTGCTCACCCAGTCCAACATTTTTTCTTACTGTGGCCAGTCTGCCAGAACCGATATGTCACTAGTTGTGTATCATAAAAGAGTGATCGTCTCTCCTCCCACGGGTTATTCGAGATATCTTAATCGAAACCCTAGTAACGAGGCATTGGCTACCTTAAGAGAGTCATAGTTACTCCTCCCAATAGCTCACCCAGTCCAACATTTTTTCTTACTGCTGCCAGTCTGCCAGAAGCGATATGTCACTAGTTGTGTATCATAAAAGAGTAATCGTCACTCCTCCCAGGGGTTATTCAAGATATCTTAATCGAAACCCTAGTAACGAGGCATTGGCTACCTTAAGAGAGTCATAGTTACTCGTCCCAATTGCTCACCCAGTCCAACATTTTTTCTTACTGTGGCCAGTCTGCCAGAAGCGATGTGTCACTAGTTGTGTATCATTAAAGAGTTATCGTTTCTCCTCCCAGGGGTTATTCGAGATATCTTAATCGAAACCCTAGTAACGAGGCATTGGCTACCTTAAGAGAGTCATAGTTACTCCTCCCAATAGCTCACCAAGTCCAACATTTTTTCTTACTGCAGCCGGTCTGCCAGAAGCGATATGTCACTAGTTGTGTATCATAAAAGAGTAATCGTTACTCCTCCCAGGGGTTATTCAAGATATCTTAATCGAAACCCTAGTAACGAGGCATTGGCTACCTTAAGAGAGTCATAGTTACTCGTCCCAATTGCTCACCCAGTCCAACATTTTTTCTTACTGCAGCCAGTCTGCCAGAAGCGATATGTCACTAGTTGTGTATCATAAAAGAGACGTCGTTACTCCTCCCAGGGGTTATTCGAGATATCTTAAGCGAAACCCTAGTAACAAGGCATTGGCTACCTTAAGAGAGTCATAGTTACTCGTCCCAATTGCTCACCCAGTCCAACATTTTTTCTTACTGCGACCAGTCTGCCAGAAGCGATTTGTCAATAGTTGTGTATCATAAAAGAGTGATCGTTTCTCCTCCCAGGGGTTATTCGAGATATCTTAATCGAAACCCTAGTAACGAGGCATTGGCTACCTTAAGAAAGTCATAGTTACTCGACCCTATTGCTCACCCAGTCCAACATTTTTTCTTACTGTGGTCAGTCTGCCAGAACCGATATGTCACAAGTTGTGTATCATAAAAGAGTAATCGTTACTCCTCCCAGGGGTTATTCGATATATTTTAATCGAAACCCTAGTAAAGAGGCATTGGCTACCTTAAGAGAGTCATAGTTACTCGTCCCTATTGCTCACCCAGTCGAACATTTTTTCTTACTGTGGCCAGTCTGCCAGAACCGATATGTCACTAGTTGTGTATCATAAAAGAGTCGTCGTTACTCCTCCCAGGGCTTATTCGAGATATCTTAATCGAAACCCTAGTAACGAGACATTGGCTACCTTTAGAGAGTCATAGTTACTCGTCCCAATTGCTCAATCAGTAAAACGTTTTATCTTACTGCGTCCAGTCTGCCAGAAGCGATATTTCACTAGTTGTGTATCATAAAAGAGTGATCGTTACTCATCCCAGGGGTTATTCGAGATATCTTAATCGAAACCCTAGTAACGAGGCATTGGCTACCTTAAGAGAGTCATAGTTACTCGTCCCAATTGCTCACCCAGTCCAACATTTTTTCTTACTGCGGCCAGTCTGCCAGAAGCGATATGTCACTAGATGTGTATCATAAAAGAGTGATCGTTTCTCCTCCCAGGGGTTATTCGAGATATCTTAATCGAAACCCTAGTAACGAGGCATTGGCTACCTTAAGAGAGTCATAGTTACTCGTCCCTATTGCTCACCCAGTCGAACATTTTTTCTTACTGTGGCCAGTCTGCCAGAACCGATATGTCACTAGTTGTGTATCATAAAAGAGTGATCGTCTCTCCTCCCAGGGGTTATTCGAGATATCTTAATCGAAACCCTAGTAACGAGGCATTGGCTACCTTAAGAGAGTCATAGTTACTCCTCCCAATAGCTCACCCAGTCCAACATTTTTTCTTACTGCAGCCAGTCTGCCAGAAGCGATATGTCACTAGTTGTGTATCATAAAAGAGTAATCGTTACTCCTCCCAGGTGTTATTCGAGATATCTTAATCGAAACCTTAGTAACGAGGCATTGACTACCTTAAGAGAGTCATAGTTACTCGTCCCAATTGCTCACCCAGTCCAACATTATTTCTTACTGCGACCAGTCTGCCAGAAGCGATATGTCACTAGTTGTGTATCATAAAAGAGTCATCGTTACTCCTCCCAGGGGTTATTCTAGATATCTTAATCGAAACCCTAGTAACGAGGCATTGGCTACCTTAAAAGAGTCATAGTTACTCGTCCCAATAGCTCACCCAGTCCAACATTATTTCTTACTGCAACCAGTCTGCCAGAAGCGATATGTCACTAGTTGTGTATCATAAAAGAGTGATCGTTACTCCTTCGACGGGTTATTCGAAATATCTTAATCGAAACCCTAGTAACGAGGCATTGGCTACCTTAAGAGTGTCATAGTTACTCGTCCCAATTGCTCACCCAGTCCAACATTTTTTCTTACTGCGACCAGTCTGCCAGAAGCGATATGTCACTAGTTGTGTATCATAAAAGAGTCATCGTCACTCCTCCCAGGGGTTATTCTAGATATCTTAATCGAAACCCTAGTAACGAGGCATTGGCTACCTTAAGAGAGTCATAGTTACTCGTCCCAATTGCTCACCCAGTCCAACATTTTTTCTTACTGCGGCCAGTCTGCCAGAAGCGATATGTCACTAGTTGTGTATCATAAAAGAGTCATCGTTTCTCCTCCCAGGGGTTATTCGAGATATCTTAATCAAAACCCTAGTAACGAGGCATTGGCTACCTTAGGAGAGTCATAGTTACTCGTCCCAATTGCTCACCCAGTCTGCCATTTTTTCTTACTGTGGCCAGTCTGCCAGAAGCGATATGTCACTAGTTGTGTATCATAAAAGAGTCATCGTTACTCCTCCCAGGGGTTATTCGAGATATCTTAATCGAAACCCTAGTAACGAGGCATTGGCTACATTAAGAGAGTCATAGGTACTCGTCCCAATTGCTCACCCAGTCCAACATTTTTTCTTACTGCAGCCAGTCTGCCAGAAGCGATATGTCACTAGTTGTGTATCATAAAAGAGTCGTCGTTACTCCTCCGAGGGGTTATTCGAGATATCTTAATCGAAACCCTAGTAACGAGGCATTGGCTACCTTAAGAGAGTCATAGTTACTCGTCCCAATTGCTCACCCAGTCCGCCATTGTTCTTACTGTGGCCAGTCTGCCAGTACCGATATGTCACTAGTTGTGTATCATAAAACAGTGATCGTTTCTCCTCCCAGGGATTATTCGAGATATCTTAATCGAAATCCTAGTAACGAGACATTGGCTACCTTAAGAGAGTCATAGTTACTCGTCCCAATTGCTCACCCAGTAAAACGTTTTTTCTTACTGCGGCCAGTCTGCCAGAAGCGATATGTCTCTAGTTGTGTATCATAAAAGAGTCATCGTTACTCCACCCAGGGGTTATTCGAGATATCTTAATCGAAACCCTAGTAACGAGGCATTGGCTACCTTAAGAGAGTCATAGTTACTCGTCCCAATTGCTCACCCAGTCTGCCATTTTTTCTTACTGTGGCCAGTCTTCCAGAAGCGATATGTCACTAGTTCTGTATCATAAAAGAGTCATCGTTTCTCCTCCCAGGGTTATTCGAGATATCTTAATCGAAACTCTAGTAACGAGGCATTGGCTACCTTAAGAGAGTCATTGTTACTCGTCCCAATTGCTCACCCAGTCCAACATTTTTTCTTACTGCAGCCAGTCTGCCAGAATCGATATGTCACTATTTGTGTATCATAAAAGAGTCGTCGTTACTCCTCCCAGGGGTTATTCGAGATATCTTAATCGAAACCCTAGTAACGAGGCATTGGCTACCTTAAGAGAGTCATAGTTACTCGTCCCAATTGCTCACCCGGTCTGCCATTTTTTCTTACTGCGGCCAGTCTGCCAGAAGCGATATGTCACTAGATGTGTATCATAAAAGAGTGATCCTTTCTCCTCCCAGGGGTTATTCGAGATATCTTAATCGAAACCCTAGTAACGAGGCATTGGCTACCTTAAGAGAGTCATAGTTACTCGTCCCAATTACTCACCCAGTCTGCCATTTTTTCTAACTTCGGCCAGTCTGCCAGAAGCGATATGTCACTAGTTGTGTATCATAAAAGAGTGATCGTTACTCCTCCCAGGGGTTATTCGAGATATCTTAATCGAAACCCTAGTAACGAGGCATTGGCTACCTTAAGAGAGTCATAGTTACTCGTCCCAATTGCTCACCGAGTCTGACATTTTTTCTTACAGCGGCCAGTCTGGCAGAAACGATATGTCACTAGTTGTTTATCATGAAAGAGTGATCGTTTCTCCTCCCAGGGGTTATTCGAGATATCTTAATCGAAACCCTAGTAACGAGGCATTGGCTACCTAAAGGGAGTCATAGCTACTAGTCCCAATTGCTCACCCAGTCTGCCATTTTTTCTTACTGCGGCCAGTCTGCCAAAAGCTATATGTCACTAGTTGCGTATCATAAAAGAGTGATCGTTACTCCTCCCAGGGGTTATTCGAGATATCTTAATCGAAACCCTAGTAACGAGGCATTGGCTACCATAAGAGAGTCATAGTTACTCGTCCCAATTGCTCACCCAGTCTGCCATTTTTTCTTACTGCGGCCAGTCTGCCAGAGGCGATATGTCACTAGTTGTGTATCATAAAAGAGTGATCCTTTCTCCTCCCAGGGGTTATTCGAGATATCTTAATCGGAACCCTAGTAACGAGGCATTGGCTACCTTAAGAGAGTCATAGTTATTCGTCCCAATTGCTCACCCAGTCTGCCATTTTTTCTTACTGCGGCCAGTCTGCCAGAAGCGATATGTCACTAGTTGTGTATCATAAAAGAGTGATCGTTACTGCTCCCAGGGGTTATTCGAGATATCTTAATCGAAACCCTAGTAACGAGGCATTGGCTACCTTAAGAGAGTCATAGTTACTCGTCCCAACTGCTCACCCAGTCTGCTATTTTTTCTTACTGCGGCCAGTCTGCCAGAAGCGATATGTCACTAGTTGTCTATCATAAAAGAGTGATCGTTATTCCTCCCAGGGGTTATTGGAGATATCTTAATCGAAACCCTAGTAACGAGGCATTGGCTACCTTAAGAGAGTCATAGTTACTCGTCCCAATTGCTCACCCAGTCTGCCATTTTTTCTTACTGCGGCCAGTCTGCCAGAAGTGATATGTCACTAGTTGTGTATCATAAAAGAGTGATCGTTTCTCCTCCCAGGGGTTATTCGAGATATCTTAATCGAAACCCTAGTAACGAGGCATTGGCTACCTTAAGAGAGTCATAGTTACTCGTCCCAATTGCTCACCCAGTCTGCCATTTTTTCTTACTGCGGCCAGTCTGCCAGAAGCGATATGTCACTAGTTGTGTATCATAAAAGAGTGATCGTTACTCCTCCCAGGGGTTATTCGAGATATCTTAATCGAAACCCTAGTAACGAGGCATTGGCTACCTTAAGAGAGTCATAGTTACTCGTCCCAATTGCTCACCGAGTCTGACATTTTTTCTTACAGCGGCCAGTCTGCCAGAAGCGATATGTCACTAGTTGTGTATCATAAAAGAGTGATCCTTTCTCCTCCCAGGGGTTATTCGAGATATCTTAATCGAAACCCTAGTAACGAGGCATTGGCTACCTTAAGAGAGTCATAGTTACTCGTCCCAATTGCTCACCCAGTCTGTCATTTTTTCTTACTGCGGCCAGTCAGCCAGAAGCGATATGTCACTAGATGTGTATCATAAAAGAGTGATCGTTACTCCTCCCAGGGGTTATTCTAGATATCTTAATCGAAACCCTAGTAACGAGGCATTGGCTACCTTAAGAGAGTCATAGTTACTCGTCCCAATTGCTCACCGAGTCTGACATTTTTTCTTACAGCGGCCAGTCTGCCAGAAGCGATATGTCACTAGTTGTGTATCATAAAAGAGTGATCCTTTCTCCTCCCAGGGGTTATTCGAGATATCTTAATCGAAACCCTAGTAACGAGGCATTGGCTACCTTAAGAGCGTCATAGTTACTTGTCCCAATTGCTCACCCAGTCTGCCATTTTTTCTTACTGCGGCCAGTCTGCCAGAAGCGATATGTCACTAGTTGTGTATCATAAAAGAGTGATCGTTACTCCCCCCAGGGGTTATTCGAGATATCTTAATCGAAACCCTAGTAACGAGGTATTGGCTACCTTAAGAGAGTCATAGTTACTCGTCCCAATTGCTCACCCAGTCTGCCATTTTTTCTTACTGCGGCCAGTCTGCCAGAAGCGATATGTCACTAGTTGTGTATCGTAAAAGAGTGATTCTTTCTCGTCCCAGGGGTTATTCGAGATATCTTAATCGAAACCCTAGTAACGAGGCATTGGCTACCTTAAGAGAGTCATAGTTACTCGTCCCAATTGCTCACCCAGTCTGCCATTTTTTCTAACTGCGGCCAGTCTGCCAGAAGCGATATGTCACTAGTTGTGTATCATAAAAGAGTGATCGTTTCTCCTCCTAGGGGTTATTCGAGATATCTTAATCGAAACCCTAGTAACGAGGCATTGGCTACCTTAAGAGAGTCATAGTTACTCGTCCCAATTGCTCACCCAGTCTGCTATTTTTTCTTACTGTGGCAAGTCTGCCAGAAGCGATATGTCACTAGTTGTGTATCATAAAAGAGTGATCCTTTCTCCTCCCACGGGTTATTCGAGATATCTTAATCGAAACCCTAGTAACGAGGCATTGGCTACCTTAAGAGAGTCATAGCTATTCGTCCCAATTGCTCACACAGTCTGCCATTTTTTCTTACTGCGGCCAGTCTGCCAGAAGCTATATGTCACTAGTTGTGTATCATAAAAGAGTGATCGTTACTCCTCCCAGGGGTTATTCGAGATATCTTAATCGAAACCCTAGTAACGAGGCATTGGCTACCTTAAGAGAGTCATAGTTACTCGTCCCAATTGCTCACCGAGTCTGACATTTTTTCTTACTGCGGCCAGTCTGCCAGAAGCGATATGTCACTAGTTGTGTATCATAAAAGAGTGATCCATTCTCCTCCCAGGGGTTATTCGTGATATCTTAATCGAAACACTAGTAACGAGGCATTGGCTACCTTAAGAGAGTCATAGTTACTCGTCCCAATTGCTCACCAAGTCTGCCATTTTTTCTTACTGCGGCCAGTCTGCCAGAAGCGATATGTCACTAGTTGTGTATCATAAAAGAGTGATCGTTACTCCTCCCAGGGGTTATTCGAGATATCTTAATCGAAACCCTAGTAACGAGGCATTGGCTACCTTAAGAGAGTCATAGTTACTCGTCCCAATTGCTCACCCAGTCTGCCATTTTTTCTTACTGCGGCCAGTCTGCCAGAAGCGATATGTCACTAGTTGTGTATCATAAAAGAGTGATCCTTTCTCCTCCCAGGGGTTATTCGTGATATCTTAATCGAAACCCTAGTAACGAGGCATTGGCTACCTTAAGAGAGTCATAGTTACACGTCCCAATTGCTCACCCAGTCTGCCATTTTTTCTTACTGCGGCCAGTCTGCCAGACGCGATATGTCACTAGTTGTGTATCATAAAAGAGTGATCGTTACTCCTCCCAGGGGTTATTCGAGATATCTTAATCGAAACCCTAGTAACGAGGCATTGGCTACCTTAAGAGAGTCATAGTTACTCGTCCCAATTGCTCACCCAGTGTGCCATTTTTTCTTACTGCGGCCAGTCTGCCAGAAGCGATATGTCACTAGTTGTGTATCATAAAAGAGTGATCGTTACTCCTCCCAGGGGTTATTCGTGATATCTTAATCGAAACCCTAGTAACGAGGCATTGGCTACCTTAAAAGAGTCATAGTTACTCGTCCCAATTGCTCACCGAGTCTGACATTTTTTCTTACTGCGGCCAGTCTGCCAGAACCGATATGTCACTAGTTGTGTATCATAAAAGAGTGATCGTTTCTCCTCCCAGGGGTTATTCGAGATATCTTAATCGAAACCCTAGTAACGAGGCATTGGCTACCTTAAAAGAGTCATAGTTACTCGTCCCAATTGCTCACCCAGTCTGCCATTTCTTCTTACTGCGGCCAGTCTGCCAGAAGCGATATGTCACTAGTAGTGTATCATAAAAGAGTGATCGTTACTCCTTCCAGGGGTTATTCGAGATATCTTAATCGAAACCCTAGTAACGAGGCCTTGGCTACCTTAAGAGAGTCATAGTTACTCGTCCCAATAGCTCACCGAGTCTGACAATTTTTCTTACTGCGGCTAGTCTGCCAGAAGCGATATGTCACTAGTTGTGTATCATAAAAGAGTGATCCATTCTCCTCCCAGGGGTTATTCGTGATATCTTAATCGAAACCCTAGTAACGAGGCATTGGCTACCTTAAGAGAGTCATAGTTACTCGTCCCAACTGCTCACCAAGTCTGCCATTTTTTCTTACTGCGGCCAGTCTGCCAGAAGCGATATGTCACTAGTTGTGTATCATAAAAGAGTGATCGTTACTCCTCCCAGGGGTTATTCGAGATATCTTAATCGAAACCCTAGTAACGAGGCATTGGCTACCTTAAGAGAGTCATAGTTACTCGTCCCAATTGCCCACCGAGTCTGACATTATTTCTTACTGCGGCCAGTCTGCCAGAAGCGATATGTCACTAGTTGTGTATCATAAAAGAGTGATAATTTCTCCTCCCAGAGGTTATTCGAGATATCTTAATCGAAACCGTAGTAACGAGGCATTGGCTACCTTAGGAGAGTCATAGCTTCTCGTCCCAATTGCTCACCCAGTCTGCCATTTTTTCTTACTGTGGCCAGTCTGCCAGAAGCGATATGTCACTAGTTGTGTATCATAAAAGAGTGATCCTTTCTCCTCCCAGGGGTTATTCGAGATATCTTAATCGAAACCCTAGTAACGAGGCATTGGCTACCTTAAGAGAGTCATAGTTACTCGTCCCAATTGCTCACCCAGTCTGCCATTTTTTCTAACTGCGGCCAGTCTGCCAGAAGCGATATGTCACTAGTTGTGTATCATAAAAGAGTGATCGTTTCTCCTCCTAGGGGTTATTCGAGATATCTTAATCGAAACCCTAGTAACGAGGCATTGGCTACCTTAAGAGAGTCATAGTTACTCGTCCCAATTGCTCACCCAGTCTGCTATTTTTTCTTACTGTGGCAAGTCTGCCAGAAGCGATATGTCACTAGTTGTGTATCATAAAAGAGTGATCCTTTCTCCTCCCAGGGGTTATTCGAGATATCTTAATCGAAACCCTAGTAACGAGGCATTGGCTACCTTAAGAGAGTCATAGCTATTCGTCCCAATTGCTCACACAGTCTGCCATTTTTTCTTACTGCGGCCAGTCTGCCAGAAGCTATATGTCACTAGTTGTGTATCATAAAAGAGTGATCGTTACTCCTCCCAGGGGTTATTCGAGATATCTTAATCGAAACCCTAGTAACGAGGCATTGGCTACCTTAAGAGAGTCATAGTTACTCGTCCCAATTGCTCACCGAGTCTGACATTTTTTCTTACTGCGGCCAGTCTGCCAGAAGCGATATGTCACTAGTTGTGTATCATAAAAGAGTGATCCATTCTCCTCCCAGGGGTTATTCGTGATATCTTAATCGAAACACTAGTAACGAGGCATTGGCTACCTTAAGAGAGTCATAGTTACTCGTCCCAATTGCTCACCAAGTCTGCCATTTTTTCTTACTGCGGCCAGTCTGCCAGAAGCGATATGTCACTAGTTGTGTATCATAAAAGAGTGATCGTTACTCCTCCCAGGGGTTATTCGAGATATCTTAATCGAAACCCTAGTAACGAGGCATTGGCTACCTTAAGAGAGTCATAGTTACTCGTCCCAATTGCTCACCCAGTCTGCCATTTTTTCTTACTGCGGCCAGTCTGCGAGAAGCGATATGTCACTAGTTGTGTTCATAAAAGAGTGATCCTTTCTCCTCCCAGGGGTTATTCGTGATATCTTAATCGAAACCCTAGTAACGAGGCATTGGCTACCTTAAGAGAGTCATAGTTACACGTCCCAATTGCTCACCCAGTCTGCCATTTTTTCTTACTGCGGCCAGTCTGCCAGACGCGATATGTCACTAGTTGTGTATCATAAAAGAGTGATCGTTACTCCTCCCAGGGGTTATTCGAGATATCTTAATCGAAACCCTAGTAACGAGGCATTGGCTACCTTAAGAGAGTCATAGTTACTCGTCCCAATTGCTCACCCAGTGTGCCATTTTTTCTTACTGCGGCCAGTCTGCCAGAAGCGATATGTCACTAGTTGTGTATCATAAAAGAGTGATCGTTACTCCTCCCAGGGGTTATTCGTGATATCTTAATCGAAACCCTAGTAACGAGGCATTGGCTACCTTAAAAGAGTCATAGTTACTCGTCCCAATTGCTCACCGAGTCTGACATTTTTTCTTACTGCGGCCAGTCTGCCAGAACCGATATGTCACTAGTTGTGTATCATAAAAGAGTGATCGTTTCTCCTCCCAGGGGTTATTCGAGATATCTTAATCGAAACCCTAGTAACGAGGCATTGGCTACCTTAAGAGAGTCATAGCTACTCGTCCCAATTGCTCACCCAGTCTGCCATTTTTTCTTACTGCGGCCAGTCTGCCAGAAGCGATATGTCACTAGTTGTGTATCATAAAAGAGTTATCGTTACTCCTCCCAGGGGTTATTCGAGATATCTTAATCGAAACCCTAGTAACGAGGCATTAGCTACCTTAAGAGAGTCATAGTTACTCGTCCCAATTGCTCACCCAGTCTGCCATTTCTTCTTACTGCGGCCAGTCTGCCAGAAGCGATATGTCACTAGTAGTGTATCATAAAAGAGTGATCGTTACTCCTTCCAGGGGTTATTCGAGATATCTTAATCGAAACCCTAGTAACGAGGCCTTGGCTACCTTAAGAGAGTCATAGTTACTCGTCCCAATTGCTCACCCAGTCTGCCATTTTTTCTTACTGCGGCCAGTCTGCCAGAAGCGATATGTCACTAGTAGTGTATCATAAAAGAGTGATCGTTACTCCTTCCAGGGGTTATTCGAGATATCTTAATCGAAACCCTAGTAACGAGGCATTGGCTACCTTAAGAGAGTCATAGTTACTCGTCCCAATTGCTCAAGGAGTCTGACATTTTTTCTTACTGCGGCCAGTCTGCCAGAAGCGATATGTCACTAGTTGTGTATCATAAAAGAGTGATCCATTCTCCTCCCAGGGGTTATTCGTGATATCTTAATCGAAACCCTAGTAACGAGGCATTGGCTACCTTAAGAGAGTCATAGTTACTCGTCCCAATTGCTCACCAAGTCTGCCATTTTTTCTTACTGCGGCCAGTCTGCCAGAAGCGATATGTCACTAGTTGTGTATCATAAAAGAGTGATCGCTACTCCTCCCAGGGGTTATTCGAGATATCTTAATCGAAACCCTAGTAACGAGGCATTTGCTACCTTAAGAGAGTCATAGTTACTCGTCCCAATTGCTCACCCAGTCTGCCATTTTTTCTTACTGCGGGCAGTCTGCCAGAAGCGATATGTCACTAGTTGTGTATCATAAAAGAGTGATCCTTTCTCCTCCCAGGGGTTATTCGTGATATCTTAATCGAAACCCTAGTAACGAGGCATTGGCTACCTTAAGAGAGTCATAGTTACACGTCCCAATTGCTCACCCAGTCTGCCATTTTTTCTTACTGCGGCCAGTCTGCCAGACGCGATATGTCACTAGTTGTGTATCATAAAAGAGTGATCGTTACTCCTCCCAGGGGTTATTCGTGATATCTTAATCGAAACCCTAGTAACGAGGCATTGGCTACCTTAAGAGAGTCATAGTTACTCGTCCCAATCGCTCACCCAGTGTGCCATTTTTTCTTACTGCGGCCAGTCTGCCAGAAGCGATATGACACTAGTTGTGTATCATAAAAGAGTGATCGTTACTCCTCCCAGGGGTTATTCGAGATATCTTAATCGAAACCCTAGTAACGAGGCATTGGCTACCTTAAGAGAGTCATAGTTACTCGTCCCAATTGCTCACCGAGTCTGACATTTTTTCTTACTGCGGCCAGTCTGCCAGAACCGATATGTCACTAGTTGTGTATCATAAAAGAGTGATCGTTTCTCCTCCCAGGGGTTATTCGAGATATCTTAATCGAAACCCTAGTAACGAGGCATTGGCTACCTTAAGAGAGTCATAGCTACTCGTCCCAATTGCTCACCGAGTCTGACATTTTTTCTTACAGCGGCCAGTCTGCCAGAAGCGATATGTCACTAGTTGTGTATCATAAAAGAGTGATCGTTACTCCTCCCAGGGGTTATTCGAGATATCTTAATCGAAACCCTAGTAACGAGGCATTGGCTACCTTAAGAGAGTCATAGTTACTTGTCCCAATTGCTCACCCAGTCTGCCATTTTTTCTTACTGCGGCCAGTCTGCCAGAAGCGATATGTCACTAGTTGCGTATCATAAAAGAGTGTTCGTTTCTCCTCCCAGGGGTTATTCGAGATATCTTAATCGAAACCCTAGTAACGAGGCATTGGCTACCTTAAGAGAGTCATAGTTACTCGTCCCAATTACTCACCCAGTCTGCCATTTTTTCTAACTTCGGCCAGTCTGCCAGAAGCGATATGTCACTAGTTGTGTATCATAAAAGAGTGATCGTTACTCCTCCCAGGGGTTATTCGAGATATCTTAATCGAAACCCTAGTAACGAGGCATTGGCTACCTTAAGAGACTCATAGTTACTCGTCCCAATTGCTCACCGAGTCTGACATTTTTTCTTACAGCGGCCAGTCTGGCAGAAGCGATATGTCACTAGTTGTGTATCATAAAAGAGTGATCGTTTCTCCTCCCAGGGGTTATTCGAGATATCTTAATCGAAACCCTAGTAACGAGGCATTGGCTACCTAAAGGGAGTCATAGCTACTCGTCCCAATTGCTCACCCAGTCTGCCATTTTTTCTTACTGCGGCCAGTCTGCCAAAAGCTATATGTCACTAGTTGCGTATCATAAAAGAGTGATCGTTACTCCTCCCAGGGGTTATTCGAGATATCTTAATCGAAACCCTAGTAACGAGGCATTGGCTACCTTAAGAGAGTCATAGTTACTCGTCCCAATTGCTCACCCAGTCTGCCATTTTTTCTTACTGCGGCCAGTCTGCCAGAGGCGATATGTCACTAGTTGTGTATCATAAAAGAGTGATCCTTTCTCCTCCCAGGGGTTATTCGAGATATCTTAATCGGAACCCTAGTAACGAGGCATTGGCTACCTTAAGAGAGTCATAGTTATTCGTCCCAATTGCTCACCCAGTCTGCCATTTTTTCTTACTGCGGCCAGTCTGCCAGAAGCGATATGTCACTAGTTGTGTATCATAAAAGAGTGATCGTTACTCCTCCCAGGGGTTATTCGAGATATCTTAATCGAAACCCTAGTAACGAGGCATTGGCTACCTTAAGAGAGTCATAGTTACTCGTCCCAATTGCTCACCCAGTCTGCTATTTTTTCTTACTGCGGCCAGTCTGCCAGAAGCGATATGTCACTAGTTGTCTATCATAAAAGAGTGATCGTTACTCCTCCCAGGGGTTATTGGAGATATCTTAATCGAAACCCTAGTAACGAGGCATTGGCTACCTTAAGAGAGTCATAGTTACTCGTCCCAATTGCTCACCCAGTCTGCCATTTTTTCTTACTGCGGCCAGTCTGCCAGAAGTGATATGTCACTAGTTGTGTATCAAAAAGAGTGATCGTTTCTCCTCCCAGGGGTTATTCGAGATATCTTAATCGAAACCCTAGTAACGAGGCATTGGCTACCTTAAGAGAGTCATAGTTACTCGTCCCAATTGCTCACCCAGTCTGCCATTTTTTCTTACTGCGGCCAGTCTGCCAGAAGCGATATGTCACTAGTTGTGTATCATAAAAGAGTGATCGTTACTCCTCCCAGGGGTTATTCGAGATATCTTAATCGAAACCCTAGTAACGAGGCATTGGCTACCTTAAGAGAGTCATAGTTACTCGTCCCAATTGCTCACCGAGTCTGACATTTTTTCTTACAGCGGCCAGTCTGCCAGAAGCGATATGTCACTAGTTGTGTATCATAAAAGAGTGATCCTTTCTCCTCCCAGGGGTTATTCGAGATATCTTAATCGAAACCCTAGTAACAAGGCATTGGCTACCTTAAGAGAGTCATAGTTACTCGTCCCAATTGCTCACCCAGTCTGTCATTTTTTCTTACTGCGGCCAGTCTGCCAGAAGCGATATGTCACTAGATGTGTATCATAAAAGAGTGATCGTTACTCCTCCCAGGGGTTATTCTAGATATCTTAATCGAAACCCTAGTAACGAGGCATTGGCTACCTTAAGAGAGTCATAGTTACTCGTCCCAATTGCTCACCGAGTCTGACATTTTTTCTTACAGCGGCCAGTCTGCCAGAAGCGATATGTCACTAGTTGTGTATCATAAAAGAGTGATCCTTTCTCCTCCCAGGGGTTATTCGAGATATCTTAATCAAAACCCTAGTAACGAGGCATTGGCTACCTTAAGAGCGTCATAGTTACTTGTCCCAATTGCTCACCCAGTCTGCCATTTTTTCTTACTGCGGCCAGTCTGCCAGAAGCGATATGTCACTAGTTGTGTATCATAAAAGAGTGATCGTTACTCCCCCCAGGGGTAATTCGAGATATATTAATCGAAACCCTAGTAACGAGGTATTGGCTACCTTAAGAGAGTCATAGTTACTCGTCCCAATTGCTCACCCAGTCTGCCATTTTTTCTTACTGCGGCCAGTCTGCCAGAGGCGATATGTCACTAGTTGTGTATCATAAAAGAGTGATCCTTTCTCCTCCCAGAGGTTATTCGAGATATCTTAATCGGAACCCTAGTAACGAGGCATTGGCTACCTTAAGAGAGTCATAGTTATTCGTCCCAATTGCTCACACAGTCTGCCATTTTTTCTTACTGCGGCCAGTCTGCCAGAAGCGATATGTCACTAGTTGTGTATCATAAAAGAGTGATCGTTACTCCTCCCAGGGGTTATTCGAGATATCTTAATCGAAACCCTAGTAACGAGGCATTGGCTACCTTAAGAGAGTCATAGTTACTCGTCCCAATTGCTCACCCAGTCTGCTATTTTTTCTTACTGCGGCCAGTCTGCCAGAAGCGATATGTCACTAGTTGTCTATCATAAAAGAGTGATCGTTACTCCTCCCAGGGGTTATTGGAGATATCTTAATCGAAACCCTAGTAACGAGGCATTGGCTACCTTAAGAGAGTCATAGTTACTCGTCCCAATTGCTCACCCAGTCTGCCATTTTTTCTTACTGCGGCCAGTCTGCCAGAAGTGATATGTCACTAGTTGTGTATCATAAAAGAGTGATCGTTTCTCCTCCCAGGGGTTATTCGAGATATCTTAATCGAAACCCTAGTAACGAGGCATTGGCTACCTTAAGAGAGTCATAGTTACTCGTCCCAATTGCTCACCCAGTCTGCCATTTTTTCTTACTGCAGCCAGTCTGCCAGAAGCGATATGTCACTAGTTGTGTATCATAAACGAGTGATCGTTACTCCTCCCAGGGGTTATTCGAGATATCTTAATCGAAACCCTAGTAACGAGGCATTGGCTACCTTAAGAGAGTCATAGTTACTCGTCCCAATTGCTCACCGAGTCTGACATTTTTTCTTACAGCGGCCAGTCTGCCAGAAGCGATATGTCACTAGTTGTGTATCATAAAAGAGTGATCCTTTCTCCTCCCAGGGGTTATTCGAGATATCTTAATCGAAACCCTAGTAACGAGGCATTGGCTACCTTAAGAGAGTCATAGTTACTCGTCCCAATTGCTCACCCAGTCTGTCATTTTTTCTTACTGCGGCCAGTCTGCCAGAAGCGATATGTCACTAGATGTGTATCATAAAAGAGTGATCGTTACTCCTCCCAGGGGTTATTCTAGATATCTTAATCGAAACCCTAGTAACGAGGCATTGGCTACCTTAAGAGAGTCATAGTTACTCGTCCCAATTGCTCACCGAGTCTGACATTTTTTCTTACAGCGGCCAGTCTGCCAGAAGCGATATGTCACTAGTTGTGTATCATAAAAGAGTGATCCTTTCTCCTCCCAGGGGTTATTCGAGATATCTTAATCGAAACCCTAGTAATGAGGCATTGGCTACCTTAAGAGCGTCATAGTTACTTGTCCCAATTGCTCACCCAGTCTGCCATTTTTTCTTACTGCGGCCAGTCTGCCAGAAGCGATATGTCACTAGTTGTGTATCATAAAAGAGTGATCGTTACTCCCCCCAGGGGTTATTCGAGATATCTTAATCGAAACCCTAGTAACGAGGTATTGGCTACCTTAAGAGAGTCATAGTTACTCGTCCCAATTGCTCACCCAGTCTGCCATTTTTTCTTACTGCGGCCAGTCTGCCAGAAGCGATATGTCACTAGTTGTGTATCGTAAAAGAGTGATTCTTTCTCCTCCCAGGGGTTATTCGAGATATCTTAATCGAAACCCTAGTAACGAGGCATTGGCTACCTTAAGAGAGTCATAGTTACTCGTCCCAATTGCTCACCCAGTCTGCCATTTTTTCTAACTGCGGCCAGTCTGCCAGAAGCGATATGTCACTAGTTGTGTATCATAAAAGAGTGATCGTTTCTCCTCCTAGGGGTTATTCGAGATATCTTAATCGAAACCCTAGTAACGAGGCATTGGCTACCTTAAGAGAGTCATAGTTACTCGTCCCAATTGCTCACCCAGTCTGCCATTTTTTCTTACTGTGGCCAGTCTGCCAGAAGCGATATGTCACTAGTTGTGTATCATAAAAGAGTGATCGCTACTCCTCCCAGGGGTTATTCGAGATATCTTAATCGAAACCCTAGTAACGAGGCATTGGCTACCTTAAGAGAGTCATAGTTACTCGTCCCAATTGCTCACCCAGTCTGCCATTTTTTCTTACTGCGGCCAGTCTGCCAGAAGCGATATGTCATTAGTTGTGTATCATAAAAGAGTGATCGTTACTCCTCCCAGGGGTTATTCGAGATATCTTAATCGAAACCCTAGTAACGAGGCATTGGCTACCTTAAGAGAGTCATAGCTACTCGTCCCAATTGCTCACCCAGTCTGCCATTTTTTCTTACTGTGGCCAGTCTGCCAGAAGCGATATGTCACTAGTTGTGTATCATAAAAGAGTGATCCTTTCTCCTCCCAGGGGTTATTCGAGATATATTAATCGAAACCCTAGTAACGAGGCATTGGCTACCTTAAGACAGTCATAGTTACTCGTCCCAATTGCTCACCCAGTATGCCATTTTTTCTTACTGCGGCCAGTGTGCCAGAAGCGATATGTCACTAGTAGTGTATCATAAAATAGTGATCGTTACTCCTTCCAGATGTTATTCGAGATATCTTAATCGAAACCCTAGTAACGAGGCATTGGCTACCTTAAGAGAGTCATAGTTACTCGTCCCAATTGCTCACCGAGTCTGACATTTTTTCTTACTGCGGCCAGTCTGCCAGAAGCGATATGTCACTAGTTGTGTATCATAAAAGAGTGATCCATTCTCCTCCCAGGGGTTATTCGTGATATCTTAATCGAAACCCTAGTAACGAGGCATTTGCTACCTTAAGAGAGTCATAGCTACTCGTCCCAATTGCTCACCCAGTCTGCCATTTTTTCTTACTGCGGCCAGTCTGCCAGAAGCTATATGTCACTAGTTGTGTATCATAAAAGAGTGATCGTTACTCCTCAAAGGGGTTATTCGAGATATCTTAATCGAAACCCTAGTAACGAGGCATTGGCTACCTTAAGAGAGTCATAGTTACTCGTCCCAATTGCTCACCCAGTCTGCCATTTTTTCTTACTGTGGCCAGTCTGCCAGAAGCGATATGTCACTAGTTGTGTATCATAAAAGAGTGATCCTTTCTCCTCCCAGGGGTTATTCGAGATATATGAATCGAAACCCTAGTAACGAGGCATTGGCTACCTTAAGAGAGTCATAGTTACTCGTCCCAATTGCTCACCCAGTCTGCCATTTTTTCTTACTGCGGCCAGTCTGCCAGAAGCGATATGTCACTAGTAGTGTATCATAAAAGAGTGATCGTTACTCCTTCCAGGGGTTATTCGAGATATCTTAATCGAAACCCTAGTAACGAGGCATTGGCTACCTTAAGAGAGTCATAGTTACTCGTCCCAATTGCTCACCGAGTCTGACATTTTTTCTTACTGCGGCCAGTCTGCCAGAAGCGATATGTCACTAGTTGTGTATCATAAAAGAGTGATCCATTCTCCTCCCAAGGGTTATTCGTGATATCTTAATCGAAACCCTAGTAACGAGGCATTGGCTATCTTAAGAGAGTCATAGTTACTCGTCCCAATTGCTCACCAAGTCTGCCATTTTTTCTTACTGCGGCCAGTCTGCCAGAAGCGATATGTCACTAGTTGTGTATCATAAAAGAGTGATCGTTACTCCTCCCAGGGGTTATTCGAGATATCTTAATCGAAACCCTAGTAACGAGGCATTGGCTACCTTAAGAGAGTCATAGTTACTCGTCCCAATTGCTCACCCAGTCTGCCATTTTTTCTTACTGCGGCCAGTCTGCCAGAAGCGATATGTCACTAGTTGTGTATCATAAAAGAGTGATCCTTTCTCCTCCCAGGGGTTATTCGTGATATCTTAATCGAAACCCTAGTAACGAGGCATTGGCTACCTTAAGAGAGTCATAGTTACACGTCCCAATTGCTCACCCAGTCTGCCATTTTTTCTTACTGCGGCCAGTCTGCCAGACGCGATATGTCACTAGTTGTGTATCATAAAAGAGTGATCGTTACTCCTCCCAGGGGTTATTCGAGATATCTTAATCGAAACCCTAGTAACGAGGCATTGGCTACCTTAAGAGAGTCATAGTTACTCGTCCCAATTGCTCACCCAGTCTGCCATTTTTTCTTACTGCGGCCAGTCTGCCAGAAGCGATATGTCACTAGTTGTGTATCATAAAAGAGTGATCCTTTCTCCTCCCAGGGGTTATTCGTGATATCTTAATCGAAACCCTAGTAACGAGGCATTGGCTACCTTAAGAGAGTCATAGTTACACGTCCCAATTGCTCACCCAGTCTGCCATTTTTTCTTACTGCGGCCAGTCTGCCAGACGCGATATGTCACTAGTTGTGTATCATAAAAGAGTGATCGTTACTCCTCCCAGGGGTTATTCGAGATATCTTAATCGAAACCCTAGTAACGAGGCATTGGCTACCTTAAGAGAGTCATAGTTACTCGTCCCAATTGCTCACCCAGTGTGCCATTTTTTCTTACTGCGGCCAGTCTGCCAGAAGCGATATGTCACTAGTTGTGTATCATAAAAGAGTGATCGTTACTCCTCCCAGGGGTTATTCGTGATATCTTAATCGAAACCCTAGTAACGAGGCATTGGCTACCTTAAGAGAGTCATAGTTACTCGTCCCAATTGCTCACCGAGTCTGACATTTTTTCTTACTGCGGCCAGTCTGCCACAACCGATATGTCACTAGTTGTGTATCATAAAAGAGTGATCGTTTCTCCTCCCAGGGGTTATTCGAGATATCTTAATCGAAACCCTAGTAACGAGGCATTGGCTACCTTAAGAGAGTCATAGCTACTCGTCCCAATTGCTCACCCAGTCTGCCATTTTTTCTTACTGTGGCCAGTCTGCCAGAAACTATATGTCACTAGTTGTGTATCATAAAAGAGTGACCGTTACTCCTCCCAGGGGTTATTCGAGATATCTTAATCGAAACCCTAGTAACGAGGCATTGGCTACCTTAAGAGAGTCATAGTTACTCGTCCCAATTTCTCACCCAGTCTGCCATTTTTTCTTACTGCGGCCAGTCTGCCAGAAGCGATATGTCACTAGTTGTGTATCATAAAAGAGTGATCCTTTCACCTCCCAGGGGTTATTCGAGATATCTTAATCGAAACCCTAGTAACGAGGCATTGGCTACCTTAAGAGAGTCATAGTTACTCGTCCCAATTACTCACCCAGTCTGCCATTTTTTCTTACTGCGGCCAGTCTGCCAGAAGCGATATGTCACTAGTTGTGTATCATAAAAGAGTGATCGTTACTCCTCCCAGGGGTTATTCGAGATATCTTAATCGAAACCCTAGTAACGAGGCATTGGCTACCTTAAGAGAGTCATAGTTACTCGTCCCAATTGCTCACCGAGTCTGACATTTTTTCTTACTGCGGCCAGTCTGCCAGAAGCGATATGTCACTAGTTGTGTATCATAAAAGAGTGATCCATTCTCCTCCCAGGGGTTATTCGTGATATCTTAATCGAAACCCTAGTAACGAGGCATTGGCTACCTTAAGAGAGTCATAGTTACTCGTCCCAATTGCTCACCAAGTCTGCCATTTTTTCTTACTGCGGCCAGTCTGCCAGAAGCGATATGTCACTAGTGGTGTATCATAAAAGAGTGATCGTTACTCCTCCCAGGGGTTATTCGAGATATCTTAATCGAAACCCTAGTAACGAGGCATTGGCTACCTTAAGAGAGTCATAGTTACTCGTCCCAATTGCTCACCCAGTCTGCCATTTTTTCTTACTGCGGCCAATCTGCCAGAAGCGATATGTCACTAGTTGTGTATCATAAAAGAGTGATCCTTTCTCCTCCCAGGGGTTATTCGTGATATCTTAATCGAAACCCTAGTAACGAGGCATTGGCTACCTTAAGAGAGTCATAGTTACACGTCCCAATTGCTCACCCAGTCTGCCATTTTTTCTTACTGCGGCCAGTCTGCCAGACGCGATATGTCACTAGTTGTGTAACATAAAAGAGTGATCGTTACTCCTCCCAGGGGTTATTCGAGATATCTTAATCGAAATCCTAGTAACGAGGCATTGGCTACCTTAAGAGACTCATAGTTACTCGTCCCAATTGCTCACCCAGTGTGCCATTTTTTCTTACTGCGGCCAGTCTGCCAGAAGCGATATGTCACTAGTTGTGTATCATAAAAGAGTGATCGTTACTCCTCCCAGGGGTTATTCGTGATATCTTAATCGAAACCCTAGTAACGAGGCATTGGCTACCTTAAGAGAGTCATAGTTACTCGTCCCAATTGCTCACCGAGTCTGACATTTTTTCTTACTGCGGCCAGTCTGCCAGAACCGATATGTCACTAGTTGTGTATCATAAAAGAGTGATCGTTACTCCTCCCAGGGGTTATTCGAGATATCTTAATCGAAACCCTAGTAACGAGGCATTGGCTACCTTAAGAGAGTCATAGTTACTCGTCCCAATTGCTCACCCAGTCTGCCATTTTTTCTTACTGCGGCCAGTCTGTCAGAAGCGATATGTCACTAGTTGTGTATCATAAAAGAGTGATCCTTTCTCCTCCCAGGGGTTATTCGAGATATCTTAATCGAAACCCTAGTAACGAGGCATTGGCTACCTTAAGAGAGTCATAGTTATTCGTCCCAATTGCTCACCCAGTCTGCCATTTCTTCTTACTGCGGCCAGTCTGCCAGAAGCGATATGTCACTAGTTGTGTATCATAAAAGAGTCATCGTTACTCCTCCCAGGGGTTATTCGAGATATCTTAATCGAAACCCTACTAACGAGGCATTGGCTACCTTAAGAAGTCATAGTTACTCGTCCCAATTGCTCACCGAGTCTGACATTTTTTCTTACAGCGGCCAGTCTGCCAGAAGCGATATGTCACTAGTTGTGTATCATAAAAGAGTGATCGTTTCTCCTCCCAGGGGTTATTCGAGATATCTTAATCGAAACCCTAGTAACGAGGCATTGGCTACCTAAAGATAGTCATAGCTACTCGTCCCAATTGCTCACCCAGTCTGCCATTTTTTCTTACTGCGGCCAGTCTGCCAGAAGCTATATGTCACTAGTTGTGTATCATAAAAGAGTGATCGTTACTCCTCAAAGGGGTTATTCGAGATATCTTAATCGAAACCCTAGTAACGAGGCATTGGCTACCTTAAGAGAGTCATAGTTACTCGTCCCAATTGCTCACCCAGTCTGCCATTTTTTCTTACTGCGGCCAGTCTGCCAGAGGCGATATGTCACTAGTTGTGTATCATAAAAGAGTGATCCTTTCTCCTCCCAGGGGTTATTCGAGATATCTTAATCGAAACCCTAGTAACGAGGCATTGGCTACCTTAAGAGAGTCATAGTTATTCGTCCCAATTGCTCACCCAGTCTGCCATTTTTTCTTACTGCGGCCAGTCTGCCAGAAGCGATATGTCACTAGTTGTGTATCATAAAAGAGTGATCGTTACTCCTCCCAGGGGTTATTCGAGATATCTTAATCGAAACCCTAGTAACGAAGCATTGGCTACCTTAAGAGAGTCATAGTTACTCGTCCCAATTGCTCACCCAGTCTGCTATTTTTTCTTACTGCGGCCAGTCTGCCAGAAGCGATATGTCACTAGTTGTGTATCATAAAAGAGTGATCGTTTCTCCTCCCAGGGGTTATTCGAGATATCTTAATCGAAACCCTAGTAACGAGGCATTGGCTACCTTAAGAGAGTCATAGTTACTCGTCCCAATTGCTCACCCAGTCTGCCATTTTTTCTTACTGCGGCCAGTCTGCCAGAAGCGATATGTCACTAGTTGTGTATCATAAAAGAGTGATCCTTTCTCCTCCCAGGGGTTATTCGAGATATCTTAATCGAAACCCTAGTAACGAGGCATTGGCTACCTTAAGAGAGTCATAGTTATTCGTCCCAATTGCTCACCCAGTCTGCCATTTCTTCTTACTGCGGCCAGTCTGCCAGAAGCGATATGTCACTAGTTGTGTATCATAAAAGAGTGATCGTTACTCCTCCCAGGGGTTATTCGAGATATCTTAATCGAAACCCTAGTAACGAGGCATTGGCTACCTTAAGAGAGTCATAGTTACTCGTCCCAATTGCTCACCGAGTCTGACATTTTTTCTTACAGCGGCCAGTCTGCCAGAAGCGATATGTCACTAGTTGTGTATCATAAAAGAGTGATCGTTTCTCCTCCCAGGGGTTATTCGAGATATCTTAATCGAAACCCTAGTAACGAGGCATTGGCTACCTAAAGAGAGTCATAGCTACTCGTCCCAATTGCTCACCCAGTCTGCCATTTTTTCTTACTGCGGCCAGTCTGCCAGAAGCTATATGTCACTAGTTGTGTATCATAAAAGAGTGATCGTTACTCCTCCCAGGGGTTATTCGAGATATCTTAATCGAAACCCTAGTAACGAGGCATTGGCTACCTTAAGAGAGTCATAGTTACTCGTCCCAATTGCTCACCCAGTCTGCCATTTTTTCTTACTGCGGCCAGTCTGCCAGAGGCGATATGTCACTAGTTGTGTATCATAAAAGAGTGATCCTTTCTCCTCCCAGGGGTTATTCGAGATATCTTAATCGAAACCCTAGTAACGAGGCATTGGCTACCTTAAGAGAGTCATAGTTATTCGTCCCAATTGCTCACCCAGTCTGCCATTTTTTCTTACTGCGGCCAGTCTGCCAGAAGCGATATGTCACTAGTTGTGTATCATAAAAGAGTGATCGTTACTCCTCCCAGGGGTTATTCGAGATATCTTAATCGAAACCCTAGTAACGAAGCATTGGCTACCTTAAGAGAGTCATAGTTACTCGTCCCAATTGCTCACCCAGTTTGCTATTTTTTCTTACTGCGGCCAGTCTGCCAGAAGCGATATGTCACTAGTTGTCTATCATAAAAGAGTGATCGTTACTCCTCCCAGGGGTTATTGGAGATATCTTAATCGAAACCCTAGTAACGAGGCATTGGCTACCTTAAGAGAGTCATAGTTACTCGTCCCAATTGCTCACCCAGCCTGCCATTTTTTCTTACTGCGGCCAGTCTGCCAGAAGCGATATGTCACTAGTTGTGTATCATAAAAGAGTGATCGTTTCTCCTCCCAGGGGTTATTCGAGATATCTTAATCGAAACCCTAGTAACGAGGCATTGGCTACCTTAAGAGAGTCATAGTTACTCGTCCCAATTGCTCACCCAGTCTGCCATTTTTTCTTACTGCGGCCAGTCTGCCAGAAGCGATATGTCACTAGTTGTGTATCATAAAAGAGTGATCGTTACTCCTCCCAGGGGTTATTCGAGATATCTTAATCGAAACCCTAGTAACGAGGCATTGGCTACCTTAAGAGAGTCATAGTTACTCGTCCCAATTGCTCACCGAGTCTGACATTTTTTCTTACAGCGGCCAGTCTGCCAGAAGCGATATGTCACTAGTTGTGTATCGTAAAAGAGTGATTCTTTCTCCTCCCAGGGGTTATTCGAGATATCTTAATCGAAACACTAGTAACGAGGTATTGGCTACCTTAAGAGAGTCATAGTTACTCGTCCCAATTGCTCACCGAGTCTGACATTTTTTCTTACAGCGGCCAGTCTGCCAGAAGCGATATGTCACTAGTTGTGTATCGTAAAAGAGTGATTCTTTCTCCTCCCAGGGGTTATTCGAGATATCTTAATCGAAACCCTAGTAACGAGGCATTGGCTACCTTAAGAGAGTCATAGCTATTCGTCCCAATTGCTCACCCAGTCTGCCATTTTTTCTTACTGCGGCCAGTCTGCCAGAAGCGATATGTCACTAGTTGTGTATCATAAAAGAGTGATCGTTACTCCTCCCAGGGGTTATTCGAGATATCTTAATCGAAACCCTAGTAACGAGGCATTGGCTACCTTAAGAGAGTCATAGTTACTCGTCCCAATTACTCACCCAGTCTGCCATTTTTTCTTACTGCGGCCAGTCTGCCAGAAGCGATATGTCACTAGTTGTGTATCATAAAAGAGTAATCGTTTCTCCTCCTAGGGGTTATTCGAGATATATTAATCGAAACCCTAGTAACGAGGCATTGGCTACCTTAAGAGAGTCATAGTTACGCGTCCCAATTGCTCACCCAGTCTGCCATTTTTTCTTACTGTGGCAAGTCTGCCAGAAGCGATATGTCACTAGTTGTGTATCATAAAAGAGTGATCGTTACTCCTCCCAGGGGTTATTCGAGATATCTTAATCGAAACCCTAGTAACGAGGCATTGGCTACCTTAAGAGAGTCATAGTTACTCGTCCCAATTGCTCACCCAGTCTGCCATTTTTTCTTACTGCGGCCAGTCTGTCAGAAGCGATATGTCACTAGTTGTGTATCATAAAAGAGTGATCGTTACTCCTCCCAGGGGTTATTCGAGATATCTTAATCGAAACCCTAGTAACGAGGCATTGGCTACTTTAAGAGAGTCATTGTTACTCGTCCCAATTGCTCACACAGTCTGCCATTTTTTCTTACTGCGGCCAGTCTGCCAGAAGCGATATGTCACTAGTTGTGTATCATAAAAGAGTGATCGTTACTCCTCCCAGGGGTTATTCGAGATATCTTAATCGAAACCTTAGTAACGACGCATTGGCTACCTTAAGAGAGTCATAGTTGCTCGTCCCAATTGCTAACCGAGTCTGACATTTTTTCTTACTGCGGCCACTCTGCAAGAACTGATATGTCACTAGTTGTGTATCATAAAAGAGTGATCGTTTCTCCTCCCAGGGGTTATTCGAGATATCTTAATCGAAACCCTAGTAACGAGGCATTGGCTACCTTAAGAGAGTCATAGATACTCGTCTTAATTGCTCACCCAGTCTGCCATTTTTTCTTACTGCGGCCAGTCTGCCAGAAGCTATATGTCACTAGTTGTGTATCATAAAAGAGTGATCGTTACTCCTCCCAGGGGTTATTCGAGATATCTTAATCGAAACCCTAGTAACGAGGCATTGGCTACCTTAAGAGAGTCATAGTTACTCGTCCCAATGGCTCACCCAGTCTGCCATTTTTTCTTACTGCGGGCAGTCTGCCAGAAGCGATATGTCACTAGTTGTGTATCATAAAAGAGTGATCCTTTCTCCTCCCAGGGGTTATTCGAGATATCTTAATCGAAACCCTAGTAACGAGGCATTGGCTACCCTAAGAGAGTCATAGTTACTCGTCCCAATTGCTCACCAAGTCTGACATATTTTCTTACTGCGGCCAGTCTGCCAGAAGCGATATGTCACTAGTTGTGTATCATAAAAGAGTGATCGTTACTCCTCCCGGGGTTATTCGAGATATCTTAATCGAAACCCTAGTAACGAGGCATTGGCTACCTTAAGAGAGTCATAGTTACTCGTCCCAATTGCTCACCGAGTCTGACATTTTTTCTTACAGCGGCCAGTCTGCCAGAAGCGATATGTCACTAGTTGTGTATCATAAAAGAGTGATCGTTTCTCCTCCCAGGGGTTATTCGAGATATCTTAATCGAAACCCTAGTAACGAGGCATTGGCTACCAAAAGAGAGTCATAGCTACTCGTCCCAATTGCTCACCCAGTCTGCCATTTTTTCTTACTGCGGCCAGTCTGCCAGAAGCTATATGTCACTAGTTGTGTATCATAAAAGAGTGATCGTTACTCCTCCCAGGGGTTATTCGAGATATCTTAATCGAAACCGTAGTAACGAGGCATTGGCTACCTTAAGAGAGTCATAGTTACTCGTCCCAATTGCTCACCCAGTCTGCCATTTTTTCTTACTGCGGCCAGTCTGCCAGAGGCGATATGTCACTAGTTGTGTATCATAAAAGAGTGATCCTTTCTCCTCCCAGGGGTTATTCGAGATATCTTAATCGAAACCCTAGTAACGAGGCATTGGCTACCTTAAGAGAGTCATAGTTATTCGTCCCAATTGCTCACCCAGTCTGCCATTTTTTCTTACTGCGGCCAGTCTGCCAGAAGCGATATGTCACTAGTTGTGTATCATAAAAGAGTGATCGTTACTCCTCCCAGGGGTTATTCGAGATATCTTAATCGAAACCCTAGTAACGAAGCATTGGCTACCTTAAGAGAGTCATAGTTACTCGTCCCAATTGCTCACCCAGTCTGCTATTTTTTCTTACTGCGGCCAGTCTGCCAGAAGCGATATGTCACTAGTTGTCTATCATAAAAGAGTGATCGTTACTCCTCCCAGGGGTTATTGGAGATATCTTAATCGAAACCCTAGTAACGAGGCATTGGCTACCTTAAGAGAGTCATAGTTACTCGTCCCAATTGCTCACCCAGCCTGCCATTTTTTCTTACTGCGGCCAGTCTGCCAGAAGCGATATGTCACTAGTTGTGTATCATAAAAGAGTGATCGTTTCTCCTCCCAGGGGTTATTCGAGATATCTTAATCGAAACCCTAGTAACGAGGCATTGGCTACCTTAAGAGAGTCATAGTTACTCGTCCCAATTGCTCACCCAGTCTGCCATTTTTTCTTACTGCGGCCAGTCTGCCAGAAGCGATATGTCACTAGTTGTGTATCATAAAAGAGTGATCGTTACTCCTCCCAGGGGTTATTCGAGATATCTTAATCGAAACCCTAGTAACGAGGCATTGGCTACCTTAAGAGAGTCATAGTTACTCGTCCCAATTGCTCACCGAGTCTGACATTTTTTCTTACAGCGGCCATTCTGCCAGAAGCGATATGTCACTAGTTGTGTATTGTAAAAGAGTGATTCTTTCTCCTCCCAGGGGTTATTCGAGATATCTTAATCGAAACACTAGTAACGAGGTATTGGCTACCTTAAGAGAGTCATAGTTACTCGTCCCAATTGCTCACCCAGTCTGCCATTTTTTCTTACTGCGGCCAGTCTGCCAGAAGCGATATGTCACTAGTTGTGTATCGTAAAAGAGTGATTCTTTGTCCTCCCAGGGGTTATTCGAGATATCTTAATCGAAACACTAGTAACGAGGCATTGGCTACCTTAAGAGAGTCATAGTTACTCGTCCCAATTGCTCACCCAGTCTGCCATTTTTTCTTACTGCGGCCAGTCTGCCAGAAGCGATATGTCACTAGTTGTGTATCATAAAAGAGTGATCGTTACTCCTCCCAGGGGTTATTCGAGATATCTTAATCGAAACCCTAGTAACGAGGCATTGGCTACTTTAAGAGAGTCATAGTTACTCGTCCCAATTGCTCACCCAGTCTGCCATTTTTTCTTACTGCGGCCAGTCTGCCAGAAGCGATATGTCACTAGTTGTGTATCATAAAAGAGTGATCGTTACTCCTCCCAGGGGTTATTCGAGATATCTTAATCGAAACCCTAGTAACGAGGCATTGGCTACCTTAAGAGAGTCATAGTTACTCGTCCCAATTGCTCACCCAGTCTGCCATTTTTTCTTACTGCGGCCAGTCTGCCAGAAGCGATATGTCACTAGTTGTGTATCATAAAAGAGTGATCGTTACTCCTCCCAGGGGTTATTCGAGATATCTTAATCGAAACCCTAGTAACGAGGCATTGGCTACTTTAAGAGAGTCATAGTTACTCGTCCCAATTGCTCACCCAGTCTGCCATTTTTTCTTACTGCGGCCAGTCTGCCAGAAGCGATATGTCACTAGTTGTGTATCATAAAAGAGTGATCGTTACTCCTCCCAGGGGTTATTCGAGATATCTTAATCGAAACCTTAGTAACGACGCATTGGCTACCTTAAGAGAGTCATAGTTGCTCGTCCCAATTGCTAACCGAGTCTGACATTTTTTCTTACTGCGGCCACTCTGCAAGAACTGATATGTCACTAGTTGTGTATCATAAAAGAGTGATCGTTTCTCCTCCCAGGGGTTATTCGAGATATCTTAATCAAAACCCTAGTAACGAGGCATTGGCTACCTTAAGAGAGTCATAGATACTCGTCCCAATTGCTCACCCAGTCCAACATATTTTCTTACTGCGACCAGTCTGCCAGAAGCGATATGTCACTAGTTGTGTATCATAAAAGAGTGTTCGTTACTCCTCCCAGGGGTTATTCGAGATATCTTAATCGAAACCCTAGTAACGAGGCATTGGCTACCTTAAGAGAGTCATAGTTACTCGTCCCAATTGCTCACCCAGTCCAACATTTTTTCTTACTGCGGGCAGTCTGCCAGAAGCGATATGTCACTAGTTGTGTATCATAAAAGAGTGATCCTTTCTCCTCCCAGGGGTTATTCGAGATATCTTAATCGAAACCCTAGTAACGAGGCATTGGCTACCCTAAGAGAGTCATAGTTACTCGTCCCAATTGCTCACCAAGTCTGACATTTTTTCTTACTGCGGCCAGTCTGCCAGAAGCGATATGTCACTAGTTGTGTATCATAAAAGAGTGATCGTTACTCCTCCCAGGGGTTATTCGAGATATCTTAATCGAAACCCTAGTAACGAGGCATTGGCTACCTTAAGAGAGTCATAGTTACTCGTCCCAATTGCTCACCGAGTCTGACATTTTTTCTTACAGCGGCCAGTCTGCCAGAAGCGATATGTCACTAGTTGTGTATCATAAAAGAGTGATCCTTTCTCCTCCCAGGGGTTATTCGAGATATCTTAATCGAAACCCTAGTAACGAGGCATTGGCTACCTTAAGAGAGTCATAGTTACTCGTCCCAATTGCTCACCCACTCTGCCATTTTTCCTTACTGCGGCCAGTCTGCCAGAAGCGATATGTCACTAGTTGTGTATCATAAAAGAGTGATCGTTACTCCGCCCAGCGGTTATTCGAGATATCTTAATCGAAACCCTAGTAACGAGGTATTGGCTACCTTAAGAGAGTCATAGTTACTCGTCCCAATTGCTCACACAGTCTGCCATTTTTTCTTACTGCGGCCAGTCTGCCAGAAGCGATATGTCACTAGTTGTGTATCATAAAAGAGTGATCGTTTCTCCTCCCAGGGGTTATTCGAGATATCTTAATCGAAACCCTAGTAACGAGGCATTGGCTACCTTAAGAGAGTCATAGTTACTCGTCCCAATTGCTCAACGAGTCTGACATTTTTTCTTACAGCGGCCAGTCTGCCAGAAGCGATATGTCACTAGTTGTGTATCATAAAAGAGTGATCGTTACTCCTCCCAGGGGTTATTCGAGATATCTTAATCAAAACCCTAGTAACGAGGCATTGGCTACCTAAAGGGAGTCATAGCTACTCGTCCCAATTGCTCACCCAGTCTGCCATTTTTTCTTACTGCGGCCAGTCTGCCAGAAGCTATATGTCACTACTTGTGTATCATAAAAGAGTGATCGTTACTCCTCCCAGGGGTTATTCGAGATATCTTAATCGAAACCCTAGTAACGAGGCATTGGTTACCTTAAGAGAGTCATAGTTACTCGTCCCAATTGCTCACCCAGTCTGCCATTTTTTCTTACTGCGGCCAGTCTGCCAGAAGCGATATGTCACTAGTTGTGTATCATAAAAGAGTGATCCTTTCTCCTCCCAGGGGTTATTCGAGATATCTTAATCGAAACCCTAGTAACGAGGCATTGGCTACCTTAAGAGAGTCATAGTTATTCGTCCCAATTGCTCACCCAGTCTGCCATTTCTTCTTACTGCGGCCAGTCTGCCAGAAGCGATATGTCACTAGTTGTGTATCATAAAAGAGTGATCCTTTCTCCTCCCAGGGGTTAATCGAGATATCTTAATCGAAACCCTAGTAACGAGGCATTGGCTACCTTAAGAGAGTCATAGTTACTCGTCCCAATTACTCACCCAGTCTGCCATTTTTTCTTACTGCGGCCAGTCTGCCAGAAGCGATATGTCACTAGTTGTGTATCATAAAAGAGTGATCGTTACTCCTCCCAGGGGTTATTCGAGATATCTTAATCGAAACCCTAGTAACGAGGCATTGGCTACCTTAAGAGAGTCATAGTTACTCGTCCCAATTGCTCACCGAGTCTGACATTTTTTCTTACTGCGGCCAGTCTGCCAGAACCGATATGTCACTAGTTGTGTATCATAAAAGAGTGATCGTTTCTCCTCCCAGGGGTTATTCGAGATATCTTAATCGAAACCCTAGTAACGAGGTATTGGCTAACATAAGAGAGTCAAAGCTACTCGTCCCAATTGCTCACCCAGTCTGCCATTTTTTCTTACTGCGGCCAGTCTGCCAGAAGCTATATGTCGCTAGTTATGTATCATAAAAGAGTGATCGTTACTCCTCCCAGGGGTTATTCGAGATATCTTAATCGAAACACTAGTAACGAGGCATTGGCTACCTTAAGAGAGTCATAGTTACTCGTCCCAATTGCTCACCCAGTCTGCCATTTTTTCTTACTGCGGCCAGTCTGCCAGAAGCGATATGTCACTAGTTGTGTATCATAAAAGAGTGATCGTTTCTCCTCCCAGGGGTTATTCGAGATATCTTAATCGAAACCCTAGTAACGAGGCATTGGCTACCTTAAGAGAGTCATAGTTACTCGCCCCAATTGCTCACCCAGTCTGCCATTTTTTCTTACTGCGGCCAGTCTGCCAGAAGCGATATGTCACTAGTTGTGTATCATAAAAGAGTGATCGTTTCTCCTCCCAGGGGTTATTCGAGATATCTTAATCGAAACCCTAGTAACGAGGCATTGGCTACCTTAAGAGAGTCATAGTTACTCGTCCCAATTGCTCACCCAGTCTGCCATTTTTTCTTACTGCGGCCAGTCTGCCAGAAGCGATATGTCACTAGTTGTGTATCATAAAAGAGTGATCGTTACTCCTAACAGGGGTTATTCGAGATATCTTAATAACCCCTGGGAGGAGTAACGATCACTCTTTTATGATACACAACTAGTGACATATCGCTTCTGGCAGACTGGCCGCAGTAAGAAAAAATGGCAGACTGGGTGAGTAATTGGGACGAGTAACTATGACTCTCTTAAGGTAGCCAATGCCTCGTTACTAGGTTTTCGATTAAGATATCTCGATTAACCCCTGGGAGGAGAAAGGATCACTCTTTTATGATACACAACTAGTGACATATCGCTTCTGGCAGACTGGCCGCAGTAAGAAGAAATGGCAGACTGGGTGAGCAATTGGGACGAATAACTATGACTCTCTTAAGGTAGCCAATGCGTCGTTACTAGGGTTTCGATTAAGATATCTCGAATAACCCCTGGGAGGAGAAAGGATCACTCTTTTATGATACACAACTAGTGACATATCGCTTCTGGCAGACTGGCCGCAGTAAGAAAAAATGGCAGACTGGGTGAGCAATTGGGACGAGTAACTATGACTCTCTTAAGGTAACCAATGCCTCGTTACTAGGGTTTCGATTAAGATATCTCGAATAACCCCTGGGAGGAGTAACGATCACTCTTTTATGATACACAAGTAGTGACATATAGCTTCTGGCAGACTGGCCGCAGTAAGAAAAAATGGCAGACTGGGTGAGCAATTGGGACGAGTAGCTATGACTCCCTTTAGGTAGCCAATGCCTCGTTACTAGGGTTTCGATTAAGATATCTCGAATAACCCCTGGGAGGAGTAACGATCACTCTTTTATGATACACAACTAGTGACATATCGCTTCTGGCAGACTGGCCGCTGTAAGAAAAAATGTCAGACTCGTTGAGCAATTGGGACGAGTAACTATGACTCTCTTAAGGTAGCCAATGCCTCGTTACTAGGGTTTCGATTAAGATATCTCGAAACCCTAGTAACGAGGCATTGGCTACCTTAAGAGAGTCATAGTTACTCGTCCCAATTGCTCACCGAGTCTGACATTTTTTCTTACTGCGGCCAGTCTGCCAGAACCGATATGTCACTAGTTGTGTATCATAAAAGAGTGATCGTTTCTCCTCCCAGGGGTTATTCGAGATATCTTAATCGAAACCCTAGTAACGAGGTATTGGCTGACATAAGAGAGTCAAAGCTACTCGTCCCAATTTCTCACCCAGTCTGCCATTTTTTCTTACTGCGGCCAGTCTGCCAGAAGCTATATGTCGCTAGTTATGTATCATATAAGAGTGATCGTTACTCCTCCCAGGGGTTATTCGAGATATCTTAATCGAAACACTAGTAACGAGGCATTGGCTACCTTAAGAGAGTCATAGTTACTCGTCCCAATTGCTCACCCAGTCTGCCATTTTTTCTTACTGCGGCCAGTCTGCCAGAAGCGATATGTCACTAGTTGTGTATCATAAAAGAGTGATCGTTTCTCCTCCCAGGGGTTATTCGAGATATCTTAATCGTAACCCTAGTAACGAGGCATTGGCTACCTTAAGAGAGTCATAGTTACTCGCCCCAATTGCTCACCCAGTCTGCCATTTTTTCTTACTGCGGCCAGTCTGCCAGAAGCGATATGTCACTAGTTGTGTATCATAAAAGAGTGATCGTTTCTCCTCCCAGGGGTTATTCGAGATATCTTAATCGAAACCCTAGTAACGAGGCATTGGCTACCTTAAGAGAGTCATAGTTACTCGTCCCAATTGCTCACCCAGTCTGCCATTTTTTCTTACTGCGGCCAGTCTGCCAGAAGCGATATGTCACTAGTTGTGTATCATAAAAGAGTGATCGTTACTCCTCCCAGGGGTTATTCGAGATATCTTAATCGAATCACTAGTAACGAGGTATTGGCTACCTTAAGAGATTCATAGTTACTCGTCCCAATTGCTCACCCAGTCTGCCATTTTTTCTTACTGCGGCCAGTCTGCCAGAAGCGATATGTCACTAGTTGTGTATCGTAAAAGAGTGATTCTTTGTCCTCCCAGGGGTTATTCGAGATATCTTAATCGAAACACTAGTAACGAGGCATTGGCTACCTTAAGAGAGTCAAAGCTACTCGTCCCAATTGCTCACCCAGTCTGCCATTTTTTCTTACTGCGGCCAGTCTGCCAGAAGCTATATGTCGCTAGTTATGTATCATAAAAGAGTGATCGTTACTCCTCCCAGGGGTTATTCGAGATATCTTAATCGAAACACTAGTAACGAGGCATTGGCTACCTTAAGAGAGTCATAGTTACTCGTCCCAATTGCTCACCGAGTCTGACATTTTTTCTTACTGCGGCCAGTCTGCCAGAACCGATATGTCACTAGTTGTGTATCATAAAAGAGTGATCGTTTCTCCTCCCAGGGGTTATTCGAGATATCTTAATCGAAACCCTAGTAACGAGGTATTGGCTAACATAAGAGAGTCAAAGCTACTCGTCCCAATTGCTCACCCAGTCTGCCATTTTTTCTTACTGCGGCCAGTCTGCCAGAAGCTATATGTCGCTAGTTATGTATCATAAAAGAGTGATCGTTACTCCTCCCAGGGGTTATTCGAGATATCTTAATCGAAACACTAGTAACGAGGCATTGGCTACCTTAAGAGAGTCATAGTTACTCGTCCCAATTGCTCACCCAGTCTGCCATTTTTTCTTACTGCGGCCAGTCTGCCAGAAGCGATATGTCACTAGTTGTGTATCATAAAAGAGTGATCGTTTCTCCTCCCAGGGGTTATTCGAGATATCTTAATCGAAACCCTAGTAACGAGGCATTGGCTACCTTAAGAGAGTCATAGTTACTCGCCCCAATTGCTCACCCAGTCTGCCATTTTTTCTTACTGCGGCCAGTCTGCCAGAAGCGATATGTCACTAGTTGTGTATCATAAAAGAGTGATCGTTTCTCCTCCCAGGGGTTATTCGAGATATCTTAATCGAAACCCTAGTAACAAGGCATTGGCTACCTTAAGAGAGTCATAGTTACTCGTCCCAATTGCTCACCCAGTCTGCCATTTTTTCTTACTGCGGCCAGTCTGCCAGAAGCGATATGTCACTAGTTGTGTATCATAAAAGAGTGATCGTTACTCCTCCCAGGGGTTATTCGAGATATCTTAATAACCCCTGGGAGGAGTAACGATCACTCTTTTATGATACACAACTAGTGACATATCGCTTCTGGCAGACTGGCCGCAGTAAGAAAAAATGGCAGACTGGGTGAGTAATTGGGACGAGTAACTATGACTCTCTTAAGGTAGCCAATGCCTCGTTACTAGGGTTTCGATTAAGATATCTCGATTAACCCCTGGGAGGAGAAAGGATCACTCTTTTATGATACACAACTAGTGACATATCGCTTCTGGCAGACTGGCCGCAGTAAGAAGAAATGGCAGACTGGGTGAGCAATTGGGACGAATAACTATGACTCTCTTAAGGTAGCCAATGCGTCGTTACTAGGGTTTCGATTAAGATATCTCGAATAACCCCTGGGAGGAGAAAGGATCACTCTTTTATGATACACAACTAGTGACATATCGCTTCTGGCAGACTGGCCGCAGTAAGAAAAAATGGCAGACTGGGTGAGCAATTGGGACGAGTAACTATGACTCTCTTAAGGTAACCAATGCCTCGTTACTAGGGTTTCGATTAAGATATCTCGAATAACCCCTGGGAGGAGTAACGATCACTCTTTTATGATACACAAGTAGTGACATATAGCTTCTGGCAGACTGGCCGCAGTAAGAAAAAATGGCAGACTGGGTGAGCAATTGGGACGAGTAGCTATGACTCCCTTTAGGTAGCCAATGCCTCGTTACTAGGGTTTCGATTAAGATATCTCGAATAACCCCTGGGAGGAGTAACGATCACTCTTTTATGATACACAACTAGTGACATATCGCTTCTGGCAGACTGGCCGCTGTAAGAAAAAATGTCAGACTCGTTGAGCAATTGGGACGAGTAACTATGACTCTCTTAAGGTAGCTAATGCCTCGTTACTAGGGTTTCGATTAAGATATCTCGAAACCCTAGTAACGAGGCATTGGCTACCTTAAGAGAGTCATAGTTACTCGTCCCAATTGCTCACCGAGTCTGACATTTTTTCTTACTGCGGCCAGTCTGCCAGAACCGATATGTCACTAGTTGTGTATCATAAAAGAGTGATCGTTTCTCCTCCCAGGGGTTATTCGAGATATCTTAATCGAAACCCTAGTAACGAGGTATTGGCTGACATAAGAGAGTCAAAGCTACTCGTCCCAATTGCTCACCCAGTCTGCCATTTTTTCTTACTGCGGCCAGTCTGCCAGAAGCTATATGTCGCTAGTTATGTATCATATAAGAGTGATCGTTACTCCTCCCAGGGGTTATTCGAGATATCTTAATCGAAACACTAGTAACGAGGCATTGGCTACCTTAAGAGAGTCATAGTTACTCGTCCCAATTGCTCACCCAGTCTGCCATTTTTTCTTACTGCGGCCAGTCTGCCAGAAGCGATATGTCACTAGTTGTGTATCATAAAAGAGTGATCGTTTCTCCTCCCAGGGGTTATTCGAGATATCTTAATCGTAACCCTAGTAACGAGGCATTGGCTACCTTAAGAGAGTCATAGTTACTCGCCCCAATTGCTCACCCAGTCTGCCATTTTTTCTTACTGCGGCCAGTCTGCCAGAAGCGATATGTCACTAGTTGTGTATCATAAAAGAGTGATCGTTTCTCCTCCCAGGGGTTATTCGAGATATCTTAATCGAAACCCTAGTAACGAGGCATTGGCTACCTTAAGAGAGTCATAGTTACTCGTCCCAATTGCTCACCCAGTCTGCCATTTTTTCTTACTGCGGCCAGTCTGCCAGAAGCGATATGTCACTAGTTGTGTATCATAAAAGAGTGATCGTTACTCCTCCCAGGGGTTATTCGAGATATCTTAATCGAAACACTAGTAACGAGGTATTGGCTACCTTAAGAGATTCATAGTTACTCGTCCCAATTGCTCACCCAGTCTGCCATTTTTTCTTACTGCGGCCAGTCTGCCAGAAGCGATATGTCACTAGTTGTGTATCGTAAAAGAGTGATTCTTTGTCCTCCCAGGGGTTATTCGAGATATCTTAATCGAAACACTAGTAACGAGGCATTGGCTACCTTAAGAGAGTCATAGTTACTCGTCCCAATTGCTCACCCAGTCTGCCATTTTTTCTAACTGCGGCCAGTCTGCCAGAAGCGATATGTCACTAGTTGTGTATCATAAAAGAGTAATCGTTTCTCCTCCTAGGGGTTATTCGAGATATATTAATCGAAACCCTAGTAACAAGGCATTGGCTACCTTAAGAGAGTCATAGTTACTCGTCCCAATTGCTCACCCAGTCTGCCATTTTTTCTTACTGCGGCCAGTCTGCCAGAAGCGATATGTCGCTAGTTGTGTATCATAAAAGAGTGATCGTTACTCCTCCCAGGGGTTATTCGAGATATCTTAATCGAAACCCTAGTAACGAGGCATTGGCTACCTTAAGAGAGTCATAGTTACTCGTCCCAATTGCTCACCCAGTCTGCCATTTTTTCTTACTGCGGCCAGTCTACCAGAAGCGATATGTCACTAGTTGTGTATCATAAAAGAGTGATCGTTACTTCTCCCAGGGGTTATTCGAGATATCTTAATCGAAACCCTAGTAACGAGGCATTGGCTACTTTAAGAGATTCATAGTTACTCGTCCCAATTGCTCACCCAGTCTGCCATTTTTTCTTACTGCGGCCAGTCTGCCAGAAGCGATATGTCACTAGTTGTGTATCATAAAAGAGTGATCGTTACTCCTCCCAGGGGTTATTCGAGATATCTTAATCGAAACCCTAGTAACGAGGCATTGGCTACCTTAAGGGAGTCATAGTTACTTGTCCCAATTGCTCACCCAGTCTGCCATTTTTTCTTACTGCGGCCAGTCTGCCAGAAGCGATATGTCACTAGTTGTGTATCATAAAATAGTGATCGTTACTCCTCCCAGGGGTTATTCGAGATATCTTAATCGAAACCCTAGTAACGAGGCATTGGCTACCTGAAGGGAGTCATAGCTACTCGTCCCAATTGCTCACCCAGTCTGCCATTTTTTCTTACTGCGGCCAGTCTTCCAGAAGCTATATGTCACTAGTTGTGTATCATAAAAGAGTGATCGTTACTCCTCCCAGGGGTTATTCGAGATATCTTAATCGAAACCCTAGTAACGAGACATTGGTTACATTAAGAGAGTCATAGTTACTCGTCCCAATTGCTCACCCAGTCTGCCATTTTATCTTACTGCGGCCAGTCTGCCAGAAGCGATATGTCACTAGTTGTGTATCATAAAAGAGTGATCCTTTCTCCTCCCAGGGGTTATTCGAGATATCTTAATCGAAACCCTAGTAACGAGGCATTGGCTACCTTAAGAGAGTCATAGTTATTCGTCCCAATTGCTCACCCAGTCTGCCATTTCTTCTTACTGCGGCCAGTCTGCCAGAAGCGATATGTCACTAGTTGTGTATCATAAAAGAGTGATCCTTTCTCCTCCCAGGGGTTAATCGAGATATCTTAATCGAAACGCTAGTAACGAGGCATTGGCTACCTTAAGAGAGTCATAGTTACTCGTCCCAATTACTCACCCAGTCTGCCATTTTTTCTTACTGCGGCCAGTCTGCCAGAAGCGATATGTCACTAGTTGTGTATCATAAAAGAGTGATCGTTACTCCTCCCAGGGGTTATTCGAGATATCTTAATCGAAACCCTAGTAACGAGGCATTGGCTACCTTAAGAGAGTCATAGTTACTCGTCCCAATTGCTCACCGAGTCTGACATTTTTTCTTACTGCGGCCAGTCTGCCAGAACCGATATGTCACTAGTTGTGTATCATAAAAGAGTGATCGTTTCTCCTCCCAGGGGTTATTCGAGATATCTTAATCGAAACCCTAGTAACGAGGTATTGGCTAACTTAAGAGAGTCAAAGCTACTCGTCCCAATTGCTCACCCAGTCTGCCATTTTTTCTTACTGCGGCCAGTCTGCCAGAAGCTATATGTCGCTAGTTATGTATCATAAAAGAGTGATCCTTTCTCCTCCCAGGGGTTATTCGAGATATCTTAATCGAAACACTAGTAACGAGGCATTGGCTACCTTAAGAGAGTCATAGTTACTCGTCCCAATTGCTCACCCAGTCTGCCATTTTTTCTTACTGCGGCCAGTCTGCCAGAAGCGATATGTCACTAGTTGTGTATCATAAAAGAGTGATCGTTTCTCCTCCCAGGGGTTATTCGAGATATCTTAATCGAAACCCTAGTAACGAGGCATTGGCTACCTTAAGAGAGTCATAGTTACTCGTCCCAATTGCTCACCCAGTCTGCCATTTTTTCTTACTGCGGCCAGTCTGCCAGAAGCGATATGTCACTAGTTGTGTATCATAAAAGAGTGATCGTTTCTCCTCCCAGGGGTTATTCGAGATATCTTAATCGAAACCCTAGTAACGAGGCATTGGCTACCTTAAGAGAGTCATAGTTACTCGTCCCAATTGCTCACCCAGTCTGCCATTTTTTCTTACTGCGGCCAGTCTGCCAGAAGCGATATGTCACTAGTTGTGTATCATAAAAGAGTGATCGTTACTCCTCCCAGGGGTTATTCGAGATATCTTAATCGAAACCCTAGTAACGAGGCATTGGCTACCTTAAGAGAGTCATAGTTACTCGTCCCAATTGCTCACCGAGTCTGACATTTTTTCTTACAGCGGCCAGTCTGCCAGAAGCGATATGTCACTAGTTGTGTATCGTAAAAGAGTGATTCTTTCTCCTCCCAGGGGTTATTCGAGATATCTTAATCGAAACACTAGTAACGAGGTATTGGCTACCTTAAGAGAGTCATAGTTACTCGTCCCAATTGCTCACCCAGTCTGCCATTTTTTCTTACTGCGGCCAGTCTGCCAGAAGCGATATGTCACTAGTTGTGTATCGTAAAAGAGTGATTCTTTGTCCTCCCAGGGGTTATTCGAGATATCTTAATCGAAACACTAGTAACGAGGCATTGGCTACCTTAAGAGAGTCATAGTTACTCGTCCCAATTGCTCACCCAGTCTGCCATTTTTTCTAACTGCGGCCAGTCTGCCAGAAGCGATATGTCACTAGTTGTGTATCATAAAAGAGTAATCGTTTCTCCTCCTAGGGGTTATTCGAGATATATTAATCGAAACCCTAGTAACGAGGCATTGGCTACCTTAAGAGAGTCATAGTTACTCGTCCCAATTGCTCACCCAGTCTGCCATTTTTTCTTACTGTGGCAAGTCTGCCAGAAGCGATATGTCACTAGTTGTGTATCATAAAAGAGTGATCCTTTCTCCTCCCACGGGTTATTCGAGATATCTTAATCGAAACCCTAGTAACGAGGCATTGGCTACCTTAAGAGAGTCATAGCTATTCGTCCCAATTGCTCACCCAGTCTGCCATTTTTTCTTACTGCGGCCAGTCTGCCAGAAGCTATATGTCACTAGTTGTGTATCATAAAAGAGTGATCGTTACTCCTCCCAGGGGTTATTCGAGATATCTTAATCGAAACCCTAGTAACGAGGCATTGGCTACCTTAAGAGAGTCATAGTTACTCGTCCCAATTGCTCACCCAGTCTGCCATTTTTTCTTACTGCGGCCAGTCTGCCAGAAGCGATATGTCACTAGTTGTGTATCATAAAAGAGTGATCGTTACTCCTCCCAGGGGTTATTCGAGATATCTTAATCGAAACCCTAGTAACGAGGCATTGGCTACTTTAAGAGAGTCATAGTTACTCGTCCCAATTGCTCACATAGTCTGCCATTTTTTCTTACTGCGGCCAGTCTGCCAGAAGCGATATGTCACTAGTTGTGTATCATAAAAGAGTGATCGTTACTCCTCCCAGGGGTTATTCGAGGTATCTTAATCGAAACCCTAGTAACGAGGCATTGGCTACCTTAAGAGAGTCATAGTTACTCGTCCCAATTGCTCACCCAGTCTGCCATTTTTTCCTACTGCGGCCAGTCTGCCAGAAGCGATATGTCACTAGTTGTGTATCATAAAAGAGTGATCGTTACTCCTCCCAGGGGTTATTCGAGATATCTTAACCGAAACCCTAGTACCGAGGCATTGGCTACTTTAAGAGAGTCATAGTTACTCGTCCCAATTGCTCACCCAGTCTGCCATTTTTTCTTACTGCGGCCAGTCTGCCAGAAGCGATATGTCACTAGTTGTGTATCATAAAAGAGTGATCGTTACTCCTCCCAGGGGTTATTCGAGATATCTTAATCGAAACCTTAGTAACGACGCATTGGCTACCTTAAGAGAGTCATAGTTACTCGTCCCAATTGCTCACCAAGTCTGACATTTTTTCTTACTGCGGCCAGTCTGCCAGAACTGATATGTCACTAGTTGTGTATCATAAAAGAGTGATCGTTTCTCCTCCCAGGGGTTATTCGAGATATCTTAATCGAAACCCTAGTAACGAGGCATTTGCTACCTTAAGAGAGTCATAGATACTCGTCCCAATTGCTCACCCAGTCTGCCATTTTTTCTTACTGCGGCCAGTCTGCCAGAAGCTATATGTCACTAGTTGTGTATCATAAAAGAGTGATCGTTACTCCTCCCAGGGGTTATTCGAGATATCTTAATCGAAACCCTAGTAACGAGGCATTGGCTACCTTAAGAGAGTCATAGTTACTCGTCCCAATGGCTCACCCAGTCTGCCATTTTTTCGTACTGCGGGCAGTCTGCCAGAAGCGATATGTCACTAGTTGTGTATCATAAAAGAGTGATCCTTTCTCCTCCCAGGGGTTATTCGAGATATCTTAATCGAAACCCTAGTAACGAGGCATTGGCTACCCTAAGAGAGTCATAGTTACTCGTCCCAATTGCTCACCAAGTCTGACATTTTTTCTTACTGAGGCCAGTCTGCCAGAAGCGATATGTCACTAGTTGTGTATCATAAAAGAGTGATCGTTACTCCTCCCAGGGGTTATTCGAGATATCTTAATCGAAACCCTAGTAACGAGGCATTGGCTACCTTAAGAGGGTCATAGTTACTCGTCCCAATTGCTCACCGAGTCTGACATTTTTTCTTACAGCGGCCAGTCTGCCAGAAGCGATATGTCACTAGTTGTGTATCATAAAAGAGTGATCCTTTCTCCTCCCAGGGGTTATTCGAGATATCTTAATCGAAACCCTAGTAACGAGGCATTGGCTACCTTAAGAGAGTCATAGTTACTCGTCCCAATTGCTCACCCACTCTGCCATTTTTTCTTACTGCGGCCAGTCTGCCAGAAGTGATATGTCACTAGTTGTGTATCATAAAAGAGTGATCGTTACTCCTCCCAGGGGTTATTCGAGATATCTTAATCGAAACCCTAGTAACGAGGTATTGGCTACCTTAAGAGAGTCATAGTTACTCGTCCCAATTGCTCACCCAGTCTGCCATTTTTTCTTACTGCGGCCAGTCTGCCAGAGGCGATATGTCACTAGTTGTGTATCATAAAAGAGTGATCGTTTCTCCTCCCAGGGGTTATTCGAGATATCTTAATCGAAACCCTAGTAACGAGGCATTGGCTACCTAAAGGGAGTCATAGCTACTCGTCCCAATTGCTCACCCAGTCTGCCATTTTTTCTTACTGCGGCCAGTCTGCCAGAAGCTATATGTCACTAGTTGTGTATCATAAAAGAGTGATCGTTACTCCTCCCAGGGGTTATTCGAGATATCTTAACCGAAACCCTAGTAACGAGGCATTGGTTACCTTAAGAGGGTCATAGTTACTCGTCCCAATTGCTCACCCAGTCTGCCATTTTTTCTTACTGCGGCCAGTCTGCCAGAAGCGATATGTCACTAGCTGTGTATCATAAAAGAGTGATCCTTTCTCCTCCCAGGGGTTATTCGAGATATCTTAATCGAAACCCTAGTAACGAGGCATTGGCTACCTTAAGAGAGTCATAGCTACTCGTCCCAATTGCTCACCCAGTCTGCCATTTTTTCTTACTGCGGCCAGTCTGCCAGAAGCTATATGTCACTAGTTGTGTATCATAAAAGAGTGATCGTTACTCCTCCCAGGGGTTATTCGAGATATCTTAATCGAAACCCTAGTAACGAGGCATTGGCTACTTTAAGAGAGTCATAGTTACTCGTCCCAATTGCTCACCCAGTCTGCCATTTTTTCTTACTGCGGCCAGTCTGCCAGAAGCGATATGTCACTAGTTGTGTATCATAAGAGAGTGATCGTTACTCCTCCCAGGGGTTATTCGAGGTATCTTAATCGAAACCCTAGTAACGAGGCATTGGCTACCTTAAGAGAGTCATAGTTACTCGTCCCAATTGCTCACCCAGTCTGCCATTTTTTCTTACTGCGGCCAGTCTGCCAGAAGCGATATGTCACTAGTTGTGTATCATAAAAGAGTGATCGTTACTCCTCCCAGGGGTTATTCGAGATATCTTAATCGAAACCCTAGTAACGAAGCATTGGCAACTTTAAGAGAGTCATAGTTACTCGTCCCAATTGCTCACCCAGTCTGCCATTTTTTCTTACTGCGGCCAGTCTGCCAGAAGCGATATGTCACTAGTTGTGTATCATAAAAGAGTGATCGTTACTCCTCCCAGGGGTTATTCGAGATATCTTAATCGAAACCTTAGTAACGACGCATAGGCTACCTTAAGAGATTCATAGTTACTCGTCCCAATTGCTCACCGAGTCTGACATTTTTTCTTACTGCGGCCAGTCTGCCAGAACTGATATGTCACTAGTTGTGTATCTTAAAAGAGTGATCGTTTCTCCTCCCAGGGGTTATTCGAGATATCTTAATCGAAACCCTAGTAACGAGGCATTTGCTACCTTAAGAGAGTCATAGATACTCGTCCCAATTGCTCACCCAGTCTGCCATTTTTTCTTACTGCGGCCAGTCTGCCAGAAGCTATATGTCACTAGTTGTGTATCGTAAAAGAGTGATCGTTACTCCTCCCAGGGGTTATTCGAGATATCTTAATCGAAACCCTAGTAACGAGGCATTGGCTACCTTAAGAGAGTCATAGTTACTCGTCCCAATGGCTCACCCAGTCTTCCATTTTTTCTTACTGCGGGCAGTCTGCCAGAAGCGATATGTCACTAGTTGTGTATCATAAAAGAGTGATCCTTTCTCCTCCCAGGGGTTATTCGAGATATCTTAATCGAAACCCTAGTAACGAGGCATTGGCTACCCTAAGAGAGTCATAGTTACTCGTCCCAATTGCTCACCAAGTCTGACATTTTTTCTTACTGCGGCCAGTCTGCCAGAAGCGATATGTCACTAGTTGTGTATCATAAAAGAGTGATCGTTACTCCTCCCAGGGGTTATTCGAGATATCTTAATCGAAACCCTAGTAACGAGGCATTGGCTACCTTAAGAGAGTCATAGTTACTCGTCCCAATTGCTCACCGAGTCTGACATTTTTTCTTACAGCGGCCAGTCTGCCAGAAGCGATATGTCACTAGTTGTGTATCATAAAAGAGTGATCCTTTCTCCTCAAAGGGGTTATTCGAGATATCTTAATCGAAACCTTAGTAACGAGGCATTGGCTACCTTAAGAGAGTCATAGTTACTCGTCCCAATTGCTCAACCACTCTGCCATTTTTTCTTACTGCGGCCAGTCTGCCAGAAGCGATATGTCACTAGTTGTGTATCATAAAAGAGTGATCGTTATTCCTCCCAGGGGTTATTCGAGATATCTTAATCGAAACCCTAGTAACGAGGTATTGGCTACCTTAAGAGAGTCATAGTTACTCGTCCCAATTGCTCACCCAGTCTGCCATTTTTTCTTACTGCGGCCAGTCTGCCAGAAGCGATATGTCACTAGTTGTGTATCATAAAAGAGTGATCGTTTCTCCTCCCAGGGGTTATTCGAGATATCTTAATCGAAACCCTAGTAACGAGGCATTGGCTACCTTAAGAGAGTCATAGTTACTCGTCCCAATTGCTCAACGAGTCTGACATTTTTTCTTACAGCGGCCAGTCTGCCAGAAGCGATATGTCACTAGTTGTGTATCATAAAAGAGTGATCGTTACTCCTCCCAGGGGTTATTCGAGATATCTTAATCGAAACCCTAGTAACGAGGCATTGGCTACCTAAAGGGAGTCATAGCTACTCGTCCCAATTGCTCACCCAGTCTGCCATTTTTTCTTACTGCGGCCAGTCTGCCAGAAGCTATATGTCACTAGTTGTGTATCATAAAAGAGTGATCGTTACTCCTCCCAGGGGTTATTCGAGATATCTTAACCGAAACCCTAGTAACGAGGCATTGGTTACCTTAAGAGGGTCATAGTTACTCGTCCCAATTGCTCACCCAGTCTGCCATTTTTTCTTACTGCGGCCAGTCTGCCAGAAGCGATATGTCACTAGTTGTGTATCATAAAAGAGTGATCCTTTCTCCTCCCAGGGGTTATTCGAGATATCTTAATCGAAACCCTAGTAACGAGGCATTGGCTACCTTAAGAGAGTCATAGTTATTCGTCCCAATTGCTCACCCAGTCTGCCATTTCTTCTTACTGCGGCCAGTCTGCCAGAAGCGATATGTCACTAGTTGTGTATCATAAAAGAGTGATCCTTTCTCCTCCCAGGGGTTCATCGAGATATCTTAATCGAAACCCTAGTAACGAGGCATTGGCTACCTTAAGAGAGTCATAGATAATCGTCCCAATTACTCACCCAGTCTGCCATTTTTTCTTACTGCGGCCAGTCTGCCAGAAGCGATATGTCACTAGTTGTGTATCATAAAAGAGTGATCGTTACTCCTCCCAGGGGTTATTCGAGATATCTTAATCGAAACCCTAGTAACGAGGCATTGGCTACCTTAAGAGAGTCATAGTTACTCGTCCCAATTGCTCACCGAGTCTGACATTTTTTCTTACTGCGGCCAGTCTGCCAGAACCGATATGTCACTAGTTGTGTATCATAAAAGAGTGATCGTTTCTCCTCCCAGGGGTTATTCGAGATATCTTAATCGAAACCCTAGTAACGAGGTATTGGCTAACTTAAGAGAGTCAAAGCTACTCGTCCCAATTGCTCACCCAGTCTGCCATTTTTTCTTACTGCGGCCAGTCTGCCAGAAGCTATATGTCACTAGTTATGTATCATAAAAGAGTGATCGTTACTCCTCCCAGGGGTTATTCGAGATATCTTAATCGAAACACTAGTAACGAGGCATTGGCTACCTTAAGAGAGTCATAGTTACTCGTCCCAATTGCTCACCCAGTCTGCCATTTTTTCTTACTGCGGCCAGTCTGCCAGAAGCGATATGTCACTAGTTGTGTATCATAAAAGAGTGATCGTTTCTCCTCCCAGGGGTTATTCGAGATATCTTAATCGAAACCCTAGTAACGAGGCATTGGCTACCTTAAGAGAGTCATAGCTACTCGTCCCAATTGCTCACCCAGTCTGCCATTTTTTCTTACTGCGGCCAGTCTGCCAGAAGCTATATGTCACTAGTTGTGTATCATAAAAGAGTGATCGTTACTCCTCCCAGGGGTTATTCGAGATATCTTAATCGAAACCCTAGTAACGAGGCATTGGCTACCTTAAGAGAGTCGTAGTTACTCGTCCCAATTGCTCACCCAGTCTGCCATTTTTTCTTACTGCCGCCAGTCTGCCAGAGGCGATATGTCACTAGTTGTGTATCATAAAAGAGTGATCCTTTCTCCTCCCAGGGGTTATTCGAGATATCTTAATCGAAACCCTAGTAACGAGGCATTGGCTACCTTAAGAGAGTCATAGTTATTCGTCCCAATTGCTCACCCAGTCTGCCATTTTTTCTTACTGCGGCCAGTCTGCCAGAAGCGATATGTCACTAGTTGTGTATCATAAAAGAGTGATCGTTTCTCCTCCCAGGGGGTTATTCGAGATATCTTAATCGAAACCCTAGTAACGAGGTATTGGCTAACTTAAGAGAGTCAAAGCTACTCGTCCCAATTGCTCACCCAGTCTGCCATTTTGTTCTTACTGCGGCCAGTCTGCCAGAAGCTATATGTCACTAGTTATGTATCATAAAAGAGTGATCGTTACTCCTCCCAGGGGTTATTCGAGATATCTTAATCGAAACACTAGTAACGAGGCATTGGCTACCTTAAGAGAGTCATAGTTACTCGTCCCAATTGCTCACCCAGTCTGCCATTTTTTCTTACTGCGGCCAGTCTGCCAGAAGCGATATGTCACTAGTTGTGTATCATAAAAGAGTGATCGTTTCTCCTCCCAGGGGTTATTCGAGATATCTTAATCGAAACCCTAGTAACGAGGCATTGGCTACCTTAAGAGAGTCATAGCTACTCGTCCCAATTGCTCACCCAGTCTGCCATTTTTTCTTACTGCGGCCAGTCTGCCAGAAGCTATATGTCACTAGTTGTGTATCATAAAAGAGTGATCGTTACTCCTCCCAGGGGTTATTCGAGATATCTTAATCGAAACCCTAGTAACGAGGCATTGGCTACCTTAAGAGAGTCATAGTTATTTGTCCCAATTGCTCACCCAGTCTGCCATTTTTTCTTACTGCGGCCAGTCTGCCAGAAGCGATATGTCACTAGTTGTGTATCATAAAAGAGTGATCGTTACTCCTCCCAGGGGTTATTCGAGATATCTTAATCGAAACCCTAGTAACGAGGCATTGGCTACCTTAAGAGTGTCATAGTTACTCGTCCCAATTGCTCACCCAGTCTGCCATTTTTTCTTACTGCGGCCAGTCTGCCAGAAGCGATATGTCACTAGTTGTGTATCATAAAAGAGTGATCCTTTCTCCTCCCAGGGGTTATTCGAGATATCTTAATCGAAACCCTAGTAACGAGGCATTGGCTACCTTAAGAGAGTCATAGTTAGTCGTCCCAATTGCTCACCGAGTCTGACATTTTTTCTTACAGCGGCCAGTCTGCCAGAAGCGATATGTCACTAGTTGTGTATCATAAAAGAGTGATCCTTTCTCCTCCCAGGGGTTATTCGAGATATCTTAATCGAAACCCTAGTAACGAGGCATTGGCTACCTTAAGAGAGTCATAGATACTCGTCCCAATTGCTCACCCAGTCTGCCATTTTTTCTTACTGCGGCCAGTCTTCCAGAAGCGATATGTCTCTAGTTGTGTATCATAAAAGAGTGATCGTTACTCCTCCCAGGGGTTATTCGAGATATCTTAATCGAAACACCAAGTAACGAGGCATTGGCTACCTTAAGAGAGTCATAGTTACTCGTCCCAATTGCTCACCGAGTCTGACATTTTTTCTTACAGCGGCCAGTCTGCCAGAAGCGATATGTCACTAGTTGTGTATAATAAAAGAGTGATCCTTTCTCCTCCCAGGGGTTATTCGAGATATCTTAATCGAAACCCTAGTAACGAGGCATTGGCTACCTTAAGAGAGTCATAGTTACTCGTCCCAATTGCTCACCCAGTCTGCCATTTTTTCTTACTGCGGCCAGTCTGCCAGAAGCGATATGTCACTAGTTGTGTATCATAAAAGAGTGATCGTTACTCCTCCCAGGGGTTATTCGAGATATCTTAATCGAAACCCTAGTAACGAGGTATTGGCTACCTTAAGAGAGTCATAGTTACTCGTCCCAATTGCTCACCCAGTCTGCCATTTTTTCTTACTGCGTCCAGTCTGCCAGAAGCGATATGTCACTAGTTGTGTATCATAAAAGAGTGATCCTTTCTCCTCCCAGGGGTTATTCGAGATATCTTAATCGAAACCCTAGTAACGAGGCATTGGCTACCTTAAGAGTGTCATAGTTAGTCGTCCCAATTTCTCACCCAGTCTGCCATATTTTCTAACTGCGGCCAGTCTGCCAGAAGAGATATGTCACTAGTTGTGTATCATAAAAGAAAGATCGTTCCTCCTCCTAGGGGTTATTCGAGATATCTTAATCGAAACCCTAGTAACGAGGCATTGGCTACCTTAAGAGAGTCATAGTTACTCGTCCCAATTGCTCACCCAGTCTGCCATTTTTTCTTACTGTGGCAAGTCTGCCAGAAGCGATATGTCACTAGTTGTGTATCATAAAAGAGTGATCGTTACTCCTCCCAGGGGTTATTCGAGATATCTTAATCGAAACCCTAGTAACGAGGCATTGGCTACCTTAAGAGAGTCATAGTTACTCGTCCCAATTGCTCACCGAGTCTGACATTTTTTCTTACTGCGGCCAGTCTGCCAGAACCGATATGTCACTAGTTGTGTATCATAAAAGAGTGATCGTTTCTCCTCCCAGTGGTTATTCGAGATATCTTAATCGAAACCCTAGTAACGAGGTATTGGCTAACTTAAGAGAGTCAAAGCTACTCGTCCCAATTGCTCACCCAGTCTGCCATTTTTTCTTACTGCGGCCAGTCTGCCAGAAGCGATATGTCACTAGTTGTGTATCATAAAAGAGTGATCGTTTCTCCTCCCAGGGGTTATTCGAGATATCTTAATCGAAACCCTAGTAACGAGGCATTGGCTACCTTAAGAGAGTCATAGCTACTCGTCCCAATTGCTCACCCAGTCTGCCATTTTTTCTTACTGCGGCCAGTCTGCCAGAAGCTATTTGTCACTAGTTGTGTATCATAAAAGAGTGATCGTTACTCCTCCCAGGGGTTATTCGAGATATCTTAATCGAAACCCTAGTAACGAGGCATTGGCTACCTTAAGAGAGTCATAGTTACTCGTCCCAATTGCTCACCCAGTCTGCCATTTTTTCTTACTGCGGCCAGTCTGCCAGAGGCGATATGTCACTAGTTGTGTATCATAAAAGAGTGATCCTTTCTCCTCCCAGGGGTTATTCGAGATATCTTAATCGAAACCCTAGTAACGAGGCATTGGCTACCTTAAGAGAGTCATAGTTATTCGTCCCAATTGCTCACCCAGTCTGCCATTTTTTCTTACTGCGGCCAGTCTGCCAGAAGCGATATGTCACTAGTTGTGTATCATAAAAGAGTGATCGTTACTCCTCCCAGGGGTTATTCGAGATATCTTAATCGAAACCCTAGTAACGAGGCATTGGCTACCTTAAGAGTGTCATAGATACTCGTCCCAATTGCTCACCCAGTCTGCCATTTTTTCTTACTGCGGCCAGTCTGCCAGAAGCGATATGTCACTAGTTGTGTACCATAAAAGAGTGATCGTTACTCCTCCCAGGGGTTATTCGAGATATCTTAATCGAAACCCTAGTAACGAGGCATTGGCTACCTTAAGAGAGTCATAGTTACTCGTCTTAATTGCTCACCCAGTCTGCCATTTTTTCTTACTGCGGCCAGTCTGCCAGAAGTGATATGTCACTAGTTGTGTATCATAAAAGAGTGATCGTTTCTCCTCCCAGGGGATATTCGAGATATCTTAATCGAAACCCTAGTAACGAGGCATTGGCTACCTTAAGAGAGTCACAGTTACTCGTCCCAATTGCTCACCCAGTCTGCCATTTTTTCTTACTGCGGCCAGTCTGCCAGAAGCGATATGTCACTAGTTGTGTATCATAAAAGTGTGATCGTTTCTCCTCCCAGGGGTTATTCGAGATATCTTAATCGAAACCCTAGTAACGAGGCATTGGCTACCTTAAGAGAGTCATAGTTACTCGTCCCAATTGCTCACCGAGTCTGACATTTTTTCTTACAGCGGCCAGTCTGCCAGAAGCGATTTGTCACTAGTTGTGTATCATAAAAGAGTGATCCTTTCTCCTCCCAGGGGTTATTCGAGATATCTTAATCAAAACCCTAGTAACGAGGCATTGGCTACCCTAAGAGAGTCATAGTTACTCGTCCCAATTGCTCACCAAGTCTGCCACTTTTTCATTCTGCGGCCAGTCTGCCAGAAGCGAAATGTCACTAGTTGTGTATCATAAAAGAGTGATCGTTACTCCTCCCAGGGGTTATTCGAGATATCTTAATCGAAACCCTAGTAACGAGGCATTGGCTACCTTAAGAGAGTCATAGTTACTCGTCCCAATTGCTCACCGAGTCTGAAAGCCAGTCTGCCAGAAGCGATATGTCACTAGTTGTGTATCATAAAAGAGTGATCGTTACTCCTCCCAGGGGTTATTCGAGATATCTTAATCGAAACCTTAGTAACGAAGCATTGGCTACCTTAAGAGAGTCATAGTTACTCGTCCCAATTGCTCACCGAGTCTGACATTTTTTCTTACTGCGGCCAGTCTGCCAGAACTGATATGTCACTAGTTGTGTATCATAAAAGAGTGATCCTTTCTCCTCCCAGGGGTTATTCGAGATATCTTAATCGAAACCCTAGTAACGAGGCATTGGCTACCTTAAGAGAGTCATAGTTACTCGTCCCAATTGCTCACCCACTCTGCCATTTTTTCTTACTGCGGCCAGTCTGCCAGAAGCGATATGTCACTAGTTGTGTATCATAAAAGAGTGATCGTTACTCCTCCCAGGGGTTATTCGAGATATCTTAATCGAAACCCTAGTAACGAGGTATTGGCTACCTTAAGATAGTCATAGTTACTCGTCCCAATTGCTCACCCAGTCTGCCATTTTTTCTTACTGCGGCCAGTCTGCCAGAAGCGATATGTCACTAGTTGTGTATCATAAAAGAGTGATCGTTTCTCCTCCCAGGGGTTATTCGAGATATCTTAATCGAAACCCTAGTAACGAGGCATTGGCTACCTTAAGAGTGTCATAGTTACTCGTCCCAATTGCTCAACGAGTCTGACATTTTTTCTTACAGCGGCCAGTCTGCCAGAAGCGATATGTCACTAGTTGTGTATCATAAAAGAGTGATCGTTACTCCTCCCAGGGGATATTCGAGATATCTTAATCGAAACCCTAGTAACGAGGCATTGGCTACCTAAAGGGAGTCATAGCTCCTCCTCCCAATTGCTCACCCAGTCTGCCATTTTTTCTTACTGCGGCCAGTCTGCCAGAAGCTATATGTCACTAGTTGTGTATCATAAAAGAGTGATCGTTACTCCTCCCAGGGGTTATTCGAGATATCTTAATCGAAACCCTAGTAACGAGGCATTGGTTACCTTAAGAGAGTCATAGTTACTCGTCCCAATTGCTCACCCAGTCTGCCATTTTTTCTTACTGCGGCCAGTCTGCCAGAAGCGATATGTCACTAGTTGTGTATCATAAAAGAGTGATCCTTTCTCCTCCCAGGGGTTATTCGAGATATCTTAATCGAAACCCTAGTAACGAGGCATTGGCTACCTTAAGAGAGTCATAGTTATTCGTCCCAATTGCTCACCCAGTCTGCCATTTCTTCTTACTGCGGCCAGTCTGCCAGAAGCGATATGTCACTAGTTGTGTATCATAAAAGAGTGATCCTTTCTCCTCCCAGGGGTTAATCGAGATATCTTAATCGAAACCCTAGTAACAAGGCATTGGCTACCTTAAGAGAGTCATAGTTAATCGTCCCAATTACTCACCCAGTCTGCCATTTTTTCTTACTGCGGCCAGTCTGCCAGAAGCGATATGTCACTAGTTGTGTATCATAAAAGAGTGATCGTTACTCCTCCCAGGGGTTATTCGAGATATCTTAATCGAAACCCTAGTAACGAGGCATTGGCTACCTTAAGAGAGTCATAGTTACTCGTCCCAATTGCTCACCGAGTCTGACATTTTTTCCTACTGCGGCCAGTCTGCCAGAACCGATATGTCACTAGTTGTGTATCATAAAAGAGTGATCGTTTCTCCTCCCAGGGGTTATTCGAGATATCTTAATCGAAACCCTAGTAACGAGGTATTGGCTAACTTAAGAGAGTCAAAGCTACTCGTCCCAATTGCTCACCCAGTCTGCCATTTTTTCTTACTGCGGCCAGTCTGCCAGAATCTATATGTCACTAGTTATGTATCATAAAAGAGTGATCGTTACTCCTCCCAGGGGTTATTCGAGATATCTTAATCGAAACACTAGTAACGAGGCATTGGCTACCTTAAGAGAGTCATAGTTACTCGTCCCAATTGCTCACCCAGTCTGCCATTTTTTCTTACTGCGGCCAGTCTGCCAGAAGCGATATGTCACTAGTTGTGTATCATAAAAGAGTGATCGTTTCTCCTCCCAGGGGTTATTCGAGATATCTTAATCGAAACCCTAGTACCGAGGCATTGGCTACCTTAAGAGAGTCATAGCTACTCGTCCCAATTGCTCACCCAGTCTGCCATTTTATCTTACTGCGGCCAGTCTGCCAGAAGCTATATGTCACTAGTTGTGTATCATAAAAGAGTGATCGTTACTCCTCCCAGGGGTTATTCGAGATATCTTAATCGAAACCCTAGTAACGAGGCATTGGCTACCTTAAGAGAGTCATAGTTACTCGTCCCAATTGCTCACCCAGTCTGCCATTTTTTCTTACTGCGGCCAGTCTGCCAGAGGCGATATGTCACTAGTTGTGTATCATAAGAGAGTGATCCTTTCTCCTCCCAGGGGTTATTCGAGATATCTTAATCGAAACCCTAGTAACGAGGCATTGGCTACCTTAAGAGAGTCATAGTTATTCGTCCCAATTGCTCACCCAGTCTGCCATTTTTTCTTACTGCGGCCAGTCTGCCAGAAGCGATATGTCACTAGTTGTGTATCATAAAAGAGTGATCGTTTCTCCTCCCAGGGGTTATTCGAGATATCTTAATCGAAACCCTAGTAACGAGGTTTTGGCTAACTTAAGAGAGTCAAAGCTACTCGTCCCAATTGCTCACCCAGTCTGCCATTTTGTTCTTACTGCGGCCAGTCTGCCAGAAGCTATATGTCACTAGTTATGTATCATAAAAGAGTGATCGTTACTCCTCCCAGGGGTTATTCGAGATATCTTAATCGAAACACTAGTAACGAGGCATTGGCTACCTTAAGAGAGTCATAGTTACTCGTCCCAATTGCTCACCCAGTCTGCCATTTTTTCTTACTGCGGCCAGTCTGCCAGAAGCGATATGTCACTAGTTGTGTATCATAAAAGAGTGATCGTTTCTCCTCCCAGGGGTTATTCGAGATATCTTAATCGAAACCCTAGTAACGAGGCATTGGCTACCTTAAGAGAGTCATAGCTACTCGTCCCAATTGCTCACCCAGTCTGCCATTTTTTCTTACTGCGGCCAGTCTGCCAGAAGCTATATGTCACTAGTTGTGTATCATAAAAGAGTGATCGTTACTCCTCCCAGGCGTTATTCGAGATATCTTAATCGAAACCCTAGTAACGAGGCATTGGCTACCTTAAGAGAGTCATAGTTACTCGTCCCAATTGCTCACCCAGTCTGCCATTTTTTCTTACTGCGGCCAGTCTGCCAGAGGCGATATGTCAGTAGTTGTGTATCATAAAAGAGTGATCCTTTCTCCTCCCAGGGGTTATTCGAGATATCTTAATCGAAACCCTAGTAACGAGGCATTGGCTACCTTAAGAGAGTCATAGTTATTTGTCCCAATTGCTCACCCAGTCTGCCATTTTTTTTTACTGCGGCCAGTCTGCCAGAAGCGATATGTCACTAGTTGTGTATCATAAAAGAGTGATCGTTACTCCTCCCAGGGGTTATTCGAGATATCTTAATCGAAACCCTAGTAACGAGGCATTGGCTACCTTAAGAGTGTCATAGTTACTCGTCCCAATTGCTCACCCAGTCTGCCATTTTTTCTTACTGCGGCCAGTCTCCCAGAAGCGATATGTCACTAGTTGTGTACCATAAAAGAGTGATCGTTACTCCTCCCAGGGGTTATTGGAGATATCTTAATCGAAACCCTAGTAACGAGGCATTGGCTACCTTAAGAGAGTCATAGTTACTCGTCCCAATTGCTCACCCAGTCTGCCATTTTTTCTTACTGCGGCCAGTCTGCCAGAAGCGATATGTCACTAGTTGTGTATCATAAAAGAGTGATCGTTTCTCCTCCCAGGGGATATTCGAGATATCTTAATCGAAACCCTAGTAACGAGGCATTGGCTACCTTAAGAGAGTCATAGTTACTCGTCCCAATTGCTCACCCAGTCTGCCATTTTTTCTTACTGCGGCCAGTCTGCCAGAAGCGATATGTCACTAGTTGTGTATCATAAGAGAGTGATCCTTTCTCCTCCCAGGGGTTATTCGAGATATCTTAATCGAAACCCTAGTAACGAGGCATTGGCTACCTTAAGAGAGTCATAGTTAGTCGTCCCAATTGCTCACCGAGTCTGACATTTTTTCTTACAGCGGCCAGTCTGCCAGAAGCGATATGTCACTAGTTGTGTATCATAAAAGAGTGATCCTTTCTCCTCCCAGGGGTTATTCGAGATATCTTAATCGAAACCCTAGTAACGAGGCATTGGCTACCTTAAGAGAGTCATAGATACTCGTCCCAATTGCTCACCCAGTCTGCCATTTTTTCTTACTGCGGCCAGTCTGCCAGAAGCGATATGTCTCTAGTTGTGTATCATAAAAGAGTGATCGTTACTCCTCCCAGGGGTTATTCGAGATATCTTAATCGAAACCCTAGTAACGAGGCATTGGCTACCTTAAGAGAGTCATAGTTACTCGTCCCAATTGCTCACCGAGTCTGACATTTTTTCTTACAGCGGCCAGTCTTCCAGAAGCGATATGTCACTAGTTGTGTATAATAAAAGAGTGATCCTTTCTCCTCCCAGGGGTTATTCGAGATATCTTAATCGAAACCCTAGTAACGAGGCATTGGCTACCTTAAGAGAGTCATAGTTACTCGTCCCAATTGCTCACCCAGTCTGCCATTTTTTCTTACTGCGGCCAGTCTGCCAGAAGCGATATGTCACTAGTTGTGTATCATAAAAGAGTGATCGTTACTCCTCCCAGGGGTTATTCGAGATATCTTAATCGAAACCCTAGTAACGAGGTATTGGCTACCTTAAGAGAGTCATAGTTACTCGTCCCAATTGCTCACCCAGTCTGCCATTTTTTCTTACTGCGGCCAGTCTGCCAGAAGCGATATGTCACTAGTTGTGTATCATAAAAGAGTGATCCTTTCTCCTCCCAGGGGTTATTCGAGATATCTTAATCGAAACCCTAGTAACGAGGCATTGGCTACCTTAAGAGAGTCATAGTTAGTCGTCCCAATTGCTCACCCAGTCTGCCATATTTTCTAACTGCGGCCAGTCTGCCAGAAGCGATATGTCACTAGTTGTGTATCATAAAAGAGTGATCGTTCCTCCTCCTAGGGGTTATTCGAGATATCTTAATCGAAACCCTAGTAACGAGGCATTGGCTACCTTAAGAGAGTCATAGTTACTCGTCCCAATTGCTCACCCAGTCTGCCATTTTTTCTTACTGTGGCAAGTCTGCCAGAAGCGATATGTCACTAGTTGTGTATCATAAAAGAGTGATCGTTACTCCTCCCAGGGGTTATTCGAGATATCTTAATCGAAACCCTAGTAACGAGGCATTGGCTACCTTAAGTGAGTCATAGTTACTCGTCCCAAATGCTCACCGAGTCTGACATTTTTTCTTACTGCGGCCAGTCTGCCAGAACCGATATGTCACTAGTTGTGTATCATAAAAGAGTGATCGTTTCTCCTCCCAGTGGTTATTCGAGATATCTTAATCGAAACCCTAGTAACGAGGTATTGGCTAACTTAAGAGAGTCAAAGCTACTCGTCCCAATTGCTCACCCAGTCTGCCATATTTTCTTACTGCGGCCAGTCTGCCAGAAGCGATATGTCACTAGTTGTGTATCATAAAAGAGTGATCGTTTCTCCTCCCAGGGGTTATTCGAGATATCTTAATCGAAACCCTAGTAACGAGGCATTGGCTACCTTAAGAGAGTCATAGCTACTCGTCCCAATTGCTCACCCAGTCTGCCATTTTTTCTTACTGCGGCCAGTCTGCCAGAAGCTGTTTGTCACTAGTTGTGTATCATAAAAGAGTGATCGTTACTCCTCCCAGGGGTTATTCGAGATATCTTAATCGAAACCCTAGTAACGAGGCATTGGCTACCTTAAGAGAGTCATAGTAACTCGTCCCAATTGCTCAGCCAGTCTCCCATTTTTTCTTACTGCGGCCAGTCTGCCAGAAGCGATATGTCACTAGTTGTGTATCATAAAAGAGTGATCGTTTCTCCTCCCAGGGGTTATTCGAGATATCTTAATCGAAACCCTAGTAACGAGGCATTGGCTACCTTAAGAGAGTCATAGCTACTCGTCCCAATTGCTCACCCAGTCTGCCATTTTTTCTTACTGCGGCCAGTCTGCCAGAAGCTGTTTGTCACTAGTTGTGTATCATAAAAGAGTGATCGTTACTCCTCCCAGGGGTTATTCGAGATATCTTAATCGAAACCCTAGTAACGAGGCATTGGCTACCTGAAGAGAGTCATAGTTACTCGCCCAATTGCTCACCCAGTCTGCCATTTTTTCTTACTGCAGCCAGTCTGCCAGAGGCGATATGTCACTAGTTGTGTATCATAAAAGAGTGATCCTTTCTCCTCCCAGGGGTTATTCGAGATATCTTAATCGAAACCCTAGTAACGAGGCATTGGCTACCTTAAGAGAGTCATAGTTATTCGTCCCAATTGCTCACCCAGTCTGCCATTTTTTCTTACTGCGGCCAGTCTGCCAGAAGCGATATGTCACTAGTTGTGTATCATAAAAGAGTGATCGTTACTCCTCCCAGGGGTTATTCGAGATATCTTAATCGAAACCCTAGTAACGAGGCATTGGCTACCTTAAGAGTGTCATAGTTACTCGTCCCAATTGCTCACCCAGTCTGCCATTTTTTCTTACTGCGGCCAGTCTGCCAGAAGCGATATGTCACTAGTTGTGTACCATAAAAGAGTGATCGTTACTCCTCCCAGGGGTTATTCGAGATATCTTAATCGAAACCCTAGTAACGAGGCATTGGCTACCTTAAGAGAGTCATAGTTACTCGTCCCAATTGCTCACCCAGTCTGCCATTTTTTCTTACTGCGGCCAGTCTGCCAGAAGTGATATGTCACTAGTTGTGTATCATAAAAGAGTGATCGTTTCTCCTCCCAGGGGATATTCGAGATATCTTAATCGAAACCCTAGTAACGAGGCATTGGCTACCTTAAGAGAGTCATAGTTACTCGTCCCATTTGCTCACCCAGTCTGCCATTTTTTCTTACTGCGGCCAGTCTGCCAGAAGCGATATGTCACTAGTTGTGTATCATAAAAGAGTGATCATTTCTCCTCCCAGGGGTTATTCGAGATATCTTAATCGAAACCCTAGTAACGAGGCATTGGCTACCTTAAGAGAGTCATAGTTACTCGTCCCAATTGCTCACCGAGTCTGACATTTTTTCTTACAGCGGCCAGTCTGCCAGAAGCGATATGTCACTAGTTGTGTATCATAAAAGAGTGATCCTTTCTCCTCCCAGGGGTTATTCGAGATATCTTAATCGAAACCCTAGTAACGAGGCATTGGCTACCTTAAGAGAGTCTTAGTTACTCGTCCCAATTGCTCACCCAGTCTGCCATTATTTCTTACTGCGGCCAGTCTGCCAGAAGCGATATGTCACTAGTTGTGTATCATAAAAGAGTGATCGTTACTCCTCCCAGGGGTTATTCGAGATATCTTAATCGAAACCCTAGTAACGAGGCATTGGCTACCTTAAGAGAGTCATAGTTACTCGTCCCAATTGCTCACCGAGTCTGACATTTTTTCTTACAGCGGCCAGTCTGCCAGAAGCGATATGTCACTAGTTGTGTATCATAAAAGAGTGATCCTTTCTCCTCCCAGGGGTTATTCGAGATATCTTAATCGAAACCCTAGTAACGAGGCATTGGCTACCTTAAGAGAGTCATAGTTACTCGTCCCAATTGCTCACCCTGTCTGCCATTTTTTCTTACTGCGGCCAGTCTGCCAGAAGCGATATGTCACTAGTTGTGTATCATAAAAGAGTGATCGTTACTCCTCCCAGGGGTTATTCGAGATATCTTAATCGAAACCCTAGTAACGAGGTATTGGCTACCTTAAGAGAGTCATAGTTACTCGTCCTAATTGCTCACCCAGTCTGCCATTTTTTCTTACTGCGACCAGTCTGCCAGAAGCGATATGTCACTAGTTGTGTATCATAAAAGAGTGATCCTTTCTCCTCCCAGGGGTTATTCGAGATATCTTAATCGAAACCCTAGTAACGAGGCATTGGCTACCTTAAGAGAGTCATAGTTAGTCGTCCCAATTGCTCACCCAGTCTGCCATATTTTCTAACTGCGGCCAGTCTGCCAGAAGCGATATGTCACTAGTTGTGTATCATAAAAGAGTGATCGTTTCTCCTCCTAGGGGTTATTCGAGATATCTTAATCGAAACCCTAGTAACGAGGCATTGGCTACCTTAAGAGAGTCATAGTTACTCGTCCCAATTGCTCACCCAGTCTGCCATTTTTTCTTACTGTGGCAAGTCTGCCAGAAGCGATATGTCACTAGTTGTGTATCATAAAAGAGTGATCCTTTCTCCTCCCACCGGTTATTCGAGACATCTTAATCGAAACCCTAGTAACGAGGCATTGGCTACCTTAAGAGAGTCATAGCTATTCGTCCCAATTGCTCACCCAGTCTGCCATTTTTTCTTACTGCGGCCAGTCTGCCAGAAGCTATATGTCACTAGTTGTGTATCATAAAAGAGTGATGGTTACTCCTCCCAGGGGTTATTCGAGATATCTTAATCGAAACCCTAGTAACGAGGCATTGGCTACCTTATGAAAGTCATAGTTACTCTTCCCAATTGCTCACCCAGTCTGCCATTTTTTCTTACTGCGGCCAGTCTGCCAGAAGCGATATGTCACTAGTTGTGTATCATAAAAGAGTGATCGTTACTCCTCCCAGGGGTTATTCGAGATATCTTAATCGAAACCCTAGTAACGAGGCATTGGCTACCTTAAGAGAGTCATAGTTACTCGTCCCAATTGCTCACCCAGTCTGCCATTTCTTCTTACTGCGGCCAGTCTGCCAGAAGCGATATGTCACTAGTTGTGTATCATAAAAGAGTGATCGTTACTCCTCCCAGGGGTTATTCGAGATATCTTAATCGAAACCCTAGTAACGAGGCATTGGCTACCTTAAGAGAGTCATAGTTACTCGTCCCAATTGCTCACCCAGTTTGCCATTTTTTCTTACTGCGGCCAGTCTGCCAGAAGCGATATGTCACTAGTTGTGTATCATAAAAGAGTGATCGTTACTCCTCCCAGGGGTTATTCGAGATATCTTAATCGAAACCCTAGTAACGAGGCATTGGCTACCTTAAGAGAGTCATAGTTACTCGTCCCAATTGCTCACCCAGTCTGACATTTTTTCTTACTGCGGCCAGTCTGCCAGAAGCGATATGTCACTAGTTGTGTATCATAAAAGAGTGATCGTTACTCCTCCCAGGGGTTATTCGAGATATCTTAATCGAAACCTTAAGTAACGACGCATTGGCTACCTTAAGAGAGTCATAGTTACTCGTCCCAATTGCTCACCGAGTCTGACATTTTTTCTTACTGCGGCCAGTCTGCCAGAACTGATATGTCACTAGTTGTGTATCATAAAAGAGTGATCGTTACTCCTCCCCGGGGTTATTCGAGATATCTTAATCGAAACCCTAGTAACGAGGCATTGGCTACCTTAAGGGAGTCATAGTTACTCGTCCCAATTGCTCACCGAGTCTGACATTTTTTCTTACAGCGGCCAGTCTGCCAGAAGCGATATGTCACTAGTTGTGTATCATAAAAGAGTGATCGTTACTCCTCCCAGGGGTTATTCGAGATATCTTAATCGAAACCCTAGTAACGAGGTATTGGCTACCTTAAGAGAGTCATAGTTACTCGTCCCAATTGCTCACCCAGTCTGCCATTTTTTCTTACTGCGGCCAGTCTGCCAGAAGCGATATGTCACTAGTTGTGTATCATAAAAGAGTGATCCTTTCTCCTCCCAGGGGTTATTCGAGATATCTTAATCGAAACCCTAGTAACGAGGCATTGGCTACCTTAAGAGAGTCATAGTTAGTCGTCCCAATTGCTCACCCAGTCTGCCATATTTTCTAACTGCGGCCAGTCTGCCAGAAGCGATATGTCACTAGTTGTGTATCATAAAAGAGTGATCGTTCCTCCTCCTAGGGGTTATTCGAGATATCTTAATCGAAACCCTAGTAACGAGGCATTGGCTACCTTAAGAGAGTCATAGTTACTCGTCCCAATTGCTCACCCAGTCTGCCATTTTTTCTTACTGTGGCAAGTCTGCCAGAAGCGATATGTCACTAGTTGTGTATCATAAAAGAGTGATCGTTACTCCTCCCAGGGGTTATTCGAGATATCTTAATCGAAACCCTAGTAACGAGGCATTGGCTACCTTAAGTGAGTCATAGTTACTCGTCCCAAATGCTCACCGAGTCTGACATTTTTTCTTACTGCGGCCAGTCTGCCAGAACCGATATGTCACTAGTTGTGTATCATAAAAGAGTGATCGTTTCTCCTCCCAGTGGTTATTCGAGATATCTTAATCGAAACCCTAGTAACGAGGTATTGGCTAACTTAAGAGAGTCAAAGCTACTCGTCCCAATTGCTCACCCAGTCTGCCATATTTTCTTACTGCGGCCAGTCTGCCAGAAGCGATATGTCACTAGTTGTGTATCATAAAAGAGTGATCGTTTCTCCTCCCAGGGGTTATTCGAGATATCTTAATCGAAACCCTAGTAACGAGGCATTGGCTACCTTAAGAGAGTCATAGCTACTCGTCCCAATTGCTCACCCAGTCTGCCATTTTTTCTTACTGCAGCCAGTCTGCCAGAGGCGATATGTCACTAGTTGTGTATCATAAAAGAGTGATCCTTTCTCCTCCCAGGGGTTATTCGAGATATCTTAATCGAAACCCTAGTAACGAGGCATTGGCTACCTTAAGAGAGTCATAGTTATTCGTCCCAATTGCTCACCCAGTCTGCCATTTTTTCTTACTGCGGCCAGTCTGCCAGAAGCGATATGTCACTAGTTGTGTATCATAAAAGAGTGATCGTTACTCCTCCCAGGGGTTATTCGAGATATCTTAATCGAAACCCTAGTAACGAGGCATTGGCTACCTTAAGAGTGTCATAGTTACTCGTCCCAATTGCTCACCCAGTCTGCCATTTTTTCTTACTGCGGCCAGTCTGCCAGAAGCGATATGTCACTAGTTGTGTACCATAAAAGAGTGATCGTTACTCCTCCCAGGGGTTATTCGAGATATCTTAATCGAAACCCTAGTAACGAGGCATTGGCTACCTTAAGAGAGTCATAGTTACTCGTCCCAATTGCTCACCCAGTCTGCCATTTTTTCTTACTGCGGCCAGTCTGCCAGAAGTGATATGTCACTAGTTGTGTATCATAAAAGAGTGATCGTTTCTCCTCCCAGGGGATATTCGAGATATCTTAATCGAAACCCTAGTAACGAGGCATTGGCTACCTTAAGAGAGTCATAGTTACTCGTCCCATTTGCTCACCCAGTCTGCCATTTTTTCTTACTGCGGCCAGTCTGCCAGAAGCGATATGTCACTAGTTGTGTATCATAAAAGAGTGATCATTTCTCCTCCCAGGGGTTATTCGAGATATCTTAATCGAAACCCTAGTAACGAGGCATTGGCTACCTTAAGAGAGTCATAGTTACTCGTCCCAATTGCTCACCGAGTCTGACATTTTTTCTTACAGCGGCCAGTCTGCCAGAAGCGATATGTCACTAGTTGTGTATCATAAAAGAGTGATCCTTTCTCCTCCCAGGGGTTATTCGAGATATCTTAATCGAAACCCTAGTAACGAGGCATTGGCTACCTTAAGAGAGTCTTAGTTACTCGTCCCAATTGCTCACCCAGTCTGCCATTATTTCTTACTGCGGCCAGTCTGCCAGAAGCGATATGTCACTAGTTGTGTATCATAAAAGAGTGATCGTTACTCCTCCCAGGGGTTATTCGAGATATCTTAATCGAAACCCTAGTAACGAGGCATTGGCTACCTTAAGAGAGTCATAGTTACTCGTCCCAATTGCTCACCGAGTCTGACATTTTTTCTTACAGCGGCCAGTCTGCCAGAAGCGATATGTCACTAGTTGTGTATCATAAAAGAGTGATCCTTTCTCCTCCCAGGGGTTATTCGAGATATCTTAATCGAAACCCTAGTAACGAGGCATTGGCTACCTTAAGAGAGTCATAGTTACTCGTCCCAATTGCTCACCCTGTCTGCCATTTTTTCTTACTGCGGCCAGTCTGCCAGAAGCGATATGTCACTAGTTGTGTATCATAAAAGAGTGATCGTTACTCCTCCCAGGGGTTATTCGAGATATCTTAATCGAAACCCTAGTAACGAGGTATTGGCTACCTTAAGAGAGTCATAGTTACTCGTCCCAATTGCTCACCCAGTCTGCCATTTTTTCTTACTGCGACCAGTCTGCCAGAAGCGATATGTCACTAGTTGTGTATCATAAAAGAGTGATCCTTTCTCCTCCCAGGGGTTATTCGAGATATCTTAATCGAAACCCTAGTAACGAGGCATTGGCTACCTTAAGAGAGTCATAGTTAGTCGTCCCAATTGCTCACCCAGTCTGCCATATTTTCTTACTGCGGCCAGTCTGCCAGAAGCGATATGTCACTAGTTGTGTATCATAAAAGAGTGATCGTTTCTCCTCCCAGGGGTTATTCGAGATATCTTAATCGAAACCCTAGTAACGAGGCATTGGCTACCTTAAGAGAGTCATAGCTACTCGTCCCAATTGCTCACCCAGTCTGCCATTTTTTCTTACTGCGGCCAGTCTGCCAGAAGCTGTTTGTCACTAGTTGTGTATCATAAAAGAGTGATCGTTACTCCTCCCAGGGGTTATTCGAGATATCTTAATCGAAACCCTAGTAACGAGGCATTGGCTACCTGAAGAGAGTCATAGTTACTCGCCCAATTGCTCACCCAGTCTGCCATTTTTTCTTACTGCAGCCAGTCTGCCAGAGGCGATATGTCACTAGTTGTGTATCATAAAAGAGTGATCCTTTCTCCTCCCAGGGGTTATTCGAGATATCTTAATCGAAACCCTAGTAACGAGGCATTGGCTACCTTAAGAGAGTCATAGTTATTCGTCCCAATTGCTCACCCAGTCTGCCATTTTTTCTTACTGCGGCCAGTCTGCCAGAAGCGATATGTCACTAGTTGTGTATCATAAAAGAGTGATCGTTACTCCTCCCAGGGGTTATTCGAGATATCTTAATCGAAACCCTAGTAACGAGGCATTGGCTACCTTAAGAGTGTCATAGTTACTCGTCCCAATTGCTCACCCAGTCTGCCATTTTTTCTTACTGCGGCCAGTCTGCCAGAAGCGATATGTCACTAGTTGTGTACCATAAAAGAGTGATCGTTACTCCTCCCAGGGGTTATTCGAGATATCTTAATCGAAACCCTAGTAACGAGGCATTGGCTACCTTAAGAGAGTCATAGTTACTCGTCCCAATTGCTCACCCAGTCTGCCATTTTTTCTTACTGCGGCCAGTCTGCCAGAAGTGATATGTCACTAGTTGTGTATCATAAAAGAGTGATCGTTTCTCCTCCCAGGGGATATTCGAGATATCTTAATCGAAACCCTAGTAACGAGGCATTGGCTACCTTAAGAGAGTCATAGTTACTCGTCCCATTTGCTCACCCAGTCTGCCATTTTTTCTTACTGCGGCCAGTCTGCCAGAAGCGATATGTCACTAGTTGTGTATCATAAAAGAGTGATCATTTCTCCTCCCAGGGGTTATTCGAGATATCTTAATCGAAACCCTAGTAACGAGGCATTGGCTACCTTAAGAGAGTCATAGTTACTCGTCCCAATTGCTCACCGAGTCTGACATTTTTTCTTACAGCGGCCAGTCTGCCAGAAGCGATATGTCACTAGTTGTGTATCATAAAAGAGTGATCCTTTCTCCTCCCAGGGGTTATTCGAGATATCTTAATCGAAACCCTAGTAACGAGGCATTGGCTACCTTAAGAGAGTCTTAGTTACTCGTCCCAATTGCTCACCCAGTCTGCCATTATTTCTTACTGCGGCCAGTCTGCCAGAAGCGATATGTCACTAGTTGTGTATCATAAAAGAGTGATCGTTACTCCTCCCAGGGGTTATTCGAGATATCTTAATCGAAACCCTAGTAACGAGGCATTGGCTACCTTAAGAGAGTCATAGTTACTCGTCCCAATTGCTCACCGAGTCTGACATTTTTTCTTACAGCGGCCAGTCTGCCAGAAGCGATATGTCACTAGTTGTGTATCATAAAAGAGTGATCCTTTCTCCTCCCAGGGGTTATTCGAGATATCTTAATCGAAACCCTAGTAACGAGGCATTGGCTACCTTAAGAGAGTCATAGTTACTCGTCCCAATTGCTCACCCTGTCTGCCATTTTTTCTTACTGCGGCCAGTCTGCCAGAAGCGATATGTCACTAGTTGTGTATCATAAAAGAGTGATCGTTACTCCTCCCAGGGGTTATTCGAGATATCTTAATCGAAACCCTAGTAACGAGGTATTGGCTACCTTAAGAGAGTCATAGTTACTCGTCCCAATTGCTCACCCAGTCTGCCATTTTTTCTTACTGCGACCAGTCTGCCAGAAGCGATATGTCACTAGTTGTGTATCATAAAAGAGTGATCCTTTCTCCTCCCAGGGGTTATTCGAGATATCTTAATCGAAACCCTAGTAACGAGGCATTGGCTACCTTAAGAGAGTCATAGTTAGTCGTCCCAATTGCTCACCCAGTCTGCCATATTTTCTAACTGCGGCCAGTCTGCCAGAAGCGATATGTCACTAGTTGTGTATCATAAAAGAGTGATCGTTTCTCCTCCTAGGGGTTATTCGAGATATCTTAATCGAAACCCTAGTAACGAGGCATTGGCTACCTTAAGAGAGTCATAGTTACTCGTCCCAATTGCTCACCCAGTCTGCCATTTTTTCTTACTGTGGCAAGTCTGCCAGAAGCGATATGTCACTAGTTGTGTATCATAAAAGAGTGATCCTTTCTCCTCCCACCGGTTATTCGAGACATCTTAATCGAAACCCTAGTAACGAGGCATTGGCTACCTTAAGAGAGTCATAGCTATTCGTCCCAATTGCTCACCCAGTCTGCCATTTTTTCTTACTGCGGCCAGTCTGCCAGAAGCTATATGTCACTAGTTGTGTATCATAAAAGAGTGATGGTTACTCCTCCCAGGGGTTATTCGAGATATCTTAATCGAAACCCTAGTAACGAGGCATTGGCTACCTTATGAAAGTCATAGTTACTCTTCCCAATTGCTCACCCAGTCTGCCATTTTTTCTTACTGCGGCCAGTCTGCCAGAAGCGATATGTCACTAGTTGTGTATCATAAAAGAGTGATCGTTACTCCTCCCAGGGGTTATTCGAGATATCTTAATCGAAACCCTAGTAACGAGGCATTGGCTACCTTAAGAGAGTCATAGTTACTCGTCCCAATTGCTCACCCAGTCTGCCATTTCTTCTTACTGCGGCCAGTCTGCCAGAAGCGATATGTCACTAGTTGTGTATCATAAAAGAGTGATCGTTACTCCTCCCAGGGGTTATTCGAGATATCTTAATCGAAACCCTAGTAACGAGGCATTGGCTACCTTAAGAGAGTCATAGTTACTCGTCCCAATTGCTCACCCAGTTTGCCATTTTTTCTTACTGCGGCCAGTCTGCCAGAAGCGATATGTCACTAGTTGTGTATCATAAAAGAGTGATCGTTACTCCTCCCAGGGGTTATTCGAGATATCTTAATCGAAACCCTAGTAACGAGGCATTGGCTACCTTAAGAGAGTCATAGTTACTCGTCCCAATTGCTCACCCAGTCTGACATTTTTTCTTACTGCGGCCAGTCTGCCAGAAGCGATATGTCACTAGTTGTGTATCATAAAAGAGTGATCGTTACTCCTCCCAGGGGTTATTCGAGATATCTTAATCGAAACCTTAAGTAACGACGCATTGGCTACCTTAAGAGAGTCATAGTTACTCGTCCCAATTGCTCACCGAGTCTGACATTTTTTCTTACTGCGGCCAGTCTGCCAGAACTGATATGTCACTAGTTGTGTATCATAAAAGAGTGATCGTTACTCCTCCCCGGGGTTATTCGAGATATCTTAATCGAAACCCTAGTAACGAGGCATTGGCTACCTTAAGGGAGTCATAGTTACTCGTCCCAATTGCTCACCGAGTCTGACATTTTTTCTTACAGCGGCCAGTCTGCCAGATGCGATATGTCACTAGTTGTGTATCATAAAAGAGTGATCGTTTCTCCTCCCAGGGGTTATTCGAGATATCTTAATCGAAACCCTAGTAACGAGGCATTTGCTACCTTAAGAGAGTCATAGCTACTCGTCCCAATTGCTCACCCAGTCTGCCATTTCTTCTTACTGCGGCCAGTCTGCCAGAAGCTATATGTCACTAGTTGTGTATCATAAAAGAGTGATCGTTACTCCTCCCAGGGGTTATTCGAGATATCTTAATCGAAACCCTAGTAACGAGGCATTGGCTACCTTAAGAGAGTCATAGTTACACGTCCCAATGGCTCACCCAGTCTGCCATTTTTTCTTACTGCGGCCAGTCTGCCAGAAGCGATATGTCACTAGTTGTGTATCATAAAAGAGTGATCGTTTCTCCTCCCAGGGGTTATTCGAGATATCTTAATCGAAACCCTAGTAACGAGGCATTGGCTACCTTAAGAGAGTCATAGCTACTCGTCCCAATTGCTCACCCAGTCTGCCATTTTTTCTTACTGCGGCCAGTCTGCCAGAAGCTATTTGTCACTAGTTGTGTATCATAAAAGAGTGATCGTTACTCCTCCCAGGGGTTATTCGAGATATCTTAATCGAAACCCTAGTAACGAGGCATTGGCTACCTTAAGAGAGTCATAGTTACTCGTCCCAATTGCTCACCCAGTCTGCCATTTTTTCTTACTGCGGCCAGTCTGCCAGAACCGATATGTCACTAGTTGTGTATCATAAAAGAGTGATCCTTTCTCCTCCCAGGGGTTATTCGAGATATCTTAATCGAAACCCTAGTAACGAGGCATTGGCTACCTTAAGAGAGTCATAGTTATTCGTCCCAATTGCTCACCCAGTCTGCCATTTTTTCTTACTGCGGCCAGTCTGCCAGAAGCGATATGTCACTAGTTGTGTATCATAAAAGAGTGATCGTTACTCCTCCCAGGGTTGTTCGAGATATCTTAATCGAAACCCTAGTAACGAGGCATTGGCTACCTTAAGAGTGTCATAGTTACTCGTCCCAATTGCTCACCGAGTCTGCCATTTTTTCTTACTCTGGCCAGTCTGCCAGAAGCGATATGTCACTAGTTGTGTACCATAAAAGAGTGATCGTTACTCCTCCCAGGGGTTATTCGAGATATCTTAATCGAAACCCTAGTAACGAGGCATTGGCTACCTTAAGAGAGTCATAGTTACTCGTCCCAATTGCTCACCCAGTCTGCCATTTTTTCTTACTGCGGCCAGTCTGCCAGAAGTGATATGTCACTAGTTGTGTATCATAAAAGAGTGATCGTTTCTCCTCCCAGGGGATATTCGAGATATCTTAATCGAAACCCTAGTAACGAGGCATTGGCTACCTTAAGAGAGTCATAGTTACTCGTCCCAATTGCTCACCCAGTCTGCCATTTTTTCTTACTGCGGCCAGTCTGCCAGAAGCGATATGTCACTAATTGTGTATCATAAAAGAGTGATCCTTTCTCCTCCCAGGGGTTATTCGAGATATCTTAATCGAAACCCTAGTAACGAGGCATTGGCTACCTTAAGAGAGTCATAGTTACTCGTCCCAATTGCTCACCGAGTCTGACATTTTTTCTTACAGCGGCCAGTCTGCCAGAACCGATATGTCACTAGTTGTGTATCATAAAAGAGTGATCCTTTCTCCTCCCAGGGGTTATTCGAGATATCTTAATCGAAACCCTAGTAACGAGGTATTGGCTACCTTAAGAGAGTCTTAGTTACTCGTCCCAATTGCTCACCCAGTCTGCCATTTTTTCTTACTGCGGCCAGTCTGCCAGAAGCGATATGTCACTAGTTGTGTATCATAAAAGAGTGATCGTTACTCCTCCCAGGGGTTGTTCGAGATATCTTAATCGAAACCCTAGTAACGAGGCATTGGCTACCTTAAGAGAGTCATAGTTACTCGTCCCAATTGCTCACCGAGTCTGACATTTTTTCTTACAGCGGCCAGTCTGCCAGAAGCGATATGTCACTAGTTGTGTATCATAAAAGAGTGATCCTTTCTCCTCCCAGGGGTTATTCGAGATATCTTAATCGAAACCCTAGTAACGAGGCATTGGCTACCTTAAGAGAGTCATAGTTACTCGTCCCAATTGCTCACCCAGTCTGCCATTTTTTCTTACTGCGGCCAGTCTGCCAGAAGCGATATGTCACTAGTTGTGTATCATAAAAGAGTGATCGTTACTCCTCCCAAGGGTTATTCGAGATATCTTAATCGAAACCCTAGTAACGAGGTATTGGCTACCTTAAGAGAGTCGTAGTTACTCGTCCCAATTGCTCACCCAGTCTGCCATTTTTTCTTACTGCGGCCAGTCTGCCAGAAGCGATATGTCACTAGTTGTGTATCATAAAAGAGTGATCCTTTCTCCTCCCAGGGGTTATTCGAGATATCTTAATCGAAACCCTAGTAACGAGGCATTGGCTAACTTAAGAGAGTCATAGTTAGTCGTCCCAATTGCTCACCCAGTCTGCCATATTTTCTAACTGCGGCCAGTCTGCCAGAAGCGATATGTCACTAGTTGTGTATCATAAAAGAGTGATCGTTTCTCCTCCTAGGGGTTATTCGAGATATCTTAATCGAAACCCTAGTAACGAGGCATTGGCTACCTTAAGAGAGTCATAGTTACTCGTCCCAATTGCTCACCCAGTCTGCCATTTTTTCTTACTGTGGCAAGTCTGCCAGAAGCGATATGTCACTAGTTGTGTATCATAAAAGAGTGATCCTTTCTCCTCCCACCGGTTATTCGAGATATCTTAATCGAAACCCTAGTAACGAGGCATTGGCTACCTTAAGAGAGTCATAGCTATTCGTCCCAATTGCTCACCCAGTCTGCCATTTTTTCTTACTGCGGCCAGTCTGCCAGAAGCGATATGTCACTAGTTGTGTATCATAAAAGAGTGATCGTTTCTCCTCCCAGGGGTTATTCGAGATATCTTAATCGAAACCCTAGTAACGAGGCATTGGCTACCTTAAGAGAGTCATAGTTACTCGTCCCAATTGCTCACCCAGTCTGCCATTTCTTCTTACTGCGGCCAGTCTGCCAGAAGCGATATGTCACTAGTTGTGTATCATAAAAGAGTGATCGTTACTCCTCCCAGGGGTTATTCGAGATATCTTAATCCAAACCCTAGTAACGAGGCATTGGCTACCTTAAGAGAGTCATAGTTACTCGTCCCAATTGCTCACCGAGTCTGACATTTTTTCTTACAGCGGCCAGTCTGCCAGATGCGATATGTCACTAGTTGTGTATCATAAAAGAGTGATCGTTTCTCCTCCCAGGGGTTATTCGAGATATCTTAATCGAAACCCTAGTAACGAGGCATTTGCTACCTTAAGAGAGTCATAGCTACTCGTCCCAATTGCTCACCCAGTCTGCCATTTTTTCTTACTGCAGCCAGTCTGCCAGAAGCTATATGTCACTAGTTGTGTATCATAAAAGAGTGATCGTTACTCCTCCCAGGGGTTATTCGAGATATCTTAATCGAAACCCTAGTAACGAGGCATTGGCTACCTTAAGAGAGTCATAGTTACACGTCCCAATGGCTCACCCAGTCTGCCATTTTTTCTTACTGCGGCCAGTCTGCCAGAAGCGATATGTCACTAGTTGTGTATCATAAAAGAGTGATCGTTTCTCCTCCCAGGGGTTATTCGAGATATCTTAATCGAAACCCTAGTAACGAGGCATTGGCTACCTTAAGAGAGTCATAGCTACTCGTCCCAATTGCTCACCCAGTCTGCCATTTCTTCTTACTGCGGCCAGTCTGCCAGAAGCGATATGTCACTAGTTGTGTATCATAAAAGAGTGATCGTTACTCCTCCCAGGGGTTATTCGAGATATCTTAATCCAAACCCTAGTAACGAGGCATTGGCTACCTTAAGAGAGTCATAGTTACTCGTCCCAATTGCTCACCCAGTCTGCCATTTTTTCTTACTGCGGCCAGTCTGCCAGAGGCGATATGTCACTAGTTGTGTATCATAAAAGAGTGATCCTTTCTCCTCCCAGGGGTTATTCGAGATATCTTAATCGAAACCCTAGTAACGAGGCATTGGCTACCTTAAGAGAGTCATAGTTATTCGTCCCAATTGCTCACCCAGTCTGCCATTTTTTCTTACTGCGGCCAGTCTGCCAGAAGCGATATGTCACTAGTTGTGTATCATAAAAGAGTGATCGTTACTCCTCCCAGGGGTTGTTCGAGATATCTTAATCGAAACCCTAGTAACGAGGCATTGGCTACCTTAAGAGTGTCATAGTTACTCGTACCAATTGCTCACCCAGTCTGCCATTTTTTCTTACTGCGGCCAGTCTGCCAGAAGCGATATGTCACTAGTTGTGTACCATAAAAGAGTGATCGTTACTCCTCCCAGGGGTTATTCGAGATATCTTAATCGAAACCCTAGTAACGAGGCATTGGCTACCTTAAGAGAGTCATAGTTACTCGTCCCAATTGCTCACCCAGTCTGCCATTTTTTCTTACTGCGGCCAGTCTGCCAGAAGTGATATGTCACTAGTTGTGTATCATAAAAGAGTGATCGTTTCTCCTCCCAGGGGATATTCGAGATATCTTAATCGAAACCCTAGTAACGAGGCATTGGCTACCTTAAGAGAGTCATAGTTACTCGTCCCAATTGCTCACCCAGTCTGCCATTTTTTCTTACTGCGGCCAGTCTGCCAGAAGCGATATGTCACTAGTTGTGTATCATAAAAGAGTGATCGTTACTCCTCCCAGGGGTTATTCGAGATATCTTAATCGAAACCCTAGTAACGAGGCATTGGCTACCTTAAGAGAGTCATAGTTACTCGTCCCATTTGCTCACCGAGTCTGACATTTTTTCTTACAGCGGCCAGTCTGCCAGAAGCTATTTGTCACTAGTTGTGTATCATAAAAGAGTGATCGTTACTCCTCCCAGGGGTTATTCGAGATATCTTAATCGAAACCCTAGTAACGAGGCATTGGCTACCTTAAGAGAGTCATAGTTACTCGTCCCAATTGCTCACCCAGTCTGCCATTTTTTCTTACTGCGGCCAGTCTGCCAGAAGCGATATGTCACTAGTTGTGTATCATAAAAGAGTGATCCTTTCTCCTCCCAGGGGTTATTCGAGATATCTTAATCGAAACCCTAGTAACGAGGCATTGGCTAACTTAAGAGAGTCATAGTTAGTCGTCCCAATTGCTCACCCAGTCTGCCATATTTTCTAACTGCGGCCAGTCTGCCAGAAGCGATATGTCACTAGTTGTGTATCATAAAAGAGTGATCGTTTCTCCTCCTAGGGGTTATTCGAGATATCTTAATCGAAACCCTAGTAACGAGGCATTGGCTACCTTAAGAGAGTCATAGTTACTCGTCCCAATTGCTCACCCAGTCTGCCATTTTTTCTTACTGTGGCAAGTCTGCCAGAAGCGATATGTCACTAGTTGTGTATCATAAAAGAGTGATCCTTTCTCCTCCCACCGGTTATTCGAGATATCTTAATCGAAACCCTAGTAACGAGGCATTGGCTACCTTAAGAGAGTCATAGCTATTCGTCCCAATTGCTCACCCAGTCTGCCATTTTTTCTTACTGCGGCCAGTCTGCCAGAAGCGATATGTCACTAGTTGTGTATCATAAAAGAGTGATCGTTACTCCTCCCAGGGGTTATTCGAGATATCTTAATCGAAACCCTAGTAACGAGGCATTGGCTACCTTAAGAGAGTCATAGTTACTCGTCCCAATTGCTCACCCAGTCTGCCATTTCTTCTTACTGCGGCCAGTCTGCCAGAAGCGATATGTCACTAGTTGTGTATCATAAAAGAGTGATCGTTACTCCTCCCAGGGGTTATTCGAGATATCTTAATCCAAACCCTAGTAACGAGGCATTGGCTACCTTAAGAGAGTCATAGTTACTCGTCCCAATTGCTCACCGAGTCTGACATTTTTTCTTACAGCGGCCAGTCTGCCAGATGCGATATGTCACTAGTTGTGTATCATAAAAGAGTGATCGTTTCTCCTCCCAGGGGTTATTCGAGATATCTTAATCGAAACCCTAGTAACGAGGCATTTGCTACCTTAAGAGAGTCATAGCTACTCGTCCCAATTGCTCACCCAGTCTGCCATTTTTTCTTACTGCGGCCAGTCTGCCAGAAGCTATATGTCACTAGTTGTGTATCATAAAAGAGTGATCGTTACTCCTCCCAGGGGTTATTCGAGATATCTTAATCGAAACCCTAGTAACGAGGCATTGGCTACCTTAAGAGAGTCATAGTTACACGTCCCAATGGCTCACCCAGTCTGCCATTTTTTCTTACTGCGGCCAGTGTGCCAGAAGCGATATGTCACTAGTTGTGTATCATAAAAGAGTGATCGTTTCTCCTCCCAGGGGTTATTCAAGATATCTTAATCGAAACCCTAGTAACGAGGCATTGGCTACCTTAAGAGAGTCATAGCTACTCGTCCCAATTGCTCACCCAGTCTGCCATTTTTTCTTACTGCGGCCAGTCTGCCAGAAGCTATTTGTCACTAGTTGTGTATCATAAAAGAGTGATCGTTACTCCTCCCAGGGGTTATTCGAGATATCTTAATCGAAACCCTAGTAACGAGGCATTGGCTACCTTAAGAGGGTCATAGTTACTCGTCCCAATTGCTCACCCAGTCTGCCATTTTTTCTTACTGCGGCCAGTCTGCCAGAGGCGATATGTCACTAGTTGTGTATCATAAAAGAGTGATCCTTTCTCCTCCCAGGGGTTATTCGAGATATCTTAATCGAAACCCTAGTAACGAGGCATTGGCTACCTTAAGAGAGTCATAGTTATTCGTCCCAATTGCTCACCCAGTCTGCCATTTTTTCTTACTGCGGCCAGTCTGCCAGAAGCGATATGTCACTAGTTGTGTATCATAAAAGAGTGATCGTTACTCCTCCCAGGGGTTGTTCGAGATATCTTAATCGAAACCCTAGTAACGAGGCATTGGCTACCTTAAGAGTGTCATAGTTACTCGTCCCAATTGCTCACCCAGTCTGCCATTTTTTCTTACTGCGGCCAGTCTGCCAGAAGCGATATGTCACTAGTTGTGTACCATAAAAGAGTGATCGTTACTCCTCCCAGGGGTTATTCGAGATATCTTAATCGAAACCCTAGTAACGAGGCATTGGCTACCTTAAGAGAGTCATAGTTACTCGTCCCAATTGCTCACCCAGTCTGCCATTTTTTCTTACTGCGGCCAGTCTGCCAGAAGTGATATGTCACTAGTTGTGTATCATAAAAGAGTGATCGTTTCTCCTCCCAGAGGATATTCGAGATATCTTAATCGAAACCCTAGTAACGAGGCATTGGCTACCTTAAGAGAGTCATAGTTACTCGTCCCAATTGCTCACCCAGTCTGCCATTTTTTCTTACTGCGGCCAGTCTGCCAGAAGCGATATGTCACTAGTTGTGTATCATAAAAGAGTGATCCTTTCTCCTCCCAGGGGTTATTCGAGATATCTTAATCGAAACCCTAGTAACGAGGCATTGGCTACCTTAAGAGAGTCATAGTTACTCGTCCCAATTGCTCACCGAGTCTGACATTTTTTCTTACAGCGGCCAGTCTGCCAGAACCGATATGTCACTAGTTGTGTATCATAAAAGAGTGATCCTTTCTCCTCCCAGGGGTTATTCGAGATATCTTAATCGAAACCCTAGTAACGAGGTATTGGCTACCTTAAGAGAGTCTTAGTTAATCGTCCCAATTGCTCACCCAGTCTGCCATTTTTTCTTACTGCGGCCAGTCTGCCAGAAGCGATATGTCACTATTTGTGTATCATAAAAGAGTGATCGTTACTCCTCCCAGGGGTTATTCGAGATATCTTAATCGAAACCCTAGTAACGAGCCATTGGCTACCTTAAGAGAGTCATAGTTACTCGTCCCAATTGCTCACCGAGTCTGACATTTTTTCTTACAGCGGCCAGTCTGCCAGAAGCGATATGTCACTAGTTGTGTATCATAAAAGAGTGATCCTTTCTCCTCCCAGGGGTTATTCGAGATATCTTAATCGAAACCCTAGTAACGAGGCATTGGCTACCTTAAGAGAGTCATAGTTACTCGTCCCAATTGCTCACCCAGTCTGCCATTTTTTCTTACTGCGGCCAGTCTGCCAGAAGCGATATGTCACTAGTTGTGTATCATAAAAGAGTGATCGTTACTCCTCCCAGGGGTTATTCGAGATATCTTAATCCAAACCCTAGTAACGAGGCATTGGCTACCTTAAGAGAGTCATAGTTACTCGTCCCAATTGCTCACCGAGTCTGACATTTTTTCTTACAGCGGCCAGTCTGCCAGATGCGATATGTCACTAGTTGTGTATCATAAAAGAGTGATCGTTTCTCCTCCCAGGGGTTATTCGAGATATCTTAATCGAAACCCTAGTAACGAGGCATTTGCTACCTTAAGAGAGTCATAGCTACTCGTCCCAATTGCTCACCCAGTCTGCCATTTTTTCTTACTGCGGCCAGTCTGCCAGAAGCGATATGTCACTAGTTGTGTACCATAAAAGAGTGATCGTTACTCCTCCCAGGGGTTATTCGAGATATCTTAATCGAAACCCTAGTAACGAGGCATTGGCTACCTTAAGAGAGTCATAGTTACTCGTCCCAATTGCTCACCCAGTCTGCCATTTTTTCTTACTGCGGCCAGTCTGCCAGAAGTGATATGTCACTAGTTGTGTATCATAAAAGAGTGATCGTTTCTCCTCCCAGAGGATATTCGAGATATCTTAATCGAAACCCTAGTAACGAGGCATTGGCTACCTTAAGAGAGTCATAGTTACTCGTCCCAATTGCTCACCCAGTCTGCCATTTTTTCTTACTGCGGCCAGTCTGCCAGAAGCGATATGTCACTAGTTGTGTATCATAAAAGAGTGATCCTTTCTCCTCCCAGGGGTTATTCGAGATATCTTAATCGAAACCCTAGTAACGAGGCATTGGCTACCTTAAGAGAGTCATAGTTACTCGTCCCAATTGCTCACCGAGTCTGACATTTTTTCTTACAGCGGCCAGTCTGCCAGAACCGATATGTCACTAGTTGTGTATCATAAAAGAGTGATCCTTTCTCCTCCCAGGGGTTATTCGAGATATCTTAATCGAAACCCTAGTAACGAGGTATTGGCTACCTTAAGAGAGTCTTAGTTAATCGTCCCAATTGCTCACCCAGTCTGCCATTTTTTCTTACTGCGGCCAGTCTGCCAGAAGCGATATGTCACTATTTGTGTATCATAAAAGAGTGATCGTTACTCCTCCCAGGGGTTATTCGAGATATCTTAATCGAAACCCTAGTAACGAGCCATTGGCTACCTTAAGAGAGTCATAGTTACTCGTCCCAATTGCTCACCGAGTCTGACATTTTTTCTTACAGCGGCCAGTCTGCCAGAAGCGATATGTCACTAGTTGTGTATCATAAAAGAGTGATCCTTTCTCCTCCCAGGGGTTATTCGAGATATCTTAATCGAAACCCTAGTAACGAGGCATTGGCTACCTTAAGAGAGTCATAGTTACTCGTCCCAATTGCTCACCCAGTCTGCCATTTTTTCTTACTGCGGCCAGTCTGCCAGAAGCGATATGTCACTAGTTGTGTATCATAAAAGAGTGATCGTTACTCCTCCCAGGGGTTATTCGAGATATCTTAATCCAAACCCTAGTAACGAGGCATTGGCTACCTTAAGAGAGTCATAGTTACTCGTCCCAATTGCTCACCGAGTCTGACATTTTTTCTTACAGCGGCCAGTCTGCCAGATGCGATATGTCACTAGTTGTGTATCATAAAAGAGTGATCGTTTCTCCTCCCAGGGGTTATTCGAGATATCTTAATCGAAACCCTAGTAACGAGGCATTTGCTACCTTAAGAGAGTCATAGCTACTCGTCCCAATTGCTCACCCAGTCTGCCATTTTTTCTTACTGCGGCCAGTCTGCCAGAAGCTATATGTCACTAGTTGTGTATCATAAAAGAGTGATCGTTACTCCTCCCAGGGGTTATTCGAGATATCTTAATCGAAACCCTAGTAACGAGGCATTGGCTACCTTAAGAGAGTCATAGTTACACGTCCCAATGGCTCACCCAGTCTGCCATTTTTTCTTACTGCGGCCAGTCTGCCAGAAGCGATATGTCACTAGTTGTGTATCATAAAAGAGTGATCGTTTCTCCTCCCAGGGGTTATTCGAGATATCTTAATCGAAACCCTAGTAACGAGGCATTGGCTACCTTAAGAGAGTCATAGCTACTCGTCCCAATTGCTCACCCAGTCTGCCATTTCTTCTTACTGCGGCCAGTCTGCCAGAAGCGATATGTCACTAGTTGTGTATCATAAAAGAGTGATCGTTACTCCTCCCAGGGGTTATTCGAGATATCTTAATCCAAACCCTAGTAACGAGGCATTGGCTACCTTAAGAGAGTCATAGTTACTCGTCCCAATTGCTCACCCAGTCTGCCATTTTTTCTTACTGCGGCCAGTCTGCCAGAGGCGATATGTCACTAGTTGTGTATCATAAAAGAGTGATCCTTTCTCCTCCCAGGGGTTATTCGAGATATCTTAATCGAAACCCTAGTAACGAGGCATTGGCTACCTTAAGAGAGTCATAGTTATTCGTCCCAATTGCTCACCCAGTCTGCCATTTTTTCTTACTGCGGCCAGTCTGCCAGAAGCGATATGTCACTAGTTGTGTATCATAAAAGAGTGATCGTTACTCCTCCCAGGGGTTGTTCGAGATATCTTAATCGAAACCCTAGTAACGAGGCATTGGCTACCTTAAGAGTGTCATAGTTACTCGTACCAATTGCTCACCCAGTCTGCCATTTTTTCTTACTGCGGCCAGTCTGCCAGAAGCGATATGTCACTAGTTGTGTACCATAAAAGAGTGATCGTTACTCCTCCCAGGGGTTATTCGAGATATCTTAATCGAAACCCTAGTAACGAGGCATTGGCTACCTTAAGAGAGTCATAGTTACTCGTCCCAATTGCTCACCCAGTCTGCCATTTTTTCTTACTGCGGCCAGTCTGCCAGAAGTGATATGTCACTAGTTGTGTATCATAAAAGAGTGATCGTTTCTCCTCCCAGGGGATATTCGAGATATCTTAATCGAAACCCTAGTAACGAGGCATTGGCTACCTTAAGAGAGTCATAGTTACTCGTCCCAATTGCTCACCCAGTCTGCCATTTTTTCTTACTGCGGCCAGTCTGCCAGAAGCGATATGTCACTAGTTGTGTATCATAAAAGAGTGATCGTTACTCCTCCCAGGGGTTATTCGAGATATCTTAATCGAAACCCTAGTAACGAGGCATTGGCTACCTTAAGAGAGTCATAGTTACTCGTCCCAATTGCTCACCGAGTCTGACATTTTTTCTTACAGCGGCCAGTCTGCCAGAAGCTATTTGTCACTAGTTGTGTATCATAAAAGAGTGATCGTTACTCCTCCCAGGGGTTATTCGAGATATCTTAATCGAAACAATAGTAACGAGGCATTGGCTACCTTAAGAGAGTCATAGTTACTCGTCCCAATTGCTCACCCAGTCTGCCATTTTTTCTTACTGCGGCCAGTCTGCCAGAAGCGATATGTCACTAGTTGTGTATCATAAAAGAGTGATCCTTTCTCCTCCCAGGGGTTATTCGAGATATCTTAATCGAAACCCTAGTAACGAGGCATTGGCTAACTTAAGAGAGTCATAGTTAGTCGTCCCAATTGCTCACCCAGTCTGCCATATTTTCTAACTGCGGCCAGTCTGCCAGAAGCGATATGTCACTAGTTGTGTATCATAAAAGAGTGATCGTTTCTCCTCCTAGGGGTTATTCGAGATATCTTAATCGAAACCCTAGTAACGAGGCATTGGCTACCTTAAGAGAGTCATAGTTACTCGTCCCAATTGCTCACCCAGTCTGCCATTTTTTCTTACTGTGGCAAGTCTGCCAGAAGCGATATGTCACTAGTTGTGTATCATAAAAGAGTGATCCTTTCTCCTCCCACCGGTTATTCGAGATATCTTAATCGAAACCCTAGTAACGAGGCATTGGCTACCTTAAGAGAGTCATAGATATTCGTCCCAATTGCTCACCCAGTCTGCCATTTTTTCTTACTGCGGCCAGTCTGCCAGAAGCGATATGTCACTAGTTGTGTATCATAAAAGAGTGATCGTTACTCCTCCCAGGGGTTATTCGAGATATCTTAATCGAAACCCTAGTAACGAGGCATTGGCTACCTTAAGAGAGTCATAGTTACTCGTCCCAATTGCTCACCCAGTCTGCCATTTCTTCTTACTGCGGCCAGTCTGCCAGAAGCGATATGTCACTAGTTGTGTATCATAAAAGAGTGATCGTTACTCCTCCCAGGGGTTATTCGAGATATCTTAATCCAAACCCTAGTAACGAGGCATTGGCTACCTTAAGAGAGTCATAGTTACTCGTCCCAATTGCTCACCGAGTCTGACATTTTTTCTTACAGCGGCCAGTCTGCCAGATGCGATATGTCACTAGTTGTGTATCATAAAAGAGTGATCGTTTCTCCTCCCAGGGGTTATTCGAGATATCTTAATCGAAACCCTAGTAACGAGGCATTTGCTACCTTAAGAGAGTCATAGCTACTCGTCCCAATTGCTCACCCAGTCTGCCATTTTTTCTTACTGCGGCCAGTCTGCCAGAAGCTATATGTCACTAGTTGTGTATCATAAAAGAGTGATCGTTACTCCTCCCAGGGGTTATTCGAGATATCTTAATCGAAACCCTAGTAACGAGGCATTGGCTACCTTAAGAGAGTCATAGTTACACGTCCCAATGGCTCACCCAGTCTGCCATTTTTTCTTACTGCGGCCAGTGTGCCAGAAGCGATATGTCACTAGTTGTGTATCATAAAAGAGTGATCGTTTCTCCTCCCAGGGGTTATTCGAGATATCTTAATCGAAACCCTAGTAACGAGGCATTGGCTACCTTAAGAGAGTCATAGCTACTCGTCCCAATTGCTCACCCAGTCTGCCATTTTTTCTTACTGCGGCCAGTCTGCCAGAAGCTATTTGTCACTAGTTGTGTATCATAAAAGAGTGATCGTTACTCCTCCCAGGGGTTATTCGAGATATCTTAATCGAAACCCTAGTAACGAGGCATTGGCTACCTTAAGAGGGTCATAGTTACTCGTCCCAATTGCTCACCCAGTCTGCCATTTTTTCTTACTGCGGCCAGTCTGCCAGAGGCGATATGTCACTAGTTGTGTATCATAAAAGAGTGATCCTTTCTCCTCCCAGGGGTTATTCGAGATATCTTAATCGAAACCCTAGTAACGAGGCATTGGCTACCTTAAGAGAGTCATAGTTATTCGTCCCAATTGCTCACCCAGTCTGCCATTTTTTCTTACTGCGGCCAGTCTGCCAGAAGCGATATGTCACTAGTTGTGTATCATAAAAGAGTGATCGTTACTCCTCCCAGGGGTTGTTCGAGATATCTTAATCGAAACCCTAGTAACGAGGCATTGGCTACCTTAAGAGTGTCATAGTTACTCGTCCCAATTGCTCACCCAGTCTGCCATTTTTTCTTACTGCGGCCAGTCTGCCAGAAGCGATATGTCACTAGTTGTGTACCATAAAAGAGTGATCGTTACTCCTCCCAGGGGTTATTCGAGATATCTTAATCGAAACCCTAGTAACGAGGCATTGGCTACCTTAAGAGAGTCATAGTTACTCGTCCCAATTGCTCACCCAGTCTGCCATTTTTTCTTACTGCGGCCAGTCTGCCAGAAGTGATATGTCACTAGTTGTGTATCATAAAAGAGTGATCGTTTCTCCTCCCAGAGGATATTCGAGATATCTTAATCGAAACCCTAGTAACGAGGCATTGGCTACCTTAAGAGAGTCATAGTTACTCGTCCCAATTGCTCACCCAGTCTGCCATTTTTTCTTACTGCGGCCAGTCTGCCAGAAGCGATATGTCACTAGTTGTGTATCATAAAAGAGTGATCCTTTCTCCTCCCAGGGGTTATTCGAGATATCTTAATCGAAACCCTAGTAACGAGGCATTGGCTACCTTAAGAGAGTCATAGTTACTCGTCCCAATTGCTCACCGAGTCTGACATTTTTTCTTACAGCGGCCAGTCTGCCAGAACCGATATGTCACTAGTTGTGTATCATAAAAGAGTGATCCTTTCTCCTCCCAGGGGTTATTCGAGATATCTTAATCGAAACCCTAGTAACGAGGTATTGGCTACCTTAAGAGAGTCTTAGTTACTCGTCCCAATTGCTCACCGAGTCTGACATTTTTTCTTACTGCGGCCAGTCTGCCAGAAGCGATATGTCACTATTTGTGTATCATAAAAGAGTGATCGTTACTCCTCCCAGGGGTTATTCGAGATATCTTAATCGAAACCCTAGTAACGAGCCATTGGCTACCTTAAGAGAGTCATAGTTACTCGTCCCAATTGCTCACCGAGTCTGACATTTTTTCTTACAGCGGCCAGTCTGCCAGAAGCGATATGTCACTAGTTGTGTATCATAAAAGAGTGATCCTTTCTCCTCCCAGGGGTTATTCGAGATATCTTAATCGAAACCCTAGTAACGAGGCATTGGCTACCTTAAGAGAGTCATAGTTACTCGTCCCAATTGCTCACCCAGTCTGCCATTTTTTCTTACTGCGGCCAGTCTGCCAGAAGCGATATGTCACTAGTTGTGTATCATAAAAGAGTGATCGTTACTCCTCCCAGGGGTTATTCGAGATATCTTAATCGAAACCCTAGTAACGAGGTATTGGCTACCTTAAGAGAGTCATAGTTACTCGTCCCAATTGCTCACCCAGTCTGCCATTTTTTCTTACTGCGGCCAGTCTGCCAGAAGCGATATGTCACTAGTTGTGTATCATAAAAGAGTGATCCTTTCTCCTCCCAGGGGTTATTCGAGATATCTTAATCGAAACCCTAGTAACGAGGCATTGGCTAACTTAAGAGAGTCATAGTTAGTCGTCCCAATTGCTCACCCAGTCTGCCATATTTTCTAACTGCGGCCAGTCTGCCAGAAGCGATATGTCACTAGTTGTGTATCATAAAAGAGTGATCGTTTCTCCTCCTAGGGGTTATTCGAGATATCTTAATCGAAACCCTAGTAACGAGGCATTGGCTACCTTAAGAGAGTCATAGTTAATCGTCCCAATTGCTCACCCAGTCTGCCATTTTTTCTTACTGTGGCAAGTCTGCCAGAAGCGATATGTCACTAGTTGTGTATCATAAAAGAGTGATCCTTTCTCCTCCCACCGGTTATTCGAGATATCTTAATCGAAACCCTAGTAACGAGGCATTGGCTACCTTAAGAGAGTCATAGCTATTCGTCCCAATTGCTCACCCAGTCTGCCATTTTTTCTTACTGCGGCCAGTCTGCCAGAAGCTATATGTCACTAGTTGTGTATCATAAAAGAGTGATCGTTACTCCTCCCAGGGGTTATTCGAGATATCTTAATCGAAACCCTAGTAACGAGGCATTGGCTACCTTATGAGAGTCATAGTTACTCGTCCCAATTGCTCACCCAGTCTGCCATTTTTTCTTACTGCGGCCAGTCTGCCAGAAGCGATATGTCACTAGTTGTGTATCATAAAAGAGTGATCGTTACTCCTCCCAGGGGTTATTCGAGATATCTTAATCGAAACCCTAGTAACGAGGCATTGGCTACCTTAAGAGAGTCATAGTTACTCGTCCCAATTGCTCACCCAGTCTGCCATTTCTTCTTACTGCGGCCAGTCTGCCAGAAGCGATATGTCACTAGTTGTGTATCATAAAAGAGTGATCGTTACTCCTCCCAGGGGTTATTCGAGATATCTTAATCCAAACCCTAGTAACGAGGCATTGGCTACCTTAAGAGAGTCATAGTTACTCGTCCCAATTGCTCACCCAGTCTGCCATTTTTTCTTACTGCGGCCAGTCTGCCAGAAGCGATATGTCACTAGTTGTGTATCATAAAAGAGTGATCGTTACTCCTCCCAGGGGTTATTCGAGATATCTTAATCGAAACCCTAGTAACGAGGCATTGGCTACCTTAAGAGAGTCATAGGTACTCGTCCCAATTGCTCACCCAGTCTGCCATTTTTTCTTACTGCGGCCAGTCTGCCAGAAGTGATATGTCACTAGTTGTGTATCATAAAAGAGTGATCGTTACTCCTCCCAGGGGTTATTCGAGATATCTTAATCGAAACCTTAGTAACGACGCATTGGCTACCTTAAGATAGTCATAGTTACTCGTCCCAATTGCTCACCGAGTCTGACATTTTTTCTTACTGCGGCCAGTCTGCCAGAACTGATATGTCACTAGTTGTGTATCATAAAAGAGTGATCGTTACTCCTCCCCGGGGTTATTCGAGATATCTTAATCGAAACCCTAGTAACGAGGCATTGGCTACCTTAAGGGAGTCATAGTTACTCGTCCCAATTGCTCACCGAGTCTGACATTTTTTCTTACAGCGGCCAGTATGCCAGAAGCGATATGTCACTAGTTGTGTATCATAAAAGAGTGATCGTTTCTCCTCCCAGGGGTTATTCGAGATATCTTAATCGAAACCCTAGTAACGAGGCATTGGCTACCTTAAGAGAGTCATAGTTACTCGTCCCAATTGCTCACCCAGTCTGCCATTTTTTCTTACTGCGGCCAGTCTGCCAGAAGCGATATGTCACTAGTTGTGTATCATAAAAGAGTGATCGTTACTCCTCCCAGGGGTTATTCGAGATATCTTAATCGAAACCCTAGTAACGAGGTATTGGCTACCTTAAGAGAGTCATAGTTACTCGTCCCAATTGCTCACCCAGTCTGCCATTTTTTCTTACTGCGGCCAGTCTGCCAGAAGCGATATGTCACTAGTTGTGTATCATAAAAGAGTGATCCTTTCTCCTCCCAGGGGTTATTCGAGATATCTTAATCGAAACCCTAGTAACGAGGCATTGGCTAACTTAAGAGAGTCATAGTTAGTCGTCACAATTGCTCACCCAGTCTGCCATATTTTCTAACTGCGGCCAGTCTGCCAGAAGCGATATGTCACTAGTTGTGTATCATAAAAGAGTGATCGTTTCTCCTCCTAGGGGTTATTCGAGATATCTTAATCGAAACCCTAGTAACGAGGCATTGGCTACCTTAAGAGAGTCATAGTTAATCGTCCCAATTGCTCACCCAGTCTGCCATTTTTTCTTACTGTGGCAAGTCTGCCAGAAGCGATATGTCACTAGTTGTGTATCATAAAAGAGTGATCCTTTCTCCTCCCACCGGTTATTCGAGATATCTTAATCGAAACCCTAGTAACGAGGCATTGGCTACCTTAAGAGAGTCATAGCTATTCGTCCCAATTGCTCACCCAGTCTGCCATTTTTTCTTACTGCGGCCAGTCTGCCAGAAGCTATATGTCACTAGTTGTGTATCATAAAAGAGTGATCGTTACTCCTCCCAGGGGTTATTCGAGATATCTTAATCGAAACCCTAGTAACGAGGCATTGGCTACCTTATGAGAGTCATAGTTACTCGTCCCAATTGCTCACCCAGTCTGCCATTTTTTCTTACTGCGGCCAGTCTGCCAGAAGCGATATGTCACTAGTTGTGTATCATAAAAGAGTGATCGTTACTCCTCCCAGGGGTTATTCGAGATATCTTAATCGAAACCCTAGTAACGAGGCATTGGCTACCTTAAGAGAGTCATAGTTACTCGTCCCAATTGCTCACCCAGTCTGCCATTTCTTCTTACTGCGGCCAGTCTGCCAGAAGCGATATGTCACTAGTTGTGTATCATAAAAGAGTGATCGTTACTCCTCCCAGGGGTTATTCGAGATATCTTAATCCAAACCCTAGTAACGAGGCATTGGCTACCTTAAGAGAGTCATAGTTACTCGTCCCAATTGCTCACCCAGTCTGCCATTTTTTCTTACTGCGGCCAGTCTGCCAGAAGCGATATGTCACTAGTTGTGTATCATAAAAGAGTGATCGTTACTCCTCCCAGGGGTTATTCGAGATATCTTAATCGAAACCCTAGTAACGAGGCATTGGCTACCTTAAGAGAGTCATAGTTACTCGTCCCAATTGCTCACCGAGTCTGAAAGCCAGTCTGCCAGAAGCGATATGTCACTAGTTGTGTATCATAAAAGAGTGATCGTTTCTCCTCCCAGGGGTTATTCGAGATATCTTAATCGAAACCCTAGTAACGAGGCATTGGCTACCTTAAGAGAGTCATAGTTACTCGTCCCAATTGCTCACCCAGTCTGCCATTTTTTCTTACTGCGGCCAGTCTGCCAGAAGCGATATGTCACTAGTTGTGTATCATAAAAGAGTGATCGTTACTCCTCCCAGGGATTATTCGAGATATCTTAATCGAAACCCTAGTAACGAGGCATTGGCTACCTTAAGGGAGTCATAGTTACTCGTCCCAATTGCTCACCGAGTCTGACATTTTTTCTTACAGCGGCCAGTCTGCCAGTAGCGATATGTCACTAGTTGTGTATCATAAAAGAGTGATCGTTTCTCCTCCCAGGGGTTATTCGAGATATCTTAATCGAAACCCTAGTAACGAGGCATTTGCTACCTTAAGAGAGTCATAGCTACTCGTCCCAATTGCTCACCCAGTCTGCCATTTTTTCTTACTGCGGCCAGTCTGCCAGAAGCTATATGTCACTAGTTGTGTATCATAAAAGAGTGATCGTTACTCCTCCCAGGGGTTATTCGAGATATCTTAATCGAAACCCTAGTAACGAGGCATTGGCTACCTTAAGAGAGTCATAGTTACACGTCCCAATGGCTCACCCAGTCTGCCATTTTTTCTTACTGCGGCCAGTCTGCCAGAAGCGATATGTCACTAGTTGTGTATCATAAAAGAGTGATCCTTTCTCCTCCCAGGGGTTATTCGAGATATCTTAATCAAAACCCTAGTAACGAGGCATTGGCTACCCTAAGGGAGTCATAGTTACTCGTCTCAATTGCTCACCAAGTCTGCCACTTTTTCTTTCTGCGGCCAGTCTGCCAGAAGCGATATGTCACTAGTTGTGTATCATAAAAGAGTGATCGTTACTCCTCCCAGGGGTTATTCGAGATATCTTAATCGAAACCCTAGTAACGAGGCATTGGCTACCTTAAGAGAGTCATAGTTACTCGTCCCAATTGCTCACCGAGTCTGAAAGCCAGTCTGCCAGAAGCGATATGTCACTAGTTGTGTATCATAAAAGAGTGATCGTTTCTCCTCCCAGGGGTTATTCGAGATATCTTAATCGAAACCCTAGTAACGAGGCATTGGCTACCTTAAGAGAGTCATAGTTACTCGTCCCAATTGCTCACCCAGTCTGCCATTTTTTCTTACAGCGGCCAGTCTGCCAGATGCGATATGTCACTAGTTGTGTATCATAAAAGAGTGATCCTTTATCCTCCCAGGGGTTATTCGAGATATCTTAATCGAAACCCTAGTAACGAGGCATTGGCTACCTTAAGAGAGTCATAGTTACTCGTCCCAATTGCTCACCCAGTCTGCCATTTTTCTTACTACGGCCAGTCTGCCAGAAGCGATATGTCACTAGTTGTGTATCATAAAAGAGTGATCGTTACTCCTCCCAGGGGTTATTCGAGATATCTTAATCGAAACCCTAGTAACGAGGTATTGGCTACCTAAGAGAGTCATAGTTACTCGTCCCAATTGCTCACCCAGTCTGCCATTTTTTCTTACTGCGGCCAGTCTGCCAGAAGCGATATGTCACTAGTTGTGTATCATAAAAGAGTGATCGTTTCCCCTCCCAGTGGTTATTCGAGATATCTTAATCGAAACCCTAGTAACGAGGCATTGGCTACCTTAAGAGAGTCATAGTTACTCGTCCCAATTGCTCACCCAGTCTGCCATTTTTTCTAACTGCGGACAGTCTGCCAGAAGCGATACGTCACTAGTTGTGTATCGTAAAAGAGTGATCGTTACTTCTCCCAGGGGTTATTCGAGATATCTTAATCGAAACCTTAGTAACGACGCATTGGCTACCTTAAGAGAGTCATAGTTACTCGTCCCAATTGCTCACTGAGTCTGACATTTTTTCTTACTGCGGCCAGTCTGCCAGAACTGATATGTCACTAGTTGTGTATCATAAAAGAGTGATCATTTCTCCTCCCAGGGGTTTTTCGAGATATCTTAATCGAAACCCTAGTAACGAGGCATTTGCTACCTTAAGAGAGTCATAGCTACTCGTCCCAATTGCTCACCCAGTCTGCCATTTTTTCTTACTGCGGCCAGTCTGCCAGAAGCTATATGTCACTAGTTGTGTATCATAAAAGAGTGATCGTTACTCCTCCCAGGGGTTATTCGAGATATCTTAATCGAAACCCTAGTAACGAGGCATTGGCTACCTTAAGAGAGTCATAGTTACTCGTCCCAATGGCTCACCCATTCTGCCATTTTTTCTTACTGCGGCCAGTCTGCCAGAAGCGATATGTCACTAGTTGTGTATCATAAAAGAGTGATCCTTTCTCCTCCCAGGGGTTATTCGAGATATCTTAATCAAAACCCTAGTAACGAGGCATTGGCTACCCTAAGAGAGTCATAGTTACTCGTCCCAATTGCTCACCAAGTCTGCCATTTTTTCTTTCTGCGGCCAGTCTGCCAGAAGCGATATGTCACTAGTTGTGTATCATAAAAGAGTGATCGTTACTCCTCCCAGGGGTTATTCGAGATATCTTAATCGAAACCCTAGTAACGAGGCATTGGCTACCTTAAGAGAGTCATAGTTACTCGTCCCAATTGCTCACCGAGTCTGACATTTTTTCTTACAGCGGCCAGTCTGCCAGAAGCGATATGTCACTAGTTGTGTATCATAAAAGAGTGATCGTTTCTCCTCCCAGGGGTTATTCGAGATATCTTAATCGAAACCCTAGTAACGAGGCATTGGCTACCTTAAGAGAGTCATAGTTACTCGTCCCAATTGCTCACCGAGTCTGACATTTTTTCTTACAGCGGCCAGTCTGCCAGAAGCGATATGTCACTAGTTGTGTATCATAAAAGAGTGATCCTTTCTCCTCCCAGGGGTTATTCGAGATATCTTAATCGAAACCCTAGTAACGAGGCATTGGCTACCTTAAGGGAGTCATAGTTACTCGTCCCAATTGCTCACCGAGTCTGACATTTTTTCTTACAGCGGCCAGTCTGCCAGAAGCGATATGTCACTAGTTGTGTATCATAAAAGAGTGATCGTTTCTCCTCCCAAGGGTTATTCGAGATATCTTAATCGAAACCCTAGTAACGAGGCATTGGCTACCTTATGAGAGTCATAGTTACTCGTCCCAATTGCTCACCGAGTCTGATATTTTTTCTTACAGCGGCCAGTCTGCCAGAAGCGATATGTCACTAGTTGTGTATCATAAAAGAGTGATCCTTTCTCCTCCCAGGGGTTATTCGAGATATCTTAATCGAAACCCTAGTAACGAGGCATTGGCTACCTTAAGAGAGTCATAGTTACTCGTCCCAATTGCTCACCCAGTCTGCCATTTTTTCTTACTGTGGCCAGTCTGCCAGAAGCTATATGTCACTAGTTGTGTATCATAAAAGAGTGATCGTTACTCCTCCCAGGGGTTATTCGAGATATCTTAATCGAAACCCTAGTAACGAGGCATTGGCTACCTTAAGAGAGTCATAGTTACACGTCCCAATGGCTCACCCAGTCTGCCATTTTTTCTTACTGCGGCCAGTCTGCCAGAAGCGATATGTCACTAGTTGTGTATCATAAAAGAGTGATCCTTTCTCCTCCCAGGGGTTATTCGAGATATCTTAATCAAAACCCTAGTAACGAGGCATTGGCTACCCTAAGAGAGTCATAGTTACTCGTCCCAATTGCTCACCAAGTCTGCCACTTTTTCTTTCTGCGGCCAGTCTGCCAGAAGCGATATGTCACTAGTTGTGTATCATAAAAGAGTGATCGTTACTCCTCCCAGGGGTTATTCGAGATATCTTAATCGAAACCCTAGTAACGAGGCATTGGCTACCTTAAGAGAGTCATAGTTACTCGTCCCAATTGCTCACCGAGTCTGAGAGCCAGTCTGCCAGAAGCGATATGTCACTAGTTGTGTATCATAAAAGAGTGATCGTTTCTCCTCCCAGGGGTTATTCGAGATATCTTAATCGAAACCCTAGTAACGAGGCATTGGCTACCTTAAGAGAGTCATAGTTACTCGTCCCAATTGCTCACACAGTCTGCCATTTTTTCTTACAGCGGCCAGTCTGCCAGAAGCGATATGTCACTAGTTGTGTATCATAAAAGAGTGATCCTTTCTCCTCCCAGGGGTTATTCGAGATATCTTAATCGAAACCCTAGTAACGAGGCATTGGCTACCTTAAGAGAGTCATAGTTACTCGTCCCAATTGCTCACCCAGTCTGCCATTTTTCTTACTGCGGCCAGTCTGCCAGAAGCGATATGTCACTAGTTGTGTAACATAAAAGAGTGATCGTTACTCCTCCCAGGGGTTATTCGAGATATCTTAATCGAAACCCTAGTAACGAGGTATTGGCTACCTTAAGAGAGTCATAGTTACTCGTCCCAATTGCTCACCCAGTCTGCCATTTTTTCTTACTGCGGCCAGTCTGCCAGAAGCGATATGTCACTAGTTGTGTATCATAAAAGAGTGATCGTTTCTCCTCCCAGTGGTTATTCGAGATATCTTAATCGAAACCCTAGTAACGAGGCATTGGCTACCTTAAGAGAGTCATAGTTAGTCGTCAAAATTGCTCACCAAGTCTGCCATTTTTTCTAACTGCGGACAGTCTGCCAGAAGCGATACGTCACTAGTTGTGTATCATAAAAGTGTGATCGTTACTCCTCCCAGGGGTTATTCGAAATATCTTAATCGAAACCCTAGTAACGAGGCATTGGATACCTTATGAGAGTCATAGTTACTCGTCCCAATTGCTCACCCAGTCTGCCATTTTTTCTTACTGCGGCCAGTCTGCCAGAAGCGATATGTCACTAGTTGTGTATCATAAAAGAGTGATCGTTACTCCTCCCAGGGGTTATTCGAGATATCTTAATCGAAACCCTAGTAACGAGGCATTGGCTACCTTAAGAGAGTCATAGTTACTCGTCCCAATTGCTCACCCAGTCTGCCATTTCTTCTTACTGCGGCCAGTCTGCCAGAAGCGATATGTCACTAGTTGTGTATCATAAAAGAGTGATCGTTACTCCTCCCAGGGGTTATTCGAGATATCTTAATCCAAACCCTAGTAACGAGGCATTGGCTACCTTAAGAGAGTCATAGTTACTCGTCCCAATTGCTCACCCAGTCTGCCATTTTTTCTTACTGCGGCCAGTCTGCCAGAAGCGATATGTCACTAGTTGTGTATCATAAAAGAGTGATCGTTACTCCTCCCAGGGGTTATTCGAGATATCTTAATCGAAACCCTAGTAACGAGGCATTGGCTACCTTAAGACAGTCATAGGTACTCGTCCCAATTGCTCACCCAGTCTGCCATTTTTTCTTACTGCGGCCAGTCTGCCAGAGGCGATATGTCACTAGTTGTGTATCATAAAAGAGTGATCGTTACTCCTCCCAGGGGTTATTCGAGATATCTTAATCGAAACCTTAGTAACGACGCATTGGCTACCTTAAGATAGTCATAGTTACTCGTCCCAATTGCTCACCGAGTCTGACATTTTTTCTTACTGCGGCCAGTCTGCCAGAACTGATATGTCACTAGTTGTGTATCATAAAAGAGTGATCGTTACTCCTCCCCGGGGTTATTCGAGATATCTTAATCGAAACCCTAGTAACGAGGCATTGGCTACCTTAAGGGAGTCATAGTTACTCGTCCCAATTGCTCACCGAGTCTGACATTTTTTCTTACAGCGGCCAGTCTGCCAGAAGCGATATGTCACTAGTTGTGTATCATAAAAGAGTGATCGTTTCTCCTCCCAGGGGTTATTCGAGAAATCTTAATCGAAACCCTAGTAACGAGGCATTTGCTACCTTAAGAGAGTCATAGCTACTCGTCCCAATTGCTCACCCAGTCTGCCATTTTTTCTTACTGCGGCCAGTCTGCCAGAAGCTATATGTCACTATTTGTGTATCATAAAAGAGTGATCGTTACTCCTCCCAGGGGTTATTCGAGATATCTTAATCGAAACCCTAGTAACGAGGCATTGGCTACCTTAAGAGAGTCATAGTTACACGTCCCAATGGCTCACCCAGTCTGCCATTTTTTCTTACTGTGGCCAGTCTGCCAGAAGCGATATGTCACTAGTTGTGTATCATAAAAGAGTGATCCTTTCTCCTCCCAGGGGTTATTCGAGATATCTTAATCAAAACCCTAGTAACGAGGCATTGGCTACCCTAAGAGAGTCATAGTTACTCGTCCCAATTGCACACCAAGTCTGCCACTTTTTCTTTCTGCGGCCAGTCTGCCAGAAGCGATATGTCACTAGTTGTGTATCATAAAAGAGTGATCGTTACTCCTCCCAGGGGTTATTCGAGATATCTTAATCGAAACCCTAGTAACGAGGCATTGGCTACCTTAAGAGAGTCATAGTTACTCGTCCCAATTGCTCACCGAGTCTGAAAGCCAGTCTGCCAGAAGCGATATGTCACTAGTTGTGTATCATAAAAGAGTGATCGTTTCTCCTCCCAGGGGTTATTCGAGATATCTTAATCGAAACCCTAGTAACGAGGCATTGGCTACCTTAAGAGAGTCATAGTTACTCGTCCCAATTGCTCACCCAGTCTGCCATTTTTTCTTACAGCGGCCAGTCTGCCAGAAGCGATATGTCACTAGTTGTGTATCATAAAAGAGTGATCCTTTCTCCTCCCAGGGGTTATTCGAGATATCTTAATCGAAACCCTAGTAACGAGGCATTGGCTACCTTAAGAGAGTCATAGTTACTCGTCCCAATTGCTCAACCAGTCTGCCATTTTTCTTACTGCGGCCAGTCTGCCAGAAGCGATATGTCACTAGTTGTGTATCATAAAAGAGTGATCGTTACTCCTCCCAGGGGTTATTCGAGATATCTTAATCGAAACCCTAGTAACGAGGTATTGGCTACCTAAGAGAGTCATAGTTACTCGTCCCAATTGCTCACCCAGTCTGCCATTTTTTCTTACTGCGGCCAGTCTGCCAGAAGCGATATGTCACTAGATGTGTATCATAAAAGAGTGATCGTTTCTCCTCCCAGTGGTTATTCGAGATATCTTAATCGAAACCCTAGTAACGAGGCATTGGCTACCTTAAGAGAGTCATAGTTACTCGTCCCAATTGCTCACCCAGTCTGCCATTTTTTCTAACTGCGGACAGTCTGCCAGAAGCGATACGTCACTAGTTGTGTATCATAAAAGAGTGATCGTTACTTCTCCCAGGGGTTATTCGAGATATCTTAATCGAAACCTTAGTAACGACGCATTGGCTACCTTAAGAGAGTCATAGTTACTCGTCCCAATTGCTCACTGAGTCTGACATTTTTTCTTACTGCGGCCAGTCTGCCAGAACTGATATGTCACTAGTTGTGTATCATAAAAGAGTGATCATTTCTCCTCCCAGGGGTTTTTCGAGATATCTTAATCGAAACCCTAGTAACGAGGCATTTGCTACCTTAAGAGAGTCATAGCTACTCGTCCCAATTGCTCACCCAGTCTGCCATTTTTTCTTACTGCGGCCAGTCTGCCAGAAGCTATATGTCACTAGTTGTGTATCATAAAAGAGTGATCGTTACTCCTCCCAGGGGTTATTCGAGATATCTTAATCGAAACCCTAGTAACGAGGCATTGGCTACCTTAAGAGAGTCATAGTTACTCGTCCCAATGGCTCACCCATTCTGCCATTTTTTCTTACTGCGGCCAGTCTGCCAGAAGCGATATGTCACTAGTTGTGTATCATAAAAGAGTGATCCTTTCTCCTCCCAGGGGTTATTCGAGATATCTTAATCAAAACCCTAGTAACGAGGCATTGGCTACCCTAAGAGAGTCATAGTTACTCGTCCCAATTGCTCACCAAGTCTGCCATTTTTTCTTTCTGCGGCCAGTCTGCCAGAAGCGATATGTCACTAGTTGTGTATCATAAAAGAGTGATCGTTACTCCTCCCAGGGGTTATTCGAGATATCTTAATCGAAACCCTAGTAACGGGGCATTGGCTACCTTAAGAGAGTCATAGTTACTCGTCCCAATTGCTCACCGAGTCTGACATTTTTTCTTACAGCGGCCAGTCTGCCAGAAGCGATATGTCACTAGTTGTGTATCATAAAAGAGTGATCGTTTCTCCTCCCAGGGGTTATTCGAGATATCTTAATCGAAACCCTAGTAACGAGGCATTGGCTACCTTAAGAGAGTCATAGTTACTCGTCCCAATTGCTCACCGAGTCTGACATTTTTTCTTACAGCGGCCAGTCTGCCAGAAGCGATATGTCACTAGTTGTGTATCATAAAAGAGTGATCCTTTCTCCTCCCAGGGGTTATTCGAGATATCTTAATCGAAACCCTAGTAACGAGGCATTGGCTACCTTAAGGGAGTTATAGTTACTCGTCCCAATTGCTCACCGAGTCTGACATTTTTTCTTACAGCGGCCAGTCTGCCAGAAGCCATATGTCACTAGTTGTGTATCATAAAAGAGTGATCGTTTCTCCTCCCAGGGGTTATTCGAGATATCTTAATCGAAACCCTAGTAACGAGGCATTGGCTACCTTATGAGAGTCATAGTTACTCGTCCCAATTGCTCACCGAGTCTGATATTTTTTCTTACAGCGGCCAGTCTGCCAGAAGCGATATGTCACTAGTTGTGTATCATAAAAGAGTGATCCTTTCTCCTCCCAGGGGTTATTCGAGATATCTTAATCGAAACCATAGTAACGAGGCATTGGCTACCTTAAGAGAGTCATAGTTACTCGTCCCAATTGCTCACCCAGTCTGCCATTTTTTCTTACTGTGGCCAGTCTGCCAGAAGCTATATGTCACTAGTTGTGTATCATAAAAGAGTGATCGTTACTCCTCCCAGGGGTTATTCGAGATATCTTAATCGAAACCCTAGTAACGAGGCATTGGCTACCTTAAGAGAGTCATAGTTACACGTCCCAATGGCTCACCCAGTCTGCCATTTTTTCTTACTGCACCCAGTCTGCCAGAAGCGATATGTCACTAGTTGTGTATCATAAAAGAGTGATCCTTTCTCCTCCCAGGGGTTATTCGAGATATCTTAATCAAAACCCTAGTAACGAGGCATTGGCTACCCTAAGAGAGTCATAGTTACTCGTCCCAATTGCTCACCAAGTCTGCCACTTTTTCTTTCTGCGGCCAGTCTGCCAGAAGCGATATGTCACTAGTTGTGTATCATAAAAGAGTGATCGTTACTCCTCCCAGGGGTTATTCGAGATATCTTAATCGAAATCCTAGTAACGAGGCATTGGCTACCTTAAAAGAGTCATAGTTACTCTTCCCAATTGCTCACCGAGTCTGAGAGCCAGTCTGCCAGAAGCGATATGTCACTAGTTGTGTATCATAAAAGAGTGATCGTTTCTCCTCCCAGGGGTTATTCGAGATATCTTAATCGAAACCCTAGTAACGAGGCATTGGCTACCTTAAGAGAGTCATAGTTACTCGTCCCAATTGCTCACCCAGTCTGCCATTTTTTCTTACAGCGGCCAGTCTGCCAGAAGCGATATGTCACTAGTTGTGTATCATAAAAGAGTGATCCTTTCTCCTCCCAGGGGTTGTTCGAGATATCTTAATCGAAACCCTAGTAACGAGGCATTGGCTAACTTAAGAGAGTCATAGTTACTCGTCCCAATTGCTCACCCAGTCTGCCATTTTTCTTACTGCGGCCAGTCTGCCAGAAGCGATATGTCACTAGTTGTGTATCATAAAAGAGTGATCGTTACTTCTCCCAGGGGTTATTCGAGATATCTTAATCGAAACCCTAGTAACGAGGTATTGGCTACCTTAGGAGAGTCATAGTTACTCGTCCCAATTGCTCACCCAGTCTGCCATTTTATCTTACTGCGGCCAGTCTGCCAGAAGCGATATGTCACTAGTTGTGTATCATAAAAGAGTGATCGTTTCTCCTCCCAGTGGTTATTCGAGATATCTTAATCGAAACCCTAGTAACGAGGCATTGGCTACCTTAAGAGAGTCATAGTTACTCGTCCCAATTGCTCACCCAGTCTGCCATTTTTTCTAACTGCGGACAGTCTGCCAGAAGCGATACGTCACTAGTTGTGTATCATAAAAGAGTGATCGTTACTCCTCCCAGGGGTTATTCGTGATATCTTAATCGAAACCCTAGTAACGAGGCATTGGCTAATTTAAGAGAGTCATAGTTACTCGTCCCAATTGCTCACCGAGTCTGACATTTTTTCTTACAGCGGCCAGTCTGGCAGAAGCGATATGTCACTAGTTGTGTATCATAAAAGAGTGATCGTTTCTCCTCCCAGGGGTTATTCGAGATATCTTAATCGAAACCCTAGTAACGAGGCATTGGCTACCTTAAGAGAGTCATAGTTACTCGTCCCAATTGCTCACCGAGTCTGACATTTTTTCTTACAGCGGCCAGTCTGCCAGAAGCGATATGTCACTAGTTGTGTATCATAAAAGAGTGATCCTTTCTCCTCCCAGGGGTTATTCGAGATATCTTAATCGAAACCCTAGTAACGAGGCATTGGCTACCTTAAGGGAGTCATAGTAACTCGTCCCAATTGCTCACCGAGTCTGACATTTTTTCTTACAGCGGCCAGTCTGCCAGAAGCGATGTGTCACTAGTTGTGTATCATAAAAGAGTGATCGTTTCTCCTCCCAGGGGTTATTCGAGATATCTTAATCGAAACCCTAGTAACGAGGCATTGGCTACCTTAAGAGAGTCATAGTTACTCGTCCCAATTGCTCACCGAGTCTGATATTTTTTCTTACAGCGGCCAGTCTGCCAGAAGCGATATGTCACTAGTTGTGTATCATAAAAGAGTGATCCTTTCTCCTCCCAGGGGTTATTCGAGATATCTTAATCGAAACCCTAGTAACGAGGCATTGGCTACCTAAAGAGAGTCATAGTTACTCGTCCCAATTGCTCACCCAGTCTGCCATTCTTTCTTACTGCGGCCAGTCTGCCAGAAGCGATATGTCACTAGTTGTGTATCATAAAAGAGTGATCGTTTCTCCTCCCAGGGGTTATTCGAGATATCTTAATCGAAACCCTAGTAACGAGGCATTGGCTACCTTAAGAGAGTCATAGTTACTCGTCCCAATTGCTCACCTAGTCTGCCATTTTTTCTAACTGCGGACAGTCTGCCAGAAGCGATACGTCACTAGTTGTGTATCATAAAAGAGTGATCGTTACCCCTCCCAGGGGTTATTCGAGATATCTTAATCGAAACCTTAGTAACGACGCATTGGCTACCTTAAGAGAGTCATAGTTACTCGTCCCAATTGCTCACCCAGTCTGCTATTTTTTCTTACTGCGGCCAGTCTGCCAGAAGCGATATGTCACTAGTTGTGTATCATAAAAGAGTGATCCTTTCTCCTCCCAGGGGTTATTCGAGATATCTTAATCGAAACCCTAGTAACGAGGCATTGGCTACCTTAAGAGAGTCATAGTTACTCGTCCCAATTGCTCACCGAGTCTGAAAGCCAGTCTGCCAGAATCGATATGTCACTAGTTGTGTATCATAAAAGAGTGATCGTTTCTCCTCCCAGGGGTTATTCGAGATATCTTAATCGAAACCCTAGTAACGAGGCATTGGCTACCTTAAGAGAGTCATAGCTACTCGTCCCAATTGCTCACCGAGTCTGACATTTTTTCTTACAGCGGCCAGTCTGCCAGAAGCGATATGTCACTAGTTGTGTATCATAAAAGAGTGATCGTTACTCCTCCCAGGGGTTATTCGAGATATCTTAATCGAAACGCTAGTAACGAGGCATTGGCTACCTTAAGAGAGTCATAGTTACTCGTCCCAATTGCTCACCGAGTCTGACATTTTTTCTTACAGCAGCCAGTCTGCCAGAAGCGATATGTCACTAGTTGTGTATCATAAAAGAGTGATCGTTTCTCCTCCCAGGGGTTATTCGAGATATCTTAATCGAAACCCTAGTAACGAGGCATTGGCTACCTTAAGAGAGTCATAGTTACTCGTCCCAATTGCTCACCGAGTCTGACATTTTTTCTTACAGCGGCCAGTCTGGCAGAAGCGATATGTCACTAGTTGTGTATCATAAAAGAGTGATCGTTTCTCCTCCCAGGGGTTATTCGAGATATCTTAATCGAAACCCTAGTAACGAGGCATTGGCTACCTTAAGAGAGTCATAGCTACTCGTCCCAATTGCTCACCCAGTCTGCCATTTTTCTTACTGCGGCCAGTCTGCCAGAAGCTATATGTCACTAGTTGTGTATCATAAAAGGGTGATCGTTACTCCTCCCAGGGGTTATTCGAGATATCTTAATCGAAACCCTAGTCACGAGGCATTGGCTACCTTAAGAGATCCATAGTTACTCGTCCCAATTGCTCACCCAGTCTGCCATTTTTTCTTACTGCGGCCAGTCTGCCAGAAGCGATATGTCACTAGTTGTGTATCATAAAAGAGTGATCGTTACTCCTCCCAGGGGTTATTCGAGATATCTTAATCGAAACCCTAGTAACGAGGCATTGGCTACCTTAAGAGAGTCATAGTTACTCGTCCCAATTGCTCACCCAGTCTGCCATTTTTTCTTACTGCGGCCAGTCTGCCAGAAGCTATATGTCACTAGTTGTGCATCATAAAAGAGTGATCGTTACTCCTCCCAGGGGTTATTCGAGATATCTTAATCGAAACCCTAGTAACGAGGCATTGGCTACCTTAAGGGAGTCATAGTTACTCGTCCCAATTGCTCACCCAGTCTGCCATTTTTTCTTACAGCGGAAAAGTCTGCCAGAAGCGATATGTCACTAGTTGTGTATCATAAAAGAGTGATCGTTACTCCTCCCAGGGGTTATTCGAGATATCTTAATCGAAACGCTAGTAACGAGGCATTGGCTACCTTAAGAGAGTCATAGTTACTCGTCCCAATTGCTCACCGAGTCTGACATGTTTTCTTACAGCAGCCAGTCTGCCAGAAGCGATATGTCACTAGTTGTGTATCATAAAAGAGTGATCGTTTCTCCTCCCAGGGGTTATTCGAGATATCTTAATCGAAACCCTAGTAACGAGGCATTGGCTACCTTAAGAGAGTCATAGTTACTCGTCCCAATTGCTCACCGAGTCTGACATTTTTTCTTACAGCGGCCAGTCTGCCAGAAGCGATATGTCACTAGTTGTGTATCATAAAAGAGTGATCCTTTCTCCTCCCAGGGGTTATTCGAGATATCTTAATCGAAACCCTAGTAACGAGGCATTGACTACCTTAAGAGAGTCATAGTTACTCGTCCCAATTGCTCACCCAGTCTGCCATTACACACGCGAGACAGATGTCTGCCAGAAGCGATATGTCACTAGTTGTGTATCATAAAAGAGTGATCGTTACTCCCTCCCAGGGGTTTATTCGAGATATCTTAATCGAAACCCTAGTAACAAGGTATTGGCTACCTTAAGAGAGTCATAGTTACTCGTCCCAATTGCTCACCCAGTCTGCCATTTTTTCTTACTGCGGCCAGTCTGCCAGAAGCGATATGTCACTAGTTGTGTATCATAAAAGAGTGAACGTTTCTCCTCCCAGGGGTTATTCGAGATATCTTAATCGAAACCCTAGTAACGAGGAATTGGCTACCTTAAGAGAGTCATAGTTACTCGTCCCAATTGCTCACCTAGTCTGCCATTTTTTCTAACTGCGGACAGTCTGCCAGAAGCGATACGTCACTAGTTGTGTATCATAAAAGAGTGATCGTTACTCCTCCCAGGGGTTATTCGAGATATCTTAATCGAAACCTTAGTAACGACGCATTGGCTACCTTAAGAGAGTCATAGTTACTCGTCCCAATTGCTCACTGAGTCTGACATTTTTTTCTTACTGCGGCCAGTCTGCCAGAACTGATATGTCACTAGTTGTGTATCATAAAAGAGTGATCGTTTCCCCTCCCAGGGGTTATTCGAGATATCTTAATCGAAACCCTAGTAACGAGGCATTGGCTACCTTAAGAGAGTCATAGTTACTCGTCCCAATTGCTCACCTAGTCTGCCATTTTTTCTTACTGCGGCCAGTCTGCCAGAAGCTATATGTCACTAGTTGTGTATCGTAAAAGAGTGATCGTTACTCCTCCCAGGGGTTATTCGAGATATCTTAATCGAAACCCTAGTAACGAGGCATTGGCTACCTTAAGAGAGTCATAGTTACTCGTCCCAATTGCTCACCGAGTCTGACATTTTTTCTTACAGCAGCCAGTCTGCCAGAAGCGATATGTCACTAGTTGTGTATCATAAAAGAGTGATCGTTTCTCCTCCCAGGGGTTATTCGAGATATCTTAATCGAAACCCTAGTAACGAGGCATTGGCTACCTTAAGAGAGTCATAGTTACTCGTCCCAATTGCTCACCGAGTCTGACATTTTTTCTTACAGCGGCCAGTCTGCCAGAAGCGATATGTCACTAGTTGTGTATCATAAAAGAGTGATCCTTTCTCCTCCCAGGGGTTATTCGAGATATCTTAATCGAAACCCTAGTAACGAGGCATTGACTACCTTAAGAGAGTCATAGTTACTCGTCCCAATTGCTCACCCAGTCTGCCATTTTTTCTTACTGCGGCCAGTCTGCCAGAAGCGATATGTCACTAGTTGTGTATCATAAAAGAGTGATCGTTACTCCTCCCAGGGGTTATTCGAGATATCTTAATCGAAACCCTAGTAACAAGGTATTGGCTACCTTAAGAGAGTCATAGTTACTCGTCCCAATTGCTCACCCAGTCTGCCATTTTTTCTTACTGCGGCCAGTCTGCCAGAAGCGATATGTCACTAGTTGTGTATCATAAAAGAGTGATCGTTTCTCCTCCCAGGGGTTATTCGAGATATCTTAATCGAAACCCTACTAACGAGGAATTGGCTACCTTAAGAGAGTCATAGTTACTCGTCCCAATTGCTCACCTAGTCTGCCATTTTTTCTAACTGCGGACAGTCTGCCAGAAGCGATACGTCACTAGTTGTGTATCATAGAAGAGTGATCGTTACTCCTCCCAGGGGTTATTCGAGATATCTTAATCGAAACCTTAGTAACGACGCATTGGCTACCTTAAGAGAGTCATAGTTACTCGTCGCAATTGCTCACTGAGTCTGACATTTTTTTCTTACTGCGGCCAGTCTGCCAGAACTGATATGTCACTAGTTGTGTATCATAAAAGAGTGATCGTTTCCCCTCCCAGGGGTTATTCGAGATATCTTAATCGAAACCCTAGTAACGAGGCATTGGCTACCTTAAGAGAGTCATAGTTACTCGTCCCAATTGCTCACCTAGTCTGCCATTTTTTCTTACTGCGGCCAGTCTGCCAGAAGCTATATGTCACTAGTTGTGTATCGTAAAAGAGTGATCGTTACTCCTCCCAGGGGTTATTCGAGATATCTTAATCGAAACCCTAGTAACGAGGCATTGGCTACCTTAAGAGAGTCATAGTTACTCGTCCCAATGGCTCACCCAGTCTGCCATTTTTTCTTACAGCGGAAAAGACTGCCAGAAGCGATATGTTACTAGTTGTGTATCATAAAAGAGTGATCGTTACTCCTCCCAGGGGTTATTCGAGATATCTTAATCGAAACGCTAGTAACGAGGCATTGGCTACCTTAAGAGAGTCATAGTTACTCGTCCCAATTGCTCACCGAGTCTGACATTTTTTCTTACAGCAGCCAGTCTGCCAGAAGCGATATGTCACTAGTTGTGTATCATAAAAGAGTGATCGTTTCTCCTCCCAGGGGTTATTCGAGATATCTTAATCGAAACCCTAGTAACGAGGCATTGGCTACCTTAAGAGAGTCATAGTTACTCGTCCCAATTGCTCACCGAGTCTGACATTTTTTCTTACAGCGGCCAGTCTGGCAGAAGCGATATGTCACTAGTTGTGTATCATAAAAGAGTGATCGTTTCTCCTCCCAGGGGTTATTCGAGATATCTTAATCGAAACCCTAGTAACGAGGCATTGGCTACCTTAAGAGAGTCATAGCTACTCGTCCCAATTGCTCACCCAGTCTGCCATTTTTCTTACTGCGGCCAGTCTGCCAGAAGCTATATGTCACTAGTTGTGTATCATAAAAGGGTGATCGTTACTCCTCCCAGGGGTTATTCGAGATATCTTAATCGAAACCCTAGTCACGAGGCATTGGCTACCTTAAGAGATCCATAGTTACTCGTCCCAATTGCTCACCCAGTCTGCCATTTTTTCTTACTGCGGCCAGTCTGCCAGAAGCGATATGTCACTAGTTGTGTATCATAAAAGAGTGATCGTTACTCCTCCCAGGGGTTATTCGAGATATCTTAATCGAAACCCTAGTAACGAGGCATTGGCTACCTTAAGAGAGTCATAGTTACTCGTCCCAATTGCTCACCCAGTCTGCCATTTTTTCTTACTGCGGCCAGTCTGCCAGAAGCTATATGTCACTAGTTGTGCATCATAAAAGAGTGATCGTTACTCCTCCCAGGGGTTATTCGTGATATCTTAATCGAAACCCTAGTAACGAGGCATTGGCTACCTTAAGGGAGTCATAGTTACTCGTCCCAATTGCTCACCCAGTCTGCCATTTTTTCTTACAGCGGAAAAGTCTGCCAGAAGCGATATGTCACTAGTTGTGTATCATAAAAGAGTGATCGTTACTCCTCCCAGGGGTTATTCGAGATATCTTAATCGAAACGCTAGTAACGAGGCATTGGCTACCTTAAGAGAGTCATAGTTACTCGTCCCAATTGCTCACCGAGTCTGACATGTTTTCTTACAGCAGCCAGTCTGCCAGAAGCGATATGTCACTAGTTGTGTATCATAAAAGAGTGATCGTTTCTCCTCCCAGGGGTTATTCGAGATATCTTAATCGAAACCCTAGTAACGAGGCATTGGCTACCTTAAGAGAGTCATAGTTACTCGTCCCAATTGCTCACCGAGTCTGACATTTTTTCTTACAGCGGCCAGTCTGCCAGAAGCGATATGTCACTAGTTGTGTATCATAAAAGAGTGATCCTTTCTCCTCCCAGGGGTTATTCGAGATATCTTAATCGAAACCCTAGTAACGAGGCATTGACTACCTTAAGAGAGTCATAGTTACTCGTCCCAATTGCTCACCCAGTCTGCCATTTTTTCTTACTGCGGCCAGTCTGCCAGAAGCGATATGTCACTAGTTGTGTATCATAAAAGAGTGATCGTTACTCCTCCCAGGGGTTATTCGAGATATCTTAATCGAAACCCTAGTAACAAGGTATTGGCTACCTTAAGAGAGTCATAGTTACTCGTCCCAATTGCTCACCCAGTCTGCCATTTTTTCTTACTGCGGCCAGTCTGCCAGAAGCGATATGTCACTAGTTGTGTATCATAAAAGAGTGAACGTTTCTCCTCCCAGGGGTTATTCGAGATATCTTAATCGAAACCCTAGTAACGAGGAATTGGCTACCTTAAGAGAGTCATAGTTACTCGTCCCAATTGCTCACCTAGTCTGCCATTTTTTCTAACTGCGGACAGTCTGCCAGAAGCGATACGTCACTAGTTGTGTATCATAAAAGAGTGATCGTTACTCCTCCCAGGGGTTATTCGAGATATCTTAATCGAAACCTTAGTAACGACGCATTGGCTACCTTAAGAGAGTCATAGTTACTCGTCCCAATTGCTCACTGAGTCTGACATTTTTTTCTTACTGCGGCCAGTCTGCCAGAACTGATATGTCACTAGTTGTGTATCATAAAAGAGTGATCGTTTCCCCTCCCAGGGGTTATTCGAGATATCTTAATCGAAACCCTAGTAACGAGGCATTGGCTACCTTAAGAGAGTCATAGTTACTCGTCCCAATTGCTCACCTAGTCTGCCATTTTTTCTTACTGCGGCCAGTCTGCCAGAAGCTATATGTCACTAGTTGTGTATCGTAAAAGAGTGATCGTTACTCCTCCCAGGGGTTATTCGAGATATCTTAATCGAAACCCTAGTAACGAGGCATTGGCTACCTTAAGAGAGTCATAGTTACTCGTCCCAATGGCTCACCCAGTCTGCCATTTTTTCTTACAGCGGAAAAGACTGCCAGAAGCGATATGTTACTAGTTGTGTATCATAAAAGAGTGATCGTTACTCCTCCCAGGGGTTATTGGAGATATCTTAATCGAAACGCTAGTAACGAGGCATTGGCTACCTTAAGAGAGTCATAGTTACTCGTCCCAATTGCTCACCGAGTCTGACATTTTTTCTTACAGCAGCCAGTCTGCCAGAAGCGATATGTCACTAGTTGTGTATCATAAAAGAGTGATCGTTTCTCCTCCCAGGGGTTATTCGAGATATCTTAATCGAAACCATAGTAACGAGGCATTGGCTACCTTAAGAGAGTCATAGTTACTCGTCCCAATTGCTCACCGAGTCTGACATTTTTTCTTACAGCGGCCAGTCTGGCAGAAGCGATATGTCACTAGTTGTGTATCATAAAAGAGTGATCGTTTCTCCTCCCAGGGGTTATTCGAGATATCTTAATCGAAACCCTAGTAACGAGGCATTGACTACCTTAAGAGAGTCATAGTTACTCGTCCCAATTGCTAACCCAGTCTGCCATTTTTTCTTACTGCGGCCAGTCTGCCAGAAGCTATATGTCACTAGTTGTGCATCATAAAAGAGTGATCGTTACTCCTCCCAGGGGTTATTCGAGATATCTTAATCGAAACCCTAGTAACGAGGCATTGGCTACCTTAAGGGAGTCATAGTTACTCGTCCCAATTGCTCACCCAGTCTGCCATTTTTTCTTACAGCGGAAAAGTCTGCCAGAAGCGATATGTCACTAGTTGTGTATCATAAAAGAGTGATCGTTACTCCTCCCAGGGGTTATTCGAGATATCTTAATCGAAACGCTAGTAACGAGGCATTGGCTACCTTAAGAGAGTCATAGTTACTCGTCCCAATTGCTCACCGAGTCTGACATGTTTTCTTACAGCAGCCAGTCTGCCAGAAGCGATATGTCACTAGTTGTGTATCATAAAAGAGTGATCGTTTCTCCTCCCAGGGGTTATTCGAGATATCTTAATCGAAACCCTAGTAACGAGGCATTGGCTACCTTAAGAGAGTCATAGTTACTCGTCCCAATTGCTCACCGAGTCTGACATTTTTTCTTACAGCGGCCAGTCTGCCAGAAGCGATATGTCACTAGTTGTGTATCATAAAAGAGTGATCCTTTCTCCTCCCAGGGGTTATTCGAGATATCTTAATCGAAACCCTAGTAACGAGGCATTGACTACCTTAAGAGAGTCATAGTTACTCGTCCCAATTGCTCACCCAGTCTGCCATTTTTTCTTACTGCGGCCAGTCTGCCAGAAGCGATATGTCACTAGTTGTGTATCATAAAAGAGTGATCGTTACTCCTCCCAGGGGTTATTCGAGATATCTTAATCGAAACCCTAGTAACAAGGTATTGGCTACCTTAAGAGAGTCATAGTTACTCGTCCCAATTGCTCACCCAGTCTGCCATTTTTTCTTACTGCGGCCAGTCTGCCAGAAGCGATATGTCACTAGTTGTGTATCATAAAAGAGTGAACGTTTCTCCTCCCAGGGGTTATTCGAGATATCTTAATCGAAACCCTAGTAACGAGGAATTGGCTACCTTAAGAGAGTCATAGTTACTCGTCCCAATTGCTCACCTAGTCTGCCATTTTTTCTAACTGCGGACAGTCTGCCAGAAGCGATACGTCACTAGTTGTGTATCATAAAAGAGTGATCGTTACTCCTCCCAGGGGTTATTCGAGATATCTTAATCGAAACCTTAGTAACGACGCATTGGCTACCTTAAGAGAGTCATAGTTACTCGTCCCAATTGCTCACTGAGTCTGACATTTTTTTCTTACTGCGGCCAGTCTGCCAGAACTGATATGTCACTAGTTGTGTATCATAAAAGAGTGATCGTTTCCCCTCCCAGGGGTTATTCGAGATATCTTAATCGAAACCCTAGTAACGAGGCATTGGCTACCTTAAGAGAGTCATAGTTACTCGTCCCAATTGCTCACCTAGTCTGCCATTTTTTCTTACTGCGGCCAGTCTGCCAGAAGCTATATGTCACTAGTTGTGTATCGTAAAAGAGTGATCGTTACTCCTCCCAGGGGTTATTCGAGATATCTTAATCGAAACCCTAGTAACGAGGCATTGGCTACCTTAAGAGAGTCATAGTTACTCGTCCCAATGGCTCACCCAGTCTGCCATTTTTTCTTACAGCGGAAAAGACTGCCAGAAGCGATATGTTACTAGTTGTGTATCATAAAAGAGTGATCGTTACTCCTCCCAGGGGTTATTGGAGATATCTTAATCGAAACGCTAGTAACGAGGCATTGGCTACCTTAAGAGAGTCATAGTTACTCGTCCCAATTGCTCACCGAGTCTGACATTTTTTCTTACAGCAGCCAGTCTGCCAGAAGCGATATGTCACTAGTTGTGTATCATAAAAGAGTGATCGTTTCTCCTCCCAGGGGTTATTCGAGATATCTTAATCGAAACCATAGTAACGAGGCATTGGCTACCTTAAGAGAGTCATAGTTACTCGTCCCAATTGCTCACCGAGTCTGACATTTTTTCTTACAGCGGCCAGTCTGGCAGAAGCGATATGTCACTAGTTGTGTATCATAAAAGAGTGATCGTTTCTCCTCCCAGGGGTTATTCGAGATATCTTAATCGAAACCCTAGTAACGAGGCATTGACTACCTTAAGAGAGTCATAGTTACTCGTCCCAATTGCTAACCCAGTCTGCCATTTTTTCTTACTGCGGCCAGTCTGCCAGAAGCGATATGTCACTAGTTGTGTATCATAAAAGAGTGATCGTAACTCCTCCCAGGGGTTATTCGAGATATCTTAATCGAAACCCTAGTAACGAGGCATTGGCTACCTTAAGAGAGTCATAGTTACTCGTCCCAATTGCTCACCCAGTCTGCCATTTTTTCTTACTGCGGCCAGTCTGCCAGAAGCGATATGTCACTAGTTGTGTATCATAAAAGAGTGATCGTTTCTCCTCCCAGGGGTTATTCGAGATATCTTAATCGAAACCCTAGTAACGAGGCATTGGCTACCTTAAGAGGGTCATAGTTACTCGTCCCAATTGCTCACCTAGTCTGCCATTTCTTCTAACTGCGGACAGTCTGCCAGAAGCGATACGTCACTAGTTGTGTATCATAAAAGAGTGATCGTTACTCCTCCCAGGGGTTATTCGAGATATCTTAATCGAAACCTTAGTAACGACGCATTGGCTACCTTAAGAGAGTCATAGTTACTCGTCCCAATTGCTCACTGAGTCTGACATTTTTTTCTTACTGCGGCCAGTCTACCAGAACTGATATGTCACTAGTTGTGTATCATAAAAGAGTGATCGTTACTCCTCCCAGGGGTTATTCGAGATATCTTAATCGAAACCCTAGTAACGAGGCATTTGCTACCTTAAGAGAGTCATAGCTACTCGTCCCAATTGCTCACCCAGTCTGCCATTTTTTCTTACTGCGGCCAGTCTGCCAGAAGCTATATGTCACTAGTTGTGTATCATAAAAGAGTGATCGGTACTCCTCCCAGGGGTTATTCGAGATATCTTAATCGAAACCCGAGTAACGAGGCATTGGCTACCTTAAGAGAGTCATAGTTACTCGTCCCAATGGCTCACCCAGTCTGCCATTTTTTCTTACTGCGGCCAGTCTGCCAGAAGCGATATGTCACTAGTTGTGTATCATAAAAGAGTGATCCTTTCCCTCCCAGGGGTTATTCGAGATATCTTAATCAAAACCCTAGTAACGAGGCATTGGCTACCCTAAGAGAGTCATAGTTACTCGTCCCAATTGCTCACAAAGTCTGCCGTTTTTTCTTACTGCGGCCAGTCTGCCAGAAGCGATATGTCACTAGTTGTGTATCATAAAAGAGTGATCGTTTCTCCTCCCAGGGGTTATTCGAGATATCTTAATCGAAACCCTAGTAACGAGGCATTGGCTACCTTAAGAGAGTCATAGTTACTCGTCCCAATTGCTCACCGAGTCTGACATTTTTTCTTACAGCGGCCAGTCTGCCAGAAGCGATATGTCACTAGTTGTGTATCATAAAAGAGTGATCCTTTCTCCTCCCAGGGGTTATTCGAGATATCGTAATCGAAACCCTAGTAACGAGGCATTGGCTACCTTAAGAGAGTCATAGTTACTCGTCCCAATTGCTCACCCAGTCTGCCATTTTTTCTTACTGCGGCCAGTCTGCCAGAAGCGATATGTCACTAGTTGTGTATCATAAAAGAGTGATCGTTACTCCTCCCAGGGGTTATTCGAGATATCTTAATCGAAACCCTAGTAACGAGGTATTGGCTACCTTAAGAGAGTCATAGTTACTCGTCCCAATTGCTCACCCAGTCTGCCATTTTTTCTTACTGCGGCCAGTCTGCCAGAAGCGATATGTCACTAGTTGTGTATCATAAAAGAGTGATCCTTTCTCCTCCCAGGGGTTATTCGAGATATCTTAATCGAAACCCTAGTAACGAGGCATTGGCTACCTTAAGAGAGTCATAGTTACTCGTCCCAATTGCTCACCCAGTCTGCCATTTTTTCTTACTGCGGCCAGTCTGCCAGAAGCGATATGTCACTAGTTGTGTATCATAAAAGAGTGATCGTTACTCCTCCCAGGGGTTATTCGAGATATCTTAATCGAAACCATAGTAACGAGGCATTGGCTACCTTAAGAGAGTCATAGTTACTCGTCCCAATTTCTCACCCAGTCTGCCATTTTTTCTTACTGCGGCCCGTCTGCCAGAAGCGATATGTCACTAGTTGTGTATCATAAAAGAGTGATCGTTACTCCTCCCAGGGGTTATTCGAGATATCTTAATCGAAACCTTAGTAACGAGGCATTGGCTACCTTAAGAGAGTCATAGTTACTCGTCCCAATTGCTCACCGAGTCTGACATTTTTTCTTACTGCGGCCAGTCTGCCAGAACTGATATGTCACTAGTTGTGTATCATAAAAGAGTGATCGTTTCTCCTCCCAGGGGTTATTCGAGATATCGTAATCGAAACCCTAGTAACGAGGCATTTGCTACCTTATGAGAGTCATAGCTACTCGTCCCAATTGCTCACCCAGTCTGCCATTTTTTCTTACTGCGGCCAGTCTGCCAGAAGCTATATGTCACTAGTTGTGTATCATAAAAGAGTGATCGTTACTCCTCCCAGGGTTATTCGAGATATCTTAATCGAAACCCTAGTACTGAGGCATTGGCTACCTTAAGAGAGTCATAGTTACTCGTCCCAATGGCTCACCCATTCTGCCATTTTTTCTTACTGTGGCAAGTCTGCCAGAAGCGATATGTCACTAGTTGTGTATCATAAAAGAGTGATCCTTTCTCCTCCCAGGGGTTATTCGAGATATCTTAATCGAAACCCTAGTAACGAGGCATTGGCTACCTTAAGAGAGTCATAGCTACTCGTCCCAATTGCTCACCCAGTCTGCCATTTTTTCTTACTGCGGCCAGTCTGCCAGAAGCTATATGTCACTAGTTGTGTATCATAAAAGGATGATCGTTACTCCTCCCAGGGGTTATTCGAGATATCTTAATCGAAACCCTAGTCACGAGGCATTGGCTACCTTAAGAGAGCCATAGTTACTCGTCCCAATTGCTCACCCAGTCTGCCATTTTTTCTTACTGCGGCCAGTCTGCCAGAAGCGATATGTCACTAGTTGTGTATCATAAAAGAGTGATCGTTACTCCTCCCAGGGGTTATTCGAGATATCTTAATCGAAACCCTAGTAACGAGGCATTGGCTACCTTAAGAGAGTAATAGTTACTCGTCCCAATTGCTCACCCAGTCTGCCATTTTTTCTTACTGCGGCCAGTCTGCCAGAAGCGATATGTCACTAGTTGTGTATCATAAAAGAGTGATCGTTACTCCTCCCAGGGGTTATTCGAGATATCTTAATCGAAACCCTAGTAACGAGGTATTGGCTACCTTAAGAGAGTCATAGTTACTCGTCCCAATTGCTCACCCAGTCTGCCATTTTTTCTTACTGCGGCCAGTCTGCCAGAAGCGATATGTCACTAGTTGTGTATCATAAAAGAGTGATCGTTACTCCTCCCAGGGGTTATTCGAGATATCTTAATCGAAACCCTAGTAACGAGGCATTGGCTACCTTAAGAGAGTCATAGTTACTCGTCCCAATTGCTCACCCAGTCTGCCATTTTTTCTTACTGCGGCCAGTCTGCCAGAAGCGATATGTCACTAGTTGTGTATCATAAAAGAGTGATCGTTACTCCTCCCAGGGGTTATTCGAGATATCTTAATCGAAACCTTAGTAACGAGGCATTGGCTACCTTAAGAGAGTCATAGTTACTCGTCCCAATTGCTCACCGAGTCTGACATTTTTTCTTACTGCGGCCAGTCTGCCAGAACTGATATGTCACTAGTTGTGTATCATAAAAGAGTGATCGTTTCTCCTCCCAGGGGTTATTCGAGATATCTTAATCGAAACCCTAGTAACGAGGCATTTGCTACCTTATGAGAGTCATAGCTACTCGTCCCAATTGCTCACCCAGTCTGCCATTTTTTCTTACTGCGGCCAGTCTGCCAGAAGCTATATGTCACTAGTTGTGTATCATAAAAGAGTGATCGTTACTCCTCCCAGGGTTATTCGAGATATCTTAATCGAAACCCTAGTACTGAGGCATTGGCTACCTTAAGAGAGTCATAGTTACTCGTCCCAATGGCTCACCCATTCTGCCATTTTTTCTTACTGTGGCAAGTCTGCCAGAAGCGATATGTCACTAGTTGTGTATCATAAAAGGATGATCGTTACTCCTCCCAGGGGTTATTCGAGATATCTTAATCGAAACCCTAGTCACGAGGCATTGGCTACCTTAAGAGAGCCATAGTTACTCGTCCCAATTGCTCACCCAGTCTGCCATTTTTTCTTACTGCGGCCAGTCTGCCAGAAGCGATATGTCACTAGTTGTGTATCATAAAAGAGTGATCGTTACTCCTCCCAGGGGTTATTCGAGATATCTTAATCGAAACCCTAGTAACGAGGCATTGGCTACCTTAAGAGAGTCATAGTTACTCGTCCCAATTGCTCACCCAGTCTGCCATTTTTTCTTACTGCGGCCAGTCTGCCAGAAGCGATATGTCACTAGTTGTGTATCATAAAAGAGTGATCGTTACTCCTCCCAGGGGTTATTCGAGATATCTTAATCGAAACCCTAGTAACGAGGTATTGGCTACCTTAAGAGAGTCATAGTTACTCGTCCCAATTGCTCACCCAGTCTGCCATTTTTTCTTACTGCGGCCAGTCTGCCAGAAGCGATATGTCACTAGTTGTGTATCATAAAAGAGTGATCGTTACTCCTCCCAGGGGTTATTCGAGATATCTTAATCGAAACCCTAGTAACGAGGCATTGGCTACCTTAAGAGAGTCATAGTTACTCGTCCCAATTGCTCACCCAGTCTGCCATTTTTTCTTACTGCGGCCAGTCTGCCAGAAGCGATATGTCACTAGTTGTGTATCATAAAAGAGTGATCGTTACTCCTCCCAGGGGTTATTCGAGATATCTTAATCGAAACCCTAGTAACGAGGTATTGGCTACCTTAAGAGAGTCATAGTTACTCGTCCCAATTGCTCACCCAGTCTGCCATTTTTTCTTACTGCGGCCAGTCTGCCAGAAGCGATATGTCACTAGTTGTGTATCATATAAGAGTGATCGTTACTCCTCCCAGGGGTTATTCGAGATATCTTAATCGAAACCCTAGTAACGAGGCATTGGCTACCTTAAGAGAGTCATAGTTACTCGTCCCAATTGCTCACCCAGTCTGCCATTTTTTCTTACTGCGGCCAGTCTGCCAGAAGCGATATGTCACTAGTTGTGTATCATAAAAGAGTGATCGTTACTCCTCCCAGGGGTTATTCGAGATATCTTAATCGAAACCTTAGTAACGAGGCATTGGCTACCTTAAGAGAGTCATAGTTACTCGTCCCAATTGCTCACCGAGTCTGACATTTTTTCTTACTGCGGCCAGTCTGCCAGAACTGATATGTCACTAGTTGTGTATCATAAAAGAGTGATCGTTTCTCCTCCCAGGGGTTATTCGAGATATCTTAATCGAAACCCTAGTAACGAGGCATTTGCTACCTTATGAGAGTCATAGCTACTCGTCCCAATTGCTCACCCAGTCTGCCATTTTTTCTTACTGCGGCCAGTCTGCCAGAAGCTATATGTCACTAGTTGTGTATCATAAAAGAGTGATCGTTACTCCTCCCAGGGTTATTCGAGATATCTTAATCGAAACCCTAGTACTGAGGCATTGGCTACCTTAAGAGAGTCATAGTTACTCGTCCCAATGGCTCACCCATTCTGCCATTTTTTCTTACTGTGGCAAGTCTGCCAGAAGCGATATGTCACTAGTTGTGTATCATAAAAGGATGATCGTTACTCCTCCCAGGGGTTATTCGAGATATCTTAATCGAAACCCTAGTCACGAGGCATTGGCTACCTTAAGAGAGCCATAGTTACTCGTCCCAATTGCTCACCCAGTCTGCCATTTTTTCTTACTGCGGCCAGTCTGCCAGAAGCGATATGTCACTAGTTGTGTATCATAAAAGAGTGATCGTTACTCCTCCCAGGGGTTATTCGAGATATCTTAATCGAAACCCTAGTAACGAGGCATTGGCTACCTTAAGAGAGTCATAGTTACTCGTCCCAATTGCTCACCCAGTCTGCCATTCTTTCTTACTGCGGCCAGTCTGCCAGAAGCGATATGTCACTAGTTGTGTATCATAAAAGAGTGATCGTTACTCCTCCCAGGGGTTATTCGAGATATCTTAATCGAAACCCTAGTAACGAGGTATTGGCTACCTTAAGAGAGTCATAGTTACTCGTCCCAATTGCTCACCCAGTCTGCCATTTTTTCTTACTGCGGCCAGTCTGCCAGAAGCGATATGTCACTAGTTGTGTATCATATAAGAGTGATCGTTACTCCTCCCAGGGGTTATTCGAGATATCTTAATCGAAACCCTAGTAACGAGGCATTGGCTACCTTAAGAGAGTCATAGTTACTCGTCCCAATTGCTCACCCAGTCTGCCATTTTTTCTTACTGCGGCCAGTCTGCCAGAAGCGATATGTCACTAGTTGTGTATCATAAAAGAGTGATCGTTACTCCTCCCAGGGGTTATTCGAGATATCTTAATCGAAACCTTAGTAACGAGGCATTGGCTACCTTAAGAGAGTCATAGTTACTCGTCCCAATGGCTCACCCAGTCTGCCATTTTTTCTTACTGCGGCCAGTCTGCCAGAACTGATATGTCACTAGTTGTGTATCATAAAAGAGTGATCGTTTCTCCTCCCAGGGGTTATTCGAGATATCTTAATCGAAACCCTAGTAACGAGGCATTTGCTACCTTATGAGAGTCATAGCTACTCGTCCCAATTGCTCACCCAGTCTGCCATTTTTTCTTACTGCGGCCAGTCTGCCAGAAGCTATATGTCACTAGTTGTGTATCATAAAAGAGTGATCGTTACTCCTCCCAGGGTTATTCGAGATATCTTAATCGAAACCCTAGTACTGAGGCATTGGCTACCTTAAGAGAGTCATAGTTACTCGTCCCAATGGCTCACCCATTCTGCCATTTTTTCTTACTGTGGCAAGTCTGCCAGAAGCGATATGTCACTAGTTGTGTATCATAAAAGGATGATCGTTACTCCTCCCAGGGGTTATTCGAGATATCTTAATCGAAACCCTAGTCACGAGGCATTGGCTACCTTAAGAGAGCCATAGTTACTCGTCCCAATTGCTCACCCAGTCTGCCATTTTTTCTTACTGCGGCCAGTCTGCCAGAAGCGATATGTCACTAGTTGTGTATCATAAAAGAGTGATCGTTACTCCTCCCAGGGGTTATTCGAGATATCTTAATCGAAACCCTAGTAACGAGGCATTGGCTACCTTAAGAGAGTCATAGTTACTCGTCCCAATTGCTCACCCAGACTGCCATTTTTTCTTACTGCGGCCAGTCTGCCAGAAGCGATATGTCACTAGTTGTGTATCATAAAAGAGTGATCGTTACTCCTCCCAGGGGTTATTCGAGATATCTTAATCGAAACCCTAGTAACGAGGCATTGGCTACCTTAAGAGAGTCATAGTTACTCGTCCCAATTGCTCACCCAGTCTGCCATTTTTTCTTACTGCGGCCAGTCTGCCAGAAGCGATATGTCACTAGTTGTGTATCATAAAAGAGTGATCGTTACTCCTCCCAGGGGTTATTCGAGATATCTTAATCGAAACCCTAGTAACGAGGTATTGGCTACCTTAAGAGAGTCATAGTTACTCGTCCCAAATGCTCACCCAGTCTGCCATTTTTTCTTACTGCGGCCAGTCTGCCAGAAGCTATATGTCACTAGTTGTGTATCATAAAAGAGTGATCGTTACTCCTCCCAGGGTTATTCGAGATATCTTAATCGAAACCCTAGTACTGAGGCATTGGCTACCTTAAGAGAGTCATAGTTACTCGTCCCAATGGCTCACCCATTCTGCCATTTTTTCTTACTGTGGCAAGTCTGCCAGAAGCGATATGTCACTAGTTGTGTATCATAAAAGAGTGATCGTTTCTCCTCCCAGGGGTTATTCGAGATATCTTAATCGAAACCCTAGTAACGAGGCATTTGCTACCTTAAGAGAGTCATAGCTACTCGTCCCAATTGCTCACCCAGTCTGCCATTTTTTCTTACTGCGGCCAGTCTGCCAGAAGCTATATGTCACTAGTTGTGTATCGTAAAAGAGTGATCGTTACTCCTCCCAGGGGTTATTCGAGATATCTTAATCGAAACCCTAGTAACGAGGCATTGGCTACCTTAAGAGAGTCATAGTTACTCGTCCCAATTGCTCACCCAGTCTGCCATTTTTTCTTACAGCGGAAAAGTCTGCCAGAAGCGATATGTCACTAGTTGTGTGTCATAAAAGAGTGATCGTTACTCCTCCCAGGGGTTATTCGAGATATCTTAATCGAAACGCTAGTAACGAGGCATTGGCTACCTTAAGAGAGTCATAGTTACTCGTCCCAATTGCTCACCGAGTCTGACATTTTTTCTTACAGCAGCCAGTCTGCCAGAAGCGATATGTCACTAGTTGTGTATCATAAAAGAGTGATCGTTTCTCCTCCCAGGGGTTATTCGAGATATCTTAATCGAAACCCTAGTAACGAGGCATTGGCTACCTTAAGAGAGTCATAGTTACTCGTCCCAATTGCTCACCGAGTCTGACATTTTTTCTTACAGCGGCCAGTCTGCCAGAAGCGATATGTCACTAGTTGTGTATCATAAAAGAGTGATCGTTACTCCTCCCAAGGGTTATTCGAGATATCTTAATCGAAACCCTAGTAACGAGGCATTGGCTACCTTAAGAGAGTCATAGTTACTCGTCCCAATTGCTCACCGAGTCTGACATTTTTTCTTACAGCGGCCAGTCTGCCAGAAGCGATATGTCACTAGTTGTGTATCATAAAAGAGTGATCGTTTCTCCTCCCAGGGGTTATTCGAGATATCTTAATCGAAACCCTAGTAACGAGGCATTGGCTACCTTAAGAGAGTCATAGTTACTCGTCCCAATTGCTCACGCAGTCTGCCATTTTTTCTTACTGCGGCCAGTCTGCCAGAAGCGATATGTCACTAGTTGTGTATCATAAAAGAGTGATCGTTACTCCTCCCAGGGGTTATTCGAGATATCTTAATCGAAACCCTAGTAACGAGGTATTGGCTACCCTAAGAGAGTCATAGTTACTCGTCCCAATTGCTCACCCAGTCTGCCATTTTTTCTTACTGCGGCCAGTCTGCCAGAAGCGATATGTCACTAGTTGTGTATCATAAAAGAGTGATCCTTTCTCCTCCCAGGGGTTATTCGAGATATCGTAATCGAAACCCTAGTAACGAGGCATTGGCTACCTTAAGAGAGTCATAGTTACTCGTCCCAATTGCTCACCCAGTCTGCCATTTTTTCTAACTGCGGCCAGTCTGCCAGAAGCGATATGTCACAAGTTGTGTATCATAAAAGAGTGATCGTTTCTCCTCCTAGGGGTTATTCGAGATATCTTAATCGAAACCCTAGTAACGAGGCATTGGCTACCTTAAGAGAGTCATAGTTACTCGTCCCAATTGCTCACCCAGTCTGCCATTTTTACTTACTGTGGCAAGTCTGCCAGAAGCGATATGTCACTAGTTGTGTATCATAAAAGAGTGATCCTTTCTCCTCCCATGGGTTATTCAAGATATCTTAATCGAAACCCTAGTAACGAGGCATTGGCTACCTTAAGAGAGTCATAGCTACTCGTCCCAATTGCTCACCCAGTCTGCCATTTTTTCTTACTGCGGCCAGTCTGCCAGAAGCTATATGTCACTAGTTGTGTATCATAAAAGAGTGATCGTTACTCCTCCCAGGGTTATTCGAGATATCTTAATCGAAACCCTAGTACTGAGGCATTGGCTACCTTAAGAGAGTCATAGTTACTCGTCCCAATGGCTCACCCATTCTGCCATTTTTTCTTACTGTGGCAAGTCTGCCAGAAGCGATATGTCACTAGTTGTGTATCATAAAAGGATGATCGTTACTCCTCCCAGGGGTTATTCGAGATATCTTAATCGAAACCCTAGTCACGAGGCATTGGCTACCTTAAGAGAGCCATAGTTACTCGTCCCAATTGCTCACCCAGTCTGCCATTTTTTCTTACTGCGGCCAGTCTGCCAGAAGCGATATGTCACTAGTTGTGTATCATAAAAGAGTGATCGTTACTCCTCCCAGGGGTTATTCGAGATATCTTAATCGAAACCCTAGTAACGAGGCATTGGCTACCTTAAGAGAGTCATAGTTACTCGTCCCAATTGCTCACCCAGTCTGCCATTTTTTCTTACTGCGGCCAGTCTGCCAGAAGCGATATGTCACTAGTTGTGTATCATAAAAGAGTGATCGTTACTCCTCCCAGGGGTTATTCGAGATATCTTAATCGAAACCTTAGTAACGAGGCATTGGCTACCTTAAGAGAGTCATAGTTACTCATCCCAATTGCTCACCGAGTCTGACATTTTTTCTTACTGCGGCCAGTCTGCCTGAACTGATATGTCACTAGTTGTGTATCATAAAAGAGTGATCGTTTCTCCTCCCAGGGGTTATTCGAGATATCTTAATCGAAACCCTAGTAACGAGGCATTTGCTACCTTAAGAGAGTCATAGTTACTCGTCCCAATTGCTCACCCAGTCTGCCATTTTTACTTACTGTGGCAAGTCTGCCAGAAGCGATATGTCACTAGTTGTGTATCATAAAAGAGTGATCCTTTCTCCTCCCATGGGTTATTCGAGATATCTTAATCGAAACCCTAGTAACGAGGCATTGGCTACCTTAAGAGAGTCATAGCTACTCGTCCCAATTGCTCCCCCAGTCTGCCATTTTTTCTTACTGCGGCCAGTCTGCCAGAAGCTATATGTCACTAGTTGTGTATCATAAAAGAGTGATCGTTACTCCTCCCAGGGTTATTCGAGATATCTTAATCGAAACCCTAGTACTGAGGCATTGGCTACCTTAAGAGAGTCATAGTTACTCGTCCCAATGGCTCACCCATTCTGCCATTTTTTCTTACTGTGGCAAGTCTGCCAGAAGCGATATGTCACTAGTTGTGTATCATAAAAGGATGATCGTTACTCCTCCCAGGGGTTATTCGAGATATCTTAATCGAAACCCTAGTCACGAGGCATTGGCTACCTTAAGAGAGCCATAGTTACTCGTCCCAATTGCTCACCCAGTCTGCCATTTTTTCTTACTGCGGCCAGTCTGCCAGAAGCGATATGTCACTAGTTGTGTATCATAAAAGAGTGATCGTTACTCCTCCCAGGGGTTATTCGAGATATCTTAATCGAAACCCTAGTAACGAGGCATTGGCTACCTTAAGAGAGTCATAGTTACTCGTCCCAATTGCTCACCCAGTCTGCCATTTTTTCTTACTGCGGCCAGTCTGCCAGAAGCGATATGTCACTAGTTGTGTATCATAAAAGAGTGATCGTTACTCCTCCCAGGGGTTATTCGAGATATCTTAATCGAAACCTTAGTAACGAGGCATTGGCTACCTTAAGAGAGTCATACTTACTCATCCCAATTGCTCACCGAGTCTGACATTTTTTCTTACTGCGGCCAGTCTGCCTGAACTGATATGTCATTAGTTGTGTATCATAAAAGAGTGATCGTTTCTCCTCCCAGGGGTTATTCGAGATATCTTAATCGAAACCCTAGTAACGAGGCATTTGCTACCTTAAGAGAGTCATAGCTACTCGTCCCAATTGCTCACCCAGTCTGCCATTTTTTCTTACTGCGGCCAGTCTGCCAGAAGCTATATGTCACTAGTTGTGTATCGTAAAAGAGTGATCGTTACTCCTCCCAAGGGTTATTCGAGATATCTTAATCGAAACCCTAGTAACGAGGCATTGGCTACCTTAAGAGAGTCATAGTTACTCGTCCCAATTGCTCACCGAGTCTGACATTTTTTCTTACAGCGGCCAGTCTGCCAGAAGCGATATGTCACTAGTTGTGTATCATAAAAGAGTGATCGTTTCTCCTCCCAGGGGTTATTCGAGATATCTTAATCGAAACCCTAGTAACGAGGCATTGGCTACCTTAAGAGAGTCATAGTTACTCGTCCCAATTGCTCACGCAGTCTGCCATTTTTTCTTACTGCGGCCAGTCTGCCAGAAGCGATATGTCACTAGTTGTGTATCATAAAAGAGTGATCGTTACTCCTCCCAGGGGTTATTCGAGATATCTTAATCGAAACCCTAGTAACGAGGTATTGGCTACCCTAAGACAGTCATAGTTACTCGTCCCAATTGCTCACCCAGTCTGCCATTTTTTCTTACTGCGGCCAGTCTGCCAGAAGCGATATGTCACTAGTTGTGTATCATAAAAGAGTGATCGTTTCTCCTCCCAGGGGTTATTCGAGATATCTTAATCGAAACCCTAGTAACGAGGCATTGGCTACCTTAAGAGAGTCATAGTTACTCGTCCCAATTGCTCACGCAGTCTGCCATTTTTTCTTACTGCGGCCAGTCTGCCAGAAGCGATATGTCACTAGTTGTGTATCATAAAAGAGTGATCGTTACTCCTCCCAGGGGTTATTCGAGATATCTTAATCGAAACCTTAGTAACGAGGCATTGGCTACCTTAAGAGAGTCATAGTTACTCATCCCAATTGCTCACCGAGTCTGACATTTTTTCTTACTGCGGCCAGTCTGCCTGAACTGATATGTCACTAGTTGTGTATCATAAAAGAGTGATCGTTTCTCCTCCCAGGGGTTATTCGAGATATCTTAATCGAAACCCTAGTAACGAGGCATTTGCTACCTTAAGAGAGTCATAGCTACTCGTCCCAATTGCTCACCCAGTCTGCCATTTTTTCTTACTGCGGCCAGTCTGCCAGAAGCTATATGTCACTAGTTGTGTATCGTAAAAGAGTGATCGTTACTCCTCCCAGGGGTTATTCGAGATATCTTAATCGAAACCCTAGTAACGAGGCATTGGCTACCTTAAGAGAGTCATAGTTACTCGTCCCAATGGCTCACCCAGTCTGCCATTTTTTCTTACAGCGGAAAAGTCTGCCAGAAGCGATATGTCACTAGTTGTGTGTCATAAAAGAGTGATCGTTACTCCTCCCAGGGGTTATTCGAGATATCTTAATCGAAACGCTAGTAACGAGGCATTGGCTACCTTAAGAGAGTCATAGTTACTCGTCCCAATTGCTCACCGAGTCTGACATTTTTTCTTACAGCAGCCAGTCTGCCAGAAGCGATATGTCACTAGTTGTGTATCATAAAAGAGTGATCGTTTCTCCTCCCAGGGGTTATTCGAGATATCTTAATCGAAACCCTAGTAACGAGGCATTGGCTACCTTAAGAGAGTCATAGTTACTCGTCCCAATTGCTCACCGAGTCTGACATTTTTTCTTACAGCGGCCAGTCTGCCAGAAGCGATATGTCACTAGTTGTGTATCATAAAAGAGTGATCGTTACTCCTCCCAAGGGTTATTCGAGATATCTTAATCGAAACCCTAGTAACGAGGCATTGGCTACCTTAAGAGAGTCATAGTTACTCGTCCCAATTGCTCACCGAGTCTGACATTTTTTCTTACAGCGGCCAGTCTGCCAGAAGCGATATGTCACTAGTTGTGTATCATAAAAGAGTGATCGTTTCTCCTCCCAGGGGTTATTCGAGATATCTTAATCGAAACCCTAGTAACGAGGCATTGGCTACCTTAAGAGAGTCATAGTTACTCGTCCCAATTGCTCACGCAGTCTGCCATTTTTTCTTACTGCGGCCAGTCTGCCAGAAGCGATATGTCACTAGTTGTGTATCATAAAAGAGTGATCGTTACTCCTCCCAGGGGTTATTCGAGATATCTTAATCGAAACCCTAGTAACGAGGTATTGGCTACCCTAAGAGAGTCATAGTTACTCGTCCCAATTGCTCACCCAGTCTGCCATTTTTTCTTACTGCGGCCAGTCTGCCAGAAGCGATATGTCACTAGTTGTGTATCATAAAAGAGTGATCCTTTCTCCTCCCAGGGGTTATTCGAGATATCGTAATCGAAACCCTAGTAACGAGGCATTGGCTACCTTAAGAGAGTCATAGTTACTCGTCCCAATTGCTCACCCAGTCTGCCATTTTTTCTAACTGCGGCCAGTCTGCCAGAAGCGATATGTCACAAGTTGTGTATCATAAAAGAGTGATCGTTTCTCCTCCTAGGGGTTATTCGAGATATCTTAATCGAAACCCTAGTAACGAGGCATTGGCTACCTTAAGAGAGTCATAGTTACTCGTCCCAATTGCTCACCCAGTCTGCCATTTTTACTTACTGTGGCAAGTCTGCCAGAAGCGATATGTCACTAGTTGTGTATCATAAAAGAGTGATCCTTTCTCCTCCCATGGGTTATTCAAGATATCTTAATCGAAACCCTAGTAACGAGGCATTGGCTACCTTAAGAGAGTCATAGCTACTCGTCCCAATTGCTCACCCAGTCTGCCATTTTTTCTTACTGCGGCCAGTCTGCCAGAAGCTATATGTCACTAGTTGTGTATCATAAAAGAGTGATCGTTACTCCTCCCAGGGGTTATTCGAGATATCTTAATCGAAACCCTAGTAACGAGGCATTGGCTACCTTAAGAGAGTCATAGTTACTCGTCCCAATTGCTCACCAAGTCTGACATTTTTTCTTACTGCGGCCAGTCTGCCAGAAGCGATATGTCACTAGTTGTGTATCATAAAAGAGTTATCGTTACTCCTCCCAGGGGTTATTCGAGATATCTTAATCGAAACCCTAGTAACGAGGCATTGGCTACCTTAAGAGAGTCATAGTTACTCGTCCCAATTGCTCACCCAGTCTGCCATTTTTTCTTACTGCGGCCAGTCTGCCAGAAGCGATATGTCACTAGTTGTGTATCATAAAAGAGTGATCGTTACTCCTCCCAGGGGTTATTCGAGATATCTTAATCGAAACCTTAGTAACGAGGCATTGGCTACCTTAAGAGAATCATAGTTACTCGTCCCAATTGCTCACCGAGTCTGACATTTTTTCTTACTGCGGCCAGTCTGCCAGAACTGATATGTCACTAGTTGTGTATCATAAAAGAGTGATTGATTCTCCTCCCAGGGGTTATTCGAGATATCTTAATCGAAACCCTAGTAACGAGGCATTTGCTATCTTAAGAGAGTAATAGCTACCCGTCCCAATTGCTCACCCAGTCTGCCATTTTTTCTTACTGCGGCCAGTCAGCCAGAAGCTATATGTCACTAGTTGTGTATCATAAAACAGTGATCCTTTCTCCTCCCAGGGGTTATTCGAGATATCTTAATCGAAACCCTAGTAACGAGGCATTGGCTACCTTAAGAGAGTCATAGTTACTCGTCCCAATTGCTCACCCAGTCTGCCATTTTTTCTAACTGCGGCCAGTCTGCCAGAAGCGATATGTCACTAGTTGTGTATCATAAAAGAGTGATCGTTTCTCCTCCTAGGGGTTATTCGAGATATCTTAATCGAAACCCTAGTAACGAGGCATTGGCTACCTTAAGAGAGTCATAGTTACTCGTCCCAATTGCTCACCCAGTCTGCCATTTTTTCTTACTGTGGCAAGTCTGCCAGAAGCGATATGTCACTAGTTGTGTATCATAAAAGAGTGATCCTTTCTCCTCCCAGGGGTTATTCGAGATATCTTAATCGAAACCCTAGTAACGAGGCATTGGCTACCTTAAGAGAGTCATAGCTACTCGTCCCAATTGCTCACCCAGTCTGACATTTTTTCTTACTGCGGCCAGTCTGCCAGAAGCTATATGTCACTAGTTGTGTATCATAAAAGAGTGATCGTTACTCCTCCCAGGGGTTATTCGAGATATCTTAATCGAAACCCTAGTAACGAGGCATTGGCTACCTTAAGAGAGTCATAGTTACTCGTCCCAATTGCTCACCCAGTCTGCCATTTTTTCTCACTGCGGCCAGTCTGCCAGAAGCGATATGTCACTAGTTGTGTATCATAAAAGAGTGATCGTTACTCCTCCCAGGGGTTATTCGAGATATCTTAATCGAAACCCTAGTAACGAGGCATTGGCTACCTTAAGAGAGTCATAGTTACTCGTCCCAATTGCTCACCCAGTCTGCCATTTTTTCTTACTGCGGCCAGTCTGCCAAAAGCGATATGTCACTAGTTGTGTATCATAAAAGAGTGATCGTTACTCCTCCCAGGGGTTATTCGAGATATCTTAATCGAAACCCTAGTAACGAGGCATTGGCTACCTTACGAGAGTCATAGCTACTCGTCCCAATTGCTCACCCAGTCTGCCATTTTTTCTTACTGCGGCCAGTCTGCCAGAAGCTATATGTCACTAGTTGTGTATCATAAAAGAGTGATCGTTACTCCTCCCAGGAGTTATTCGAGATATCTTAATCGAAACCCTAGTAACGAGGCATTGGCTACCTTAAGAGAGTCATAGTTACTCCTCCTAATTGCTCACCCAGTCTGCCATTTTTTCTTACTGTGGCCAGTCTGCCAGAAGCGATATGTCACTAGTTGTGTATCATAAAAGAGTGATCGTTACTCCTGCCAGGGGTTATTCGAGATATCTTAATCGAAACCCTAGTAACGAGGCATTGGCTACCTTAAGAGAGTCATAGTTACTCGTCCCAATTGCTCACGCAGTCTGCCATTTTTTCTTACTGCGGCCAGTCTGCCAGAAGCGATATGTCACTAGATGTGTATCATAAAAGAGTGATCGTTTGTCATCCCAGGGGTTATTCGAGATATCTTAATCGAAACCCTAGTAACGAGGCATTGGCTACCTTAAGAGAGTCATAGTTACTCGTCCCAATTGCTCACCCAGTCTGCCATTTTTTCATACTGTGGCAAGTCTGCCAGAAGCGATATGTCACTAGTTGTGTAACATTAAAGAGTGATCGTTAATCCTCCCAGGGGTTATTCGAGATATCTTAATCGAAACCCTAGTAACGAGGCATTGGCTACCTTAAGAGAGTCATAGTTACTCGTCCCAATTGCTCACCCAGTCTGCCATTTTTTCTTACTGCGGCCAGTCTGCCAGAAGCGATATGTCACTAGTTGTGTATCATAAAAGAGTTATCGTTACTCCTCCCAGGGGTTATTCGAGATATCTTAATCGAAACCCTAGTAACGAGGCATTGGCTACCTTAAGAGAGTCATAGTTACTCGTCCCAATTGCTCACCCAGTCTGCCATTTTTTCTTACTGCGGCCAGTCTGCCAGAAGCGATATGTCACTAGTTGTGTATCATAAAAGAGTGATCGTTACTCCTCCCAGGGGTTATTCGAGATATCTTAATCGAAACCTTAGTAACGAGGCATTGGCTACCTTAAGAGAGTCATAGTTACTCGTCCCAATTGCTCACCGAGTCTGACATTTTTTCTTACTGCGGCCAGTCTGCCAGAACTGATATGTCACTAGTTGTGTATCATAAAAGAGTGATCGATTCTCCTCCCAGGGGTTATTCGAGATATCTTAATCGAGTCCCTAGTAACGAGGCATTTGCTACCTTAAGAGAGTAATAGCTACTCGTCCCAATTGCTCACCCAGTCTGCCATTTTTTCTTACTGCGGCCAGTCAGCCAGAAGCTATATGTCACTAGTTGTGTATCATAAAAGAGTGATCGTTACTCCTCCCAGGGGTTATTCGAGATATCTTAATCGAAACCCTAGTAACGAGGCATTGGCTACCTTAAGAGAGTCAAAGCTACTCGTCCCAATTGCTCACCCAGTCTGCCATTTTGTTCTTACTGCGGCCAGTCTGCCAGAAGCTATATGTCACTAGTTATGTATCATAAAAGAGTGATCCTTTCTCCTCCCAGGGCTTATTCGAGATATCTTAATCGAAACGCTAGTAACGAGGCATTGGCTACCTTAAGAGAGTCATAGTTACTCGTCCCAATTGCTCACCGAGTCTGACATTTTTTCTTACAGCAGCCAGTCTGCCAGAAGCGATATGTCACTAGTTGTGTATCATAAAAGAGTGATCGTTTCTCCTCCCAGGGGTTATTCGAGATATCTTAATCGAAACCCTAGTAACGAGGCATTGGCTACCTTAAGAGAGTCATAGTTACTCGTCCCAATTGCTCACCGAGTCTGACATTTTTTCTTACAGCGGCCAGTCTGCCAGAAGCGATATGTCACTAGTTGTGTATCATAAAAGAATGATCGTTACTCCTCCCAAGGGTTATTCGAGATATCTTAATCGAAACCCTAGTAACGAGGCATTGGCTACCTTAAGAGAGTCATAGTTACTCGTCCCAATTGCTCACCCAGTCTGCCATTTTTTCTTACTGTGGCAAGTCTGCCAGAAGCGATATGTCACTAGTTGTGTATCATAAAAGAGTGATCCTTTCTCCTCCCAGGGGTTATTCGAGATATCTTAATCGAAACCCTAGTAACGAGGCATTGGCTACCTTAAGAGAGTCATAGCTACTCGTCCCAATTGCTCACCCAGTCTGACATTTTTTCTTACTGCGGCCAGTCTGCCAGAAGCTATATGTCACTAGTTGTGTATCATAAAAGAGTGATCGTTACTCCTCCCAGGGGTTATTCGAGATATCTTAATCGAAACCCTAGTAACGAGGCATTGGCTACCTTAAGAGAGTCATAGTTACTCGTCCCAATTGCTCACCCAGTCTGCCATTTTTTCTTACTGCGGCCAGTCTGCCAGAAGCGATATGTCACTAGTTGTGTATCATAAAAGAGTGATCGTTACTCCTCCCAGGGGTTATTCGAGATATCTTAATCGAAACCCTAGTAACGAGGCATTGGCTACCTTAAGAGAGTCATAGTTACTCGTCCCAATTGCTCACCCAGTCTGCCATTTTTTCTTACTGCGGCCAGTCTGCCAAAAGCGATATGTCACTAGTTGTGTATCATAAAAGAGTGATCGTTACTCCTCCCAGGGGTTATTCGAGATATCTTAATCGAAACCCTAGTAACGAGGCATTGGCTACCTTACGAGAGTCATAGCTACTCGTCCCAATTGCTCACCCAGTCTGCCATTTTTTCTTACTGCGGCCAGTCTGCCAGAAGCTATATGTCACTAGTTGTGTATCATAAAAGAGTGATCGTTACTCCTCCCAGGAGTTATTCGAGATATCTTAATCGAAACCCTAGTAACGAGGCATTGGCTACCTTAAGAGAGTCATAGTTACTCCTCCTAATTGCTCACCCAGTCTGCCATTTTTTCTTACTGTGGCCAGTCTGCCAGAAGCGATATGTCACTAGTTGTGTATCATAAAAGAGTGATCGTTACTCCTGCCAGGGGTTATTCGAGATATCTTAATCGAAACCCTAGTAACGAGGCATTGGCTACCTTAAGAGAGTCATAGTTACTCGTCCCAATTGCTCACGCAGTCTGCCATTTTTTCTTACTGCGGCCAGTCTGCCAGAAGCGATATGTCACTAGATGTGTATCATAAAAGAGTGATCGTTTCTCATCCCAGGGGTTATTCGAGATATCTTAATCGAAACCCTAGTAACGAGGCATTGGCTACCTTAAGAGAGTCATAGTTACTCGTCCCAATTGCTCACCCAGTCTGCCATTTTTTCATACTGTGGCAAGTCTGCCAGAAGCGATATGTCACTAGTTGTGTAACATTAAAGAGTGATCGTTAATCCTCCCAGGGGTTATTCGAGATATCTTAATCGAAACCCTAGTAACGAGGCATTGGCTACCTTAAGAGAGTCATAGTTACTCGTCCCAATTGCTCACCCAGTCTGCCATTTTTTCTTACTGCGGCCAGTCTGCCAGAAGCGATATGTCACTAGTTGTGTATCATAAAAGAGTTATCGTTACTCCTCCCAGGGGTTATTCGAGATATCTTAATCGAAACCCTAGTAACGAGGCATTGGCTACCTTAAGAGAGTCATAGTTACTCGTCCCAATTGCTCACCCAGTCTGCCATTTTTTCTTACTGCGGCCAGTCTGCCAGAAGCGATATGTCACTAGTTGTGTATCATAAAAGAGTGATCGTTACTCCTCCCAGGGGTTATTCGAGATATCTTAATCGAAACCTTAGTAACGAGGCATTGGCTACCTTAAGAGAGTCATAGTTACTCGTCCCAATTGCTCACCGAGTCTGACATTTTTTCTTACTGCGGCCAGTCTGCCAGAACTGATATGTCACTAGTTGTGTATCATAAAAGAGTGATCGATTCTCCTCCCAGGGGTTATTCGAGATATCTTAATCGAGTCCCTAGTAACGAGGCATTTGCTACCTTAAGAGAGTAATAGCTACTCGTCCCAATTGCTCACCCAGTCTGCCATTCTTTCTTACTGCGGCCAGTCAGCCAGAAGCTATATGTCACTAGTTGTGTATCATAAAAGAGTGATCGTTACTCCTCCCAGGGGTTATTCGAGATATCTTAATCGAAACCCTAGTAACGAGGCATTGGCTACCTTAAGAGAGTCAAAGCTACTCGTCCCAATTGCTCACCCAGTCTGCCATTTTGTTCTTACTGCGGCCAGTCTGCCAGAAGCTATATGTCACTAGTTATGTATCATAAAAGAGTGATCCTTTCTCCTCCTAGGGCTTATTCGAGATATCTTAATCGAAACGCTAGTAACGAGGCATTGGCTACCTTAAGAGAGTCATAGTTACTCGTCCCAATTGCTCACCGAGTCTGACATTTTTTCTTACAGCAGCCAGTCTGCCAGAAGCGATATGTCACTAGTTGTGTATCATAAAAGAGTGATCGTTTCTCCTCCCAGGGGTTATTCGAGATATCTTAATCGAAACCCTAGTAACGAGGCATTGGCTACCTTAAGAGAGTCATAGTTACTCGTCCCAATTGCTCACCGAGTCTGACATTTTTTTTTACAGCGGCCAGTCTGCCAGAAGCGATATGTCACTAGTTGTGTATCATAAAAGAATGATCGTTACTCCTCCCAAGGGTTATTCGAGATATCTTAATCGAAACCCTAGTAACGAGGCATTGGCTACCTTAAGAGAGTCATAGTTACTCGTCCCAATTGCTCACCGAGTCTGACATTTTTTCTTACAGCGGCCAGTCTGCCAGAAGCGATATGTCACTAGTTGTGTATCATAAAAGAGTGATCGTTTCTCCTCCCAGGAGGTTATTCGAGATATCTTAATCGAAACCCTAGTAACGAGGCATTGGCTACCTTAAGAGAGTCATAGTTACTCGTCCCAATTGCTCACCCAGTCTGCCATTTTTTGTTACTGCGGCCAGTCTGCCAGAAGCGATATGTCACTAGTTGTGTATCATAAAAGAGTGATCGTTACTCCTCCCAGGGGTTATTCGAGATATCTTAATCGAAACCCTAGTAACGAGGTATTGGCTACCTTAAGAGAGTCATAGTTACTCGTCCCAATTGCTCACCCAGTCTGCCATTTTTTCTTACTGCGGCCAGTCTGCCAGAAGCGATATGTCACTAGTTGTGTATCATAAAAGAGTGATCCTTTCTCCTCCCAGGGGTTATTCGAGATATCGTAATCGAAACCCTAGTAACGAGGCATTGGCTACCTTAAGAGAGTCATAGTTACTCGTCCCAATTGCTCACCCAGTCTGCCATTTTTTCTTACTGTGGCAAGTCTGCCAGAAGCGATATGTCACTAGTTGTGTATCATAAAAGAGTGATCCTTTCTCCTCCCAGGGGTTATTCGAGATATCTTAATCGAAACCCTAGTAACGAGGCATTGGCTACCTTAAGAGAGTCATAGCTACTCGTCCCAATTGCTCACCCAGTCTGACATTTTTTCTTACTGCGGCCAGTCTGCCAGAAGCTATATGTCACTAGTTGTGTATCATAAAAGAGTGATCGTTACTCCTCCCAGGGGTTATTCGAGATATCTTAATCGAAACCCTAGTAACGAGGCATTGGCTACCTTAAGAGAGTCATAGTTACTCGTCCCAATTGCTCACCCAGTCTGCCATTTTTTCTTACTGCGGCCAGTCTGCCAGAAGCGATATGTCACTAGTTGTGTATCATAAAAGAGTGATCGTTACTCCTCCCAGGGGTTATTCGAGATATCTTAATCGAAACCCTAGTAACGAGGCATTGGCTACCTTAAGAGAGTCATAGTTACTCGTCCCAATTGCTCACCCAGTCTGCCATTTTTTCTTACTGCGGCCAGTCTGCCAAAAGCGATATGTCACTAGTTGTGTATCATAAAAGAGTGATCGTTACTCCTCCCAGGGGTTATTCGAGATATCTTAATCGAAACCCTAGTAACGAGGCATTGGCTACCTTACGAGAGTCATAGCTACTCGTCCCAATTGCTCACCCAGTCTGCCATTTTTTCTTACTGCGGCCAGTCTGCCAGAAGCTATATGTCACTAGTTGTGTATCATAAAAGAGTGATCGTTACTCCTCCCAGGAGTTATTCGAGATATCTTAATCGAAACCCTAGTAACGAGGCATTGGCTACCTTAAGAGAGTCATAGTTACTCCTCCCAATTGCTCACCCAGTCTGCCATTTTTTCTTACTGTGGCCAGTCTGCCAGAAGCGATATGTCACTAGTTGTGTATCATAAAAGAGTGATCGTTACTCCTGCCAGGGGTTATTCGAGATATCTTAATCGAAACCCTAGTAACGAGGCATTGGCTACCTTAAGAGAGTCATAGTTACTCGTCCCAATTGCTCACGCAGTCTGCCATTTTTTCTTACTGCGGCCAGTCTGCCAGAAGCGATATGTCACTAGATGTGTATCATAAAAGAGTGATCGTTTCTCATCCCAGGGGTTATCCGAGATATCTTAATCGAAACCCTAGTAACGAGGCATTGGCTACCTTAAGAGAGTCATAGTTACTCGTCCCAATTGCTCACCCAGTCTGCCATTTTTTCATACTGTGGCAAGTCTGCCAGAAGCGATATGTCACTAGTTGTGTAACATTAAAGAGTGATCGTTAATCCTCCCAGGGGTTATTCGAGATATCTTAATCGAAACCCTAGTAACGAGGCATTGGCTACCTTAAGAGAGTCATAGTTACTCGTCCCAATTGCTCACCCAGTCTGCCATTTTTTCTTACTGCGGCCAGTCTGCCAGAAGCGATATGTCACTAGTTGTGTATCATAAAAGAGTTATCGTTACTCCTCCCAGGGGTTATTCGAGATATCTTAATCGAAACCCTAGTAACGAGGCATTGGCTACCTTAAGAGAGTCATAGTTACTCGTCCCAATTGCTCACCCAGTCTGCCATTTTTTCTTACTGCGGCCAGTCTGCCAGAAGCGATATGTCACTAGTTGTGTATCATAAAAGAGTGATCGTTACTCCTCCCAGGGGTTATTCGAGATATCTTAATCGAAACCTTAGTAACGAGGCATTGGCTACCTTAAGAGAGTCATAGTTACTCGTCCCAATTGCTCACCGAGTCTGACATTTTTTCTTACTGCGGCCAGTCTGCCAGAACTGATATGTCACTAGTTGTGTATCATAAAAGAGTGATCGTTTCTCCTCCCAGGGGTTATTCGAGATATCTTAATCGAGTCCCTAGTAACGAGGCATTTGCTACCTTAAGAGAGTAATAGCTACTCGTCCCAATTGCTCACCCAGTCTGCCATTTTTTCTTACTGCGGCCAGTCAGCCAGAAGCTATATGTCACTAGTTGTGTATCATAAAAGAGTGATCGTTACTCCTCCCAGGGGTTATTCGAGATATCTTAATCGAAACCCTAGTAACGAGGCATTGGCTACCTTAAGAGAGACATAGTTACTCGTCCCAATGGCTCACCCAGTCTGCCATTTTTTCTTACTGCGGCCAGTCTGCCAGAAGCGATATGTCACTAGTTGTGTATCATAAAAGAGTGATCCTTTCTCCTCCCAGGGGTTATTCGAGATATCTTAATCGAAACCCTAGTAACGAGGTATTGGCTACCCTAAGAGAGTCATAGTTACTCGTCCCAATTGCTCACCCAGTCTGCCATTTTTTCTTACTGCGGCCAGTCTGCCAGAAGCGATATGTCACTAGTTGTGTATCATAAAAGAGTGATCGTTACTCCTCCCAGGGGTTATTCGAGATATCTTAATCGAAACCCTAGTAACGAGGCATTGGCTACCTTAAGAGAGTCATAGTTACTCGTCCCAATTGCTCACCGAGTCTGACATTTTTTCTTACAGCGGCCAGTCTGCCAGAAGCGATATGTCACTAGTTGTGTATCATAAAAGAGTGATCGTTTCTCCTCCCAGGGGTTATTCGAGATTTCTTAATCGAAACCCTAGTAACGAGGCATTGGCTACCTTAAGAGAGTCATAGTTACTCGTCCCAATTGCTCACCGAGTCTGATATTTTTTCTTACAGCGGCCAGTCTGCCAGAAGCGATATGTCACTAGTTGTGTATCATAAAAGAGTGATCCTTTTTCCTCCCAGGGGTTATTCGAGATATCTTAATCGAAACCCTAGTAACGAGGCATTGGCTACCTTAAGAGAGTCATAGTTACTCGTCCCAATTGCTCACCCAGTCTGCCATTTTTTCTTACTGCGGCCAGTCTGCCAGAAGCGATATGTCACTAGTTGTGTATCATAAAAGAGTGATCGTTACTCCTCCCAGGGGTTATTCGAGATATCTTAATCGAAACCCTAGTAACGAGGCATTGGCTACCTTAAGAGAGTCATAGTTACTCGTCCCAATTGCTCACCGAGTCTGACATTTTTTCTTACAGCGGCCAGTCTGCCAGAAGCGATATGTCACTAGTTGTGTATCATAAAAGAGTGATCCTTTTTCCTCACAGGGGTTATTCGAGATATCTTAATCGAAACCCTAGTAACGAGGCATTGGCTACCTTAAGAGAGTCATAGTTACTCGTCCCAATTGCTCACCCAGTCTGCCATTTTTTCTTACTGCGGCCAGTCTGCCAGAAGCGATATGTCACTAGTTGTGTATCATAAAAGAGTGATCGTTACTCCTCCCAGGGGTTATTCGAGATATCTTAATCGAAACCCTAGTAACGAGGCATTGGCTACCTTAAGAGAGTCATAGTTACTCGTCCCAATTGCTCACCCAGTCTGCCATTTTTTCATACTGTGGCAAGTCTGCCAGAAGCGATATGTCACTAGTTGTGTAACATTAAAGAGTGATCGTTAATCCTCCCAGGGGTTATTCGAGATATCTTAATCGAAACCCTAGTAACGAGGCATTGGCTACCTTAAGAGAGTCATAGTTACTCGTCCCAATTGCTCACCCAGTCTGCCATTTTTTCTTACTGCGGCCAGTCTGCCAGAAGCGATATGTCACTAGTTGTGTATCATAAAAGAGTTATCGTTACTCCTCCCAGGGGTTATTCGAGATATCTTAATCGAAACCCTAGTAACGAGGCATTGGCTACCTTAAGAGAGTCATAGTTACTCGTCCCAATTGCTCACCCAGTCTGCCATTTTTTCTTACTGCGGCCAGTCTGCCAGAAGCGATATGTCACTAGTTGTGTATCATAAAAGAGTGATCGTTACTCCTCCCAGGGGTTATTCGAGATATCTTAATCGAAACCCTAGTAACGAGGCATTGGCTACCTTAAGAGAGTCATAGTTACTCGTCCCAATTGCTCACCCAGTCTGCCATTTTTTCATACTGTGGCAAGTCTGCCAGAAGCGATATGTCACTAGTTGTGTAACATTAAAGAGTGATCGTTAATCCTCCCAGGGGTTATTCGAGATATCTTAATCGAAACCCTAGTAACGACGCATTGGCTACCTTAAGAGAGTCATAGTTACTCGTCCCAATTGCTCACCCAGTCTGCCATTTTTTCTTACTGCGGCCAGTCTGCCAGAAGCGATATGTCACTAGTTGTGTATCATAAAAGAGTTATCGTTACTCCTCCCAGGGGTTATTCGAGATATCTTAATCGAAACCCTAGTAACGAGGCATTGGCTACCTTAAGAGAGTCATAGTTACTCGTCCCAATTGCTCACCCAGTCTGCCATTTTTTCTTACTGCGGCCAGTCTGCCAGAAGCGATATGTCACTAGTTGTGTATCATAAAAGAGTGATCGTTACTCCTCCCAGGGGTTATTCGAGATATCTTAATCGAAACCTTAGTAACGAGGCATTGGCTACCTTAAGAGAGTCATAGTTACTCGTCCCAATTGCTCACCGAGTCTGACATTTTTTCTTACTGCGGCCAGTCTGCCAGAACTGATATGTCACTAGTTGTGTATCATAAAAGAGTGATCGTTTCTCCTCCCAGGGGTTATTCGAGATATCTTAATCGAGTCCCTAGTAACGAGGCATTTGCTACCTTAAGAGAGTAATAGCTACTCGTCCCAATTGCTCACCCAGTCTGCCATTTTTTCTTACTGCGGCCAGTCAGCCAGAAGCTATATGTCACTAGTTGTGTATCATAAAAGAGTGATCGTTACTCCTCCCAGGGGTTATTCGAGATATCTTAATCGAAACCCTAGTAACGAGGCATTGGCTACCTTAAGAGAGACATAGTTACTCGTCCCAATGGCTCACCCAGTCTGCCATTTTCTCTTACTGCGGCCAGTCTGCCAGAAGCGATATGTCACTAGTTGTGTATCATAAAAGAGTGATCCTTTCTCCTCCCAGGGGTTATTCGAGATATCTTAATCGAAACCCTAGTAACGAGGTATTGGCTACCCTAAGAGAGTCATAGTTACTCGTCCCAATTGCTCACCCAGTCTGCCATTTTTTCTTACTGCGGCCAGTCTGCCAGAAGCGATATGTCACTAGTTGTGTATCATAAAAGAGTGATCGTTACTCCTCCCAGGGGTTATTCGAGATATCTTAATCGAAACCCTAGTAACGAGGCATTGGCTACCTTAAGAGAGTCATAGTTACTCGTCCCAATTGCTCACCGAGTCTGACATTTTTTCTTACAGCGGCCAGTCTGCCAGAAGCGATATGTCACTAGTTGTGTATCATAAAAGAGTGATCGTTTCTCCTCCCAGGGGTTATTCGAGATTTCTTAATCGAAACCCTAGTAACGAGGCATTGGCTACCTTAAGAGAGTCATAGTTACTCGTCCCAATTGCTCACCGAGTCTGATATTTTTTCTTACAGCGGCCAGTCTGCCAGAAGCGATATGTCACTAGTTGTGTATCATAAAAGAGTGATCGATTCTCCTCCCAGGGGTTATTCGAGATATCTTAATCGAGTCCCTAGTAACGAGGCATTGGCTACCTTAAGAGAGTCATAGTTACTCGTCCCAATTGCTCACCCAGTCTGCCATTTTTTCTTACTGCGGCCAGTCTGCCAGAAGCGATATGTCACTAGTTGTGTATCATAAAAGAGTGATCGTTACTCCTCCCAGGGGTTATTCGAGATATCTTAATCGAAACCCTAGTAACGAGGCATTGGCTACCTTAAGAGAGTCATAGTTACTCGTCCCAATTGCTCACCGAGTCTGACATTTTTTCTTACAGCGGCCAGTCTGCCAGAAGCGATATGTCACTAGTTGTGTATCATAAAAGAGTGATCCTTTTTCCTCACAGGGATTATTCGAGATATCTTAATCGAAACCCTAGTAACGAGGCATTGGCTACCTTAAGAGAGTCATAGTTACTCGTCCCAATTGCTCACCCAGTCTGCCATTTTTTCTTACTGCGGCCAGTCTGCCAGAAGCGATATGTCACTAGTTGTGTATCATAAAAGAGTGATCGTTACTCCTCCCAGGGGTTATTCGAGATACCTTAATCGAAACCCTAGTAACGAGGCATTGGCTACCTTAAGAGAGTCATAGTTACTCGTCCCAATTGCTCACCCAGTCTGCCATTTTTTCTTACTGCGGCCAGTCTGCCAGAAGCGATATGTCACTAGTTGTGTATCATAAAACAGTGATCCTTTCTCCTCCCAGGGGTTATTCGAGATATCTTAATCGAAACCCTAGTAACGAGGCATTGGCTACATTAAGAGAGTCATAGTTACTCGTCCCAATTGCTCACCCAGTCTGCCATTTTTTCTAACTGCGGCCAGTCTGCCAGAAGCGATATGTCACTAGTTGTGTATCATAAAAGAGTGATCGTTTCTCCTCCTAGGGGTTATTCGAGTTATCTTAATCGAAACCCTAGTAACGAGGCATTGGCTACCTTAAGAGAGTCATAGTTACTCGTCCCAATTGCTCACCCAGTCTGCCATTTTTTCTTACTGTGGCAAGTCTGCCAGAAGCGATATGTCACTAGTTGTGTATCATAAAAGAGTGATCCTTTCTCCTCCCAGGGGTTATTCGAGATATCTTAATCGAAACCCTAGTAACGAGGCATTGGCTACCTTAAGAGAGTCATAGCTACTCGTCCCAATTGCTCACCCAGTCTGACATTTTTTCTTACTGCGGCCAGTCTGCCAGAAGCTATATGTCACTAGTTGTGTATCATAAAAGAGTGATCGTTACTCCTCCCAGGGGTTATTCGAGATATCTTAATCGAAACCCTAGTAACGAGGCATTGGCTACCTTAAGAGAGTCATAGTTACTCGTCCCAATTGCTCACCCAGTCTGCCATTTTTTCTTACTGCGGCCAGTCTGCCAGAAGCGATATGTCACTAGTTGTGTATCATAAAAGAGTGATCGTTACTCCTCCCAGGGGTTATTCGAGATATCTTAATCGAAACCCTAGTAACGAGGCATTGGCTACCTTAAGACAGTCATAGTTACTCGTCCCAATTGCTCACCCAGTCTGCCATTTTTTCTTACTGCGGCCAGTCTGCCAAAAGCGATATGTCACTAGTTGTGTATCATAAAAGAGTGATCGTTACTCCTCCCAGGGGTTATTCGAGATATCTTAATCGAAACCCTAGTAACGAGGCATTGGCTACCTTACGAGAGTCATAGCTACTCGTCCCAATTGCTCACCCAGTCTGCCATTTTTTCTTACTGCGGCCAGTCTGCCAGAAGCTATATGTCACTAGTTGTGTATCATAAAAGAGTGATCGTTACTCCTCCCAGGAGTTATTCGAGATATCTTAATCGAAACCCTAGTAACGAGGCATTGGCTACCTTAAGAGAGTCATAGTTACTCCTCCCAATTGCTCACCCAGTCTGCCATTTTTTCTTACTGTGGCCAGTCTGCCAGAAGCGATATGTCACTAGTTGTGTATCATAAAAGAGTGATCGTTACTCCTGCCAGGGGTTATTCGAGATATCTTAATCGAAACCCTAGTAACGAGGCATTGGCTACCTTAAGAGAGTCATAGTTACTCGTCCCAATTGCTCACGCAGTCTGCCATTTTTTCTTACTGCGGCCAGTCTGCCAGAAGCGATATGTCACTAGATGTGTATCATAAAAGAGTGATCGTTTCTCATCCCAGGGGTTATCCGAGATATCTTAATCGAAACCCTAGTAACGAGGCATTGGCTACCTTAAGAGAGTCATAGTTACTCGTCCCAATTGCTCACCCAGTCTGCCATTTTTTCATACTGTGGCAAGTCTGCCAGAAGCGATATGTCACTAGTTGTGTAACATTAAAGAGTGATCGTTAATCCTCCCAGGGGTTATTCGAGATATCTTAATCGAAACCCTAGTAACGAGGCATTGGCTACCTTAAGAGAGTCATAGTTACTCGTCCCAATTGCTCACCCAGTCTGCCATTTTTTCTTACTGCGGCCAGTCTGCCAGAAGCGATATGTCACTAGTTGTGTATCATAAAAGAGTTATCGTTACTCCTCCCAGGGGTTATTCGAGATATCTTAATCGAAACCCTAGTAACGAGGCATTGGCTACCTTAAGAGAGTCATAGTTACTCGTCCCAATTGCTCACCCAGTCTGCCATTTTTTCTTACTGCGGCCAGTCTGCCAGAAGCGATATGTCACTAGTTGTGTATCATAAAAGAGTGATCGTTACTCCTCCCAGGGGTTATTCGAGATATCTTAATCGAAACCTTAGTAACGAGGCATTGGCTACCTTAAGAGAGTCATAGTTACTCGTCCCAATTGCTCACCGAGTCTGACATTTTTTCTTACTGCGGCCAGTCTGCCAGAACTGATATGTCACTAGTTGTGTATCATAAAAGAGTGATCGTTTCTCCTCCCAGGGGTTATTCGAGATATCTTAATCGAGTCCCTAGTAACGAGGCATTTGCTACCTTAAGAGAGTAATAGCTACTCGTCCCAATTGCTCACCCAGTCTGCCATTTTTTCTTACTGCGGCCAGTCAGCCAGAAGCTATATGTCACTAGTTGTGTATCATAAAAGAGTGATCGTTACTCCTCCCAGGGGTTATTCGAGATATCTTAATCGAAACCCTAGTAACGAGGCATTGGCTACCTTAAGAGAGACATAGTTACTCGTCCCAATGGCTCACCCAGTCTGCCATTTTTTCTTACTGCGGCCAGTCTGCCAGAAGCGATATGTCACTAGTTGTGTATCATAAAAGAGTGATCCTTTCTCCTCCCAGGGGTTATTCGAGATATCTTAATCGAAACCCTAGTAACGAGGTATTGGCTACCCTAAGAGAGTCATAGTTACTCGTCCCAATTGCTCACCCAGTCTGCCATTTTTTCTTACTGCGGCCAGTCTGCCAGAAGCGATATGTCACTAGTTGTGTATCATAAAAGAGTGATCGTTACTCCTCCCAGGGGTTATTCGAGATATCTTAATCGAAACCCTAGTAACGAGGCATTGGCTACCTTAAGAGAGTCATAGTTACTCGTCCCAATTGCTCACCGAGTCTGACATTTTTTCTTACAGCGGCCAGTCTGCCAGAAGCGATATGTCACTAGTTGTGTATCATAAAAGAGTGATCGTTTCTCCTCCCAGGGGTTATTCGAGATTTCTTAATCGAAACCCTAGTAACGAGGCATTGGCTACCTTAAGAGATTCATAGTTACTCGTCCCAATTGCTCACCGAGTCTGATATTTTTTCTTACAGCGGCCAGTCTGCCAGAAGCGATATGTCACTAGTTGTGTATCATAAAAGAGTGATCCTTTTTCCTCCCAGGGGTTATTCGAGATATCTTAATCGAAACCCTAGTAACGAGGCATTGGCTACCTTAAGAGAGTCATAGTTACTCGTCCCAATTGCTCACCCAGTCTGCCATTTTTTCTTACTGCGGCCAGTCTGCCAGAAGCGATATGTCACTAGTTGTGTATCATAAAAGAGTGATCGTTACTCCTCCCAGGGGTTATTCGAGATATCTTAATCGAAACCCTAGTAACGAGGCATTGGCTACCTTAAGAGAGTCATAGTTACTCGTCCCAATTGCTCACCGAGTCTGACATTTTTTCTTACAGCGGCCAGTCTGCCAGAAGCGATATGTCACTAGTTGTGTATCATAAAAGAGTGATCCTTTTTCCTCACAGGGGTTATTCGAGATATCTTAATCGAAACCCTAGTAACGAGGCATTGGCTACCTTAAGAGAGTCATAGTTACTCGTCCCAATTGCTCACCCAGTCTGCCATTTTTTCTTACTGCGGCCAGTCTGCCAGAAGCGATATGTCACTAGTTGTGTATCATAAAAGAGTGATCGTTACTCCTCCCAGGGGTTATTCGAGATATCTTAATCGAAACCCTAGTAACGAGGCATTGGCTACCTTAAGAGAGTCATAGTTACTCGTCCCAATTGCTCACCCAGTCTGCCATTTTTTCATACTGTGGCAAGTCTGCCAGAAGCGATATGTCACTAGTTGTGTAACATTAAAGAGTGATCGTTAATCCTCCCAGGGGTTATTCGAGATATCTTAATCGAAACCCTAGTAACGAGGCATTGGCTACCTTAAGAGAGTCATAGTTACTCGTCCCAATTGCTCACCCAGTCTGCCATTTTTTCTTACTGCGGCCAGTCTGCCAGAAGCGATATGTCACTAGTTGTGTATCATAAAAGAGTTATCGTTACTCCTCCCAGGGGTTATTCGAGATATCTTAATCGAAACCCTAGTAACGAGGCATTGGCTACCTTAAGAGAGTCATAGTTACTCGTCCCAATTGCTCACCCAGTCTGCCATTTTTTCTTACTGCGGCCAGTCTGCCAGAAGCGATATGTCACTAGTTGTGTATCATAAAAGAGTGATCGTTACTCCTCCCAGGGGTTATTCGAGATATCTTAATCGAAACCCTAGTAACGAGGCATTGGCTACCTTAAGAGAGTCATAGTTACTCGTCCCAATTGCTCACCCAGTCTGCCATTTTTTCATACTGTGGCAAGTCTGCCAGAAGCGATATGTCACTAGTTGTGTAACATTAAAGAGTGATCGTTAATCCTCCCAGGGGTTATTCGAGATATCTTAATCGAAACCCTAGTAACGACGCATTGGCTACCTTAAGAGAGTCATAGTTACTCGTCCCAATTGCTCACCCAGTCTGCCATTTTTTCTTACTGCGGCCAGTCTGCCAGAAGCGATATGTCACTAGTTGTGTATCATAAAAGAGTTATCGTTACTCCTCCCAGGGGTTATTCGAGATATCTTAATCGAAACCCTAGTAACGAGGCATTGGCTACCTTAAGAGAGTCATAGTTACTCGTCCCAATTGCTCACCCAGTCTGCCATTTTTTCTTACTGCGGCCAGTCTGCCAGAAGCGATATGTCACTAGTTGTGTATCATAAAAGAGTGATCGTTACTCCTCCCAGGGGTTATTCGAGATATCTTAATCGAAACCTTAGTAACGAGGCATTGGCTACCTTAAGAGAGTCATAGTTACTCGTCCCAATTGCTCACCGAGTCTGACATTTTTTCTTACTGCGGCCAGTCTGCCAGAACTGATATGTCACTAGTTGTGTATCATAAAAGAGTGATCGTTTCTCCTCCCAGGGGTTATTCGAGATATCTTAATCGAGTCCCTAGTAACGAGGCATTTGCTACCTTAAGAGAGTAATAGCTACTCGTCCCAATTGCTCACCCAGTCTGCCATTTTTTCTTACTGCGGCCAGTCAGCCAGAAGCTATATGTCACTAGTTGTGTATCATAAAAGAGTGATCGTTACTCCTCCCAGGGGTTATTCGAGATATCTTAATCGAAACCCTAGTAACGAGGCATTGGCTACCTTAAGAGAGACATAGTTACTCGTCCCAATGGCTCACCCAGTCTGCCATTTTTTCTTACTGCGGCCAGTCTGCCAGAAGCGATATGTCACTAGTTGTGTATCATAAAAGAGTGATCCTTTCTCCTCCCAGGGGTTATTCGAGATATCTTAATCGAAACCCTAGTAACGAGGTATTGGCTACCCTAAGAGAGTCATAGTTACTCGTCCCAATTGCTCACCCAGTCTGCCATTTTTTCTTACTGCGGCCAGTCTGCCAGAAGCGATATGTCACTAGTTGTGTATCATAAAAGAGTGATCGTTACTCCTCCCAGGGGTTATTCGAGATATCTTAATCGAAACCCTAGTAACGAGGCATTGGCTACCTTAAGAGAGTCATAGTTACTCGTCCCAATTGCTCACCGAGTCTGACATTTTTTCTTACAGCGGCCAGTCTGCCAGAAGCGATATGTCACTAGTTGTGTATCATAAAAGAGTGATCGTTTCTCCTCCCAGGGGTTATTCGAGATTTCTTAATCGAAACCCTAGTAACGAGGCATTGGCTACCTTAAGAGAGTCATAGTTACTCGTCCCAATTGCTCACCGAGTCTGATATTTTTTCTTACAGCGGCCAGTCTGCCAGAAGCGATATGTCACTAGTTGTGTATCATAAAAGAGTGATCCTTTTTCCTCCCAGGGGTTATTCGAGATATCTTAATCGAAACCCTAGTAACGAGGCATTGGCTACCTTAAGAGAGTCATAGTTACTCGTCCCAATTGCTCACCCAGTCTGCCATTTTTTCTTACTGCGGCCAGTCTGCCAGAAGCGATATGTCACTAGTTGTGTATCATAAAAGAGTGATCGTTACTCCTCCCAGGGGTTATTCGAGATATCTTAATCGAAACCCTAGTAACGAGGCATTGGCTACCTTAAGAGAGTCATAGTTACTCGTCCCAATTGCTCACCGAGTCTGACATTTTTTCTTACAGCGGCCAGTCTGCCAGAAGCGATATGTCACTAGTTGTGTATCATAAAAGAGTGATCCTTTTTCCTCACAGGGATTATTCGAGATATCTTAATCGAAACCCTAGTAACGAGGCATTGGCTACCTTAAGAGAGTCATAGTTACTCGTCCCAATTGCTCACCCAGTCTGCCATTTTTTCTTACTGCGGCCAGTCTGCCAGAAGCGATATGTCACTAGTTGTGTATCATAAAAGAGTGATCGTTACTCCTCCCAGGGGTTATTCGAGATACCTTAATCGAAACCCTAGTAACGAGGCATTGGCTACCTTAAGAGAGTCATAGTTACTCGTCCCAATTGCTCACCCAGTCTGCCATTTTTTCTTACTGCGGCCAGTCTGCCAGAAGCGATATGTCACTAGTTGTGTATCATAAAACAGTGATCCTTTCTCCTCCCAGGGGTTATTCGAGATATCTTAATCGAAACCCTAGTAACGAGGCATTGGCTACATTAAGAGAGTCATAGTTACTCGTCCCAATTGCTCACCCAGTCTGCCATTTTTTCTAACTGCGGCCAGTCTGCCAGAAGCGATATGTCACTAGTTGTGTATCATAAAAGAGTGATCGTTTCTCCTCCTAGGGGTTATTCGAGTTATCTTAATCGAAACCCTAGTAACGAGGCATTGGCTACCTTAAGAGAGTCATAGTTACTCGTCCCAATTGCTCACCCAGTCTGCCATTTTTTCTTACTGTGGCAAGTCTGCCAGAAGCGATATGTCACTAGTTGTGTATCATAAAAGAGTGATCCTTTCTCCTCCCAGGGGTTATTCGAGATATCTTAATCGAAACCCTAGTAACGAGGCATTGGCTACCTTAAGAGAGTCATAGCTACTCGTCCCAATTGCTCACCCAGTCTGACATTTTTTCTTACTGCGGCCAGTCTGCCAGAAGCTATATGTCACTAGTTGTGTATCATAAAAGAGTGATCGTTACTCCTCCCAGGGGTTATTCGAGATATCTTAATCGAAACCCTAGTAACGAGGCATTGGCTACCTTAAGAGATTCATATTTACTCGTCCCAATTGCTCACCCAGTCTGCCATTTTTTCTTACTGCGGCCAGTCTGCCAGAAGCGATATGTCACTAGTTGTGTATCATAAAAGAGTGATCGTTACTCCTCAAAGGGGTTATTCGAGATATCTTAATCGAAACCCTAGTAACGAGGCATTGGCTACCTTAAGACAGTCATAGTTACTCGTCCCAATTGCTCACCCAGTCTGCCATTTTTTCTTACTGCGGCCAGTCTGCCAAAAGCGATATGTCACTAGTTGTGTATCATAAAAGAGTGATCGTTACTCCTCCCAGGGGTTATTCGAGATATCTTAATAGAAACCCTAGTAACGAGGCATTGGCTACCTTACGAGAGTCATAGCTACTCGTCCCAATTGCTCACCCAGTCTGCCATTTTTTCTTACTGCGGCCAGTCTGCCAGAAGCTATATGTCACTAGTTGTGTATCATGAAAGAGTGATCGTTACTCCTCCCAGGGGTTATTCGAGATATCTTAATCGAAACCCTAGTAACGAGGCATTGGCTACCTTAAGAGAGTCATAGTTACTCGTCCCAATTGCTCACGCAGGCTGCCATTTTTTCTTACTGCGGCCAGTCTGCCAGAAGCGATATGTCACTAGTTGTGTATCATAAAAGAGTGATCGTTTCTCATCCCAGGGGTTATTCGAGATATCTTAATCGAAACCCTAGTAACGAGGCATTGGCTACCTTAAGAGAGTCATAGTTACTCGTCCCAATTGCTCACCCAGTCTGCCATTTTTTCATACTGTGGCAAGTCTGCCAGAAGCGATATGTCACTAGTTGTGTAACATTAAAGAGTGATCGTTAATCCTCCCAGGGGTTATTCGAGATATCTTAATCGAAACCCTAGTAACGAGGCATTGGCTACCTTAAGAGAGTCATAGTTACTCGTCCCAATTGCTCACCCAGTCTGCCATTTTTTCTTACTGCGGCCAGTCTGCCAGAAGCGATATGTCACTAGTTGTGTATCATAAAAGAGTGATCCTTTCTCCTCCCAGGGGTTATTCGAGATATCTTAATCGAAACCCTAGTAACGAGGTATTGGCTACCCTAAGAGAGTCATAGTTACTCGTCCCAATTGCTCACCCAGTCTGCCATTTTTTCTTACTGCGGCCAGTCTGCCAGAAGCGATATGTCACTAGTTGTGTATCATAAAAGAGTGATCGTTACTCCTCCCAGGGGTTATTCGAGATATCTTAATCGAAACCCTAGTAACGAGGCATTGGCTACCTTAAGAGAGTCATAGTTACTCGTCCCAATTGCTCACCGAGTCTGACATTTTTTCTTACAGCGGCCAGTCTGCCAGAAGCGATATGTCACTAGTTGTGTATCATAAAAGAGTGATCGTTTCTCCTCCCAGGGGTTATTCGAGACTTCTTAATCGAAACCCTAGTAACGAGGCATTGGCTACCTTAAGAGAGTCATAGTTACTCGTCCCAATTGCTCACCCAGTCTGCCATTTTTTCATACTGTGGCAAGTCTGCCAGAAGCGATATGTCACTAGTTGTGTAACATTAAAGAGTGATCGTTAATCCTCCCAGGGGTTATTCGAGATATCTTAATCGAAACCCTAGTAACGAGGCATTGGCTACCTTAAGAGAGTCATAGTTACTCGTCCCAATTGCTCACCCAGTCTGCCATTTTTTCTTACTGCGGCCAGTCTGCCAGAAGCGATATGTCACTAGTTGTGTATCATAAAAGAGTGATCCTTTCTCCTCCCAGGGGTTATTCGAGATATCTTAATCGAAACCCTAGTAACGAGGTATTGGCTACCCTAAGAGAGTCATAGTTACTCGTCCCAATTGCTCACCCAGTCTGCCATTTTTTCTTACTGCGGCCAGTCTGCCAGAAGCGATATGTCACTAGTTGTGTATCATAAAAGAGTGATCGTTACTCCTCCCAGGGGTTATTCGAGATATCTTAATCGAAACCCTAGTAACGAGGCATTGGCTACCTTAAGAGAGTCATAGTTACTCGTCCCAATTGCTCACCCAGTCTGCCATTTTTTCTTACTGCGGCCAGTCTGCCAGAAGCGATATGTCACTAGTTGTGTATCATAAAAGAGTGATCCTTTCTCCTCCCAGGGGTTATTCGAGATATCTTAATCGAAACCCTAGTAATGAGGCATTGGCAACCTTAAGAGAGTCATAGTTACTCGTCCCAATTGCTCACCCAGTCTGCCATTTTTTCTAACTGCGGCCAGTCTGCCAGAAGCGATATGTCACTAGTTGTGTATCATAAAAGAGTGATCGTTACTCCTCCCAGGGGTTATTCGAGATATCTTAATCGAAACCCTAGTAACGAGGCATTGGCTACCTTAAGAGAGTCATAGTTACTCGTCCCAATTGCTCACCGAGTCTGACATTTTTTCTTACAGCGGCCAGTCTGCCAGAAGCGATATGTCACTAGTTGTGTATCATAAAAGAGTGATCCTTTTTCCTCACAGGGGTTATTCGAGATATCTTAATCGAAACCCTAGTAACGAGGCATTGGCTACCTTAAGAGAGTCATAGTTACTCGTCCCAATTGCTCACCCAGTCTGCCATTTTTTCTTACTGCGGCCAGTCTGCCAGAAGCGATATGTCACTAGTTGTGTATCATAAAAGAGTGATCGTTACTCCTCCCAGGGGTTATTCGAGATATCTTAATCGAAACCCTAGTAACGAGGCATTGGCTACCTTAAGAGAGTCATAGTTACTCGTCCCAATTGCTCACCCAGTCTGCCATTTTTTCATACTGTGGCAAGTCTGCCAGAAGCGATATGTCACTAGTTGTGTAACATTAAAGAGTGATCGTTAATCCTCCCAGGGGTTATTCGAGATATCTTAATCGAAACCCTAGTAACGAGGCATTGGCTACCTTAAGAGAGTCATAGTTACTCGTCCCAATTGCTCACCCAGTCTGCCATTTTTTCTTACTGCGGCCAGTCTGCCAGAAGCGATATGTCACTAGTTGTGTATCATAAAAGAGTTATCGTTACTCCTCCCAGGGGTTATTCGAGATATCTTAAGCGAAACCCTAGTAACGAGGCATTGGCTACCTTAAGAGAGTCATAGTTACTCGTCCCAATTGCTCACCCAGTCTGCCATTTTTTCTTACTGCGGCCAGTCTGCCAGAAGCGATATGTCACTAGTTGTGTATCATAAAAGAGTGATCGTTACTCCTCCCAGGGGTTATTCGAGATATCTTAATCGAAACCCTAGTAACGAGGCATTGGCTACCTTAAGAGAGTCATAGTTACTCGTCCCAATTGCTCACCCAGTCTGCCATTTTTTCATACTGTGGCAAGTCTGCCAGAAGCGATATGTCACTAGTTGTGTAACATTAAAGAGTGATCGTTAATCCTCCCAGGGGTTATTCGAGATATCTTAATCGAAACCCTAGTAACGACGCATTGGCTACCTTAAGAGAGTCATAGTTACTCGTCCCAATTGCTCACCCAGTCTGCCATTTTTTCTTACTGCGGCCAGTCTGCCAGAAGCGATATGTCACTAGTTGTGTATCATAAAAGAGTTATCGTTACTCCTCCCAGGGGTTATTCGAGATATCTTAATCGAAACCCTAGTAACGAGGCATTGGCTACCTTAAGAGAGTCATAGTTACTCGTCCCAATTGCTCACCCAGTCTGCCATTTTTTCTTACTGCGGCCAGTCTGCCAGAAGCGATATGTCACTAGTTGTGTATCATAAAAGAGTGATCGTTACTCCTCCCAGGGGTTATTCGAGATATCTTAATCGAAACCTTAGTAACGAGGCATTGGCTACCTTAAGAGAGTCATAGTTACTCGTCCCAATTGCTCACCGAGTCTGACATTTTTTCTTACTGCGGCCAGTCTGCCAGAACTGATATGTCACTAGTTGTGTATCATAAAAGAGTGATCGTTTCTCCTCCCAGGGGTTATTCGAGATATCTTAATCGAGTCCCTAGTAACGAGGCATTTGCTACCTTAAGAGAGTAATAGCTACTCGTCCCAATTGCTCACCCAGTCTGCCATTTTTTCTTACTGCGGCCAGTCAGCCAGAAGCTATATGTCACTAGTTGTGTATCATAAAAGAGTGATCGTTACTCCTCCCAGGGGTTATTCGAGATATCTTAATCGAAACCCTAGTAACGAGGCATTGGCTACCTTAAGAGAGACATAGTTACTCGTCCCAATGGCTCACCCAGTCTGCCATTTTTTCTTACTGCGGCCAGTCAGCCAGAAGCGATATGTCACTAGTTGTGTATCATAAAAGAGTGATCCTTTCTCCTCCCAGGGGTTATTCGAGATATCTTAATCGAAACCCTAGTAACGAGGTATTGGCTACCCTAAGAGAGTCATAGTTACTCGTCCCAATTGCTCACCCAGTCTGCCATTTTTTCTTACTGCGGCCAGTCTGCCAGAAGCGATATGTCACTAGTTGTGTATCATAAAAGAGTGATCGTTACTCCTCCCAGGGGTTATTCGAGATATCTTAATCGAAACCCTAGTAACGAGGCATTGGCTACCTTAAGAGAGTCATAGTTACTCGTCCCAATTGCTCACCGAGTCTGACATTTTTTCTTACAGCGGCCAGTCTGCCAGAAGCGATATGTCACTAGTTGTGTATCATAAAAGAGTGATCGTTTCTCCTCCCAGGGGTTATTCGAGATTTCTTAATCGAAACCCTAGTAACGAGGCATTGGCTACCTTAAGAGAGTCATAGTTACTCGTCCCAATTGCTCACCGAGTCTGATATTTTTTCTTACAGCGGCCAGTCTGCCAGAAGCGATATGTCACTAGTTGTGTATCATAAAAGAGTGATCCTTTTTCCTCCCAGGGGTTATTCGAGATATCTTAATCGAAACCCTAGTAACGAGGCATTGGCTACCTTAAGAGAGTCATAGTTACTCGTCCCAATTGCTCACCCAGTCTGCCATTTTTTCTTACTGCGGCCAGTCTGCCAGAAGCGATATGTCACTAGTTGTGTATCATAAAAGAGTGATCGTTACTCCTCCCAGGGGTTATTCGAGATATCTTAATCGAAACCCTAGTAACGAGGCATTGGCTACCTTAAGAGAGTCATAGTTACTCGTCCCAATTGCTCACCGAGTCTGACATTTTTTCTTACAGCGGCCAGTCTGCCAGAAGCGATATGTCACTAGTTGTGTATCATAAAAGAGTGATCCTTTTTCCTCACAGGGGTTATTCGAGATATCTTAATCGAAACCCTAGTAACGAGGCATTGGCTACCTTAAGAGAGTCATAGTTACTCGTCCCAATTGCTCACCCAGTCTGCCATTTTTTCTTACTGCGGCCAGTCTGCCAGAAGCGATATGTCACTAGTTGTGTATCATAAAAGAGTGATCGTTACTCCTCCCAGGGGTTATTCGAGATACCTTAATCGAAACCCTAGTAACGAGGCATTGGCTACCTTAAGAGAGTCATAGTTACTCGTCCCAATTGCTCACCCAGTCTGCCATTTTTTCTTACTGCGGCCAGTCTGCCAGAAGCGATATGTCACTAGTTGTGTATCATAAAACAGTGATCCTTTCTCCTCCCAGGGGTTATTCGAGATATCTTAATCGAAACCCTAGTAACGAGGCATTGGCTACATTAAGAGAGTCATAGTTACTCGTCCCAATTGCTCACCCAGTCTGCCATTTTTTCTAACTGCGGCCAGTCTGCCAGAAGCGATATGTCACTAGTTGTGTATCATAAAAGAGTGATCGTTTCTCCTCCTAGGGGTTATTCGAGATATCTTAATCGAAACCCTAGTAACGAGGCATTGGCTACCTTAAGAGAGTCATAGTTACTCGTCCCAATTGCTCACCCAGTCTGCCATTTTTTCTTACTGTGGCAAGTCTGCCAGAAGCGATATGTCACTAGTTGTGTATCATAAAAGAGTGATCCTTTCTCCTCCCAGGGGTTATTCGAGATATCTTAATCGAAACCCTAGTAACGAGGCATTGGCTACCTTAAGAGAGTCATAGCTACTCGTCCCAATTGCTCACCCAGTGTGACATTTTTTCTTACTGCGGCCAGTCTGCCAGAAGCTATATGTCACTAGTTGTGTATCATAAAAGAGTGATCGTTACTCCTCCCAGGGGTTATTCGAGATATCTTAATCGAAACCCTAGTAACGAGGCTTTGGCTACCTTAAGAGAGTCATAGTTACTCGTCCCAATTGCTCACCCAGTCTGCCATTTTTTCTTACTGCGGCCAGTCTGCCAGAAGCGATATGTCACTAGTTGTGTATCATAAAAGAGTGATCGTTACTCCTCCCAGGGGTTATTCGAGATATCTTAATCGAAACCCTAGTAACGAGGCATTGGCTACCTTAAGAGAGTCATAGTTACTCGTCCCAATTGCTCACCCAGTCTGCCATTTTTTCTTACTGCGGCCAGTCTGCCAAAAGCGATATGTCACTAGTTGTGTATCATAAAAGAGTGATCGTTACTCCTCCCAGGGGTTATTCGAGATATCTTAATAGAAACCCTAGTAACGAGGCATTGGCTACCTTACGAGAGTCATAGCTACTCGTCCCAATTGCTCACCCAGTCTGCCATTTTTTCTTACTGCGGCCAGTCTGCCAGAAGCTATATGTCACTAGTTGTGTATCATAAAAGAGTGATCGTTACTCCTCCCAGGAGTTATTCGAGATATCTTAATCGAAACCCTAGTAACGAGGCATTGGCTACCTTAAGAGAGTCATAGTTACTCCTCCCAATTGCTCACCCAGTCTGCCATTTTTTCTTACTGTGGCCAGTCTGCCAGAAGCGATATGTCACTAGTTGTGTATCATAAAAGAGTGATCGTTACTCCTCCCAGGGGTTATTCGAGATATCTTAATCGAAACCCTAGTAACGAGGCATTGGCTACCTTAAGAGAGTCATAGTTACTCGTCCCAATTGCTCACGCAGTCTGCCATTTTTTCTTACTACGGCCAGTCTGCCAGAAGCGATATGTCACTAGTTGTGTATCATAAAAGAGTGATCGTTTCTCATCCCAGGGGTTATTCGAGATATCTTAATCGAAACCCTAGTAACGAGGCATTGGCTACCTTAAGAGAGTCATAGTTACTCGTCCCAATTGCTCACCCAGTCTGCCATTTTTTCATACTGTGGCAAGTCTGCCAGAAGCGATATGTCACTAGTTGTGTAACATTAAAGAGTGATCGTTAATCCTCCCAGGGGTTATTCGAGATATCTTAATCGAAACCCTAGTAACGAGGCATTGGCTACCTTAAGAGAGTCATAGTTACTCGTCCCAATTGCTCACCCAGTCTGCCATTTTTTCTTACTGCGGCCAGTCTGCCAGAAGCGATATGTCACTAGTTGTGTATCATAAAAGAGTGATCCTTTCTCCTCCCAGGGGTTATTCGAGATATCTTAATCGAAACCCTAGTAACGAGGTATTGGCTACCCTAAGAGAGTCATAGTTACTCGTCCCAATTGCTCACCCAGTCTGCCATTTTTTCTTACTGCGGCCAGTCTGCCAGAAGCGATATGTCACTAGTTGTGTATCATAAAAGAGTGATCGTTACTCCTCCCAGGGGTTATTCGAGATATCTTAATCGAAACCCTAGTAACGAGGCATTGGCTACCTTAAGAGAGTCATAGTTACTCGTCCCAATTGCTCACCGAGTCTGACATTTTTTCTTACAGCGGCCAGTCTGCCAGAAGCGATATGTCACTAGTTGTGTATCATAAAAGAGTGATCGTTTCTCCTCCCAGGGGTTATTCGAGATTTCTTAATCGAAACCCTAGTAACGAGGCATTGGCTACCTTAAGAGAGTCATAGTTACTCGTCCCAATTGCTCACCGAGTCTGATATTTTTTCTTACAGCGGCCAGTCTGCCAGAAGCGATATGTCACTAGTTGTGTATCACAAAAGAGTGATCCTTTTTCCTCCCAGGGGTTATTCGAGATATCTTAATCGAAACCCTAGTAACGAGGCATTGGCTACCTTAAGAGAGTCATAGTTACTCGTCCCAATTGCTCACCCAGTCTGCCATTTTTCTTACTGCGGCCAGTCTGCCAGAAGCGATATGTCACTAGTTGTGTATCATAAAAGAGTGATCGTTACTCCTCCCAGGGGTTATTCGAGATATCTTAATCGAAACCCTAGTAACGAGGCATTGGCTACCTTAAGAGAGTCATAGTTACTCGTCCCAATTGCTCACCCAGTCTGCCATTTTTTCTTACTGCGGCCAGTCTGCCAGAAGCGATATGTCACTAGTTGTGTATCATAAAAGAGTGATTCTTTCTCCTCCCAGGGGTTATTCGAGATATCTTAATCGAAACCCTAGTAACGAGGCATTGGCTACCTTAAGAGAGTCATAGTTACTCGTCCCAATTGCTCACCCAGTCTGCCATTTTTTCTAACTGCGGCCAGTCTGCCAGAAGCGATATGTCACTAGTTGTGTATCATAAAAGAGTGATCGTTTCTCCTCCTAGGGGTTATTCGAGATATCTTAATCGAAACCCTAGTAACGAGGCATTGGCTACCTTAAGAGAGTCATAGTTACTCGTCCCAATTGCTCACCCAGTCTGCCATTTTTTCTTACTGTGGCAAGTCTGCCAGAAGCGATATGTCACTAGTTGTGTATCATAAAAGAGTGATCCTTTCTCCTCCCAGGGGTTATTCGAGATATCTTAATCGAAACCCTAGTAACGAGGCATTGGCTACATTAAGAGAGTCATAGCTACTCGTCCCAATTGCTCACCCAGTCTGACATTTTTTCTTACTGCGGCCAGTCTGCCAGAAGCTATATGTCACTAGTTGTGTATCATAAAAGAGTGATCGTTACTCCTCCCAGGGGTTATTCGAGATATCTTAATCGAAACCCTAGTAACGAGGCATTGGCTACCTTAAGAGAGTCATAGTTACTCGTCCCAATTGCTCACCCAGTCTGCCATTTTTTCTTACTGCGGCCAGTCTGCCAGAAGCGATATGTCACTAGTTGTGTATCATAAAAGAGTGATCGTTACTCCTCCCAGGGGTTATTCGAGATATCTTAATCGAAACCCTAGTAACGAGGCATTGGCTACCTTAAGAGAGTCATAGTTACTCGTCATAATTGCTCACCCAGTCTGCCATTTTTTCTTACTGCGGCCAGTCTGCCAAAAGCGATATGTCACTAGTTGTGTATCATAAAAGAGTGATCGTTACTCCTCCCAGGGGTTATTCGAGATATCTTAATCGAAACCCTAGTAACGAGGCATTGGCTACCTTAAGAGAGTCATAGTTACTCGTCCCAATTGCTCACCCAGTCTGCCATTTTTTCTTACTGCGGCCAGTCTGCCAGAAGCGATATGTCACTAGTTGTGTATCATAAAAGAGTGATCGTTACTCCTCCCAGGGGTTATTCGAGATATCTTAATCGAAACCTTAGTAACGAGGGTTTGGCTACCTTAAGAGAGTCATAGTTAGTCATCCCAATTGCTCACCGAGTCTGACATTTTTTCTTACTGCGGCCAGTCTGCCAGAACTGATATGTCACTAGTTGTGTATCATAAAAGAGTGATCGTTTCTCCTCCCATGGGTTATTCGAGATATCTTAATCGAAACCTTAGTAACGAGGGTTTGGCTACCTTAAGAGAGTCATAGTTACTCGTCCCAATTGCTCACCCAGTCTGCCATTTTTTCTTACTGCGGCCAGTCTGCCAGAAGCGATATGTCACTAGTTGTGTATCATAAAAGAGTGATCGTTACTCCTCCCAGGGGTTATTCGAGATATCTTAATCGAAACCTTAGTAACGAGGGTTTGGCTACCTTAAGAGAGTCATAGTTAGTCATCCCAATTGCTCACCGAGTCTGACATTTTTTCTTACTGCGGCCAGTCTGCCAGAACTGATATGTCACTAGTTGTGTATCATAAAAGAGTGATCGTTCCTCCTCCCATGGGTTATTCGAGATATCTTAATCGAAACCCTAGTAACGAGGCATTTGCTACCTTAAGAGAGTCATAGTTACTCGTCCCAATGGCTCACCCAGTCTGCCATTTTTTCTTACTGTGGCAAGTCTGCGAGAAGCGATATGTCACTAGTTGTGTATCATAAAAGAGTGATCCTTTCTAATCCCAGGGGTTATTCGAGATATCTTAATCGAAACCCTAGTAACAAGGCATTGGCTACCTTAAGAGTGTCATAGCTACTCGTCCCAATTGCTCACCCAGTCTGCCATTTTTTCTTACTGCGGCCAGTCTGCCAGAAGCTATATGTCACTAGTTGTGTATCATAAAAGAGTGATCGTTACTCCTCCCAGGGGTTATTCGAGATATCTTAATCGAAACCCTAGTAACGAGGCATTGGCTACCTTAAGAGAGTCATAGTTACTCGTCCCAATTGCTCACCCAGTCTGCCATTTTTTTTTACTGCGGCCAGTCTGCCAGAAGCGATATGTCACTAGTTGTGTATCATAAAAGAGTGATCGTTACTCCTCCCAGGGGTTATTCGAGATATCTTAATCGAAACCCTAGTAACGAGGCATTGGCTACCTTAAGAGATTCATAGTTACTCGTCCCAGTTGCTCACCCAGTCTGCCATTTTTTCTTACTGCAACCAGTCTGCCAGAAACGATATGTCACTAGTTGTGTATCATAAAAGAGTGATCGTTACTCCTCTCAGGGGTTATTCGAGATATCTCAATCGAAACCCTAGTAACGAGGCATTGGGTACCTTAAGAGAGTCATAGTTACTCGTCCCAATTGCACACCCAGTCTGCCATTTTTTCTTACTGCGGCCAGTCTGCCAGAAGCGATATGTCACTAGTTGTGTATCATAAAAGAGTGATCCTTTCTCCTCCCAGGGGTTATTCGAGATATCTTAATCGAAACCCTAGTAACGAGGTATTGGCTACCTTAAGAGAGTCATAGTTACTCGTCCCAATTGCTCACCCAGTCTGCCATTTTTCCTTACTGCTGCCAGTCTGCCAGAAGCTATATGTCACTAGTTGTGCATCATAAAAGAGTGATCGTTACTCCTCCCAGGGGTTATTCGAGATATCTTAATCGAAACCCTAGTAACGAGGCATTGGCTACCTTAAGAGAGTCATAGTTACTCGTCCCAATTGCTCACCCAGTCTGCCATTTTTCTTACTGCGGCCAGTCTGCCAGAAGCGATATGTCACTAGTTGTGTATCATAAAAGAGTGATCGTTACTCCTCCCAGGGGTTATTCGAGATATCTTAATCGAAACCCTAGTAACGAGGCATTGGCTACCCTAAGAGAGTCATAGCTACTCGTCCCAATTGCTCACCCAGTCTGCCATTTTTCCTTACTGCGGCCAGTCTGCCAGAAGCTATATGTCACTAGTTGTGTATCATAAAAGAGTGATCGTTTCTCCTCCCAGGGGTTATTCGAGATATCTTAATCGAAACCCTAGTAACGAGGCATTGGCTACCTTAAGAGAGTCATAGTTACTCGTCCCAATGGCTCACCCAGTCTGCCATATTTTCTTACTGTGGCAAGTCTGCCAGAAGCGATATGTCACTAGTTGTGTATCATAAAAGAGTGATCCTTTCTCCTCCCAGGAGTTATTCGAGATATCTTAATCGAAACCCTAGTAACGAGGCATTGGCTACCTTAAGAGTGTCATAGCTACTCGTCCCAATTGCTCACCCAGTCTGCCATTTTTTCTTACTGCGGCCAGTCTGCCAGAAGCTATATGTCACTAGTTGTGTATCATAAAAGAGTGATCGTTACTCCTCCCAGGGGTTATTCGAGATATCTTAATCGAAACCCTTGTAACGAGGCATTGGCTACCTTAAGAGAGTCATAGTTACTCGTCCCAATTGCTCACCCAGTCTGCCATTTTTTCTTACTGCGGCCAGTCTGCCAGAAGCGATATGTCACTAGTTGTGTATCATAAAAGAGTGATCGTTACTCCTCCCAGGGGTTATTCGAGATATCTTAATCGAAACCCTAGTAACGAGGCATTGGCTACCTTAAGAGAGTCATAGTTACTCGTCCCAATTGCTCACCCAGTCTGCCATTTTTTCTTACTGCGGCCAGTCTGCCAGAAGCGATATGTCACTAGTTGTGTATCATAAAAGAGTGATCCTTTCTCCTCCCAGGGGTTATTCGAGATATCTTAATCGAAACCCTAGTAACGAGGCATTGGCCACCTTAAGAGAGTCATAGTTACTCGTCCCAATTGCTCACCCAGTTTGCCATTTTTTCTTACTGCGGCCAGTCTGCCAGAAGCGATATGTCACTAGTTGTGTATCATAAAAGAGTGATCCTTTCTCCTCCCAGGGGTTATTCGAGATATCTTAATCGAAACCCTAGTAACGAGGCATTGGCGACCTTCAGAGAGTCATAGCTACTCGTCCCAATTGCTCACCCAGTCTGCCATTTTTCCTTACTGCGGCCAGTCTGCCAGAAGCTATATGTCACTAGTTGTGTATCATAAAAGAGTGATCGTTTCTCCTCCCAGGGGTTATTCGAGATATCTTAATCGAAGCCCTAGTAACGAGGCATTGGCTACCTTAAGAGAGTCATAGTTACTCGTCCCAATTGCTCACCCAGTCTGCCATTTTTTCTTACTGCGGCCAGTCTGCCAGATGCGATATGTCCCTAGTTGTGTATCATAAAAGAGTCATCGTTACTCCTCCCAGGGGTTATTCGAGATATCTTAATCCAAACCCTAGTAACGAGGCATTGGCTACCTTAAAAGAGTCATAGCTACTCGTCCCAATTGCTCACCCAGTCTGCCATTTTTTCTTACTGCGGCCAGTCTGCCAGAAGCGATATGTCACTAGTTGTGTATCATAAAAGAGTGATCGTTACTCCTCCCAGGGGTTATTCGAGATATCTTAATCGAAACCCTAGTAACGAGGCATTGGCTACCTTAAGAGAGTCATAGTTACTCGTCCCAATTGCTCACCGAGACTGACATTTATTCTTACAGCGGCCAGTCTGCCAGAAGCGATATGTCACTAGTTGTGTATCATAAAAGAGTGATCGTTACTCCTCCCAGGGGTTATTCGAGATATCTTAATCGAAACCCTAGTAACGAGGCATTGGCTACCTTAAGAGAGTCATAGTTACTCGTCCCAATTGCTCACCCAGTCTGCCATTTTTTCTAACTGCGGCCAGTCTGCCAGAAGCGATATGTCACTAGTTGTGTATCATAAAAGAGTGATCGTTTCTCCTCCTAGGGGTTATTCGAGATATGTTAATCGAAACCCTAGTAACGAGGCATTGGCTACCTTAAGAGAGTCATAGTTACTCGTCCCAATTGCTCACCCAGTCTGCCATTTTTTCTTACTGTGGCAAGTCTGCCAGAAGCGATATGTCACTAGTTGTGTATCATAAAAGAGTGATCCTTACTCCTCCCAGGGGTTATTCGAGATATCTTAATCGAAACCCTAGTAACGAGGCATTATCTACCTTAAGAGAGTCATAGCTACTCGTCCCAATTGCTCACCGAGTCTGACATTTTTTCTTACTGCGGCCAGTCTGCCAGAAGCTATATGTCACTAGTTGTGTATCATAAAAGAGTGATCGTTACTCCTCCCAGGGGTTATTCGAGATATCTTAATCGAAACCCTAGTAACGAGGCATTGGCTACCTTAAGAGAGTCATAGTTACTCGTCCCAATTGCTCACCCTGTCTGCCATTTTTTCTTACTGCGGCCAGTCTGCCAGAAGCGATATGTCACTAGTTGTGTATCATAAAAGAGTGATCGTTACTCCTCCCAGGGGTTATTCGAGATATCTTAATTGATACCCTAGTAACGAGGCATTGGCTACCTTAAGAGAGTCATAGTTACTCGTCCCAATTGCTCACCCAGTCTGCCATTTTTTCTTACTGCGGCCAGTCTGCCAGAAGCGATATGTCACTAGTTGTGTATCATAAAAGAGTGATCGTTACTCCTCCCAGGGGTTATTCGAGATATCTTAATCGAAACCCTAGTAACGAGGCATTGGCTACCTTAAGAGAGTCATAGTTACTCGTCCCAATTGCTCACCCAGTCTGCCATTTTTTCTTACTGCGGCCAGTCTGCCAGAAGCAATATGTCACTAGTTGTGTATCATAAAAGAGTGATCGTTACTCCTCCCAGGGGTTATTCGAGATATCTTAATCGAAACCCTAGTAACGAGGCATTGGCTACCTTAAGAGAGTCATAGTTACTCGTCCCAATTGCTCACCCAGTCTGCCATTTTTTCTTACTGCGGCCAGTCTGCCAGAAGCGATATGTCACTAGTTGTGTATCATAAAAGAGTGATCGTTACTCCTCCCAGGGGTTATTCGAGATATCTTAATCGAAACCCTAGTAACGAGGCATTGGCTACCTTAAGAGAATCATAGTTACTCGTCCCAATTGCTCACCCAGTCTGCCATTTTTTCTTACTGCGGCCAGTCTGCCAGAAGCGATATGTCACTAGTTGTGTATCATAAAAGAGTGATCGTTTCTCCTCCCAGGGGTTATTCGAGATATCTTAATCGAAACCCTAGTAACGAGGCATTTGCTACCTTAAGAGAGTCATAGCTACTCGTCCCAATTGCTCACCCAGTCTGCCATTTTTTCTTACTGCGGCCAGTCTGCCAGAAGCGATATGTCACTAGTTGTGTATCATAAAAGAGTGATCGTTACTCCTCCCAGGGGTTATTCGAGATATCTTAATCGAAACCCTAGTAACGAGGCATTGGCTACCTTAAGAGAGTCATAGTTACTCGTCCCAATGGCTCACCCAGTCTGCCATTTTTTCTTACAGCGGCCAGTCTGCCAGAAGCGATATGTCACTAGTTGTGTATCATAAAAGAGTGATCGTTTCTCCTCCCAGGGGTTATTCGAGATATCTTAATCGAAACCCTAGTAACGAGGCATTGGCTACCTTAAGAGAGTCATAGCTACTCGTCCCAATTCCTCACCCAGTCTGCCATTTTTTCTTACTGCGGCCAGTCTGCCAGAAGCGATATGTCACTAGTTGTGTATCATAAAAGAGTGATCGTTACTCCTCCCAGGGGTTATTCGAGATATCTTAATCGAAACCCTAGTAACGAGGCATTGGCTACCTTAAGAGAGTCATAGTTACTCGTCCCAATTGCTCACCCAGTCTGCCATTTTTTCTTACTGCGGCCAGTCTGCCAGAAGCGATATGTCACTAGTTGTGTATCATAAAAGAGTGATCCTTTCTCCTCCCAGGGGTTATTCGAGATATCTTAATCGAAACCCTAGTAACGAGGCATTGGCTACCTTAAGAGAGTCATAGTTACTCGTCCCAATTACTCACCCAGTCTGCCATTTTTTCTTACTGCGGCCAGTCTGCCTGAAGCGATATGTCACTAGTTGTGTATCATAAAAGAGTGATCGTTACTCCTCCCAGGGGTTATTCGAGATATCTTAATCGAAACCCTAGTAACGAGGCATTGGCTACCTTAAGAGAGTCATAGTTACTCGTCCCAATTGCTCACCGAGTCTGACATTTTTTCTTACTGCGGCCAGTCTGCCAGAAGCGATATGTCACTAGTTGTGTATCATAAAAGAGTGATCGTTACTCCTGCCAGGGGTTATTCGAGATATCTTAATCGAAACCCTAGTAACGAGGCATTGGCTACCTTAAGAGAGTCATAGTTACTCGTCCCAATGGCTCACCCAGTCTGCCATATTTCTTACAGCGGCCAGTCTGCCAGAAGCGATATGTCACTAGTTGTGTATCATAAAAGAGTGATCGTTACTCCTCCCAGGGGTTATTCGAGATATCTTAATCGAAACCCTAGTAACGAGGCATTGGCTACCTTAAGAGAGTCATAGTTACGCGTCCCAATTGCTCACCGAGTCTGACATTTTTTCTTACAGCGGCCAGTCTGCCAGAAGCGATATGTCACTAGTTGTGTATCATAAAAGAGTGATCGTTTCTCCTCCCAGGGGTTATTCGAGATATCTTAATCGAGACCCTAGTAACGAGGCATTGGCTACCTTAAGAGAGTCATAGTTACTCGTCCCAATTGCTCACCGAGTCTGACATTTTTTCTTACAGCGGCCAGTCTGCCAGAAGCGATATGTCACTAGTTGTGTATCATAAAAGAGTGATCCTTTCTCCTCCCAGGGGTTATTCGAGATATCTTAATCGAAACCCTAGTAACGAGGCATTGGCTACCTTAAGAGAGTCATAGTTATTCGTCCCAATTGCTCACCGAGTCTGACATTTTTTCTTACTGCGGCCAGTCTGCCAGAACTGATATGTCACTAGTTGTGTATCATAAAAGAGTGATTGATTCTCCTCCCAGGGGTTATTCGAGATATCTTAATCGAAACCCTAGTAACGAGGCATTTGCTATCTTAAGAGAGTAATAGCTACCCGTCCCAATTGCTCACCCAGTCTGCCATTTTTTCTTACTGCGGCCAGTCAGCCAGAAGCTATATGTCACTAGTTGTGTATCATAAAACAGTGATCCTTTCTCCTCCCAGGGGTTATTCGAGATATCTTAATCGAAACCCTAGTAACGAGGCATTGGCTACCTTAAGAGAGTCATAGTTACTCGTCCCAATTGCTCACCCAGTCTGCCATTTTTTCTAACTGCGGCCAGTCTGCCAGAAGCGATATGTCACTAGTTGTGTATCATAAAAGAGTGATCGTTTCTCCTCCTAGGGGTTATTCGAGATATCTTAATCGAAACCCTAGTAACGAGGCATTGGCTACCTTAAGAGAGTCATAGTTACTCGTCCCAATTGCTCACCCAGTCTGCCATTTTTTCTTACTGCGGCCAGTCTGCCAGAAGCGATATGTCACTAGTTGTGTATCATAAAAGAGTGATCGTTACTCCTCCCAGGGGTTATTCGAGATATCTTAATCGAAACCTTAGTAACGAGGCATTGGCTACCTTAAGAGAGTCATAGTTACTCGTCCCAATTGCTCACCGAGTCTGACATTTTTTCTTACTGCGGCCAGTCTGCCAGAACTGATATGTCACTAGTTGTGTATCATAAAAGAGTGATCGTTTCTCCTCCCAGGGGTTATTCGAGATATCTTAATCGAAACCCTAGTAACGAGGCATTTGCTACCTTAAGAGAGTCATAGTTACTCGTCCCAATTGCTCACCCAGTCTGCCATTTTTTCTTACTGCGGCCAGTCTGCCAGAAGCTATATGTCACTAGTTGTGTATCATAAAAGAGTGATCGTTACACCTCCCAGGGGTTATTCGAGATATCTTAATCGAAACCCTAGTAACGAGGCATTGGCACCTTAAGAGATTCATAGTTACTCGTCCCAATGGCTCACCCAGTCTGCCATTTTTTCTTACTGCGGCCAGTCTGCCAGAAGCGATATGTCACTAGTTGTGTATCATAAAAGAGTGATCCTTTCTCCTCCCAGGGGTTATTCGAAATATCTTAATCGAAACCCTAGTAACGAGGCATTGGCTACCTTAAGAGAGTCATAGATACTCGTCCCAATTACTCACCCAGTCTGCCATTTTTTCTTACTGCAGCCAGTCTGCCAGAAGCGATATGTCACTAGTTGTGTATCATAAAAGAGTGATCGTTACTCCTCCCAGGGGTTATTCGAGATATCTTAATCGAAACCCTAGTAACGAGGCATTGGCTACCTTAAGAGAGTCATAGTTACTCGTCCCAATTGCTCACCGAGTCTGACATTTTTTCTTACTGCGGCCAGTCTGCCAGAAGCGATATGTCACTAGTTGTGTATCATAAAAGAGTGATCGTTACTCCTCCCAGGGGTTATTCGAGATATCTTAATCGAAACCCTAGTAACGAGGCATTGGCTACCTTAAGAGAGTCATAGTTACTCGTCCCAATTGCTCACCGAGTCTGACATTTTTTCTTACAGCGGCCAGTCTGCCAGAAGCGATATGTCACTAGTTGTGTATCATAAAAGAGTGATCGTTTCTCCTCCCAGGGGTTATTCGAGATATCTTAATCGAAACCCTAGTAACAAGGCATTGGCTACCTTAAGAGAGTCATAGCTACTCGTCCCAATTGCTCACCCAGTCTGCCATTTTTTCTTACTGCGGCCAGTCTGCCAGAAGCGATATGTCACTAGTTGTGTATCATAAAAGAGTGATCCTTTCTCCTCCCAGGGGTTATTCGAGATATCTTAATCGAAACCCTAGTAACGAGGCATTGGCTACCTTAAGAGAGTCATCGTTACTTGTCAAAATTGCTCACCGAGTCTGACATTTTTTCTTACTGCGGCCAGTCTGCCAGAAGCGATATGTCACTAGTTGTGTATCATAAAAGAGTGATCGTTACTCCTCCCAGGGGTTATTCGAGATATCTTAATCGAAACCCTAGTAACGAGGCATTGGCTACCTTAAGAGAGTCATAGTTACTCGTCCCAATTGCTCACCGAGTCTGACATTTTTTCTTACAGCGGCCAGTCTGCCAGAAGCGATATGTCACTAGTTGTGTATCATATAAGAGTGATCGTTTCTCCTCCCAGGGATTATTCGAGATATCTTAATCGAAACCCTAGTAACGAGGCATTGGCTACCTTAAGAGAGTCATAGTTGCACGTCCCAATTGCTCACCCAGTCTGCCATTTTTTCTTACTGCGGCCAGTCTGCCAGAAGCGATATGTCACTAGTTGTGTATCATAAAAGAGTGATCGTTACTCCTCCCAGGGGTTATTCGAGATATCTTAATCGAAACCTTAGTAACGAGGCATTGGCTACCTTAAGAGAGTCATAGTTACTCGTCCCAATTGCTCACCAAGTCTGACATTTTTTCTTACTGCGGCCAGTCTGCCAGAACTGATATGTCACTAGTTGTGTATCATAAAAGAGTGATCGTTTCTCCTCCCAGGGGTTATTCGAGATATCTTAATCGAAACCCTAGTAACGAGGCATTTGCTACCTTAAGAGAGTCATAGCTACTCGTCCCAATTGCTCACCCAGTCTGCCATTTCTTCTTACTGCGGCCAGTCTGCCAGAAGCTATATGTCACTAGTTGTGTATCATAAAAGAGTGATCGTTACTCCTCCCAGGGGTTATTCGAGATATTTTAAACGAAACCCTAGTAACGAGGCATTGGCTACCTTAAGAGAGTCATAGTTACTCTTCCCAATGGCTAACCCAGTCTGCCATTTTTCTTACAGCGGCCAGTCTGCCAGAAGCGATATGTCACTAGTTGTGTATCATAAAAGTGTGATCGTTACTCCTCCCAGGGGTTATTCGAGATATCTTAATCGAAACCCTAGTAACGAGGCATTGGCTACCTTAAGAGAGTCATAGTTACTCGTCCCAATTGCTCACCGAGTCTGACATTTCTTCTTACAGCGGCCAGTCTGCCAGAAGCGATATGTCACTAGTTGTGTATCATAAAAGAGTGATCGTTTCTCCTCCCAGGGGTTATTCGAGATATCTTAATCGAAACACTAGTAACGAGGCATTGGCTACCTTAAGAGAGTCATAGTTACTCGTCCCAATTGCTCACCGAGTCTGACATTTTTTCTTACAGCGGCCAGTCTGCCAGAAGCGATATGTCACTAGTTGTGTATCATAAAAGAGTGATCCTTTCTCCTCCCAGGGGTTATTCGAGATATCTTAATCGAAACCCTAGTAACGAGGCATTGGCTACCTTAAGAGAGTCATAGTTACTCGTCCCAATTGCTCACCCAGTCTGCCATTTTTTCTTACTGCGGCCAGTCTGCCAGAAGCGATATGTCACTAGTTGTGTATCATAAAAGAGTGATCGTTACTCCTCCCAGGGGTTATTCGAGATATCTTAATCGAAACCCTAGTAACGAGGCATTGGCTACCTTAAGAGAGTCATAGCTACTCGTCCCAATTGCTCACCCAGTCTGCCATTTTTTCTTACTGCGGCCAGTCTGCCAGAAGCTATATGTCACTAGTTGTGTATCATAAAAGAGTGATCGTTACTCCTCCCAGGGGTTATTCGAGATATCTTAATCGAAACCCTAGTAACGAGGCATTGGCTACCTTAAGAGAGTCATAGTTACTCGTCCCAATTGCTCACCCAGTCTGCCATTTTTTCTTACTGCGGCCAGTCTGCCAGAAGCGATATGTCACTAGTTGTGTATCATAAAAGAGTGATCGTTACTCCTCCCAGGGGTTATTCGAGATATCTTAATCGAAACCTTAGTAACGAGGCATTGGCTACCTTAAGAGAGTCATAGTTACTCGTCCCAATTGCTCACCGAGTCTGACATTTTTTCTTACTGCGGCCAGTCGGCCAGGACTGATATGTCACTAGTTGTGTATCATAAAAGAGTGATCGTTTCTCCTCCCAGGGGTTATTCGAGATATCTTAATCGAAACCCTAGTAACGAGGCATTTGCTACCTTAAGAGAGTCATAGCTACTCGTCCCAATTGCTCACCCAGTCTGCCATTTTTTCTTACTGCGGCCAGTCTGCCAGAAGCTATATGTCACTAGTTGTGTATCATAAAAGAGTGATCGTTACTCCTCCCAGGGGTTATTCGAGATATCTTAATCGAAACCCTAGTAACGAGGCATTGGCTACCTTAAGAGAGTCATAGTTACTCGTCCCAATGGCTCACCCAGTCTGCCATTTTTTCTTACAGCGGCCAGTCTGCCAGAAGCGATATGTCACTAGTTGTGTATCATAAAAGAGTGATCGTTTCTCCTCCCAGGGGTTATTCGAGATATCTTAATCGAAACCCTAGTAACGAGGCATTGGCTACCTTAAGAGAGTCATAGCTACTCGTCCCAATTGCTCACCCAGTCTGCCATTTCTTCTTACTGCGGCCAGTCTGACAGAAGCTATATGTCACTAGTTGTGTATCATAAAAGAGTGATCGTTACTCCTCCCAGGGGTTATTCGAGATATCTTAATCGAAACCCTAGTAACGAGGCATTGGCTACCTTAAGAGAGTCATAGTTACTCGTCCCAATTGCTCACCCAGTCTGCCATTTTTTCTTACTGCGTCCAGTCTGCCAGAAGCGATATGTCACTTGTTGTGTATCATAAAAGAGTGATCCTTTCTCCTCCCAGGGGTTATTCGAAATATCTTAATCGAAACCCTAGTAACGAGGCATTGGCTACCTTAAGAGAGTCATAGTTACTCGTCCCAATTACTCACCCAGTCTGCCATTTTTTCTTACTGCGGCCAGTCTGCCAGAAGCGATATGTCACTAGTTGTGTATCATAAAAGAGTGATCGTTTCTCCACCCAGGGGTTATTCGAGATATCTTAATCGAAACCCTAGTAACAACGCATTGGCTACCTTAAGAGAGTCATAGCTACTCGTCCCAATTGCTCACCCAGTCTGCCATTTTTTCTTACTGCGGCCAGTCTGCCAGAAGCTATATGTCACTAGTTGTGTATCATAAAAGAGTGATCCTTTCTCCTCCCAGGGGTTATTCGAGATATCTTAATCGAAACCCTAGTAACGAGGCATTGGCTACCTTAAGAGAGTCATCGTTACTCGTCCCAATTGCTCACCGAGTCTGACATTTTTTCTTACTGCAGCCAGTCTGCCAGAAGCGATATGTCACTAGTTGTGTATCATAAGAGAGTGATCGTTACTCCTCCCAGGGGTTATTCGAGATATCTTAATCGAAACCCTAGTAACGAGGCATTGGCTACCTTAAGAGAGTCATAGTTACTCGTCCCAATTGCTCACCGAGTCTGACATTTTTTCTTACAGCGGCCAGTCTGCCAGAAGCGATATGTCACTAGTTGTGTATCATAAAAGAGTGATCGTTTCTCCTCCCAGGGGTTATTCGTGATATCTTAATCGAAACCCTAGTAACGAGGCATTGGCTACCTTAAGAGAGTCATAGCTACTCGTCCCAATTGCTCACCCAGTCTGCCATTTTTTCTTACTGCGGCCAGTCTGCCAGAAGCGATATGTCACTAGTTGTGTATCATAAAAGAGTGATCCTTTCTCCTCCCAGGGGTTATTCGAGATATCTTAATCGAAACCCTAGTAACGAAGCATTGGTTACCTTAAGAGAGTCATAGTTACTCGTCCCAATTGCTCACCCAGTCTGCCATTTTTTCTTACTGCGGCCAGTCTGCCAGAAGCGATATGTCACTAGTTGTGTATCATAAAAGAGTGATCGTTACTCCTCCCAGGGGTTATTCGAGATATCTTAATCGAAACCTTAGAAACGAGGCATTGGCTACCTTAAGAGAGTCATAGTTACTCGTCCCAATTGCTCACCGAGTCTGACAATTTGTCTTACTGCGGCCAGTCTGCCAGAACTGATATGTCACTAGTTGTGTATCATAAAAGAGTGATCGTTTCTCCTCCCAGGGGTTATTCGAGATATCTTAATCGAATCCCTAGTAACGAGGCATTTGCTACCTTAAGAGAGTCATAGCTACTCGTCCCAATTGCTCACCCAGTCTGCCTTTTTTTCTTACTGCGGCAAGTCTGCCAGAAGCTATATGTCACTAGTTGTGTATCATAAAAGAGTGATCGTTACTCCTCCCAGGGGTTATTCGAGATATCTTAATCGAAACCCTAGTAACGAGGCATTGGCTACCTTAAGAGAGTCATAGTTACTCGTCCCAATGGCTCACCCAGTCTGCCATTTTTTCTTACAGCGGCCAGTCTGCCAGAAGCGATATGTCACTAGTTGTGTATCATAAAAGAGTGATCGTTTCTCCTCCCAAGGGTTATTCGAGATATCTTAATCGAAACCCTAGTAACGAGGCATTGGCTACCTTAAGAGAGTCATAGTTACTCGTCCCAATTGCTCACCCAGTCTGCCATTTTTTCTTACTGCGGCCAGTCTGCCAGAAGCGATATGTCACTAGATTTGTATCATAAAAGAGTGATCCTTTCTCCTCCCAGGGGTTATTCGAGATATCTTCATCGAAACCCTAGTAACGAGGCATTGGCTACCTTAAGAGAGTCATAGTTACTCGTCCAAATTACTCACCCAGTCTGCCATTTTTTCTTACTGCGGCCAGTCTGCCAGAAGCGATATGTCACTAGTTGTGTATCATAAATGAGTGATCGTTACTCCTCCCAGGGGTTATTCGAGATATCTTAATCGAAACCCTAGTAACGAGGCATTGGCTACCTTAAGAGAGTCATTGTTACTCGTCCCAATTGCTCACCGAGTCTGACATTTTTTCTTACTGCGGCCAGTCTGCCAGAAGCGATATGTCACTAGTTGTGTATCATAAAAGAGTGATCGTTTCTCCTCCCAGGGGTTATTCGAGATATCTTAATCGAAACCCTAGTAACGAGGCATTGGCTACCTTAAGAGAGTCATTGCTACTCGTCCCAATTGCTCACCCAGTCTGCCATTTTTTCTTACTGCGGCCAGTCTGCCAGAAGCTATATGTCACTAGTTGTGTATCATAAAAGAGTGATCGTTTCTCCTCCCAGGGGTTATTCGAGATATCTTAATCGAAACCCTAGTAACGAGGCATTGGCTACCTTAAGAGAGTCATAGTTACTCGTCCCAATTGCTCACCGAGTCTGACATTTTTTCTTACAGCGGCCAGTCTGCCAGAAGCGATATGTCACTAGTTGTGTATCATAAAAGAGTGATCCTTTCTCCTCCCAGGGGTTATTCGAGATATCTTAATCGAAACCCTAGTAACGAGGCATTGGCTACCTTAAGAGAGTCATAGTTACTCGTCCCAATTGCTCACCCAGTCTGCCATTTTTTCTTACTGCGGCCAGTCTGCCAGAAGTGATATGTCACTAGTTGTGTATCATAAAAGAGTGATCGTTACTCCTCCAAGGGGTTATTCGAGATATCTTAATCGAAACCCTAGTAACGAGTCAATGGCTACCTTAAGAGAGTCATAGCTACTCGTCCCAATTGCTCACCCAGTCTGCCATTTTTTCTAACTGCGGCCAGTCTGCCAGAAGCTATATGTCACTAGTTGTGTATCATAAAAGAGTGATCGTTACTCCTCCCAGGGGTTATTCGAGATATCTTAATCGAAACCCTAGTAACGAGGCATTGGCTACCTTAAGAGAGTCATAGTTACTCGTCCCAATTGCTCACCCAGTCTGCCATTTTTTCTTACTGCGGCCAGTCTGCCAGAAACGATATGTCACTAGTTGTGTATCATAAAAGAGTGATCGTTACTCCTCCCAGGGGTTATTCGAGATATCTTAATCGAAACCTTAGTAACGAGGCATTGGCTACCTTAAGAGAGTCATAGCTACTCGTCCCAATTGCTCACCGAGTCTGACATTTTTTCTTACTGCGGCCAGTCTGCCAGAACTGATATGTCACTAGTTGTGTATCATAAAAGAGTGATCGTTTCTCCTCCCAGGGGTTATTCGAGATATCTTAATCGAAACCCTAGTAACGAGGCATTTGCTACCTTAAGAGAGTCATAGCTACTCGTCCCAATTGCTCACCCAGTCTGCCATTTTTTCTTACTGCGGCCAGTCTGCCAGAAGCTATATGTCACTAGTTGTGTATCATAAAAGAGTGATCGTTACTCCTCCCAGGGGTTTTTCGAGATATCTTAATCGAAACCCTAGTAACGAGGCATTGGCTACCTTAAGAGAGTCATAGTTACTCGTCCCAATGGCTCACCCAGTCTGCCATTTTTTCTTACAGCGGCCAGTCTGCCAGAAGCGATATGTCACTAGTTGTGTATCATAAAAGAGTGATCGTTTCTCCTCGCAGGGGTTATTCGAAATATCTTAATCGAAACCCTAGTAACGAGGCATTGGCTACCTTAAGAGAGTCATAGTTACTCGTCCCAATTACTCACCCAGTCTGCCATTTTTTCTTACTGCGGCCAGTCTGCCAGAAGCGATATGTCACTAGTTGTGTATCATAAAAGAGTGATCGTTTCTCCTCCCAGGGGTTATTCGTGATATCTTAATCGAAACCCTAGTAACAAGGCATTGGCTACCTTAAGAGAGTCATAGCTACTCGTCCCAATTGCTCACCCAGTCTGCCATTTTTTCTTACTGCGGCCAGTCTGCCAGAAGCTATATGTCACTAGTTGTGTATCATAAAAGAGTGATCCTTTCTCCTCCCAGGGGTTATTCGAGATATCTTAATCGAAACCCTAGTAACGAGGCATTGGCTACCTTAAGAGAGTCATCGTTACTCGTCCCAATTGCTCACCGAGTCTGACATTTTTTCTTACTGCAGCCAGTCTGCCAGAAGCGATATGTCACTAGTTGTGTATCATAAAAGAGTGATCGTTACTCCTCCCAGGGGTTATTCGAGATATCTTAATCGAAACCCTAGTAACGAGGCATTGGCTACCTTAAGAGAGTCATAGTTACTCGTCCCAATTGCTCAACGAGTCTGACATTTTTTCTTACAGCGGCCAGTCTGCCAGAAGCGATGTGTCACTAGTTGTGTATCATAAAAGAGTGATCGTTTCTCCTCCCAGGGGTTATTCGAGATATCTTAATCGAAACCCTAGTAACGAGGCATTGGCTACCTTAAGAGAGTCATAGCTACTCGTCCCAATTGCTCACCCAGTCTGCCATTTTTTCTTACTGCGGCCAGTCTGCCAGAAGCGATATGTCACTAGTTGTGTATCATAAAAGAGTGATCCTTTCTCCTCCCAGGGGTTATTCGAGATATCTTAATCGAAACCCTGGTAACGAGGCATTGGCTACCTTAAGAGAGTCATAGTTACTCGTTCCAATTGCTCACCCAGTCTGCCATTTTTTCTTACTGCGGCCAGTCTGCCAGAAGCTATATGTCACTAGTTGTGTATCATAAAAGAGTGATCGTTTCTCCTCCCAGGGGTATTCGAGATATCTTAATCGAAACCCTAGTAACGAGGCATTGTCTACCTTAAGAGAGTCATAGCTACTCGTCCCAATTGCTCACCCAGTCTGCCATTTTTTCTTACTGCGGCCAGTCTGCCAGAAGCTATATGTCACTAGTTGTGTATCATAAAAGAGTGATCCTTTCTCCTCCCAGGGGTTATTCGAAATATTTTAATCGAACCCTAGTAACGAGGCATTGGCTACCTTAAGAGAGTCATAGTTACTCGTCCCAATTGCTCACCGAGTCTGACATTTTTTCTTACTGCGGCCAGTCTGCCAGAAGCGATATGTCACTAGTTGTGTATCATAAAAGAGTGATCGTTACTCCTCCCAGGGGTTATTCGAGATATCTTAATCGAATCCCTAGTAACGAGGCATTGGCTACCTTAAGAGAGTCATAGTTACTCGTCCCAATTGCTCACCGAGTCTGACATTTTTTCTTACAGCGGCCAGTCTGCCAGAAGCGATATGTCACTAGTTGTGTATCATAAAAGAGTGATCGTTTCTCCTCCCAGGGGTTATTCGAGATATCTTAATCGAAACCCTAGTAACGAGGCATTGGCTACCTTAAGAGAGTCATAGTTACTCGTCCCAATTGCTCACCCAGTCTGCCATTTTTTCTTACAGCGGCCAGTCTGCCAGAAGCGATATGTCACTAGTTGTGTATCATAAAAGAGTGATCGTTACTCCTCCCAGGGGTTATTCGAGATATCTTAATCGAAACCCTAGTAACGAGGCATTGGCTACCCTAAGAGAGTCATAGTTACTCGTCCCAATTGCTCACCCAGTCTGCCATTTCTTCTTACTGCGGCCAGTCTGCCAGAAGCGATATGTCACTAGTTGTGTATCATAAAAGAGTGATCGTTACTCCTCCCAGGGGTTATTCGAGATATCTTAATCGAAACCCTAGTAACGAGGCATTGGCTACCTTAAGAGAGTCATAGTTACTCGTCCCAATTGCTCACCGAGTCCGACAATTTTTCTAACAGCGGCCAGTCTGCCAGAAGCGATCTGTCACTAGTTGTGTATCATAAAAGAGTGATCGTTTCTCCTTCCAGGGGTTATTCGAGATATCTTAATCGAAACCCTAGTAACGAGGCATTGGCTACCTTAAGAGAGTCATAGCTACTCGTCCCAATTGCTCACCCAGTCTGCCATTTTTTCTTACTGCGGCCAGTCTGCCAGAAGCTATATGTCACTAGTTGTGTATCATAAAAGAGTGATCGTTACTCCTCCCAGGGGTTATTCGAGATATCTTAATCGTAACCCTAGTAAAGAGGCATTGGCTACCTTAAGAGAGTCATAGTTACTCGTCCCAATTGCTCACCCAGTCTGCCATTTTTTCTTACTGCGGCCAGTCTGCCAGAAGCTATTTGTCACTAGTTGTGTATCATAAAAGAGTGATCCTTTCTCCTCCCAGGGGTTATTCGAGATATCTTAATCGAAACCCTAGTAACGAGGAATTGGCTACCTTAAGAGAGTCATAGTTACTCGTCCCAATTGCTCACCCAGTCTGCCATTTTTTCTTACTGCGGCCAGTCTGCCAGAAGCGATATGTCACTAGTTGTGTATCATAAAAGAGTGATCGTTACTCCTCCCAGGGGTTATTCGAGATATCTTAATCGAAACCCTAGTAACGAGGCATTAGCTACCTTAAGAGAGTCATAGTTACTCGTCCCAATTGCTCACCCAGTCTGCCATTTTTTCTTACTGCGGCCAGTCTGCCAGAAGCGAATGTCACTAGTTGTGTATCATAAAAGAGTGATCCTTTCTCCTCCCAGGGGTTATTCGAGATATCTTAATCGAAACCCTAGTAACGAGGCATTGGCTACCTTAAGAGAGTCATAGTTACTCGTCCCAATTGCTCACCCAGTCTGCCATTTTTTCTTACTGCGGCCAGTCTGCCAGAAGCGATATGTCACTAGTTGTGTATCATAAAAGAGTGATCCTTTCTCCTCCCAGGGGTTATTCGAGATATCTTAATCGAAACCCTAGTAACGAGGCATTGGCTACCTTAAGAGAGTCATAGTTACTCGTCCCAATTGCTCACCCAGTCTGCCATTTTTTCTTACTGCGGCCAGTCTGCCAGAAGCGATATGTCACTAGTTGTGTATCATAAAAGAGTGATCGTTACTCCTCCCAGGGGTTATTCGAGATATCTTAATCGAAACCTTAGTAACGAGGCATTGGCTACCTTAAGAGAGTCATAGTTACTCGTCCCAATTGCTCACCGAGTCTGACATTTTTTCTTACTGCGGCCAGTCTGCCAGAACTGATATGTCACTAGTTGTGTATCATAAAAGAGTGATCGTTTCTCCTCCCAGGGGTTATTCGAGATATCTTAATCGAAACCCTAGTAACGAGGCATTTGCTACCTTAAGAGAGTCATAGCTACTCGTCCCAATTGCTCACCCAGTCTGCCATTTTTTCTTACTGCGGCCAGTCTGCCAGAAGCGATATGTCACTAGTTGTGTATCATAAAAGAGTGATCGTTACTCCTCCCAGGGGTTATTCGAGATATCTTAATCGAAACCCTAGTAACGAGGCATTGGCTACCTTAAGAGAGTCACAGTTACTCGTCCCAATGGCTAACCCAGTCTGCCATTTTTTCTTACAGCGGCCAGACTGCCAGAAGCGATATGTCACTAGTTGTGTATCATAAAAGAGTGATCGTTTCTCCTCCCAGGGGATATTCGAGATATCTTAATCGAAACCCTAGTAACGAGTCATTGGCTACCTTAAGAGAGTCATAGCTACTCGTCCCAATTGCTCACCCAGTCTGCCATTTTTTCTTACTGCGGCCAGTCTGCCAGAATCTATATGTCACTAGTTGTGTATCATAAAAGAGTGATCGTTACTCCTCCCAGGGGTTATTCGAGATATCTTAATCGAAACCCTAGTAACGAGGCATTGGCTACCTTAAGAGAGTCATAGTTACTCGTCCCAATTGCTCACCCAGTCTGCCATTTTTTCTTACTGCGGCCAGTCTGCCAGAAGCGATATGTCACTAGTTGTGTGTCATAAAAGAGTGATCCTTTCTCCTCCCAGGGGTTATTCGAGATATCTTAATCGAAACCCTAGTAACGAGGCATTGCCTACCTTAAGAGAGTCATAGTTACTCGTCCCAATTACTCACCCAGTCTGCCATTTTTTCTTACTGCGGCCAGTCTGCCAGAAGCGATATGTCACTAGTTGTGTATCATAAAAGAGTGATCGTTACTCCTCCCAGGGGTTATTCGAGATATCTTAATCGAAACCCTAGTAACGAGGCATTGGCTACCTTAAGAGAGTCATAGTTACTCGTCCCAATTGCTCACCGAGTCTGACATTTTTTCTTACTGCGGCCAGTCTGCCAGAAGCGATATGTCACAAGTTGTGTATCATAAAAGAGTGATCGTTACTCCTCCCAGGGGTTATTCGAGATATCTTAATCGAAACCCTAGTAACGAGGCATTGGCTACCATAAGAGAGTCATAGTTACTCGTCCCAATTGCTCACCGAGTCTGACATTTTTTCTTACAGCGGCCAGTCTGCCAGAAGCGATATGTCACTAGTTGTGTATCTTAAAAGAGTGATCCTTTCTCCTCCCAGGGGTTATTCGAGATATCTTAATCGATACCCTAGTAACGAGGCATTGGCTACCTTAAGAGAGTCATAGCTACTCGTCCCAATTGCTCACCCAGTCTGCCATTTTTTCTTACTGCGGCCAGCGTGCCAGAAGCTATATGTCACTAAATGTGTATCATAAAAGAGTGATCCTTTCTCCTCCCAGGGGTTATTCGAGATATCTTAATCGAAACCCTAGTAACGAGGCATTGGCTACCTTAAGAGAGTCATAGTTACTCGTCCCAATTGCTCACCGAGTCTGACATTTTTTCTTACTGCGGCCAGTCTGCCAGAAGCGATATGTCACTAGTTGTGTATCATAAAAGAGTGATCGTTACTCCTCCCAGGGGTTATTCGAGATATCTTAATCGAAACCCTAGTAACGAGGCATTGGCTACCTTAAGAGAGTCATAGTTACTCGTCCCAATTGCTCACCGAGTCTGACATTTTTTCTTACAGCGGCCAGTCTGCCAGAAGCGATATTTCACTAGTTGTGTATCATAAAAGAGTGATCGTTTCTCCTCCCAGGGGTTATTCGAGATATCTTAATCGAAACCCTAGTAACGAGGCATTGGCTACCTTAAGAGAGTCATAGCTACTCGTCCCTATTGCTCACCCAGTCTGCCATTTTTTCTTAATGCGGCCAGTCTGCCAGAAGCGATATGTCACTAGTTGTGTATCATAAAGGAGTGATCGTTTCTCCTCCTAGGGGTTATTCGAGATATCTTAATCGAAACCCTAGTAACGAGGCATTGGCTACCTTAAGAGAGTCATAGTTACTCGTCCCAATTGCTCACCCAGTCTGCCATTTTTTCTTACTGCGGCCAGTCTGCCAGAAGCTATATGTCACTAGTTGTGTATCATAAAAGAGTGATCGTTACTCCTCCCAGGGGTTATTCGAGATATCTTAATCGAAACCCTAGTAAAGAGGCATTGGCTACCTTAAGAGAGTCATAGTTACTCGTCCCAATTGCTCACCCAGTCTGCCATTTTTTCTTACTGCGGCCAGTCTGCCAGAAGCGATATGTCACTAGTTGTGTATCATAAAAGAGTGATCCTTTCTCCTCCCAGGGGTTATTCGAGATATCTTAATCGAAACCCTAGTAACGAGGCATTGGCTACCTTAAGAGAGTCATAGTTACTCGTCCCTATTGCTCACCCAGTCTGCCATTTTTTCTTACTGCGGCCAGTCTGCCAGAAGAGATATGTCACTAGTTGTGTATCATAAAAGAGTGATCGTTACTCCTCCCAGGGGTTATTCGAGATATCTTAATCGAAACCCTAGTAACGAGGCATTGGCTACTTTAAGAGAGTCATAGTTACTCGTCCCAATTCCTCACCCAGTCTGCCATTTTTTCTTACTGCGGCCAGTCTGCCAGATGCGATATGTCACTAGTTGTGTATCATAAAAGAGTGATCGTTACTCCTCCCAGGGGTTATTCGTGATATCTTAATCGAAACCCTAGTAACGAGGCATTGGCTACCTTAAGAGAGTCATAGTTACTCGTCCCAATTGCTCACCGTGTCTGACATTTTTTCTTACAGCGGCCAGTCTGCCAGAAGCGATATGTCACTAGTTGTGTATCATAAAAGAGTGATCGTTTCTCCTCCCAGGGGTTATTCGAGATATCTTAATCGAAACCCTAGTAACGAAGCATTGGCTACCTTAAGAGAGTCATAGCTACTCGTCCCAATTGCTCACCCAGTCTGCCATTTTTTCTTACTGCGGCCAGTCTGCCAGAAGCGATATGTCACTAGTTGTGTATCATAAAAGAGTGATCGTTTCTCCTCCTAGGGGTTATTCGAGATATCTTAATCGAAACCCTAGTAACGAGGCATTGGCTACCTTAAGAGAGTCATAGTTACTCGTCCCAATTGCTCACCCAGTCTGCCATTTTTTCTTACTGCGGCCAGTCTGCCAGAAGCTATATGTCACTAGTTGTGTATCATAAAAGAGTGATCGTTACTCCTCCCAGGGGTTATTCGAGATATCTTAATCGAAACCCTAGTAAAGAGGCATTGGCTACCTTAAGAGAGTCATAGTTACTCGTCCCAATTGCTCACCCAGTCTGCCATTTTTTCTTACTGCGGCCAGTCTGCCAGAAGCGATATGTCACTAATTGTGTATCATAAAAGAGTGATCCTTTCTCCTCCCAGGGGTTATTCGAGATATCTTAATCGAAACCCTAGTAACGAGGCATTGGCTACCTTAAGAGAGTCATAGTTACTCGTCCCTATTGCTCACCCAGTCTGCCATTTTCTCTTACTGCGGCCAGTCTGCCAGAAGAGATATGTCACTAGTTGTGTATCATAAAAGAGTGATCGTTACTCCTCCCAGGGGTTATTCGAGATATCTTAATCGAAACCCTAGTAACGAGGCATTGGCTACTTTAAGAGAGTCATAGTTACTCGTCCCAATTCCTCACCCAGTCTGCCATTTTTTCTTACTGCGGCCAGTCTGCCAGATGCGATATGTCACTAGTTGTGTATCATAAAAGAGTGATCGTTACTCCTCCCAGGGGTTATTCGAGATATCTTAATCGAAACCCTAGTAACGAGGCATTGGCTACCTTAAGAGAGTCATAGTTACTCGTCCCAATTGCTCACCGAGTCTGACATTTTTTCTTACAGCGGCCAGTCTGCCAGAAGCGATATTTCACTAGTTGTGTATCATAAAAGAGTGATCGTTTCTCCTCCCAGGGGTTATTCGAGATATCTTAATCGAAACCCTAGTAACGAGGCATTGGCTACCTTAAGAGAGTCATAGCTACTCGTCCCAATTGCTCACCCAGTCTGCCATTTTTTCTTAATGCGGCCAGTCTGCCAGAAGCGATATGTCACTAGTTGTGTATCATAAAAGAGTGATCGTTTCTCCTCCTAGGGGTTATTCGAGATATCTTAATCGAAACCCTAGTAACGAGGCATTGGCTACCTTAAGAGAGTCATAGTTACTCGTCCCAATTGCTCACCCAGTCTGCCATTTTTTCTTACTGCGGCCAGTCTGCCAGAAGCTATATGTCACTAGTTGTGTATCATAAAAGAGTGATCGTTACTCCTCCCAGGGGTTATTCGAGATATCTTAATCGAAACCCTAGTAAAGAGGCATTGGCTACCTTAAGAGAGTCATAGTTACTCGTCCCAATTGCTCACCCAGTCTGCCATTTTTTCTTACTGCGGCCAGTCTGCCAGAAGCGATATGTCACTAGTTGTGTATCATAAAAGAGTGATCCTTTCTCCTCCCAGGGGTTATTCGAGATATCTTAATCGAAACCCTAGTAACGAGGCATTGGCTACCTTAAGAGAGTCATAGTTACTCGTCCCTATTGCTCACCCAGTCTGCCATTTTTTCTTACTGCGGCCAGTCTGCCAGAAGAGATATGTCACTAGTTGTGTATCATAAAAGAGTGATCGTTACTCCTCCCAGGGGTTATTCGAGATATCTTAATCGAAACCCTAGTAACGAGGCATTGGCTACTTTAAGAGAGTCATAGTTACTCGTCCCAATTCCTCACCCAGTCTGCCATTTTTTCTTACTGCGGCCAGTCTGCCAGATGCGATATGTCACTAGTTGTGTATCATAAAAGAGTGATCGTTACTCCTCCCAGGGGTTATTCGTGATATCTTAATCGAAACCCTAGTAACGAGGCATTGGCTACCTTAAGAGAGTCATAGTTACTCGTCCCAATTGCTCACCGTGTCTGACATTTTTTCTTACAGCGGCCAGTCTGCCAGAAGCGATATGTCACTAGTTGTGTATCATAAAAGAGTGATCGTTTCTCCTCCCAGGGGTTATTCGAGATATCTTAATCGAAACCCTAGTAACGAAGCATTGGCTACCTTAAGAGAGTCATAGCTACTCGTCCCAATTGCTCACCCAGTCTGCCATTTTTTCTTAATGCGGCCAGTCTGCCAGAAGCGATATGTCACTAGTTGTGTATCATAAAAGAGTGATCGTTTCTCCTCCTAGGGGTTATTCGAGATATCTTAATCGAAACCCTAGTAACGAGGCATTGGCTACCTTAAGAGAGTCATAGTTACTCGTCCCAATTGCTCACCCAGTCTGCCATTTTTTCTTACTGCGGCCAGTCTGCCAGAAGCTATATGTCACTAGTTGTGTATCATAAAAGAGTGATCGTTACTCCTCCCAGGGGTTATTCGAGATATCTTAATCGAAACCCTAGTAAAGAGGCATTGGCTACCTTAAGAGAGTCATAGTTACTCGTCCCAATTGCTCACCCAGTCTGCCATTTTTTCTTACTGCGGCCAGTCTGCCAGAAGCGATATGTCACTAATTGTGTATCATAAAAGAGTGATCCTTTCTCCTCCCAGGGGTTATTCGAGATATCTTAATCGAAACCCTAGTAACGAGGCATTGGCTACCTTAAGAGAGTCATAGTTACTCGTCCCTATTGCTCACCCAGTCTGCCATTTTTTCTTACTGCGGCCAGTCTGCCAGAAGAGATATGTCACTAGTTGTGTATCATAAAAGAGTGATCGTTACTCCTCCCAGGGGTTATTCGAGATATCTTAATCGAAACCCTAGTAACGAGGCATTGGCTACCTTAAGAGAGTCATAGTTACTCGTCCCAATTGCTCACCGAGTCTGACATTTTTTCTTACTGCGGCCAGTCTGCCAGAAGCGATAAGTCACAAGTTGTGTATCATAAAAGAGTGATCGTTACTCCTCCCAGGGGTTATTCGAGATATCTTAATCGAAACCCTAGTAACGAGGCATTGGCTACCATAAGAGAGTCATAGTTACTCGTCCCAATTGCTCACCGAGTCTGACATTTTTTCTTACAGCGGCCAGTCTGCCAGAAGCGATATGTCACTAGTTGTGTATCTTAAAAGAGTGATCCTTTCTCCTCCCAGGGGTTATTCGAGATATCTTAATCGATACCCTAGTAACGAGGCATTGGCTACCTTAAGAGAGTCATAGCTACTCGTCCCAATTGCTCACCCAGTCTGCCATTTTTTCTTACTGCGGCCAGCGTGCCAGAAGCTATATGTCACTAGTTGTGTATCATAAAAGAGTGATCCTTTCTCCTCCCAGGGGTTATTCGAGATATCTTAATCGAAACCCTAGTAACGAGGCATTGGCTACCTTAAGAGAGTCATAGTTACTCGTCCCAATTGCTCACCGAGTCTGACATTTTTTCTTACTGCGGCCAGTCTGCCAGAAGCGATATGTCACTAGTTGTGTATCATAAAAGAGTGATCGTTACTCCTCCCAGGGGTTATTCGAGATATCTTAATCGAAACCCTAGTAACGAGGCATTGGCTACCTTAAGAGAGTCATAGTTACTCGTCCCAATTGCTCACCGAGTCTGACATTTTTTCTTACAGCGGCCAGTCTGCCAGAAGCGATATTTCACTAGTTGTGTATCATAAAAGAGTGATCGTTTCTCCTCCCAGGGGTTATTCGAGATATCTTAATCGAAACCCTAGTAACGAGGCATTGGCTACCTTAAGAGAGTCATAGCTACTCGTCCCAATTGCTCACCCAGTCTGCCATTTTTTCTTAATGCGGCCAGTCTGCCAGAAGCGATATGTCACTAGTTGTGTATCATAAAAGAGTGATCGTTTCTCCTCCTAGGGGTTATTCGAGATATCTTAATCGAAACCCTAGTAACGAGGCATTGGCTACCTTAAGAGAGTCATAGTTACTCGTCCCAATTGCTCACCCAGTCTGCCATTTTTTCTTACTGCGGCCAGTCTGCCAGAAGCTATATGTCACTAGTTGTGTATCATAAAAGAGTGATCGTTACTCCTCCCAGGGGTTATTCGAGATATCTTAATCGAAACCCTAGTAAAGAGGCATTGGCTACCTTAAGAGAGTCATAGTTACTCGTCCCAATTGCTCACCCAGTCTGCCATTTTTTCTTACTGCGGCCAGTCTGCCAGAAGCGATATGTCACTAGTTGTGTATCATAAAAGAGTGATCCTTTCTCCTCCCAGGGGTTATTCGAGATATCTTAATCGAAACCCTAGTAACGAGGCATTGGCTACCTTAAGAGAGTCATAGTTACTCGTCCCTATTGCTCACCCAGTCTGCCATTTTTTCTTACTGCGGCCAGTCTGCCAGAAGAGATATGTCACTAGTTGTGTATCATAAAAGAGTGATCGTTACTCCTCCCAGGGGTTATTCGAGATATCTTAATCGAAACCCTAGTAACGAGGCATTGGCTACTTTAAGAGAGTCATAGTTACTCGTCCCAATTCCTCACCCAGTCTGCCATTTTTTCTTACTGCGGCCAGTCTGCCAGATGCGATATGTCACTAGTTGTGTATCATAAAAGAGTGATCGTTACTCCTCCCAGGGGTTATTCGTGATATCTTAATCGAAACCCTAGTAACGAGGCATTGGCTACCTTAAGAGAGTCATAGTTACTCGTCCCAATTGCTCACCGTGTCTGACATTTTTTCTTACAGCGGCCAGTCTGCCAGAAGCGATATGTCACTAGTTGTGTATCATAAAAGAGTGATCGTTTCTCCTCCCAGGGGTTATTCGAGATATCTTAATCGAAACCCTAGTAACGAAGCATTGGCTACCTTAAGAGAGTCATAGCTACTCGTCCCAATTGCTCACCCAGTCTGCCATTTTTTCTTAATGCGGCCAGTCTGCCAGAAGCGATATGTCACTAGTTGTGTATCATAAAAGAGTGATCGTTTCTCCTCCTAGGGGTTATTCGAGATATCTTAATCGAAACCCTAGTAACGAGGCATTGGCTACCTTAAGAGAGTCATAGTTACTCGTCCCAATTGCTCACCCAGTCTGCCATTTTTTCTTACTGCGGCCAGTCTGCCAGAAGCTATATGTCACTAGTTGTGTATCATAAAAGAGTGATCGTTACTCCTCCCAGGGGTTATTCGAGATATCTTAATCGAAACCCTAGTAAAGAGGCATTGGCTACCTTAAGAGAGTCATAGTTACTCGTCCCAATTGCTCACCCAGTCTGCCATTTTTTCTTACTGCGGCCAGTCTGCCAGAAGCGATATGTCACTAGTTGTGTATCATAAAAGAGTGATCCTTTCTCCTCCCAGGGGTTATTCGAGATATCTTAATCGAAACCCTAGTAACGAGGCATTGGCTACCTTAAGAGAGTCATAGTTACTCGTCCCTATTGCTCACCCAGTCTGCCATTTTTTCTTACTGCGGCCAGTCTGCCAGAAGAGATATGTCACTAGTTGTGTATCATAAAAGAGTGATCGTTACTCCTCCCAGGGGTTATTCGAGATATCTTAATCGAAACCCTAGTAACGAGGCATTGGCTACCTTAAGAGAGTCATAGTTACTCGTCCCAATTCCTCACCCAGTCTGCCATTTTTTCTTACTGCGGCCAGTCTGCCAGATGCGATATGTCACTAGTTGTGTATCATAAAAGAGTGATCGTTACTCCTCCCAGGGGTTATTCGTGATATCTTAATCGAAAAACTAGTAACGAGGCATTGGCTACCTTAAGAGAGTCATAGTTACTCGTCCCAATTGCTCACCGTGTCTGACATTTTTTCTTACAGCGGCCAGTCTGCCAGAAGCGATATGTCACTAGTTGTGTATCATAAAAGAGTGATCGTTTCTCCTCCCAGGGGTTATTCGAGATATCTTAATCGAAACCCTAGTAACGAAGCATTGGCTACCTTAAGAGAGTCATAGCTACTCGTCCCAATTGCTCACCCAGTCTGCCATTTTTTCTTACTGCGGCCAGTCTGCCAGAAGCTATATGTCACTAGTTGTGTATCATAAAAGAGTGATCCTTTCTCCTCCCAGGGGTTATTCGAGATATCTTAATCGAAACCCTAGTAACGAGGCATTGGCTACCTTAAGAGAGTCATAGTTACTCGTCCCAATTGCTCACCGAGTCTGACAATTTTTCTTACAGCGGCCAGTCTGCCAGAAGCGATATGTCACTAGTTGTGTATCATAAAAGAGTGATCGTTTCTCCTCGCAGGGGTTATTCGAGATATCTTAATCGAAACCCTAGTAACGAGGCATTGGCTACCTTAAGAGAGTCATAGTTACTCGTCCCAATTGCTCACCCAGTCTGCCATTTTTTCTTACTGCGGCCAGTCTGCCAGAAGCGATATGTCACTAGTTGTGTATCATAAAAGAGTGATCGTTACTCCTCCCAGGGGTTATTCGAGATATCTTAATCGAAACCCTAGTAACGAGGCATTGGCTACCCTAAGAGAGTCATAGTTTCTCGTCCCAATTGCTCACCCAGTCTGCCATTTCTTCTTACTGCGGCCAGTCTGCCAGAAGCGATATGTCACTAGTTGTGTATCATAAAAGAGTGATCGTTACTCCTCCCAGGGGTTATTCGAGATATCTTAATCGAAACCCTAGTAACGAGGCATTGGCTACCTTAAGACAGTCATAGTTACTCGTCCCAATTGCTCACCGAGTCTGACATTTTTTCTTACAGCGGCCAGTCTGCCAGAAGCGATATGTCACTAGTTGTGTATCATAAAAGAGTGATCGTTTCTCCTTCCAGGGGTTATTCGAGATATCTTAATCGAAACCATAGTAACGAGGCATTGGCTACCTTAAGAGAGTCATAGCTACTCGTCCCAATTGCTCACCCAGTCTGCCATTTTTTCTTACTGCGGCCAGTCTGCCAGAAGCTATATGTCACTAGTTGTGTATCATAAAAGAGTGATCGTTACTCCTCCCAGGGGTTATTCGAGATATCTTAATCGAAACCCTAGTAACGAGGCATTGACTACCTTAAGAGTGTCATAGTTACTCGTCCCAATTGCTCACCCAGTCTGCCATTTTTTCTTACTGCGGCCAGTCTGCCAGAAGAGATATGTCACTAGTTGTGTATCATAAAAGAGTGATCCTTTCTCCTCCCAGGGGTTATTCGAGATATCTTAATCGAAACCCTAGTAACGAGGCATTGGCTACCTTAAGAGAGTCATAGTTACTCGTCCCAATTGCTCACCCAGTCTGCCATTTTTTCTTACTGCGGCCAGTCTGCCAGAAGCGATATGTCACTAGTTGTGTATCATAAAAGAGTGATCCTTTCTCCTCCCAGGGGTAATTCGAGATAACTTAATCGAAACCCTAGTAACGAGGCATTGGCTACCCTAAGAGAGTCATAGTTACTCGTCCCAATTGCTCACCCAGTCTGCCATTTTTTCTTACTGCGGCCAGTCTGCCAGAAGCGATATGTCACTAGTTGTGTATCATAAAAGAGTGATCCTTTCTCCTCCCAGGGGTTATTCGAGATATCTTAATCGAAACCCTAGTAACGAGGCATTGGCTACCTTAAGAGAGTCATAGTTACTCGTCCCAATTGCTCACCGAGTCTGACATTTTTTCTTACAGCGGCCAGTCTGCCAGAAGCGATATGTCACTAGTTGTGTATCATAAAAGAGTGATCGTTTCTCCTCCCAGGGGTTATTCGAGATATCTTAATCGAAACCCTAGTAACGAGGCATTGGCTACCTTAAGAGAGTCATAGCTACTCGTCCCAATTGCTCACCCAGTCTGCCATTTTTTCTTACTGCGGCCAGTCTGCCAGAAGCTATATGTCACTAGTTGTGTATCATAAAAGAGTGATCCTTTCTCCTCCCAGGGGTTATTCGAGATATCTTAATCGAAACCCTAGTAACGAGGCATTGGCTACCTTAAGAGAGTCATAGTTACTCGTCCCAATTGCTCACCGAGTCTGACTTTTTTTCTTCCAGCGGCCAGTCTGCCAGAAGCGATATGTCACTAGTTGTGTATCATAAAAGAGTGATCGTTTCTCCTCGCAGGGGTTATTCGAGATATCTTAATCGAAACCCTAGTAACGAGGCATTGGCTACCTTAAGAGAGTCATAGTTACTCTTCCCAATTGCTCACCCAGTCTGCCATTTTTTCTTACTGCGGCCAGTCTGCCAGAAGCGATATGTCACTAGTTGTGTATCATAAAAGAGTGATCGTTACTCCTCCCAGGGGTTATTCGAGATATCTTAATCGAAACCCTAGTAACGAGGCATTGGCTACCTTAAGAGAGTCATAGTTACTCGTCCCAATTGCTCACCCAGTCTGCCATTTTTTCTTACTGCGGCCAGTCTGCCAGAAGCGATATGTCACTAGTTGTGTATCATAAAAGAGTGATCGTTACTCCTCCCAGGGGTTATTCGAGATATCTTAATCGAAACCCTAGTAACGAGGCATTGGCTACCTTAAGAGAGTCGTAGTTACTCGTCCCAATTGCTCACCCAGTCTGCCATTTTTTCTTACTGCGGCCAGTCTGCCAGAAGCGATATGTCACTAGTTGTGTATCATAAAAGAGTGATCGTTACTCCTCCCAGGGGTTATTCGAGATATCTTAATCGAAACCCTAGTAACGAGGCATTGGCTACCTTAAGAGAGTCATAGTTACTCGTCCCAATTGCTCACACAGTCTGCCATTTTTTCTTACTGCGGTCAGTCTGCCAGAAGCGATCTGTCACTAGTTATGTATCATAAAAGAGTGATCGTTACTCCCCCCAGGGGTAATTCGAGATATCTTAATCGAAACCCTAGTAACGAGGCATTGGCTCCCTTAAGAGAGTCATAGTTACTCGTCCCAATTGCTCACCGAGTCTGACATTTTTTCTTACAGCTGCCAGTCTGCCAGAAGCGATATGTCACTAGTTGTGTATCATAAAAGAGTGATTGTTTCTCCTCCCAGGGGTTATTCGAGATATCTTAATCGAAAGCCTAGTAACGAGGCATTGGCTACCTTAAGAGAGTCATAGCTACTCGTCCCAATTGCTCACCCAGTCTGCCATTTTTTCTTACTGCGGCCAGTCTGCCAGAAGCTATATGTCACTAGTTGTGTATCATAAAGGAGTGATCCTTTCTCCTCCCAGGGGTTATTCGAGATATCTTAATCGAAACCCTAGTAACGAGGCATTGGCTACCTTAAGAGAGTCATAGTTACTCGTCCCAATTGCTCACCCAGTCTGCCATTTTTTCTTACTGCGGCCAGCGTGCCAGAAGCTATATGTCACTAGTTGTGTATCATAAAAGAGTGATCCTTTCTCCTCCCAGGGGTTATTCGAGATATCTTAATCGAAACCCTAGTAACGAGGCATTGGCTACCTTAAGAGAGTCATAGTTACTCGTCCCAATTGCTCACCGAGTCCGACATTTTTTCTTACTGCGGCCAGTCTGCCAGAAGCGATATGTCACTAGTTGTGTATCATAAAAGAGTGATCGTTACTCCTCCCAGGGGTTATTCGAGATATCTTAATCGAAACCCTAGTAACGAGGCATTGGCTACCTTAAGAGAGTCATAGTTACTCGTCCCAAATGCTCACCGAGTCTGACATTTTTTCTTACAGCGGCCAGTCTGCCAGAAGCGATATTTCACTAGTTGTGTATCATAAAAGAGTGATCGTTTCTCCTCCCAGGGGTTATTCGAGATATCTTAATCGAAACCCTAGTAACGAGGCATTGGCTACCTTAAGAGAGTCATAGCTACTCGTCCCAATTGCTCACCCAGTCTGCCATTTTTTCTTAATGCGGCCAGTCTGCCAGAAGCGATATGTCACTAGTTGTGTATCATAAAAGAGTGATCGTTTCTCCTCCTAGGGGTTATTCGAGATATCTTAATCGAAACCCTAGTAACGAGGCATTGGCTACCTTAAGAGAGTCATAGTTACTCGTCCCAATTGCTCACCCAGTCTGCCATTTTTTCTTACTGCGGCCAGTCTGCCAGAAGCTATATGTCACTAGTTGTGTATCATAAAAGAGTGATCGTAACTCCTCCCAGGGGTTATTCGAGATATCTTAATCGAAACCCTAGTAAAGAGGCATTGGCTACCTTAAGAGAGTCATAGTTACTCGTCCCAATTGCTCACCCAGTCTGCCATTTTTTCTTACTGCGGCCAGTCTGCCAGAAGCGATATGTCACTAGTTGTGTATCATAAAAGAGTGATCCTTTCTCCTCCCAGGGGTTATTCGAGATATCTTAATCGAAACCCTAGTAACGAGGCATTGGCTACCTTAAGAGAGTCATAGTTACTCGTCCCAATTCCTCACCCAGTCTGCCATTTTTTCTTACTGCGGCCAGTCTGCCAGATGCGATATGTCACTAGTTGTGTATCATAAAAGAGTGATCGTTACTCCTCCCAGGGGTTATTCGTGATATCTTAATCGAAACCCTAGTAACGAGGCATTGGCTACCTTAAGAGAGTCATAGTTACTCGTCCCAATTGCTCACCGTGTCTGACATTTTTTCTTACAGCGGCCAGTCTGCCAGAAGCGATATGTCACTAGTTGTGTATCATAAAAGAGTGATCGTTTCTCCTCCCAGGGGTTATTCGAGATATCTTAATCGAAACCCTAGTAACGAAGCATTGGCTACCTTAAGAGAGTCATAGCTACTCGTCCCAATTGCTCACCCAGTCTGCCATTTTTTCTTACTGCGGCCAGTCTGCCAGAAGCTATATGTCACTAGTTGTGTATCATAAAAGAGTGATCCTTTCTCCTCCCAGGGGTTATTCGAGATATCTTAATCGAAACCCTAGTAACGAGGCATTGGCTACCTTAAGAGAGTCATAGTTACTTGTCCCAATTGCTCACACAGTCTGCCATTTTTTCTTACTGCGGTCAGTCTGCCAGAAGCGATCTGTCACTAGTTATGTATCATAAAAGAGTGATCGTTACTCCCCCCAGGGGTTATTCGAGATATCTTAATCGAAACCCTAGTAACGAGGCATTGGCTCCCTTAAGAGAGTCATAGTTACTCGTCCCAATTGCTCACCGAGTCTGACATTTTTTCTTACAGCTGCCAGTCTGCCAGAAGCGATATGTCACTAGTTGTGTATCATAAAAGAGTGATCGTTTCTCCTCCCAGGGGTTATTCGAGATATCTTAATCGAAAGCCTAGTAACGAGGCATTGGCTACCTTAAGAGAGTCATAGCTACTCGTCCCAATTGCTCACCCAGTCTGCCATTTTTTCTTACTGCGGCCAGTCTGCCAGAAGCTATATGTCACTAGTTGTGTATCATAAAGGAGTGATCCTTTCTCCTCCCAGGGGTTATTCGAGATATCTTAATCGAAACCCTAGTAACGAGGCATTGGCTACCTTAAGAGAGTCATAGTTACTCGTCCCAACTGCTCACCCAGTCTGCCATTTTTTCTTACTGCGGCCAGCGTGCCAGAAGCTATATGTCACTAGTTGTGTATCATAAAAGAGTGATCCTTTCTCCTCCCAGGGGTTATTCGAGATATCTTAATCGAAACCCTAGTAACGAGGCATTGGCTACCTTAAGAGAGTCATAGTTACTCGTCCCAATTGCTCACCGAGTCTGACATTTTTTCTTACTGCGGCCAGTCTGCCAGAAGCGATATGTCACTAGTTGTGTATCATAAAAGAGTGATCGTTACTCCTCCCAGGGGTTATTCGAGATATCTTAATCGAAACCCTAGTAACGAGGCATTGGCTACCTTAAGAGAGTCATAGTTACTCGTCCCAATTGCTCACCCAGTCTGCCATTTTTTCTTACTGCGGCCAGTCTGCCAGAAGCTATATGTCACTAGTTGTGTATCATAAAAGAGTGATCGTTACTCCTCCCAGGGGTTATTCGAGATATCTTAATCGAAACCCTAGTAAAGAGGCATTGGCTACCTTAAGAGAGTCATAGTTACTCGTCCCAATTGCTCACCCAGTCTGCCATTTTTTCTTACTGCGGCCAGTCTGCCAGAAGCGATATGTCACTAGTTGTGTATCATAAAAGAGTGATCCTTTCTCCTCCCAGGGGTTATTCGAGATATCTTAATCGAAACCCTAGTAACGAGGCATTGGCTACCTTAAGAGAGTCATAGTTACTCGTCCCAGTTCCTCACCCAGTCTGCCATTTTTTCTTACTGCGGCCAGTCTGCCAGATGCGATATGTCACTAGTTGTGTATCATAAAAGAGTGATCGTTACTCCTCCCAGGGGTTATTCGTGATATCTTAATCGAAACCCTAGTAACGAGGCATTGGCTACCTTAAGAGAGTCATAGTTACTCGTCCCAATTGCTCACCGTGTCTGACATTTTTTCTTACAGCGGCCAGTCTGCCAGAAGCGATATGTCACTAGTTGTGTATCATAAAAGAGTGATCGTTTCTCCTCCCAGGGGTTATTCGAGATATCTTAATCGAAACCCTAGTAACGAAGCATTGACTACCTTAAGAGAGTCATAGCTACTCGTCCCAATTGCTCACCCAGTCTGCCATTTTTTCTTACTGCGGCCAGTCTGCCAGAAGCTATATGTCACTAGTTGTGTATCATAAAAGAGTGATCCTTTCTCCTCCCAGGGGTTATTCGAGATATCTTAATCGAAACCCTAGTAACGAGGCATTGGCTACCTTAAGAGAGTCATAGTTACTCGTCCCAATTGCTCACCGAGTCTGACATTTTTTCTTACAGCGGCCAGTCTGCCAGAAGCGATATGTCACTAGTTGTGTATCATAAAAGAGTGATCGTTTCTCCTCGCAGGGGTTATTCGAGATATCTTAATCGAAACCCTAGTAACGAGGCATTGGCTACCCTAAGAGAGTCATAGTTTCTCGTCCCAATTGCTCACCCAGTCTGCCATTTCTTCTTACTGCGGCCAGTCTGCCAGAAGCGATATGTCACTAGTTGTGTATCATAAAAGAGTGATCGTTACTCCTCCCAGGGGTTATTCGAGATATCTTAATCGAAACCCTAGTAACGAGGCATTGGCTACCTTAAGACAGTCATAGTTACTCGTCCCAATTGCTCACCGAGTCTGACATTTTTTCTTACAGCGGCCAGTCTGCCAGAAGCGATATGTCACTAGTTGTGTATCATAAAAGAGTGATCGTTTCTCCTTCCAGGGGTTATTCGAGATATCTTAATCGAAACCCTAGTAACGAGGCATTGGCTACCTTAAGAGAGTCATAGCTACTCGTCCCAATTGCTCACCCAGTCTGCCATTTTTTCTTACTGCGGCCAGTCTGCCAGAAGCGATATGTCACTAGTTGTGTATCATAAAAGAGTGATCCTTTCTCCTCCCAGGGGTTATTCGAGATATCTTAATCGAAACCCTAGTAACGAGGCATTGGCTACCTTAAGAGAGTCATAGTTACTCGTCCCAATTGCTCACCCAGTCTGCCATTTTTTCTTACTGCGGCCAGTCTGCCAGAAGCGATATGTCACTAGTTGTGTATCATAAAAGAGTGATCGTTACTCCTCCCAGGGGTTATTCGAGATATCTTAATCGAAACCCTAGTAACGAGGCATTGGCTACCTTAAGAGAGTCATAGTTACTCGTCCCAATGGCTCACCCAGTCTGCCATTTTTTCTTACTGCGGCCAGTCTGCCAGAAGCGATATGTCACTAGTTGTGTATCATAAAAGAGTGATCCTTTCTCCTCCCAGGGGTAATTCGAGATAACTTAATCGAAACCCTAGTAACGAGGCATTGGCTACCCTAAGAGAGTCATAGTTACTCGTCCCAATTGCTCACCCAGTCTGCCATTTTTTCTTACTGCGGCCAGTCTGCCAGAAGCGATATGTCACTAGTTGTGTATCATAAAAGAGTGATCCTTTCTCCTCCCAGGGGTTATTCGAGATATCTTAATCGAAACCCTAGTAACGAGGCATTGGCTACCTTAAGAGAGTCATAGTTACTCGTCCCAATTGCTCACCGAGTCTGACATTTTTTCTTACAGCGGCCAGTCTGCCAGAAGCGATATGTCACTAGTTGTGTATCATAAAAGAGTGATCGTTTCTCCTCCCAGGGGTTATTCGAGATATCTTAATCGAAACCCTAGTAACGAGGCATTGGCTACCTTAAGAGAGTCATAGCTACTCGTCCCAATTGCTCACCCAGTCTGCCATTTTTTCTTACTGCGGCCAGTCTGCCAGAAGCTATATGTCACTAGTTGTGTATCATAAAAGAGTGATCCTTTCTCCTCCCAGGGGTTATTCGAGATATCTTAATCGAAACCCTAGTAACGAGGCATTGGCTACCTTAAGAGAGTCATAGTTACTCGTCCCAATTGCTCACCGAGTCTGACTTTTTTTCTTCCAGCGGCCAGTCTGCCAGAAGCGATATGTCACTAGTTGTGTATCATAAAAGAGTGATCGTTTCTCCTCGCAGGGGTTATTTGAGATATCTTAATCGAAACCCTAGTAACGAGGCATTGGCTACCTTAAGAGAGTCATAGTTACTCGTCCCAATTGCTCACCCAGTCTGCCATTTTTTCTTACTGCGGCCAGTCTGCCAGAAGCGATATGTCACTAGTTGTGTATCATAAAAGAGTGATCCTTTCTCCTCCCAGGGGTTATTCGAGATATCTTAATCGAAACCCTAGTAACGAGGCACTGGCTACCTTAAGAGAGTCATAGCTACTCGTCCCAATTGCTCACCCAGTCTGCCATTTTTTCTTACTGCGGCCAGTCTGCCAGAAGCTATATGTCACTAGTTGTGTATCATAAAAGGGTGATCGTTACTCCTCCCAGGGGTTATTCGAGATATCTTAATCGAAACCCTAGTAACGAGGCATTGGCTACCTTAAGAGAATCATAGTTACTCGTCCCAATGGCTCACCCAGTCTCCCATTTTTTCTTACTGCGGCCAGTCTGTCAGAAGCGATATGTCACTAGTTGTGTATCATAAAAGAGTGATCCTTTCTCCCCCCAGGGGTTTTTCGAGATATCTTAATCGAAACCCTAGTAACGAGGCATTGGCTACCCTAAGAGAGTCATAGTTACTCGTCCCAATTGCTCACCCAGTCTGCCATTTTTTCTTACTGCGGCCAGTCTGCCAGAAGCGAAATGTCACTAGTTGTGTATCATAAAAGAGTGATCGTTACTCCTCCCAGGGGTTATTCGAGATATCTTAATCGAAACCCTAGTAACGAGGAATGGCTACCTTAAGAGAGTCATAGTTACTCGTCCCAATTGCTCACCGAGTCTGACATTTTTTCTTCCAGCGGCCAGTCTGCCAGAAGCGATATGTCACTAGTTGTGTATCATAAAAGAGTGATCGTTACTCCTCCCAGGGGTTATTCGAGATATCTTAACGAAACCCTAGTAACGAGGCATTGGCTACCTTAAGAGAGTCATAGTTACTCGTCCCAATTGCTCACCCAGTCTGCCATTTTTTCTTACTGCGGCCAGTCTGCCAGAAGCGATATGTCACTACTTGTGTATCATAAAAGAGTGATCGTTACTCCTCCCAGGGGTTATTCGAGATATCTTAATCGAAACCTTAGTAACGAGGCATTGGCTACCTTAAGAGAGTCATAGTTACTCGTCCCAATTGCTCACCGAGTCTGAAATTTTTTCTTACTGCGGCCAGTCTTCCAGAACTGATATGTCACTAGTTGTGTATCATAAAGGAGTGATCGTTTCTCCTCCCAGGGGTTATTCGAGATATCTTAATCGAAACCCTAGTAACGAGGCACTGGCTACCTTAAGAGAGTCATAGCTACTCGTCCCAATTGCTCACCCAGTCTGCCCATTTTTCTTACTGCGGCCAGTCTGCCAGAAGCTATATGTCACTAGTTGTGTATCATAAAAGAGTGATCGTTACTCCTCCCAGGGGTTATTCGAGATATCTTAATCGAAACCCTAGTAACGAGGCATTGGCTACCTTAAGAGAGTCATAGTTACTCGTCCCAATGGCTCACCCAGTCTGCCATTTTTTCTTACTGCGGCCAGTCTGTCAGAAGCGATATGTCACTAGTTGTGTATCATAAAAGAGTGATCCTTTCTCCTCCCAGGGGTTTTTCGAGATATCTTAATCGAAACCCTAGTAACGAGGCATTGGCTACCCTAAGAGAGTCATAGTTTCTCGTCCCAATTGCTCACCCAGTTTGCCATTTTTTCTTACTGCGGCCAGTCTGCCAGAAGCGATATGTCACTAGTTGTGTATCATAAAAGAGTGATCGTTACTCCTCCCAGGGGTTATTCGAGATATCTTAATCGAAACCCTAGTAACGAGGCATTGGCTACCTTAAGAGAGTCATAGTTACTCGTCCCAATTGCTCACCGAGTCTGACATTTTTTCTTACAGCGGCCAGTCTGCCAGAATCGATATGTCACTAGTTGTGTATCATAAAAGAGTGATCGTTTCTCCTCCCAGGGGTTATTCGAGATATCTTAATCGAAACCCTAGTAACGAGGCATTGGCTACCTTAAGAGAGTCATAGCTACTCGTCCCAATTGCTCACCCAGTCTGCAATTTTTTTCTTACTGCGGCCAGTCTGCCAGAAGCTATATGTCACTAGTTGTGTATCATAAAAGAGTGATCGTTACTCCTCATAGGGGTTATTCGAGATATCTTAATCGAAACCTTAGTAACGAGGCATTGGCTACCTTAAGAGAGTCATAGTTACTCGTCCCAATTGCTCACCCAGTCTGCCATTTTTTCTTACTGCGGCCAGTCTGCCACAAGCGATATGTCACTAATTGTGTATCACAAAAGAGTGATCCTTTCTCCTCCCAGGGGTTATTCGAGATATCTTAATCGAACCTTAGTAACGAGGCATTGGCTACCTTAAGAGAGTCATAGTTACTCGTCCCAATTGCTCACCCAGTCTGCCATTTTTTCTTACTGTGGCCAGTCTGTCAGAAGCGATATGTCACTAGTTGTGTATCATAAAAGAGTGATCGTTACTCCTCCCAGGGGTTATTCGAGATATCTTAACGAAACCCTAGTAACGAGGCATTGGCTACCTTAAGAGAGTCATAGTTACTCGTCCCAATTGCTCACCCAGTCTGCCATTTTTTCTTACTGCGGCCAGTCTGCCAGAAGCGATATGTCACTACTTGTGTATCATAAAAGAGTGATCGTTACTCCTCCCAGGGGTTATTCGAGATATCTTAATCGAAACCTCAGTAACGAGGCATTGGCTACCTTAAGAGAGTCATAGTTACTCGTCCCAATTGCTCACCGAGTCTGAAATTTTTTCTTACTGCGGCCAGTCTTCCAGAACTGATATGTCACTAGTTGTGTATCATAAAGGAGTGATCGTTTCTCCTCCCAGGGGTTATTCGAGATATCTTAATCGAAACCCTAGTAACGAGGCACTGGCTACCTTAAGAGAGTCATAGCTACTCGTCCCAATTGCTCACCCAGTCTGCCATTTTTTCTTACTGCGGCCAGTCTGCCAGAAGCTATATGTCACTAGTTGTGTATCATAAAAGAGTGATCGTTACTCCTCCCAGGGGTTATTCGAGATATCTTAATCGAAACCCTAGTAACGAGGCATTGGCTACCTTAAGAGAGTCATAGTTACTCGTCCCAATGGCTCACCCAGTCTGCCATTTTTTCTTACTGCGGCCAGTCTGTCAGAAGCGATATGTCACTAGTTGTGTATCATAAAAGAGTGATCCTTTCTCCTCCCAGGGGTTTTTCGAGATATCTTAATCGAAACCCTAGTAACGAGGCATTGGCTACCCTAAGAGAGTCATAGTTACTCGTCCCAATTGCTCACCCAGTCTGCCATTTTTTCTTACTGCGGCCAGTCTGCCAGAAGCTATATGTCACTAGTTGTGTATCATAAAAGAGTGATCGTTACTCCTCCCAGGGGTTATTCGAGATATCTTAATCGAAACCCTAGTAACGAGGCATTGGCTACCTTAAGAGAGTCATAGTTACTCGTCCCAATGGCTCACCCAGTCTGCCATTTTTTCTTACTGCGGCCAGTCTGTCAGAAGCGATATGTCACTAGTTGTGTATCATAAAAGAGTGATCCTTTCTCCTCCCAGGGGTTTTTCGAGATATCTTAATCGAAACCCTAGTAACGAGGCATTGGCTACCCTAAGAGAGTCATAGTTACTCGTCCCAATTGCTCACCCAGTCTGCCATTTTTTCTTACTGCGGCCAGTCTGCCAGAAGCGATATGTCACTAGTTGTGTATCATAAAAGAGTGATCGTTACTCCTCCCAGGGGTTATTCGAGATATCTTAATCGAAACCCTAGTAACGAGGCATTGGCTACCTTAAGAGAGTCATAGTTACTCGTCCCAATGGCTCACCCAGTCTGCCATTTTTTCTTACTGCGGCCAGTCTGTCAGAAGCGATATGTCACTAGTTGTGTATCATAAAAGAGTGATCCTTTCTCCTCCCAGGGGTTTTTCGAGATATCTTAATCGAAACCCTAGTAACGAGGCATTGGCTACCCTAAGAGAGTCATAGTTACTCGTCCCAATTGCTCACCCAGTCTGCCATTTTTTCTTACTGCGGCCAGTCTGCCAGAAGCGATATGTCACTAGTTGTGTATCATAAAAGAGTGATCGTTACTCCTCCCAGGGGTTATTCGAGATATCTTAATCGAAACCCTAGTAACGAGGCATTGGCTACCCTAAGAGAGTCATAGTTACTCGTCCCAATTGCTCACCCAGTCTGCCATTTTTTCTTACTGCGGCCAGTCTGCCAGAATCGATATGTCACTAGTTGTGTATCATAAAAGAGTGATCGTTTCTCCTCCCAGGGGTTATTCGAGATATCTTAATCGAAACCCTAGTAACGAGGCATTGGCTACCTTAAGAGAGTCATAGCTACTCGTCCCAATTGCTCACCCAGTCTGCCATTTTTTTCTTACTGCGGCCAGTCTGCCAGAAGCCATATGTCACTAGTTGTGTATCATAAAAGAGTGACCGTTACTCCTCATAGGGGTTATTCGAGATATCTTAATCGAAACCCTAGTAACGAGGCATTGGCTACCTTAAGAGAGTCATAGTTACTCGTCCCAATTGCTCACCCAGTCTGCCATTTTTTTCTTACTGCGGCCAGTCTGCCAGAATCGATATGTCACTAGTTGTGTATCATAAAAGAGTGATCGTTTCTCCTCCCAGGGGTTATTCGAGATATCTTAATCGAAACCCTAGTAACGAGGCATTGGCTACCTTAAGAGAGTCATAGCTACTCGTCCCAATTGCTCACCCAGTCTGCCATTTTTTTCTTACTGCGGCCAGTCTGCCAGAAGCTATATGTCACTAGTTGTGTATCATAAAAGAGTGATCGTTACTCCTCATAGGGGTTATTCGAGATATCTTAATCGAAACCCTAGTAACGAGGCATTGGCTACCTTAAGAGAGTCATAGTTACTCGTCCCAATTGCTCACCGAGGTTGACATTTTTTCTTACAGCGGCCAGTCTGCCAGAAGCGATATGTCACTAGTTGTGTATCATAAAAGAGTGATCCTTTCTCCTCCCAGGGGTTATTCGAGATATCTTAATCGAAACCCTAGTAACGAGGCATTGGCTACCTTAAGAGAGTCATAGTTACTCGTCCCAATTCCTCACCCAGTCTGCCATTTTTTCTTACTGCGGCCAGTCTGCCAGAAGTGATATGTCACTAGTTGTGTATCATGAAAGAGTGATCGTTACTCCTCCCAGGGGTTATTCGAGATATCTTAATCGAAACCCTAGTAACGAGGCATTGGCTACCTTAAGAGAGTCATAGTTACTCGTCCCAATTGCTCAACTAGTCTGCCATTTTTTCTAACTGCGGCCAGTCTGCCAGAAGCTATATGTCATTGGTTGTGTATCATAAAAGAGTGATCGTTTCTCCTCCTAGGGGTTATTCGAGATATCTTAATCGAAACCCTAGTAACAAGGCATTGGCTACCTTAAGAGATGTCATAGTTACTCGTCCCAATTGCTCACCCAGTCTGCCATTTTTTCTTACTGCGGCCAGTCTGCCAGAAGCGATATGTCACTACTTGTGTATCATAAAAGAGTGATCGTTACTCCTCCCAGGGGTTATTCGAGATATCTTAATCGAAACCCTAGTAACGAGGCATTGGCTACCTTAAGAGAGTCATAGTTACTCGTCCCAATTGCTCACCCAGTCTGCCATTTTTTCTTACTGCGGCCAGTCTGCCACAAGCGATATGTCACTAGTTGTGTATCATAAAAGAGTGATCCTTTCTCCTCCCAGGGGTTATTCGAGATATCTTAATCGAACCTTAGTAACGAGGCATTGGCTACCTTAGAAGAGTCATAGTTACTCGTCCCAATTGCTCACCCAGTCTTCCATTTTTTCTTACTGCGGCCAGTGTGCCAGAAGCGATATGTCACTAGTTGTGTATCATAAAAGAGTGATCGTTACTCCTCCCAGGGGTTATTCGAGATATCTTAATCGAAACCCTAGTAACGAGGCATTGGCTACCTTAAGAGAGTCATAGTTACTCGTCCCAATTGCTCACCAAGTCTGACATTTTTTCTTACAGCGGCCAGTCTGCCAGAAGCGATATGTCACTAGTTGTGTATCATAAAAGAGTGATCCTTTCTCCTCCTAGGGGTTATTCGAGATATCTTAATCGAAACCCTAGTAACGAGGCATTGGCTACCTTAAGAGAGTCATAGTTACTCGTCCCAATTGCTCACCCAGTCTGCCATTTTTTCTTACTGTGGCCAGTCTGTCAGAAGCGATATGTCACTAGTTGTGTATCATAAAAGAGTGATCGTTACTCCTCCCAGGGGTTATTCGAGATATCTTAACGAAACCCTAGTAACGAGGCATTGGCTACCTTAAGAGAGTCATAGTTACTCGTCCCAATTGCTCACCCAGTCTGCCATTTTTTCTTACTGCGGCCAGTCTGCCAGAAGCGATATGTCACTACTTGTGTATCATAAAAGAGTGATCGTTACTCCTCCCAGGGGTTATTCGAGATATCTTAATCGAAACCTTAGTAACGAGGCATTGGCAACCTTAAGAGAGTCATAGTTACTCGTCCCAATTGCTCACCGAGTCTGAAATTTTTTCTTACTGCGGCCAGTCTTCCAGAACTGATATGTCACTAGTTGTGTATCATAAAGGAGTGATCGTTTCTCCTCCCAGGGGTTATTCGGGATATCTTAATCGAAACCCTAGTAACGAGGCACTGGCTACCTTAAGAGAGTCATAGCTACTCTTCCCAATTGCTCACCCAGTCTGCCATTTTTTCTTACTGCGGCCAGTCTGCCAGAAGCTATATGTCACTAGTTGTGTATCATAAAAGAGTGATCGTTACTCCTCCCAGGGGTTATTCGAGATATCTTAATCGAAACCCTAGTAACGAGGCATTGGCTACCTTAAGAGAGTCATAGTTACTCGTCCCAATGGCTCACCCAGTCTGCCATTTTTTCTTACTGCGGCCAGTCTGTCAGAAGCGATATGTCACTAGTTGTGTATCATAAAAGAGTGATCCTTTCTCCTCCCAGGGGTTTTTCGAGATATCTTAATCGAAACCCTAGTAACGAGGCATTGGCTACCCTAAGAGAGTCATAGTTACTCGTCCCAATTGCTCACCCAGTCTGCCATTTTTTCTTACTGCGGCCAGTCTGCCAGAAGCGATATGTCACTAGTTGTGTATCATAAAAGAGTGATCGTTACTCCTCCCAGGGGTTATTCGATATATCTGAATCGAAACCCTAGTAACGAGGCATTGGCTACCTTAAGAGAGTCATAGTTACTCGTCCCAATTGCTCACCGAGTCTGACATTTTTTCTTACAGCGGCCAGTCTGCCAGAATCGATATGTCACTAGTTGTGTATCATAAAAGAGTGATCGTTTCTCCTCCCAGGGGTTATTCGAGATATCTTAATCGAAACCCTAGTAACGAGGCATTGGCTACCTTAAGAGAGTCATAGCTACTCGTCCCAATTGCTCACCCAGTCTGCCATTTTTTTCTTACTGCGGCCAGTCTGCCAGAAGCTATATGTCACTAGTTGTGTATCATAAAAGAGTGATCGTTTCTCCTCATAGGGGTTATTCGAGATATCTTAATCGAAACCCTAGTAACGAGGCATTGGCTACCTTAAGAGAGTCATAGTTACTCGTCCCAATTGCTCACCCAGTCTGCCATTTTTTCTTACTGCGGCCAGTCTGCCACAAGCGATATGTCACTAGTTGTGTATCATAAAAGAGTGATCCTTTCTCCTCCCAGGGGTTATTCGAGATATCTTAATCGAAACCTTAGTAACGAGGCATTGGCTACCTTAGGAGAGTCATAGTTACTCGTCCCAATTGCTCACCCAGTCTGCCATTTTTTCTTACTGCGGCCAGTCTGCCAGAAGCGATATGTCACTAGTTGTGTATCATAAAAGAGTGATCGTTACTCCTCCCAGGGGTTATTCGAGATATCTTAATCGCAACCCTAGTAACGAGGCATTGGCTACCTTAAGAGAGTCATAGTTACTCGTCCCAATTGCTCACCGATGTTGACATTTTTTCTTACAGCGGCCAGTCTGCCAGAAGCGATATGTCACTAGTTGTGTATCATAAAAGAGTGATCCTTTCTCCTCCCAGGGGTTATTGGAGATATCTTAATCGAAACCCTAGTAACGAGGCATTGGCTACCTTAAGAGAGTAATAGTTACTCGTCCCAATTCCTCACCCAGTCTGCCATTTTTTCTTACTGCGGCCAGTCTGCCAGAAGTGATATGTCACTAGTTGTGTATCATGAAAGAGTGATCGTTACTCCTCCCAGGGGTTATTCGAGATATCTTAATCGAAACCCTAGTAACGAGGCATTGGCTACCTTAAGAGAGTCATAGTTACTCGTCCCAATTGCTCACCCAGTCTGCCATTTTTTCTAACTGCGGCCAGTCTGCCAGAAGCTATATGTCACTGGTTGTGTATCATAAAAGAGTGATCGTTTCTCCTCCTAGGGGTTATTCGAGATATCTTAATCGAAACCCTAGTAACGAGGCATTGGCTACCTTAAGAGATGTCATAGTTACTCGTCCCAATTGCTCACCCAGTCTGCCATTTTTTCTTACTGTGGCAAGTCTGACAGAAGCGATATGTCACTAGTTGTGTATCATAAAAGAGTGATCGTTTCTCCTCCCAGGGGTTATTCGAGATATCTTAATCGAAACCCTAGTAACGAGGCATTGGCTACCTTAATAAAGTCATAGCTACTCGTCAAAATTGCTCACCCAGTCTGCCATTTTTTCTTACTGCGGCCAGTCTGCCAGAAGCTATATGTCACTAGTTGTGTATCATAAAAGAGTGATCGTTACTCCTCCCAGGGGTTATTCGAGATATCTTAATCGAAACCCTAGTAACGAGGCATTGGCTACCTTAAGAGAGTCATAGTTACTCATCCCAATTGCTCACCCAGTCTGCCATTTTTTCTTACTGCGGCCAGTCTGCCAGAAGCGATATGTCACTAGTTGTGTATCATAAAAGAGTGATCGTTACTCCTCCCAGGGGTTATTCGAGATATCTTAATCGAAACACTAGTAACGAGGCATTGGCTACCTTAAGAGAGTCATAGTTATTCGTCCCAATTCCTCACCCAGTCTGCCATTTTTTCTTACTGCGGCCAGTCTGCCAGAAGTGATATGTCACTAGTTGTGTATCATGAAAGAGTGATCGTTACTCCTCCCAGGGGTTATTCGAGATATCTTAATCGAAACCCTAGTAACGAGGCATTGGCTACCTTAAGAGAGTCATAGTTACTCATCCCAATTGCTCACCCAGTCTGCCATTTTTTCTTACTGCGGCCAGTCTGCCAGAAGCTATATGTCACTAGTTGTGTATCATAAAAGAGTGATCGTTACTCCTCATAGGGGTTATTCGAGATATCATAATCGAAACCCTAGTAACGAGGCATTGGCTACCTTAAGAGAGTCATAGTTACTCGTCCCAATTGCTCACCGAGGTTGACATTTTTTCTTACAGCGGCCAGTCTGCCAGAAGCGATATGTCACTAGTTGTGTATCATAAAAGAGTGATCCTTTCTCCTCCCAGGGGTTATTCGAGATATCTTAATCGAAACCCTAGTAACGAGGCATTGGCTACCTTAAGAGAGTCATAGTTACTCGTCCCAATTCCTCACCCAGTCTGCCATTTTTTCTTATTGCGGCCAGTCTGCCAGAAGTGATATGTCACTAGTTGTGTATCATGAAAGAGTGATCGTTACTCCTCCCAGGGGTTATTCGAGATATCTTAATCGAAACCCTAGTAACGAGGCATTGGCTACCTTAAGAGAGTCATAGTTACTCGTCCCAATTGCTCACCCAGTCTGCCATTTTTTCTAACTGCGGCCAGTCTGCCAGAAGCTATATGTCACTGGTTGTGTATCATAAAAGAGTGATCGTTTCTCCTCCTAGGGGTTATTCGAGATATCTTAATCGAAACCCTAGTAACGAGGCATTGGCTACCTTAAGAGATGTCATAGTTACTCGTCCCAATTGCTCACCCAGTCTGCCATTTTTTCTTACTGCGGCCAGTCTGCCAGAAGCGATATGTCACTACTTGTGTATCATAAAAGAGTGATCGTTACTCCTCCCAGGGGTTATTCGAGATATCTTAATCGAAACCCTAGTAACGAGGCATTGGCTACCTTAAGAGAGTCATAGTTACTCGTCCCAATTGCTCACCCAGTCTGCCATTTTTTCTTACTGCGGCCAGTCTGCCACAAGCGATATGTCACTAGTTGTGTATCATAAAAGAGTGATCCTTTCTCCTCCCAGGGGTTATTCGAGATATCTTAATCGAACCTTAGTAACGAGGCATTGGCTACCTTAGAAGAGTCATAGTTACTCGTCCCAATTGCTCACCCAGTCTGCCATTTTTTCTTACTGCGGCCAGTGTGCCAGAAGCGATATGTCACTAGTTGTGTATCATAAAAGAGTGATCGTTACTCCTCCCAGGGGTTATTCGAGATATCTTAATCGAAACCCTAGTAACGAGGCATTGGCTACCTTAAGAGAGTCATAGTTACTCGTCCCAATTGCTCACCAAGTCTGACATTTTTTCTTACAGCGGCCAGTCTGCCAGAAGCGATATGTCACTAGTTGTGTATCATAAAAGAGTGATCCTTTCTCCTCCCAGGGGTTATTCGAGATATCTTAATCGAAACCCTAGTAACGAGGCATTGGCTACCTTAAGAGAGTCATAGTTACTCGTCCCAATTGCTCACCCAGTCTGCCATTTTTTCTTACTGTGGCCAGTCTGTCAGAAGCGATATGTCACTAGTTGTGTATCATAAAAGAGTGATCGTTACTCCTCCCAGGGGTTATTCGAGATATCTTAACGAAACCCTAGTAACGAGGCATTGGCTACCTTAAGAGAGTCATAGTTACTCGTCCCAATTGCTCACCCAGTCTGCCATTTTTTCTTACTGCGGCCAGTCTGCCAGAAGCGATATGTCACTACTTGTGTATCATAAAAGAGTGATCGTTACTCCTCCCAGGGGTTATTCGAGATATCTTAATCGAAACCTTAGTAACGAGGCATTGGCAACCTTAAGAGAGTCATAGTTACTCGTCCCAATTGCTCACCGAGTCTGAAATTTTTTCTTACTGCGGCCAGTCTTCCAGAACTGATATGTCACTAGTTGTGTATCATAAAGGAGTGATCGTTTCTCCTCCCAGGGGTTATTCGAGATATCTTAATCGAAACCCTAGTAACGAGGCACTGGCTACCTTAAGAGAGTCATAGCTACTCGTCCCAATTGCTCACCCAGTCTGCCATTTTTTCTTACTGCGGCCAGTCTGCCAGAAGCTATATGTCACTAGTTGTGTATCATAAAAGAGTGATCGTTACTCCTCCCAGGGGTTATTCGAGATATCTTAATCGAAACCCTAGTAACGAGGCATTGGCTACCTTAAGAGAGTCATAGTTACTCGTCCCAATGGCTCACCCAGTCTGCCATTTCTTCTTACTGCGGCCAGTCTGTCAGAAGCGATATGTCACTAGTTGTGTATCATAAAAGAGTGATCCTTTCTCCTCCCAGGGGTTTTTCGAGATATCTTAATCGAAACCCTAGTAACGAGGCATTGGCTACCCTAAGAGAGTCATAGTTACTCGTCCCAATTGCTCACCCAGTCTGCCATTTTTTCTTACTGCGGCCAGTCTGCCAGAAGCGATATGTCACTAGTTGTGTATCATAAAAGAGTGATCGTTACTCCTCCCAGGGGTTATTCGATATATCTGAATCGAAACCCTAGTAACGAGGCATTGGCTACCTTAAGAGAGTCATAGTTACTCGTCCCAATTGCTCACCGAGTCTGACATTTTTTCTTACAGCGGCCAGACTGCCAGAATCGATATGTCACTAGTTGTGTATCATAAAAGAGTGATCGTTTCTCCTCCCAGGGGTTATTCGAGATATCTTAATCGAAACCCTAGTAACGAGGCACTGGCTACCTTAAGAGAGTCATAGCTACTCGTCCCAATTGCTCACCCAGTCTGCCATTTTTTCTTACTGCGGCCAGTCTGCCAGAAGCTATATGTCACTAGTTGTGTATCATAAAAGGGTGATCGTTACTCCTCCCAGGGGTTATTCGAGATATCTTAATCGAAACCCTAGTAACGAGGCATTGGCTACCTTAAGAGAGTCATAGTTACTCGTCCCAATGGCTCACCCAGTCTCCCATTTTTTCTTACTGCGGCCAGTCTGTCAGAAGCGATATGTCACTAGTTGTGTATCATTAAAGAGTGATCCTTTCTCCCCCCAGGGGTTTTTCGAGATATCTTAATCGAAACCCTAGTAACGAGGCATTGGCTACCCTAAGAGAGTCATAGTTACTCGTCCCAATTGCTCACCCAGTCTGCCATTTTTTCTTACTGCGGCCAGTCTGCCAGAAGCGATATGTCACTAGTTGTGTATCATAAAAGAGTGATCGTTACTCCTCCCAGGGGTTATTCGAGATATCTTAATCGAAACCCTAGTAACGAGGAATGGCTACCTTAAGAGAGTCATAGTTACTCGTCCCAATTGCTCACCGAGTCTGACATTTTTTCTTCCAGCGGCCAGTCTGCCAGAAGCGATATGTCACTAGTTGTGTATCATAAAAGAGTGATCGTTTCTCCTCCCAGGGGTTATTCGAGATATCTTAATCGAAACCCTAGTAACGAGGCATTGGCTACCTTAAGAGAGTCATAGCTACTCGTCCCAATTGCTCACCCAGTCTGCCATTTTTTCTTACTGCGGCCAGTCTGCCAGAAGCTATATGTCACTAGTTGTGTATCATAAAAGAGTGATCGTTACTCCTCATAGGGGTTATTCGAGATATCTTAATCGAAACCCTAGTAACGAGGCATTGGCTACCTTAAGAGAGTCATAGTTACTCGTCCCAATTGCTCACCCAGTCTGCCATTTTTTCTTACTGCGGCCAGTCTGCCACAAGCGATATGTCACTAATTGTGTATCATAAAAGAGTGATCCTTTCTCCTCCCAGGGGTTATTCGAGATATCTTAATCGAACCTTAGTAACGAGGCATTTCCTACCTTAAGAGAGTCATAGTTACTCGTCCCAATTGCTCACCCAGTCTGCCATTTTTTCTTACTGTGGCCAGTCTGTCAGAAGCGATATGTCACTAGTTGTGTATCATAAAAGAGTGATCGTTACTCCTCCCAGGGGTTATTCGAGATATCTTAACGAAACCCTAGTAACGAGGCATTGGCTACCTTAAGAGAGTCATAGTTACTCGTCCCAATTGCTCACCCAGTCTGCCATTTTTTCTTACTGCGGCCAGTCTGCCAGAAGTGATATGTCACTAGTTGTGTATCATGAAAGAGTGATCGTTACTCCTCCCAGGGGTTATTCGAGATATCTTAATCGAAACCCTAGTAACGAGGCATTGGCTACCTTAGGAGAGTCATAGTTACTCGTCCCAATTGCTCACCCAGTCTGCCATTTTTTCTTACTGCGGCCAGTCTGCCAGAAGCGATATGTCACTAGTTGTGTATCATAAAAGAGTGATCGTTACTCCTCCCAGGGGTTATTCGAGATATCTTAATCGCAACCCTAGTAACGAGGCATTGGCTACCTTAAGAGAGTCATAGTTACTCGTCCCAATTGCTCACCGATGTTGACATTTTTTCTTACAGCGGCCAGTCTGCCAGAAGCGATATGTCACTAGTTGTGTATCATAAAAGAGTGATCCTTTCTCCTCCCAGGGGTTATTGGAGATATCTTAATCGAAACCCTAGTAACGAGGCATTGGCTACCTTAAGAGAGTAATAGTTACTCGTCCCAATTCCTCACCCAGTCTGCCATTTTTTCTTACTGCGGCCAGTCTGCCAGAAGTGATATGTCACTAGTTGTGTATCATGAAAGAGTGATCGTTACTCCTCCCAGGGGTTATTCGAGATATCTTAATCGAAACCCTAGTAACGAGGCATTGGCTACCTTAAGAGAGTCATAGTTACTCGTCCCAATTGCTCACCCAGTCTGCCATTTTTTCTAACTGCGGCCAGTCTGCCAGAAGCTATATGTCACTGGTTGTGTATCATAAAAGAGTGATCGTTTCTCCACCTAGGGGTTATTCGAGATATCTTAATCGAAACCCTAGTAACGAGGCATTGGCTACCTTAAGAGATGTCATAGTTACTCGTCCCAATTGCTCACCCAGTCTGCCATTTTTTCTTACTGTGGCAAGTCTGACAGAAGCGATATGTCACTAGTTGTGTATCATAAAAGAGTGATCATTTCTCCTCCCAGGGGTTATTCGAGATATCTTAATCGAAACCCTAGTAACGAGGCATTGGCTACCTTAATAAAGTCATAGCTACTCGTCAAAATTGCTCACCCAGTCTGCCATTTTTTCTTACTGCGGCCAGTCTGCCAGAAGCTATATGTCACTAGTTGTGTATCATAAAAGAGTGATCGTTACTCCTCCCAGGGGTTATTCGAGATATCTTAATCGAAACCCTAGTAACGAGGCATTGGCTACCTTAAGAGAGTCATAGTTACTCATCCCAATTGCTCACCCAGTCTGCCATTTTTTCTTACTGCGGCCAGTCTGCCAGAAGCGATATGTCACTAGTTGTGTATCATAAAAGAGTGATCGTTACTCCTCCCAGGGGTTATTCGAGATATCTTAATCGAAACACTAGTAACGAGGCATTGGCTACCTTAGAAGAGTCATAGTTACTCGTCCCAATTGCTCACCCAGTCTGCCATTTTTTTTTACTGCGGCCAGTGTGCCAGAAGCGATATGTCACTAGTTGTGTATCATAAAAGAGTGATCGTTACTCCTCCCAGGGGTTATTCGAGATATCTTAATCGAAACCCTAGTAACGAGGCATTGGCTACCTTAAGAGAGTCATAGTTACTCGTCCCAATTGCTCACCAAGTCTGACATTTTTTCTTACAGCGGCCAGTCTGCCAGAAGCGATATGTCACTAGTTGTGTATCATAAAAGAGTGATCGTTTCTCCTCCCAGGGGTTATTCGAGATATCTTAATCGAAACCCTAGTAACGAGGCATTGGCTACCTTAAGAGAGTCATAGTTACTCGTCCCAATTGCTCACCCAGTCTGCCATTTTTTCTTACTGTGGCCAGTCTGTCAGAAGCGATATGTCACTAGTTGTGTATCATAAAAGAGTGATCGTTACTCCTCCCAGGGGTTATTCGAGATATCTTAACGAAACCCTAGTAACGAGGCATTGGCTACCTTAAGAGAGTCATAGTTACTCGTCCCAATTGCTCACCCAGTCTGCCATTTTTTCTTACTGCGGCCAGTCTGCCAGAAGCGATATGTCACTACTTGTGTATCATAAAAGAGTGATCGTTACTCCTCCCAGGGGTTATTCGAGATATCTTAATCGAAACCTTAGTAACGAGGCATTGGCAACCTTAAGAGAGTCATAGTTACTCGTCCCAATTGCTCACCGAGTCTGAAATTTTTTCTTACTGCGGCCAGTCTTCCAGAACTGATATGTCACTAGTTGTGTATCATAAAGGAGTGATCGTTTCTCCTCCCAGGGGTTATTCGAGATATCTTAATCGAAACCCTAGTAACGAGGCACTGGCTACCTTAAGAGAGTCATAGCTACTCGTCCCAATTGCTCACCCAGTCTGCCATTTTTTCTTACTGCGGCCAGTCTGCCAGAAGCTATATGTCACTAGTTGTGTATCATAAAAGAGTGATCGTTACTCCTCCCAGGGGTTATTCGAGATATCTTAATCGAAACCCTAGTAACGAGGCATTGGCTACCTTAAGAGAGTCATAGTTACTCGTCCCAATGGCTCACCCAGTCTGCCATTTTTTCTTACTGCGGCCAGTCTGTCAGAAGCGATATGTCACTAGTTGTGTATCATAAAAGAGTGATCCTTTCTCCTCCCAGGGGTTTTTCGAGATATCTTAATCGAAACCCTAGTAACGAGGCATTGGCTACCCTAAGAGAGTCATAGTTACTCGTCCCAATTGCTCACCCAGTCTGCCATTTTTTCTTACTGCGGCCAGTCTGCCAGAAGCGATATGTCACTAGTTGTGTATCATAAAAGAGTGATCGTTACTCCTCCCAGGGGTTATTCGATATATCTGAATCGAAACCCTAGTAACGAGGCATTGGCTACCTTAAGAGAGTCATAGTTACTCGTCCCAATTGCTCACCGAGTCTGACATTTTTTCTTACAGCGGCCAGACTGCCAGAATCGATATGTCACTAGTTGTGTATCATAAAAGAGTGATCGTTTCTCCTCCCAGGGGTTATTCGAGATATCTTAATCGAAACCCTAGTAACGAGGCACTGGCTACCTTAAGAGAGTCATAGCTACTCGTCCCAATTGCTCACCCAGTCTGCCATTTTTTCTTACTGCGGCCAGTCTGCCAGAAGCTATATGTCACTAGTTGTGTATCATAAAAGGGTGATCGTTACTCCTCCCAGGGGTTATTCGAGATATCTTAATCGAAACCCTAGTAACGAGGCATTGGCTACCTTAAGAGAGTCATAGTTACTCGTCCCAATGGCTCACCCAGTCTCCCATTTTTTCTTACTGCGGCCAGTCTGTCAGAAGCGATATGTCACTAGTTGTGTATCATTAAAGAGTGATCCTTTCTCCCCCCAGGGGTTTTTCGAGATATCTTAATCGAAACCCTAGTAACGAGGCATTGGCTACCCTAAGAGAGTCATAGTTACTCGTCCCAATTGCTCACCCAGTCTGCCATTTTTTCTTACTGCGGCCAGTCTGCCAGAAGCGATATGTCACTAGTTGTGTATCATAAAAGAGTGATCGTTACTCCTCCCAGGGGTTATTCGAGATATCTTAATCGAAACCCTAGTAACGAGGAATGGCTACCTTAAGAGAGTCATAGTTACTCGTCCCAATTGCTCACCGAGTCTGACATTTTTTCTTCCAGCGGCCAGTCTGCCAGAGGCGATATGTCACTAGTTGTGTATCATAAAAGAGTGATCGTTTCTCCTCCCAGGGGTTATTCGAGATATCTTAATCGAAACCCTAGTAACGAGGCATTGGCTACCTTAAGAGAGTCATAGCTACTCGTCCCAATTGCTCACCCAGTCTGCCATTTTTTCTTACTGCGGCCAGTCTGCCAGAAGCTATATGTCACTAGTTGTGTATCATAAAAGAGTGATCGTTACTCCTCATAGGGGTTATTCGAGATATCTTAATCGAAACCCTAGTAACGAGGCATTGGCTACCTTAAGAGAGTCATAGTTACTCGTCCCAATTGCTCACCCAGTCTGCCATTTTTTCTTACTGCGGCCAGTCTGCCACAAGCGATATGTCACTAATTGTGTATCATAAAAGAGTGATCCTTTCTCCTCCCAGGGGTTATTCGAGATATCTTAATCGAACCTTAGTAACGAGGCATTTCCTACCTTAAGAGAGTCATAGTTACTCGTCCCAATTGCTCACCCAGTCTGCCATTTTTTCTTACTGTGGCCAGTCTGTCAGAAGCGATATGTCACTAGTTGTGTATCATAAAAGAGTGATCGTTACTCCTCCCAGGGGTTATTCGAGATATCTTAACGAAACCCTAGTAACGAGGCATTGGCTACCTTAAGAGAGTCATAGTTACTCGTCCCAATTGCTCACCCAGTCTGCCATTTTTTCTTACTGCGGCCAGTCTGCCAGAAGCGATATGTCACTACTTGTGTATCATAAAAGAGTGATCGTTACTCCTCCCAGGGGTTATTCGAGATATCTTAATCGAAACCTTAGTAACGAGGCATTGGCTACCTTAAGAGAGTCATAGTTACTCGTCCCAATTGCTCACCGAGTCTGAAATTTTTTCTTACTGCGGCCAGTCTTCCAGAACTGATATGTCACTAGTTGTGTATCATAAAGGAGTGATCGTTTCTCCTCCCAGGGGTTATTCGAGATATCTTAATCGAAACCCTAGTAACGAGGCACTGGCTACCTTAAGAGAGTCATAGCTACTCGTCCCAATTGCTCACCCAGTCTGCCATTTTTTCTTACTGCGGCCAGTCTGCCAGAAGCTATATGTCACTAGTTGTGTATCATAAAAGAGTGATCGTTACTCCTCCCAGGGGTTATTCGAGATATCTTAATCGAAACCCTAGTAACGAGGCATTGGCTACCTTAAGAGAGTCATAGTTACTCGTCCCAATGGCTCACCCAGTCTGCCATTTTTTCTTACTGCGGCCAGTCTGTCAGAAGCGATATGTCACTAGTTGTGTATCATAAAAGAGTGATCCTTTCTCCTAGCAGGGGTTTTTCGAGATATCTTAATCGAAACCCTAGTAACGAGGCATTGGCTACCCTAAGAGAGTCATAGTTACTCGTCCCAATTGCTCACCCAGTCTGCCATTTTTTCTTACTGCGGCCAGTCTGCCAGAAGCGATATGTCACTAGTTGTGTATCATAAAAGAGTGATCGTTACTCCTCCCAGGGGTTATTCGAGATATCTTAATCGAAACCCTAGTAACGAGGCATTGGCTACCTTAAGAGAGTCATAGTTACTCGTCCCAATTGCTCACCGAGTCTGACATTTTTTCTTACAGCGGCCAGTCTGCCAGAATCGATATGTCACTAGTTGTGTATCATAAAAGAGTGATCGTTTCTCCTCCCAGGGGTTATTCGAGATATCTTAATCGAAACCCTAGTAACGAGGCATTGGCTATCTTAAGAGAGTCATAGCTACTCGTCCCAATTGCTCACCCAGTCTGCCATTTTTTTCTTACTGCGGCCAGTCTGCCAGAAGCTATATGTCACTAGTTGTGTATCATAAAAGAGTGATCGTTACTCCTCATAGGGGTTATTCGAGATATCTTAATCGAAACCCTAGTAACGAGGCATTGGCTACCTTAAGAGAGTCATAGTTACTCGTCCCAATTGCTCACCGAGGTTGACATTTTTTCTTACAGCCGCCAGTCTGCCAGAAGCGGTATGTCACTAGTTGTGTATCATAAAAGAGTGATCCTTTCTCCTCCCAGGGGTTATTCGAGATATCTTAATCGAAACCCTAGTAACGAGGCATTGGCTACCTTAAGAGAGTCATAGTTACTCGTCCCAATTCCTCACCCAGTCTGCCATTTTTTCTTACTGCGGCCAGTCTGCCAGAAGTGATATGTCACTAGTTATGTATCATGAAAGAGTGATCGTTACTCCTCCCAGGGGTTATTCGAGATATCTTAATCGAAACCCTAGTAACGAGGCATTGGCTACCTTAAGAGAGTCATAGTTACTCGTCCCAATTGCTCACCCAGTCTGCCATTTTTTCTAACTGCGGCCAGTCTGCCAGAAGCTATATGTCACTGGTTGTGTATCATAAAAGAGTGATCGTTTCTCCTCCTAGGGGTTATTCGAGATATCTTAATCGAAACCCTAGTAACGAGGCATTGGCTACCTTAAGAGATGTCATAGTTACTCGTCCCAATTGCTCACCCAGTCTGCCATTTTTTCTTACTGCGGCCAGTCTGCCAGAAGCTATATGTCACTACTTGTGTATCATAAAAGAGTGATCGTTACTCCTCCCAGGGGTTATTCGAGATATCTTAATCGAAACCCTAGTAACGAGGCATTGGCTACCTTAAGAGAGTCATAGTTACTCGTCCCAATTGCTCACCCAGTCTGCCATTTTTTCTTACTGCGGCCAGTCTGCCACAAGCGATATGTCACTAGTTGTGTATCATAAAAGAGTGATCCTTTCTCCTCCCAGGGGTTATTCGAGATATCTTAATCGAACCTTAGTAACGAGGCATTGGCTACCTTAGAAGAGTCATAGTTACTCGTCCCAATTGCTCACCCAGTCTGCCATTTTTTCTTACTGCGGCCAGTGTGCCAGAAGCGATATGTCACTAGTTGTGTATCATAAAAGAGTGATCGTTACTCCTCCCAGGGGTTATTCGAGATATCTTAATCGAAACCTTAGTAACGAGGCATTGGCAACCTTAAGAGAGTCATAGTTACTCGTCCCAATTGCTCACCGAGTCTGAAATTTTTTCTTACTGCGGCCAGTCTTCCAGAACTAATATGTCACTAGTTGTGTATCATAAAGGAGTGATCGTTTCTCCTCCCAGGGGTTATTCGAGATATCTTAATCGAAACCCTAGTAACGAGGCACTGGCTACCTTAAGAGAGTCATAGCTACTCGTCCCAATTGCTCACCCAGTCTGCCATTTTTTCTTACTGCGGCCAGTCTGCCAGAAGCTATATGTCACTAGTTGTGTATCATAAAAGAGTGATCGTTACTCCTCCCAGGGGTTATTCGAGATATCTTAATCGAAACCCTAGTAACGAGGCATTGGCTACCTTAAGAGAGTCATAGTTACTCGTCCCAATGGCTCACCCAGTCTGCCATTTTTTCTTACTGCGGCCAGTCTGTCAGAAGCGATATGTCACTAGTTGTGTATCATAAAAGAGTGATCCTTTCTCCTCCCAGGGGTTTTTCGAGATATCTTAATCGAAACCCTAGTAACGAGGCATTGGCTACCCTAAGAGAGTCATAGTTACTCGTCCCAATTGCTCACCCAGTCTGCCATTTTTTCTTACTGCGGCCAGTCTGCCAGAAGCGATATGTCACTAGTTGTGTATCATAAAAGAGTGATCGTTACTGCTCCCAGGGGTTATTCGATATATCTGAATCGAAACCCTAGTAACGAGGCATTGGCTACCTTAAGAGAGTCATAGTTACTCGTCCCAATTGCTCACCGAGTCTGACATTTTTTCTTACAGCGGCCAGTCTGCCAGAATCGATATGTCACTAGTTGTGTATCATAAAAGAGTGATCGTTTCTCCTCCCAGGGGTTATTCGAGATATCTTAATCGAAACCCTAGTAACGAGGCATTGGCTACCTTAAGAGAGTCATAGCTACTCGTCCCAATTGCTCACCCAGTCTGCCATTTTTTTCTTACTGCGGCCAGTCTGCCAGAAGCTATATGTCACTAGTTGTGTATCATAAAAGAGTGATCGTTACTCCTCATAGGGGTTATTCGAGATATCTTAATCGAAACCCTAGTAACGAGGCATTGGCTACCTTAAGAGAGTCATAGTTACTCGTCCCAATTGCTCACCCAGTCTGCCATTTTTTCTTACTGCGGCCAGTCTGCCACAAGCGATATGTCACTAGTTGTGTATCATAAAAGAGTGATCCTTTCTCCTCCCAGGGGTTATTCGAGATATCTTAATCGAAACCTTAGTAACGAGGCATTGGCTACCTTAGGAGAGTCATAGTTACTCGTCCCAATTGCTCACCCAGTCTGCCATTTTTTCTTACTGCGGCCAGTCTGCCAGAAGCGATATGTCACTAGTTGTGTATCATAAAAGAGTGATCGTTACTCCTCCCAGGGGTTATTCGAGATATCTTAATCGCAACCCTAGTAACGAGGCATTGGCTACCTTAAGAGAGTCATAGTTACTCGTCCCAATTGCTCACCGAGGTTGACATTTTTTCTTACAGCGGCCAGTCTGCCAGAAGCGATATGTCACTAGTTGTGTATCATAAAAGAGTGATCCTTTCTCCTCCCAGGGGTTATTGGAGATATCTTAATCGAAACCCTAGTAACGAGGCATTGGCTACCTTAAGAGAGTCATAGTTACTCGTCCCAATTCCTCACCCAGTCTGCCATTTTTTCTTACTGCGGCCAGTCTGCCAGAAGTGATATGTCACTAGTTGTGTATCATGAAAGAGTGATCGTTACTCCTCCCAGGGGTTATTCGAGATATCTTAATCGAAACCCTAGTAACGAGGCATTGGCTACCTTAAGAGAGTCATAGTTACTCGTCCCAATTGCTCACCCAGTCTGCCATTTTTTCTAACTGCGGCCAGTCTGCCAGAAGCTATATGTCACTGGTTGTGTATCATAAAAGAGTGATCGTTTCTCCTCCTAGGGGTTACTCGAGATATCTTAATCGAAACCCTAGTAACGAGGCATTGGCTACCTTAAGAGATGTCATAGTTACTCGTCCCAATTGCTCACCCAGTCTGCCATTTTTTCTTACTGTGGCAAGTCTGACAGAAGCGATATGTCACTAGTTGTGTATCATAAAAGAGTGATCGTTTCTCCTCCCAGGGGTTATTCGAGATATCTTAATCGAAACCCTAGTAACGAGGCATTGGCTACCTTAATAAAGTCATAGCTACTCGTCAAAATTGCTCACCCAGTCTGCCATTTTTTCTTACTGCAGCCAGTCTGCCAGAAGCTATATGTCACTAGTTGTGTATCATAAAAGAGTGATCGTTACTCATCCCAGGTGTTATTCGAGATATCTTAATCGAAACCCTAGTAACGAGGCATTGGCTACCTTAAGAGAGTCATAGTTACTCATCCCAATTGCTCGACCAGTCTGCCATTTTTTCTTACTGCGGCCAGTCTGCCAGAAGCGATATGTCACTAGTTGTGTATCATAAAAGAGTGATCGTTACTCCTCCCAGGGGTTATTCGAGATATCTTAATCGAAACACTAGTAACGAGGCATTGGCTACCTTAAGAGAGTCATAGTTACTCGTCCCAATTCCTCACCCAGTCTGCCATTTTTTCTTACTGCGGCCAGTCTGCCAGAAGTGATATGTCACTAGTTGTGTATCATGAAAGAGTGATCGTTACTCCTCCCAGGGGTTATTCGAGATATCTTAATCGAAACCCTAGTAACGAGGCATTGGCTACCTTAAGAGAGTCATAGTTACTCATCCCAATTGCTCACCCAGTCTGCCATTTTTTCTTACTGCGGCCAGTCTGCCAGAAGCTATATGTCACTAGTTGTGTATCATAAAAGAGTGATCGTTACTCCTCATAGGGGTTATTCGAGATATCTTAATCGAAACCCTAGTAACGAGGCATTGGCTACCTTAAGAGAGTCATAGCTACTCGTCCCAATTGCTCACCCAGTCTGCCATTTTTTCTAACTGCGGCCAGTCTGCCAGAAGCTATATGTCACTGGTTGTGTATCATAAAAGAGTGATCGTTTCTCCTCCTAGGGGTTATTCGAGATATCTTAATCGAAACCCTAGTAACGAGGCATTGGCTACCTTAAGAGATGTCATAGTTACTCGTCCCAATTGCTCACCCAGTCTGCCATTTTTTCTTACTGCGGCCAGTCTGCCAGAAGCGATATGTCACTACTTGTGTATCATAAAAGAGTGATCGTTACTCCTCCCAGGGGTTATTCGAGATATCTTAATCGAAACCCTAGTAACGAGGCATTGGCTACCTTAAGAGAGTCATAGTTACTCGTCCCAATTGCTCACCCAGTCTGCCATTTTTTCTTACAGCGGCCAGTCTGCCACAAGCGATATGTCACTAGTTGTGTATCATAAAAGAGTGATCCTTTCTCCTCCCAGGGGTTATTCGAGATATCTTAATCGAACCTTAGTAACGAGGCATTGGCTACCTTAGAAGAGTCATAGTTACTCGTCCCAATTGCTCACCCAGTCTGCCATTTTTTCTTACTGCGGCCAGTGTGCCAGAAGCGATATGTCACTAGTTGTGTATCATAAAAGAGTGATCGTTACTCCTCCCAGGGGTTATTCGAGATATCTTAATCGAAACCCTAGTAACGAGGCATTGGCTACCTTAAGAGAGTCATAGTTACTCGTCCCAATTGCTCACCAAGTCTGACATTTTTTCTTACAGCGGCCAGTCTGCCAGAAGCGATATGTCACTAGTTGTGTATCATAAAAGAGTGATCCTTTCTCCTCCCAGGGGTTATTCGAGATATCTTAATCGAAACCTTAGTAACGAGGCATTGGCTACCTTAAGAGAGTCATAGTTACTCGTCCCAATTGCTCACCCAGTCTGCCATTTTTTCTTACTGTGGCCAGTCTGTCAGAAGCGATATGTCACTAGTTGTGTATCATAAAAGTGTGATCGTTACTCCTCCCAGGGGTTATTCGAGATATCTTAACGAAACCCTAGTAACGAGGCATTGGCTACCTTAAGAGAGTCATAGTTACTCGTCCCAATTGCTCACCCAGTCTGCCATTTTTTCTTACTGCGGCCAGTCTGCCAGAAGCGATATGTCACTACTTGTGTATCATAAAAGAGTGATCGTTACTCCTCCCAGGGGTTATTCGAGATATCTTAATCGAAACCTTAGTAACGAGGCATTGGCAACCTTAAGAGAGTCATAGTTACTCGTCCCAATTGCTCACCGAGTCTGAAATTTTTTCTTACTGCGGCCAGTCTTCCAGAACTGATATGTCACTAGTTGTGTATCATAAAGGAGTGATCGTTTCTCCTCCCAGGTGTTATTCGAGATATCTTAATCGAAACCCTAGTAACGAGGCACTGGCTACCTTAAGAGAGTCATAGCTACTCGTCCCAATTGCTCACCCAGTCTGCCATTTTTTCTTACTGCGGCCAGTCTGCCAGAAGCTATATGTCACTAGTTGTGTATCATAAAAGAGTGATCGTTACTCCTCCCAGGGGTTATTCGAGATATCTTAATCGAAACCCTAGTAACGAGGCATTGGCTACCTTAAGAGAGTCATAGTTACTCGTCCCAATGGCTCAACCAGTCTGCCATTTTTTCTTACTGCGGCCAGTCTGTCAGAAGCGATATGTCACTAGTTGCGTATCATAAAAGAGTGATCCTTTCTCCTCCCAGGGGTTTTTCGAGATATCTTAATCGAAACCCTAGTAACGAGGCATTGGCTACCCTAAGAGAGCCATAGTTACTCGTCCCAATTGCTCACCCAGTCTGCCATTTTTTCTTACTGCGGCCAGTCTGCCAGAAGCGATATGTCACTAGTTGTGTATCATAAAAGAGTGATCGTTACTCCTCCCAGGGGTTATTCGATATATCTGAATCGAAACCCTAGTAACGAGGCATTGGCTACCTTAAGAGAGTCATAGTTACTCGTCCCAATTGCTCACCGAGTCTGACATTTTTTCTTACAGCGGCCAGTCTGCCAGAATCGATATGTCACTAGTTGTGTATCATAAAAGAGTGATCGTTTCTCCTCCCAGGGGTTATTCGAGATATCTTAATCGAAACCCTAGTAACGAGGCATTGGCTACCTTAAGAGAGTCATAGCTACTCGTCCCAATTGCTCACCCAGTCTGCCATTTTTTTCTTACTGCGGCCAGTCTGCCAGAAGCTATATGTCACTAGTTGTGTATCATAAAAGAGTGATCGTTACTCCTCATAGGGGTTATTCGAGATATCTTAATCGAAACCCTAGTAACGAGGCATTGGCTACCTTAAGAGAGTCATAGTTACTCGTCCCAATTGCTCACCCAGTCTGCCATTTTTTCTTACTGTGGCAAGTCTGACAGAAGCGATATGTCACTAGTTGTGTATCATAAAAGAGTGATCGTTTCTCCTCCCAGGGGTTATTCGAGATATCTTAATCGAAACCCTAGTAACGAGGCATTGGCTACCTTAATAAAGTCATAGCTACTCGTCAAAATTGCTCACCCAGTCTGAAATTTTTTCTTACTGCAGCCAGTCTGCCAGAAGCTATATGTCACTAGTTGTGTATCATAAAAGAGTGATCGTTACTCATCCCAGGTGTTATTCGAGATATCTTAATCGAAACCCTAGTAACGAGGCATTGGCTACCTTAAGAGAGTCATAGTTACTCATCCCAATTGCTCACCCAGTCTGCCATTTTTTCTTACTGCGGCCAGTCTGCCAGAAGCGATATGTCACTAGTTGTGTATCATAAAAGAGTGATCGTTACTCCTCCCAGGCGTTATTCGAGATATCTTAATCGAAACACTAGTAACGAGGCATTGGCTACCTTAAGAGAGTCATAGTTACTCGTCCCAATTGCTCACCCAGTCTGCCATTTTTTTCTTACTGCGGCCAGTCTGCCAGAAGCTATATGTCACTAGTTGTGTATCATAAAAGAGTGATCGTTACTCCTCATAGGGGTTATTCGAGATATCTTAATCGAAACCCTAGTAACGAGGCATTGGCTACCTTAAGAGAGTCATAGTTACTCGTCCCAATTGCTCACCCAGTCTGCCATTTTTTCTTACTGCGGCCAGTCTGCCACAAGCGATATGTCACTAGTTGTGTATCATAAAAGAGTGATCCTTTCTCCTCCCAGGGGTTATTCGAGATATCTTAATCGAAACCTTAGTAACGAGGCATTGGCTACCTTAGGAGAGTCATAGTTACTCGTCCCAATTGCTTACCCAGTCTGCCATTTTTTCTTACTGCGGCCAGTCTGCCAGATGCGATATGTCACTAGTTGTGTATCATAAAAGAGTGATCGTTACTCCTCCCAGGGGTTATTCGAGATATCTTAATCGCAACCCTAGTAACGAGGCATTGGCTACCTTAAGAGAGTCATAGTTACTCGTCCCAATGGCTCACCCAGTCTGCCATTTTTTCTTACTGCGGCCAGTCTGTCAGAAGCGATATGTCACTAGTTGTGTATCATAAAAGAGTGATCCTTTCTCCTCCCACGGGTTTTTCGAGATATCTTAATCGAAACCCTAGTAACGAGGCATTGGCTACCTTAAGAGAGTCATAGTTACTCGTCCCAATTGCTCACCGAGGTTGACATTTTTTCTTACAGCGGCCAGTCTGCCAGAAGCGATATGTCACTAGTTGTGTATCATAAAAGAGTGATCGTTACTCATCCCAGGTGTTATTCGAGATATCTTAATCGAAACCCTAGTAACGAGGCATTGGCTACCTTAAGAGAGTCATAGTTACTCATCCCAATTGCTCACCCAGTCTGCCATTTTTTCTTACAGCGGCCAGTCTGCCAGAAGCGATATGTCACTAGTTGTGTATCATAAAAGAGTGATCCTTTCTCCTCCCAGGGGTTATTGGAGATATCTTAATCGAAACCCTAGTAACGAGGCATTGGCTACCTTAAGAGAGTCATAGTTACTCGTCCCAATTCCTCACCCAGTCTGCCATTTTTTCTTACTGCGGCCAGTCTGCCAGAAGCTATATGTCACTGGTTGTGTATCATAAAAGAGTGATCGTTTCTCCTCCTAGGGGTTATTCGAAATATCTTAATCGAAACCCTAGTAACGAGGCATTGGCTACCTTAAGAGAGTCATAGTTACTCGTCCCAATTGCTCACCCAGTCTGCCATTTTTTCTAACTGCGGCCAGTCTGCCAGAAGCTATATGTCACTGGTTGTGTATCATAAAAGAGTGATCGTTTCTCCTCCTAGGGGTTATTCGAAATATCTTAATCGAAACCCTAGTAACGAGGCATTGGCTACCTTAAGAGATGTCATAGTTACTCGTCCCAATTGCTCACCCAGTCTGCCATTTTTTCTTACTGCGGCCAGTCTGCCAGAAGCGATATGTCACTACTTGTGTATCGTAAAAGAGTGATCGTTACTCCTCCCAGGGGTTATTCGAGATATCTTAATCGAAACCCTAGTAACGAGGCATTGGCTACCTTAAGAGAGTCATAGTTACTCGTCCCAATTGCTCACCCAGTCTGCCATTTTTTCTTACTGCGGCCAGTCTGCCACAAGCGATATGTCACTAGTTGTGTATCATAAAAGAGTGATCCTTTCTCCTCCCAGGGGTTATTCGAGATATCTTAATCGAACCTTAGTAACGAGGCATTGGCTACCTTAGAAGAGTCATAGTTACTCGTCCCAATTGCTCACCCAGTCTGCCATTTTTTCTTACTGCGGCCAGTGTGCCAGAAGCGATATGTCACTAGTTGTGTATCATAAAAGAGTGATCGTTACTCCTCCCAGGGGTTATTCGAGATATCTTAATCGAAACCCTAGTAACGAGGCATTGGCTACCTTAAGAGAGTCATAGTTACTCTTCCCAATTGCTCACCAAGTCTGACATTTTTTCTTACAGCGGCCAGTCTGCCAGAAGCGATATGTCACTAGTTGTGTATCATAAAAGAGTGATCCTTTCTCCTCCCAGGGGTTATTCGAGATATCTTAATCGAAACCCTAGTAACGAGGCATTGGCTACCTTAAGAGAGTCATAGTTACTCGTCACAATTGCTCACCCAGTCTGCCATTTTTTCTTTCTGTGGCCAGTCTGTCAGAAGCGATATGTCACTAGTTGTGTATCATAAAAGAGTGATCGTTACTCCTCCCAGGGGTTATTCGAGATATCTTAACGAAACCCTAGTAACGAGGCATTGGCTACCTTAAGAGAGTCATAGTTACTCGTCCCAATTGCTCACCCAGTCTGCCATTTTTTCTTACTGCGGCCAGTCTGCCAGAAGCGATATGTCACTACTTGTGTATCATAAAAGAGTGATCGTTACTCCTCCCAGGGGTTATTCGAGATATCTTAATCGAAACCTTAGTAACGAGGCATTGGCTACCTTAAGAGAGTCATAGTTACTCGTCCCAATTGCTCACCGAGTCTGAAATTTTTTCTTACTGCGGCCAGTCTTCCAGAACTGATATGTCACTAGTTGTGTATCATAAAAGAGTGATCGTTACTCCTCCCAGGGGTTATTCGATATATCTGAATCGAAACCCTAGTAACGAGGCATTGGCTACCTTAAGAGAGTCATAGTTACTCGTCCCAATTGCTCACCGAGTCTGACATTTTTTCTTACAGCGGCCAGTCTGCCAGAATCGATATGTCACTAGTTGTGTATCATAAAAGAGTGATCGTTTCTCCTCCCAGGGGTTATTCGAGATATCTTAATCGAAACCCTAGTAACGAGGCATTGGCTACCTTAAGAGAGTCATAGCTACTCGTCCCAATTGCTCACCCAGTCTGCCATTTTTTTCTTACTGCGGCCAGTCTGCCAGAAGCTATATGTCACTAGTTGTGTATCATAAAAGAGTGATCGTTACTCCTCATAGGGGTTATTCGAGATATCTTAATCGAAACCCTAGTAACGAGGCATTGGCTACCTTAAGAGAGTCATAGTTACTCGTCCCAATTGCTCACCCAGTCTGCCATTTTTTCTGACTGCGGCCAGTCTGCCACAAGCGATATGTCACTAGTTGTGTATCATAAAAGAGTGATCCTTTCTCCTCCCAGGGGTTATTCGAGATATCTTAATCGAAACCTTAGTAACGAGGCATTGGCTACCTTAGGAGAGTCATAGTTACTCGTCCCAATTGCTCACCCAGTCTGCCATTTTTTCTTACTGCGGCCAGTCTGCCAGAAGCGATATGTCACTAGTTGTGTATCATAAAAGAGTGATCGTTACTCCTCCCAGGGGTTATTCGAGATATCTTAATCGCAACCCTAGTAACGAGGCATTGGCTACCTTAAGAGATGTCATAGTTACTCGTCCCAATTGCTCACCCAGTCTGCCATTTTTTCTTACTGTGGCAAGTCTGACAGAAGCGATATGTCACTAGTTGTGTATCATAAAAGAGTGATCGTTTCTCCTCCCAGGGGTTATTCGAGATATCTTAATCGAAACCCTAGTAACGAGGCATTGGCTACCTTAATAAAGTCATAGCAACTCGTCAAAATTGCTCACCCAGTCTGCCATTTTTTCTTACTGCAGCCAGTCTGCCAGAAGCTATATGTCACTAGTTGTGTATCATAAAAGAGTGATCGTTACTCCTCCCAGTTGTTATTCGAGATATCTTAATCGAAACCCTAGTAACGAGGCATTGGCTACCTTAAGAGAGTCATAGTTACTCATCCCAATTGCTCTCCCAGTCTGCCATTTTTTCTTACTGCGGCCAGTCTGCCAGAAGCGATATGTCACTAGTTGTGTATCATAAAAGAGTGATCGTTACTCCTCCCAGGGGTTATTCGAGATATCTTAATCGCAACCCTAGTAACGAGGCATTGGCTACCTTAAGAGATGTCATAGTTACTCGTCCCAATTGCTCACCCAGTCTGCCATTTTTTCTTACTGTGGCCAGTCTGCCAGAAGCGATATGTCACTAGTTGTGTATCATAAAAGAGTGATCCTTTCTCCTCCCAGGGGTTATTGGAGATATCTTAATCGAAACCCTAGTAACGAGGCATTGGCTACCTTAAGAGAGTCATAGTTACTCGTCCCAATTCCTCACCCAGTCTGCCATTTTTTCTTACTGCGGCCAGTCTGCCAGAAGTGATATGTCACTAGTTGTGTATCATGAAAGAGTGATCGTTACTCCTCCCAGGGGTTATTCGAGATATCTTAATCGAAACCCTAGTAACGAGGCATTGGCTACCTTAAGAGAGTCATAGTTACTCGTCCCAATTGCTCACCCAGTCTGCCATTTTTTCTAACTGCGGCCAGTCTGCCAGAAGCTATATGTCACTGGTTGTGTATCATAAAAGAGTGATCGTTTCTCCTCCTAGGGGTTATTCGAGATATCTTAATCGAAACCCTAGTAACGAGGCATTGGCTACCTTAAGAGATGTCATAGTTACTCGTCCCAATTGCTCACCCAGTCTGCCATTTTTTCTTACTGTGGCAAGTCTGACAGAAGCGATATGTCACTAGTTGTGTATCATAAAAGAGTGATCGTTTCTCCTCCCAGGGGTTATTCGAGATATCTTAATCGAAACCCTAGTAACGAGGCATTGGCTACCTTAATAAAGTCATAGCTACTCGTCAAAATTGCTCACCCAGTCTGCCATTTTTTCTTACTGCAGCCAGTCTGCCAGAAGCTATATGTCACTAGTTGTGTATCATAAAAGAGTGATCGTTACTCCTCCCAGGTGTTATTCGAGATATCTTAATCGAAACCCTAGTAACGAGGCATTGGCTACCTTAAGAGAGTCATAGTTACTCATCCCAATTGCTCACCCAGTCTGCCATTTTTTCTTACTGCGGCCAGTCTGCCAGAAGCGATATGTCACTAGTTGTGTATCATAAAAGAGTGATCGTTACTCCTCCCAGGGGTTATTCGAGATATCTTAATCGAAACACTAGTAACGAGGCATTGGCTACCTTAAGAGAGTCATAGTTACTCGTCCCAATTGCTCACCCAGTCTGCCATTTTTTCTTACTGCGGCCAGTCTGCCAGAAGCGATATGTCACTAGTTGTGTATCATAAAAGAGTGATCGTTACTCCTCCCAGGGGTCATTCGAGATATCTTAATCGAAACCCTAGTAACGAGGCATTGGCTACCTTAAGAGTGTCATAGTTACTCGTCCCAATTGCTCACCGAGTCTAACATTTATTCTTACAGCGGCCAGTCTGCCAGAAGCGATATGTCACTAGTTGTGTATCATAAAAGAGTGATCCTTTCTCCTCCCAGGGGTTATTCGAGATATCATAATCGAAACCCTAGTAACGAGGCATTGGCTACCTTAAGAGAGTCATAGTTACTCGTCCCAATTTCTCACCCAGTCTGCCATTTTTTCTTACTGCGGCCAGTCTGCCAGAAGCGATATGTCACTAGTTGTGTATCATAAAAGAGTGATCGTTACTCCTCCCAGGGGTTATTCCAGATATCTTAATCGAAACGATAGTAACAAGGCATTGGCTACCTTAAGAGAGTCATAGTTACTCGTCCCAATTGCTCACCCAGTCTGCCATTTTTTCTTACTGCGGCCAGTCTGCCAGAAGCGATATGTCACTAGTTGTGTATCATAAAAGAGTGATCCTTTCTACCTCCCAGGGGTTATTCGAGATATCTTAATCGAAACCCTAGTAACGAGGCATTGGCTACCTTAAGAGAGTCATAGTTACTCGTCACAATTGCTCACCCAGTCTGCCATTTTTTCTAACTGCGGCCAGTCTGCCAGAAGCGATATGTCACTAGTTGTGTATCATAAAAGAGTGATCGTTTCTCCTCCTAGGGGTTATTCGAGATATCTTAATCGAAACCCTAGTAACGAGGCATTGGCTACCTTAAGAGAGTCATAGTTACTCGTCCCAATTGCTCACCCAGTCTGCCATTTTTTCTTACTGTGGCAAGTCTGCCAGAAGCGTTATGTCACTAGTTGTGTATCATAAAAGAGTGACCCTTTCTCCTCCCAGGGGTTATTCGAGATATCTTAATCGAAACCCTAGTAACGAGGCATTGGCTACCTTAAGAGAGTCATAGTTACTCGTCCCAATTGCTCACCCAGTCTGCCATTTTTTCTTACTGCGGCCAGTCTGCCAGAAGCGATATGTCACTAGTTGTGTATCATAAAAGAGTGATCGTTTCTCCACCTAGGGGTTATTCGAGATATCTTAATCGAAACCCTAGTAACGAGGCATTGGCTACCTTAAGAGAGTCATAGTTACTCGTCCCAATTGCTCACCCAGTCTGCCATTTTTTCTTACTGTGGCAAGTCTGCCAGAAGCTATATGTCACTAGTTGTGTATCATAAAAGAGTGATCGTTACTCCTCCCAGGGGTTATTCGAGATATCTTATTCGAAACCCTAGTAACGAGGCATTGGCTACCTTAAGAGAGTCATAGTTACTCGTCCCAATTGCTCACCCAGTCTGCCATTTTTTCTTACTGCGGCCAGTCTGCCAGAAGCGATATGTCACTAGTTGTGTATCATAAAAGAGTGATCGTTACTCCTCCCAGGGGTTATTCGAGATATCTTAATCGAAACCCTAGTAACGAGGCATTGGCTACCTTAAGAGAGTCATAGTTACTCGTCCCAATTGCTCACCCAGTTTGCCATTTTTTCTTACTGCGGCCAGTCTGCCAGAAGCGATATGTCACTAGTTGTGTATCATAAAAGAGTGATCGTTACTCCTCCCAGGGGTTATTCGAGATATCTTAATCGAAACCTTAGTAACGAGGCATTGGCTACCTTAAGAGAGTCATAGTTACTCGTCCCAATTGCTCACCGAGTCTGACATTTTTTCTTACTGCGGCCAGTCTGCCAGAACTGATATGTCACTAGTTGTGTATCATAAAAGAGTGATCGTTTCTCCTCCCAGGGGTTATTCGAGATATCTTAATCGAAACCCTAGTAACGAGGCATTGGCTACCTTAAGAGAGTCATAGTTACTCGTCCCAATTGCTCACCCAGTCTGCCATTTTTTCTAACTGCGGCCAGTCTGCCAGAAGCGATATGTCACTAGTTGTGTATCATAAAAGAGTGATCCTTTCTCCTCCCAGGGGTTATTCGAGATATCTTAATCGAAACCCTAGTAACGAGGCATTGGCTACCTTAAGAGAGTCATAGTTACTCGTCCCAATTCCTCACCCAGTCTGCCATTTTTTCTTACTGCGGCCAGTCTGCCAGAAGTGATATGTCACTAGTTGTGTATCATGAAAGAGTGATCGTTACTCCTCCCAGGGGTTATTCGAGATATCTTAATCGAAACCCTAGTAACGAGGCATTGGCTACCTTAAGAGAGTCATAGTTACTCGTCCCAATTGCTCACCCAGTCTGCCATTTTTTCTAACTGCGGCCAGTCTGCCAGAAGCTATATGTTACTGGTTGTGTATCATAAAAGAGTGATCGTTTCTCCTCCTAGGGGTTATTCGAGATATCTTAATCGAAACCCTAGTAACGAGGCATTGGCTACCTTAAGAGATGTCATAGTTACTCGTCCCAATTGCTCACCCAGTCTGCCATTTTTTCTTACTGTGGCAAGTCTGACAGAAGCGATATGTCACTAGTTGTGTATCATAAAAGAGTGATCGTTTCTCCTCCCAGGGGTTATTCGAGATATCTTAATCGAAACCCTAGTAACGAGGCATTGGCTACCTTAATAAAGTCATAGCTACTCGTCAAAATTGCTCACCCAGTCTGCCATTTTTTCTTACTGCAGCCAGTCTGCCAGAAGCTATATGTCACTAGTTGTGTATCATAAAAGAGTGACGTTACTCCTCCCAGGTGTTATTCGAGATATCTTAATCGAAACCCTAGTAACGAGGCATTGGCTACCTTAAGAGAGTCATAGTTACTCATCCCAATTGCTCACCCAGTCTGCCATTTTTTCTTACTGCGGCCAGTCTGCCAGAAGCGATATGTCACTAGTTGTGTATCATAAAAGAGTGATCGTTACTCCTCCCAGGGGTTATTCGAGATATCTTAATCGAAACACTAGTAACGAGGCATTGGCTACCTTAAGAGAGTCATAGTTACTCGTCCCAATTGCTCACCCAGTCTGCCATTTTTTCTTACTGCGGCCAGTCTGCCAGAAGCGATATGTCACTAGTTGTGTATCATAAAAGAGTGATCGTTACTCCTCCCAGGGGTTATTCGAGATATCTTAATCGAAACCCTAGTAACGAGGCATTGGCTACCTTAAGAGAGTCATAGTTACTCGTCCCAATTGCTCACCGAGTCTAACATTTATTCTTACAGCGGCCAGTCTGCCAGAAGCGATATGTCACTAGTTGTGTATCATAAAAGAGTGATCCTTTCTCCTACCAGGGGTTTTTCGAGATATCTTAATCGAAACCCTAGTAACGAGGCATTGGCTACCTTAAGAGAGTCATAGTTACTCGTCCCAATTGCTCACCCAGTCTGCCATTTTTTCTTACTGTGGCAAGTCTGCCAGAAGCGATATGTCACTAGTTGTGTATCATAAAAGAGTGATCCTTTCTCCTCCCAGGGGTTATTCGAGATATCTTAATCGAAACCCTAGTAACGAGGCATTGGCTACCTTAAGAGAGTCATAGTTACTCGTCCCAATTGCTCACCCAGTCTGCCATTTTTTCTTACTGCGGCCAGTCTGCCAGAAGCGATATGTCACTAGTTGTGTATCATAAAAGAGTGATTGTTTCTCCACCTAGGTGTTATTCGAGATATCTTAATCGAAACCCTAGTAACGAGGCATTGGCTACCTTAAGAGAGTCATAGTTACTCGTCCCAATTGCTCACCCAGTCTGCCATTTTTTCTTACTGTGGCAAGTCTGCCAGAAGCTATATGTCACTAGTTGTGTATCATAAAAGAGTGATCGTTACTCCTCCCAGGGGTTATTCGAGATATCTTATTCGAAACCCTAGTAACGAGGCATTGGCTACCTTAAGAGAGTCATAGTTACTCGTCCCAATTGCTCACCCAGTCTGCCATTTTTTCTTACTGCGGCCAGTCTGCCACAAGCGATATGTCACTAGTTGTGTATCATAAAAGAGTGATCGTTACTCCTCCCAGGGGTTATTCGAGATATCTTAATCGAAACCCTAGTAACGAGGCATTGGCTACCTTAAGAGAGTCATAGTTACGCGTCCCAATTGCTCACCCAGTTTGCCATTTTTTCTTACTGCGGCCAGTCTGCCAGAAGCGATATGTCACTAGTTGTGTATCATAAAAGAGTGATCGTTACTCCTCCCAGGGGTTATTCGAGATATCTTAATCGAAACCTTAGTAACGAGGCATTGGCTACCTTAAGAGAGTTATAGTTACTCGTCCCAATTGCTCACCGAGTCTGACATTTTTTCTTACTGCGGCCACTCTGCCAGAAGCTATATGTCACTAGTTGTGTATCATAAAAGAGTGATCGTTACTCCTCCCAGGGGTTATTCGAGATATCTTAATCGAAACCCTAGTAACGAGGCATTGGCTACCTTAAGAGAGTCATAGTTACTCGTCCCAATGGCTCACCCAGTCTGCCATTTTTTCTTACTGCGGCCAGTCTGCCAGAAGCGATATGTCACTAGTTGTGTATCATAAAAGAGTGATCCTTTCTCCTCCCAGGGGTTATTCGAGATATCTTAATCGAAACCCTAGTAACGAGGCATTGGCTACCCTAAGAGAGTCATAGTTACTCGTCCCAATTGCTCACCCAGTCTGCCATTTTTTCTTACTGCGGCCAGTCTGCCAGAAGCAATATGTCACTAGTTGTGTATCATAAAAGAGTGATCGTTACTCCTCCCAGGGGTTATTCGAGATATCTTAATCGAAACCCTAGTAACGAGGCATTGGCTACCTTAAGAGAGTCATAGTTACTTGTCCAAATTGCTCACCGAGTCTGACATTTTTTCTTACTGCGGCCAGTCTGCTAGAAGCGATATGTCACTAGTTGTGTATCATAAAAGAGTGATCGTTTCTCCTCCCAGGGGTTATTCGAGATATCTTAATCGAAACCCTAGTAACGAGGCATTGGCTACCTTAAGAGAGTCATAGTTACTCGTCCCAATTGCTCACCCAGTATGCCATTTTTTCTTACTGCAGCCACTCTGCCAGAAGCGATATGTCATTAGTTGTGTATCATAAAAGAGTGATCGTTTCTCCTCCCAGGGGTTATTCGAGATATCTTAATCGAAACCTTAGTAACGAGGCATTGGCTACCTTAGGAGAGTCATAGTTACTCGTCCCAATTGCTCACCCAGTCTGCCATTTTTTCTTACTGCGGCCAGTCTGCCAGAAGCGATATGTCACTAGTTGTGTATCATAAAAGAGTGATCGTTACTCCTCTTAGGGGTTATTCGAGATATCTTAATCGAAACCCTAGTAACGAGGCATTGGCTACCTTAAGAGAGTCATAGTTACTCGTCCCAATTGCTCACCGAGTCCAACACTTTTTCTTACAGCGGCCAGTCTGCCAGAAGCGATATGTCACTAGTTGTGTATCATAAAAGAGTGATCGTTTCTCCTCCCAGGGGTTATTCGAGATACCTTAATCGAAACCCTAGTAACGAGGCATTGGCTACCTTAAGAGAGTCATAGTCATTCGCCCCAATTGCTCACCCAGTCTGCCATTTTTTCTTACTGCGGCCAGTCTGTCAGAAGCGATATGTCACTAGTTGTGTATCATAAAAGAGTGATCGTTACTCCTCCTAGGGGTTATTCGAGATATCTTAATCGAAACCCTAGTAACGAGGCATTGGCTACCTTAAGAGAGTCATAGTTACTCGTCCCAATTGCTCACCCAGTCTGCCATTTTTTCTTACAGCAGCCAGTCTGCCAGAAGCGATATGTCACTAGTTGTGTATCCTAAAAGAGTGATCGTTTCTCCTCCCAGGGGTTATTCGAGATATCTTAATCGAAACCCTAGTAACGAGGCATTGGCTACCTTAAGAGAGTCATAGTTACTCGTCCCAATTGCTCACACAGTATGCCATTTTTTCTTACTGCAGCCACTCTGCCAGAAGCGATATGTCACTAGTTGTGTATCATAAAAGAGTGATCGTTACTCCTCCCAGGGGTTATTCGAGATATCTTAATCGAAACCCTAGTAATGAGGCATTGGCTACCTTAAGAGAGTCATAGCTACTCGTCCCAATTGCTCACCCAGTCTGCCATTTTTTCTTACTGCGGCCAGTCTGCCAGAAGCTATATGTCACTAGTTGTGTATCATAAAAGAGTGATCGTTACTCCTCCCAGGGGTTATTCGAGATATCTTAATCGAAACCCTAGTAACGAGGCATTGGCTACCTTAAGAGAGTCATAGTTACTCGTCCCAATGGCTCACCCAGTCTGCCATTTTTTCTTACTGCGGCCAGTCTGTCAGAAGCGATATGTCACTAGTTGTGTATCATAAAAGAGTGATCCTTTCTCCTCCCAGGGGTTATTCGAGATATCTTAATCGAAACCCTAGTAACGAGGCATTGGCTACCCTAAGAGAGTCATAGTTACTCGTCCCAATTGCTCACCCAGTCTGCCATTTTTTCTTACTGCGGCCAGTCTTCCAGAAGCGATATGTCACTAGTTGTGTATCATAAAAGAGTGATCGTTACTCCTCCCAGGGGTTATTCGAGATATCTTAATCGAAACCCTAGTAACGAGGCATTGGCTACCTTTAGAGAGTCATAGTTACTCGTCCCAATTGCTCACCGAGTCTGACATTTTTCTTACAGCGGCCAGTCTGCCAGAAGCGATATGTCACTAGTTGTGTATCATAAAAGAGTGATCGTTTCTCCTCCCAGGGGTTATTCGAGATATCTTAATCGAAACCCTAGTAACGAGGCATTGGCTACCATAAGAGAGTCATAGCTACTCGTCCCAATTGCTCACCCAGTCTGCCATTTTTTCTTACTGCGGCCAGTCTGCCAGAAGCTATATGTCACTAGTTGTGTATCATAAAAGAGTGATCGTTACTCCTCATAGGGGTTATTCGAGATATCTTAATCGAAACGCTAGTAACGAGGCATTGGCTACCTTAAGAGAGTCATAGTTACTCGTCCCAATTGCTCACCCAGTCTGCCATTTTTTCTTACTGCGGCCAGTCTGCCAGAAGCGATATGTCACTAGTTGTGTATCATAAAAGAGTGATCCTTTCTCCTCCCAGGGGTTATTCGAGATATCTTAATCGAAACCCTAGTAACGAGGCATTGGCTACCTTAGGAGAGTCATAGTTACTCGTCCCAATTGCTCACCCAGTCTGCCATTTTTTCTTACTGCGGCCAGTCTGCCAGAAGCGATATGTCACTAGTTGTGTATCATAAAAGAGTGATCGTTACTCCTCCCAGGGGTTATTCGAGATATCTTAATCGAAACCCTAGTAACGAGGCATTGGCTGCCTTAAGAGAGTCATAGTTACTCGTCCCAATTGCTCACCGAGTCTGACATTTTTTCTTACAGCGGCCAGTCTGCCAGAAGCGATATGTCACTAGTTGTGTATCATAAAAGAGTGATCGTTTCTCCTCCCAGGGGTTATTCGAGATATCTTAATCGAAACCCTAGTAACGAGGCATTGGCTACCTTAGGAGAGTCATAGTTACTCGTCCCAATTGCTCACCCAGTCTGCCATTTTTTCTTACTGCGGCCAGTCTGCCAGAAGCGATATGTCACTAGTTGTGTATCATAAAAGAGTGATCGTTACTCCTCCCAGGGTTTATTCGAGATATCTTAATCGAAACCCTAGTAACGAGGCATTGGCTACCTTAAGAGAATCATAGTTACTCGTCCCAATTGCTCACCCAGTCTGCCATTTTTTCTTACTGCGGCCAGTCTGCCAGAAGCGATATGTCACTAGTTGTGTATCATAAAAGAGTGATCGTTACTCCTCCCAGGGGTTATTCGAGATATCTTAATCGAAACCTTAGTAACGAGGCATTGGCTACCTTAAGAGAGTCATAGTTACTCGTCCCAATTGCTCACCGTGTCTGACATTTTTTCTTACTGCGGCCAGTCTGCCAGAAGCGATATGTCACTAGTTGTGTATCATAAAAGAGTGATCGTTACTCCTCCCAGGGGTTATTCGAGATATCTGAATCGAAACCCTAGTAACGAGGCATTGGCTACCTTAAGAGAGTCATAGTTACTCGTCCCAATTGCTAACCGAGTCTGACATTTTTTCTTACTGCGGCCAGTCAGCCAGAAGCGATATGTCACTAGTTGTGTATCATAAAAGAGTGATCGTTTCTCCTCCCAGGGGTTATTCGAGATATCTTAATCGAAACCCTAGTAACGAGGCATTGGCTACCTTAAGAGAGTCATAGCTACTCGTCCCAATTGCTCACCCAGTCTGCCATTTTTTCTTACTGCGGCCAGTCTGCCAGAAGCTATATGTCACTAGTTGTGTATCATAAAAGAGTGATCGTTACTCCTCATAGGGGTTATTCGAGATATCTTAATCGAAACCCTAGTAACGATGCATTGGCTACCTTAAGAGAGTCATAGTTACTCGTCCCAATTGCTCACCCAGTCTGCCATTTTTTCTTACTGCGGCCAGTCTGCCAGAAGCGATATGTCACTAGTTGTGTATCATAAAAGAGTGATCGTTACTCCTCCCAGGGGTTATTCGAGATATCTTAATCGAAACCCTAGTGACGAGGCATTGGCTACCTTAAGAGAGTCATAGTTACTCGTCCCAATTGCTCACCCAGTCTGCCATTTTTTCTTACTGCGGCAAGTCTGCCAGAAGCGATATGTCACTAGTTGTGTATCATAAAAGAGTGATCGTTACTCCTCCCAGGAGTTATTCGAGATATCTTAATCGAAACCCTATTAACGAGGCATTGGCTACCTTAAGAGAGTCATAGTTACACGTCCCAATGGCTCACCCAGTCTGCCATTTTTTCTTACTGCGGCCAGTCTGTCAGAAGCGATATGTCACTAGTTGTGTATCATAAAAGAGTGATCCTTTCTCCTCCAAGGGGTTATTCGAGATATCTTAATCGAAACCCTAGTAACGAGGCATTGGCTACCCTAAGAGAGTCATAGTTACTCGTCCCAATTGCTCACCCAGTCTGCCATTTTTTCTTACTGCGGCCAGTCTGCCAGAAGCGATATGTCACTAGTTGTGTATCATAAAAGAGTGATCGTTACTCCTCCCAGGGGTTATTCGAGATATCTTAATCGAAACCCTAGTAACGAGGCATTGGCTACCTTAAGAGAGTCATAGTTACTCGTCCCAATTGCTCACCGAGTCTGACATTTTTTCTTACAGCGGCCAGTCTGCCAGAAGCGATATGTCACTAGTTGTGTATCATAAAAGAGTGATCGTTTCTCCTCCCAGGGGTTATTCGAGATATCTTAATCGAAACCCTAGTAACGAGGCATTGGCTACCTTAAGAGAGTCATAGTTACTCGTCCCAATGGCTCACCCAGTCTGCCATTTTTTCTTACTGCGGCTAGTGTGCTAGATGCGATATGTCACTAGTTGTGTATCATAAAAGAGTGATCCTTTCTCCTCCCAGGGGTTATTCGAGATATCTTAATCGAAACCCTAGTAACGAGGCATTGGCTACCTTAAGAGAGTCATAGTTACTCGTCCCAATTGCTCACCCAGTCTGCCATTTTTTCTAACTGCGGCCAGTCTGCCAGAAGCTATATGTCACTAGTTGTGTATCATAAAAGAGTGATCGTTTCTCCTCCTAGGGGTTATTCGAGATATCTTAATCGAAACCCTAGTAACGAGGCATTGGCTACCTTAAGAGATGTCATAGTTACTCGTCCCAATTGCTCACCCAGTCTGCCATTTTTTCTTACTGCGGCTAGTCTGCCAGAAGCGATATGTCACTAGTTGTGTATCATAAAAGAGTGATCCTTTCTCCTCCCAGGGGTTATTCGAGATATCTTAATCGAAACCCTAGTAACGAGGCATTGGCTACCTTAAGAGAGTCATAGTTACTCGTCCCAATTGCTCACCCAGTCTGCCATTTTTTCTAACTGCGGCCAGTCTGCCAGAAGCTATATGTCACTAGTTGTGTATCATAAAAGAGTGATCGTTTCTTCTCCTAGGGGTTATTCGAGATATCTTAATCGAAACCCTAGTAACGAGGCATTGGCTACCTTAAGAGATGTCATAGTTACTCGTTCCAATTGCTCACCCAGTCTGCCATTTTTTCTTACTGCAGCCAGTCTGCCAGAAGCTATATGTCACTAGTTGTGTATCATAAAAGAGTGATCGTTACTCCTCCCAGGGGTTATTCGAGATATCTTAATCGAAACCCTAGTAACGAGGCATTGGCTACCTTAAGAGAGTCATAGTTACTCGTCCCAATTGCTCACCCAGTCTGCCATTTTTTCTTACTGCGGCCAGTCTGCCAGAAGCGATATGTCACTAGTTGTGTATCATAAAAGAGTGATCGTTACTCCTCCAAGGGGTTATTCGAGATATCTTAATCGAAACCCTAGTAACGAGGCATTGGCTACCTTATGAGAGTCATAGTTACTCGTCCCAATTGCTCACCCAGTCTGCCATTTTTTCTTACTGCGGCCAGTCTGCCAGAAGCGATATGTCATTAGTTGTGTATCATAAAAGAGTGATCGTTACTCCTCCCAGGGGTCATTCGAGATATCTTAATCGAAACCCTAGTAACGAGGCATTGGCTACCTTAAGAGAGTCATAGTTACTCGTCCCAATTGCTCACCGAGTCTGACATTTATTCTTACAGCGGCCAGTCTGCCAGAAGCTATATGTCACTAGTTGTGTATCATAAATGAGTGATCGTTTCTCCTCCTAGGGGTTATTCGAGATATCTTAATCGAAACCCTAGTAACGAGGCATTGGCTACCTTAAGAGATGTCATAGTTACTCGTCCCAATTGCTCACCCAGTCTGCCATTTTTTCTTACTGCGGCTAGTCTGCCAGAAGCGATATGTCACTAGTTGTGTATCATAAAAGAGTGATCCTTTCTCCTCCCAGGGGTTATTCGAGATATCTTAATCGAAACCCTAGTAACGAGGCATTGGCTACCTTAAGAGAGTCATAGTTACTCGTCCCAATTGCTCACCCAGTCTGACATTTTTTCTAACTGCGGCCAGTCTGCCAGAAGCTATATGTCACTAGTTGTGTATCATAAAAGAGTGATCGTTTCTTCTCCTAGGGGTTATTCGAGATATCTTAATCGAAACCCTAGTAACGAGGCATTGGCTACCTTAAGAGATGTCATAGTTACTCGTCCCAATTGCTCACCCAGTCTGCCATTTTTTCTTACTGTGGCAAGTCTGCCAGAAGCGATATGTCACTAGTTGTGTACCATAAAAGAGTGATCCTTTCTCCTCCCAGGGGTTATTCGAGATATCTTAATCGAAACCCTAGTAACGAGGCATTGGCTACCTTAAGAAAGTCATAGCTACTCGTTCCAATTGCTCACCCAGTCTGCCATTTTTTCTTACTGCAGCCAGTCTGCCAGAAGCTATATGTCACTAGTTGTGTATCATAAAAGAGTGATCGTTACTCCTCCCAGGGGTTATTCGAGATATCTTAATCGAAACCCTAGTAACGAGGCATTGGCTACCTTAAGAGAGTCATAGTTACTCGTCCCAATTGCTCACCCAGTCTGCCATTTTTTCTTACTGCGGCCAGTCTGCCAGAAGCGATATGTCACTAGTTGTGTATCATAAAAGAGTGATCGTTACTCCTCCAAGGGGTTATTCGAGATATCTTAATCGAAACCCTAGTAACGAGGCATTGGCTACCTTATGAGAGTCATAGTTACTCGTCCCAATTGCTCACCCAGTCTGCCATTTTTTCTTACTGCGGCCAGTCTGCCAGAAGCGATATGTCATTAGTTGTGTATCATAAAAGAGTGATCGTTACTCCTCCCAGGGGTCATTCGAGATATCTTAATCGAAACCCTAGTAACGAGGCATTGGCTACCTTAAGAGAGTCATAGTTACTCGTCCCAATTGCTCACCGAGTCTGACATTTATTCTTACAGCGGCCAGTCTGCCAGAAGCGATATGTCACTAGTTGTGTATCATAAAAGAGTGATCCTTTCTCCTCCCAGGGGTTATTCGAGATATCTTAATCGAAAAACTAGTAACGAGGCATTGGCTACCTTAAGAGAGTCATAGTTACTCGTCCCAATTGCTCACCCAGTCTGCCATTTTTTCTTACTGCGGCCAGTCTGCCAGAAGCGATATGTCACTAGTTGTGTATCATAAAAGAGTGATCGTAAATCCTCCCAGGGGTTATTCGAGATATCTTAATCGAAACCCTAGTAACGAGGCATTGGCTACCTAAAGAGAGTCATAGTTACTCGTCCCAATTGCTCACCCAGTCTGCCATTTTTTCTTACTGCGGCCAGTCTGCCAGAAGCGATATGTCACTAGTTGTGTATCATAAAAGAGTGATCCTTTCTACCTCCTAGGGGTTATTCGAGATAACTTAATCGAAACCCTAGTGACGAGGCATTGACTACCTTAAGAGAGTCATAGTTACTCGTCCCAATTGCTCACCCAGTCTGCCATTTTCTCTAACTGCGGCCAGTCTGCCAGAAGCGATATGTCACTAGTTGTGTATCATAAAAGAGTGATCGTTTCTCCTCCTAGGGGTTATTCGAGATATCTTAATCGAAACCCTAGTAACGAGGCATTGGCTACCTTAAGAGAGTCATAATTACTCGTCCCAATTGCTCACCCAGTCTGCCATTTTTTCTTACTGTGGCAAGTCTGCCAGAAGCGATATGTCACTAGTTGTGTATCATAAAAGAGTGATCCTTTCTCCTCCCAGGGGTTATTCGAGATATCTTAATCGAAACCCTAGTAACGAGGCATTGGCTACCTTAAGAGAGTCATAGTTACTCGTCCCAATTGCTCACCCAGTCTGCCATTTTTTCTTACTGCGGCCAGTCTGCCAGAAGCGATATGTCACTAGTTGTGTATCATAAAAGAGTGATCCTTTCCCTCCCAGGGGTTATTCGAGATATCTTCATCGAAACCCTAGTAACGAGGCATTGGCTACCTTAAGAGAGTCATAGTTACTCGTCGCAATTGCTCACCCAGTCTGCCATTTTTTCTTACTGCGGCCAGTCTGCCAGAAGCTATATGTCACTAGTTGTGTATCATAAAAGAGTGATCGTTACTCCTCCCAGGGGTTATTCGAGATATCTTAATCGAAACCCTAGTAACGAGGCATTGGCTACCTTAAGAGAGTCATAGTTACTCGTCCCAATTGCTCACCCAGTCTGCCATTTTTTCTTACTGCGGCCAGTCTGCCAGAAGCGATATGTCACTAGTTGTATATCATAAAAGAGTGATCCTTTCTCCTCCCAGGGGTTATTCGAGATATCTTAATCGAAACCCTAGTAACGAGGCATTGGCTACCTTATGAGAGTCATAGTTACTCGTCCCAATTGCTCACCCAGTCTGCCATTTTTTCTAACTGCGGCCAGTCTGCCAGAAGCGATATGTCACTAGTTGTGTATCATAAAAGAGTGATCGTTTCTCCTCCTAGGGGTTATTAGAGATATCTTAATCGAAACCCTAGTAACGAGGCATTGGCTACCTTAAGAGAGTCATAGTTACTCGTCCCAATTGCTCACCCAGTCTGCCATTTTTTCTTACTGTTGCAAGTCTGCCAGAAGCGATATGTCACTAGTTGTGTATCATAAAAGAGTGATCCTTTCTCCTCCCAGGGGTTATTCGAGATATCTTAATCGAAACCCTAGTAACGAGGCATTGGCTACCTTAAGAGTGTCATAGCTACGCGTCCCAATTGCTCACCCAGTCTGCCATTTTTTCTTACTGCGGCCAGTCTGCCAGAAGCTATATGTCACTAGTTGTGTATCATAAAAGAGTGATCGTTACTCCTCCCAGGGATTATTCGAGATATCTTAATCGAATCCCCTAGTAACGAGGCATTGGCTACCTTAAGAGAGTCATAGTTACTCGTCCCAATTGCTCAGGCAGTCTGCCATTTTTTCTTACTGCGGCCAGTCTGCCTGAAGCGATATGTCACTAGTTGTGTATCATAAAAGACTGATCGTTACTCCTCCCAGGGGTTATTCGAGATATCTTAATCGAAACCCTAGTAACGAGGCATTGGCTACAATAAGAGAGTCATAGTTACTCGTCCCAATTGCTCACCCAGTCTGCCATTTTTTCTTACTGCGGCCAGTCTGCCAGAAGCGATATGTCACTAGTTGTGTATCATAAAAGAGTGATCGTTACTCCTCCCAGGGGTTATTCGAGATATCTTAATCGAAACCCTAGTAACGAGGCATTGGCTACCTTAAGAGTCATAGTTACTCGTCCCAATTGCTCACCAATTCTGCCATTTTTTCTTACTGCGGCCAGTCTGCCAGAAGCGATATGTCACTAGTTGTGTATCATAAAAGAGTGATCGTAAATCCTCCCAGGGGTTATTCGAGATATCTTAATCGAAACCCTAGTAACGAGGCATTGGCTACCTAAAGAGAGTCATAGTTACTCGTCCCAATTGCTCACCCAGTCTGCCATTTTCTCTAACTGCGGCCAGTCTGCCAGAAGCGATATGTCACTAGTTGTGTATCATAAAAGAGTGATCGTTTCTCCTCCTAGAGGTTATTCGAGATATCTTAATCGAAACCCTAGTAACGAGGCATTGGCTACCTTAAGAGAGTCATAATTACTCGTCCCAATTGCTCACCCAGTCTGCCATTTTTTCTTACTGTGGCAAGTCTGCCAGAAGCGATATGTCACTAGTTGTGTATCATAAAAGAGTGATCCTTTCTCCTCCCAGGGGTTATTCGAGATATCTTAATCGAAACCCTAGTAACGAGGCATTGGCTACCTTAAGAGAGTCATAGTTACTCGTCCCAATTGCTCACCCAGTCTGCCATTTTTTCTTACTGCGGCCAGTCTGCCAGAAGCGATATGTCACTAGTTGTGTATCATAAAAGAGTGATCCTTTCCCTCCCAGGGGTTATTCGAGATATCTTCATCGAAACCCTAGTAACGAGGCATTGGCTACCTTAAGAGAGTCATAGTTACTCGTCCCAATTGCTCACCCAGTCTGCCATTTTTTCTTACTGCGGCCAGTCTGCCAGAAGCGATATGTCACTAGTTGTGTATCATAAAAGAGTTATCGTTACTCCTCCCAGGGGTTATTCGAGATATCTTAATCGAAACCCTAGTAACGAGGCATTGGCTACCTTAAGAGAGTCATAGTTACTCGTCCCCATTGCTCACCCAGTCTGCCATTTTTTCTTACTGCGGCAAGTCTGCCAGAAGCGATATGTCACTAGTTGTGTATCATAAAAGAGTGATCCTTTCTCCTCCCAGGGGTTATTCGAGATATCTTAATCGAAACCCTAGTAACGAGGCATTGGCTACCTTATGAGAGTCATAGTTACTCGTCCCAATTGCTCACCCAGTCTGCCATTTTTTCTAACTGCGGCCAGTCTGCCAGAAGCGATATGTCACTAGTTGTGTATCATAAAAGAGTGATCGTTTCTCCTCCTAGGGGTTATTAGAGATATCTTAATCGAAACCCTAGTAACGAGGCATTGGCTACCTTAAGAGAGTCATAGTTACTCGTCCCAATTGCTCACCCAGTCTGCCATTTTTTCTTACTGTTGCAAGTCTGCCAGAAGCGATATGTCACTAGTTGTGTATCATAAAAGAGTGATCCTATCTCCTCCCAGGGGTTATTCGAGATATCTTAATCGAAACCCTAGTAACGAGGCATTGGCTACCTTAAGAGAGTCATAGCTACGCGTCCCAATTGCTCACCCAGTCTGCCATTTTTTCTTACTGCGGCCAGTCTGCCAGAAGCTATATGTCACTAGTTGTGTATCATAAAAGAGTGATCGTTACTCCTCCCAGGGATTATTCGAGATATCTTAATCGAATCCCCTAGTAACGAGGCATTGGCTACCTTAAGAGAGTCATAGTTACTCGTCCCAATTGCTCACCCAGTCTGCCATTTTTTCTTACTGCGGCCAGTCTGCCTGAAGCGATATGTCACTAGTTGTGTATCATAAAAGACTGATCGTTACTCCTCCCAGGGGTTATTCGAGATATCTTAATCGAAACCCTAGTAACGAGGCATTGGCTACAATAAGAGAGTCATAGTTACTCGTCCCAATTGCTCACCCAGTCTGCCATTTTTTCTTACTGCGGCCAGTCTGCCAGAAGCGATATGTCACTAGTTGTGTATCATAAAAGAGTGATCGTTACTCCTCCCAGGGGTTATTCGAGATATCTTAATCGAAACCCTAGTAACGAGGCATTGGCTACCTTAAGAGTCATAGTTACTCGTCCCAATTGCTCACCCATTCTGCCATTTTTTCTTACTGCGGCCAGTCTGCCAGAAGCGATATGTCACTAGTTGTGTATCATAAAAGAGTGATCGTTACTCCTCCCAGGGGTTATCCGAGATATCTTAATCGAAACCCTAGTAACGAGGCATTGGCTACCTTAAGAGAGTCATAGTTACTCGTCCCAATTGCTCACCCAGTCTGCCATTTTTTCTTACTGCGGGCAGGCTGCCAGAAGCGATATGTCACTAGTTGTGTATCATAAAAAGAGTGATCGTTACTCCTCCCAGGGGTTATTCGAGATATCTTAATCGAAACCCTAGTAACGAGGCATTGGCTACCTTAAGAGAGTCATAGTTACCCGTCCCAATTGCTCACCGAGTCTGACATTTATTCTTACAGCGGCCAGTCTGCCAGAAGCGATATGTCACTAGTTGTGTATCATAAAAGAGTGATCCTTTCTCTCCGAGGGGTTATTCGAGATATCTTAATCGAAACCCTAGTAACGAGGCATTGGCTACCTTAAGAGAGTCATAGTTACTCGTCCCAATTGCTCACCCAGTCTGCCATTTTTTCTTACTGCGGCCAGTCTGCCAGAAGCGATATGTCACTAGTTGTGTATCATAAAAGAGTGATCGTTACTCCTCCCAGGGGTTATTCGAGATATCTTAATCGAAACCCTAGTAACGAGGCATTGGCTACCTTAAGAGAGTCATAGTTACTCGTCCCAATTGCTCACCCAGTCTGCCATTTTTTGTTACTGCGGCCAGTCTGCCAGAAGCGATATGTCACTAGTTGTGTATCATAAAAGAGTGATCCTTTCTCCTCCCAGGGGTTATTCGAGATATCTTAATCATAACCCTAGTAACGAGGCATTGGCTACCTTAAGAGAGTCATAGTTACTCGTCCCAATTGCTCACCCAGTCTGCCATTTTTTCTTACTGTGGCAAGTCTGCCAGAAGCGATATGTCACTAGTTGTGTATCATAAAAAGAGTGATCGTTACTCCTCCCAGGGGTTATTCGAGATATCTTAATCGAAACCCTAGTAACGAGGCATTGGCTACCTTAAGAGAGTCATAGTTACTCGTCCCAATTGCTCACCGAGTCTGACATTTATTCTTACAGCGGCCAGTCTGCCAGAAGCGATATGTCACTAGTTGTGTATCATAAAAGAGTGATCCTTTCTCTCCCAGGGGTTATTCGAGATATCTTAATCGAAACCCTAGTAACGAGGCATTGGCTACATTAAGAGAGTCATAGTTACTCGTCCCAATTGCTCACCCAGTCTGCCATTTTTTCTTACTGCGGCCAGTCTGCCAGAAGCGATATGTCACTAGTTGTGTATCATAAAAGAGTGATCGTTACTCCTCCCAGGGGTTATTCGAGATATATTAATCGAAACCCTAGTAACGAGGCATTGGCTACCTTAAGAGAGTCATAGTTACTCGTCCCAATTGCTCACCCAGTCTGCCATTTTTTGTTACTGCGGCCAGTCTGCCAGAAGCGATATGTCACTAGTTGTGTATCATAAAAGAGTGATCCTTTCTCCTCCCAGGGGTTATTCGAGATATCTTAATCGAAACCCTAGTAACGAGGCATTGGCTACTTTAAGAGAGTCATAGTTACTCGTCCCAATTGCTCACCCAGTCTGCCATTTTTTCTAACTGCGGCCAGTCTGCCAGAAGCGATATGTCACTAGTTGTGTATCATAAAAGAGTGATCGTTTCTCCTCCTAGGGGTTATTCGAGATATCTTAATCGAAACCCTAGTAACGAGGCATTGGCTACCTTAAGAGAGTCATAGTTACTCGTCCCAATTGCTCACCCAGTCTGCCATTTTTTCTTACTGTGGCAAGTCTGCCAGAAGCGATATGTCACTAGTTGTGTATCATAAAAGAGTGATCCTTTCTCCTCCCAGGGGTTATTCGAGATATCTTAATCGAAACCCTAGTAACGAGGCATTGGCTACCTTAAGAGAGTCATAGCTACGCGTCCCAATTGCTCACCCAGTCGGCCATTTTTTCTTACTGCGGCCAGTCTGCCAGAAGCTATATGTCACTAGTTGTGTATCTTAAAAGAGTGATCGTTACTCCTCCCAGGGGTTATTCGAGATATCTTAATCGAAACGCTAGTAACGAGGCATTGGCTACCTTAAGAGAGTCATAGTTACTCGTCCCAATTGCTCACCCAGTCTGCCATTTTTTCTTACTGCGGCCAGTCTGCCACAAGCGATATGTCACTAGTTGTGTATAATAAAAGAGAGATCGTTACTCCTCCCAGGGGTTATTCGAGATATCTTAATCGAAACCCTAGTAACGAGGCATTGGCTACCTTAGGAGAGTCATAGTTACTCGTCCCAATTGCTCACCCAGTCTGCCATTATTTCTTACTGCGGCCAGTCTGCCAGAAGCGATATGTCACTAGTTGTGTATCATAAAAGAGTGATCGTTACTCCTCCCAGGGGTTATTGGAAATATCTTAATCGAAACCCTAGTAACGAGGAATTGGCTACCTTAAGAGAGTCATAGTTACTCGTCCCAATTGCTCACCCAGTCTGCCATTTTTTCTTACTGCGGCCAGTCTGCCAGAAGCGATATGTCACTAGTTGTGTATCATAAAAGAGTGATCGTTACTCCTCCCAGGGGTTATTCGAGATATCTTAATCGAAACCCTAGTAACGAGGCATTGGCTACCTTAAGAGAGTCATAGTTACTCGTCCCAATTGCTCACCCAGTCTGCCAGTTTTTCTTACTGCGGCCAGTCTGCCAGAAGCGATATGTCACTAGTTGTGTATCATAAAAGAGTGATCGTTACTCCTCCCAGGGGTTATTCGAGATATCTTAATCGAAACCCTAGTAACGAGGCATTGGCTACCTTAAGAGAGTCATAGATACTCGTCCCAATTGCTCACCCAGTCTGCCATTTTTTCTTACTGCGGCCAGTCTGCCAGAAGCGATATGTCACTAGTTGTGTATCATAATAGAGTGATCGTTACTCCTCCCAGGGGTTATTCGAGATATCTTAATCGAAACCCTAGTAACGAGGCATTGGCTACCTTAAGAGAGTCATAGTTACTCGTCCCAATTGCTCACCCAGTCTGCCATTTTTTCTTACTGCGGCCAGTCTGCCAGAAGCGATATGTCACTAGTTGTGTATCATAAAAGAGTGATCCTTTCTCCTCCCAGGGGTTATTCGAGTTATCTTAATCGAAACCCTAGTAACGAGGCATTGGCTACCTTAAGAGAGTCATAGTTACTCGTCCCAATTGCTCACCCAGTCTGCCATTTTTTCTAACTGCGGCCAGTCTGCCAGAGGCGATATGTCACTAGTTGTGTATCATAAAAGAGTGATCGTTTCTCCTCCTAGGGGTTATTCGAGATAACTTAATCGAAACCCTAGTAACGAGGAATTGTCTACCTTAAGAGAGTCATAGTTACTCGACCCAATTGCTCACCCAGTCCAACATTTTTTCTTACTGCGGCCAGTCTGCCAGAAGCGATATGTCACTAGTTGTGTATCATAAAAGAGTGATCGTTACTCCTCCCAGGGGTTATTCGAGATATCTTAATCGAAACCCTAGTAACGAGGCATTGGCTACCTTAAGAGAGTCATAGTTACTCGTCCCAATTGCTCACCCAGTCTGCCATTTTTTCTTACTGCGGCCAGTCTGCCAGAAGCGATATGTCACTAGTTGTGTATCATAAAAGAGTGATCGTTACTCCTCCCAGGGGTTATTCGAGATATCTTAATCGAAACCCTAGTAACGAGGCATTGGCTACCTTAAGAGAGTCATAGTTACTCGTCCCAATTGCTCACCCATTCTGCCATTTTTTCTTACTGCGGCCAGTCTGCCAGAAGCGATATGTCACTAGTTGTGTATCATAAAAGAGTGATCGTTACTCCTCCCAGGCGTTATTCGAGATATCTTAATCAAAACCCTAGTAACAAGGCATTGGCTACCTTAAGAGAGTCATAGTTACTCGTCCCAATTGCTCACCCAGTCTGCCATTTTTTCTTACTGCGGCCAGTCTGCCAGAAGCGATATGTCACTAGTTGTGTATCATAAAAGAGTGATCGTTACTCCTCGCAGGGGTTATTCGAGATATCTTAATCGAAACCTTAGTAACGAGGCATTGGCTACCTGAAGAGAGTCATAGTTACTCGTCCCAATTGCTCACCGAGTCTGACATTTATTCTTACAGCGGCCAGTCTGCCAGAAGCGATATGTCACTAGTTGTGTATCATAAAAGAGTGATCCTTTCTCTCCCAGGGGTTATTCGAGATATCTTAATCGAAACCCTAGTTATGAGGCATTGGCTACCTTAAGAGAGTCATAGTTACTCGTCCCAATTGCTCACCCAGTCTGCCATTTTTTCTTACTGCGGCCAGTCTGCCAGAAGCGATATGTCACTAGTTGTGTATCATAAAAGAGTTATCGTTACTCCTCCCAGGGGTTATTCGAGATATCTTAATCGAAACCCTAGTAACGAGACATTGGCTACCTTAAGAGAGTCATAGTTACTCGTCCCAATTGCTCACCCAGTCTGCCATTTCTTGTTACTGCGGCCAGTCTGCCAGAAGCGATATGTCACTAGTTGTGTATCATAAAAGAGTGATCCTTTCTCCTCCCAGGGGTTATTCGAGATATCTTAATCGAAACCCTAGTAACGAGGCATTGGCTACTTTAAGAGAGTCATAGTTGCTCGTCCCAATTCCTCACCCAGTCTGTCATTTTTTCTAACTGCGGCCAGTCTGCCAGAAGCGATATGTCACTAGTTGTGTATCATAAAAGGGTGATCGTTTCTCCTCCTAGGGGTTATTCGAGATATCTTAATCGAAACCCTAGTAACGAGGCATTGGCTACCTTAAGAGAGTCATAGTTACTCGTCCCAACTGCTCACCCAGTCTGCCATTTTTTCTTATTGTGGCAAGTCTGCCTGAAGCGATATGTCACTAGTTGTGTATCATAAAAGAGTGATCCTTTCTCCTCCCAGGGGTTCTTCGAGATATCTTAATCGAAACCCTAGTAACGAGGCATTGGCTACCTTAAGAGAGTCATAGCTACGCGTCCCAATTGCTCACCCAGTCTGCCATTTTTTCTAACTGCGGCCAGTCTGCCAGGAGCGATATGTCACTAGTTGTGTATCATAAAAGAGTGATCGTTTCTCCTCCTAGGGGTTATTCGAGATATCTTAATCGAAACCCTAGTAACGAGGCATTGGCTACCTTAAGAGAGTCATAGTTACTCATCCCAATTGCTCACCCAGTCTGCCATTTTTTCTTACTGTGGCAAGTCTGCCAGAAGCGATATGTCACTAGCTGTGTATCATAAAAAGAGTGATCGTTACTCCTCCCATTGGTTATTCGAGATATCTTAATCGAAACCCTAGTAACGAGGCATTGGCTACCTTAAGAGAGTCATAGTTACTCGTCCCAATTGCTCACCGAGTCTGACATTTATTCTTACAGCGGCCAGTCTGCCAGAAGCGATATGTCACTAGTTGTGTATCATAAAAGAGTGATCCTTTCTCTCCCAGGGGTTATTCGAGATATCTTAATCGAAACCCTAGTAACGAGGCATTGGCTACCTTAAGAGAGTCATAGTTACTCGTCCCAATTGCTCACCCAGTCTGCCATTTTTTCTTACTGCGGCCAGTCTGCCAGAAGCGATATGTCACTAGTTGTGTATGATAAAAGAGTGATCGTTACTCCTCCCAGGGGTTATTCGAGATATCTTAATCGAAACCCTAGTAACGAGGCATTGGCTACCTTAAGAGAGTCATAGTTACTCGTCCCAATTGCTCACCCACTCTGCCATTTTTTGTTACTGCGGCCAGTCCGCCAGAAGCGATATGTCACTAGTTGTGTATCATAAAAGAGTGATCCTTTCTCCTCCCAGGGGTTATTCGAGATATCTTAATCGAAACCCTAGTAACGAGGCATTGGCTACTTTAAGAGGGTCATAGTTACTCGTCCCAATTGCTCACCCAGTCTGCCATTTTTTCTAACTGCGGCCAGTCTGCCAGAAGCGATATGTCACTAGTTGTGTATCATAAAAGAGTGATCGTTTCTCCTCCTAGGGGTTATTCGAGATATCTTAATCGAAACCCTAGTAACGAGGCATTGGCTACCTTAAGAGAGTCATAGTTACTCGTCCCAATTGCTCACCCAGTCTGCCATTTTTTCTTACTGTGGCAAGTCTGCCAGAAGCGATATGTCACTAGTTGTGTATCATAAAAGAGTGATCCTTTCTATTCCCAGGGGTTATTCGAGATATCTTAATCGAAACCCTAGTAACGAGGCATTGGCTACCTTAAGAGAGTCATAGCTACGCGTCCCAATTGCTCACCCAGTCTGCCATTTTTTCTTACTGCGGCCAGTCTGCCAGAAGCTATATGTCACTAGTTGTGTATCTTAAAAGAGTGATCGTTACTCCTCCCAGGGGTTATTCGAGATATCTTAATCGAAACCCTAGTAACGAGGCATTGGCTACCTTAAGAGAGTCATAGTTACTCGTCCCAATTGCTCACCCAGTCTGCCATTTTTTCTTACTGCGGCCAGTCTGCCAGAAGCGATATGTCACTAGTTGTGTATCATAAAAGAGTGATCGTTACTCCTCCCAGGGGTTATTCGAGATATCTTAATCGAAACCCTAGTAACGAGGCATTGGATACCTTAAGAGAGTCATAGTTACTCGTCCCAATTGCTCACCCAGTCTACCATTTTTTCTTACTGTGGCAAGTCTGCCAGAAGCGATATGTCACCAGTTGTGTATCATAAAAAGAGTGATCGTTACTCCTCCCAGGGGTTATTCGAGATATCTTAATCGAAACCCTAGTAACGAGGCATTGGCTACCTTAAGAGAGTCATAGTTACTCGTCCCAATTGCTCACCGAGTCTGACATTTATTCTTACAGCGGCCAGTCTGCCAGAAGCGATATGTCACTAGTTGTGTATCATAAAAGAGTGATCCTTTCTCTCCCAGGGGTTATTCGAGATATCTTAATCGAAACCCTAGTAACGAGGCATTGGCTACCTTAAGAGAGTCATAGTTACTCGTCCCAATTGCTCACCCAGTCTGCCATTTTTTCTTACTGCGGCCAGTCTGCCAGAAGCGATATGTCACTAGTTGTGTATCATAAAAGAGTGATCGTTACTCCTCCCAGGGGTTATTCGAGATATCTTAATCGAAACCCTAGTAACGAGGCATTGGCTACCTTAAGAGAGTCATAGTTACTCGTCGCAATTGCTCACCCAGTCTGCCATTTTTTGTTACTGCGGCCAGTCTGCCAGAAGCTATATGTCACTAGTTGTGTATCTTAAAAGAGTGATCGTTACTCCTCCCAGGGGTTATTCAAGATATCTTAATCGAAACCCTAGTAACGAGGCATTGGCTACCTTAAGAGAGTCATAGTTACTCGTCCCAATTGCTCACCCAGTCTGCCATTTTTTCTTACTGCGGCCAGTCTGCCAGAAGCGATATGTCACTAGTTGTGTATCATAAAAGAGTGATCGTTACTCCTCCCAGGGGTTATTCGAGATATCTTAATCGAAACCCTAGTAACGAGGCATTGGCTACCTTAAGAGAGTCATAGTTACTCGTCCCAACTGCTCACCCAGTCTGCCATTTTTTCTTACTGTGGCAAGTCTGCCTGAAGCGATATGTCACTAGTTGTGTATCATAAAAGAGTGATCCTTTCTCCTCCCAGGGGTTCTTCGAGATATCTTAATCGAAACCCTAGTAACGAGGCATTGGCTACCTTAAGAGAGTCATAGCTACGCGTCCCAATTGCTCACCCAGTCTGCCATTTTTTCTAACTGCGGCCAGTCTGCCAGAAGCGATATGTCACTAGTTGTGTATCATAAAAGAGTGATCGTTTCTCCTCCTAGGGGTTATTCGAGATATCTTAATCGAAACCCTAGTAACGAGGCATTGGCTACCTTAAGAGAGTCATAGTTACTCGTCCCAATTGCTCACCCAGTCTGCCATTTTTTCTTACTGTGGCAAGTCTGCCAGAAGCGATATGTCACTAGCTGTGTATCATAAAAAGAGTGATCGTTACTCCTCCCAGGGGTTATTCGAGATATCTTAATCGAAACCCTATTAACGAGGCATTGGCTACCTTAAGAGAGTCATAGTTACTCGTCCCAATTGCTCACCGAGTCTGACATTTATTCTTACAGCGGCCAGTCTGCCAGAAGCGATATGTCACTAGTTGTGTATCATAAAAGAGTGATCCTTTCTCTCCCAGGGGTTATTCGAGATATCTTAATCGAAACCCTAGTAACGAGGCATTGGCTACCTTAAGAGAGTCATAGTTACTCGTCCCAATTGCTCACCCAGTCTGCCATTTTTTCTTACTGCGGCCAGTCTGCCAGAAGCGATATGTCACTAGTTGTGTATGATAAAAGAGTGATCGTTACTCCTCCCAGGGGTTATTCGAGATATCTTAATCGAAACCCTAGTAACGAGGCATTGGCTACCTTAAGAGAGTCATAGTTACTCGTCCCAATTGCTCACCCAGTCTGCCATTTTTTGTTACTGCGGCCAGTCTGCCAGAAGCGATATGTCACTAGTTGTGTATCATAAAAGAGTGATCCTTTCTCCTCCCAGGGGTTATTCGAGATATCTTAATCGAAACCCTAGTAACGAGGCATTGGCTGCTTTAAGAGGGTCATAGTTACTCGTCCCAATTGCTCACCCAGTCTGCCATTTTTCCTAACTGCGGCCAGTCTGCCAGAAGCGATATGTCACTAGTTGTGTATCATAAAAGAGTGATCGTTTCTCCTCCTAGGGGTTATTCGAGATATCTTAATCGAAACCCTAGTAACGAGGCATTGGCTACCTTAAGAGAGTCATAGTTACTCGTCCCAATTGCTCACCCAGTCTGCCATTTTTTCTTACTGTGGCAAGTCTGCCAGAAGCGATATGTCACTAGCTGTGTATCATAAAAAGAGTGATCGTTACTCCTCCCAGGGGTTATTCGAGATATCTTAATCGAAACCCTATTAACGAGGCATTGGCTACCTTAAGAGAGTCATAGTTACTCGTCCCAATTGCTCACCGAGTCTGACATTTATTCTTACAGCGGCCAGTCTGCCAGAAGCGATATGTCACTAGTTGTGTATCATAAAAGAGTGATCCTTTCTCTCCCAGGGGTTATTCGAGATATCTTAATCGAAACCCTAGTAACGAGGCATTGGCTACCTTAAGAGAGTCATAGTTACTCGTCCCAATTGCTCACCCAGTCTGCCATTTTTTCTTACTGCGGCCAGTCTGCCAGAAGCGATATGTCACTAGTTGTGTATGATAAAAGAGTGATCGTTACTCCTCCCAGGGGTTATTCGAGATATCTTAATCGAAACCCTAGTAACGAGGCATTGGCTACCTTAAGAGAGTCATAGTTACTCGTCCCAATTGCTCACCCAGTCTGCCATTTTTTGTTACTGCGGCCAGTCTGCCAGAAGCGATATGTCACTAGTTGTGTATCATAAAAGAGTGATCCTTTCTCCTCCCAGGGGTTATTCGAGATATCTTAATCGAAACCCTAGTAACGAGGCATTGGCTGCTTTAAGAGGGTCATAGTTACTCGTCCCAATTGCTCACCCAGTCTGCCATTTTTTCTAACTGCGGCCAGTCTGCCAGAAGCGATATGTCACTAGTTGTGTATCATAAAAGAGTGATCGTTTCTCCTCCTAGGGGTTATTCGAGATATCTTAATCGAAACCCTAGTAACGAGGCATTGGCTACCTTAAGAGAGTCATAGTTACTCGTCCCAATTGCTCACCCAGTCTGCCATTTTTTCTTACTGTGGCAAGTCTGCCAGAAGCGATATGTCACTAGTTGTGTATCATAAAAGAGTGATCCTTTCTATTCCCAGGGGTTATTCGAGATATCTTAATCGAAACCCTAGTAACGAGGCATTGGCTACCTTAAGAGAGTCATAGCTACGCGTCCCAATTGCTCACCCAGTCTGCCATTTTTTCTTACTGCGGCCAGTCTGCCAGAAGCTATATGTCACTAGTTGTGTATCTTAAAAGAGTGATCGTTACTCCTCCCAGGGGTTATTCGAGATATCTTAATCGAAACCCTAGTAACGAGGCATTGGCTACCTTAAGAGAGTCATAGTTACTCGTCCCAATTGCTCACCCAGTCTGCCATTTTTTCTTACTGCGGCCAGTCTGCCAGAAGCGATATGTCACTAGTTGTGTATCATAAAAGAGTGATCGTTACTCCTCCCAGGGGTTATTCGAGATATCTTAATCGAAACCCTAGTAACGAGGCATTGGCTACCTTAAGAGAGTCATAGTTACTCGTCCCAATTGCTCACCCAGTCTACCATTTTTTCTTACTGTGGCAAGTCTGCCAGAAGCGATATGTCACCAGTTGTGTATCATAAAAAGAGTGATCGTTACTCCTCCCAGTGGTTATTCGAGATATCTTAATCGAAACCCTAGTAACGAGGCATTGGCTACCTTAAGAGAGTCATAGTTACTCGTCCCAATTGCTCACCGAGTCTGACATTTATTCTTACAGCGGCCAGTCTGCCAGAAGCGATATGTCACTAGTTGTGTATCATAAAAGAGTGATCCTTTCTCTCCCAGGGGTTATTCGAGATATCTTAATCGAAACCCTAGTAACGAGGCATTGGCTACCTTAAGAGAGTCATAGTTACTCGTCCCAATTGCTCACCCAGTCTGCCATTTTTTCTTACTGCGGCCAGTCTGCCAGAAGCGATATGTCACTAGTTGTGTATCATAAAAGAGTGATCGTTACTCCTCCCAGGGGTTATTCGAGATATCTTAATCGAAACCCTAGTAACGAGGCATTGGCTACCTTAAGAGAGTCATAGTTACTTGTCGCAATTGCTCACCCAGTCTGCCATTTTTTGTTACTGCGGCCAGTCTGCCAGAAGCGATATGTCACTAGTTGTGTATCATAAAAGAGTGATCCTTTCTCCTCCCAGGGGTTATTCGAGATATCTTAATCGAAACCCTAGTAACGAGGCATTGGCTACTTTAAGAGAGTCATAGTTACTCGTCCCAATTGCTCACCCAGTCTGCCATTTCTTCTAACTGCGGCCAGTCTGCCAGAAGCGATATGTCACTAGTTGTGTATCATAAAAGAGTGATCGTTTCTCCTCCTAGGGGTTATTCGAGATATCTTAATCGAAACCCTAGTAACGAGGCATTGGCTACCTTAAGAGAGTCATAGTTACTCGTCCCAATTGCTCACCCAGTCTGCCATTTTTTCTTACTGTGGCAAGTCTGGCAGAAGCGATATGTCACTAGTTGTGTATCATAAAAGAGTGATCCTTTCTCCTCCCAGGGGTTATTCGAGATATCTTAATCGAAAACCTAGTAACGAGGCATTGGCTACCTTAAGAGAGTCATAGCTACGCGTCCCAATTCCTCACCCAGTCTGCCATTTTTTCTTACTGCGGCCAGTCTGCCAGAAGCTATATGTCACTAGTTGTGTATCTTAAAAGAGTGATCGTTACTCCTCCCAGGGGTTATTCGAGATATCTTAATCGAAACCCTAGTAACGAGGCATTGGCTACCTTAAGAGAGTCATAGTTACTCGTCCCAATTGCTCACCCAGTATGCCATTTTTTCTTACTGCGGCCAGTCTGCCAGAAGCGATATGTCACTAGTTGTGTATCATAAAAGAGTGATCGTTACTCCTCCCAGGGGTTATTCGAGATATCTTAATCGAAACCCTAGTAACGAGGCATTGGCTACCTTAAGAGAGTCATAGTTACTCGTCCCAATTGCTCACCCAGTCTGCCATTTTTTCTTACTGCGGCCAGTCTGCCAGAAGCGATATGTCACTAGTTGTGTATCATAAAAGAGTGATCGTTACTCCTCCCAGGGGTTATTGGAAATATCTTAATCGAAACCCTAGTAACGAAGCATTGGCTACCTTAAGAGAGTCATAGTTACTCGTCCCAATTGCTCACCCAGTCTGCCATTTTTTGTTACTGCGGCCAGTCTGCCAGAAGCGATATGTCACTAGTTGTGTATCATAAAAGAGTGATCGTTACTCCTCCCAGGGGTTATTCGAGATATCTTAATCGAAACCCTAGTAACGAGGCATTGGCTACCTTAAGAGAGTCATAGCTACTCGTCCCAATTGCTCACCCAGTCTGCCATTTTTTCTTACTGCGGCCAGTCTGCCAGAAGCGATATGTCACTAGTTGTGTATCATAAAAGAGTGATCGTTACTCCTCCCAGGGGTTATTCGAGATATCTTAATCGAAACCCTAGTAACGAGGCATTGGCTACCTTAAGAGAGTCATAGTTACTCGTCCCAATTGCTCACCCAGTCTGCCATTTTTTCTTACTGCGGCCAGTCTGCCAGAAGCGATATGTCACTAGTTGTGTATCATAAAAGAGTGATCGTTACTCCTCCCAGGGGTTATTCGAGATATCTTAATCGAAACCCTAGTAACGAGGCATTGGCTACTTTAAGAGAGTCATAGTTACTCGTCCCAATTGCTCACCCAGTCTGCCATTTTTTCTAACTGCGGCCAGTCTGCCAGAAGCGATATGTCACTAGTTGTGTATCATAAAAGAGTGATCCTTTCTCCTCCCAGGGGTTATTCGAGATATCTTAATCGAAACCCTAGTAACGAGGCATTGGCTACCTTAAGAGAGTCATAGTTACTCGTCCCAATTGCTCACCCAGTCTGCCATTTTTTCTTACTGCGGCCAGTCTGCCAGAAGCGATATGTCACTAGTTGTGTATCATAAAAGAGTGATCCTTTCTCCTCCCAGGGGTTATTCGAGATATCTTAATCGAAACCCTAGTAACGAGGCATTGGCTACCTTAAGAGAGTCATAGTTACTCGTCCCAATTGCTCACCCAGTCTGCCATTTTTTCTAACTGCGGCCAGTCTGCCAGAAGCGATATGTCACTAGTTGTGTATCATAAAAGAGTGATCGTTTCTCCTCCTAGGGGTTATTCGAGATAACTTAATTGAAACCCTAGTAACGAGGAATAGGCTACCTTAAGAGAGTCATAGTTACTCGTCCCAATTGCTCACCCAGTCCAACATTTTTTCTTACTGCGGCCAGTCTGCCAGAAGCGATATGTCACTAGTTGTGTATCATAAAAGAGTGATCGTTACTCCTCCCAGGGGTTATTCGAGATATCTTAATCGAAACCCTAGTAACGAGGCATTGGCTACCTTAAGAGAGTCATAGTTACTCGTCCCAATTGCTCACCCAGTCTGCCATTTTTTCTTACTGCGGCCAGTCTGCCAGAAGCGATATGTCACTAGTTGTGTATCATAAAAGAGTGATCGTTACTCCTCCCAGGGGTTATTCGAGATATCTTAATCGAAACCCTAGTAACGAAGCATTGGCTACCTTAAGAGAGTCATAGTTACTCGTCCCAATTGCTCACCGAGTCTGACATTTATTCTTACAGCGGCCAGTCTGCCAGAAGCGATATGTCACTAGTTGTGTATCATAATAGAGTGATCGTTACTCCTCCCAGGGGTTATTCGAGATATCTTAATCGAAACCCTAGTAACGAGGCATTGGCTACCTTAAGAGAGTCATAGTTACTCGTCCCAATTGCTCACCCAGTCTGCCATTTTTTCTTACTGCGGCCAGTCTGCCAGAAGCGATATGTCACTAGTTGTGTATCATAAAAGAGTGATCCTTTCTCCTCCCAGGGGTTATTCGAGATATCTTAATCGAAACCCTAGTAACGAGGCATTGGCTACCTTAAGAGAGTCATAGTTACTCGTCCCAATTGCTCACCCAGTCTGCCATTTTTTCTAACTGCGGCCAGTCTGCCAGAAGCGATATGTCACTAGTTGTGTATCATAAAAGAGTGATCGTTTCTCCTCCTAGGGGTTATTCGAGATAACTTAATTGAAACCCTAGTAACGAGGAATAGGCTACCTTAAGAGAGTCATAGTTACTCGTCCCAATTGCTCACCCAGTCCAACATTTTTTCTTACTGTGGCAAGTCTGCCAGAAGCGATATGTCACTAGTTGTGTATCATAAAAGAGTGATCGTTACTCCTCCCAGGGGTTATTCGAGATATCTTAATCGAAACCCTAGTAACGAGGCATTGGCTACCTTAAGAGAGTCATAGTTACTCGTCCCAATTGCTCACCCAGTCTGCCATTTTTTCTTACTGCGGCCAGTCTGCCAGAAGCGATATGTCACTAGTTGTGTATCATAATAGAGTGATCGTTACTCCTCCCAGGGGTTATTCGAGATATCTTAATCGAAACCCTAGTAACGAGGCATTGGCTACCTTAAGAGAGTCATAGTTACTCGTCCCAATTGCTCACCCAGTCTGCCATTTTTTCTTACTGCGGCCAGTCTGCCAGAAGCGATATGTCACTAGTTGTGTATCATAAAAGAGTGATCCTTTCTCCTCCCAGGGGTTATTCGAGATATCTTAATCGAAACCCTAGTAACGAGGCATTGGCTACCTTAAGAGAGTCATAGTTACTCGTCCCAATTGCTCACCCAGTCTGCCATTTTTTCTAACTGCGGCCAGTCTGCCAGAAGCGATATGTCACTAGTTGTGTATCATAAAAGAGTGATCGTTTCTCCTCCTAGGGGTTATTCGAGATAACTTAATTGAAACCCTAGTAACGAGGAATAGGCTACCTTAAGAGAGTCATAGTTACTCGTCCCAATTGCTCACCCAGTCCAACATTTTTTCTTACTGCGGCCAGTCTGCCAGAAGCGATATGTCACTAGTTGTGTATCATAAAAGAGTGATCGTTACTCCTCCCAGGGGTTATTCGAGATATCTTAATCGAAACCCTAGTAACGAGGCATTGGCTACCTTAAGAGAGTCATAGTTACTCGTCCCAATTGCTCACCCAGTCTGCCATTTTTTCTTACTGCGGCCAGTCTGCCAGAAGCGATATGTCACTAGTTGTGTATCATAAAAGAGTGATCCTTTCTCTCCCAGGGGTTATTCGAGATATCTTAATCGAAACCCTAGTAACGAGGCATTGGCTACCTTAAGAGAGTCATAGTTACTCGTCGCAATTGCTCACCCAGTCTGCCATTTTTTGTTACTGCGGCCAGTCTGCCAGAAGCGATATGTCACTAGTTGTGTATCATAAAAGAGTGATCCTTTCTCCTCCCAGGGGTTATTCGAGATATCTTAATCGAAACCCTAGTAACGAGGCATTGGCTACTTTAAGAGAGTCATAGTTACTCGTCCCAATTGCTCACCCAGTCTGCCATTTTTTCTAACTGCGGCCAGTCTGCCAGAAGCGATATGTCACTAGTTGTGTATCATAAAAGAGTGATCGTTTCTCCTCCTAGGGGTTATTCGAGATATCTTAATCGAAACCCTAGTAACGAGGCATTGGCTACCTTAAGAGAGTCATAGTTACTCGTCCCAATTGCTCACCCAGTCTGCCATTTTTTCTTACTGTGGCAAGTCTGCCAGAAGCGATATGTCACTAGTTGTGTATCATAAAAGAGTGATCCTTTCTCCTCCCAGGGGTTATTCGAGATATCTTAATCGAAAACCTAGTAACGAGGCATTGGCTACCTTAAGAGAGTCATAGCTACGCGTCCCAATTCCTCACCCAGTCTGCCATTTTTTCTTACTGCGGCCAGTCTGCCAGAAGCTATATGTCACTAGTTGTGTATCTTAAAAGAGTGATCGTTACTCCTCCCAGGGGTTATTCGAGATATCTTAATCGAAACCCTAGTAACGAGGCATTGGCTACCTTAAGAGAGTCATAGTTACTCGTCCCAATTGCTCACCCAGTATGCCATTTTTTCTTACTGCGGCCAGTCTGCCAGAAGCGATATGTCACTAGTTGTGTATCATAAAAGAGTGATCGTTACTCCTCCCAGGGGTTATTCGAGATATCTTAATCGAAACCCTAGTAACGAGGCATTGGCTACCTTAAGAGAGTCATAGTTACTCGTCCCAATTGCTCACCCAGTCTGCCATTTTTTCTTACTGCGGCCAGTCTGCCAGAAGCGATATGTCACTAGTTGTGTATCATAAAAGAGTGATCGTTACTCCTCCCAGGGGTTATTGGAAATATCTTAATCGAAACCCTAGTAACGAAGCATTGGCTACCTTAAGAGAGTCATAGTTACTCGTCCCAATTGCTCACCCAGTCTGCCATTTTTTGTTACTGCGGCCAGTCTGCCAGAAGCGATATGTCACTAGTTGTGTATCATAAAAGAGTGATCGTTACTCCTCCCAGGGGTTATTCGAGATATCTTAATCGAAACCCTAGTAACGAGGCATTGGCTACCTTAAGAGAGTCATAGCTACTCGTCCCAATTGCTCACCCAGTCTGCCATTTTTTCTTACTGCGGCCAGTCTGCCAGAAGCGATATGTCACTAGTTGTGTATCATAAAAGAGTGATCGTTACTCCTCCCAGGGGTTATTCGAGATATCTTAATCGAAACCCTAGTAACGAGGCATTGGCTACCTCAAGAGAGTCATAGTTACTCGTCCCAATTGCTCACCCAGTCTGCCATTTTTTCTTACTGCTCCAGTCTGCCAGAAGCGATATGTCACTAGTTGTGTATCATAAAAGAGTGATCGTTACTCCTCCCAGGGGTTATTCGAGATATCTTAATCGAAACCCTAGTAACGAGGCATTGGCTACTTTAAGAGAGTCATAGTTACTCGTCCCAATTGCTCACCCAGTCTGCCATTTTTTCTAACTGCGGCCAGTCTGCCAGAAGCGATATGTCACTAGTTGTGTATCATAAAAGAGTGATCCTTTCTCCTCCCAGGGGTTATTCGAGATATCTTAATCGAAACCCTAGTAACGAGGCATTGGCTACCTTAAGAGAGTCATAGTTACTCGTCCCAATTGCTCACCCAGTCTGCCATTTTTTCTTACTGCGGCCAGTCTGCCAGAAGCGATATGTCACTAGTTGTGTATCATAAAAGAGTGATCCTTTCTCCTCCCAGGGGTTATTCGAGATATCTTAATCGAAACCCTAGTAACGAGGCATTGGCTACCTTAAGAGAGTCATAGTTACTCGTCCCAATTGCTCACCCAGTCTGCCATTTTTTCTAACTGCGGCCAGTCTGCCAGAAGCGATATGTCACTAGTTGTGTATCATAAAAGAGTGATCGTTTCTCCTCCTAGGGGTTATTCGAGATAACTTAATTGAAACCCTAGTAACGAGGAATAGGCTACCTTAAGAGAGTCATAGTTACTCGTCCCAATTGCTCACCCAGTCCAACATTTTTTCTTACTGCGGCCAGTCTGCCAGAAGCGATATGTCACTAGTTGTGTATCATAAAAGAGTGATCGTTACTCCTCCCAGGGGTTATTCGAGATATCTTAATCGAAACCCTAGTAACGAGGCATTGGCTACCTTAAGAGAGTCATAGTTACTCGTCCCAATTGCTCACCCAGTCTGCCATTTTTTCTTACTGCGGCCAGTCTGCCAGAAGCGATATGTCACTAGTTGTGTATCATAAAAGAGTGATCGTTACTCCTCCCAGGGGTTATTCGAGATATCTTAATCGAAACCCTAGTAACGAAGCATTGGCTACCTTAAGAGAGTCATAGTTACTCGTCCCAATTGCTCACCGAGTCTGACATTTATTCTTACAGCGGCCAGTCTGCCAGAAGCGATATGTCACTAGTTGTGTATCATAAAAGAGTGATCCTTTCTCTCCCAGGGGTTATTCGAGATATCTTAATCGAAACCCTAGTAATGAGGCATTGGCTACCTTAAGAGAGTCATAGTTACTCGTCCCAATTGCTCACCCAGTCTGCCATTTTTTCTTACTGCGGCCAGTCTGCCAGAAGCGATATGTCACTAGTTGTGTATCATAAAAGAGTGATCGTTACTCCTCCCAGGGGTTATTCGAGATATCTTAATCGAAACCCTAGTAACGAGGCATTGGCTACCTTAAGAGAGTCATAGTTACTCGTCCCAATTGCTCACCCAGTCTGCCATTTTTTCTTACTGCGGCCAGTCTGCCAGAAGCGATATGTCACTAGTTGTGTATCATAATAGAGTGATCGTTACTCCTCCCAGGGGTTATTCGAGATATCTTAATCGAAACCCTAGTAACGAGGCATTGGCTACCTTAAGAGAGTCATAGTTACTCGTCCCAATTGCTCACCCAGTCTGCCATTTTTTCTTACTGCGGCCAGTCTGCCAGAAGCGATATGTCACTAGTTGTGTATCATAAAAGAGTGATCCTTTCTCCTCCCAGGGGTTATTCGAGATATCTTAATCGAAACCCTAGTAACGAGGCATTGGCTACCTTAAGAGAGTCATAGTTACTCGTCCCAATTGCTCACCCAGTCTGCCATTTTTTCTAACTGCGGCCAGTCTGCCAGAAGCGATATGTCACTAGTTGTGTATCATAAAAGAGTGATCGTTTCTCCTCCTAGGGGTTATTCGAGATAACTTAATTGAAACCCTAGTAACGAGGAATAGGCTACCTTAAGAGAGTCATAGTTACTCGTCCCAATTGCTCACCCAGTCCAACATTTTTTCTTACTGCGGCCAGTCTGCCAGAAGCGATATGTCACTAGTTGTGTATCATAAAAGAGTGATCGTTACTCCTCCCAGGGGTTATTCGAGATATCTTAATCGAAACCCTAGTAACGAGGCATTGGCTACCTTAAGAGAGTCATAGTTACTCGTCCCAATTGCTCACCCAGTCTGCCATTTTTTCTTACTGCGGCCAGTCTGCCAGAAGCGATATGTCACTAGTTGTGTATCATAAAAGAGTGATCGTTACTCCTCCCAGTTGTTATTCGAGATATCTTAATCGAAACCCTAGTAACGAAGCATTGGCTACCTTAAGAGAGTCATAGTTACTCGTCCCAATTGCTCACCGAGTCTGACATTTATTCTTACAGCGGCCAGTCTGCCAGAAGCGATATGTCACTAGTTGTGTATCATAAAAGAGTGATCCTTTCTCTCCCAGGGGTTATTCGAGATATCTTAATCGAAACCCTAGTAATGAGGCATTGGCTACCTTAAGAGAGTCATAGTTACTCGTCCCAATTGCTCACCCAGTCTGCCATTTTTTCTTACTGCGGCCAGTCTGCCAGAAGCGATATGTCACTAGTTGTGTATCATAAAAGAGTGATCGTTACTCCTCCCAGGGGTTATTCGAGATATCTTAATCGAAACCCTAGTAACGAGGCATTGGCTACCTTAAGAGAGTCATAGTTACTCGTCCCAATTGCTCACCCAGTCTGCCATTTTTTCTTACTGCGGCCAGTCTGCCAGAAGCGATATGTCACTAGTTGTGTATCATAATAGAGTGATCGTTACTCCTCCCAGGGGTTATTCGAGATATCTTAATCGAAACCCTAGTAACGAGGCATTGGCTACCTTAAGAGAGTCATAGTTACTCGTCCCAATTGCTCACCCAGTCTGCCATTTTTTCTTACTGCGGCCAGTCTGCCAGAAGCGATATGTCACTAGTTGTGTATCATAAAAGAGTGATCCTTTCTCCTCCCAGGGGTTATTCGAGATATCTTAATCGAAACCCTAGTAACGAGGCATTGGCTACCTTAAGAGAGTCATAGTTACTCGTCCCAATTGCTCACCCAGTCTGCCATTTTTTCTAACTGCGGCCAGTCTGCCAGAAGCGATATGTCACTAGTTGTGTATCATAAAAGAGTGATCGTTTCTCCTCCTAGGGGTTATTCGAGATAACTTAATTGAAACCCTAGTAACGAGGAATAGGCTACCTTAAGAGAGTCATAGTTACTCGTCCCAATTGCTCACCCAGTCCAACATTTTTTCTTACTGCGGCCAGTCTGCCAGAAGCGATATGTCACTAGTTGTGTATCATAAAAGAGTGATCGTTACTCCTCCCAGGGGTTATTCGAGATATCTTAATCGAAACCCTAGTAACGAGGCATTGGCTACCTTAAGAGAGTCATAGTTACTCGTCCCAATTGCTCACCCAGTCTGCCATTTTTTCTTACTGCGGCCAGTCTGCCAGAAGCGATATGTCACTAGTTGTGTATCATAAAAGAGTGATCCTTTCTCTCCCAGGGGTTATTCGAGATATCTTAATCGAAACCCTAGTAATGAGGCATTGGCTACCTTAAGAGAGTCATAGTTACTCGTCCCAATTGCTCACCCAGTCTGCCATTTTTTCTTACTGCGGCCAGTCTGCCAGAAGCGATATGTCACTAGTTGTGTATCATAAAAGAGTGATCGTTACTCCTCCCAGGGGTTATTCGAGATATCTTAATCGAAACCCTAGTAACGAGGCATTGGCTACCTTAAGAGAGTCATAGTTACTCGTCCCAATTGCTCACCCAGTCTGCCATTTTTTCTTACTGCGGCCAGTCTGCCAGAAGCGATATGTCACTAGTTGTGTATCATAATAGAGTGATCGTTACTCCTCCCAGGGGTTATTCGAGATATCTTAATCGAAACCCTAGTAACGAGGCATTGGCTACCTTAAGAGAGTCATAGTTACTCGTCCCAATTGCTCACCCAGTCTGCCATTTTTTCTTACTGCGGCCAGTCTGCCAGAAGCGATATGTCACTAGTTGTGTATCATAAAAGAGTGATCCTTTCTCCTCCCAGGGGTTATTCGAGATATCTTAATCGAAACCCTAGTAACGAGGCATTGGCTACCTTAAGAGAGTCATAGTTACTCGTCCCAATTGCTCACCCAGTCTGCCATTTTTTCTAACTGCGGCCAGTCTGCCAGAAGCGATATGTCACTAGTTGTGTATCATAAAAGAGTGATCGTTTCTCCTCCTAGGGGTTATTCGAGATAACTTAATTGAAACCCTAGTAACGAGGAATAGGCTACCTTAAGAGAGTCATAGTTACTCGTCCCAATTGCTCACCCAGTCCAACATTTTTTCTTACTGCGGCCAGTCTGCCAGAAGCGATATGTCACTAGTTGTGTATCATAAAAGAGTGATCGTTACTCCTCCCAGGGTTATTCGAGATATCTTAATCGAAACCCTAGTAACGAGGCATTGGCTACCTTAAGAGAGTCATAGTTACTCGTCCCAATTGCTCACCCAGTCTGCCATTTTTTCTTACTGCGGCCAGTCTGCCAGAAGCGATATGTCACTAGTTGTGTATCATAAAAGAGTGATCGTTACTCCTCCCAGGGGTTATTCGAGATATCTTAATCGAAACCCTAGTAACGAAGCATTGGCTACCTTAAGAGAGTCATAGTTACTCGTCCCAATTGCTCACCGAGTCTGACATTTATTCTTACAGCGGCCAGTCTGCCAGAAGCGATATGTCACTAGTTGTGTATCATAAAAGAGTGATCCTTTCTCTCCCAGGGGTTATTCGAGATATCTTAATCGAAACCCTAGTAACGAGGCATTGGCTACCTTAAGAGAGTCATAGTTACTCGTCGCAATTGCTCACCCAGTCTGCCATTTTTTGTTACTGCGGCCAGTCTGCCAGAAGCGATATGTCACTAGTTGTGTATCATAAAAGAGTGATCCTTTCTCCTCCCAGGGGTTATTCGAGATATCTTAATCGAAACCCTAGTAACGAGGCATTGGCTACTTTAAGAGAGTCATAGTTACTCGTCCCAATTGCTCACCCAGTCTGCCATTTTTTCTAACTGCGGCCAGTCTGCCAGAAGCGATATGTCACTAGTTGTGTATCATAAAAGAGTGATCGTTTCTCCTCCTAGGGGTTATTCGAGATATCTTAATCGAAACCCTAGTAACGAGGCATTGGCTACCTTAAGAGAGTCATAGTTACTCGTCCCAATTGCTCACCCAGTCTGCCATTTTTTCTTACTGTGGCAAGTCTGCCAGAAGCGATATGTCACTAGTTGTGTATCATAAAAGAGTGATCCTTTCTCCTCCCAGGGGTTATTCGAGATATCTTAATCGAAAACCTAGTAACGAGGCATTGGCTACCTTAAGAGAGTCATAGCTACGCGTCCCAATTCCTCACCCAGTCTGCCATTTTTTCTTACTGCGGCCAGTCTGCCAGAAGCTATATGTCACTAGTTGTGTATCTTAAAAGAGTGATCGTTACTCCTCCCAGGGGTTATTCGAGATATCTTAATCGAAACCCTAGTAACGAGGCATTGGCTACCTTAAGAGAGTCATAGTTACTCGTCCCAATTGCTCACCCAGTATGCCATTTTTTCTTACTGCGGCCAGTCTGCCAGAAGCGATATGTCACTAGTTGTGTATCATAAAAGAGTGATCGTTACTCCTCCCAGGGGTTATTCGAGATATCTTAATCGAAACCCTAGTAACGAGGCATTGGCTACCTTAAGAGAGTCATAGTTACTCGTCCCAATTGCTCACCCAGTCTGCCATTTTTTCTTACTGCGGCCAGTCTGCCAGAAGCGATATGTCACTAGTTGTGTATCATAAAAGAGTGATCGTTACTCCTCCCAGGGGTTATTGGAAATATCTTAATCGAAACCCTAGTAACGAAGCATTGGCTACCTTAAGAGAGTCATAGTTACTCGTCCCAATTGCTCACCCAGTCTGCCATTTTTTGTTACTGCGGCCAGTCTGCCAGAAGCGATATGTCACTAGTTGTGTATCATAAAAGAGTGATCGTTACTCCTCCCAGGGGTTATTCGAGATATCTTAATCGAAACCCTAGTAACGAGGCATTGGCTACCTTAAGAGAGTCATAGCTACTCGTCCCAATTGCTCACCCAGTCTGCCATTTTTTCTTACTGCGGCCAGTCTGCCAGAAGCGATATGTCACTAGTTGTGTATCATAAAAGAGTGATCGTTACTCCTCCCAGGGGTTATTCGAGATATCTTAATCGAAACCCTAGTAACGAGGCATTGGCTACCTCAAGAGAGTCATAGTTACTCGTCCCAATTGCTCACCCAGTCTGCCATTTTTTCTTACTGCTCCAGTCTGCCAGAAGCGATATGTCACTAGTTGTGTATCATAAAAGAGTGATCGTTACTCCTCCCAGGGGTTATTCGAGATATCTTAATCGAAACCCTAGTAACGAGGCATTGGCTACTTTAAGAGAGTCATAGTTACTCGTCCCAATTGCTCACCCAGTCTGCCATTTTTTCTAACTGCGGCCAGTCTGCCAGAAGCGATATGTCACTAGTTGTGTATCATAAAAGAGTGATCCTTTCTCCTCCCAGGGGTTATTCGAGATATCTTAATCGAAACCCTAGTAACGAGGCATTGGCTACCTTAAGAGAGTCATAGTTACTCGTCCCAATTGCTCACCCAGTCTGCCATTTTTTCTTACTGCGGCCAGTCTGCCAGAAGCGATATGTCACTAGTTGTGTATCATAAAAGAGTGATCCTTTCTCCTCCCAGGGGTTATTCGAGATATCTTAATCGAAACCCTAGTAACGAGGCATTGGCTACCTTAAGAGAGTCATAGTTACTCGTCCCAATTGCTCACCCAGTCTGCCATTTTTTCTAACTGCGGCCAGTCTGCCAGAAGCGATATGTCACTAGTTGTGTATCATAAAAGAGTGATCGTTTCTCCTCCTAGGGGTTATTCGAGATAACTTAATTGAAACCCTAGTAACGAGGAATAGGCTACCTTAAGAGAGTCATAGTTACTCGTCCCAATTGCTCACCCAGTCCAACATTTTTTCTTACTGCGGCCAGTCTGCCAGAAGCGATATGTCACTAGTTGTGTATCATAAAAGAGTGATCGTTACTCCTCCCAGGGGTTATTCGAGATATCTTAATCGAAACCCTAGTAACGAGGCATTGGCTACCTTAAGAGAGTCATAGTTACTCGTCCCAATTGCTCACCCAGTCTGCCATTTTTTCTTACTGCGGCCAGTCTGCCAGAAGCGATATGTCACTAGTTGTGTATCATAAAAGAGTGATCGTTACTCCTCCCAGGGGTTATTCGAGATATCTTAATCGAAACCCTAGTAACGAAGCATTGGCTACCTTAAGAGAGTCATAGTTACTCGTCCCAATTGCTCACCGAGTCTGACATTTATTCTTACAGCGGCCAGTCTGCCAGAAGCGATATGTCACTAGTTGTGTATCATAAAAGAGTGATCCTTTCTCTCCCAGGGGTTATTCGAGATATCTTAATCGAAACCCTAGTAATGAGGCATTGGCTACCTTAAGAGAGTCATAGTTACTCGTCCCAATTGCTCACCCAGTCTGCCATTTTTTCTTACTGCGGCCAGTCTGCCAGAAGCGATATGTCACTAGTTGTGTATCATAAAAGAGTGATCGTTACTCCTCCCAGGGGTTATTCGAGATATCTTAATCGAAACCCTAGTAACGAGGCATTGGCTACCTTAAGAGAGTCATAGTTACTCGTCCCAATTGCTCACCCAGTCTGCCATTTTTTCTTACTGCGGCCAGTCTGCCAGAAGCGATATGTCACTAGTTGTGTATCATAATAGAGTGATCGTTACTCCTCCCAGGGGTTATTCGAGATATCTTAATCGAAACCCTAGTAACGAGGCATTGGCTACCTTAAGAGAGTCATAGTTACTCGTCCCAATTGCTCACCCAGTCTGCCATTTTTTCTTACTGCGGCCAGTCTGCCAGAAGCGATATGTCACTAGTTGTGTATCATAAAAGAGTGATCCTTTCTCCTCCCAGGGGTTATTCGAGATATCTTAATCGAAACCCTAGTAACGAGGCATTGGCTACCTTAAGAGAGTCATAGTTACTCGTCCCAATTGCTCACCCAGTCTGCCATTTTTTCTAACTGCGGCCAGTCTGCCAGAAGCGATATGTCACTAGTTGTGTATCATAAAAGAGTGATCGTTTCTCCTCCTAGGGGTTATTCGAGATAACTTAATTGAAACCCTAGTAACGAGGAATAGGCTACCTTAAGAGAGTCATAGTTACTCGTCCCAATTGCTCACCCAGTCCAACATTTTTTCTTACTGCGGCCAGTCTGCCAGAAGCGATATGTCACTAGTTGTGTATCATAAAAGAGTGATCGTTACTCCTCCCAGGGGTTATTCGAGATATCTTAATCGAAACCCTAGTAACGAGGCATTGGCTACCTTAAGAGAGTCATAGTTACTCGTCCCAATTGCTCACCCAGTCTGCCATTTTTTCTTACTGCGGCCAGTCTGCCAGAAGCGATATGTCACTAGTTGTGTATCATAAAAGAGTGATCCTTTCTCTCCCAGGGGTTATTCGAGATATCTTAATCGAAACCCTAGTAATGAGGCATTGGCTACCTTAAGAGAGTCATAGTTACTCGTCCCAATTGCTCACCCAGTCTGCCATTTTTTCTTACTGCGGCCAGTCTGCCAGAAGCGATATGTCACTAGTTGTGTATCATAAAAGAGTGATCGTTACTCCTCCCAGGGGTTATTCGAGATATCTTAATCGAAACCCTAGTAACGAGGCATTGGCTACCTTAAGAGAGTCATAGTTACTCGTCCCAATTGCTCACCCAGTCTGCCATTTTTTCTTACTGCGGCCAGTCTGCCAGAAGCGATATGTCACTAGTTGTGTATCATAATAGAGTGATCGTTACTCCTCCCAGGGGTTATTCGAGATATCTTAATCGAAACCCTAGTAACGAGGCATTGGCTACCTTAAGAGAGTCATAGTTACTCGTCCCAATTGCTCACCCAGTCTGCCATTTTTTCTTACTGCGGCCAGTCTGCCAGAAGCGATATGTCACTAGTTGTGTATCATAAAAGAGTGATCCTTTCTCCTCCCAGGGGTTATTCGAGATATCTTAATCGAAACCCTAGTAACGAGGCATTGGCTACCTTAAGAGAGTCATAGTTACTCGTCCCAATTGCTCACCCAGTCTGCCATTTTTTCTAACTGCGGCCAGTCTGCCAGAAGCGATATGTCACTAGTTGTGTATCATAAAAGAGTGATCGTTTCTCCTCCTAGGGGTTATTCGAGATAACTTAATTGAAACCCTAGTAACGAGGAATAGGCTACCTTAAGAGAGTCATAGTTACTCGTCCCAATTGCTCACCCAGTCCAACATTTTTTCTTACTGTGGCCAGTCTGCCAGAAGCGATATGTCACTAGTTGTGTATCATAAAAGAGTGATCGTTACTCCTCCCAGGGTTATTCGAGATATCTTAATCGAAACCCTAGTAACGAGGCATTGGCTACCTTAAGAGAGTCATAGTTACTCGTCCCAATTGCTCACCCAGTCTGCCATTTTTTCTTACTGCGGCCAGTCTGCCAGAAGCGATATGTCACTAGTTGTGTATCATAAAAGAGTGATCGTTACTCCTCCCAGGGGTTATTCGAGATATCTTAATCGAAACCCTAGTAACGAAGCATTGGCTACCTTAAGAGAGTCATAGTTACTCGTCCCAATTGCTCACCGAGTCTGACATTTATTCTTACAGCGGCCAGTCTGCCAGAAGCGATATGTCACTAGTTGTGTATCATAAAAGAGTGATCCTTTCTCTCCCAGGGGTTATTCGAGATATCTTAATCGAAACCCTAGTAATGAGGCATTGGCTACCTTAAGAGAGTCATAGTTACTCGTCCCAATTGCTCACCCAGTCTGCCATTTTTTCTTACTGCGGCCAGTCTGCCAGAAGCGATATGTCACTAGTTGTGTATCATAAAAGAGTGATCGTTACTCCTCCCAGGGGTTATTCGAGATATCTTAATCGAAACCCTAGTAACGAGGCATTGGCTACCTTAAGAGAGTCATAGTTACTCGTCCCAATTGCTCACCCAGTCTGCCATTTTTTGTTACTGCGGCCAGTCTGCCAGAAGCGATATGTCACTAGTTGTGTATCATAAAAGAGTGATCCTTTCTCCTCCCAGGGGTTATTCGAGATATCTTAATCGAAACCCTAGTAACGAGGCATTGGCTACTTTAAGAGAGTCATAGTTGCTCGTCCCAATTCCTCACCCAGTCTGTCATTTTTTCTAACTGCGGCCAGTCTGCCAGAAGCGATATGTCACTAGTTGTGTATCATAAAAGAGTGATCGTTTCTCCTCCTAGGGGTTATTCGAGATATCTTAATCGAAACCCTAGTAACGAGGCATTGGCTACCTTAAGAGAGTCATAGTTACTCGTCCCAATTGCTCACCCAGTCTGCCATTTTTTCTTACTGCGGCCAGTCTGCCAGAAGCGATATGTCACTAGTTGTGTATCATAAAAGAGTGATCGTTACTCCTCCCAGGGGTTATTCGAGATATCTTAATCGAAACCCTAGTAACGAGGCATTGGCTACCTTAAGAGAGTCATAGTTACTCGTCCCAATTGCTCACCCAGTCTGCCATTTTTTGTTACTGCGGCCAGTCTGCCAGAAGCGATATGTCACTAGTTGTGTATCATAAAAGAGTGATCCTTTCTCCTCCCAGGGGTTATTCGAGATATCTTAATCGAAACCCTAGTAACGAGGCATTGGCTACTTTAAGAGAGTCATAGTTACTCGTCCCAATTGCTCACCCAGTCTGCCATTTTTTCTAACTGCGGCCAGTCTGCCAGAAGCGATATGTCACTAGTTGTGTATCATAAAAGAGTGATCGTTTCTCCTCCTAGGGGTTATTCGAGATATCTTAATCGAAACCCTAGTAACGAGGCATTGGCTACCTTAAGAGAGTCATAGTTACTCGTCCCAATTGCTCACCCAGTCTGCCATTTTTTCTTACTGTGGCAAGTCTGCCAGAAGCGATATGTCACTAGTTGTGTATCATAAAAGAGTGATCCTTTCTCCTCCCAGGGGTTATTCGAGATATCTTAATCGAAACCCTAGTAACGAGGCATTGGCTACCTTAAGAGAGTCATAGCTACGCGTCCCAATTGCTCACCCAGTCTGCCATTTTTTCTTACTGCGGCCAGTCTGCCAGAAGCTATATGTCACTAGTTGTGTATCTTATAAGAGTGATCGTTACTCCTCCCATGGGTTATTCGAGATATCTTAATCGAAACCCTAGTAACGAGGCATTGGCTACCTTAAGAGAGTCATAGTTACTCGTCCCAATTGCTCACCCAGTCTGCCATTTTTTCTTACTGCGGCCAGTCTGCCAGAAGCGATATGTCACTAGTTGTGTATCATAAAAGAGTGATCGTTACTCCTCCCAGGGGTTATTCGAGATATCTTAATCGAAACGCTAGTAACGAGGCATTGGCTACCTTAAGAGAGTCATAGTTACTCGTCCCAATTGCTCACCCAGTGTGCCATTTTTTCTTACTGCGGCCAGTCTGCCAGAAGCGATATGTCACTAGTTGTGTATCATAAAAGAGTGATCGTTACTCCTCCCAGGGGTTATTGGTAATATCTTAATCGAAACCCTAGTAACGAAGCATTGGCTACCTTAAGAGAGTCATAGTTACTCGTCCCAATTGCTCACCCAGTCTGCCATTTTTTCTTACTGCAGCCAGTCTGCCAGAAGCGATATGTCACTAGTTGTGTATCATAAAAGAGTGATCGTTACTCCTCCCAGGGGTTATTCGAGATATCTTAATCGAAACCCTAGTAACGAGGCATTGGCTACCTTAAGAGAGTCATAGTTACTCGTCCCAATTGCTCACCCAGTCTGCCACTTTTTCTTACTGCGGCCAGTCTGCCAGAAGCGATATGTCACTAGTTGTGTATCATAAAAGAGTGATCGTTACTCCTCCCAGGGGTTATTCGAGATATCTTAATCGAAACCCTAGTAACGAGGCATTGGCTACCTTAAGAGAGTCATAGTTACTCGTCCCAATTGCTCACCCAGTCTGCCATTTTTTCTTACTGCGGCCAGTCTGCCAGAAGCGATATGTCACTAGTTGTGTATCATAAAAGAGTGATCGTTACTCCTCCCAGGGGTTATTCGAGATATCTTAATCGAAACCCTAGTAACGAGGCATTGGCTACTTTAAGAGAGTCATAGTTACTCGTCCCAATTGCTCACCCAGTCTGCCATTTTTTCTAACTGCGGCCAGTCTGCCAGAAGCGATATGTCACTAGTTGTGTATCATAAAAGAGTGATCCTTTCTCCTCCCAGGGGTTATTCGAGATATCTTAATCGAAACCCTAGTAACGAGGCATTGGCTACCTTAAGAGAGTCATAGTTACTCGTCCCAATTGCTCACCCAGTCTGCCATTTTTTCTTACTGCGGCCAGTCTGCCAGAAGCGATATGTCACTAGTTGTGTATCATAATAGAGTGATCGTTACTCCTCCCAGGGGTTATTCGAGATATCTTAATCGAAACCCTAGTAACGAGGCATTGGCTACCTTAAGAGAGTCATAGTTACTCGTCCCAATTGCTCACCCAGTCTGCCATTTTTTCTTACTGCGGCCAGTCTGCCAGAAGCGATATGTCACTAGTTGTGTATCATAAAAGAGTGATCCTTTCTCCTCCCAGGGGTTATTCGAGATATCTTAATCGAAACCCTAGTAACGAGGCATTGGCTACCTTAAGAGAGTCATAGTTACTCGTCCCAATTGCTCACCCAGTCTGCCATTTTTTCTAACTGCGGCCAGTCTGCCAGAAGCGATATGTCACTAGTTGTGTATCATAAAAGAGTGATCGTTTCTCCTCCTAGGGGTTATTCGAGATAACTTAATCGAAACCCTAGTAACGAGGAATTGGCTACCTTAAGAGAGTCATAGTTACTCGTCCCAATTGCTCACCCAGTCTGCCATTTTTTCTTACTGCGGCCAGTCTGCCAGAAGCGATATGTCACTAGTTGTGTATCATAAAAGAGTGATCGTTACTCCTCCCAGGGGTTATTCGAGATATCTTAATCGAAACCCTAGTAACGAGGCATTGGCTACCTTAAGAGAGTCATAGTTACTCGTCCCAATTGCTCACCCAGTCTGCCATTTTTTCTTACTGCGGCCAGTCTGCCAGAAGCGATATGTCACTAGTTGTGTATCATAAAAGAGTGATCGTTACTCCTCCCAGGGGTTATTCGAGATATCTTAATCGAAACCCTAGTAACGAGGCATTGGCTACCTTAAGAGAGTCATAGTTACTCGTCCCAATTGCTCACCCATTCTGCCATTTTTTCTTACTGCGGCCAGTCTGCCAGAAGCGATATGTCACTAGTTGTGTATCATAAAAGAGTGATCGTTACTCCTCCCAGGGGTTATTCGAGATATCTTAATCAAAACCCTAGTAACAAGGCATTGGCTACCTTAAGAGAGTCATAGTTACTCGTCCCAATTGCTCACCCAGTCTGCCATTTTTTCTTACTGCGGCCAGTCTGCCAGAAGCGATATGTCACTAGTTGTGTATCATAAAAGAGTGATCGTTTCTCCTCCCAGGGGTTATTCGAGATATCTTAATCGAAACCCTAGTAACGAGGCATTGGCTACCTTAAGAGAGTCATAGTTACTCGTCCCAATTACTCACCCAGTCTGCCATTTTTTCTTACTGCGGCCAGTCTGCCAGAAGCGATATGTCACTAGTTGTGTATCATAAAAGAGTGATCGTTTCTCCTCCTAGGGGTTATTCGAGATATCTTAATCGAAACCCTAGTAACGAGGCATTGGCTACCTTAAGAGAGTCATAGTTACTCGTCCCAATTGCTCACCCAGTCTGCCATTTTTTCTTACTGCGGCCAGTCTGCCAGAAGCGATATGTCACTAGTTGTGTATCATAAAAGAGTGATCGTTACTCCTCTTAGGGGTTATTCGAGATATCTTAATCGAAACCCTAGTAACGAGGCATTGGCTACCTTAAGAGAGTCATAGTTACTCGTCCCAATTGCTCACCCAGTCTGCCATTTTTTCTAACTGCGGCCAGTCTGCCAGAAGCGATATGTCACTAGTTGTGTATCATAAAAGAGTGATCGTTTCTCCTCCTAGGGGTTATTAGAGATAACTTAATCGAAACCCTAGTAACGAGGAATTGGCTACCTTAAGAGAGTCATAGTTACTCGTCCCAATTGCTCACCCAGTCCAACATTTTTTCTTACTGCGGCCAGTCTGCCAGAAGCGATATGTCACTAGTTGTGTATCATAAAAGAGTGATCGTTACTCCTCCCAGGGGTTATTCGAGATATCTTAATCGAAACCCTAGTAACGAGGCATTGGCTACCTTAAGAGAGTCATAGTTACTCGTCCCAATTGCTCACCCAGTCTGCCATTTTTTCTTACTGCGGCCAGTCTGCCAGAAGCGATATGTCACTAGTTGTGTATCATAAAAGAGTGATCGTTACTCCTCCCAGGGGTTATTCGAGATATCTTAATCGAAACCCTAGTAACGAGGCATTGGCTACCTTAAGAGAGTCATAGTTACTCGTCCCAATTGCTCACCCATTCTGCCATTTTTTCTTACTGCGGCCAGTCTGCCAGAAGCGATATGTCACTAGTTGTGTATCATAAAAGAGTGATCGTTACTCCTCCCAGGGGTTATTCGAGATATCTTAATCAAAACCCTAGTAACAAGGCATTGGCTACCTTAAGAGAGTCATAGTTACTCGTCCCAATTGCTCACCCAGTCTGCCATTTTTTCTTACTGCGGCCAGTCTGCCAGAAGCGATATGTCACTAGTTGTGTATCATAAAAGAGTGATTGTTACTCCTCGCAGGGGTTATTCGAGATATCTTAATCGAAACCTTAGTAACGAGGCATTGGCTACCTGAAGAGAGTCATAGTTACTCGTCCCAATTGCTCACCAAGTCTGACATTTATTCTTACAGCGGCCAGTCTGCCAGAAGCGATATGTCACTAGTTGTGTATCATAAAAGAGTGATCCTTTCTCTCCCAGGGGTTATTCGAGATATCTTAATCGAAACCCTAGTAACGAGGCATTGGCTACTTTAAGAGAGTCATAGTTGCTCGTCCCAATTCCTCACCCAGTCTGTCATTTTTTCTAACTGCGGCCAGTCTGCCAGAAGCGATATGTCACTAGTTGTGTATCATAAAAGAGTGATCGTTTCTCCTCCTAGGGGTTATTCGAGATATCTTAATCGAAACCCTAGTAACGAGGCATTGGCTACCTTAAGAGAGTCATAGTTACTCGTCCCAATTGCTCACCCAGTCTGCCATTTTTTCTTACTGTGGCAAGTCTGCCTGTAGCGATATGTCACTAGTTGTGTATCATAAAAGAGTGATCCTTTCTCCTCCCAGGGGTTCTTCGAGATATCTTAATCGAAACCCTAGTAACGAGGCATTGGCTACCTTAAGAGAGTCATAGCTACGCATCCCAATTGCTCACCCAGCCTGCCATTTTTTCTTACTGCGGACAGTCTGCCAGAAGCTATATGTCACTAGTTGTGTATCATAAAAGAGTGATCGTTACTCCTCCCAGGGGTTATTCGAGATATCTTAATCGAAACCCTAGTAACGAGGCATTGGCTACCTTAAGAGAGTCATAGTTACTCGTCCCAATTGCTCACCCAGTCTGCCATTTTTTCTTACTGCGGCCAGTCTGCCAGAAGCGATATGTCACTAGTTGTGTATCATAAAAGAGTGATCGTTACTCCTCCCAGGGGTTACTCCAGATATCTTAATCGAAACCCTAGTAACGAGGCATTGGCTACCTTAAGAGAGTCATAGTTACTCGTCCCAATTGCTCACCCAGTCTGCCATTTTTTCTTACTGCGGCCAGTCTGCCAGAAGCGATATGTCACTAGTTGTGTATCATAAAAGAGTGATCGTTACTCCTCCCAGGGGTTATTCGAGATATCTTAATCGAAACCCTAGTAACGAGGCATTGGCTACCTTAAGAGAGTCATAGTTACTCGTCCCAATTGCTCACCCAGTCTGCCATTTTTTCTTACTGCGGCCAGTCTGCCAGAAGCGATATGTCACTAGTTGTGTATCATAAAAAGAGTGATCGTTACTCCTCCCAATGGTTATTCGAGATATCTTAATCGAAACCCTAGTAACGAGGCATTGGCTACCTTAAGAGAGTCATACTTACTCGTCCCAATTGCTCACCGAGTCTGACATTTATTCTTACAGCGGCCATTCTGCCAGAAGCGATATGTCACTAGTTGTGTATCATAAAAGAGTGATCCTTTCTCTCCCAGGGGTTATTCGAGATATCTTAATCGAAACCCTAGTAACGAGGCATTGGCTACCTTAAGAGAGTCATAGTTACTCGTCCCAATTGCTCACCCAGTCTGCCATTTTTTCTTACTGCGGCCAGTCTGCCAGAAGCGATATGTCACTAGTTGTGTATCATAAAAGAGTGATCGTTACTCCTCCCAGGGGTTATTCGAGATATCTTAATCGAAACCCTAGTAACGAGGCATTGGCTACCTTAAGAGAGTCATAGTTACTCGTCCCAATTGCTCACCCAGTCTGCCATTTTTTGTTACTGCGGCCAATCTGCCAGAAGCGATATGTCACTAGTTGTGTATCATAAAAGAGTGATCCTTTCTCCTCCCAGGGGTTATTCGAGATATCTTAATCGAAACCCTAGTAACGAGGCATTGGCTACTTTAAGAGAGTCATAGTTACTCGTCCCAATTGCTCACCCAGTCTGCCATTTTTTCTAACTGCGGCCAGTCTGCCAGAAGCGATATGTCACTAGTTGTGTATCATAAAAGAGTGATCGTTTCTCCTCCTAGGGGTTATTCGAGATATCTTAATCGAAACCCTAGTAACGAGGCATTGGCTACCTTAAGAGAGTCATAGTTACTCGTCCCAATTGCTCACCCAGTCCAAAATTTTTTCTTACCGCAGCCAGTCTGCCAGAAGCGATATGTCACTAGTTGTGTATCATAAAAGAGTCATCGTTACTCCTCCCAGGGGTTATTCGAGATATCTTAATCGAAACCCTAGTAACGAGGCATTGGCTACCTTAAGAGAGTCATAGTTACTCGTCCCAATTGCTCACCCAGTCTGCCATTTTTTCTTACTGCGGCCAGTCTGCCAGAAGCGATATGTCACTAGTTGTGTATCATAAAAGAGTGATCGTTACTCCTCCCAGGGGTTATTCGAGATATCTTAATCGAAACCCTAGTAACGAGGCATTGGCTACCTTAAGAGAGTCATAGTTACTCGTCCCAATTGCTCACCCAGTCTGCCATTTTTTCTTACTGCGGCCAGTCTGAGAGAAGCGATATGTCACTAGTTGTGTATCATAAAAGAGTGATCGTTACTCCTCCCAGGGGTTATCCGAGATATCTTAATCGAAACCCTAGTAACGAGGCATTGGTTACCTTAAGAGAGTCATAGTTACTCGTCCCAATTGCTCACCCAGTCTGCCATTTTTTCTTACTGCGGCCAGTCTGCCAGAAGCGATATGTCACTAGTTGTGTATCATAAAAGAGTGATCGTTACTCCTCCCAGGGGTTATTCGAGATATCTTAATCGAAACCCTAGTAACGAGGCATTGGCTACCTTAAGAGAGTCATAGTTACTCGTCCCAATTGCTCACCCAGTCTGCCATTTTTTCTTACTGCGGCCAGTCTGCCAGAAGCGATATGTCACTAGTTGTGTATCATAAAAGAGTGATCGTTACTCCTCCCAGGGGTTATTCGAGATATCTTAATCGAAACCCTAGTAGCGAGGCATTGGCTACCTTAAGAGAGTCATAGTTACTCGTCCCAATTGCTCACCCAGTCTGCCATTTTTTCTTACTGCGGCCAGTCTGCCAGAAGCGATATGTCACTAGTTGTGTATCATAAAAGAGTGATCGTTACTCCTCCCAGGGGTTATTCGAGATATCTTAATCGAAACCCTAGTAACGAGGCATTGGCTACTTTAAGAGTGTCATAGTTACTCGTCCCAATTGCTCACCCAGTCTGCCATTTTTTCTAACTGCGGCCAGTCTGCCAGAAGCGATATGTCACTAGTTGTGTATCATAAAAGAGTGATCCTTTCTCTTCCCAGGGGTTATTCGAGATATCTTAATCGAAACCCTAGTAACGAGGCATTGGCTACCTTAAGAGAGTCATAGTTACTCGTCCCAATTGCTCACCCAGTCTGCCATTTTTTCTTACTGCGGCCAGTCTGCCAGAAGCGATATGTCACTAATTGTGTATCATAATAGAGTGATCGTTACTCCTCCCAGGGGTTATTCGAGATATCTTAATCGAAACCCTAGTAACGAGGCATTGGCTACCTTAAGAGTGTCATAGTTACTCGTCCCAATTGCTCACCCAGTCTGCCATTTTTTCTAACTGCGGCCAGTCTGCCAGAAGCGATAAGTCACTAGTTGTGTATCATAAGAGAGTGATCGTTTCTCCTCCTAGGGGTTATTCGAGATAACTTAATCGAAACCCTAGTAACGAGGAATTGGCTACCTTAAGAGAGTCATAGTTACTCGTCCCAATTGCTCACCCAGTCTGCCATTTTTTCTTACTGCGGCCAGTCTGCCAGAAGCGATATGTCACTAGTTGTGTATCATAAAAGAGTGATCGTTACTCCTCCCAGGGGTTATTCGAGATATCTTAATCGAAACCCTAGTAACGAGGCATTGGCTACCTTAAGAGAGTCATAGTTACTCGTCCCATTTGCTCACCCAGTCTGCCATTTTTTCTTACTGCGGCCAGTCTGCCAGAAGCGATATGTCACTAGTTGTGTATCATAAAAGAGTGATCGTTACTCCTCCCAGGGGTTATTCGAGATAGCTTAATCGAAACCCTAGTAACGAGGCATTGGCTACCTTAAGAGAGTCATAGTTACTCGTCCCAATTGTTCACCCATTCTGCCATTTTTTCTTACTGCGGCCAGTCTGCCAGAAGCGATATGTCACTAGTTGTGTATCATAAAAGAGTGATCGTTACTCCTCCCAGGGGTTATTCGAGATATCTTAATCGAAACCTTAGTAACGAGGCATTGGCTACCTGAAGAGAGTCATAGTTACTCGTCCCAATTGCTCACCGAGTCTGACATTTATTCTTACAGCGGCCAGTCTGCCAGAAGCGATATGTCACTAGTTGTGTATCATAAAAGAGTGATCCTTTCTCTCCCAGGGGTTATTCGAGATATCTTAATCGAAACCCTAGTAACGAGGCATTGGCTACCTTAAGAGAGTCATAGTTACTCGTCCCAATTGCTCACCCAGTCTGCCATTTTTTCTTACTGCGGCCAGTCTGCCAGAAGCGATATGTCACTAGTTGTGTATCATAAAAGAGTGATCGTTACTCCTCCCAGGGGTTATTCGAGATATCTTAATCGAAACCCTAGTAACGAGGCATTGGCTACCTTAAGAGAGTCATAGTTACTCGTCCCAATTGCTCACCCAGTCTGCCATTTTTTGTTACTGCGGCCAGTCTGCCAAAACGCGATATGTCACTAGTTGTGGATCATAAAAGAGTGATCCTTTCTCCTCCCAGGGGTTATTCGAGATATCTTAATCGAAACCCTAGTAACGAGGCATTGGCTACTTTAAGAGAGTCATAGTTGCTCGTCCCAATTCCTCACCCAGTCTGTCATTTTTTCTAACTGCGGCCAGTCTGCCAGAAGCGATATGTCACTAGTTGTGAATCATAAAAGAGTGATCGTTTCTCCTCCCAGGGGTTATTCGAGATATCTTAATCGAAACCCTAGTAACGAGGCATTGGCTACCTTAAGAGAGTCATAGTTACTCGTCCCAATTGCTCACCCAGTCTGCCATTTTTTCTTACTGTGGCAAGTCTGCCTGAAGCGATATGTCACTAGTTGTGTATCATAAAAGAGTGATCCTTTCTCCTCCCAGGGGTTCTTCGAGATATCTTAATCGAAACCCTAGTGACGAGGCATTGGCTACCTTAAGAGAGTCATAGCTACGCGTCCCAATTGCTCACCCAGCCTGCTATTTTTTCTTACTGCGGCCAGTCTGCCAGAAGCTATATGTCACTAGTTGTGTATCATAAAAGAGTGATCGTTACTCCTCCCAGGGGTTATTCGAGATATCTTAATCGAAACCCTAGTAACGAGGCATTGGCTACCTTAAGAGAGTCATAGTTACTCGTCCCAATTGCTCACCCAGTCTGCCATTTTTTCTTACTGCGGCCAGTCTGCCAGAAGCGATATGTCACTAGTTGTGTATCATAAAAGAGTGATCGTTACTCCTCCCAGGGGTTATTCGAGATATCTTAATCGAAACCCTAGTAACGAGGCATTGGCTACTTTAAGAGAGTCATATTTACTCGTCCCAATTGCTCACCCAGTCTGCCATTTTTTCTTACTGCGGCCAGTCTGCCAGAAGCGATATGTCACTAGTTGTGTATCATGAAAGAGTGATCGTTACTCCTCCCAGGGGTTATTCGAGATATCTTAATCGAAACCCTAGTAACGAGGCATTGGCTACCTTAAGAGAGTCATAGTTACTCGTCCCAATTGCTCACCCAGTCTGCCATTTTTTCTTACTGCGGCCAGTCTGCCAGAAGCGATATGTCACTAGTCGTGTATCATAAAAGAGTGATCGTTACTCCTCCCAGGGGTTATTCGAGATATCTTAATCGAAAACCTAGTAACGAGGCATTGGCTACCTTCAGAGAGTCATAGTTACTCGTCCCAATTGCTCACCCAGTCTGCCATTTTTTCTTACTGCGGCCAGTCTGCCAGAAGCGATATGTCACTAGTTGTGTATCATAAAAGAGTGATCCTTTCTCCTCCCAGGGGTTATTCGAGATATCTTAATCGAAACCCTAGTAACGAGGCATTTGCTACCTTAAGAGAGTCATAGCTACTCGTCAAAAATTGCTCACCAAGTCTGCCATTTTTTCTTACTGCGGCCAGTCTGCCAGAAGCGATATGTCACTAGTTGTGTATCATAAAAGAGTGATCGTTACTCCTCCCAGGGGTTATTCGAGATATCTTAATCGAAACCCTAGTAACGAGGCATTGGCTACCTTAAGAGAGTCATAGTTACTCGTCCCAATTGCTCACCCAGTCTGCCATTTTTTCTTACTGCGGCCAGTCTGCCAGAAGCGATATGTCACTAGATGTGTTTCATAAAAGAGTGATCGTTACTCCTCCCAGGGGTTATTCGAGATATCTTAATCGAAACCCTAGTAACGAGGCATTGGCTACCTTAAGAGAGTCATAGTTACTCGTCCCAATTGCTCACCCAGTCTGCCATTTTTTCTTACTGCGGCCAGTCTGCCAGAAGCGATATGTCACTAGTTGTGTATCATAAAAGAGTGATCGTTACTCCTCCCAGGGGTTATTCGAGATATCTTAATCGAAACCCTAGTAACGAGGCATTGGCTACCTTAAGAGAGTCATAGTTACTCGTCAGAATTGCTCTCCCAGTCTGCCATTTTTTCTTACTGCGGCCAGTCTGCCAGAAGCGATATGTCACTAGTTGTGTATCATAAAAGAGTGATCGTTACTCCTCCCAGGGGTTATTCGAGATATCTTTATCGAAACCCTAGTAACGAGGCATTGGCTACCTTAAGAGAGTCATATTTACTCGTCCCAATTGCTCACCCAGTCCACCATTTTTTCTTACTGCAGCCAGTCTGCCAGAAGCGATATGTCACTAGTTGTGTATCATAAAAGAGTGATCGTTTCTCCTCCTAGGGGTTATTCGAGATATCTTAATCGAAACCCTAGTAACGAGGCATTGGCTACCTTAAGAGAGTCATAGTTACTCGTCCGAATTGCTCAAACAGTCTGCCATTTTTTCTTACTGTGGCAAGTCTGCCAGAAGCGATATGTCACTAGTTGTGTATCATAAAAGAGTGATCCTTTCTCCTCCCAGGGGTTATTCGAGATATCTTAATCGAAACCCTAGTAACGAGGCATTGGCTACCTTAAGAGAGTCATAGCTACGCGTCCCAATTGCTCACCCAGTCTGCCATTTTTTCTTACTGCGGCCAGTCTGCCAGAAGCTATATGTCACTAGTTGTGTATCATAAAAGAGTGATCGTTACTCCTCCCAGGGGTTATTCGAGATATCTTAATCGAAACCCTAGTAACGAGGCATTGGCTACCTTATGAGAGTCATAGTAACTCGTCCCAATTGCTCACCCAGTCTGCCATTTTTTCTTACTGCGGCCAGTCTGCCAGAAGCGATATGTCACTAGTTGTGTATCATAAAAGAGTGATCGTTACTCCTCCCAGGGGTTATGCGAGATATCTTAATCGAAACCCTACTAACGAGGCATTGGCTACTTTAAGAGAGTCATAGTTACTCGTCCCAATTGCTAACCCAGTCTGCCATTTTTTCTAACTGCGGCCAGTCTGCCAGAAGCGATATGTCACTAGTTTTGTATCATAAAAGAGTGATCGTTTCTCCTCCTAGGGGTTATTCGAGATATCTTAATCGAAACTCTAGTAACGAGGCATTGGCTACCTTAAGAGAGTCATAGTTACTCGTCCCAATTGCTCACCCAGTCTGCCATTTTTTCTTACTGCGGCCCGTCTGCCAGAAGCGATATGTCACTAGTTGTGTTTCATAAAAGAGTGATCGTTACTCCTCCCAGGGGTTATTCGAGATATCTTAATCGAAACCCTAGTAACGAGGCATTGGCTACCTTAAGAGAGTCATAGTTACTCGTCCCAATTGCTCACCCAGTCTGCTATTTTTTCTTACTGCGGCCAGTCTGCCAGAAGCGATATGTCACTAGTTGTGTATCATAAAAGAGTGATCGTTACTCCTCCCAGGGTTATTCGAGATATCTTAATCGAAACCCTAGTAACGAGGCATTGGCTACCTTAAGAGAGTCATAGTTACTCGTCAGAATTGCTCACCCAGTCTGCCATTTTTTCTTACTGCGGCCAGTCTGCCAGAAGCGATATGTCACTAGTTGTGTATCATAAAAGAGTGATCGTTACTCCCCCCAGGGGTTATTCGAGATATCTTTATCGAAACCCTAGTAACGAGGCATTGGCTACCTTAAGAGAGTCATATTTACTCGTCCCAATTGCTCACCCAGTCTGCCATTTTTTCTTACTGCGGCCAGTCTGCCAGAAGCGATATGTCACTAGTTGTGTATCATAAAAGAGTGATCGTTACTCCTCCCAGGGGTTATTCGAGATATCTTAATCGAAACCCTAGTAACGAGGCATTGGCTACCTTAAGAGAGTCATAGTTACTCGTCCCAATTGCTCACCGAGTCTGACATTTTTTCTTACAGCGGCCAGTCTGCCAGAAGCGATATGTCACTAGTTGTGTATCATAAAAGAGTGATCGTTTCTCCTCCCAGGGGTTATTCGAGATATCTTAATCGAAACCCTAGTAACGAGGCATTGGCTACCTTAAGAGAGTCATAGTTACTCGTCCCAATTACTCACCCAGTCTGCCATTTTTTCTTACTGCGGCCAGTCTGCCAGAAGCGATATGTCACTAGTTGTGTATCATAAAAGAGTGATCGTTTCTCCTCCTAGGGGTTATTCGAGATATCTTAATCGAAACCCTAGTAACGAGGCATTGGCTACCTTAAGAGAGTCATAGTTACTCGTCCCAATTGCTCACCCAGTCTGCCATTTTTTCTTACTGTGGCAAGTCTGCCAGAAGCGATATGTCACTAGTTGTGTATCATAAAAGAGTGATCCTTTCACCTCCCAGGGGTTATTCGAGATATCTTAATCGAAACCCTAGTAACGAGGCATTGGCTACCTTAAGAGAGTCATAGCTACGCGTCCCAATTGCTCACCCAGTCTGCCATTTTTTCTTACTGCGGCCAGTCTGCCAGAAGCTATATGTCACTAGTTGTGTATCATAAAAGAGTGATCGTTACTCCTCCCAGGGGTTATTGGAGATATCTTAATCGAAACCCTAGTAACGAGGCATTGGCTACCTTAAGAGAGTCATAGTTACTCGTCCCAATTGCTCAACCAGTCTGCCATTTTTTCTTACTGCGGCCAGTCTGCCAGAAGCGATATGTCACTAGTTGTGTATCATGAAAGAGTGATCGTTACTCCTCCCAGGGGTTATTCGAGATATCTTAATCGAAACCCTAGTAACGAGGCATTGGCTACCTTAAGAGAGTCATAGTTACTCGTCCCAATTGCTCACCCAGTCTGCCATTTTTTCTTACTGCGGCCAGTCTGCCAGAAGCGATATGTCACTAGTCGTGTATCATAAAAGAGTGATCGTTACTCCTCCCAGGGGTTATTCGAGATATCTTAATCGAAACCCTAGTAACGATGCATTGGCTACCTTCAGAGAGTCATAGTTACTCGTCCCAATTGCTCACCCAGTCTGCCATTTTTTCTTACTGCGGCCAGTCTGCCAGAAGCGATATGTCACTAGTTGTGTATCATAAAAGAGTGATCCTTTCTCCTCCCAGGGGTTATTCGAGATATCTTAATCGAAACCCTAGTAACGAGGCATTTGCTACCTTAAGAGAGTCATAGCTACTCGTCCCAATTGCTCACCAAGTCTGCCATTTTTTCTTACTGCGGCCAGTCTGCCAGAAGCGATATGTCACTAGTTGTGTATCATAAAAGAGTGATCGTTACTCCTCCCAGGGGTTATTCGAGATATCTTAATCGAAACCCTAGTAACGAGGCATTGGCTACCTTAAGAGAGTCATAGTTACTCGTCCCAATTGCTCACCCAGTCTGCCATTTTTTCTTACTGCGGCCAGTCTGCCAGAAGCGATATGTCACTAGTTGTGTTTCATAAAAGAGTGATCGTTACTCCTCCCAGGGGTTATTCGAGATATCTTAATCGAAACCCTAGTAACGAGGCATTGGCTACCTTAAGAGAGTCATAGTTACTCGTCCCAATTGCTCACCCAGTCTGCCATTTTTTCTTACTGCGGCCAGCCTGCCAGAAGCGATATGTCACTAGTTGTGTATCATAAAAGAGTGATCGTTACTCCTCCCAGGGGTTATTCGAGATATCTTAATCGAAACCCTAGTAACGAGGCATTGGCTACCTTAAGAGAGTCATAGTTACTCGTCAGAATTGCTCTCCCAGTCTGCCATTTTTTCTTACTGCGGCCAGTCTGCCAGAAGCGATATGTCACTAGTTGTGTATCATAAAAGAGTGATCGTTACTCCTCCCAGGGGTTATTCGAGATATCTTTATCGAAACCCTAGTAACGAGGCATTGGCTACCTTAAGAGAGTCATATTTACTCGTCCCAATTGCTCACCCAGTCTGCCATTTTTTCTTACTGCAGCCAGTCTGCCAGAAGCGATATGTCACTAGTTGTGTATCATAAAAGAGTGATCGTTTCTCCTCCTAGGGGTTATTCGAGATATCTTAATCGAAACCCTAGTAACGAGGCATTGGCTACCTTAAGAGAGTCATAGTTACTCGTCCGAATTGCTCAAACAGTCTGCCATTTTTTCTTACTGTGGCAAGTCTGCCAGAAGCGATATGTCACTAGTTGTGTATCATAAAAGAGTGATCCTTCCTCCTCCCAGGGGTTATTCGAGATATCTTAATCGAAACCCTAGTAACGAGGCATTGGCTACCTTAAGAGAGTCATAGCTACGCGTCCCAATTGCTCACCCAGTCTGCCATTTTTTCTTACTGCGGCCAGTCTGCCAGAAGCTATATGTCACTAGTTGTGTATCATAAAAGAGTGATCGTTACTCCTCCCAGGGGTTATTCGAGATATCTTAATCGAAACCCTAGTAACGAGGCATTGGCTACCTTAAGAGAGTCATAGTAACTCGTCCCAATTGCTCACCCAGTCTGCCATTTTTTCTTACTGCGGCCAGTCTGCCAGAAGCGATATGTCACTAGTTGTGTATCATAAAAGAGTGATCGTTACTCCTCCCAGGGGTTATGCGAGATATCTTAATCGAAACCCTACTAACGAGGCATTGGCTACTTTAAGAGAGTCATAGTTACTCGTCCCAATTGCTAACCCAGTCTGCCATTTTTTCTAACTGCGGCCAGTCTGCCAGAAGCGATATGTCACTAGTTGTGTATCATAAAAGAGTGATCGTTTCTCCTCCTAGGGGTTATTCGAGATATCTTAATCGAAACTCTAGTAACGAGGCATTGGCTACCTTAAGAGAGTCATAGTTACTCGTCCCAATTGCTCACCCAGTCTGCCATTTTTTCTTACTGCGGCCCGTCTGCCAGAAGCGATATGTCACTAGTTGTGTTTCATAAAAGAGTGATCGTTACTCCTCCCAGGGGTTATTCGAGATATCTTAATCGAAACCCTAGTAACGAGGCATTGGCTACCTTAAGAGAGTCATAGTTACTCGTCCCAATTGCTCACCCAGTCTGCTATTTTTTCTTACTGCGGCCAGTCTGCCAGAAGCGATATGTCACTAGTTGTGTATCATAAAAGAGTGATCGTTACTCCTCCCAGGGTTATTCGAGATATCTTAATCGAAACCCTAGTAACGAGGCATTGGCTACCTTAAGAGAGTCATAGTTACTCGTCAGAATTGCTCACCCAGTCTGCCATTTTTTCTTACTGCGGCCAATCTGCCAGAAGCGATATGTCACTAGTTGTGTATCATAAAAGAGTGATCGTTACTCCTCCCAGGGGTTATTCGAGATATCTTTATCGAAACCCTAGTAACGAGGCATTGGCTACCTTAAGAGAGTCATATTTACTCGTCCCAATTGCTCACCCAGTCTGCCATTTTTTCTTACTGCGGCCAGTCTGCCAGAAGCGATATGTCACTAGTTGTGTATCATAAAAGAGTGATCGTTACTCCTCCCAGGGGTTATTCGAGATATCTTAATCGAAACCCTAGTAACGAGGCATTGGCTACCTTAAGAGAGTCATAGTTACTCGTCCCAATTGCTCACCGAGTCTGACATTTTTTCTTACAGCGGCCAGTCTGCCAGAAGCGATATGTCACTAGTTGTGTATCATAAAAGAGTGATCGTATCTCCTCCCAGGGGTTATTCGAGATATCTTAATCGAAACCCTAGTAACGAGGCATTGGCTACCTTAAGAGAGTCATAGTTACTCGTCCCAATTACTCACCCAGTCTGCCATTTTTTCTTACTGCGGCCAGTCTGCCAGAAGCGATATGTCACTAGTTGTGTATCATAAAAGAGTGATCGTTTCTCCTCCTAGGGGTTATTCGAGATATCTTAATCGAAACCCTAGTAACGAGGCATTGGCTACCTTAAGAGAGTCATAGTTACTCGTCCCAATTGCTCACCCAGTCTGCCATTTTTTCTTACTGTGGCAAGTCTGCCAGAAGCGATATGTCACTAGTTGTGTATCATAAAAGAGTGATCCTTTCACCTCCCAGGGGTTATTCGAGATATCTTAATCGAAACCCTAGTAACGAGGCATTGGCTACCTTAAGAGAGTCATAGCTACGCGTCCCAATTGCTCACCCAGTCTGCCATTTTTTCTTACTGCGGCCAGTCTGCCAGAAGCTATATGTCACTAGTTGTGTATCATAAAAGAGTGATCGTTACTCCTCCCAGGGGTTATTGGAGATATCTTAATCGAAACCCTAGTAACGAGGCATTGGCTACCTTAAGAGAGTCATAGTTACTCGTCCCAATTGCTCAACCAGACTGCCATTTTTTCTTACTGCGGCCAGTCTGCCAGAAGCGATATGTCACTAGTTGTGTATCATAAAAAAGTGATCGTTACTCCTCCCAGGGGTTATTCGAGATATCTTAATCGAAACCCTAGTAACGAGGCATTGGCTACCTTAAGAGAGTCATAGTTACTCGTCCCAATTGCTCACCGAGACTGACATTTATTCTTACTGCGGCCAGTCTGCCAGAAGCGATATGTCACTAGTTGTGTATCATAAAAGAGTGATCGTTACTCCTCCCAGGGGTTATTCGAGATATCTTAATCGAAACCCTAGTAACGAGGCATTGGCTACCTTAAGAGAGTCATAGTTACTCGTCCCAATTGCTCACCCAGTCTGCCATTTTTTCTTACTGCGGCCAGTCTGCCAGAAGCGATATGTCACTAGTTGTGTATCATAAAAGAGTGATCCTTTCTCCTCCCAGGGGTTATTCGAGATATCTTAATCGAAACCCTAGTAACGAGGCATTTGCTACCTTAAGAGAGTCATAGCTACTCGTCCCAATTGCTCACCAAGTCTGCCATTTTTTCTTACTGCGGCCAGTCTGCCAGAAGCGATATGTCACTAGTTGTGTATCATAAAAGAGTGATCGTTACTCCTCCCAGGGGTTATTCGAGATATCTTAATTGAAACCCTAGTAACGAGGCATTGGCTACCTTAAGAGAGTCATAGTTACTCGTCCCAATTGCTCACCCAGTCTGCCATTTTTTCTTACTGCGGCCAGTCTGCCAGAAGCGATATGTCACTAGTTGTGTTTCATAAAAGAGTGATCGTTACTCCTCCCAGGGGTTATTCGAGATATCTTAATCGAAACCCTAGTAACGAGGCATTGGCTACCTTAAGAGAGTCATAGTTACTCGTCCCAATTGCTCACCCAGTCTGCTATTTTTTCTTACTGCGGCCAGTCTGCCAGAAGCGATATGTCACTAGTTGTGTATCATAAAAGAGTGATCGTTACTCCTCCCAGGGGTTATTCGAGATATCTTAATCGAAACCCTAGTAACGAGGCATTGGCTACCTTAAGAGAGTCATAGTTACTCGTCAGAATTGCTCTCCCAGTCTGCCATTTTTTCTTACTGTGGCCAGTCTGCCAGAAGCGATATGTCACTAGTTGTGTATCATAAAAGAGTGATCGTTACTCCTCCCAGGGGTTATTCGAGATATCTTTATCGAAACCCTAGTAACGAGGCATTGGCTACCTTAAGAGAGTCATATTTACTCGTCCCAATTGCTCACCCAGTCTGCCATTTTTTCTTACTGCAGCCAGTCTGCCAGAAGCGATATGTCACTAGTTGTGTATCATAAAAGAGTGATCGTTTCTCCTCCTAGGGGTTATTCGAGATATCTTAATCGAAACCCTAGTAACGAGGCATTGGCTACCTTAAGAGAGTCATAGTTACTCGTCCGAATTGCTCAAACAGTCTGCCATTTTTTCTTACTGTGGCAAGTCTGCCAGAACCGATATGTCACTAGTTGTGTATCATAAAAGAGTGATCCTTTCTCCTTCCAGGGGTTATTCAAGATATCTTAATCGAAACCCTAGTAACGAGGCATTGGCTACCTTAAGAGAGTCATAGCTACGCGTCCCAATTGCTCACCCAGTCTGCCATTTTTTCTTACTGCGGCCAGTCTGCCAGAAGCTATATGTCACTAGTTGTGTATCATAAAAGAGTGATCGTTACTCCTCCCAGGGGTTATTCGAGATATCTTAATCGAAACCCTAGTAACGAGGCATTGGCTACCTTAAGAGAGTCATAGTAACTCGTCCCAATTGCTCACCCAGTCTGCCATTTTTTCTTACTGCGGCCAGTCTGCCAGAAGCGATATGTCACTAGTTGTGTATCATAAAAGAGTGATCGTTACTCCTCCCAGGGGTTATTCGAGATATCCTAATCGAAACACTAGTAACGAGGCATTGGCTACCTTAAGAGAGTCATAGTTACTCGTCCCAATTGCTCACCCAGTCTGCAATTGTTTCTTACTGCGGCCAGTCTGCCAGAAGCGATATGTCACTAGTTGTGTATCATAAAAGAGTGATCCTTTCTCCTCCCAGGGGTTATGCAAGATATCTTAATCGAAACCCTACTAACGAGGCATTGGCTACTTTAAGAGAGTCATAGTTACTCGTCCCAATTGCTAACCCAGTCTGCCATTTTTTCTAACTGCGGCCAGTCTGCCAGAAGCGATATGTCACTAGTTGTGTATCATAAAAGAGTGATCATTTCTCCTCCTAGGGGTTATTCGAGATATCTTAATCGAAACCCTAGTAACGAGGCATTGGCTACCTTAAGAGAGTCATAGTTACTCGTCCCAATTGCTCACCCAGTCTGCCATTTTTTCTTACTGCGGCCCATCTGCCAGAAGCGATATGTCACTAGTTGTGTTTCATAAAAGAGTGATCGTTACTCCTCCCAGGGGTTATTCGAGATATCTTAATCGAAACCCTAGTAACGAGGCATTGGCTACCTTAAGAGAGTCATAGTTACTCGTCCCAATTGCTCACCCAGTCTGCTATTTTTTCTTACTGCGGCCAGTCTGCCAGAAGCGATATGTCACTAGTTGTGTATCATAAAAGAGTGATCGTTACTCCTCCCAGGGTTATTCGAGATATCTTAATCGAAACCCTAGTAACGAGGCATTGGCTACCTTAAGAGAGTCATAGTTACTCGTCAGAATTGCTCACCCAGTCTGCCATTTTTTCTTACTGCGGCCAGTCTGCCAGAAGTGATATGTCACTAGTTGTGTATCATAAAAGAGTGATCGTTACTCCTCCCAGGGGTTATTCGAGATATCTTTATCGAAACCCTAGTAACGAGGCATTGGCTACCTTAAGAGAGTCATATTTACTCGTCCCAATTGCTCACCCAGTCTGCCATTTTTTCTTACTGCGGCCAGTCTGCCAGAAGCGATATGTCACTAGTTGTGTATCATAAAAGAGTGATCGTTACTCCTCCCAGGGGTTATTCGAGATATCTTAATCGAAACCCTAGTAACGAGGCATTGGCTACCTTAAGAGAGTCATAGTTACTCGTCCCAATTGCTCACCGAGTCTGACATTTTTTCTTACAGCGGCCAGTCTGCCAGAAGCGATATGTCACTAGTTGTGTATCATAAAAGAGTGATCGTTTCTCCTCCCAGGGGTTATTCGAGATATCTTAATCGAAACCCTAGTAACGAGGCATTGGCTACCTTAAGAGAGTCATAGTTACTCGTCCCAATTACTCACCCAGTCTGCCATTTTTTCTTACTGCGGCCAGTCTGCCAGAAGCGATATGTCACTAGTTGTGTATCATAAAAGAGTGATCGTTTCTCCTCCTAGGGGTTATTCGAGATATCTTAATCGAAACCCTAGTAACGAGGCATTGGCTACCTTAAGAGAGTCATAGTTACTCGTCCCAATTGCTCACCCAGTCTGCCATTTTTTCTTACTGTGGCAAGTCTGCCAGAAGCGATATGTCACTAGTTGTGTATCATAAAAGAGTGACCTTTCACCTCCCAGGGGTTATTCGAGATATCTTAATCGAAACCCTAGTAACGAGGCATTGGCTACCTTAAGAGAGTCATAGCTACGCGTCCCAATTGCTCACCCAGTCTGCCATTTTTTCTTACTGCGGCCAGTCTGCCAGAAGCTATATGTCACTAGTTGTGTATCATAAAAGAGTGATCGTTACTCCTCCCAGGGGTTATTCGAGATATCTTAATCGAAACCCTAGTAACGAGGCATTGGCTACCTTAAGAGAGTCATAGTTACTCGTCCCAATTGCTCAACCAGTCTGCCATTTTTTCTTACTGCGGCCAGTCTGCCAGAAGCGATATGTCACTAGTTGTGTATCATAAAAAAGTGATCGTTACTCCTCCCAGGGGTTATTCGAGATATCTTAATCGAAACCCTAGTAACGAGGCATTGGCTACCTTAAGAGAGTCATAGTTACTCGTCCCAATTGCTCACCGAGACTGACATTTATTCTTACTGCGGCCAGTCTGCCAGAAGCGATATGTCACTAGTTGTGTATCATAAAAGAGTGATCGTTACTCCTCCCAGGGGTTATTCGAGATATCTTAATCGAAACCCTAGTAACGAGGCATTGGCTACCTTAAGAGAGTCATAGTTACTCGTCCCAATTGCTCACCCAGTCTGCCATTTTTTCTTACTGTGGCAAGTCTGCCAGAAGCGATATGTCACTAGTTGTGTATCATAAAAGAGTGATCCTTTCTCCTCCCAGGGGTTATTCGAGATATCTTAATCGAAACCCTAGTAACGAGGCATTGGCTACCTTAAGAGAGTCATAGCTACGCGTCCCAATTGCTCACCCAGTCTGCCATTTTTTCTTACTGCGGCCAGTCTGCCAGAAGCTACATGTCACTAGTTGTGTATCATAAAAGAGTGATCGTTACTCCTCCCAGGGGTTATTCGAGATATCTTAATCGAAACCCTAGTAACGAGGCATTGGCTACCTTAAGAGAGTCATAGTTACTCGTCCCAATTGCTCACCCAGTCTGCCATTTTTTCTTACTGCGGCCAGTCTGCCAGAAGCGATATGTCACTAATTGTGTATCATAAAAGAGTGATCGCTACTCCTCCCAGGGGTTATTCGAGATATCTTAATCGAAACCCTAGTAACGAGGCATTGGCTACCTTAAGAGAGTCATAGTTACTCGTCCCAATTGCTCACCCAGTCTGCCATTTTTTCTTACTGCGGCCAGTCTGCCAGAAGCGATATGTCACTAGTTGTGTATCATAAAAGAGTGATCCTTTCTCCTCCCAGGGGTTATTCGAGATATCTTAATCGAAACCCTAGTAACGAGGCATTTGCTACCTTAAGAGAGTCATAGCTACTCGTCCCAATTGCTCACCAAGTCTGCCATTTTTTCTTACTGCGGCCAGTCTGCCAGAAGCGATATGTCACTAGTTGTGTATCATAAAAGAGTGATCGTTACTCCTCCCAGGGGTTATTCGAGATATCTTAATTGAAACCCTAGTAACGAGGCATTGGCTACCTTAAGAGAGTCATAGTTACTCGTCCCAATTGCTCACCCAGTCTGCCATTTTTTCTTACTGCGGCCAGTCTGCCAGAAGCGATATGTCACTAGTTGTGTTTCATAAAAGAGTGATCGTTACTCCTCCCAGGGGTTATTCGAGATATCTTAATCGAAACCCTAGTAACGAGGCATTGGCTACCTTAAGAGAGTCATAGTTACTCGTCCCAATTGCTCACCCAGTCTGCTATTTTTTCTTACTGCGGCCAGTCTGCCAGAAGCGATATGTCACTAGTTGTGTATCATAAAAGAGTGATCGTTACTCCTCCCAGGGGTTATTCGAGATATCTTAATCGAAACCCTAGTAACGAGGCATTGGCTACCTTAAGAGAGTCATAGTTACTCGTCAGAATTGCTCTCCCAGTCTGCCATTTTTTCTTACTGTGGCCAGTCTGCCAGAAGCGATATGTCACTAGTTGTGTATCATAAAAGAGTGATCGTTACTCCTCCCAGGGGTTATTCGAGATATCTTAATCGAAACCCTAGTAACGAGGCATTGGCTACCTTAAGAGAGTCATAGTTACTCGTCCCAATTGCTCACCGAGTTTGCCATTTTTTCTTACTGCGGCCAGTCTGCCAGAAGCGATATGTCACTAGTTGTGTATCATAAAAGAGTGATCCTTTCTCCTCCCAGGGGTTATTCGAGATATCTTAATCGAAACCTTAGTAACGAGGCATTGGCTACCTTAAGAGAGTCATAGTTACTCGTCCCAATTGCTCACCGAGTCTGACATTTATTCTTACAGCGGCCAGTCTGCCAGAAGCGATATGTCACTAGTTGTGTATCATAAAAGATTGATCCTTTCTCTCCCAGGGGTTATTCGAGATATCTTAATCGAAACCCTAGTAACGAGGCATTGGCTACCTTAAGAGAGTCATAGTTACTCGTCCCAATTGCTCACCCAGTCTGCCATTTTTTCTTACTGCGGCCAGTCTGCCAGAAGCGATATGTCACTAGTTGTGTATCATAAAAGAGTGATCGTTACTCCTCCCAGGGGTTATTCGAGATATCTTAATCGAAACCCTAGTAACGAGGCATTGGCTACCTTAAGAGAGTCATAGTTACTCGTCCCAATTGCTCACCCAGTCTGCCATTTTTTCTTACTGCGGCCAGTCTGCCAGAAGCGATATGTCACTAGTTGTGTATCATAAAAGAGTGATCCTTTCTCCTCCCAGGGGTTATTCGAGATATCTTAATCGAAACTCTAGTAACGAGGCATTGGCTACTTTGAGAGAGTCATAGTTACTCGTCCCAATTGCTCACCCAGTCTGCCATTTTTTCTAACTGCGGCCAGTCTGCCAGAAGCGATATGTCACTAGTTGTGTATCATAAAAGAGTGATCGTTTCTCCTCCTAGGGGTTATTCGAGATATCTTAATCGAAACCCTAGTGACGAGGCATTGGCTACCTTAAGAGAGTCATAGTTACTCGTCCCAATTGCTCACCCAGTCTGCCATTTTTTCTTACTGCGGCCAGTCTGCCAGAAGCGATATGTCACTAGTTGTGTTTCATAAAAGAGTGATTGTTACTCCTCCCAGGGTTTATTCGAGATATCTTAATCGAAACCCTAGTAACGAGGCATTGGCTACCTTAAGAGAGTCATAGTTACTCGTCCCAATTGCTCACCCAGTCTGCCATTCTTTCTTACTGCGGCCAGTCTGCCAGAAGCGATATGTCACTAATTGTGTATCATAAAAGAGTGATCGCTACTCCTCCCAGGGGTTATTCGAGATATCTTAATCGAAACCCTAGTAACGAGGCATTGGCTACCTTAAGAGAGTCATAGTTACTCGTCCCAATTGCTCACCCAGTCCAACATTTTTTCTTACTGCGGCCAGTCTGCCAGAAGCGATATGTCACTAGTTGTGTATCATAAAAGAGTGATCGTTACTCCTCCCAGGGGTTATTCGAGATATCTTTATCGAAACCCTAGTAACGAGGCATTGGCTACCTTAAGAGAGTCATATTTACTCGTCCCAATTGCTCACCCAGTCTGCCATTTTTTCTTACTGCGGCCAGTCTGTCAGAAGCGATATGTCACTAGTTGTGTATCATAAAAGAGTGATCGTTACTCCTCCCAGGGGTTATTCGAGATATCTTAATCGAAACCCTCGTAACGAGGCATTGGCTACCTTAAGAGAGTCATAGTTAATCGTCCCAATTGCTCACCGAGTCTGACATTTTATCTTACAGCGGCCATTCTGCCAGAAGCGATATGTCACTAGTTGTGTATCATAAAAGAGTGATAGTTTCTCCTCCCAGGGGTTATTCGAGATATCTTAATCGAAACCCTAGTAACGAGGCATTGGCTACCTTAAGAGAGTCATAGTTACTCGTCCCAATTGCTCACCCAGTCTGCCATTTTGTCTTACTGCGGACAGTCTGCCAGAAGCGATATGTCACTAGTTGTGTATCATAAAAGAGTGATCGTTACTCCTCCCAGGGGTTATTGGAGATATCTTAAACGAAACCCTAGTAACGAGGCATTGGCTACCTTAAGAGAGTCATAGTTACTCGTCCCAATTGCTCACCCAGTCTGCCATTTTTTCTTACTGCGGCCAGTCTGCCAGAAGCGATATGTCACTAGTTGTGTATCATAAAAGAGTGATCGTTACTCCTCCCAGCGGTTATTCGAGATATCTTAATCGAAACCCTAGTAACGAGGCATTGGCTACCTTAAGAGAGTCATAGTTACTCGTCCCAATTGCTCACCCAGTCTGCCATTTTTTCTTACTGCGGCCAGTCTGCCAGAAGCGATATGTCACTAGTTGTGTATCATAAAAGAGTGATCGTTACTCCTCCCAGGGGTTATTCGAGATATCTTAATCGAAACCTTAGTAACGAGGCATTGGCTACCTTAAGAGAGTCATAGTTACTCGTCCCAATTGCTCACCGAGTCTGACATTTATTCTTACAGCGGACAGTCTGCCAGAAGCGATATGTCACTAGTTGTGTATCATAAAAGAGTGATCCTTTCTCTCCCAGGGGTTATTCGAGATATCTTAATCGAAACCCTAGTAACGAGGCATTGGCTACCTTAAGAGAGTCATAGTTACTCGTCCCAATTGCTCACCCAGTCTGCCATTTTTTCTTACTGCGGCCAGTCTGCCAGAAGCGATATGTCACTAGTTGTGTATCATAAAAGAGTGATCGTTACTCCTCCCAGGGGTTATTCGAGATATCTTAATCGAAACACTAGTAACGAGGCATTGGCTACCTTAAGAGAGTCATAGTTACTCGTCCCAATTGCTCACCCAGTCTGCCATTTTTTCTTACTGCGGCCAGTCTGCCAGAAGCGATATGTCACTAGTTGTGTATCATAAAAGAGTGATCCTTTCTCCCCCAGGGTTATTCGAGATATCTTAATCGAAACCCTAGTAACGAGGCATTGGCTACTTTAAGAGAGTCATAGTTACTCGTCCCAATTGCTCACCCAGTCTGCCATTTTTTCTAACTGCGGCCAGTCTGCCAGAAGCGATATGTCACTAGTTGTGTATCATAAAAGAGTGATCGTTTCTCCTCCTAGGGGTTATTCGAGATATCTTAATCGAAACCCTAGTAACGAGGCATTGGCTACCTTAAGAGAGTCATAGTTACTCCCCCCAATTGCTCACCCAGGCTGCCATTTTTTCTTACTGTGGCAAGTCTGCCAGAACCGATATGTCACTAGTTGTGTATCATAAAAGAGTGATCGTTTCTCCTCCTAGGGGTTATTCGAGATATCTTAATCGAAACCCTAGTAACGAGGCATTGGCTACCTTAAGAGAGTCATAGTTACTCGACCCAATTGCTCACCCAGTCTGCCATTTTTTCTTACTGTGGCAAGTCTGCCAGAAGCGATATGTCGCTAGTTGTGTATCATAAAAGAGTGATCCTTACTCCTCCCAGGGGTTATTCGAGATATCTTAATCGAAACCCTAGTAACGAGGCATTGGCTACCTTAAGAGAGTCATAGCTACGCGTCCCAATTGCTCACCCAGTCTGCCATTTTTTCTTACTGCGGCCAGTCTGCCAGAAGCGATATGTCACTAGTTGTGTATCATAAAAGAGTGATCGTTACTCCTCCCAGGGGTTATTCGAGATATCTTAATCGAAACCCTAGTAACGAGGCATTGGCTACCTTAAGAGAGTCATAGTTACTCGTCCCAATTGCTCACCCAGTCTGCCATTTTTTCTTACTGCGGCCAGTCTGCCAGAAGCGATATGTCACTAGTTGTGTATCATAAAAGAGTGATCGTTACTCCTCCCAGGGGTTATTGGAGATATCTTAATCGAAACCCTAGTAACGAGGCATTGGCTACTTTAAGAGAGTCATAGTTACTCGTCCCAATTGCTCACCCAGTCTGCCATTTTTTCTAACTGCGGCCAGTCTGCCAGAAGCGATATGTCACTAGTTGTGTATCATAAAAGAGTGATCGTTTCTCCTCCTAGGGGTTATTCGAGATATCTTAATCGAAACCCTAGTAACGAGGCATTGGCTACCTTAAGAGAGTCATAGTTAACGCCCCAATTGCTCACCCAGGCTGACATTTTTCCTTACTGTGGCAAGTCTGCCAGAAGCGATATGTCACTAGTTGTGTATCATAAAAGAGTGATCGTTTCTCCTCCTAGGGATTATTCGAGATATCTTAATCGAAACCCTAGTAACGAGGCATTGGCTACCTTAAGAGAGTCAAAGTTACTCGACCCAATTGCTCACCCAGTCAGCCATTTTTTCTTACTGTGGCAAGTCTGCCAGAAGCGATATGTCACTAGTTGTGTATCATAAAAGAGTGACCCTTTCTCCTCCCAGGGGTTATTCGAGATATCTTAATCGAAACCCTAGTAACGAGGCATTGGCTACCTTAAGAGAGTCATAGCTACGCGTCCCAATTGCTCACCCAGTCTGCCATTTTTTCTTACTGCGGCCAGTCTGCCAGAAGCTATATGTCACTAGTTGTGTATCATAAAAGAGTGGTCGTTACTCCTCCCAGGGGTTATTCGAGATATCTTAATCGAAACCCTAGTAACGAGGCATTGGCTACCTTAAGAGAGTCATAGTTACTCGTCCCAATTGCTCACCCAGTCTGCCATTTTTTCTAACTGCGGCCAGTCTGCCAGAAGCGATATGTCACTAGTTGTGTATCATAAAAGAGTGATCGTTACTCCTCCCAGGGGTTATTCGAGATATCTTAATCGAAACCCTAGTAACGAGGCATTGGCTACCTTAAGAGAGTCATAGTTACTCGTCCCAATTGCTCACCCAGTCTGCCATTTTTTCTTACTGCGGCCAGTCTGCCAGAAGCGATATGTCACTAGTTGTGTATCATAAAAGAGTGATCGTTACTCCTCCCAGGGGTTATTGGAGATATCTTAATCGAAACCCTAGTAACGAGGCATTGGCTACCTTAAGAGAGTCATAGTTACTCGTCCCAATTGCTCACCCAGTCTGCCATTTTTTCTTACTGCGGCCAGTCTGCCAGAAGCGATATGTCACTAGTTGTGTATCATAAAAGAGTGATCGTTACTCCTCCCAGGGGTTATTGGAGATATCTTAATCGAAACCCTAGTAACGAGGCATTGGCTACCTTAAGAGAGTCATAGTTACTCGTAACAATTGCTCACCCAGTCTCCCATTTTTTCTTACTGTGGCCAGTCTGCCAGAAGCGATATGTCACTAGTTGTGTATCATAAAAGAGTGATCGTTACTCCTCCCAGGGGTTATTGGAGAATTCTTAATCGAAACCTTAGTAACGAGGCATTGGCTACCTTAAGAGAGTCATAGTTACTCGTCCCAATTGCTCACCCAGTCTGACATTTTTCTTACTGCGGCCAGTCTGCCAGAAGCGATATGTCACTAGTTGTGTATCATAAAAGATTGATCCTTTCTCTCCCAGGGGTTATTCGAGATATCTTAATCGAAACCCTAGTAACGAGGCATTGGCTACCTTAAGAGAGTCATAGTTACTCGTCCCAATTGCTCACCCAGTCTGCCATTTTGTCTTACTGCGGCCAGTCTGCCAGAAGCGATATGTCACTAGTTGTGTATCATAAAAGAGTGATCGTTACTCCTCCCGGGTTTATTCGAGATATCTTAATCGAAACCCTAGTAACGAGGCATTGGCTACCTTAAGAGGGTCATAGTTACTCGTCAAAATTGCTCACCCACTCTGCCATTTTTTCTTACTGCGGCCAGTTTGCCAGAAGCGATATGTCACTAGTTGTGTATCATAAAAGAGTGATCGTTACTCCTCCCAGGGGTTATTCGAGATATCTTAATCGAAACCCTAGTAACGAGGCATTGGCTACCTTAAGAGAGTCATAGTTACTCGTCCCAATTGCTCACCCAGTCTGCCATTTTTTCTTACTGCGGCCAGTCTGCCATAAGCGATATGTCACTAGTTGTGTATCATAAAAGAGTGATCCTTTCTCCTCCCAGGGGTTATTCGAGATATCTTAATCGAAACCCTAGTAACGAGGCATTGGCTACTTTAAGAGAGTCATAGTTACTCGTCCCAATTGCTCACCCAGTCTGCCATTTTTTCTAACTGCGGCCAGTCTGCCAGAAGCGATATGTCACTAGTTGTGTATCATAAAAGAGTGATCGTTTCTCCTCCTAGGGGTTATTCGAGATATCTTAATCGAAACCCTAGTAACGAGGCATTGGCTACCTTAAGAGAGTCATAGCTACTCGTCCCAATTGCTAACCAAGTCTGCCATTTTTTCTTACTGCGGCCAGTCTGCCAGAAGCTATATGTCACTAGTTGTGTATCATAAAAGAGTGATCGTTACTCCTCCCAGGAGTTATTCGAGATATCTTAATCGAAACCCTAGTAACGAGGCATTGGCTACCTTAAGAGAGTCATAGTTACTCGTCCCAATTGCTCACCCAGTCTGCAATTTTTTCTTACTGCGGCCAGTCTGCCAGAAGCGATATGTCACTAGTTGTGTTTCATAAAAGAGTGATCGTTACTCCTCCCAGGGGTTATTCGAGATATCTTAATCGAAACCCTAGTAACGAGGCATTGGCTACCTTAAGAGAGTCATAGTTACTCGTCCCAATTGCTCACCCAGTCTGCCATTTTTTCTTACTGCGGCCAGTCTGCCAGAAGCGATATGTCACTTGTTGTGTATCATAAAAGAGTGATCGTTACTCCTCCCAGGGGTTATTGGAGATATCTTAATCGAAACCCTAGTAACGAGGCATTGGCTACCTTAAGAGAGTCATAGTTACTCGTCCCAATTGCTCACCCATTCTGCCATTTTTTCTTACTGCGGCCAGTCTGCCAGAAGCGATATGTCACTAGTTGTGTATCATAGAAGAGTGATCGTTACTCCTCCCGGGGTTATTCGAGATATCTTAATCGAAACCCTAGTAACGAGGCATTGGCTACCTTAAGAGAGACATAGTTACTCGTCCCAATTGCTCACCCAGTCTGCCATTTTGTCTTACTGCGGCCAGTTTGCCAGAAGCGATATGTCACTAGTTGTGTATCATAAAAGAGTGATCGTTACTCCTCCCAGGGGTTATTCGAGATATCTTAATCGAAACCCTAGTAACGAGGCATTGGCTACCTTAAGAGAGTCATAGTTACTCGTCCCAATTGCTCACCCAGTCTGCCATTTTTTCTTACTGCGGCCAGTCTGCCATAAGCGATATGTCACTAGTTGTGTATCATAAAAGAGTGATCCTTTCTCCTCCCAGGGGTTATTCGAGATATCTTAATCGAAACCCTAGTAACGAGGCATTGGCTACTTTAAGAGAGTCATAGTTACTCGTCCCAATTGCTCACCCAGTCTGCCATTTTTTCTAACTGCGGCCAGTCTGCCAGAAGCGATATGTCACTAGTTGTGTATCATAAAAGAGTGATCGTTTCTCCTCCTAGGGGTTATTCGAGATATCTTAATCGAAACCCTAGTAACGAGGCATTGGCTACCTTAAGAGAGTCATAGCTACTCGTCCCAATTGCTAACCAAGTCTGCCATTTTTTCTTACTGCGGCCAGTCTGCCAGAAGCTATATGTCACTAGTTGTGTATCATAAAAGAGTGATCGTTACTCCTCCCAGGAGTTATTCGAGATATCTTAATCGAAACCCTAGTAACGAGGCATTGGCTACCTTAAGAGAGTCATAGTTACTCGTCCCAATTGCTCACCCAGTCTGCAATTTTTTCTTACTGCGGCCAGTCTGCCAGAAGCGATATGTCACTAGTTGTGTTTCATAAAAGAGTGATCGTTACTCCTCCCAGGGGTTATTCGAGATATCTTAATCGAAACCCTAGTAACGAGGCATTGGCTACCTTAAGAGAGTCATAGTTACTCGTCCCAATTGCTCACCCAGTCTGCCATTTTTTCTTACTGCGGCCAGTCTGCCAGAAGCGATATGTCACTAGTTGTGTATCATAAAAGAGTGATCGTTACTCCTCCCAGGGGTTATTCGAGATATCTTAATCGAAACCCTAGTAACGAGGCATTGGCTACCTTAAGAGAGTCATAGTTACTCGTCAGAATTGCTCACCCAGTCTGCCATTTTTTCTTACTGCGGCCAGTCTGCCAGAAGCGATATGTCACTAGTTGTGTATCATAAAAGAGTGGTCGTTACTCCTCCCAGTGGTTATTCGAGATATCTTTATCGAAACCCTAGTAACGAGGCATTGGCTACCTTAAGAGAGTCATATTTACTCGTCCCAATTGCTCACCCAGTCTGCCATATTTTCTTACTGCGGCCAGTCTGCCAGAAGCGATATGTCACTAGTTGTGTATCATAAAAGAGTGATCGTTACTCCTCCCAGGGGTTATTCGAGATATCTTAATCGAAACCCTAGTAACGAGGCATTGGCTACCTTAAGAGAGTCATAGTTACTCGTCCCAATTGCTCACCGAGTCTGACATTTTTTCTTACAGCGGCCAGTCTGCCAGAAGCGATATGTCACTAGTTGTGTATCATAAAAGAGTGCTCGTTTCTCCTCCCAGGGGTTATTCGAGATGTCTTAATCGAAACCCTAGTAACGAGGCATTGGCTACCTTAAGAGAGTCATAGTTACTCGTCCCAATTGCTCACCCAGTCTCCAATTTTTTCTTACTGCGGCCAGTCTGCCAGAAGCGATATGTCACTAGTTGTGTATCATAAAAGAGTGATCGTTACTCCTCCCAGGGGTTATTCGAGATATCTTAATCGAAACACTAGTAACGAGGCATTGGCTACCTTAAGAGAGTCATAGTTACTCGTCCCAATTGCTCACCCAGTCTGCCATTTTTTCTTACTGCGGCCAGTCAGCCAGAAGCGATATGTCACTAGTTGTGTATCATAAAAGAGTGATCCTTTCTCCTCCCAGGGGTTATTCGAGATATCTTAATCGAAACCCTAGTAACGAGGCATTGGCTACCTTAAGATTGTCATAGTTACTCGTCCCAATTGCTCACCCAGTCTGCCATTTTTTCTTACTGCGGCCAGTCTGCCAGAAGCTATATGTCACTAGTTGTGTATCATAAAAGAGTGATCGTTACTCCTCCCAGGGGTTATTCGAGATATCTTAATCGAAACCCTAGTAACGAGGCATTGGCTACCTTAAGAGAGTCATAGTTACTCGTCCCAATGGCTCACCCAGTCTGCCATTTTTTCTTACTGCGGCCAGTCTGCCAGAAGCGATATGTCACTAGTTGTGTATCATAAAAGAGTGATCCTTTCTCCTCCCGGGGGTTATTCGAGATATCTTAATCGAAACCCTAGTAACGAGGCATTGGCTACCTTAAGAGATTCATAGTTACTCGTCCCAATTGCTCACCCAGTCTGCCATTTTTTCTTACTGCAGCCAGTCTGCCAGAAGCGATATGTCGCTAGTTGTGTATCATAAAAGAGTGATCGTTACTCCTCCCAGGGCTTATTCGAGATATCTTAATCGAAACCCTAGTAACGAGGCATTGGCTACCCTAAGAGAGTCATAGTTACTCGTCCCAATTGCTCACCGAGTCTGACATTTTTTCTTACAGCTGCCAGTCTGCCAGAAGCGATATGTCACTAGTTGTGTATCATAAAAGAGTGATCGTTACTCCTCCCAGGGGTTATTCGAGATATCTTAATCGAAACCCTGGCAACGAGGCATTGGCTACCTTAAGAGAGTCTTAGTTACTCGTCCCAATTGCTCACCGAGTCTGCCATTTTTTCTTACAGCGGCCAGTCTGCCAGAAGCGATATGTCACTAGTTGTGTATCATAAAAGAGTGATCCTTTCTCCTCCCAGGGGTTATTCGAGATATCTTAATCGAAACCCTAGTAACGAGGCATTGGCTACCTTAAGAGAGTCATAGTTACTTGTCCCAATTCCTCACCCAGTCTGCCATTTTTTCTTACTGCGGCCAGTCTGCTAGAAGCGATATGTCACTAGTTGTGTTTCATAAAAGAGTGATCGTTACTCCTCCCAGGGGTTATTCGAGATATCTTAATCGAAAAACTAGTAACGAGGCATTGGCTACCTTAAGAGAGTCATAGTTACTCGTCCCAATTGCTCACCCAGTCTGCCATTTTTTCTTACTGCGGCCAGTCTGCCAGAAGCGATATGTCACTAGTTGTGTATCATAAAATAGTGATCGTTACTCCTCCCAGGGGTTATTCGAGATATCTTAATCGAAACCCTAGTAACGAGGCATTGGCTACCTTAAGAGAGTCATAGTTACTCGTCCCAATTGCTCACCCAGTCTGACATTTTTTCTTACTGCGGCCAGTCTGCCAGAAGCGATATGTCACTAGTTGTGTATCATAAAAGAGTGATCGTCACTCCTCCCAGGGGTTATTCGAGATATCTTAATCGAAACCCTAGTAACGAGGCATTGGCTACCTTAAGAGAGTCATAGTTACTCGTCCCTATTGCTCACCCACTCTGCCATTTTTTCTTACTGCGGCCAGTCTGCCAGAAGCGATATGTCACTAGTTGTGTATCATAAAAGAGTGATCGTTACTCCTCCCAGGGGTTATTCGAGATATCTTAATCGAAACCCTAGTAACGAGGCATTGGCTACCTTAAGAGAGTCATAGCTACTCGTCCCAATTGCTCACCCAGTCTGCCATTTTTTCTTACTGTGGCAAGTCTGCCAGAAGCGATATGTCACTAGTTGTGTATCATAAAAGAGTGATCCTTTCTCCTCCCAGGGGTTATTCGAGATATCTTAATCGAAACCCTAGTAACGAGGCATTGGCTACCTTAAGAGAGTCATAGCTACGCGTCCCAATTACTCACCCAGTCTGCCATTTTTTCTTACTGCGGCCAGTCTGCCAGAAGCTATATGTCACTAGTTGTGTATCATAAAAGAGTGATCGTTACTCCTCCCAGGGGTTATTCGAGATATCTTAATCGAAACCCTAGTAACGAGGCATTGGCTACCTTAAGAGAGTCATAGTTACTCGTCCCAATTGCTCACCCAGTCTGCCATTTTTTCTTACTGCGGCCAGTCTGCCAGAAGCGATATGTCACTAGTTGTGTATCATAAAAGAGTGATCGTTACTCCTCCCAGGGGTTATTCGAGATATCTTAATCGAAACCCTAGTAACGAGGCATTGGCTACCTTAAGAGAGTCATAGTTACTCGTCCCAATTGCTCACCCAGTCTGCCATTTTTTCTTACTGCGGCCAGTCTGCCAGAAGCGATATGTCACTAGTTGTGTATCATAAAAGAGTGATCGTTACTCCTCCCGGGGTTATTCGAGATATCTTAATCGAAACCCTAGTAACGAGGCATTGGCTACCTTAAGAGAGTCATGGTTACTCGTCCCAATTGCTCACCCAGTCTGCCATTTTTTCTTACTGCGGCCAGTCTGCCAGAAGCGATATGTCACTAGTTGTGTATCATAAAAGAGTGATCGTTACTCCTCCCAGGGGTTATTCGAGATATCTTAATCGAAACCCTAGTAACGAGGCATTGGCTACCTTAAGAGAGTCATAGTTACTCGTCCCAATTGCTCACCCAGTCTGCCATTTTTTCTTACTGCGGCCAGTCTGCCATAAGCGATATGTCACTAGTTGTGTATCATAAAAGAGTGATCCTTTCTCCTCCCAGGGGTTATTCGAGATATCTTAATCGAAACCCTAGTAACGAGGCATTGGCTACCTTAAGAGAGTCATAGTTACTCGTCCCAATTGCTCACCCACTCTGCCATTTTTTCTTACTGCGGCCAGTCTGCCAGAAGCGATATGTCACTAGTTGTGTATCATAAAAGAGTGATCGTTACTCCTCCCAGGGGTTATTCGAGATATCTTAATCGAAACCCTAGTAACGAGGCATTGGCTACCTTAAGAGAGTCATAGCTACTCGTCCCAATTGCTCACCCAGTCTGCCATTTTTTCTTACTGTGGCAAGTCTGCCAGAAGCGATTTGTCACTAGTTGTGTATCATAAAAGAGTGATCCTTTCTCCTCCCAGGGGTTATTCGAGATATCTTAATCGAAACCCTAGTAACGAGGCATTGGCTACCTTAAGAGAGTCATAGCTACGCGTCCCAATTACTCACCCAGTCTGCCATTTTTTCTTACTGCGGCCAGTCTGCCAGAAGCTATATGTCACTAGTTGTGTATCATAAAAGAGTGATCGTTACTCCTCCCAGGGGTTATTCGAGATATCTTAATCGAAACCCTAGTAACGAGGCATTGGCTACCTTAAGAGAGTCATAGTTACTCGTCCCAATTGCTCACCCAGTCTGCCATTTTTTCTTACTGCGGCCAGTCTGCCAGAAGCGATATGTCACTAGTTGTGTATCATAAAAGAGTGATCGTTACTCCTCCCAGGGGTTATTCGAGATATCTTAATCGAAACCCTAGTAACGAGGCATTGGCTACCTTAAAAGAGTCATAGTTACTCATCCCAATTGCTCACCCAGTCTGCCATTTTTTCTTACTGCGGCCAGTCTGCCAGAAGCGATATGTCACTAGTTGTGTATCATAAAAGAGTGATCGTTACTCCTCCCGGGGTTATTCGAGATATCTTAATCGAAACCCTAGTAACGAGGCATTGGCTACCTTAAGAGAGTCATAGTTACTCGTTCCAATTGCACACCCAGTCTGCCATTTTTTCTTACTGCGGCCAGTCTGCCAGAAGCGATATGTCACTAGTTGTGTATCATAAAAGAGTGATCGTTACTCCTCCCAGGGGTTATTCGAGATATCTTAATCGAAACCTTAGTAACGAGGCATTGGCTACCTTAAGAGAGTCATAGTTACTCGTGCCAATTGCTCACCGAGTCTCACATTTATTCTTGCAGCGGTTAGGCTGCCATAAGCGATATGTCACTAGTTGTGTATCATAAAAGATTGATCCTTTCTCTCCCAGGTGTTATTCGAGATATCTTAATCGAAACCCTAGTAACGAGGCATTGGCTACCTTAAGAGAGTCATAGTTACTCGTCCCAATTGCTCAACCAGTCTGCCATTTTTTCTTACTGCGGCCAGTCTGCCAGAAGCGATATGTCACTAGTTGTGTATCATAATAGAGTGATCGTTACTCCTCCCAGGGGTTATTCGAGATATCTTAATCGAAACCCTAGTAACGAGGCATTGGCTACCTTAAGAGAGTCATAGTTACTCGTCCCAATTGCTCACCCAGTCTGCCATTTTTTCTTACTGCGGCCAGTCTGCCAGAAGCTATATGTCACTAGTTGTGTATCATAAAAGAGTGATCGTTACTCCCCCCAGGGGTTATTCGAGATATCTTAATCGAAACCCTAGTAACGAGGCATTGGCTACCTTAAGAGAGTCATAGTTACTCGTCCCAATTGCTCACCCAGTCTGCCATTTTTTCTTACTGCGGCCAGTCTGCCAGAAGCGATATGTCACTAGTTGTGTATCATAAAAGAGTGATCGTTACTCCTCCCAGGGGTTATTCGAGATATCTTAATCGAAACCCTAGTAACGAGGCATTGGCTACCTTAAGAGAGTCATAGTTACTCGTCCCAATTGCTCACCCAGTCTGCCATTTTTTCTTACTGCGGCCAGTCTGCCAGAAGCGATATGTCACTAGTTGTGTATCATAAAAGAGTGATCGTTACTCCTCCCGGGGTTATTCGAGATATCTTAATCGAAACCCTAGTAACGAGGCATTGGCTACCTTAAGAGAGTCATGGTTACTCGTCCCAATTGCTCACCCAGTCTGCCATTTTTTCTTACTGCGGCCAGTCTGCCAGAAGCGATATGTCACTAGTTGTGTATCATAAAAGAGTGATCGTTACTCCTCCCAGGGGTTATTCGAGATATCTTAATCGAAACCCTAGTAACGAGGCATTGGCTACCTTAAGAGAGTCATAGTTACTCGTCCCAATTGCTCACCCAGTCTGCCATTTTTTCTTACTGCGGCCAGTCTGCCATAAGCGATATGTCACTAGTTGTGTATCATAAAAGAGTGATCCTTTCTCCTCCCAGGGGTTATTCGAGATATCTTAATCGAAACCCTAGTAACGAGGCATTGGCTACCTTAAGAGAGTCATAGTTACTCGTCCCAATTGCTCACCCACTCTGCCATTTTTTCTTACTGCGGCCAGTCTGCCAGAAGCGATATGTCACTAGTTGTGTATCATAAAAGAGTGATCGTTACTCCTCCCAGGGGTTATTCGAGATATCTTAATCGAAACCCTAGTAACGAGGCATTGGCTACCTTAAGAGAGTCATAGCTACTCGTCCCAATTGCTCACCCAGTCTGCCATTTTTTCTTACTGTGGCAAGTCTGCCAGAAGCGATTTGTCACTAGTTGTGTATCATAAAAGAGTGATCCTTTCTCCTCCCAGGGGTTATTCGAGATATCTTAATCGAAACCCTAGTAACGAGGCATTGGCTACCTTAAGAGAGTCATAGCTACGCGTCCCAATTACTCACCCAGTCTGCCATTTTTTCTTACTGCGGCCAGTCTGCCAGAAGCTATATGTCACTAGTTGTGTATCATAAAAGAGTGATCGTTACTCCTCCCAGGGGTTATTCGAGATATCTTAATCGAAACCCTAGTAACGAGGCATTGGCTACCTTAAGAGAGTCATAGTTACTCGTCCCAATTGCTCACCCAGTCTGCCATTTTTTCTTACTGCGGCCAGTCTGCCAGAAGCGATATGTCACTAGTTGTGTATCATAAAAGAGTGATCGTTACTCCTCCCAGGGGTTATTCGAGATATCTTAATCGAAACCCTAGTAACGAGGCATTGGCTACCTTAAAAGAGTCATAGTTACTCATCCCAATTGCTCACCCAGTCTGCCATTTTTTCTTACTGCGGCCAGTCTGCCAGAAGCGATATGTCACTAGTTGTGTATCATAAAAGAGTGATCGTTACTCCTCCCGGGGTTATTCGAGATATCTTAATCGAAACCCTAGTAACGAGGCATTGGCTACCTTAAGAGAGTCATAGTTACTCGTTCCAATTGCACACCCAGTCTGCCATTTTTTCTTACTGCGGCCAGTCTGCCAGAAGCGATATGTCACTAGTTGTGTATCATAAAAGAGTGATCGTTACTCCTCCCAGGGGTTATTCGAGATATCTTAATCGAAACCTTAGTAACGAGGCATTGGCTACCTTAAGAGAGTCATAGTTACTCGTGCCAATTGCTCACCGAGTCTCACATTTATTCTTGCAGCGGTTAGTCTGCCATAAGCGATATGTCACTAGTTGTGTATCATAAAAGATTGATCCTTTCTCTCCCAGGTGTTATTCGAGATATCTTAATCGAAACCCTAGTAACGAGGCATTGGCTACCTTAAGAGAGTCATAGTTACTCGTCCCAATTGCTCAACCAGTCTGCCATTTTTTCTTACTGCGGCCAGTCTGCCAGAAGCGATATGTCACTAGTTGTGTATCATAAAAGAGTGATCGTTACTCCTCCCAGGGGTTATTCGAGATATCTTAATCGAAACCCTAGTAACGAGGCATTGGCTACCTTAAGAGAGTCATAGTTACTCGTCCCAATTGCTCACCCAGTCTGCCATTTTTTCTTACTGCGGCCAGTCTGCCATAAGCGATATGTCACTAGTTGTGTATCATAAAAGAGTGATCCTTTCTCCTCCCAGGGGTTATTCGAGATATCTTAATCGAAACCCTAGTAACGAGGCATTGGCTACTTTAAGAGAGTCATAGTTACTCGTCCCAATTGCTCACCCAGTCTGCCATTTTTTCTAACTGCGGCCAGTCTGCCAGAAGCGATATGTCACTAGTTGTGTATCATAAAAGAGTGATCGTTACTCCTCCCAGGGGTTATTCGAGATATCTTAATCGAAACCCTAGTAACGAGGCATTGGCTACCTTAAGAGAGTCATAGTTACTCGTCCCAATTGCTCACCCAGTCTGCCATTTTTTCTTACTGCGTCCAGTCTGCCAGAAGCGATATGTCACTAGTTGTGTATCATAAAAGAGTGATCGTTACTCCTCCCAGGGGTTATTGGAGATATCTTAATCGAAACCCTAGTAACGAGGCATTGGCTACCTTAAGAGAGTCATAGTTACTCGTCCCAATTGCTCACCCAGTCTGCCATTTGTCTTACTGCGGCCAGTCTGCCAGAAGCGATATGTCACTAGTTGTGTATCATAAAAGAGTGATCGTTACTCCTCCCGGGGTTATTCGAGATATCTTAATCGAAACCCTAGTAACGAGGCATTGGCTACCTTAAGAGAGTCATAGTTACTCGTCCCAATTGCTCACCCAGTCTGCCATTTTTTCTTACTGCGGCCAGTCTGCCAGAAGCGATATGTCACTAGTTGTGTATCATAAAAGAGTGATCGTTACTAATCCCAGGGGTTATTCGAGATATCTTAATCGAAACCTTAGTAACGAGGCATTGGCTACCTTAAGAGAGTCATAGTTACTCGTCCCAATTGCTCACCGAGTCTGACATTTATTCTTACAGCGGTTAGACTGCCATAAGCGATATGTCACTAGTTGTGTATCATAAAAGATTGATCCTTTCTCTCCCAGGTGTTATTCGAGATATCTTAATCGAAACCCTAGTAACGAGGCATTGGCTACCTTAAGAGAGTCATAGTTACTCGTCCCAATTGCTCACCCAGTCTGCCATTTTTTCTTACTGCGGCCAGTCTGCCAGAAGCGATATGTCACTAGTTGTGTATCATAAAAGAGTGATCCTTACTCCTCCCAGGGGTTATTCGAGATATCTTAATCGAAACCCTAGTAACGAGGCATTGGCTTCCATTAAGAGAGTCATAGTTACTCGTCCCAATTGCTCACCCAGTCTGCCATTTTTTCTTACTGCGGCCAGTCTGCCAGAAGCGATATGTCACTAGTTGTGTATCATAAAAGAGTGATCCTTTCTCCTCCCAGGGGTTATTCGAGATATCTTAATCGAATCCCTAGTAACGAGGCATAGGCTACCTTAAGAGAGTCATAGTTACTCGTCCCAATTGCTCACCCACTCTGCCATTTTTTCTTACTGCGGCCAGTCTGCCAGAAGCGATATGTCACTAGTTGTGTATCATAAAAGAGTGATCGTTTCTCCTCCTAGGGGTTATTCGTGATATCTTAATCGAAACCCTAGTAACGAGGCATTGGCTACCTTAAGAGAGTCATAGCTACTCGTCCCAATTGCTCACCAAGTCTGCCATTTTTTCTTACTGCGGCCAGTCTGCCAGAAGCTATATGTCACTAGTTGTGTATCATAAAAGAGTGATCGTTACTCCTCCCAGGAGTTATTCGAGATATCTTAATCGAAACCCTAGTAACGAGGCATTGGCTACCTTAAGAGAGTCATAGTTACTCGTCCCAATTGCTCACCCAGTCTGCCATTTTTTCTTACTGCGGCCAGTCTGCCAGAAGCGATATGTCACTAGTTGTGTTTCATAAAAGAGTGATCGTTACTCCTCCCAGGGGTTATTCGAGATATCTTAATCGAAACCCTAGTAACGAGGCATTGGCTACCTTAAGAGAGTCATAGTTACTCGTCCCAATTGCTCACCCAGTCTGCCATTTTTTCTTACTGCGGCCAGTCTGCCAGAAGCGATATGTCACTAGTTGTGTATCATAAAAGAGTGATCGTTACTCCTCCCAGGGGTTATTCGAGATATCTTAATCGAAACCCTAGTAACGAGGCATTGGCTACCTTAAGAGAGTCATAGTTACTCGTCAGAATTGCTCACCCAGTCTGCCATTTTTTCTTACTGCGGCCAGTCTGCCAGAAGCGATATGTCACTAGTTGTGTATCATAAAAGAGTGATCGTTACTCCTCCCAGGGGTTATTCGAGATATCTTAATCGAAACCTTAGTAACGAGGCATTGGCTACCTTAAGAGAGTCATAGTTACTCGTGCCAATTGCTCACCGAGTCTCACATTTATTCTTGCAGCGGTTAGTCTGCCATAAGCGATATGTCACTAGTTGTGTATCATAAAAGATTGATCCTTTCTCTCCCAGGTGTTATTCGAGATATCTTAATCGAAACCCTAGTAACGAGGCATTGGCTACCTTAAGAGAGTCATAGTTACTCGTCCCAATTGCTCAACCAGTCTGCCATTTTTTCTTACTGCGGCCAGTCTGCCAGAAGCGATATGTCACTAGTTGTGTATCATAAAAGAGTGATCGTTACTCCTCCCAGGGGTTATTCGAGATATCTTAATCGAAACCCTAGTAACGAGGCATTGGCTACCTTAAGAGAGTCATAGTTACTCGTCCCAATTGCTCACCCAGTCTGCCATTTTTTCTTACTGCGGCCAGTCTGCCATAAGCGATATGTCACTAGTTGTGTATCATAAAAGAGTGATCCTTTCTCCTCCCAGGGGTTATTCGAGATATCTTAATCGAAACCCTAGTAACGAGGCATTGGCTACTTTAAGAGAGTCATAGTTACTCGTCCCAATTGCTCACCCAGTCTGCCATTTTTTCTAACTGCGGCCAGTCTGCCAGAAGCGATATGTCACTAGTTGTGTATCATAAAAGAGTGATCGTTACTCCTCCCAGGGGTTATTCGAGATATCTTAATCGAAACCCTAGTAACGAGGCATTGGCTACCTTAAGAGAGTCATAGTTACTCGTCCCAATTGCTCACCCAGTCTGCCATTTTTTCTTACTGCGTCCAGTCTGCCAGAAGCGATATGTCACTAGTTGTGTATCATAAAAGAGTGATCGTTACTCCTCCCAGGGGTTATTGGAGATATCTTAATCGAAACCCTAGTAACGAGGCATTGGCTACCTTAAGAGAGTCATAGTTACTCGTCCCAATTGCTCACCCAGTCTGCCATTTGTCTTACTGCGGCCAGTCTGCCAGAAGCGATATGTCACTAGTTGTGTATCATAAAAGAGTGATCGTTACTCCTCCCGGGGTTATTCGAGATATCTTAATCGAAACCCTAGTAACGAGGCATTGGCTACCTTAAGAGAGTCATAGTTACTCGTCCCAATTGCTCACCCAGTCTGCCATTTTTTCTTACTGCGGCCAGTCTGCCAGAAGCGATATGTCACTAGTTGTGTATCATAAAAGAGTGATCGTTACTAATCCCAGGGGTTATTCGAGATATCTTAATCGAAACCTTAGTAACGAGGCATTGGCTACCTTAAGAGAGTCATAGTTACTCGTCCCAATTGCTCACCGAGTCTGACATTTATTCTTACAGCGGTTAGACTGCCATAAGCGATATGTCACTAGTTGTGTATCATAAAAGATTGATCCTTTCTCTCCCAGGTGTTATTCGAGATATCTTAATCGAAACCCTAGTAACGAGGCATTGGCTACCTTAAGAGAGTCATAGTTACTCGTCCCAATTGCTCACCCAGTCTGCCATTTTTTCTTACTGCGGCCAGTCTGCCAGAAGCGATATGTCACTAGTTGTGTATCATAAAAGAGTGATCCTTACTCCTCCCAGGGGTTATTCGAGATATCTTAATCGAAACCCTAGTAACGAGGCATTGGCTTCCATTAAGAGAGTCATAGTTACTCGTCCCAATTGCTCACCCAGTCTGCCATTTTTTCTTACTGCGGCCAGTCTGCCAGAAGCGATATGTCACTAGTTGTGTATCATAAAAGAGTGATCCTTTCTCCTCCCAGGGGTTATTCGAGATATCTTAATCGAATCCCTAGTAACGAGGCATAGGCTACCTTAAGAGAGTCATAGTTACTCGTCCCAATTGCTCACCCACTCTGCCATTTTTTCTTACTGCGGCCAGTCTGCCAGAAGCGATATGTCACTAGTTGTGTATCATAAAAGAGTGATCGTTTCTCCTCCTAGGGGTTATTCGTGATATCTTAATCGAAACCCTAGTAACGAGGCATTGGCTACCTTAAGAGAGTCATAGCTACTCGTCCCAATTGCTCACCAAGTCTGCCATTTTTTCTTACTGCGGCCAGTCTGCCAGAAGCTATATGTCACTAGTTGTGTATCATAAAAGAGTGATCGTTACTCCTCCCAGGAGTTATTCGAGATATCTTAATCGAAACCCTAGTAACGAGGCATTGGCTACCTTAAGAGAGTCATAGTTACTCGTCCCAATTGCTCACCCAGTCTGCCATTTTTTCTTACTGCGGCCAGTCTGCCAGAAGCGATATGTCACTAGTTGTGTTTCATAAAAGAGTGATCGTTACTCCTCCCAGGGGTTATTCGAGATATCTTAATCGAAACCCTAGTAACGAGGCATTGGCTACCTTAAGAGAGTCATAGTTACTCGTCCCAATTGCTCACCCAGTCTGCCATTTTTTCTTACTGCGGCCAGTCTGCCAGAAGCGATATGTCACTAGTTGTGTATCATAAAAGAGTGATCGTTACTCCTCCCAGGGGTTATTCGAGATATCTTAATCGAAACCCTAGTAACGAGGCATTGGCTACCTTAAGAGAGTCATAGTTACTCGTCAGAATTGCTCACCCAGTCTGCCATTTTTTCTTACTGCGGCCAGTCTGCCAGAAGCGATATGTCACTAGTTGTGTATCATAAAAGAGTGATCGTTACTCCTCCCAGTGGTTATTCGAGATATCTTTATCGAAACCCTATTAACGAGGCATTGGCTACCTTAAGAGAGTCATATTTACTCGTCCCAATTGCTCACCCAGTCTGCCATATTTTCTTACTGCGGCCAGTCTGCCAGAAGCGATATGTCACTAGTTGTGTATCATAAAAGAGTGATCGTTACTCCTCCCAGGGGTTATTCGAGATATCTTAATCGAAACCCTAGTAACGAGGCATTGGCTACCTTAAGAGAGTCATAGTTACTCGTCCCAATTGCTCACCGAGTCTGACATTTTTTCTTACAGTGGCCAGTCTGCCAGAAGCGATATGTCACTAGTTGTGTATCATAAAAGAGTGCTCGTCTCTCCTCCCAGGGGTTATTCGAGATATCTTAATCGAAACCCTAGTAACGAGGCATTGGCTACCTTAAGAGAGTCATAGTTACTCGTCCCAATTGCTCACCCAGTCTCCAATTTTTTCTTACTGCGGCCAGTCTGCCAGAAGCGATATGTCACTAGTTGTGTATCATAAAAGAGTGATCGTTACTCCTCCCAGGGGTTATTCGAGATATCTTAATCGAAACCCTAGTAACGAGGCATTGGCTACCTTAAGAGAGTCATAGTTACTCGTCCCAATTGCTCACCCAGTCTGCCATTTTTTCTTACTGCGGCCAGTCTGCCAGAAGCGATATGTCACTAGTTGTGTGTCATAAAAGAGTGATCCTTTCTCCTCCCAGGGGTTAGTCGAGATATCTTAATCGAAACCCTAGTAACGAGGCATTGGCTACCTTAAGAGAGTCATAGTTACTCGTCCCAATTGCTCACCAAGTCTGCCATTTTTTCTAACTGCGGCCAGTCTGCCAGAAGCGATATGTCACTAGTTGTGTATCATAAAAGAGTGATCGTTTCTCCTCCTAGGGGTTATTCGAGATATCTTAATCGAATCCCTAGTAACGAGGCATTGGCTACCTTAAGAGAGTCATAGTTACTCGTCCCAATTGCTCACCCAGTCTGCCATTTTTTCTTACTGTGGCAAGTCTGCCAGAAGCGATATTTTTACTAGTTGTGTATCATAAAAGAGTGATCCTTTCTCCTCCCAGGGGTTATTCGAGATATCTGAATCGAAACCCTAGTAACGAGGCATTGGCTACCTTAAGAGAGTCATAGCTACTCGTCCCAATTGTTCACCGAGTCTGCCATTTTTTCTTACTGCGGCCAGTCTGCCAGAAGCTATATGTCACTAGTTGTGTATCATAAAAGAGTGATCGTTACTCCTCCCAGGGGTTATTCGAGATATCTTAATCGAAACCCTAGTAACGAGGCATTGGCTACCTTAAGAGAGTCATAGTTACTCGTCCCAATTGCTCACCCAGTCTGCCATTTTTTCTTACTGCGGCCAGTCTGCCAGAAGCGATATGTCACTAGTTGTGTATCATTAAAGAGTGATCGTTACTCCTCCCAGTGGTTATTCGAGATATCTTAATCGAAACCCTAGTAACGAGGCATTGGCTACCTTAAGAGAGTCATAGTTACTCGTCCCAATTGCTCACCCAGTCTGCCATTTTTTCTTACTGCGGCCAGTCTGCCAGAAGCGATATGTCACAAGTTGTGTATCATAAAAGAGTGATCGTTACTCCTCCCAGGGGTTATTCGAGATATCTTAATCGAAACCCTAGTAACGAGGCATTGGCTACCTTAAGAGAGTCATAGTTACTCGTCCCAATTGCTCACCCTGTCTGCCATTTTTTCTTACTGCGGCCAGTCTGTCAGAAGCGATATGTCACTAGTTGTGTATCATAAAAGAGTGATCGTTACTCCTCCCAGGGGTTATTCGAGATATCTTAATCGAAACCCTAGTAACGAGGCATTGGCTACCTTAAGAGAGTCATAGTTACTCGTCCCAATTGCTCACCCAGTCTGCCATTTTTTTTACTGCGGCCAGTCTGCCAGAAGCGATATGTTACTAGTTGTGTATCATAAAAGAGTGATCGTTACTCCTCACAGGGGTTATTCGAGATATCTTAATCGAAACCTTAGTGACGAGGCATTGGCTACCTTAAGAGAGTCATAGTTACTCGTCCCAATTGCTCACCGACTCTGACATTTTTTCTTACTGCGGCCAGTCTGCCAGAAGCGATATGTCACTAGTTGTGTATCATAAAAGAGTGATCGTTTCTCCTCCCAGGGTTTATTCGAGATATTTTAATCGAAACCCTAGTAACGAGGCATTGGCTACCTTAAGAGAGTCATAGCTACTCGTCCCAATTGCTCACCCAGTCTGCAATTTTTTCTTACTGCGGCCAGTCTGCCAGAAGCTATATGTCACTAGTTGTGTATCATAAAAGAGTGATCGTTACTCCTCCCAGGGGTTATTCGAGATATCTTAATCGAAAACCTAGTAACGAGGCATTGGCTACCTTAAGAGAGTCATAGTTACTCGTCCCAATGGCTCACCCAGTCTGCCATTTTTTCTTACTGCGGCCAGTCTGCCAGAAGCGATATGTCACTAGTTGTGTATCATAAAAGAGTGATCCTTTCTCCTCCCGGGGGTTATTCGAGATATCTTAATCGAAACCCTAGTAACGAGGCATTGGCTACCTTAAGAGATTCATAGTTACTCGTCCCAATTGCTCACCCAGTCTGCCATTTTTTCTTACTGCAGCCAGTCTGCCAGAAGCGATATGTCACTAGTTGTGTATCATAAAAGAGTGATCGTTACTCCTCCCAGGGGTTATTCGAGATATCTTAATCGAAACCCTAGTAACGAGGCATTGGCTACCTTAAGAGAGTCATAGTTACTCGTCCCAATTGCTCACCGAGTCTGACATTTTTTCTTACAGCTGCCAGTCTGCCAGAAGCGATATGTCACTAGTTGTGTATCATAAAAGAGTGATCGTTTCTCCTCCCAGGCGTTATTCGAGATATCTTAATCGAAACCCTAGTAACGAGGCATTGGCTACCTTAAGAGTGTCATAGCTACTCGTCCCAATTGCTCACCCAGTCTGCCATTTTTTCTTACTGCGGCCAGTCTGCCAGAAGCTATATGTCACTAGTTGTGTATCATAAAAGAGTGATCGTTACTCCTCCCAGGGGTTATTCGAGATATCTTAATCGAAACCCTAGTAACGAGGCATTGGCTACCTTAAGAGAGTCATAGTTACTCGTCCCAATTGCTCACCCAGTCTGACATTTTTCTTACTGCGGCCAGTCTGCCAGAAGCGATATGTCACTAGTTGTGTATCATAAAAGATTGATCCTTTCTCTCCCAGGGGTTATTCGAGATATCTTAATCGAAACCCTAGTAACGAGGCATTGGCTACCTTAAGAGAGTCATAGTTACTCGTCCCAATTGCTCACCCAGTCTGCCATTTTTTCTTACTGCGGCCAGTCTGCCAGAAGCGATATGTCACTAGTTGTGTATCATAAAAGAGTGATCGTTACTCCTCCCAGGGGTTATTCGAGATATCTTAATCGAAACCCTAGTAACGAGGCATTGGCTACCTTAAGAGAGTCATAGTTACTCGTCCCAATTGCTCACCCAGTCTGCCATTTTTTCTTACTGCGGCCAGTCTGCCAGAAGCGATATGTCACTAGTTGTGTTTCATAAAAGAGTGATCCTTTCTCCTCCCAGGGGTTATTCGAGATATCTTAATCGAAACACTAGTAACGAGGCATTGGCTACCTTAAGAGAGTCATAGTTACTCGTCCCAATTGCTCACCCAGTCTGCCATTTTTTCTTACTGTGGCAAGTCTGCCAGAAGCGATATGTCACTAGTTGTGTATCATAAAAGAGTGATCCTTTCTCCTCCCAGGGGTTATTCGAGATATCTTAATCGAAACCCTAGCAACGAGGCATTGGCTACCTTAAGAGAGTCATAGCTACGCGTCCCAATTGCTCACCCAGTCTGCCATTTTTTCTTACTGCGGCCAGTCTGCCAGAAGCTATATGTCACTAGTTGTGTATCATAAAAGAGTGATCGTTACTCCTCCCAGGGGTTATTCGAGATATCTTAATCGAAACCCTAGTAACGAGGCATTGGCTACCTTAAGAGAGTCATAGTTACTCGTCCCAATTGCTCACCCAGTCTGCCATTTTTTCTTACTGCGGCCAGTCTGCCAGAAGCGATATGTCACTAGTTGTGTATCATAAAAGAGTGATCGTTACTCCTCCCAGGGGTTATTCGAGATATCTTACTCGAAACCCTAGTAACGAGTCATTGGCTACCTTAAGAGAGTCATAGTTACTCGTCCCAATTGCTCACCCAGTCTGCCATTTTTTCTTACTGCGGCCAGTCTGCCAGAAGCGATATGTCACTTGTTGTGTATCATAAAAGAGTGATCGTTACTCCTCCCAGGGGTTATTGGAGATATCTTAATCGAAACCCTAGTAACGAGGCATTGGCTACCTTAAGAGAGTCATAGTTACTCGTCCCAATTGCTCACCCAGTCTGCCATTTTTTCTTACTGCGGCCAGTCTGCCAGAAGCGATATGTCACTAGTTGTGTATCATAAAAGAGTGATCGTTACTCCTCCCGGGTTTATTCGAGATATCTTAATCGAAACCCTAGTAACGAGGCATTGGCTACCTTAAGAGGGTCATAGTTACTCGTCAAAATTGCTCACCCACTCTGCCATTTTTTCTTACTGCGGCCAGTTTGCCAGAAGCGATATGTCACTAGTTGTGTATCATAAAAGAGTGATCGTTACTCCTCCCAGGGGTTATTCGAGATATCTTAATCGAAACCCTAGTAACGAGGCATTGGCTACCTTAAGAGAGTCATAGTTACTCGTCCCAATTGCTCACCCAGTCTGCCATTTTTTCTTACTGCGGCCAGTCTGCCATAAGCGATATGTCACTAGTTGTGTATCATAAAAGAGTGATCCTTTCTCCTCCCAGGGGTTATTCGAGATATCTTAATCGAAACCCTAGTAACGAGGCATTGGCTACTTTAAGAGAGTCATAGTTACTCGTCCCAATTGCTCACCCAGTCTGCCATTTTTTCTAACTGCGGCCAGTCTGCCAGAAGCGATATGTCACTAGTTGTGTATCATAAAAGAGTGATCGTTTCTCCTCCTAGGGGTTATTCGAGATATCTTAATCGAAACCCTAGTAACGAGGCATTGGCTACCTTAAGAGAGTCATAGCTACTCGTCCCAATTGCTAACCAAGTCTGCCATTTTTTCTTACTGCGGCCAGTCTGCCAGAAGCTATATGTCACTAGTTGTGTATCATAAAAGAGTGATCGTTACTCCTCCCAGGAGTTATTCGAGATATCTTAATCGAAACCCTAGTAACGAGGCATTGGCTACCTTAAGAGAGTCATAGTTACTCGTCCCAATTGCTCACCCAGTCTGCAATTTTTTCTTACTGCGGCCAGTCTGCCAGAAGCGATATGTCACTAGTTGTGTTTCATAAAAGAGTGATCGTTACTCCTCCCAGGGGTTATTCGAGATATCTTAATCGAAACCCTAGTAACGAGGCATTGGCTACCTTAAGAGAGTCATAGTTACTCGTCCCAATTGCTCACCCAGTCTGCCATTTTTTCTTACTGCGGCCAGTCTGCCAGAAGCGATATGTCACTTGTTGTGTATCATAAAAGAGTGATCGTTACTCCTCCCAGGGGTTATTGGAGATATCTTAATCGAAACCCTAGTAACGAGGCATTGGCTACCTTAAGAGAGTCATAGTTACTCGTCCCAATTGCTCACCCATTCTGCCATTTTTTCTTACTGCGGCCAGTCTGCCAGAAGCGATATGTCACTAGTTGTGTATCATAGAAGAGTGATCGTTACTCCTCCCGGGGTTATTCGAGATATCTTAATCGAAACCCTAGTAACGAGGCATTGGCTACCTTAAGAGAGTCATAGTTACTCGTCCCAATTGCTCACCCAGTCTGCCATTTTGTCTTACTGCGGCCAGTTTGCCAGAAGCGATATGTCACTAGTTGTGTATCATAAAAGAGTGATCGTTACTCCTCCCAGGGGTTATTCGAGATATCTTAATCGAAACCCTAGTAACGAGGCATTGGCTACCTTAAGAGAGTCATAGTTACTCGTCCCAATTGCTCACCCAGTCTGCCATTTTTTCTTACTGCGGCCAGTCTGCCATAAGCGATATGTCACTAGTTGTGTATCATAAAAGAGTGATCCTTTCTCCTCCCAGGGGTTATTCGAGATATCTTAATCGAAACCCTAGTAACGAGGCATTGGCTACTTTAAGAGAGTCATAGTTACTCGTCCCAATTGCTCACCCAGTCTGCCATTTTTTCTAACTGCGGCCAGTCTGCCAGAAGCGATATGTCACTAGTTGTGTATCATAAAAGAGTGATCGTTTCTCCTCCTAGGGGTTATTCGAGATATCTTAATCGAAACCCTAGTAACGAGGCATTGGCTACCTTAAGAGAGTCATAGCTACTCGTCCCAATTGCTAACCAAGTCTGCCATTTTTTCTTACTGCGGCCAGTCTGCCAGAAGCTATATGTCACTAGTTGTGTATCATAAAAGAGTGATCGTTACTCCTCCCAGGAGTTATTCGAGATATCTTAATCGAAACCCTAGTAACGAGGCATTGGCTACCTTAAGAGAGTCATAGTTACTCGTCCCAATTGCTCACCCAGTCTGCAATTTTTTCTTACTGCGGCCAGTCTGCCAGAAGCGATATGTCACTAGTTGTGTTTCATAAATGAGTGATCGTTACTCCTCCCAGGGGTTATTCGAGATATCTTAATCGAAACCCTAGTAACGAGGCATTGGCTACCTTAAGAGAGTCATAGTTACTCGTCCCAATTGCTCACCCAGTCTGCCATTTTTTCTTACTGCGGCCAGTCTGCCAGAAGCGATATGTCACTAGTTGTGTATCATAAAAGAGTGATCGTTACTCCTCCCAGGGGTTATTCGAGATATCTTAATCGAAACCCTAGTAACGAGGCATTGGCTACCTTAAGAGAGTCATAGTTACTCGTCAGAATTGCTCACCCAGTCTGCCATTTTTTCTTACTGCGGCCAGTCTGCCAGAAGCGATATGTCACTAGTTGTGTATCATAAAAGAGTGGTCGTTACTCCTCCCAGTGGTTATTCGAGATATCTTTATCGAAACCCTAGTAACGAGGCATTGGCTACCTTAAGAGAGTCATATTTACTCGTCCCAATTGCTCACCCAGTCTGCCATATTTTCTTACTGCGGCCAGTCTGCCAGAAGCGATATGTCACTAGTTGTGTATCATAAAAGAGTGATCGTTACTCCTCCCAGGGGTTATTCGAGATATCTTAATCGAAACCCTAGTAACGAGGCATTGGCTACCTTAAGAGAGTCATAGTTACTCGTCCCAATTGCTCACCGAGTCTGACATTTTTTCTTACAGCGGCCAGTCTGCCAGAAGCGATATGTCACTAGTTGTGTATCATAAAAGAGTGCTCGTTTCTCCTCCCAGGGGTTATTCGAGATGTCTTAATCGAAACCCTAGTAACGAGGCATTGGCTACCTTAAGAGAGTCATAGTTACTCGTCCCAATTGCTCACCCAGTCTCCAATTTTTTCTTACTGCGGCCAGTCTGCCAGAAGCGATATGTCACTAGTTGTGTATCATAAAAGAGTGATCGTTACTCCTCCCAGGGGTTATTCGAGATATCTTAATCGAAACCCTAGTAACGAGGCATTGGCTACCTTAAGAGAGTCATAGTTACTCGTCCCAATTGCTCACCCAGTCTGCCATTTTTTCTTACTGCGGCCAGTCAGCCAGAAGCGATATGTCACTAGTTGTGTATCATAAAAGAGTGATCCTTTCTCCTCCCAGGGGTTATTCGAGATATCTTAATCGAAACCCTAGTAACGAGGCATTGGCTACCTTAAGAGAGTCATAGTTACTCGTCCCAATTGCTCACCCAGTCTGCCATTTTTTCTTACTGCGGCCAGTCTGCCAGAAGCTATATGTCACTAGTTGTGTATCATAAAAGAGTGATCGTTACTCCTCCCAGGGGTTATTCGAGATATCTTAATCGAAACCCTAGTAACGAGGCATTGGCTACCTTAAGAGAGTCATAGTTACTCGTCCCAATGGCTCACCCAGTCTGCCATTTTTTCTTACTGCGGCCAGTCTGCCAGAAGCGATATGTCACTAGTTGTGTATCATAAAAGAGTGATCCTTTCTCCTCCCGGGGGTTATTCGAGATATCTTAATCGAAACCCTAGTAACGAGGCATTGGCTACCTTAAGAGATTCATAGTTACTCGTCCCAATTGCTCACCCAGTCTGCAATTTTTTCTTACTGCAGCCAGTCTGCCAGAAGCGATATGTCGCTAGTTGTGTATCATAAAAGAGTGATCGTTACTCCTCCCAGGGGTTATTCGAGATATCTTAATCGAAACCCTAGTAACGAGGCATTGGCTACCCTAAGAGAGTCATAGTTACTCGTCCCAATTGCTCACCGAGTCTGACATTTTTTCTTACAGCTGCCAGTCTGCCAGAAGCGATATGTCACTAGTTGTGTATCATAAAAGAGTGATCGTTACTCCTCCCAGGGGTTATTCGAGATATCTTAATCGAAACCCTGGTAACGAGGCATTGGCTACCTTAAGAGAGTCTTAGTTACTCGTCCCAATTGCTCACCGAGTCTGCCATTTTTTCTTACAGCGGCCAGTCTGCCAGAAGCGATATGTCACTAGTTGTGTATCATAAAAGAGTGATCCTTTCTCCTCCCAGGGGTTATTCGAGATATCTTAATCGAAACCCTAGTAACGAGGCATTGGCTACCTTAAGAGAGTCATAGTTACTTGTCCCAATTCCTCACCCAGTCTGCCATTTTTTCTTACTGCGGCCAGTCTGCTAGAAGCGATATGTCACTAGTTGTGTTTCATAAAAGAGTGATCGTTACTCCTCCCAGGGGTTATTCGAGATATCTTAATCGAAAAACTAGTAACGAGGCATTGGCTACCTTAAGAGAGTCATAGTTACTCGTCCCAATTGCTCACCCAGTCTGCCATTTTTTCTTACTGCGGCCAGTCTGCCAGAAGCGATATGTCACTAGTTGTGTATCATAAAATAGTGATCGTTACTCCTCCCAGGGGTTATTCGAGATATCTTAATCGAAACCCTAGTAACGAGGCATTGGCTACCTTAAGAGAGTCATAGTTACTCGTCCCAATTGCTCACCCAGTCTGACATTTTTTCTTACTGCGGCCAGTCTGCCAGAAGCGATATGTCACTAGTTGTGTATCATAAAAGAGTGATCGTCACTCCTCCCAGGGGTTATTCGAGATATCTTAATCGAAACCCTAGTAACGAGGCATTGGCTACCTTAAGAGAGTCATAGTTACTCGTCCCTATTGCTCACCCACTCTGCCATTTTTTCTTACTGCGGCCAGTCTGCCAGAAGCGATATGTCACTAGTTGTGTATCATAAAAGAGTGATCGTTACTCCTCCCAGGGGTTATTCGAGATATCTTAATCGAAACCCTAGTAACGAGGCATTGGCTACCTTAAGAGAGTCATAGCTACTCGCCCCAATTGCTCACCCAGTCTGCCATTTTTTCTTACTGTGGCAAGTCTGCCAGAAGCGATATGTCACTAGTTGTGTATCATAAAAGAGTGATCCTTTCTCCTCCCAGGGGTTATTCGAGATATCTTAATCGAAACCCTAGTAACGAGGCATTGGCTACCTTAAGAGAGTCATAGCTACGCGTCCCAATTACTCACCCAGTCTGCCATTTTTTCTTACTGCGGCCAGTCTGCCAGAAGCTATATGTCACTAGTTGTGTATCATAAAAGAGTGATCGTTACTCCTCCCAGGGGTTATTCGAGATATCTTAATCGAAACCCTAGTAACGAGGCATTGGCTACCTTAAGAGAGTCATAGTTACTCGTCCCAATTGCTCACCCAGTCTGCCATTTTTTCTTACTGCGGCCAGTCTGCCAGAAGCGATATGTCACTAGTTGTGTATCATAAAAGAGTGATCGTTACTCCTCCCAGGGGTTATTCGAGATATCTTAATCGAAACCCTAGTAACGAGGCATTGGCTACCTTAAGAGAGTCATAGTTACTCGTCCCAATTGCTCACCCAGTCTGCCATTTTTTCTTACTGCGGCCAGTCTGCCAGAAGCGATATGTCACTAGTTGTGTATCATAAAAGAGTGATCGTTACTCCTCCCGGGGTTATTCGAGATATCTTAATCGAAACCCTAGTAACGAGGCATTGGCTACCTTAAGAGAGTCATGGTTACTCGTCCCAATTGCTCACCCAGTCTGCCATTTTTTCTTACTGCGGCCAGTCTGCCAGAAGCGATATGTCACTAGTTGTGTATCATAAAAGAGTGATCGTTACTCCTCCCAGGGGTTATTCGAGATATCTTAATCGAAACCCTAGTAACGAGGCATTGGCTACCTTAAGAGAGTCATAGTTACTCGTCCCAATTGCTCACCCAGTCTGCCATTTTTTCTTACTGCGGCCAGTCTGCCATAAGCGATATGTCACTAGTTGTGTATCATAAAAGAGTGATCCTTTCTCCTCCCAGGGGTTATTCGAGATATCTTAATCGAAACCCTAGTAACGAGGCATTGGCTACCTTAAGAGAGTCATAGTTACTCGTCCCAATTGCTCACCCACTCTGCCATTTTTTCTTACTGCGGCCAGTCTGCCAGAAGCGATATGTCACTAGTTGTGTATCATAAAAGAGTGATCGTTACTCCTCCCAGGGGTTATTCGAGATATCTTAATCGAAACCCTAGTAACGAGGCATTGGCTACCTTAAGAGAGTCATAGCTACTCTTCCCAATTGCTCACCCAGTCTGCCATTTTTTCTTACTGTGGCAAGTCTGCCAGAAGCGATTTGTCACTAGTTGTGTATCATAAAAGAGTGATCCTTTCTCCTCCCAGGGGTTATTCGAGATATCTTAATCGAAACCCTAGTAACGAGGCATTGGCTACCTTAAGAGAGTCATAGCTACGCGTCCCAATTACTCACCCAGTCTGCCATTTTTTCTTACTGCGGCCAGTCTGCCAGAAGCTATATGTCACTAGTTGTGTATCATAAAAGAGTGATCGTTACTCCTCCCAGGGGTTATTCGAGATATCTTAATCGAAACCCTAGTAACGAGGCATTGGCTACCTTAAGAGAGTCATAGTTACTCGTCCCAATTGCTCACCCAGTCTGCCATTTTTTCTTACTGCGGCCAGTCTGCCAGAAGCGATATGTCACTAGTTGTGTATCATAAAAGAGTGATCGTTACTCCTCCCAGGGGTTATTCGAGATATCTTAATCGAAACCCTAGTAACGAGGCATTGGCTACCTTAAAAGAGTCATAGTTACTCATCCCAATTGCTCACCCAGTCTGCCATTTTTTCTTACTGCGGCCAGTCTGCCAGAAGCGATATGTCACTAGTTGTGTATCATAAAAGAGTGATCGTTACTCCTCCCGGGGTTATTCGAGATATCTTAATCGAAACCCTAGTAACGAGGCATTGGCTACCTTAAGAGAGTCATAGTTACTCGTTCCAATTGCACACCCAGTCTGCCATTTTTTCTTACTGCGGCCAGTCTGCCAGAAGCGATATGTCACTAGTTGTGTATCATAAAAGAGTGATCGTTACTCCTCCCAGGGGTTATTCGAGATATCTTAATCGAAACCTTAGTAACGAGGCATTGGCTACCTTAAGAGAGTCATAGTTACTCGTCCCAATTGCTCACCGAGTCTCACATTTATTCTTGCAGCGGTTAGTCTGCCATAAGCGATATGTCACTAGTTGTGTATCATAAAAGATTGATCCTTTCTCTCCCAGGTGTTATTCGAGATATCTTAATCGAAACCCTAGTAACGAGGCATTGGCTACCTTAAGAGAGTCATAGTTACTCGTCCCAATTGCTCAACCAGTCTGCCATTTTTTCTTACTGCGGCCAGTCTGCCAGAAGCGATATGTCACTAGTTGTGTATCATAAAAGAGTGATCGTTACTCCTCCCAGGGGTTATTCGAGATATCTTAATCGAAACCCTAGTAACGAGGCATTGGCTACCTTAAGAGAGTCATAGTTACTCGTCCCAATTGCTCACCCAGTCTGCCATTTTTTCTTACTGCGGCCAGTCTGCCATAAGCGATATGTCACTAGTTGTGTATCATAAAAGAGTGATCCTTTCTCCTCCCAGAGGTTATTCGAGATATCTTAATCGAAACCCTAGTAACGAGGCATTGGCTACTTTAAGAGAGTCATAGTTACTCGTCCCAATTGCTCACCCAGTCTGCCATTTTTTCTAACTGCGGCCAGTCTGCCAGAAGCGATATGTCACTAGTTGTGTATCATAAAAGAGTGATCGTTACTCCTCCCAGGGGTTATTCGAGATATCTTAATCGAAACCCTAGTAACGAGGCATTGGCTACCTTAAGAGAGTCATAGTTACTCGTCCCAATTGCTCACCCAGTCTGCCATTTTTTCTTACTGCGTCCAGTCTGCCAGAAGCGATATGTCACTAGTTGTGTATCATAAAAGAGTGATCGTTACTCCTCCCAGGGGTTATTGGAGATATCTTAATCGAAACCCTAGTAACGAGGCATTGGCTACCTTAAGAGAGTCATAGTTACTCGTCCCAATTGCTCACCCAGTCTGCCATTTGTCTTACTGCGGCCAGTCTGCCAGAAGCGATATGTCACTAGTTGTGTATCATAAAAGAGTGATCGTTACTCCTCCCGGGGTTATTCGAGATATCTTAATCGAAACCCTAGTAACGAGGCATTGGCTACCTTAAGAGAGTCATAGTTACTCGTCCCAATTGCTCACCCAGTCTGCCATTTTTTCTTACTGCGGCCAGTCTGCCAGAAGCGATATGTCACTAGTTGTGTATCATAAAAGAGTGATCGTTACTAATCCCAGGGGTTATTCGAGATATCTTAATCGAAACCTTAGTAACGAGGCATTGGCTACCTTAAGAGAGTCATAGTTACTCGTCCCAATTGCTCACCGAGTCTGACATTTATTCTTACAGCGGTTAGACTGCCATAAGCGATATGTCACTAGTTGTGTATCATAAAAGATTGATCCTTTCTCTCCCAGGTGTTATTCGAGATATCTTAATCGAAACCCTAGTAACGAGGCATTGGCTACCTTAAGAGAGTCATAGTTACTCGTCCCAATTGCTCACCCAGTCTGCCATTTTTTCTTACTGCGGCCAGTCTGCCAGAAGCGATATGTCACTAGTTGTGTATCATAAAAGAGTGATCCTTACTCCTCCCAGGGGTTATTCGAGATATCTTAATCGAAACCCTAGTAACGAGGCATTGGCTACCTTAAGAGAGTCATAGTTACTCGTCCCAATTGCTCACCCAGTCTGCCATTTTTTCTTACTGCGGCCAGTCTGCCATAAGCGATATGTCACTAGTTGTGTATCATAAAAGAGTGATCCTTTCTCCTCCCAGGGGTTATTCGAGATATCTTAATCGAATCCCTAGTAACGAGGCATAGGCTACCTTAAGAGAGTCATAGTTACTCGTCCCAATTGCTCACCCACTCTGCCATTTTTTCTTACTGCGGCCAGTCTGCCAGAAGCGATATGTCACTAGTTGTGTATCATAAAAGAGTGATCGTTTCTCCTCCTAGGGGTTATTCGTGATATCTTAATCGAAACCCTAGTAACGAGGCATTGGCTACCTTAAGAGAGTCATAGCTACTCGTCCCAATTGCTCACCAAGTCTGCCATTTTTTCTTACTGCGGCCAGTCTGCCAGAAGCTATATGTCACTAGTTGTGTTTCATAAAAGAGTGATCGTTACTCCTCCCAGGGGTTATTCGAGATATCTTAATCGAAACCCTAGTAACGAGGCATTGGCTACCTTAAGAGAGTCATAGTTACTCGTCCCAATTGCTCACCCAGTCTGCCATTTTTTCTTACTGCGGCCAGTCTGCCAGAAGCGATATGTCACTAGTTGTGTATCATAAAAGAGTGATCGTTACTCCTCCCAGGGGTTATTCGAGATATCTTAATCGAAACCCTAGTAACGAGGCATTGGCTACCTTAAGAGAGTCATAGTTACTCGTCAGAATTGCTCACCCAGTCTGCCATTTTTTCTTACTGCGGCCAGTCTGCCAGAAGCGATATGTCACTAGTTGTGTATCATAAAAGAGTGATCGTTACTCCTCCCAGTGGTTATTCGAGATATCTTTATCGAAACCCTATTAACGAGGCATTGGCTACCTTAAGAGAGTCATATTTACTCGTCCCAATTGCTCACCCAGTCTGCCATATTTTCTTACTGCGGCCAGTCTGCCAGAAGCTATATGTCACTAGTTGTGTATCATAAAAGAGTGATCGTTACTCCTCCCAGGGATTATTCGAGATATCTTAATCGAAACCCTAGTAACGAGGCATTGGCTACCTTAAGAGAGTCATAGTTACTCGTCCCAATTGCTCACCGAGTCTGACATTTTTTCTTACAGTGGCCAGTCTGCCAGAAGCGATATGTCACTAGTTGTGTATCATAAAAGAGTGCTCGTCTCTCCTCCCAGGGGTTATTCGAGATATCTTAATCGAAACCCTAGTAACGAGGCATTGGCTACCTTAAGAGAGTCATAGTTACTCGTCCCAATTGCTCACCCAGTCTCCAATTTTTTCTTACTGCGGCCAGTCTGCCAGAAGCGATATGTCACTAGTTGTGTATCATAAAAGAGTGATCGTTACTCCTCCCAGGGGTTATTCGAGATATCTTAATCGAAACCCTAGTAACGAGGCATTGGCTACCTTAAGAGAGTCATAGTTACTCGTCCCAATTGCTCACCCAGTCTGCCATTTTTTCTTACTGCGGCCAGTCTGCCAGAAGCGATATGTCACTAGTTGTGTGTCATAAAAGAGTGATCCTTTCTCCTCCCAGGGGTTAGTCGAGATATCTTAATCGAAACCCTAGTAACGAGGCATTGGCTACCTTAAGAGAGTCATAGTTACTCGTCCCAATTGCTCACCAAGTCTGCCATTTTTTCTAACTGCGGCCAGTCTGCCAGAAGCGATATGTCACTAGTTGTGTATCATAAAAGAGTGATCGTTTCTCCTCCTAGGGGTTATTCGAGATATCTTAATCGAATCCCTAGTAACGAGGCATTGGCTACCTTAAGAGAGTCATAGTTACTCGTCCCAATTGCTCACCCAGTCTGCCATTTTTTCTTACTGTGGCAAGTCTGCCAGAAGCGATATGTTACTAGTTGTGTATCATAAAAGAGTGATCCTTTCTCCTCCCAGGGGTTATTCGAGATATCTGAATCGAAACCCTAGTAACGAGGCATTGGCTACCTTAAGAGAGTCATAGCTACTCGTCCCAATTGTTCACCGAGTCTGCCATTTTTTCTTACTGCGGCCAGTCTGCCAGAAGCTATTTGTCACTAGTTGTGTATCATAAAAGAGTGATCGTTACTCCTCCCAGGGGTTATTCGAGATATCTTAATCGAAACCCTAGTAACGAGGCATTGGCTACCTTAAGAGAGTCATAGTTACTCGTCCCAATTGCTCACCCAGTCTGCCATTTTTTCTTACTGCGGCCAGTCTGCCAGAAGCGATATGTCACTAGTTGTGTATCATTAAAGAGTGATCGTTACTCCTCCCAGTGGTTATTCGAGATATCTTAATCGAAACCCTAGTAACGAGGCATTGGCTACCTTAAGAGAGTCATAGTTACTCGTCCCAATTGCTCACCCAGTCTGCCATTTTTTCTTACTGCGGCCAGTCTGCCAGAAGCGATATGTCACAAGTTGTGTATCATAAAAGAGTGATCGTTACTCCTCCCATGGGTTATTCGAGATATCTTAATCGAAACCCTAGTAACGAGGCATTGGCTACCTTAAGAGAGTCATAGTTACTCGTCCCAATTGCTCACCCTGTCTGCCATTTTTTCTTACTGCGGCCAGTCTGCCAGAAGCGATATGTCCCTAGTTGTGTATCATAAAAGAGTGATCGTTACTCCTCCCAGGGGTTATTCGAGATATCTTAATCGAAACCCTAGTAACGAGGCATTGGCTACCTTAAGAGAGTCATAGTTACTCGTCCCAATTGCTCACCCAGTCTGCCATTTTTTCTTACTGCGGCCAGTCTGCCAGAAGCGATATGTTACTAGTTGTGTATCATAAAAGAGTGATCGTTACTCCTCACAGGGGTTATTCGAGATATCTTAATCGAAACCTTAGTGACGAGGCATTGGCTACCTTAAGAGAGTCATAGTTACTCGTCCCAATTGCTCACCGACTCTGACATTTTTTCTTACTGCGGCCAGTCTGCCAGAAGCGATATGTCACTAGTTGTGTATCATAAAAGAGTGATCGTTTCTCCTCCCAGGGTTTATTCGAGATATTTTAATCGAAACCCTAGTAACGAGGCATTGGCTACCTTAAGAGAGTCATAGCTACTCGTCCCAATTGCTCACCCAGTCTGCAATTTTTTCTTACTGCGGCCAGTCTGCCAGAAGCTATATGTCACTAGTTGTGTATCATAAAAGAGTGATCGTTACTCCTCCCAGGGGTTATTCGAGATATCTTAATCGAAAACCTAGTAACGAGGCATTGGCTACCTTAAGAGAGTCATAGTTACTCGTCCCAATGGCTCACCCAGTCTGCCATTTTTTCTTACTGCGGCCAGTCTGCCAGAAGCGATATGTCACTAGTTGTGTATCATAAAAGAGTGATCCTTTCTCCTCCCGGGGGTTATTCGAGATATCTTAATCGAAACCCTAGTAACGAGGCATTGGCTACCTTAAGAGATTCATAGTTACTCGTCCCAATTGCTCACCCAGTCTGCCATTTTTTCTTACTGCAGCCAGTCTGCCAGAAGCGATATGTCACTAGTTGTGTATCATAAAAGAGTGATCGTTACTCCTCCCAGGGGTTATTCGAGATATCTTAATCGAAACCCTAGTAACGAGGCATTGGCTACCTTAAGAGAGTCATAGTTACTCGTCCCAATTGCTCACGGAGTCTGACATTTTTTCTTACAGCTGCCAGTCTGCCAGAAGCGATATGTCACTAGTTGTGTATCATAAAAGAGTGATCGTTTGTCCTCCCAGGCGTTATTCGAGATATCTTAATCGAAACCCTAGTAACGAGGCATTGGCTACCTTAAGAGTGTCATAGCTACTCGTCCCAATTGCTCACCCAGTCTGCCATTTTTTCTTACTGCGGCCAGTCTGCCAGAAGCTATATGTCACTAGTTGTGTATCATAAAAGAGTGATCGTTACTCCTCCCAGGGGTTATTCGAGATATCTTAATCGAAACCCTAGTAACGAGGCATTGGCTACCTTAAGAGAGTCATAGTTACTCGTCCCAATTGCTCACCCAGTCTGCCATTTTTTCTTACTGCGGCCAGTCTGCCAGAAGCGATATGTCACTAGTTGTGTATCATAAAAGAGTGATCCTTTCTCCTCCCAGGGGTTTTTCGAGATATCTTAATCGAAACCCTAGTAACGAGGCATTGGCTACCTTAAGAGAGTCATAGTTACTCGTCCCAATTGCTCACCCAGTCTGCCATTTTTTCTTACTGCGGCCAGTCTGCCAGAAGCTATATGTCACTAGTTGTGTATCATAAAAGAGTGATCGTTACTCCTCCCAGGGGTTATTCGAGATATCTTAATCGAAAAACTAGTAACGAGGCATTGGCTACCTTAAGAGAGTCATAGTTACTCGTCCCAATTGCTCACCCAGTCTGCCATTTTTTCTTACTGCGGCCAGTCTGCCAGAAGCGATATGTCACTAGTTGTGTATCATAAAAGAGTGATCGTTACTCCTCCCAGGGGTTATTCGAGATATCTTAATCGAAACCCTAGTAACGAGGCATTGGCTACCTTAAGAGAGTCATAGTTACTCGTCCCAATTGCTCACCCAGTCTGACATTTTTTCTTACTGCGGCCAGTCTGCCAGAAGCGATATGTCACTAGTTGTGTATCATAAAAGAGTGATCGTTACTCCTCCCAGGGGTTATTCGAGATATCTTAATCGAAACCCTAGTAACGAGGCATTGGCTACCTTAAGAGAGTCATAGTTACTCGTCCCAATTGCTCACCCACTCTGCCATTTTTTCTTACTGCGGACAGTCTGCCAGAAGCGATATGTCACTAGTTGTGTATCATAAAAGAGAGATCGTTACTCCTCCCAGGGGTTATTCGAGATATCTTAATCGAAACCCTAGTAACGAGGCATTGGCTACCTTAAGAGAGTCATAGCTACTCGTCCCAATTGCTCACCCAGTCTGCCATTTTTTCTTACTGCGGCCAGTCTGCCAGAAGCGATATGTCACTAGTTGTGTATCATAAAAGAGTGATCGTTATTCCTCCTAGGGGTTATTCGATATATCTTAATCGAAACCCTAGTAACGAGGCATTGGCTACCTTAAGAGAGTCATAGTTACTCGTCCCAATTGCTCACCGAGTCTGAAATTTTTTCTTACAGCTTCCAGTCTGCCAGAAGCGTTATGTCACTAGTTGTGTATCATAAAAGAGTGATCCATTCTCCTCCCTGGGGTTATTCGAGATATCTTAATCGAAACCCTAGTAACGAGGCATTGGCTACCTTAAGAGAGTCATAGATACTCGTCCCAATTCCTCACCCAGTCTGCCATTTTTTCTTACTGCGGCCAGTCTGCCAGAAGCGATATGTCACTAGTTGTGTATCATAAAAGAGTGATCGTTACTCCTCCCAGGGTTTATTCGAGATATCTTAATCGAAACCCTAGTAACGAGGCATTGGCTACCTTAAGAGAGTCATAGTTACTCGTCAGAATTGCTCACCCAGTCTGCCATTTTTTCTTACTGCGGCCAGTCTGCCAGAAGCGATATGTCACTAGTTGTGTATCATAAAAGAGTGATCCTTTCTCCTCCCAGGGGTTATTCGAGATATCTTAATCGAAACCCTAGTAACGAGGCATTGGCTACCTTAAGAGAGTCATAGTTACTCGTCCCAATTGCTCACCCAGTCTGCCACTTTTTCTTACTGCGGCCAGTCTGCCAGAAGCGATATGTCACTAGTTGTGTATCATAAAAGAGTGATCGTTAATCCTCCCAGGGGTTATTCGAGATATCTTAATCGAAACCCTAGTAACGAGGCATTGGCTACCTTAAGAGAGTCATAGTTACTCGTCCCAATTGCTCACCCAGTCGGCCATTTTTTCTTACTGCGGCCAGTCTGCCAGAAGCGATATGTCACTAGTTGTGTATCATAAAAGGGTGATCGTTACTCCTCCCAGGGGTTATTCGAGATATCTTAATCGAAACCCTAGTAACGAGGCATTGGCTACCTTAAGAGAGTCTAAGTAACTCGTCCCAATTGCTCACAGAGTCTGACATTTATTCTTACAGCGGCCAGTCTGCCAGAAGCGATATGTCACTAGTTGAGTATCATAAAAGAGTGATCCTTTCTCCTCCCAGGGGTTATTCGAGATATCTTAATCGAAACCCTAGTAACGAGGCATTGGCTACCTTAAGAAAGTCATAGTTACTCGTAACAATTGCTCACCCAGTCTGCCATTTTTTCTTACTGCGGCCAGTCTGCCAGAAGCGATATGTCACTAGTTGTGTATCATAAAAGAGTGATCGTTACTCCTAACAGGGGTTATTCGAGATATCTTAATCGAAACCCTAGTAACGAGGCATTGGCTACCTTAAGAGAGTCATAGTTACTCGTCCGAATTTGTCACCCAGTCTGCCATTTTTTCTTACTGCGGCCAGTCTGCCAGATGCGATATGTCACTAGTTGTGTATCATAAAAGAGTGATCCTTTCTCCTCCCAGGGGTTATTCGAGATATCTTAATCGAAACCCTAGTAACGAGGCATTGGCTACCTTAAGAGAGTCATAGCTACTCGTCCCAATTGCTCACCCAGTCTGCCATTTTTTCTTACTGCGGCCAGTCTGCCAGAAGCTATATGTCACTAGTTGTGTATCATAAAAGAGTGATCGTTACTCCTCCCAGGGGTTATTCGAGATATCTTAATCGAAACCCTAGTAACGAGGCATTGGCTACCTTAAGAGAGTCATAGTTACTCGTCCCAATGGCTCACCCAGTCTGCCATTTTTTCTTACTGCGGCCAGTCTGCCAGAAGCTACATGTCACTAGTTGTGTATCATAAAAGAGTGATCGTTACTCCTCCCAGGGGTTATTCGAGATATCTTAATCGAAACCCTAGTAACGAGGCATTGGCTACCTTAAGAGAGTCATAGTTACTCGTCCCAATTGCTCACCGAGTCTGACATTTTTTCTTACAGCTGCCAGTCTGCCAGAAGCGATATGTCACTAGTTGTGTATCATAAAAGAGTGATCGTTTCTCCTCCCAGGGGTTATTCGAGATATCTTAATCGAAACCCTAGTAACGAGGCATTGGCTACCTTAAGAGAGTCATAGCTACTCGTCCCAATTGCTCACCCAGTCTGCCGTTTTTTTCTTACTGCGGCCAGTCTGCCAGAAGCTATATGTCACTAGTTGTGTATCATAAAAGAGTGATCGTTACTCCTCCCAGGGGTTATTCGAGATATCTTAATCGAAACCCTAGTAACGAGGCATTGGCTACCTTAAGAGAGTCATAGTTACTCGTCCCAATTGCTCACCCAGTCTGCCATTTTTTCTTAATGCGGCCAGTCTGCCAGAAGCGATATGTCACTAGTTGTGTATCATAAAAGAGTGATCCTTTCTCCTCCCAGGGGTTATTCGAGATATCTTAATCGAAACCCTAGTAACGAGGCATTGGCTACCTTAAGAGAGTCATAGCTACTCGTCCCAATTGCTCACCCAGTCTGCCATTTTTTCTTACTGCGGCCAGTCTGCCAGAAGCTATATGTCACTAGTTGTGTATCATAAAAGAGTGATCGTTACTCCTCCCAGGGGTTATTCGAGATATCTTAATCGAAACCCTAGTAACGAGGCATTGGCTACCTTAAGAGAGTCATAGCTACTCGTCCCAATTGCTCACCCAGTCTGCCATTTTTTCTTACTGCGGCCAGTCTGCCAGAAGCTATATGTCACTAGTTGTGTATCATAAAAGAGTGATCGTTACTCCTCCCAGGGGTTATTCGAGATATCTTAATCGAAACCCTAGTAACGAGGCATTGGCTACCTTAAGAGAGCCATAGTTACTCGTCCCAATTGCTCACCCAGTCTGCCATTTTTTCTTACTGCGGCCAGTCTGCCAGAAGCGATATGTCACTAGTTGTGTATCATAAAAGAGTGATCGTTATTCCTCCCAGGGGTTATTCGAGATATCTTAATCGAAACCCTAGTAACGAGGCATTGGCTACCTTAAAAGAGTCATAGTTACTCGTCCCAATTGCTCACCGAGTCTGACATTTTTTCTTACAGCTTCCAGTCTGCCAGAAGCGATATGTCACTAGTTGTGTATCATAAAAGAGTGATCCTTTCTCCTCCCAGGGGTTATTCGAGATATCTTAATCGAAACCCTAGTAACGAGGCATTGGCTACCTTAAGAGAGTCATAGATACTCGTCCCAATTCCTCACCCAGTCTGCCATTTTTTCTTACTGCGGCCAGTCTGCCAGAAGCGATATGTCACTAGTTGTGTATCATAAAAGAGTGATCGTTACTCCTCCCAGGGGTTATTCGAGATATCTTAATCGAAACCCTAGTAACGAGGCATTGGCTACCTTAAGAGAGTCATAGTTACTCGTCCCAATTGCTCACCCAGTCTGCCATTTTTTCTTACTGCGGCCAGTCTGCCAGAAGCGATATGTCACTAGTTGTGTATCATAAAAGAGTGATCCTTTCTCCTCCCAGGGGTTATTCGAGATATCTTAATCGAAACCCTAGTAACGAGGCATTGGCTACCTTAAGAGAGTCATAGCTACTCGACCCAATTGCTCACCCAGTCTGCCATTTTTTCTTACTGCAGCCAGTCTGCCAGAAGCTATATGTCACTAGTTGTGTATCATAAAAGAGTGATCGTTACTCCTCCCAGGGGTTATTCGAGATATCTTAATCGAAACCCTAGTAACGAGGCATTGGCTACCTTAAGAGAGTCATAGTTACTCGTCCCAATTGCTCACCCAGTCTGCCACTTTTTCTTACTGCGGCCAGTCTGCCAGAAGCGATATGTCACTAGTTGTGTATCATAAAAGAGTGATCCTTTCTCCTCCCAGGGGTTATTCGAGATATCTTAATCGAAAAACTAGTAACGAGGCATTGGCTACCTTAAGAGAGTCATAGTTACTCGTCCCAATTGCTCACCCAGTCTGCCATTTTTTCTAACTGTGGCCAGTCTGCCAGAAGCGATATGTCACTAGTTGTGTATCATAAAAGAGTGATCGTTTCTCCTCCTAGGGTTTATTCCAGATATCTTAATCGAAACCCTAGTAACGAGGCATTGTCTACCTTAAGAGAGTCATAGTTACTCGTCCCAATTGTTCACCCAGTCTGCCATTTTTTCTTACTGTGGCAAGCCTGCCAGAAGCAAAATGTCACTAGTTGTGTATCATAAAAGAGTGATCGTTACTCCTCCCAGTGGTTATTCGAGATATCTTAATCGAAACCCTGGTAACGAGGCATTGGCTACCTTAAGAGAGTCTTAGTTACTCGTCCCAATTGCTCACCGAGTCTGACATTTTTTCTTACAGCGGCCAGTCTGCCAGAAGCGATATGTCACTAGTTGTGTATCATAAAAGAGTGATCCTTTCTCCTCCCAGGGGTTATTCGAGATATCTTAATCGAAACCCTAGTAACGAGGCATTGGCTACCTGAAGAGAGTCATAGTTACTCGTCCCAATTGCTCACCGAGTCTGACATTTTTTCTTACAGCGGCCAGTCTGCCAGAAGCGATATGTCACAAGTTGTGTATCATAAAAGAGTGGTCGTTTCTCCTCCCAGGGGTTATTCGAGATATCTTAATCGAAACCCTAGTAACGAGGCATTGGCTACCTTAAGAGAGTCATAGTTACTCGTCCCAATTGCTCACCCAGTCTGCCATTTTTTCTTACTGCGGCCAGTCTGCCAGAAGCGATATGTCACTAGTTGTGTATCATAAAAGAGTGATCGTTACTCCCCCCAGGGGTTATTCGAGATATCTTAATCGAAACCCTAGTAACGAGGCATTGGCTACCTTAAGAGAGTCATAGCTACTCGTCCCAATTGCTCACCCAGTCTGCCATATTTTCTTACTGCGGCCAGTCTGCCAGAAGCTATATGTCACTAGTTGTGTATCATAAAAGAGTGATTGTTACTCCTCCCAGGGGTTATTCGAGATATCTTAATCGAAACCCTAGTAACGAGGCATTGGCTATTTTAAGAGAGCCATAGTTACTCGTCCCAATTGCTCACCCAGTCTGCCATTTTTTCTTACTGCGGCCAGTCTGCCTGAAGCGATATGTCACTAGTTGTGTATCACAAAAGAGTGATCGTTTCTCCTCCCAGGGGTTATTCGAGATATCTTAATCGAAACCCTACTAACGAGGCATTGGCTACCTTAAGAGAGTCATAGTTACTCGTCCCAATTGCTCACCCAGTCTGCCATTTTTTCTTACTGCGGCCAGTCTGCCAGAAGCGATATGTCACTAGTTGTGTATCATAAAAGAGTGATCGTTATTCCTCCCAGGGGTTATTCGAGATATCTTAATCGAAACCCTAGTAACGACGCATTGGCTACCTTAAGAGAGTCATAGTTACTCGTCCCAATTGCTCACCGAGTCTGACATTTTTTCTTACAGCTTCCAGTCTGCCAGAAGCGATGTGTCACTAGTTGTGTATCATAAAAGAGTGATCCTTTCTCCTTCCAGGGGTTATTCGAGATATCTTAATCGAAACCCTAGTAACGAGGCATTGGCTACCTTAAGAGAGTCACAGATACTCGTCCCAATTCCTCACCCTGTCTGCCATTTTTTCTTACTGCGGCCAGTCTGCCAGAAGCGATATGTCACTAGTTGTGTATCATAAAAGAGTGATCGTTACTCCTCCCAGGGGTTATTCGAGATATCTTAATCGAAACCCTAGTAACGAGGCATTGGCTACCTTAAGAGAGTCATAGTTACTCGTCCCAATTGCTCACCCAGTCTGCCATTTTTTCTTACTGCGGCCAGTCTGCCAGAAGCGATATGTCACTAGTTGTGTATCATAAAAGAGTGATCCTTTCTCCTCCCAGGGGTTATTCGAGATATCTTAATCGAAACCCTAGTAACGAGGCATTGGCTACCTTAAGAGAGTCATAGCTACTCGTCCCAATTGCTCACCCAGTCTGCCATTTTCTCTTACTGCAGCCAGTCTGCCAGAAGCTATATGTCACTAGTTGTGTATCATAAAAGAGTGATCGTTACTCCTCCCAGGGGTTATTCGAGATATCTTAATCGAAACCCTAGTAACGAGGCATTGGCTACCTTAAGAGAGTCATAGTTACTCGTCCCAATTGCTCACCCAGTGTGCCACTTTTTCTTACTGCGGCCAGTCTGCCAGAAGCGATATGTCACTAGTTGTGTATCATAAAAGAGTGATCGTTACTCCTCCCAGGGGTTATTCGAGATATCTTAATCGAAACCCTAGTAACGAGGCATTGGCTACCTTAAGAGAGTCATAGTTACTCGTCCCAATTGCTCACCCAGTCTGCCATTTTTTCTTACTGCGGCCAGTCTGCCAGAAGCGATATGTCACTAGTTGTGTATCATAAAAGAGTGATCGTTACTCCTCCCAGGGGTTATTCGAGATAACTTAATCGAAACCCTAGTAACGAGGCATTGGCTACCTTAAGAGAGTCTTAGTAACTCGTCCCAATTGCTCACAGAGTCTGACATTTATTCTTACAGCGGCCAGTCTGCCAGAAGCGATATGTCACTAGTTGTGTATCATAAAAGAGTGATCCTTTCTCCTCCCAGGGGTTATTCGAGATATCTTAATCGAAACCCTAGTAACGAGGCATTGGCTACCTTAAGAGAGTCATAGTTACTCGTCCCAATTGCTCACCCAGTCTGCCATTTTTTCTTACTGCGGCCAGTCTGCCAGAAGCGATATGTCACTAGTTGTGTATCATAAAAGAGTGATCGTTACTCCTCCCAGGGGTTATTCGAGATATCTTAATCGAAACCCTAGTAACGAGGCATTGGCTACCTTAAGAGAGTCATAGTTACTCGTCCCAATTGCTCACCCAGTCTGCCATTTTTTCTAACTGCGGCTAGTCTGCCAGAAGCGATATGTCACTAGTTGTGTATCATAAAAGAGTGATCGTTTCTCCCCCTAGGGGTTATTCGAGATATCTTAATCGAAACCCTAGTAACGAGGCATTGTCTACCTTAAGAGAGTCATAGTTACTCGTCCCAATTGTTCACCCAGTCTGCCATTTTTTCTTACTGTGGCAAGTCTGCCAGAAGCGAAATGTCACTAGTTGTGTATCATAAAAGAGTGATCCTTTCTCCTCCCAGGGGTTATTTGAGATATCTTAATCGAAACCCTAGTAACGAGGCATTGGCTACCTTAAGAGAGTCATAGCTACTCGTCCCAATTCCTCACCCAGTCTGCCATTTTTTCTTACTGCGGCCAGTCTGCCAGAAGCTATATGTCACTAGTTGTGTATCATAAAAGAGTGATCGTTACTCCTCCCAGGGGTTATTCGAGATATCTTAATCGAAACCCTAGTAACGAGGCATTGGCTACCTTAAGAGAGTCATAGTTACTCGTCCCAATTGCTCACCGAGTCTGACATTTTTTCTTACAGCTTCCAGTCTGCCAGAAGCGATGTGTCACTAGTTGTGTATCATAAAAGAGTGATCCTTTCTCCTTCCAGGGGTTATTCGAGATATCTTAATCGAAACCCTAGTAACGAGGCATTGGCTACCTTAAGAGAGTCACAGATACTCGTCCCAATTCCTCACCCTGTCTGCCATTTTTTCTTACTGCGGCCAGTCTGCCAGAAGCGATATGTCACTAGTTGTGTATCATAAAAGAGTGATCGTTACTCCTCCCAGGGGTTATTCGAGATATCTTAATCGAAACCCTAGTAACGAGGCATTGGCTACCTTAAGAGAGTCATAGTTACTCGTCCCAATTGCTCACCCAGTCTGCCATTTTTTCTTACTGCGGCCAGTCTGCCAGAAGCGATATGTCACTAGTTGTGTATCATAAAAGAGTGATCCTTTCTCCTCCCAGGGGTTATTCGAGATATCTTAATCGAAACCCTAGTAACGAGGCATTGGCTACCTTAAGAGAGTCATAGCTACTCGTCCCAATTGCTCACCCAGTCTGCCATTTTCTCTTACTGCAGCCAGTCTGCCAGAAGCTATATGTCACTAGTTGTGTATCATAAAAGAGTGATCGTTACTCCTCCCAGGGGTTATTCGAGATATCTTAATCGAAACCCTAGTAACGAGGCATTGGCTACCTTAAGAGAGTCATAGTTACTCGTCCCAATTGCTCACCCAGTGTGCCACTTTTTCTTACTGCGGCCAGTCTGCCAGAAGCGATATGTCACTAGTTGTGTATCATAAAAGAGTGATCGTTACTTCTCCCAGGGGTTATTCGAGATATCTTAATCGAAACCCTAGTAACGAGGCATTGGCTACCTTAAGAGAGTCATAGTTACTCGTCCCAATTGCTCACCCAGTCTGCCATTTTTTCTTACTGCGGCCAGTCTGCCAGAAGCGATATGTCACTAGTTGTGTATCATAAAAGAGTGATCGTTACTCCTCCCAGGGGTTATTCGAGATAACTTAATCGAAACCCTAGTAACGAGGCATTGGCTACCTTAAGAGAGTCTTAGTAACTCGTCCCAATTGCTCACAGAGTCTGACATTTATTCATACAGCGGCCAGTCTGCCAGAAGCGATATGTCACTAGTTGTGTATCATAAAAGAGTGATCCTTTCTCCTCCCAGGGGTTATTCGAGATATCTTAATCGAAACCCTAGTAACGAGGCATTGGCTACCTTAAGAGAGTCATAGTTACTCGTCCCAATTGCTCACCCAGTCTGCCATTTTTTCTTACTGCGGCCAGTCTGCCAGAAGCGATATGTCACTAGTTGTGTATCATAAAAGAGTGATCGTTACTCCTCCCAGGGGTTATTCGAGATATCTTAATCGAAACCCTAGTAACGAGGCATTGGCTACCTTAAGAGAGTCATAGTTACTCGTCCCAATTGCTCACCCAGTCTGCCATTTTTTCTAACTGCGGCTAGTCTGCCAGAAGCGATATGTCACTAGTTGTGTATCATAAAAGAGTGATCGTTTCTCCCCCTAGGGGTTATTCGAGATATCTTAATCGAAACCCTAGTAACGAGGCATTGTCTACCTTAAGAGAGTCATAGTTACTCGTCCCAATTGTTCACCCAGTCTGCCATTTTTTCTTACTGTGGCAAGTCTGCCAGAAGCGAAATGTCACTAGTTGTGTATCATAAAAGAGTGATCCTTTCTCCTCCCAGGGGTTATTTGAGATATCTTAATCGAAACCCTAGTAACGAGGCATTGGCTACCTTAAGAGAGTCATAGCTACTCGTCCCAATTCCTCACCCAGTCTGCCATTTTTTCTTACTGCGGCCAGTCTGCCAGAAGCTATATGTCACTAGTTGTGTATCATAAAAGAGTGATCGTTACTCCTCCCAGGGGTTATTCGAGATATCTTAATCGAAACCCTAGTAACGAGGCATTGGCTATCTTAAGAGTGTCATAGTTACTCGTCCCAATTGCTCACCGAGTCTGCCATTTTTTCTTACTGCGGCCAGTCTGCCAGAAGCGATATGTCACTAGTTGTGTATCATAAAAGAGTGATCGTTACTCCTCCCAGAGGTTATACGAGATATCTTAATCGAAACCCTAGTAACGAGGCATTGGCTACCTTAAGAGAGTCATAGTTACTCGTCCCAATTGCTCACCCAGTCTGCCATTTTTTCTTACTGCGGCCAGTCTGCCAGAAGCGATATGTCACTAGTTGTGTATCATAAAAGAGTGATCGTTACTCCTCCCAGGGGTTATTCGAGATATCTTAATCGAAACCCTAGTAACGAGGCATTGGCTATCTTAAGAGAGTCATAGTTACTCGTCCCAATTGCTCACCCGGTCTGCCATTTTTTCTAACTGCGGCCAGTCTGCCAGAAGCGATATGTCACTAGTTGTGTATCATAAAAGAGTGATCGTTTCTATTCCCAGGGGTTATTCGAGATATCTTAATCGAAACCCTAGTAACGAGGCATTGGCTACCTTAAGAGAGTCATAGTTACTCGTCCCAATTGCTCACCCAGTCTGCCATTTTTTCTTACTGCGGCCAGTCTGCCAGAAGCGATATGTCACTAGTTGTGTATCATAAAAGATTGATCCTTTCTCTCCCAGGGGTTATTCGAGATATCTTAATCGAAACCCTAGTAACGAGGCATTGGCTACCTTAAGAGAGTCATAGTTACTCGTCCCAATTGCTCACCCAGTCTGCCATTTTTTCTAACTGCGGCCAGTCTGCCAGAAGCGATATGTCACTAGTTGTGTATCATAAAAGAGTGATCGTTTCTCCTCCTAGGGGTTATTCGAGATATCTTAATCGAAACCCTAGTAACGAGGCATTGGCTACCTTAAGAGAGTCATAGTTACTCGTCCCAATTGCTCACCCAGTCTGCCATTTTTTCTTACTGTGGCAAGTCTGCCAGAAGCGATATGTCACTAGTTGTGTGTCATAAAAGAGTGATCCTTTCTCCTCCCAGGGGTTATTCGAGATATCTTAATCGAAACCCTAGTAACGAGGCATTTGCTACCTTAAGAGAGTCATAGCTACTCGTCCCAATTGCTCACCCAGTCTGCCATTTTTTCTTACTGCGGCCAGTCTGCCAGAAGCTATATGTCACTAGTTGTGTATCATAAACGAGTGATCGTTACTCCTCCCAGGGGTTATTCGAGATATCTTAATCGAAACCAAAGTAACGTGGCATTGGCTACCTTAAGAGAGTCATAGTTACTCGTCCCAATTGCTCACCCAGTCTGCCATTTTTTCTTACTGCGGCCAGTCTGCCAGAAGTGATATGTCACTAGTTGTGTATCATAAAAGAGTGATCGTTACTCCTCCCAGGGGTTATTCGAGATATCTTAATCGAAACCCTAGTAACGAGGCATTGGCTACCTTAAGAGAGTCATCGAGTTATTCGAGATATCTTAATCGAAACCCTAGTAACGAGGCATTGGCTACCTTAAGAGAGTCATAGTTACTCACCGAGTCTGACATTTATTCTTACAGCGGGCAGTCTGCCAGAAGCGATATGTCACTAGTTGTGTATCATAAAAGAGTGATCGTTTCTCCTCCTAGGGGTTATTCGAGATATCTTAATCGAAACCCTAGTAACGAGGCATTGGCTACCTTAAGAGAGTCATAGTTACTCGTCCCAATTGCTCACCCAGTCTGCCATTTTTTCTTACTGTGGCAAGTCTGCCAGAAGCGATATGTCACTAGTTGTGTATCATAAAAGAGTGATCCTTTCTCCTCCCAGGGGTTATTCGAGATATCTTAATCGAAACACTAGTAACGAGGCATTGGCTACCTTAAGAGAGTCATAGCTACTCGTCCCGATTGCTCACCAAGTCTGCCATTTTCTCTTACTGCGGCCAGTCTGCCAGAAGCGATATGTCACTAGTTGTGTATCATAAAAGAGTGATCGTTACTCCTCCCAGGGGTTATTCGAGATATCTTAATCGAAACCCTAGTAACGAGGCATTGGCTACCTTAAGAGAGTCATAGTTACTCGTCCCAATTGCTCACCCAGTCTGCCATTTTTTCTTACTGCGGCCAGTCTGCCAGAAGCGATATGTCACTAGTTGTGTTTCATAAAAGAGTGATCGTTACTCCTCCCAGGGGTTATTCGAGATATCTTAATCGAAACCCTAGTAACGAGGCATTGGCTACCTTAAGAGAGTCATAGTTACTCGTCCCAATTGCTCACCCAGTCTGCCATTTTTTCTTACTGTGGCCAGTCTGCCAGAAGCGATATGTCACTAGTTGTGTATCATAAAAGAGTGATCGTTACTCCTCCCAGGGGTTATTCGAAATATCTTAATCGAAACCCTAGTAACGAGGCATTGGCTACCTTAAGAGAGTCATAGTTACTCGTCAGAATTGCTCACCCAGTCTGCACATTTTTTCTTACTGCGGCCAGTCTGCCAGAAGCGATATGTCACTAGTTGTGTATCATAAAAGAGTGATCGTTACTCCTCCCAGGGGTTATTCGAGATATCTTTATCGAAACCCTAGTAACGAGGCATTGGCTACCTTAAGAGAGTCATATTTACTCGTCCCAATTGCTCACCCAGTCTGCCATTTTTTCTTACTGCGGCCAGTCTGCCAGAAGCGATATGTCGCTAGTTGTGTATCATAAAAGAGTGATCGTTACTCCTCCCAGGGGTTATTCGAGATATCTTAATCGAAAACCTAGTAACGAGGCATTGGCTACCTTAAGAGAGTCATAGTTACTCGTCCCAATTGCTCACCGAGTCTGACATTTTTTCTTACAGCGGCCAGTCTGCCAGCAGCGATATGTCACTAGTTGTGTATCATAAAATAGTGATCGTTTCTCCTCCCAGGGGTTATTCGAGATATCTTAATCGAAACCCTAGTAACGAGGCATTGGCTACCTTAAGAGTGTCATAGTTACTCGTCCCAATTACTCACCCAGTCTGCCATTTTTTCTTACTGCGGCCAGTCTGCCAGAAGCGATATGTCACTAGTTGTGTATCATAAAAGAGTGATCGTTTCTCCTCCTAGGGGTTATTCGAGATATCTTAATCGAAACCCTAGTAACGAGGCATTGGCTACCTTAAGAGAGTCATAGTTACTCGTCCCAATTGCTCACCCAGTCTGCCATTTTTTCTTACTGTGGCAAGTCTGCCAGAAGCGATATGTCACTAGTTGTGTATCATAAAAGAGTGATCCTTTCTCCTCCCAGGGGTTATTCGAGATATCTTAATCGAAACCCTAGTAACGAGGCATTGGCTACCTTAAGAGAGTCATAGCTACGCGTCCCAATTGCTCACCCAGTCTGCCATTTTTTCTTACTGCGGCCAGTCTGCCAGAAGCTATATGTCACTAGTTGTGTATCATAAAGGAGTGATCGTTACTCCTCCCAGGGGTTATTCGAGATATCTTAATCGAAACCCTAGTAACGAGGCATTGGCTACCTTAAGAGAGTCATAGTTACTCGTCCCAATTGCTCACCCAGTCTGCCATTTTTTCTTACTGCGGCCAGTCTGCCAGAAGCGATATGTCACTAGTTGTGTATCATAAAAGAGTGATCGTTACTCCTCCCAGGGGTTATTCGAGATATCTTAATCGAAACCCTAGTAACGAGGCATTGGCTACCTTAAGAGTGTCATAGTTACTCGTCCCAATTGCTCACCCAGTCTGCCATTTTTTCTTACTGCGGCCAGTCTGCCAGAAGCGATATGTCACTAGTTGTGTATCATAAAAGAGTGATCGTTACTCTTCCCAGGGGTTATTGGAGATATCTTAATCGAAACCCTAGTAACGAGGCATGGGCTACCTTAAGAGAGTCATAGTTACTCGTCCCAATTGCTCACCCAGTCTGCCATTTTTTCTTACTGCGGCCAGTCTGCCAGAAGCGATATGTCAATAGTTGTGTATCATAAAAGAGTGATCGTTACTCCTCCCAGGGGTTATTGGAGATATCTTAATCGAAATACTAGTAACGAGGCATTGGCTACCTTAAGAGAGTCATAGTAACTCGTCCCAATTGCTCAGCCAGTCTCCCATTTTTTCTTACTGCGGCCAGTCTGCCAGAAGCGATATGTCACTAGTTGTGTATCATAAAAGAGTGATCGTTACTCCTCCCAGGGGTTATTCGAGATATCTTAATCGAAACCTTAGTAACGAGGCATTGGCTACCTTAAGAGAGTCATAGTTACTCGTCCCAATTGCTCACCGAGTCTCACATTTTTCTTACAGCGGCCAGTCTGCCAGAAGCGATATGTCACTAGTTGTGTATCATAAAAGATTGATCCTTTCTCTCCCAGGGGTTATTCGAGATATCTTAATCGAAACACTAGTAACGACGCATTGGCTACCTTAAGAGAGTCATAGTTACTCGTCCCAATTGCTCACCCAGTCTGCCATTTATTCTTACAGCGGGCAGTCTGCCAGAAGCGATATGTCACTAGTTGTGTATCATAAAAGAGTGATCGTTTCTCCTCCTAGGGGTTATTCGAGATATCTTAATCGAAACCCTAGTAACGAGGCATTGGCTACCTTAAGAGAGTCATAGTTACTCGTCCCAATTGCTCACCCAGTCTGCCATTTTTTCTTACTGTGGCAAGTCTGCCAGAAGCGATATATCACTAGTTGTGTATCATAAAAGAGTGATCCTTTCTCCTCCCAGGGGTTATTCGAGATATCTTAATCGAAACACTAGTAACGAGGCATTGGCTACCTTAAGAGAGTCATAGCTACTCGTCCCGATTGCTCACCAAGTCTGCCATTTTCTCTTACTGCGGCCAGTCTGCCAGAAGCGATATGTCACTAGTTGTGTATCATAAAAGAGTGATCGTTACTCCTCCCAGGGGTTATTCGAGATATCTTAATCGAAACCCTAGTAACGAGGCATTGGCTACCTTAAGAGAGTCATAGTTACTCGTCCCAATTGCTCACCCAGTCTGCCATTTTTTCTTACTGCGGCCAGTCTGCCAGAAGCGATATGTCACTAGTTGTGTATCATAAAAGAGTGATCGTTACTCCTCCCAGGGGTTATTCGAGATATCTTTATCGAAACCCTAGTAACGAGGCATTAGCTACCTTAAGAGAGTCATATTTACTCGTCCCAATTGCTCAACCAGTCCGCCATTTTTTCTTACTGCGTCCAGTCTGCCAGAAGCGATATGTCACTAGTTGTGTATCATAAAAGAGTGATCGTTACTCCTCCCAGGGGTTATTCGAGATATCTTAACCGAAACCCTAGTAACGAGGCATTGGCTACCTTAAGAGAGTCATAGTTACTCGTCCCAATTGCTCACCCAGTCTGCCATTTTTTCTTACTGCGGCCAGTCTGCCAGAAGCGATATGTCACTAGTTGTGTATCATAAAAGAGTGATCGTTACTCTTCCCAGGGGTTATTGGAGATATCTTAATCGAAACCCTAGTAACGAGGCATGGGCTACCTTAAGAGAGTCATAGTTACTCGTCCCAATTGCTCACCCAGTCTGCCATTTTTTCTTACTGCGGCCAGTCTGCCAGAAGCGATATGTCAATAGTTGTGTATCATAAAAGAGTGATCGTTACTCCTCCCAGGGGTTATTGGAGATATCTTAATCGAAATACTAGTAACGAGGCATTGGCTACCTTAAGAGAGTCATAGTAACTCGTCCCAATTGCTCAGCCAGTCTCCCATTTTTTCTTACTGCGGCCAGTCTGCCAGAAGCGATATGTCACTAGTTGTGTATCATAAAAGAGTGATCGTTACTCCTCCCAGGGGTTATTCGAGATATCTTAATCGAAACCTTAGTAACGAGGCATTGGCTACCTTAAGAGAGTCATAGTTACTCGTCCCAATTGCTCACCGAGTCTCACATTTTTCTTACAGCGGCCAGTCTGCCAGAAGCGATATGTCACTAGTTGTGTATCATAAAAGATTGATCCTTTCTCTCCCAGGGGTTATTCGAGATATCTTAATCGAAACACTAGTAACGACGCATTGGCTACCTTAAGAGAGTCATAGTTACTCGTCCCAATTGCTCACCCAGTCTGCCATTTATTCTTACAGCGGGCAGTCTGCCAGAAGCGATATGTCACTAGTTGTGTATCATAAAAGAGTGATCGTTTCTCCTCCTAGGGGTTATTCGAGATATCTTAATCGAAACCCTAGTAACGAGGCATTGGCTACCTTAAGAGAGTCATAGTTACTCGTCCCAATTGCTCACCCAGTCTGCCATTTTTTCTTACTGTGGCAAGTCTGCCAGAAGCGATATGTCACTAGTTGTGTATCATAAAAGAGTGATCCTTTCTCCTCCCAGGGGTTATTCGAGATATCTTAATCGAAACACTAGTAACGAGGCATTGGCTACCTTAAGAGAGTCATAGCTACTCGTCCCGATTGCTCACCAAGTCTGCCATTTTCTCTTACTGCGGCCAGTCTGCCAGAAGCGATATGTCACTAGTTGTGTATCATAAAAGAGTGATCGTTACTCCTCCCAGGGGTTATTCGAGATATCTTAATCGAAACCCTAGTAACGAGGCATTGGCTACCTTAAGAGAGTCATAGTTACTCGTCCCAATTGCTCACCCAGTCTGCCATTTTTTCTTACTGCGGCCAGTCTGCCAGAAGCGATATGTCACTAGTTGTGTATCATAAAAGAGTGATCGTTACTCCTCCCAGGGGTTATTCGAGATATCTTTATCGAAACCCTAGTAACGAGGCATTAGCTACCTTAAGAGAGTCATATTTACTCGTCCCAATTGCTCAACCAGTCCGCCATTTTTTCTTACTGCGTCCAGTCTGCCAGAAGCGATATGTCACTAGTTGTGTATCATAAAAGAGTGATCGTTACTCCTCCCAGGGGTTATTCGAGATATCTTAATCGAAAACCTAGTAACGAGGCATTGGCTACCTTAAGAGAGTCATAGTTACTCGTCTCAATTGCTCACCGAGGCTGACATTTTTTCTTACAGCGGCCAGTCTGCCAGCAGCGATATGTCACTAGTTGTGTATCATAAAAGAGTGATCGTTTCTCCTCCCAGGGGTTATTCGAGATATCTTAATCGAAACCCTAGTAACGAGGCATTGGCTACCTTAAGAGTGTCATAGTTACTCGTCCCAATTACTCACCCAGTCTGACAATTTTTCTTACTGCGGCCAGTCTGCCAGAAGCGATATGTCACTAGTTGTGTATCATAAAAGAGTGATCGTTTCTCCTCCTAGGGTTTATTCGAGATATCTTAATCGAAACCCTAGTAACGAGGCATTGGCTACCTTAAGAGAGTCATAGTTACTCGTCCCAATTGCTCACCCAGTCTGCCATTTTTTCTTACTGTGGCAAGTCTGCCAGAAGCGATATGTCACTAGTTGTGTATCATAAAAGAGTGATCCTTTCTCCTCCCAGGGGTTATTCGAGATATCTTAATCGAAACCCTAGTAACGAGGCATTGGCTACCTTAAGAGAGTCATAGCTACGTGTCCCAATTGCTCACCCAGTCTGCCATTTTTTCTTACTGCGGCCAGTCTGCCAGAAGCTATATGTCACTAGTTGTGTATCTTAAAAGAGTGATCGTTACTCCTCCCAGGGGTTATTCGAGATATCTTAATCGAAACCCTAGTAACGAGGCATTGGCTACCTTAAGAGAGTCATAGTTACTCGTCCCAATTGCTCACCCAGTCTGCCATTTTTTCTTACTGCGGCCAGTCTGCCAGAAGCGATATGTCACTAGTTGTGTATCATAAAAGAGTGATCTTTACTCCTCCCAGGGGTTATTCGAGATATCTTAATCGAAACCCTAGGAACGAGGCATTGGCTACCTTAAGAGAGTCATAGTTACTCGTCCCAATTGCTCACCCAGTCTGCCATTTTTTCTTACTGCGGCCAGTCTGCCAGAAGCGATATGTCACTAGTTGTGTATCATAAAAGAGTGATCGTTACTCCTCCCAGGGGTTATTGGAGATATCTTAATCGAAACCCTAGTAACGAGGCATTGGCTACCTTAAGAGAGTCATAGTTACTCGTCCCAATTGCTCACCCAGTCTGCCATTTTTTCTTACTGCGGCCAGTCTCCCAGAAGCGATATGTCAATAGTTGTGTATCATAAAAGAGTGATCGTTACTCCTCCCAGGGGTTATTGGAGATATCTTAATCGAAACCCTAGTAACGAGGCATTGGCTACCTTAAGAGAGTCATAGTAACTCGTCCCAATTGCTCAGCCAGTCTCCCATTTTTTCTTACTGCGGCCAGTCTGCCAGAAGCGATATGTCACTAGTTGTGTATCATAAAAGAGTGATCGTTACTCCTCCCAGGTTTTATTCGAGATATCTTAATCGAAACCTTAGTAACGAGGCATTGGCTACCTTAAGAGAGTCATAGTTACTCGTCCCAATTGCTCACCGAGTCTCACATTTTTCTTACAGCGGCCAGTCTGCCAGAAGCGATATGTCACTAGTTGTGTATCATAAAAGATTGATCCTTTCTCTCCCAGGGGTTATTCGAGATATCTTAATCGAAACCCTAGTAACGACGCATTGGCTACCTTAAGAGAGTCATAGATACTCGTCCCAATTGCTCACCCAGTCTGCCATTTTTTCTTACTGCGTCTAGTCTGCCAGAAGCGATATGTCACTAGTTGTGTATCATAAAAGAGTGATCGTTAGTCCTCCCAGGGGTTATTCTAGATATCTTAATCGAAACCCTAGTAACGAGGCATTGGCTACCTTAAGAGAGTCATAGTTACTCGTCCCAATTGCTCACCCAGTCTGCCATTTTTTCTTACTGCGGCCAGTCTGCCAGAAGCGATATGTCACTAGTTGTGTATCATAAAAGAGTGATCCTTTCTCCTCCCAGGGGTTATTCGAGATATCTTAATCGAAACACTAGTAACGAGGCATTGGCGACCTTAAGAGAGTCATAGGTACTCGTCCCAGTAGCTCTCCCAGTCTGCCATTTTTTCTTACTGTGGCAAGTCTGCCAGAAGCGATATGTCACTAGTTGTGTATCATAAAAGAGTGATCCTTTCTCCTCCCAGGGGTTATTCGAGATATCTTAATCGAAACCCTAGTAACGAGGCATTGGCTACCTTAAGAGAGTCATAGTTACTCGTCCCAATTGCTCACCCAGTCTGCCATTTTTTCTTACTGCGGCCAGTCTGCCAGAAGCGATATGTCACTAGTTGTGTATCATAAAAGAGTGATCGATACTCCTCCCAGGGGTTATTCGAGATGTCTTAATCGAAACCCTAGTAACGAGGCATTGGCTACCTTAAGAGAGTCATAGTTACACGTCCCAATTGCTCAACCAGTCTGCCATTTTTTCTTACTGCGGCCAGTCTGCCAGAAGCGATATGTCACTAGTTGTGTATCATAAAAGAGTGATCGTTACTCCTCCCAGGGGTTATTGGAGATATCTTAATCGAAACCCTAGTAACGAGGCATTGGCTACCTTAAGAGAGTCATAGTTACTCGTCAGAATTGCTCACCCAGTCTGCCATTTTTTCTTACTGCGGCCAGTCTGCCAGAAGCGATATGTCACTAGTTGTGTATCATAAAAGAGTGATCGTTACTCCTCCCAGGGGTTATTCGAGATATCTTCATCGAAACCCTAGTAACGAGGCATTGGCTACCTTAAGAGAGTCATAGTTACTCGTCCCAATTGCTCACCCAGTCTGCCATTTTTTCTTACTGCGGCCAGTCTGCCAGAAGCGATAGGTCACTAGTTGTGTATCATAAAAGAGTGATCCTTTCTCCTCCTAGGGGTTATTCGAGATATCTTAATCGAAACCCTAGTAACGAGCCATTGGCTACCTTAAGAGAGTCATAGTTACTCGTCCCAATTGCTCACTCAGTCTGACATTTTATCTTAATGCGGCCAGTCTGCCAGAAGCGATATGTCACTAGGTGTGTATCATAAAAGTGTCGTCGTTACTCCTCCCAGGGGTTATTCGAGATATCTTAATCGAAACCCTAGTAACGAGGCATTGGCTACCTTAAGAGAGTCATAGTTAGTCGTCCCAATTGCTCACAAAGTAAAACGTTTTTTCTTACTGCGGCCAGTCTGCCAGAAGCGATAAGTCACTAGTTGTGTATCATAAAAGAGTGATCGTTTCTCCTCCCAGGGGTTATTCGCGATATGTTAATCGAAACCGTAGTAACGAGGCATTGGCTACCTTAAGAGAGCCATAGTTACTCGTCCCAATTGCTCACCCAGTCTGCCATTTTTCTTACTGGGGCCAGTCTGCCAGAAGCGATATGTCACTAGTTGTGTATCATAAAAGAGTGGTCCTTTCTCCTCCCAGGGGTTATTCGAGATATCTTTATCGAAACCCTAGTAACGAGGCATTGGCTACCTTAAGAGAGTCATAGTTACTCGTCCCAATTGTTCACCCAGTCTGCCATTTTTTCTTACTGCGGCCAGTCTGCCAGAAGCGATATGTCACTAGTTGTGTATCATAAAAGAGTGATCCTTTCTCCTCCCAGGGGTTATTCGAGATATCTTAATCGAAACCCTAGTAACGAGGCATTGGCTACCTTAAGAGAGTCATAGTTACTCGTCCCAATTGCTCACACAGTCTGCCATTTTTTCTTACTGCGGTCAGTCTGAAAGATGCGATATGTCACTAGTTGTGTATCATAAAAGAGTGATCGTTATTCCTCCCAGGGGTTATTCGAGATATCTTAATCGAAACCCTAGTAACGAGGCATTGGCTACCTTAAGAGAGTCATAGTTAGTCGTCCCAATTGCTCACAAAGTAAAACGTTTTTTCTTACTGCGGCCAGTCTGCCAGAAGCGATAAGTCACTAGTTGTGTATCATAAAAGAGTGATCGTGTCTCCTCCCAGGGGTTATTCGCGATATCTTAATCGAAACCCTAGTAACGAGGCATTGGCTACCTTAAGAGAGTCATAGTTACTCGTCCCAATTGCTCACCCAATCTGCCATTTTTTCTTAATGCGGCCAGTCTGCCAGAAGCGATATGTCACTAGGTGTGTATCATAAAAGAGTCGTCGTTACTCCTCCCAGGGGTTATTCGAGATATCTTAATCGAAACCCTAGTAACGAGGCATTGGCTACCTTAAGAGAGCCATAGTTACTCGTCCCAATTGCTCACCCACTCTGACATTTTTCTTACTGCGGCCAGTCTGCCAGAAGCGATATGTCACTAGTTGTGTATCATAAAAGAGTGATCCTTTCTCCTCCCAGGGGTTATTCGAGATATCTTAATCGAAATCCTAGTAACGAGGAATTGGCTACCTTAAGAGAGTCATAGTTACTCGTCCTAATTGCTCACCCAGTCTGCCAGGGGTTATTCGAGATATCTTAATCGAAACCTTAGTAACGAGGCATTGGCTACCTTAAGAGAGTCATAGTTACTCGTCCCAATTGCTCACCGAGTCTGACATTTATTCTTACAGCGGCCAGTCTGCCAGAAGCGATATGTCACTAGTTGTGTATCATAAAAGAGTGATCCTTTCTCTCCCACTGGTTATTCGAGATATCTTAATCGAAACCCTAGTAACGAGCCATTGGCTACCTTAAGAGAGTCATAGTTACTCGTCCCAATTGCTCACCCAGTCTGCCATTTTTTCTTACTGCGGCCAGTCTGCCAGAAGCGATATGTCACTAGTTGTGTATCATAAAAGAGTGATCGTTACTCCTCACAGGGGTTATTCGAGATATCTTAATCGAAACACTAGTAACGAGGCATTGGCTACCTTAAGAGAGTCATAGTTACTCGTCCCAATTGCTCACCCAGTCTGCCATTTTTTCTTACTGCGGCCAGTCTGCCAGAAGCGATATGTCAATAGTTGTGTATCATAAAAGAGTGATCGTTACTCCTCCCAGGGGTTATTGGAGATATCTTAATCGAAACACTAGTAACGAGGCATTGGCTACCTTAAGAGAGTCATAGTAACTCGTCCCAATTGCTCAGCCAGTCTCCCATTTTTTCTTACTGCGGCCAGTCTGCCAGAAGCGATATGTCACTAGTTGTGTATCATAAAAGAGTGATCGTTACTCCTCCCAGGGGTTATTCGAGATATCTTAATCGAAACTTAGTAACGAGGCATTGGCTACCTTAAGAGAGTCATAGTTACTCGTCCCAATTGCTCACCGAGTCTCACATTTTTCTTACAGCGGCCAGTCTGCCAGAAGCGATATGTCACTAGTTGTGTATCATAAAAGATTGATCCTTTCTCTCCCAGGGGTTATTCGAGATATCTTAATCGAAACACTAGTAACGACGCATTGGCTACCTTAAGAGAGTCATAGTTACTCGTCCCAATTGCTCACCCAGTCTGCCATTTATTCTTACAGCGGGCAGTCTGCCAGAAGCGATATGTCACTAGTTGTGTATCATAAAAGGGTGATCGTTTCTCCTCCTAGGGGTTATTCGAGATATCTTAATCGAAACCCTAGTAACGAGGCATTGGCTACCTTAAGAGAGTCATAGTTACTCGTCCCAATTGCTCACCCAGTCTGCCATTTTTTCTTACTGTGGCAAGTCTGCCAGAAGCGATATGTCACTAGTTGTGTATCATAAAAGAGTGATCCTTTCTCCTCCCAGGGGTTATTCGAGATATCTTAATCGAAACACTAGTAACGAGGCATTGGCTACCTTAAGAGAGTCATAGCTACTCGTCCCGATTGCTCACCAAGTCTGCCATTTTCTCTTACTGCGGCCAGTCTGCCAGAAGCGATATGTCACTAGTTGTGTATCATAAAAGAGTGATCGTTACTCCTCCCAGGGGTTATTCGAGATATCTTAATCGAAAACCTAGTAACGAGGCATTGGCTACCTTAAGAGAGTCATAGTTACTCGTCCCAATTGCTCACCCAGTCTGCCATTTTTTCTTACTGCGGCCAGTCTGCCAGAAGCGATATGTCACTAGTTGTGTATCATAAAAGAGTGATCGTCACTCCTCCCAGGGGTTATTCGAGATATCTTTATCGAAACCCTAGTAACGAGGCATTGGCTACCTTAAGAGAGTCATATTTACTCGTCCCAATTGCTCACCCAGTCCGCCATTTTTTCTTACTGCGGCCAGTCTGCCAGAAGCGATATGTCACTAGTTGTGTATCATAAAAGAGTGATCGTTACTCCTCCCAGGGGTTATTCGAGATATCTTAATCGAAAACCTAGTAACGAGGCATTGGCTACCTTAAGAGAGTCATAGTTACTCGTCCCAATTGCTCACCGAGTCTGACATTTTTTCTTACAGCGGCCAGTCTGCCAGCAGCGATATGTCACTAGTTGTGTATCATAAAAGAGTGATCGTTTCTCCTCCCAGGGGTTATTCGAGATATCTTAATCGAAACCCTAGTAACGAGGCATTGGCTACCTTAAGAGTGTCATAGTTACTCGTCAGAATTACTCACCCAGTCTGACATTTTTTCTTACTGCGGCCAGTCTGCCAGAAGCGATATGTCACTAGTTGTGTATCATAAAAGAGTGATCGTTTCTCCTCCTAGGGGTTATTCGAGATATCTTAATCGAAACCCTAGTAACGAGGCATTGGCTACCTTAAGAGAGTCATAGTTACTCGTCCCAATTGCTCACCCAGTCTGCCATTTTTTCTTACTGTGGCAAGTCTGCCAGAAGCGATATGTCACTAGTTGTGTATCATAAAAGAGTGATCCTTTCTCCTCCCAGGGGTTATTCGAGATATCTTAATCGAAACCCTAGTAACGAGGCATTGGCTACCTTAAGAGAGTCATAGCTACACGTCCCAATTGCTCACCCAGTCTGCCATTTTTTCTTACTGCGGCCAGTCTGCCAGAAGCTATATGTCACTAGTTGTGTATCTTAAAAGAGTGATCGTTACTCCTCCCAGGGGTAATTGGAGATATCTTAATCGAAACCCTAGTAACGAGGCTTTGGCTACCTTAAGAGAGTCATAGTTACTCGTCCCAATTGCTCACCCAGTCTGCCATTTTTTCTTACTGCGGCCAGTCTGCCAGAAGCGATATGTCACTAGTTGTGTATCATAAAAGAGTGATCGTTAGTCCACCCAGGGGTTATTCGAGATATCGTAATCGAAACCCTAGGAACGAGGCATTGGCTACCTTAAGAGAGTCATAGTTACTCGTCCCAATTGCTCACCCAGTCTGCCATTTTTTCTTACTGCGGCCAGTCTGCCAGAAGCGATATGTCACTAGTTGTGTATCATAAAAGAGTGATCGTTACTCCTCCCAGGGGTTATTGGAGATATCTTAATCGAAACCCTAGTAACGAGGCATTGGCTACCTTAAGAGAGTCATAGTTACTCGTCCCAATTGCTCACCCAGTCTGCCATTTTTTCTTACTGCGGCCAGTCTGCCAGAAGCGATATGTCAATAGTTGTGTATCATAAAAGAGTGATCGTTACTCCTCCCAGGGGTTATTGGAGATATCTTAATCGAAACCCTAGTAACGAGGCATTGGCTACCTTAAGAGAGTCATAGTTACTCGTCCCAATTGCTCACCCAATCTGCCATTTTTTCTTAATGCGGCCAGTCTGCCAGAAGCGATATGTCACTAGGTGTGTATCATAAAAGAGTCGTCGTTACTCCTCCCAGGGGTTATTCGAGATATCTTAATCGAAACCCTAGTAACGAGGCATTGGCTACCTTAAGAGAGCCATAGTTACTCGTCCCAATTGCTCACCCACTCTGACATTTTTCTTACTGCGGCCAGTCTGCCAGAAGCGATATGTCACTAGTTGTGTATCATAAAAGAGTGATCCTTTCTCCTCCCAGGGGTTATTCGAGATATCTTAATCGAAATCCTAGTAACGAGGAATTGGCTACCTTAAGAGAGTCATAGTTACTCGTCCTAATTGCTCACCCAGTCTGCCAGGGGTTATTCGAGATATCTTAATCGAAACCTTAGTAACGAGGCATTGGCTACCTTAAGAGAGTCATAGTTACTCGTCCCAATTGCTCACCGAGTCTGACATTTATTCTTACAGCGGCCAGTCTGCCAGAAGCGATATGTCACTAGTTGTGTATCATAAAAGAGTGATCCTTTCTCTCCCACTGGTTATTCGAGATATCTTAATCGAAACCCTAGTAACGAGGCATTGGCTACCTTAAGAGAGTCATAGTTACTCGTCCCAATTGCTCACCCAGTCTGCCATTTTTTCTTACTGCGGCCAGTCTGCCAGAAGCGATATGTCACTAGTTGTGTATCATAAAAGAGTGATCGTTACTCCTCACAGGGGTTATTCGAGATATCTTAATCGAAACACTAGTAACGAGGCATTGGCTACCTTAAGAGAGTCATAGTTACTCGTCCCAATTGCTCACCCAGTCTGCCACTTTTTCTTACTGCGGCCAGTCTGCCAGAAGCGATATGTCAATAGTTGTGTATCATAAAAGAGTGATCGTTACTCCTCCCAGGGGTTATTGGAGATATCTTAATCGAAACACTAGTAACGAGGCATTGGCTACCTTAAGAGAGTCATAGTAACTCGTCCCAATTGCTCAGCCAGTCTCCCATTTTTTCTTACTGCGGCCAGTCTGCCAGAAGCGATATGTCACTAGTTGTGTATCATAAAAGAGTGATCGTTACTCCTCCCAGGGGTTATTCAAGATATCTTAATCGAAACTTAGTAACGAGGCATTGGCTACCTTAAGAGAGTCATAGTTACTCGTCCCAATTGCTCACCGAGTCTCACATTTTTCTTACAGCGGCCAGTCTGCCAGAAGCGATATGTCACTAGTTGTGTATCATAAAAGATTGATCCTTTCTCTCCCAGGGGTTATTCGAGATATCTTAATCGAAACACTAGTAACGACGCATTGGCTACCTTAAGAGAGTCATAGTTACTCGTCCCAATTGCTCACCCAGTCTGCCATTTATTCTTACAGCGGGCAGTCTGCCAGAAGCGATATGTCACTAGTTGTGTATCATAAAAGGGTGATCGTTTCTCCTCCTAGGGGTTATTCGAGATATCTTAATCGAAACCCTAGTAACGAGGCATTGGCTACCTTAAGAGAGTCATAGTTACTCGTCCCAATTGCTCACCCAGTCTGCCATTTTTTCTTACTGTGGCAAGTCTGCCAGAAGCGATATGTCACTAGTTGTGTATCATAAAAGAGTGATCCTTTCTCCTCCCAGGGGTTATTCGAGATATCTTAATCGAAACACTAGTAACGAGGCATTGGCTACCTTAAGAGAGTCATAGCTACTCGTCCCGATTGCTCACCAAGTCTGCCATTTTCTCTTACTGCGGCCAGTCTGCCAGAAGCGATATGTCACTAGTTGTGTATCATAAAAGAGTGATCGTTACTCCTCCCAGGGATTATTCGAGATATCTTAATCGAAAACCTAGTAACGAGGCATTGGCTACCTTAAGAGAGTCATAGTTACTCGTCCCAATTGCTCACCCAGTCTGCCATTTTTTCTTACTGCGGCCAGTCTGCCAGAAGCGATATGTCACTAGTTGTGTATCATAAAAGAGTGATCGTTACTCCTCCCAGGGGTTATTCGAGATATCTTTATCGAAACCCTAGTAACGAGGCATTGGCTACCTTAAGAGAGTCATATTTACTCGTCCCAATTGCTCACCCAGTCCGCCATTTTTTCTTACTGCGGCCAGTCTGCCAGAAGCGATATGTCACTAGTTGTGTATCATAAAAGAGTGATCGTTACTCCTCCCAGGGGTTATTCGAGATATCTTAATCGAAAACCTAGTAACGAGGCATTGGCTACCTTAAGAGAGTCATAGTTACTCGTCCCAATTGCTCACCGAGTCTGACATTTTTTCTTACAGCGGCCAGTCTGCCAGCAGCGATATGTCACTAGTTGTGTATCATAAAAGAGTGATCGTTTCTCCTCCCAGGGGTTATTCGAGATATCTTAATCGAAACCCTAGTAACGAGGCATTGGCTACCTTAAGAGTGTCATAGTTACTCGTCAGAATTACTCACCCAGTCTGACATTTTTTCTTACTGCGGCCAGTCTGCCAGAAGCGATATGTCACTAGTTGTGTATCATAAAAGAGTGATCGTTTCTCCTCCTAGGGGTTATTCGAGATATCTTAATCGAAACCCTAGTAACGAGGCATTGGCTACCTTAAGAGAGTCATAGTTACTCGTCCCAATTGCTCACCCAGTCTGCCATTTTTTCTTACTGTGGCAAGTCTGCCAGAAGCGATATGTCACTAGTTGTGTATCATAAAAGAGTGATCCTTTCTCCTCCCAGGGGTTATTCGAGATATCTTAATCGAAACCCTAGTAACGAGGCATTGGCTACCTTAAGAGAGTCATAGCTACACGTCCCAATTGCTCACCCAGTCTGCCATTTTTTCTTACTGCGGCCAGTCTGCCAGAAGCTATATGTCACTAGTTGTGTATCTTAAAAGAGTGATCGTTACTCCTCCCAGGGGTAATTGGAGATATCTTAATCGAAACCCTAGTAACGAGGCATTGGCTACCTTAAGAGAGTCATAGTTACTCGTCCCAATTGCTCACCCAGTCTGCCATTTCTTCTTACTGCGGCCAGTCTGCCAGAAGCGATATGTCACTAGTTGTGTATCATAAAAGAGTGATCGTTACTCCTCCCAGGGGTTATTGGAGATATCTTAATCGAAACCCTAGTAACGAGGCATTGGCTACCTTAAGAGAGTCATAGTTACTCGTCCCAATTGCTCACCCAGTCTGCCATTTTTTCTTACTGCGGCCAGTCTGCCAGAAGCGATATGTCAATAGTTGTGTATCATAAAAGAGTGATCGTTACTCCTCCCAGGGGTTATTGGAGATATCTTAATCGAAACCCTAGTAACGAGGCATTGGCTACCTTAAGAGAGTCATAGTAACTCGTCCCAATTGCTCAGCCAGTCTCCCATTTTTTCTTACTGCGGCCAGTCTGCCAGAAGCGATATGTCACTAGTTGTGTATCATAAAAGAGTGATCGTTACTCCTCCCAGGGGTTATTCGAGATATCTTAATCGAAACCTTAGTAACGAGGCATTAGCTACCTTAAGAGAGTCATAGTTACTCGTCCCAATTGCTCACCGAGTCTCACATTTTTCTTACAGCGGCCAGTGTGCCAGAAGCGATATGTCACTAGTTGTGTATCATAAAAGATTGATCCCTTCTCTCCCAGGGGTTATTCGAGATATCTTAATCGAAACCCTAGTAACGACGCATTGGCTACCTTAAGAGAGTCATAGTTACTCGTCCCAATTGCTCACCCAGTCTGCCATTTTTTCTTACTGCGGCCAGTCTGCCAGAAGCGATATGTCACTAGTTGTGTATCATAAAAGAGTGATCGTTACTCCTCCCAGGGGTTATTCTAGATATCTTAATCGAAACCCTAGTAACGAGGCATTGGCTACCTTAAGAGAGTCATAGTTACTCGTCCCAATTGCTCACCCAGTCTGCTATTTTTTTCTTACTGCGGCCAGTCTGCCAGAAGCGATATGTCACTAGTTGTGTATCATAAAAGAGTGATCCTTTCTCCTCCCAGGGGTTATTCGAGATATCTTAATCGAAACACTAGTAACGAGGCATTGGCGACCTTAAGAGAGTCATAGTTACTCGTCCCAATAGCTCACCCAGTCTGCCATTTTTTCTTACTGTGGCAAGTCTGCCAGAAGCGATATGTCACTAGTTGTGTATCATAAAAGAGTGATCCTTTCTCCTCCCAGGGGTTATTCGAGATATCTTAATCGAAACCCTAGTAACGAGGCATTGGCTACCTTAAGAGAGTCATAGTTACTCGTCCCAATTGCTCACCCAGTCTGCCATTTTTTCTTACTGCGGCCAGTCTGCCAGAAGCGATATGTCACTAGTTGTGTATCATAAAAGAGTGATCGTTACTCCTCCCAGGGGTTATTGGAGATATCTTAATCGAAACCCTAGTAACGAGGCATTGGCTACCTTAAGAGAGTCATAGTTACTCGTCAGAATTGCTCACCCAGTCTGCCATTTTTTCTTACTGCGGCCAGTCTGCCAGAAGCGATATGTCACTAGTTGTGTATCATAAAAGAGTGATCGTTACTCCTCCCAGGGGTTATTCGAGATATCTTAATCGAAACCCTAGTAACGAGGCATTGGCTACCTTAAGAGAGTCATAGTTACTCGTCCCAATTGCTCACCCAGTCTGTCATTTTTTCTTACTGCGGCCAGTCTGCCAGAAGCGATATGTCACTAGTTGTGTATCATAAAAGAGTGATCCTTTCTCCTCCCAGGGGTTATTCGAGATATCTTAATCGAAACCTTAGTAACGAGGCATTGGCTACCTTAAGAGAGTCATAGTTACTCGTCCCAATTGCTCACCGAGTCTGACATTTATTCTTACAGCGGCCAGTCTGCCAGAAGCGATATGTCACTAGTTGTGTATCATAAAAGATTGATCCTTTCTCTCCCAGGGGTTATTCGAGATATCTTAATCGAAACCCTAGAAACGAGGCATTGGCTACCTTAAGAGAGTCATAGTTACTCGTCCCAATTGCTCACCCAGTCTGCCATTTTTTCTTACTGCGGCCAGTCTGCCAGAAGCGATATGTCACTAGTTGTGTATCATAAAAGAGTGATCGTTACTCCTCCCAGGGGTTATTCGAGATATCTTAATCGAAACCCTAGTAACGAGGCATTGGCTACCTTAAGAGAGTCATAGTTACTCGTCCCAATTGCTCACCCAGTCTGCCATTTTTTCTTACTGCGGCCAGTCTGCCAGAAGCGATAGGTCACTAGTTGTGTATCATAAAAGAGTGATCCTTTCTCCTCCCAGGGGTTATTCGAGATATCTTAATCGAAACCCTAGTAACGAGGCATTGGCTACTTTAAGAGAGTCATAGTTACTCGTCCCAATTGCTCACCCAGTCTGCCATTTTTTCTAACTGCGGCCAGTCTGCCAGAAGCGATATGTCACTAGTTGTGTATCATAAAAGAGTGATCGTTTCTCCTCCTAGGGGTTATTCGAGATATCTTAATCGAAACCCTAGTAACGAGGCATTGGCTACCTTAAGAGAGTCAGAGTTACTCGTCCCAATTGCTCACCCAGTCTGCCATTTTTTCTTACTGTGGCCAGTCTGCCAGAAGCGATATGTCACTAGTTGTGTTTCATAAAAGAGTGATCGTTACTCCTCCCAGGGTTTATTCGAGATATCTTAATCGAAACCCTAGTAACGAGGCATTGGCTACCTTAAGAGAGTCATAGTTACTCGTCCCAATTGCTCACCCAGTCTGCCATTTTTTCTTACTGCGGCCAGTCTGCCAGAAGCGATATGTCACTAGTTGTGTATCATAAAAGAGTGATCGCTACTCCTCCCAGGGGTTATTCGAGATATCTTAATCGAAACCCTAGTAACGAGGCATTGGCTACCTTAAGAGAGTCATAGTTACTCGTCAGAATTGCTCACCCAGTCTGCCATTTTTTCTTACTGCGGCCAGTCTGCCAGAAGCGATATGTCACTAGTTGTGTATCATAAAAGAGTGATCGTTACTCCTCCCAGGGGTTATTCGAGATATCTTAATCGAAACCCTAGTAACGAGGCATTGGCTACCTTAAGAGAGTCATATTTACTCGTCCCAATTGCTCACCCAGTCTGCCATTTTTTCTTACTGCGGCCAGTCTGCCAGAAGCGATATGTCACTAGTTGTGTATCATAAAAGAGTGATCGTTACTCCTCCCAGGGGTTATTCGAGATATCTTAATCGAAACCCTAGTAACGAGGCATTGGCTACCTTAAGAGAGTCATAGTTACTCGTCCCAATTGCTCACCGAGTCTGACATTTTATCTTACAGCGGCCAGTCTGCCAGAAGCGATATGTCACTAGTTGTGTATCATAAAAGAGTGATCGTTTCTCCTCCCAGGGGTTATTCGAGATATCTTAATCGAAACCCTAGTAACGAGGCATTGGCTACCTTAAGAGAGTCATAGTTACTCGTCCCAATTGCTCACCCAGTCTGCCATTTTTTCTTACTGCGGCCAGTCTGCCAGAAGCGATATGTCACTAGTTGTGTATCATAAAAGAGTGATCGTTACTCCTCCCAGGGGTTATTCGAGATATCTTAATCGAAACCCTAGTAGCGAGGCATTGGCTACCTTAAGAGAGTCATAGTTACTCGTCCCAATTGCTCACCCAGTCTGCCATTTTTTCTTACTGCGGCCAGTCTGCCAGAAGCGATATGTCACTAGTTGTGTATCATAAAAGAGTGATCTTTACTCCTCCCAGGGGTTATTCGAGATATCTTAATCGAAACCTTAGTAACGAGGCATTGGCTACCTTAAGAGAGTCATAGTTAATCGTCCCAATTGCTCACCGAGTCTGACATTTATTCTTACAGCGGCCAGTCTGCCAGAAGCGATATGTCACTAGTCGTGTATCATAAAAGAGTGATCGTTTCTCCTCCCAGGGGTTATTCGAGATATCTTAATCGAAACCCTAGTAACGAGGCATTGGCTACCTTAAGAGAGTCATAGTTACTCGTCCCAATTGCTCACCCAGTCTGCCATTTTTTCTTACTGCGGCCAGTCTGCCAGAAGCGATATGTCACTAGTTGTGTATCATAAAAGAGTGATCGTTTCTCCTCCTAGGGGTTATTCGAGATATCTTAATCGAAACCCTAGTAACGAGGCATTGGCTACCTTAAGAGAGTCATAGTTACTCGTCCGAATTGCTCAAACAGTCTGCCATTTTTTCTTACTGTGGCAAGTCTGCCAGAAGCGATATGTCACTAGTTGTGTATCATAAAAGAGTGATCCTTTCTCCTCCCTGGGGTTATTCGAGATATCTTAATCGAAACACTAGTAACGATTCATTGGCTACCTTAAGAGAGTCATAGCTACGCGTCCCAATTGCTCACCCAGTCTGCCATTTTTTCTTACTGCGGCCAGTCTGCCAGAAGCTATATGTCACTAGTTGTGTATCATAAAAGAGTGATCGTTACTTCTCCCAGGGGTTATTCGAGATATCTTAATCGAAAGCCTAGTAACGAGGCATTGGCTACCTTAAGAGAGTCATAGTTACTCGTCCCAATTGCTCACCCAGTCTGCCATTTTTTCTTACTGCGGCCAGTCTGCCAGAAGCGATATGTCACTAGTTGTGTATCATAAAAGAGTGATCGTTACTCCTCCCAGGGGTTATTCGAGATATCTTAATCGAAACCCTAGTAACGAGGCGTTGGCTACCTTAAGAGAGTCATAGTTACTCGTCCCAATTGCTCACCCAGTCTGCCATTTTTTCTTACTGCGGCCAGTCTGCCAGAAGCGATATGTCACTAGTTGTGTATCATAAAAGAGTGATCGTTACTCCTCCCAGGGGTTATTCGAGATATCTTAATCGAAACCCTAGTAACGAGGCATTGGCTACCTTAAGAGAGTCATAGTTACTCGTCCCAATTGCTCACCCAGTCTGCCATTTTTTCTTACTGCGGCCAGTCTGCCAGAAGCGATATGTCACTAGTTGTGTATCATAAAAGAGTGATCGTTTCTCCTCCTAGGGGTTATTCGAGATATCTTAATCGAAACCCTAGTAACGAGGCATTGGCTACCTTAAGAGAGTCATAGTTACTCGTCCCAATTGCTCACCCAGTCTGCCATTTTTTCTTACTGTGGCAAGTCTGCCAGAAGCGATATGTCACTAGTTGTGTATCATAAAATAGTGATCGTTTCTCCTCCCAGGGGTTATTCGAGATATCTTAATCGAAACCCTAGTAACGGGGCATTGGCTACCTTAAGAGAGTCATAGCTACGCGTCCCAATTGCTCACCCAGCCTGCCATTTTTTCTTACTGCGGCCAGTCTGCCAGAAGCTATATGTCACTTCTTGTGTATCATAAAAGAGTGATCGTTACTCCTCCCAGGGGTTATTCGAGATATCTTAATCGAAACCTTAGTAACGAGGCATTGGCTACCTTAAGAGAGTCATAGTTACTCGTCCCAATTGCTCACCCAGTCTGCCATTTTTTCTTACTGCGGCCAGTCTGCCAGAAGCGATATGTCACTAGTTGTGTATCATAAAAGAGTGATCGTTACTCCTCCCAGGGGTTATTCGAGATATCTTAATCGAAACCCTAGTAACGATGCATTGGCTACCTTAAGAGAGTCATAGTTACTCGTCCCAATTGCTCACCCAGTCTGCCATTTTTTCTTACTGCGGCCAGTCTGCCAGAAGCGATATGTCACTAGTTGTGTATCATAAAAGAGTGATCGTTACTCCTCCCAGGGGTTATTCGAGATATCTTAATCGAAACCCTAGTAACGAGGCATTGGCTACCTTAAGAGAGTCATAGTTACTCGTCCCAATTGCTAACCCAGTCTGCCATTTTTTCTTACTGCGGCCAGTCTGCCAGAAGCGATATGTCACTAGTTGTGTATCATAAAAGAGTGATCCTTTCTCTCCCACTGGTTATTCGAGATATCTTAATCGAAACCCTAGTAACGAGGCATTGGCTACCTTAAGAGAGTCATAGTTACTCGTCCCAATTGCTCAACCAGTCTGCCATTTTTTCTTACTGCGGCCAGTCTGCCAGAAGCGATATGTCACTAGTTGTGTATCATAAAAGAGTGATCGTTACTCCTCCCAGGGGTTATTCGAGATATCTTAATCGAAACACTAGTAACGAGGCATTGGCTACCTTAAGAGAGTCATAGTTACTCGTCCCAATTGCTCACCCAGTCTGCCATTTTTTCTTACTGCGGCCAACTGCCAGAAGCGATATGTCACTAGTTGTGTATCATAAAAGAGTCATCCTTTCTCCTCCCAGGGGTTATTCGAGATATCTTAATCGAAACCCTAGTAACGAGGCATTGGCTACTTTAAGAGAGTCATAGTTACTCGTCCCAATTGCTCACCCAGTCTGCCATTTTTTCTAACTGCGGCCAGTCTGCCAGAAGCGATATGTCACTAGTTGTGTATCATAAAAGAGTGATCGTTTCTCCTCCTAGGGGTTATTCGAGATATCTTAATCGAAACTCTAGTAACGAGGCATTGGCTACCTTAAGAGAGTCATAGTTACTCGTCCCAATTGCCCACCCAGTCTGCCAATTTTCCTTACTGTGGCAAGTCTGCCAGAAGCGATATGTCACTAGTTGTGTATCATAAAAGAGTGATCCTTTCTCCTCCCTGGGGTTATTCGAGATATCTTAATCGAAACCCTAGTAACGAGGCATTGGCTACCTTAAGAGAGTCATAGCTACTCGTTCCAATTGCTTACCAGGTCTGCCATTTTTTCTTACTTCTGCCAGTCTGCCAGAAGCTATATGTCACTAGTTGTGTATCATAAAAGAGTGATCGTTACTCCTCCCAGGGTTTATTCGAGATATCTTAATCGAAACCCTAGTAACGAGGCATTGGCTACCTTAAGAGAGTCATAGTTACTCGTCCCAATTGCTCACCCAGTCTGCCATTTTTTCTTACTGCGGCCAGTCTGCCAGAAGCGATATGTCACTAGTTGTGTTTCATAAAAGAGTGATTGTTACTCCTCCCAGGGGTTATTCGAGATATCTTAATCGAAACCCTAGTAACGAGGCATTGGCTACCTTAAGAGAGTCATAGTTACTCGTCCCAATTGCTCACCCAGTCTGCCATTTCTTGTTACTGCGGCCAGTCTGCCAGAAGCGATATGTCACTAGTTGTGTATCATAAAAGAGTGATCGTTACTCCTCCCAGGGGTTATTCGAGATAACTTAATCGAAACCCTAGTAACGAGGCATTGGCTACCTTAAGAGAGTCATATTTACTCGTCCCAATTGCTCACCCAGTCTGCCATTTTTTCTTACTGCGGCCAGTCTGCCAGAAGCGATATGTCACTAGTTGTGTATCATAAAAGACTGATCGTTACTCCTCCCAGGGGTTATTCGAGATATCTTAATCGAAACCCTAGTAACAAGGCATTGGCTACCTTAAGAGAGTCATAGTTACTCGTCCCAATTGCTCACCTAGTCTGACATTTTATCTTACAGCGGCCAGTCTGCCAGAAGCGATATGTCACTAGTTGTATATCATAAAAGAGTGATAGTTTCTCCTCCCAGGGGTTATTCGAGATATCTTAATCGAAACCCTAGTAACGAGGCATTGGCTACCTTAAGAGAGTCATAGTTACTCATCCCAATTGCTCACCCAGTCTGCCATTTTTTCTTACTGCGGCCAGTCTGCCAGAAGCGATATGTCACTAGTTGTGTATCATAAAAGAGTGATCGTTTCTCCTCCTAGGGGTTATTCGAGATATCTTAATCGAAACCCTAGTAACGAGGCATTGGCTACCTTAAGAGAGTCATAGTTACTCGTCCCAATTGCTCACCCAGTCTGCCATTTTTTCTTACTGTGGCAAGTCTGCCAGAAGCGATATGTCACTGGTTGTGTATCATAAAAGAGTGATCCTTTCTCCTCCCAGGGGTTATTCGAGATATCTTAATCAAAACCCTAGTAACGAGGCATTGGCTACCTTAAGAGAGTCATAGCTACGCGTCCCAATTGCTCACCCAGTCTGCAATTTTTTCTTACTGCGGCCAGTCTGCCAGAAGCTATATGTCACTAGTTGTGTATCATAAAAGAGTGATCGTTACTCCTCCCAGGGGTTATTCGAGATATCTTAATCGAAACCCTAGTAACGAGGCATTGGCTACCTTAAGAAAGTCATAGTTACCCGTCCCAATTGCTCATCCAGTCTGCCATTTTTTCTTACTGCGGCCAGTCTGCCAGAAGCGATATGTCACTAGTTGTGTATCATAAAAGAGTGATCGTTACTCCTCCCAGGGGTTATTCGAGATATCTTAATCGAAACCCTAGTAACGAGGCATTGGCTACCTTAAGAGAGTCATAGTTACTCATCCCAATTGCTCACCCAGTCTGCCATTTTTTCTTACTGCGGCCTGTCTGCCAGAAGCGATATGTCACTAGTTGTGTATCATAAAAGAGTGATCGTTACTCCTCCCAGTGGTTATTGGAGATATCTTAATCGAAACCCTAGTAACGAGGCATTGGCTACCTTAAGAGAGTCATAGTTACTCGTCCCAATTGCTCACCCAGTCTGCCATTTTTTCTTACTGCGGCCAGTCTGCCAGAAGCGATATGTCACTAGTTGTGTATCATAAAAGAGTGATCGTTACTCCTCCCAGGGGTTATTGGAGATATCTTAATCGAAACCCTAGTAACGAGGCATTGGCTACCTTAAGAGAGTCATAGTTACTCGTCCCAATTGCTCACCCAGTCTGCCATTTTTTCTTACTGCGGCCAGTCTGCCAGAAGCGATATGTCACTAGTTGTGTATCATAAAAGAGTGCTCGTCTCTCCTCCCAGGGGTTATTCGAGATATCTTAATCGAAACCCTAGTAACGAGGCATTGGCTACCTTAAGAGAGTCATAGTTACTCGTCCCAATTGCTCACCCAGTCTCCAATTTTTTCTTACTGCGGCCAGTCTGCCAGAAGCGATATGTCACTAGTTGTGTATCATAAAAGAGTGATCGTTACTCCTCCCAGGGGTTATTCGAGATATCTTAATCGAAACCCTAGTAACGAGGCATTGGCTACCTTAAGAGAGTCATAGTTACTCGTCCCAATTGCTCACCCAGTCTGCCATTTTTTCTTACTGCGGCCAGTCTGCCAGAAGCGATATGTCACTAGTTGTGTGTCATAAAAGAGTGATCCTTTCTCCTCCCAGGGGTTAGTCGAGATATCTTAATCGAAACCCTAGTAACGAGGCATTGGCTACCTTAAGAGAGTCATAGTTACTCGTCCCAATTGCTCACCAAGTCTGCCATTTTTTCTAACTGCGGCCAGTCTGCCAGAAGCGATATGTCACTAGTTGTGTATCATAAAAGAGTGATCGTTTCTCCTCCTAGGGGTTATTCGAGATATCTTAATCGAATCCCTAGTAACGAGGCATTGGCTACCTTAAGAGAGTCATAGTTACTCGTCCCAATTGCTCACCCAGTCTGCCATTTTTTCTTACTGTGGCAAGTCTGCCAGAAGCGATATTTTTACTAGTTGTGTATCATAAAAGAGTGATCCTTTCTCCTCCCAGGGGTTATTCGAGATATCTGAATCGAAACCCTAGTAACGAGGCATTGGCTACCTTAAGAGAGTCATAGCTACTTGTCCCAATTGTTCACCGAGTCTGCCATTTTTTCTTACTGCGGCCAGTCTGCCAGAAGCTATATGTCACTAGTTGTGTATCATAAAAGAGTGATCGTTACTCCTCCCAGGGGTTATTCGAGATATCTTAATCGAAACCCTAGTAACAAGGCATTGGCTACCTTAAGAGAGTCATAGTTACTCGTCCCAATTGCTCACCGAGTCTGACATTTTATCCTACAGCGGCCAGTCTGCCAGAAGCGATATGTCACTAGTTGTATATCATAAAAGAGTGATAGTTTCTCCTCCCAGGGGTTATTCGAGATATCTTAATCGAAACCCTAGTAACGAGGCATTGGCTACCTTAAGAGAGTCATAGTTACTCGTCCCAATTGCTCACCCAGTCTGCCATTTTTTCTTACTGCGGCCAGTCTGCCAGAAGCGATATGTCACTAGTTGTGTATCATAAAAGAGTGATCGTTTCTCCTCCTAGGGGTTATTCGAGATATCTTAATCGAAACCCTAGTAACGAGGCATTGGCTACCTTAAGAGAGTCATAGTTACTCGTCCCAATTGCTCACCCAGTCTGCCATTTTTTCTTACTGTGGCAAGTCTGCCAGAAGCGATATGTCACTGGTTGTGTATCATAAAAGGGTGATCCTTTCTCCTCCCAGGGGTTATTCGAGATATCTTAATCGAAACCCTAGTAACGAGGCATTGGCTACCTTAAGAGAGCCATAGCTACGCGTCCCAATTGCTCACCCAGTCTGCAATTTTTTCTTACTGCGACCAGTCTGCCAGAAGTTATATGTCACTAGTTGTGTATCATAAAAGAGTGATCGTTACTCCTCCCAGGGGTTATTCGAGATATCTTAATCGAAACCCTAGTAACGAGGCATTGGCTACCTTAAGAGAGTCATAGTTACTCGTCCCAATTGCTCACCCAGTCTGCCATTTTTTCTTACTGCGGCCAGTCTGCCAGAAGCGATATGTCACTAGTTGTGTATCATAAAAGAGTGATCGTTACTCCTCCCAGGGGTTATTGGAGATATCTTAATCGAAACCCTAGTAACGAGGCATTGGCTACCTTAAGAGAGTCATAGTTACTCGTCCCAATTGCTCACCCAGTCTGCCATTTTTTCTTACTGCGGCCAGTCTGCCAGAAGCGATATGTCACTAGTTGTGTATCATAAAAGAGTGATCGTTACTCCTCCCAGGGGTTATTCGAGATATCTTAATCGAAACCCTAGTAACGAGGCATTGGCTACCTTAAGAGAGTCATAGTTACTCGTCCCAATTGCTCACCCAGTCTGCCATTTTTTCTTACTGCGGCCAGTCTGCCAGAAGCGATATGTCCTAGTTGTGTATCATAAAAGAGTGATCCTTTCTCCTCCCAGGGGTTTTTCGAGATATCTTAATCGAAACACTAGTAACGAGGCATTGGCTACCTTAAGAGAGTCATAGTTACTCGTCCCAATTGCTCACCCAGTCTGCCATTTTTTCTTACTGTGGCAAGTCTGCCAGATGCGATATGTCACTAGTTGTGTATCATAAAAGAGTGATCCTTTCTCCTCCCAGGGGTTATTCGAGATATCTTAATCGAAACCCTAGTAACGAGGCATTGGCGACCTTAAGAGAGTCATAGTTACTCGTCCCAATTGCGCACCCAGTCTGCCATTTTTTCTTACTGCGGCCAGTCTGCCAGAAGCGATATGTCACTAGTTGTGTATCATAAAAGAGTGATCGTTACTCCTCCCAGGGGTTATTCGAGATATCTTAATCGAAACCCTAGTAACGAGGCATTGGCTACCTTAAGAGAGTCATAGTTACTCGTCCCAATTGCTCACCCAGTCTGCCATTTTTTCTTACTGCGGCCAGTCTGCCAGAAGCGATATGTCACTAGTTTTGTATCATAAAAGAGTGATCGTTACTCCTCCCAGGGGTTATTCGAGATATCTTAATCGAAACCCTAGTAATGAGGCATTGGCTACCTTAAGAGAGTCATAGTTACTCGTCCCAATTGCTCACCCAGTCTGCCATTTTTTCTTACTGCGGCCAGTCTGCCAGAAGCGATATGTCACTAGTTGTGTATCATAAAAGAGTGATCGTTACTCCTCCCAGGGGTTATTGGAGATATCTTAATCGAAATCCTAGTAAAGAGGCATTGGCTACCTTAAGAGAGTCATAGTTACTTGTCCCAATTGCTCACCCAGTCTGCCATTTTTTCTTACTGCGGCCAGTCTGCCAGAAGCGATATGTCACTAGTTGTGTATCATAAAAGAGTGATCGTTACTCCTCCCAGGGGTTATTCGAGATATCTTAATCGAAACCCAAGTAACGAGGCATTGGCTACCTTAAGAGAGTCATAGTTACTCGTCCCAATTGCTCACCCAGTCTGCCATTTTTTCTTACTGCGGCCAGTCTGCCAGAAGCGATATGTCACTAGTTGTGTATCATAAAAGAGTGATCGTTACTCCTCCCAGGGTTTATTCGAGATATCTTAATCGAAACCTTAGTAACGAGGCATTGGCTACCTTAAGAGAGTCATAGTTACTCGTCCCAATTGCTCACCGAGTCTGACATTTATTCTTACAGCGGCCAGTCTGCCATCAGTCATATGTCACTAGTTGTGTATCATAAAAGATTGATCCTATCTCTCCCAGGGGTTATTCGAGATATCTTAATCGAAACCCTAGTAACGAGGCATTGGCTACCTTAAGAGAGTCATAGTTACTCGTCCCAATTGCTCACCCAGTCTGCCATTTTTTCTTACTGCGGCCAGTCTGCCAGAAGCGATATGTCACTAGTTGTGTATCATAAAAGAGTGATCGTTACTCCTCCCAGGGGTTATTCGAGATATCTTAATCGAAACCCTAGTAACGAGGCATTGGCTACCTTAAGAGAGTCATAGTTACTCGTCCCAATTGCTCACCCAGTCTGCCATTTTTTCTTACTGCGGCCAGTCTGCCATAAGCGATATGTCACTAGTTGTGTATCATAAAAGAGTGATCCTTTCTCCTCCCAGGGGTTATTCGAGATATCTTAATCGAAACCCTAGTAACGAGGCATTGGCTACCTTAAGAGAGTCATAGTTACTCGTCCCAATTGCTCACCCAGTCTGCCATTTTTTCTTACTGTGGCAAGTCTGCCAGAAGCGATATGTCACTAGTAGTGTATCATAAAAGAGTGATCCTTTCTCCTCCCAGGGGTTATTCGAGATATCTTAATCGAAACCCTAGTAACGAGGCATTGGCTACGTTAAGAGAGTCATAGCTACTCGTCCCAATTGCTCACCAAGTCTGCCATTTTTTCTTACTGCGGCCAGTCTGCCAGAAGCTATATGTCACTAGTTGTGTATCATAAAAGAGTGATCGTTACTCCTCCCAGGGGTTATTCGAGATATCTTAATCGAAACCCTAGTAACGAGGCATTGGCTACCTTAAGAGAGTCATAGTTACTCGTCCCAATTGCTCACCCAGTCTGCCATTTTTTCTTACTGCGGCCAGTCTGCCAGAAGCGATATGTCACTAGTTGTGTTTCATAAAAGAGTGATCGTTACTCCTCCCAGGGGTTATTCGAGATATCTTAATCGAAACCCTAGTAACGAGGCATTGGCTACCTTAAGAGAGTCATAGTTACTCGTCCCAATTGCTCACCCAGTCTGCCATTTTTTCTTACTGCGGCCAGTCTGCCAGAAGCGATATGTCACTAGTTGTGTATCATAAAAGAGTGATCGTTACTCCTCCCAGGGGTTATTCGAGATATCTTAATCGAAACCCAAGTAACGAGGCATTGGCTACCTTAAGAGAGTCATAGTTACTCGTCCCAATTGCTCACCCAGTCTGCCATTTTTTCTTACTGCGGCCAGTCTGCCAGAAGCGATATGTCACTAGTTGTGTATCATAAAAGAGTGATCGTTACTCCTCCCAGGGTTTATTCGAGATATCTTAATCGAAACCTTAGTAACGAGGCATTGGCTACCTTAAGAGAGTCATAGTTACTCGTCCCAATTGCTCACCGAGTCTGACATTTATTCTTACAGCGGCCAGTCTGCCATAAGTCATATGTCACTAGTTGTGTATCATAAAAGATTGATCCTATCTCTCCCAGGGGTTATTCGAGATATCTTAATCGAAACCCTAGTAACGAGGCATTGGCTACCTTAAGAGAGTCATAGTTACTCGTCCCAATTGCTCACCCAGTCTGCCATTTTTTCTTACTGCGGCCAGTCTGCCAGAAGCGATATGTCCTAGTTGTGTATCATAAAAGAGTGATCCTTTCTCCTCCCAGGGGTTTTTCGAGATATCTTAATCGAAAAACTAGTAACGAGGCATTGGCTACCTTCAGAGAGTCATAGTTACTCGTCCCAATTGCTCACCCAGTCTGCCATTTTTTCTTACTGTGGCAAGTCTGCCAGATGCGATATGTCACTAGTTGTGTATCATAAAAGAGTGATCCTTTCTCCTCCCAGGGGTTATTCGAGATATCTTAATCGAAACCCTAGTAACGAGGCATTGGCGACCTTAAGAGAGTCATAGTTACTCGTCCCAATTGCGCACCCAGTCTGCCATTTTTTCTTACTGCGGCCAGTCTGCCAGAAGCGATATGTCACTAGTTGTGTATCATAAAAGAGTGATCGTTACTCCTCCCAGGGGTTATTCGAGATATCTTAATCGAAACCCTAGTAACGAGGCATTGGCTACTTTAAGAGAGTCATAGTTACTCATCCCAATTGCTCACCCAGTCTGCCATTTTTTCTAACTGCGGCCAGTCTGCCAGAAGCGATATGTCACTAGTTGTGTATCATAAAAGAGTGATCGTTTCTCCTCCTAGGGGTTATTCGAGATATCTTAATCGAAACCCTAGTAACGAGGCATTGGCTACCTTAAGAGAGTCATAGTTACTCGTCCCAATTGCTCACCCAGTCTGCCATTTTTTCTTACTGTGGCAAGTCTGCCAGAAGCGATATGTCACTAGTAGTGTATCATAAAAGAGTGATCCTTTCTCCTCCCAGGGGTTATTCGAGATATCTTAATCGAAACCCTAGTAACGAGGCATTGGCTACGTTAAGAGAGTCATAGCTACTCGTCCCAATTGCTCACCAAGTCTGCCATTTTTTCTTACTGCGGCCAGTCTGCCAGAAGCTATATGTCACTAGTTGTGTATCATAAAAGAGTGATCGTTACTCCTCCCAGGGGTTATTCGAGATATCTTAATCGAAACCCTAGTAACGAGGCATTGGCTACCTTAAGAGAGTCATAGTTACTCGTCCCAATTGCTCACCCAGTCTGCCATTTTTTCTTACTGCGGCCAGTCTGCCAGAAGCGATATGTCACTAGTTGTGTTTCATAAAAGAGTGATCGTTACTCCTCCCAGGGGTTATTCGAGATATCTTAATCGAAACCCTAGTAACGAGGCATTGGCTACCTTAAGAGAGTCATAGTTACTCGTCCCAATTGCTCACCCAGTCTGCCATTTTTTCTTACTGCGGCCAGTCTGCCAGAAGCGATATGTCACTAGTTGTGTATCATAAAAGAGTGATCGTTACTCCTCCCAGGGGTTATTCGAGATATCTTAATCGAAACCCAAGTAACGAGGCATTGGCTACCTTAAGAGAGTCATAGTTACTCGTCCCAATTGCTCACCCAGTCTGCCATTTTTTCTTACTGCGGCCAGTCTGCCAGAAGCGATATGTCACTAGTTGTGTATCATAAAAGAGTGATCGTTACTCCTCCCAGGGTTTATTCGAGATATCTTAATCGAAACCTTAGTAACGAGGCATTGGCTACCTTAAGAGAGTCATAGTTACTCGTCCCAATTGCTCACCGAGTCTGACATTTATTCTTACAGCGGCCAGTCTGCCATAAGTCATATGTCACTAGTTGTGTATCATAAAAGATTGATCCTATCTCTCCCAGGGGTTATTCGAGATATCTTAATCGAAACCCTAGTAACGAGGCATTGGCTACCTTAAGAGAGTCATAGTTACTCGTCCCAATTGCTCACCCAGTCTGCCATTTTTTCTTACTGCGGCCAGTCTGCCAGAAGCGATATGTCACTAGTTGTGTATCATAAAAGAGTGATCGTTACTCCTCCCAGGGGTTATTCGAGATATCTTAATCGAAACCCTAGTAACGAGGCATTGGCTACTTTAAGAGAGTCATAGTTACTCATCCCAATTGCTCACCCAGTCTGCCATTTTTTCTAACTGCGGCCAGTTCACCAGAAGCGATATGTCACTAGTTGTGTATCATAAAAGAGTGATCGTTTCTCCTCCTAGGGGTTATTCGAGATATCTTAATCGAAACCCTAGTAACGAGGCATTGGCTACCTTAAGAGAGTCATAGTTACTCGTCCCAATTGCTCACCCAGTCTGCCATTTTTTCTTACTGTGGCAAGTCTGCCAGAAGCGATATGTCACTAGTAGTGTATCATAAAAGAGTGATCCTTTCTCCTCCCAGGGGTTATTCGAGATATCTTAATCGAAACCCTAGTAACGAGGCATTGGCTACCTTAAGAGAGTCATAGCTACTCGTCCCAATTGCTCACCAAGTCTGCCATTTTTTCTTACTGCGGCCAGTCTGCCAGAAGCTATATGTCACTAGTTGTGTATCATAAAAGAGTGATCGTTACTCCTCCCAGGGGTTATTCGAGATATCTTAATCGAAACCCTAGTAACGAGGCATTGGCTACCTTAAGAGAGTCATAGTTACTCGTCCCAATTGCTCACCCAGTCTGCCATTTTTTCTTACTGCGGCCAGTCTGCCAGAAGCGATATGTCACTAGTTGTGTTTCATAAAAGAGTGATCGTTACTCCTCCCAGGGGTTATTCGAGATATCTTAATCGAAACCCTAGTAACGAGGCATTGGCTACCTTAAGAGAGTCATAGTTACTCGTCCCAATTGCTCACCCAGTCTGCCATTTTTTCTTACTGCGGCCAGTCTGCCAGAAGCGATATGTCACTAGTTGTGTATCATAAAAGAGTGATCGTTACTCCTCCCAGGGGTTATTCGAGATATCTTAATCGAAACCCTAGTAACGAGGCATTGGCTACCTTAAGAGAGTCATAGTTACTCGTCAGAATTGCTCACCCAGTCTGCCATTTTTTCTTACTGCGGCCAGTCTGCCAGAAGCGGTATGTCACTAGTTGTGTATCATAAAAGAGTGATCGTTACTCCTCCCAGGGGTTATTCGAGATATCTTTATCGAAACCCTAGTAACGAGGCATTGGCTACCTTAAGAGAGTCATATTTACTCGTCCCAATTGCTCACCCAGTCTGCCATATTTTCTTACTGCGGCCAGTCTGCCAGAAGCTATATGTCACTAGTTGTGTATCATAAAAGAGTGATCGTTACTCCTCCCAGGGGTTATTCGAGATATCTTAATCGAAACCCCAGTAACGAGGCATTGGCTACCTTAAGAGAGTCATAGTTACTCGTCCCAATTGCTCACCGAGTCTGACATTTTTTCTTACAGCGGCCAGTCTGCCAGAAGCGATATGTCACTAGTTGTGTATCATAAAAGAGTGCTCGTTTCTCCTCCCAGGGGTTATTCGAGATATCTTAATCGAAACCCTAGTAACGGGGCATTGGCTACCTTAAGAGAGTCATAGTTACTCGTCCCAATTGCTCACCCAGTCTCCCATTTTTTCTTACTGCGGCCAGTCTGCCAGAAGCGATATGTCACTAGTTGTGTATCATAAAAGAGTGATCGTTACTCCTCCCAGGGGTTATTCGAGATATCTTAATCGAAACCCTAGTAACGAGGCATTGGCTACCTTAAGAGAGTCATAGTTACTCGTCCCAATTGCTCACCCAGTCTGCCATTTTTTCTTACTGCGGCCAGTCTGCCAGAAGCGATATGTCACTAGTTGTGTATCATAAAAGAGTGATCCTTTCTCCTCCCAGGGGTTATTCGAGATATCTTAATCGAAACCCTAGTAACGAGGCATTGGCTACCTTAAGAGAGTCATAGCTACTCGTCCCAATTGTTCACCGAGTCTGCCATTTTTTCTTACTGCGGCCAGTCTGCCAGAAGTTATATGTCACTAGTTGTGTATCATAAAAGAGTGATCGTTACTCCTCCCAGGGGTTATTCGAGATATCTTAATCGAAACCCTAGTAACGAGGCATTGGCTACCTTAAGAGAGTCATAGTTACTCGTCCCAATTGCTCACCCAGTCTGCCATTTTTTCTTACTGCGGCCAGTCTGCCAGAAGCGATATGTTACTAGTTGTGTATCATAAAAGTGTGATCGTTACTCCTCCCAGGGGTTATTCGAGATATCTTAATCGAAACCTTAGTGACGAGGCATTGGCTACCTTAAGAGAGTCATAGTTACTCGTCCCAATTGCTCACCGAGTCTGACATTTTTTCTTACTGCGGCCAGTCTGCCAGAAGCGACATGTCACTAGTTGTGTATCATAAAAGAGTGATCCTTTCTCCTCCCAGGGGTTATTCGAGATATCTTAATCGAAACCCTAGTAACGAGGCATTGGCTACCTTAAGAGAGTCATAGCTACTCGTCCCAATTGCTCACCCAGTCTGCCATTTTTTCTTACTGCGCCCAGTCTCCCAGAAGCTATATGGCACTAGTTGTGTATCATAAAAGAGTGATCGTTACTCCTCCCAGCGGTTATTCGAGATAACTTAATCGAAACCCTAGTAACGAGGCACTGGCTACCTTAAGAGAGTCATAGTTACTCGTCCCAATTGCTCACCCTGTCTGCCATTTTTTCTTACTGCGGCCAGTCTGCCAGAAGCGATATGTCACTAGTTGTGTATCATCAAAGAGTGATCCTTTCTCCTCCCAGGGGTTATTCGAGATATCTTAATCGAAACCCTAGTAACGAGGCATTGGCTACCTTAAGAGAGTCATAGTTACTCGTCCCAATTGCTCACCCAGTCTGCCACTTTTTCTTACTGCGGCCAGTCTGCCAGAAGCGATATGTCACTAGTTGTGTATCATAAAAGAGTGATCGTTACTCCTCCCAGGGGTTATTCGAGATATCTTAATCGAAACCCTGGTAACGAGGCATTGGCTACCTTAAGAGAGTCATAGTTACTCGTCCCAATTGCTCACCGAGTCTGACATTTTTTCTTACAGCGGCCAGTCTGCCAGAAGCGATATGTCACTAGTTGTGTATCATAAAAGAGTGATCCTTTCTCCTCCCAGGGGTTATTCGAGATATCTTAATCGAAACCCTAGTAACGAGGCATTGGCTACCTTAAGAGAGTCATAGTTACTTGTCCCAATTCCTCACCCAGTCTGCCATTTTTTCTTACTGCGGCCAGTCTGCCAGAAGCGATATGTCACTAGTTGTGTATCATAAAAGAGTGATCGTTACTCCTCCCAGGGGTTATTCGAGATATCTTAATCGAAAAACTAGTAACGAGGCATTGGCTACCTTAAGAGAATCATAGTTACTCGTCCCAATTGCTCACCCAGTCTGCCATTTTTTCTTACTGCGGCCAGTCTGCCAGAAGCTATATGTCACTAGTTGTGTATCATAAAAGAGTGATCGTTACTCCTCCCAGGGGTTATTCGAGATATCTTAATCGAAACCCTAGTAACGAGGCATTGGCTACCTTAAGAGAGTCATAGTTACTCGTCCCAATTGCTCACCCAGTCTGCCATTTTTTCTTACTGCGGCCAGTCTGCCAGAAGCGATATGTCACTAGTTGAGTATCATAAAAGAGTGATCCTTTCTCCTCCCAGGGGTTATTCGAGATATCTTAATCGAAACCCTAGTAACGAGGCATTGGCTACCTTAAGAGAGTCATAGTTACTCGTCCCAATTGCTCACCCAGTCTGCCATTTTTTCTTACTGCGGCCAGTCTGCCAGAAGCGATATGTCACTAGTTGTGTATCATAAAAGAGTGATCGTTACTCCTCCCAGGGGTTATTCGAGATATCTTAATCGAAACCCTGGTAACGAGGCATTGGCTACCTTAAGAGAGTCATAGTTACTCGTCCCAATTGCTCACCCAGTCCAACATTTTTTCTCACTGCGGCCAGTCTGCCAGAAGCGATATGTCACTAGTTGTGTATCATAAAAGAGTGATCGTTACTCCTCCCAGGGGTTATTCGAGATATCTTAATCGAAACCCTAGTAACGAGGCATTGGCTACCTTAAGAGAGTCATAGTTACTCGTCCCAATTGCTCACCCAGTCTGCCATTTTTTCTTACTGCGGCCAGTCTGCCAGAAGCGATATGTCACTAGTTGTGTATCATAAAAGAGTGATCGTTACTCCTCCCAGGGGTTATTCGAGATATCTTAATCGAAACCCTAGTAATGAGGCATTGGCTACCTTAAGAGAGTCATAGTTACTCGTCCCAATTGCTCACCCAGTCTGCCATTTTTTCTTACTGCGGCCAGTCTGCCAGAAGCGATATGTCACTAGTTGTGTATCATAAAAGAGTGATCGTTACTCCTCCCAGGGGTTATTGGAGATATCTTAATCGAAACCCTAGTAAAGAGGCATTGGCTACCTTAAGAGAGTCATAGTTACTTGTCCCAATTGCTCACCCAGTCTGCCATTTTTTCTTACTGCGGCCAGTCTGCCAGAAGCGATATGTCACTAGTTGTGTATCATAAAAGAGTGATCGTTACTCCTCCCAGGGGTTATTCGAGATATCTTAATCGAAACCCAAGTAACGAGGCATTGGCTACCTTAAGAGAGTCATAGTTACTCGTCCCAATTGCTCACCCAGTCTGCCATTTTTTCTTACTGCGGCCAGTCTGCCAGAAGCGATATGTCACTAGTTGTGTATCATAAAAGAGTGATCGTTACTCCTCCCAGGGTTTATTCGAGATATCTTAATCGAAACCTTAGTAACGAGGCATTGGCTACCTTAAGAGAGTCATAGTTACTTGTCCCAATTGCTCACCGAGTCTGACATTTATTCTTACAGCGGCCAGTCTGCCATAAGTCATATGTCACTAGTTGTGTATCATAAAAGATTGATCCTATCTCTCCCAGGGGTTATTCGAGATATCTTAATCGAAACCCTAGTAACGAGGCATTGGCTACCTTAAGAGAGTCATAGTTACTCGTCCCAATTGCTCACCCAGTCTGCCATTTTTTCTTACTGCGGCCAGTCTGCCAGAAGCGATATGTCACTAGTTGTGTATCATAAAAGAGTGATCGTTACTCCTCCCAGGGGTTATTCGAGATATGTTAATCGAAACCCTAGTAACGAGGCATTGGCTACCTTAAGAGAGTCATAGTTACTCGTCCCAATTGCTCACCCAGTCTGCCATTTTTTCTTACTGCGGCCAGTCTGCCATAAGCGATATGTCACTAGTTGTGTATCATAAAAGTGTGATCCTTTCTCCTCCCAGGGGTTATTCGAGATATCTTAATCGAGACCCTAGTAACGAGGCATTGGCTACTTTAAGAGAGTCATAGTTACTCATCCCAATTGCTCACCCAGTCTGCCATTTTTTCTAACTGCGGCCAGTCTGCCAGAAGCGATATGTCACTAGTTGTGTATCATAAAAGAGTGATCGTTTCTCCTCCTAGGGGTTATTCGAGATATCTTAATCGAAACCCTAGTAACGAGGCATTGGCTACCTTAAGAGAGTCATAGTTACTCGTCCCAATTGCTCACCCAGTCTGCCATTTTTTCTTACTGTGGCAAGTCTGCCAGAAGCGATATGTCACTAGTAGTGTATCATAAAAGAGTGATCCTTTCTCCTCCCAGGGGTTATTCGAGATATCTTAATCGAAACCCTAGTAACGAGGCATTGGCTACGTTAAGAGAGTCATAGCTACTCGTCCCAATTGCTCACCAAGTCTGCCATTTTTTCTTACTGCAGCCAGTCTGCCAGAAGCTATATGTCACTAGTTGTGTATCATAAAAGAGTGATCGTTACTCCTCCCAGGGGTTATTCGAGATATCTTAATCGAAACCCTAGTAACGAGGCATTGGCTACCTTAAGAGAGTCATAGTTACTCGTCCCAATTGCTCACCCAGTCTGCCATTTTTTCTTACTGCGGCCAGTCTGCCAGAAGCGATATGTCACTAGTTGTGTTTCATAAAAGAGTGATCGTTACTCCTCCCAGGGGTTATTCGAGATATCTTAATCGAAACCCTAGTAACGAGGCATTGGCTACCTTAAGAGAGTCATAGTTACTCGTCCCAATTGCTCACCCAGTCTGCCATTTTTTCTTACTGCGGCCAGTCTGCCAGAAGCGATATGTCACTAGTTGTGTATCATAAAAGAGTGATCGTTACTCCTCCCAGGGGTTATTCGAGATATCTTAATCGAAACCCAAGTAACGAGGCATTGGCTACCTTAAGAGAGTCATAGTTACTCGTCCCAATTGCTCACCCAGTCTGCCATTTTTTCTTACTGCGGCCAGTCTGCCAGAAGCGATATGTCACTAGTTGTGTATCATAAAAGAGTGATCGTTACTCCTCCCAGGGTTTATTCGAGATATCTTAATCGAAACCTTAGTAACGAGGCATTGGCTACCTTAAGAGAGTCATAGTTACTCGTCCCAATTGCTCACCGAGTCTGACATTTATTCTTACAGCGGCCAGTCTGCCATAAGTCATATGTCACTAGTTGTGTATCATAAAAGATTGATCCTATCTCTCCCAGGGGTTATTCGAGATATCTTAATCGAAACCCTAGTAACGAGGCATTGGCTACCTTAAGAGAGTCATAGTTACTCGTCCCAATTGCTCACCCAGTCTGCCATTTTTTCTTACTGCGGCCAGTCTGCCAGAAGCGATATGTCACTAGTTGTGTATCATAAAAGAGTGATCGTTACTCCTCCCAGGGGTTATTCGAGATATCTTAATCGAAACCCTAGTAACGAGGCATTGGCTACCTTAAGAGAGTCATAGTTACTCGTCCCAATTGCTCACCCAGTCTGCCATTTTTTCTTACTGCGGCCAGTCTGCCATAAGCGATATGTCACTAGTTGTGTATCATAAAAGAGTGATCCTTTCTCCTCCCAGGGGTTATTCGAGATATCTTAATCGAAACCCTAGTAACGAGGCATTGGCTACTTTAAGAGAGTCATAGTTCCTCATCCCAATTGCTCACCCAGTCTGCCATTTTTTCTAACTGCGGCCAGTCTGCCAGAAGCGATATGTCACTAGTTGTGTATCATAAAAGAGTGATCGTTTCTCCTCCTAGGGGTTATTCGAGATATCTTAATCGAAACCCTAGTAACGAGGCATTGGCTACCTTAAGAGAGTCATAGTTACTCGTCCCAATTGCTCACCCAGTCTGCCATTTTTTCTTACTGTGGCAAGTCTGCCAGAAGCGATATGTCACTAGTAGTGTATCATAAAAGAGTGATCCTTTCTCCTCCCAGGGGTTATTCGAGATATCTTAATCGAAACCCTAGTAACGAGGCATTGGCTACCTTAAGAGAGTCATAGCTACTCGTCCCAATTGCTCACCAAGTCTGCCATTTTTTCTTACTGCGGCCAGTCTGCCAGAAGCTATATGTCACTAGTTGTGTATCATAAAAGAGTGATCGTTACTCCTCCCAGGGGTTATTCGAGATATCTTAATCGAAACCCTAGTAACGAGGCATTGGCTACCTTAAGAGAGTCATAGTTACTCGTCCCAATTGCTCACCCAGTCTGCCATTTTTTCTTACTGCGGCCAGTCTGCCAGAAGCGATATGTCACTAGTTGTGTTTCATAAAAGAGTGATCGTTACTCCTCCCAGGGGTTATTCGAGATATCTTAATCGAAACCCTAGTAACGAGGCATTGGCTACCTTAAGAGAGTCATAGTTACTCGTCCCAATTGCTCACCCAGTCTGCCATTTTTTCTTACTGCGGCCAGTCTGCCAGAAGCGATATGTCACTAGTTGTGTATCATAAAAGAGTGATCGTTACTCCTCCCAGGGGTTATTCGAGATATCTTAATCGAAACCCTAGTAACGAGGCATTGGCTACCTTAAGAGAGTCATAGTTACTCGTCAGAATTGCTCACCCAGTCTGCCATTTTTTCTTACTGCGGCCAGTCTGCCAGAAGCGGTATGTCACTAGTTGTGTATCATAAAAGAGTGATCGTTACTCCTCCCAGGGGTTATTCGAGATATCTTTATCGAAACCCTAGTAACGAGGCATTGGCTACCTTAAGAGAGTCATATTTACTCGTCCCAATTGCTCACCCAGTCTGCCATATTTTATTACTGCGGCCAGTCTGCCAGAAGCTATATGTCACTAGTTGTGTATCATAAAAGAGTGATCGTTACTCCTCCCAGGGGTTATTCGAGATATCTTAATCGAAACCCCAGTAACGAGGCATTGGCTACCTTAAGAGAGTCATAGTTACTCGTCCCAATTGCTCACCGAGTCTGACATTTTTTCTTACAGCGGCCAGTCTGCCAGAAGCGATATGTCACTAGTTGTGTATCATAAAAGAGTGCTCGTTTCTCCTCCCAGGGGTTATTCGAGATATCTTAATCGAAACCCTAGTAACGGGGCATTGGCTACCTTAAGAGAGTCATAGTTACTCGTCCCAATTGCTCACCCAGTCTCCCATTTTTTCTTACTGCGGCCAGTCTGCCAGAAGCGATATGTCACTAGTTGTGTATCATAAAAGAGTGATCGTTACTCCTCCCAGGGGTTATTCGAGATATCTTAATCGAAACCCTAGTAACGAGGCATTGGCTACCTTAAGAGAGTCATAGTTACTCGTCCCAATTGCTCACCCAGTCTGCCATTTTTTCTTACTGCGGCCAGTCTGCCAGAAGCGATATGTCACTAGTTGTGTATCATAAAAGAGTGATCCTTTCTCCTCCCAGGGGTTATTCGAGATATCTTAATCGAAACCCTAGTAACGAGGCATTGGCTACCTTAAGAGAGTCATAGTTACTCGTCCCAATTGCTCACCCAGTCTGCCATTTTTTCTAACTGCGGCCAGTCTGCCAGAAGCGATATGTCACTAGTTGTGTATCATAAAAGAGTGATCGTTTCTCCTCCTAGAGGTTATTCGAGATATCTTAATCGAAACCCTTGTAACGAGGCATTGGCTACCTTAAGAGAGTCATAGTTACTCGTCCCAGTTGCTCACCCAGTCTGCCATTTTTTCTTACTGTGGCAAGTCTGCCAGAAGCGATATGTCACTAGTTGTGTATCATAAAAGAGTGATCCTTTCTCCTCCCAGGGGTTATTCGAGATATCTTAATCGAAACCCTAGTAACGAGGCATTGGCTACCTTAAGAGAGTCATAGCTACTCGTCCCAATTGTTCACCGAGTCTGCCATTTTTTCTTACTGCGGCCAGTCTGCCAGAAGCTATATGTCACTAGTTGTGTATCATAAAAGAGTGATCGTTACTCCTCCCAGGGGTTATTCGAGATATCTTAATCGAAACCCTAGTAACGAGGCATTGGCTACCTTAAGAGAGTCATAGTTACTCGTCCCAATTGCTCACCCAGTCTGCCATTTTTTCTTACTGCGGCCAGTCTGCCAGAAGCGATATGTTACTAGTTGTGTATCATAAAAGTGTGATCGTTACTCCTCCCAGGGGTTATTCGAGATATCTTAATCGAAACCTTAGTGACGAGGCATTGGCTACCTTAAGAGAGTCATAGTTACTCGTCCCAATTGCTCACCGAGTCTGACATTCTTTCTTACTGCGGCCAGTCTGCCAGAAGCGACATGTCACTAGTTGTGTATCATATCAGGGGTTATTCGAGATATCTTAATCGAAACCCTAGTAACGAGGCATTGGCTACCTTAAGAGAGTCATAGCTACTCGTCCCAATTGCTCACCCAGTCTGCAATTTTTTCTTACTGCGGCCAGTCTCCCAGAAGCTATATGGCACTAGTTGTGTATCATAAAAGAGTGATCGTTACTCCTCCCAGCGGTTATTCGAGATAACTTAATCGAAACCCTAGTAACGAGGCACTGGCTACCTTAAGAGAGTCATAGTTACTCGTCCCAATTGCTCACCCTGTCTGCCATTTTTTCTTACTGCGGCCAGTCTGCCAGAAGCGATATGTCACTAGTTGTGTATCATCAAAGAGTGATCCTTTCTCCTCCCAGGGGTTATTCGAGATATCTTAATCGAAACCCTAGTAACGAGGCATTGGCTACCTTAAGAGAGTCATAGTTACTCGTCCCAATTGCTCACCCAGTCTGCCACTTTTTCTTACTGCGACCAGTCTGCCAGAAGCGATATGTCACTAGTTGTGTATCATAAAAGAGTGATCGTTACTCCTCCCAGGGGTTATTCGAGATATCTTAATCGAAACCCTGGTAACGAGGCATTGGCTACCTTAAGAGAGTCATAGTTACTCGTCCCAATTGCTCACCGAGTCTGACATTTTTTCTTACAGCGGCCAGTCTGCCAGAAGCGATATGTCACTAGTTGTGTATCATAAAAGAGTGATCCTTTCTCCTCCCAGGGGTTATTCGAGATATCTTAATCGAAACCCTAGTAACGAGGCATTGGCTACCTTAAGAGAGTCATAGTTACTTGTCCCAATTCCTCACCCAGTCTGCCATTTTTTCTTACTGCGGCCAGTCTGCCAGAAGCGATATGTCACTAGTTGTGTATCATAAAAGAGTGATCGTTACTCCTCCCAGGGGTTATTCGAGATATCTTAATCGAAAAACTAGTAACGAGGCATTGGCTACCTTAAGAGAATCATAGTTACTCGTCCCAATAGCTCACCCAGTCTGCCATTTTTTCTTACTGCGGCCAGTCTGCCAGAAGCTATATGTCACTAGTTGTGTATCATAAAAGAGTGATCGTTACTCCTCCCAGGGGTTATTCGAGATATCTTAATCGAAACCCTAGTAACGAGGCATTGGCTACCTTAAGAGAGTCATAGTTACTCGTCCCAATTGCTCACCCAGTCTGCCATTTTTTCTTACTGCGGCCAGTCTGCCAGAAGCGATATGTCACTAGTTGAGTATCATAAAAGAGTGATCCTTTCTCCTCCCAGGGGTTATTCGAGATATCTTAATCGAAACCCTAGTAACGAGGCATTGGCTACCTTAAGAGAGTCATAGTTACTCGTCCCAATTGCTCACCCAGTCTGCCATTTTTTCTTACTGCGGCCAGTCTGCCAGAAGCGATATGTCACTAGTTGTGTATCATAAAAGAGTGATCGTTACTCCTCCCAGGGGTTATTCGAGATATCTTAATCGAAACCCTGGTAACGAGGCATTGGCTACCTTAAGAGAGTCATAGTTACTCGTCCCAATTGCTCACCGAGTCTGACATTTTTTCTTACAGCGGCCAGTCTGCCAGAAGCGATATGTCACTAGTTGTGTATCATAAAAGAGTGATCCTTTCTCCTCCCAGGGATTATTCGAGATATCTTAATCGAAACCCTAGTAACGAGGCATTGGCTACCTTAAGAGAGTCATAGTTACTTGTCCCAATTCCTCACCCAGTCTGCCATTTTTTCTTACTGCGGCCAGTCTGCCAGAAGCGATATGTCACTAGTTGTGTATCATAAAAGAGTGATCGTTACTCCTCCCAGGGGTTATTCGAGATATCTTAATCGAAAAACTAGTAACGAGGAATTGGCTACCTTAAGAGAATCCTAGTTACTCGTCCCAATTGCTCACCCAGTCTGCCATTTTTTCTTACTGCGGCCAGTCTGCCAGAAGCGATATGTCACTAGTTGTGTATCATAAAAGAGTGATCGTTACTCCTCCCAGGGGTTATTCGAGATATCTTAATCGAAACCCTAGTAACGAGACATTGGCTACCTTAAGAGAGTCATAGTTAGTCGTCCCAATTGCTCACCCAGTCTGCCATTTTTTCTTACTGCGGCCAGTCTGCCAGAAGCGATATGTCACTAGTTGTGTTTCATAAAAGAGTGATCGTTACTCCTCCCAGGGGTTATTCGAGATATCTTAATCGAAACCCTAGTAACGAGGCATTGGCTACCTTAAGAGAGTCATAGTTACTCGTCCCAATTGCTCACCCAGTCTGCCATTTTTTCTTACTGCGGCCAGTCTGCCAGAAGCGATATGTCACTAGTTGTGTATCATAAAAGAGTGATCGTTACTCCTCCCAGGGGTTATTCGAGATATCTTAATCGAAACCCTAGTAACGAGGCATTGGCTACCTTAAGAGAGTCATAGTTACTCGTCAGAATTGCTCACCCAGTCTGCCATTTTTTCTTACTGCGGCCAGTCTGCCAGAAGCGGTATGTCACTAGTTGTGTATCATAAAAGAGTGATCGTTACTCCTCCCAGGGGTTATTCGAGATATCTTTATCGAAACCCTAGTAACGAGGCATTGGCTACCTTAAGAGAGTCATATTTACTCGTCCCAATTGCTCACCCAGTCTGCCATATTTTCTTACTGCGGCCAGTCTGCCAGAAGCTATATGTCACTAGTTGTGTATCATAAAAGAGTGATCGTTACTCCTCCCAGGGGTTATTCGAGATATCTTAATCGAAACCCCAGTAACGAGGCATTGGCTACCTTAAGAGAGTCATAGTTACTCGTCCCAATTGCTCACCGAGTCTGACATTTTTTCTTACAGCGGCCAGTCTGCCAGAAGCGATATGTCACTAGTTGTGTATCATAAAAGAGTGCAGTTTCTCCTCCCAGGGGTTATTCGAGATATCTTAATCGAAACCCTAGTAACGGGGCATTGGCTACCTTAAGAGAGTCATAGTTACTCGTCCCAATTGCTCACCCAGTCTCCCATTTTTTCTTACTGCGGCCAGTCTGCCAGAAGCGATATGTCACTAGTTGTGTATCATAAAAGAGTGATCGTTACTCCTCCCAGGGGTTATTCGAGATATCTTAATCGAAACCCTAGTAACGAGGCATTGGCTACCTTAAGAGAGTCATAGTTACTCGTCCCAATTGCTCACCCAGTCTGCCATTTTTTCTTACTGCGGCCAGTCTGCCAGAAGCGATATGTCACTAGTTGTGTATCATAAAAGAGTGATCCTTTCTCCTCCCAGGGGTTATTCGAGATATCTTAATCGAAACCCTAGTAACGAGGCATTGGCTACCTTAAGAGAGTCATAGTTACTCGTCCCAATTGCTCACCCAGTCTGCCATTTTTTCTAACTGCGGCCAGTCTGCCAGAAGCGATATGTCACTAGTTGTGTATCATAAAAGAGTGATCGTTTCTCCTCCTAGAGGTTATTCGAGATATCTTAATCGAAACCCTAGTAACGAGGCATTGGCTACCTTAAGAGAGTCATAGTTACTCGTCCCAGTTGCTCACCCAGTCTGCCATTTTTTCTTACTGTGGCAAGTCTGCCAGAAGCGATATGTCACTAGTTGTGTATCATAAAAGAGTGATCCTTTCTCCTCCCAGGGGTTATTCGAGATATCTTAATCGAAACCCTAGTAACGAGGCATTGGCTACCTTAAGAGAGTCATAGCTACTCGTCCCAATTGTTCACCGAGTCTGCCATTTTTTCTTACTGCGGCCAGTCTGCCAGAAGCTATATGTCACTAGTTGTGTATCATAAAAGAGTGATCGTTACTCCTCCCAGGGGTTATTCGAGATATCTTAATCGAAACCCTAGTAACGAGGCATTGGCTACCTTAAGAGAGTCATAGTTACTCGTCCCAATTGCTCACCCAGTCTGCCATTTTTTCTTACTGCGGCCAGTCTGCCAGAAGCGATATGTTACTAGTTGTGTATCATAAAAGTGTGATCGTTACTCCTCCCAGGGGTTATTCGAGATATCTTAATCGAAACCTTAGTGACGAGGCATTGGCTACCTTAAGAGAGTCATAGTTACTCGTCCCAATTGCTCACCGAGTCTGACATTTTTTCTTACTGCGGCCAGTCTGCCAGAAGCGACATGTCACTAGTTGTGTATCATATCAGGGGTTATTCGAGATATCTTAATCGAAACCCTAGTAACGAGGCATTGGCTACCTTAAGAGAGTCATAGCTACTCGTCCCAATTGCTCACCCAGTCTGCAATTTTTTCTTACTGCGGCCAGTCTCCCAGAAGCTATATGGCACTAGTTGTGTATCATAAAAGAGTGATCGTTACTCCTCCCAGCGGTTATTCGAGATAACTTAATCGAAACCCTAGTAACGAGGCACTGGCTACCTTAAGAGAGTCATAGTTACTCGTCCCAATTGCTCACCCTGTCTGCCATTTTTTCTTACTGCGGCCAGTCTGCCAGAAGCGATATGTCACTAGTTGTGTATCATCAAAGAGTGATCCTTTCTCCTCCCAGGGGTTATTCGAGATATCTTAATCGAAACCCTAGTAACGAGGCATTGGCTACCTTAAGAGAGTCATAGTTACTCGTCCCAATTGCTCACCCAGTCTGCCACTTTTTCTTACTGCGGCCAGTCTGCCAGAAGCGATATGTCACTAGTTGTGTATCATAAAAGAGTGATCGTTACTCCTCCCAGGGGTTATTCGAGATATCTTAATCGAAACCCTGGTAACGAGGCATTGGCTACCTTAAGAGAGTCATAGTTACTCGTCCCAATTGCTCACCGAGTCTGACATTTTTTCTTACAGCGGCCAGTCTGCCAGAAGCGATATGTCACTAGTTGTGTATCATAAAAGAGTGATCCTTTCTCCTCCCAGGGGTTATTCGAGATATCTTAATCGAAACCCTAGTAACGAGGCATTGGCTACCTTAAGAGAGTCATAGTTACTTGTCCCAATTCCTCACCCAGTCTGCCATTTTTTCTTACTGCGGCCAGTCTGCCAGAAGCGATATGTCACTAGTTGTGTATCATAAAAGAGTGATCGTTACTCCTCCCAGGGGTTATTCGAGATATCTTAATCGAAAAACTAGTAACGAGGCATTGGCTAAATTAAGAGAATCATAGTTACTCGTCCCAATAGCTCACCCAGTCTGCCATTTTTTCTTACTGCGGCCAGTCTGCCAGAAGCTATATGTCACTAGTTGTGTATCATAAAAGAGTGATCGTTACTCCTCCCAGGGGTTATTCGAGATATCTTAATCGAAACCCTAGTAACGAGGCATTGGCTACCTTAAGAGAGTCATAGTTACTCGTCCCAATTGCTCACCCAGTCTGCCATTTTTTCTTACTGCGGCCAGTCTGCCAGAAGCGATATGTCACTAGTTGAGTATCATAAAAGAGTGATCCTTTCTCCTCCCAGGGGTTATTCGAGATATCTTAATCGAAACCCTAGTAACGAGGCATTGGCTACCTTAAGAGAGTCATAGTTACTCGTCCCAATTGCTCACCCAGTCTGCCATTTTTTCTTACTGCGGCCAGTCTGCCAGAAGCGATATGTCACTAGTTGTGTATCATAAAAGAGTGATCGTTACTCCTCCCAGGGGTTATTCGAGATATCTTAATCGAAACCCTGGTAACGAGGCATTGGCTACCTTAAGAGAGTCATAGTTACTCGTCCCAATTGCTCACCGAGTCTGACATTTTTTCTTACAGCGGCCAGTCTGCCAGAAGCGATATGTCACTAGTTGTGTATCATAAAAGAGTGATCCTTTCTCCTCCCAGGGATTATTCGAGATATCTTAATCGAAACCCTAGTAACGAGGCATTGGCTACCTTAAGAGAGTCATAGTTACTTGTCCCAATTCCTCACCCAGTCTGCCATTTTTTCTTACTGCGGCCAGTCTGCCAGAAGCGATATGTCACTAGTTGTGTATCATAAAAGAGTGATCGTTACTCCTCCCAGGGGTTATTCGAGATATCTTAATCGAAAAACTAGTAACGAGGAATTGGCTACCTTAAGAGAATCCTAGTTACTCGTCCCAATTGCTCACCCAGTCTGCCATTTTTTCTTACTGCGGCCAGTCTGCCAGAAGCGATATGTCACTAGTTGTGTATCATAAAAGAGTGATCGTTACTCCTCCCAGGGGTTATTCGAGATATCTTAATCGAAACCCTAGTAACGAGACATTGGCTACCTTAAGAGAGTCATAGTTACTCGTCCCAATTGCTCACCCAGTCTGCCATTTTTTCTTACTGCGGCCAGTCTGCCAGAAGCGATATGTCACTAGTTGTGTATCATAAAAGAGTGATCGTTACTCCTCCCAGGGGTTATTCGAGATATCTTAATCGAAACCCTAGTAACGAGGCATTGGCTACCTTAAGAGAGTCATAGTTACTCGTCCCAATTGCTCACCGAGTCTGACATTTTTTCTTACAGCGGCCAGTCTGCCAGAAGCGATATGTCACTAGTTGTGTATCATAAAAGAGTGGTCGTTTCTCCTCCCAGGGGTTATTCGAGATATCTTAATCGAAACCCTAGTAACGAGGCATTGGCTACCTTTAGAGAGTCATAGTTACTCGTCCCAATTGCTCACCCAGTCTGCCATTTTTTCTTACTGCGGCCAGTCTGCCAGAAGCGATATGTCACTAGTTGTGTATCATAAAAGAGTGATCCTTTCTCCTCCCAGGGGTTATTCGAGATATCTTAATCGAAACCCTAGTAACGAGGCATTGGCTACCTTAAGAGAGTCATAGTTACTCGTCCCAATTGCTCACCCAGACAACATTTTTCCTTACTGCGGCCAGTTTGCCAGAAGCGATATGTCACTAGTTGTGTAACATAAAAGATTGATCGTTACTCCTCCCAGGGGTTATTCGAGATATCTTAATCGAAACCCTAGTAACGAGGCATTGGCTACCTTAAGAGAGTCATAGTTACTCGACCCAATTGCTCACCCAGTCTGAAATTTTTTCTTACTGGGGCCAGTCTGCCAGAAGCGATATGTCACTAGTTGTGTATCATAAAAGAGTGATCGATTCTCCTCCCAGGGGTTATTCGAGATATCTTAATCGAAACCCTAGTAACGAGGCATTGGCTACCTTAAGAGTGTCATTGTTACTCGTCCCAATTGCTCTCCCAGTCTGCCATTTTTTCTTACTCTGGCATGTCTGCCAGAAGCGATATGTCACTAGTTGTGTATCATAAAAGAGTCATCGTTACTCCTCCCAGGGGTTATTCGAGATATCTTAATCGAAACCCTAGTACCGAGGCATTGGCTACCTTAAGAGAGTCATAGTTACTCGTCCCAATTGCTCACCCAGTCCAACATTTTTTCTTACTGCAGCCAGTCTGCCAGAAGCGATATGTCACTAGTTGTGTATCATAAAAGAGTCGTCGTTACTCCTCCCAGGAATTATTCGAGATATCTTAATCGAAACCCTAGTAACGAGGCATTGGCTACCTTAAGAAAGTCATAGTTACTCGTCCCAATTGCTCACCCAGTCCACCATTTTTTCTTACTGCGACCCGTCGGCCAGAAGCGATATGTCACTAGTTGTGTATCATAAAAGAGTCATCGTTACTCCTCCCAGGGGTTATTCGAGATATCTTAATCGAAACCCTAGTAACGAGGCATTGGCTACCTTAAGAGAGTCATAGTTACTCGTCCCAATTGCTCATCCAGTCCAACATTTTTTCTCACTGCGGCCAGTCTGCCAGAAGCGATATGTCACTAGTTGTGTATCATAAAAGAGTGGTCGTTACTCCTCCCAGGGGTTATTCGACATATCTTAATCGAAACCCTAGTAACAAGGCATTGGCTACTTTAAGAGAGTCATAGTTACTCGTCCCAATTGCTCACCCAGTCTGAAATTTTTTCTTACTGCGGCCAGTCTGCCAGAAGCGATATGTCACTAGTTGTGTATCATAAAAGAGTGATCGTTACTCCTCCCAGGGGTTATTCGAGATATCTTAATCGAAACCCTAGTAACGAGGCATTGGCTACCTTAAGAGAGTCATAGTTACTCGTCCCAATTCCTCACCCAGTCCACCATTTTTTCTTACTGCGACCAGTCTGCCAGAAGCGATATGTCACTAGTAGTGTATCATAAAAGAGTGATCGTTACTCCTCCCAGGGGTTATTCGAGATATCTTAATCGAAACCCTAGTAACGAGGCATTGGCTACCTTAAGAGAGTCATAGTTACTCGTCCCAATTGCTCACCCAGTCTGCCATTTTTTCTTACTGCGGCCAGTCTGCCAGAAGCGATATGTCACTAGTTGTGTATCATAAAAGAGTGATCGTTACTCCTCCCAGGGGTTATTCGAGATATCTTAATCGAAACCCTAGTAACGAGGCATTGGCTACCTTAAGAGAGTCATAGTTACTTGTCCCAATTGCTCACCCAGTCTGCCATTTTTTCTTACTGCGGCCAGTCTGCCAGAAGCGATATGTCACTAGTTGTGTATCATAAAAGAGTGATTCTTTCTCCTCCCAGGGGTTATTCGAGATATCATAATCGAAACCCTAGTAACGAGGCATTGGCTACCTTAAGAGAGTCATAGCTACTCGTCCCAATTGCTCACCCAGTCTGCCATTTTTTCTTACTGCAGCCAGTCTGCCAGAAGCTATATGTCACTAGTTGTGTATCATAAAAGAGTGATCGTTACTCCTCCCAGGGGTTATTCGAGATATCTTAATCGAAACCCTAGTAACGAGGCATTGGCTACCTTAAGAGAGTCATAGTTACTCGTCCCAATTGCTCACCCAGTCTGCCACTTTTTCTTACTGCGGCCAGTCTGCCAGAAGCGATATGTCACTAGTTGTGTATCATAAAAGAGTGATCGTTACTCCTCCCAGGGGTTATTCGAGATATCTTAATCGAAACCCTAGTAACGAGGCATTGGCTACCTTAAGAGAGTCATAGTTACTCGTCCCAATTGCTCACCCAGTCTGCCATTTTTTCTTACTGCGGCCAGTCTGCCAGAAGCGATATGTCACTAGTTGTGTATCATAAAAGAGTGATCGTTACTCCTCCCAGGGGTTATTCGAGATATCTTAATCGAAACCCTAGTAACGAGGCATTGGCTACCTTAAGAGAGTCTTAGTTACTCGTCCCAATTGCTCACAGAGTCTGACATTTATTCTTACAGCGGCCAGTCTGCCAGAAGCGATATGTCACTAGTTGTGTATCATAAAAGAGTGATCCTTTCTCCTCCCAGGGGTTATTCGAGATATCTTGATCGAAACCCTAGTAACGAGGCCTTGGCTACCTTAAGAGAGTCATAGTTACTCGTCCCAATTGCTCACCCAGTCTGCCATTTTTTCTTACTGCGGCCAGTCTGCCAGAAGCGATATGTCACTAGTTGTGTATCATAAAAGAGTGATCCTTTCTCCTCCCAGGGGTTATTCGAGATATCTTAATCGAAACTCTAGTAACGAGGCATTGGCTACCTTAAGAGAGTCATAGTTACTCGTCCCAATTGCTCACCCAGTCTGCCATTTTTTCTAACTGCGGCCAGTCTGCCAGAAGCGATATGTCACTAGTTGTGTATCATAAAAGAGTGATCGTTTCTCCTCCTAGGGGTTATTCGAGATATCTTAATCGAAACCCTAGTAACGAGGCATTGTCTACCTTAAGAGAGTCATAGTTACTCGTCCCAATTGTTCACCCAGTCTGCCATTTTTTCTTACTGTGGCAAGTCTGCCAGATGCGAAATGTCACTAGTTGTGTATCATAAAAGAGTGATCGTTACTCCTCCCAGGGGTTATTCGAGATATCTTAATCGAAACCCTGGTAACGAGGCATTGGCTACCTTAAGAGAGTCTTAGTTACTCGTCCCAATTGCTAACCGAGTCTGACATTTTTTCTTACAGCGGCCAGTCTGCCAGAAGCGATATGTCACTAGTTGTGTATCATAAAAGAGTGATCCTTTCTCCTCCCAGGGGTTATTCGAGATATCTTAATCGAAACCCTAGTAACGAGGCATTGGCTACCTTAAGAGAGTCATAATTACTTGTCCCAATTCCTCACCCAGTCTGCCATTTTTTCTTACTGCGGCCAGTCTGCCAGAAGCGATATGTCACTAGTTGTGTATCATAAAAGAGTGATCGTTACTCCTCCCAGGGGTTATTCGAGATATCTTAATCGAAACCCTAGTAACGAGGCATTGGCTACCTTAAGAGAGTCATAGTTACTCGTCCCAATTGCTCACCCAGTCTGCCATTTTTTCTTACTGCGGCCAGTCTGCCAGAAGCGATATGTCACTAGTTGTGTATCATAAAAGAGTGATCGTTACTCCTCCCAGGGGTTATTCGAGATATCTTAATCGAAACCCTAGTAACGAGGCATTGGCTACCTTAAGAGAGTCTTAGTTACTCGTCCCAATTGCTCACAGAGTCTGACATTTATTCTTACAGCGGCCAGTCTGCCAGAAGCGATATGTCACTAGTTGTGTATCATAAAAGAGTGATCCTTTCTCCTCCCAGGGGTTATTCGAGATATCTTGATCGAAACCCTAGTAACGAGGCCTTGGCTACCTTAAGAGAGTCATAGTTACTCGTCCCAATTGCTCACCCAGTCTGCCATTTTTTCTTACTGCGGCCAGTCTGCCAGAAGCGATATGTCACTAGTTGTGTATCATAAAAGAGTGATCGATTCTCCTCCCAGGGGTTATTCGAGATATCTTAATCGAAACCATAGTAACGAGGCATTGGCTACCTTAAGAGTGTCATTGTTACTCGTCCCAATTGCTCTCCCAGTCTGCCATTTTTTCTTACTCTGGCATGTCTGCCAGAAGCGATATGTCACTAGTTGTGTATCATAAAAGAGTCATCGTTACTCCTCCCAGGGGTTATTCGAGATATCTTCATCGAAACCCTAGTACCGAGGCATTGGCTACCTTAAGAGAGTCATAGTTACTCGTCCCAATTGCTCACCCAGTCCAACATTTTTTCTTACTGCAGCCAGTCTGCCAGAAGCGATATGTCACTAGTTGTGTATCATAAAAGAGTCGTCGTTACTCCTCCCAGGAATTATTCGAGATATCTTAATCGAAACCCTAGTAACGAGGCATTGGCTACCTTAAGAAAGTCATAGTTACTCGTCTCAATTGCTCACCCAGTCCACCATTTTTTCTTACTGCGACCCGTCTGCCAGAAGCGATATGTCACTAGTTGTGTATCATAAAAGAGTCATCGTTACTCCTCCCAGGGGTTATTCGAGATATCTTAATCGAAAACCTAGTAACGAGGCATTGGCTACCTTAAGAGAGTCATAGTTACTCGTCCCAATTGCTCACCCAGTCCAACATTTTTTCTCACTGCGGCCAGTCTGCCAGAAGCGATATGTCACTAGTTGTGTATCATAAAAGAGTGATCGTTACTCCTCCCAGGGGTTATTCGACATATCTTAATCGAAACCCTAGTAACAAGGCATTGGCTACTTTAAGAGAGTCATAGTTACTCGTCCCAATTGCTCACCCAGTCTGAAATTTTTTCTTACTGCGGCCAGTCTGCCAGAAGCGATATGTCACTAGTTGTGTATCATAAAAGAGTGATCGTTACTCCTCCCAGGGGTTATTCGAGATATCTTAATCGAAACCCTAGTAACGAGGCATTGGCTACCTTAAGAGAGTCATAGTTACTCGTCCCAATTCCTCACCCAGTCCACCATTTTTTCTTACTGCGACCAGTCTGCCAGAAGCGATATGTCACTAGTAGTGTATCATAAAAGAGTGATCGTTACTCCTCCCAGGGGTTATTCGAGATATCTTAATCGAAACCCTAGTAACGAGGCATTGGCTACCTTAAGAGAGTCATAGTTACTCGTCCCAATTGCTCACCCAGTCTGCCATTTTTTCTTACTGCGGCCAGTCTGCCAGAAGCGATATGTCACTAGTTGTGTATCATAAAAGAGTGATCGTTACTCCTCCCAGGGGTTATTCGAGATATCTTAATCGAAACCCTAGTAACGAGGCATTGGCTACCTTAAGAGAGTCATAGTTACTCGTCCCAATTGCTCACCCAGTCTGCCATTTTTTCTTACTGCGGCCAGTCTGCCAGAAGCGATATGTCACTAGTTGTGTATCATAAAAGAGTGATTCTTTCTCCTCCCAGGGGTTATTCGAGATATCTTAATCGAAATCCTAGTAACGAGGCATTGGCTACCTTAAGAGAGTCATAGCTACTCGTCCCAATTGCTCACCCAGTCTGCCATTTTTTCTTACTGCAGCCAGTCTGCCAGAAGCTATATGTCACTAGTTGTGTATCATAAAAGAGTGATCGTTACTCCTCCCAGGGGTTATTCGAGATATCTTAATCGAAACCCTAGTAACGAGGCATTGGCTACCTTAAGAGAGTCATAGTTACTCGTCCCAATTGCTCACCCAGTCTGCCACTTTTTCTTACTGCGGCCAGTCTGCCAGAAGCGATATGTCACTAGTTGTGTATCATAAAAGAGTGATCGTTACTCCTCCCAGGGGTTATTCGAGATATCTTAATCGAAACCCTAGTAACGAGGCATTGGCTACCTTAAGAGAGTCATAGTTACTCGTCCCAATTGCTCACCCAGTCTGCCATTTTTTCTTACTGCGGCCAGTCTGCCAGAAGCGATATGTCACTAGTTGTGTATCATAAAAGAGTGATCGTTACTCCTCCCAGGGGTTATTCGAGATATCTTAATCGAAACCCTAGTAACGAGGCATTGGCTACCTTAAGAGAGTCTTAGTTACTCGTCCCAATTGCTCACAGAGTCTGACATTTATTCTTACAGCGGCCAGTCTGCCAGAAGCGATATGTCACTAGTTGTGTATCATAAAAGAGTGATCCTTTCTCCTCCCAGGGGTTATTCGAGATATCTTAATCGAAACCCTAGTAACGAGGCATTGGCTACCTTAAGAGAGTCATAGTTACTCGTCCCAATTGCTCACCCAGTCTGCCATTTTTTCTTACTGCGGCCAGTCTGCCAGAAGCGATATGTCACTAGTTGTGTATCATAAAAGAGTGATCGATACTCCTCCCAGGGGTTATTCGAGATATCTTAATCGAAACCCTAGTAACGAGGCATTGGCTACCTTAAGAGAGTCATAGTTACTCGTCCCAATTGCTCACCCAGTCTGCCATTTTTTCTTACTGCGGCCAGTCTGCCAGAAGCGATATGTCACTAGTTGTGTATCATAAAAGAGTGATCCTTTCTCCTCCCAGGGGTTATTCGAGATATCTTAATCGAAACCCTAGTAACGAGGCATTGGCTACCTTAAGAGAGTCATAGCTACTCGTCCCAATTGCTCACCCAGTCTGCCATTTTTTCTTACTGCAGCCAGTCTGCCAGAAGCTATATGTCACTAGTTGTGTATCATAAAAGAGTGATCCTTTCTCCTCCCAGGGGTTATTCGAGATATCTTAATCGAAACCCTAGTAACGAGGCATTGGCTACCTTAAGAGAGTCATAGTTACTCGTCCCAATTGCTCACCCAGTCTGCCACTTTTTCTTACTGCGGCCAGTCTGCCAGAAGCGATATGTCACTAGTTGTGTATCATAAAAGAGTGATCGTTACTCCTCCCAGGGGTTATTCGAGATATCTTAATCGAAACCCTAGTAACGAGGCATTGGCTACCTTAAGAGAGTCATAGTTACTCGTCCCAATTGCTCACCCAGTCTGCCATTTTTTCTTACTGCGGCCAGTCTGCCAGAAGCGATATGTCACTACTTGTGTATCATAAAAGAGTGATCGTTACTCCTCCCAGGGGTTATTCGAGATATCTTAATCGAAACCCTAGTAACGAGGCATTGGCTACCTTAAGAGAGTCATAGTTACTCATCCCAATTGCTCACCCAGTCTGCCATTTTTTCTAACTGCGGCCAGTCTGCCAGAAGCGATATGTCACTAGTTGTGTATCATAAAAGAGTGATCGTTTCTCCTCCTAGGGGTTATTCGAGATATCTTAATCGAAACCCTAGTAACGAGGCATTGTCTACTTTAAGAGAGTCATAGTTACTCGTCCCAATTGTTCACCCAGTCTGCCATTTTTTCTTACTGTGGCAAATCTGCCAGAAGCGAAATGTCACTAGTTGTGTATCATAAAAGAGTGATCGTTACTCCTCCCAGGGGTTATTCGAGATATCTTAATCGAAACCCTGGTAACGAGGCATTGGCTACCTTAAGAGAGTCTTAGTTACTCGTCCCAATTGCTAACCGAGTCTGACATTTTTTCTTACAGCGGCCAGTCTGCCAGAAGCTATATGTCACTAGTTGTGTATCATAAAAGAGTGATCCTTTCTCCTCCCAGGGGTTATTCGAGATATCTTAATCGAAACCCTAGTAACGAGGCATTGGCTACCTTAAGAGACTCATAATTACTTGTCCCAATTCCTCACCCAGTCTGCCATTTTTTCTTACTGCGGCCAGTCTGCCAGAAGCGATATGTCACTAGTTGTGTATCATAAAAGAGTGATCGTTACTCCTCCCAGGGGTTATTCGAGATATCTTAATCGAAAAACTAGTAACGAGGCATTGGCTACCTTAAGAGAGTCATAGTTACTCGTCCCAATTGCTCACCCAGTCTGCCATTTTTTCTTACTGCGGCCAGTCTGCCAGAAGCGATATGTCACTAGTTGTGTATCATAAAAGAGTGATCGTTACTCCTCCCAGGGGTTATTCGAGATATCTTAATCGAAACCGTAGTAACGAGGCATTGGCTACCTTAAGAGAGTCATAGTTACTCGTCCCAATTGCTCACCCAGTCTGCCATTTTTTCTTACTGCGGCCAGTCTGCCAGAAGCGATATGTCACTAGTTATGTATCATAAAAGAGTGATCGTTTCTCCTCCCAGGGGTTATTCGAGATATCTTAATCGAAACCCTAGTAACGAGGCATTGGCTACCTTAAGAGAGTCATAGTTACTCGTCCCAATTGCTCACCCAGTCTGCCATTTTTTCTTACGGCGGCCAGTCTGCCAGAAGCGATATGTCACTAGTTGTGTATCATAAAAGAGTGATCGTTACTCCTCCCAGGGGTTATTCGAGATATCTTAATCGAAACCCTAGTAACGAGGCATTGGCTACTTTAAGAGAGTCATAGTTACTCGTCCCAATTGCTCACCCAGTCTGCCACTTTTTCTTACTGCGGCCAGTCTGCCAGAAGCGATATGTCACTAGTTGTGTATCATAAAAGAGTGATCGTTACTCCTCCCAGGGGTTATTCGAGATATCTTAATCGAAACCCTAGTAACGAGGCATTGGCTACCTTAAGAGAGTCATAGTTACTCGTCCCAATTGCTCACCCAGTCTGCCATTTTTTCTTACTGCGGCCAGTCTGCCAGAAGCGATATGTCACTACTTGTGTATCATAAAAGAGTGATCGTTACTCCTCCCAGGGGTTATTCGAGATATCTTAATCGAAACCCTAGTAACGAGGCATTGGCTACCTTAAGAGAGTCTTAGTTACTCGTCCCAATTGCTCACAGAGTCTGACATTTATTCTTACAGCGGCCAGTCTGCCAGAAGCGATATGTCACTAGTTGTGTATCATAAAAGAGTGATCCTTTCTCCTCCCAGGGGTTATTCGAGATATCTTAATCGAAACCCTAGTAACGAGGCATTGGCTACCTTAAGAGAGTCATAGTTACTCGTCCCAATTGCTCACCCAGTCTGCCATTTTTTCTTACTGCGGCCAGTCTGCCAGAAGCGATATGTCACTAGTTGTGTATCATAAAAGAGTGATCGATACTCCTCCCAGGGGTTATTCGAGATATCTTAATCGTAACCCTAGTAACGAGGCATTGGCTACCTTAAGAGAGTCATAGTTACTCGTCCCAATTGCTCACCCAGTCTGCCATTTTTTCTTACTGCGGCCAGTCTGCCAGAAGCGATATGTCACTAGTTGTGTATCATAAAAGAGTGATCGTTTCTCCTCCCAGGGGTTATTCGAGATATCTTAATCGAAACCCTAGTAACGAGGCATTGGCTACCTTAAGAGAGTCATAGTTACTCATCCCAATTGCTCACCCAGTCTGCCATTTTTTCTAACTGCGGCCAGTCTGCCAGAAGCGATATGTCACTAGTTGTGTATCATAAAAGAGTGATCGTTACTCCTCCCAGGGGTTATTCGAGATATCTTAATCGAAACCCTAGTAACGAGGCATTGGCTACCTTAAGAGAGTCATAGTTACTCGTCCCAATTGCTCACCCAGTCTGCCATTTTTTCTTACTGCGGCCAGTCTGCCAGAAGCGATATGTCACTAGTTGTGTATCATAAAAGAGTGATCGTTACTCCTCCCAGGGGTTATTCGAGATATCTTAATCGAAACCCTAGTAACGAGGCATTGGCTACCTTAAGAGAGTCTTAGTTACTCGTCCCAATTGCTCACAGAGTCTGACATTTATTCTTACAGCGGCCAGTCTGCCAGAAGCGATATGTCACTAGTTGTGTATCATAAAAGAGTGATCCTTTCTCCTCCCAGGGGTTATTCGAGATATCTTGATCGAAACCCTAGTAACGAGGCCTTGGCTACCTTAAGAGAGTCATAGTTACTCGTCCCAATTGCTCACCCAGTCTGCCATTTTTTCTTACTGCGGCCAGTCTGCCAGAAGCGATATGTCACTAGTTGTGTATCATAAAAGAGTGATCGATTCTCCTCCCAGGGGTTATTCGAGATATCTTAATCGAAACCATAGTAACGAGGCATTGGCTACCTTAAGAGTGTCATTGTTACTCGTCCCAATTGCTCTCCCAGTCTGCCATTTTTTCTTACTCTGGCATGTCTGCCAGAAGCGATATGTCACTAGTTGTGTATCATAAAAGAGTCATCGTTACTCCTCCCAGGGGTTATTCGAGATATCTTCATCGAAACCCTAGTACCGAGGCATTGGCTACCTTAAGAGAGTCATAGTTACTCGTCCCAATTGCTCACCCAGTCCAACATTTTTTCTTACTGCAGCCAGTCTGCCAGAAGCGATATGTCACTAGTTGTGTATCATAAAAGAGTCGTCGTTACTCCTCCCAGGAATTATTCGAGATATCTTAATCGAAACCCTAGTAACGAGGCATTGGCTACCTTAAGAAAGTCATAGTTACTCGTCTCAATTGCTCACCCAGTCCACCATTTTTTCTTACTGCGACCCGTCTGCCAGAAGCGATATGTCACTAGTTGTGTATCATAAAAGAGTCATCGTTACTCCTCCCAGGGGTTATTCGAGATATCTTAATCGAAAACCTAGTAACGAGGCATTGGCTACCTTAAGAGAGTCATAGTTACTCGTCCCAATTGCTCACCCAGTCCAACATTTTTTCTCACTGCGGCCAGTCTGCCAGAAGCGATATGTCACTAGTTGTGTATCATAAAAGAGTGATCGTTACTCCTCCCAGGGGTTATTCGACATATCTTAATCGAAACCCTAGTAACAAGGCATTGGCTACTTTAAGAGAGTCATAGTTACTCGTCCCAATTGCTCACCCAGTCTGAAATTTTTTCTTACTGCGGCCAGTCTGCCAGAAGCGATATGTCACTAGTTGTGTATCATAAAAGAGTGATCGTTACTCCTCCCAGGGGTTATTCGAGATATCTTAATCGAAACCCTAGTAACGAGGCATTGGCTACCTTAAGAGAGTCATAGTTACTCGTCCCAATTCCTCACCCAGTCCACCATTTTTTCTTACTGCGACCAGTCTGCCAGAAGCGATATGTCACTAGTAGTGTATCATAAAAGAGTGATCGTTACTCCTCCCAGGGGTTATTCGAGATATCTTAATCGAAACCCTAGTAACGAGGCATTGGCTACCTTAAGAGAGTCATAGTTACTCGTCCCAATTGCTCACCCAGTCTGCCATTTTTTCTTACTGCGGCCAGTCTGCCAGAAGCGATATGTCACTAGTTGTGTATCATAAAAGAGTGATCGTTACTCCTCCCAGGGGTTATTCGAGATATCTTAATCGAAACCCTAGTAACGAGGCATTGGCTACCTTAAGAGAGTCATAGTTACTCGTCCCAATTGCTCACCCAGTCTGCCATTTTTTCTTACTGCGGCCAGTCTGCCAGAAGCGATATGTCACTAGTTGTGTATCATAAAAGAGTGATTCTTTCTCCTCCCAGGGGTTATTCGAGATATCTTAATCGAAATCCTAGTAACGAGGCATTGGCTACCTTAAGAGAGTCATAGCTACTCGTCCCAATTGCTCACCCAGTCTGCCATTTTTTCTTACTGCAGCCAGTCTGCCAGAAGCTATATGTCACTAGTTGTGTATCATAAAAGAGTGATCGTTACTCCTCCCAGGGGTTATTCGAGATATCTTAATCGAAACCCTAGTAACGAGGCATTGGCTACCTTAAGAGAGTCATAGTTACTCGTCCCAATTGCTCACCCAGTCTGCCACTTTTTCTTACTGCGGCCAGTCTGCCAGAAGCGATATGTCACTAGTTGTGTATCATAAAAGAGTGATCGTTACTCCTCCCAGGGGTTATTCGAGATATCTTAATCGAAACCCTAGTAACGAGGCATTGGCTACCTTAAGAGAGTCATAGTTACTCGTCCCAATTGCTCACCCAGTCTGCCATTTTTTCTTACTGCGGCCAGTCTGCCAGAAGCGATATGTCACTAGTTGTGTATCATAAAAGAGTGATCGTTACTCCTCCCAGGGGTTATTCGAGATATCTTAATCGAAACCCTAGTAACGAGGCATTGGCTACCTTAAGAGAGTCTTAGTTACTCGTCCCAATTGCTCACAGAGTCTGACATTTATTCTTACAGCGGCCAGTCTGCCAGAAGCGATATGTCACTAGTTGTGTATCATAAAAGAGTGATCCTTTCTCCTCCCAGGGGTTATTCGAGATATCTTAATCGAAACCCTAGTAACGAGGCATTGGCTACCTTAAGAGAGTCATAGTTACTCGTCCCAATTGCTCACCCAGTCTGCCATCTTTTCTTACTGCGGCCAGTCTGCCAGAAGCGATATGTCACTAGTTGTGTATCATAAAAGAGTGATCGATACTCCTCCCAGGGGTTATTCGAGATATCTTAATCGAAACCCTAGTAACGAGGCATTGGCTACCTTAAGAGAGTCATAGTTACTCGTCCCAATTGCTCACCCAGTCTGCCATTTTTTCTTACTGCGGCCAGTCTGCCAGAAGCGATATGTCACTAGTTGTGTATCATAAAAGAGTGATCCTTTCTCCTCCCAGGGGTTATTCGAGATATCTTAATCGAAACCCTAGTAACGAGGCATTGGCTACCTTAAGAGAGTCATAGTTACTCGTCCCAATTGCTCACCCAGTCTGCCATTTTTTCTAACTGCGGCCAGTCTGCCAGAAGCGATATGTCACTAGTTGTGTATCATAAAAGAGTGATCGTTACTCCTCCCAGGGGTTATTCGAGATATCTTAATCGAAACCCTAGTAACGAGGCATTGGCTACCTTAAGAGAGTCATAGTTACTCGTCCCAATTGCTCACCCAGTCTGCCATTTTTTCTTACTGCGGCCAGTCTGCCAGAAGCGATATGTCACTAGTTGTGTATCATAAAAGAGTGATTCTTTCTCCTCCCAGGGGTTATTCGAGATATCTTAATCGAAACCCTAGTAACGAGGCATTGGCTACCTTAAGAGAGTCATAGCTACTCGTCCCAATTGCTCACCCAGTCTGCCATTTTTTCTTACTGCAGCCAGTCTGCCAGAAGCTATATGTCACTAGTTGTGTATCATAAAAGAGTGATCCTTTCTCCTCCCAGGGGTTATTCGAGATATCTTAATCGAAACCCTAGTAACGAGGCATTGGCTACCTTAAGAGAGTCATAGTTACTCGTCCCAATTGCTCACCCAGTCTGCCACTTTTTCTTACTGCGGCCAGTCTGCCAGAAGCGATATGTCACTAGTTGTGTATCATAAAAGAGTGATCGTTACTCCTCCCAGGGGTTATTCGAGATATCTTAATCGAAACCCTAGTAACGAGGCATTGGCTACCTTAAGAGAGTCATAGTTACTCGTCCCAATTGCTCACCCAGTCTGCCATTTTTTCTTACTGCGGCCAGTCTGCCAGAAGCGATATGTCACTACTTGTGTATCATAAAAGAGTGATCGTTACTCCTCCCAGGGGTTATTCGAGATATCTTAATCGAAACCCTAGTAACGAGGCATTGGCTACCTTAAGAGAGTCATAGTTACTCATCCCAATTGCTCACCCAGTCTGCCATTTTTTCTAACTGCGGCCAGTCTGCCAGAAGCGATATGTCACTAGTTGTGTATCATAAAAGAGTGATCGTTTCTCCTCCTAGGGGTTATTCGAGATATCTTAATCGAAACCCTAGTAACGAGGCATTGTCTACTTTAAGAGAGTCATAGTTACTCGTCCCAATTGTTCACCCAGTCTGCCATTTTTTCTTACTGTGGCAAATCTGCCAGAAGCGAAATGTCACTAGTTGTGTATCATAAAAGAGTGATCGTTACTCCTCCCAGGGGTTATTCGAGATATCTTAATCGAAACCCTGGTAACGAGGCATTGGCTACCTTAAGAGAGTCTTAGTTACTCGTCCCAATTGCTAACCGAGTCTGACATTTTTTCTTACAGCGGCCAGTCTGCCAGAAGCTATATGTCACTAGTTGTGTATCATAAAAGAGTGATCCTTTCTCCTCCCAGGGGTTATTCGAGATATCTTAATCGAAACCCTAGTAACGAGGCATTGGCTACCTTAAGAGAGTCATAATTACTTGTCCCAATTCCTCACCCAGTCTGCCATTTTTTCTTACTGCGGCCAGTCTGCCAGAAGCGATATGTCACTAGTTGTGTATCATAAAAGAGTGATCGTTACTCCTCCCAGGGGTTATTCGAGATATCTTAATCGAAAAACTAGTAACGAGGCATTGGCTACCTTAAGAGAGTCATAGTTACTCGTCCCAATTGCTCACCCAGTCTGCCATTTTTTCTTACTGCGGCCAGTCTGCCAGAAGCGATATGTCACTAGTTGTGTATCATAAAAGAGTGATCGTTACTCCTCCCAGGGGTTATTCGAGATATCTTAATCGAAACCGTAGTAACGAGGCATTGGCTACCTTAAGAGAGTCATAGTTACTCGTCCCAATTGCTCACCCAGTCTGCCATTTTTTCTTACTGCGGCCAGTCTGCCAGAAGCGATATGTCACTAGTTATGTATCATAAAAGAGTGATCGTTTCTCCTCCCAGGGGTTATTCGAGATATCTTAATCGAAACCCTAGTAACGAGGCATTGGCTACCTTAAGAGAGTCATAGTTACTCGTCCCAATTGCTCACCCAGTCTGCCATTTTTTCTTACGGCGGCCAGTCTGCCAGAAGCGATATGTCACTAGTTGTGTATCATAAAAGAGTGATCGTTACTCCTCCCAGGGGTTATTCGAGATATCTTAATCGAAACCCTAGTAACGAGGCATTGGCTACTTTAAGAGAGTCATAGTTACTCGTCCCAATTGCTCACCCAGTCTGCCACTTTTTCTTACTGCGGCCAGTCTGCCAGAAGCGATATGTCACTAGTTGTGTATCATAAAAGAGTGATCGTTACTCCTCCCAGGGGTTATTCGAGATATCTTAATCGAAACCCTAGTAACGAGGCATTGGCTACCTTAAGAGAGTCATAGTTACTCGTCCCAATTGCTCACCCAGTCTGCCATTTTTTCTTACTGCGGCCAGTCTGCCAGAAGCGATATGTCACTACTTGTGTATCATAAAAGAGTGATCGTTACTCCTCCCAGGGGTTATTCGAGATATCTTAATCGAAACCCTAGTAACGAGGCATTGGCTACCTTAAGAGAGTCTTAGTTACTCGTCCCAATTGCTCACAGAGTCTGACATTTATTCTTACAGCGGCCAGTCTGCCAGAAGCGATATGTCACTAGTTGTGTATCATAAAAGAGTGATCCTTTCTCCTCCCAGGGGTTATTCGAGATATCTTAATCGAAACCCTAGTAACGAGGCATTGGCTACCTTAAGAGAGTCATAGTTACTCGTCCCAATTGCTCACCCAGTCTGCCATTTTTTCTTACTGCGGCCAGTCTGCCAGAAGCGATATGTCACTAGTTGTGTATCATAAAAGAGTGATCGATACTCCTCCCAGGGGTTATTCGAGATATCTTAATCGTAACCCTAGTAACGAGGCATTGGCTACCTTAAGAGAGTCATAGTTACTCGTCCCAATTGCTCACCCAGTCTGCCATTTTTTCTTACTGCGGCCAGTCTGCCAGAAGCGATATGTCACTAGTTGTGTATCATAAAAGAGTGATCGTTTCTCCTCCCAGGGGTTATTCGAGATATCTTAATCGAAACCCTAGTAACGAGGCATTGGCTACCTTAAGAGAGTCATAGTTACTCGTCCCAATTGCTCACCCAGTCTGCCATTTTTTCTAACTGCGGCCAGTCTGCCAGAAGCGATATGTCACTAGTTGTGTATCATAAAAGAGTGATCGTTTCTCCTCCTAGGGGTTATTCGAGATATCTTAATCGAAACCCTAGTAACGAGGCATTGTCTACTTTAAGAGAGTCATAGTTACTCGTCCCAATTGTTCACCCAGTCTGCCATTTTTTCTTACTGTGGCAAGTCTGCCAGAAGCGAAATGTCACTAGTTGTGTATCATAAAAGAGTGATCGTTACTCCTCCCAGGGGTTATTCGAGATATCTTAATCGAAACCCTGGTAACGAGGCATTGGCTACCTTAAGAGAGTCTTAGTTACTCGTCCCAATTGCTAACCGAGTCTGACATTTTTTCTTACAGCGGCCAGTCTGCCAGAAGCTATATGTCACTAGTTGTGTATCATAAAATAGTGATCCTTTCTCCTCCCAGGGGTTATTCGAGATATCTTAATCGAAACCCTAGTAACGAGGCATTGGCTACCTTAAGAGAGTCATAATTACTTGTCCCAATTCCTCACCCAGTCTGCCATTTTTTCTTACTGCGGCCAGTCTGCCAGAAGCGATATGTCACTAGTTGTGTATCATAAAAGAGTGATCGTTACTCCTCCCAGGGGTTATTCGAGATATCTTAATCGAAAAACTAGTAACGAGGCATTGGCTACCTTAAGAGAGTCATAGTTACTCGTCCCAATTGCTCACCCAGTCTGCCATTTTTTCTTACTGCGGCCAGTCTGCAAGAAGCGATATGTCACTAGTTGTGTATCATAAAAGAGTGATCGATTCTCCTCCCAGGGGTTATTCGAGATATCTTAATCGAAACCATAGTAACGAGGCATTGGCTACCTTAAGAGTGTCATTGTTACTCGTCCCAATTGCTCTCCCAGTCTGCCATTTTTTCTTACTCTGGCATGTCTGCCAGAAGCGATATGTCACTAGTTGTGTATCATAAAAGAGTCATCGTTACTCCTCCCAGGGGTTATTCGAGATATCTTCATCGAAACCCTAGTACCGAGGCATTGGCTACCTTAAGAGAGTCATAGTTACTCGTCCCAATTGCTCACCCAGTCCAACATTTTTTCTTACTGCAGCCAGTCTGCCAGAAGCGATATGTCACTAGTTGTGTATCATAAAAGAGTCGTCGTTACTCCTCCCAGGAATTATTCGAGATATCTTAATCGAAACCCTAGTAACGAGGCATTGGCTACCTTAAGAAAGTCATAGTTACTCGTCTCAATTGCTCACCCAGTCCACCATTTTTTCTTACTGCGACCCGTCTGCCAGAAGCGATATGTCACTAGTTGTGTATCATAAAAGAGTCATCGTTACTCCTCCCAGGGGTTATTCGAGATATCTTAATCGAAAACCTAGTAACGAGGCATTGGCTACCTTAAGAGAGTCATAGTTACTCGTCCCAATTGCTCACCCAGTCCAACATTTTTTCTCACTGCGGCCAGTCTGCCAGAAGCGATATGTCACTAGTTGTGTATCATAAAAGAGTGATCGTTACTCCTCCCAGGGGTTATTCGACATATCTTAATCGAAACCCTAGTAACAAGGCATTGGCTACTTTAAGAGAGTCATAGTTACTCGTCCCAATTGCTCACCCAGTCTGAAATTTTTTCTTACTGCGGCCAGTCTGCCAGAAGCGATATGTCACTAGTTGTGTATCATAAAAGAGTGATCGTTACTCCTCCCAGGGGTTATTCGAGATATCTTAATCGAAACCCTAGTAACGAGGCATTGGCTACCTTAAGAGAGTCATAGTTACTCGTCCCAATTCCTCACCCAGTCCACCATTTTTTCTTACTGCGACCAGTCTGCCAGAAGCGATATGTCACTAGTAGTGTATCATAAAAGAGTGATCGTTACTCCTCCCAGGGGTTATTCGAGATATCTTAATCGAAACCCTAGTAACGAGGCATTGGCTACCTTAAGAGAGTCATAGTTACTCGTCCCAATTGCTCACCCAGTCTGCCATTTTTTCTTACTGCGGCCAGTCTGCCAGAAGCGATATGTCACTAGTTGTGTATCGTAAAAGAGTGATCGTTACTCCTCCCAGGGGTTATTCGAGATATCTTAATCGAAACCCTAGTAACGAGGCATTGGCTACCTTAAGAGAGTCATAGTTACTCGTCCCAATTGCTCACCCAGTCTGCCATTTTTTCTTACTGCGGCCAGTCTGCCAGAAGCGATATGTCACTAGTTGTGTATCATAAAAGAGTGATTCTTTCTCCTCCCAGGGGTTATTCGAGATATCTTAATCGAAACCCTAGTAACGAGGCATTGGCTACCTTAAGAGAGTCATAATTACTTGTCCCAATTCCTCACCCAGTCTGCCATTTTTTCTTACTGCGGCCAGTCTGCCAGAAGCGATATGTCACTAGTTGTGTATCATAAAAGAGTGATCGTTACTCCTCCCAGGGGTTATTCGAGATATCTTAATCGAAACCCTACTAACGAGGCATTGGCTACCTTAAGAGAGTCATAGTTACTCGTCCCAATTGCTCACCCAGTCTGCCATTTTTTCTTACTGCGGCCAGTCTGCCAGAAGCGATATGTCACTAGTTGTGTATCATAAAAGAGTGATCGATTCTCCTCCCAGGGGTTATTCGAGATATCTTAATCGAAACCATAGTAACGAGGCATTGGCTACCTTAAGAGTGTCATTGTTACTCGTCCCAATTGCTCTCCCAGTCTGCCATTTTTTCTTACTCTGGCATGTCTGCCAGAAGCGATATGTCACTAGTTGTGTATCATAAAAGAGTCATCGTTACTCCTCCCAGGGGTTATTCGAGATATCTTCATCGAAACCCTAGTACCGAGGCATTGGCTACCTTAAGAGAGTCATAGTTACTCGTCCCAATTGCTCACCCAGTCCAACATTTTTTCTTACTGCAGCCAGTCTGCCAGAAGCGATATGTCACTAGTTGTGTATCATAAAAGAGTCGTCGTTACTCCTCCCAGGAATTATTCGAGATATCTTAATCGAAACCCTAGTAACGAGGCATTGGCTACCTTAAGAAAGTCATAGTTACTCGTCTCAATTGCTCACCCAGTCCACCATTTTTTCTTACTGCGACCCGTCTGCCAGAAGCGATATGTCACTAGTTGTGTATCATAAAAGAGTCATCGTTACTCCTCCCAGGGGTTATTCGAGATATCTTAATCGAAAACCTAGTAACGAGGCATTGGCTACCTTAAGAGAGTCATAGTTACTCGTCCCAATTGCTCACCCAGTCCAACATTTTTTCTCACTGCGGCCAGTCTGCCAGAAGCGATATGTCACTAGTTGTGTATCATAAAAGAGTGATCGTTACTCCTCCCAGGGGTTATTCGACATATCTTAATCGAAACCCTAGTAACAAGGCATTGGCTACTTTAAGAGAGTCATAGTTACTCGTCCCAATTGCTCACCCAGTCTGAAATTTTTTCTTACTGCGGCCAGTCTGCCAGAAGCGATATGTCACTAGTTGTGTATCATAAAAGAGTGATCGTTACTCCTCCCAGGGGTTATTCGAGATATCTTAATCGAAACCCTAGTAACGAGGCATTGGCTACCTTAAGAGAGTCATAGTTACTCGTCCCAATTCCTCACCCAGTCCACCATTTTTTCTTACTGCGACCAGTCTGCCAGAAGCGATATGTCACTAGTAGTGTATCATAAAAGAGTGATCGTTACTCCTCCCAGGGGTTATTCGAGATATCTTAATCGAAACCCTAGTAACGAGGCATTGGCTACCTTAAGAGAGTCATAGTTACTCGTCCCAATTGCTCACCCAGTCTGCCATTTTTTCTTACTGCGGCCAGTCTGCCAGAAGCGATATGTCACTAGTTGTGTATCGTAAAAGAGTGATCGTTACTCCTCCCAGGGGTTATTCGAGATATCTTAATCGAAACCCTAGTAACGAGGCATTGGCTACCTTAAGAGAGTCATAGTTACTCGTCCCAATTGCTCACCCAGTCTGCCATTTTTTCTTACTGCGGCCAGTCTGCCAGAAGCGATATGTCACTAGTTGTGTATCATAAAAGAGTGATTCTTTCTCCTCCCAGGGGTTATTCGAGATATCTTAATCGAAATCCTAGTAACGAGGCATTGGCTACCTTAAGAGAGTCATAGCTACTCGTCCCAATTGCTCACCCAGTCTGCCATTTTTTCTTACTGCAGCCAGTCTGCCAGAAGCTATATGTCACTAGTTGTGTATCATAAAAGAGTGATCGTTACTCCTCCCAGGGGTTATTCGAGATATCTTAATCGAAACCCTAGTAACGAGGCATTGGCTACCTTAAGAGAGTCATAGTTACTCGTCCCAATTGCTCACCCAGTCTGCCACTTTTTCTTACTGCGGCCAGTCTGCCAGAAGCGATATGTCACTAGTTGTGTATCATAAAAGAGTGATCGTTACTCCTCCCAGGGGTTATTCGAGATATCTTAATCGAAACCCTAGTAACGAGGCATTGGCTACCTTAAGAGAGTCATAGTTACTCGTCCCAATTGCTCACCCAGTCTGCCATTTTTTCTTACTGCGGCCAGTCTGCCAGAAGCGATATGTCACTAGTTGTGTATCATAAAAGAGTGATCGTTACTCCTCCCAGGGGTTATTCGAGATATCTTAATCGAAACCCTTGTAACGAGGCATTGGCTACCTTAAGAGAGTCTTAGTTACTCGTCCCAATTGCTCACAGAGTCTGACATTTATTCTTACAGCGGCCAGTCTGCCAGAAGCGATATGTCACTAGTTGTGTATCATAAAAGAGTGATCCTTTCTCCTCCCAGGGGTTATTCGAGATATCTTAATCGAAACCCTAGTAACGAGGCATTGGCTACCTTAAGAGAGTCATAGTTACTCGTCCCAATTGCTCACCCAGTCTGCCATTTTTTCTTACTGCGGCCAGTCTGCCAGAAGCGATATGTCACTAGTTGTGTATCATAAAAGAGTGATCGATACTCCTCCCAGGGGTTATTCGAGATATCTTAATCGAAACCCTAGTAACGAGGCATTGGCTACCTTAAGAGAGTCATAGTTACTCGTCCCAATTGCTCACCCAGTCTGCCATTTTTTCTTACTGCGGCCAGTCTGCCAGAAGCGATATGTCACTAGTTGTGTATCATAAAAGAGTGATCCTTTCTCCTCCCAGGGGTTATTCGAGATATCTTAATCGAAACCCTAGTAACGAGGCATTGGCTACCTTAAGAGAGTCATAGTTACTCGTCCCAATTGCTCACCCAGTCTGCCATTTTTTCTAACTGCGGCCAGTCTGCCAGAAGCGATATGTCACTAGTTGTGTATCATAAAAGAGTGATCGTTACTCCTCCCAGGGGTTATTCGAGATATCTTAATCGAAACCCTAGTAACGAGGCATTGGCTACCTTAAGAGAGTCATAGTTACTCGTCCCAATTGCTCACCCAGTCTGCCATTTTTTCTTACTGCGGCCAGTCTGCCAGAAGCGATATGTCACTAGTTGTGTATCATAAAAGAGTGATTCTTTCTCCTCCCAGGGGTTATTCGAGATATCTTAATCGAAACCCTAGTAACGAGGCATTGGCTACCTTAAGAGAGTCATAGCTACTCGTCCCAATTGCTCACCCAGTCTGCCATTTTTTCTTACTGCAGCCAGTCTGCCAGAAGCTATATGTCACTAGTTGTGTATCATAAAAGAGTGATCCTTTCTCCTCCCAGGGGTTATTCGAGATATCTTAATCGAAACCCTAGTAACGAGGCATTGGCTACCTTAAGAGAGTCATAGTTACTCGTCCCAATTGCTCACCCAGTCTGCCACTTTTTCTTACTGCGGCCAGTCTGCCAGAAGCGATATGTCACTAGTTGTGTATCATAAAAGAGTGATCGTTACTCCTCCCAGGGGTTATTCGAGATATCTTAATCGAAACCCTAGTAACGAGGCATTGGCTACCTTAAGAGAGTCATAGTTACTCGTCCCAATTGCTCACCCAGTCTGCCATTTTTTCTTACTGCGGCCAGTCTGCCAGAAGCGATATGTCACTACTTGTGTATCATAAAAGAGTGATCGTTACTCCTCCCAGGGGTTATTCGAGATATCTTAATCGAAACCCTAGTAACGAGGCATTGGCTACCTTAAGAGAGTCATAGTTACTCATCCCAATTGCTCACCCAGTCTGCCATTTTTTCTAACTGCGGCCAGTCTGCCAGAAGCGATATGTCACTAGTTGTGTATCATAAAAGAGTGATCGTTTCTCCTCCTAGGGGTTATTCGAGATATCTTAATCGAAACCCTAGTAACGAGGCATTGTCTACTTTAAGAGAGTCATAGTTACTCGTCCCAATTGTTCACCCAGTCTGCCATTTTTTCTTACTGTGGCAAATCTGCCAGAAGCGAAATGTCACTAGTTGTGTATCATAAAAGAGTGATCGTTACTCCTCCCAGGGGTTATTCGAGATATCTTAATCGAAACCCTGGTAACGAGGCATTGGCTACCTTAAGAGAGTCTTAGTTACTCGTCCCAATTGCTAACCGAGTCTGACATTTTTTCTTACAGCGGCCAGTCTGCCAGAAGCTATATGTCACTAGTTGTGTATCATAAAAGAGTGATCCTTTCTCCTCCCAGGGGTTATTCGAGATATCTTAATCGAAACCCTAGTAACGAGGCATTGGCTACCTTAAGAGAGTCATAATTACTTGTCCCAATTCCTCACCCAGTCTGCCATTTTTTCTTACTGCGGCCAGTCTGCCAGAAGCGATATGTCACTAGTTGTGTATCATAAAAGAGTGATCGTTACTCCTCCCAGGGGTTATTCGAGATATCTTAATCGAAAAACTAGTAACGAGGCATTGGCTACCTTAAGAGAGTCATAGTTACTCGTCCCAATTGCTCACCCAGTCTGCCATTTTTTCTTACTGCGGCCAGTCTGCCAGAAGCGATATGTCACTAGTTGTGTATCATAAAAGAGTGATCGTTACTCCTCCCAGGGGTTATTCGAGATATCTTAATCGAAACCGTAGTAACGAGGCATTGGCTACCTTAAGAGAGTCATAGTTACTCGTCCCAATTGCTCACCCAGTCTGCCATTTTTTCTTACTGCGGCCAGTCTGCCAGAAGCGATATGTCACTAGTTATGTATCATAAAAGAGTGATCGTTTCTCCTCCCAGGGGTTATTCGAGATATCTTAATCGAAACCCTAGTAACGAGGCATTGGCTACCTTAAGAGAGTCATAGTTACTCGTCCCAATTGCTCACCCAGTCTGCCATTTTTTCTTACGGCGGCCAGTCTGCCAGAAGCGATATGTCACTAGTTGTGTATCATAAAAGAGTGATCGTTACTCCTCCCAGGGGTTATTCGAGATATCTTAATCGAAACCCTAGTAACGAGGCATTGGCTACCTTAAGAGAGTCATAGTTACTCGTCCCAATTGCTCACCCAGTCTGCCACTTTTTCTTACTGCGGCCAGTCTGCCAGAAGCGATATGTCACTAGTTGTGTATCATAAAAGAGTGATCGTTACTCCTCCCAGGGGTTATTCGAGATATCTTAATCGAAACCCTAGTAACGAGGCATTGGCTACCTTAAGAGAGTCATAGTTACTCGTCCCAATTGCTCACCCAGTCTGCCATTTTTTCTTACTGCGGCCAGTCTGCCAGAAGCGATATGTCACTACTTGTGTATCATAAAAGAGTGATCGTTACTCCTCCCAGGGGTTATTCGAGATATCTTAATCGAAACCCTAGTAACGAGGCATTGGCTACCTTAAGAGAGTCTTAGTTACTCGTCCCAATTGCTCACAGAGTCTGACATTTATTCTTACAGCGGCCAGTCTGCCAGAAGCGATATGTCACTAGTTGTGTATCATAAAAGAGTGATCCTTTCTCCTCCCAGGGGTTATTCGAGATATCTTAATCGAAACCCTAGTAACGAGGCATTGGCTACCTTAAGAGAGTCATAGTTACTCGTCCCAATTGCTCACCCAGTCTGCCATTTTTTCTTACTGCGGCCAGTCTGCCAGAAGCGATATGTCACTAGTTGTGTATCATAAAAGAGTGATCGATACTCCTCCCAGGGGTTATTCGAGATATCTTAATCGTAACCCTAGTAACGAGGCATTGGCTACCTTAAGAGAGTCATAGTTACTCGTCCCAATTGCTCACCCAGTCTGCCATTTTTTCTTACTGCGGCCAGTCTGCCAGAAGCGATATGTCACTAGTTGTGTATCATAAAAGAGTGATCGTTTCTCCTCCCAGGGGTTATTCGAGATATCTTAATCGAAACCCTAGTAACGAGGCATTGGCTACCTTAAGAGAGTCATAGTTACTCATCCCAATTGCTCACCCAGTCTGCCATTTTTTCTAACTGCGGCCAGTCTGCCAGAAGCGATATGTCACTAGTTGTGTATCATAAAAGAGTGATCGTTTCTCCTCCTAGGGGTTATTCGAGATATCTTAATCGAAACCCTAGTAACGAGGCATTGTCTACTTTAAGAGAGTCATAGTTACTCGTCCCAATTGTTCACCCAGTCTGCCATTTTTTCTTACTGTGGCAAGTCTGCCAGAAGCGAAATGTCACTAGTTGTGTATCATAAAAGAGTGATCGTTACTCCTCCCAGGGGTTATTCGAGATATCTTAATCGAAACCCTGGTAACGAGGCATTGGCTACCTTAAGAGAGTCTTAGTTACTCGTCCCAATTGCTAACCGAGTCTGACATTTTTTCTTACAGCGGCCAGTCTGCCAGAAGCTATATGTCACTAGTTGTGTATCATAAAATAGTGATCCTTTCTCCTCCCAGGGGTTATTCGAGATATGTTAATCGAAACCCTAGTAACGAGGCATTGGCTACCTTAAGAGAGTCATAATTACTTGTCCCAATTCCTCACCCAGTCTGCCATTTTTTCTTACTGCGGCCAGTCTGCCAGAAGCGATATGTCACTAGTTGTGTATCATAAAAGAGTGATCGTTACTCCTCCCAGGGGTTATTCGAGATATCTTAATCGAAAAACTAGTAACGAGGCATTGGCTACCTTAAGAGAGTCATAGTTACTCGTCCCAATTGCTCACCCAGTCTGCCATTTTTTCTTACTGCGGCCAGTCTGCCAGAAGCGATATGTCACTAGTTGTGTATCATAAAAGAGTGATCGTTACTCCTCCCAGGGGTTATTCGAGATATCTTAATCGAAACCGTAGTAACGAGGCATTGGCTACCTTAAGAGAGTCATAGTTACTCGTCCCAATTGCTCACCCAGTCTGCCATTTTTTCTTACTGCGGCCAGTCTGCCAGAAGCGATATGTCACTAGTTATGTATCATAAAAGAGTGATCGTTTCTCCTCCCAGGGGTTATTCGAGATATCTTAATCGAAACCCTAGTAACGAGGCATTGGCTACCTTAAGAGAGTCATAGTTACTCGTCCCAATTGCTCACCCAGTCTGCCATTTTTTCTTACGGCGGCCAGTCTGCCAGAAGCGATATGTCACTAGTTGTGTATCATAAAAGAGTGATCGTTACTCCTCCCAGGGGTTATTCGAGATATCGTAATCGAAACCCTAGTAACGAGGCATTGGCTACCTTAAGAGAGTCATAGTTACTCGTCCCAATTGCTCACCCAGTCTGCCACTTTTTCTTACTGCGGCCAGTCTGCCAGAAGCGATATGTCACTAGTTGTGTATCATAAAAGAGTGATCGTTACTCCTCCCAGGGGTTATTCGAGATATCTTAATCGAAACCCTAGTAACGAGGCATTGGCTACCTTAAGAGAGTCATAGTTACTCGTCCCAATTGCTCACCCAGTCTGCCATTTTTTCTTACTGCGGCCAGTCTGCCAGAAGCGATATGTCACTAGTTGTGTATCATAAAAGAGTGATCGTTACTCCTCCCAGGGGTTATTCGAGATATCTTAATCGAAACCCTAGTAACGAGGCATTGGCTACCTTAAGAGAGTCTTAGTTACTCGTCCCAATTGCTCACAGAGTCTGACATTTATTCTTACAGCGGCCAGTCTGACAGAAGCGATATGTCACTAGTTGTGATTCATAAAAGAGTGATCCTTTCTCCTCCCAGGGGTTATTCGAGATATCTTAATCGAAACCCTAGTAACGAGGCATTGGCTACCATAAGAGAGTCATAGTTACTCGTCCCAATTGCTCACCCAGTCTGCCATTTTTTCTTACTGCGGCCAGTCTGCCAGAAGCGATATGTCACTAGTTGTGTATCATAAAAGAGTGATCGATACTCCTCCCAGGGGTTATTCGAGATATCTTAATCGAAACCCTAGTAACGAGGCATTGGCTACCTTAAGAGAGTCATAGTTACTCGTCCCAATTGCTCACCCAGTCTGCCATTTTTTCTTACTGCGGCCAGTCTGCCAGAAGCGATATGTCACTAGTTGTGTATCATAAAAGAGTGATCCTTTCTCCTCCCAGGGGTTATTCGAGATATCTTAATCGAAACCCTAGTAACGAGGCATTGGCTACCTTAAGAGAGTCATAGTTACTCGTCCCAATTGCTCACCCAGTCTGCCATTTTTTCTAACTGCGGCCAGTCTGCCAGAAGCGATATGTCACTAGTTGTGTATCATAAAAGAGTGATCGTTACTCCTCCCAGGGGTTATTCAAGATATCTTAATCGAAACCCTAGTAACGAGGCATTGGCTACCTTAAGAGAGTCATAGTTACTCGTCCCAATTGCTCACCCAGTCTGCCATTTTTTCTTACTGCGGCCAGTCTGCCAGAAGCGATATGTCACTAGTTGTGTATCATAAAAGAGTGATTCTTTCTCCTCCCAGGGGTTATTCGAGATATCTTAATCGAAACCCTAGTAACGAGGCATTGGCTACCTTAAGAGAGTCATAGCTACTCGTCCCAATTGCTCACCCAGTCTGCCATTTTTTCTTACTGCAGCCAGTCTGCCAGAAGCTATATGTCACTAGTTGTGTATCATAAAAGAGTGATCGTTACTCCTCCCAGGGGTTATTCGAGATATCTTAATCGAAACCCTAGTAACGAGGCATTGGCTACCTTAAGAGAGTCATAGTTACTCGTCCCAATTGCTCACCCAGTCTGCCACTTTTTCTTACTGCGGCCAGTCTGCCAGAAGCGATATGTCACTAGTTGTGTATCATAAAAGAGTGATCGTTACTCCTCCCAGGGGTTATTCGAGATATCTTAATCGAAACCCTAGTAACGAGGCATTGGCTACCTTAAGAGAGTCATAGTTACTCGTCCCAATTGCTCACCCAGTCTGCCATTTTTTCTTACTGCGGCCAGTCTGCCAGAAGCGATATGTCACTACTTGTGTATCATAAAAGAGTGATCGTTACTCCTCCCAGGGGTTATTCGAGATATCTTAATCGAAACCCTAGTAACGAGACATTGGCTACCTTAAGAGAGTCTTAGTTACTCGTCCCAATTGCTCACAGAGTCTGACATTTATTCTTACAGCGGCCAGTCTGCCAGAAGCGATATGTCACTAGTTGTGTATCATAAAAGAGTGATCGTTTCTCCTCCCAGGGGTTATTCGAGATATCTTAATCGAAACCCTAGTAACGAGGCATTGGCTACCTTAAGAGAGTCATAGTTACTCGTCCCAATTGCTCACCCAGTCTGCCATTTTTTCTTACTGCGGCCAGTCTGCCAGAAGCGATATGTCACTAGTTGTGTATCATAAAAGAGTGATCGATACTCCTCCCAGGGGTTATTCGAGATATCTTAATCGTAACCCTAGTAACGAGGCATTGGCTACCTTAAGAGAGTCATAGTTACTCGTCCCAATTGCTCACCCAGTCTGCCATTTTTTCTTACTGCGGCCAGTCTGCCAGAAGCGATATGTCACTAGTTGTGTATCATAAAAGAGTGATCGTTTCTCCTCCCAGGGGTTATTCGAGATATCTTAATCGAAACCCTAGTAACGAGGCATTGGCTACCTTAAGAGAGTCATAGTTACTCGTCCCAATTGCTCACCCAGTCTGCCATTTTTTCTAACTGCGGCCAGTCTGCCAGAAGCGATATGTCACTAGTTGTGTATCATAAAAGAGTGATCGTTTCTCCTCCTAGGGGTTATTCGAGATATCTTAATCGAAACCCTAGTAACGAGGCATTGTCTACCTTAAGAGAGTCATAGTTACTCGTCCCAATTGTTCACCCAGTCTGCCATTTTTTCTTACTGTGGCAAGTCTGCCAGAAGCGAAATGTCACTAGTTGTGTATCATAAAAGAGTGATCGTTACTCCTCCCAGGGGTTATTCGAGATATCTTAATCGAAACCCTGGTAACGAGGCATTGGCTACCTTAAGAGAGTCTTAGTTACTCGTCCCAATTGCTAACCGAGTCTGACATTTTTTCTTACAGCGGCCAGTCTGCCAGAAGCTATATGTCACTAGTTGTGTATCATAAAAGAGTGATCCTTTCTCCTCCCAGGGGTTATTCGAGATATCTTAATCGAAACCCTAGTAACGAGGCATTGGCTACCTTAAGAGAGTCATAATTACTTGTCCCAATTCCTCACCCAGTCTGCCATTTTTTCTTACTGCGGCCAGTCTGCCAGAAGCGATATGTCACTAGTTGTGTATCATAAAAGAGTGATCGTTACTCCTCCCAGGGGTTATTCGAGATATCTTAATCGAAAAACTAGTAACGAGGCATTGGCTACCTTAAGAGAGTCATAGTTACTCGTCCCAATTGCTCACCCAGTCTGCCATTTTTTCTTACTGCGGCCAGTCTGCCAGAAGCGATATGTCACTAGTTGTGTATCATAAAAGAGTGATCGTTACTCCTCCCAGGGGTTATTCGAGATATCTTAATCGAAACCGTAGTAACGAGGCATTGGCTACCTTAAGAGAGTCATAGTTACTCGTCCCAATTGCTCACCCAGTCTGCCATTTTTTCTTACTGCGGCCAGTCTGCCAGAAGCGATATGTCACTAGTTGTGTATCATAAAAGAGTGATCGTTTCTCCTCCCAGGGGTTATTCGAGATATCTTAATCGAAACCCTAGTAACGAGGCATTGGCTACCTTAAGAGAGTCATAGTTACTCGTCCCAATTGCTCACCGAGTCTGACATTTTTTCTTACAGCGGCCAGTCTGCCAGAAGCGATATGTCACTAGTTGTGTATCATAAAAGAGTGGTCGTTTCTCCTCCCAGGGGTTATTCGAGATATCTTAATCGAAACCCTAGTAACGAGGCATTGGCTACCTTAAGAGAGTCATAGTTACTCGTTCCAATTGCTCACCCAGTCTGCCATTTTTTCTTACTGCGGCCAGTCTGCCAGAAGCGATATGTCACTAGTTGTGTATCATAAAAGAGTGATCGTTACTCCCCCCAGGGGGTATTCGAGATATCTTAATCGAAACCCTAGTAACGAGGCATTGGCTACCTTAAGAGAGTCATAGCTACTCGTCCCAATTGCTCGCCCAGTCTGCCATTTTTTCTTACTGCGGCCAGTCTGCCAGAAGCTATATGTCACTAGTTGTGTATCATAAAAGAGTGATCGTTACTCCTCCCAGGGGTTATTCGAGATATCTTAATCGAAACCCTAGTAACGAGGCATTGGCTACCTTAAGAGAGCCATAGTTACTCGTCCCAATTGCTCACCCAGTCTGCCATTTTTTCTTACTGCGGCCAGTCTGCCAGAAGCGCTTTGTCACTAGTTGTGTATCATAAAAGAGTGATCCTTTCTCCTCCCAGGGGTTATTCGAGATATCTTAATCGAAACCCTAGTAACGAGGCATTGGCTACCTTAAGAGAGTCATAGTTACTCGTCCCAATTGCTCACCCAGTCTGCCATTTTTTCTTACAGCGGCCAGTCTGCCAGAAGCGATATGTCACTAGTTGTGTATCATAAAAGAGTGATCGTTACTCCTCCCAGGGGTTATTCGAGATATCTTAATCGAAACCCTAGTAACGAGGCATTGGCTACCTTAAGAGAGTCATAGTTACTCGTCCCAATTGCTCACCCAGTCTGCCATTTTTTCTTACTGCGGCCAGTCTGCCAGAAGCGATATGTCACTAGTTGTGTATCATAAAAGAGTGATTCTTTCTCCTCCCAGGGGTTATTCGAGATATCTTAATCGAAACCCTAGTAACGAGGCATTGGCTACCTTAAGAGAGTCATAGCTACTCGTCCCAATTGCTCACCCAGTCTGCCATTTTTTCTTACTGCAGCCAGTCTGCCAGAAGCTATATGTCACTAGTTGTGTATCATAAAACAGTGATCGTTACTCCTCCCAGGGGTTATTCGAGATATCTTAATCGAAACCATAGTAACGAGGCATTGGCTACCTTAAGAGAGTCATAGTTACTCGTCCCAATTGCTCACCCAGTCTGCCATTTTTTCTTACTGCGGCCAGTCTGCCAGAAGCGATATGTCACTAGTTGTGTATCATAAAAGAGTGATCGTTACTCCTCCCAGGGGTTATTCGAGATATCTTAATCGAAACCCTAGTAACGAGGCATTGGCTACCTTAAGAGAGTCTTAGTTACTCGTCCCAATTGCTCACAGAGTCTGACATTTATTCTTACAGCGGCCAGTCTGCCAGAAGCGATATGTCACTAGTTGTGTATCATAAAAGAGTGATCCTTTCTCCTCCCAGGGGTTATTCGAGATATCTTAATCGAAACCCTAGTAACGAGGCATTGGCTACCTTAAGAGAGTCATAGTTACTCGTCCCAATTGCTCACCCAGTCTGCCATTTTTTCTTACTGCGGCCAGTCTGCCAGAAGCGATATGTCACTAGTTGTGTATCATAAAAGAGTGATCGATACTCCTCCCAGGGGTTATTCGAGATATCTTAATCGAAACCCTAGTAACGAGGCATTGGCTACCTTAAGAGAGTCATAGTTACTCGTCCCAATTGCTCACCCAGTCTGCCATTTTTTCTTACTGCGGCCAGTCTGCCAGAAGCGATATGTCACTAGTTGTGTATCATAAAAGAGTGATCCTTTCTCCTCCCAGGGGTTATTCGAGATATCTTAATCGAAACCCTAGTAACGAGGCATTGGCTACCTTAAGAGAGTCATAGTTACTCGTCCCAATTGCTCACCCAGTCTGCCATTTTTTCTAACTGCGGCCAGTCTGCCAGAAGCGATATGTCACTAGTTGTGTATCATAAAAGAGTGATCGTTTCTCCTCCTAGGGGTTATTCGAGATATCTTAATCGAAACCCTAGTAACGAGGCATTGTCTACCTTAAGAGAGACATAGTTACTCGTCCCAATTGTTCACCCAGTCTGCCATTTTTTCTTACTGTGGCAAGTCTGCCAGAAGCGAAATGTCACTAGTTGTGTATCATAAAAGAGTGATCGTTACTCCTCCCAGGGGTTATTCGAGATATCTTAATCGAAACCCTGGTAACGAGGCATTGGCTACCTTAAGAGAGTCTTAGTTACTCGTCCCAATTGCTAACCGAGTCTGACATTTTTTCTTACAGCGGCCAGTCTGCCAGAAGCGATATGTCACTAGTTGTGTATCATAAAAGAGTGATCCTTTCTCCTCCCAGGGGTTATTCGAGATATCTTAATCGAAACCCTAGTAACGAGGCATTGGCTACCTTAAGAGAGTCATAATTACTTGTCCCAATTCCTCACCCAGTCTGCCATTTTTTCTTACTGCGGCCAGTCTGCCAGAAGCGATATGTCACTAGTTGTGTATCATAAAAGAGTGATCGTTACTCCTCCCAGGGGTTATTCGAGATATCTTAATCGAAAAACTAGTAACGAGGCATTGGCTACCTTAAGAGAGTCATAGTTACTCGTCCCAATTGCTCACCCAGTCTGCCATTTTTTCTTACTGCGGCCAGTCTGCCAGAAGCGATATGTCACTAGTTGTGTATCATAAAAGAGTGATCGATTCTCCTCCCAGGGGTTATTCGAGATATCTTAATCGAAACCATAGTAACGAGGCATTGGCTACCTTAAGAGTGTCATTGTTACTCGTCCCAATTGCTCTCCCAGTCTGCCATTTTTTCTTACTCTGGCATGTCTGCCAGAAGCGATATGTCACTAGTTGTGTATCATAAAAGAGTCATCGTTACTCCTCCCAGGGGTTATTCGAGATATCTTAATCGAAACCCTAGTACCGAGGCATTGGCTACCTTAAGAGAGTCATAGTTACTCGTCCCAATTGCTCACCCAGTCCAACATTTTTTCATACTGCAGCCAGTCTGCCAGAAGCGATATGTCACTAGTTGTGTATCATAAAAGAGTCGTCGTTACTCCTCCCAGGAATTATTCGAGATATCTTAATCGAAACCCTAGTAACGAGGCATTGGCTACCTTAAGAAAATCATAGTTACTCGTCCCAATTGCTCACCCAGTCCACCATTTTTTCTTACTGCGACCCGACTGCCAGAAGCGATATGTCACTAGTTGTGTATCATAAAAGAGTCATCGTTACTCCTCCCAGGGGTTATTCGAGATATCTTAATCGAAAACCTAGTAACGAGGCATTGGCTACCTTAAGAGAGTCATAGTTACTCGTCCCAATTGCTCACCCAGTCCAACATTTTTTCTCACTGCGGCCAGTCTGCCAGAAGCGATATGTCACTAGTTGTGTATCATAAAAGAGTGATCGTTACTCCTCCCAGGGGTTATTCGACATATCTTAATCGAAACCCTAGTAACAAGGCATTGGCTACTTTAAGAGAGTCATAGTTACTCGTCCCAATTGCTCACCCAGTCTGAAATTTTTTCTTACTGCGGCCAGTCTGCCTGAAGCGATATGTCACTAGTTGTGTATCATAAAAGAGTGATCGTTACTCCTCCCAGGGGTTATTCGAGATATCTTAATCGAAACCCTAGTAACGAGGCATTGGCTACCTTAAGAGAGTCATAGTTACTCGTCCCAATTCCTCACCCAGTCCACCATTTTTTCTTACTGCGACCAGTCTGCCAGAAGCGATATGTCACTAGTAGTGTATCATAAAAGAGTGATCGTTACCCCTCCCAGGGGTTATTCGAGATATCTTAATCGAAACCCTAGTAACGAGGCATTGGCTACCTTAAGAGTGTCATAGTTACTCGTCCCAATTGCTCACCCAGTCTGCCATTTTTTCTTACTGCGGCCAGTCTGCCAGAAGCGATATGTCACTAGTTGTGTATCATAAAAGAGTGATCGTTACTCCTCCCAGGGGTTATTCGAGATATCTTAATCGAAACCCTAGTAACGAGGCATTGGCTACCTTAAGAGAGTCATAGTTACTCGTCCCAATTGCTCACCCAGTCTGCCATTTTTTCTTACTGCGGCCAGTCTGCCAGAAGCGATATGTCACTAGTTGTGTATCATAAAAGAGTGATTCTTTCTCCTCCCAGGGGTTATTCGAGATATCTTAATCGAAATCCTAGTAACGAGGCATTGGCTACCTTAAGAGAGTCATAGCTACTCGTCCCAATTGCTCACCCAGTCTGCCATTTTTTCTTACTGCAGCCAGTCTGCCAGAAGCTATATGTCACTAGTTGTGTATCATAAAAGAGTGATCGTTACTCCTCCCATCGGTTATTCGAGATATCTTAATCGAAACCCTAGTAACGAGGCATTGGCTACCTTAAGAGAGTCATAGTTACTCGTCCCAATTGCTCACCCAGTCTGCCACTTTTTCTTACTGCGGCCAGTCTGCCAGAAGCGATATGTCACTAGTTGTGTATCATAAAAGAGTGATCGTTACTCCTCCCAGGGGTTATTCGAGATATCTTAATCGAAACCCTAGTAACGAGGCATTGGCTACCTTAAGAGAGTCATAGTTACTCGTCCCAATTGCTCACCCAGTCTGCCACTTTTTCTTACTGCGGCCAGTCTGCCAGAAGCGATATGTCACTAGTTGTGTATCATAAAAGAGTGATCGTTACTCCTCCCAGGGGTTATTCGAGATATCTTAATCGAAAAACTAGTAACGAGGCATTGGCTACCTTAAGAGAGTCATAGTTACTCGTCCCAATTGCTCACCCAGTCTGCCATTTTTTCTTACTGCGGCCAGTCTGCCAGAAGCGATATGTCACTAGTTGTGTATCATAAAAGAGTGATCGATTCTCCTCCCAGGGGTTATTCGAGATATCTTAATCGAAACCATAGTAACGAGGCATTGGCTACCTTAAGAGTGTCATTGTTACTCGTCCCAATTGCTCTCCCAGTCTGCCATTTTTTCTTACTCTGGCATGTCTGCCAGAAGCGATATGTCACTAGTTGTGTATCATAAAAGAGTCATCGTTACTCCTCCCAGGGGTTATTCGAGATATCTTAATCGAAACCCTAGTACCGAGGCATTGGCTACCTTAAGAGAGTCATAGTTACTCGTCCCAATTGCTCACCCAGTCCAACATTTTTTCATACTGCAGCCAGTCTGCCAGAAGCGATATGTCACTAGTTGTGTATCATAAAAGAGTCGTCGTTACTCCTCCCAGGAATTATTCGAGATATCTTAATCGAAACCCTAGTAACGAGGCATTGGCTACCTTAAGAAAGTCATAGTTACTCGTCCCAATTGCTCACCCAGTCCACCATTTTTTCTTACTGCGACCCGACTGCCAGAAGCGATATGTCACTAGTTGTGTATCATAAAAGAGTCATCGTTACTCCTCCCAGGGGTTATTCGAGATATCTTAATCGAAAACCTAGTAACGAGGCATTGGCTACCTTAAGAGAGTCATAGTTACTCGTCCCAATTGCTCACCCAGTCCAACATTTTTTCTCACTGCGGCCAGTCTGCCAGAAGCGATATGTCACTAGTTGTGTATCATAAAAGAGTGATCGTTACTCCTCCCAGGGGTTATTCGACATATCTTAATCGAAACCCTAGTAACAAGGCATTGGCTACTTTAGGAGAGTCATAGTTACTCGTCCCAATTGCTCACCCAGTCTGAAATTTTTTCTTACTGCGGCCAGTCTGCCAGAAGCGATATGTCACTAGTTGTGTATCATAAAAGAGTGATCGTTACTCCTCCCAGGGGTTATTCGAGATATCTTAATCGAAACCCTAGTAACGAGGCATTGGCTACCTTAAGAGAGTCATAGTTACTCGTCCCAATTCCTCACCCAGTCCACCATTTTTTCTTACTGCGACCAGTCTGCCAGAAGCGATATGTCACTAGTAGTGTATCATAAAAGAGTGATCGTTACTCCTCCCAGGGGTTATTCGAGATATCTTAATCGAAACCCTAGTAACGAGGCATTGGCTACCTTAAGAGAGTCATAGTTACTCGTCCCAATTGCTCACCCAGTCTGCCATTTTTTCTTACTGCGGCCAGTCTGCCAGAAGCGATATGTCACTAGTTGTGTATCATAAAAGAGTGATCGTTACTCCTCCCAGGGGTTATTCGAGATATCTTAATCGAAACCCTAGTAACGAGGCATTGTCTACCTTAAGAGAGTCATAGTTACTCGTCCCAATTGCTCACCCAGTCTGCCATTTTTTCTTACTGCGGCCAGTCTGCCAGAAGCGATATGTCACTAGTTGTGTATCATAAAAGAGTGATTCTTTCTCCTCCCAGGGGTTATTCGAGATATCTTAATCGAAATCCTAGTAACGAGGCATTGGCTACCTTAAGAGAGTCATAGCTACTCGTCCCAATTGCTCACCCAGTCTGCCATTTTTTCTTACTGCAGCCAGTCTGCCAGAAGCGATATGTCACTAGTTGTGTATCATAAAAGAGTGATCCTTTCTCCTCCCAGGGGTTATTCGAGATATCTTAATCGAAACCCTAGTAACGAGGCATTGGCTACCTTAAGAAAGTCATAGTTACTCGTCCCAATTGCTCACCCAGTCTGCCATTTTTTCTTACTGCGGCCAGTCTGCCAGAAGCGATATGTCACTAGTTGTGTATCATAAAAGAGTGATCGATACTCCTCCCAGGGGTTATTCGAGATATCTTAATCGAAACCCTAGTAACGAGGCATTGGCTACCTTAAGAGAGTCATAGTTACTCGTCCCAATTGCTCACCCAGTCTGCCATTTTTTCTTACTGCGGCCAGTCTGCCAGAAGCGATATGTCACTAGTTGTGTATCATAAAAGAGTGATCCTTTCTCCTCCCAGGGGTTATTCGAGATATCTTAATCGAAACCCTAGTAACGAGGCATTGGCTACCTTAAGAGAGTCATAGTTACTCGTCCCAATTGCTCACCAGGTCTGCCATTTTTTCTAACTGCGGCCAGTCTGCCAGAAGCGATATGTCACTAGTTGTGTATCATAAAAGAGTGATCGTTTCTCCTCCTAGGGGTTATTCGAGATATCTTAATCGAAACCCTAGTAACGAGGCATTGGCTACCTTAAGAGAGTCTTAGTTACTCGTCCCAATTGCTCACAGAGTCTGACATTTATTCTTACAGCGGCCAGTCTGCCAGAAGCGATATGTCACTAGTTGTGTATCATAAAAGAGTGATCCTTTCTCCTCCCAGGGGTTATTCGAGATATCTTAATCGAAACCCTAGTAACGAGGCATTGGCTACCTTAAGAGAGTCATAGTTACTCGTCCCAATTGCTCACCCAGTCTGCCATTTTTTCTTACTGCGGCCAGTCTGCCAGAAGCGATATGTCACTAGTTGTGTATCATAAAAGAGTGATCGATACTCCTCCCAGGGGTTATTCGAGATATCTTAATCGAAACCCTAGTAACGAGGCATTGGCTACCTTAAGAGAGTCATAGTTACTCGTCCCAATTGCTCACCCAGTCTGCCATTTTTTCTTACTGCGGCCAGTCTGCCAGAAGCGATATGTCACTAGTTGTGTATCATAAAAGAGTGATCCTTTCTCCTCCCAGGGGTTATTCGAGATATCTTAATCGAAACCCTAGTAACGAGGCATTGGCTACCTTAAGAGAGTCATAGTTACTCGTCCCAATTGCTCACCAGGTCTGCCATTTTTTCTAACTGCGGCCAGTCTGCCAGAAGCGATATGTCACTAGTTGTGTATCATAAAAGAGTGATCGTTTCTCCTCCTAGGGGTTATTCGAGATATCTTAATCGAAACCCTAGTAACGAGGCATTGTCTACCTTAAGAGAGTCATAGTTACTCGTCCCAATTGTTCACCCAGTCTGCCATTTTTTCTTACTGTGGCAAGTCTGCCAGAAGCGAAATGTCACTAGTTGTGTATCATAAAACAGTGATCGATTCTCCTCCCAGGGGTTATTCGAGATATCTTAATCGAAACCATAGTAACGAGGCATTGGCTACCTTAAGAGTGTCATTGTTACTCGTCCCAATTGCTCTCCCAGTCTGCCATTTTTTCTTACTCTGGCATGTCTGCCAGAAGCGATATGTCACTAGTTGTGTATCATAAAAGAGTCATCGTTACTCCTCCCAGGGGTTATTCGAGATATCTTAATCGAAACCCTAGTACCGAGGCATTGGCTACCTTAAGAGAGTCATAGTTACTCGTCCCAATTGCTCACCCAGTCCAACATTTTTTCATACTGCAGCCAGTCTGCCAGAAGCGATATGTCACTAGTTGTGTATCATAAAAGAGTCGTCGTTACTCCTCCCAGGAATTATTCGAGATATCTTAATCGAAACCCTAGTAACGAGGCATTGGCTACCTTAAGAGAGTCATAGTTACTCGTCCCAATTGCTCACCCAGTCCACCATTTTTTCTTACTGCGACCCGACTGCCAGAAGCGATATGTCACTAGTTGTGTATCATAAAAGAGTCATCGTTACTCCTCCCAGGGGTTATTCGAGATATCTTAATCGAAAACCTAGTAACGAGGCATTGGCTACCTTAAGAGAGTCATAGTTACTCGTCCCAATTGCTCACCCAGTCCAACATTTTTTCTCACTGCGGCCAGTCTGCCAGAAGCGATATGTCACTAGTTGTGTATCATAAAAGAGTGATCGTTACTCCTCCCAGGGGTTATTCGACATATCTTAATCGAAACCCTAGTAACAAGGCATTGGCTACTTTAAGAGAGTCATAGTTACTCGTCCCAATTGCTCACCCAGTCTGAAATTTTTTCTTACTGCGGCCAGTCTGCCAGAAGCGATATGTCACTAGTTGTGTATCATAAAAGAGTGATCGTTACTCCTCCCAGGGGTTATTCGAGATATCTTAATCGAAACCCTAGTAACGAGGCATTGGCTACCTTAAGAGAGTCATAGTTACTCGTCCCAATTCCTCACCCAGTCCACCATTTTTTCTTACTGCGACCAGTCTGCCAGAAGCGATATGTCACTAGTAGTGTATCATAAAAGAGTGATCGTTACTCCTCCCAGGGGTTATTCGAGATATCTTAATCGAAACCCTAGTAACGAGGCATTGGCTACCTTAAGAGAGTCATAGTTACTCGTCCCAATTGCTCACCCAGTCTGCCATTTTTTCTTACTGCGGCCAGTCTGCCAGAAGCGATATGTCACTAGTTGTGTATCATAAAAGAGTGATCGTTACTCCTCCCAGGGGTTATTCGAGATATCTTAATCGAAACCCTAGTAACGAGGCATTGGCTACCTTAAGAGAGTCATAGTTACTCGTCCCAATTGCTCACCCAGTCTGCCATTTTTTCTTACTGCGGCCAGTCTGCCAGAAGCGATATGTCACTAGTTGTGTATCATAAAAGAGTGATTCTTTCTCCTCCCAGGGGTTATTCGAGATATCTTAATCGAAATCCTAGTAACGAGGCATTGGCTACCTTAAGAGAGTCATAGCTACTCGTCCCAATTGCTCACCCAGTCTGCCATTTTTTCTTACTGCAGCCAGTCTGCCAGAAGCTATATGTCACTAGTTGTGTATCATAAAAGAGTGATCGTTACTCCTCCCATCGGTTATTCGAGATATCTTAATCGAAACCCTAGTAACGAGGCATTGGCTACCTTAAGAGAGTCATAGTTACTCGTCCCAATTGCTCACCCAGTCTGCCACTTTTTCTTACTGCGGCCAGTCTGCCAGAAGCGATATGTCACTAGTTGTGTATCATAAAAGAGTGATCGTTACTCCTCCCAGGGGTTATTCGAGATATCTTAATCGAAACCCTAGTAACGGGGCATTGGCTACCTTAAGAGAGTCATAGTTACTCGTCCCAATTGCTCACCCAGTCTGCCATTTTTTCTTACTGCGGCCAGTCTGCCAGAAGCGATATGTCACTAGTTGTGTATCATAAAAGAGTGATCGTTACTCCTCCCAGGGGTTATTCGAGATATCTTAATCGAAACCCTAGTAACGAGGCATTGGCTACCTTAAGAGAGTCTTAGTTACTCGTCCCAATTGCTCACAGAGTCTGACATTTATTCTTACAGCGGCCAGTCTGCCAGAAGCGATATGTCACTAGTTGTGTATCATAAAAGAGTGATCCTTTCTCCTCCCAGGGGTTATTCGAGATATCTTAATCGAAACCCTAGTAACGAGGCATTGGCTACCTTAAGAGAGTCATAGTTACTCGTCCCAATTGCTCACCCAGTCTGCCATTTTTTCTTACTGCGGCCAGTCTGCCAGAAGCGATATGTCACTAGTTGTGTATCATAAAAGAGTGATCGATACTCCTCCCAGGGGTTATTCGAGATATCTTAATCGAAACCCTAGTAACGAGGCATTGGCTACCTTAAGAGAGTCATAGTTACTCGTCCCAATTGCTCACCCAGTCTGCCATTTTTTCTTACTGCGGCCAGTCTGCCAGAAGCGATATGTCACTAGTTGTGTATCATAAAAGAGTGATCCTTTCTCCTCCCAGGGGTTATTCGAGATATCTTAATCGAAACCCTAGTAACGAGGCATTGGCTACCTTAAGAGAGTCATAGTTACTCGTCCCAATTGCTCACCAGGTCTGCCATTTTTTCTAACTGCGGCCAGTCTGCCAGAAGCGATATGTCACTAGTTGTGTATCATAAAAGAGTGATCGTTTCTCCTCCTAGGGGTTATTCGAGATATCTTAATCGAAACCCTAGTAACGAGGCATTGTCTACCTTAAGAGAGTCATAGTTACTCGTCCCAATTGTTCACCCAGTCTGCCATTTTTTCTTACTGTGGCAAGTCTGCCAGAAGCGAAATGTCACTAGTTGTGTATCATAAAAGAGTGATCGTTACTCCTCCCAGGGGTTATTCGAGATATCTTAATCGAAACCCTGGTAACGAGGCATTGGCTACCTTAAGAGAGTCTTAGTTACTCGTCCCAATTGCAAACCGAGTCTGACATTTTTTCTTACAGCGGCCAGTCTGCCAGAAGCGATATGTCACTAGTTGTGTATCATAAAAGAGTGATCCTTTCTCCTCCCAGGGGTTATTCGAGATATCTTAATCGAAACCCTAGTAACGAGGCATTGGCTACCTTAAGAGAGTCATAATTACTTGTCCCAATTCCTCACCCAGTCTGCCATTTTTTCTTACTGCGGCCAGTCTGCCAGAAGCGATATGTCACTAGTTGTGTATCATAAAAGAGTGATCGTTACTCCTCCCAGGGGTTATTCGAGATATCTTAATCGAAAAACTAGTAACGAGGCATTGGCTACCTTAAGAGAGTCATAGTTACTCGTCCCAATTGCTCACCCAGTCTGCCATTTTTTCTTACTGCGGCCAGTCTGCCAGAAGCGATATGTCACTAGTTGTGTATCATAAAAGAGTGATCGTTACTCCTCCCAGGGGTTATTCGAGATATCTTAATCGAAACCGTAGTAACGAGGCATTGGCTACCTTAAGAGAGTCATAGTTACTCGTCCCAATTCCTCACCCAGTCTGCCATTTTTTCTTACTGCGGCCAGTCTGCCAGAAGCGATATGTCACTAGTTGTGTATCATAAAAGAGTGATCGTTTCTCCTCCCAGGGGTTATTCGAGATATCTTAATCGAAACCCTAGTAACGAGGCATTGGCTACCTTAAGAGAGTCATAGTTACTCGTCCCAATTGCTCACCCAGTCTGCCATTTTTTCTTACGGCGGCCAGTCTGCCAGAAGCGATATGTCACTAGTTGTGTATCATAAAAGCGTGATCGTTACTCCTCCCAGGGGTTATTCGAGATATCTTAATCGAAACCCTAGTAACGAGGCATTGGCTACCTTAAGAGAGTCATAGTTACTCGTCCCAATTGCTCACCGAGTCTGACATTTTTTCTTACTGCGGCCAGTCTGCCAGAAGCGATATGTCACTAGTTGTGTATCATAAAAGAGTGGTCGTTTCTCCTCCCAGGGGTTATTCGAGATATCTTAATCGAAACCCTAGTAACGAGGCATTGGCTACCTTAAGAGAGTCATAGTTACTCGTTCCAATTGCTCACCCAGTCTGCCATTTTTTCTTACTGCGGCCAGTCTGCCAGAAGCGATATGTCACTAGTTGTGTATCATAAAAGAGTGATCGTTACTCCCCCCAGGGGGTATTCGAGATATCTTAATCGAAACCCTAGTAACGAGGCATTGGCTACCTTAAGAGAGTCATAGTTACTCGTCCCAATTGCTCACCCAGTCTGCCATTTTTTCTTACTGCGGCCAGTCTGCCAGAAGCGATATGTCACTAGTTGTGTATCATAAAAGAGTGATTCTTTCTCCTCCCAGGGGTTATTCGAGATATCTTAATCGAAACCCTAGTAACGAGGCATTGGCTACCTTAAGAGAGTCATAGCTACTCGTCCCAATTGCTCACCCAGTCTGCCATTTTTTCTTACTGCAGCCAGTCTGCCAGAAGCTATATGTCACTAGTTGTGTATCATAAAAGAGTGATCGTTACTCCTCCCAGGGGTTATTCGAGATATCTTAATCGAAACCCTAGTAACGAGGCATTGGCTACCTTAAGAGAGTCATAGTTACTCGTCCCAATTGCTCACCCAGTCTGCCACTTTTTCTTACTGCGGCCAGTCTGCCAGAAGCGATATGTCACTAGTTGTGTATCATAAAAGAGTGATCGTTACTCCTCCCAGGGGTTATTCGAGATATCTTAAACGAAACCCTAGTAACGAGGCATTGGCTACCTTAAGAGAGTCATAGTTACTCGTCCCAATTGCTCACCCAGTCTGCCATTTTTTCTTACTGCGGCCAGTCTGCCAGAAGCAATATGTCACTAGTTGTGTATCATAAAAGAGTGATCGTTACTCCTCCCAGGGGTTATTCGAGATATCTTAATCGAAACCCTAGTAACGAGGCATTGGCTACCTTAAGAGAGTCTTAGTTACTCGTCCCAATTGCTCACAGAGTCTGACATTTATTCTTACAGCGGCCAGTCTGCCAGAAGCGATATGTCACTAGTTGTGTATCATAAAAGAGTGATCCTTTCTCCTCCCAGGGGTTATTCGAGATATCTTAATCGAAACCCTAGTAACGAGGCATTGGCTACCATAAGAGAGTCATAGTTACTCGTCCCAATTGCTCACCCAGTCTGCCATTTTTTCTTACTGCGGCCAGTCTGCCAGAAGCGATATGTCACTAGTTGTGTATCATAAAAGAGTGATCGTTACTCCTCCCAGGGGTTATTCGAGATATCTTAATCGAAACCTTAGTAACGAGGCATTGGCTACCTTAAGAGAGTCATAGTTACTCGTCCCAATTGCTCACCCAGTCTGCCATTTTTTCTTACTGCGGCCAGTCTGCCACAAGCGATATGTCACTAGTTGTGTATCATAAAAAAGTGATCCTTTCTCCTCCCAGGGGTTATTCGAGATATCTTAATCGAAACCCTAGTAACGAGGCATTGGCTACCTTAAGAGAGTCATAGTTACTCGTCCCAATTGCTCACCCAGTCTGCCATTTTTTCTAACTGCGGCCAGTCTGCCAGAAGCGATATATCACTAGTTGTGTATCATAAAAGAGTGATCGTTTCTCCTCCTAGGGGTTATTCGAGATATCTTAATCGAAACCCTAGTAACGAGGCATTGTCTACCTTAAGAGAGTCATAGTTACTCGTCCCAATTGTTCACATAGTCTGCCATTTTTTCTTACTGTGGCAAGTCTGCCAGAAGCGAAATGTCACTAGTTGTGTATCATAAAAGAGTGATCGTTACTCCTCCCAGGGGTTATTCGAGATATCTTAATCGAAACCCTGGTAACGAGGCATTGGCTACCTTAAGAGAGTCTTAGTTACTCGTCCCAATTGCTAACAGAGTCTGACATTTTTTCTTACAGCGGCCAGTCTGCCAGAAGCGATATGTCACTAGTTGTGTATCATAAAAGAGTGATCCTTTCTCCTCCCAGGGGTTATTCGAGATATCTTAATCGAAACCCTAGTAACGAGGCATTGGCTACCTTAAGAGAGTCATAATTAGTTGTCCCAATTCACCCAGTCTGCCATTTTTTCTTACTGCGGCCAGTTTGCCAGAAGCGATATGTCACTAGTTGTGTATCATAAAAGAGTGATCGTTACTCCTCCCAGGGGTTATTCGAGATATCTTAATCGAAAAACTAGTAACGAGGCATTGGCTACCTTAAGAGAGTCATAGTTACTCGTCCCAATTGCTCACCCAGTCTGCCATTTTTTCTTACTGCGGCCAGTCTGCCAGAAGCGATATGTCACTAGTTGTGTATCATAAAAGAGTGATCGTTACTCCTCCCAGGGGTTATTCGAGATAACTTAATCGAAACCGTAGTAACGAGGCATTGGCTACCTTAAGAGAGTCATAGTTACTCGTCCCAATTGCTCACCCAGTCTGCCATTTTTTCTTACTGCGGCCAGTCTGCCAGAAGCGATATGTCACTAGTTGTGTATCATAAAAGAGTGATCGTTACTCCTCCCAGGGGTTATTCGAGATATCTTAATCGAAACCCTAGTAACGAGGCATTGGCTACCTTAAGAGAGTCATAGTTACTCGTCCCAATTGCTCACCCAGTCTGCCATTTTTTCTTACGGCGGCCAGTCTGCCAGAAGCGATATGTCACTAGTTGTGTATCATAAAAGAGTGATCGTTACTCCTCCCAGGGGTTATTCGAGATATCTTAATCGAAACCCTAGTAACGAGGCATTGGCTACCTTAAGAGAGTCATAGTTACTCGTCCCAATTGCTCACCGAGTCTGACATTTTTTCTTACAGCGGCCAGTCTGCCAGAAGCGATATGTCACTAGTTGTGTATCATAAAAGAGTGATCGTTACTCCTCCCAGGGGTTATTCGAGATATCTTAATCGAAACCCTAGTAACGAGGCATTGGCTACCTTAAGAGAGTCATAGTTACTCGTCCCAATTGCTCACCCAGTCTGCCATTTTTTCTTACTGCGGCCAGTCTGCCAGAAGCGATATGTCACTAGTTGTGTATCATAAAAGAGTGATTCTTTCTCCTCCCAGGGGTTATTCGAGATATCTTAATCGAAACCCTAGTAACGAGGCATTGGCTACCTTAAGAGAGTCATAGCTACTCGTCCCAATTGCTCACCCAGTCTGCCATTTTTTCTTACTGCAGCCAGTCTGCCAGAAGCTATATGTCACTAGTTGTGTATCATAAAAGAGTGATCGTTACTCCTCCCAGGGGTTATTCGAGATATCTTAATCGAAACCCTAGTAACGAGGCATTGGCTACCTTAAGAGAGTCATAGTTACTCGTCCCAATTGCTCACCCAGTCTGCCACTTTTTCTTACTGCGGCCAGTCTGCCAGAAGCGATATGTCACTAGTTGTGTATCATAAAAGAGTGATCGTTACTCCTCCCAGGGGTTATTCGAGATATCTTAATCGAAACCCTAGTAACGAGGCATTGGCTACCTTAAGAGAGTCATAGTTACTCGTCCCAATTGCTCACCCAGTCTGCCATTTTTTCTTACTGCGGCCAGTCTGCCAGAAGCGATATGTCACTAGTTGTGTATCATAAAAGAGTGATCGTTACTCCTCCCAGGGGTTATTCGAGATATCTTAATCGAAACCCTAGTAACGAGGCATTGGCTACCTTAAGAGAGTCTTAGTTACTCGTCCCAATTGCTCACAGAGTCTGACATTTATTCTTACAGCGGCCAGTCTGCCAGAAGCGATATGTCACTAGTTGTGTATCATAAAAGAGTGATACTTTCTCCTCCCAGGGGTTATTCGAGATATCTTAATCGAAACCCTAGTAACGAGGCATTGGCTACCATAAGAGAGTCATAGTTACTCGTCCCAATTGCTCACCCAGTCTGCCATTTTTTCTTACTGCGGCCAGTCTGCCAGAAGCGATATGTCACTAGTTGTGTATCATAAAAGAGTGATCGTTACTCCTCCCAGGGGTTATTCGAGATATCTTAATCGAAACCCTAGTAACGAGGCATTGGCTACCTTAAGAGAGTCATAGTTACTCGTCCCAATTGCTCACCCAGTCTGCCATTTTTTCTTACTGCGGCCAGTCTGCCACAAGCGATATGTCACTAGTTGTGTATCATAAAAAAGTGATCCTTTCTCCTCCCAGGGGTTATTCGAGATATCTTAATCGAAACCCTAGTAACGAGGCATTGGCTACCTTAAGAGAGTCATAGTTACTCGTCCCAATTGCTCACCCAGTCTGCCATTTTTTCTAACTGCGGCCAGTCTGCCAGAAGCGATATATCACTAGTTGTGTATCATAAAAGAGTGATCGTTTCTCCTCCTAGGGGTTATTCGAGATATCTTAATCGAAACCCTAGTAACGAGGCATTGTCTACCTTAAGAGAGTCATAGTTACTCGTCCCAATTGCTCACCCAGTCTGCCATTTTTTCTTACTGCGGCCAGTCTGCCAGAAGCGATATGTCACTAGTTGTGTATCATAAAAGAGTGATCGTTACTCCTCCCAGGGGTTATTCGAGATATCTTAATCGAAACCGTAGTAACGAGGCATTGGCTACCTTAAGAGAGTCATAGTTACTCGTCCCAATTGCTCACCCAGTCTGCCATTTTTTCTTACTGCGGCCAGTCTGCCAGAAGCGATATGTCACTAGTTGTGTATCATAAAAGAGTGATCGTTACTCCTCCCAGGGGTTATTCGAGATATCTTAATCGAAACCCTAGTAACGAGGCATTGGCTACCTTAAGAGAGTCATAGTTACTCGTCCCAATTGCTCACCCAGTCTGCCATTTTTTCTTACGGCGGCCAGTCTGCCAGAAGCGATATGTCACTAGTTGTGTATCATAAAAGAGTGATCGTTACTCCTCCCAGGGGTTATTCGAGATATCTTAATCGAAACCCTAGTAACGAGGCATTGGCTACCTTAAGAGAGTCATAGTTACTCGTCCCAATTGCTCACCGAGTCTGACATTTTTTCTTACAGCGGCCAGTCTGCCAGAAGCGATATGTCACTAGTTGTGTATCATAAAAGAGTGATCGTTACTCCTCCCAGGGGTTATTCGAGATATCTTAATCGAAACCCTAGTAACGAGGCATTGGCTACCTTAAGAGAGTCATAGTTACTCGTCCCAATTGCTCACCCAGTCTGCCATTTTTTCTTACTGCGGCCAGTCTGCCAGAAGCGATATGTCACTAGTTGTGTATCATAAAAGAGTGATTCTTTCTCCTCCCAGGGGTTATTCGAGATATCTTAATCGAAACCCTAGTAACGAGGCATTGGCTACCTTAAGAGAGTCATAGCTACTCGTCCCAATTGCTCACCCAGTCTGCCATTTTTTCTTACTGCAGCCAGTCTGCCAGAAGCTATATGTCACTAGTTGTGTATCATAAAAGAGTGATCGTTACTCCTCCCAGGGGTTATTCGAGATATCTTAATCGAAACCCTAGTAACGAGGCATTGGCTACCTTAAGAGAGTCATAGTTACTCGTCCCAATTGCTCACCCAGTCTGCCACTTTTTCTTACTGCGGCCAGTCTGCCAGAAGCGATATGTCACTAGTTGTGTATCATAAAAGAGTGATCGTTACTCCTCCCAGGGGTTATTCGAGATATCTTAAACGAAACCCTAGTAACGAGGCATTGGCTACCTTAAGAGAGTCATAGTTACTCGTCCCAATTGCTCACCCAGTCTGCCATTTTTTCTTACTGCGGCCAGTCTGCCAGAAGCAATATGTCACTAGTTGTGTATCATAAAAGAGTGATCGTTACTCCTCCCAGGGGTTATTCGAGATATCTTAATCGAAACCCTAGTAACGAGGCATTGGCTACCTTAAGAGAGTCTTAGTTACTCGTCCCAATTGCTCACAGAGTCTGACATTTATTCTTACAGCGGCCAGTCTGCCAGAAGCGATATGTCACTAGTTGTGTATCATAAAAGAGTGATCCTTTCTCCTCCCAGGGGTTATTCGAGATATCTTAATCGAAACCCTAGTAACGAGGCATTGGCTACCATAAGAGAGTCATAGTTACTCGTCCCAATTGCTCACCCAGTCTGCCATTTTTTCTTACTGCGGCCAGTCTGCCAGAAGCGATATGTCACTAGTTGTGTATCATAAAAGAGTGATCGTTACTCCTCCCAGGGGTTATTCGAGATATCTTAATCGAAACCTTAGTAACGAGGCATTGGCTACCTTAAGAGAGTCATAGTTACTCGTCCCAATTGCTCACCCAGTCTGCCATTTTTTCTTACTGCGGCCAGTCTGCCACAAGCGATATGTCACTAGTTGTGTATCATAAAAAAGTGATCCTTTCTCCTCCCAGGGGTTATTCGAGATATCTTAATCGAAACCCTAGTAACGAGGCATTGGCTACCTTAAGAGAGTCATAGTTACTCGTCCCAATTGCTCACCCAGTCTGCCATTTTTTCTAACTGCGGCCAGTCTGCCAGAAGCGATATATCACTAGTTGTGTATCATAAAAGAGTGATCGTTTCTCCTCCTAGGGGTTATTCGAGATATCTTAATCGAAACCCTAGTAACGAGGCATTGTCTACCTTAAGAGAGTCATAGTTACTCGTCCCAATTGTTCACATAGTCTGCCATTTTTTCTTACTGTGGCAAGTCTGCCAGAAGCGAAATGTCACTAGTTGTGTATCATAAAAGAGTGATCGTTACTCCTCCCAGGGGTTATTCGAGATATCTTAATCGAAACCCTGGTAACGAGGCATTGGCTACCTTAAGAGAGTCTTAGTTACTCGTCCCAATTGCTAACAGAGTCTGACATTTTTTCTTACAGCGGCCAGTCTGCCAGAAGCGATATGTCACTAGTTGTGTATCATAAAAGAGTGATCCTTTCTCCTCCCAGGGGTTATTCGAGATATCTTAATCGAAACCCTAGTAACGAGGCATTGGCTACCTTAAGAGAGTCATAATTAGTTGTCCCAATTCACCCAGTCTGCCATTTTTTCTTACTGCGGCCAGTTTGCCAGAAGCGATATGTCACTAGTTGTGTATCATAAAAGAGTGATCGTTACTCCTCCCAGGGGTTATTCGAGATATCTTAATCGAAAAACTAGTAACGAGGCATTGGCTACCTTAAGAGAGTCATAGTTACTCGTCCCAATTGCTCACCCAGTCTGCCATTTTTTCTTACTGCGGCCAGTCTGCCAGAAGCGATATGTCACTAGTTGTGTATCATAAAAGAGTGATCGTTACTCCTCCCAGGGGTTATTCGAGATAACTTAATCGAAACCGTAGTAACGAGGCATTGGCTACCTTAAGAGAGTCATAGTTACTCGTCCCAATTGCTCACCCAGTCTGCCATTTTTTCTTACTGCGGCCAGTCTGCCAGAAGCGATATGTCACTAGTTGTGTATCATAAAAGAGTGATCGTTACTCCTCCCAGGGGTTATTCGAGATATCTTAATCGAAACCCTAGTAACGAGGCATTGGCTACCTTAAGAGAGTCATAGTTACTCGTCCCAATTGCTCACCCAGTCTGCCATTTTTTCTTACGGCGGCCAGTCTGCCAGAAGCGATATGTCACTAGTTGTGTATCATAAAAGAGTGATCGTTACTCCTCCCAGGGGTTATTCGAGATATCTTAATCGAAACCCTAGTAACGAGGCATTGGCTACCTTAAGAGAGTCATAGTTACTCGTCCCAATTGCTCACCGAGTCTGACATTTTTTCTTACAGCGGCCAGTCTGCCAGAAGCGATATGTCACTAGTTGTGTATCATAAAAGAGTGATCGTTACTCCTCCCAGGGGTTATTCGAGATATCTTAATCGAAACCCTAGTAACGAGGCATTGGCTACCTTAAGAGAGTCATAGTTACTCGTCCCAATTGCTCACCCAGTCTGCCATTTTTTCTTACTGCGGCCAGTCTGCCAGAAGCGATATGTCACTAGTTGTGTATCATAAAAGAGTGATTCTTTCTCCTCCCAGGGGTTATTCGAGATATCTTAATCGAAACCCTAGTAACGAGGCATTGGCTACCTTAAGAGAGTCATAGCTACTCGTCCCAATTGCTCACCCAGTCTGCCATTTTTTCTTACTGCAGCCAGTCTGCCAGAAGCTATATGTCACTAGTTGTGTATCATAAAAGAGTGATCGTTACTCCTCCCAGGGGTTATTCGAGATATCTTAATCGAAACCCTAGTAACGAGGCATTGGCTACCTTAAGAGAGTCATAGTTACTCGTCCCAATTGCTCACCCAGTCTGCCACTTTTTCTTACTGCGGCCAGTCTGCCAGAAGCGATATGTCACTAGTTGTGTATCATAAAAGAGTGATCGTTACTCCTCCCAGGGGTTATTCGAGATATCTTAATCGAAACCCTAGTAACGAGGCATTGGCTACCTTAAGAGAGTCATAGTTACTCGTCCCAATTGCTCACCCAGTCTGCCATTTTTTCTTACTGCGGCCAGTCTGCCAGAAGCGATATGTCACTAGTTGTGTATCATAAAAGAGTGATCGTTACTCCTCCCAGGGGTTATTCGAGATATCTTAATCGAAACCCTAGTAACGAGGCATTGGCTACCTTAAGAGAGTCTTAGTTACTCGTCCCAATTGCTCACAGAGTCTGACATTTATTCTTACAGCGGCCAGTCTGCCAGAAGCGATATGTCACTAGTTGTGTATCATAAAAGAGTGATACTTTCTCCTCCCAGGGGTTATTCGAGATATCTTAATCGAAACCCTAGTAACGAGGCATTGGCTACCATAAGAGAGTCATAGTTACTCGTCCCAATTGCTCACCCAGTCTGCCATTTTTTCTTACTGCGGCCAGTCTGCCAGAAGCGATATGTCACTAGTTGTGTATCATAAAAGAGTGATCGTTACTCCTCCCAGGGGTTATTCGAGATATCTTAATCGAAACCCTAGTAACGAGGCATTGGCTACCTTAAGAGAGTCATAGTTACTCGTCCCAATTGCTCACCCAGTCTGCCATTTTTTCTTACTGCGGCCAGTCTGCCACAAGCGATATGTCACTAGTTGTGTATCATAAAAAAGTGATCCTTTCTCCTCCCAGGGGTTATTCGAGATATCTTAATCGAAACCCTAGTAACGAGGCATTGGCTACCTTAAGAGAGTCATAGTTACTCGTCCCAATTGCTCACCCAGTCTGCCATTTTTTCTAACTGCGGCCAGTCTGCCAGAAGCGATATATCACTAGTTGTGTATCATAAAAGAGTGATCGTTTCTCCTCCTAGGGGTTATTCGAGATATCTTAATCGAAACCCTAGTAACGAGGCATTGTCTACCTTAAGAGAGTCATAGTTACTCGTCCCAATTGCTCACCCAGTCTGCCATTTTTTCTTACTGCGGCCAGTCTGCCAGAAGCGATATGTCACTAGTTGTGTATCATAAAAGAGTGATCGTTACTCCTCCCAGGGGTTATTCGAGATATCTTAATCGAAACCGTAGTAACGAGGCATTGGCTACCTTAAGAGAGTCATAGTTACTCGTCCCAATTGCTCACCCAGTCTGCCATTTTTTCTTACTGCGGCCAGTCTGCCAGAAGCGATATGTCACTAGTTGTGTATCATAAAAGAGTGATCGTTACTCCTCCCAGGGGTTATTCGAGATATCTTAATCGAAACCCTAGTAACGAGGCATTGGCTACCTTAAGAGAGTCATAGTTACTCGTCCCAATTGCTCACCCAGTCTGCCATTTTTTCTTACGGCGGCCAGTCTGCCAGAAGCGATATGTCACTAGTTGTGTATCATAAAAGAGTGATCGTTACTCCTCCCAGGGGTTATTCGAGATATCTTAATCGAAACCCTAGTAACGAGGCATTGGCTACCTTAAGAGAGTCATAGTTACTCGTCCCAATTGCTCACCGAGTCTGACATTTTTTCTTACAGCGGCCAGTCTGCCAGAAGCGATATGTCACTAGTTGTGTATCATAAAAGAGTGATCGTTACTCCTCCCAGGGGTTATTCGAGATATCTTAATCGAAACCCTAGTAACGAGGCATTGGCTACCTTAAGAGAGTCATAGTTACTCGTCCCAATTGCTCACCCAGTCTGCCATTTTTTCTTACTGCGGCCAGTCTGCCAGAAGCGATATGTCACTAGTTGTGTATCATAAAAGAGTGATTCTTTCTCCTCCCAGGGGTTATTCGAGATATCTTAATCGAAACCCTAGTAACGAGGCATTGGCTACCTTAAGAGAGTCATAGCTACTCGTCCCAATTGCTCACCCAGTCTGCCATTTTTTCTTACTGCAGCCAGTCTGCCAGAAGCTATATGTCACTAGTTGTGTATCATAAAAGAGTGATCGTTACTCCTCCCAGGGGTTATTCGAGATATCTTAATCGAAACCCTAGTAACGAGGCATTGGCTACCTTAAGAGAGTCATAGTTACTCGTCCCAATTGCTCACCCAGTCTGCCACTTTTTCTTACTGTGGCCAGTCTGCCAGAAGCGATATGTCACTAGTTGTGTATCATAAAAGAGTGATCGTTACTCCTCCCAGGGGTTATTCGAGATATCTTAATCGAAACCCTAGTAACGAGGCATTGGCTACCTTAAGAGAGTCATAGTTACTCGTCCCAATTGCTCACCCAGTCTGCCATTTTTTCTTACTGCGGCCAGTCTGCCAGAAGCGATATGTCACTAGTTGTGTATCATAAAAGAGTGATCGTTACTCCTCCCAGGGGTTATTCGAGATATCTTAATCCAAAACCTAGTAACGAGGCATTGGCTACCTTAAGAGAGTCTTAGTTACTCGTCCCAATTGCTCACAGAGTCTGACATTTATTCTTACAGCGGCCAGTCTGCCAGAAGCGATATGTCACTAGTTGTGTATCATAAAAGAGTGATCCTTTCTCCTCCCAGGGGTTATTCGAGATATCTTAATCGAAACCCTAGTAACGAGGCATTGGCTACCATAAGAGAGTCATAGTTACTCGTCCCAATTGCTCACCCAGTCTGCCATTTTTTCTTACTGCGGCCAGTCTGCCAGAAGCGATATGTCACTAGTTGTGTATCATAAAAGAGTGATCGTTACTCCTCCCAGGGGTTATTCGAGATATCTTAATCGAAACCCTAGTAACGAGGCATTGGCTACCTTAAGAGAGTCATAGTTACTCGTCCCAATTGCTCACCCAGTCTGCCATTTTTTCTTACTGCGGCCAGTCTGCCACAAGCGATATGTCACTAGTTGTGTATCATAAAAAAGTGATCCTTTCTCCTCCCAGGGGTTATTCGAGATATCTTAATCGAAACCCTAGTAACGAGGCATTGGCTACCTTAAGAGAGTCATAGTTACTCGTCCCAATTGCTCACCCAGTCTGCCATTTTTTCTAACTGCGGCCAGTCTGCCAGAAGCGATATATCACTAGTTGTGTATCATAAAAGAGTGATCGTTTCTCCTCCTAGGGGTTATTCGAGATATCTTAATCGAAACCCTAGTAACGAGGCATTGTCTACCTTAAGAGAGTCATAGTTACTCGTCCCAATTGTTCACCCAGTCTGCCATTTTTTCTTACTGTGGCAAGTCTGCCAGAAGCGAAATGTCACTAGTTGTGTATCATAAAAGAGTGATCGTTACTCCTCCCAGGGGTTATTCGAGATATCTTAATCGAAACCCTGGTAACGAGGCATTGGCTACCTTAAGAGAGTCTTAGTTACTCGTTCCAATTGCTAACAGAGTCTGACATTTTTTCTTACAGCGGCCAGTCTGCCAGAAGCGATATGTCACTAGTTGTGTATCATAAAAGAGTGATCCTTTCTCCTCCCAGGGGTTATTCGAGATATCTTAATCGAAACCCTAGTAACGAGGCATTGGCTACCTTAAGAGAGTCATAATTAGTTGTCCCAATTCACCCAGTCTGCCATTTTTTCTTACTGCGGCCAGTCTGCCAGAAGCGATATGTCACTAGTTGTGTATCATAAAAGAGTGATCGTTACTCCTCCCAGGGGTTATTCGAGATATCTTAATCGAAACCCTAGTAACGAGGCATTGGCTACCTTAAGAGAGTCATAGTTACTCGTCCAAATTCCTCACCCAGTCTGCCATTTTTTCTTACGGCGGCCAGTCTGCCAGAAGCGATATGTCACTAGTTGTGTATCATAAAAGAGTGATCGTTACTCCTCCCAGGGGTTATTCGAGATATCTTAATCGAAACCCTAGTAACGAGGCATTGGCTACCTTAAGAGAGTCATAGTTACTCGTCCCAATTGCTCACCGAGTCTGACATTTTTTCTTACAGCGGCCAGTCTGCCAGAAGCGATATGTCACTAGTTGTGTATCATAAAAGAGTTGTCGTTTCTCCTCCCAGTGGTTATTCGAGATATCTTAATCGAAACCCTAGTAACGAGGCATTGGCTACCTTAAGAGAGTCATAGTTACTCGTTCCAATTGCTCACCCAGTCTGCCATTTTTTCGTACTGCGGCCAGTCTGCCAGAAGCGATATGTCACTAGTTGTGTATCATAAAAGAGTGATCGTTACTCCCCCCAGGGGTTATTCGAGATATCTTAATCGAAACCCTAGTAACGAGGCATTGGCTACCTTAAGAGAGTCATAGCTACTCGTCCCAATTGCTCACCCAGTCTGCCATTTTTTCTTACTGCGGCCAGTCTGCCAGAACCCATATGTCACTAGTTGTGTATCATAAAAGAGTGATCGTTTCTCCTCCCAGCGGTTATTCGAGATATCTTAATCGAAACCCTAGTAACGAGGCATTGGCTACCTTAAGAGAGCCATAGTTACTCGTCCCAATTGCTCACCCAGTCTGCCATTTTTTCTTACTGCGGCCAGTCTGCCAGAAGCGATATGTCACTAGTTGTGTATCATAAAAGAGTGATCGTTACTCCTCCCAGGGGTTATTCGAGATATCTTAATCGAAACCGTAGTAACGAGGCATTGGCTACCTTAAGAGAGTCATAGTTACTCGTCCCAATTGCTCACCCAGTCTGCCATTTTTTCTTACTGTGGCCAGTCTGCCAGAAGCGATATGTCACTAGTTGTGTATCATAAAAGAGTGATCGTTACTCCTCCCAGGGGTTATTCGAGATATCTTAATCGAAACCCTAGTAACGAGGCATTGGCTACCTTAAGAGAGTCATAGTTACTCGTCCCAATTGCTCACCCAGTCTGCCATTTTTTCTTACTGCGGCCAGTCTGCCAGAAGCGAAATGTCACTAGTTGTGTATCATAAAAGAGTGATCGTTACTCCTCCCAGGGGTTATTCGAGATATCTTAATCGAAACCCTGGTAACGAGGCATTGGCTACCTTAAGAGAGTCTTAGTTACTCGTCCCAATTGCTAACAGAGTCTGACATTTTTTCTTACAGCGGCCAGTCTGCCAGAAGCGATATGTCACTAGTTGTGTATCATAAAAGAGTGATCCTTTCTCCTCCCAGGGGTTATTCGAGATATCTTAATCGAAACCCTAGTAACGAGGCATTGGCTACCTTAAGAGAGTCATAATTACTTGTCCCAATTCACCCAGTCTGCCATTTTTTCTTACTGCGGCCAGTCTGCCAGAAGCGATATGTCACTAGTTGTGTATCATAAAAGAGTGATCGTTACTCCTCCCAGGGGTTATTCGAGATATCTTAATCGAAAAACTAGTAACGAGGCATTGACTACCTTAAGAGAGTCATAGTTACTCGTCCCAATTGCTCACCCAGTCTGCCATTTTTTCTTACTGCGGCCAGTCTGCCAGAAGCGATATGTCACTAGTTGTGTATCATAAAAGAGTGATCGTTACTCCTCCCAGGGGTTATTCGAGATATCTTAATCGAAACCGTAGTAACGAGGCATTGGCTACCTTAAGAGAGTCATAGTTACTCGTCCCAATTGCTCACCCAGTCTGCCATTTTTTCTTACTGCGGCCAGTCTGCCAGAAGCGATATGTCACTAGTTGTGTATCATAAAAGAGTGATCGTTACTCCTCCCAGGGGTTATTCGAGATATCTTAATCGAAACCCTAGTAACGAGGCATTGGCTACCTTAAGAGAGTCATAGTTACTCGTCCCAATTGCTCACCCAGTCTGCCATTTTTTCTTACGGCGGCCAGTCTGCCAGAAGCGATATGTCACTAGTTGTGTATCATAAAAGAGTGATCGTTACTCCTCCCAGGGGTTATTCGAGATATCTTAATCGAAACCCTAGTAACGAGGCATTGGCTACCTTAAGAGAGTCATAGTTACTCGTCCCAATTGCTCACCGAGTCTGACATTTTTTCTTACAGCGGCCAGTCTGCCAGAAGCGATATGTCACTAGTTGTGTATCATAAAAGAGTTGTCGTTTCTCCTCCCAGGGGTTATTCGAGATATCTTAATCGAAACCCTAGTAACGAGGCATTGGCTACCTTAAGAGAGTCATAGTTACTCGTTCCAATTGCTCACCCAGTCTGCCATTTTTTCGTACTGCGGCCAGTCTGCCAGAAGCGATATGTCACTAGTTGTGTATCATAAAAGAGTGATCGTTACTCCCCCCAGGGGTTATTCGAGATATCTTAATCGAAACCCTAGTAACGAGGCATTGGCTACCTTAAGAGAGTCATAGCTACTCGTCCCAATTGCTCACCCAGTCTGCCATTTTTTCTTACTGCGGCCAGTCTGCCAGAAGCTATATGTCACTAGTTGTGTATCATAAAAGAGTGATCGTTACTCCTCCCAGCGGTTATTCGAGATATCTTAATCGAAACCCTAGTAACGAGGCATTGGCTACCTTAAGAGAGCCATAGTTACTCGTCCCAATTGCTCACCCAGTCTGCCATTTTTTCTTACTGCAGCCAGTCTGCCAGAAGCGCTTTGTCACTAGTTGTGTATCATAAAAGAGTGATCCTTTCTCCTCCCAGGGGTTATTCGAGATATATTAATCGAAACCCTAGTAACGAGGCATTGGCTACCTTAAGAGAGTCATAGTTACTCGTCCCAATTGCTCACCCAGTCTGCCATTTTTCTTACTGTGGCCAGTCTGCCAGAAGCGATATGTCACTAGTTGTGTATCATAAAAGAGTGATCGTTACTCCTCCCAGGGGTTATTCGAGATATCTTAATCGAAACCCTAGTAACGAGGCATTGGCTACCTTAAGAGAGTCTTAGTAACTCGTCCCAATTGCTCTCCCAGACTGCCATTTTTTCTTACTGTGGCCAGTCTGCCAGAAGCGATATGTCACTAGTTGTGTATCATAAAAGAGTGATCCTTTCTCCTCCCAGGGGTTATTCGAGATATCTTAATCGAAACCCTAGTAACGAGGCATTGGCTACCTTAAGAGAGTCTTAGTAACTCGTCCCAATTGCTCTCCCAGACTGCCATTTTTTCTTACTGTGGCCAGTCTGCCAGAAGCGATATGTCACTAGTTGTGTATCATAAAAGAGTGATCCTTTCTCCTCCCAGGGGTTATTCGAGATATCTTAATCGAAACCCTAGTAACGAGGCATTGGCTACCTTAAGAGAGTCATAGCTACTCGTCCCAATTGCTCACCCAGTCTGCCATTTTTTCTTACTGCGGCCAGTCTGCCAGAAGCTATATGTCACTAGTTGTGTATCACAAAAGAGTGATCGTTACTCCTCCCAGGGGTTATTCGAGATATCTTAATCGAAACCCTAGTAACGAGGCATTGGCTACCTTAAGAGAGTCATAGCTACTCGTCCCAATTGCTCACCCAGTCTGCCATTTTTTCTTACTGCGGCCAGTCTGCCAGAAGCTATATGTCACTAGTTGTGTATCATAAAAGAGTGATCGTTTCTCCTCCTATGGGTTATTCGAGATATCTTAATCGAAACCCTAGTAACGAGGCATTGTCTACCTTAAGAGAGTCATAGTTACTCGTACCAATTGTTCACCCAGTCTGCCATTTTTTCTTACTGTGGCATGTCTGCCAGAAGCGAAATGTCACTAGTTGTGTATCATAAAAGAGTGATCCTTTCTCCTCCCAGGGGTTATTCGAGATATCTTAATCGAAACCCTAGTAACGAGGCATTGGCTACCTTAAGAGAGTCATAGCTACTCGTCCCAATTGCTCACCCAGTCTGCCATTTTTTCTTACTGCGGCCAGTCTGCCAGAAGCTATATGTCACTAGTTGTGTATCATAAAAGAGTGATCGTTACTCCTCCCAGGGGTTATTCGAGATATCTTAATCGAAACCCTAGTAACGAGGCATTGGCTACCTTAAGAGAGTCATAGTTACTCGTTTCAATTGCTCACCGAGTCTGCCATTTTTTCTTACTGCGGCCAGTCTGCCAGAAGCGATATGTCACTAGTTGTGTATCATAAAAGAGTGATCGTTACTCCTCCCAGAGGTTATTAGAGATATCTTAATCGAAACTCTAGTAACGAGGCATTGGCTACCTTCAGAGAGTCATAGTTACTCGTCCCAATTGCTCACCCAGTCTGCCATTTTTTCTTACTGCGGCCAGTCTGCCAGAAGCGATATGTCACTAGTTGTGTATCATAAAAGAGTGATCGTTACTCCTCCCAGGGGTTATTCGAGATATCTTAATCGAAACCCTAGTAACGAGGCATTGGCTACCTTAAGAGAGTCTTAGTAACTCGTCCCAATTGCTCTCCCAGACTGCCATTTTTTCTTACTGTGGCCAGTCTGCCAGAAGCGATATGTCACTAGTTGTGTATCATAAAAGAGTGATCCTTTCTCCTCCCAGGGGTTATTCGAGATATCTTAATCGAAACCCTAGTAACGAGGCATTGGCTACCTTAAGAGAGTCATAGTTACTCGTCCCAATTGCTCACCCAGTCTGCCATTTTTTCTTACTGCGGCCAGTCTGCCAGAAGCGATATGTCACTAGTTGTGTATCATAAAAGAGTGATCGTTACTCCTCCCAGGGTTATTCGAGATACCTTAATCGAAACCCTAGTAACGAGGCATTGGCTACCTTAAGAGAGTCATAGTTACTCGTCCCAATTGCTCACCCAGTCTGCCATTTTTTCTTACTGTGGCCAGTCTGCCAGAAGCGATATGTCACTAGTTGTGTATCACAAAAGAGTGATCCTTTCTCCTCCCAGGGGTTATTCGAGATATCTTAATCGAAACCCTACTAACGAGGCATTGGCTACCTTAAGAGAGTCATAGTTACTCGTCCCAATTGCTCACCCAGTCTGCCATTTTTTCTAACTGCGGCCAGTCTGCCAGAAGCGATATGTCACTAGTTGTGTATCATAAAAGAGTGATCGTTTCTCCTCCTAGGGGTTATTCGAGATATCTTAATCGAAACCCTAGTAACGAGGCATTGTCTACCTTAAGAGAGTCATAGTTACTCGTCCCAATTGTTCACCCAGTCTGCCATTTTTTCTTACTGTGGCAAGTCTGCCAGAAGCGAAATGTCACTAGTTGTGTATCATAAAAGAGTGATCCTTTCTCCTCCCAGGGGTTATTCGAGATATCTTAATCGAAACCCTAGTAACGAGGCATTGGCTACCTTAAGAGAGTCATAGCTACTCGTCCCAATTGCTCACCCAGTCTGCCATTTTTTCTTACTGCGGCCAGTCTGCCAGAAGCTATATGTCACTAGTTGTGTATCATAAAAGAGTGATCGTTACCCCTCCCAGGGGTTATTCGAGATATCTTAATCGAAACCCTAGTAACGAGGCATTGGCTACCTTAAGAGAGTCATAGTTACTCGTCCCAATTGCTCACCCAGTCTGCCATTTTTTCTTACTGCGGCCAGTCTGCCAGAAGCGATATGTCACTAGTTGTGTATCATAAAAGAGTGATCGTTACTCCTCCCAGAGGTTATTCGAGATATCTTAATCGAAACCCTAGTAACGAGGCATTGGCTACCTTAAGAGCGTCATAGTTACTCGTCCCAATTGCTCACCCAGTCTGCCATTTTTTCTTACTGCGCCAGTCTGCCAGAAGCGATATGTCACTAGTTGTGTATCATAAAAGAGTGATCGTTACTCCTCCCAGGGGTTATTCGAGATATCTTAATCGAAACCCTAGTAACGAGGCATTGGCTACCTTAAGAGAGTCATAGTTACTCGTCCCAATTGCTCACCCGGTCTGCCATTTTTTCTTACTGCGGCCAGTCTGCCAGAAGCGATATGTCACTAGTTGTGTATCATAAAAGAGTGATCGTTACTCCTCCCAGGGGTTATTCGAGATATCTTAATCGAAACCCTAGTAACGAGGCATTGGCTACCTTAAGAGAGTCATAGTTACTCGTCCCAATTGCTCACCCAGTCTGCCATTTTTTCTTACTGCGGCCAGTCTGCCAGAAGCGATATGTCACTAGTTGTGTATCATAAAAGAGTGATCGTTACTCCTCCCAGGGCTTATTCGAGATATCTTAATCGAAACCCTAGTAACGAGGCATTGGCTACCTTAAGAGAGTCATAGTTACTCGTCCCAATTGCTCACCGAGTCTGACATTTTTTCTTACAGTGGCCAGTCCGCCAGAAGCGATATATCACTAGTTGTGTATCATAAAAGAGTGATCGTTTCTATTCCCAGGGGTTATTCGAGATATCTTAATCGAAACCCTAGTAACGAGGCATTGGCTACCTTAAGGGAGTCATAGTTACTCGTCCCAATTGCTCACCCAGTCTGCCATTTTTTCTTATTGCGGCCAGTCTGCCAGAAGCGATATGTCACTAGTTGTGTATCATAAAAGAGTGATCGTTACTCCTCCCAGGGGTTATTCGAGATATCTTAATCGAAACCCTAGTAACGAGGCATTGGCTACCTTAAGAGAGTCATAGTTACTCGTCCCAATTGCTCACCGAGTGTGATATTTTTTCTTTCAGCGGCCAGTCTGCCAGAAGCGATATGTCACTAGTTGTGTATCATAAAAGAGTGATCGTTTCTATTCCCAGGGGTTATTCGAGATATCTTAATCGAAACCCTAGTAACGAGGCATTGGCTACCTTAAGAGAGTCATAGTTACTCGTCCCAATTGCTCACCCAGTCTGCCATTTTTTCTTACTGCGGCCAGTCTGCCAGAAGCGATATGTCACTAGTTGTGTATCATAAAAGAGTGATCGTTACTCCTCCCAGGGGTTATTCGAGATATCTGAATCGAAACCCTAGTAACGAGGCATTGGCTACCTTAAGAGAGTCATAGTTACTCGTCCCAATTGCTCACCTAGTCTGCCATTTTTTCTTACTGCGGCCAGTCTGCCAGAAGCGATATGTCACTAGTTGTGTATCTTAAAAGAGTGATCTTTTCTCCTCCCAGGGGTTATTCGAGATATCTTAATCGAAACCCTAGTAACGAGGCATTGGCTACCTTAAGAGAGTCATAGTTACTCGTCCCAATTGCTCACCCAGTCTGCCATTTTTTCTAACTGCGGCCAGTCTGCCAGAAGCGATATGTCACTAGTTGTGTATCATAAAAGAGTGATCGTTTCTCCTCCTAGGGGTTATTCGAGATATCTTAATCGAAACCCTAGTAACGAGGCATTGGCTACCTTAAGAGAGTCATAGTTACTCGTCCCAATTGCTCACCCAGTCTGCCATTTTTTCTTACTGTGGCAAGTCTGCCAGAAGCGATATGTCACTAGTTGTGTATCATAAAAGAGTGATCCTTTCTCCTCCCAGGGGTTATTCGAGATATCTTAATCGAAACCCTAGTAACGAGGCATTGGCTACCTTAAGAGAGTCATAGCTACTCGTCCCAATTGCTCACCCAGTCTGCCATTTTTTCTTACTGCGGCCAGTCTGCCAGAAGATATATGTCACTAGTTGTGTATCATAAAAGAGTGATCGTTACTCCTCCCAGGGGTTATTCGAGATATCTTAATCGAAACCCTAGTAACGAGGCATTGGCTACCTTAAGAGAGTCATAGTTACTCGTCCCAATTGCTCACCCAGTCTGCCATTTTTTCTTACTGCGCCCAGTCTGCCAGAAGCGATATGTCACTAGTTGTGTATCATAAAAGAGTGATCGTTACTCCTCCCAGGGGTTATTCGAGATATCTTAATCGAAACCCTAGTAACGAGGCATTGGCTACCTTAAGAGAGTCATAGTTACTCGTACCAATTGCACACCCAATCTGCCATTTTTTCTTACTGCGGCCAGTCTGCCAGAAGCGATATGTCACTAGTTGTTTATCATAAAAGAGTGATCGTTTCTCCTCCCAGGGGTTATTAGAGATATCTTAATCGAAACCCTAGTAACGAGGCATTGGCTACCTTAAGAGAGTCATAGTTACTCGTCCCAATTGCTCACACAGTCTGCCATTTTTTCTTACTGCGGCCAGTCTGCCAGAAGCGATATGTCACTAGCTGTGAATCATAAAAGAGTGATCGTTACTCCTCCCAGGGGTTATTCGAGATATCTTAATCGAAACCCTAGTAACGAGGCATTGGCTACCTTAAGAGAGTCATAGTTACTCGTCCCAATTGCTCACCGAGTCTGATATTTTTTCTTACAGCGGCCAGGTGCCAGAAGCGATATGTCACTAGTTGTGTATCATAAAAGAGTGATCGTTTCTATTCCCAGGTGTTATTCGAGATATCTTAATCGAAACCCTAGTAACGAGGCATTGGCTACCTTAAGAGAGTCATAGTTACTCGTCCCAATTGCTCACCCAGTCTGCCATTTTTTCTTACTGCGGCCAGTCTGCCAGAAGCGATATGTCACTAGTTGTGTATCATAAAAGAGTGATCCTTTTTCCTCCCAGGGGTTATTCGAGATATCTTAATCGAAACCCTAGTAACGAGGCATTGGATACCTTAAGAGAGTCATAGTTACTCGTCCCAATTGCTCACCCAGTCTGCCATTTTTTCTAACTGCGGCCAGTCTGCCAGAAGCGATATGTCACTAGTTGTGTATCATAAAAGAGTGATCGTTTCTCCTCCTAGGGGTTATTCGAGATATCTTAATCGAAACCCTAATAACGAGGCATTGGCTACCTTAAGAGAGTCATAGTTACTCGTCCCAATTGCTCACCCAGTCTGCCATTTTTTCTTACTGTGGCAAGTCTGCCAGAAGCGATATGTCACTAGTTGTGTATCATAAAAGAGTGATCCTATCTCCTCCCAGGGGTTATTCGAGATATCTTAATCGAAACCCTAGTAACGAGGCATTGGCTACCTTAAGAGAGTCATAGCTACTCGTCCCAATTGCTCACCCAGTCTGCCATTTTTTCTTACTGCGGCCAGTCTGCCAGAAGCTATATGTCACTAGTTGTGTATCATAAAAGAGTGATCGTTACTCCTCCCAGGGGTTATTCGAGATATCTTAATCGAAACCCTAGTAACGAGGCATTGGCTACCTTAAGAGAGTCATAGTTACTCGTCCCAATTGCTCACCCAGTCTGCCATTTTTTCTTACTGCGGCCAGTCTGCCAGAAGCGATATGTCACTAGTTGTGTATCATAAAAGAGTGATCGTTACTCCTCCCAGGGGTTATTCGAGATATCTTAATCGAAACCCTACTAACGAGGCATTGGCTACCTTAAGAGAGTCATAGTTACTCGTCCCAATTGCTCACCCAATCTGCCATTTTTTCTTACTGCGGCCAGTCTGCCAGAAGCGATATGTCACTAGTTGTTTATCATAAAAGAGTGATCGTTACTCCTCCCAGGGGTTATTCGAGATATCTTAATCGAAACCCTAGTAACGAGGCATTGGCTACCTTAAGAGAGTCATAGTTACTCGTCCCAATTGCTCACACAGTCTGCCATTTTTTCTTACTGCGGCCAGTCTGCCAGAAGCGATATGTCACTAGTTGTGAATCATAAAAGAGTGATCGTTACTCCTCCCAGGGGTTATTCGAGATATCTTAATCGAAACCCTAGTAACGAGGCATTGGCTACCTTAAGAGAGTCATAGTTACTCGTCCCAATTGCTCACCCAGTCTGCCATTTTTTCTTACTGCGGCCAGTCTGTCAGAAGCGATATGTCACTAGTTGTGTATCATAAAAGAGTGATCGTTACTCCTCCCAGAGGTTATTCGAGATATCTTAATCGAAACCCTAGTAACGAGGCATTGGCTACCTTAAGAGAGTCATAGTTACTCGTCCCAATTGCTCACCCAGTCTGCCATTTTTTCTTACTGCGGCCAGTCTGCCAGAAGCGATATGTCACTAGTTGTGTATCATAAAAGAGTGATCGTTACTCCTCCCAGGGGTTATTCGAGATATCTTAATCGAAACCCTAGTAACGAGGCATTGGCTACCTTTAGAGTGTCATAGTTACTCGTCCCAATTGCTCACCCGGTCTGCCATTTTTTCTTACTGCGGCCAGTCTGCCAGAAGCTATATGTCACTAGTTGTGTATCATAAAAGAGTGATCGTTACTCCTCCCAGGGGTTATTCGAGATATCTTAATCGAAACCCTAGTAACGAGGCATTGGCTACCTTAAGAGAGTCATAGTTACTCGTCCCAATTGCTCACCCAGTCTGCCATTTTTTCTTACTGCGGCCAGTCTGCCAGAAGCGATATGTCACTAGTTGTGTATCATAAAAGAGTGATCGTTACTCCTCCCAGGGGTTATTCGAGATATCTTAATCGAAACCCTAGTAACGAGGCATTGGCTACCTTAAGAGAGTCATAGTTACTCGTTCCAATTGCTCACCCAGTCTGCCATTTTTTCTTACTGCTGCCAGTCTGCCAGAAGCGATATGTCACTAGTTGTGTATCATAAAAGAGTGATCGTTTCTCCTCCCAGGGGTTATTCGAGATATCTTAATCGAAACCCTAGTAACGAGGCATTGGCTACCTTAAGAGAGTCATAGTTACTCGTCCCAATTGCTCACCGAGTCTGACATTTTTTCTTACAGCGGCCAGTCTGCCAGAAGCGATATGTCACTAGTTGTGTATCATAAAAGAGTGATCGCTTCTCCTCCCAGGGGTTATTCGAGATATCTTAATCGAAACCCTAGTAACGAGGCATTGGCTACCTTAAGAGAGTCATAGTTACTCGTCCCAATTGCTCACCCAGTCTGCCATTTTTTCTTACTGCGGCCAGTCTGCCAGAAGCGATATGTCACTAGTCGTGTATCATAAAAGAGTGATCCTTTTTCCTCCCAGGGGTTATTCGAGATATCTTAATCTAAACCCTAGTAACGAGGCATTGGCTACCTTAAGAGAGTCATAGTTACTCGTCCCAATTGCTCACCCAGTCCAACATTTTTTCTTACTGCGGCTAGTCTGCCAGAAGCGATATGTCACTAGTTGTGTATCATAAAAGAGTGATCCTTTCTCCTCCCAGGGGTTATTCGAGATATCTTAATCGAAACCCTAGTAACGAGGCATTGGCTACCTTAAGAGAGTCTTAGCTACTCGTCCCAATTGCTCACCCAGTTTGCCATTTTTTCTTACTGCGGCCAGTCTGCCAGAAGCTATATGTCACTAGTTGTGTATCATAAAAGAGTGATCGTTACTCCTCCCAGGGGTTATTCGAGATATCTTAATCGAAACCCTAGTAACGAGGCATTGGCTACCTTAAGAGAGTCATAGTTACTCGTCCCAATTGCTCACCCGGTCTGCCATTTTTTCTTACTGCGGCCAGTCTGCCAGAAGCGATATGTCACTAGTTGTGTATCATAAAAGAGTGATCGTTACTCCTCCCAGGGGTTATTCGAGATATCTTAATCGAAACCCTAGTAACGAGGCATTGGCTACCTTAAGAGAGTCATAGTTACTCGTCCCAATTGCTCACCCAGTCTGCCATTTTTTCTTACTGCGGCCAGTCTGCCAGAAGCGATATGTCACTAGTTGTGTATCATAAAAGAGTGATCGTTACTCCTCCCAGGGGTTATTCGAGATATCTTAATCGAAACCCTAGTAACGAGGCATTGGCTACCTTAAGAGAGTCATAGTTACTCGTCCCAATTGCTCACCCAGTCTGCCATTTTTCTTATTGCGGCCAGTCTGCCAGAAGCGATATGTCACTAGTTGTGTATCATAAAAGAGTGATCCTTTCTCCTCCCAGGGGTTATTCGAGATATCTTAATCGAAACCCTAGTAACGAGGCATTGGCTACCTTAAGAGAGTCATAGTTACTCGTCCCAATTGCTCACCCAGTCTGCCATTTTTTCTTACTGCGGCCAGTCTGCCAGAAGCGATATGTCACTAGTTGTGTATCATAAAAGAGTGATCGTTACTCCTCCCAGGAGGTTATCCGAGATATCCTAATCGAAACCCTAGTAACGAGGCATTGGTTACCTTAAGAGAGTCATAGTTACTCGTCCCAATTGCTCACCCAGTCTGCCATTTTTTCTTACTGCTGCCAGTGTGCCAGAAGCGATATGTTACTAGTTGTGTATCATAAAAGAGTGATCGTTACTCCTCCCAGGGGTTATTCGAGATATCTTAATCGAAACCCTAGTAACGAGGCATTGGCTACCTTAAGAGAGTCATAGTTACTCGTCCCAATTGCTCACCGAGTCTGACATTTTTTCTTACAGTGGCCAGTCCGCCAGAAGCGATATATCACTAGTTGTGTATCATAAAAGAGTGATCGTTTCTATTCCCAGGGGTTATTCGAGATATCTTAATCGAAACCCTAGTAACGAGGCATTGGCTACCTTAAGGGAGTCATAGTTACTCGTCCCAATTGCTCACCCAGTCTGCCATTTTTTCTTACTGCGGCCAGTCTGCCAGAAGCGATATGTCACTAGTTGTGTATCATAAAAGAGTGATCGTTACTCCTCCCAGGGGTTATTCGAGATATCTTAATCGAAACCCTAGTAACGAGGCATTGGCTACCTTAAGAGAGTCATAGTTACTCGTCCCAATTGCTCACCGAGTCTGATATTTTTTCTTACAGCGGCCAGTCTGCCAGAAGCGATATGTCACTAGTTGTGTATCATAAAAGAGTGATCGTTTCTATTCCCAGGGGTTATTCGAGATATCTTAATCGAAACCCTAGTAACGAGGCATTGGCTACCTTAAGAGAGTCATAGTTACTCGTCCCAATTGCTCACCCAGTCTGCCATTTTTTCTTACTGCGGCCAGTCTGCCAGAAGCGATATGTCACTAGTTGTGTATCATAAAAGAGTGATCGTTACTCCTCCCAGGGGTTATTCGAGATATCTGAATCGAAACCCTAGTAACGAGGCATTGGCTACCTTAAGAGAGTCATAGTTACTCGTCCCAATTGCTCACCTAGTCTGCCATTTTTTCTTACTGCGGCCAGTCTGCCAGAAGCGATATGTCACTAGTTGTGTATCTTAAAAGAGTGATCTTTTCTCCTCCCAGGGGTTATTCGAGATATCTTAATCGAAACCCTAGTAACGAGGCATTGGCTACCTTAAGAGAGTCATAGTTACTCGTCCCAATTGCTCACCCAGTCTGCCATTTTTTCTAACTGCGGCCAGTCTGCCAGAAGCGATATGTCACTAGTTGTGTATCATAAAAGAGTGATCGTTTCTCCTCCTAGGGGTTATTCGAGATATCTTAATCGAAACCCTAGTAACGAGGCATTGGCTACCTTAAGAGAGTCATAGTTACTCGTCCCAATTGCTCACCCAGTCTGCCATTTTTTCTTACTGTGGCAAGTCTGCCAGAAGCGATATGTCACTAGTTGTGTATCATAAAAGAGTGATCCTTTCTCCTCCCAGGGGTTATTCGAGATATCTTAATCGAAACCCTAGTAACGAGGCATTGGCTACCTTAAGAGAGTCATAGCTACTCGTCCCAATTGCTCACCCAGTCTGCCATTTTTTCTTACTGCGGCCAGTCTGCCAGAAGATATATGTCACTAGTTGTGTATCATAAAAGAGTGATCGTTACTCCTCCCAGGGGTTATTCGAGATATCTTAATCGAAACCCTAGTAACGAGGCATTGGCTACCTTAAGAGAGTCATAGTTACTCGTCCCAATTGCTCACCCAGTCTGCCATTTTTTCTTACTGCGCCCAGTCTGCCAGAAGCGATATGTCACTAGTTGTGTATCATAAAAGAGTGATCGTTACTCCTCCCAGGGGTTATTCGAGATATCTTAATCGAAACCCTAGTAACGAGGCATTGGCTACCTTAAGAGAGTCATAGTTACTCGTCCCAATTGCACACCCAATCTGCCATTTTTTCTTACTGCGGCCAGTCTGCCAGAAGCGATATGTCACTAGTTGTTTATCATAAAAGAGTGATCGTTTCTCCTCCCAGGGGTTATTAGAGATATCTTAATCGAAACCCTAGTAACGAGGCATTGGCTACCTTAAGAGAGTCATAGTTACTCGTCCCAATTGCTCACACAGTCTGCCATTTTTTCTTACTGCGGCCAGTCTGCCAGAAGCGATATGTCACTAGCTGTGAATCATAAAAGAGTGATCGTTACTCCTCCCAGGGGTTATTCGAGATATCTTAATCGAAACCCTAGTAACGAGGCATTGGCTACCTTAAGAGAGTCATAGTTACTCGTCCCAATTGCTCACCCAGTATGCCATTTTTTCTTACTGCGGCCAGTCTGCCTGAAGCTATATGTCACTAGTTGTGAATCATAAAAGAGTGATCGTTACTCCTCCCAGGGGTTATTCGAGATATCTTAATCGAAACCCTAGTAACGAGGCATTGGCTACCTTAAGAGAGTCATAGTTACTCGTCCCAATTGCTCACCCAGTCTGCCATTTTTTCTTACTGCGGCCAGTCTGCCAGAAGCGATATGTCACTAGTTGTGTATCATAAAAGAGTGATCGTTACTCCTCCCAGGGGTTATTCGAGATATCTTAATCGAAACCCTAGTAACGAGGCATTGGCTACCTTAAGAGAGTCATAGTTACTCGTCCCAATTGCTCACCGAGTCTGATATTTTTTCTTACAGCGGCCAGGCTGCCAGAAGCGATATGTCACTAGTTGTGTATCATAAAAGAGTGATCGTTTCTATTCCCAGGGGTTATTCGAGATATCTTAATCGAAACCCTAGTAACGAGGCATTGGCTACCTAAAGAGAGTCATAGTTACTCGTCCCAATTGCTCACCCAGTCTGCCATTTTTTCTTACTGCGGCCAGTCTGCCAGAAGCGATATGTCACTAGTTGTGTATCATAAAAGAGTGATCGTTACTCCTCCCAGGGGTTATTCGAGATATCTTAATCGAAACCCTAGTAACGAGGCATTGGCTACCTTAAGAGAGTCATAGTTACTCGTCCCAATTGCTCACCCAGTCTGCCATTTTTTCTTACTGCGGCCAGTCTGCCAGAAGCGATATGTCACTAGTTGTGTATCATAAAAGAGTGATCCTTTTTCCTCCCAGGGGTTATTCGAGATATCTTAATCGAAACCCTAGTAACGAGGCATTGGATACCTTAAGAGAGTCATAGTTACTCGTCCCAATTGCTCACCCAGTCTGCCATTTTTTCTAACTGCGGCCAGTCTGCCAGAAGCGATATGTCACTAGTTGTGTATCATAAAAGAGTGATCGTTTCTCCTCCTAGGGGTTATTCGAGATATCTTAATCGAAACCCTAATAACGAGGCATTGGCTACCTTAAGAGAGTCATAGTTACTCGTCCCAATTGCTCACCCAGTCTGCCATTTTTTCTTACTGTGGCAAGTCTGCCAGAAGCGATATGTCACTAGTTGTGTATCATAAAAGAGTGATCCTATCTCCTCCCAGGGGTTATTCGAGATATCTTAATCGAAACCCTAGTAACGAGGCATTGGCTACCTTAAGAGAGTCATAGCTACTCGTCCCAATTGCTCACCCAGTCTGCCATTTTTTCTTACTGCGGCCAGTCTGCCAGAAGCTATATGTCACTAGTTGTGTATCATAAAAGAGTGATCGTTACTCCTCCCAGGGGTTATTCGAGATATCTTAATCGAAACCCTAGTAACGAGGCATTGGCTACCTTAAGAGAGTCATAGTTACTCGTCCCAATTGCTCACCCAGTCTGCCATTTTTTCTTACTGCGGCCAGTCTGCCAGAAGCGATATGTCACTAGTTGTGTATCATAAAAGAGTGATCGTTACTCCTCCCAGGGGTTATTCGAGATATCTTAATCGAAACCCTACTAACGAGGCATTGGCTACCTTAAGAGAGTCATAGTTACTCGTCCCAATTGCTCACCCAATCTGCCATTTTTTCTGACTGTGGCCAGTCTGCCTGAAGCTATATGTCACTAGTTGTGAATCATAAAAGAGTGATCGTTACTCCTCCCAGGGGTTATTCGAGATATCTTAATCGAAACCCTAGTAACGAGGGATTGGCTACCTTAAGAGAGTCATAGTTACACGTCCCAATTGCTCACCAAGTCTGACATTTTTTCTTACAGCGGCCAGTCTGCCAGAAGCGATATGTCACTAGTTGTGTATCATAAAAGAGTGATCGTTTCTCCTCCCAGGGGTTATTCGAGATATCTTAATCGAAACCCTAATAACGAGGCATTGGCTACCTTAAGAGAGTCATAGCTACTCGTCCCAATTGCTCACCCAGTCTGCCATTTTTTCTTACTGCGGCCAGTCTGCCAGAAGCTATATGTCACTAGTTGTGTATCATAAAAGAGTGATCGTTACTCCTCCCAGGGGTTATTCGAGATATCTTAATCGAAACCCTAGTAACGAGGCATTGGCTACCTTAAGAGAGTCATAGTTACTCGTCCCAATTGCTCACCCAGTCTGCCATTTTTTCTTACTGCGGCCAGTCTGTCAGAAGCGATATGTCACTAGTTGTGTATCATAAAAGAGTGATCGTTACTCCTCCCAGAGGTTATTCGAGATATCTTAATCGAAACCCTAGTAACGAGGCATTGGCTACCTTAAGAGAGTCATAGTTACTCGTCCCAATTGCTCACCCAGTCTGCCATTTTTTCTTACTGCGGCCAGTCTGCCAGAAGCGATATGTCACTAGTTGTGTATCATAAAAGAGTGATCGTTACTCCTCCCAGGGGTTATTCGAGATATCTTAATCGAAACCCTAGTAACGAGGCATTGGCTACCTTAAGAGTGTCATAGTTACTCGTCCCAATTGCTCACCCGGTCTGCCATTTTTTCTTACTGCGGCCAGTCTGCCAGAAGCAATATGTCACTAGTTGTGTATCATAAAAGAGTGATCGTTACTCCTCCCAGGGGTTATTCGAGATATCTTAATCGAAACCCTAGTAACGAGGCATTGGCTACCTTAAGAGAGTCATAGTTACTCGTCCCAATTGCTCACCCAGTCTGCCATTTTTTCTTACTGCGGCCAGTCTGCCAGAAGCGATATGTCACTAGTTGTGTATCATAAAAGAGTGATCGTTACTCCTCCCAGGGGTTATTCGAGATATCTTAATCGAAACCCTAGTAACGAGGCATTGGCTACCTTAAGAGAGTCATAGTTACTCGTTCCAATTGCTCACCCAGTCTGCCATTTTTTCTTACTGCTGCCAGTCTGCCAGAAGCGATATGTCACTAGTTGTGTATCATAAAAGAGTGATCGTTTCTCCTCCCAGGGGTTATTCGAGATATCTTAATCGAAACCCTAGTAACGAGGCATTGGCTACTTTAAGAGAGTCATAGTTACTCGTCCCAATTGCTCACCGAGTCTGACATTTTTTCTTACAGCGGCCAGTCTGCCAGAAGCGATATGTCACTAGTTGTGTATCATAAAAGAGTGATCGCTTCTCCTCCCAGGGGTTATTCGAGATATCTTAATCGAAACCCTAGTAACGAGGCATTGGCTACCTTAAGAGAGTCATAGTTACTCGTCCCAATTGCTCACCCAGTCTGCAATTTTTTCTTACTGCGGCCAGTCTGCCAGAAGCGATATGTCACTAGTCGTGTATCATAAAAGAGTGATCCTTTTTCCTCCCAGGGGTTATTCGAGATATCTTAATCGGAACCCTAGTAACGAGGCATTGGCTACCATAAGAGAGTCATAGTTACTCGTCCCAATTGCTCACCCAGTCTGCCATTTTTTCTAACTGCGGCCAGTCTGCCAGAAGCGATATGTCACTAGTTGTGTATCATAAAAGAGTGATCCTTTCTCCTCCCAGGGGTTATTCGAGATATCTTAATCGAAACCCTAGTAACGAGGCATTGGCTACCTGAAGAGAGTCATAGCTACTCGTCCCAATTGCTCACCCAGTCTGCCATTTTTTCTTACTGCAGCCAGTCTGCCAGAAGCTATATGTCACTAGTTGTGTATCATAAAAGAGTGATCGTTACTCCTCCCAGGGGTTATTCGAGATATCTTAATCGAAACCCTAGTAACGAGGCATTGGCTACCTTAAGAGAGTCATAGTTACTCGTCCCAATTGCTCACCCAGTCTGCCATTTTTTCTTACTGCGGCCAGTCTGCCAGAAGCGATATGTCACTAGTTGTGTATCATAAAAGAGTGATCGTTACTCCTCCCAGGGGTTATTCGAGATATCTTAATCGAAACCCTAGTAACGAGGCATTGGCTACCTTAAGTGAGTCATAGTTACTCGTCCCAATTGCTCACCCAATCTGCCATTTTTTCTTACTGCGGCCAGTCTGCCAGAAGCGATATGTCACTAGTTGTTTATCATAAAAGAGTGATCGTTACTCCTCCCAGGGGTTATTCGTGATATCTTAATCGAAACCCTAGTAACGAGGCATTGGCTACCTTAAGAGAGTCATTGTTACTCGTCCCAATTGCTCACACAGTCTGCCATTTTTTCTTACTGCGGCCAGTCTGCCAGAAGCGATATGTCACTAGTTGTGAATCATAAAAGAGTGATCGTTACTCCTCCCAGGGGTATTCGAGATATCTTAATCGAAACCCTAGTAACGAGGCATTGGCTACCTTAAGAGAGTCATAGTTACTCGTCCCAATTGCTCACCCAGTCTGCCATTTTTTCTTACTGCGGCCAGTCTGCCTGAAGCTATATGTCAATAGTTGTGTATCATAAAAGAGTGATCGTTACTCCTCCCAGGGGTTATTCGAGATATCTTAATCGAAACCCTAGTAACGAGGCATTGGCTACCTTAAGAGAGTCATAGTTACGCGTCCCAATTGCTCACCGAGTCTGACATTTTTTCTTACAGCGGCCAGTCTGCCAGAAGCGATATGTCACTAGTTGTGTATCATAAAAGAGTGATCGTTTCTCCTCCCAGGGGTTATTCGAGATATCTTAATCGAAACCCTAATAACGAAGCATTGGCTACCTTAAGAGAGTCATAGCTACTCGTCCCAATTGCTCACCCAGTCTGCCATTTTTTCTTACTGCGGCCAGTCTGCCAGAAGCTATATGTCACTAGTTGTGTATCATAAAAGAGTGATCGTTACACCTCCCAGGGGTTATTCGAGATATCTTAATCGAAACCCTAGTAACGAGGCATTGGCTACCTTAAGAGAGTCATAGTTACTCGTCCCAATTGCTCACCCAGTCTGCCATTTTTTCTTACTGCGGCCAGTCTGCCAGAAGCGATATGTCACTAGTTGTGTATCATAAAAGAGTGATCCTTTCTCCTCCCAGTTGTTATTCGAGATATCTTAATCGAAACACTAGTAACGAGGCATTGGCTACCTTAAGAGAGTCATAGTTACTCGTCCCAATTGCTCACCCAGTCTGCCATTTTTCTTCCTGCGGCCAGTCTGCCAGAAGCGATATGTCACTAGTTGTGTATCATAAAAGAGTGATCGTTACTCCTCCCAGGGGTTATTCGAGATATCTTAATCGAAACCCTAGTAACGAGGCATTGGCTACCTTAAGAGAGTCATAGTTACTCGGCCCAATTGCTCACCGAGTCTGACATTTTATCTTACAGCGGCCAGTCTGCCAGAAGCGATATGTCACTAGTTGTGTATCATAAAAGAGTGATCCTTTCTCCTCCCAGGGGTTATTCGAGATATCTTAATCGAAACCCTAGTAACGAGGCATTGACTACATTAAGAGAGTCATAGTTACTCGTCCCAATTGCTCACCCAGTCTGCCATTTTTTCTTACTGCGGCCAGTCTGCCAGAAGCTATATGTCACTAGTTGTGTATCATAAAAGAGTGATCCTTTCTCCTCCCAGGGGTTATTCGAGATATCTTAATCGAAACCCTAGTAACGAGGCATTGACAACCTTAAGAGAGTCATAGTTACTCGTCCCAATTGCTCACCCAGTCTGCCATTTTTTCTTACTGCGGCCAGTCTGCCAGAAGCGATATGTCACTAGTTGTGTATCATAAAAGAGTGATCCTTTCTCCTCCCAGGGGTTATTCGAGATATCTTAATCGAAACCCTAGTAACGAGGCATTGGCTACCTTAAGAGAGTCATAGTTACTCGTCCCAATTGCTCACCCAGTCTGATATTTTTTCTAACTGCGGCCAGTCTGCCAGAAGCTACATGTCACTAGTTGTGTATCATAAAAGAGTGATCGTTTCTCCTCCTAGGGGTTATTCGAGATATCTTAATCGAAACCCTAGTAACGAGGCATTGGCTACCTTAAGAGAGTCATAGTTACTCGTCCCAATTGCTCACCCAGTCTGCCATTTTTTCTTACTGTGGCAAGTCTGCCAGAAGCGATATGTCACTAGTTGTGTATCATAAAAGAGTGATCCTTTCTCCTCCCAGGGGTTATTCGAGATATCTTAATCGAAACCCTAGTAACGAGGCATTGGCTACCTTAAGAGAGTCATAGCTACTCGTCCCAATTGCTCACCCAGTCTGCCATTTTTTCTTACTGCAGCCAGTCTGCCAGAAGCTATATGTCACTAGTTGTGTATCATAAAAGAGTGATCGTTACTCCTCCCAGGGGTTATTCAAGATATCTTAATCGAAACCCTAGTAACGAGGCATTGGCTACCTAAAGAGAGTCATAGTTACTCGTCCCAATTGCTCACCCAGTCTGCCATTTTTTCTTACTGCGGCCAGTCTGCCAGAAGCGATATGTCACTAGTTGTGTATCATAAAAGAGTGATCGTTACTCCTCCCAGGGGTTATTCGAGATATCTTAATCGAAACCCTAGTAACGACGCATTGGCTACCTTAAGAGAGTCATAGTTACTCGTCCCAATTGCTCACCCAGTCTGCCATTTTTTCTTACTGCGGCCAGTCTGCCAGAGGCGATATGTCACTAGTTGTGTATCATAAAAGAGTGATCGTTACTCCTCCCAGGGCTTATTCGAGATATCTTAATCGAAACCCTAGTAACGAGGCATTGGCTACTTTAAGAGAGGCATAGTTACTAGTCCCAATTGCTCACCGAGTCTGACATTTATTCTTACAGCGGCCAGTCTGCCAGAAGCGATATGTCACTAGTTGTGTATCAGAAAAGAGAGATCCTTTCTCCTCCCAGGGGTTATTCGAGATATCTTAATCGAAACCCTAGTAACGAGGCATTGGCTACCTTAAGAGAGTCATAGTTACTCGTCCCAATTGCTCACCCAGTCTGCCATTTTTTCTTACTGCGGCCAGTCTGCCAGAAGCTATATGTCACTAGTTGTGTATCATAAAAGAGTGATCCTTTCTCCTCCCAGGGGTTATTCGAGATATCTTAATCGAAACCCTAGTAACGAGGCATTGGCTACCTTAAGAGAGTCATAGTTACTCGTCCCAATTGCTCACCCAGTCTGCCATTTTTTCTTACTGCGGCCAGTCTGCCAGAAGCGATATGTCACTAGTTGTGTATCATAAAAGAGTGATCGTTACTCCTCATAGGGGTTATTCGAGATACCTTAATCGAAACCCTAGTAACGAGGCATTGGCTACCTTAAGAGAGTCATAGTTACTCGTCCCAATTGCTCACCCAGTCTGCCATTTTTTCTTACTGCGGCCAGTCTGCCAGAAGCGATATGTCACTAGTTGTGTATCAGAAAAGAGTCATCGTTACTCCTCCCAGGGGTTATTCGAGATATCTTAATCGAAACCCTAGTAACGAGGCATTGGCTACCTTAAGAGTGTCATAGTTACTCGTCCCAATTTCTCACCGAGTCTGACATTTTTTCTTACAGCGGCCAGTCTGCCAGAAGCGATATGTCACTAGTTGTGTATCATAAAAGAGTGATCGTTTCTCCTCCCAGGGGTTATTCGAGATATCTTAATCGAAACCCTAGTAACGAGGCATTGGCTACCTTAAGAGAGTCATAGTTACTCGTCTCAATTGCTCACCCAGTCTGCCATTTTTTCTTACTGCGGCCAGTTTGCCAGAAGCGATATGTCACTAGTTGTGTATCATAAAAGAGTGATCCTTTCTCCTCCCAGGGGTTATTCGAGATATCTTAATCGAAACCCTAGTAACGAGGCATTGGCTACCTTAAGAGAGTCATAGTTACTCGTCGCAATTGCTCACACAGTCCAACATTTTTTCTTACTGCGGCCGGTCTGGCAGAAGCGATATGTCACTAGTTGTGTATCATAAAAGAGTGATCGTTACTCCTCCCAGGGGTTATTCGAGATATCTTAATCGAAACCCTGGTAACGAGGCATTGGCTACCTTAAGAGAGTCATAGTTACTCATCCCAATTGCTCGCCCAGTCTGCCATTTTTTCTTACTGTGGCAAGTCTGCCAGAAGCGATATGTCACTAGTTGTGTATCATAAAAGAGTGACCCTTTCTCCTCCCAGGGGTTATTCGAGATATCTTAATCGAAACCCTAGTAACGAGGCATTGGCTACCTTAAGAGAGTCATAGCTACTCGTCCCAATTGCTCACTCAGTCTGCCATTTTTTCTTACTGCGGCCAGTCTGCCAGAAGCTATATGTCACTAGTTGTGTACCATAAAAGAGTGATCGTTACTCCTCCCAGGGGTTATTCGAGATATCTTAATCGGAACCCTAGTAACGAGGCATTGGCTACCTTAAGAGAATCATTGTTACTCGTCCCTATTGCTCACCCAGTCTGCCATTTTTTCTTACTGCGGCCAGTCTGCCAGAAGCGATATGTCACTAGTTGTGTATCATAAAAGAGTGATCGTTACTCCTCCCAGGGGTTATTCGAGATATCTTAATCGAAACCCTAGTAACGAGGCATTGGCTACCTTAAGAGAGTCATAGTTACTCGTCCCAATTGCTCACCGAGTCTGACATTTTTTCTTACAGCGGCCAGTCTGCCAGAAGCGATATGTCACTAGTTGTGTATCATAAAAGAGTGATCGTTACTCCTCCCAGGGGTTATTCGAGATATCTTAATCGAAACCCTAGTAACGACGCATTGGCTACCTTAAGAGAGTCATAGTTACTCGTCCCAATTGCTCACCCAGTCTGCCATTTTTTCTTACTGCGGCCAGTCTGCCAGAAGCGATATGTCACTAGTTGTGTATCATAAAAGAGTGATCGTTACTCCTCCCAGGGGTTATTCGAGATATCTTAATCGAAACCCTAGTAACGAGGCATTGGCTACCTTAAGAGAGTCATAGTTACTCGTCCCAATTGCTCACCCAGTCTGCCATTTTTTCTTACTGCGGCCAGTCTGCTAGAAGCGATATGTCACTAGTTGTGTATCATTAAAGAGTCATCGTTAATCCTCCTAGGGGTTATTCGAGATATCTTAATCGAAACCCTAGTAACGAGGCATTGGCTACCTTAAGAGAGTCATAGTTACTCGTCCCAATTGCTCACACAGTCCAAAATTTTTTCTTACTGCAGCCAGTCTGCCAGAAGCGATATGTCACTAGTTGTGTATCATAAAAGAGTGATCCTTTCTCCTCCCAGGGGTTATTCGAGATATCTTAATCGAAACCTTAGTAACGAGGCATTGGCTACCTTAAGAGAGTCATAGCTACTCGTACCAATTGCTCACCCAGTCTGCCATTTTTTCTTACTGCGGCCAGTCTGCCAGAAGCTATATGTCACTAGTTGTGTATCATAAAAGAGTGATCGTTACTCCTCCCAGGGGTTATTCGAGATATCTTAATCGAAACCCTAGTAACGAGGCATTGGCTACCTTAAGAGAGTCATAGTTACTCGTTCCAATTGCTCACCCAGTCTGCCATTTTTTCTTACTGCTGCCAGTCTGCCAGAAGCGATATGTCACTAGTTGTGTATCATAAAAGAGTGATCGTTACTCCTCCCAGGGGTTATTCGAGATATCTTAATCGAAACCCTAGTAACGAGGCATTGGCTACCTTAAGAGAGTCATAGTTACTCGTCCCAATTGCTCACCGAGTCTGACATTTTTTCTTACAGCGGCCAGTCTGCCAGAAGCGATATGTCACTAGTTGTGTATCATAAAAGAGTGATCGCTTCTCCTCCCAGGGGTTATTCGAGATATCTTAATCGAAACCCTAGTAACGAGGCATTGGCTACCTTAAGAGAGTCATAGTTACTCGTCCCAATTGCTCACCCAGTCTGCCATTTTTTCTTACTGTGGCAAGTCTGCCAGAAGCGATATGTCACTAGTTGTGTATCATTAAAGAGTCATCGTTAATCCTCCCAGGGGTTATTCGAGATATCTTAATCGAAACCCTAGTAACGAGGCATTGGCTACCTTAAGAGAGTCATAGTTACTCGTCGCAATTGCTCACACAGTCCAACATTTTTTCTTACTGCTGCCAGTCTGCCAGAAGCGATATGTCACTAGTTGTGAATCATAAAAGAGTGATCCTTTCTCCTCCCAGGGGTTATTCGAGATATCTTAATCGGAACCCTAGTAACGAGGCATTGGCTACCTTAAGAGAGTCATAGATACTCGTACCAATTGCTCACCCAGTCTGCCATTTTTTCTTACTGCGGCCAGTCTGCCAGAAGCTATATGTCACTAGTTGTGTATCATAAAAGAGTGATCGTTACTCCTCCCAGGGGTTATTCGAGATATCTTAATCGAAACCCTAGTAACGAGGCATTAGCTACCTTAAGAGAGTCATAGTTACTCGTTCCATTTGCTCACCCAGTCTGCCATTTTTTCTTACTGCTGCCAGTCTGCCAGAAGCGATATGTCACTAGTTGTGTATCATAAAAGAGTGATCGTTACTCCTCCCAGGGGTTATTCGAGATATCTTAATCGAAACCCTAGTAACGAGGCATAGGCTACCTTAAGAGAGTCATAGTTACTCGTCCCAATTGCTCACCGAGTCTGACATTTTTTCTTACAGCGGCCAGTCTGCCAGAAGCGATATGTCACTAGTTGTGTATCATAAAAGAGTGATCGCTTCTCCTCCCAGGGGTTATTCGAGATATCTTAATCGAAACCCTAGTAACGAGGCATTGGCTACCTTAAGAGAGTCATAGTTACTCGTCCCAATTGCTAACCCAGTCTGCCATTTTTTCTTACTGCGGCCAGTCTGCCAGAGACGATATGTCACTAGTTTTGTATCATAAAAGAGTGATCGTTACTCCTCCCAGGGGTTATTCGAGATATCTTAATCGAAACCCTGGTAACGAGGCATTGGCTACCTTAAGAGAGTCATAGTTACTCGTCCCATTTGCTCGCCCAGTCTGCCATTTTTTCTTACTGTTACAAGTCTGCCAGAAGCGATACGTCACTAGTTGTGTATCATAAAAGAGTGATCCTTTCTCCTCCCAGGGGTTATTCGAGATATCTTAATCGAAACCCTAGTAACGAGGCATTGGCTACCTTAAGAGAGTCATAGTTACTCGTCCCAATTGCTCACCCAGTCTGCCATTTTTTCTTACTGCGGCCAGTCTGCCAGAAGCGATATGTCACTAGTTGTGTATCATAAAAGAGTGATCGTTACTCCTCCCAGGGGTTATTCGAGATATCTTAATCGAAACCCTAGTAACGAGGCATTGGCTACCTTAAGAGAGTCATAGTTACTCGTCCCAATTGCTCACCCAGTCTGCCATTTTTTCTTACTGCGGCCAGTCTGCCAGAAGCGATATGTCACTAGTTATGTATCATAAAAGAGTGATCCTTACTCCTCCAAGGGGTTATTCGAGATATCTTAATCGAAACCCTAGTAACGAGGCATTGGTTACCTTAAGAGAGTCATAGTTACTCGTCCCAATTGCTCACCCAGTCTGCCATTTTTTCTAACTGCGGCCAGTCTGCCAGAAGCGATATGTCACTAGTTGTGTATCATAAAAGAGTGATCGTTTCTCCTCCGAGGGGTTATTCGAGATATCTCAATCGAATCCCTAGTAACGAGGCATTTTCTACCTTACTCGTCCCAATTGCTCACCCAGTCTGCCATTTTTTCTTACTGCGACCAGTCTGCCAGAAGGGATATGTCACTAGTTGTGTATCATAAAAGAGTGATCGTTTCTCCTCCCAGGGGTTATTCGAGATATGTTAATCGAAACCCTAGTAACGAGGCATTGGCTACCTTAAGATAGTCATAGTTACTCGTCCCAATTGCTCACCCAGTCTGCCATTTTTTCTTACTGTGGCAAGTCTGACAGAAGCGATATGTCACTAGTTGTGTATCATTAAAGAGTCATCGTTAATCCTCCTAGGGGTTATTCGAGATATCTTAATCGAAACCCTAGTAACGAGGCATTGGCTACCTTAAGAGAGTCATAGCTACTCGTACCAATTGCTCACCCAGTCTGCCATTTTTTCTTACTGCGGCCAGTCTGCCAGAAGCTATATGTCACTAGTTGTGTATCATAAAAGAGTGATCGTTACTCCTCCCAGGGGTTATTCGAGATATCTTAATCGAAACCCTAGTAACGAGGCATTGGCTACCTTAAGAGAGTCATAGTTACTCGTTCCAATTGCTCACCCAGTCTGCCATTTTTTCTTACTGCTGCCAGTCTGCCAGAAGCGATATGTCACTAGTTGTGTATCATAAAAGAGTGATCGTTACTCCTCCCAGGGGTTATTCGAGATATCTTAATCGAAACCCTAGTAACGAGGCATTGGCTACCTTAAGAGAGTCATAGTTACTCGTCCCAATTGCTCACCGAGTCTGACATTTTTTTTTACAGCGGCCAGTCTGCCAGAAGCGATATGTCACTAGTTGTGTATCATAAAAGAGTGATCGCTTCTCCTCCCAGGGGTTATTCGAGATATCTTAATCGAAACCCTAGTAACGAGGCATTGGCTACCTTAAGAGCGTCATAGTTACTCGTCCCAATTGCTCACCCAGTCTGCCATTTTTTCTTACTGCGGCCAGTCTGCCAGAAGCGATATGTCACTAGTTGTGTATCATAAAAGAGTGATCGTTACTCCTCCCAGGGGTTATTCGAGATATCTTAATCGAAACCCTAGGAACGAGGCATTGGCTACCTTAAGAGAGTCATAGTTACTCGTCCCAATTGCTCACCCAGTCTGCCATTTTTTCTTACTGCGGCCAGTCTGCCAGAAGCGATATGTCACTAGTTGTGTATCATAAAAGAGTGATCGTTACTCCTCCCAGGGGTTATTCGAGTTATCTTAATCGAAACCCTAGCAACGAGGCATTGGCTACCTTAAGAGAGTCATAGTTACTCGTCCCAATTGCTCGCCGAGTCTGCCATTTATTCTTACTGCGGCCAGTCTGCCAGAAGCGATATGTCACTAGTTGTGTATCATATAAGAGTGATCCTTTCTCCTCCCAGGGGTTATTCGAGATATCTTAATCGAACCCTAGTAACGAGGCATTGCCTACCTTAAGAGAGTCATAGTTACTCGTCCCAATTGCTCACCCAGTCTGCCATTTTTTCTTACTGTGGCAAGTCTGCCAGAAGCGATATGTCACTAGTTGTGTATCATAAAAGAGTGATCGTTTCTCCTCCCAGGGGTTATTCGAGATATCTTAATCAAAACCCTAGTAACGAGGCATTGGCTACCTTAAGAGAGTCATAGCTACTCGTCCCAATTGCTCACTCAGTCTGCCATTTTTTCTTACTGCAGCCAGTCTGCCAGAAGCTATATGTCACTAGTTGTGTATCATAAAAGAGTGATCGTTACACCTCCCAGGGGTTATTCGAGATATCTTAATCGAAACCCTAGTAACGAGGCATTGGCTACCTTAAGAGAGTCATAGTTACTCGTCCCAATTGCTCACCCAGTCTGCCATTTTTTCTTACTGCGGCCAGTCTGCCAGAAGCGATATGTCACTAGTTGTGTATCACAAAAGAGTGATCCTTTCTCCTCCAAGGGGTTATTCGAGATATCTTAATCGAAACCCTAGTAACGTGGCATTGGTTACCTTAAGAGAGTCATAGTTACTCGTCCCAATTGCTCACCCAGTCTGCCATTTTTTCTAACTGCGGCCAGTCTGCCAGAAGCGATATGTCACTAGTTGTGTATCATAAAAGAGTGATCGTTTCTCCTGCGAGGGGTTATTCGAGATATCTCAATCGAATCCCTAGTAACGAGGCATTTTCTACCTTACTCGTCCCAATTGCTCACCCAGTCTGCCATTTTCTCTTACTGCGACCAGTCTGCCACAAGCTATATGTCACTAGTTGTGTATCATAAAAGAGTGATCGTTACTCCTCCCAGGGGTTATTCGAGATATCTTAATCGAAACCCTAGTAACGAGGCATTGGCTACCTTAAGAGAGTCATAGTTACTCGTCCCAATTGCTCACGCAGTCTGCCATTTTTTCTTACTGTGGCAAGTCTGCCAGAAGCGATATGTCACTAGTTGTGTATCATTAATGAGTCATCGTTAATCCTCCTAGGGGTTATTCGAGATATCTTAATCGAAACCCTAGTAACGAGGCATTGGTTACCTTAAGAGAGTCATAGTTACTCGTCCCAATTGCTCACCCAGTCTGCCATTTTTTCTAACTGCGGCCAGTCTGCTAGAAGCGATATGTCACTAGTTGTGTATCATTAAAGAGTCATCGTTAATCCTCCTAGGGGTTATTCGAGATATCTTAATCGAAACCCTAGTAACGAGGCATTGGCTACCTTAAGAGAGTCATAGTTACTCGTCCCAATTGCTCACACAGTCCAACATTTTTTCTTACTGCAGCCAGTCTGCCAGAAGCGATATGTCACTAGTTGTGTATCATAAAAGAGTGATCCTTTCTCCTCCCAGGGGTTATTCGAGATATCTTAATCGAAACCTTAGTAACGAGGCATTGGCTACCTTAAGAGAGTCATAGCTACTCGTACCAATTGCTCACCCAGTCTGCCATTTTTTCTTACTGCGGCCAGTCTGCCAGAAGCTATATGTCACTAGTTGTGTATCATAAAAGAGTGATCGTTACTCCTCCCAGGGGTTATTCGAGATATCTTAATCGAAACCCTAGTAACGAGGCATTGGCTACCTTAAGAGAGTCATAGTTACTCGTTCCAATTGCTCACCCAGTCTGCCATTTTTTCTTACTGCTGCCAGTCTGCCAGAAGCGATATGTCACTAGTTGTGTATCATAAAAGAGTGATCGTTACTCCTCCCAGGGGTTATTCGAGATATCTTAATCGAAACCCTAGTAACGAGGCATTGGCTACCTTAAGAGAGTCATAGTTACTCGTCCCAATTGCTCACCGAGTCTGACATTTTTTCTTACAGCGGCCAGTCTGCCAGAAGCGATATGTCACTAGTTGTGTATCATAAAAGAGTGATCGCTTCTCCTCCCAGGGGTTATTCGAGATATCTTAATCGAAACCCTAGTAACGAGGCATTGGCTACCTTAAGAGAGTCATAGTTACTCGTCCCAATTGCTCACCCAGTCTGCCATTTTTTCTTACTGTGGCAAGTCTGCCAGAAGCGATATGTCACTAGTTGTGTATCATTAAAGAGTCATCGTTAATCCTCCCAGGGGTTATTCGAGATATCTTAATCGAAACCCTAGTAACGAGGCATTGGCTACCTTAAGAGAGTCATAGTTACTCGTCGCAATTGCTCACACAGTCCAACATTTTTTCTTACTGCTGCCAGTCTGCCAGAAGCGATATGTCACTAGTTGTGAATCATAAAAGAGTGATCCTTTCTCCTCCCAGGGGTTATTCGAGATATCTTAATCGGAACCCTAGTAACGAGGCATTGGCTACCTTAAGAGAGTCATAGATACTCGTACCAATTGCTCACCCAGTCTGCCATTTTTTCTTACTGCGGCCAGTCTGCCAGAAGCTATATGTCACTAGTTGTGTATCATAAAAGAGTGATCGTTACTCCTCCCAGGGGTTATTCGAGATATCTTAATCGAAACCCTAGTAACGAGGCATTAGCTACCTTAAGAGAGTCATAGTTACTCGTTCCATTTGCTCACCCAGTCTGCCATTTTTTCTTACTGCTGCCAGTCTGCCAGAAGCGATATGTCACTAGTTGTGTATCATAAAAGAGTGATCGTTACTCCTCCCAGGGGTTATTCGAGATATCTTAATCGAAACCCTAGTAACGAGGCATAGGCTACCTTAAGAGAGTCATAGTTACTCGTCCCAATTGCTCACCGAGTCTGACATTTTTTCTTACAGCGGCCAGTCTGCCAGAAGCGATATGTCACTAGTTGTGTATCATAAAAGAGTGATCGCTTCTCCTCCCAGGGGTTATTCGAGATATCTTAATCGAAACCCTAGTAACGAGGCATTGGCTACCTTAAGAGAGTCATAGTTACTCGTCCCAATTGCTAACCCAGTCTGCCATTTTTTCTTACTGCGGCCAGTCTGCCAGAGACGATATGTCACTAGTTTTGTATCATAAAAGAGTGATCGTTACTCCTCCCAGGGGTTATTCGAGATATCTTAATCGAAACCCTGGTAACGAGGCATTGGCTACCTTAAGAGAGTCATAGTTACTCGTCCCATTTGCTCGCCCAGTCTGCCATTTTTTCTTACTGTGGCAAGTCTGCCAGAAGCGATACGTCACTAGTTGTGTATCATAAAAGAGTGATCCTTTCTCCTCCCAGGGGTTATTCGAGATATCTTAATCGAAACCCTAGTAACGAGGCATTGGTTACCTTAAGAGAGTCATAGTTACTCGTCCCAATTGCTCACCCAGTCTGCCATTTTTTCTAACTGCGGCCAGTCTGCCAGAAGCGATATGTCACTAGTTGTGTATCATAAAAGAGTGATCGTTTCTCCTCCGAGGGGTTATTCGAGATATCTCAATCGAATCCCTAGTAACGAGGCATTTTCTACCTTACTCGTCCCAATTGCTCACCCAGTCTGCCATTTTCTCTTACTGCGACCAGTCTGCCACAAGCGATATGTCACTAGTTGTGTATCATAAAAGAGTGATCGTTTCTCCTCCCAGGGGTTATTCGAGATATCTTAATCGGAACCCTAGTAACGAGGCATTGGCTACCTTAAGAGAGTCATTATTACTCGTCCCTATTGCTCACCCAGTCTGCCATTTTTTCTTACTGCGGCCAGTCTGCCAGAAGCGATATGTCACTAGTTGTGTATCATAAAAGAGTGATCGTTACTCCTCCCAGGGGTTATTCGAGATATCTTAATCGAAACCCTAGTAACGAGGCATTGGCTACCTTAAGAGAGTCATAGTTACTCGTCCCAATTGCTCACCCAGTCTGCCATTTTTTCTTACTGCGGAGAGTCTGCCAGAAGCGATATGTCACTAGTTATGTATCATAAAAGAGTGATCCTTACTCCTCCAAGGGGTTATTCGAGATATCTTAATCGAAACCCTAGTAACGAGGCATTGGTTACCTTAAGAGAGTCATAGTTACTCGTCCCAATTGCTCACCCAGTCTGCCATTTTTTCTAACTGCGGCCAGTCTGCCAGAAGCGATATGTCACTAGTTGTGTATCATAAAAGAGTGATCGTTTCTCCTCCGAGGGGTTATTCGAGATATCTCAATCGAATCCCTAGTAACGAGGCATTTTCTACCTTACTCGTCCCAATTGCTCACCCAGTCTGCCATTTTTTCTTACTGCGACCAGTCTGCCAGAAGGGATATGTCACTAGTTGTGTATCATAAAAGAGTGATCGTTTCTCCTCCCAGGGGTTATTCGAGATATGTTAATCGAAACCCTAGTAACGAGGCATTGGCTACCTTAAGAGAGTCATAGTTACTCGTCCCAATTGCTCACCCAGTCTGCCATTTTTTCTTACTGTGGCAAGTCTGACAGAAGCGATATGTCACTAGTTGTGTATCATTAAAGAGTCATCGTTAATCCTCCTAGGGGTTATTCGAGATATCTTAATCGAAACCCTAGTAACGAGGCATTGGCTACCTTAAGAGAGTCATAGCTACTCGTACCAATTGCTCACCCAGTCTGCCATTTTTTCTTACTGCGGCCAGTCTGCCAGAAGCTATATGTCACTAGTTGTGTATCATAAAAGAGTGATCGTTACTCCTCCCAGGGGTTATTCGAGATATCTTAATCGAAACCCTAGTAACGAGGCATTGGCTACCTTAAGAGAGTCATAGTTACTCGTTCCAATTGCTCACCCAGTCTGCCATTTTTTCTTACTGCTGCCAGTCTGCCAGAAGCGATATGTCACTAGTTGTGTATCATAAAAGAGTGATCGTTACTCCTCCCAGGGGTTATTCGAGATATCTTAATCGAAACCCTAGTAACGAGGCATTGGCTACCTTAAGAGAGTCATAGTTACTCGTCCCAATTGCTCGCCGAGTCTGCCATTTATTCTTACTGCGGCCAGTCTGCCAGAAGCGATATGTCACTAGTTGTGTATCATATAAGAGTGATCCTTTCTCCTCCCAGGGGTTATTCGAGATATCTTAATCGAACCCTAGTAACGAGGCATTGCCTACCTTAAGAGAGTCATAGTTACTCGTCCCAATTGCTCACCCAGTCTGCCATTTTTTCTTACTGTGGCAAGTCTGCCAGAAGCGATATGTCACTAGTTGTGTATCATAAAAGAGTGATCGTTTCTCCTCCCAGGGGTTATTCGAGATATCTTAATCAAAACCCTAGTAACGAGGCATTGGCTACCTTAAGAGAGTCATAGCTACTCGTCCCAATTGCTCACTCAGTCTGCCATTTTTTCTTACTGCAGCCAGTCTGCCAGAAGCTATATGTCACTAGTTGTGTATCATAAAAGAGTGATCGTTACTCCTCCCAGGGGTTATTCGAGATATCTTAATCGAAACCCTAGTAACGAGGCATTGGCTACCTTAAGAGAGTCATAGTTACTCGTCCCAATTGCTCACCCAGTCTGCCATTTTTTCTTACTGCGGCCAGTCTGCCAGAAGCGATATGTCACTAGTTGTGTATCACAAAAGAGTGATCCTTTCTCCTCCAAGGGGTTATTCGAGATATCTTAATCGAAACCCTAGTAACGCGGCATTGGTTACCTTAAGAGAGTCATAGTTACTCGTCCCAATTGCTCACCCAGTCTGCCATTTTTTCTAACTGCGGCCAGTCTGCCAGAAGCGATATGTCACTAGTTGTGTATCATTAAAGAGTGATCGTTTCTCCTGCGAGGGGTTATTCGAGATATCTCAATCGAATCCCTAGTAACGAGGCATTTTCTACCTTACTCGTCCCAATTGCTCACCCAGTCTGCCATTTTCTCTTACTGCGACCAGTCTGCCACAAGCTATATGTCACTAGTTGTGTATCATAAAAGAGTGATCGTTACTCCTCCCAGGGGTTATTCGAGATATCTTAATCGAAACCCTAGTAACGAGGCATTGGCTACCTTAAGAGAGTCATAGTTACTCGTCCCAATTGCTCACGCAGTCTGCCATTTTTTCTTACTGTGGCAAGTCTGCCAGAAGCGATATGTCACTAGTTGTGTATCATTAAAGAGTCATCGTTAATCCTCCTAGGGGTTATTCGAGATATCTTAATCGAAACCCTAGTAACGAGGCATTGGCTACCTTAAGAGAGTCATAGTTACTCGTCCCAATTGCTCACACAGTCCAACATTTTTTCTTACTGCTGCCAGTCTGCCAGAAGCGATATGTCACTAGTTGTGTATCATAAAAGAGTGATCCTTTCTCCTCCCAGGGGTTATTCGAGATATCTTAATCGAAACCCTAGTAACGAGGCATTGGCTACTCGTACCAATTGCTCACCCAGTCTGCCATTTTTTCTTACTGCGGCCAGTCTGCCAGAAGCTATATGTCACTAGTTGTGTATCATAAAAGAGTTATCGTTACTCCTCCCAGGGGTTATTCGAGATATCTTAATCGAAACCCTAGTAACGAGGCATTGGCTACCTTAAGAGAGTCATAGTTACTCGTTCCAATTGCTCACCCAGTCTGCCATTTTTTCTTACTGCTGCCAGTCTGCCAGAAGCGATATGTCACTAGTTGTGTATCATAAAAGAGTGATCGTTACTCCTCCCAGGGGTTATTCGAGATATCTTAATCGAAACCCTAGTAACGGGGCATTGGCTACCTTAAGAGAGTCATAGTTACTCGTCAGAATTGCTCACCGAGTCTGACATTTTTTCTTACAGCGGCCAGTCTGCCAGAAGCGATATGTCACTAGTTGTGTATCATAAAAGAGTGATCGCTTCTCCTCCCAGGGGTTATTCGAGATATCTTAATCGAAACCCTAGTAACGAGGCATTGTCTACCTTAAGAGAGTCATAGTTACTCGTCCCAATTGCTCACCCAGTCTGCCATTTTTTCTTACTGCGGCCAGTCTGCCAGAAGCGATATGACACTAGTTGTGTATCATAAAAGAGTGATCGTTACTCCTCCCAGGGGTTATTCGAGATATCTTAATCGAAACCCTAGTAACGAGGCATTGGCTACCTTAAGAGAGTCATAGTTACTCGTTCCAATTGCTCACCCAGTCTGCCATTTTTTCTTACTGTGGCAAGTCTGCCAGAAGCGATATGTCACTAGTTGTGTATCGTAAAAGAGTGATCCTTTCTCCTCCCAGGGGTTATTCGAGATATCTTAATCGAAACCCTAGTAACGAGGCATTGGCTACCTTAAGAGAGTCATAGCTACTCGCCCCAATTGCTCACCCAGTCTGCCATTTTTTCTTACTGCAGCCAGTCTGCCAGAAGCTATATGTCACTAGTTGTGTATCATAAAAGAGTGATCGTTACTCCTCCCAGGGGTTATTCGAGATATCTTAATCGAAACCCTAGTAACGAGGCATTGGCTACCTTAAGAGAGTCATAGTTACTCGTCCCAATTTCTCACCCAGTCTGCCATTTTTTCTTACTGCGGCCAGTCTGCCAGAAGCGATATGTCACTAGTTGTGTATCATAAAAGAGTGATCGGTACTCCTCCCAGGGGTTATTCGAGATATCTTAATCGAAACCCTAGTAACGAGGCATTGGCTACCTTAAGAGAGTCATAGCTACTCGTCCCAATTGCTCACCCAGTCTGCCATTTTTTCTTACTGCGGCCAGTCTGCCAGAAGCTATATGTCACTAGTTGTGTATCATAAAAGAGTGATCGCTTCTCCTCCCAGGGGTTATTCGAGATATCTTAATCGAAACCCTAGTAACGAGGCATTGGGTACCTTAAGAGCGTCATAGTTACTCGTCCCAATTGCTCACCCAGTCTGCCATTTTTTCTTACTGCGGCCAGTCTGCCAGAAGCGATATGTCACTAGTTGTGTATCATAAAAGAGTGATCGTTACTCCTCCCAGGGGTTATTCGAGATATCTTAATCGAAACCCTAGGAACGAGGCATTGGCTACCTTAAGAGAGTCATAGTTATTCGTCCCAATTGCTCACCCAGTCTGCCATTTTTTCTTACTGCGGCCAGTCTGCCAGAAGCGATATGTCACTAGTTGTGTATCATAAAAGAGTGATCGTTACTCCTCCCAGGGGTTATTCGATTTATCTTAATCGAAACCCTAGCAACGAGGCATTGGCTACCTTAAGAGAGTCATAGTTACTCGTCCCAATTGCTCGCCGAGTCTGCCATTTATTCTTACTGCGGCCAGTCTGCCAGAAGCGATATGTCACTAGTTGTGTATCATATAAGAGTGATCCTTTCTCCTCCCAGGGGTTATTCGAGATATCTTAATCGAACCCTAGTAACGAGGCATTGCCTACCTTAAGAGAGTCATAGTTACTCGTCCCAATTGCTCACCCAGTCTGCCATTTTTTCTTACTGTGGCAAGTCTGCCAGAAGCGATATGTCACTAGTTGTGTATCATAAAAGAGTGATCGTTTCTCCTCCCAGGGGTTATTCGAGATATCTTAATCAAAACCCTAGTAACGAGGCATTGGCTACCTTAAGAGAGTCATAGCTACTCGTCCCAATTGCTCACTCAGTCTGCCATTTTTTCTTACTGCAGCCAGTCTGCCAGAAGCTATATGTCACTAGTTGTGTATCATAAAAGAGTGATCGTTACTCCTCCCAGGGGTTATTCGAGATATCTTAATCGAAACCCTAGTAACGAGGCATTGGCTACCTTAAGAGAGTCATAGTTACTCGTCCCAATTGCTCACCCAGTCTGCCATTTTTTCTTACTGCGGCCAGTCTGCCAGAAGCGATATGTCACTAGTTGTGTATCACAAAAGAGTGATCCTTTCTCCTCCAAGGGGTTATTCGAGATATCTTAATCGAAACCCTAGTAACGCGGCATTGGTTACCTTAAGAGAGTCATAGTTACTCGTCCCAATTGCTCACCCAGTCTGCCATTTTTTCTAACTGCGGCCAGTCTGCCAGAAGCGATATGTCACTAGTTGTGTATCATAAAAGAGTGATCGTTTCTCCTGCGAGGGGTTATTCGAGATATCTCAATCGAATCCCTAGTAACGAGGCATTTTCTACCTTACTCGTCCCAATTGCTCACCCAGTCTGCCATTTTCTCTTACTGCGACCAGTCTGCCACAAGCTATATGTCACTAGTTGTGTATCATAAAAGAGTGATCGTTACTCCTCCCAGGGGTTATTCGAGATATCTTAATCGAAACCCTAGTAACGAGGCATTGGCTACCTTAAGAGAGTCATAGTTACTCGTCCCAATTGCTCACGCAGTCTGCCATTTTTTCTTACTGTGGCAAGTCTGCCAGAAGCGATATGTCACTAGTTGTGTATCATTAAAGAGTCATTGTTAATCCTCCTAGGGGTTATTCGAGATATCTTAATCGAAACCCTAGTAACGAGGCATTGGCTACCTTAAGAGAGTCATAGTTACTCGTCCCAATTGCTCACACAGTCCAACATTTTTTCTTACTGCTGCCAGTCTGCCAGGAGCGATATGTCACTAGTTGTGTATCATAAAAGAGTGATCCTTTCTCCTCCCAGGGGTTATTCGAGATATCTTAATCGAAAACCTAGTAACGAGGCATTGGCTACTCGTACCAATTGCTCACCCAGTCTGCCATTTTTTCTTACTGCGGCCAGTCTGCCAGAAGCTATATGTCACTAGTTGTGTATCATAAAAGAGTTATCGTTACTCCTCCCAGGGGTTATTCGAGATATCTTAATCGAAACCCTAGTAACGAGGCATTGGCTACCTTAAGAGAGTCATAGTTACTCGTTCCAATTGCTCACCCAGTCTGCCATTTTTTCTTACTGCTGCCAGTCTGCCAGAAGCGATATGTCACTAGTTGTGTATCATAAAAGAGTGATCGTTACTCCTCCCAGGGGTTATTCGAGATATCTTAATCGAAACCCTAGTAACGGGGCATTGGCTACCTTAAGAGAGTCATAGTTACTCGTCAGAATTGCTCACCGAGTCTGACATTTTTTCTTACAGCGGCCAGTCTGCCAGAAGCGATATGTCACTAGTTGTGTATCATAAAAGAGTGATCGCTTCTCCTCCCAGGGGTTATTCGAGATATCTTAATCGAAACCCTAGTAACGAGGCATTGTCTACCTTAAGAGAGTCATAGTTACTCGTCCCAATTGCTCACCCAGTCTGCCATTTTTTCTTACTGCGGCCAGTCTGCCAGAAGCGATATGACACTAGTTGTGTATCATAAAAGAGTGATCGTTACTCCTCCCAGGGGTTATTCGAGATATCTTAATCGAAACCCTAGTAACGAGGCATTGGCTACCTTAAGAGAGTCATAGTTACTCGTTCCAATTGCTCACCCAGTCTGCCATTTTTTCTTACTGTGGCAAGTCTGCCAGAAGCGATATGTCACTAGTTGTGTATCGTAAAAGAGTGATCCTTTCTCCTCCCAGGGGTTATTCGAGATATCTTAATCGAAACCCTAGTAACGAGGCATTGGCTACCTTAAGAGAGTCATAGCTACTCGCCCCAATTGCTCACCCAGTCTGCCATTTTTTCTTACTGCAGCCAGTCTGCCAGAAGCTATATGTCACTAGTTGTGTATCATAAAAGAGTGATCGTTACTCCTCCCAGGGGTTATTCGAGATATCTTAATCGAAACCCTAGTAACGAGGCATTGGCTACCTTAAGAGAGTCATAGTTACTCGTCCCAATTTCTCACCCAGTCTGCCATTTTTTCTTACTGCGGCCAGTCTGCCAGAAGCGATATGTCACTAGTTGTGTATCATAAAAGAGTGATCGGTACTCCTCCCAGGGGTTATTCGAGATATCTTAATCGAAACCCTAGTAACGAGGCATTGGCTACCTTAAGAGAGTCATAGCTACTCGTCCCAATTGCTCACCCAGTCTGCCATTTTTTCTTACTGCGGCCAGTCTGCCAGAAGCTATATGTCACTAGTTGTGTATCATAAAAGAGTGATCGTTACTCCTCCCAGGGGTTATTCGAGATATCTTAATCGAAACACTAGCAACGAGGCATTGGCTACCTTAAGAGAGTCATAGTTACTCTTCCCAATTGCTCGCCCAGTCTGCCATTTATTCTTACTGCGGCCAGTCTGCCAGAAGCGATATGTCACTAGTTGTGTATCATATAAGAGTGATCCTTTCTCCTCCCAGGGGTTATTCGAGATATCTTAATCGAACCCTAGTAACGAGGCATTGCCTACCTTAAGAGAGTCATAGTTACTCGTCAAAATTGCTCACCCAGTCTGCCATTTTTTCTTACTGCGGCCAGTCTGCCAGAAGCGATATGTCACTAGTTGTGTATCATAAAAGAGTGATCGTTACTCCTCCCAGGGGTTATTCGAGATATCTTAATCGAAACCCTAGTAACGAGGCATTGGCTACCTTAAGAGAGTCATAGTTACTCGTCCCAATTGCTCACCGAGTCTGACATTTTTTCTTACAGCGGCCAGACTGCCAGAAGCGATATGTCACTAGTTGTGTATCATAAAAGAGTGATCGCTTCTCCTATCAGGGGTTATTCGAGATATCTTAATCGAAACCCTAGTAGCGAGGCATTGGCTACCTTAAGAGAGTCATAGTTACTCGTCCCAATTGCTCACACAGTCCAACATTTTTTCTTACTGCGGCCAGTCTGCCAGAAGCGATATGTCACATGTTGTGTATCATAAAAGAGTGATCGTTACTCCTCCAAGGGGTTATTCGAGATATCTTAATCGAAACCCTAGTAACGAGGCATTGGCTACCTTAAGAGAGTAATAGTTACTCGTCCCAATTGCTCACCCAGTCTGCCATTTTTTCTTACTGTGGCAAGTCTGCCAGAAGCGATATGTCACTAGTTGTGTATCATAAAAGAGTGATCCTTTCTCCTCCCAGGGGTTATTCGAGATATCTTAATCAAAACCCTAGTAACGAGGCATTGGCTACCTTAAGAGAGTCATAGCTACTCGTCCCAATTGCTCACTCAGTCTGCCATTTTTTCTCACTGCAGCCAGTCTGCCAGAAGCTATATGTCACTAGTTGTGTATCATAAAAGAGTGATCGTTACTCCTCCCAGGGGTTATTCGAGATATCTTAATCGAAACCCTAGGTACGAAGCATTGGCTACCTTAAGAGAGTCATAGTTACTCGTCCCAATTGCTCACCCAGTCTGCCATTTTTTCTTACTGCGGCCAGTCTGCCAGAAGCGATATGTCACTAGTTGTGTATCATAAAAGAGTGATCGTTACTCCTCCCAGGGGTTATTCGAGATATCTTAATCGAAACCCTAGTAACGAGGCTTTGGCTACCTTAAGAGAGTCATAGTTACTCGTCCCAATTGCTCACCCAGTCTGCCATTTTTTCTTACTGTGGCAAGTCTGCCAGAAGCGATATGTCACTAGTTGTGTATCATAAAAGAGTGATCCTTTCTCCTCCCAGGGGTTATTCGAGATATCTTAATCAAATCCCTAGTAACGAGGCATTGGCTACCTTAAGAGAGTCATAGTTACTCGTCCCAATTGCTCACCCAGTCTGCCATTTTTTCTTACTGCAGCCAGTCTGCCAGAAGCTATATGTCACTAGTTGTGTATCATAAGAGAGTGACCGTTACTCCTCCCAGGGGTTATTCGAGATATCTTAATCGAAACCCTAGTAACGGGGCATTGGCTACATTAAGAGAGTCATAGTTACTCGTCCCAATTGCTCACCGAGTCTGACATTTTTTCTTACAGCGGCCAGTCTGCCAGAAGCGATATGTCACTAGTTGTGTATCATAAAAGAGTGATCGCTTCTCCTCCCAGGGGTTATTCGAGATATCTTAATCGAAACCCTAGTAACGAGGCATTGTCTACCTTAAGAGAGTCATAGTTACTCGTCCCAATTGCTCACCCAGTCTGCCATTTTTTCTTACTGCGGCCAGTCTGCCAGAAGCGATATGACACTAGTTGTGTATCATAAAAGAGTGATCGTTACTCCTCCCAGGGGTTATTCGAGATATCTTAATCGAAACCCTAGTAACGAGGCATTGGCTACTTTAAGAGAGTCATAGTTACTCGTCCCAATTGCTCACCCAGTCTGCCATTTTTTCTTACTGTGGCAAGTCTGCCAGAAGCGATATGTCACTAGTTGTGTATCATAAAAGAGTGATCCTTTCTCCTCCCAGGGGTTATTCGAGATATCTTAATCGAAACCCTAGTAACGAGGCATTGGCTACCTTAAGAGAGTCATAGCTACTCGCCCCAATTGCTCACCCAGTCTGCAATTTTTTCTTACTGCAGCCAGTCTGCCAGAAGCTATATGTCACTAGTTGTGTATCATAAAAGAGTGATCGTTACTCCTCCCAGGGGTTATTCGAGATATCTTAATCGAAAACCTAGTAACGAGGCATTGGCTACCTTAAGAGAGTCATAGTTACTCGTCCCAATTTCTCACCCAGTCTGCCATTTTTTCTTACTGCGGCCAGTCTGCCAGAAGCGATATGTCACTAGTTGTGTATCATAAAAGAGTGATCGGTACTCCTCCCAGGGGTTATTCGAGATATCTTAATCGAAACCCTAGTAACGAGGCATTGGCTACCTTAAGAGAGTCATAGCTACTCGTCCCAATTGCTCACCCAGTCTGCCATTTTTTCTTACTGCGGCCAGTCTGCCAGAAGCTATATGTCACTAGTTGTGTATCATAAAAGAGTGATCGTTACTCCTCCCAGGGGTTATTCGAGATATCTTAATCGAAACACTAGCAACGAGGCATTGGCTACCTTAAGAGAGTCATAGTTACTCTTCCCAATTGCTCGCCCAGTCTGCCATTTATTCTTACTGCGGCCAGTCTGCCAGAAGCGATATGTCACTAGTTGTGTATCATATAAGAGTGATCCTTTCTCCTCCCAGGGGTTATTCGAGATATCTTAATCGAACCCTAGTAACGAGGCATTGCCTACCTTAAGAGAGTCATAGTTACTCGTCAAAATTGCTCACCCAGTCTGCCATTTTTTCTTACTGCGGCCAGTCTGCCAGAAGCGATATGTCACTAGTTGTGTATCATAAAAGAGTGATCGTTACTCCTCCCAGGGGTTATTCGAGATATCTTAATCGAAACCCTAGTAACGAGGCATTGGCTACCTTAAGAGAGTCATAGTTACTCGTCCCAATTGCTCACCGAGTCTGACATTTTTTCTTACAGCGGCCAGTCTGCCAGAAGCGATATGTCACTAGTTGTGTATCATAAAAGAGTGATCGCTTCTCCTATCAGGGGTTATTCGAGATATCTTAATCGAAACCCTAGTACCGAGGCATTGGTTACCTTAAGAGAGTCATAGTTACTCGTCCCAATTGCTCACACAGTCCAACATTTTTTCTTACTGCGGCCAGTCTGCCAGAAGCGATATGTCACATGTTGTGTATCATAAAAGAGTGATCGATACTCCTCCAAGGGGTTATTCGAGATATCTTAATCGAAACCCTAGTAACGAGGCATTGGCTACCTTAAGAGAGTAATAGTTACTCGTCCCAATTGCTCACCCAGTCTGCCATTTTTTCTTACTGTGGCAAGTCTGCCAGAAGCGATATGTCACAAGTTGTGTATCATAAAAGAGTGGTCCTTTCTCCTCCCAGGGGTTATTCGAGATATCTTAATCAAAACCCTAGTAACGAGGCATTGGCTACCTTAAGAGAGTCATAGCTACTCGTCCCAATTGCTCACTCAGTCTGCCATTTTTTCTCACTGCAGCCAGTCTGCCAGAAGCTATATGTCACTAGTTGTGTATCATAAAAGAGTGATCGTTACTCCTCCCAGGGGTTATTCGAGATATCTTAATCGAAACCCTAGGTACGAAGCATTGGCTACCTTAAGAGAGTCATAGTTACTCGTCCCAATTGCTCACCCAGTCTGCCATTTTTTCTTACTGCGGCCAGTCTGCCAGAAGCGATATGTCACTAGTTGTGTATCATAAAAGAGTGATCGTTACTCCTCCCAGGGGTTATTCGAGATATCTTAATCGAAACCCTAGTAACGAGGCATTGGCTACCTTAAGAGAGTCATAGTTACTCGTCCCAATTGCTCACCCAGTCTGCCATTTTTTCTTACTGTGGCAAGTCTGCCAGAAGCGATATGTCACTAGTTGTGTATCATAAAAGAGTGATCCTTTCTCCTCCCAGGGGTTATTCGAGATATCTTAATCAAATCCCTAGTAACGAGGCATTGGCTACCTTAAGAGAGTCATAGTTACTCGTCCCAATTGCTCACCCAGTCTGCCATTTTTTCTTACTGCAGCCAGTCTGCCAGAAGCTATATGTCACTAGTTGTGTATCATAAGAGAGTGATCGTTACTCCTCCCAGGGGTTATTCGAGATATCTTAATCGAAACCCTAGTAACGAGGCATTGGCTACCTTAAGAGAGTCATAGCTACTCGTCCCAATTGCTCACCCAGTCTGCCATTTTTTTTTACTGCAGCCAGTCTGCCAGAAGCTATATGTCACTAGTTGTGTATCATAAAAGAGTGATCGTTACTCCTCCCAGGGGTTATTCGAGATATCTTAATCGAAACCCTAGTAACGAGGCATTGGCTACCTTAAGAGAGTCATAGTTACTCGTCCCAATTTCTCACCCAGTCTGCCATTTTTTCTTACTGCGGCCAGTCTGCCAGAAGCGATATGTCACTAGTTGTGTATCATAAAAGAGTGATCGTTACTCCTCCCAGGGGTTATTCGAGATATCTTAATCGAAACCCTAGTAACGGGGCATTGGCTACCTTAAGAGAGTCATAGTTACTCGTCCCAATTGCTCACCCAGTCTGCCATTTTTTCTTACTGCGGCCAGTCTGCCAGAAGCTATATGTCACTAGTTGTGTATCATAAAAGAGTGATCGTTACTCCTCCCAGGGGTTATTCGAGATATCTTAATCGAAACCCTAGCAACGAGGCATTGGCTACCTTAAGAGAGTCATAGTTACTCGTCCCAATTGCTCGCCCAGTCTGCCATTTATTCTTACTGCGGCCAGTCTGCCAGAAGCGATATGTCACTAGTTGTGTATCATAAAAGAGTGATCCTTTCTCCTCCCAGGGGTTATTCGAGATATCGTAATCGAAGCCTTAGTAACGAGGCATTGGCTACCTTAAGAGAGTCATAGTTACTCGTCCCAATTGCTCACAGAGTCTGACATTTTTTCTTACAGCGGCCAGTCTGCCAGAAGCGATATGTCACTAGTTGTGTATCATAAAAGAGTGATCGCTTCTCCTATCAGGGGTTTTTCGAGATATCTTAATCGAAACCCTAGTAACGAGGCATTGGCTACCTTAAGAGAGTCATAGTTACTCGTCCCAATTGCTCACCCAGTCTGCCATTCTTTCTTACTGCGGCCAGTCTGCCAGAAGCGATATGTCACTAGTTGTGTATCATAAAGTGTGATCGTTACTCCTCCCAGGGGTTATTCGAGATATCTTAATCGAAACCCTAGTAACGAGGCATTGGCTACCTTAAGAGAGTCACTCGTCCCAATTGCTCACCCAGTCTGCCATTTTTTCTTACTGCGGCCAGTTTGCCAGAAGCGATATGTCACTAGTTGTGTATCATAAAAGAGTGATCGTTTCTCCTCCCAGGGGTTATTCGAGATATCTTAATCGAAACCCTAGTAACGAGGCATTGGCTACCTTAAGAGAGTCATAGTTACTCGTCCCAATTGCTCACCCAGTCTGCCATTTTTTCTTACTGCAGCCAGTCTGCCAGAAGCGATATGTCACTAGTTGTGTATCATAAAAGAGTGATCGTTACTCCTCCCAGGGGTTATTCGAGATATCTTAATCGAAACCCTAGTAAGGAGGCATTGGCTACCTTAAGAGAGTCATAGTTACTCGTCCCAATTGCTCACCCAGTCTGCCATTTTTTCTTACTGCGGCCAGTCTGCCAGAAGCCATATGTCACTAGTTGTGTATCATAAAAGAGTGATCCTTACTCCTCCCAGGGGTTATTCGAGATATCTTAATCGAAACCCTAGTAACGAGGCATTGGCTACCTTAAGAGAGTCATAGCTACTCGTCCCAATTGCTCACCCAGTCTGCCATTTTTTCTGACTGCGGCCAGTCTGCCAGAAGCTATATGTCACTAGTTGTGTATCATAAAAGAGTGATCGTTACTCCTCCCAGGGGTTATTCGAGATATCTTAATCGAAACCCTAGCAACGAGGCATTGGCTACCTTAAGTGAGTCATAGTTACTCGTCTCAATTGCTCACCCAGTCTGCCATTTTTTCTTACTGCGGCCAGTCTGACAGAAGCGATATGTCACTAGTTGTGTATCATAAAAGAGTGATCCTTTCTCCTCCCAGGGGTTATTCGAGATATCTTAATCGAAACCCTAGTAACGAGGCATTGGCTACCTTAAGAGAGTCATAGTTACTCGTCCCAATTGCTCACCCAGTCTGCCATTTTTTCTTACTGCGGCCAGTCTGCCAGAAGCGATATGTCACTAGTTGTGTATCATAAAAGAGTGATCGTTACTCCTCCCAGGGGTTATTCGAGATATCTTAATCGAAACCCTAGTAACGAGGCATTGGCTACCTTAAGAGAGTCATAGTTACTCATCCCAATTGCTCACCGAGTCTGACATTTTTTCTTACTGCGGCCAGTTTGCCAGAAGCGATATGTCACTAGTTGTGTATCATAAAAGAGTGATCGTTTCTCCTCCCAGGGGTTATTCGAGATATCTTAATCGAAACCCTAGTAACGAGGCATTGGTTACCTTAAGAGAGTCATAGTTACTCGTCCCAATTGCTCACCCAGTCTGCCATTTTTTCTTACTGCGGCCAGTCTGCCAGAAGCTATATGTCACTAGTTGTGTATCATAAAAGAGTGATCGTTACTCCTCCCAGGGGTTATTCGAGATATCTTAATCGAAACCCTAGCAACGAGGCATTGGCTACCTTAAGAGAGTCATAGTTACTCGTCTCAATTGCTCACCCAGTCTGCCATTTTTTCTTACTGCGGCCAGTCTGACAGAAGCGATATGTCACTAGTTGTGTATCATAAAAGAGTGATCCTTTCTCCTCCCAGGGGTTATTCGAGATATCTTAATCGAAACCCTAGTAACGAGGCATTGGCTACCTTAAGAGAGTCATAGTTACTCGTCCCAATTGCTCACCCAGTCTGCCATTTTTTCTTACTGCGGCCAGTCTGCCAGAAGCGATATGTCACTAGTTGTGTATCATAAAAGAGTGATCGTTACTCCTCCCAGGGGTTATTCGAGATATCTTAATCGAAACCCTAGTAACGAGGCATTGGCTACCTTAAGAGAGTCATAGTTACTCATCCCAATTGCTCACCGAGTCTGACATTTTTTCTTACAGCGGCCAGTCTGCCAGAAGCGATATGTCACTAGTTGTGTATCATAAAAGAGTGATCCTTTCTCCTCCCAGGGGTTATTCGAGATATCTTAATCGAAACCCTAGTAACGAGGCATTGGCTACCTTAAGAGAGTCATAGTTACTCGTCCCAATTGCTCACCCAGTCTGCCATTTTTTCTTACTGCGGCCAGTCTGCCAGAAGCGATATGTCACTAGTTGTGTATCATAATAGAGTGTTCGTTTCTCCTCCCAGGGGTTATTCGAGATATCTTAATCCAAACCCTAGTAACGAGGCATTGGCTACCTTAAGAGAGTCATAGTTACTCGTCCCAATTGCTCACCCTTTCTGCCATTTTTTCTAACTGCGGCCAGTCTGCCAGAAGCTATATGTCACTAGTTGTGTATCATAAAAGAGTGATCGTTTCTCCACCTAGGGTTATTCGAGATATCTTAATCGAAACCCTAGTAACGATGCATTGGCTACCTTAAGAGAGTCATAGTTACTCGTCCCAATTGCTCACCCAGTCTGCCATTTTTTCTTACTGTGGCAAGTCTGCCAGAAGCGGTATGTCACTAGTTGTGTATCATAAAAGAGTGATCCTTTCTCCTCCCAGGGGTTATTCGAGATATCTTAATCGAAACCCTAGTAACGAGGCATTGGCTACCTTAAGAGAGTCATAGCTACTCGTCCCAATTGTTCACCCAGTCTGCCATTTTTTCTTACTGCAGCCAGTCTGCCAGAAGCTATATGTCACTAGTTGTGTATCATAAAAGAGTGATCGTTATCCTCCCAGGGGTTATTCGAGATATCTTAATCGAAACTCTAGTAACGAGGCATTGGATACCTTAAGAGAGTCATAGTTACTCATCCCAATTGCTCACCCAGTCCACCATTTTTCTTACTGCGACCAGTCTGCCAGAAACGATATGTCACTAGTTGTGTGTCATAAAAGAGTGATCGTTTCTACTCCCAGGTGTTATTCGAGATATCTTAATCGAAACCCTAGTAACGAGGCTTTCGCTACCTTAAGAGAGTCATAGTTACTCGTCCCAATTGCTCACCCAGTCTGCCATTTTTTCTTACTGCGGCCAGTTTCCCAGAAGCGATATGTCACTAGTTGTGTATCATAAAAGAGTGATCGTTTCTCCTCCCAGGGGTTATTCGAGATATCTTAATCGAAACCCTAGTAACGAGGCATTGCCTACCTTAAGAGAGTCATAGTTACTCGTCCCAATTGCTCACCCAGTCTGCCATTTTTTCTTACTGCAGCCAGTCTGCCAGAAGCGATATGTCACTAGTTGTGTATCATAAAAGAGTGATCGTTACTCCTCCCAGGGGTTATTCGAGATATCTTAATCGAAACCCTAGTAACGAGGCATTGGCTACCTTAAGAGAGGCATAGTTACTCATCCCAATTGCTCACCGAGTCTGACATTTTTTCTTACAGCGGCCAGTCTGCCAGAAGCGATATGTCACTAGTTGTGTATCATAAAAGAGTGATCCTTTCTCCTCCCAGGGGTTATTCGAGATATCTTAATCGAAACCCTAGTAACGATGCATTGGCTACCTTAAGAGAGTCATAGTTACTCGTCCCAATTGCTCACCCAGTCTGCCATTTTTTCTTACTGTGGCAAGTCTGCCAGAAGCGGTATGTCACTAGTTGTGTATCATAAAAGAGTGATCCTTTCTCCTCCCAGGGGTTATTCGAGATATCTTAATCGAAACCCTAGTAACGAGGCATTGGCTACCTTAAGAGAGTCATAGCTACTCGTCCCAATTGTTCACCCAGTCTGCCATTTTTTCTTACTGCAGCCAGTCTGCCAGAAGCTATATGTCACTAGTTGTGTATCATACAAGAGTGATCGTTATCCTCCCAGGGGTTATTCGAGATATCTTAATCGAAACTCTAGTAACGAGGCATTGGATACCTTAAGAGAGTCATAGTTACTCATCCCAATTGCTCACCCAGTCCACCATTTTTCTTACTGCGACCAGTCTGCCAGAAACGATATGCCACTAGTTGTGTGTCATAAAAGAGTGATCGTTTCTACTCCCAGGTGTTATTCGAGATATCTTAATCGAAACCCTAGTAACGAGGCTTTCGCTACCTTAAGAGAGTCATAGTTACTCGTCCCAATTGCTCACCCAGTCCAACATTTTTTCTTACTGCAGCCAGTCTGCCAGAAGCGATATGTCACTAGTTGTGTATCAAAAAAGAGTGATCGTTACTCCTCCCAGGGGTTATTCGAGATATCTTAATCGAAACCCTAGTAAGGAGGCATTGGCTACCTTAAGAGAGTCATAGTTACTCGTCCCAATTGCTCACCCAGTCTGCCATTTTTTCTTACTGTGGCCAGTCTGCCAGAAGCCATATGTCACTAGTTGTGTATCATAAAAGAGTGATCGTTACTCCTCCCAGGGGTTATTCGAGATATCTTAATCGAAACCCTAGTAACGAGGCATTGGCTACCTTAAGAGAGTCATAGCTACTCGTCCCAATTGCTCACCCAGTCTGCCATTTTTTCTTACTGCGGCCAGTCTGCCAGAAGCGATATGTCACTAGTTGTGTATCATAAAGTGTGATCGTTACTCCTCCCAGGGGTTATTCGAGATATCTTAATCGAAACCCTAGTAACGAGGCATTGGCTACCTTAAGAGAGTCATAGTTACTCGTCCCAATTGCTCACCCAGTCTGCCATTTTTTCTTACTGCGGCCAGTTTCCCAGAAGCGATATGTCACTAGTTGTGTATCATAAAAGAGTGATCGTTTCTCCTCCCAGGGGTTATTCGAGATATCTTAATCGAAACCCTAGTAACGAGGCATTGCCTACCTTAAGAGAGTCATAGTTACTCGTCCCAATTGCTCACCCAGTCTGCCATTTTTTCTTACTGCAGCCAGTCTGCCAGAAGCGATATGTCACTAGTTGTGTATCATAAAAGAGTGATCGTTACTCCTCCCAGGGGTTATTCGAGATATCTTAATCGAAACCCTAGTAACGAGGCATTGGCTACCTTAAGAGAGGCATAGTTACTCATCCCAATTGCTCACCGAGTCTGACATTTTTTCTTACAGCGGCCAGTCTGCCAGAAGCGATATGTCACTAGTTGTGTATCATAAAAGAGTGATCCTTTCTCCTCCCAGGGGTTATTCGAGATATCTTAATCGAAACCCTAGTAACGAGGCATTGGCTACCTTAAAAGAGTCATAGTTACTCGTCCCAATTGCTTACCCAGTCTGCCATTTTTTCTTACTGCAGCCAGTCTGCCAGAAGCTATATGTCACTAGTTGTGTATCATAAAAGAGTGATCGTTATCCTCCCAGGGGTTATTCGAGATATCTTAATCGAAACCCTAGTAACGAGGCATTGGATACCTTAAGAGAGTCATAGTTACTCGTCCCAATTGCTCACCCAGTCTGCCATTTTTTCTTACTGCGGCCAGTCTGCCAGAAGCCATATGTCACTAGTTGTGTATCATAAAAGAGTGATCCTTACTCCTCCCAGGGGTTATTCGAGATATCTTAATCGAAACCCTAGTAACGAGGCATTGGCTACCTTAAGAGAGTCATAGCTACTCGTCCCAATTGCTCACCCAGTCTGCCATTTTTTCTTACTGCGGCCAGTCTGCCAGAAGCTATATGTCACTAGTTGTGTATCATAAAAGAGTGATCGTTACTCCTCCCAGGGGTTATTCGAGATATCTTAATCGAAACCCTAGCAACGAGGCATTGGCTACCTTAAGAGAGTCATAGTTACTCGTCTCAATTGCTCACCCAGTCTGCCATTTTTTCTTACTGCGGCCAGTCTGCCAGAAGCGATATGTCACTAGTTGTGTATCATAAAAGAGTGATCGTTACTCCTCCCAGGGGTTATTCGAGATATCTTAATCGAAACCCTAGTAACGAGGCATTGGCTACCTTAAGAGAGTCATAGTTACTCATCCCAATTGCTCACCGAGTCTGACATTTTTTCTTACAGCGGCCAGTCTGCCAGAAGCGATATGTCACTAGTTGTGTATCATAAAAGAGTGATCCTTTCTCCTCCCAGGGGTTATTCGAGATATCTTAATCGAAACCCTAGTAACGAGGCATTGGCTACCTTAAGAGAGTCATAGTTACTCGTCCCAATTGCTCACCCAGTCTGCCATTTTTTCTTACTGCGGCCAGTCTGCCAGAAGCGATATGTCACTAGTTGTGTATCATAATAGAGTGATCGTTTCTCCTCCCAGGGGTTATTCGAGATATCTTAATCCAAACCCTAGTAACGAGGCATTGGCTACCTTAAGAGAGTCATAGTTACTCGTCCCAATTGCTCACCCTTTCTGCCATTTTTTCTAACTGCGGCCAGTCTGCCAGAAGCTATATGTCACTAGTTGTGTATCATAAAAGAGTGATCGTTTCTCCACCTAGGGTTATTCGAGATATCTTAATCGAAACCCTAGTAACGATGCATTGGCTACCTTAAGAGAGTCATAGTTACTCGTCCCAATTGCTCACCCAGTCTGCCATTTTTTCTTACTGTGGCAAGTCTGCCAGAAGCGGTATGTCACTAGTTGTGTATCATAAAAGAGTGATCCTTTCTCCTCCCAGGGGTTATTCGAGATATCTTAATCGAAACCCTAGTAACGAGGCATTGGCTACCTTAAGAGAGTCATAGCTACTCGTCCCAATTGTTCACCCAGTCTGCCATTTTTCCTTACTGCAGCCAGTCTGCCAGAAGCTATATGTCACTAGTTGTGTATCATAAAAGAGTGATCGTTATCCTCCCAGGGGTTATTCGAGATATCTTAATCGAAACTCTAGTAACGAGGCATTGGATACCTTAAGAGAGTCATAGTTACTCATCCCAATTGCTCACCCAGTCCACCATTTTTCTTACTGCGACCAGTCTGCCAGAAACGATATGTCACTAGTTGTGTGTCATAAAAGAGTGATCGTTTCTACTCCCAGGTGTTATTCGAGATATCTTAATCGAAACCCTAGTAACGAGGCTTTCGCTACCTTAAGAGAGTCATAGTTACTCGTCCCAATTGCTCACCCAGTCCAACATTTTTTCTTACTGCAGCCAGTCTGCCAGAAGCGATATGTCACTAGTTGTGTATCATAAAAGAGTGATCCTTTCTCCTCCCAGGGGTTATTCGAGATATCTTAATCGAAACCCTAGTAACGAGGCATTGGCTACCTTAAGAGAGTCATAGTTACTCGTCCCAATTGCTCACCCAGTCTGCCATTTTTTCTTACTGCGGCCAGTTTGCCAGAAGCGATATGTCACTAGTTGTGTATCATAAAAGAGTGATCGTTTCTCCTCCCAGGGGTTATTCGAGATATCTTAATCGAAACCCTAGTAACGAGGCATTGGCTACCTTAAGAGAGTCATAGTTACTCGTCCCAATTGCTCACCCAGTCTGCCATTTTTTCTTACTGCAGCCAGTCTGCCAGAAGCGATATGTCACTAGTTGTGTATCATAAAAGAGTGATCGTTACTCCTCCCAGGGGTTATTCGAGATATCTTAATCGAAACCCTAGTAAGGAGGCATTGGCTACCTTAAGAGAGTCATAGTTACTCGTCCCAATTGCTCACCCAGTCTGCCATTTTTTCTTACTGTGGCCAGTCTGCCAGAAGCCATATGTCACTAGTTGTGTATCATAAAAGAGTGATCGTTACTCCTCCCAGGGGTTATTCGAGATATCTTAATCGAAACCCTAGTAACGAGGCATTTGCTACCTTAAGAGAGTCATAGCTACTCGTCCCAATTGCTCACCCAGTCTGCCATTTTTTCTTACTGCGGCCAGTCTGCCAGAAGCGATATGTCACTAGTTGTGTATCATAAAGTGTGATCGTTACTCCTCCCAGGGGTTATTCGAGATATCTTAATCGAAACCCTAGTAACGAGGCATTGGCTACCTTAAGAGAGTCATAGTTACTCGTCCCAATTGCTCACCCAGTCTGCCATTTTTTCTTACTGCGGCCAGTTTCCCAGAAGCGATATGTCACTAGTTGTGTATCATAAAAGAGTGATCGTTTCTCCTCCCAGGGGTTATTCGAGATATCTTAATCGAAACCCTAGTAACGAGGCATTGCCTACCTTAAGAGAGTCATAGTTACTCGTCCCAATTGCTCACCCAGTCTGCCATTTTTTCTTACTGCAGCCAGTCTGCCAGAAGCGATATGTCACTAGTTGTGTATCATAAAAGAGTGATCGTTACTCCTCCCAGGGGTTATTCGAGATATCTTAATCGAAACCCTAGTAACGAGGCATTGGCTACCTTAAGAGAGGCATAGTTACTCATCCCAATTGCTCACCGAGTCTGACATTTTTTCTTACAGCGGCCAGTCTGCCAGAAGCGATATGTCACTAGTTGTGTATCATAAAAGAGTGATCCTTTCTCCTCCCAGGGGTTATTCGAGATATCTTAATCGAAACCCTAGTAACGAGGCATTGGCTACCTTAAGAGAGTCATAGCTACTCGTCCCAATTGTTCACCCAGTCTGCCATTTTTTCTTACTGCAGCCAGTCTGCCAGAAGCTATATGTCACTAGTTGTGTATCATAAAAGAGTGATCGTTATCCTCCCAGGGGTTATTCGAGATATCTTAATCGAAACCCTAGTAACGAGGCATTGGATACCTTAAGAGAGTCATAGTTACTCGTCCCAATTGCTCACCCAGTCTGCCATTTTTTCTTACTGCGGCCAGTCTGCCAGAAGCGATATGTCCCTAGTTGTGTATCATAAAAGAGTCATCGTTACTCCTCCCAGGGGTTATTCGAGATATCTTAATCGAAACCCTAGTAACGAGGCATTGGCTACCTTAAAAGAGTCATAGTTACTCGTCCCAATTGCTTACCCAGTCTGCCATTTTTTCTTACTGCGGCCAGTCTGCCAGAAGCGATATGTCACTAGTTGCGTATCATAAAGTGTGATCGTTACTCCTCCCAGGGGTTATTCGAGATATCTTAATCGAAACCCTAGTAACGAGGCATTGGCTACCTTAAGAGAGTCATAGTTACTCGTCCCAATTGCTCACCCAGTCTGCCATTTTTTCTTACTGCGGCCAGTTTGCCAGAAGCGATATGTCACTAGTTGTGTATCATAAAAGAGTGATCGTTTCTCCTCCCAGGGGTTATTCGAGATATCTTAATCGAAACCCTAGTAACGAGGCATTGGCTACCTTAAGAGAGTCATAGTTACTCGTCCCAATTGCTCACCCAGTCTGCCATTTTTTCTTACTGCAGCCAGTCTGCCAGAAGCGATATGTCACTAGTTGTGTATCATAAAAGAGTGATCGTTACTCCTCCCAGGGGTTATTCGAGATATCTTAATCGAAACCCTAGTAACGAGGCATTGGCTACCTTAAGAGAGTCATAGTTACTCATCCCAATTGCTCACCGAGTCTGACATTTTTTCTTACAGCGGCCAGTCTGCCAGAAGCGATATGTCACTAGTTGTGTATCATAAAAGAGTGATCCTTTCTCCTCCCAGGGGTTATTCGAGATATCTTAATCGAAACCCTAGTAACGAGGCATTGGCTACCTTAAGAGAGTCATAGTTACTCGTCCCAATTGCTCACCCAGTCTGCCATTTTTTCTTACTGCGGCCAGTCTGCCAGAAGCGATATGTCACTAGTTGTGTATCATAATAGAGTGATCGTTTCTCCTCCCAGGGGTTATTCGAGATATCTTAATCCAAACCCTAGTAACGAGGCATTGGCTACCTTAAGAGAGTCATAGTTACTCGTCCCAATTGCTCACCCTTTCTGCCATTTTTTCTAACTGCGGCCAGTCTGCCAGAAGCTATATGTCACTAGTTGTGTATCATAAAAGAGTGATCGTTTCTCCACCTAGGGGTTATTCGAGATATCTTAATCGAAACCCTAGTAACGATGCATTGGCTACCTTAAGAGAGTCATAGTTACTCGTCCCAATTGCTCACCCAGTCTGCCATTTTTTCTTACTGTGGCAAGTCTGCCAGAAGCGGTATGTCACTAGTTGTGTATCATAAAAGAGTGATCCTTTCTCCTCCCAGGGGTTATTCGAGATATCTTAATCGAAACCCTAGTAACGAGGCATTGGCTACCTTAAGAGAGTCATAGCTACTCGTCCCAATTGTTCACCCAGTCTGCCATTTTTTCTTACTGCAGCCAGTCTGCCAGAAGCTATATGTCACTAGTTGTGTATCATAAAAGAGTGATCGTTATCCTCCCAGGGGTTATTCGAGATATCTTAATCGAAACCCTAGTAACGAGGCATTGGATACCTTAAGAGAGTCATAGTTACTCATCCCAATTGCTCACCCAGTCCACCATTTTTCTTACTGCGACCAGTCTGCCAGAAACGATATGTCACTAGTTGTGTGTCATAAAAGAGTGATCGTTTCTACTCCCAGGTGTTATTCGAGATATCTTAATCGAAACCCTAGTAACGAGGCTTTGGCTACCTTAAGAGAGTCATAGTTACTCGTCCCAATTGCTCACCCAGTCCAACATTTTTTCTTACTGCAGCCAGTCTGCCAGAAGCGATATGTCACTAGTTGTGTATCATAAAAGAGTGATCCTTTCTCCTCCCAGGGGTTATTCGAGATATCTTAATCGAAACCCTAGTAACGAGGCATTGGCTACCTTAAGAGAGTCATAGTTACTCGTCCCAATTGCTCACCCAGTCTGCCATTTTTTCTTACTGCGGCCAGTTTGCCAGAAGCGATATGTCACTAGTTGTGTATCATAAAAGAGTGATCGTTTCTCCTCCCAGCCGTTATTCGAGATATCTTAATCGAAACCCTAGTAACGAGGCATTGGCTACCTTAAGAGAGTCATAGTTACTCGTCCCAATTGCTCACCCAGTCTGCCATATTTTCTTACTGCAGCCAGTCTGCCAGAAGCGATATGTCACTAGTTGTGTATCATAAAAGAGTGATCGTTACTCCTCCCAGGGGTTATTCGAGATATCTTAATCGAAACCCTAGTAAGGAGGCATTGGCTACCTTAAGAGAGTCATAGTTACTCGTCCCAATTGCTCACCCAGTCTGCCATTTTTTCTTACTGTGGCCAGTCTGCCAGAAGCCATATGTCACTAGTTGTGTATCATAAAAGAGTGATCGTTACTCCTCCCAGGGGTTATTCGAGATATCTTAATCGAAACCCTAGTAACGAGGCATTGGCTACCTTAAGAGAGTCATTGCTACTCGTCCCAATTGCTCACCCAGTCTGCCATTTTTTCTTACTGCGGCCAGTCTGCCAGAAGCGATATGTCACTAGTTGTGTATCATAAAGTGTGATCGTTACTCCTCCCAGGGGTTATTCGAGATATCTTAATCGAAACCCTAGTAACGAGGCATTGGCTACCTTAAGAGAGTCATAGTTACTCGTCCCAATTGCTCACCCAGTCTGCCATTTTTTCTTACTGCGGCCAGTTTCCCAGAAGCGATATGTCACTAGTTGTGTATCATAAAAGAGTGATCGTTTCTCCTCCCAGGGGTTATTCGAGATATCTTAATCGAAACCCTAGTAACGAGGCATTGGCTACCTTAAGAGAGTCATAGTTACTCGTCCCAATTGCTCACCCAGTCTGCCATTTTTTCTTACTGCAGCCAGTCTGCCAGAAGCGATATGTCACTAGTTGTGTATCATAAAAGAGTGATCGTTATTCCTCCCAGGGGTTATTCGAGATATCTTAATCGAAACCCTAGTAACGAGGCATTGGCTACCTTAAGAGAGGCATAGTTACTCATCCCAATTGCTCACCGAGTCTGACATTTTTTCTTACAGCGGCCAGTCTGCCAGAAGCGATATGTCACTAGTTGTGTATCATAAAAGAGTGATCCTTTCTCCTCCCAGGGGTTATTCGAGATATCTTAATCGAAACCCTAGTAACGAGGCATTGGCTACCTTAAGAGAGTCATAGCTACTCGTCCCAATTGTTCACCCAGTCTGCCATTTTTTCTTACTGCAGCCAGTCTGCCAGAAGCTATATGTCACTAGTTGTGTATCATAAAAGAGTGATCGTTATCCTCCCAGGGGTTATTCGAGATATCTTAATCGAAACCCTAGTAACGAGGCATTGGATACCTTAAGAGAGTCATAGTTACTCGTCCCAATTGCTCACCCAGTCTGCCATTTTTTCTTACTGCGGCCAGTCTGCCAGAAGCGATATGTCCCTAGTTGTGTATCATAAAAGAGTCATCGTTACTCCTCCCAGGGGTTATTCGAGATATCTTAATCGAAACCCTAGTAACGAGGCATTGGCTACCTTAAAAGAGTCATAGTTACTCGTCCCAATTGCTTACCCAGTCTGCCATTTTTTCTTACTGCGGCCAGTCTGCCAGAAGCGATATGTCACTAGTTGTGTATCATAAAGTGTGATCGTTACTCCTCCCAGGGGTTATTCGAGATATCTTAATCGAAACCCTAGTAACGAGGCATTGGCTACCTTAAGAGAGTCATAGTTACTCGTCCCAATTGCTCACCCAGTCTGCCATTTTTTCTTACTGCGGCCAGTTTGCCAGAAGCGATATGTCACTAGTTGTGTATCATAAAAGAGTGATCGTTTCTCCTCCCAGGGGTTATTCGAGATATCTTAATCGAAACCCTAGTAACGAGGCATTGGCTACCTTAAGAGAGTCATAGTTACTCGTCCCAATTGCTCACCCAGTCTGCCATTTTTTCTTACTGCAGCCAGTCTGCCAGAAGCGATATGTCACTAGTTGTGTATCATAAAAGAGTGATCGTTACTCCTCCCAGGGGTTATTCGAGATATCTTAATCGAAACCCTAGTAAGGAGGCATTGGCTACCTTAAGAGAGTCATAGTTACTCGTCCCAATTGCTCACCCAGTCTGCCATTTTTTCTTACTGTGGCCAGTCTGCCAGAAGGCATATGTCACTAGTTGTGTATCATAAAAGAGTGATCGTTTCTCCTCCCAGGGGTTATTCGAGATATCTTAATCGAAACCCTAGTAACGAGGCATTGGCTACCTTAAGAGAGTCATAGTTACTCGTCCCAATTGCTCACCCAGTCTGCCATTTTTTCTTACTGCAGCCAGTCTGCCAGAAGCGATATGTCACTAGTTGTGTATCATAAAAGAGTGATCGTTACTCCTCCCAGGGGTTATTCGAGATATCTTAATCGAAACCCTAGTAACGAGGCATTGGCTACCTTAAGAGAGGCATAGTTACTCATCCCAATTGCTCACCGAGTCTGACATTTTTTCTTACAGCGGCCAGTCTGCCAGAAGCGATATGTCACTAGTTGTGTATCATAAAAGAGTGATCCTTTCTCCTCCCAGGGGTTATTCGAGATATCTTAATCGAAACCCTAGTAACGAGGCATTGGCTACCTTAAGAGAGTCATAGTTACTCGTCCCAATTGCTCACCCAGTCTGCCATTTTTTCTTACTGCAGCCAGTCTGCCAGAAGCGATATGTCACTAGTTGTGTATCATAAAAGAGTGATAGTTACTCCTCCCAGGGTTTATTCGAGATATCTTAATCGAAACCCTAGTAACGAGGCATTGGCTACCTTAAGAGAGTCATAATTACTCGTCCCAATTGCTCACCCAGTCTGCCATTTTTTCTTACTGCGGCCAGTCTGCCAGAAGCGATATGTCACTAGTTGTGTATCATAATAGAGTGATCGTTTCTCCTCCCAGGGGTTATTCGAGATATCTTAATCGAAACCCTAGTAACGATGCATTGGCTACCTTAAGAGAGTCATAGTTACTCGTCCCAATTGCTCACCCAGTCTGCCATTTTTTCTTACTGTGGCAAGTCTGCCAGAAGCGGTATGTCACTAGTTGTGTATCCGAAAAGAGTGATCCTTTCTCCTCCCAGGGGTTATTCGAGATATCTTAATCGAAACCCTAGTAACGAGGCATTGGCTACCTTAAGAGAGTCATAGCTACTCGTCCCAATTGTTCACCCAGTCTGCCATTTTTTCTTACTGCAGCCAGTCTGCCAGAAGCTATATGTCACTAGTTGTGTATCATAAAAGAGTGATCGTTATCCTCCCAGGGGTTATTCGAGATATCTTAATCGAAACCCTAGTAACGAGGCATTGGCTACCTTAAGAGAGTCATAGTTACTCGTCCCAATTGCTCACCCAGTCTGCCATTTTTTCTTACTGCGGCCAGTCTGCCAGAAGCGATATGTCCCTAGTTGTGTATCATAAAAGAGTCATCGTTACTCCTCCCAGGGGTTATTCGAGATATCTTAATCGAAACCCTATTAACGAGGCATTGGCTACCTTAAAAGAGTCATAGTTACTCGTCCCAATTGCTCACCCAGTCTGCCATTTTTTCTTACTGCGGCCAGTCTGCCAGAAGCGATATGTCACTAGTTGTGTATCATAAAAGAGTGATCGTTACCCCTCCCAGGGGTTATTCGAGATATCTTAATCGAAACCCTAGTAACGAGGCATTGGCTACCTTAAGAGAGTCATAGTTACTCGTCCCAATTGCTCACCGAGACTGACATTTATTCTTACAGCGGCCAGTCTGTTAGAAGCGATATGTCACTAGTTGTGTATCATAAAAGAGTGATCCTTTCTCCTCCCAGGGGTTATTCGAGATATCTTAATCGAAACCCTAGTAAAGAGGCATTGGCTACCTTAAGAGAGTCATAGTTACTCGTCCCAATTGCTCACCCAGTCTGCCTTTTTTTCTTACTGCGGCCAGTCTGCCAGAAGCGATATGTCACTAGTTGTGTATCATAAAAGAGTGATCCTTTCTCCTCCCAGGGGTTATTCGAGATATCTTAATCGAAACCCTAGTAACGAGGCATTGGCTACCTTAAGAGAGTCATAGTTACTCGTCCCAATTGCTCACCCAGTCTGCCATTTTTTCTAACTTGGCCAGTCTGCCAGAAGCGATATGTCACTAGTTGTGTATCATAAAAGAGTGATCGTTTCTCCTCTTAGGTGTTATTCGAGATATCTTAATCGAAACCCTAGTAACGAGGCATTGGCTACAATAAGAGAGTCATAGTTACTCGTCCCAATTGCTCACCCAGTCCAACATTTTTTCTTACTGCGGCAAGTCTGCCAGAAGCGATATGTCACTAGTTGTGTATCATAAAAGAGTGATCCTTTCTCCTCCCAGGGGTTATTCGAGATATCTTAATCGAAACCCTAGTAACGAGGCATTGGCTACCTTAAGAGAGTCATAGCTACTCGTCCCAATTGCTCACCCAGTCTGCCATTTTTTCTTACTGCAGCCAGTCTGCCAGAAGCTATATGTCACTAGTTGTGTATCATAAAAGAGTGATCGTTACTCCTCCCAGGGGTTATTCGAGATATCTTAATCGAAACCCTAGTAACGAGGCATTGGCTACCTTAAGAGAGTCATAGTTACTCGCTCAATTGCTCACCCAGTCTGCCATTTTTTCTTACTGCGGCCAGTCTGCCAGAAGCGATATGTCACTAGTTGTGTATCATAAAAGAGTGATCGTTACTCCTCCCAGGGGTTATTCGAGATATCTTAATCGAAACCCTAGTAACGAGGCATTGGCTACCTTAAGAGGGTCATAGTTACTCGTCCCAATTGCTCACCCAGTCTGCCATTTTTTCTTACTGCGGCCAGTCTGCCAGAAGCGATATGTCACTAGTTGTGTATCATAAAAGAGTGATCGTTTCTCCTCTTAGGGGTTATTCGAGATATCTTAATCGGAACCCTAGTAACGAGGCATTGGCTACCTTAAGAGAGTCATAGCTACTCGTCCCAATTGCTCACCCAGTCTGCCATTTTTTCTTACTGCAGCCAGTCTGCCAGAAGCTATATGTCACTAGTTGTGTATCATAAAAGAGTGATCGTTACTCCTCCCAGGGGTTATTCGAGATATCTTAATCGAAACCCTAGTAACGAGGCATTGGCTACCTTAAGAGAGTCATAGTTACTCGTCCCAATTGCTCACCCAGTCCAACATTTTTTCTTACTGGGGCCAGTCTGCCAGAAGCGATATGTCACTAGTTGTGTATCATAAAAGAGTGATCCTTTCCCCTCCCAGGGGTTATTCGAGATATCTTAATCGAAACCCTAGTAACGAGGCATTGGCTACCTTAAGAGAGTCATAGCTACTCGTCCCAATTGCTCACCCAGTCTGCCATTTTTTCTTACTGCAGCCAGTCTGCCAGAAGCTATATGTCACTAGTTGTGTATCATAAAAGAGTGATCGTTACTCCTCCCAGTGGTTATTCGAGATATCTTAATCGAAACCCTAGTAACGAGCCATTGGCTACCTTAAGAGAGTCATAGTTACTCGTCCCAATTGCTCACCCAGTCTGCCATTTTTTCTTACTGCGGCCAGTCTGCCAGAAGCGATATGTCACTAGTTGTGTATCATAAAAGAGTGATCGTTACTCCTCCCAGGGGTTATTCGAGATATCTTAATCGAAACCCTAGTAACGAGGCATTGGCTACCTTAAGAGAGTCATAGTTACTCGTCCCAATTGCTCACCCAGTCTGACATTTTTTCTTACTGCGGCCAGTCTGCCAGAAGCGATATGTCACTAGTTGTGTATCATAAAAGAGTGATCGTTACTCCTCCCAGGGGTTATTCGAGATATCTTAATCGAAACCCTAGTAACGAGGCATTGGCTACCTTAAGAGAGTCATAGTTACTCGTCCCAATTGCTCACCCAGTTTGCCATTTTTTCTTACTGCGGCCAGTCTGCCAGAAGCGATATGTCACTAGTTGTGTATCATAAAAGAGTGATCGTTACTCCTCCCAGGGGTTATTCGAGATATCTTAATCGAAACCCTAGTAACGAGGCATTGGCTACCTTAAGAGAGTCATAGTTACTCGTCCCAATTGCTCACCCAGTCCAACATTTTTTCTTACTGCGGCTAGTCTGCCAGAAGCGATATGTCACTAGTTGTGTATCATAAAAGAGTGATCCTTTCTCCTCCCAGGGGTTATTCGAGATATCTTAATCGAAACCCTAGTAACGAGGCATTGGCTACCTTAAGAGAGTCTTAGCTACTCGTCCCAATTGCTCACCCAGTTTGCCATTTTTTCTTACTGCGGCCAGTCTGCCAGAAGCTATATGTCACTAGTTGTGTATCATAAAAGAGTGATCGTTACTCCTCCCAGGGGTTATTCGAGATATCTTAATCGAAACCCTAGTAACGAGGCATTGGCTACCTTAAGAGAGTCATAGTTACTCGCTCAATTGCTCACCCAGTCTGCCATTTTTTCTTACTGCGGCCAGTCTGCCAGAAGCGATATGTCACTAGTTGAGTATCATAAAAGAGTGATCGTTACTCCTCCCAGGGGTTATTCGAGATATCTTAATCGAAACCCTAGTAATGAGCCATTGGCTACCTTAAGAGAGTCATAGTTACTCGCCCCAATTGCTCACCCAGTCTGACATTTTTTCTTACTGCGGCCAGTCTGCCAGAAGCGATTTGTCACTAGTTGTGTATCATAAAAGAGTGATCGTTACTCCTCCCAGGGGTTATTCGAGACATCTTAATCGAAACCCTAGTAACGAGGCATTTTCTGCCTTACTCGTCCCAATTGCTCACCCAGTCTGCCATTTTTTCTTACTGCGACCAGTCTGACAGAAGCGATATGTCACTAGTTGTGTATCATAAAAGAGTGATCGTTTCTCCTCCCAGGGGTTATTCGAGATATGTTAATCGAAACCCTAGTAACGAGGCATTGGCTACCTTAAGAGAGTCATAGTTACTCGTCCCAATTGCTCACCCAGTCTGCCATTTTTTCTTACTGTGGCAAGTCTGCCAGAAGCGATATGTCACTAGTTGTGTATCATTAAAGAGTCATCGTTAATCCTCCCAGGGGTTATTCGAGATATCTTAATCGAAACCCTAGTAACGAGGCATTGGCTACCTTAAGAGAGTCATAGTTACTCGTCAAAAATTGCTCACACAGTCCAACATTTTTTCTTACTGCAGCCAGTCTGCCAAAAGCGATATGTCACTAGTCGTGTATCATAAAAGAGTGATCCTTTCTCCTCCCAGGGGTTATTCGAGATATCTTACTCGAAACCCTAGTAACGAGGCATTGGCTACCTTAAGAGAGTCATAGCTACTCGTCCCAATTGCTCACCCAGTCTGCCATTTTTTCTTACTGCGGCCAGTCTGCCAGAAGCTATATGTCACTAGTTGTGTATCATAAAAGAGTGATCGTTACTCCTCCCAGGGGTTATTTGAGATATCTTAATCGAAACCCTAGTAACGAGGCATTGGCTACCTTAAGAGAGTCATAGTTACTCGTTCCAATTGCTCACCCAGTCTGCCATTTTTTCTTACTGCGGCCAGTCTGCCAGAAGCGATATGTCACTAGTTGTGTATCATAAAAGAGTGATCGTTACTCCTCCCAGGGGTTATTCGAGATATCTTAATCGAAACCCTAGTAACGAGGCATTGGCTACCTTAAGAGAGTCATAGTTACTCGTCCCAATTGCTCACACAGTCCAACATTTTTTCTTACTGCAGCCAGTCTGCCAGAAGCGATATGTCACTAGTTGTGTATCATAAAAGAGTGATCCTTTCTCCTCCCAGGGGTTATTCGAGATATCTTAATCGAAACCCTAGTAACGAGGCATTGGCTACCTTAAGAGAGTCATAGCTACTCGTCCCAATTGCTCAATCAGTCTGCCATTTTTTCTTACTGCGGCCAGTCTGCCAGAAGCTATATGTCACTAGTTGTGTATCATAAAAGAGTGATCGTTACTCCTCCCAGGGGTTATTCGAGATATCTTAATCGAAACCCTAGTAACGAGGCATTGGCTACCTTAAGAGAGTCATAGTTACTCGTTCCAATTGCTCACCCAGTCTGCCATTTTTTCTTACTGCGGCCAGTCTGCCAGAAGCGATATGTCATTAGTTGTGTATCATAAAAGAGTGATCGTTACTCCTCCCAGGGGTTATTCGAGATATCTTAATCGAAACCCTAGTAACGAGGCATTGGCTACCTTAAGAGAGTCGTAGTTACTCGTCCCAATTGCTCACCGAGTCTGACATTTTTTCTTACAGCAGCCAGTCTGCCAGAAGCGATATGTCACTAGTTGTGTATCCTAAAAGAGTGATCCTTTCTCCTCCCAGGGGTTATTCGAGATATCTTCATCGAAACCCTAGTAACGAGGCATTGGCTACCTTAAGAGAGTCATAGTTACTCGTCCCAATTGCTCACCCTGTCTGCTATTTTTTCTTACTGCGGCCAGTCTGCCAGAAGCGATATGTCACTAGTTGTGTATCATAAAAGAGTGATCGTTACTCCTCCCAGGGGTTATTCGAGATATCTTAATCGAAACCCTAGTAACGAGGCATTGGCTACCTTAAGAGAGTCATAGTTACTCGTCCCAATTGCTCACCCAGTCTGCCATTTTTTCTTACTGCGGCCAGTCTGCCAGAAGCGATGTGTCACTAATTGTGTATCATAAAAGAGTGATCCTTTCTCCTCCCAGGGGTTATTCGAGATATCTTAATCGAAACCCTAGTAACGAGGCATTGGCTACCTTAAGAGAGTCATAGTTATTCGTCCCAATTGCTCACCCAGTCTGCCATTTTTTCTTACTGCGGCCAGTCTGCCAGAAGCGATATGTCACTAGTTGTGTATCATAAAAGAGTGATCGTTTCTCCTCCCAGGGATTATTCGAGATATCTTAATCGAAACACTAGTAACGAGGCATTGGCTACCTTAAGAGAGTCATAGTTACTCGTCCCAATTGCTCACCCAGTCTGCCATTTTTTCTTACTGTGGCAAGTCTGCCAGAAGCGATATGTCACTAGTTGTGTATCATTAAAGAGTCATCGTTAATCCTCCCAGGGGTTATTCGAGATATCTTAATCGAAACCCTAGTAACGAGGCATGTGCTACCTTAAGAGAGTCATAGTTACTCGTCCTAATTGCTCACACAGTCCAACATTTTTTCTTACTGCAGCCAGTCTGCCAGAAGCGATATGTCACTAGTTGTGTATCCGAAAAGAGTGATCCTTTCTCCTCCCAGGGGTTATTCGAGATATCTTAATCGAAACCCTAGTAACGAGGCATTGGCTACCTTAAGAGAGTCATAGCTACTCGTCCTAATTGCTCACATAGTCTGCCATTTTTTCTTACTGCGGCCAGTCTGCCAGAAGCTATATGTCACTTGTTGTGTATCATAAAAGAGTGATCGTTACTCCTCCCAGGGGTTATTCGAGATATCTTAATCGAAACCCTAGTAACGAGGCATTGGCTACCTTAAGAGAGTCATAGTTACTCGTCCCAATTGCTCACCCAGTCTGCCAGTTTTTCTTACTGCGGCCAGTCTGCCAGAAGCGATATGTCACTAGTTGTGTATCATAAAGGAGTGATCGTTACTCCTCCCAGGTGTTATTCGAGATATCTTAATCGAAACCCTAGTAACGAGGCATTGGCTACCTTAAGAGAGTCATAGTTACTCGTCCCAATTGCTCACCCAGTCTGCCATTTTTTCTTACTGCGGCCAGTCTGCCAGAAGCGATATGTCACTAGTTGTGTATCATAAAAGAGTGATCGTTTCTCCTCCCAGGGGTTATTCGAGATATCTTAATCGAAACCTAGTAACGAGGCATTGGCTACCTTAAGAGAGTCATAGTTACTCGTCCCAATTGCTCACACAGTCTGCCATTTTTCTTACTGTGGCAAGTCTGCCACAAGCGATATGTCACTAGTTGTGTATCATTAAAGAGTCATCGTTAATCCTCCCAGCGGTTATTCGAGATATCTTAATCGAAACCCTAGTAACGAGGCATTGGCTACCTTAAGAGAGTCATAGTTACTCGTCCCAATTGCTCACACAGTCCAACATTTTTTCTTACTGCAGCCAGTCTGCCAGAAGCGATATGTCACTAGTTGTGTATCATAAAAGAACCGTCGTTACTCCTCCGAGGGGTTATTCGAGATATCTTAATCGAATCCCTATTAACGAGGCATTTTCTACCTTACTCGTCCCAATTGCTCACCCAGTCTGCCATTTTTTCTTACTGCGGCCAGTCTGCCAGAAGCGATATGTCAGTAGTTGTGTATCATAAAAGAGTGATCGTTATTCCTCCCAGGGGTTATTCGAGATATCTTAATCGAAACCCTAGTAACGAGGCATTGGCTACCTTAAGAGAGTCATAGTTACTCGTCCCAATTGCTCACCCAGTCTGCCATTTTTTCTTACTGCGGCCAGTCTGCCAGAAGCGATATGTCACTAGTTGTGTATCATAAAAGAGTGATCGTTTCTCCTCCCAATGGTTATTCGAGATATCTTAATCGAAACCCTAGTAACGAGGCATTGGCTACCTTAAGAGAGTCATAGTTACTCGTCCCAATTGCTCACACAGTCTGCCATTTTTCTTACTGTGGCAAGTCTGCCACAAGCGATATGTCACTAGTTGTGTATCATTAAAGACTCATCGTTAATCCTCCCAGGGGTTATTCGAGATATCTTAATCGAAACCCTAGTAACGAGGCATTGGCTACCTTAAGAGAGTCATAGTTACTCGTCCCAATTGCTCACACAGTCCAACATTTTTTCTTACTGCAGCCAGTCTGCCAGAAGCGATATGTCACTACTTGTGTATCATAAAAGAGTGATCGTTAATCCTCCCAGGGGTTATTCGAGATATCTTAATCGAAACCCTAGTACCGAGGCATTGGCTACCTTAAGAGAGACATAGTTACTCGTCCCAATTGCTCACACAGTCCAAAATTTTTTCTTACTGCGGCCAGTCTGCCAGAAGCGATATGTCACTAGTTGTGTATCATAAAAGAGTGATCGTTACTCCTCCCAGGGGTTATTCGAGATATCTTAATCGAAACCCTAGTAACGAGGCATTGGCTACCTTAAGAGAGTCATAGTTACTCGTCCCAATTGCTCACCCAGTCTGCCATTTTTTCTTACTGCGGCCAGTCTGCCAGAAGCGATATGTCACTACTTGTGTATCATAAAAGAGTGATCGTTAATCCTCCCAGGGGTTATTCGAGATATCTTAATCGAAACCCTAGTACCGAGGCATTGGCTACCTTAAGAGAGACATAGTTACTCGTCCCAATTGCTCACACAGTCCAAAATTTTTTCTTACTGCGGCCAGTCTGCCAGAAGCGATATGTCACTAGTTGTGTATCATAAAAGAGTGATCGTTACTCCTCCCAGGGGTTATTCGAGATATCTTAATCGAAACCCTAGTAACGAGGCATTGGCTACCTTAAGAGAGTCATAGTTACTCGTCCCAATTGCTCACCCAGTCTGCCATTTTTTCTTACTGCGGCCAGTCTGCCAGAAGCGATATGTCACTAGTTGTGTATCATAAAAGAGTGATCCTTACTCCTCCCAGGGGTTATTCGAGATATCTTAATCGAAACCCTAGTAACGAGGCATTGGCTACCTTAAGAGAGTCATAGTTACTCGTCCCAATTGCTCACCCAGTCTGCCATTTTTTCTTACTGCGGCCAGTCTGCCAGAAGCGATATGTCACTAGTTGTGTATCGTAAAAGAGTGATCGTTTCTCCTCCCAGGGGTTATTCGAGATATCTTAATCGAAACCCTAGTAACGAGGCATTGGCTACCTTAAGAGAGTCATAGTTACTCGTCCCAATTGCTCACACAGTCTGCCATTTTTCTTACTGTGGCAAGTCTGGCACAAGCGATATGTCACTAGTTGTGTATCATTAAAGAGTCATCGTTAATCCTCCCAGGGGTTATTCGAGATATCTTAATCGAAACCCTAGTAACGAGGCATTGGCTACCTTAAGAGAGTCATAGTTACTCGTCCCAATTGCTCACACAGTCCAACATTTTTTCTTACTGCAGGCAGTCTGCCAGAAGCGATATGTCACTAGTTGTGTATCATAAAAGAACCGTCGTTACTCCTCCGAGGGGTTATTCGAGATATCTTAATCGAATCCCTAGTAACGAGGCATTTTCTACCTTACTCGTCCCAATTGCTCACCCAGTCTGCCATTTTTTCTTACTGCGACCAGTCTGCCAGAAGCGATATGTCACTAGTTGTGTATCATAAAAGAGTGATCGTTTCTCCTCCCAGGGGTTATTCGAGATATCTTAATCGAAACCCTAGTAACGAGGCATTGGCAACCTTAAGAGAGTCATAGTTACTCGTCCCAATTGCTCACACAGTCCAACATTTTTTCTTACTGCAGCCAGTCTGCCAGAAGCGATATGTCACTAGTTGTGTATCATAAAAGAGTGATCCTTTCTCCTCCCAGGGGTTATTCGAGATATCTTAATCGAAACCCTAGTAACGAGGCATTGGCTACCTTAAGAGAGTCATAGCTACTCGTCCCAATTGCTCACCCAGTCTGCCATTTTTTCTTACTGCGGCCAGTCTGCCAGAAGCTATATGTCACTAGTTGTGTATCATAAAAGAGAGATCGTTACTCCTCCCAGGGGTTATTCGAGATATGTTAATCGAAACCCTAGTAACGAGGCATTGGCTACCTTAAGAGAGTCATAGATACTCGTTCCAATTGCTCACCCAGTCTGCCATTTTTTCTTACTGCGGCCAGTCTGCCAGAAGCGATATGTCATTAGTTGTGTATCATAAAAGAGTGATCGTTACTCCTCCCAGGGGTTATTCGAGATATCTTAATCGAAACCCTAGTAACGAGGCATTGGCTACCTTAAGAGAGTCGTAGTTACTCGTCCCAATTGCTCACCGAGTCTGACATTTTTTCTTACAGCAGCCAGTCTGCCAGAAGCGATATGTCACTAGTTGTGTATCCTAAAAGAGTGATCCTTTCTCCTCCCAGGGGTTATTCGAGATATCTTAATCGAAACCCTAGTAACGAGGCATTGGCTACCTTAAGAGAGTCATAGCTACTCGTCCCAATTGCTCACCCAGTCTGCCATTTTTTCTTACTGCGGCCAGTCTGCCAGAAGCTATATGTCACTAGTTGTGTATCCTAAAAGAGTGATCCTTTCTCCTCCCAGGGGTTATTCGAGATATCTTAATCGAAACCCTAGTAACGAGGCATTGGCTACCTTAAGAGAGTCATAGCTACTCGTCCCAATTGCTCACCCAGTCCAACATTTTTTCTTACTGCGGCCAGTCTGCCAGAAGCTATATGTCACTAGTTGTGTATCATAAAAGAGTGATCGTTACTCCTCCCAGGGGCTATTCGAGATATCTTAATCGAAACCCTAGTAACGAGCCATTGGCTACCTTAAGAGAGTCATAGTTACTCGTCCCAATTGCTCACCCAGTCTGCCATTTTTTCTTACTGCGGCCAGTCTGCCAGAAGCGATATGTCACTAGTTGTGTATCATAAAAGAGTGATCGTTACTCCTCCCAGGGGTTATTCGAGATATCTTAATCGAAACCCTAGTAACGAGGCATTGGCTACCTTAAGAGAGTCATAGTTACTCGTCCCAATTGCTCACCCAGTCTGACATTTTTTCTTACTGCGGCCAGTCTGCCAGAAGCGATATGTCACTAGTTGTGTATCATAAAAGAGTGATCGTTACTCCTCCCAGGGGTTATTCGAGATATCTTAATCGAAACCCTACTAACGAGGCATTGCCTACCTTAAGAGAAACATAGTTACTCGTCCCAATTGCTCACCCAGTCTGCCATTTTTTCTTACTGCGGCCAGTCTGCCAGAAGCGATATGTCACTAGTTGTGTATCATAAAAGAGTGATCGTTACTCCTCCCAGGGGTTATTCGAGATATCTTAATCGAAACCCTAGTAACGAGGCATTTTCTGCCTTACTCGTCCCAATTGCTCACCCAGTCTGCCATTTTTTCTTACTGCGACCAGTCTGCCAGAAGCGATATGTCACTAGTTGTGTATCATAAAAGAGTGATCGTTTCTCCTCCCAGGGGTTATTCGAGATATGTTAATCGAAACCCTAGTAACGAGGCATTGGCTACCTTAAGAGAGTCATAGTTACTCGTCCCAATTGCTCACCCAGTCTGCCATTTTTTCTTACTGTGGCAAGTCTGCCAGAAGCGATATGTCACTAGTTGTGTATCATTAAAGAGTCATCGTTAATCGTCCCAGGGGTTATTCGAGATATCTTAATCGAAACCCTAGTAACGAGGCATTGGCTACCTTAAGAGAGTCATAGTTACTCGTCCCAATTGCTCACCCAGTCTGCCATTTTTTCTTACTGCGGCCAGTCTGCCAGAAAGATATGTCACTAGTTGTGTATCATAAAAGAGTGATCGTTACTCCTCCCAGGGGTTATTCGAGATATCTTAATCGAAACCCTAGTAACGAGGCATTGGCTACCTTAAGAGAGTCATAGCCACTCGTCCCAATTGCTCACCCAGTCTGCCATTTTTTCTTACTGTGGCCAGTCTGCCAGAAGCTATATGTCACTAGTTGTGTATCATAAAAGAGTGATCGTTACTCCTCCCAGGGGTTATTCGAGATATCTTAATCGAAACCCTAGTAACGAGGCATTGGCTACCTTAAGAGAGTCATAGTTACTCGTTCCAATTGCTCACCCAGTCTGCCATTTTTTCTTACTGCGGCCAGTCTGCCAGAAGAGATATGTCACTAGTTGTGTATCATAAAAGAGTGATCGTTACTCCTCCCAGGGGTTATTCGAGATATCTTAATCGAAACCCTAGTAACGAGGCATTGGCTACCTTAAGAGAGTCGTAGTTACTCGTCCCAATTGCTCACCGAGTCTGACATTTTTTCTTACAGCGGCCAGTCTGCCAGAAGCGATATGTCACTATTTGTGTATCATAAAAGAGTGATCGCTTCTCCTCAAAGGGGTTATTCGAGATATCTTAATCGAAACCCTAGTAACGAGGCATTGGCTACCTTAAGAGAGTCATAGTTACTCGTCCCAATTGCTCACCCAGTCTGCCATTTTTTCTTACTGCGGCCAGTCTGCCAGAAGCGATATGTCACTAGTTGTGTATCATAAAAGAGTGATCGTTACTCCTCCCAGGGGTTATTCGAGATATCTTAATCGAAACCCTAGTAACGAGGCATTGGCTACCTTAAGAGAGTCGTAGTTACTCGTCCCAATTGCTCACCCAGTCTGCCATTTTTTCTTACTGCGGCCAGTCTGCCAGAAGCGATATGTCACTAGTTGTGTATCATAAAAGAGTGATCCTTTCTCCTCCCAGGGGTTATTCGAGATATCTTAATCGAAACCCTAGTAACGAGGCATTGGCTACCTTAAGAGAGTCATAGTTATTCGTCCCAATTGCTCACCCAGTCTGCCATTTTTTCTTACTGCGGCCAGTCTGCCAGAAGCGATATGTCACTAGTTGTGTATCATAAAAGAGTGATCGTTTCTCCTCCCAGGGATTATTCGAGATATCTTAATCGAAACCCTAGTAACGAGGCATTGGCTACCTTAAGAGAGTCATAGTTACTCGTCCCAATTGCTCACCCAGTCTGCCATTTTTTCTTACTGTGGCAAGTCTGCCAGAAGCGATATGTCACTAGTTGTGTATCGTTAAAGAGTCATCGTTAATCCTCCCAGGGGTTATTCGAGATATCTTAATCGAAACCCTAGTAACGAGGCATTGGCTACCTTAAGAGAGTCATAGCTACTCGTCCTAATTGCTCACACGGTCCAACATTTTTTCTTACTGCAGCCAGTCTGCCAGAAGCGATATGTCACTAGTTGTGTATCCTAAAAGAGTGATCCTTTCTCTTCCCAGGGGTTATTCGAGATATCTTAATCGAAACCCTAGTAACGAGGCATTGGCTACCTTAAGAGAGTCATAGCTACTCGTCCTAATTGCTCACATAGTCCGCCATTTTTTCTTACTGCGGCCAGTCTGCCAGAAGCTATATGACACTTGTTGTGTATCATAAAAGAGTGATCGTTACTCCTCCCAGGGGTTATTCGAGATATCTTAATCGAAACCCTAGTAACGAGGCATTGGCTACCTTAAGAGAGTCATAGTTACTCGTCCCAATTGCTCACCCAGTCTGCCATTTTTTCTTACAGCGGCCAGTCTGCCAGAAGCGATATGTCACTAGTTGTGTATCATAAAGGAGTGATCGTTACTCCTCCCAGGGGTTATTCGAGATATCATAATCGAAACCCTAGTAACGAGGCATTGGCTACCTTAAGAGAGTCATAGTTACTCGTCCCAATTGCTCACCCAGTCTGCCATTTTTTCTTACTGCGGCCAGTCTGCCAGAAGCGATATGTCAGTAGTTGTGTATCATAAAAGAGTGATCGTTACTCCTCCCAGGGGTTATTCGAGATATCTTAATCGAAACCCTAGTAACGAGGCATTGGCTACCTTAAGAGAGTCATAGTTACTCGTCCCAATTGCTCACCCAGTCTGCCATTTTTTCTTACTGCGGCCAGTCTGCCAGAAGCGATATGTCACTAGTTGTGTATCATAAAAGAGTAATCGTTTCTCCTCCCAGGGGTTATTCGAGATATCTTAATCGAAACCCTAGTAACGAGGCATTGGCTACCTTAAGAGAGTCATAGTTACTCGTCCCAATTGCTCACCCAGTCTGCCATTTTTCTTACTGTGGCAAGTCTGCCAGAAGCGATATGTCACTAGTTGCGTATCATTAAAGAGTCATCGTTAATCCTCCCAGGGGTTATTCGAGATATCTTAATCGAAACCCTAGTAACGAGGCATTGGCTACCTTAAGAGAGTCATAGTTACTCGTCCCAATTGCTCACACAGTCCAACATTTTTTCTTACTGCAGCCAGTCTGCCAGAAGCGATATGTCACTAGTTGTGTATCATAAAAGAACCGTCGTTACTCCTCCGAGGGGTTATTCGAGATATCTTAATCGAATCCCTAGTAACGAGGCATTTTCTACCTTACTCGTCCCAATTGCTCACCCAGTCTGCCATTTTTTCTTACTGCGGCCAGTCTGCCAGAAGCGATATGTCAGTAGTTGTGTATCATAAAAGAGTGATCGTTACTCCTCCCAGGGGCTATTCGAGATATCTTAATCGAAACCCTAGTAACGAGGCATTGGCTACCTTAAGAGAGTCATAGTTACTCGTCCCAATTGCTCACACAGTCTGCCATTTTTCTTACTGTGGCAAGTCTGCCACAAGCGATATGTCACTAGTTGTGTATCATTAAAGAGTCTTCGTTAATCCTCCCAGGGGTTATTCGAGATATGTTAATCGAAACCCTAGTAACGAGGCATTGGCTGCCTTAAGAGAGTCATAGTTACTCGTCCCAATTGCTCACACAGTCCAACATTTTTTCTTACTGCAGCCAGTCTGCCAGAAGCGATATGTCACTAGTTGTGTATCATAAAAGAACCGTCGTTACTTCTCCGAGGGGTTATTCGAGATATCTTAATCGAATCCCTAGTAACGAGGCATTTTCTACCTTACTCGTCCCAATTGCTCACCCAGTCTGCCATTTTTTCTTACTGCGGCCAGTCTGCCAGAAGCGATATGTCACTAGTTGTGTATCATAAAAGAGTGATCCTTTCTCCTCCCAGGGGTTATTCGAGATATCTTAATCGAAACCCTAGTAACGAGGCATTGGCTACCTTAAGAGAGTCATAGTTATTCGTCCCAATTGCTCACCCAGTCTGCCATTTTTTCTTACTGCGGCCAGTCTGCCAGAAGCGATATGTCACTAGTTGTGTATCATAAAAGAGTGATCGTTTCTCCTCCCAGGGATTATTCGAGATATCTTAATCGAAACCCTAGTAACGAGGCATTGGCTACCTTAAGAGAGTCATAGTTACTCGTCCCAATTGCTCACCCAGTCTGCCATTTTTTCTTACTGTGGCAAGTCTGCCAGAAGCGATATGTCACTAGTTGTGTATCGTTAAAGAGTCATCGTTAATCCTCCCAGGGGTTATTCGAGATATCTTAATCGAAACCCTAGTAACGAGGCATTGGCTACCTTAAGAGAGTCATAGCTACTCGTCCTAATTGCTCACACGGTCCAACATTTTTTCTTACTGCAGCCAGTCTGCCAGAAGCGATATGTCACTAGTTGTGTATCCTAAAAGAGTGATCCTTTCTCTTCCCAGGGGTTATTCGAGATATCTTAATCGAAACCCTAGTAACGAGGCATTGGCTACCTTAAGAGAGTCATAGCTACTCGTCCTAATTGCTCACATAGTCCGCCATTTTTTCTTACTGCGGCCAGTCTGCCAGAAGCTATATGACACTTGTTGTGTATCATAAAAGAGTGATCGTTACTCCTCCCAGGGGTTATTCGAGATATCTTAATCGAAACCCTAGTAACGAGGCATTGGCTACCTTAAGAGAGTCATAGTTACTCGTCCCAATTGCTCACCCAGTCTGCCATTTTTTCTTACAGCGGCCAGTCTGCCAGAAGCGATATGTCACTAGTTGTGTATCATAAAGGAGTGATCGTTACTCCTCCCAGGGGTTATTCGAGATATCATAATCGAAACCCTAGTAACGAGGCATTGGCTACCTTAAGAGAGTCATAGTTACTCGTCCCAATTGCTCACCCAGTCTGCCATTTTTTCTTACTGCGGCCAGTCTGCCAGAAGCGATATGTCAGTAGTTGTGTATCATAAAAGAGTGATCGTTACTCCTCCCAGGGGTTATTCGAGATATCTTAATCGAAACCCTAGTAACGAGGCATTGGCTACCTTAAGAGAGTCATAGTTACTCGTCCCAATTGCTCACCCAGTCTGCCATTTTTTCTTACTGCGGCCAGTCTGCCAGAAGCGATATGTCACTAGTTGTGTATCATAAAAGAGTAATCGTTTCTCCTCCCAGGGGTTATTCGAGATATCTTAATCGAAACCCTAGTAACGAGGCATTGGCTACCTTAAGAGAGTCATAGTTACTCGTCCCAATTGCTCACCCAGTCTGCCATTTTTCTTACTGTGGCAAGTCTGCCAGAAGCGATATGTCACTAGTTGCGTATCATTAAAGAGTCATCGTTAATCCTCCCAGGGGTTATTCGAGATATCTTAATCGAAACCCTAGTAACGAGGCATTGGCTACCTTAAGAGAGTCATAGTTACTCGTCCCAATTGCTCACACAGTCCAACATTTTTTCTTACTGCAGCCAGTCTGCCAGAAGCGATATGTCACTAGTTGTGTATCATAAAAGAACCGTCGTTACTCCTCCGAGGGGTTATTCGAGATATCTTAATCGAATCCCTAGTAACGAGGCATTTTCTACCTTACTCGTCCCAATTGCTCACCCAGTCTGCCATTTTTTCTTACTGCGGCCAGTCTGCCAGAAGCGATATGTCAGTAGTTGTGTATCATAAAAGAGTGATCGTTACTCCTCCCAGGGGCTATTCGAGATATCTTAATCGAAACCCTAGTAACGAGGCATTGGCTACCTTAAGAGAGTCATAGTTACTCGTCCCAATTGCTCACACAGTCTGCCATTTTTCTTACTGTGGCAAGTCTGCCACAAGCGATATGTCACTAGTTGTGTATCATTAAAGAGTCTTCGTTAATCCTCCCAGGGGTTATTCGAGATATGTTAATCGAAACCCTAGTAACGAGGCATTGGCTGCCTTAAGAGAGTCATAGTTACTCGTCCCAATTGCTCACACAGTCCAACATTTTTTCTTACTGCAGCCAGTCTGCCAGAAGCGATATGTCACTAGTTGTGTATCATAAAAGAACCGTCGTTACTCCTCCGAGGGGTTATTCGAGATATCTTAATCGAATCCCTAGTAACGAGGCATTTTCTACCTTACTCGTCCCAATTGCTCACCCAGTCTGCCATTTTTTCTTACTGCGACCTGTCTGCCAGAAGCGATATGTCACTAGTTGTGTATCATAAAAGAGTGATCGTTTCTCCTCCCAGGGGTTATTCGAGATATCTTAATCGAAACCCTAGTAACGAGGCATTGGCTACCTTAAGAGAGTCATAGTTACTCGTCCCAATTGCTCACACAGTCCAACATTTTTTCTTACTGCAGCCAGTCTGCCAGAAGCGATATGTCACTAGTTGTGTATCATAAAAGAGTGATCCTTTCTCCTCCCAGGGGTTATTCGAGATATCTTAATCGAAACCCTAGTAACGAGGCATTGGCTACCTTAAGAGAGTCATAGCTACTCGTCCCAATTGCTCACCCAGTCTGCCATTATTTCTTACTGCGGCCAGTCTGCCAGAAGCTATATGTCACTAGTTGTGTATCATAAAAGAGTGATCGTTACTCCTCCCAGGGGTTATTCGAGATATCTTAATCGAAACCCTAGTAACGAGGCATTGGCTACCTTAAGAGAGTCATAGTTACTCGTCCCAATTGCTCACACAGTCCAACATTTTTTCTTACTGTAGCCAGTCTGCCAGAAGCGATATGTCACTAGTTGTGTATCCTAAAAGAGTGATCCTTTCTCCTCCCAGGGGTTATTCGAGATATCTTAATCGAAACCCTAGTAACGAGGCATTGGCTACCTTAAGAGAGTCATAGCTACTCATCCCAATTGCTCACACAGTCTGCCATTTTTTCTTACTGCGGCCAGTCTGCCAGAAGCTATATGTCACTAGTTGTGTATCATAAAAGAGTGATCGTTACTCCTCCCAGGGGTTATTCGAGATATCTTAATCGAAACCCTAGTAACGAGGCATTGGCTATCTTAAGAGAGTCATAGTTACTCGTTCCAATTGCTCACCCAGTCTGCCATTTTTTCTTACTGCGGCCAGTCTGCCAGAAGCGATATGTCACTAGTTGTGTATCATAAAAGAGTGATCGTTACTACTCCCAGGGGTTATTCGAAATATCTTAATCGAATCCCTAGTAACGAGGCATTGGCTACCTTAAGAGAGTCATAGTTACTCGTCCCAATTGCTCACCCAGTCTGCCATTTTTTCTTACTGCGGCCAGTCTGCCAGAAGTGATATGTCACTAGTTGTGTATCATAAAAGAGTGATCCTTTCTCCTCCCAGGGGTTATTCGAGATATCTTAATCGAAACCCTAGTAACGAGGCATTGGCTACCTTAAGAGAGTCATAGTTACTCGTCCCAATTGCTCACCCAGTTTGCCATTTTTTCTTACTGCGGCCAGTCTGCCAGATGCGATATGTCACTAGTTGTGTATCATAAAAGAGTGATCGTTTATCCTCCCTGGGGTTATTCGAGATATCTTAATCGAAACCCTAGTAACGAGGCATTGGCTACCTTAAGAGAGTCATAGTTACTCGTCCCAATTGCTCACCCAGTCTGCCATTTTTCTTACTGTGGCAAGTCTGCCAGAAGCGATATGTCACTAGTTGTGTATCATTAAAGAGTCATCGTTAATCCTCCCAGGGGTTATTCGAGATATCTTAATCGAAACCCTAGTAACGAGGCATTGGCTACCTTAAGAGCGTCATAGTTACTTGTCCCAATTGCTCACCCAGTCTGCCATTTTTCTTACTATGTCAAGTCTGCCAGAAGCGATATGTCACTAGTTGTGTATCATTAAAGAGTCATCGTTAATCCTCCCAGGGGTTATTCGAGATATCTTAATCGAAACCCTAGTAACGAGGCATTGGCTACCTTAAGAGAGTCATAGTTACTCGTCCCAATTGCTCACACAGTCCTACATTTTTTCTTACTGCAGCCAGTCTGCCAGAAGCGATATGTCACTAGTTGTGTATCCTAAAAGAGTGATCCTTTCTCCTCCCAGGGGTTATTCGAGATATCTTAATCGAAACCCTAGTAACGAGGCATTGGCTACCTTAAGAGAATCATAGCTACTCGTCCCAATTGCTCACCCAATCTGCCATTTTTTCTTACTGCTGCCAGTCTGCCAGAAGCTATATGTCACTTGTTGTGTATCATAAAAGAGTGATCGTTCCTCCTCCCAGGGGTTATTCGAGATATCTTAATCGAAACCCTAGTAACGAGGCATTGGCTACCTTAAGATTGTCATAGTTACTCGTCCCAATTGCTCACCCAGTCTGCCATTTATTCTTACTGCGGCCAGTCTGCCAGAAGCGATATGTCACTAGTTGTGTATCATAAAGGAATGATCGTTACTCCTCCCAGGGGTTATTCGAGATATCTTAATCGAAACCCTAGTAACGAGGCATTGGCTATCTTAAGAGAGTCATAGTTACTCGTTCCAATTGCTCACCCAGTCTGCCATTTTTTCTTACTGCGGCCAGTCTGCCAGAAGCGATATGTCACTAGTTGTGTATCATAAAAGAGTGATCGTTACTCCTCCCAGGGGTTATTCGAGATATCTTAATCGAAACCCTAGTAACGAGGCATTGGCTACCTTAAGAGAGTCATAGTTACTCGTCCCAATTGCTCACCGAGTCTGACATTTTTTCTTACAGCAGCCAGTCTGCCAGAAGCGATGTGTCACTAGTTGTGTATCATAAAAGAGAGATCGCTTCTCCTCCCAGGGGTTATTCGAGATATCTTAATCGAAACCCTAGTAACGAGGCATTGGCTACCTTAAGAGAGTCATAGTTACTCGTCCCAATTGCTCACCCAGTCTGCCATTTTTTCTTACTGCGGCCAGTCTGCCAGAAGCGATATGTCACTAGTTGTGTATCATAAAAGAGTGATCGTTACTCCTCCCAGGGGTTATTCGAAATATCTTAATCGAAACCCTAGTAACGAGGCATTGGCTACCTTAAGAGAGTCATAGTTACTCGTCCCAATTGCTCACCCAGTCTGCATTTTTTCTTACTGTGGCCAGTCTGCCAGAAGCGATATGTCACTAGTTGTGTATCATAAAAGAGTGACCTTTCTCCTCCCAGGGGTTATTCGAGATATCTTAATCGAAACCCTAGTAACGAGGCATTGGCTACCTTAAGAGAGTCATAGTTACTCGTCCCAATTGCTCACCCAGTCTGCCATTTTTTCTTACTGCGGCCAGTCTGCCAGAAGCGATATGTCACTAGTTGTGTATCATAAAAGAGTGATCGTTTGTCCTCCAAGGGGTTATTCGAGATATCTTAATCGAAACCCTAGTAACGAGGCATTGGCTACCTTAAGAGAGTCATAGTTACTCGTCCCAATTGCTCACCCAGTCTGCCATTTTTCTTACTGTGGCAAGTCTGCCAGAAGCGATATGTCACTAGTTGTGTATCATTAAAGAGTCATCGTTAATCCTCCCAGGGGTTATTCGAGATATCTTAATCGAAACCCTAGTAACGAGGCATTGGCTACCTTAAGAGAGTCATAGTTACTCGTCCCAATTGCTCACCCAGTCTGCCATTTTTTCTTACTGCGGCCAGTCTGCCAGAAGCGATATGTCACTAGTTGTGTATCATAAAAGAGTGATCGTTTCTCCTCCAAGGGGTTATTCGAGATATCTTAATCGAAACCCTAATAACGAGGCATTGGCTACCTTAAGAGAGTCATAGCTACTCGTCCCAATTGCTCACCCAGTCTGCCATTTTTCTTACTGTGGCAAGTCTGCCAGAAGCGATATGTCACTAGTTGTGTATCATTAAAGAGTCATCGTTAATTCTCCCAGGGGTTATTCGAGATATCTTAATCGAAACCCTAGTAACGAGGGATTGGCTACCTTAAGAGAGTCATAGTTACTCGTCCCAATTGCTCACACAGTCCAACATTTTTTCTTACTGTAGCCAGTCTGCCAGAAGCGATATGTCACTAGTTGTGTATCCTAAAAGAGTGATCCTTTCTCCTCCCAGGGGTTATTCGAGATATCTTAATCGAAACCCTAGTAACGAGGCATTGGCTACCTTAAGAGAGTCATAGCTACTCGTCCCAATTGCTCACGCAGTCTGCCATTTTTTCTTACTGCGGCCAGTCTGCCAGAAGCGATATGTCACTAGTTGTGTATCATAAAAGAGTGATCGTTACTCCTCCCAGGGGTTATTCGAAATATCTTAATCGAAACCCTAGTAACGAGGCATTGGCTACCATAAGAGAGTCATAGTTACTCGTCCCAATTGCTCACCCAGTCTGAAATTTTTTCTTACTCCGGCCAGTCTGCCAGAAGCTATATGTCACTAGTTGTGTATCCTAAAAGAGTGATCCTTTCTCCTCCCAGGGGTTATTCGAGATATCTTAATCGAAACCCTAGTAACGAGGCATTGGCTACCTTAAGAGAGTCATAGTTACTCGTCCCAATTGCTCACCCAGTCTGCCATTTTTTCTTACTGCGGCCAGTCTGCCAGATGCGATATGTCACTAGTTGTGTATCATAAAAGAGTGATCGTTTATCCTCCCTGGGGTTATTCGAGATATCTTAATCGAAACCCTAGTAACGAGGCATTGGCTACCTTAAGAGAGTCATAGTTACTCGTCCCAATTGCTCACCCAGTCTGCCATTTTTTTTACTGTGGCAAGTCTGCCAGAAGCGATATGTCACTAGTTGTGTATCATTAAAGAGTCATCGTTAATCCTCCCAGGGCTTATTCGAGATATCTTATTCGAAACCCTAGTAACGAGGCATTGGCTACCTTAAGAGAGTCATAGTTACTCGTCCCAATTGTTCACCCAGTCTGCCATTTTTCTTACTGTGTCAAGTCTGCCAGAAGCGATATGTCACTAGTTGTGTATCATTAAAGAGTCATCGTTAATCCTCCCAGGGGTTATTCGAGATATCTTAATCGAAACCCTAGTAACGAGGCATTGGCTACCTTAAGAGAGTCATAGTTACTCGTCCCAATTGCTCACCCAGTCTGCATTTTTTCTTACTGTGGCCAGTCTGCCAGAAGCGATATGTCACTAGTTGTGTATCATAAAAGAGTGACCTTTCTCCTCCCAGGGGTTATTCGAGATATCTTAATCGAAACCCTAGTAACGAGGCATTGGCTACCTTAAGAGAGTCATAGTTACTCGTCCCAATTGCTCACCCAGTCTGCCATTTTTTCTTACTGCGGCCAGTCTGCCAGAAGCGATATGTCACTAGTTGTGTATCATAAAAGAGTGATCGTTTGTCCTCCAAGGGGTTATTCGAGATATCTTAATCGAAACCCTAGTAACGAGGCATTGGCTACCTTAAGAGAGTCATAGTTACTCGTCCCAATTGCTCACCCAGTCTGCCATTTTTCTTACTGTGGCAAGTCTGCCAGAAGCGATATGTCACTAGTTGTGTATCATTAAAGAGTCATCGTTAATCCTCCCAGGGGTTATTCGAGATATCTTAATCGAAACCCTAGTAACGAGGCATTGGCTACCTTAAGAGAGTCATAGTTACTCGTCCCAATTGCTCACACAGTCCAACATTTTTTCTTACTGCAGGCAGTCTGCCAGAAGCGATATGTCACTAGTTGTGTATCATAAAAGAACCGTCGTTACTCCTCCGAGGGGTTATTCGAGATATCTTAATCGAAACCCTAGTAACGAGGCATTGGCTACCTTAAGAGAGTCATAGTTACTCGTCCCAATTGCTCACACAGTCTGCCATTTTTTCTTACTGCGGCCAGTCTGCCAGAAGCGATATGTCACTAGTTGTGTATCATAAAAGAGTGATCGTTTCTCCTCCAAGGGGTTATTCGAGATATCTTAATCGAAACCCTAATAACGAGGCATTGGCTACCTTAAGAGAGTCATAGCTACTCGTCCCAATTGCTCACCCAGTCTGCCATTTTTCTTACTGTGGCAAGTCTGCCAGAAGCGATATGTCACTAGTTGTGTATCATTAAAGAGTCATCGTTAATTCTCCCAGGGGTTATTCGAGATATCTTAATCGAAACCCTAGTAACGAGGCATTGGCTACCTTAAGAGAGTCATAGTTACTCGTCCCAATTGCTCACACAGTCCAACATTTTTTCTTACTGTAGCCAGTCTGCCAGAAGCGATATGTCACTAGTTGTGTATCCTAAAAGAGTGATCCTTTCTCCTCCCAGGGGTTATTCGAGATATCTTAATCGAAACCCTAGTAACGAGGCATTGGCTACCTTAAGAGAGTCATAGCTACTCGTCCCAATTGCTCACGCAGTCTGCCATTTTTTCTTACTGCGGCCAGTCTGCCAGAAGCGATATGTCACTAGTTGTGTATCATAAAAGAGTGATCGTTACTCCTCCCAGGGGTTATTCGAAATATCTTAATCGAAACCCTAGTAACGAGGCATTGGCTACCATAAGAGAGTCATAGTTACTCGTCCCAATTGCTCACCCAGTCTGAAATTTTTTCTTACTCCGGCCAGTCTGCCAGAAGCTATATGTCACTAGTTGTGTATCATAAAAGAGTGATCCTTTCTCCTCCCAGGGGTTATTCGAGATATCTTAATCGAAACCCTAGTAACGAGGCATTGGCTACCTTAAGAGAGTCATAGTTACTCGTCCCAATTGCTCACCCAGTCTGCCATTTTTTCTTACTGCGGCCAGTCTGCCAGATGCGATATGTCACTAGTTGTGTATCATAAAAGAGTGATCGTTTATCCTCCCTGGGGTTATTCGAGATATCTTAATCGAAACCCTAGTAACGAGGCATTGGCTACCTTAAGAGAGTCATAGTTACTCGTCCCAATTGCTCACCCAGTCTGCCATTTTTTTTACTGTGGCAAGTCTGCCAGAAGCGATATGTCACTAGTTGTGTATCATTAAAGAGTCATCGTTAATCCTCCCAGGGCTTATTCGAGATATCTTATTCGAAACCCTAGTAACGAGGCATTGGCTACCTTAAGAGAGTCATAGTTACTCGTCCCAATTGTTCACCCAGTCTGCCATTTTTCTTACTGTGTCAAGTCTGCCAGAAGCGATATGTCACTAGTTGTGTATCATTAAAGAGTCATCGTTAATCCTCCCAGGGGTTATTCGAGATATCTTAATCGAAACCCTAGTAACGAGGCATTGGCTACCTTAAGAGAGTCATAGTTACTCGTCCCAATTGCTCACACAGTCCAACATTTTTTCTTACTGCAGCCAGTCTGCCAGAAGCGATATGTCACTAGTTGTGTATCCTAAAAGAGTGATCCTTTCTCCTCCCAGGGGTTATTCGAGATATCTTAATCGAAACCCTAGTAACGAGGCATTGGCTACCTTAAGAGATTCATAGCTACTCGTCCCAATTGCTCACCCAGTCTGCCATTTATTCTTACTGCGGCCAGTCTGCCAGAAGCTATATGTCACTTGTTGTGTATCATAAAAGAGTGATCGTTACTCCTCCCAGGGGTTATTCGAGATATCTTAATCGAAACCCTAGTAACGAGGCATTGGCTACCTTAAGAGAGTCATAGTTACTCGTCCCAATTGCTCACCCAGTCTGCCATTTTTTCTTACAGCGGCCAGTCTGCCAGAAGCAATATGTCACTAGTTGTGTATCATAAAAGAGTGATCCTTTCTCCTCCCAGGGGTTATTCGAGATATCTTAATCAAAACCCTAGTAACGAGGCATTGGCTACCTTAAGAGAGTCATAGTTACTCGTCCCAATTGCTCACCCAGTCTGCCATTTTTTCTTAGTGCGGCCAGTCTGCCAGAAGCGATATGTCACTAGTTGTGTATCATAAAAGAGTGATCGTTTATCCTCCCAGGGGTTATTCGAGATATCTTAATCGAAACCCTAGTAACGAGGCATTGGCTACCTTAAGAGAGTCATAGTTACTCGTCCCAATTGCTCACCTAGTCTGCCATTTTTCTTACTGTGGCAAGTCTGCCAGAAGCGATATGTCACTAGTTGTGTATCATTAAAGAGTCATCGTTAATCCTCCCAGGGGTTATTCGAGATATCTTAATCGAAACCCTAGTAACGAGGCATTGGCTACCTTAAGAGAGTCATAGTTACTCGTCCCAATTGCTCACACAGTCCAACATTTTTTCTTACTGCAGCCAGTCTGCCAGAAGCGATATGTCACTAGTTGTGTATCCTAAAAGAGTGATCCTTTCTCATCCCAGGGGTTATTCGAGATATCTTAATCGAAATCCTAGTAACGAGGCATTGGCTACCTTAAGAGAGTCATAGCTACTCGTCCCAATTGCTCACCCAGTCTGCCATTTTTTCTTACTGCGGCCAGTCTGCCAGAAGCTATATGTCACTTGTTGTGTATCATAAAAGAGTGATCGTTACTCCTCCTAGGGGTTATTCGAGATATCTTAATGGAAACCCTGGTAACGAGGCATTGGCTACCTTAAGAGAGTCATAGTTACTCGTCCCAATTGGTCACCCAGTCTGCCATTTTTTCTTACTGCGGCCAGTCTGCCAGAAGCGATATGTCACTAGTTGTGTATCATAAAAGAGTGATCGTTACTCCTCCCAGGGGTTATTCGAGATATCTTAATCGAAACCCTAGTAACGAGGCATTGGCTACCTTAAGAGAGTCATAGTTACTCGTCCCAATTGCTCACCCAGTCTGCCATTTTTTCTTACTGCGGCCAGTCAGCCAGAAGCGATATGTCACTAGTTGTGTATCATAAAAGAGTGATCGTTACTCCTCCCAGGGGTTATTCGAGATATCTTAATCGAAACCCTAGTAACGAGGTATTGGCTACCTTAAGAGAGTCATAGTTACTTGTCCCAATTGCTCACCCAGTCTGCCATTTTTTCTTACTGCGGCCAGTCTGCCAGAAGCGATATGTCACTAGTTGTGTATCATAAAAGAGTGATCGTTACTCCTCCCAGGGGTTATTCGAGATATCTTAATCGAAACCCTAGTAACGAGGCATTGGCTACCTTAAGAGAGTCATAGTTACTCGTCCCAATTGCTCACCCAGTCTGCCATTTTTTCTTACTGCGGCCAGTCTGCCAGAAGCGATATGTCACTAGATGTGTATCAAAAAAGAGTGATCGTTACTCCTCCCAGGGGTTATTCGAGATATCGTAATCGAAACCCTAGTAACGAGGTATTGGCTACCTTAAGAGAGTCATAGTTACTCGTCCCAATTGCTCACCCAGTCTGCCATTTTCTCTTACTGCGGCTAGTCTCCCAGAAGCGATATGTCACTAGTTGTGTATCATAAAAGAGTGATCGTTAATCCTCCCAGGGGTTATTCGAGATATCTTAATCGAAACCCTAGTAACGAGGCATTGGCTAGCTTAAGAGAGTCATAGTTTCTCGTCCCAATTGCTCACACAGTCCAACATTTTTTCTTACTGCTGCCAGTCTGCCAGAAGCGATATGTCACTAGTTGTGTATCATAAAAGAGTGATCGTTTCTCCTCCCAGGGGTTATTCGAGATATCTTAATCGAAACCCTAGTAACGAGGCATTGGCTGCCTTAAGAGAGTCATAGCTACTCGTCCCAATTGCTCACCCAGTCTGCCATTTTTTCTTACTGCGGCCAGTCTGCCAGAAGCTATATGTCACTAGTTGTGTATCATAAAAGAGTGATCGTTACTCCTCCCAGGGGTTATTAGAGATATCTTAATCGAAACCCTAGTAACGAGGCATTGGCTACCTTAAGAGAGTCATAGTTACTCGTCCCAATTGCTCACCCAGTCTGCCATTTTTTCTTACTGCGGCCAGTCTGCCAGAAGCGATATGTCACTAGTTGTGTATCATAAAAGAGTGATCGTTACTCCTCCCAGGGGTTATTCGAGATATCTTAATCGAAACCCTAGTAACGAGGCATTGGCTACCTTAAGAGAGTCATAGTTACTCGTCACAATTGCTCACCCAGTCTGACATTTTTTCTTACTGCGGCCAGTCTGCCAGAAGCGATATGTCACTAGTTGTGTATCATAAAAGAGTGATCGTTAATCCTCCCAGGGGTTATTCGAGATATCTTAATCGAAACCCTAGTAACGAGGCATTGGCTACCTTAAGAGAGTCATAGTTACTCGTCCCAATTGCTCACGCAGTCTGCCATTTTTTCTTACTGCGGCCAGTCTGCCAGAAGCGATATGTCACTAGTTGTGTATCATAAAAGAGTGATCGATACTCCTCCCAGGGGTTATTCGAGATATCTTAATCGAAAACCTAGTAACGAGTCATTGGCTACCTTACGAGAGTCATAGTTACTCGTCCCAATTGCTCACCCAGTCTGCCATTTTTTCTTACTGTGGCAAGTCTGCCAGAAGCGATATGTCACTAGTTGTGTATCATTAAAGAGTCATCGTTAATCCTCCCAGGGGTTATTCGAGATATCTTAATCGAAACCCTAGTAACGAGGCATTGGCTACCTTAAGAGAGTCATAGTTACTCGTCCCAATTGCTCACCCAGTCTGCCATTTTTTCTTACTGTGGCAAGTCTGCCAGAAGCGATATGTCACTAGTTGTGTATCATTAAAGAGTCATCGTTAATCCTCCCAGGGGTTATTCGAGATATCTTAATCGAAACCCTAGTAACGAGGCATTGGCTACCTTAAGAGAGTCATAGTTACTCGTCCCAATTGCTCACACAGTCCAACATTTTTTCTTACTGCAGCCAGTCTGCCAGAAGCGATATGTCACTAGTTGTGTATCCTAAAAGAGTGGTCCTTTCTCCTCCCAGGGGTTATTCGAGATATCTTAATCGAAACCCTAGTAACGAGGCATTGGCTACCTTAAGAGAGTCATAGCTACTCGTCCCAATTGCTCACCCAGTCTGCCATTTTTTCTTACTGCGGCCAGTCTGCCAGAAGCTATATGTCACTAGTTGTGTATCATAAATGAAAGATCCTTTCTCCTCCCAGGTGTTATTCGAGATATCTTAATCGAAACCCTAGTAACGAGGCATTGGCTACCTTAAGAGAGTCATAGCTACTCGTCCCAATTGCTCACCCAGTCTGCCATTTTTTCTTACTGCGGCCAGTCTGCCACAAGCGATATGTCACTAGTTGTGTATCATAAAAGAGTGATCGTTACTCTTCCCAGCGGTTATTCGAGATATCTTAATCGAAACCCTAGTAACGAGGCATTGGCTACCTTAAGAGAGTCATAGTTACTCGTCCCAATTGCTCACCGAGTCTGCCATTTTTTCTTACTGCGGCCAGTCTGCCTGAAGCGATATGTCACTAGTTGTGTATTATAAAAGAGTGATCGTTTCTCCTCCCAGGGGTTATTCGAGATATCTTAATCAAAACCCTAGTAACGAGGCATTGGCTACCTGTAAGAGAGTCATAGCTACTCGTCCCAATTGCTCACCCAGTCTGCCATTTTTTCTTACTGCGGCCAGTCTGCCAGAACGTATATATCACTAGTTGTGTATCATAAAAGAGTGATCGTTACTCCTCCCAGGGGTTATTCGAGTTCTCTTAATCGAAACCCTAGTAACGAGGCATTGGCTACCTTAAGAGAGTCATAGTTACTCGTCCCAATTGCTCACCCAGTCTGCCATTTTTTCTTACTGCGGCCAGTCTGCCAGAAGCGATATGTCACTAGTTGTGTATCATAAAAGAGTGATCGTTACTCCTCCCAGGGGTTATTCGAGATATCTTAATCGAAAACCTAGTAACGCGGCATTTTCTACCTTAAGAGAGTCATAGTTACTCGTCCCAATTGCTCACCCAGTCTGCCATTTTTTCTTACTGCAGCCAGTCTGCCAGAAGCGATATGTCACTAGTTGTGTATCCTAAAAGAGTGATCCTTTCTCCTCCCAGGGGTTATTCGAGATATCTTAATCGAAACCCTAGTAACGAGGCATTGGCTACCTTAAGAGAGTCATAGCTACTCGTCCCAATTGCTCACCCAGTCTGCCATTTTTTCTTACTGCGGCCAGTCTGCCAGAAGCTATATGTCACTTGTTGTGTATCATAAAAGAGTGATCGTTACTCCTCCCAGGGGTTATTCGAGATATCTTAATCCAAACCCTAGTAACGAGGCATTGGCTACCTTAAGAGAGTCATAGTTACGCGTCCCAATTGCTCACCCAGTCTGCCATTTTTTCTTACTGCGGCCAGTCTGCCAGAAGCGATATGTTACTAGTTGTGTGTCATAAAAGAGTGATCGTTACTCCTCCCAGGGGTTATTCGAGATATCTTAATCGAAACCCTAGTAACGAGGCATTGGCTACCTTAAGAGAGTCATAGTTACTCGTCCCAATTGCTCACCCAGTCTGCCATTTTTTCTTACTGCGGCCAGTCTGCCAGAAGCGATATGTCACTAGTTGTGTATCCTAAAAGAGTGATCGTTAATCCTCCCAGGGGTTATTCGAGATATCTTAATCGAAACCCTAGTAACGAGGCATTGGCTACCTTAAGAGAGTCATAGCTACTCGTCCCAATTGCTCACCCAGTCTGCCATTTTTTCTTACTGCGGCCAGTCTGCCAGAAGCTATATGTCACTAGTTGTGTATCATAAATGAAAGATCCTTTCTCCTCCCAGGTGTTATTCGAGATATCTTAATCGAAACCCTAGTAACGAGGCATTGGCTACCTTAAGAGAGTCATAGCTACTCGTCCCAATTGCTCACCCAGTCTGCCATTTTTTCTTACTGCGGCCAGTCTGCCACAAGCGATATGTCACTAGTTGTGTATCATAAAAGAGTGATCGTTACTCTTCCCAGCGGTTATTCGAGATATCTTAATCGAAACCCTAGTAACGAGGCATTGGCTACCTTAAGAGAGTCATAGTTACTCGTCCCAATTGCTCACCGAGTCTGCCATTTTTTCTTACTGCGGCCAGTCTGCCTGAAGCGATATGTCACTAGTTGTGTATTATAAAAGAGTGATCGTTTCTCCTCCCAGGGGTTATTCGAGATATCTTAATCAAAACCCTAGTAACGAGGCATTGGCTACCTGTAAGAGAGTCATAGCTACTCGTCCCAATTGCTCACCCAGTCTGCCATTTTTTCTTACTGCGGCCAGTCTGCCAGAACGTATATATCACTAGTTGTGTATCATAAAAGAGTGATCGTTACTCCTCCCAGGGGTTATTCGAGTTCTCTTAATCGAAACCCTAGTAACGAGGCATTGGCTACCTTAAGAGAGTCATAGTTACTCGTCCCAATTGCTCACCCAGTCTGCCATTTTTTCTTACTGCGGCCAGTCTGCCAGAAGCGATATGTCACTAGTTGTGTATCATAAAAGAGTGATCGTTACTCCTCCCAGGGGTTATTCGAGATATCTTAATCGAAAACCTAGTAACGCGGCATTTTCTACCTTAAGAGAGTCATAGTTACTCGTCCCAATTGCTCACCCAGTCTGCCATTTTTTCTTACTGCAGCCAGTCTGCCAGAAGCGATATGTCACTAGTTGTGTATCCTAAAAGAGTGGTCCTTTCTCCTCCCAGGGGTTATTCGAGATATCTTAATCGAAACCCTAGTAACGAGGCATTGGCTACCTTAAGAGAGTCATAGCTACTCGTCCCAATTGCTCACCCAGTCTGCCATTTTTTCTTACTGCGGCCAGTCTGCCAGAAGCTATATGTCACTTGTTGTGTATCATAAAAGAGTGATCGTTACTCCTCCCAGTGGTTATTCGAGATATCTTAATCCAAACCCTAGTAACGAGGCATTGGCTACCTTAAGAGAGTCATAGTTACGCGTCCCAATTGCTCACCCAGTCTGCCATTTTTTCTTACTGCGGCCAGTCTGCCAGAAGCGATATGTTACTAGTTGTGTGTCATAAAAGAGTGATCGTTACTCCTCCCAGGGGTTATTCGAGATATCTTAATCGAAACCCTAGTAACGAGGCATTGGCTACCTTAAGAGAGTCATAGTTACTCGTCCCAATTGCTCACCCAGTCTGCCATTTTTTCTTACTGCGGCCAGTCTGCCAGAAGCGATATGTCACTAGTTGTGTATCCTAAAAGAGTGATCGTTAATCCTCCCAGGGGTTATTCGAGGTATCTTAATCGAAACCCTAGTAACGAGGCATTGGCTACCTTAAGAGAGTCATAGTTACTCGTCCCAATTGCTCACACAGTCCAACATTTTTTCTTACTGCAGCCAGTCTGCCAGAAGCGATATGTCACTAGTTGTGTATCATAAATGAGTGATCCTTTCTCCTCCCAGGGGTTATTCGAGATATCTTAATCGAAACCCTAGTAACGAGGCATTGGCTACCGTAAGAGAGTCATAGCTACTCGTCCCAATTGCTCACCCAGTCTGCCATTTTTTCTTACTGCGGCCAGTCTGCCAGAACGTATATATCACTAGTTGTGTATCATAAAAGAGTGATCGTTACTCCTCCCAGGGGTTATTCGAGATATCTTAATCGAAACCCTAGTAACGAGGCATTGGCTACCTTAAGAGAGTCATAGTTACTCGTCCCAATTGCTCACCCAGTCTGCCATTTTTCTTATTGCGGCCAGTCTGCCAGAAGCGATATGTCACTAGTTGTGTATCATAAAAGAGTGATCCTTTCTCCTCCCAGGGGTTATTCGAGATATCTTAATCGAAACCCTAGTAACGAGGCATTGGCTACCTTAAGAGAGTCATAGTTACTCGTCCCAATTGCTCACCCAGTCTGCCATTTTTTCTTACTGCGGCCAGTCTGCCAGAAGCGATATGTCACTAGTTGTGTATCATAAAAGAGTGATCGTTACTCCTCCCAGGAGGTTATCCGAGATATCCTAATCGAAACCCTAGTAACGAGGCATTGGTTACCTTAAGAGAGTCATAGTTACTCGTCCCAATTGCTCACCCAGTCTGCCATTTTTTCTTACTGCTGCCAGTGTGCCAGAAGCGATATGTTACTAGTTGTGTATCATAAAAGAGTGATCGTTACTCCTCCCAGGGGTTATTCGAGATATCTTAATCGAAACCCTAGTAACGAGGCATTGGCTACCTTAAGAGAGTCATAGTTACTCGTCCCAATTGCTCACCCAGTCTGCCATCTTTTCTTACTGCGGCCAGTCTGCCAGAAGCGATATGTCACTAGTTGTGTATCATAAAAGAGTGATCGTTACTCCTCCCAGGGGTTATTCGAGATATCTTAATCGAAACCCTAGTAACGAGGCATTGGCTACCTTAAGAGAGTCATAGTTACTCGTCCCAATTGCTCACCCAGTCTGCCATATTTTCTTACTGCTGCCAGTCTGCCAGAAGCGATATGTCACTAGTTGTGTATCATAAAAGAGTGATCGTTACTCCTCCCAGGGGTTATTCGCGATATCTTAATCGAAACCCTAGTAACGAGGCATTGGCTACCTTATGAGAGTCATAGTTATACGTCCCAATTGCTCACACAGTCCAACATTTTTTCTTACTGCGGCCAGTCTGCCAGAAGCGATATGTCACTAGTTGTGTATCATAAAAGAACCGTCGTTACTCCTCCGAGGGGTTATTCGAGATATCTTAATCGAATCCCTAGTAACGAGGCATTTTCTACCTTACTCGTCCCATTTGCTCACCCAGTCTGCCACTTTTATCTTACTGCGGCCAGTCTGCCAGAAGCGATATGTCACTAGTTGTGTATCATAAAAGAGTGATCATTAATCCTCCCAGGGGTTATTCGAGATATCTTAATCGAAACCCTAGTAACGAGGCGTTGGCTACCTTAAGAGAGTCATAGTTACTCGTCCCAATTGCTCACCCAGTCTGCCATTTTTTCTTACTGCGGCCAGTCTGCCAGAAGCGATATGTCACTAGTTGTGTATCATAAAAGAGTGATCCTTTCTCCTCCCAGGGGTTATTCGAGATATCTTAATCGAAACCCTAGTAACGAGGCATTGGCTACCTTAAGAGAGTCATAGTTACTCGTCATAATTGCTCACCCAGTCTGCCATTTTTTCTTACTGCGGCCAGTCTGCCAGAAGCGATATGTCACTAGTTGTGTATCATAAAAGAGTGATCGTTAATCCTCCCAGGGGTTATTCGAGATATCTTAATCGAAACCCTAGTAACGAGGCATTGGCTACCTTAAGAGAGTCATAGTTACTCGTCCCAATTGCTCACCCAGTCTGCCAATTTTTCTTACTGCGGCCTATCTGCCAGAAGCGATATGTCACTAGTTGTGTATCATAAAAGAGTGATCCTTTCTCCTCCCAGGGGTTATTCGAGATATCTTAATCGAAAACCTAGTAACGAGGCATTGGCTACCTTAAGAGAGTCATAGTTACTCGTACCAACTGCTCACCCAGTCTGCCATTTTTTCTTACTGTGGCAAGTCTGCCAGAAGCGATATGTCACTAGTTGTGTATCATTAAAGAGTCATCGTTAATCCTCCCAGGGGTTATTCGAGATATCTTAATCGAAACCCTAGTAACGAGGCATTGGCTACCTTAAGAGAGTCATAGTTACTCGTCCCAATTGCTCACACAGTCCAACATTTTTTCTTACTGCAGCCAGTCTGCCAGAAGCGATATGTCACTAGTTGTGTATCCTAAAAGAGTGGTCCTTTCTCCTCCCAGGGGTTATTCGAGATATCTTAATCGAAACCCTAGTAACGAAGCATTGGCTACCTTAAGAGAGTCATAGCTACTCGTCCCAATTGCTCACCCAGTCTGCCATTTTTTCTTACTGCGGCCAGTCTGCCAGAAGCTATATGTTACTTGTTGTGTATCATAAAAGAGTGATCGTTACTCCTCCCAGGGGTTATTCGAGATATCTTAATCCAAACCCTAGTAACGAGGCATTGGCTACCTTAAGAGAGTCATAGTTACTCGTCCCAATTGCTCACCCAGTCTGCCATTTTTTCTTACTGCGGCCAGTCTGCCAGAAGCGATATATCACTAGTTGTGTATCATAAAAGAGTGATCGTTACTCCTCCCAGGGGTTATTCGAGATATCTTAATCGAAACCCTAGTAACGAGGCATTGGCTACCTTAAGAGAGTCATAGTTACTCGTCCCAATTGCTCACCCAGTCTGCCATTTTTTCTTACTGCGGCCAGTCTGCCAGAAGCGATATGTCACTAGTTGTGTATCATAAAAGAGTGATCGTTAATCCTCCCAGGGGTTATTCGAGGTATCTTAATCGAAACCCTAGTAACGAGGCATTGGCTACCTTAAGAGAGTCATAGTTACTCGTCCCAATTGCTCACACAGTCCAACATTTTTTCTTACTGCAGCCAGTCTGCCAGAAGCGATATGTCACTAGTTGTGTATCCTAAAAGAGTGGTCCTTTCTCCTCCCAGGGGTTATTCGAGATATCTTAATCGAAACCCTAGTAACGAAGCATTGGCTACCTTAAGAGAGTCATAGCTACTCGTCCCAATTGCTCACCCAGTCTGCCATTTTTTCTTACTGCGGCCAGTCTGCCAGAAGCTATATGTTACTTGTTGTGTATCATAAAAGAGTGATCGTTACTCCTCCCAGGGGTTATTCGAGATATCTTAATCCAAACCCTAGTAACGAGGCATTGGCTACCTTAAGAGAGTCATAGTTACTCGTCCCAATTGCTCACCCAGTCTGCCATTTTTTCTTACTGCGGCCAGTCTGCCAGAAGCGATATGTCACTAGTTGTGTATCATAAAAGAGTGATCGTTACTCCTCCCAGGGGTTATTCGAGATATCTTAATCGAAACCCTAGTAAGGAGGCATTGGCTACCTTAAGAGAGTCATAGTTACTCGTCCCAATTGCTCACCCAGTCTGCCATTTTTTCTTACTGCGGCCAGTCTGCCAGAAGCGATATGTCACTAGTTGTGTATCATAAAAGAGTGATCGTTAATCCTCCCAGGGGTTATTCGAGGTATCTTAATCGAAACCCTAGTAACGAGGCATTGGCTACCTTAAGAGAGTCATAGTTACTCGTCCCAATTGCTCACACAGTCCAACATTTTTTCTTACTGCAGCCAGTCTGCCAGAAGCGATATGTCACTAGTTGTGTATCATAAATGAGTGATCCTTTCTCCTCCCAGGGGTTATTCGAGATATCTTAATCGAAACCCTAGTAACGAGGCATTGGCTACTTGTAAGAGAGTCATAGTTACTCGTCCCAATTGCTCACCCAGTCTGCCATTTTTTCTTACTGCATCCAGTCTGCCAGAAGCGATATGTCACTAGTTGTGTATCATAAAAGAGTGATCGTTACTCCTCCCAGGGGTTATTCGAGATATCCTAATCGAAACCCTAGTAACGAGGCATTGGCTACCTTAAGAGCGTCATAGTTTCTCGTCCCAATTGCTCACCCAGTCTGCCACTTTTTCTTACTGCGGCCAGGCTGCCAGAAGCGATATGTCACTAGTTGTGTATCATAAAAGAGTGATCGTTACTCCTCCCAGGGGTTATTCGAGATATCTTAATCGAAACCCTAGTAACGAGGCATTGGCTACCTTAAGAGAGTCATAGTTACTCGTCCCAATTGCTCACCCAGTCTGCCATTTTTTCTTACTGCGGCCAGTCTGCCAGAAGCGATATGTCACTAGTTGTGTATCATAAAAGAGTGATCGTTACTCCTCCCAGGGGTTATTCGAGATATCTTAATCGAAACCCTAGTAACGAGGCATTGGCTACCTTAAGAGAGTCATAGTTACTCGTCCCAATTGCTCACGAAGTCTGCCATTTTTTCTTACTGCGGCCAGTCTGCCAGAAGCGATATGTCACTAGTTGTGTATCATAAAAGAGTGATCGTTACTCCTCCCAGGGGTTATTCGAGATATCTTAATCGAAACCCTAGTAACGAGGCATTTTCTACCTTACTCGTCCCAATTGCTCACCCAGTCTGCCATTTTTCTTACTGCGACGAGTCTGCCAGAAGCGACATGTCACTAGTTGTGTATCATAAAACAGTGAGCGTTTCTCCTCCCAGGGGTTATTCGAGATATGTTAATCGAAACCCTAGTAACGAGGCATTGGCTACCTTAAGAGAGTCATAGTTACTCGTCCCAATTGCTCACCCAGTCTGCCATTTTTTCTTACTGTGGCAAGTCTGCCAGAAGCGATATGTCACTAGTTGTGTATCATTAAAGAGTCATCGTTAATCCTCCCAGGGGTTATTCGAGATATCTTAATCGAAACCGTAGTAACGAGGCATTGGCTACCTTAAGAGAGTCATAGTTACTCGTCCCAATTGCTCACACAGTAGAACATTTTTTCTTACTGCAGCCAGTCTGCCAGAAGCGATATGTCACTAGTTATGTATCATAAAAGAGTGATCCTTTCTCCTCCCAGGGGTTATTCGAGATATCTTAATCGAGACCCTTGTAACGAGGAATTGGCTACCTTAAGAGAGTCATAGCTACTCGTCCCAATTGCTCACCCAGTCTGCCATTATTTCTTACTGCGGCCAGTCTGCCAGAAGCTATATGTCACTAGTTGTGTATCATAAAAGAGTGATCGTTACTCCTCCCAGGGGTTATTCGAGATATCTTAATCGAAACTCTAGTAACGAGGCATTGGCTACCTTTAGAGTGTCATAGTTACTCGTTCCAATTGCTCACCCAGTCTGCCATTTTTTCTTACTTCGGCCAGTCTGCCAGAAGCGATATGTCACTAGTTGTGTATCATAAAAGAGTGATCGTTACTCCTCCCAGGGGTTATTCGAGATATCTTAATCGAAAACCTAGTAACGAGGCATTGGCTACCTTAAGAGAGTCGTAGTTACTCGTCCCAATTGCTCACCGAGTCTGACATTTTTTTCTTACAGCGGCCAGTCTGCCAGAAGCGATATGTCACTAGTTGTGTATCATAAAAGAGTGATCGCTTCTCCTCCCAGGGGTTATTCGAGATATCTTAATCGAAACCCTAGTAACGAGGCATTGGCTACCTTAAGAGAGTCATAGTTACTCGTCCCAATTGCTCACACAGTCTGCCATTTTTTCTTACTGCGGCCAGTCTGCCAGAAGCGATATGTCACTAGTTGTGTATCATAAAAGAAAGAACGTTACTCCTCCCAGGGGTTATTCGAGATATCTTAATCGAAAACCTAGTAACGAGGCATTGGCTACCTTAAGAGAGTCATAGTTACTCGTCCCAATTGCTCACCCAGTCTGCCATTTTTTCTTACTGCGGCCAGTCTGTCAGAAGCGATATGTCACTAGTTGTGTATCATAAAAGAGTGATCGTTTCTCCTCCCAGGGGTTATTCGAGATATCTTAATCAAAACCCTAGTAACGAGGCATTGGCTACCTTAAGAGTGTCATAGTTACTCGTCCCAATTGCTCACCCAGTCTGCCATTTTTTCTTACTGTGGCAAGTCTGCCAGAAGCGATATGTCACTAGTTGTGTATCATTAAAATGTCATCGTTAATCCTCCCAGGGGTTATTCGAGATATCTTAATCGAAACCCTAGTAACGAGGCATTGGCTACCTTAAGAGAGTCATAGTTACTCGTCCCAATTGCTCACCCAGTCTGCCATTTTTTCTTACTGCGGCCAGTCTGCCAGAAGCGATATGTCACTAGTTGTGTATCATAAAAGAGTGATCGTTAATCCTCCCAGGGGTTATTCGAGGTATCGTAACCGAAAACCTAGTAACGAGGCATTGGCTACCTTAAGAGAGTCATAGTTACTCGTCCCAATTGCTCACACAGTCCAACATTTTTTCTTACTGCAGCCAGTCTGCCAGAAGCGATATGTCACTAGTTGTGTATCATAAAAGAGTGATCCTTTCTCCTCCCAGGGGTTATTCGAGATATCTTAATCGAAACCCTAGTAACGAGGCATTGGCTACCTTAAGAGAGTCATAGCTACTCGTCCCAATTGCTCACCCAGTCTGCCATTTTTTCTTACTGCGGCCAGTCTGCCAGAAGCGATATGTCACTATTTGTGTATCATAAAAGAGTAATCGTTACTCCTCCCAGGGGTTATTCGAGATATCTTAATCGAAACCCTAGTAACGAGGCATTGGCTACCTTAAGAGAGTCATAGTTACTCGCCCCAATTGCTCACCGAGTCTGACATTTTTTCTTACTGCGGCCAGTCTGCCTGAAGCGATATGTCACTAGTTGTGTATCATAAAAGAGTGATCGTTAATCCTTCCAGGGGTTATTCGAGGTATCTTAATCGAAACCCTAGTAACGAGGCATTGGCTACCTTAAGAGAGTCATAGTTACTCGTCCCAATTGCTCACACAGTCCAACATTTTTTCTTACTGCAGCCAGTCTGCCAGAAGCGATATGTCACTAGTTGTGTATCATAAAAGAGTGATCGTTACTCCTCCCAGGGTTTATTCGAAATATCTTTATCGAAACCCTAGTAACGAGGCATTGGCTACCTTAAGAGAGTCATAGCTACTCGTCCCAATAGCTCACCCAGTCTGCCATTTTTTCTTACTGCGGCCAGTCTGCCAGAAGCGATATGTCACTAGTTGTGTATCATAAAAGAGTAATCGTTACTCCTCCCAGCGGTTATTCGAGATATCTTAATCGAAACCCTAGTAACGAGGCATTGGCTAGCTTCAGAGAGTCATAGTTACTCGTCCCAATTGCTCACCGAGTCTGACATTTTTTCTTACTGCGGCCAGTCTGCCTGAAGCGATATGTCACTAGTTGTGTATCATAAAAGAGTGATCGTTTCTCCTCCCAGGGGTTATTCGAGATATCTTAATCAAAACCCTAGTAACGAGGCATTGGCTACCTGTAAGAGAGTCATAGCTACTCGTCCCAATTGCGCACCCAGTCTGCCATTTTTTCTTACTGCGGCCAGTCTGCCAGAACGTATATGTCACTAGTTGTGTATCATAAAAGAGTGATCGTTACTCCTCCCAGGAGTTATTCGAGATATCTTAATGGAAACCCTAGTAACGAGGCATTGGCTACCTTAAGAGAGTCATAGTTACTCGTCCCAATTGCTCACCCAGTCTGCTATTTTTTCTTACTGCGGCCAGTCTGCCAGAAGCGATATGTCACTAGTTGTGTATCATAAAAGAGTGATCGTTACTCCTCCCAGGGGTTATTCGAGATATCTTAATCGAAACCCTAGTAACTAGGCATTGGCTACCTTAAGGGAGTCATAGTTACTCGTCCCAATTGCTTACCGAGTCTGACATTTTTTCTTACAGCGGCCAGTCTGCCAGAAGCGATATGTCACTAGTTGTGTATCATAAAAGAGTGATCGTTTCTCCTCCCAGGGGTTATTCGAGATATCTTAATCGAAACCCTAGTAACGAGGCATTGGCTACCTTAAGAGAGTCATAGTTACTCGTCCCAATTGCTCACCCAGTCTGCCATTTTTTCTTACTGCGGCCAGTCTGCCAGAAGCGATAGGTCACTAGTTGTGTATCATAATAGAGTGATCGTTACTCCTCCCAGGGGTTATTCGAGATATCTTAATCGAAACCCTAGTAACGAGGCATTGGCTACCTTAAGAGAGTCATAGTTACTCGTCCCAATTGCTCACACAGTCCGCCATTTTTTCTTACTGCGGCCAGTCTGCCAGAAGCGATATGTCACTAGTTGTGTATCATAAAAGAGTGATCGTTACTCCTCACAGGGGTTATTCGAGATATCTTAATCGAAACCCTAGTAACGAGGCATTGGATACCTTAAGAGAGTCATAGTTACTCGTCCCAATTGCTCACCCAGTTTGCCATTTTTTCTTACTGCGGCCAGTCTGCCAGAAGCGATATGTCACTAGTTGTGTACCATAAAAGAGTGATCGTTACTCCTCCCAGGAGTTATTCGAGATATCTTAATCGAAACCCTAGTAACGAGGCATTGGCTACCTTAAGAGAGTCATAGTTACTGGTCCCAATAGCTCACCGAGTCTGCCATTTTTTCTTACTGCGGCCAGTCTGCCAGAAGCAATATGTCACTAGTTGTGTATCATAAAAGAGTGATCGTTACTCCTCCCAGGAGTTATTCGAGATATCTTAATCGAAACCCTAGTAACGAGGCATTGGCTACCTTAAGAGAGTCATAGTTACTCGTCCCAATTGCTCACCCAGTCTGCCATTTTTTCTTACTGCGGTCGGTCTGCCAGAAGCGATATGTCACTAGTTGTGTATCATAAAAGAGTGATCGTTACTCCTCCCAGGGGTTATTCGAGATATCTTAATCGAAACCCTAGTAACGAGGCATTGGCTACCTTAAGAGAGTCATAGTTACTCGTCCCAATTGCTCACACAGTCTGCCATTTTTTCTTACTGCGGCCAGTCTGCCAGAAGCGATATGTCACTAGTTGTGTATCATAAAAGAGTGATCGTTTCTCCTCCCAGGGGTTATTCGAGATATCTTAATCGAAACATTAGTAACGAGGCATTGGCTACCTTAAGAGAGTCATAGCTACTCGTCCAAATTGCTCACCCAGTCTGCCCTTTTTTCTTACTGCGTCCAGTCTGCCAGAAGCTATATGTCACTAGTTGTGTATCATAAAAGAGTGATCGTTACTCCTCCCAGGGGTTATTCGAGATATCTTAGTCGAAACCCTAGTAACGAGGCATTGGCTACCTTAAGAGAGTCATAGTTACTCGTCCCAATTGCTCACCCAGTCTGCCATTTTTTCTTACTGCGGCCAGTCTGCCAGAAGCGATATGTCACTAGTTGTGTATAATAAAAGAGTGATCGTTACTCCTCCCAGGGGTTATTCGAGATATCTTAATCGAAACCCTAGTAACTAGGCATTGGCTACCTTAAGAGAGTCATAGTTACTCGTCCCAATTGCTTACCGAGTCTGACATTTTTTCTTACAGCGGCCAGTCTGCCAGAAGCGATATGTCACTAGTTGTGTATCATAAAAGAGTGATCGTTTCTCCTCCCAGAGGTTATTCGAGATATCTTAATCGAAACCCTAGTAACGAGGCATTGGCTACCTTAAGAGAGTCATAGTTACTCGTCCCAATTGCTCACCCAGTCTGCCATTTCTTCTTACTGCGGCCAGTCTGCCAGAAGCGATAGGTCACTAGTTGTGTATCATAAAAGAGTGATCGTTTCTCCTCCCAGGGGTTATTCGAGATATCTTAATCGAAACCCTAGTAACGAGGCATTGGCTACCTTAAGAGAGTCATAGTTACTAGTCCCAATTGCTCACCGAGTCTGACATTTTTTCTTACAGCGGCCAGTCTGCCAGAAGTGATATGTCACTAGTTGTGTATCATAAAAGAGTGATCGTTTCTCCTCCCAGGGGTTATTCGAGATATCTTAATCGAAACCCTAGTAACGAGGCATTGGCTACCTTAAGAGAGTCATAGTTACTCGTCCCGATTGCTCACCCAGTCTGCCATTTTTTCTTACCGCGCCCAGTCTGCCAGAAGCGATATGTCACTAGTTGTGTATCATAAAAGAGTGATCCTTTCTCCTCCCAGGGGTTATTCGAGATATCTTAATCGAAACAATAGTAACGAGGCATTGGCTACCTTAAGAGAGTCATAGTTACTCGTCCCAATTGCTCACCCAGTCTGCCATTTTTTCTTACTGCGGCCAGTCTGCCAGAAGCGATATGTCACTAGTTGTGTATCATAAAAGAGTGATCGTTACTCCTCCCAGGGGTTATTCGAGATATCTTAATCGAAACCCTAGTAACTAGGCATTGGCTACCTTAAGAGAGTCATAGTTACTCGTCCCAATTGCTTACCGAATCTGACATTTTTTCTTACAGCGGCCAGTCTGCCAGAAGCGATATGTCACTAGTTGTGTATCATAAAAGAGTGATCGTTTCTCCTCCCAGGGGTTATCCGAGATATCTTAATCGAAACCCTAGTAACGAGGCATTGGCTACCTTAAGAGAGTCATAGCTACTCGTCCCAATTGCTCACCCAGTCTGCCATTTTTTCTTACTGCGGCCAGTCTGCCAGAAGCTATATGTCACTAGTTGTGTATCATAAAAGAGTGATCGTTACTCCTCCCAGGGGTTATTCGAGATATCTTAATCGAAACCCTGGTAACGAGGCATTGGCTACCTTAAGAGAGTCATAGTTACTCGTCCCAATTGCTTACCCAGTCTGCCATTTTTTCTTACTGCGGCCAGTCTGCCAGAAGCGATATGTCACTAGTTGTGTATCATAAAAGAGTGATCCTTTCTCCTCCCAGGGGTTATTCGAGATATCTTAATCGAAACCCTAGTAACGAGTCATTGGCTACCTTAAGAGTGTCATAGTTACTCGTCCCAATTGCTCACCCAGTCTGCCATTTTTTCTTACTGCGGCCAGTCTGCCAGAAGCGATATGTCACTAGTTGTGTATCATAAAAGAGTGATCGTTACTCCTCCCTGGGGTTATTCGAGATATCTTAATCGAAACCCTAGTAACGAGGCGTTGGCTACCTTAAGAGAGTCATAGTTACTCGTCCCAATCGCTCACCGAGTCTGACATTTTTTCTTACAGCGCCCAGTCTGCCAGAAGCGATATGTCACTAGTTGTGTATCATAAAAGAGTGATCGTTTCTCCTCCCAGGGGTTATTCGAGATATCTTAATCGAAACCCTAGTAACGAGGCATTGGCTACCTTAAGAGAGTCATAGTTACTCGTCCCGATTGCTCACCCAGTCTGCCATTTTTTCTTACTGCGCCCAGTCTGCCAGAAGCGATATGTCACTAGTTGTGTATCATAAAAGAGTGATCCTTTCTCCTCCCAGGGGTTATTCGAGATATTTTAATCGAAACCCTAGTAACGAGGCATTGGCTACCTTAAGACAGTCATAGTTACTCGTCCCAATTGCTCACCCAGTCTGCCATTTTTTCTTACTGCGGCCAGTCTGCCAGAAGCGATATGCCACTAGTTGTGTATCATAAAAGAGTGATCGTTACTCCTCCCAGGGGTTATTCGAGATATCTTAATCGAAACCCTAGTAACGAGGCATTGGCTACCTTAAGAGAGTCATAGTTACTCGTCCCAATTGCTCACCCAGTCTGCCATTTTTTCTTACTGCGGCCAGTCTGCCAGAAGTGATATGTCACTAGTTGTGTATCATAAAAGAGTGATCGTTACTCCTCCCAGGGGTTATTCGAGATAACTTAATCGAAACCCTAGTAACGAGGCATTGGCTACCTTAAGAGAGTCATAGTTACTCGTCCCAATTGCTCACCCAGTCTGCCATTTTTTCTTACTGCGGCCAGTCTGCCAGAAGCGATATGTCACTAGTTGTGTATCATAAAAGAGTGATCGTTACTCCTCCCAGGAGTTATTCGAGATATCTTAATCGAAACCCTAGTAACGAGGCATTGGCTACCTTAAGAGAGTCATAGTTACTCGTCCCAATTGCTCACCGAGTCTGCCATTTTTTCTTACTGCGGCCAGTCTGCCAGAAGCGATATGTCACTAGTTGTGTATCATAAAAGAGTGATCGTTTCTCCTCCCAGGGGTTATCCGAGATATCTTAATCGAAACCCTAGTAACGAGGCATTGGCTACCTTAAGAGAGTCATAGCTACTCGTCCCAATTGCTCACCCAGTCTGCCATTTTTTCTTACTGCGGCCAGTCTGCCAGAAGCTATATGTCACTAGTTGTGTATCATAAAAGAGTGATCGTTACTCCTCCCACGAGTTATTCGAGATATCTTAATCGAAACCCTAGTAACGAGGCATTGGCTACCTTAAGAGAGTCATAGTTACTCGTCCCAATTGCTCACCCAGTCTGTCATTTTTTCTTACTGCGGCCAGTCTGCCAGAAGCGATATGTCACTAGTTGTGTATCATAAAAGAGTGATCCTTTCTCATCCCAGGGGTTATTCGAGATATCTTAATCGAAACCCTAGTAACGAGGCATTGGCTACCTTAAGAGAGTCATAGTTACTCGTCCCTATTGCTCACCCAGTCTGCCATTTTTTCTTACTGCGGCCAGTCTGCCAGAAGCGATATGTCACTAGTTGTGTTTCATAAAAGAGTGATCGTTACTCCTCCCTGGGGTTATTCGAGATATCTTAATCGAAACCCTAGTAACGAGGCATTGGCTACCTTAAGAGAGTCATAGTTACTCGTCCCAATTGCTCACCGAGTCTGCCATTTTATCTTACAGCGGCCAGTCTGCCAGAAGCGATATGTCACTAGTTGTGTATCATAAAAGAGTGATCGTTTCTCCTCCCAGGGGTTATTCGAGATATCTTAATCGAAACCCTAGTAACGAGGCATTGGCTACCTTAAGAGAGTCATAGTTACTCGTCCCAATTGCTCACCCAGTCTGCCATTTTTTCTTACTGCGGCCAGTCTGCCAGAAGCGATATGTCACTAGTTGTGTATCATAAAAGAGTGATCGTTACTCCTCCCAGGGGTTATTCGAGATATCTTAATCGAAACCCTAGTAACGAGGCATTGGCTACCTTAAGGGAGTCATAGTTACTCGTCCCGATTGCTCACCCAGTCTGCCATTTTTTCTTTTTGCGCCCAGTCTGCCAGAAGCGATATGTCACTAGTTGTGTATCATAAAAGAGTGATCCTTTCTCATCCCAGGGGTTATTCGAGATATCTTAATCGAAACAATAGTAACGAGGCATTGGCTACCTTAAGAGAGTCATAGTTACTCGTCCCAATTGCTCACCCAGTCTGCCATTTTTTCTTACTGCGGCCAGTCTGCCAGAAGCGATATGACACTAGTTGTGTATCATAAAAGAGTGATCCTTTCTCCTCCCAGGGGTTATTCGAGATATCTTAATCGAAACCCTAGTAACGAGGCATTGGCTACCTTAAGAGAGTCATAGTTACTCGTCCCAATTGCTCACCCAGTCTGCCATTTTTTCTTACTGCGGCCAGTCTGCCAGAAGCGATATGTCACTAGTTGTGTATCATAAAAGAGTGATCGTTTCTCCTTTCAGGGGTTATTCGAGATATCTTAATCGAAACCCTAGTAACGAGGCATTGGCTACCTTAAGAGAGTCATAGTTACCCGTCCCAATTGCTCACACAGTCCAACATATTTTCTTACTGCAGCCAGTCTGCCAGAAGAGATATGTCACTAGTTGTGTATCATAAAAGAACCGTCGTTACTCCTCCGAGGGGTTATTCGAGATATCTTATTCGAATCCCTAGTAACGAGGCATTGGCTACCTTACTCGTCCCAATTGCTCACCCAGTCTGCCATTTTTTCTTACTGCGACCAGTCTGGCAGAAGCGATATGTCACTAATTGTGTATCATAAAAGAGTGATCGTTTCTCCTCCCAGGGGTTATTTGAGATATCTTAATCGAAACCCTAGTAACGAGGCATTGGCTACATTAAGAGAGTCATAGTTACTCGTCCCAATTGCTCACCCAGTCTGCCATTTTTTCTTACTGTGGCAAGTCTGCCAGAAGCGATATGTCACTAGTTGTGTATCATTAAAGTGTCATCGTTAATCCTCCTAGGGTTTATTTGAGATATCTTAATGGAAACCCTAGTAACGAGGCATTGGCTACCTTAAGAGAGTCATAGTTACGCGTCCCAATTGCTCACCCAGTCTGCCATTTTTTCTTACTGCGGCCAGTCTGCCAGAAGCGATATGTCACAAGTTGTGTATCATAAAAGAGGGATCGTTTCTCCTCCCAGGGGTTATTCGAGATATCTTAATCGAAACCCCAGTAACGAGGCATTGGCTACCTTAAGAGAGTCATAGCTACTCGTCACAATTGCTCACCCAGTCTGCCATTTTTTCTTACTGCGGCCAGTCTGCCAGAGGCTATATGTCACTAGTTGTGTATCATAAAAGAGTGATCGTTACTCCTCCCAGGGGTTATTCGAGATATCTTAATCGAAACCCTAGTAACGAGGCATTGGCTACCTTAAGAGAGTCATAGTTACTCGTACCAATTGCTCACCCAGTCTGCCATTTTTTCTTACTGCAGCCAGTCTGCCAGAAGAGATATGTCACTAGTTGTGTATCATAAAAGAACCGTCGTTACTCCTCCGAGGGGTTATTCGAGATATCTTATTCGAATCCCTAGTAACGAGGCATTGGCTACCTTACTCGTCCCAATTGCTCACCCAGTCTGCCATTTTTTCTTACTGCGACCAGTCTGCCAGAAGCGATATGTCACTAGTTGTGTATCATAAAAGAGTGATCGTTTCTCCTCCCAGGGGTTATTTGAGATATCTTAATCGAAACCCTAGTAACGAGGCATTGGCTACCTTAAGAGAGTCATAGTTACTCGTCCCAATGGCTCACCCAGTCTGCCATTTTTTCTTACTGTGGCAAGTCTGCCAGAAGCGATATGTCACTAGTTGTGTACCATTAAAGAGTCATCGTTAATCCTCCCAGGGGTTATTTGAGATATCTTAATCGAAACCCTAGTAACGAGGCATTGGCTACCTTAAGAGAGTCATAGTTACTCGTCCCAATTGCTCACACAGTCCAACATTTTTTCTTACTGCAGCCAGACTGCCAGAAGCGATATGTCACTAGTTGTGTATCATAAAAGAGTGATCCTTTCTCCTGCCAGGGGTTATTCGAGATTTCTTAATCGAAACACTAGTAACGAGGCATTGGCTACCTTAAGAGAGTCATAGCTACTCGTCTGAATTGCTCACCCAGTCTGCCATTTTTTCTTACTGCGGCCAGATTGCCAGAAGCTATATGTCACTAGTTGTGTATCATAAAAGAGTGATCGTTACTCCTCCCAGGGGTTATTCGAGATATCTTAATCGAAACCCTAGTAACGAGGCATTGGCTACCTTAAGAGAGTCATAGTTACTCGTCCCAATTGCTCACCCAGTCTGCCACTTTTCTTACTGCGGCCAGTCTGCCAGAAGCGATATGTCACTAGTTGTGTATCATAAAAGAACCGTCGTTACTCCTCCGAGGGGTTATTCGAGATATCTTATTCGAATCCCTAGTAACGAGGCATTGGCTACCTTACTCGTCCCAATTGCTCACCCAGTCTGCCATTTTTTCTTACTGCGACCAGTCTGCCAGAAGCGATATGTCACTAGTTGTGTATCATAAAAGAGTGATCGTTACTCCTCCCAGGGGTTATTCGAGATATTTTAATCGAAACCCTATTAACGAGGCATTGGCTACCTTAAGAGAGTCATAGTTACTCGTCCCAATTGCTCACAAAGTCTGCCATTTTTTCTTACTGCGGCCAGTCTGCCAGAAGCGATATGTCACTAGTTGTGTATCATAAAAGAGTGATCCTTTCTCCTCCCAGGGGTTATTCGAGATATCTTAATCGAAACAATAGTAATGAGGCATTGGCTACCTTAAGAGAGACATAGTTACTCGTCCCAATTGCTCACCCAGTCTGCCATTTTTTCTAACTGCGGCCAGTCTGCCAGAAGCGATATGTCACTATTTGTGTATCATAAAAGAGTGATTGTTTCTCCTCCCAGGGGTTATTCGAGATATCTTAATCGAAACCCTAGTAACGAGGCATTGGCTACCTTAAGAGAGTCATAGTTACTCGTTCCAATTGCTCACCCAGTCTGCCATTTTTTCTTACTGCGGCCAGTCTGCCAGAAGCGATATGTCACTAGTTGTGTATCATAAAAGAGTGATCGTTTCTCCTCCCAGGGGTTATTCGAGTCATCTTAATCGAAACCCTAGTAACGAGGCATTGGCTACCTTAAGAGAGTCATAGTTACTCGTCCCAATTGCTCACCCAGTCTGCCATTTTTTCTTACTGCGGCCAGTCTGCCAGAAGCGATATATCACTAGTTGTGTATCATAAAAGAGTGATCGTTACTCCTCCCAGGGGTTATTCGAGATATCTTAATCGAAACCCTAGTAACGAGGCATTGGCTACCTTAAGAGAGTCATAGTTACTCGTCCCAATTGCTCAGCCAGTCTGCCATTTTTTCTTACTGCGGCCAGTCTGCCAGAAGCGATATGTCACTAGTTGTGTATCATAAAAGAGTGATCGTTACTCCTCCCAGGGGTTATTCGAGATATCTTAATCGAAACCCTAGTAACGAGGCATTGGCTACCTTAAGAGAGTCATAGTTACTCGTCCCAATTGCTCACACAGTCTGCCATTTTTTCTTACTGCGGCCAGTCTGCCAGAAGCGATATGTCACTAGTTGTGTATCATAAAAGAGTGATCGTTACTCCTCCCAGGGGTTATTCGAGATATCTTAATCGAAACCCTAGTAACGAGGCATTGGCTACCTTAAGAGAGTCATAGTTACTCGTCCCAATTGCTTACCCAGTCTGCCATTTTTCTTACTGCGGCCAGTCTGCCAGAAGCGATATGTCACTAGTTGTGTATCATAAAAGAGTGATCGTTACTCCTCCCAGGAGTTATTCGAGATATCTTAATCGAAACCCTAGTAACGAGGCATTGGCTACCTTAAGAGAGTCATAGTTACTCGTCCCAATTGCTCACCAAGTCTGCCATTTTTTCTTACTGCGGCCAGTCTGCCAGAAGCGATATGTCACTAGTTGTGTATCATAAAAGAGTGATCGTTTCTCCTCCCAGGGGTTATCCGAGATATCTTAATCGAAACCCTAGTAACGAGGCATTGGCTACCTTAAGAGAGTCATAGCTACTCGTCCCAATTGCTCACCCAGTCTGCCATTTTTTCTTACTGCGGCCAGTCTGCCAGAAGCTATATGTCACTAGTTGTGTATCGTAAAAGCGTGATCGTTACTCCTACCAGGGGTTATTCGAGATATCTTAATCGAAACCCTAGTAACGAGGCATTGGCTACCTTAAGAGAGTCATAGTTACTCGTCCCAATTGCTCACCCAGTCTGCCATTTTTTCTTACTGCGGCCAGTCTGCCAGAAGCGATATGTCACTAGTTGTGTATCATAAAAGAGTGATCCTTTCTCCTCCCAGGGGTTATTCGAGATATCTTAATCGAAACCCTAGTAACGAGGCATTGGCTACCTTAAGAGAGTCATAGTTACTCGTCCCAATTGCTCACCGAGGCTGACATTTTTTCTTACAGCGGCCAGTCTGCCAGAAGCGATATGTCACTAGTTGTGTATCATAAAAGAGTGATCGTTTCTCCTCCCAGGGGTTATTCGAGATATCTTAATCGAAACCCTAGTAACGAGGCATTGGCTACCTTAAGAGAGTCATAGTTACTCGTCCCAATTGCTCACCCAGTCTGCCATTTTTTCTTACTGCGGCCAGTCTGCCAGAAGCGATATGTCACTAGTTGTGTATCATAAAAGAGTGATCGTTACTCCTCCCAGGGGTTATTCGAGATATCTTAATCGAAACCCTAGTAACGAGGCATTGGCTACCTTAAGAGAGTCATAGTTACTCGTCCCGATTGCTCACCCAGTCTGCCATTTTTTCTTACTGCGCCCAGTCTGCCAGAAGCGATATGTCACTAGTTGTGTATCATAAAAGAGTGATCCTTTCTCCTCCCAGGGATTATTCGAGATATCTTAATCAAAACAATAGTAACGAGGCATTGGCTACCTTAAGAGAGTCATAGTTACTCGTCCCAATTGCTCACCCAGTCTGCCATTTTTTCTAACTGCGGCCAGTCTGCCAGAAGCGATATGTCACTAGTTGTTTATCATAAAAGAGTGATCCTTTCTCCTCCCAGGGGTTATTCGAGATATCTTAATCGAAACCCTAGTAACGAGGCATTGGCTACCTTAAGAGAGTCATAGTTACTCGTCCCAATTGCTCACCCAGTCTGCCATTTTTTCTTACTGTGGCAAGTCTGCCAGAAGCGATATGTCACTAGTTGTGTATCATTAAAGAGTCATTGTTAATCCTCCCATGGGTTATTCGAGATATCTTAATCGAAACCCTAGTAACGAGGCATTGGCTACCTTAAGAGAGTCATAGTTACTCGTCCCAATTGCTCACACAGTCCTACATATTTTCTTACTGCAGCCAGTCTGCCAGAAGAGATATGTCACTAGTTGTGTATCATAAAAGAACCGTCGTTACTCCTCCGAGGGGTTATTCGAGATATCTTATTCGAATCCCTAGTAACGAGGCATTGGCTACCTTACTCGTCCCAATTGCTCACCCAGTCTGCCATTTTTTCTTACTGCGACCAGTCTGCCAGAAGCGATATGTCACTAGTTGTGTATCATAAAAGAGTGATCGTTTCTCCTCCCAGGGGTTATTTGAGATATCTTAATCGAAACCCTAGTAACGAGGCATTGGCTACATTAAGAGAGTCATAGTTACTCGTCCCAATTGCTCACCCAGTCTGCCATTTTTTCTTACTGTGGCAAGTCTGCCAGAAGCGATATGTCACTAGTTGTGTATCATTAAAGTGTCATCGTTAATCCTCCCAGGGTTTATTTGAGATATCTTAATGGAAACCCTAGTAACGAGGCATTGGCTACCTTAAGAGAGTCGTAGTTACTCGTCCCAATTGCTCACACAGTCCAAAATTTTTTCTTACTGCAGCCAGTCTGCCAGAAGCGATATGTCACTAGTTGTGTATCATAAAAGAGTGATCCTTTCTCCTCCCAGGGGTTATTCGAGATATCTTAATCGAAGCCCTAGTAACGAAGCATTGGCTACCTTAAGAGAGTCATAGCTACTCGTCCCAATTGCTCACCCAGTCTGCCATTTTTTCTTACTGCGGCCAGTCTGCCAGAAGCTATATGTCACTAGTTGTGTATCATAAAAGAGTGATCGTTACTCCTCCCAGGGGTTATTCGACATATCTTAATCGAAACCCTAGTAACGAGGCATTGGCTACCTTAAGAGAGTCATAGTTACTCGTCCCAATTGCTCACCCAGTCTGCCATTTTTTCTTACTGCGGCCAGTCTGCCAGAAGCGATATGTCACTAGTTGTGTATCATAAAAGAGTGATCGTTTCTCCTCCCTGGTGTTATTCGAGATATCTTAACCGAAACCCTAGTAACGAGGCATTGGCTACCTTAAGAGAGTCATAGCTACTCGTCCCAATTGCTCACCCAGTCTGCCATTTTTTCTTACTGCGGCCAGTCTGCCAGAGGCTATATGTCACTAGTTGTGTATCATAAAAGAGTGATCGTTACTCCTCCCAGGGGTTATTCGAGATATCTTAATCGAAACCCTAGTAACGAGGCATTGGCTACCTTAAGAGAGTCATAGTTACTCGTCCCAATTGCTCACCCAGTCTGCCATTTTTTCTTACTGCAGCCAGTCTGCCAGAAGAGATATGTCACTAGTTGTGTATCATAAAAGAACCGTCGTTACTCCTCCGACGGGTTATTCGAGATATCTTATTCGAATCCCTAGTAACGAGGCATTGGCTACCTTACTCGTCCCAATTGCTCACCCAGTCTGCCATTTTTTCTTACTGCGACCAGTCTGCCAGAAGCGATATGTCACTAGTTGTGTATCATAAAAGAGTGATCGTTTCTCCTCCCAGGGGTTATTTGAGATATCTTAATCGAAACCCTAGTAACGAGGCATTGGCTACCTTAAGAGAGTCATAGTTACGCGTCCCAATTGCTCACCCAGTCTGCCATTTTTTCTTACTGTGGCAAGTCTGCCAGAAGCGATATGTCACTACTTGTGTATCATTAAAGAGTCATCGTTAATCCTCCCAGGGGTTATTTGAGATATCTTAATCGAAACCCTAGTAACGAGGCATTGGCTACCTTAAGAGAGTCATAGTTACTCGTCCCAATTGCTCACACAGTCCAACATTTTTTCTTACTGCAGCCAGTCTGCCATAAGCGATATGTCACTAGTTGTGAATCATAAAAGAGTGATCCTTTCTCCTCCCAGGGGTTATTCGAGATTTCTTAATCGAAACCCTAGTAACGAGGCATTGGCTACCTTAAGAGAGTCATAGCTACTCGTCCCAATTGCTCACCCAGTCTGCCACTTTTTCTTACTGCGGCCAGTCTGGCAGAAGCGATATGTCACTAGTTGTGTATCATAAAAGAGTGATCGTTACTCCTCCCAGGGGTTATTCGAGATATCTTAATCGAAACCCTAGTAACGAGGCATTGGCTACCTTAAGTGAGTCATAGCTACTCGTCCCAATTTCTCACCCAGTCTGCCATTTTTTCTTACCTCGGCCAGTCTACCAGAAGCTATATGTCACTAGTTGTGTATCATAAAAGAGTGATCGTTACTCCTCCCAGGGTTTATTCGAGATATCTTAATCGAAACCCTAGTAACGAGGCATTGGCTACCTTAAGAGAGTCATAGTTACTCGTCCCAATTGCTCACCCAGTCTGCCATTTTTTCTTACTGCAGCCAGTCTGCCAGAAGCGATATGTCACTATTGTGTATCATAAAAGAGTGATCGTTTCTCCTCCCAGGGGTTATTCGAGTTATCTTAATCGAAACCCTAGTAACGAGGCATTGGCTACCTTAAGAGAGTCATAGTTACTCGTCCCAATTGCTCACCCAGTCTGCCATTTTTTCTTACTGCGGCCAGTCTGCCAGAATCGATATGTCACTAGTTGTGTATCATAAAAGAGTGATCGTTACTCCTCCCAGGTGTTATTCGAGATATCTTAGTCGAAACCCTAGTAACGAGGCATTGGCTACCTTAAGAGAGTCATAGTTACTCGTCCCAATTGCTCACCCAGTCTGCCATTTTTTCTTACTGCGGCCAGTCTGCCAGAAGCGATATGTCACTAGTTGTGTATCATAAAAGAGTGATCGTTACTCCTCCCAGGGGTTATTCGAGATATCTTAATCGTAACCCTAGTAACGAGGCATTGGCTACCTTAAGAGAGTCATAGTTACTCGTCCCAATTGCTCACCCAGTCTGCCATTTTTTCTTACTGTGGCAAGGCTGCCAGAAGCGATATGTCACTAGTTGTGTATCATTAAAGAGTCATTGTTAATCCTCCCAGGGGTTATTCGAGATATCTTAATCGAAACCCTAGTAACGAGGCATTGGCTACCTTAAGAGAGTCATAGTTACTCGTCCCAATTGCTCACCCAGTCTGCCATTTTTTCTTACTGCGGCCAGTCTGCCAGAAGCGATATGTCACTAGATGTGTATCATAAAAGAGTGATCGTTACTCCTCCCAGGGTTTATTCGAGATATCTTAATGGAAACCCTAGTAACGAGGCATGGGCTACCTTAAGAGAGTCATAGTTACTCGTCCCAATTGCTCACAAAGTCTGCCATTTTTTCTTGCTGCGGCCAGTCTGCCAGAAGCGATATGTCACTAGTTGTGTATCATAAAAGAGTGATCCTTTCTCCTCCCAGGGGTTATTCGAGATATCTTAATCAAAACAATAGTAACGAGGCATTGGCTACCTTAAGAGAGTCATAGTTACTCGTCCCAATTGCTCACCCAGTCTGCCATTTTTTCTTACTGCGGCCAGTCTGCCAGAAGCTATATGTCACTAGTTGTGTATCATAAAAGAGTGATCGTTACTCCTCCCAGGGGTTATTCGAGATATCTTAATCGAAACCCTAGTAACGACGCATTGGCTACCTTAAGAGAGTCATAGCTACTCGTCTCAATTGCTCACCCAGTCTGCCATTTTTTCTTACTGCGGCCAGTTTGCCAGAAGCTATATGTCACTAGTTGTGTATCATAAAAGAGTCATCGTTACTCCTCCCAGGGGTTATTCTAGATATCTTAATCGAAACCCTAGTAACGAGGCATTGGCTACCTTAAGAGAGTCATAGTTACTCGTCCCAATTGCTCACCCAGTCTGCCACTTTTTCTTACTGCGGCCAGTCTGGCAGAAGCGATATGTCACTAGTTGTGTATCATAAAAGAGTGATCGTTACTCCTCCCAGGGGTTATTCGAGATATCTTAATCGAAACCCTAGTAACGAGGCATTGGCTACCTTAAATGAGTCATAGCTACTCGTCCCAATTTCTCACCCAGTCTGCCATTTTTTCTTACCTCGGCCAGTCTACCAGAAGCTATATGTCACTAGTTGTGTATCATAAAAGAGTGATCGTTACTCCTCCCAGGGTTTATTCGAGATATCTTAATCGAAACCCTAGTAACGAGGCATTGGCTACCTTAAGAGAGTCATAGTTACTCGTCCCAATTGCTCACCCAGTCTGCCATTTTTTCTTACTGCAGCCAGTCTGCCAGAAGCGATATGTCACTATTTGTGTATCATAAAAGAGTGATCGTTTCTCCTCCCAGGGGTTATTCGAGATATCTTAATCGAAACCCTAGTAACGAGGCATTGGCTACCTTAAGAGAGTCATAGTTACTCGTCCCAATTGCTCACCCAGTCTGCCATTTTTTCTTACTGCGGCCAGTCTGCCAGAATCGATATGTCACTAGTTGTGTATCATAAAAGAGTGATCGTTACTCCTCCCAGGGGTTATTCGAGATATCTTAGTCGAAACCCTAGTAACGTGGCATTGGCTACCTTAAGAGAGTCATAGTTACTCGTCCCAATTGCTCACCCAGTCTGCCATTTTTTCTTACTGCGGCCAGTCTGCCAGAAGCGATATGTCACTAGTTGTGTATCATAAAAGAGTGATCGTTACTCCTCCCAGGGGTTAATTGAGATATCTTAATCGAAACCCTAGTAACGAGGCATTGGCTACCTTAAGAGAGTCATAGTTACTCGTCCCAATTGCTCACCCAGTCTGCCATTTTTTCTTACTGTGGCAAGTCTGCCAGAAGCGATATGTCACTAGTTGTGTATCATTAAAGAGTCATTGTTAGTCCTCCCAGGGGTTATTCGAGATATCTTAATCGAAACCCTAGTAACGAGGCATTGGCTACCTTAAGAGAGTCATAGTTACTCGTCCCAATTGCTCACCCAGTCTGCCATTTTTTCTTACTGCGGCCAGTCTGCCAGAAGCGATATGTCACTAGTTGTGTATCATAAAAGAGTGATCGTTACTCCTCCCAGGGGTTATTCGAGATATCTTAATGGAAACCCTAGTAACGAGGCATGGGCTACCTTAAGAGAGTCATAGTTACTCGTCCCAATTGCTCACAAAGTCTGCCATTTTTTCTTGCTGCGGCCAGTCTGCCAGAAGCGATATGTCACTAGTTGTGTATCATAAAAGAGTGATCCTTTCTCCTCCCAGGGGTTATTCGAGATATCTTAATCGAAACAATAGTAATGAGGCATTGGCTACCTTAAGAGAGACATAGTTACTCGTCCCAATTGCTCACCCAGTCTGCCATTTTTTCTAACTGCGGCCAGTCTGCCAGAAGCGATATGTCACTATTTGTGTATCATAAAAGAGTGATCGTTTCTCCTCCCAGGGGTTATTCGAGATATCTTAATCGAAACCCTAGTAACGAGGCATTGGCTACCTTAAGAGAGTCATAGCTACTCGTCTCAATTGCTCACCCAGTCTGCCATTTTTTCTTACTGCGGCCAGTTTGCCAGAAGCTATATGTCACTAGTTGTGTATCATAAAAGAGTCATCGTTACTCCTCCCAGGGGTTATTCTAGATATCTTAATCGAAACCCTAGTAACGAGGCATTGGCTACCTTAAGAGAGTCATAGTTACTCGTCCCAATTGCTCACCCAGTCTGCCACTTTTTCTTACTGCGGCCAGTCTGGCAGAAGCGATATGTCACTAGTTGTGTATCATAAAAGAGTGATCGTTACTCCTCCCAGGGGTTATTCGAGATATCTTAATCGAAACCCTAGTAACGAGGCATTGGCTACCTTAAATGAGTCATAGCTACTCGTCCCAATTTCTCACCCAGTCTGCCATTTTTTCTTACCTCGGCCAGTCTACCAGAAGCTATATGTCACTAGTTGTGTATCATAAAAGAGTGATCGTTACTCCTCCCAGGGTTTATTCGAGATATCTTAATCGAAACCCTAGTAACGAGGCATTGGCTACCTTAAGAGAGTCATAGTTACTCGTCCCAATTGCTCACCCAGTCTGCCATTTTTTCTTACTGCAGCCAGTCTGCCAGAAGCGATATGTCACTATTTGTGTATCATAAAAGAGTGATCGTTTCTCCTCCCAGGGGTTATTCGAGATATCTTAATCGAAACCCTAGTAACGAGGCATTGGCTACCTTAAGAGAGTCATAGTTACTCGTCCCAATTGCTCACCCAGTCTGCCATTTTTTCTTACTGCGGCCAGTCTGCCAGAATCGATATGTCACTAGTTGTGTATCATAAAAGAGTGATCGTTACTCCTCCCAGGGGTTATTCGAGATATCTTAGTCGAAACCCTAGTAACGTGGCATTGGCTACCTTAAGAGAGTCATAGTTATTCGTCCCAATTGCTCACCCAGTCTGCCATTTTTTCTTACTGCGGCCAGTCTGCCAGAAGCGATATGTCACTAGTTGTGTATCATAAAAGAGTGATCGTTACTCCTCCCAGGGGTTAATTGAGATATCTTAATCGAAACCCTAGTAACGAGGCATTGGCTACCTTAAGAGAGTCATAGTTACTCGTCCCAATTGCTCACCCAGTCTGCCATTTTTTCTTACTGTGGCAAGTCTGCCAGAAGCGATATGTCACTAGTTGTGTATCATTAAAGAGTCATTGTTAGTCCTCCCAGGGGTTATTCGAGATATCTTAATCGAAACCCTAGTAACGAGGCATTGGCTACCTTAAGAGAGTCATAGTTACTCGTCCCAATTGCTCACCCAGTCTGCCATTTTTTCTTACTGCGGCCAGTCTGCCAGAAGCGATATGTCACTAGTTGTGTATCATAAAAGAGTGATCGTTACTCCTCCCAGGGGTTATTCGAGATATCTTAATGGAAACCCTAGTAACGAGGCATGGGCTACCTTAAGAGAGTCATAGTTACTCGTCCCAATTGCTCACAAAGTCTGCCATTTTTTCTTGCTGCGGCCAGTCTGCCAGAAGCGATATGTCACTAGTTGTGTATCATAAAAGAGTGATCCTTTCTCCTCCCAGGGGTTATTCGAGATATCTTAATCGAAACAATAGTAATGAGGCATTGGCTACCTTAAGAGAGACATAGTTACTCGTCCCAATTGCTCACCCAGTCTGCCATTTTTTCTAACTGCGGCCAGTCTGCCAGAAGCGATATGTCACTATTTGTGTATCATAAAAGAGTGATCGTTTCTCCTCCCAGGGGTTATTCGAGATATCTTAATCGAAACCCTAGTAACGAGGCATTGGCTACCTTAAGAGAGTCATAGTTACTCGTCCCAATTGCTCACCCAGTCTGCCATTTTTTCTTACTGCAGCCAGTTTGCCAGAAGCGATATGTCACTAGTTGTGTATCATAAAAGAGTGATCCTTTCTCCTCCCAGGGGTTATTCGAGATATCTTAATCGAAACCCTAGTAACGAGGCATTGGCTACCTTAAGAGAGTCATAGTTACTCGTCCCAATTGCTCACCCAGTCTGCCATTTTTTCTAAATGCGGCCAGTCTGCCAGAAGCGATATATCACTAGTTGTGTATCATAAAAGAGTGATCGTTTCTCCTCCCAGGGGTTATTCGAGATATCTTAATCGAAACCCTAGTAACGAGGCATTGGTTACCTTAAGAGAGTCATAGTTACTCGTCCCAATTGCTCACCCAGTCTGCCATTTTTTCTTACTGTGGCAAGTCTGCCAGAAGCGATATGTCACTAGTTGTGTATCATTAAAGGGTCATCGTTAATCCTCCCAGGGGTTATTCGAGATATCTTAATCGAAACCCTAGTAACGAGGCGTTGGCTACCTTAAGAGAGTCATAGTTACTCGTCCCAATTGCTCACACAATCCAACATATTTTCTTACTGCAGCCAGTCTGCCAGAAGCGATATGTCACTAGTTGTGTATCATAAAAGAACCGTCGTTACTCCTCCGAGGGGTTATTCGAGATATCTTAATCGAATCCCTAGTAACGAGGCATTGGATACCTTACTCGTCCCAATTGCTCACCCAGTCTGCCATTTTTTCTTACTGCGACCAGTCTGCCAGAAGCGATATGTCACTAGTTGTGTATCATAAAAGAGTGATCGTTTCTCCTCCCAGGGGTTATTCGAGATATCTTAATCGAAACCCTAGTAACGAGGCATTGGCTACCTTAAGAGAGTCATAGTTACTCGTCCCAATTGCTCACACAGTCCAACATTTTTTCTTACTGCAGCCAGTCTGCCATAAGCGATATGTCACTAGTTGTGTATCATAAAATAGTGATCCTTTCTCCTCCCAGGGGTTATTCGAGATATCTTAATCGAAACCCTAGTAACGAGGCATTGGCTACCTTAAGAGAGTCATAGTTACTCGTCCCAATTGCTCACCCAGTCTGCCATTTTTTCTTACTGCGGCCAGTCTGCCAGAAGCGATATGTCACTAGTTGTGTATCATAAAAGAACCGTCGTTACCCCTCCGAGGGGTTATTCGAGATATCTTATTCGAATCCCTAGTAACGAGGCATTGGCTACCTTACTCGTCCCAATTGCTCACCCAGTCTGCCATTTTTTCTTACTGCGACCAGTCTGCCAGAAGCGATATGTCACTAGTTGTGTATCATAAAAGAGTGATCGTTTCTCCTCCCAGGGGTTATTTGAGATATCTTAATCGAAACCCTAGTAACGAGGCATTGGCTACATTAAGAGAGTCATAGTTACTCGTCCCAATTGCTCACCCAGTCTGCCATTTTTTCTTACTGTGGCAAGTCTGCCAGAAGCGATATGTCACTAGTTGTGTATCATTAAAGTGTCATCGTTAATCCTCCCAGGGTTTATTTGAGATATCTTAATGGAAACCCTAGTAACGAGGCATTGGCTACCTTAAGAGAGTCATAGCTACTCGTCCCAATTGCTCACCCAGTCTGCCATTTTTTCTTACTGCGGCCAGTCTGCCAGAAGCGATATGTCACTAGTTGTGTATCATAAAAGAGTGATCGTTTCTCCTCCCTGGTGTTATTCGAGATATCTTAATCGAAACCCTAGTAACGAGGCATTGGCTACCTTAAGAGGGTCATAGCTAGTCGTCCCAATTGCTCACCCAGTCTGCCATTTTTTCTTACTGCGGCCAGTCTGCCAGAGGCTATATGTCACTAGTTGTGTATCATAAAAGAGTGATCGTTACTCCTCCCAGGGGTTATTCGAGATATCTTAATCGAAACCCTAGTAACGAGGCATTGGCTACCTTAAGAGAGTCATAGTTACTCGTCCCAATTGCTCACCCAGTCTGCCATTTTTTCTTACTGCAGCCAGTCTGCCAGAAGAGATATGTCACTAGTTGTGTATCATAAAAGAACCGTCGTTACTCCTCCGAGGGGTTATTCGAGATATCTTATTCGAATCCCTAGTAACGAGGCATTGGCTACCTTACTCGTCCCAATTGCTCACCCAGTCTGCCATTTTTTCTTACTGCGGCCAGTCTGCCAGAAGCGATATGTCACTAGTTGTGTATCATAAAAGAGTGATCGTTACTCCTCCCAGGGGTTAATTGAGATATCTTAATCGAAACCCTAGTAACGAGGCATTGGCTACCTTAAGAGAGTCATAGTTACTCGTCCCAATTGCTCACCCAGTCTGCCATTTTTTCTTACTGTGGCAAGCCTGCCAGAAGCGATATGTCACTAGTTGTGTATCATTAAAGAGTCATTGTTAGTCCTCCCAGGGGTTATTCGAGATATCTTAATCGAAACCCTAGTAACGAGGCATTGGCTACCTTAAGAGAGTCATAGTTACTCGTCCCAATTGCTCACCCAGTCTGCCATTTTTTCTTACTGCGGCCAGTCTGCCAGAAGCGATATGTCACTAGTTGTGTATCATAAAAGAGTGATCGTTACTCCTCCCAGGGGTTATTCGAGATATCTTAATGGAAACCCTAGTAACGAGGCATGGGCTACCTTAAGAGAGTCATAGTTACTCGTCCCAATTGCTCACAAAGTCTGCCATTTTTTCTTGCTGCGGCCAGTCTGCCAGAAGCGATATGTCACTAGTTGTGTATCATAAAAGAGTGATCCTTTCTCCTCCCAGGGGTTATTCGAGATATCTTAATCGAAACAATAGTAATGAGGCATTGGCTACCTTAAGAGAGACATAGTTACTCGTCCCAATTGCTCACCCAGTCTGCCATTTTTTCTAACTGCGGCCAGTCTGCCAGAAGCGATATGTCACTATTTGTGTATCATAAAAGAGTGATCGTTTCTCCTCCCAGGGGTTATTCGAGATATCTTAATCGAAACCCTAGTAACGAGGCATTGGCTACCTTAAGAGAGTCATAGTTACTCGTCCCAATTGCTCACCCAGTCTGCCATTTTTTCTTACTGCAGCCAGTTTGCCAGAAGCGATATGTCACTAGTTGTGTATCATAAAAGAGTGATCCTTTCTCCTCCCAGGGGTTATTCGAGATATCTTAATCGAAACCCTAGTAACGAGGCATTGGCTACCTTAAGAGAGTCATAGTTACTCGTCCCAATTGCTCACCCAGTCTGCCATTTTTTCTAAATGCGGCCAGTCTGCCAGAAGCGATATATCACTAGTTGTGTATCATAAAAGAGTGATCGTTTCTCCTCCCAGGGGTTATTCGAGATATCTTAATCGAAACCCTAGTAACGAGGCATTGGTTACCTTAAGAGAGTCATAGTTACTCGTCCCAATTGCTCACCCAGTCTGCCATTTTTTCTTACTGTGGCAAGTCTGCCAGAAGCGATATGTCACTAGTTGTGTATCATTAAAGGGTCATCGTTAATCCTCCCAGGGGTTATTCGAGATATCTTAATCGAAACCCTAGTAACGAGGCGTTGGCTACCTTAAGAGAGTCATAGTTACTCGTCCCAATTGCTCACACAATCCAACATATTTTCTTACTGCAGCCAGTCTGCCAGAAGCGATATGTCACTAGTTGTGTATCATAAAAGAACCGTCGTTACTCCTCCGAGGGGTTATTCGAGATATCTTAATCGAATCCCTAGTAACGAGGCATTGGATACCTTACTCGTCCCAATTGCTCACCCAGTCTGCCATTTTTTCTTACTGCGACCAGTCTGCCAGAAGCGATATGTCACTAGTTGTGTATCATAAAAGAGTGATCGTTTCTCCTCCCAGGGGTTATTCGAGATATCTTAATCGAAACCCTAGTAACGAGGCATTGGCTACCTTAAGAGAGTCATAGTTACTCGTCCCAATTGCTCACACAGTCCAACATTTTTTCTTACTGCAGCCAGTCTGCCATAAGCGATATGTCACTAGTTGTGTATCATAAAATAGTGATCCTTTCTCCTCCCAGGGGTTATTCGAGATATCTTAATCGAAACCCTAGTAACGAGGCATTGGCTACCTTAAGAGAGTCATAGTTACTCGTCCCAATTGCTCACCCAGTCTGCCATTTTTTCTTACTGCGGCCAGTCTGCCAGAAGCGATATGTCACTAGTTGTGTATCATAAAAGAACCGTCGTTACCCCTCCGAGGGGTTATTCGAGATATCTTATTCGAATCCCTAGTAACGAGGCATTGGCTACCTTACTCGTCCCAATTGCTCACCCAGTCTGCCATTTTTTCTTACTGCGACCAGTCTGCCAGAAGCGATATGTCACTAGTTGTGTATCATAAAAGAGTGATCGTTTCTCCTCCCAGGGGTTATTTGAGATATCTTAATCGAAACCCTAGTAACGAGGCATTGGCTACCTTAAGAGAGTCATAGTTACGCGTCCCAATTGCTCACCCAGTCTGCCATTTTTTCTTACTGTGGCAAGTCTGCCAGAAGCGATATGTCACTAGTTGTGTATCATTAAAGAGTCATCGTTAATCCTCCCAGGGGTTATTTGAGATATCTTAATCGAAACCCTAGTAACGAGGCATTGGCTACCTTAAGAGAGTCATAGTTACGCGTCCCAATTGCTCACCCAGTCTGCCATTTTTTCTTACTGCGACCAGTCTGCCAGAAGCGATATGTCACTAGTTGTGTATCATAAAAGAGTGATCGTTTCTCCTCCCAGGGGTTATTTGAGATATCTTAATCGAAACCCTAGTAACGAGGCATTGGCTACATTAAGAGAGTCATAGTTACTCGTCCCAATTGCTCACCCAGTCTGCCATTTTTTCTTACTGTGGCAAGTCTGCCAGAAGCGATATGTCACTAGTTGTGTATCATTAAAGTGTCATCGTTAATCCTCCCAGGGTTTATTTGAGATATCTTAATGGAAACCCTAGTAACGAGGCATTGGCTACCTTAAGAGAGTCATAGCTACTCGTCCCAATTGCTCACCCAGTCTGCCATTTTTTCTTACTGCGGCCAGTCTGCCAGAAGCGATATGTCACTAGTTGTGTATCATAAAAGAGTGATCGTTTCTCCTCCCTGGTGTTATTCGAGATATCTTAATCGAAACCCTAGTAACGAGGCATTGGCTACCTTAAGAGGGTCATAGCTAGTCGTCCCAATTGCTCACCCAGTCTGCCATTTTTTCTTACTGCGGCCAGTCTGCCAGAGGCTATATGTCACTAGTTGTGTATCATAAAAGAGTGATCGTTACTCCTCCCAGGGGTTATTCGAGATATCTTAATCGAAACCCTAGTAACGAGGCATTGGCTACCTTAAGAGAGTCATAGTTACTCGTCCCAATTGCTCACCCAGTCTGCCATTTTTTCTTACTGCAGCCAGTCTGCCAGAAGAGATATGTCACTAGTTGTGTATCATAAAAGAACCGTCGTTACTCCTCCGAGGGGTTATTCGAGATATCTTATTCGAATCCCTAGTAACGAGGCATTGGCTACCTTACTCGTCCCAATTGCTCACCCAGTCTGCCATTTTTTCTTACTGCGACCAGTCTGCCAGAAGCGATATGTCACTAGTTGTGTATCATAAAAGAGTGATCGTTTCTCCTCCCAGGGGTTATTTGAGATATCTTAATCGAAACCCTAGTAACGAGGCATTGGCTACCTTAAGAGAGTCATAGTTACGCATCCCAATTGCTCACCCAGTCTGCCATTTTTTCTTACTGCAGCCAGTCTGCCAGAAGCGATATGTCACTAGTTGTGTATCATAAAAGAGTGATCCTTTCTCCTCCCAGGGGTTATTCGAGATTTCTTAATCGAAACCCTAGTAACGAGGCATTGGCTACCTTAAGAGAGTCATAGCTACTCGTCTCAATTGCTCACCCAGTCTGCCATTTTTTCTTACTGCGGCCAGTTTGCCAGAAGCTATATGTCACTAGTTGTGTATCATAAAAGAGTGATCGTTACTCCTCCCAGGGGTTATTCTAGATATCTTAATCGAAACCCTAGTAACGAGGCATTGGCTACCTTAAGAGAGTCATAGTTACTCGTCCCAATTGCTCACCCAGTCTGCCACTTTTTCTTACTGCGGCCAGTCTGGCAGAAGCGATATGTCACTAGTTGTATATCATAAAAGAGTGATCGTTACTCCTCCCAGGGGTTATTCGAGATATCTTAATCGAAACCCTAGTAACGAGGCATTGGCTACCTTAAATGAGTCATAGCTACTCGTCCCAATTTCTCACCCAGTCTGCCATTTTTTCTTACCTCGGCCAGTCTACCAGAAGCTATATGTCACTAGTTGTGTATCATAAAAGAGTGATCGTTACTCCTCCCAGGGTTTATTCGAGATATCTTAATCGAAACCCTAGTAACGAGGCATTGGCTACCTTAAGAGAGTCATAGTTACTCGTCCCAATTGCTCACCCAGTCTGCCATTTTTTCTTACTGCAGCCAGTCTGCCAGACGCGATATGTCACTATTTGTGTATCATAAAAGAGTGATCGTTTCTCCTCCCAGGGGTTATTCGAGATATCTTAATCGAAACCCTAGTAACGAGGCATTGGCTACCTTAAGAGAGTCATAGTTACTCGTCCCAATTGCTCACCCAGTCTGCCATTTTTTCTTACTGCGGCCAGTCTGCCAGAATCGATATGTCACTAGTTGTGTATCATAAAAGAGTGATCGTTACTCCTCCCAGGGGTTATTCGAGATATCTTAGTCGAGACCCTAGTAACGAGGCATTGGCTACCTTAAGAGAGTCATAGTTACTCGTCCCAATTGCTCACCCAGTCTGCCATTTTTTCTTACTGCGGCCAGTCTGCCAGAAGCGATATGTCACTAGTTGTGTATCATAAAAGAGTGATCGTTACTCCTCCCAGGGGTTATTCGAGATATCTTAATCGAAACCCTAGTAACGAGGCATTGGCTACCTTAAGAGAGTCATAGTTACTCGTCCCAATTGCTCACCCAGTCTGCCATTTTTTCTTACTGTGGCAAGTCTGCCAGAAGCGATATGTCACTAGTTGTGTATCATTAAAGAGTCATTGTTAATCCTCCCAGGGGTTATTCGAGATATCTTAATCGAAACCCTAGTAACGAGGCATTGGCTACCTTAAGAGAGTCATAGTTACTCGTCCCAATTGCTCACCCAGTCTGCCATTTTTTCTTACTGCGGCCAGTCTGCCAGAAGCGATATGTCACTAGTTGTGTATCATAAAAGAGTGATCGTTACTCCTCCCAGGGGTTATTCGAGATATCTTAATGGAAACCCTAGTAACGAGGCATGGGCTACCTTAAGAGAGTCATAGTTACTCGTCCCAATTGCTCACAAAGTCTGCCATTTTTTCTTGCTGCGGCCAGTCTGCCAGAAGCGATATGTCACTAGTTGTGTATCATAAAAGAGTGATCCTTTCTCCTCCCAGGGGTTATTCGAGATATCTTAATCGAAACAATAGTAATGAGGCATTGGCTACCTTAAGAGAGACATAGTTACTCGTCCCAATTGCTCACCCAGTCTGCCATTTTTTCTAACTGCGGCCAGTCTGCCAGAAGCGATATGTCACTATTTGTGTATCATAAAAGAGTGATCGTTTCTCCTCCCAGGGGTTATTCGAGATATCTTAATCGAAACCCTAGTAACGAGGCATTGGCTACCTTAAGAGAGTCATAGTTACTCGTCCCAATTGCTCACCCAGTCTGCCATTTTTTCTTACTGCAGCCAGTTTGCCAGAAGCGATATGTCACTAGTTGTGTATCATAAAAGAGTGATCCTTTCTCCTCCCAGGGGTTATTCGAGATATCTTAATCGAAACCCTAGTAACGAGGCATTGGCTACCTTAAGAGAGTCATAGTTACTCGTCCCAATTGCTCACCCAGTCTGCCATTTTTTCTAAATGCGGCCAGTCTGCCAGAAGCGATATATCACTAGTTGTGTATCATAAAAGAGTGATCGTTTCTCCTCCCAGGGGTTATTCGAGATATCTTAATCGAAACCCTAGTAACGAGGCATTGGTTACCTTAAGAGAGTCATAGTTACTCGTCCCAATTGCTCACCCAGTCTGCCATTTTTTCTTACTGTGGCAAGTCTGCCAGAAGCGATATGTCACTAGTTGTGTATCATTAAAGGGTCATCGTTAATCCTCCCAGGGGTTATTCGAGATATCTTAATCGAAACCCTAGTAACGAGGCATTGGCTACCTTAAGAGAGTCATAGTTACTCGTCCCAATTGCTCACACAATCCAACATATTTTCTTACTGCGGCCAGTCTGCCAGAGGCTATATGTCACTAGTTGTGTATCATAAAAGAGTGATCGTTACTCCTCCCAGGGGTTATTCGAGATATCTTAATCGAAACCCTAGTAACGAGGCATTGGCTACCTTAAGAGAGTCATAGTTACTCGTCCCAATTGCTCACCCAGTCTGCCATTTTTTCTTACTGCAGCCAGTCTGCCAGAAGAGATATGTCACTAGTTGTGTATCATAAAAGAACCGTCGTTACTCCTCCGAGGGGTTATTCGAGATATCTTATTCGAATCCCTAGTAACGAGGCATTGGCTACCTTACTCGTCCCAATTGCTCACCCAGTCTGCCATTTTTTCTTACTGCGACCAGTCTGCCAGAAGCGATATGTCACTAGTTGTGTATCATAAAAGAGTGATCGTTTCTCCTCCCAGGGGTTATTTGAGATATCTTAATCGAAACCCTAGTAACGAGGCATTGGCTACCTTAAGAGAGTCATAGTTACGCGTCCCAATTGCTCACCCAGTCTGCCATTTTTTCTTACTGCAGCCAGTCTGCCAGAAGCGATATGTCACTAGTTGTGTATCATAAAAGAGTGATCCTTTCTCCTCCCAGGGGTTATTCGAGATTTCTTAATCGAAACCCTAGTAACGAGGCATTGGCTACCTTAAGAGAGTCATAGCTACTCGTCTCAATTGCTCACCCAGTCTGCCATTTTTTCTTACTGCGGCCAGTTTGCCAGAAGCTATATGTCACTAGTTGTGTATCATAAAAGAGTGATCGTTACTCCTCCCAGGGGTTATTCTAGATATCTTAATCGAAACCCTAGTAACGAGGCATTGGCTACCTTAAGAGAGTCATAGTTACTCGTCCCAATTGCTCACCCAGTCTGCCACTTTTTCTTACTGCGGCCAGTCTGGCAGAAGCGATATGTCACTAGTTGTATATCATAAAAGAGTGATCGTTACTCCTCCCAGGGGTTATTCGAGATATCTTAATCGAAACCCTAGTAACGAGGCATTGGCTACCTTAAATGAGTCATAGCTACTCGTCCCAATTTCTCACCCAGTCTGCCATTTTTTCTTACCTCGGCCAGTCTACCAGAAGCTATATGTCACTAGTTGTGTATCATAAAAGAGTGATCGTTACTCCTCCCAGGGTTTATTCGAGATATCTTAATCGAAACCCTAGTAACGAGGCATTGGCTACCTTAAGAGAGTCATAGTTACTCGTCCCAATTGCTCACCCAGTCTGCCATTTTTTCTTACTGCAGCCAGTCTGCCAGACGCGATATGTCACTATTTGTGTATCATAAAAGAGTGATCGTTTCTCCTCCCAGGGGTTATTCGAGATATCTTAATCGAAACCCTAGTAACGAGGCATTGGCTACCTTAAGAGAGTCATAGTTACTCGTCCCAATTGCTCACCCAGTCTGCCATTTTTTCTTACTGCGGCCAGTCTGCCAGAATCGATATGTCACTAGTTGTGTATCATAAAAGAGTGATCGTTACTCCTCCCAGGGGTTATTCGAGATATCTTAGTCGAGACCCTAGTAACGAGGCATTGGCTACCTTAAGAGAGTCATAGTTACTCGTCCCAATTGCTCACCCAGTCTGCCATTTTTTCTTACTGTGGCAAGTCTGCCAGAAGCGATATGTCACTAGTTGTGTATCATTAAAGAGTCATTGTTAATCCTCCCAGGGGTTATTCGAGATATCTTAATCGAAACCCTAGTAACGAGGCATTGGCTACCTTAAGAGAGTCATAGTTACTCGTCCCAATTGCTCACCCAGTCTGCCATTTTTTCTTACTGCGGCCAGTCTGCCAGAAGCGATATGTCTCTAGTTGTGTATCATAAAAGAGTGATCGTTACTCCTCCCAGGGGTTATTCGAGATATCTTAATGGAAACCCTAGTAACGAGGCATGGGCTACCTTAAGAGAGTCATAGTTACTCGTCCCAATTGCTCACAAAGTCTGCCATTTTTTCTTGCTGCGGCCAGTCTGCCAGAAGCGATATGTCACTAGTTGTGTATCATAAAAGAGTGATCCTTTCTCCTCCCAGGGGTTATTCGAGATATCTTAATCGAAACAATAGTAATGAGGCATTGGCTACCTTAAGAGAGACATAGTTACTCGTCCCAATTGCTCACCCAGTCTGCCATTTTTTCTAACTGCGGCCAGTCTGCCAGAAGCGATATGTCACTATTTGTGTATCATAAAAGAGTGATCGTTTCTCCTCCCAGGGGTTATTCGAGATATCTTAATCGAAACCCTAGTAACGAGGCATTGGCTACCTTAAGAGAGTCATAGTTACTCGTCCCAATTGCTCACCCAGTCTGCCATTTTTTCTTACTGCAGCCAGTTTGCCAGAAGCGATATGTCACTAGTTGTGTATCATAAAAGAGTGATCCTTTCTCCTCCCAGGGGTTATTCGAGATATCTTAATCGAAACCCTAGTAACGAGGCATTGGCTACCTTAAGAGAGTCATAGTTACTCGTCCCAATTGCTCACCCAGTCTGCCATTTTTTCTAAATGCGGCCAGTCTGCCAGAAGCGATATATCACTAGTTGTGTATCATAAAAGAGTGATCGTTTCTCCTCCCAGGGGTTATTCGAGATATCTTAATCGAAACCCTAGTAACGAGGCATTGGTTACCTTAAGAGAGTCATAGTTACTCGTCCCAATTGCTCACCCAGTCTGCCATTTTTTCTTACTGTGGCAAGTCTGCCAGAAGCGATATGTCACTAGTTGTGTATCATTAAAGGGTCATCGTTAATCCTCCCAGGGGTTATTCGAGATATCTTAATCGAAACCCTAGTAACGAGGCATTGGCTACCTTAAGAGAGTCATAGTTACTCGTCCCAATTGCTCACACAATCCAACATATTTTCTTACTGCAGCCAGTCTGCCAGAAGAGATATGTCACTAGTTGTGTATCATAAAAGAACCGTCGTTACTCCTCCGAGGGGTTATTCGAGATATCTTAATCGAATCCCTAGTAACGAGGCATTGGATACCTTACTCGTCCCAATTGCTCACCAAGTCTGCCATTTTTTCTTACTGCGACCAGTCTGCCAGAAGCGATATGTCACTAGTTGTGTATCATAAAAGAGTGATCGTTTCTCCTCCCAGGGGTTATTCGAGATATCTTAACTGAAACCCTAGTAACGAGGCATTGGCTACCTTAAGAGAGTCATAGTTACTCGTCCCAATTGCTCACCCAGTCTGCCATTTTTTCTTACTGTGGCAAGGCTGCCAGAAGCGATATGTCACTAGTTGCGTATCATTAAAGAGTCATCGTTAATCCTCCCAGGGGTTATTCGAGATATCTTAATCAAAACCCTAGTAACGAGGCATTGGCTACCTTAAGAGAGTCATAGTTACTCGTCCCAATTGCTCACACAGTCCAACATTTTTTCTTACTGCAGCCAGTCTGCCATAAGCGATATGTCACTAGTTGTGTATCATAAAATAGTGATCCTTTCTCCTCCCAGGGGTTATTCGAGATATCTTAATCGAAACCCTAGTAACGAGTCATTGGCTACCTTAAGAGAGTCATAGTTACTCGTCCCAATTGCTCACCCAGTCTGCCATTTTTTCTTACTGCGGCCAGTCTGCCAGAAGCGATATGTCACTAGTTGTGTATCATAAAAGAACCGTCGTTACTCCTCCGAGGGGTTATTCGAGATATCTTATTCGAATCCCTAGTAACGAGGCATTGGCTACCTCACTCGTCCCAATTGCTCACCCAGTCTGCCATTTTTTCTTACTGCGACCAGTCTGCCAGAAGCGATATGTCACTAGTTGTGTATCATAAAAGAGTGATCGTTTCTCCTCCCAGGGGTTATTTGAGATATCTTAATCGAAACCCTAGTAACGAGGCATTGGCTACCTTAAGAGAGTCATAGTTACGCGTCCCAATTGCTCACCCAGTCTGCCATTTTTTCTTACTGTGGCAAGTCTGCCAGAAGCGATATGTCACTAGTTGTGTATCATTAAAGAGTCATCGTTAATCCTCCCAGGGGTTATTTGAGATATCTTAATCGAAACCCTAGTAACGAGGCATTGGCTACCTTAAGAGAGTCATAGTTACGCGTCCCAATTGCTCACCAAGTCTGCCATTTTTTCTTACTGCGACCAGTCTGCCAGAAGCGATATGTCACTAGTTGTGTATCATAAAAGAGTGATCGTTTCTCCTCCCAGGGGTTATTTGAGATATCTTAATCGAAACCCTAGTAACGAGGCATTGGCTACATTAAGAGAGTCATAGTTACTCGTCCCAATTGCTCACCCAGTCTGCCATTTTTTCTTACTGTGGCAAGTCTGCCAGAAGCGATATGTCACTAGTTGTGTATCATTAAAGTGTCATCGTTAATCCTCCCAGGGTTTATTTGAGATATCTTAATGGAAACCCTAGTAACGAGGCATTGGCTACCTTAAGAGAGTCATAGTTACTCGTCCCAATTGCTCACACAGTCCAAAATTTTTTCTTACTGCAGCCAGTCTGCCAGAAGCGATATGTCACTAGTTGTGTATCATAAAAGAGTGATCCTTTCTCCTCCCAGGGGTTATTCGAGATATCTTAATCGAAACCCTAGTAACGAGGCATTGGCTACCTTAAGAGAGTCATAGCTACTCGTCCCAATTGCTCACCCAGTCTGCCATTTTTTCTTACTGCGGCCAGTCTGCCAGAAGCTATATGTCACTAGTTGTGTATCATAAAAGAGTGATCGTTACTCCTCCCAGGGGTTATTCGAGATATCTTAATCGAAACCCTAGTAACGAGGCATTGGCTACCTTAAGAGAGTCATAGTTACTCGTCCCAATTGCTCACCCAGTCTGCCATTTTTTCTTACTGCGGCCAGTCTGCCAGAAGCGATATGTCACTAGTTGTGTATCATAAAAGAGTGATCGTTTCTCCTCCCTGGTGTTATTCGAGATATCTTAACCGAAACCCTAGTAACGAGGCATTGGCTACCTTAAGAGAGTCATAGCTAGTCGTCCCAATTGCTCACCCAGTCTGCCATTTTTTCTTACTGCAGCCAGTCTGCCAGAGGCTATATGTCACTAGTTGTGTATCATAAAAGAGTGATCGTTACTCCTCCCAGGGGTTATTCGAGATATCTTAATCGAAACCCTAGTAACGAGGCATTGGCTACCTTAAGAGAGTCATAGTTACTCGTCCCAATTGCTCACCCAGTCTGCCATTTTTTCTTACTGCAGCCAGTCTGCCAGAAGAGATATGTCACTAGTTGTGTATCATAAAAGAACCGTCGTTACTCCTCCGAGGGGTTATTCGAGATATCTTATTCGAATCCCTAGTAACGAGGCATTGGCTACCTTACTCGTCCCAATTGCTCACCCAGTCTGCCATTTTTTCTTACTGCGACCAGTCTGCCAGAAGCGATATGTCACTAGTTGTGTATCATAAAAGAGTGATCGTTTCTCCTCCCAGGGGTTATTTGAGATATCTTAATCGAAACCCTAGTAACGAGGCATTGGCTACCTTAAGAGAGTCATAGTTACGCGTCCCAATTGCTCACCCAGTCTGCCATTTTTTCTTACTGTGTCAAGTCTGCCAGAAGCGATATGTCACTAGTTGTGTATCATTAAAGAGTCATCGTTAATCCTCCCAGGGGTTATTTGAGATATCTTAATCGAAACCCTAGTAACGAGGCATTGGCTACCTTAAGAGAGTCATAGTTACTCGTCCCAATTGCTCACACAGTCCAACATTTTTTCTTACTGCAGCCAGTCTGCCAGAAGCGATATGTCACTAGTTGTGTATCATAAAAGAGTGATCCTTTCTCCTCCCAGGGGTTATTCGAGATTTCTTAATCGAAACCCTAGTAACGAGGCATTGGCTACCTTAAGAGAGTCATAGCTACTCGTCTCAATTGCTCACCCAGTCTGCCATTTTTTCTTACTGCGGCCAGTCTGCCAGAAGCTATATGTCACTAGTTGTGTATCATAAAAGAGTGATCGTTACTCCTCCATGGGGTTATTCTAGATATCTTAATCGAAACCCTAGTAACGAGGCATTGGCTACCTTAAGAGAGTCATAGTTACTCGTCCCAATTGCTCACCCAGTCTGCCACTTTTTCTTACTGCGGCCAGTCTGGCAGAAGCGATATGTCACTAGTTGTGTATCATAAAAGAGTGATCGTTACTCCTCCCAGGGGTTATTCGAGATATCTTAATCGAAACCCTAGTAACGAGGCATTGGCTACCTTAAATGAGTCATAGCTACTCGTCCCAATTTCTCACCCAGTCTGCCATTTTTTCTTACCTCGGCCAGTCTACCAGAAGCTATATGTCACTAGTTGTGTATCATAAAAGAGTGATCGTTACTCCTCCCAGGGTTTATTCGAGATATCTTAATCGAAACCCTAGTAACGAGGCATTGGCTACCTTAAGAGAGTCATAGTTACTCGTCCCAATTGCTCACCCAGTCTGCCATTTTTTCTTACTGCAGCCAGTCTGCCAGAAGCGATATGTCACTATTTGTGTATCATAAAAGAGTGATCGTTTCTCCTCCCAGGGGTTATTCGAGATATCTTAATCGAAACCCTAGTAACGAGGCATTGGCTACCTTAAGAGAGTCATAGTTACTCGTCCCAATTGCTCACCCAGTCTGCCATTTTTTCTTACTGCGGCCAGTCTGCCAGAATCGATATGTCACTAGTTGTGTATCATAAAAGAGTGATCGTTACTCCTCCCAGGGGTTATTCGAGATATCTTAGTCGAAACCCTAGTAACGAGGCATTGGCTACCTTAAGAGAGTCATAGTTACTCGTCCCAATTGCTCACCCAGTCTGCCATTTTTTCTTACTGCGGCCAGTCTGCCAGAAGCGATATGTCACTAGGTGTGTATCATAAAAGAGTGATCGTTACTCCTCCCAGGGGTTATTCGAGATATCTTAATCGAAACCCTAGTAACGAGGCATTGGCTACCTTAAGAGAGTCATAGTTACTCGTCCCAATTGCTCACCCAGTCTGCCATTTTTTCTTACTGTGGCAAGTCTGCCAGAAGCGATATGTCACTAGTTGTGTATCATTAAAGAGTCATTGTTAATCCTCCCAGGGGTTATTCGAGATATCTTAATCGAAACCCTAGTAACGAGGCATTGGCTACCTTAAGAGAGTCATAGTTACTCGTCCCAATTGCTCACCCAGTCTGCCATTTTTTCTTACTGCGGCCAGTCTGCCAGAAGCGATATGTCACTAGTTGTGTATCATAAAAGAGTGATCGTTACTCCTCCCAGGGGTTATTCGAGATATCTTAATCGAAACCCTAGTAACGAGGCATGGGCTACCTTAAGAGAGTCATAGTTACTCGTCCCAATTGCTCACAAAGTCTGCCATTTTTTCTTGCTGCGGCCAGTCTGCCAGAAGCGATATGTCACTAGTTGTGTATCATAAAAGAGTGATCCTTTCTCCTCCCAGGGGTTATTCGAGATATCTTAATCGAAACAATAGTAATGAGGCATTGGCTACCTTAAGAGAGACATAGTTACTCGTCCCAATTGCTCACCCAGTCTGCCATTTTTTCTAACTGCGGCCAGTCTGCCAGAAGCGATATGTCACTATTTGTGTATCATAAAAGAGTGATCGTTTCTCCTCCCAGGGGTTATTCGAGATATCTTAGTCGAAACCCTAGTAACGAGGCATTGGCTACCTTAAGAGAGTCATAGTTACTCGTCCCAATTGCTCACCCAGTCTGCCATTTTTTCTTACTGCGGCCAGTCTGCCAGAAGCGATATGTCACTAGTTGTGTATCATAAAAGAGTGATCGTTACTCCTCCCAGGGGTTTTTCGAGATATCTTAATCGAAACCCTAGTAACGAGGCATTGGCTACCTTAAGAGAGTCATAGTTACTCGTCCCAATTGCTCACCCAGTCTGCCATTTTTTCTTACTGTGGCAAGTCTGCCAGAAGCGATATGTCACTAGTTGTGTATCATTAAAGAGTCATTGTTAATCCTCCCAGGGGTTATTCGAGATATCTTAATCGAAACCCTAGTAACGAGGCATTGGCTACCTTAAGAGAGTCATAGTTACTCGTCCCAATTGCTCACCCAGTCTGCCATTTTTTCTTACTGCGGCCAGTCTGCCAGAAGCGATATGTCACTAGTTGTGTATCATAAAAGAGTGATCGTTACTCCTCCCAGGGGTTATTCGAGATATCTTAATGGAAACCCTAGTAACGAGGCATGGGCTACCTTAAGAGAGTCATAGTTACTCGTCCCAATTGCTCACAAAGTCTGCCATTTTTTCTTGCTGCGGCCAGTCTGCCAGAAGCGATATGTCACTAGTTGTGTATCATAAAAGAGTGATCCTTTCTCCTCCCAGGGGTTATTCGAGATATCTTAATCGAAACAATAGTAATGAGGCATTGGCTACCTTAAGAGAGACATAGTTACTCGTCCCAATTGCTCACCCAGTCTGCCATTTTTTCTAACTGCGGCCAGTCTGCCAGAAGCGATATGTCACTATTTGTGTATCATAAAAGAGTGATCGTTTCTCCTCCCAGGGGTTATTCGAGATATCTTAATCGAAACCCTAGTAACGAGGCATTGGCTACCTTAAGAGAGTCATAGTTACTCGTCCCAATTGCTCACCCAGTCTGCCATTTTTTCTTACTGCAGCCAGTTTGCCAGAAGCGATATGTCACTAGTTGTGTATCATAAAAGAGTGATCCTTTCTCCTCCCAGGGGTTATTCGAGATATCTTAATCGAAACCCTAGTAACGAGGCATTGGCTACCTTAAGAGAGTCATAGTTACTCGTCCCAATTGCTCACCCAGTCTGCCATTTTTTCTAAATGCGGCCAGTCTGCCAGAAGCGATATATCACTAGTTGTGTATCATAAAAGAGTGATCGTTTCTCCTCCCAGGGGTTATTCGAGATATCTTAATCGAAACCCTAGTAACGAGGCATTGGTTACCTTAAGAGAGTCATAGTTACTCGTCCCAATTGCTCACCCAGTCTGCCATTTTTTCTTACTGTGGCAAGTCTGCCAGAAGCGATATGTCACTAGTTGTGTATCATTAAAGGGTCATCGTTAATCCTCCCAGGGGTTATTCGAGATATCTTAATCGAAACCCTAGTAACGAGGCATTGGCTACCTTAAGAGAGTCATAGTTACTCGTCCCAATTGCTCACACAATCCAACATATTTTCTTACTGCAGCCAGTCTGCCAGAAGCGATATGTCACTAGTTGTGTATCATAAAAGAACCGTCGTTACTCCTCCGAGGGGTTATTCGAGATATCTTAATCGAATCCCTAGTAACGAAGCATTGGATACCTTACTCGTCCCAATTGCTCACCCAGTCTGCCATTTTTTCTTACTGCGACCAGTCTGCCAGAAGCGATATGTCACTAGTTGTGTATCATAAAAGAGTGATCGTTTCTCCTCCCAGGGGTTATTCGAGATATCTTAATCGAAACCCTAGTAACGAGGCATTGGCTACCTTAAGAGAGTCATAGTTACTCGTCCCAATTGCTCACCCAGTCTGCCATTTTTTCTTACTGTGGCAAGGCTGCCAGAAGCGATATGTCACTAGTTGCGTATCATTAAAGAGTCATCGTTAATCCTCCCAGGGGTTATTCGAGATATCTTAATCAAAACCCTAGTAACGAGGCATTGGCTACCTTAAGAGAGTCATAGTTACTCGTCCCAATTGCTCACACAGTCCAACATTTTTTCTTACTGCAGCCAGTCTGCCATAAGCGATATGTCACTAGTTGTGTATCATAAAATAGTGATCCTTTCTCCTCCCAGGGGTTATTCGAGATATCTTAATCGAAACCCTAGTAACGAGGCATTGGCTACCTTAAGAGAGTCATAGTTACTCGTCCCAATTGCTCACCCAGTCTGCCATTTTTTCTTACTGCGGCCAGTCTGCCAGAAGCGATATGTCACTAGTTGTGTATCATAAAAGAGTGATCGTTACTCCTCCCAGGGGTTATTCGAGATATCTTAATCGAAACCCTAGTAACGAGGCATTGGCTACCTTAAGAGAGTCATAGTTACTCGTCCCAATTGCTCACCCAGTCTGCCATTTTTTCTTACTGCGGCCAGTCTGCCAGAAGCGATATGTCACTAGTTGTGTATCATAAAAGAGTGATCGTTACTCCTCCCAGGGGTTATTCGAGATATCTTAATCGAAACCCTAGTAACGAGGCATTGGCTACCTTAAGAGAGTCATAGTTACTCGTCCCAATTGCTCACAAAGTCTGCCATTTTTTCTTAGTGCGGCAAGTCTGCCAGAAGCGATATGTCACTAGTTGTGTATCATAAAAGAGTGATCCTTTCTCCTCCCAGGGGTTATTCGAGATATCTTAATCGAAACCCTAGTAACGAGGCATTGGCTACCTTAAGAGAGTCATAGTTACTCGTCCCAATTGCTCACCCAGTCTGCCATTTTTTCTTACTGTGGCAAGTCTGCCAGAAGCGATATGTCACTAGTTGTGTATCATTAAAGAGTCATTGTTAATCCTCCCAGGGGTTATTCGAGATATCTTAATCGAAACCCTAGTAACGAGGCATTGGCTACCTTAAGAGAGTCATAGTTACTCGTCCCAATTGCTCACACAGTCCAACATGTTTTCTTACTGCAGCCAGTCTGCCAGAAACGATATGTCACTAGTTGTGTATCATAAAAGAACCGTCGTTACTCCTCCGAGGGGTTATTTGAGATATCTTAATCGAAACCCTAGTAACGAGGCATTGGCTACCTTAAGAGAGTCATAGTTACTCGTCCCAATTGCTCACCCAGTCTGCCATTTTTTCTTACTGTGGCAAGTCTGCCAGAAGCGATATGTCACTAGTTGTGTATCATTAAAGAGTCATCGTTAATCCTCCCAGGGGTTATTTGAGGTATCTTAATCGAAACCCTAGTAACGAGGCATTGGCTACCTTAAGAGAGTCATAGTTACTCGTCCCAATTGCTCACCCAGTCTGCCATTTTTTCTTACTGCAGCCAGTCTGCCAGAAGCGATATGTCACTAGTTGTGTATCATAAAAGAGTGATCCTTTCTCCTCCCAGGGGTTATTCGACATATCTTAATCGAAACCCTAGTAACGAGGCATTGGCTACCTTAAGAGAGTCATAGTTACTCGTCCCAATTGCTCACCCAGTCTGCCATTTTTTCTTACTGCGGCCAGTCTGCCAGAAGCGATATGTCACTAGTTGTGTATCATAAAAGAGTGATCGTTACTCCTCCCAGGGGTTATTCGAGATATCTTAATCGAAACCCTAGTAAAGAGGCATTGGCTACCTTAAGAGAGTCATAGTTACTCGTCCCAATTGCTCACCCAGTCTGCCATTTTTTCTTAGTGCGGCCAGTCTGCCAGAAGCGATATGTCACTAGTTGTGTATCATAAAAGAGTGATCGTTTCTCCTCCCATTGGTTATTCGAGATATCTTAATCGAAACCCTAGTAACGAGGCATTGGCTACCTTAAGAGAGTCATAGTTACTCGTCCCAATTGCTCACCCAGTCTGCCATTTTTTCTTACTGCGGCCTGTCTGCCAGAAGCGATATGTCACTAGTTGTGTATCATAAATGAGTGATCGTTTCTCCTCCCAGGGGTTATTCGAGATATCTTAATGGAAATCCTAGTAACGAGGCATTGGCTACCTTAAGAGAGTCATAGTTACTCGTCCCAATTGCTCACCCAGTCTGCCATTTTTTCTTACTGTGGCAAGTCTGCCAGAAGCGATATGTCACTAGTTGTGTATCATTAAAGAGTCATCGTTAATCCTCCCAGGGGTTATTCGAGATATCTTAATCGAAACCCTAGTAACGAGGCATTGGCTACCTTAAGAGAGTCATAGTTACTCGTCCCAATTGCTCACACAGTCCAACATTTATTCTTACTGCAGCCAGTCTGCCAGAAGCGATATGTCACTAGTTGTGTATCATAAAAGAGTGATCCTTTCTCCTCCCAGGGGTTATTCGAGATATCTTAATCGAAACTCTAGTAACGAGGCATTGGCTACCTTAAGAGAGTCATAGTTACTCGTCCCAATTGCTCACCCAGTCTGCCATTTTTTCTTACTGTGTCAAGTCTGCCAGAAGCGATATGTCACTAGTTGTGTATCATTAAAGAGTCATTGTTAATCCTCCCAGGGGTTATTCGAGATATCTTAATCGAAACCCTAGTAACGAGGCATTGGCTACCTTAAGAGAGTCATAGTTACTCGTCCCAATTGCTCACACAGTCCAACATGTTTTCTTACTGCAGCCAGTCTGCCAGAAACGATATGTCACTAGTTGTGTATCATAAAAGAACCATCGTTACTTCTCCGAGGGGTTATTCGAGATATCTTATTCGAATCCCTAGTAACGAGGCATTGGCTACCTTACTCGTCCCAACTGCTCACCCAGTCTGCCATTTTTTCTTACTGCGACCAGTCTGCCAGAAGCGATATGTCACTAGTTGTGTATCATAAAAGAGTGATCGTTAATCCTCCCAGGGGTTATTCGAGATATCTTAATCGAAACCCTAGTAACGAGGCATTGGCTACATTAAGAGAGTCATAGTTACTCGTCCCAATTGCTCACCCAGTCTGCCATTTTTTCTTACTGCGGCCAGTCTTCCAGAAGCGATATGTCACTAGTTGTGTATCATAAAAGAGTGATCGTTTCTCCTCCCAGGGGTTATTTGAGATATCTTAATCGAAACCCTAGTAACGAGGCATTGGCTACCTTAAGAGAGTCATAGTTACTTGTCCCAATTGCTCACCCGGTCTGCCATTTTTCTTACTGCGGCCAGTCTGCCAGAAGCGATATGTCACTAGTTGTGTATCATAAAAGAGTGATCCTTTCTCCTCCCAGGGGTTATTCGAGATATCTTAATCGAAACCCTAGTAACGAGGCATTGGCTACCTTAAGAGAGTCATAGTTACTCGTCCCAATTGCTCACACAATCCAACATTTTTTCTTACTGCAGCCAGTCTGCCAGAAGCGATATGTCACTAGTTGTGTATCATAAAAGAACCGTCGTTACTCCTCCGAGGGGTTATTCGAGATATCTTAATCGAAACCCTAGTAACGAGGCATTGGCTACCTTAAGAGAGTCATAGTTACTCGTCCCAATTGCTCACCCAGTCTGCCATTTTTTCTTACTGCGACCAGTCTGCAAGAAGCGATATGTCACTAGTTGTGTATCATAAAAGAGTGATCGTTTCTCCTCCCAGGGGTTATTCGAGATATCTTAATCGAAACCCTAGTAACGAGGCATTGGCTACCTTAAGAGAGTCATAGTTACTCGTCCCAATTGCTCACCCAGTCTGCCATTTTTTCTTACCGTGGCAAGGCTGCCAGAAGAGATATGTCACTAGTTGCGTATCATTAAAGAGTCATCGTTAATCCTCCCAGGGGTTATTCGAGATATCTTAATCGAAACCCTAGTAACGAGGCATTGGCTACCTTAAGAGAGTCATAGTTACTCGTCCCAATTGCTCACACAGTCCAACATTTTTTCTTACTGCAGCCAGTCTGCCATAAGCGATATGTCACTAGTTGTGTATCATAAAAGAGTGATCCTTTCTCCTCCCAGGGGTTATTCGAGATATCTTAATCGAAACCCTAGTAACGAGGCATTGGCTACCTTAAGAGAGTCATAGTTACTCGTCCCAATTGCTCACACAGTCACACATTTTTTCTTACTGCGGCCAGTCTGCCAGAAGCGATATGTCACTAGTTGTGTATCATAAAAGAGTGATCGTTACTCCTCCCAGGGGTTATTCGAGATATCTTAATCGAAACCCTAGTAACGAGGCATTGGCTACCTTAAGAGAGTCAAAGTTACTCGTCCCAATTGCTCACCCAGTCTGCCATTTTTTCTTACTGCGGCCAGTCTGCCAGAAGCGATATGTCACTAGTTGTGTATCATAAAAGAGTGATCGTTTCTCCTCCCAGGGGTTATTCGAGATATCTTAATCGAAACCCTATTAACGAGGCATTGGCTACCTTAAGAGAGTCATAGTTACTCGTCCCAATTGCTCACCCAGTCTGCCATTTTTTCTTACTGCGGCCAGTCTGCCAGAAGCGATATGACACTAGTTGTGTATCATAAAAGAGTGATCCTTTCTCCTCCCAGGGGTTATTCGAGATATCTTAATCGAAACCCTAGTAACGAGGCATTGGCTACCTTAAGAGATTCATAGTTACTCGTCCCAATTGCTCACCCAGTCTGCCATTTTTTCTTACTGTGGCAAGTCTGCCAGAAGCGATATGTCACTAGTTTTGTATCATTAAAGAGTCATTGTTAATCCTCCCAGGGGTTATTCGACATATCTTAATCGAAACCCTAGTAACGAGGCATTGGCTACCTTAAGAGAGTCATAGTTACTCGTCCCAATTGCTCACACAGTCCAACATGTTTTCTTACTGCAGCCAGTCTGCCAGAAACGATATGTCACTAGTTGTGTATCATAAAAGAACCGTCGTTACTCCTCCGAGGGGTTATTCGAGATATCTTATTCGAATCCCTAGTAACGAGGCATTGGCTACCTTACTCGTCCCAATTGCTCACCCAGTCTGCCATTTTTTCTTACTGCGACCAGTCTGCCAGAAGCGATATGTCAATAGTTGTGTATCATAAAAGAGTGATCGTTTCTCCTCCCAGGGGTTATTTGAGATATCTTAATCGAAACCCTAGTAACGAGGCATTGGCTACCTTAAGAGATCCATAGTTACTCGTCCTAATTGCTCACCCAGTCTGCCATTTTTTCTTACTGTGGCAAGTCTGCCAGAAGCGATATGTCACTAGTTGTGTATCATTAAAGAGTCATCGTTAATCCTCCCAGGGGTTATTAGAGATATCTTAATCGAAACCCTAGTACACGAGGCATTGGCTACCTTAAGAGAGTCATAGTTACTCGTCCCAATTGCTCACACAGTCCAACATTTTTTCTTACTGCAGCCAGTCTGCCAGAAGCGATATGTCACTAGTTGTGTATCATGAAAGAGTGATCCTTTCTCCTCCCAGGGGTTATTCGAGATATCTTAATCGAAACCCTAGTAACGAGGCATTGGCTACCTTAAGAGAGTCATAGTTACTCGTCCCAATTGCTCACCCAGTCTGCCATTTTTTCTTACTGCGGCCAGTCTGCCAGAAGCGATATGTCACTAGTTGTGTATCATAAAAGAGTGATCGTTACTCCTCCCAGGGGTTATTCGAGATATCTTAATCGAAACCCTAGTAAAGAGGCATTGGCTACCTTAAGAGGGTCATAGGTACTCGTCCCAATTGCTCACCGAGTCTGACATTTTTTCTTACAGCGGCCAGTCTGCCAGAAGCGATATGTCACTAGTTGTGTATCATAAAAGAGTGATCGTTTCTCCTCCCAGGGGTTATTCGAGATATCTTAATCGAAACCCTAGTAACGAGGCGTTGGCTACCTTAAGAGAGTCATAGTTACTCGTACCAAATGCTCACCAGGTCTGCTATTTTTCTTACTGCGGCCAGTCTGCCAGAAGCGATATATCACTAGTTGTGTATCATAAAAGAGTGATCATTACTCCTCCCAGGGGTTATTCGAGATATCTTAATCGAAACCCTAGTAACGAGGCATTGGCTACCTTAAGAGAGTCATAGTTACTCGTCCCAATTCCTCACCCAGTCTGCCATTTTTTCTTAGTGCGGCCAGTCTGCCAGAAGCGATATGTCACTAGTTGTGTATCATAAAAGAGTGATCGTTTCTTCTCCCATTGGTTATTCGAGATATCTTAATCGAAATCCTAGTAACGAGGCATTGGCTACCTTAAGAGAGTCATAGTTACTCTTCCCAATTGCTCACCCAGTCTGCCATTTTTTCTTACTGCGGCCTGTCTGCCAGAAGCGATGTGTCACTAGTTGTGTATCATAAATGAGTGATCGTTTCTCCTCCCAGGGGTTATACGAGATATCTTAATCGAAATCCTAGTAACGAGGCATTAGCTACCTTAAGAGTGTCATAGTTACTCGTCCCAATTGCTCACCCAGTCTGCCATTTTTGTTACTGTGGCAAGTCTGCCAGAAGCAATATGTCACTAGTTCTGTATCATTAAAGAGTCATCGTTAATCCTCCCAGGGTTTATTCGAGATATCTTAATCGAAACCCTAGTAACGAGGCATTGGCTACCTAAAGAGAGTCATAGTTACTCGTCCCAATTGCTCACACAGTCCAACATTTATTCTTACTGCAGCCAGTCTGCCAGAAGCGATATGTCACTAGTTGTGTATCATAAAAGAGTGATCCTTTCTCCTCCCAGGGGTTATTCGAGATATCTTAATCGAAACCCTAGTAACGAGGCATTGGCTACCTTAAGAGAGTCATAGCTACTCGTCCCAATTGCTCACCCAGTCTGCCATTTTTTCTTACTGCAGCCAGTCTGCCAGAAGCTATATGTCACTAGTTGTGTATCATAAAAGAGTGATCGTTACACCTCCCAGGGGTTATTCGAGATATCTTAATCGAAACCCTAGCAACGAGGCATTGGCTACCTTGAGAGAGTCATAGTTACTCGTCCCAATTGCTCACCCAGTCTGCCATTTTTTCTTACAGCGGCCAGTCTGCCAGAAGCGATATGACACTAGTTGTGTATCATAAAAGAGTGATCCTTTCTCCTCCCAGGGGTTATTCGAGATATCTTAATCGAAACCCTAGTAACGAGGCATTGGCTACCTTAAGAGATTCATAGTTACTCGTCCCAATTGCTCACCCAGTCTGCCATTTTTTCTTACTGTGGCAAGTCTGCCAGAAGCGATATGTCACTAGTTTTGTATCATTAAAGAGTCATTGTTAATCCTCCCAGGGGTTATTCGACATATCTTAATCGAAACCCTAGTAACGAGGCATTGGCTACCTTAAGAGAGTCATAGTTACTCGTCCCAATTGCTCACACAGTCCAACATGTTTTCTTACTGCAGCCAGTCTGCCAGAAACGATATGTCACTAGTTGTGTATCATAAAAGAACCGTCGTTACTCCTCCGAGGGGTTATTCGAGATATCTTATTCGAATCCCTAGTAACGAGGCATTGGCTACCTTACTCGTCCCAATTGCTCACCCAGTCTGCCATTTTTTCTTACTGCGACCAGTCTGCCAGAAGCGATATGTCAATAGTTGTGTATCATAAAAGAGTGATCGTTTCTCCTCCCAGGGGTTATTTGAGATATCTTAATCGAAACCCTAGTAACGAGGCATTGGCTACCTTAAGAGATCCATAGTTACTCGTCCTAATTGCTCACCCAGTCTGCCATTTTTTCTTACTGTGGCAAGTCTGCCAGAAGCGATATGTCACTAGTTGTGTATCATTAAAGAGTCATCGTTAATACTCCCAGGGGTTATTAGAGATATCTTAATCGAAACCCTAGTAACGAGGCATTGGCTACCTTAAGAGAGTCATAGTTACTCGTCCCAATTGCTCACACAGTCCAACATTTTTTCTTACTGCAGCCAGTCTGCCAGAAGCGATATGTCACTAGTTGTGTATCATGAAAGAGTGATCCTTTCTCCTCCCAGGGGTTATTCGAGATATCTTAATCGAAACCCTAGTAACGAGGCATTGGCTACCTTAAGAGAGTCATAGTTACTCGTCCCAATTGCTCACCCAGTCTGCCATTTTTTCTGACTGCGGCCAGTCTGCCAGAAGCGATATGTCACTAGTTGTGTATCATAAAAGAGTGATCGTTACTCCTCCCAGGGGTTATTCGAGATATCTTAATCGAAACCCTAGTAAAGAGGCATTGGCTACCTTAAGAGGGTCATAGGTACTCGTCCCAATTGCTCACCGAGTCTGACATTTTTTCTTACAGCGGCCAGTCTGCCAGAAGCGATATGTCACTAGTTGTGTATCATAAAAGAGTGATCGTTTCTCCTCCCAGGGGTTATTCGAGATATCTTAATCGAAACCCTAGTAACGAGGCGTTGGCTACCTTAAGAGAGTCATAGTTACTCGTACCAAATGCTCACCAGGTCTGCTATTTTTCTTACTGCGGCCAGTCTGCCAGAAGCGATATATCACTAGTTGTGTATCATAAAAGAGTGATCATTACTCCTCCCAGGGGTTATTCGAGATATCTTAATCGAAACCCTAGTAACGAGGCATTGGCTACCTTAAGAGAGTCATAGTTACTCGTCCCAATTCCTCACCCAGTCTGCCATTTTTTCTTAGTGCGGCCAGTCTGCCAGAAGCGATATGTCACTAGTTGTGTATCATAAAAGAGTGATCGTTTCTTCTCCCATTGGTTATTCGAGATATCTTAATCGAAATCCTAGTAACGAGGCATTGGCTACCTTAAGAGAGTCATAGTTACTCGTCCCAATTGCTCACCCAGTCTGCCATTTTTTCTTACTGCGGCCTGTCTGCCAGAAGCGAAATGTCACTAGTTGTGTATCATAAATGAGTGATCGTTTCTCCTCCCAGGGGTTATACGAGATATCTTAATCGAAATCCTAGTAACGAGGCATTGGCTACCTTAAGAGTGTCATAGTTATCGTCCCAATTGCTCACCCAGTCTGCCATTTTTGTTACTGTGGCAAGTCTGCCAGAAGCAATATGTCACTAGTTCTGTATCATTAAAGAGTCATCGTTAATCCTCCCAGGGTTTATTCGAGATATCTTAATCGAAACCCTAGTAACGAGGCATTGGCTACCTTAAGAGAGTCATAGTTACTCGTCCCAATTGCTCACACAGTCCAACATTTATTCTTACTGCAGCCAGTCTGCCAGAAGCGATATGTCACTAGTTGTGTATCATAAAAGAGTGATCCTTTCTCCTCCCAGGGGTTATTCGAGATATCTTAATCGAAACCCTAGTAACGAGGCATTGGCTACCTTAAGAGAGTCATAGCTACTCGTCCCAATTGCTCACCCAGTCTGCCATTTTTTCTTACTGCAGCCAGTCTGCCAGAAGCTATATGTCACTAGTTGTGTATCATAAAAGAGTGATCGTTACACCTCCCAGGGGTTATTCGAGATATCTTAATCGAAACCCTAGCAACGAGGCATTGGCTACCTTGAGAGAGTCATAGTTATTCGTCCCAATTGCTCACCCAGTCTGCCATTTTTTCTTACTGCGGCCAGTCTGCCAGAAACGATATGTCACTAGTTGTGTATCATAAAAGAGTGATCCTTTCTCCTCCCAGGGTTTATTCGAGATGTCTTAATCAAAACCCCAGTAACGAGGCATTGGCTACCTTAAGAGAGTCATAGTTACTCGTCCCAATTGCTCACCCAGTCTGCCATTTTTTCTTACTGCGGCCAGTCTGCCAGAAGCGATATGTCACTAGTTGTGTATCATAAAAGAGTGATCCTTTCTCCTCCCAGGGGTTATTCGAGATATCTTAATCGAAACCCTAGTAACGAGGCATTGGCTACCTTAAGAGAGTCATAGTAACTCGTCCCAATTGCTCACCCAGTCTGCCATTTTTTCTTACCGCAGCCAGTCTGCCAGAAGCGATATGTCACTAGTTGTGTATCATAAAAGAGTGATCGTTACTCCTCCCAGGGGTTATTCGAGATATCTTAATCGAAACCCTAGTAACGAGGCATTGGCTATATTAAGACAGTCATAGTTACTCGTCCCAATTGCTCACCGAGTCTGCCATGTTTTCTTACAGCGGCCAGTCTGCCAGAAGCGATATGTCACTAGGTGTGTATCATAAAAGAGTGATCGTTTCTCCTCCCAGGGGTTATTTGAGATATCTTAATCGAAACCCTAGTAACGAGGCATTGGCTACCTTAAGAGAGTCATAGTTACTAGTCCCAATTGCTCAACCAGTCTGCCATTTTTTCTTACTGCGGCCAGCCTGCCAGAAGCGATATGTCACTAGTTGTGTATCATAGTAGAGTGATCGTTACTCCTCCCAGGGGTTATTCGAGATATCTTAATCGAAACCCTAGTAACGAGGCATTGGCTACCTTAAGAGAGTCATAGTTACTCGTCCCAATTGCTCACCCAGTCTGCCATTTTTTCTTACTGCGGCCAGTCTGCCAGAAGCGATATGTCACTAGTTGTGTATCATAAAAGAGTCATCCTTTCTCCTCCCAGGGGTTATTCGAGATATCTTAATCGAAACCCTAGTAACGAGGCATTGGCTACCTTAAGAGAGTCATAGTTACTCGTCCCAATTGCTCACCCAGTCTGCCATTTTTTCTAAATGCGGCCAGTCTGCCAGAAGCGATATATCACTAGTTGTGTATCATAAAAGAGTGATCGTTTCTCCTCCCAGCGGTTATTCGAGATATCTTAATCGAAACCCTAGTAACGAGGCATTGGCTACCTTAAGAGAGTCATAGTTACTCGTCCCAATTGCTCACCCAGTCTGCCATTTTTTCTTACTGTGGCAAGTCTGCCAGAAGCGATATGTCACTAGTTGTGTATCATTAAAGAGTCATCGTTAATCCACCCAGGGGTTATTCGAGATATCTTAATCGAAACCCTAGTAACGAGGCATTGGCTACCTTAAGAGAGTCATAGTTACTCGTCCCAATTGCTCACACAATCCAACATTTTTTCTTACTGCAGCCAGTCTGCCAGAAGCGATATGTCACTAGTTGTGTATCATAAAAGAACCGTCGTTACTCCTCCGAGGGGTTATTCGAGATATCTTATTCGAATCCCTAGTAACGAGGCATTGGCTACCTTACTCGTCCCAATTGCTCACCCAGTCTGCCATTTTTTCTTACTGCGACCAGTCTGCCAGAAGCGAAATGTCAATAGTTGTGTATCATAAAAGAGTGATCGTTTCTCCTCCCAGGGGTTATTTGAGATATCTTAATCGAAACCCTAGTAACGAGGCATTGGCTACCTTAAGAGAGTCATAGTTACTCGTCCCAATTGCTCACCCAGTCTGCCATTTTTTCTTACTGTGGCAAGTCTGCCAGAAGCGATATGTCACTAGTTGTGTATCATTAAAGAGTCATCGTTAATCCTCCCAGGGGTTATTTGAGATATCTTAATCGAAACCCTAGTAACGAGGCATTGGCTACCTTAAGAGAGTCATAGTTACTCGTCCCAATTGCTCACACAGTCACACATTTTTTCTTACTGCAGCCAGTCTGCCAGAAGCGATATGTCACTAGTTGTGTATCATGAAAGAGTGATCCTTTCTCCTCCCAGGGGTTATTCGAGATATCTTAATCGAAACCCTAGTAACGAGGCATTGGCTACCTTAAGAGAGTCATAGTTACTCGTCCCAATTGCTCATCCAGTCTGCCATTTTTTCTTACTGCGGCCAGACTGCCAGAAGCGATATGTCACTAGTTGTGTATCATAAAAGAGTGATCGTTACTCCTCCCAGGGGTTATTCGAGATATCTTAATCGAAACCCTAGTAATGAGGCATTGGCTACCTTAAGAGGGTCATAGGTACTCGTCCCAATTGCTCACCGAGTCTGACATTTTTTCTTACAGCGGCCAGTCTGCCAGAAGCGATATGTCACTAGTTGTGTATCATAAAAGAGTGATCGTTTCTCCTCCCAGGGGTTATTCGAGATATCTTAATCGAAACCCTAGTAACGAGGCGTTGGCTACCTTAAGAGAGTCATAGTTACTCGTACCAAATGCTCACCCAGTCTGCTATTTTTCTTACTGCGGCCAGTCTGCCAGAAGCGATATATCACTAGTTGTGTATCATAAAAGAGTGATCATTACTCCTCCCAGGGGTTATTCGAGATATCTTAATCGAAACCCTAGTAACGAGGCATTGGCTACCTTAAGAGAGTCATAGTTACTCGTCCCAATTGCTCACCCAGTCTGCCATTTTTTCTTAGTGCGGCCAGTCTGCCAGAAGCGATATGTCACTAGTTGTGTATCATAAAAGAGTGATCGTTTCTTCTCCCATTGGTTATTCGAGATATCTTAATCGAAATCCTAGTAACGAGGCATTGGCTACCTTAAGAGAGTCATAGTTACTCGTCCCAATTGCTCACCCAGTCTGCCATTTTTTCTTAGTGCGGCCAGTCTGCCAGAAGCGATATGTCACTAGTTGTGTATCATAAAAGAGTGATCGTTTCTTCTCCCATTGGTTATTCGAGATATCTTAATCGAAATCCTAGTAACGAGGCATTGGCTACCTTAAGAGAGTCATAGTTACTCGTCCCAATTGCTCACCCAGTCTGCCATTTTTTCTTACTGTGGCAAGTCTGCCAGAAGCGATATGTCACTAGTTGTGTATCATTAAAGAGTCATCGTTAATCCTCCCAGGGGTTATTCGAGATATCTTAATCGAAACCCTAGTAACGAGGCATTGGCTACCTTAAGAGAGTCATAGTTGCTCGTCCCAATTGCTCACACAGTCCAACATTTATTCTTACTGCAGCCAGTCTGCCAGAAGCGATATGTCACTAGTTGTGTATCATAAAAGAGTGATCCTTTCTCCTCCCAGGGGTTATTCGAGATATCTTAATCGAAACCCTAGTAACAAGGCATTGGCTACCTTAAGAGAGTCATAGCTACTCGTCCCAATTGCTCACCCAGTCTGCCATTTTTTCTTACTGCAGCCAGTCTGCCAGAAGCTATATGTCACTAGTTGTGTATCATAAAAGAGTGATCGTTACACCTCCCAGGGGTTATTCGAGATATCTTAATCGAAACCCTAGTAACGAGGCATTGGCTACCTTAAGAGAGTCATAGTTACTCGTCCCAATTGCTCACCCAGTCTGCCATTTTTTCTTACTGCGGCCAGTCTGCCAGAAGCGATATGTCACTAGTTGTGTATCATAAAAGAGTGATCCTTTCTCCTCCCAGGGTTTATTCGAGATATCTTAATCGAAACCCTAGTAACGAGGCATTGGCTACCTTAAGAGAGTCATAGTTACTCGTCCCAATTGCTCAACCAGTTTGCCATTTTTTCTTACTGCGGCCAGTCTGCCAAAAGCGATATGTCACTAGTTGTGTATCATAAAAGAGTGATCCTTTCTCCTCCCAGGGGTTATTCGAGATATCTTAATCGAAACCCTAGTAACGAGGCATTGGCTACCTTAAGAGAGTCATAGTAACTCGTCCCAATTGCTCACCCTGTCTGCCATTTTTTCTTACTGCAGCCAGTCTGCCAGAAGCGATATGTCACTAGTTGTGTATCATAAAAGAGTGATCGTTACTCCTCCCAGGGGTTATTCGAGATATCTTAATCGAAACCCTAGTAACGAGGCATTGGCTACATTAAGACTGTCATAGTTACTCGTCCCAATTGCTCACCGAGTCTGCCATGTTTTCTTACAGCGGCCAGTCTGCCAGAAGCGATATGTCACTAGGTGTGTATCATAAAAGAGTGATCGTTTCTCCTCCCAGGGGTTATTTGAGATATCTTAATCGAAACCCTAGTAACGAGGCATTGGTTACCTTAAGAGAGTCATAGTTACTCGTCCCAATTGCTCAACCAGTCTGCCATTTTTTCTTACTGCGGCCAATCTGCCAGAAGCGATATGTCACTAGTTGTGTATCATAGTAGAGTGATCGTTACTCCTCCCAGGGGTTATTCGAGATATCTTAATCGAAACCCTAGTAACGAGGCATTGGCCACCTTAAGAGAGTCATAGTTACTCGTCCCAATTGCTCACCCAGTCTGCCATTTTTTCTTACTGCGGCCAGTCTGCCAGAAGCGATATGTCACTAGTTGTGTATCATAAAAGAGTGATCCTTTCTCCTCCCAGGGGTTATTCGAGATATCTTAATCGAAACCCTAGTAACGAGGCATTGGCTACCTTAAGAGAGTCATAGTTACTCGTCCCAATTGCTCACCCAGTCTGCCATTTTTTCTAAATGCGGCCAGTCTGCCAGAAGCGATATATCACTAGTTGTGTATCATAAAAGAGTGATCGTTTCTCCTCCGAGGGGTTATTCGAGATATCTTAATTGAAACCCTAGTAACGAGGCATTGGCTACCTTAAGAGAGTCATAGTTACTCGTCCCAATTGCTCACCCAGTCTGCCATTTTTTGTTACTGTTTTAAGTCTGCCAGAAGCGATATGTCACTAGTTGTGTATCATTAAAGAGTCATCGTAAATCCTCCCAGGGGTTATTCGAGATATCTTAATCGAAACCCTAGTAACGAGGCATTGGCTACCTTAAGAGAGTCATAGTTACTCGTCCCAATTGCTCACACAATCCAACATTTTTTCTTACTGCAGCCAGTCTGCCAGAAGCGATATGTCACTAGTTGTGTATCATAAAAGAACCGTCGTTACTCCTCCGAGGGGTTATTCGAGATATCTTAATCGAATCCCTAGTAACGAGGCATTGGATACCTTACTCGTCCCAATTGCTCACCCTGTCTGCCATTTTTTCTTACTGCAGCCAGTCTGCCAGAAGCGATATGTCACTAGTTGTGTATCATAAAAGAGTGATCGTTACTCCTCCCAGGGGTTATTCGAGATATCTTAATCGAAACCCTAGTAACGAGGCATTGGCTACTTTAAGACAGTCATAGTTACTCGTCCCAATTGCTCACCGAGTCTGCCATGTTTTCTTACAGCGGCCAGTCTGCCAGAAGCGATATGTCACTAGGTGTGTATCATAAAAGAGTGATCGTTTCTCCTCCCAGGGGTTATTTGAGATATCTTAATCGAAACCCTAGTAACGAGGCATTGGCTACCTTAAGAGAGTCATAGTTACTAGTCCCAATTGCTCAACCAGTCTGCCATTTTTTCTTACTGCGGCCAGTCTGCCAGAAGCGATATGTCACTAGTTGTGTATCATAGTAGATTGATCGTTACTCCTCCCAGGGGTTATTCGAGATATCTTAATCGAAACCCTAGTAACGAGGCATTGGCTACCTTAAGAGAGTCATAGTTACTCGTCCCAATTGCTCACCCAGTCTGCCATTTTTTCTTACTGCGGCCAGTCTGCCAGAAGCGATATGTCACTAGTTGTGTATCATAAAAGAGTGATCCTTTCTCCTCCCAGGGGTTATTCGAGATATCTTAATCGAAACCCTAGTGACGAGGCATTGGCTACCTTAAGAGAGTCATAGTTACTCGTCCCAATTGCTCACCCAGTCTGCCTTTTTTTCTAAATGCGGCCAGTCTGCCAGAAGCGATATATCACTAGTTGTGTATCATAAAAGAGTGATTGTTTCTCCTCCGAGGGGTTATTTGAGATATCTTAATCGAAACCCTAGTAACGAGGCATTGGCTACCTTAAGAGAGTCATAGTTACTCGTCCCAATTGCTCACCCAGTCTGCCATTTTTTGTTACTGTGGCAAGGCTGCCAGAAGCGATATGTCACTAGTTGTGTATCATTAAAGAGTCATCGTTAATCCTCCCAGGGGTTATTCGAGATATCTTAATCGAAACCCTAGTAACGAGGCATTGGCTACCTTAAGAGAGTCATAGTTACTCGTCCCAATTGCTCACACAGTCCAACATTTTTTCTTACTGAAGCCAGTCTGCCATAAGCGATATGTCACTAGTTGTGTATCATAAAAGAGTGATCCTTTCTCCTCCCAGGGGTTATTTTAGATATCTTAATCGGAACCCTAGTAACGAGGCATTGGCTAATTTAAGAGAGTCATAGCTACTCGTCCCAATTGCTCACCCAGTCTGCCATTTTTTCTTACTGCGGCCAGTCTGCCAGAAGCTATATGTCACTAGTTGTGTATCATAAAAGAGTGATCGTTACTCCTCCCAGGGGTTATTCGAGATATCTTAATCGAAACCCTAGTAACGAGGCATTGGCTACCTTAAGAGAGTCATAGTTACTCGTCCCAATTGCTCACCCAGTCTGCCGTTTTTTCTTACTGCGGCCAGTCTGCCAGAAGCGATATGTCACTAGTTGTGTATCATAAAAGAGTGATCGTTACTCCTCCCAGGGGTTATTCGAGATATCTTAATCGAAACCCTAGTAACGAGGCATTAGCTACCTTAAGAGAGTCATAGTTACTCGTCCCAATTGCTCAAACAGTCTGCCATTTTTTCTTACTGCGGCCAGTCTGCCAGAAGCGATATGTCACTAGTTGTGTATCATAAAAGAGTGATCCTTTCTCCTCCCAGGGGTTATTCGAGATATCTTAATCGAAACCCTAGTAACGAGGCATTGGCTACCTTAAGAGAGTCATAGTTACTCGTCCCAATTGCTCACCCAGTCTGCCATTTTTTCTTACTGCGGCCAGTCTGCCAGAAGCGATATGTCACTAGTTGTGTATCTTAAAAGAGTGATCGTTACTCCTCCCAGGGGTTATTCGAGATATCTTAATCGAAACCCTAGTAAAGAGGCATTGGCTACCTTAAGAGGGTCATAGGTACTCGTCCCAATTGCTCACCGAGTCTGACATTTTTTCTTACAGCGGCCAGTCTGCCAGAAGCGATATGTCACTAGTTGTGTATCATAAAAGAGTGATCGTTTCTCCTCCCAGGGGTTATTCGAGATATCTTAATCGAAACCCTAGTAACGAGGCGTTGGCTACCTTAAGAGAGTCATAGTTTTCGTACCAAATGCTCACCCAGTCTGCTATTTTTCTTACTGCGGCCAGTCTGCCAGAAGCGATATGTCACTAGTTGTGTATCATAAAAGAGTGATCATTACTCCTCCCAGGGGTTATTCGAGATATCTTAATCGAAACCCTAGTAACGAGGCACTGGCTACCTTAAGAGAGTCATAGTTACTCCTCCCAATTGCTCTCCCAGTCTGCCATTTTTTCTTACTGTGGCAAGTCTGCCAGAAGCGATATGTCACTAGTTGTGTATCATTAAAGAGTCATCGTTAATCCTCCCAGGGGTTATTCGAGATATCTTAATCGAAACCCTAGTAACGAGGCATTGGCTACCTTAAGAGAGTCATAGTTACTCGTCCCAATTGCTCACCCAGTCTGCCATTTTTTGTTACTGTTTCAAGTCTGCCAGAAGCGATATGTCACTAGTTGTGTATCATTAAAGAGTCATCGTTAATCCTCCCAGGGGTTATTCGAGATATCTTAATCGAAAACCTAGTAACGAGGCATTGGCTACCTTAAGAGAGTCATAGTTACTCGTCCCAATTGCTCACACAATCCAACATTTTTTCTTACTGCAGCCAGTCTGCCAGAAGCGATATGTCACTAGTTGTGTATCATAAAAGAACCGTCGTTACTCCTCCGAGGGGTTATTCGAGATATCTTAATCGAATCCCTAGTAACGAGGCATTGGATACCTTACTCGTCCCAATTGCTCACCCAGTCTGCCATTTTTTCTTACTGCGACCAGCCTGCCATAAGCGATATGTCACTAGTTGTGTATCATAAAAGAGTGATCGTTTCTCCTCCCAGGGGTTATTCGAGATATCTTAATCGAAACCCTAGTAACGTGGCATTGGCTACCTTAAGAGAGTCATAGTTACTCGTCCCAATTGCTCACCCAGTCTGCCATTTTTTCTTACTGTGTCAAGGCTGCCAGAAGCGATATGTCACTAGTTGTGTATCATTAAAGAGTCATCGTTAATCCTCCCAGGGGTTATTCGAGATATCTTAATCGAAACCCTAGTAACGAGGCATTGGCTACCTTAAGAGAGTCATAGTTACTCGTCCCAATTGCTCACACAGTCCAAACTTTTTTCTTACTGCAGCCAGTCTGCCATAAGCGATATGTCACTAGTTGTGTATCATAAAAGAGTGATCCTTTCTCCTCCCAGGGGTTATTTTAGATATCTTAATCGGAACCCTAGTAACGAGGCATTGGCTAATTTAAGAGAGTCATAGCTACTCGTCCCAATTGCTCACCCAGTCTGCCATTTTTTCTTACTGCGGCCAGTCTGCCAGAAGCTATATGTCACTAGTTGTGTATCATAAAAGAGTGATCGTTACTCCTCCCAGGGGTTATTCGAGATATCTTAATGGAAACCCTAGTAACGAGGCATTGGCTACCTTAAGAGAGTCATAGTTACTCGTCCCAATTGCTCACCCAGTCTGCCGTTTTTTCTTACTGCGGCCAGTCTGCCAGAAGCGATATGTCACTAGTTGTGTATCATAAAAGAGTGATCGTTACTCCTCCCAGGGGTTATTCGAGATATCTTAATCGAAACCCTAGTAACGAGGCATTGGCTACCTTAAGAGAGTCATAGTTACTCGTCCCAATTGCTCAAACAGTCTGCCATTTTTTCTTACTGCGGCCAGTCTGCCAGAAGCGATATGTCACTAGTTGTGTATCATAAAAGAGTGATCCTTTCTCCTCCCAGGGGTTATTCGAGATATCTTAATCGAAACCCTAGTAACGAGGCATTGGCTACCTTAAGAGAGTCATAGTTACTCGTCCCAATTGCTCAAACAGTCTGCCATTTTTTCTTACTGCGGCCAGTCTGCCAGAAGCGATATGTCACTAGTTGTGTATCATAAAAGAGTGATCCTTTCTCCTCCCAGGGGTTATTCGAGATATCTTAATCGAAACCCTAGTAACGAGGCATTGGCTACCTTAAGAGAGTCATAGTTACTCGTCCCAATTGCTCACCCAGTCTGCCATTTTTTCTTACTGTGGCAAGGCTGCCAGAAGCGATATGTCACTAGTTGTGTATCATTAAAGAGTCATCGTTAATCCTCCCAGGGGTTATTCGAGATATCTTAATCGAAACCCTAGTAACGAGGCATTGGCTACCTTAAGAGAGTCATAGTTACTCGTCCCAATTGCTCACACAGTCCAACATTTTTTCTTACTGCAGCCAGTCTGCCATAAGCGATATGTCACTAGTTGTGTATCATAAAAGAGTGATCCTTTCTCCTCCCAGGGGTTATTTTAGATATCTTAATCGGAACCCTAGTAACGAGGCATTGGCTAATTTAAGAGAGTCATAGCTACTCGTCCCAATTGCTCACCCAGTCTGCCATTTTTTCTTACTGCGGCCAGTCTGCCAGAAGCTATATGTCACTAGTTGTGTATCATAAAAGAGTGATCGTTACTCCTCCCAGGGGTTATTCGAGATATCTTAATGGAAACCCTAGTAACGAGGCATTGGCTACCTTAAGAGAGTCATAGTTACTCGTCCCAATTGCTCACCCAGTCTGCCGTTTTTTCTTACTGCGGCCAGTCTGCCAGAAGCGATATGTCACTAGTTGTGTATCATAAAAGAGTGATCGTTACTCCTCCCAGGGGTTATTCGAGATATCTTAATCGAAACCCTAGTAACGAGGCATTGGCTACCTTAAGAGAGTCATAGTTACTCGTCCCAATTGCTCAAACAGTCTGCCATTTTTTCTTACTGCGGCCAGTCTGCCAGAAGCGATATGTCACTAGTTGTGTATCATAAAAGAGTGATCCTTTCTCCTCCCAGGGGTTATTCGAGATATCTTAATCGAAACCCTAGTAACGAGGCATTGGCTACCTTAAGAGAGTCATAGTTACTCGTCCCAATTGCTCACCCAGTCTGCCATTTTTTCTTACTGCGGCCAGTCTGCCAGAAGCGATATGTCACTAGTTGTGTATCTTAAAAGAGTGATCGTTACTCCTCCCAGGGGTTATTCGAGATATTTTAATCGAAACCCTAGTAAAGAGGCATTGGCTACCTTAAGAGGGTCATAGGTACTCGTCCCAATTGCTCACCGAGTCTGACATTTTTTCTTACACCGGCCAGTCTGCCAGAAGCGATATGTCACTAGTTGTGTATCATAAAAGAGTGATCGTTTCTCCTCCCAGGGGTTATTCGAGATATCTTAATCGAAACCCTAGTAACGAGGCGTTGGCTACCTTAAGAGAGTCATAGTTACTCGTACCAAATGCTCACCCAGTCTGCTATTTTTCTTACTGCGGCCAGTCTGCCAGAAGCGATATGTCACTAGTTGTGTATCATAAAAGAGTGATCATTACTCCTCCCAGGGGTTATTCGAGATATCTTAATCGATACCCTAGTAACGAGGCATTGGCTACATTAAGAGAGTCATAGTTACTCCTCCCAATTGCTCTCCCAGTCTGCCATTTTTTCTTACTGTGGCAAGTCTGCCAGAAGCGATATGTCACTAGTTGTGTATCATAAAAGAGTGATCCTTTCTCCTCCCAGGGGTTATTCGAGATATCTTAATCGAAACCCTAGTAACGAGGCATTGGCTACGTTAAGAGAGTCATAGCTACTCGTCCCAATTGCTCCCCCAGTCTGCCATTTTTTCTTACGGCAGCCAGTCTGCCAGAAGCTATATGTCACTAGTTGTGTATCATAAAAGAGTGATCGTTACACCTCCCAGGGGTTATTCGAGATATCTTAATCGAAACCCTAGTAACGAGGCATTGGCTACCTTAAGAGAGTCATAGTTACTCGTCCCAATTGCTCACCCAGTCTGAAATTTTTTCTTACTGCGGCCAGTCTGCCAGAAGCGATATGTCACTAGTTGTGTATCATAAAAGAGTGATCCTTTCTCCTCCCAGGGTTTATTCGAGATATCTTAATCAAAACCCTAGTAACGAGGCATTGGCTACCTTAAGAGGGTCATAGTTACTCGTCCCAATTGCTCACCCAGTCTGCCATTTTATCTTACTGCGGCCAGTCTGCCAGAAGCGATATGTCACTAGTTGTGTATCATAAAAGAGTGATCCTTTCTCCTCCCAGGGGTTATTCGAGATATCTTAATCGAAACCCTAGTAACGAGGCATTGGCTACCTTAAGAGAGTCATAGTAACTCGTCCCAATTGCTCACCCAGTCTGCCATTTTTTCTTACTGCAGCCAGTCTGCCAGAAGCGATATGTCACTAGTTGTGTATCATAAAAGAGTGATCGTTACTCCTCCCAGGGGTTATTCGAGATATCTTAATCGAAACCCTAGTTACGAGGCATTGGCTACATTAAGAGAGTCATAGTTACTCGTCCCAATTGCTCACCGAGTCTGCCATTTTTTCTTACAGCGGCCAGTCTGCCAGAAGCGATATGTCACTAGTTGTGTGTCATAAAAGAGTGATCGTTTCTCCTCCCAGGGGTTATTTGAGATATCTTAATCGAAACCCTAGTAACGAGGCATTTTCTACCTTAAGAGAGTCATAGTTACTCGTCCCAATTGCTCACCCAGTCTGCCATTTTTTCTTAGTGCAGCCAGTCTGCCAGAAGCGATATGTCACTAGTTGTGTATCATAAAAGAGTGATCCTTTCTCCTCCCAGGGGTTATTCGAGATATCTTAATCGAAACCCTAGTAACGAGGCATTGGCTACCTTAAGAGAGTCATAGTTACTCGTCCCAATTGCTCACCCAGTCTGCCATTTTTTCTTACTGCGGCCAGTCTGCCAGAAGCGATATGTCACTAGTTGTGTATCATAAATGAGTGATCGTTTCTCCTCCCAGGGGTTATTCGAGATATCTTAATCGAAACCCTAGTAACGAGGCATTGGCTACCTTAAGAGAGTCATAGTTACTCGTCCCAATTGCTCACCCAGTCTGCCATTTTTTCTTACTGTGGCAAGTCTGCCAGAAGCGATATGTCACTAGTTGTGTATCATTAAAGAGTCATCGTTAATCCTCCCAGGGGTTATTCGAGATATCTTAATCGAAACCCTAGTAACGAGGCATTGGCTACCTTAAGAGAGTCATAGTTACTCGTCCCAATTGCTCAAACAGTCTGCCATTTTTTCTTACTGCGGCCAGTCTGCCAGAAGCGATATGTCACTAGTTGTGTATCATAAAAGAGTGATCGTTTCTCCTCCCAGGGGTTATTCGAGATATCTTAATCGAAACCCTAGTAACGAGGCGTTGGCTACCTTAAGAGAGTCATAGTTACTCGTACCAAATGCTCACCCAGTCTGCTATTTTTCTTACTGCGGCCAGTCTGCCAGAAGCGATATGTCACTAGTTGTGTATCATAAAAGAGTGATCATTACTCCTCCCAGGGGTTATTCGAGATATCTTAATCGATACCCTAGTAACGAGGCATTGGCTACATTAAGAGAGTCATAGTTACTCCTCCCAATTGCTCTCCCAGTCTGCCATTTTTTCTTACTGTGGCAAGTCTGCCAGAAGCGATATGTCACTAGTTGTGTATCATAAAAGAGTGATCCTTTCTCCTCCCAGGGGTTATTCGAGATATCTTAATCGAAACCCTAGTAACGAGGCATTGGCTACGTTAAGAGAGTCATAGCTACTCGTCCCAATTGCTCCCCCAGTCTGCCATTTTTTCTTACGGCAGCCAGTCTGCCAGAAGCTATATGTCACTAGTTGTGTATCATAAAAGAGTGATCGTTACACCTCCCAGGGGTTATTCGAGATATCTTAATCGAAACCCTAGTAACGAGGCATTGGCTACCTTAAGAGAGTCATAGTTACTCGTCCCAATTGCTCACCCAGTCTGAAATTTTTTCTTACTGCGGCCAGTCTGCCAGAAGCGATATGTCACTAGTTGTGTATCATAAAAGAGTGATCCTTTCTCCTCCCAGGGTTTATTCGAGATATCTTAATCAAAACCCTAGTAACGAGGCATTGGCTACCTTAAGAGGGTCATAGTTACTCGTCCCAATTGCTCACCCAGTCTGCCATTTTATCTTACTGCGGCCAGTCTGCCAGAAGCGATATGTCACTAGTTGTGTATCATAAAAGAGTGATCCTTTCTCCTCCCAGGGGTTATTCGAGATATCTTAATCGAAACCCTAGTAACGAGGCATTGGCTACCTTAAGAGAGTCATAGTAACTCGTCCCAATTGCTCACCCAGTCTGCCATTTTTTCTTACTGCAGCCAGTCTGCCAGAAGCGATATGTCACTAGTTGTGTATCATAAAAGAGTGATCGTTACTCCTCCCAGGGGTTATTCGAGATATCTTAATCGAAACCCTAGTTACGAGGCATTGGCTACATTAAGAGAGTCATAGTTACTCGTCCCAATTGCTCACCGAGTCTGCCATTTTTTCTTACAGCGGCCAGTCTGCCAGAAGCGATATGTCACTAGTTGTGTGTCATAAAAGAGTGATCGTTTCTCCTCCCAGGGGTTATTTGAGATATCTTAATCGAAACCCTAGTAACGAGGCATTGGCTACCTTAAGAGAGTCATAGTTACTCGTCCCAATTGCTCACCCAGTCTGCCATTTTTTCTTAGTGCAGCCAGTCTGCCAGAAGCGATATGTCACTAGTTGTGTATCATAAAAGAGTGATCCTTTCTCCTCCCAGGGGTTATTCGAGATATCTTAATCGAAACCCTAGTAACGAGGCATTGGCTACCTTAAGAGAGTCATAGTTACTCGTCCCAATTGCTCACCCAGTCTGCCATTTTTTCTTACTGCGGCCAGTCTGCCAGAAGCGATATGTCACTAGTTGTGTATCATAAATGAGTGATCGTTTCTCCTCCCAGGGGTTATTCGAGATATCTTAATCGAAACCCTAGTAACGAGGCATTGGCTACCTTAAGAGAGTCATAGTTACTCGCCCCAATTGCTCACCCAGTCTGCCATTTTTTCTTACTGTGGCAAGTCTGCCAGAAGCGATATGTCACTAGTTGTGTATCATTAAAGAGTCATCGTTAATCCTCCCAGGGGTTATTCGAGATATCTTAATCGAAACCCTAGTAACGAGGCATTGGCTACCTTAAGAGAGTCATAGTTACTCGTCCCAATTGCTCACCCAGTCTGCCATTTATTCTAAATGCAGCCAGTCTGCCAGAAGCGATATATCACTAGTTGTGTATCATAAAAGAGTGATCGTTTCTCCTCCCAGGGGTTATTCGAGATATCTTAATCGAAACAGTAGTAACGAGGCATTGGCTACCTTAAGAGAGTCATAGTTACTCGTCCCAATTGCTCACCCAGTCTGCCATTTTTTGTAACTGTGGCAAGTCTGCCAGAAGCGATATGTCACTAGTTGTGTATCATTAAAGAGTCATCGTTAATCCTCCCAGGGGTTATTCGAGATATCTTAATCGAAAACCTAGTAACGAGGCATTGGCTACCTTAAGAGAGTCATAGTTACACGTCCCAATTGCTCACACAATCCAACATTTTTTCTTACAGCAGCCAGTCTGCCAGAAGCGATATGTCACTAGTTGTGTATCATAAAAGAACCGTCGTTACTCCTCAGAGGGGTTATTCGAGATATCTTAATCGAATCCCTAGTAACGAGGCATTGGATACCTTACTCGTCCCAATTGCTCACCCAGTCTGCCATTTTTTCTTACTGCGACCAGTCTGCCAGAAGCGATATGTCACTAATTGTGTATCATAAAAGAGTGATCCTTTCTCCTCCCAGGGGTTATTCGAGATATCTTAATCGAAACCCTAGTAACGAGGCATTGGCTACGTTAAGAGAGTCATAGCTACTCGTCCCAATTGCTCCCCCAGTCTGCCATTTTTTCTTACGGCAGCCAGTCTGCCAGAAGCTATATGTCACTAGTTGTGTATCATAAAAGAGTGATCGTTACACCTCCCAGGGGTTATTCGAGATATCTTAATCGAAACCCTAGTAACGAGGCATTGGCTACCTTAAGAGAGTCATAGTTACTCGTCCCAATTGCTCACCCAGTCTGAAATTTTTTCTTACTGCGGCCAGTCTGCCAGAAGCGATATGTCACTAGTTGTGTATCATAAAAGAGTGATCCTTTCTCCTCCCAGGGTTTATTCGAGATATCTTAATCAAAACCCTAGTAACGAGGCATTGGCTACCTTAAGAGGGTCATAGTTACTCGTCCCAATTGCTCACCCAGTCTGCCATTTTCTCTTACTGCGGCCAGTCTGCCAGAAGCGATATGTCACTAGTTGTGTATCATAAAAGAGTGATCCTTTCTCCTCCCAGGGGTTATTCGAGATATCTTAATCGAAACCCTAGTAACGAGGCATTGGCTACCTTAAGAGAGTCATAGTAACTCGTCCCAATTGCTCACCCAGTCTGCCATTTTTTCTTACTGCAGCCATTATGCCAGAAGCGATATGTCACTAGTTGTGTATCATAAAAGAGTGATCGTTACTCCTCCCAGGGGTTATTCGAGATATCTTAATCGAAACCCTAGTAACGAGGCATTGGGTACATTAAGAGAGTCATACTTACTCGTCCCAATTGCTCACCGAGTCTGCCATTTTTTCTTACAGCGGCCAGTCTGCCAGAAGCGATATGTCACTAGTTGTGTATCATAAAAGAGTGATCGTTTCTCCTCCCAGGGGTTATTTGAGATATCTTAATCGAAACCCTAGTAACGAGGCATTGGCTACCTTAAGAGAGTCATAGTTACTCGTCCCAATTGCTCACCCAGTCTGCCATTTTTTCTTAGTGCAGCCAGTCTGCCAGAAGCGATATGTCACTAGTTGTGTATCATAAAAGAGTGATCCTTTCTCCTCCCAGGGGTTATTCGAGATATCTTAATCGAAACCCTAGTAACGAGGCATTGGCTACCTTAAGAGAGTCATAGTTACTCGTCCCAATTGCTCACCCAGTCTGCCATTTTTTCTAAATGCAGCCAGTCTGCCAGAAGCGATATATCACTAGTTGTGTATCATAAAAGAGTGATCGTTTCTCCTCCCAGGGGTTATTCGAGATATCTTAATCGAAACAGTAGTAACGAGGCATTGGCTACCTTAAGAGAGTCATAGTTACTCGTCCCAATTGCTCACCCAGTCTGCCATTTTTTGTTACTGTGGCAAGGCTGCCAGAAGCGATATGTCACTAGTTGTGTATCATTAAAGAGTCATCGTTAATCCTCCCAGGGGTTATTCGAGATATCTTAATCGAAACCCTAGTAACGAGGCATTGGCTACCTTAAGAGAGTCATAGTTACACGTCCCAATTGCTCACACAATCCAACATTTTTTCTTACAGCAGCCAGTCTTCCAGAAGCGATATGTCACTAGTTGTGTATCTTAAAAGAACCGTCGTTACTCCTCCGAGGGGTTATTCGAGATATCTTAATCGAATCCCTAGTAACGAGGCATTGGATACCTTACTCGTCCCAATTGCTCACCCAGTCTGCCATTTTTTCTTACTGCGACCAGTCTGCCAGAAGCGATATGTCACTAGTTGTGTATCATAAAAGAGTGATCGTTTCTCCTCCCAGGGGTTATTCGAGATATCTTAATCGAAACCCTAGTAACGAGGCATTGGCTACCTTAAGAGAGTCATAGTTACTCGTCCCAATTGCTCACCCAGTCTGCCATTTTTTCTTACTGTGGCAAGGCTGCCAGAAGCGATATGTCACTCGTTGCGAATCATTAAAGAGTCATCGTTAATCCTCCCAGGGGTTGTTCGAGATATCTTAATCGAAACCCTAGTAACGAGGCATTGGCTACCTTAAGAGAGTCATAGTTACTCGTCCCAATTGCTCACACAGTCCAACATTTTTTCTTACTGCAGCCAGTCTGCCATAAGCGATATGTCACTAGTTGTGTATCATAAAAGAGTGATCCTTTCTCCTCCCAGGGGTTATTTTAGATATCTTAATCGGAACCCTAGTAACGAGGCATTGGCTAATTTAAGAGAGTCATAGCTACTCGTCCCAATTGCTCACCCAGTCTGCCATTTTTTCTTACTGCGGCCAGTCTGCCAGAAGCTATATGTCACTAGTTGTGTATCATAAAAGAGTGATCGTTACTCCTCCCAGGGGTTATTCGAGATATCTTAATGGAAACCCTAGTAACGAGGCATTGGCTACCTTAAGAGAGTCATAGTTACTCGTCCCAATTGCTCACCCAGTCTGCCGTTTTTTCTTACTGCGGCCAGTCTGCCAGAAGCGATATGTCACTAGTTGTGTATCATAAAAGAGTGATCGTTACTCCTCCCAGGGGTTATTCGAGATATCTTAATCGAAACCCTAGTAACGAGGCATTGGCTACCTTAAGAGAGTCATAGTTACTCGTCCCAATTGCTCAAACAGTCTGCCATTTTTTCTTACTGCGGCCAGTCTGCCAGAAGCGATATGTCACTAGTTGTGTATCATAAAAGAGTGATCCTTTCTCCTCCCAGGGGTTATTCGAGATATCTTAATCGAAACCCTAGTAACGAGGCATTGGCTACCTTAAGAGAGTCATAGTTACTCGTCCCAATTGCTCAAACAGTCTGCCATTTTTTCTTACTGCGGCCAGTCTGCCAGAAGCGATATGTCACTAGTTGTGTATCATAAAAGAGTGATCCTTTCTCCTCCCAGGGGTTATTCGAGATATCTTAATCGAAACCCTAGTAACGAGGCATTGGCTACCTTAAGAGAGTCATAGTTACTCGTCCCAATTGCTCACCCAGTCTGCCATTTTTTCTTACTGTGGCAAGGCTGCCAGAAGCGATATGTCACTAGTTGTGTATCATTAAAGAGTCATCGTTAATCCTCCCAGGGGTTATTCGAGATATCTTAATCGAAACCCTAGTAACGAGGCATTGGCTACCTTAAGAGAGTCATAGTTACTCGTCCCAATTGCTCACACAGTCCAACATTTTTTCTTACTGCAGCCAGTCTGCCATAAGCGATATGTCACTAGTTGTGTATCATAAAAGAGTGATCCTTTCTCCTCCCAGGGGTTATTTTAGATATCTTAATCGGAACCCTAGTAACGAGGCATTGGCTAATTTAAGAGAGTCATAGCTACTCGTCCCAATTGCTCACCCAGTCTGCCATTTTTTCTTACTGCGGCCAGTCTGGCAGAAGCTATATGTCACTAGTTGTGTATCATAAAAGAGTGATCGTTACTCCTCCCAGGGGTTATTCGAGATATCTTAATGGAAACCCTAGTAACGAGGCATTGGCTACCTTAAGAGAGTCATAGTTACTCGTTCCAATTGCTCACCCAGTCTGCCGTTTTTTCTTACTGCGGCCAGTCTGCCAGAAGCGATATGTCACTAGTTGTGTATCATAAAAGAGTGATCGTTACTCCTCCCAGGGGTTATTCGAGATATCTTAATCGAAACCCTAGTAACGAGGCATTGGCTACCTTAAGAGAGTCATAGTTACTCGTCCCAATTGCTCAAACAGTCTGCCATTTTTTCTTACTGCGACCAGTCTGCCAGAAGCGATATGTCACTAGTTGTGTATCATAAAAGAGTGATCCTTTCTCCTCCCAGGGGTTATTCGAGATATCTTAATCGAAACCCTAGTAACGAGGCATTGGCTACCTTAAGAGAGTCATAGTTACTCGTCCCAATTGCTCACCCAGTCTGCCATTTTTTCTTACTGCGGCCAGTCTGCCAGAAGCGATATGTCACTAGTTGTGTATCTTAAAAGAGTGATCGTTACTCCTCCCAGGGGTTATTCGAGATATCTTAATCGAAACCCTAGTAAAGAGGCATTGGCTACCTTAAGAGGGTCATAGGTACTCGTCCCAATTGCTCACCGAGTCTGACATTTTTTCTTACACCGGCCAGTCTGCCAGAAGCGATATGTCACTAGTTGTGTATCATAAAAGAGTGATCGTTTCTCCTCCCAGGGGTTATTCGAGATATCTTAATCGAAACCCTAGTAACGAGGCGTTGGCTACCTTAAGAGAGTCATAGTTACTCGTACCAAATGCTCACCCAGTCTGCTATTTTTCTTACTGCGGCCAGTCTGCCAGAAGCGATATGTCACTAGTTGTGTATCATAAAAGAGTGATCATTACTCCTCCCAGGGGTTATTCGAGATATCTTAATCGATACCCTAGTAACGAGGCATTGGCTACATTAAGAGAGTCATAGTTACTCCTCCCAATTGCTCTCCCAGTCTGCCATTTTTTCTTACTGTGGCAAGTCTGCCAGAAGCGATATGTCACTAGTTGTGTATCATAAAAGAGTGATCCTTTCTCCTCCCAGGGGTTATTCGAGATATCTTAATCGAAACCCTAGTAACGAGGCATTGGCTACGTTAAGAGAGTCATAGCTACTCGTCCCAATTGCTCCCCCAGTCTGCCATTTTTTCTTACGGCAGCCAGTCTGCCAGAAGCTATATGTCACTAGTTGTGTATCATAAAAGAGTGATCGTTACACCTCCCAGGGGTTATTCGAGATATCTTAATCGAAACCCTAGTAACGAGGCATTGGCTACCTTAAGAGAGTCATAGTTACTCGTCCCAATTGCTCACCCAGTCTGAAATTTTTTCTTACTGCGGCCAGTCTGCCAGAAGCGATATGTCACTAGTTGTGTATCATAAAAGAGTGATCCTTTCTCCTCCCAGGGTTTATTCGAGATATCTTAATCAAAACCCTAGTAACGAGGCATTGGCTACCTTAAGAGGGTCATAGTTACTCGTCCCAATTGCTCACCCAGTCTGCCATTTTATCTTACTGCGGCCAGTCTGCCAGAAGCGATATGTCACTAGTTGTGTATCATAAAAGAGTGATCGTTTCTCCTCCCAGGGGTTATTCGAGATATCTTAATCGAAACCCTAGTAACGAGGCATTGGCTACCTTAAGAGAGTCATAGTAACTCGTCAAAATTGCTCACCCAGTCTGCCATTTTTTCTTACTGCAGCCAGTCTGCCAGAAGCGATATGTCACTAGTTGTGTATCATAAAAGAGTGATCGTTACTCCTCCCAGGGGTTATTCGAGATATCTTAATCGAAACCCTAGTTACGAGGCATTGGCTACATTAAGAGAGTCATAGTTACTCGTCCCAATTGCTCACCGAGTCTGCCATTTTTTCTTACAGCGGCCAGTCTGCCAGAAGCGATATGTCACTAGTTGTGTGTCATAAAAGAGTGATCGTTTCTCCTCCCAGGGGTTATTTGAGATATCTTAATCAAAACCCTAGTAACGAGGCATTGGCTACCTTAAGAGAGTCATAGTTACTCGTCCCAATTGCTCACCCAGTCTGCCATTTTTTCTTAGTGCAGCCAGTCTGCCAGAAGCGATATGTCACTAGTTGTGTATCATAAAAGAGTGATCCTTTCTCCTCCCAGGGGTTATTCGAGATATCTTAATCGAAACCCTAGTAACGAGGCATTGGCTACCTTAAGAGAGTCATAGTTACTCGTCCCAATTGCTCACCCAGTCTGCCATTTTTTCTAAATGCAGCCAGTCTGCCAGAAGCGATATATCACTAGTTGTGTATCATAAAAGAGTGATCGTTTCTCCTCCCAGGGGTTATTCGAGATATCTTAATCGAAACAGTAGTAACGAGGCATTGGCTACCTTAAGAGAGTCATAGTTACTCGTCCCAATTGCTCACCCAGTCTGCCATTTTTTGTTACTGTGGCAAGGCTGCCAGAAGCGATATGTCACTAGTTGTGTATCATTAAAGAGTCATCGTTAATCCTCCCAGGGGTTATTCGAGATATCTTAATCGAAACCCTAGTAACGAGGCATTGGCTACCTTAAGAGAGTCATAGTTACACGTCCCAATTGCTCACACAATCCAACATTTTTTCTTACAGCAGCCAGTCTTCCAGAAGCGATATGTCACTAGTTGTGTATCTTAAAAGAACCGTCGTTACTCCTCCGAGGGGTTATTCGAGATATCTTAATCGAATCCCTAGTAACGAGGCATTGGATACCTTACTCGTCCCAATTGCTCACCCAGTCTGCCATTTTTTCTTACTGCGACCAGTCTGCCAGAAGCGATATGTCACTAGTTGTGTATCATAAAAGAGTGATCGTTTCTCCTCCCAGGGGTTATTCGAGATATCTTAATCGAAACCCTAGTAACGAGGCATTGGCTACCTTAAGAGAGTCATAGTTACTCGTCCCAATTGCTCACCCAGTCTGCCATTTTTTCTTACTGTGGCAAGGCTGCCAGAAGCGATATGTCACTCGTTGCGAATCATTAAAGAGTCATCGTTAATCCTCCCAGGGGTTGTTCGAGATATCTTAATCGAAACCCTAGTAACGAGGCATTGGCTACCTTAAGAGAGTCATAGTTACTCGTCCCAATTGCTCACACAGTCCAACATTTTTTCTTACTGCAGCCAGTCTGCCATAAGCGATATGTCACTAGTTGTGTATCATAAAAGAGTGATCCTTTCTCCTCCCAGGGGTTATTTTAGATATCTTAATCGGAACCCTAGTAACGAGGCATTGGCTAATTTAAGAGAGTCATAGCTACTCGTCCCAATTGCTCACCCAGTCTGCCATTTTTTCTTACTGCGGCCAGTCTGCCAGAAGCTATATGTCACTAGTTGTGTATCATAAAAGAGTGATCGTTACTCCTCCCAGGGGTTATTCGAGATATCTTAATGGAAACCCTAGTAACGAGGCATTGGCTACCTTAAGAGAGTCATAGTTACTCGTCCCAATTGCTCACCCAGTCTGCCGTTTTTTCTTACTGCGGCCAGTCTGCCAGAAGCGATATGTCACTAGTTGTGTATCATAAAAGAGTGATCGTTACTCCTCCCAGGGGTTATTCGAGATATCTTAATCGAAACCCTAGTAACGAGGCATTGGCTACCTTAAGAGAGTCATAGTTACTCGTCCCAATTGCTCAAACAGTCTGCCATTTTTTGTTACTGCGGCCAGTCTGCCAGAAGCGATATGTCACTAGTTGTGTATCATAAAAGAGTGATCCTTTCTCCTCCCAGGGGTTATTCGAGATATCTTAATCGAAACCCTAGTAACGAGGCATTGGCTACCTTAAGAGAGTCATAGTTACTCGTCCCAATTGCTCAAACAGTCTGCCATTTTTTCTTACTGCGGCCAGTCTGCCAGAAGCGATATGTCACTAGTTGTGTATCATAAAAGAGTGATCCTTTCTCCTCCCAGGGGTTATTCGAGATATCTTAATCGAAACCCTAGTAACGAGGCATTGGCTACCTTAAGAGTGTCATAGGTACTCGTCCCAATTGCTCACCGAGTCTGACATTTTTTCTTACACCGGCCAGTCTGCCAGAAGCGATATGTCACTAGTTGTGTATCATAAAAGAGTGATCGTTTCTCCTCCCAGGGGTTATTCGAGATATCTTAATCGAAACCCTAGTAACGAGGCGTTGGCTACCTTAAGAGAGTCATAGTTACTCGTACCAAATGCTCACCCAGTCTGCTATTTTTCTTACTGCGGCCAGTCTGCCAGAAGCGATATGTCACTAGTTGTGTATCATAAAATAGTGATCATTACTCCTCCCAGGGGTTATTCGAGATATCTTAATCGATACCCTAGTAACGAGGCATTGGCTACATTAAGAGAGTCATAGTTACTCCTCCCAATTGCTCTCCCAGTCTGCCATTTTTTCTTACTGTGGCAAGTCTGCCAGAAGCGATATGTCACTAGTTGTGTATCATAAAAGAGTGATCCTTTCTCCTCCCAGGGGTTATTCGAGATATCTTAATCGAAACCCTAGTAACGAGGCATTGGCTACGTTAAGAGAGTCATAGCTACTCGTCCCAATTGCTCCCCCAGTCTGCCATTTTTTCTTACGGCAGCCAGTCTGCCAGAAGCTATATGTCACTAGTTGTGTATCATAAAAGAGTGATCGTTACACCTCCCAGGGGTTATTCGAGATATCTTAATCGAAACCCTAGTAACGAGGCATTGGCTACCTTAAGAGAGTCATAGTTACTCGTCCCAATTGCTCACCCAGTCTGAAATTTTTTCTTACTGCGGCCAGTCTGCCAGAGGCGATATGTCACTAGTTGTGTATCATAAAAGAGTGATCCTTTCTCCTCCCAGGGTTTATTCGAGATATCTTAATCAAAACCCTAGTAACGAGGCATTGGCTACCTTAAGAGGGTCATAGTTACTCGTCCCAATTGCTCACCCAGTCTGCCATTTTATCTTACTGCGGCCAGTCTGCCAGAAGCGATATGTCACTAGTTGTGTATCATAAAAGAGTGATCCTTTCTCCTCCCAGGGGTTATTCGAGATATCTTAATCGAAACCCTAGTAACGAGGCATTGGCTACCTTAAGAGAGTCATAGTAACTCGTCAAAATTGCTCACCCAGTCTGCCATTTTTTCTTACTGCAGCCAGTCTGCCAGAAGCGATATGTCACTAGTTGTGTATCATAAAAGAGTGATCGTTACTCCTCCCAGGGGTTATTCGAGATATCTTAATCGAAACCCTAGTAACGAGGCATTGGCTACCTTAAGAGAGTCATAGTTACTCGTCCCAATTGCTCAAACAGTCTGCCATTTTTTCTTACTGCGGCCAGTCTGCCAGAAGCGATATGTCACTAGTTGTGTATCATAAAAGAGTGATCCTTTCTCCTCCCAGGGGTTATTCGAGATATCTTAATCGAAACCCTAGTAACGAGGCATTGGCTACCTTAAGAGGGTCATAGGTACTCGTCCCAATTGCTCACCGAGTCTGACATTTTTTCTTACACCGGCCAGTCTGCCAGAAGCGATATGTCACTAGTTGTGTATCATAAAAGAGTGATCGTTTCTCCTCCCAGGGGTTATTCGAGATATCTTAATCGAAACCCTAGTAACGAGGCGTTGGCTACCTTAAGAGAGTCATAGTTACTCGTACCAAATGCTCACCCAGTCTGCTATTTTTCTTACTGCGGCCAGTCTGCCAGAAGCGATATGTCACTAGTTGTGTATCATAAAATAGTGATCATTACTCCTCCCAGGGGTTATTCGAGATATCTTAATCGATACCCTAGTAACGAGGCATTGGCTACATTAAGAGAGTCATAGTTACTCCTCCCAATTGCTCTCCCAGTCTGCCATTTTTTCTTACTGTGGCAAGTCTGCCAGAAGCGATATGTCACTAGTTGTGTATCATAAAAGAGTGATCCTTTCTCCTCCCAGGGGTTATTCGAGATATCTTAATCGAAACCCTAGTAACGAGGCATTGGCTACGTTAAGAGAGTCATAGCTACTCGTCCCAATTGCTCCCCCAGTCTGCCATTTTTTCTTACGGCAGCCAGTCTGCCAGAAGCTATATGTCACTAGTTGTGTATCATAAAAGAGTGATCGTTACACCTCCCAGGGGTTATTCGAGATATCTTAATCGAAACCCTAGTAACGAGGCATTGGCTACCTTAAGAGAGTCATAGTTACTCGTCCCAATTGCTCACCCAGTCTGAAATTTTTTCTTACTGCGGCCAGTCTGCCAGAGGCGATATGTCACTAGTTGTGTATCATAAAAGAGTGATCCTTTCTCCTCCCAGGGTTTATTCGAGATATCTTAATCAAAACCCTAGTAACGAGGCATTGGCTACCTTAAGAGGGTCATAGTTACTCGTCCCAATTGCTCACCCAGTCTGCCATTTTATCTTACTGCGGCCAGTCTGCCAGAAGCGATATGTCACTAGTTGTGTATCATAAAAGAGTGATCCTTTCTCCTCCCAGGGGTTATTCGAGATATCTTAATCGAAACCCTAGTAACGAGGCATTGGCTACCTTAAGAGAGTCATAGTAACTCGTCAAAATTGCTCACCCAGTCTGCCATTTTTTCTTACTGCAGCCAGTCTGCCAGAAGCGATATGTCACTAGTTGTGTATCATAAAAGAGTGATCGTTACTCCTCCCAGGGGTTATTCGAGATATCTTAATCGAAACCCTAGTTACGAGGCATTGGCTACATTAAGTGAGTCATAGTTACTCGTCCCAATTGCTCACCGAGTCTGCCATTTTTTCTTACAGCGGCCAGTCTGCCAGAAGCGATATGTCACTAGTTGTGTGTCATAAAAGAGTGATCGTTTCTCCTCCCAGGGGTTATTTGAGATATCTTAATCGAAACCCTAGTAACGAGGCATTGGCTACCTTAAGAGAGTCATAGTTACTCGTCCCAATTGCTCACCCAGTCTGCCATTTTTTCTTAGTGCAGCCAGTCTGCCAGAAGCGATATGTCACTAGTTGTGTATCATAAAAGAGTGATCCTTTCTCCTCCCAGGGGTTATTCGAGATATCTTAATCGAAACCCTAGTAACGAGGCATTGGCTACCTTAAGAGAGTCATAGTTACTCGTCCCAATTGCTCACCCAGTCTGCCATTTTTTCTTACTGCGGCCAGTCTGCCAGAAGCGATATGTCACTAGTTGTGTATCATAAATGAGTGATCGTTTCTCCTCCCAGGGGTTATTCGAGATATCTTAATCGAAACCCTAGTAACGAGGCATTGGCTACCTTAAGAGAGTCATAGTTACTCGTCCCAATTGCTCACCCAGTCTGCCATTTTTTCTTACTGTGGCAAGTCTGCCAGAAGCGATATGTCACTAGTTGTGTATCATTAAAGAGTCATCGTTAATCCTCCCAGGGGTTATTCGAGATATCTTAATCGAAACCCTAGTAACGAGGCATTGGCTACCTTAAGAGAGTCATAGTTACTCGTCCCAATTGCTCACCCAGTCTGCCATTTTTTCTAAATGCAGCCAGTCTGCCAGAAGCGATATATCACTAGTTGTGTATCATAAAAGAGTGATCGTTTCTCCTCCCAGGGGTTATTCGAGATATCTTAATCGAAACAGTAGTAACGAGGCATTGGCTACCTTAAGAGAGTCATAGTTACTCGTCCCAATTGCTCACCCAGTCTGCCATTTTTTGTTACTGTGGCAAGTCTGCCAGAAGCGATATGTCACTAGTTGTGTATCATTAAAGAGTCATCGTTAATCCTCCCAGGGGTTATTCGAGATATCTTAATCGAAAACCTAGTAACGAGGCATTGGCTACCTTAAGAGAGTCATAGTTACACGTCCCAATTGCTCACACAATCCAACATTTTTTCTTACAGCAGCCAGTCTGCCAGAAGCGATATGTCACTAGTTGTTTATCATAAAAGAACCGTCGTTACTCCTCCGAGGGGTTATTCGAGATATCTTAATCGAATCCCTAGTAACGAGGCATTGGCTACCTTAAGAGAGTCATAGTTACTCGTCCCAATTGCTCACCCAGTCTGAAATTTTTTCTTACTGCGGCCAGTCTGCCAGAAGCGATATGTCACTAGTTGTGTATCATAAAAGAGTGATCCTTTCTCCTCCCAGGGTTTATTCGAGATATCTTAATCAAAACCCTAGTAACGAGGCATTGGCTACCTTAAGAGGGTCATAGTTACTCGTCCCAATTGCTCACCCAGTCTGCCATTTTTTCTTACTGCGGCCAGTCTGCCAGAAGCGATATGTCACTAGTTGTGTATCATAAAAGAGTGATCCTTTCTCCTCCCAGGGGTTATTCGAGATATCTTAATCGAAACCCTAGTAACGAGGCATTGGCTACCTTAAGAGAGTCATAGTAACTCGTCCCAATTGCTCACCCAGTCTGCCATTTTTTCTTACTGCAGCCATTATGCCAGAAGCGATATGTCACTAGTTGTGTATCATAAAAGAGTGATCGTTACTCCTCCCAGGGGTTATTCGAGATATCTTAATCGAAACCCTAGTAACGAGGCATTGGGTACATTAAGAGAGTCATACTTACTCGTCCCAATTGCTCACCGAGTCTGCCATTTTTTCTTACAGCGGCCAGTCTGCCAGAAGCGATATGTCACTAGTTGTGTATCATAAAAGAGTGATCGTTTCTCCTCCCAGGGGTTATTTGAGATATCTTAATCGAAACCCTAGTAACGAGGCATTGGCTACCTTAAGAGAGTCATAGTTACTCGTCCCAATTGCTCACCCAGTCTGCCATTTTTTCTTAGTGCAGCCAGTCTGCCAGAAGCGATATGTCACTAGTTGTGTATCATAAAAGAGTGATCCTTTCTCCTCCCAGGGGTTATTCGAGATATCTTAATCGAAACCCTAGTAACGAGGCATTGGCTACCTTAAGAGAGTCATAGTTACTCGTCCCAATTGCTCACCCAGTCTGCCATTTTTTCTTACTGCGGTTAGTCTGCCAGAAGCGATATGTCACTAGTTGTGTATCATAAATGAGTGATCGTTTCTCCTCCCAGGGGTTATTCGAGATATTTTAATCGAAACCCTAGTAACGAGGCATTGGCTACCTTAAGAGAGTCATAGTTACTCGTCCCAATTGCTCACCCAGTCTGCCATTTTTTCTTACTGTGGCAAGTCTGCCAGAAGCGATATGTCACTAGTTGTGTATCATTAAAGATTCATCGTTAATCCTCCCAGGGGTTATTCGAGATATCTTAATCGAAACCCTAGTAACGAGGCATTGGCTACCTTAAGAGAGTCATAGTTACACGTCCCAATTGCTCACACAATCCAACATTTTTTCCTACAGCAGCCAGTCTTCCAGAAGCGATATGTCACTAGTTGTGTATCATAAAAGAACCGTCGTTACTCCTCCGAGGGGTTATTCGAGATATCTTAATCGAATCCCTAGTAACGAGGCATTGGATACCTTACTCGTCCCAATTGCTCACCCAGTCTGCCATTTTTTCTTACTGCGACCAGTCTGCCAGAAGCGATATGTCACTAGTTGTGTATCATAAAAGAGTGATCGTTTCTCCTCCCAGGGGTTATTCGAGATATCTTAATCGAAACCCTAGTAACGAGGCATTGGCTACCTTAAGAGAGTCATAGTTACTCGTCCCAATTGCTCACCCAGTCTGCCATTTTTTCTTACTGTGGCAAGGCTGCCAGAAGCGATATGTCACTAGTTGCGAATCATTAAAGAGTCATCGTTAATCCTCCCAGGGGTTGTTCGAGATATCTTAATCGAAACCCTAGTAACGAGGCATTGGCTACCTTAAGAGAGTCATAGTTACTCGTCCCAATTGCTCACACAGTCCAACATTTTTTCTTACTGCAGCCAGTCTGCCATAAGCGATATGTCACTAGTTGTGTATCATAAAAGAGTGATCCTTTCTCCTCCCAGGGGTTATTTTAGATATCTTAATCGGAACCCTAGTAACGAGGCATTGGCTAATTTAAGAGAGTCATAGCTACTCGTCCCAATTGCTCACCCAGTCTGCCAATTTTTCTTACTGCGGCCAGTCTGCCAGAAGCTATATGTCACTAGTTGTGTATCATAAAAGAGTGATCGTTACTCCTCCCAGGGGTTATTCGAGATATCTTAATCGAAACCCTAGTAACGAGGCATTGGCTACCTTAAGAGAGTCATAGTTACTCGTCCCAATTGCTCACCGAGTCTGACATATTTTCTTATGGCGGCCAGTCTGCCAGAAGCGATACGTCACTAGTTGTGTATCGTAAAAGAGTGATCGTTTCTCCTCCCAGGGGTTATTCGAGATATCTTAATCGAAACCCTAGTAACGAGGCATTGGCTACCTTAAGAGAGTCATAGTTACTCGTCCCAATTGCTCAAACAGTCTGCCATTTTTTCTTACTGCGGCCAGTCTGCCAGAAGCGATATGTCACTAGTTGTGTATCATAAATGAGTGATCGTTTCTCCTCCCAGGGGTTATTCGAGATATCTTAATCGAAACCCTAGTAACGAGGCATTGGCTACCTTAAGAGAGTCATAGTTACTCGTCCCAATTGCTCACCCAGTCTGCCATTTTTTCTTACTGTGGCAAGTCTGCCAGAAGCGATATGGCACTAGTTGTGTATCATTAAAGAGTCATCGTTAATCCTCCCAGGGGTTATTCGAGATATCTTAATCGAAACCCTAGTAACGAGGCATTGGCTACCTTAAGAGAGTCATATTTACTCGTCCCAATTGCTCACCCAGTCTGCCATTTTTTCTTACTGCGGCCAGTCTGCCAGAAGCGATATGTCACTAGTTGTGTATCATAAAAGAGTGATCCTTTCTCCTCCCAGGGGTTATTCGAGATATCTTAATCGAAACAGTAGTAACGAGGCATTGGCTACCTTAAGAGAGTCATAGTTACTCGTCCCAATTGCTCACCCAGTCTGCCATTTTTTCTTACTGCGGCCAGTCTGCCAGAAGCGATATGTCACTAGTTGTGTATCATAAAAGAGTGATCCTTTCTCCTCCCAGGGGTTATTCGAGATATCTTAATCGAAACCCTAGTAACGAGGCATTGGCTACCTTAAGAGAGTCATAGTAACTCGTCCCAATTGCTCACCCTGTCTGCCATTTTTTCTTACTGCAGCCAGTCTGCCAGAAGCGATATGTCACTAGTTGTGTATCATAAAAGAGTGATCGTTACTCCTCCCAGGGGTTATTCGAGATATCTTAATCGAAACCCTAGTAACGAGGCATTGGCTACATTAAGACAGTCATAGTTACGCGTCCCAATTGCTCACCGAGTCTGCCATGTTTTCTTACAGCGGCCAGTCTGCCAGAAGCGATATGTCACATGGTGTGTATCATAAAAGAGTGATCGTTTCTCCTCCCAGGGGTTATTTGAGATATCTTAATCGAAACCCTAGTAACGAGGCATTGGCTACCTTAAGAGAGTCATAGTTACTAGTCCCAATTGCTCAACCAGTCTGCCATTTTTTCTTACTGCGGCCAGTCTGCCAGAAGCGATATGTCACTAGTTGTGTATCATAGTAGAGTGATCGTTACTCCTCCCAGGGGTTATTCGAGATATCTTAATCGAAACCCTAGTAACGAGGCATTGGCTACCTTAAGAGAGTCATAGTTACTCGTCCCAATTGCTCACCCAGTCTGCCATTTTTTCTTACTGCGGCCAGTCTGCCAGAAGCGATATGTCACTAGTTGTGTATCATAAAAGAGTGATCCTTTCTCCTCCCAGGGGTTATTCGAGATATCTTAATCGAAACCCTAGTAACGAGGCATTGGCTACCTTAAGAGAGTCATAGTTACTCGTCCCAATTGCTCACCCAGTCTGCCATTTTTTCTAAATGCAGCCAGTCTGCCAGAAGCGATATATCACTAGTTGTGTATCATAAAAGAGTGATCGTTTCTCCTCCCAGGGGTTATTCGAGATATCTTAATCGAAACAGTAGTAACGAGGCATTGGCTACCTTAAGAGAGTCATAGTTACTCGTCCCAATTGCTCACCCAGTCTGCCATTTTTTGTTACTGTGGCAAGTCTGCCAGAAGCGATATGTCACTAGTTGTGTATCATTAAAGAGTCATCGTTAATCCTCCCAGGGGTTATTCGAGATATCTTAATCGAAACCCTAGTAACGAGGCATTGGCTACCTTAAGAGAGTCATAGTTACACGTCCCAATTGCTCACACAATCCAACATTTTTTCTTACAGCAGCCAGTCTTCCAGAAGCGATATGTCACTAGTTGTGTATCATAAAAGAACCGTCGTTACTCCTCCGAGGGGTTATTCGAGATATCTTAATCGAATCCGTAGTAACGAGGCATTGGATACCTTACTCGTCCCAATTGCTCACCCAGTCTGCCATTTTTTCTTACTGCGACCAGTCTGCCAGAAGCGATATGTCACTAGTTGTGTATCATAAAAGAGTGATCGTTTCTCCTCCCAGGGGTTATTCGAGATATCTTAATCGAAACCCTAGTAACGAGGCATTGGCTACCTTAAGAGAGTCATAGTTACTCGTCCCAATTGCTCACCCAGTCTGCCATTTTTTCTTACTGTGGCAAGGCTGCCAGAAGCGATATGTCACTAGTTGCGAATCATTAAAGAGTCATCGTTAATCCTCCCAGGGGTTATTCGAGATATCTTAATCGAAACCCTAGTAACGAGGCATTGGCTACCTTAAGAGAGTCATAGTTACTCGTCCCAATTGCTCACACAGTCCAACATTTTTTCTTACTGCAGCCAGTCTGCCATAAGCGATATGTCACTAGTTGTGTATCATAAAAGAGTGATCCTTTCTCCTCCGAGGGGTTATTCGAGATATCTTAATCGAAACCCTAGTAACGAGGCATTGGCTACCTTAAGAGAGTCATAGTTACTCGTCCCAATTGCTCACCCAGTCTGCCATTTTTTGTTACTGTTTCAAGTCTGCCAGAAGCGATATGTCACTAGTTGTGTATCATAAAAGAACCGTCGTTACTATTCCGAGGGGTTATTCGAGATATCTTAATCGAATCCCTAGTAACGAGGCATTGGATACCTTACTCGTCCCAATTGCTCACCCAGTCTGCCATTTTTTCTTACTGCGACCAGCCTGCCAGAAGCGATATGTCACTAGTTGTGTATCATAAAAGAGTGATCTTTTCTCCTCCCAGGGGTTATTCGAGATATCTTAATCGAAACCCTAGTAACGAGGCATTGGCTACCTTAAGAGAGTCATAGTTACTCGTCCCAATTGCTCACCCAGTCTGCCATTTTTTCTTACTGTGGCAAGGCTGCCAGAAGCGATATGTCACTAGTTGTGTATCATTAAAGAGTCATCGTTAATCCTCCCAGGGGTTATTCGAGATATCTTAATCGAAACCCTAGTAACGAGGCATTGGCTACCTTAAGAGAGTCATAGTTACTCGTCCCAATTGCTCACACAGTCCAACATTTTTTCTTACTGCAGCCAGTCTGCCATAAGCGATATGTCACTAGTTGTGTATCATAAAAGAGTGATCCTTTCTCCTCCCAGGGGTTATTTTAGATATCTTAATCGGAACCCTAGTAACGAGGCATTGGCTAATTTAAGAGAGTCATAGCTACTCGTCCCAATTGCTCACCCAGTCTGCCATTTTTTCTTACTGCGGCCAGTCTGCCAGAAGCTATATGTCACTAGTTGTGTATCATAAAAGAGTGATCGTTACTCCTCCCAGGGGTTATTCGAGATATCTTAATCGAAACCCTAGTAACGAGGCATTGGCTACCTTAAGAGAGTCATAGTTACTCGTCCCAATTGCTCACCCAGTCTGCCGTTTTTTCTTACTGCGGCCAGTCTGCCAGAAGCGATATGTCACTAGTTGTGTATCATAAAAGAGTGATCGTTACTCCTCCCAGGGGTTATTCGAGATATCTTAATCGAAACCCTAGTAACGAGGCATTGGCTACCTTAAGAGAGTCATAGTTACTCGTCCCAATTGCTCACCGAGTCTGACATATTTTCTTACGGCTGCCAGTCTGCCAGAAGCGATATGTCACTAGTTGTGTGTCATAAAAGAGTGATCGTTTCTCCTCCCAGGGGTTATTCGAGATATCTTAATCGAAACCCTAGTAACGAGGCATTGGCTACCTTAAGAGAGTCATAGTTACTCGTCCTAATTGCTCAAACAGTCTGCCATTTTTTCTTACTGCGGCCAGTCTGCCAGAAGCGATATGTCACTAGTTGTGTATCATAAATGAGTGATCGTTTCTCCTCCCAGGGGTTATTTGAGATATCTTAATGTAAACCCTAGTAACGAGGCATTGGCTACCTTAAGAGAGTCATAGTTACTCGTCCCAATTGCTCACCCAGTCTGCCATTTTTTCTTACTGCAGCCAGTCTGCCAGAAGCTATATGTCACTAGTTGTGTATCATAAAAGAGTGATCGTTACTCCTCCCAGGGGTTATTCGAGATATCTTAATCGAAACCCTAGTAAAGAGGCATTGGCTACCTTAAGAGGGTCATAGGTACTCGTCCCAATTGCTCACCCAGTCTGCCATTTTTTCTTACTGCGGCCAGTCTGCCAGAAGCGATATGTCACTAGTTGTGTATCATAAATGAGTGATCGTTTCTCCTCCCAGGGGTTATTCGAGATATCTTAATCGAAACCCTAGTAACGAGGCATTGGCTACCTTAAGAGAGTCATAGTTACTCGTCCCAATTGCTCAAACAGTCTGCCATTTTTTCTTACTGCGGCCAGTCTGCCAGAAGCGATATGTCACTAGTTGTGTATCATAAAAGAGTGATCCTTTCTCCTCCCAGGGGTTATTCGAGATATCTTAATCGAAACCCTAGTAACGAGGCATTGGCTACCTTAAGAGAGTCATAGTTACTCGTCCCAATTGCTCAAACAGTCTGCCATTTTTTCTTACTGCGGCCAGTCTGCCAGAAGCGATATGTCACTAGTTGTGTATCATAAAAGAGTGATCCTTTCTCCTCCCAGGGGTTATTCGAGATATCTTAATCGAAACCCTAGTAACGAGGCATTGGCTACCTTAAGAGAGTCATAGTTACTCGTCCCAATTGCTCAAACAGTCTGCCATTTTTTCTTACTGCGGCCAGTCTGCCAGAAGCGATATGTCACTAGTTGTGTATCTTAAAAGAGTGATCGTTACTCCTCCCAGGGGTTATTCGAGATATCTTAATCGAAACCCTAGTAACGAGGCATTGGCTACCTTAAGAGAGTCATAGTTACTCGTCTCAATTGCTCACACAGTCCAACATTTATTCTTACTGCAGCCAGTCTGCCAGAAGCGATATGTCACTAGTTGTGTATCATAAAAGAGTGATCCTTTCTCCTCCCAGCGGTTATTCGAGATATCTTAATCGAAACCCTAGTAACGAGGCATTGGCTACGTTAAGAGAGTCATAGCTACTCGTCCCAATTGCTCCCCCAGTCTGCCATTTTTTCTTACGGCAGCCAGTCTGCCAGAAGCTATATGTCACTAGTTGTGTATCATAAAAGAGTGATCGTTACACCTCCCAGGGGTTATTCGAGATATCTTAATCGAAACCCTAGTAACGAGGCATTGGCTACCTTAAGAGAGTCATAGTTACTCGTCCCAATTGCTCACACAGTCCAACATTTTTTCTTACTGCGGCCAGTCTGCCAGAAGCGATATGTCACTAGTTGTGTATCATAAAAGAGTGATCCTTTCTCCTCCCAGGGTTTACTCGAGATATCTTAATCAAAACCCTAGTAACGAGGCATTGGCTACCTTAAGAGGGTCATAGTTACTCGTCCCAATTGCTCACCCAGTCTGCCATTTTTTCTTACTGCGGCCAGTCTGCCAGAAGCGATATGTCACTAGTTGTGTATCATAAAAGAGTGATCCTTTCTCCTCCCAGGGGTTATTCGAGATATCTTAATCGAAACAGTAGTAACGAGGCATTGGCTACCTTAAGAGAGTCATAGTAACTCGTCCCAATTGCTCACCCAGTCTGCCATTTTTTCTTACTGCAGCCAGTCTGCCAGAAGCGATATGTCACTAGTTGTGTATCATAAAAGAGTGATCATTACTCCTCCCAGGGGTTATTCGAGATATCTTAATCGAAACCCTAGTAACGAGGCATTGGCTACATTAAGAGAGTCATAGTTACTCGTCCCAATTGCTCACCGAGTCTGCCATTTTTTCTTACAGCGGCCAGTCTGCCAGAAGCGATATGTCACTAGTTGTGTATCATAAAAGAGTGATCGTTTCTCCTCCCAGGGGTTATTTGAGATATCTTAATCGAAACCCTAGTAACGAGGCATTGGCTACCTTAAGAGAGTCATAGTTACTCGTCCCAATTGCTCACCCAGTCTGCCATTTTTTCTTAGTGCAGCCAGTCTGCCAGAAGCGATATGTCACTAGTTGTGTATCATAAAAGAGTGATCCTTTCTCCTCCCAGGGGTTATTCGAGATATCTTAATCGAAACCCTAGTAACGAGGCATTGGCTACCTTAAGAGAGTCATAGTTACTCGTCCCAATTGCTCACCCAGTCTGCCATTTTTTCTTACTGCGGCCAGTCTGCCAGAAGCGATATGTCACTAGTTGTGTATCATAAATGAGTGATCGTTTCTCCTCCCAGGGGTTATTCGAGATATCTTAATCGAAACCCTAGTAACGAGGCATTGGCTACCTTAAGAGAGTCATAGTTACTCGTCCCAATTGCTCACCCAGTCTGCCATTTTTTCTTACTGCGGCCAGTCTGCCAGAAGCGATATGTCACTAGTTGTGTATCATTAAAGAGTCATCGTTAATCCTCCCAGGGGTTATTCGAGATATCTTAATCGAAACCCTAGTAACGAGGCATTGGCTACGATAAGAGAGTCATAGTTACTCGTCCCAATTGCTCACCCAGTCTGCCATTTTTTCTAAATGCAGCCAGTCTGCCAGAAGCGATATATCACTAGTTGTGTATCATAAAAGAGTGATCGTTTCTCCTCCCAGGGGTTATTCGAGATATCTTAATCGAAACAGTAGTAACGAGGCATTGGCTACCTTAAGAGAGTCATAGTTACTCGTCCCAATTGCTCACCCAGTCTGCCATTTTTTGTTACTGTGGCAAGTCTGCCAGAAGCGATATGTCACTAGTTGTGTATCATTAAAGAGTCATCGTTAATCCTCCCAGGGGTTATTCGAGATATCTTAATCGAAACCCTAGTAACGAGGCATTGGCTACCTTAAGAGAGTCATAGTTACACGTCCCAATTGCTCACACAATCCAACATTTTTTCTTACAGCAGCCAGTCTGCCAGAAGCGATATGTCACTAGTTGTGTATCATAAATAAACCGTCGTTACTCCTCCGAGGGGTTATTCGAGATATCTTAATCGAATCCCTAGTAACGAGGCATTGGATACCTTACTCGTCCCAATTGCTCACCCAGTCTGCCATTTTTTCTTACTGCGGCCAGTCTGCCAGAAGCGATATGTCACTAGTTGTGTATCATAAAAGAGTGATCGTTTCTCCTCCCAGGGGTTATTCGAGATATCTTAATCGAAACCCTAGTAACGAGGCATTGGCTACCTTAAGAGAGTCATAGTTACTCGTCCCAATTGCTCACCCAGTCTGCCATTTTTTCTTACTGTGGCAAGCCTGCCAGAAGCGATATGTCACTAGTTGCGAATCATTAAAGAGTCATCGTTAATCCTCCCAGGGGTTATTCGAGATATCTTAATCGAAACCCTAGTAACGAGGCATTGGCTACCTTAAGAGAGTCATAGTTACTCGTCCCAATTGCTCACACAGTCCAACATTTTTTCTTACTGCAGCCAGTCTGCCATAAGCGATATGTCACTAGTTGTGTATCATAAAAGAGTGATCCTTTCTCCTCCCAGGGGTTATTTTAGATATCTTAATCGGAACCCTAGTAACGAGGCATTGGCTAATTTAAAAGAGTCATAGCTACTCGTCCCAATTGCTCACCCAGTCTGCAAATTTTTCTTACTGCGGCCAGTCTGCCAGAAGCTATATGTCACTAGTTGTGTATCATAAAAGAGTGATCGTTACTCCTCCCAGGGGTTATTCGAGATATCTTAATCGAAACCCTAGTAACGAGGCATTGGCTACCTTAAGAGAGTCATAGTTACTCGTCCCAATTGCTCACCCAGTCTGCCATTTTTTCTTACTGTGGCAAGTCTGCCAGAAGCGATATGGCACTAGTTGTGTATCATTAAAGAGTCATCGTTAATCCTCCCAGGGGTTATTCGAGATATCTTAATCGAAACCCTAGTAACGAGGCATTGGCTACCTTAAGAGAGTCATATTTACTCGTCCCAATTGCTCACCCAGTCTGCCATTTTTTCTTACTGCGGCCAGTCTGCCAGAAGCGATATGTCACTAGTTGTGTATCATTAAAGAGTGATCGTTACTCCTCCCAGGGGTTATTCGAGATATCTTAATCGAAACCCTAATAACGAGGCATTGGCTACCTTAAGAGAGTCATAGTTACTCATCCCAATTGCTCACCGAGTCTGACATCTTTTCTTACAGCAGCCAGTCTGCCAGAAGCGATATGTCACTAGTTTTGTATCATAAAAGAGTGATCCTTTCTCCTCCCAGGGGTTATTCGAGATATCTTAATCGAAACCCTAGTAACGAGGCATTAGCTACCTTAAGAGAGTCATAGTTACTCGTCCCAATTCCTCACCCAGTCTGCCATTTTTTCTTACTGCGGCCAGTCTGCCAGAAGCGATATGTCACTAGTTGTGTATCATAAAAGAGTGATCCTTTCTCCTCCCAGGGGTTATTCGAGATATCTTAATCGAAACCCTAGTAACGAGGCATTGGCTACCTTAAGAGAGTCATAGCTACTCGTCGCAATTGCTCACCCAGTGTGCCATTTTTTCTTACTGCGGCCAGTCTGCCAGAAGCTATATGTCACTAGTTGTGTATCATAAAAGAGTGATCGTTACACCTCCCAGGGGTTATTCGAGATATCTTAATCGAAACCCTAGTAACGAGGCATTGGATACCTTAAGAGAGTCATAGTTACTCGTCCCAATTGCTCACCCAGTCTGCCATTTTTTCTTACTGCGGCCAGTCTGCCAGAAGCGATATGTCACTAGTTGTGTATCATAAAAGAGTGATCCTTTCTCCTCCCAGGGTTTATTCGAGATATCTTAATCGAAACCCTAGTAACGAGGCATTGGCTACCTTAAGAGAGTCATAGTTACTCGTCCCAATTGCTCACCCAGTCTGCCATTTTTTCTTACTGTGGCAAGTCTGCCAGAAGCGATATGTCACTAGTTGTGTATCATAAAAGAGTGATCCTTTCTCCTCCCAGGGGTTATTCGAGATATCTTAATCGAAACCCTAGTAACGAGGCATTGGCTACCTTAAGAGAGTCATAGCTACTCGTCCCAATTGCTCACCCAGTCTGCCATTTTTTCTTACTGCGGCCAGTCTGCCAGAAGCTATATGTCACTAGTTGTGTATCATAAAAGAGTGATCGTTACACCTCCCAGGTGTTATTCGAGATATCTTAATCGAAACCCTAGTAACGAGGCATTGGCTACCTTAAGAGAGTCATAGTTACTCGTCCCAACTGCTCACACAGTCTGCCATTTTTTCTTACTGCGGCCAGTCTGCTAGAAGCGATATGTCACTAGTTGTGTATCATAAAAGAGTGATCATTACTCCTCCCAGGGGTTATTCGAGATATCTTAATCGAAACCCTAGTAACGAGGCATTGGCTACCTTAAGAGAGTCATAGTTACTCGTCCCAATTGCTCACCCAGTCTGCCATTTTTTCTTAGTGCAGCCAGTCTGCCAGAAGCGATATGTCACTAGTTGTGTATCATAAAAGAGTGATCCTTTCTCCTCCCAGGGGTTATTCGAGATATCTTAATCGAAACCCTAGTAACGAGGCATTGGCTACCTTAAGAGAGTCATAGTTACTCGTCCCAATTGCTCACCCAGTCTGCCATTTTTTCTTACTGCGGCCAGTCTGCCAGAAGCGATATGTCACTAGTTGTGTATCATAAATGAGTGATCGTTTCTCCTCCCAGGGGTTATTCGAGATATCTTAATCGAAACCCTAGTAACGAGGCATTGGCTACCTTAAGAGAGTCATAGTTACTCGTCCCAATTGCTCACCCAGTCTGCCATTTTTTCTTACTGTGGCAAGTCTGCCAGAAGCGATATGTCACTAGTTGTGTATCATTAAAGAGTCATCGTTAATCCTCCCAGGGGTTATTCGAGATATCTTAATCGAAACCCTAGTAACGAGGCATTGGCTACCTTAAGAGAGTCATAGTTACTCGTCCCAATTGCTCACACAGTCCAACATTTTTTCTTACTGCAGCCAGTCTGCCAGAAGCGATATGTCACTAGTTGTGTATCATAAAAGAGTGATCCATTCTCCTCCCAGGGGTTATTCGAGATATCTTAATCGAAACCCTAGTAACGAGGCATTGGCTACCTTAAGAGAGTCATAGCTACTCGTCCCAATTGCTCACCCAGTCTGCCATTTTTTCTTACTGCGGCCAGTCTGCCAGAAGCTATATGTCACTAGTTGTGTATCATAAAAGAGTGATCGTTACACCTCCCAGGGGTTATTCGAGATATCTTAATCGAAACCCTAGTAACGAGGCATTGGCTACCTTAAGAGAGTCATAGTTACTCGTCCCAACTGCTCACCCAGTCTGCCATTTTTTCTTACTGCGGCCAGTCTGCCAGAAGCGATATGTCACTAGTTGTGTATCATAAATGAGTGATCGTTTCTCCTCCCAGGGGTTATTCGAGATACCTTAATCGAAACCCTAGTAACGAGGCATTGGCTACCTTAAGAGAGTCATAGTTACTCGTCCCAATTGCTCACCCAGTCTGCCATTTTTTCTTACTGTGGCAAGTCTGCCAGAAGCGATATGGCACTAGTTGTGTATCATTAAAGAGTCATTGTTAATCCTCCCAGGGGTTATTCGAGATATCTTAATCGAAACCCTAGTAACGAGGCATTGGCTACCTTAAGAGAGTCATATTTACTCGTCCCAATTGCTCACCCAGTCTGCCATTTTTTCTTACTGCGGCCAGTCTGCCAGAAGCGATATGTCACTAGTTGTGTATCATAAAAGAGTGATCATTACTCCTCCCAGGGGTTATTCGAGATATCTTAATCGAAACCCTAGTAACGAGGCATTGGCTACCTTAAGAGAGTCATAGTTACTCGTCCCAATTGCTCACCCAGTCTGCCATTTTTTCTTAGTGCAGCCAGTCTGCCAGAAGCGATATGTCACTAGTTGTGTATCATAAAAGAGTGATCCTTTCTCCTCCCAGGGGTTATTCGAGATATCTTAATCGAAACCCTAGTAACGAGGCATTGGCTACCTTAAGAGAGTCATAGTTACTCGTCCCAATTGCTCACCCAGTCTGCCATTTTTTCTTACTGCGGCCAGTCTGCCAGAAGCGATATGTCACTAGTTGTGTATCATAAATGAGTGATCGTTTCTCCTCCCAGGGGTTATTCGAGATATCTTAATCGAAACCCTAGTAACGAGGCATTGGCTACCTTAAGAGAGTCATAGTTACTCGTCCCAATTGCTCACCCAGTCTGCCATTTTTTCTTACTGTGGCAAGTCTGCCAGAAGCGATATGTCACTAGTTGTGTATCATTAAAGAGTCATCGTTAATCCTCCCAGGGGTTATTCGAGATATCTTAATCGAAACCCTAGTAACGAGGCATTGGCTACCTTAAGAGAGTCATAGTTACTCGTCCCAATTGCTCACACAGTCCAACATTTTTTCTTACTGCAGCCAGTCTGCCAGAAGCGATATGTCACTAGTTGTGTATCATAAAAGAGTGATCGTTACACCTCCCAGGGGTTATTCGAGATATCTTAATCGAAACCCTAGTAACGAGGCATTGGCTACCTTAAGAGAGTCATAGTTACTCGTCCCAACTGCTCACCCAGTCTGCCATTTTTTCTTACTGCGGCCAGTCTGCCAGAAGCGATATGTCACTAGTTGTGTATCATAAATGAGTGATCGTTTCTCCTCCCAGGGGTTATTCGAGATACCTTAATCGAAACCCTAGTAACGAGGCATTGGCTACCTTAAGAGAGTCATAGTTACTCGTCCCAATTGCTCACCCAGTCTGCCATTTTTTCTTACTGTGGCAAGTCTGCCAGAAGCGATATGGCACTAGTTGTGTATCATTAAAGAGTCATCGTTAATCCTCCCAGGGGTTATTCGAGATATCTTAATCGAAACCCTAGTAACGAGGCATTGGCTACCTTAAGAGAGTCATATTTACTCGTCCCAATTGCTCACCCAGTCTGCCATTTTTTCTTACTGCGGCCAGTCTGCCAGAAGCGATATGTCACTAGTTGTGTATCATAAAAGAGTGATCGTTACTCCTCCCAGGGGTTATTCGAGATATCTTAATCGAAACCCTAATAACGAGGCATTGGCTACCTTAAGAGAGTCATAGTTACTCATCCCAATTGCTCACCGAGTCTGACATTTTTTCTTACAGCAGCCAGTCTGCCAGAAGCGATATGTCACTAGTTGTGTATCATAAAAGAGTGATCCTTTCTCCTCCCAGGGGTTATTCGAGATATCTTAATCGAAACCCTAGTAACGAGGCATTAGCTACCTTAAGAGAGTCATAGTTACTCGTCCCAATTCCTCACCCAGTCTGCCATTTTCTCTTACTGCGGCCAGTCTGCCAGAAGCGATATGTCACTAGTTGTGTATCATAAAAGAGTGATCCTTTCTCCTCCCAGGGGTTATTCGAGATATCTTAATCGAAACCCTAGTAACGAGGCATTGGCTACCTTAAGAGAGTCATAGCTACTCGTCGCAATTGCTCACCCAGTCTGCCATTTTTACTTACTGCGGCCAGTCTGCCAGAAGCTATATGTCACTAGTTGTGTATCATAAAAGAGTGATCGTTACACCTCCCAGGGGTTATTCGAGATATCTTAATCGAAACCCTAGTAACGAGGCATTGGATACCTTAAGAGAGTCATAGTTACTCGTCCCAATTGCTCACCCAGTCTGCCATTTTTTCTTACTGCGGCCAGTCTGCCAGAAGCGATATGTCACTAGTTGTGTATCATAAAAGAGTGATCCTTTCTCCTCCCAGGGGTTATTCGAGATATCTTAATCGAAACCCTAGTAACGAGGCATTGGCTACCTTAAGAGAGTCATAGTTACTCGTCGCAATTGCTCACCCAGTCTGCCATTTTTTCTTACTGCGGCCAGTCTGCCAGAAGCGATATGTCACTAGTTGTGTATCATAAAAGTGTGATCCTTTCTCCTCCCAGGGGTTATTCGAGATATCTTAATCGAAACCCTAGTAACGAGGCATTGGCTACCTTAAGAGAGTCATAGCTACTCGTCCCAATTGCTCACCCAGTCTGCCATTTTTTCTTACTGCGGCCAGTCTGCCAGAAGCTATATGTCACTAGTTGTGTATCATAAAAGAGTGATCGTTACACCTCCCAGGTTTTATTCGAGATATCTTAATCGAAACCCTAGTAACGAGGCATTGGCTACCTTAAGAGAGTCATAGTTACTCGTCCCAACTGCTCACCCAGTCTGCCATTTTTTCTAAATGCAGCCAGTCTGCCAGAAGCGATATATCACTAGTTGTGTATCATAAAAGAGTGATCGTTTCTCCTCCCAGGGGTTATTCGAGATATCTTAATCGAAACAGTAGTAACGAGGCATTGGCTACCTTAAGAGAGTCATAGTTACTCGTCCCAATTGCTCACCCAGTCTGCCATTTTTTGTTACTGTGGCAAGTCTGCCAGAAGCGATATGTCACTAGTTGTGTATCATTAAAGAGTCATCGTTAATCCTCCCAGGGGTTATTCGAGATATCTTAATTGAAACCCTAGTAACGAGGCATTGGCTACCTTAAGAGAGTCATAGTTACACGTCCCAATTGCTCACACAATCCAACATTTTTTCTTACAGCAGCCAGTCAGCCAGAAGCGATATGTCACTAGTTGTGTATCATAAATGAACCGTCGTTACTCCTCCGAGGGGTTATTCGAGATATCTTAATCGAAACCCTAGTAACGAGGCATTGGCTACCTTAAGAGAGTCATAGTTACTCGTCCCAATTGCTCACCCAGTCTGCCATTTTTTCTTACTGCAGCCAGTCTGCCATAAGCGATATGTCACTAGTTGTGTATCATAAAAGAGTGATCCTTTCTCCTCCCAGGGGTTATTTTAGATATCTTAATCGGAACCCTAGTAACGAGGCATTGGCTAATTTAAGAGAGTCATAGCTACTCGTCCCAATTGCTCACCCAGTCTGCCAATTTTTCTTACTGCGTCCAGTCTGCCAGAAGCTATATGTCACTAGTTGTGTATCATAAAAGAGTGATCGTTACTCCTCCCAGGGGTTATTCGAGATATCTTAATCGAAACCCTAGTAACGAGGCATTGGCTACCTTAAGAGAGTCATAGTTACTCGTCCCAATTGCTCACCGAGTCTGACATATTTTCTTATGGCGGCCAGTCTGCCAGAAGCGATATGTCACTAGTTGTGTATCGTAAAAGAGTGATCGTTTCTCCTCCCAGGGGTTATTCGAGATATCTTAATCGAAACCCTAGTAACGAGGCATTGGCTACCTTAAGAGAGTCATAGTTACTCGTCCCAATTGCTCAAACAGTCTGCCATTTCTTCTTACTGCGGCCAGTCTGCCAGAAGCGATATGTCACTAGTTGTGTATCATAAATGAGTGATCGTTTCTCCTCCCAGGGGTTATTCGAGATATCTTAATCGAAACCCTAGTAACGAGGCATAGGCTACCTTAAGAGAGTCATAGTTACTCGTCCCAACTGCTCACCCAGTCTGCCATTTTTTCTTACTGCGGCCAGTCTGCTAGAAGCGATATGTCACTAGTTGTGTATCATAAAAGAGTGATCATTACTCCTCCCAGGGGTTATTCGAGATATCTTAATCGAAACCCTAGTAACGAGGCATTGGCTACCTTAAGAGAGTCATAGTTACTCGTCCCAATTGCTCACCCAGTCTGCCATTTTTTCTTAGTGCAGCCAGTCTGCCAGAAGCGATATGTCACTAGTTGTGTATCATAAAAGAGTGATCCTTTCTCCTCCCAGGGGTTATTCGAGATATCTTAATCGAAACCCTAGTAACGAGGCATTGGCTACCTTAAGAGAGTCATAGTTACTCGTCCCAATTGCTCACCCAGTCTGCCATTTTTTCTTACTGCGGCCAGTCTGCCAGAAGCGATATGTCACTAGTTGTGTATCATAAATGAGTGATCGTTTCTCCTCCCAGGGGTTATTCGAGATATCTTAATCGAAACCCTAGTAACGAGGCATTGGCTACCTTAAGAGAGTCATAGTTACTCGTCCCAATTGCTCACCCAGTCAGCCATTTTTTCTTACTGTGGCAAGTCTGCCAGAAGCGATATGTCACTAGTTGTGTATCATTAAAGAGTCATCGTTAATCCTCCCAGGGGTTATTCGAGATATCTTAATCGAAACCCTAGTAACGAGGCATTGGCTACCTTAAGAGAGTCATAGTTACTCGTCCCAATTGCTCACACAGTCCAACATTTTTTCTTACTGCAGCCAGTCTGCCAGAAGCGATATGTCACTAGTTGTGTATCATAAAAGAGTGATCCATTCTCCTCCCAGGGGTTATTCGAGATATCTTAATCGAAACCCTAGTAACGAGGCATTGGCTACCTTAAGAGAGTCATAGCTACTCGTCCCAATTGCTCACCCAGTCTGCCATTTTTTTTTACTGCGGCCAGTCTGCCAGAAGCTATATGTCACTAGTTGTGTATCATAAAAGAGTGATCGTTACACCTCCCAGGGGTTATTCGAGATATCTTAATCGAAACCCTAGTAACGAGGCATTGGCTACCTTAAGAGAGTCATAGTTACTCGTCCCAACTGCTCACCCAGTCTGCCATTTTTTCTTACTGCGGCCAGTCTGCCAGAAGCGATATGTCACTAGTTGTGTATCATAAATGAGTGATCGTTTCTCCTCCCAGGGGTTATTCGAGATATCTTAATCGAAACCCTAGTAACGAGGCATTGGCTACCTTAAGAGAGTCATAGTTACTCGTCCCATTTGCTCACCCAGTCTGCCATTTTTTCTTACTGTGGCAAGTCTGCCAGAAGCGATATGGCACTAGTTGTGTATCATTAAAGAGTTATCGTTAATCCTCCCAGGGGTTATTCGAGATATCTTAATCGAAACCCTAGTAACGAGGCATTGGCTACCTTAAGACAGTCATATTTACTCGTCCCAATTGCTCACCCAGTCTGCCATTTTTTCTTACTGCGGCCAGTCTGCCAGAAGCAATATGTCACTAGTTGTGTATCATAAAAGAGTGATCGTTACTCCTCCCAGGGGTTATTCGAGATATCTTAATCGAAACCCTAATAACGAGGCATTGGCTACCTTAAGAGAGTCATAGTTACTCATCCCAATTGCTCACCGAGTCTGACATTTTTTCTTACAACAGCCAGTCTGCCAGAAGCGATATGTCACTAGTTGTGTATCATAAAAGAGTGATCCTTTCTCCTCCCAGGGGTTATTCGAGATACCTTAATCGAAACCCTAGTAACGAGGCATTAGCTACCTTAAGAGAGTCATAGTTACTCGTCCCAATTCCTCACCCAGTCTGCCATTTTTTCTTACTGCGGCCAGTCTGCCAGAAGCGATATGTCACTAGTTGTGTATCATAAAAGAGTGATCCTTTCTCCTCCCAGGGGTTATTCGAGATATCTTAATCGAAACCCTAGTAACGAGGCATTGGCTACCTTAAGAGAGTCATAGCTACTCGTCGCAATTGCTCACACAGTCTGCCATTTTTTCTTACTGCGGCCAGTCTGCCAGAAGCTATATGTCACTAGTTGTGTATCATAAAAGAGTGATCGTTACACCTCCCAGGGGTTATTCGAGATATCTTAATCGAAACCCTAGTAACGAGGCATTGGATACCTTAAGAGAGTCATAGTTACTCGTCCCAATTGCTCACCCAGTCTGCCATTTTTTCTTACTGCGGCCAGTCTGCCAGAAGCGATATGTCACTAGTTGTGTATCATAAAAGAGTGATCCTTTCTCCTCCCAGGGGTTATTCGAGATATCTTAATCGAAACCCTAGTAACGAGGCATTGGCTACCTTAAGAGAGTCATAGCTACTCGTCGCAATTGCTCACCCAGTCCACCATTTTTTCTTACTGCGGCCAGTCTGCCAGAAGCTATATGTCACTAGTTGTGTATCATAAAAGAGTGATCGTTACACCTCCCAGGGGTTATTCGAGATATCTTAATCGAAACCCTAGTAACGAGGCATTGGCTACCTTAAGAGAGTCATAGCTACTCGTCGCAATTGCTCACCCAGTCTGCCATTTTTTCTTACTGCGGCCAGTCTGCCAGAAGCTATATGTCACTAGTTGTGTATCATAAAAGAGTGATCGTTACACCTCCCAGGGGTTATTCGAGATATCTTAATCGAATCCCTAGTAACGAGGCATTGGCTACCTTAAGAGAGTCATAGTTACTCGTCCCAATTGCTCACCCAGTCTGCCATTATTTTGTACTGTGGCAAGTCTGCCAGAAGCGATATGTCACTAGTTGTGTATCATAAAAGAGTGATCCTTTCTCCTCCCAGGGGTTATTCGAGATATCTTAATCGAAACCCTAGTAACGAGGCATTGGCTACCTTAAGAGAGTCATAGTTACTCGTCCCAATTGCTCACCCAGTCTGCCATTTTTTCTTACTGCGGCCAGTCTGCCAGAAGCGATATGTCACTAGTTGTGTATCATAAATGAGTGATCGTTTCTCCTCCCAGGGGTTATTCGAGATATCTTAATCGAAACCCTAGTAACGAGGCATTGGCTACCTTAAGAGAGTCATAGTTACTCGTCCCAATTGCTCACACAGTCCAACATTTTTTCTTACTGCAGCCAGTCTGCCAGAAGCGATATGTCACTAGTTGTGTATCATAAAAGAGTGATCCATTCTCCTCCCAGGGGTTATTCGAGATATCTTAATCGAAACCCTAGTAACGAGGCATTGGCTACCTTAAGAGAGTCATAGTTACTCGTCGCAATTGCTCACCCAGTCTGCCATTTTTTCTTACTGCGGCCAGTCTGCCAGAAGCTATATGTCACTAGTTGTGTATCATAAAAGAGTGATCCTTTCTCCTCCCAGGGGTTATTCGAGATATCTTAATCGAAACCCTAGTAACGAGGCATTGGCTACCTTAAGAGAGTCATAGCTACTCGTCCCAATTGCTCACCCAGTCTGCCATTTTTTCTTACTGCGGCCAGTCTGCCAGAAGCTATATGTCACTAGTTGTGTATCATAAAAGAGTGATCGTTACACCTCCCAGGTTTTATTCGAGATATCTTAATCGAAACCCTAGTAACGAGGCATTGGCTACCTTAAGAGAGTCATAGTTACTCGTCCCAACTGCTCACCCAGTCTGCCATTTTTTCTAAATGCAGCCAGTCTGCCAGAAGCGATATATCACTAGTTGTGTATCATAAAAGAGTGATCGTTTCTCCTCCCAGGGGTTATTCGAGATATCTTAATCGAAACAGTAGTAACGAGGCATTGGCTACCTTAAGAGAGTCATAGTTACTCGTCCCTATTGCTCACCCAGTCTGCCATTTTTTGTTACTGTGGCAAGTCTGCCAGAAGCGATATGTCACTAGTTGTGTATCATTAAAGAGTCATCGTTAATCCTCCCAGGGGTTATTCGAGATATCTTAATCGAAACCCTAGTAACGAGGCATTGGCTACGTTAAGAGAGTCATAGTTACTCGTCCCAATTGCTCACCCAGTCTGCCATTTTTTCTTAGTGCAGCCAGTCTGCCAGAAGCGATATGTCACTAGTTGTGTATCATAAAAGAGTGATCCTTTCTCCTCCCAGGGGTTATTCGAGATATCTTAATCGAAACCCTAGTAACGAGGCATTGGCTACCTTAAGAGAGTCATAGTTACTCGTCCCAATTGCTCACCCAGTCTGCCATTTTTTCTTACTGCGGCCAGTCTGCCAGAAGCGATATGTCACTAGTTGTGTATCATAAATGAGTGATCGTTTCTCCTCCCAGGGGTTATTCGAGATATCTTAATCGAAACCCTAGTAACGAGGCATTGGCTACATTAAGAGAGTCATAGTTACTCGTCCCAATTGCTCACACAGTCCAACATTTTTTCTTACTGCAGCCAGTCTGCCAGAAGCGATATGTCACTAGTTGTGTATCATAAAAGAGTGATCCATTCTCCTCCCAGGGGTTATTCGAGATATCTTAATCGAAACCCTAGTAACGAGGCATTGGCTACCTTAAGAGAGTCATAGTTACTCGTCGCAATTGCTCACCCAGTCTGCCATTTTTTCTTACTGCGGCCAGTCTGCCAGAAGCTATATGTCACTAGTTGTGTATCATAAAAGAGTGATCCTTTCTCCTCCCATTGGTTATTCGAGATATCTTAATCGAAACCCTAGTAACGAGGCATTGGCTACCTTAAGAGAGTCATAGCTACTCGTCCCAATTGCTCACCCAGTCTGCCATTTTTTCTTACTGCGGCCAGTCTGCCAGAAGCTATATGTCACTAGTTGTGTATCATAAAAGAGTGATCGTTACACCTCCCAGGTTTTATTCGAGATATCTTAATCGAAACCCTAGTAACGAGGCATTGGCTACCTTAAGAGAGTCATAGTTACTCGTCCCAACTGCTCACCCAGTCTGCCATTTTTTCTAAATGCAGCCAGTCTGCCAGAAGCGATATATCACTAGTTGTGTATCATAAAAGAGTGATCGTTTCTCCTCCCAGGGGTTATTCGAGATATCTTAATCGAAACAGTAGTAACGAGGCATTGGCTACCTTAAGAGAGTCATAGTTACTCGTCCCAATTGCTCACCCAGTCTGCCATTTTTTGTTACTGTGGCAAGTCTGCCAGAAGCGATATGTCACTAGTTGTGTATCATTAAAGAGTCATCGTTAATCCTCCCAGGGGTTATTCGAGATATCTTAATTGAAACCCTAGTAACGAGGCATTGGCTACCTTAAGAGAGTCATAGTTACACGTCCCAATTGCTCACACAATCCAACATTTTTTCTTACAGCAGCCAGTCAGCCAGAAGCGATATGTCACTAGTTGTGTATCATAAATGAACCGTCGTTACTCCTCCGAGGGGTTATTCGAGATATCTTAATCGAATCCCTAGTAACGAGGCATTGGATACCTTACTCGTCCCAATTGCTCACCCAGTCTGCCATTTTTTCTTACTGCGACCAGTCTGCCAGAAGCGATATGTCACTAGTTGTGTATCATAAAAGAGTGATCGTTTCTCCTCCCAGGGGTTATTCGAGATATCTTAATCGAAACCCTAGTAACAAGGCATTGGCTACCTTAAGAGAGTCATAGTTACTCGTCCCAATTGCTCACCCAGTCTGCCATTTTTTCTTACTGTGGCAAGGCTGCCAGAAGCGATATGTCTCTAGTTGCGAATCATTAAAGAGTCATCGTTAGTCCTCCCAGGGGTTATTCGAGATATCTTAATCGAAACCCTAGTAACGAGGCATTGGCTACCTTAAGAGAGTCATAGTTACTCGTCCCAATTGCTCACCCAGTCTGCCATTTTTTCTTACTGCAGCCAGTCTGCCATAAGCGATATGTCACTAGTTGTGTATCATAAAAGAGTGATCCTTTCTCCTCCCAGGGGTTATTTTAGATATCTTAATCGGAACCCTAGTAACGAGGCATTGGCTAATTTAAGAGAGTCATAGCTACTCGTCCCAATTGCTCACCCAGTCTGCCAATTTTTCTTACTGCGGCCAGTCTGCCAGAAGCTATATGTCACTAGTTGTGTATCATAAAAGAGTGATCGTTACTCCTCCCAGGGGTTATTCGAGATATCTTAATCGAAACCCTAGTAACGAGGCATTGGCTACCTTAAGAGAGTCATAGTTACTCGTCCCAATTGCTCACCGAGTCTGACATATTTTCTTATGGCGGCCAGTCTGACAGAAGCGATATGTCACTAGTTGTGTATCGTAAAAGAGTGATCGTTTCTCCTCCCAGGGGTTATTCGACATATCTTAATCGAAACCCTAGTAACGAGGCATTGGCTACCTTAAGAGAGTCATAGTTACTCGTCCCAATTGCTCAAACAGTCTGCCATTTTTTCTTACTGCGGCCAGTCTGCCAGAAGCAATATGTCACTAGTTGTGTATCATAAAAGAGTGATCGTTACTCCTCCCAGGGGTTATTCGAGATATCTTAATCGAAACCCTAATAACGAGGCATTGGCTACCTTAAGAGAGTCATAGTTACTCATCCCAATTGCTCACCGAGTCTGACATTTTTTCTTACAGCAGCCAGTCTGCCAGAAGCGATATGTCACTAGTTGTGTATCATAAAAGAGTGATCCTTTCTCCTCCCAGGGGTTATTCGAGATATCTTAATCGAAACCCTAGTAACGAGGCATTGGCTACCTTAAGAGAGTCATAGCTACTCGTCGCAATTGCTCACACAGTCTGCCATTTTTTCTTACTGCGGCCAGTCTGCCAGAAGCTATATGTCACTAGTTGTGTATCATAAAAGAGTGATCGTTACACCTCCAAGGGGTTATTCGAGATATCTTAATCGAAACCCTAGTAACGAGGCATTGGATACCTTAAGAGAGTCATAGTTACTCGTCCCAATTGCTCACCCAGTCTGCCATTTTTTCTTACTGCGGCCAGTCTGCCAGAAGCGATATGTCACTAGTTGTGTATCATAAAAGAGTGATCCTTTCTCCTCCCAGGGGTTATTCGAGATATCTTAATCGAAACCCTAGTAACGAGGCATTGGCTACCTTAAGAGAGTCATAGCTACTCGTCGCAATTGCTCACCCAGTCTGCCATTTTTTCTTACTGCGGCCAGTCTGCCAGAAGCTATATGTCACTAGTTGTGTATCATAAAAGAGTGATCGTTACACCTCCCAGGGGTTATTCGAGATATCTTAATCGAAACCCTAGTAACGAGGCATTGGCTACCTTAAGAGAGTCATAGCTACTCGTCGCAATTGCTCACCCAGTCTGCCATTTTTTCTTACTGCGGCCAGTCTGCCAGAAGCTATATGTCACTAGTTGTGTATCATAAAAGAGTGATCGTTACACCTCCCAGGGGTTATTCGAGATATCTTAATCGAAACCCTAGTAACGAGGCATTGGCTACCTTAAGAGAGTCATAGTTACTCGTCCCAATTGATCACCCAGTCTGCCATTATTTTGTACTGTGGCAAGTCTGCCAGAAGCGATATGTCACTAGTTGTGTATCATAAAAGAGTGATCCTTTCTCCTCCCAGGGGTTATTCGAGATATCTTAATCGAAACCCTAGTAACGAGGCATTGGCTACGTTAAGAGAGTCATAGTTACTCGTCCCAATTGCTCACCCAGTCTGCCATTTTTTCTTAGTGCAGCCAGTCTGCCAGAAGCGATATGTCACTAGTTGTGTATCATAAAAGAGTGATCCTTTCTCCTCCCAGGGGTTATTCGAGATATCTTAATCGAAACCCTAGTAACGAGGCATTGGCTACCTTAAGAGAGTCATAGTTACTCGTCCCAATTGCTCACCCAGTCTGCCATTTTTTCTTACTGCGGCCAGTCTGCCAGAAGCGATATGTCACTAGTTGTGTATCATAAAAGAGTGATCCATTCTCCTCCCAGGGGTTATTCGAGATATCTTAATCGAAACCCTAGTAACGAGGCATTGGCTACCTTAAGAGAGTCATAGTTACTCGTCGCAATTGCTCACCCAGTCTGCCATTTTTTCTTACTGCGGCCAGTCTGCCAGAAGCTATATGTCACTAGTTGTGTATCATAAAAGAGTGATCCTTTCTCCTCCCAGGGGTTATTCGAGATATCTTAATCGAAACCCTAGTAACGAGGCATTGGCTACCTTAAGAGAGTCATAGCTACTCGTCCCAATTGCTCACCCAGTCTGCCATTTTTTCTTACTGCGGCCAGTCTGCCAGAAGCTATATGTCACTAGTTGTGTATCATAAAAGAGTGATCGTTACACCTCCCAGGTTTTATTCGAGATATCTTAATCGAAACCCTAGTAACGAGGCATTGGCTACCTTAAGAGAGTCATAGTTACTCGTCCCAACTGCTCACCCAGTCTGCCATTTTTTCTAAATGCAGCCAGTCTGCCAGAAGCGATATATCACTAGTTGTGTATCATAAAAGAGTGATCGTTTCTCCTCCCAGGGGTTATTCGAGATATCTTAATCGAAACAGTAGTAACGAGGCATTGGCTACCTTAAGAGAGTCATAGTTACTCGTCCCAATTGCTCACCCAGTCTGCCATTTTTTGTTACTGTGGCAAGTCTGCCAGAAGCGATATGTCACTAGTTGTGTATCATTAAAGAGTCATCGTTAATCCTCCCAGGGGTTATTCGAGATATCTTAATTGAAACCCTAGTAACGAGGTTTTGGCTACCTTAAGAGAGTCATAGTTACACGTCCCAATTGCTCACACAATCCAACATTTTTTCTTACAGCAGCCAGTCAGCCAGAAGCGATATGTCACTAGTTGTGTATCATAAATGAACCGTCGTTACTCCTCCGAGGGGTTATTCGAGATATCTTAATCGAATCCCTAGTAACGAGGCATTGGATACCTTACTCGTCCCAATTGCTCACCCAGTCTGCCATTTTTTCTTACTGCGACCAGTCTGCCAGAAGCGATATGTCACTAGTTGTGTATCATAAAAGAGTGATCGTTTCTCCTCCCAGGGGTTATTCGAGATATCTTAATCGAAACCCTAGTAACGAGGCATTGGCTACCTTAAGAGAGTCATAGTTACTCGTCCCAATTGCTCACCCAGTCTGCCATTTTTTCTTACTGTGGCAAGGCTGCCAGAAGCGATATGTCACTAGTTGCGAATCATTAAAGAGTCATCGTTAATCCTCCCAGGGGTTATTCGAGATATCTTAATCGAAACCCTAGTAACGAGGCATTGGCTACCTTAAGAGAGTCATAGTTACTCGTCCCAATTGCTCACCCAGTCTGCCATTTTTTCTTACTGCAGCCAGTCTGCCATAAGCGATATGTCACTAGTTGTGTATCATAAAAGAGTGATCCTTTCTCCTCCCAGGGGTTATTTTAGATATCTTAATCGGAACCCTAGTAACGAGGCATTGGCTAATTTAAGAGAGTCATAGCTACTCGTCCCAATTGCTCACCCAGTCTGCCAATTTTTCTTACTGCGGCCAGTCTGCCAGAAGCTATATGTCACTAGTTGTGTATCATAAAAGAGTGATCGTTACTCCTCCCAGGGGTTATTCGAGATATCTTAATCGAAACCCTAGTAACGAGGCATTGGCTACCTTAAGAGAGTCATAGTTACTCGTCCCAATTGCTCACCGAGTCTGACATATTTTCTTATGGCGGCCAGTCTGCCAGAAGCGATATGTCACTAGTTGTGTATCGTAAAAGAGTGATCGTTTCTCCTCCCAGGGGTTATTCGACATATCTTAATCGAAACCCTAGTAACGAGGCATTGGCTACCTTAAGAGAGTCATAGTTACTCGTCCCAATTGCTCAAACAGTCTGCCATTTTTTCTTACTGCGGCCAGTCTGCCAGAAGCGATATGTCACTAGTTGTGTATCATAAATGAGTGATCGTTTCTCCTCCCAGGGGTTATTCGAGATATCTTAATCGAAACCCTAGTAACGAGGCATTGGTTACCTTAAGAGAGTCATAGTTACTCGTCCCAACTGCTCACCCAGTCTGCCATTTTTTCTTACTGCGGCCAGTCTGCTAGAAGCGATATGTCACTAGTTGTGTATCATAAAAGAGTGATCATTACTCCTCCCAGGGGTTATTCGAGATATCTTAATCGAAACCCTAGTAACGAGGCATTGGCTACCTTAAGAGAGTCATAGTTACTCGTCCCAATTGCTCACCCAGTCTGCCATTTTTTCTTAGTGCAGCCAGTCTGCCAGAAGCGATATGTCACTAGTTGTGTATCATAAAAGAGTGATCCTTTCTCCTCCCAGGGGTTATTCGAGATATCTTAATCGAAACCCTAGTAACGAGGCATTGGCTACCTTAAGAGAGTCATAGTTACTCGTCCCAATTGCTCACCCAGTCTGCCATTTTTTCTTACTGCGGCCAGTCTGCCAGAAGCGATATGTCACTAGTTGTGTATCATAAATGAGTGATCGTTTCTCCTCCCAGGGGTTATTCGAGATATCTTAATCGAAACCCTAGTAACGAGGCATTGGCTACCTTAAGAGAGTCATAGTTACTCGTCCCAATTGCTCACCCAGTCTGCCATTTTTTCTTACTGTGGCAAGTCTGCCAGAAGCGATATGTCACTAGTTGTGTATCATTAAAGAGTCATCGTTAATCCTCCCAGGGGTTATTCGAGATATCTTAATCGAAACCCTAGTAACGAGGCATTGGCTACCTTAAGAGAGTCATAGTTACTCGTCCCAATTGCTCACACAGTCCAACATTTTTTCTTACTGCAGCCAGTCTGCCAGAAGCGATATGTCACTAGTTGTGTATCATAAAAGAGTGATCCATTCTCCTCCCAGGGGTTATTCGAGATATCTTAATCGAAACCCTAGTAACGAGGCATTGGCTACCTTAAGAGAGTCATAGCTACTCGTCCCAATTGCTCACCCAGTCTGCCATTTTTCTTACTGCGGCCAGTCTGCCAGAAGCTATATGTCACTAGTTGTGTATCATAAAAGAGTGATCGTTACACCTCGCAGGGGTTATTCGAGATATCTTAATCGAAACCCTAGTAACGAGGCATTGGCTACCTTAAGAGAGTCATAGTTACTCGTCCCAACTGCTCACCCAGTCTGCCATTTTTTCTTACTGCGGCCAGTCTGCCAGAAGCGATATGTCACTAGTTGTGTATCATAAATGAGTGATCGTTTCTCCTCCCAGGGGTTATTCGAGATATCTTAATCGAAACCCTAGTAACGAGGCATTGGCTACCTTAAGAGAGTCATAGTTACTCGTCCCAATTGCTCACCCAGTCTGCCATTTTTTCTTACTGTGTCAAGTCTGCCAGAAGCGATATGGCACTAGTTGTGTATCATTAAAGAGTTATCGTTAATCCTCCCAGGGGTTATTCGAGATATCTTAATCGAAACCCTAATAACGAGGCATTGGCTACCTTAAGAGAGTCATAGTTACTCATCCCAATTGCTCACCGAGTCTGACATTTTTTCTTACAGCAGCCAGTCTGCCAGAAGCGATATGTCACTAGTTGTGTATCATAAAAGAGTGATCCTTTCTCCTCCCAGGGGTTATTCGAGATACCTTAATCGAAACCCTAGTAACGAGGCATTAGCTACCTTAAGAGAGTCATAGTTACTCGTCCCAATTCCTCACCCAGTCTGCCATTTTTTCTTACTGCGGCCAGTCTGCCAGAAGCGATATGTCACTAGTTGTGTATCATAAAAGAGTGATCCTTTCTCCTCCCAGGGGTTATTCGAGATATCTTAATCGAAACCCTAGTAACGAGGCATTGGCTACCTTAAGAGAGTCATAGCTACTCGTCGCAATTGCTCACACAGTCTGCCATTTTTTCTTACTGCGGCCAGTCTGCCAGAAGCTATATGTCACTAGTTGTGTATCATAAAAGAGTGATCGTTACACCTCCCAGGGGTTATTCGAGATATCTTAATCGAAACCCTAGTAACGAGGCATTGGATACCTTAAGAGAGTCATAGTTACTCGTCCCAATTGCTCACCCAGTCTGCCATTTTTTCTTACTGCGGCCAGTCTGCCAGAAGCGATATGTCACTAGTTGTGTATCATAAAAGAGTGATCCTTTCTCCTCCCAGGGGTTATTCGAGATATCTTAATCGAAACCCTAGTAACGAGGCATTGGCTACCTTAAGAGAGTCATAGTTACTCATCCCAATTGCTCACCCAGTCTGCCATTTTTTCTTACTGCGGCCAGTCTGCCAGAAGCTATATGTCACTAGTTGTGTATCATAAAAGAGTGATCGTTACACCTCCCAGGGGTTATTCGAGATATCTTAATCGAAACCCTAGTAACGAGGCATTGGCTACCTTAAGAGTGTCATAGCTACTCGTCGCAATTGCTCACCCAGTCTGCCATTTTTTCTTACTGTGGCCAGTCTGCCAGAAGCTATATGTCACTAGTTGTGTATCATAAAAGAGTGATCGTTACACCTCCCAGGGGTTATTCGAGATATCTTAATCGAAACCCTAGTAACGAGGCATTGACTACCTTAAGAGAGTCATAGTTACTCGTCCCAATTGCTCACCCAGTCTGCCATTATTTTGTACTGTGGCAAGTCTGCCAGAAGCGATATGTCACTAGTTGTGTATCATAAAAGAGTGATCCTTTCTCCTCCCAGGGGTTATTCGAGATATCTTAATCGAAACCCTAGTAACGAGGCATTGGCTACGTTAAGAGAGTCATAGTTACTCGTCCCAATTGCTCACCCAGTCTGCCATTTTTTCTTAGTGCAGCCAGTCTGCCAGAAGCGATATGTCACTAGTTGTGTATCATAAAAGAGTGATCCTTTCTCCTCCCAGGGGTTATTCGAGATATCTTAATCGAAACCCTAGTAACGAGGCATTGGCTACCTTAAGAGAGTCATAGTTACTCGTCCCAATTGCTCACCCAGTCTGCCATTTTTTCTTACTGCGGCCAGTCTGCCAGAAGCGATATGTCACTAGTTGTGTATCATAAATGAGTGATCGTTTCTCCTCCCAGGGGTTATTCGAGATATCTTAATCGAAACCCTAGTAACGAGGCATTGGCTACCTTAAGAGAGTCATAGTTACTCGTCCCAATTGCTCACACAGTCCAACATTTTTTCTTACTGCAGCCAGTCTGCCAGAAGCGATATGTCACTAGTTGTGTATCATAAAAGAGTGATCCATTCTCCTCCCAGGGGTTATTCGAGATATCTTAATCGAAACCCTAGTAACGAGGCATTGGCTACCTTAAGAGAGTCATAGCTACTCGTCCCAATTGCTCACCCAGTCTGCCATTTTTTCTTACTGCGGCCAGTCTGCCAGAAGCTATATGTCACTAGTTGTGTATCATAAAAGAGTGATCGTTACACCTCCCAGGGGTTATTCGAGATATCTTAATCGAAACCCTAGTAACGAGGCATTGGCTACCTTAAGAGAGTCATAGTTACTCGTCCCAACTGCTCACCCAGTCTGCCATTTTTTCTTACTGCGGCCAGTCTGCCAGAAGCGATATGTCACTAGTTTTGTATCATAAAAGAGTGATCCTTTCTCCTCCCTGGGTTTATTCGAGATATCTTAATCGAAACCCTAGTAACGAGGCATTGGCTACCTTAAGAGAGTCATAGTTACCCGTCCCAATTGCTCACCCAGTCTGCCATTTTTTCTTACTGCAGCCAGTCTGCCAGAAGCGATATGTCACTAGTTGTGTATCGTAAAAGAGTGATCCTTTCTCCTCCCAGGGGTTATTCGAGATACCTTAATCGAAACCCTAGTAACGAGGCATTGGCTACATTAAGAGAGTCATAGTTACTCGTCCCAATTGCTCACCGAGTCTGCCATTTTTTCTTACAGCGGCCAGTCTGCCAGAAGCGATATGTCACTAGTTGTGTATCATAAAAGAGTGATCGTTTCTCCTCCCACTGGTTATATGAGATATCTTAATCGAAACCCTAGTAACGAGGCATTGGCTACCTTAAGAGAGTCATAGCTACTCGTCCCAATTGCTCACCCAGTCTGCCAGTTTTTCTTACTGCGGCCAGTCTGCCAGAAGCTATATGTCACTAGTTGTGTATCATAAAAGAGTGATCGTTACACCTCCCAGGGGTTATTCGAGATATCTTAATCTAAACCCTAGTAACGAGGCATTGACTACCTTAAGAGAGTCATAGTTACTTGTCCCAATTGCTCACCCAGTCTGCCATTTTTTCTTACTGCGGCCAGTCTGCCAGAAGCGATATGTCACTAGTTGTGTATCATAAAAGAGTGATCCTTTCTCCTCCCAGGGGTTATTCGAGATATCTTAATCGAAACCCTAGTAACGAGGCATTGGCTACCTTAAGAGAGTCATAGCTACTCGTCCCAATTGCTCACCCAGTCTGCCATTTTTTCTTACTGCGGCCAGTCTGCCAGAAGCTATATGTCACTAGTTGAGTATCATTAAAGAGTCATCGTTAATCCTCCCAGGGGTTATTTGAGATATCTTAATCGAAACCCTAGTATCGAGGCATTGGCTACCTTAAGAGAGTCATAGTTACTCGTCCCAATTGCTCACACAGTGTAACATTTTTTCTTACTGCAGCCAGTCTGCCAAAAGCGACATGTCACTAGTTGTGTATCATAAATGAGTGATCGTTTCTGCTCCCAGGGGTTATTTTAGATATCTTAATCGAAACCCTAGTAACGAGGCATTGGCTACCTTAAGAGAGTCATAGTTACTCGTCCCAATTGCTCACCCAGTCTGCCATTTTTTCTTACTGTGGCAAGTCTGCCAGAAGCGATATGGCACTAGATGTGTATCATTAAAGAGTCATCGTTAATCCTCCCAGGGGTTATTCGAGATATCTTAATCGAAACCCTAGTAACGAGGCATTGGCTACCTTAAGAATGTCATAGTAACTCGTCCCAGTTTCTCACCCAGTCTGCCATTTTTTCTTACTGCAGCCAGTCTGCCAGAAGCGATATGTCACTAGTTGTGTATCATAAAAGAGTGATCGTTACTCCTCCCAGGGGTTATTCGAGATATCTTAATCGAAACCCTAGTAACGAGGCATTGGCTACCTTAAGAGAGTCATAGCTACTCGTCCCAATTGCTCACCCAGTCTGCCATTTTTTCTTACTGCGGCCAGTCTGCCAGAAGCTATATGTCACTAGTTGTGTATCATAAAAGAGTGATCGTTACACCTCCCAGGGGTTATTCGAGATATCTTAATCGAAACCCTAGTAACGAGGCATTGGCTACCTTAAGAGAGTCATAGTTACTCGTCCCAACTGCTCACCCAGTCTGCCATTTTTTCTTACTGCGGCCAGTCTGCCAGAAGCGATATGTCACTAGTTTTGTATCATAAAAGAGTGATCCTTTCTCCTCCCTGGGTTTATTCGAGATATCTTAATCGAAACCCTAGTAACGAGGCATTGGCTACCTTAAGAGAGTCATAGTTACCCGTCCCAATTGCTCACCCAGTCTGCCATTTTTTCTTACTGCAGCCAGTCTGCCAGAAGCGATATGTCACTAGTTGTGTATCGTAAAAGAGTGATCCTTTCTCCTCCCAGGGGTTATTCGAGATACCTTAATCGAAACCCTAGTAACGAGGCATTGGCTACATTAAGAGAGTCATAGTTACTCGTCCCAATTGCTCACCGAGTCTGCCATTTTTTCTTACAGCGGCCAGTCTGCCAGAAGCGATATGTCACTAGTTGTGTATCATAAAAGAGTGATCGTTTCTCCTCCCACTGGTTATATGAGATATCTTAATCGAAACCCTAGTAACGAGGCATTGGCTACCTTAAGAGAGTCATAGCTACTCGTCCCAATTGCTCACCCAGTCTGCCAGTTTTTCTTACTGCGGCCAGTCTGCCAGAAGCTATATGTCACTAGTTGTGTATCATAAAAGAGTGATCGTTACACCTCCCAGGGGTTATTCGAGATATCTTAATCTAAACCCTAGTAACGAGGCATTGACTACCTTAAGAGAGTCATAGTTACTTGTCCCAATTGCTCACCCAGTCTGCCATTTTTTCTTACTGCGGCCAGTCTGCCAGAAGCGATATGTCACTAGTTGTGTATCATAAAAGAGTGATCCTTTCTCCTCCCAGGGGTTATTCGAGATATCTTAATCGAAACCCTAGTAACGAGGCATTGGCTACCTTAAGAGAGTCATAGCTACTCGTCCCAATTGCTCACCCAGTCTGCCATTTTTTCTTACTGCGGCCAGTCTGCCAGAAGCTATATGTCACTAGTTGAGTATCATTAAAGAGTCATCGTTAATCCTCCCAGGGGTTATTTGAGATATCTTAATCGAAACCCTAGTATCGAGGCATTGGCTACCTTAAGAGAGTCATAGTTACTCGTCCCAATTGCTCACACAGTGTAACATTTTTTCTTACTGCAGCCAGTCTGCCAAAAGCGACATGTCACTAGTTGTGTATCATAAATGAGTGATCGTTTCTGCTCCCAGGGGTTATTTTAGATATCTTAATCGAAACCCTAGTAACGAGGCATTGGCTACCTTAAGAGAGTCATAGTTACTCGTCCCAATTGCTCACCCAGTCTGCCATTTTTTCTTACTGTGGCAAGTCTGCCAGAAGCGATATGGCACTAGATGTGTATCATTAAAGAGTCATCGTTAATCCTCCCAGGGGTTATTCGAGATATCTTAATCGAAACCCTAGTAACGAGGCATTGGCTACCTTAAGAATGTCATAGTAACTCGTCCCAGTTTCTCACCCAGTCTGCCATTTTTTCTTACTGCAGCCAGTCTGCCAGAAGCGATATGTCACTAGTTGTGTATCATAAAAGAGTGATCGTTACTCCTCCCAGGGGTTATTCGAGATATCTTAATCGAAACCCTAGTAACGAGGCATTGGCTACCTTAAGAGAGTCATAGCTACTCGTCCCAATTGCTCACCCAGTCTGCCATTTTTTCTTACTGCGGCCAGTCTGCCAGAAGCTATATGTCACTAGTTGTGTATCATAAAAGAGTGATCGTTACACCTCCCAGGGGTTATTCGAGATATCTTAATCGAAACCCTAGTAACGAGGCATTGGCTACCTTAAGAGAGTCATAGTTACTCGTCCCAACTGCTCACCCAGTCTGCCATTTTTTCTTACTGCGGCCAGTCTCCCAGAAGCGATATGTCACTAGTTTTGTATCATAAAAGAGTGATCCTTTCTCCTCCCTGGGTTTATTCGAGATATCTTAATCGAAACCCTAGTAACGAGGCATTGGCTACCTTAAGAGAGTCATAGTTACCCGTCCCAATTGCTCACCCAGTCTGCCATTTTTTCTTACTGCAGCCAGTCTGCCAGAAGCGATATGTCACTAGTTGTGTATCGTAAAAGAGTGATCCTTTCTCCTCCCAGGGGTTATTCGAGATATACCTTAATCGAAACCCTAGTAACGAGGCATTGGCTACATTAAGAGAGTCATAGTTACTCGTCCCAATTGCTCACCGAGTCTGCCATTTTTTCTTACAGCGGCCAGTCTGCCAGAAGCGATATGTCACTAGTTGTGTATCATAAAAGAGTGATCGTTTCTCCTCCCTCTGGTTATATGAGATATCTTAATCGAAACCCTAGTAACGAGGCATTGGCTACCTTAAGAGAGTCATAGCTACTCGTCCCAATTGCTCACCCAGTCTGCCAGTTTTTCTTACTGCGGCCAGTCTGCCAGAAGCTATATGTCACTAGTTGTGTATCATAAAAGAGTGATCGTTACACCTCCCAGGGGTTATTCGAGATATCTTAATCTAAACCCTAGTAACGAGGCATTGACTACCTTAAGAGAGTCATAGTTACTCGTCCCAATTGCTCACCCAGTCTGCCATTTTTTCTTACTGCGGCCAGTCTGCCAGAAGCGATATGTCACTAGTTGTGTATCATAAAAGAGTGATCATTTCTCCTCCCAGGGGTTATTCGAGATATCTTAATCGAAACCCTAGTAACGAGGCATTGGCTACCTTAAGAGAGTCATAGTTACTCGTCCCAATTGCTCACCCAGTCTGCCGTTTTTCTTACTGTTTCAAGTCTGCCTGAAGCGATATGTCACTAGTTGTGTATCATTAAAGAGTCATCGTTAATCCTCCCAGGGGTTATTTAAGATATCTTAATCGAAACCCTAGTAATGAAGCATTGGCTACCTTAAGAGAGTCATAGTTACTCGTCCCAATTGCTCACACAGTCCAACATTTTTTCTTACTGCAGCCAGTCTGCCAGAAGCGATATGTCACTAGTTGTGTATCATTAAAGAGTCATCGTTAATCCTCCCAGGGGTTATTCGAGATATCTTAATCGAAACCCTAGTAACGAGGCATTGGCTACCTTAAGAGAGTCATAGTTACTCGTCCCAATTGCTCACACAATCAAACATTTTTTCTTACTGCAGCCAGTCTGCCAGAAGCGATATGTCACTAGTTGTGTATCATAAAAGAACCGTCGTTACTCCTCCGAGGGGTTATTCGAGATATCTTAATCGAATCCCTAGTAACGAGGCATTGGCTACCTTACTCGTCGCAATTGCTCACCCAGTCTGCCATTTTTTCTTACTGCGACCAGTCTGCCAGAAGCGATATGTCACTAGTTGTGTATCATAAAAGAGTGATCGTTTCTCCTCCCAGGGGTTATTCGAGATATCTTAATCGAAACCCTAGTAACGAGGCATTGGCTACCTTAAGAGAGTCATAGTTACTCGTCCCAATTGCTCACCCAGTCTGCCATATTATCTTACTGTGGCAAGGCTGCCAGAAGCGATATGTCACTAGTTGAGTATCATTAAAGAGTCATCGTTAATCCTCCCAGGGGTTATTTGAGATATCTTAATCGAAACCCTAGTATCGAGGCATTGGCTACCTTAAGAGAGTCATAGTTACTCGTCCCAATTGCTCACACAGTGTAACATTTTTTCTTACTGCAGCCAGTCTGCCAAAAGCGATATGTCACTAGTTGTGTATCATAAATGAGTGATCGTTTCTGCTCCCAGGGGTTATTTTAGATATCTTAATCGAAACCCTAGTAACGAGGCATTGGCTACCTTAAGAGAGTCATAGTTACTCGTCCCAATTGCTCACCCAGTCTGCCATTTTTTCTTACTGTGGCAAGTCTGCCAGAAGCGATATGGCACTAGTTGTGTATCATTAAAGAGTCATCGTTAATCCTCCCAGGGGTTATTCGAGATATCTTAATCGAAACCCTAGTAACGAGGCATTGGCTACCTTAAGAATGTCATAGTAACTCGTCCCAGTTTCTCACCCAGTCTGCCATTTTTTCTTACTGCGGCCAGTCTGCCAGAAGCGATATGTCACTAGTTGTGTATCATAAAAGAGTGATCGTTACTCCTCCCAGGGGTTATTCGAGATATCTTAATCGAAACCCTAGTAACGAGGCATTGGCTACCTTAATAGAGTCATAGTTACTCGTCCCAATTGCTCACCCAGTCTGCCATTTTTTCTTACTGTGGCAAGTCTGCCAGAAGCGATATGTCACTCGTTGTGTATCATTAAAAAGTCATCGTTAATCCTCCCAGGGGTTATTCGAGATATCTTAATCGAAACCCTAGTAACGAGGCATTGGCTACCTTAAGAGAGTCATAGTTACTCGTCCCAATTGCTCACCCAGTCTGCCATTTTTTCTTACTGTGGCAAGTCTGCCAAAAGCGATATGTCACTAGTTGTGTATCATAAAAGAGTGATCGTTACTCCTCCGAGGGGTTATTCGAGATATCTTAATCGAAACCCTAGTAACGAGGCATTGGCTACCTTAAGAGAGTCATAGGTACTCGTCCCAATTGCTCACCCAGTCTGCCATTTTTTCTTACTGCGGCCAGTCTGCCAGAAGCCATATGACACTAGTTGTGTATCATAAAAGAGTGATCCTTTCTCCTCCCAGGGGTTATTCGAGATATCTTAATCGAAACCCTAGTAACGAGGCATTGACTACCTTAAGAGAGTCATAGTTACTCGTTCCAATTGCTCACCCAGTCTGCCATTTTTTCTTACTGTGGCAAGTCTGCCAGAAGCGATATGTCACTAGTTGTGTATCATTAAAAAGTCATCGTTAATCCTCCCAGGGGTTATTCGAGATATCTTAATCGAAACCCTAGTAACGAGGCATTGGCTACCTTAAGAGAGTCATAGTTACTCGTCCCAATTGCTCACCCAGTCTGCCATTTTTTCTTACTGTGGCAAGTCTGCCAGAAGCGATATGTCACTAGTTGTGTATCATAAAAGAGTGATCGTTACTCCTCCCAGGGGTTATTCGAGATATCTTAATCGAAACCCTAGTAACGAGCATTGGCTACCTTAAGAGAGTCATAGTTACTCGTCCCAATTGCTCACCGAGTCTAACATATTTTCTTACAGCGGCCAGTCTGCCAGAAGCGATATGTCACTAGTTGTGTATCATAAAAGAGTGATCCTTTCTCCTCCCAGGGGTTATTCGAGATATCTTAATCGAAACCCTAGTAACGAGGCATTGGCTACCTTAAGAGAGTCATAGTTACTCGTCCCAATTGCTCACCCAGTCTGCCATTTTTTCTTACTGTGGCAAAACTGCCAGAAGCGATATGGCACTAGTTGTGTATCATTAAAGAGTCATCGTTAATCCTCCCAGGGGTTATTCGAGATATCTTAATCGAAACCCTAGTAACGATTCATTGGCTACCTTAAGAATGTCATAGTAACTCGTCCCAATTGCTCACCCAGTCTGCCATTTTTTCTTACTGCGGCCAGTCTGCCAGAAGCGATATGTCACTAGTTGTGTGTCATAATAGAGTGATCGTTACTCCTCCCAGGGGTTATTCGAGATATCATAATCGAAACCCTAGTAACGAGGCATTGGCTACCTTAAGAGAGTCATAGTTACTCGTCCCAATTGCTCACCCAGTCCAACATTTTTTCTTACTGCGGCCAGTCTGCCAGAAGCGATATGTCACTAGTTGTGTATCATAAAAGAGTGATCCTTTCTCCTCCCAGGGGTTATTCGAGATATCTTAATCGAAACCCTAGTAACGAGGCATTGGCTACCTTAAGAGAGTCATAGTTACTCGTCCCAATTGCTCACCCAGTCTGCCATTTTTTCTAACTGCGGCCAGTCTGCCAGAAGCGATATATCACTAGTTGTGTATCATAAAAGAGTAATCGTTTCTCCTCCCAGGGGTTATTCGAGATATCTTAATCGAAACCCTAGTAACGAGGCATTGGCTACCTTAAGAGAGTCATAGTTACTCGTCCCAATTGCTCACCCAGTCTGCCATTTTTTCTTACTGTGGCAAGTCTGCCACAAGCGATATGTCACTAGTTGTGTATCATTAAAAAGTCATCGTTAATCCTCCCAGGGGTTATTCGAGATATCTTAATCGAAACCCTAGTAACGAGGCATTGGCTACCTTAAGAGAGTCATAGTTACTCGTCCCAATTGCTCACCCAGTCTGCCATTATTTTGTACTGTGGCAAGTCTGCCAGAAGCGATATGTCACTAGTTGTGTATCATAAAAGAGTGATCCTTTCTCCTCCCAGGGGTTATTCGAGATATCTTAATCGAAACCCTAGTAACGAGGCATTGGCTACGTTAAGAGAGTCATAGTTACTCGTCCCAATTGCTCACCCAGTCTGCCATTTTTTCTTAGTGCAGCCAGTCTGCCAGAAGCGATATGTCACTAGTTGTGTATCATAAAAGAGTGATCCTTTCTCCTCCCAGGGGTTATTCGAGATATCTTAATCGAAACCCTAGTAACGAGGCATTGGCTACCTTAAGAGAGTCATAGTTACTCGTCCCAATTGCTCACCCAGTCTGCCATTTTTTCTTACTGCGGCCAGTCTGCCAGAAGCGATATGTCACTAGTTGTGTATCATAAATGAGTGATCGTTTCTCCTCCCAGGGGTTATTCGAGATATCTTAATCGAAACCCTAGTAACGAGGCATTGGCTACCTTAAGAGAGTCATAGTTACTCGTCCCAATTGCTCACACAGTCCAACATTTTTTCTTACTGCAGCCAGTCTGCCAGAAGCGATATGTCACTAGTTGTGTATCATAAAAGAGTGATCCATTCTCCTCCCAGGGGTTATTCGAGATATCTTAATCGAAACCCTAGTAACGAGGCATTGGCTACCTTAAGAGAGTCATAGTTACTCGTCGCAATTGCTCACCCAGTCTGCCATTTTTTCTTACTGCGGCCAGTCTGCCAGAAGCTATATGTCACTAGTTGTGTATCATAAAAGAGTGATCCTTTCTCCTCCCAGGGGTTATTCGAGATATCTTAATCGAAACCCTAGTAACGAGGCATTGGCTACCTTAAGAGAGTCATAGCTACTCGTCCCAATTGCTCACCCAGTCTGCCATTTTTTCTTACTGCGGCCAGTCTGCCAGAAGCTATATGTCACTAGTTGTGTATCATAAAAGAGTGATCGTTACACCTCCCAGGTTTTATTCGAGATATCTTAATCGAAACCCTAGTAACGAGGCATTGGCTACCTTAAGAGAGTCATAGTTACTCGTCCCAACTGCTCACCCAGTCTGCCATTTTTTCTAAATGCAGCCAGTCTGCCAGAAGCGATATATCACTAGTTGTGTATCATAAAAGAGTGATCGTTTCTCCTCCCAGGGGTTATTCGAGATATCTTAATCGAAACAGTAGTAACGAGGCATTGGCTACCTTAAGAGAGTCATAGTTACTCGTCCCAATTGCTCACCCAGTCTGCCATTTTTTGTTACTGTGGCAAGTCTGCCAGAAGCGATATGTCACTAGTTGTGTATCATTAAAGAGTCATCGTTAATCCTCCCAGGGGTTATTCGAGATATCTTAATTGAAACCCTAGTAACGAGGCATTGGCTACCTTAAGAGAGTCATAGTTACACGTCCCAATTGCTCACACAATCCAACATTTTTTCTTACAGCAGCCAGTCAGCCAGAAGCGATATGTCACTAGTTGTGTATCATAAATGAACCGTCGTTACTCCTCCGAGGGGTTATTCGAGATATCTTAATCGAATCCCTAGTAACGAGGCATTGGATACCTTACTCGTCCCAATTGCTCACCCAGTCTGCCATTTTTTCTTACTGCGACCAGTCTGCCAGAAGCGATATGTCACTAGTTGTGTATCATAAAAGAGTGATCGTTTCTCCTCCCAGGGGTTATTCGAGATATCTTAATCGAAACCCTAGTAACGAGGCATTGGCTACCTTAAGAGAGTCATAGTTACTCGTCGCAATTGCTCACCCAGTCTGCCATTTTTTCTTACTGTGGCAAGGCTGCCAGAAGCGATATGTCACTAGTTGCGAATCATTAAAGAGTCATCGTTAATCCTCCCAGGGGTTATTCGAGATATCTTAATCGAAACCCTAGTAACGAGGCATTGGCTACCTTAAGAGAGTCATAGTTACTCGTCCCAATTGCTCACCCAGTCTGCCATTTTTTCTTACTGCGGCCAGTCTGCCATAAGCGATATGTCACTAGTTGTGTATCATAAAAGAGTGATCCTTTCTCCTCCCAGGGGTTATTTTAGATATCTTAATCGGAACCCTAGTAACGAGGCATTGGCTAATTTAAGAGAGTCATAGCTACTCGTCCCAATTGCTCACCCAGTCTGCCAATTTTTCTTACTGCGGCCAGTCTGCCAGAAGCGATATGTCACTAGTTGTGTATCATAAAAGAGTGATCGTTACTCCTCCCAGGGGTTATTCGAGATATCTTAATCGAAACCCTAGTAACGAGGCATTGGCTACCTTAAGAGAGTCATAGTTACTCGTCCCAATTGCTCACCGAGTCTGACATATTTTCTTATGGCGGCCAGTCTGCCAGAAGCGATATGTCACTAGTTGTGTATCGTAAAAGAGTGATCGTTTCTCCTCCCAGGGGTTATTCGACATATCTTAATCGAAACCCTAGTAACGAGGCATTGGCTACCTTAAGAGAGTCATAGTTACTCGTCCCAATTGCTCAAACAGTCTGCCATTTTTTCTTACTGCGGCCAGTCTGCCAGAAGCGATATGTCACTAGTTGTGTATCATAAATGAGTGATCGTTTCTCCTCCCAGGGGTTATTCGAGATATCTTAATCGAAACCCTAGTAACGAGGCATTGGCTACCTTAAGAGAGTCATAGTTACTCGTCCCAACTGCTCACCCAGTCTGCCATTTTTTCTTACTGCGGCCAGTCTGCTAGAAGCGATATGTCACTAGTTGTGTATCATAAAAGAGTGATCATTACTCCTCCCAGGGGTTATTCGAGATATCTTAATCGAAACCCTAGTAACGAGGCATTGGCTACCTTAAGAGAGTCATAGTTACTCGTCCCAATTGCTCACCCAGTCTGCCATTTTTTCTTAGTGCAGCCAGTCTGCCAGAAGCGATATGTCACTAGTTGTGTATCATAAAAGAGTGATCCTTTCTCCTCCCAGGGGTTATTCGAGATATCTTAATCGAAACCCTAGTAACGAGGCATTGGCTACCTTAAGAGAGTCATAGTTACTCGTCCCAATTGCTCACCCAGTCTGCCATTTTTTCTTACTGCGGCCAGTCTGCCAGAAGCGATATGTCACTAGTTGTGTATCATAAATGAGTGATCGTTTCTCCTCCCAGGGGTTATTCGAGATATCTTAATCGAAACCCTAGTAACGAGGCATTGGCTACCTTAAGAGAGTCATAGTTACTCGTCCCAATTGCTCACCCAGTCTGCCATTTTTTCTTACTGTGGCAAGTCTGCCAGAAGCGATATGTCACTAGTTGTGTATCATTAAAGAGTCATCGTTAATCCTCCCAGGGGTTATTCGAGATATCTTAATCGAAACCCTAGTAACGAGGCATTGGCTACCTTAAGAGAGTCATAGTTACACGTCCCAATTGCTCACACAGTGTAACATTTTTTCTTACTGCAGCCAGTCTGCCAAAAGCGATATGTCACTAGTTGTGTATCATAAATGAGTGATCGTTTCTGCTCCCAGGGGTTATTTTAGATATCTTAATCGAAACCCTAGTAACGAGGCATTGGCTACCTTAAGAGAGTCATAGTAACTCGTCCCAATTGCTCACCCAGTCTGCCATTTTTTCTTACTGTGGCAAGTCTGCCAGAAGCGATATGGCACTAGTTGTGTATCATTAAAGAGTCATCGTTAATCCTCCCAGGGGTTATTCGAGATATCTTAATCGAAACCCTAGTAACGAGGCATTGGCTACCTTAAGAATGTCATAGTAACTCGTCCCAGTTTCTCACCCAGTCTGCCATTTTTTCTTACTGCGGCCAGTCTGCCAGAAGCGATATGTCACTAGTTGTGTATCATAAAAGAGTGATCGTTACTCCTCCCAGGGGTTATTCGAGATATCTTAATCGAAACCCTAGTAACGAGGCATTGGCTACCTTAATAGAGTCATAGTTACTCGTCCCAATTGCTCACCCAGTCTGCCATTTTTTCTTACTGTGGCAAGTCTGCCAGAAGCGATATGTCACTAGTTGTGTATCATTAAAAAGTCATCGTTAATCCTCCCAGGGGTTATTCGAGATATCTTAATCGAAACCCTAGTAACGAGGCATTGGCTACCTTAAGAGAGTCATAGTTACTCGTCCCAATTGCTCACCCAGTCTGCCATTTTTTCTTACTGTGGCAAGTCTGCCAAAAGCGATATGTCACTAGTTGTGTATCATAAAAGAGTGATCGTTACTCCTCCGAGGGGTTATTCGAGATATCTTAATCGAAACCCTAGTAACGAGGCATTGGCTACCTTAAGAGAGTCATAGGTACTCGTCCCAATTGCTCACCCAGTCTGCCATTTTTTCTTACTGCGGCCAGTCTGCCAGAAGCCATATGACACTAGTTGTGTATCATAAAAGAGTGATCCTTTCTCCTCCCAGGGGTTATTCGAGATATCTTAATCGAAACCCTAGTAACGAGGCATTGACTACCTTAAGAGAGTCATAGTTACTCGTTCCAATTGCTCACCCAGTCTGCCATTTTTTCTTACTGTGGCAAGTCTGCCAGAAGCGATATGTCACTAGTTGTGTATCATTAAAAAGTCATCGTTAATCCTCCCAGGGGTTATTCGAGATATCTTAATCGAAACCCTAGTAACGAGGCATTGGCTACCTTAAGAGAGTCATAGTTACTCGTCCCAATTGCTCACCCAGTCTGCCATTTTTTCTTACTGTGGCAAGTCTGCCAGAAGCGATATGTCACTAGTTGTGTATCATAAAAGAGTGATCGTTACTCCTCCCAGGGGTTATTCGAGATATCTTAATCGAAACCCTAGTAACGAGCATTGGCTACCTTAAGAGAGTCATAGTTACTCGTCCCAATTGCTCACCGAGTCTAACATATTTTCTTACAGCGGCCAGTCTGCCAGAAGCGATATGTCACTAGTTGTGTATCATAAAAGAGTGATCCTTTCTCCTCCCAGGGGTTATTCGAGATATCTTAATCGAAACCCTAGTAACGAGGCATTGGCTACCTTAAGAGAGTCATAGTTACTCGTCCCAATTGCTCACCCAGTCTGCCATTTTTTCTTACTGTGGCAAAACTGCCAGAAGCGATATGGCACTAGTTGTGTATCATTAAAGAGTCATCGTTAATCCTCCCAGGGGTTATTCGAGATATCTTAATCGAAACCCTAGTAACGATTCATTGGCTACCTTAAGAATGTCATAGTAACTCGTCCCAATTGCTCACCCAGTCTGCCATTTTTTCTTACTGCGGCCAGTCTGCCAGAAGCGATATGTCACTAGTTGTGTGTCATAATAGAGTGATCGTTACTCCTCCCAGGGGTTATTCGAGATATCATAATCGAAACCCTAGTAACGAGGCATTGGCTACCTTAAGAGTGTCATAGTTACTCGTCCCAATTGCTCACCCAGTCCAACATTTTTTCTTACTGCGGCCAGTCTGCCAGAAGCGATATGTCACTAGTTGTGTATCATGAAAGAGTGATCCTTTCTCCTCCCAGGGGTTATTCGAGATATCTTAATCGAAACCCTAGTAACGAGGCATTGGCTACCTTAAGAGAGTCATAGTTACTCGTCCCAATTGCTCACCCAGTCTGCCATTTTTTCTAACTGCGGCCAGTCTGCCAGAAGCGATATATCACTAGTTGTGTATTATAAAAGAGTAATCGTTTCTCCTCCCAGGGGTTATTCGAGATATCTTAATCGAAACCCTAGTAACGAGGCATTGGCTACCTTAAGAGAGTCATAGTTACTCGTCCCAATTGCTCACCCAGTCTGCCATTTTTTCTTACTGTGGCAAGTCTGCCACAAGCGATATGTCACTAGTTGTGTATCATTAAAAAGTCATCGTTAATCCTCCCAGGGGTTATTCGAGATATCTTAATCGAAACCCTAGTAACGAGGCATTGGCTACCTTAAGAGAGTCATAGTTACTCGTCCCAATTGCTCACCCAGTCTGCCATTATTTTGTACTGTGGCAAGTCTGCCAGAAGCGATATGTCACTAGTTGTGTATCATAAAAGAGTGATCCTTTCTCCTCCCAGGGGTTATTCGAGATATCTTAATCGAAACCCTAGTAACGAGGCATTGGCTACCTTAAGAGAGTCATAGTTACTCGTCCCAATTGCTCACCCAGTCTGAAATTTTTTCTTAGTGCAGCCAGTCTGCCAGAAGCGATATGTCACTAGTTGTGTATCATAAAAGAGTGATCCTTTCTCCTCCCAGGGGTTATTCGAGATATCTTAATCGAAACCCTAGTAACGAGGCATTGGCTACCTTAAGAGAGTCATAGTTACTCGTCCCAATTGCTCACCCAGTCTGCCATTTTTTCTTACTGCGGCCAGTCTGCCAGAAGCGATATGTCACTAGTTGTGTATCATAAATGAGTGATCGTTTCTCCTCCCAGGGGTTATTCGAGATATCTTAATCGAAACCCTAGTAACGAGGCATTGGCTACCTTAAGAGAGTCATAGTTACTCGTCCCAATTGCTCACACAGTCCAACATTTTTTCTTACTGCAGCCAGTCTGCCAGAAGCGATATGTCACTAGTTGTGTATCATAAAAGAGTGATCCATTCTCCTCCCAGGGGTTATTCGAGATATCTTAATCGAAACCCTAGTAACGAGGCATTGGCTACCTTAAGAGAGTCATAGTTACTCGTCGCAATTGCTCACCCAGTCTGCCATTTTTTCTTACTGCGGCCAGTCTGCCAGAAGCTATATGTCACTAGTTGTGTATCATAAAAGAGTGATCCTTTCTCCTCCCAGGGGTTATTCGAGATATCTTAATCGAAACCCTAGTAACGAGGCATTGGCTACCTTAAGAGAGTCATAGTTACTCGTCCCAATTGCTCACCCAGTCTGAAATTTTTTCTTAGTGCAGCCAGTCTGCCAGAAGCGATATGTCACTAGTTGTGTATCATAAAAGAGTGATCCTTTCTCCTCCCAGGGGTTATTCGAGATATCTTAATCGAAACCCTAGTAACGAGGCATTGGCTACCTTAAGAGAGTCATAGTTACTCGTCCCAATTGCTCACCCAGTCTGCCATTTTTTCTTACTGCGGCCAGTCTGCCAGAAGCGATATGTCACTAGTTGTGTATCATAAATGAGTGATCGTTTCTCCTCCCAGGGGTTATTCGAGATATCTTAATCGAAACCCTAGTAACGAGGCATTGGCTACCTTAAGAGAGTCATAGTTACTCGTCCCAATTGCTCACACAGTCCAACATTTTTTCTTACTGCAGCCAGTCTGCCAGAAGCGATATGTCACTAGTTGTGTATCATAAAAGAGTGATCCATTCTCCTCCCAGGGGTTATTCGAGATATCTTAATCGAAACCCTAGTAACGAGGCATTGGCTACCTTAAGAGAGTCATAGTTACTCGTCGCAATTGCTCACCCAGTCTGCCATTTTTTCTTACTGCGGCCAGTCTGCCAGAAGCTATATGTCACTAGTTGTGTATCATAAAAGAGTGATCCTTTCTCCTCCCAGGGGTTATTCGAGATATCTTAATCGAAACCCTAGTAACGAGGCATTGGCTACCTTAAGAGAGTCATAGTTACTCGTCCCAACTGCTCACCCAGTCTGCCATTTTTTCTAAATGCAGCCAGTCTGCCAGAAGCGATATATCACTAGTTGTGTATCATAAAAGAGTGATCGTTTCTCCTCCCAGGAGTTATTCGAGATATCTTAATCGAAACAGTAGTAACGAGGCATTGGCTACCTTAAGAGAGTCATAGTTACTCGTCCCAATTGCTCACCCAGTCTGCCATTTTTTGTTACTGTGGCAAGTCTGCCAGAAGCGATATGTCACTAGTTGTGTATCATTAAAGAGTCATCGTTAATCCTCCCAGGGGTTATTCGAGATATCTTAATTGAAACCCTAGTAACGAGGCATTGGCTACCTTAAGAGAGTCATAGTTACACGTCCCAATTGCTCACACAATCCAACATTTTTTCTTACAGCAGCCAGTCAGCCAGAAGCGATATGTCACTAGTTGTGTATCATAAATGAACCGTCGTTACTCCTCCGAGGGGTTATTCGAGATATCTTAATCGAATCCCTAGTAACGAGGCATTGGATACCTTACTCGTCCCAATTGCTCACCCAGTCTGCCATTTTTTCTTACTGCGACCAGTCTGCCAGAAGCGATATGTCACTAGTTGTGTATCATAAAAGAGTGATCGTTTCTCCTCCCAGGGGTTATTCGAGATATCTTAATCGAAACCCTAGTAACGAGGCATTGGCTACCTTAAGAGAGTCATAGTTACTCGTCCCAATTGCTCACCCAGTCTGCCATTTTTTCTTACTGTGGCAAGGCTGCCAGAAGCGATATGTCACTAGTTGCGAATCATTAAAGAGTCATCGTTAATCCTCCCAGGGGTTATTCGAGATATCTTAATCGAAACCCTAGTAACGAGGCATTGGCTACCTTAAGAGAGTCATAGTTACTCGTCCCAATTGCTCACCCAGTCTGCCATTTTTTCTTACTGCAGCCAGTCTGCCATAAGCGATATGTCACTAGTTGTGTATCATAAAAGAGTGATCCTTTCTCCTCCCAGGGGTTATTTTAGATATCTTAATCGGAACCCTAGTAACGAGGCATTGGCTAATTTAAGAGAGTCATAGCTACTCGTCCCAATTGCTCACCCAGTCTGCCAATTTTTCTTACTGCGGCCAGTCTGCCAGAAGCTATATGTCACTAGTTGTGTATCATAAAAGAGTGATCGTTACTCCTCCCAGGGGTTATTCGAGATATCTTAATCGAAACCCTAGTAACGAGGCATTGGCTACCTTAAGAGAGTCATAGTTACTCGTCCCAATTGCTCACCGAGTCTGACATATTTTCTTATGGCGGCCAGTCTGCCAGAAGCGATATGTCACTAGTTGTGTATCGTAAAAGAGTGATCGTTTCTCCTCCCAGGGGTTATTCGACATATCTTAATCGAAACCCTAGTAACGAGGCATTGGCTACCTTAAGAGAGTCATAGTTACTCGTCCCAATTGCTCAAACAGTCTGCCATTTTTTCTTACTGCGGCCAGTCTGCCAGAAGCGATATGTCACTAGTTGTGTATCATAAATGAGTGATCGTTTCTCCTCCCAGGGGTTATTCGAGATATCTTAATCGAAACCCTAGTAACGAGGCATTGGCTACCTTAAGAGAGTCATAGTTACTCGTCCCAACTGCTCACCCAGTCTGCCATTTTTTCTTACTGCGGCCAGTCTGCTAGAAGCGATATGTCACTAGTTGTGTATCATAAAAGAGTGATCATTACTCCTCCCAGGGGTTATTCGAGATATCTTAATCGAAACCCTAGTAATGAGGCATTGGCTACCTTAAGAGAGTCATAGTTACTCGTCCCAATTGCTCACCCAGTCTGCCATTTTTTCTTAGTGCAGCCAGTCTGCCAGAAGCGATATGTCACTAGTTGTGTATCATAAAAGAGTGATCCTTTCTCCTCCCAGGGGTTATTCGAGATATCTTAATCGAAACCCTAGTAACGAGGCATTGGCTACCTTAAGAGAGTCATAGTTACTCGTCCCAATTGCTCACCCAGTCTGCCATTTTTTCTTACTGCGGCCAGTCTGCCAGAAGCGATATGTCACTAGTTGTGTATCATAAACGAGTGATCGTTTCTCCTCCCAGGGGTTATTCGAGATATCTTAATCGAAACCCTAGTAACGAGGCATTGGCTACCTTAAGAGAGTCATAGTTACTCGTCCCAATTGCTCACCCAGTCTGCCATTTTTTCTTACTGTGGCAAGTCTGCCAGAAGCGATATGTCACTAGTTGTGTATCATTAAAGAGTCATCGTTAATCCTCCCAGGGGTTATTCGAGATATCTTAATCGAAACCGTAGTAACGAGGCATTGGCTACCTTAAGAGAGTCATAGTTACTCGTCCCAATTGCTCACACAGTCCAACATTTTTTCTTACTGCAGCCAGTCTGCCAGAAGCGATATGTCACTAGTTGTGTATCATAAAAGAGTGATCCATTCTCCTCCCAGGGGTTATTCGAGATATCTTAATCGAAACCCTAGTAACGAGGCATTGGCTACCTTAAGAGAGTCATAGCTACTCGTCCCAATTGCTCACCCAGTCTGCCATTTTTTCTTACTGCGGCCAGTCTGCCAGAAGCTATATGTCACTAGTTGTGTATCATAAAAGAGTGATCGTTACACCTCCCAGGGGTTATTCGAGATATCTTAATCGAAACCCTAGTAACGAGGCATTGGCTACCTTAAGAGAGTCATAGTTACTCGTCCCAACTGCTCACCCAGTCTGCCATTTTTTCTTACTGCGGCCAGTCTGCCAGAAGCGATATGTCACTAGTTGTGTATCATAAATGAGTGATCGTTTCTCCTCCCAGGGGTTATTCGAGATATCTTAATCGAAACCCTAGTAACGAGGCATTGGCTACCTTAAGAGAGTCATAGTTACTCGTCCAAATTGCTCACCCAGTCTGCCATTTTTTCTTACTGTGTCAAGTCTGCCAGAAGCGATATGGCACTAGTTGTGTATCATTAAAGAGTTATCGTTAATCCTCCCAGGGGTTATTCGAGATATCTTAATCGAAACCCTAGTAACGAGGCATTGGCTACCTTAAGAGAGTCATATTTACTCGTCCCAATTGCTCACCCAGTCTGCCATTTTTTCTTACTGCGGCCAGTCTGCCAGAAGCGATATGTCACTAGTTGTGTATCATAATAGAGTGATCGTTACTCCTCCCAGGGGTTATTCGAGATATCTTAATCGAAACCCTAATAACGAGGCATTGGCTACCTTAAGAGAGTCATAGTTACTCATCCCAATTGCTCACCGAGTCTGACATTTTTTCTTACAGCAGCCAGTCTGCCAGAAGCGATATGTCACTAGTTGTGTATCATAAAAGAGTGATCCTTTCTCCTCCCAGGGGTTATTCGAGATACCTTAATCGAAACCCTAGTAACGAGGCATTAGCTACCTTAAGAGAGTCATAGTTACTCGTCCCAATTCCTCACCCAGTCTGCCATTCTTTCTTACTGCGGCCAGTCTGCCAGAAGCGATATGTCACTAGTTGTGTATCATAAAAGAGTGATCCTTTCTCCTCCCAGGGGTTATTCGAGATATCTTAATCGAAACCCTAGTAACGAGGCATTGGCTACCTTAAGAGAGTCATAGCTACTCGTCGCAATTGCTCACACAGTCTGCCATTTTTTCTTACTGCGGCCAGTCTGCCAGAAGCTATATGTCACTAGTTGTGTATCATAAAAGAGTGATCGTTACACCTCCCAGGGGTTATTCGAGATATCTTAATCGAAACCCTAGTAACGAGGCATTGGATACCTTAAGAGAGTCATAGTTACTCGTCCCATGTGCTCACCCAGTCTGCCATTTTTTCTTACTGCGGCCAGTCTGCCAGAAGCGATATGTCACTAGTTGTGTATCATAAGAGAGTGATCCTTTCTCCTCCCAGGGGTTATTCGAGATATCTTAATCGAAACCCTAGTAACGAGGCATTGGCTACCTTAAGAGAGTCATAGCTACTCGTCGCAATTGCTCACCCAGTCTGCCATTTTTTCTTACTGCGGCCAGTCTGCCAGAAGCTATATGTCACTAGTTGTGTATCATAAAAGAGTGATCGTTACACCTCCCAGGGGTTATTCGAGATATCTTAATCGAAACCCTAGTAACGAGGCATTGGCTACCTTAAGAGAGTCATAGCTACTCGTCGCAATTGCTCACCCAGTCTGCCATTTTTTCTTACTGCGGCCAGTCTGCCAGAAGCTATATGTCACTAGTTGTGTATCATAAAAGAGTGATCGTTACACCTCCCAGGGGTTATTCGAGATATCTTAATCGAAACCCTAGTAACGAGGCATTGACTACCTTAAGAGAGTCATAGTTACTCGTCCCAATTGCTCACCCAGTCTGCCATTATTTTGTACTGTGGCAAGTCTGCCAGAAGCGATATGTCACTAGTTGTGTATCATAAAAGAGTGATCCTTTCTCCTCCCAGGGGTTATTCGAGATATCTTAATCGAAACCCTAGTAACGAGGCATTGGCTACGTTAAGAGAGTCATAGTTACTCGTCCCAATTGCTCACCCAGTCTGCCATTTTTTCTTAGTGCAGCCAGTCTGCCAGAAGCGATATGTCACTAGTTGTGTATCATAAAAGAGTGATCCTTTCTCCTCCCAGGGGTTATTCGAGATATCTTAATCGAAACCCTAGTAACGAGGCATTGGCTACCTTAAGAGAGTCATAGTTACTCGTCCCAATTGCTCACCCAGTCTGCCATTTTTTCTTACTGCAGCCAGTCTGCCAGAAGCGATATGTCACTAGTTGTGTATCATAAATGAGTGATCGTTTCTCCTCCCAGGTGTTATTCGAGATATCTTAATCGAAACCCTAGTAACGAGGCATTGGCTACCTTAAGAGAGTCATAGTTACTCGTCCCAATTGCTCACACAGTCCAACATTTTTTCTTACTGCAGCCAGTCTGCCAGAAGCGATATGTCACTAGTTGTGTATCATAAAAGAGTGATCCATTCTCCTCCCAGGGGTTATTCGAGATATCTTAATCGAAACCCTAGTAACGAGGCATTGGCTACCTTAAGAGAGTCATAGCTACTCGTCCCAATTGCTCACCCAGTCTGCCATTTTTTCTTACTGCGGCCAGTCTGCCAGAAGCTATATGTCACTAGTTGTGTATCATAAAAGAGTGATCGTTACACCTCCCAGGGGTTATTCGAGATATCTTAATCGAAACCCTAGTAACGAGGCATTGGATACCTTAAGAGAGTCATAGTTACTCGTCCCAACTGCTCACCCAGTCTGCCATTTTTTCTTACTGCGGCCAGTCTGCCAGAAGCGATATGTCACTAGTTTTGTATCATAAAAGAGTGATCTTTTCTCCTCCCTGGGTTTATTCGAGATATCTTAATCGAAACCCTAGTAACGAGGCATTGGCTACCTTAAGAGAGTCATAGTTACCCGTCCCAATTGCTCACCCAGTCTGCCATTTTTTCTTACTGCAGCCAGTCTGCCAGAAGCGATATGTCACTAGTTGTGTATCGTAAAAGAGTGATCCTTTCTCCTCCCAGGGGTTATTCGAGATACCTTAATCGAAACCCTAGTAACGAGGCATTGGCTACATTAAGAGAGTCATAGTTACTCGTCCCAATTGCTCACCGAGTCTGCCATTTTTTCTTACAGCGGCCAGTCTGCCAGAAGCGATATGTCACTAGTTGTGTATCATAAAAGAGTGATCGTTTCTCCTCCCACTGGTTATTTGAGATATCTTAATCGAAACCCTAGTAACGAGGCATTGGCTACCTTAAGAGAGTCATAGCTACTCGTCCCAATTGCTCACCCAGTCTGCCAGTTTTTCTTACTGCGGCCAGTCTGCCAGAAGCGATATGTCACTAGTTGTGTATCATAAAAGAGTGATCGTTACACCTCCCAGGGGTTATTCGAGATATCTTAATCTAAACCCTAGTAACGAGGCATTGACTACCTTAAGAGAGTCATAGTTACTCGTCCCAATTGCTCACCCAGTCTGCCATTTTTTCTTACTGCGGCCAGTCTGCCTGAAGCGATATGTCACTAGTTGTGTATCATAAAAGAGTGATCATTTCTCCTCCCAGGGGTTATTCGAGATATCTTAATCGAAACCCTAGTAATGAGGCATTGGCTACCTTAAGAGAGTCATAGTTACTCGTCCCAATTGCTCACCCAGTCTGCCGTTTTTCTTACTGTTTCAAGTCTGCCAGAAGCGATATGTCACTAGTTGTGTATCATTAAAGAGTCATCGTTAATCCTCCCAGGGGTTATTTAAGATATCTTAATCGAAACCCTAGTAATGAAGCATTGGCTACCTTAAGAGAGTCATAGTTACTCGTCCCAATTGCTCACACAGTCCAACATTTTTTCTTACTGCAGCCAGTCTGCCAGAAGCGATATGTCACTAGTTGTGTATCATTAAAGAGTCATCGTTAATCCTCCCAGGGGTTATTCGAGATATCTTAATCGAAACCCTAGTAAGGAGGCATTGGCTACCTTAAGAGAGTCATAGTTACTCGTCCCAATTGCTCACACAATCAAACATTTTTTCTTACTGCAGCCAGTCTGCCAGAAGCGATATGTCACTAGTTGTGTATCATAAAAGAACCGTCGTTACTCCTCCGAGGGGTTATTCGAGATATCTTAATCGAATCCCTAGTAACGAGGCATTGGCTACCTTACTCGTCGCAATTGCTCACCCAGTCTGCCATTTTTTCTTACTGCGACCAGTCTGCCAGAAGCGATATGTCACTAGTTGTGTATCATAAAAGAGTGTTCGTTTCTCCTCCCAGGGGTTATTCGAGATATCTTAATCGAAACCCTAGTAACGAGGCATTGGCTACCTTAAGAGAGTCATAGTTACTCGTCCCAATTGCTCACCCAGTCTGCCATATTATCTTACTGTGGCAAGGCTGCCAGAAGCGATATGTCACTAGTTGAGTATCATTAAAGAGTCATCGTTAATCCTCCCAGGGGTTATTTGAGATATCTTAATCGAAACCCTAGTATCGAGGCATTGGCTACCTTAAGAGAGTCATAGTTACTCGTCCCAATTGCTCACACAGTGTAACATTTTTTCTTACTGCAGCCAGTCTGCCAAAAGCGATATGTCACTAGTTGTGTATCATAAATGAGTGATCGTTTCTGCTCCCAGGGGTTATTTTAGATATCTTAATCGAAACCCTAGTAACGAGGCATTGGCTACCTTAAGAGAGTCATAGTTACTCGTCCCAATTGCTCACCCAGTCTGCCATTTTTTCTTACTGTGGCAAGTCTGCCAGAAGCGATATGGCACTAGTTGTGTATCATTAAAGAGTCATCGTTAATCCTCCCAGGGGTTATTCGAGATATCTTAATCGAAACCCTAGTAACGAGGCATTGGCTACCTTAAGAATGTCATAGTAACTCGTCCCAGTTTCTCACCCAGTCTGCCATTTTTTCTTACTGCGGCCAGTCTGCCAGAAGCGATATGTCACTAGTTGTGTATCATAAAAGAGTGATCGTTACTCCTCCCAGGGGTTATTCGAGATATCTTAATCGAAACCCTAGTAACGAGGCATTGGCTACCTTAATAGAGTCATAGTTACTCGTCCCAATTGCTCACCCAGTCTGCCATTTTTTCTTACTGTGGCAAGTCTGCCAGAAGCGATATGTCACTAGTTGTGTATCATTAAAAAGTCATCGTTAATCCTCCCAGGGGTTATTCGAGATATCTTAATCGAAACCCTAGTAACGAGGCATTGGCTACCTTAAGAGAGTCATAGTTACTCGTCCCAATTGCTCACCCAGTCTGCCATTTTTTCTTACTGTGGCAAGTCTGCCAAAAGCGATATGTCACTAGTTGTGTATCATAAAAGAGTGATCGTTACTCCTCCGAGGGGTTATTCGAGATATCTTAATCGAAACCCTAGTAACGAGGCATTGGCTACCTTAAGAGAGTCATAGGTACTCGTCCCAATTGCTCACCCAGTCTGCCATTTTTTCTTACTGCGGCCAGTCTGCCAGAAGCCATATGACACTAGTTGTGTATCATAAAAGAGTGATCCTTTCTCCTCCCAGGGGTTATTCGAGATATCTTAATCGAAACCCTAGTAACGAGGCATTGACTACCTTAAGAGAGTCATAGTTACTCGTTCCAATTGCTCACCCAGTCTGCCATTTTTTCTTACTGTGGCAAGTCTGCCAGAAGCGATATGTCACTAGTTGTGTATCATTAAAAAGTCATCGTTAATCCTCCCAGGGGTTATTCGAGATATCTTAATCGAAACCCTAGTAACGAGGCATTGGCTACCTTAAGAGAGTCATAGTTACTCGTCCCAATTGCTCACCCAGTCTGCCATTTTTTCTTACTGTGGCAAGTCTGCCAGAAGCGATATGTCACTAGTTGTGTATCATAAAAGAGTGATCGTTACTCCTCCCAGGGGTTATTCGAGATATCTTAATCGAAACCCTAGTAACGAGCATTGGCTACCTTAAGAGAGTCATAGTTACTCGTCCCAATTGCTCACCGAGTCTAACATATTTTCTTACAGCGGCCAGTCTGCCAGAAGCGATATGTCACTAGTTGTGTATCATAAAAGAGTGATCCTTTCTCCTCCCAGGGGTTATTCGAGATATCTTAATCGAAACCCTAGTAACGAGGCATTGGCTACCTTAAGAGAGTCATAGTTACTCGTCCCAATTGCTCACCCAGTCTGCCATTTTTTCTTACTGTGGCAAAACTGCCAGAAGCGATATGGCACTAGTTGTGTATCATTAAAGAGTCATCGTTAATCCTCCCAGGGGTTATTCGAGATATCTTAATCGAAACCCTAGTAACGATTCATTGGCTACCTTAAGAATGTCATAGTAACTCGTCCCAATTGCTCACCCAGTCTGCCATTTTTTCTTACTGCGGCCAGTCTGCCAGAAGCGATATGTCACTAGTTGTGTGTCATAATAGAGTGATCGTTACTCCTCCCAGGGGTTATTCGAGATATCATAATCGAAACCCTAGTAACGAGGCATTGGCTACCTTAAGAGAGTCATAGTTACTCGTCCCAATTGCTCACCCAGTCCAACATTTTTTCTTACTGCGGCCAGTCTGCCAGAAGCGATATGTCACTAGTTGTGTATCATAAAAGAGTGATCCTTTCTCCTCCCAGGGGTTATTCGAGATATCTTAATCGAAACCCTAGTAACGAGGCATTGGCTACCTTAAGAGAGTCATAGTTACTCGTCCCAATTGCTCACCCAGTCTGCCATTTTTTCTAACTGCGGCCAGTCTGCCAGAAGCGATATATCACTAGTTGTGTATCATAAAAGAGTAATCGTTTCTCCTCCCAGGGGTTATTCGAGATATCTTAATCGAAACCCTAGTAACGAGGCATTGGCTACCTTAAGAGAGTCATAGTTACTCGTCCCAATTGCTCACCCAGTCTGCCATTTTTTCTTACTGTGGCAAGTCTGCCACAAGCGATATGTCACTAGTTGTGTATCATTAAAAAGTCATCGTTAATCCTCCCAGGGGTTATTCGAGATATCTTAATCGAAACCCTAGTAACGAGGCATTGGCTACCTTAAGAGAGTCATAGTTACTCGTCCCAATTGCTCACCCCGTCTGCCATTATTTTGTACTGTGGCAAGTCTGCCAAAAGCGATATGTCACTAGTTGTGTATCATAAAAGAGTGATCGTTACTCCTCCCAGAGGTTATTCGAGATATCTTAATCGAAACCCTAGTAACGAGGCATTGGCTACCTTAAGAGAGTCATAGGTACTCGTCCCAATTGCTCACCCAGTCTGCCATTTTTTCTTACTGCGGCCAGTCTGCCAGAAGCGATATGACACTAGTTGTGTATCATAAAAGAGTGATCCTTTCTCCTCCCAGGGGTTATTCGAGATATCTTAATCGAAACCCTAGTAACGAGGCATTGGCTACCTTAAGAGAGTCATAGTTACTCGTCCCAATTGCTCACTCAGTCTGCCATTTTTTCTTACTGCGGCCAGTCTGCCAGAAGCGATATGTCACTAGTTGTGTATCATAAAAGAGTGATCGTTTCTCCTCCCAGTGGTTATTCGAGATATCTTAATCGAAACCCTAGTAACGAGGCATTGGCTACCTGAAGAGAGTCATAGTTACTCGTCCCAATTGCTCACCCAGTCTGCCATTTTTTCTAACTGCGGACAGTCTGCCAGAAGCGATACGTCACTAGTTGTGTATCATAAAAGAGTGATCGTTACTTCTCCCAGGGGTTATTCGAGATATCTTAATCGAAAGCCTAGTAACGAATCATTGGCTACCTTAAGAGAGTCATAGTTACTCGTCCCAATTGCTCACACAGTCCAACATTTTTTCATACTGCAGCCAGTCTGCCAGAAGCGATATGTTACTAGTTGTGTATCATAAAAGAGTGATCCTTTCTCCTCCCAGGGGTTATTCGAGATATCTTAATCGAAAGCCTAGTAACGAATCATTGGCTACCTTAAGAGAGTCATAGTTACTCGTCCCAATTGCTCACCCAGTCTGCCATTTTTTCTTACTGCGGCCAGTCTGCCAGAAGCGATATGTCACTAGTTGTGTATCATAAAAGAGTGATCGTTACTCCTCCCAGGGCTTATTCGAGATATCTTAATCGAAACCCTAGTAACGAGGCATTGGCTACCTTAAGAGAGTCGTATTTACTCGTTCCAATTGCTCACCCAGTCTGCCATTTTTTCTTACAGCGGCCAGTCTGCCAGAAGCGATATGTCACTAGTTGTGTGTCATAATAGAGTGATCGTTACTCCTCCCAGGGGTTATTCGAGATATCATAATCGAAACCCTAGTAACGAGGCATTGGCTACCTTAAGAGAGTCATAGTTACTCGTCCCAATTGCTCACCCAGTCCAACATTTTTTCTTACTGCGGCCAGTCTGCCAGAAGCGATATGTCACTAGTTGTGTATCATAAAAGAGTGATCCTTTCTCCTCCCAGGGGTTATTCGAGATATCTTAATCGAAACCCTAGTAACTAGGCAATGGCTACCTTAAGAGAGTCATAGCTACTCGTCCCAATTGCTCACCCAGTCTGCCATTTTTTCTAACTGCGGCCAGTCTGCCAGAAGCGATATATCACTAGTTGTGTATCATAAAAGAGTAATCGTTTCTCCTCCCAGGGGTTATTCGAGATATCTTAATCGAAACCCTAGTAACGAGGCATTGGCTACCTTAAGAGAGTCATAGTTACTCGTCCCAATTGCTCACCCAGTCTGCCATTTTTTCTTACTGTGGCAAGTCTGCCAGAAGCGATATGTCACTAGTTGTGTATCATTAAAAAGTCATCGTTAATCCTCCCAGGGGTTATTCGAGATATCTTAATCGAAACCCTAGTAACGAGGCATTGGCTACCTTAAGAGAGTCATAGTTACTCGTCCCAATTGCTCACCCAGTCTGCCATTTTTATCTACTGTGGCAAGTCTGCCAAAAGCGATATGTCACTAGTTGTGTATCATAAAAGAGTGATCGTTACTCCTCCCAGGGGTTATTCGAGATATCTTAATCGAAACCCTAGTAACGAGGCATTGGCTACCTTAAGAGAGTCTTAGGTACTCGTCCCAATTGCTCACCCAGTCTGCCATTTTTTCTTACTGCGGCCAGTCTGCCAGAAGCGATATGACACTAGTCGTGTATCATAAAAGAGTGATCCTTTCTCCTCCCAGGGGTTATTCGAGATATCTTAATCGAAACCCTAGTAACGAGGCATTGGCTACCTTAAGAGAGTCATAGTTACTCGTCCCAATTGCTCACCCAGTCTGCCATTTTTTCTTACTGCGGCCAGTCTGCCAGAAGCGATATGTCACTAGTTGTGTATCATAAATGAGTGATCGTTTCTCCTCCCAGGGGTTATTCGAGATATCTTAATCGAAACCCTAGTAACGAGGCATTGGCTACCTTAAGAGAGTCATAGTTACTCGTCCCAATTGCTCACCCAGTCTGCCATTTTTTCTTACTGTGGCAAGTCTGCCAGAAGCGATATGTCACTAGTTGTGTATCATTAAAGAGTCATCGTTAATCCTCCCAGGGGTTATTCGAGATATCTTAATCGAAACCCTAGTAACGAGGCATTGGCTACCTTAAGAGAGTCATAGTTACTCGTCCCAATTGCTCACCCAGTCTGCCATTTTTTCTTACTGTGGCAAGTCTGCCAGAAGCGATATGTCACTAGTTGTGTATCATAAATGAGTGATCGTTTCTCCTCCCAGGGGTTATTCGAGATATCTTAATCGAAACCCTAGTAACGAGGCATTGGCTACCTTAAGAGAGTCATAGTTACACTTTCAAATTGCTCACCCAGTCTGCCATTTTTTCTTACTGTGTCAAGTCTGCCAGAAGCGATATGGCACTAGTTGTGTATCATTAAAGAGTTATCGTTAATCCTCCCAGGGGTTATTCGAGATATCTTAATCGAAACCCTAGTAACGAGGCATTGGCTACCTTAAGAGAGTCATATTTACTCGTCCCAATTGCTCACCCAGTCTGCCATTTTTTCTTACTGCGGCCAGTCTGCCAGAAGCGATATGTCACTAGTTGTGTATCATAATAGAGTGATCGTTACTCCTCCCAGGGGTTATTCGAGATATCTTAATCGAAACCCTAATAACGAGGCATTGGCTACCTTAAGAGAGTCATAGTTACTCATCCCAATTGCTCACCGAGTCTGACATTTTTTCTTACAGCAGCCAGTCTGCCAGAAGCGATATGTCACTAGTTGTGTATCATAAAAGAGTGATCCTTTCTCCTCCCAGGGGTTATTCGAGATACCTTAATCGAAACCCTAGTAACGAGGCATTAGCTACCTTAAGAGAGTCATAGTTACTCGTCCCAATTCCTCACAAAGTCTGCCATTTTTTCTTACTGCGGCCAGTCTGCCAGAAGCGATATGTCACTAGTTGTGTATCATAAAAGAGTGATCCTTTCTCCTCCCAGGGGTTATTCGAGATATCTTAATCGAAACCCTAGTAACGAGGCATTGGCTACCTTAAGAGAGTCATAGCTACTCGTCGCAATTGCTCACACAGTCTGCCATTTTTTCTTACTGCGGCCAGTCTGCCAGAAGCTATATGTCACTAGTTGTGTATCATAAAAGAGTGATCGTTACACCTCCCAGGGGTTATTCGAGATATCTTAATCGAAACCCTAGTAACGAGGCATTGGATACCTTAAGAGCGTCATAGTTACTCGTCCCATGTGCTCACCCAGTCTGCCATTTTTTCTTACTGCGGCCAGTCTGCCAGAAGCGATATGTCACTAGTTGTGTATCATAAAAGAGTGATCCTTTCTCCTCCCAGGGGTTATTCGAGATATCTTAATCGAAACCCTAGTAACGAGGCATTGGCTACCTTAAGAGAGTCATAGCTACTCGTCGCAATTGCTCACCCAGTCTGCCATTTTTTCTTACTGCGGCCAGTCTGCCAGAAGCTATATGTCACTAGTTGTGTATCATAAAAGAGTGATCGTTACACCTCCCAGGGGTTATTCGAGATATCTTAATCGAAACCCTAGTAACGAGGCATTGGCTACCTTAAGAGAGTCATAGCTACTCGTCGCAATTGCTCACCCAGTCTGCCATTTTTTCTTACTGCGGCCAGTCTGCCAGAAGCGATATGTCACTAGTTGTGTATCATAAAAGAGTGATCGTTACACCTCCCAGGGGTTATTCGAGATATCTTAATCGAAACCCTAGTAACGAGGCATTGACTACCTTAAGAGAGTCATAGTTACTCGTCCCAATTGCTCACCCAGTCTGCCATTATTTTGTACTGTGGCAAGTCTGCCAGAAGCGATATGTCACTAGTTGTGTATCATAAAAGAGTGATCCTTTCTCCTCCCAGGGGTTATTCGAGATATCTTAATCGAAACCCTAGTAACGAGGCATTGGCTACGTAAGAGAGTCATAGTTACTCGTCCCAATTGCTCACCCAGTCTGCCATTTTTTCTTAGTGCAGCCAGTCTGCCAGAAGCGATATGTCACTAGTTGTGTATCATAAAAGAGTGATCCTTTCTCCTCCCAGGGGTTATTCGAGATATCTTAATCGAAACCCTAGTAACGAGGCTTTGGCTACCTTAAGAGAGTCATAGTTACTCGTCCCAATTGCTCACCCAGTCTGCCATTTTTTCTTACTGCAGCCAGTCTGCCAGAAGCGATATGTCACTAGTTGTGTATCATAAATGAGTGATCGTTTCTCCTCCCAGGTGTTATTCGAGATATCTTAATCGAAACCCTAGTAACGAGGCATTGGCTACCTTAAGAGAGTCATAGTTACTCGTCCCAATTGCTCACACAGTCCAACATTTTTTCTTACTGCAGCCAGTCTGCCAGAAGCGATATGTCACTAGTTGTGTATCATAAAAGAGTGATCCATTCTCCTCCCAGGGGTTATTCGAGATATCTTAATCGAAACCCTAGTAACGAGGCATTGGCTACCTTAAGAGAGTCATAGCTACTCGTCCCAATTGCTCACCCAGTCTGCCATTTTTTCTTACTGCGGCCAGTCTGCCAGAAGCTATATGTCACTAGTTGTGTATCATAAAAGAGTGATCGTTACACCTCCCAGGGGTTATTCGAGATATCTTAATCGAAACCCTAGTAACGAGGCATTGGCTACCTTAAGAGAGTCATAGTTACTCGTCCCAACTGCTCACCCAGTCTGCCATTTTTTCTTACTGCGGCCAGTCTGCCAGAAGCGATATGTCACTAGTTTTGTATCATAAAAGAGTGATCCTTTCTCCTCCCTGGGTTTATTCGAGATATCTTAATCGAAACCCTAGTAACGAGGCATTGGCTACCTTAAGAGAGTCATAGTTACCCGTCCCAATTGCTCACCCAGTCTGCCATTTTTTCTTACTGCAGCCAGTCTGCCAGAAGCGATATGTCACTAGTTGTGTATCGTAAAAGAGTGATCCTTTCTCCTCCTAGGGGTTATTCGAGATACCTTAATCGAAACCCTAGTAACGAGGCATTGGCTACATTAAGAGAGTCATAGTTACTCGTCCCAATTGCTCACCGAGTCTGCCATTTTTTCTTACAGCGGCCAGTCTGCCAGAAGCGATATGTCACTAGTTGTGTATCATAAAAGAGTGATCGTTTCTCCTCCCACTGGTTATTTGAGATATCTTAATCGAAACCCTAGTAACGAGGCATTGGCTACCTTAAGAGAGTCATAGCTACTCGTCCCAATTGCTCACCCAGTCTGCCAGTTTTTCTTACTGCGGCCAGTCTGCCAGAAGCGATATGTCACTAGTTGTGTATCATAAAAGAGTGATCGTTACACCTCCCAGGGGTTATTCGAGATATCTTAATCTAAACCCTAGTAACGAGGCATTGACTACCTTAAGAGAGTCATAGTTACTCGTCCCAATTGCTCACCCAGTCTGCCATTTTTTCGTACTGCGGCCAGTCTGCCAGAAGCGATATGTCAGTAGTTGTGTATCATAAAAGAGTGATCATTTCTCCTCCCAGGGGTTATTCGAGATATCTTAATCGAAACCCTAGTAATGATGCATTGGCTACCTTAAGAGAGTCATAGTTACTCGTCCCAATTGCTCACCCAGTCTGCCGTTTTTCTTACTGTTTCAAGTCTGCCAGAAGCGATATGTCACTAGTTGTGTATCATTAAAGAGTCATCGTTAATCCTCCCAGGGGTTATTTAAGATATCTTAATCGAAACCCTAGTAATGAAGCATTGGCTACCTTAAGAGAGTCATAGTTACTCGTCCCAATTGCTCACACAGTCCAACATTTTTTCTTACTGCAGCCAGTCTGCCAGAAGCGATATGTCACTAGTTGTGTATCATTAAAGAGTCATCGTTAATCCTCCCAGGGGTTATTCGAGATATCTTAATCGAAACCCTAGTAACGAGGCATTGGCTACCTTAAGAGAGTCATAGTTACTCGTCCCAATTGCTCACACAATCAAACATTTTTTCTTACTGCAGCCAGTCTGCCAGAAGCGATATGTCACTAGTTGTGTATCATAAAAGAACCGTCGTTACTCCTCCGAGGGGTTATTCGAGATATCTTAATCGAATCCCTAGTAACGAGGCATTGGCTACCTTACTCGTCGCAATTGCTCACCCAGTCTGCCATTTTTTCTTACTGCGACCAGTCTGCCAGAAGCGATATGTCACTAGTTGTGTATCATAAAAGAGTGTTCGTTTCTCCTCCCAGGGGTTATTCGAGATATCTTAATCGAAACCCTAGTAACGAGGCATTGGCTACCTTAAGAGAGTCATAGTTACTCGTCCCAATTGCTCACCCAGTCTGCCATATTATCTTACTGTGGCAAGGCTGCCAGAAGCGATATGTCACTAGTTGAGTATCATTAAAGAGTCATCGTTAATCCTCCCAGGGGTTATTTGAGATATCTTAATCGAAACCCTAGTATCGAGGCATTGGCTACCTTAAGAGAGTCATAGTTACTCGTCCCAATTGCTCACACAGTGTAACATTTTTTCTTACTGCAGCCAGTCTGCCAAAAGCGATATGTCACTAGTTGTGTATCATAAATGAGTGATCGTTTCTGCTCCCAGGGGTTATTTTAGATATCTTAATCGAAACCCTAGTAACGAGGCATTGGCTACCTTAAGAGAGTCATAGTTACTCGTCCCAATTGCTCACCCAGTCTGCCATTTTTTCTTACTGTGGCAAGTCTGCCAGAAGCGATATGGCACTAGTTGTGTATCATTAAAGAGTCATCGTTAATCCTCCCAGGGGTTATTCGAGATATCTTAATCGAAACCCTAGTAACGAGGCATTGGCTACCTTAAGAATGTCATAGTAACTCGTCCCAGTTTCTCACCCAGTCTGCCATTTTTTCTTACTGCGGCCAGTCTGCCAGAAGCGATATGTCACTAGTTGTGTATCATAAAAGAGTGATCGTTACTCCTCCCAGGGGTTATTCGAGATATCTTAATCGAAACCCTAGTAACGAGGCATTGGCTACCTTAATAGAGTCATAGTTACTCGTCCCAATTGCTCACCCAGTCTGCCATTTCTTCTTACTGTGGCAAGTCTGCCAGAAGCGATATGTCACTAGTTGTGTATCATTAAAAAGTCATCGTTAATCCTCCCAGGGGTTATTCGAGATATCTTAATCGAAACCCTAGTAACGAGGCATTGGCTACCTTAAGAGAGTCATAGTTACTCGTCCCAATTGCTCACCCAGTCTGCCATTTTTTCTTACTGTGGCAAGTCTGCCAAAAGCGATATGTCACTAGTTGTGTATCATAAAAGAGTGATCGTTACTCCTCCGAGGGGTTATTCGAGATATCTTAATCGAAACCCTAGTAACGAGGCATTGGCTACCTTAAGAGAGTCATAGGTACTCGTCCCAATTGCTCACCCAGTCTGCCATTTTTTCTTACTGCGGCCAGTCTGCCAGAAGCCATATGACACTAGTTGTGTATCATAAAAGAGTGATCCTTTCTCCTCCCAGGGGTTATTCGAGATATCTTAATCGAAACCCTAGTAACGAGGCATTGACTACCTTAAGAGAGTCATAGTTACTCGTTCCAATTGCTCACCCAGTCTGCCATTTTTTCTTACTGTGGCAAGTCTGCCAGAAGCGATATGTCACTAGTTGTGTATCATTAAAAAGTCATCGTTAATCCTCCCAGGGGTTATTCGAGATATCTTAATCGAAACCCTAGTAACGAGGCATTGGCTACCTTAAGAGAGTCATAGTTACTCGTCCCAATTGCTCACCCAGTCTGCCATTTTTTCTTACTGTGGCAAGTCTGCCAGAAGCGATATGTCACTAGTTGTGTATCATAAAAGAGTGATCGTTACTCCTCCCAGGGGTTATTCGAGATATCTTAATCGAAACCCTAGTAACGAGCATTGGCTACTTTAAGAGAGTCATAGTTACTCGTCCCAATTGCTCACCGAGTCTAACATATTTTCTTACAGCGGCCAGTCTGCCAGAAGCGATATGTCACTAGTTGTGTATCATAAAAGAGTGATCCTTTCTCCTCCCAGGGGTTATTCGAGATATCTTAATCGAAACCCTAGTAACGAGGCATTGGCTACCTTAAGAGAGTCATAGTTACTCGTCCCAATTGCTCACCCAGTCTGCCATTTTTTCTTACTGTGGCAAAACTGCCAGAAGCGATATGGCACTAGTTGTGTATCATTAAAGAGTCATCGTTAATCCTCCCAGGGGTTATTCGAGATATCTTAATCGAAACCCTAGTAACGATTCATTGGCTACCTTAAGAATGTCATAGTAACTCGTCCCAATTGCTCACCCAGTCTGCCATTTTTTCTTACTGCGGCCAGTCTGCCAGAAGCGATATGTCACTAGTTGTGTGTCATAATAGAGTGATCGTTACTCCTCCCAGGGGTTATTCGAGATATCATAATCGAAACCCTAGTAACGAGGCATTGGCTACCTTAAGAGAGTCATAGTTACTCGTCCCAATTGCTCACCCAGTCCAACATTTTTTCTTACTGCGGCCAGTCTGCCAGAAGCGATATGTCACTAGTTGTGTATCATAAAAGAGTGATCCTTTCTCCTCCCAGGGGTTATTCGAGATATCTTAATCGAAACCCTAGTAACGAGGCATTGGCTACCTTAAGAGAGTCATAGTTACTCGTCCCAATTGCTCACCCAGTCTGCCATTTTTTCTAACTGCGGCCAGTCTGCCAGAAGCGATATATCACTAGTTGTGTATCATAAAAGAGTAATCGTTTCTCCTCCCAGGGGTTATTCGAGATATCTTAATCGAAACCCTAGTAACGAGGCATTGGCTACCTTAAGAGAGTCATAGTTACTCGTCCCAATTGCTCACCCAGCCTGCCATTTTTTCTTACTGTGGCAAGTCTGCCACAAGCGATATGTCACTAGTTGTGTATCATTAAAAAGTCATCGTTAATCCTCCCAGGGGTTATTCGAGATATCTTAATCGAAACCCTAGTAACGAGGCATTGGCTACCTTAAGAGAGTCATAGTTACTCGTCCCAATTGCTCACCCCGTCTGCCATTATTTTGTACTGTGGCAAGTCTGCCAAAAGCGATATGTCACTAGTTGTGTATCATGAAAGAGTGATCGTTACTCCTCCCAGAGGTTATTCGAGATATCTTAATCGAAACCCTAGTAACGAGGCATTGGCTACCTTAAGAGAGTCATAGGTACTCGTCCCAATTGCTCACCCAGTCTGCCATTTTTTCTTACTGCGGCCAGTCTGCCAGAAGCGATATGACACTAGTTGTGTATCATAAAAGAGTGATCCTTTCTCCTCCCAGGGGTTATTCGAGATATCTTAATCGAAACCCTAGTAACGAGGCATTGGCTACCTTAAGAGAGTCATAGTTACTCGTCCCAATTGCTCACTCAGTCTGCCATTTTTTCTTACTGCGGCCAGTCTGCCAGAAGCGATATGTCACTAGTTGTGTATCATAAAAGAGTGATCGTTTCTCCTCCCAGTGGTTATTCGAGATATCTTAATCGAAACCCTAGTAACGAGGCATTGGCTACCTTAAGAGAGTCATAGTTACTCGTCCCAATTGCTCACCCAGTCTGCCATTTTTTCTAACTGCGGACAGTCTGCCAGAAGCGATACGTCACTAGTTGTGTATCATAAAAGAGTGATCGTTACTTCTCCCAGGGGTTATTCGAGATATCTTAATCGAAAGCCTAGTAACGAATCATTGGCTACCTTAAGAGAGTCATAGTTACTCGTCCCAATTGCTCACACAGTCCAACATTTTTTCATACTGCAGCCAGTCTGCCAGAAGCGATATGTTACTAGTTGTGTATCATAAAAGAGTGATCCTTTCTCCTCCCAGGGGTTATTCGAGATATCTTAATCGAAACCCCAGTAACGAATCATTGGCTACCTTAAGAGAGTCATAGTTACTCGTCCCAATTGCTCACCCAGTCTGCCATTTTTTCTTACTGCGGCCAGTCTGCCAGAAGCGATATGTCACTAGTTGTGTATCATAAAAGAGTGATCGTTACTCCTCCCAGGGCTTATTCGAGATATCTTAATCGAAACCCTAGTAACGAGGCATTGGCTACCTTAAGAGAGTCGTATTTACTCGTTCCAATTGCTCACCCAGTCTGCCATTTTTTCTTACAGCGGCCAGTCTGCCAGAAGCGATATGTCACTAGTTGTGTATCATAAAAGACTGATCGTTTCTCCTCCCAGGGGTTATTCGAGATATCTTAATCGAAACCCTAGTAACGAGGCATTGGCTACCGTAAGAGAGTCATAGTTACTCGTCCCAATTGCTCACCCAGTCTGCCATTCTTTCTCACTGCGGCCAGTCTGCCAGAAGCGATATATCACTAGTTGTGTATCATAAAAGAGTAATCGATTCTCCTCCCAGGGGTTATTCGAGATATCTTAATCGAAACCCTAGTAACGAGGCATTGGCTACCTTAAGAGAGTCATAGTTACTCGTCCCAATTGCTCACCCAGTCTGCCATTTTTTCTTACTGTGGCAAGTCTGCCAGAAGCGATATGGCACTAGTTGTGTATCATTAAAGAGTCATCGTTAATCCTCCCAGGGGTTATTCGAGATATCTTAATCGAAACCCTAGTAACGAGGCATTGGCTACCTTAAGAATGTCATAGTAACTCGTCCCAATTGCTCACCCAGTCTGCCATTTTTTCTTACTGCGGCCAGTCTGCCAGAAGCGATATGTCACTAGTTGTGTATCATAATAGAGTGATCGTTACTCCTCCCAGGGGTTATTCGAGATATCATAATCGAAACCCTAGTAACGAGGCATTGGCTACCTTAAGAGAGTCATAGTTACTCGTCCCAATTGCTCACCCAGTCCAACATTTTTTCTTACTGCGGCCAGTCTGCCAGAAGCGATATGTCACTAGTTGTGTATCATAAAAGAGTGATCCTTTCTCCTCCCAGGGGTTATTCGAGATATCTTAATCGAAACCCTAGTAACGAGGCAATGGCTACCTTAAGAGAGTCATAGCTACTCGTCCCAATTGCTCACCCAGTCTGCCATTTTTTCTAACTGCGGCCAGTCTGCCAGAAGCGATATATCACTAGTTGTGTATCATAAAAGAGTAATCGTTTCTCCTCCCAGGGGTTATTCGAGATATCTTAATCGAAACCCTAGTAACGAGGCATTGGCTACCTTAAGAGAGTCATAGTTACTCGTCCCAATTGCTCACCCAGTCTGCCATTTTTTCTTAATGTGGCAAGTCTGCCAGAAGCGATATGTCACTAGTTGTGTATCATTAAAAAGTCATCGTTAATCCTCCCAGGGGTTATTCGAGATATCTTAATCGAAACCCTAGTAACGAGGCATTGGCTACCTTAAGAGAGTCATAGTTACTCGTCCCAATTGCTCACCCAGTCTGCCATTTTTATCTACTGTGGCAAGTCTGCCAAAAGCGATATGTCACTAGTTGTGTATCATAAAAGAGTGATCGTTACTCCTCCCAGGGGTTATTCGAGATATCTTAATCGAAACCCTAGTAACGAGGCATTGGCTACCTTAAGAGAGTCTTAGGTACTCGTCCCAATTGCTCACCCAGTCTGCCATTTTTTCTTACTGCGGCCAGTCTGCCAGAAGCGATATGACACTAGTCGTGTATCATAAAAGAGTGATCCTTTCTCCTCCCAGGGGTTATTCGAGATATCTTAATCGAAACCCTAGTAACGAGGCATTGGCTACCTTAAGAGAGTCATAGTTACTCGTCCCAATTGCTCACCCAGTCTGCCATTTTTTCTTACTGCGCCCAGTCTGCCAGAAGCGATATGTCACTAGTTGTGTATCATAAAAGAGTGATTGTTTCTCCTTTCAGGGTTTATTCGAGATATCTTAATCGAAACCCTAGTAACGAGGCATTGGCTACCTTAAGAGAGTCATAGTTACTCGTCCCAATTGCTCACAAAGTCTGCCATTTTTTCTTACTGTGGCAAGTCTGCCAGAAGCGATATGTCACTAGTTGTGTATCATTAAAGAGTCATCGTTAATCCTCCCATGGGTTATTCGAGATATCTTAATCGAAAGCCTAGTAACGAGGCATTGGCTACCTTAAGAGAGTCATAGTTACTCATCCCAATTGCTCACACAGTCCAACATTTTTTCTTACTGCAGCCAGTCTGCCAGAAGCGATATGTCACTAGTTGTGTATCATAAAAGAGTGATCCTTTCTCCTCCCAGGGGTTATTCGAGATATCTTAATCGAAACCCCAGTAACGAAGCATTGGCTACCTTAAGAGAGTCATAGCTACTCGTCCCAATTGCTCACCCAGTCTGCCATTTTTTCTTACTGCGGCCAGTCTGCCAGAAGATATATGTCACTAGTTGTGTATCATAAAAGAGTGATCCTTTCTCCTCCCAGGGGTTGTTCGAGATATCTTAATCGAAACCTTAGTAACGAATCATTGGCTACCTTAAGAGAGTCATAGTTACTCGTTCCAATTGCTCACCCAGTCTGCCATTTTTTCTTACTGCGGCCAGTCTGCCAGAAGCGATATGTCACTAGTTGTGTATCATAAAAGAGTGATCGTTACTCCTCCCAGGGGTTATTCGAGATATCTTAATCGAAACCCTAGTAACGAGGCATTGGCTACCTTAAGAGAGTCATATTTACTCGTCCCAATTGCTCACCCAGTCTGCCATTTTTTCTTACAGCGGCCAGTCTGCCAGAAGCGATATGTCACTAGTTGTGTATCATAAAAGAGTGATCGTTTCTCCTCCCAGGGGTTATTCGAGATATCTTAATCGAAACCCTAGTAACGAGGCATTGGCTACCATAAGAGAGTCATAGTTACTCGTCCCAATTGCTCACCCAGTCTGCCATTTTTTCTTACTGCGGCCAATCTGCCAGAAGCGATATGTCACTAGTTGTGTATCATAAAAGAGTGATCGTTACTCCTCCCAGGGGTTATTCGAGATATCTTAATCGAAACCCTTGTAACGAGGCATTGGCTACCTTAAGAGAGTCATAGTTACTCGTCCCAATTGCTCACCCAGTCTGCCATTTTTTCTTACTGCGGCCAGTCTGCCAGAAGCGATATGTCACTAGTTGTGTATCATAAAAGAGTGATCCTTTCTCCTCCCAGGGGTTATTCGAGATATCTTAATCGAAACCTTAGTAACGAATCATTGGCTACCTTAAGAGAGTCATAGTTACTCGTTCCAATTGCTCACCCAGTCTGCCATTTTTTCTTACTGCGGCCAGTCTGCCAGAAGCGATGTGTCACTAGTTGTGTATCATAAAAGAGTGATCGTTACTCCTCCCAGGGGTTATTCGAGATATCTTAATCGAAACCCTAGTAACGAGGCATTGGCTACCTTAAGAGAGTCATATTTACTCGTCCCAATTGCTCACCCAGTCTGCCATTTTTTCTTACAGCGGCCAGTCTGCCAGAAGCGATACGTCACTAGTTGTGTATCATAAAAGAGTGATCGTTTCTCCTCCCAGGGGTTATTCGAGATATCTTAATCGAAACCCTAGTAACGAGGCATTGGCTACCTTAAGAGAGTCATAGTTACTCGTCCCAATTGCTCACCCAGTCTGCCATTTTTTCTTACTGCGGCCAATCTGCCAGAAGGGATATGTCACTAGTTGTGTATCATAAAAGAGTGATCGTTACTCCTCCCAGGGGTTATTCGAGATATCTTAATCGAAACCCTTGTAACGAGGCATTGGCTACCTTAAGAGAGTCATAGTTACTCGTCCCAATTGCTCACCCAGTCTGCCATTTTTTCTTACTGTGGCAAGTCTGCCAGAAGCGATATGTCACTAGTTGTGTATCATTAAAAAGTCATCGTTAATCCTCCCAGAGGTTATTCGAGATATCTTAATCGAAACCCTAGTAACGAGGCATTGGCTACCTTAAGAGAGTCATAGTTACTCGTCCCAATTGCTCACCCAGTCTGCCATTATTTTGTACTGTGGCAAGTCTGCCAAAAGCGATATGTCACTAGTTGTGTATCATAAAAGAGTGATCGTTACTCCTCCCAGGGGTTATTCGAGATATCTTAATCGAAACCCTAGTAACGAGGCATTGGCTACCTTAAGAGAGTCATAGGTACTCGTCCCAATTGCTCACCCAGTCTGCCATTTTTTCTTACTGCGGCCAGTCTGCCAGAAGCGATATGACACTAGTTGTGTATCATAAAAGAGTGATCCTTTCTCCTCCCAGGGGTTATTCGAGATATCTTAATCGAAACCCTAGTAACGAGGCATTGGCTACCTTAAGAGAGTCATAGTTACTCGTCCCAATTGCTCACCCAGTCTGCCATTTTTTCTTACTGCGGCCAGTCTGCCAGAAGCGATATGTCACTAGTTGTGTATCATAAAAGAGTGATCGTTTCTCCTTTCAGGGGTTATTCGAGATATCTTAATCGAAACCCTAGTAACGAGGCATTGACTACCTTAAGAGAGTCATATTTACTCGTCCCAATTGCTCACCCAGTCTGCCATTTTTTGTTACTGTGGCAAGTCTGCCAGAAGCGATATGTCACTAGTTGTGTATCATTAAAGAGTCATCGTTAATCCTCCCAGGGGTTATTCGAGATATCTTAATCGAAACCCTAGTAACGAGGCAATGGCTACCTTAAGAGAGTCATAGTTACTCGTCCCAATTGCTCACCCAGTCTGCCATTTTTTCTAACTGCGGCCAGTCTGCCAGAAGCGATATATCACTAGTTGTGTATCATAAAAGAGTAATCGTTTCTCCTCCCAGGGGTTATTCGAGATATCTTAATCGAAACCCTAGTAACGAGGCATTGGCTACCTTAAGAGAGTCATAGTTACTCGTCCCAATTGCTCACCCAGTCTGCCATTTTTTCTTACTGTGGCAAGTCTGCCAGAAGCGATATGTCACTAGTTGTGTATCATTAAAAAGTCATCGTTAATCCTCCCAGGGGTTATTCGAGATATCTTAATCGAAACCCTAGTAACGAGGCATTGGCTACCTTAAGAGAGTCATAGTTACTCGTCCCAATTGCTCACCCAGTCTGCCATTTTTTTGTACTGTGGCAAGTCTGCCAAAAGCGATATGTCACTAGTTGTGTATCATAAAAGAGTGATCGTTACTCCTCCCAGGGGTTATTCGAGATATCTTAATCGAAACCCTAGTAACGAGGAATTGGCTACCTTAAGAGAGTCATAGGTACTCGTCCCAATTGCTCACCCAGTCTGCCATTTTTTCTTACTGCGGCCAGTCTGCCAGAAGCGATATGACACTAGTTGTGTATCATAAAAGAGTGATCCTTTCTCCTCCCAGGGGTTATTCGAGATATCTTAATCGAAACCCTAGTAACGAGGCATTGGCTACCTTAAGAGAGTCATAGTTACTCGTCCCAATTGCTCACCCAGTCTGCCATTTTTTCTTACTGCTGCCAGTCTGCCAGAAGCGATATGTCACTAGTTGTGTATCATAAAAGAGTGATTGTTTCTCCTTTCAGGGGTTATTCGAGATATCTTAATCGAAACCCTAGTAACGAGGCATTGACTACCTTAAGAGAGTCATATTTACTCGTCCCAATTGCTCACCCAGTCTGCCATTTTTTCTTACTGTGGCAAGTCTGCCAGAAGCGATATGTCACTAGTTGTGTATCATTAAAGAGTCATCGTTAATCCTCCCAGGGGTTATTCGAGATATCTTAATCGAAAGCCTAGTAACGAGGCATTGGCTACCTTAAGAGAGTCATAGTTACTCGTATCAATTGCTCACACAGTCCAACATTTTTTCTTACACCAGCCAGTCTGCCAGAAGCGATATGTCACTAGTTGTGTATCATAAAAGAGTGATCCTTTCTCCTCCCAGGGGTTATTCGAGATATCTTAATCGAAACCCCAGTAACGAGGCATTGGCTACCTTAAGAGAGTCATAGCTACTCGTCCCAATTGCTCACCCAGTCTGCCATTTTTTCTTACTGCGGCCAGTCTGCCAGAAGATATATGTCACTACTTGTGTATCATAAAGAGTGATCCTTTCTCCTCCCAGGGGTTATTCGAGATATCTTAATCGAAACCCCAGTAACGAATCATTGGCTACCTTAAGAGAGTCATAGTTACTCGTCCCAATTGCTCACCCAGTCTGCAATTTTTTCTTACTGCGGCCAGTCTGCCAGAAGCGATATGTCACTAATTGTGTATCATAAAAGAGTGATCGTTACTCCTCCCAGGGGTTATTCGAGATATCTTAATCGAAACCCTAGTAACGAGGCATTGGCTACCTTAAGAGAGTAATATTTACTCGTCCCAATTGCTCACCCAGTCTGCCATTTTTTCTTACAGCGGCCAGTCTGCCAGAAGCGATATGTCACTAGTTGTGTATCATAAAAGAGTGATCGTTTCTCCTCCCAGGGGTTATTCGAGATATCTTAATCGAAACCCTAGTAACGAGGCATTGGCTACCTTAAGAGAGTCATAGTTACTCGTCCCAATTGCTCAACCAGTCTGCCATTTTTTCTTACTGTGGCCAGTCTGCCAGAAGCGATATGTCACTAGTTGTGTATCATAAAAGAGCGATCGTTACTCCTCCCAGGGGTTATTCGAGATATCTTAATCGAAACCCTAGTAACGAGGCATTGGCTACCTTAAGAGAGTCATAGTTACTCGTCCCAATTGCTCACCCATCTGCCATTTTTTCTTACTGCGGCCAGTCTGCCAGAAGCGATATGACACTAGTTGTGTATCATAAAAGAGTGATCCTTTCTCCTCCCAGGGGTTATTCGAGATATCTTAATCGAAACCCTAGTAACGAGGCATTGGCTACCTTAAGAGAGTCATAGTTACTCGTCCCAATTGCTCACCCAGTCTGCCATTTTTTCTTACTGCTGCCAGTCTGCCAGAAGCGATATGTCACTAGTTGTGTATCATAAAAGAGTGATTGTTTCTCCTTTCAGGGGTTATTCGAGATATCTTAATCGAAACCCTAGTAACGAGGCATTGACTACCTTAAGAGAGTCATATTTACTCGTCCCAATTGCTCACCCAGTCTGCCATTTTTTCTTACTGTGGCAAGTCTGCCAGAAGCGATATGTCACTAGATGTGTATCATTAAAGAGTCATCGTTAATCCTCCCAGGGGTTATTCGAGATATCTTAATCGAAAGCCTAGTAACGAGGCATTGGCTACCTTAAGAGAGTCATAGTTACTCGTATCAATTGCTCACACAGTCCAACATTTTTTCTTACTCCAGCCAGTCTGCCAGAAGCGATATGTCACTAGTTGTGTATCATAAAAGAGTGATCCTTTCTCTTCCCAGGGGTTATTCGAGATATCTTAATCGAAACCCCAGTAACGAGGCATTGGCTACCTTAAGAGAGTCATAGTTACTCGTCCCAATTGCTCACCCAGTCTGCAATTTTTTCTTACTGCGGCCAGTCTGCCAGAAGCGATATGTCACTAGTTGTGTATCATAAAAGAGTGATCGTTACTCCTCCCAGGGGTTATTCGAGATATCTTAATCGAAACCCTAGTAACGAGGCATTGGCTACCTTAAGAGAGTAATATTTACTCGTCCCAATTGCTCACCCAGTCTGCCATTTTTTCTTACAGCGGCCAGTCTGCCAGAAGCGATATGTCACTAGTTGTGTATCATAAAAGAGTGATCGTTTCTCCTCCCAGGGGTTATTCGAGATATCTTAATCGAAACCCTAGTAACGAGGCATTGGCTACCTTAAGAGAGTCATAGTTACTCGTCCCAATTGCTCAACCAGTCTGCCATTTTTTCTTACTGTGGCCAGTCTGCCAGAAGCGATATGTCACTAGTTGTGTATCATAAAAGAGTGATCGTTACTCCTCCCAGGGGTTATTCGAGATATCTTAATCGAAACCCTAGTAACGAGGCATTGGCTACCTTAAGAGAGTCATAGTTACTCGTCCCAATTGCTCACCCATCTGCCATTTTTTCTTACTGCGGCCAGTCTGCCAGAAGCGATATGACACTAGTTGTGTATCATAAAAGAGTGATCCTTTCTCCTCCCAGGGGTTATTCGAGATATCTTAATCGAAACCCTAGTAACGAGGCATTGGCTACCTTAAGAGAGTCATAGTTATTCGTCCCAATTGCTCACCAAGTCTGCCATTTTTTCTTACTGCGGCCAGTCTGCCAGAAGATATATGTCACTACTTGTGTATCATAAAGAGTGATCCTTTCTCCTCCCAGGGGTTATTCGAGATATCTTAATCGAAACCCCAGTAACGAATCATTGGCTACATTAAGAGAGTCATAGTTACTCGTCCCAATTGCTCACCCAGTCTGCCATTTTTTCTTACTGCGGCCAGTCTGCCAGAAGCGATATGTCACTAGTTGTGTATCATAAAAGAGTCATCGTTAATCCTCCCAGGGGTTATTCGAGATATCTTAATCGAAAGCCTAGTAACGAGGCATTGGCTACCTTAAGAGAGTCATAGTTACTCGTATCAATTGCTCACACAGTCCAACATTTTTTCTTACTCCAGCCAGTCTGCCAGAAGCGATATGTCACTAATTGTGTATCATAAAAGAGTGATCCTTTCTCCTCCCAGGGGTTATTCGAGATATCTTAATCGAAACCCCAGTAACGAGGCATTGGCTACCTTAAGAGAGTCATAGCTACTCGTCCCAATTGCTCACCCAGTCTGCCATTTTTTCTTACTGCGGCCAGTCTGCCAGAAGATATATGTCACTACTTGTGTATCATAAAGAGTGATCCTTTCTCCTCCCAGGGGTTATTCGAGATATCTTAATCGAAACCCTAGTAACGAGGCATTGGCTACCTTAAGAGAGTAATATTTACTCGTCCCAATTGCTCACCCAGTCTGCCATTTTTTCTTACAGCGGCCAGTCTGCCAGAAGCGATATGTCACTAGTTGTGTATCATAAAAGAGTGATCCTTTCTCCTCCCAGGGGTTATTCGAGATATCTTAATCGAAACCCTAGTAACGAGGCATTGGCAACCTTAAGAGAGTCATAGTTACTCGTCCCAATTGCTCAACCAGTCTGCCATTTTTTCTTACTGTGGCCAGTCTGCCAGAAGCGATATGTCACTAGTTGTGTATCATAAAAGAGTGATCGTTACTCCTCCCAGGGGTTATTCGAGATATCTTAATCGAAAGCCTAGTAACGAGGCATTGGCTACCTTAAGAGAGTCATAGATACTCGTCCCAATTGCTCACCCAGTCTGCCATTTTTTCTTACTGCGGCCAGTCTGCCAGAAGCGATATGACACTAGTTGTGTATCATAAAAGAGTGATCCTTTCTCCTCCCAGGGGTTATTCGAGATATCTTAATCGAAACCCTAGTAACGAGGCATTGGCTACCTTAAGAGAGTCATAGTTATTCGTCCCAATTGCTCACCAAGTCTGCCATTTTTTCTTACTGCGGCCAGTCTGCCAGAAGCGATATGTCACTAGTTGTGTATCATAAAAGAGTGATCGTTTCTCCTCCCAGGGGTTATTCGAGATATCTCAATCAAACCCTAGTAACGAGGCATTGACTACCTTAAGAGAGTCATATTTACTCGTCCCAATTGCTCACCCAGTCTGCCATTTTTTCTTACTGTGGCAAGTCTGCCAGAAGCGATATGTCACTAGTTGTGTATCATTAAAGAGTCATCGTTAATCCTCCCAGGGGTTATTCGAGATATCTTAATCGAAACCCTAGTAACGAGGCATTGGCTACCTTAAGAGAGTCATAGTTACTCGTCCCAATTGCTCACACAGTCCAACATTTTTTCTTACTGCAGCCAGTCTACCAGAAGCGATATGTCACTTGTTGTGTATCATAAAAGAGTGATCCTTTCTCCTCCCAGGGGTTATTCGAGATATCTTAATCGAAACCCTAGTAACGAGGCATTGGCTACCTTAAGAGAGTCATAGCTACTCGTCCCAATTGCTCACCCAGTCTGCCATTTTTTCTTACTGTGGCAAGTCTGCCAGAAGCGATATGTCACTAGTTGTGTATCATTAAAGAGTCATCGTTAATCCTCCCAGGGGTTATTCGAGATATCTTAATCGAAAGCCTAGTAACGAGGCATTGGCTACCTTAAGAGAGTCATAGTTACTCGTATCAATTGCTCACACAGTCCAACATTTTTTCTTACACCAGCCAGTCTGCCAGAAGCGATATGTCACTAGTTGTGTATCATAAAAGAGTGATCCTTTTTCCTCCCAGGGGTTATTCGAGATATCTTAATCGAAACCCCAGTAACGAGGCATTGGCTACCTTAAGAGAGTCATAGCTACTCGTCCCAATTGCTCACCCAGTCTGCCATTTTTTCTTACTGCGGCCAGTCTGCCAGAAGATATATGTCACTACTTGTGTATCATAAAGAGTGATCCTTTCTCCTCCCAGGGGTTATTCGAGATATCTTAATCGAAACCCCAGTAACGAATCATTGGCTACCTTAAGAGAGTCATAGTTACTCGTCCCAATTGCTCACCCAGTCTGCAATTTTTTCTTACTGCGGCCAGTCTGCCAGAAGCGATATGTCACTAATTGTGTATCATAAAAGAGTGATCGTTACTCCTCCCAGGGGTTATTCGAGATATCTTAATCGAAACCCTAGTAACGAGGCATTGGCTACCTTAAGAGAGTAATATTTACTCGTCCCAATTGCTCACCCAGTCTGCCATTTTTTCTTACAGCGGCCAGTCTGCCAGAAGCGATATGTCACTAGTTGTGTATCATAAAAGAGTGATCGTTTCTCCTCCCAGGGGTTATTCGAGATATCTTAATCGAAACCCTAGTAACGAGGCATTGGCTACCTTAAGAGAGTCATAGTTACTCGTCCCAATTGCTCAACCAGTCTGCCATTTTTTCTTACTGTGGCCAGTCTGCCAGAAGCGATATGTCACTAGTTGTGTATCATAAAAGAGCGATCGTTACTCCTCCCAGGGGTTATTCGAGATATCTTAATCGAAACCCTAGTAACGAGGCATTGGCTACCTTAAGAGAGTCATAGTTACTCGTCCCAATTGCTCACCCATCTGCCATTTTTTCTTACTGCGGCCAGTCTGCCAGAAGCGATATGACACTAGTTGTGTATCATAAAAGAGTGATCCTTTCTCCTCCCAGGGGTTATTCGAGATATCTTAATCGAAACCCTAGTAACGAGGCATTGGCTACCTTAAGAGAGTCATAGTTACTCGTCCCAATTGCTCACCCAGTCTGCCATTTTTTCTTACTGCTGCCAGTCTGCCAGAAGCGATATGTCACTAGTTGTGTATCATAAAAGAGTGATTGTTTCTCCTTTCAGGGGTTATTCGAGATATCTTAATCGAAACCCTAGTAACGAGGCATTGACTACCTTAAGAGAGTCATATTTACTCGTCCCAATTGCTCACCCAGTCTGCCATTTTTTCTTACTGTGGCAAGTCTGCCAGAAGCGATATGTCACTAGTTGTGTATCATTAAAGAGTCATCGTTAATCCTCCCAGGGGTTATTCGAGATATCTTAATCGAAAGCCTAGTAACGAGGCATTGGCTACCTTAAGAGAGTCATAGTTACTCGTATCAATTGCTCACACAGTCCAACATTTTTTCTTACTCCAGCCAGTCTGCCAGAAGCGATATGTCACTAGTTGTGTATCATAAAAGAGTGATCCTTTCTCTTCCCAGGGGTTATTCGAGATATCTTAATCGAAACCCCAGTAACGAGTCATTGGCTACCTTAAGAGAGTCATAGCTACTCGTCCCAATTGCTCACCCAGTCTGAAATTTCTTCTTACTGCGGCCAGTCTGCCAGAAGATATATGTCACTACTTGTGTATCATAAAGAGTGATCCTTTCTCCTCCCAGGGGTTATTCGAGATATCTTAATCGAAACCCCAGTAACGAATCATTGGCTACCTTAAGAGAGTCATAGTTACTCGTCCCAATTGCTCACCCAGTCTGCAATTTTTTCTTACTGCGGCCAGTCTGCCAGAAGCGATATGTCACTAGTTGTGTATCATAAAAGAGTGATCGTTACTCCTCCCAGGGGTTATTCGAGATATCTTAATCGAAACCCTAGTAACGAGGCATTGGCTACCTTAAGAGAGTAATATTTACTCGTCCCAATTGCTCACCCAGTCTGCCATTTTTTCTTACAGCGGCCAGTCTGCCAGAAGCGATATGTCACTAGTTGTGTATCATAAAAGAGTGATCGTTTCTCCTCCCAGGGGTTATTCGAGATATCTTAATCGAAACCCTAGTAACGAGGCATTGGCTACCTTAAGAGAGTCATAGTTACTCGTCCCAATTGCTCAACCAGTCTGCCATTTTTTCTTACTGTGGCCAGTCTGCCAGAAGCGATATGTCACTAGTTGTGTATCATAAAAGAGTGATCGTTACTCCTCCCAGGGGTTATTCGAGATATCTTAATCGAAACCCTAGTAACGAGGCATTGGCTACCTTAAGAGAGTCATAGTTACTCGTCCCAATTGCTCACCCATCTGCCATTTTTTCTTACTGCGGCCAGTCTGCCAGAAGCGATATGACACTAGTTGTGTATCATAAAAGAGTGATCCTTTCTCCTCCCAGGGGTTATTCGAGATATCTTAATCGAAACCCTAGTAACGAGGCATTGGCTACCTTAAGAGAGTCATAGTTATTCGTCCCAATTGCTCACCAAGTCTGCCATTTTTTCTTACTGCGGCCAGTCTGCCAGAAGATATATGTCACTACTTGTGTATCATAAAGAGTGATCCTTTCTCCTCCCAGGGGTTATTCGAGATATCTTAATCGAAACCCCAGTAACGAATCATTGGCTACCTTAAGAGAGTCATAGTTACTCGTCCCAATTGCTCACCCAGTCTGCCATTTTTTCTTACTGCGGCCAGTCTGCCAGAAGCGATATGTCACTAGTTGTGTATCATAAAAGAGTCATCGTTAATCCTCATAGGGGTTATTCGAGATATCTTAATCGAAAGCCTAGTAACGAGGCATTGGCTACCTTAAGAGAGTCATAGTTACTCGTATCAATTGCTCACACAGTCCAACATTTTTTCTTACTCCAGCCAGTCTGCCAGAAGCGATATGTCACTAGTTGTGTATCATAAAAGAGTGATCCTTTCTCCTCCCAGGGGTTATTCGAGATATCTTAATCGAAACCCCAGTAACGAGGCATTGGCTACCTTAAGAGAGTCATAGCTACTCGTCCCAATTGCTCACCCAGTCTGCCATTTTTTCTTACTGCGGCCAGTCTGCCAGAAGATATATGTCACTACTTGTGTATCATAAAGAGTGATCCTTTCTCCTCCCAGGGGTTATTCGAGATATCTTAATCGAAACCCCAGTAACGAATCATTGGCTACCTTAAGAGAGTCATAGTTACTCGTCCCAATTGCTCACCCAGTCTGCCATTTTTTCTTACTGCGGCCAGTCTGCCAGAAGCGATATGTCACTAGTTGTGTATCATAAAAGAGTGATCGTTACTCCTCCCAGGGGTTATTCGAGATATCTTAAACGAAACCCTAGTAACGAGGCATTGGCTACCTTAAGAGAGTAATATTTACTCGTCCCAATTGCTCAACCAGTCTGCCATTTTTTCTTACAGCGGCCAGTCTGCCAGAAGCGATATGTCACTAGTTGTGTATCATAAAAGAGTGATCCTTTCTCCTCCCAGGGGTTATTCGAGATATCTTAATCGAAACCCTAGTAACGAGGCATTGGCTACCTTAAGAGAGTCATAGTTACTCGTCCCAATTGCTCAACCAGTCTGCCATTTTTTCTTACTGTGGCCAGTCTGCCAGAAGCGATATGTCACTAGTTGTGTATCATAAAAGAGTGATCGTTACTCCTCCCAGGGGTTATTCGAGATATCTTAATCGAAAGCCTAGTAACGAGGCATTGGCTACCTTAAGAGAGTCATAGATACTCGTCCCAATTGCTCACCCAGTCTGCCATTTTTTCTTACTGCGGCCAGTCTGCCAGAAGCGATATGACACTAGTTGTGTATCATAAAAGAGTGATCCTTTCTCCTCCCAGGGGTTATTCGAGATATCTTAATCGAAACCCTAGTAACGAGGCATTGGCTACCTTAAGAGAGTCATAGTTATTCGTCCCAATTGCTCACCAAGTCTGCCATTTCTTCTTACTGCGGCCAGTCTGCCAGAAGCGATATGTCACTAGTTGTGTATCATAAAAGAGTGATCGTTTCTCCTCCCAGGGGTTATTCGAGATATCTCAATCGAACCCTAGTAACGAGGCATTGACTACCTTAAGAGAGTCATATTTACTCGTCCCAATTGCTCACCCAGTCTGCCATTTTTTCTTACTGTGGCAAGTCTGCCAGAAGCGATATGTCACTAGTTGTGTATCATTAAAGAGTCATCGTTAATCCTCCCAGGGGTTATTCGAGATATCTTAATCGAAACCCTAGTAACGAGGCATTGGCTACCTTAAGAGAGTCATAGTTACTCGTCCCAATTGCTCACACAGTCCAACATTTTTTCTTACTGCAGCCAGTCTACCAGAAGCGATATGTCACTTGTTGTGTATCATAAAAGAGTGATCCTTTCTCCTCCCAGGGGTTATTCGAGATATCTTAATCGAAACCCTAGTAACGAGGCATTGGCTACCTTAAGAGAGTCATAGCTACTCGTCCCAATTGCTCACTCAGTCTGCCATTTTTTCTTACTGCGGCCAGTCTGCCAGAAGCTATATGTCACTAGTTGTGTATCATAAAAGTGTGATCGTTACTCCTCCCAGGGGTTATTCGAGATATCTTAATCGAAACCCTAGTAACGAGGCATTGGCTACCTTAAGAGAGTCATAGTTACTCGTCCCAATTGCTCACCCAGTCTGCCATTTTTTCTTACTGTGGCAAGTCTGCCAGAAGCGATATGTCACTAGTTGTGTATCATGAAAGAGTCATCGTTAATCCTCCAAGGGGTTATTCGAGATATCTTAATCGAAACCCTAGTAACAAGGCATTGGCTACCTTTAGAGAGTCATAGTTACTCGTCCCAATTGCTCCCACAATCCAACATTTTTTCTTACTGCAGCCAGTCTGCCAGAAGCGATATGTCACTAGTTGTGTATCATAAAAGAACCGTCGTTACTCCTCCGAGGGGTTATTCGAGATATCTTAATCGAATCCCTAGCAACGAGGAATTGGCTACCTTACTCGTCCCAATTGCTCACCCAGTCTGAAAATTTTTCTTACTGCGACCAGTCTGCCAGAAGCGATATGTCACTAGTTGTGTATCATAAAAGAGTGATCGTTTCTCCTCCCAGGGGTTATTCGAGATATCTTAATCGAAACCCTAGTAACGAGGCATTGGCTACCTTAAGAGAGTCATAGTTACTCGTCCCAATTGCTCACCCAGTCTGCCATTTTTTCTTACTGTGGCCAGTCTGCCAGAAGCGATATGTCACTAGTTGTGTATCATAAAAGAGTGATCGTTACTCCTCCTAGGGGTTATTCGAGATATCTTAACCGAAACCCTAGTAACGAGGCATTGGCTACCTTAAGAGAGTCATAGTTACTCGTCCCAATTGCTCACCCAGTCTGCCATTTTTTCTTACTGCGGCCAGTCTGCCAGAAGCGATATGACACTAGTTGTGTATCATAAAAGAGTGATCCTTTCTCCTCCCAGGGGTTATTCGAGATATCTTAATCGAAACCCTAGTAACGAGGCATTGGCTACCTTAAGAGAGTCATAGTTACTCGTCCCAATTGCTCACCCAGTCTGCCATTTTTTCTTACTGCGGCCAGTCTGCCAGAAGCGATATGTCACTAGTTGTGTATCATAAAAGAGTGATCGTTTCTCCTCCCAGGGGTTATTCGAGATATCTTAATCGAAACCCTAGTAACGAGGCATTGGCTACCTTAAGAGAGTCATAGTTACTCGTCCCAATTGCTCCCACAATCCAACATTTTTTCTTACTGCAGCCAGTCTGCCAGAAGCGATATGTCACTAGTTGTGTATCATAAAAGAACCGTCGTTATTTCTCCGAGGGGTTATTCGAGATATCTTAATCGAATCCCTAGTAACGAGGAATTGGCTACCTTACTCGTCCCAATTGCTCACCCAGGCTGAAAATTTTTCTTACTGCGACCAGTCTGCCAGAAGCGATATGTCACTAGTTGTGTATCATAAAAGAGTGATCGTTTCTCCTCCCAGGGGTTATTCGAGATATCTTAATCGAAACCCTAGTAACGAGGCATTGGCTACCTTAAGAGAGTCATAGTTACTCGTCCCAATTGCTCACCCAGTCTGCCATTTTTTCTTACTGTGGCCAGTCTGCCAGAAGCGATATGTCACTAGTTGTGTATCATAAAAGAGTGATCGTTACTCCTCCCAGGGGTTATTCGAGATATCTTAATCGAAACCCTAGTAACGAGGCATTGCCTAACTTAAGAGAGTCATAGTTACTCGTCCCAATTGCTCACCCAGTCTGCCATTTTTTCTTACTGCGGCCAGTCTGCCAGAAGCGATATGACACTAGTTGTGTATCATAAAAGAGTGATCCTTTCTCCTCCCAGGGGTTATTCGAGATATCTTAATCGAAACCCTAGTAACGAGGCATTGGCTACCTTAAGAGAGTCATAGTTACTCGTCCCAATTGCTCACCCAGTCTGCCATTTTTTCTTACTGCGGCCAGTCTGCCAGAAGCGATATGTCACTAGTTGTGTATCATAAAAGAGTGATCGTTTCTCCTCCCAGGGGTTATTCGAGATATCTTAATCGAAACCCTAGTAACGAGGCATTGACTACCTTAAGAGAGTCATATTTACTCGTCCCAATTGCTCACCCAGTCTGCCATTTTTTCTTACTGTGGCAAGTCTGCCAGAAGCGATATGTCACTAGTTGTGTATCATTAAAGAGTCATCGTTAATCCTCCCAGGGGTTATTCGAGATATCTTAATCGAAACCCTAGTAACGAGGCATTGGCTACCTTAAGAGAGTCATAGTTACTCGTCCCAATTGCTCACACAGTCCAACATTTTTTCTTACTGCAGCCAGTCTACCAGAAGCGATATGTCACTTGTTGTGTATCATAAAAGAGTGATCCTTTCTCCTCCCAGGGGTTATTCGAGATATCTTAATCGAAACCCTAGTAACGAGGCATTGGCTACCTTAAGAGAGTCATAGCTACTCGTCCCAATTGCTCACTCAGTCTGCCATTTTTTCTTACTGCGGCCAGTCTGCCAGAAGCTATATGTCACTAGTTGTGTATCATAAAAGTGTGATCGTTACTCCTCCCAGGGGTTATTCGAGATATCTTAATCGAAACCCTAGTAACGAGGCATTGGCTACCTTAAGAGAGTCATAGTTACTCGTCCCAATTGCTCACCCAGTCTGCCATTTTTTCTTACTGTGGCAAGTCTGCCAGAAGCGATATGTCACTAGTTGTGTATCATGAAAGAGTCATCGTTAATCCTCCAAGGGGTTATTCGAGATATCTTAATCGAAACCCTAGTAACAAGGCATTGGCTACCTTTAGAGAGTCATAGTTACTCGTCCCAATTGCTCCCACAATCCAACATTTTTTCTTACTGCAGCCAGTCTGCCAGAAGCGATATGTCACTAGTTGTGTATCATAAAAGAACCGTCGTTACTCCTCCGAGGGGTTATTCGAGATATCTTAATCGAATCCCTAGCAACGAGGAATTGGCTACCTTACTCGTCCCAATTGCTCACCCAGTCTGAAAATTTTTCTTACTGCGACCAGTCTGCCAGAAGCGATATGTCACTAGTTGTGTATCATAAAAGAGTGATCGTTTCTCCTCCCAGGGGTTATTCGAGATATCTTAATCGAAACCCTAGTAACGAGGCATTGGCTACCTTAAGAGAGTCATAGTTACTCGTCCCAATTGCTCACCCAGTCTGCCATTTTTTCTTACTGTGGCCAGTCTGCCAGAAGCGATATGTCACTAGTTGTGTATCATAAAAGAGTGATCGTTACTCCTCCTAGGGGTTATTCGAGATATCTTAACCGAAACCCTAGTAACGAGGCATTGGCTACCTTAAGAGAGTCATAGTTACTCGTCCCAATTGCTCACCCAGTCTGCCATTTTTTCTTACTGCGGCCAGTCTGCCAGAAGCGATATGACACTAGTTGTGTATCATAAAAGAGTGATCCTTTCTCCTCCCAGGGGTTATTCGAGATATCTTAATCGAAACCCTAGTAACGAGGCATTGGCTACCTTAAGAGAGTCATAGTTACTCGTCCCAATTGCTCACCCAGTCTGCCATTTTTTCTTACTGCGGCCAGTCTGCCAGAAGCGATATGTCACTAGTTGTGTATCATAAAAGAGTGATCGTTTCTCCTCCCAGGGGTTATTCGAGATATCTTAATCGAAACCCTAGTAACGAGGCATTGGCTACCTTAAGAGAGTCATAGTTACTCGTCCCAATTGCTCCCACAATCCAACATTTTTTCTTACTGCAGCCAGTCTGCCAGAAGCGATATGTCACTAGTTGTGTATCATAAAAGAACCGTCGTTATTTCTCCGAGGGGTTATTCGAGATATCTTAATCGAATCCCTAGTAACGAGGAATTGGCTACCTTACTCGTCCCAATTGCTCACCCAGGCTGAAAATTTTTCTTACTGCGACCAGTCTGCCAGAAGCGATATGTCACTAGTTGTGTATCATAAAAGAGTGATCGTTTCTCCTCCCAGGGGTTATTCGAGATATCTTAATCGAAACCCTAGTAACGAGGCATTGGCTACCTTAAGAGAGTCATAGTTACTCGTCCCAATTGCTCACCCAGTCTGCCATTTTTTCTTACTGTGGCCAGTCTGCCAGAAGCGATATGTCACTAGTTGTGTATCATAAAAGAGTGATCGTTACTCCTCCCAGGGGTTATTCGAGATATCTTAATCGAAACCCTAGTAACGAGGCATTGCCTAACTTAAGAGAGTCATAGTTACTCGTCCCAATTGCTCACCCAGTCTGCCATTTTTTCTTACTGCGGCCAGTCTGCCAGAAGCGATATGACACTAGTTGTGTATCATAAAAGAGTGATCCTTTCTCCTCCCAGGGGTTATTCGAGATATCTTAATCGAAACCCTAGTAACGAGGCATTGGCTACCTTAAGAGAGTCATAGTTACTCGTCCCAATTGCTCACCCAGTCTGCCATTTTTTCTTACTGCGGCCAGTCTGCCAGAAGCGATATGTCACTAGTTGTGTATCATAAAAGAGTGATCGTTTCTCCTCCCAGGGGTTATTCGAGATATCTTAATCGAAACCCTAGTAACGAGGCATTGACTACCTTAAGAGAGTCATATTTACTCGTCCCAATTGCTCACCCAGTCTGCCATTTTTTCTTACTGTGGCAAGTCTGCCAGAAGCGATATGTCACTAGTTGTGTATCATTAAAGAGTCATCGTTAATCCTCCCAGGGGTTATTCGAGATATCTTAATCGAAACCCTAGTAACGAGGCATTGGCTACCTTAAGAGAGTCATAGTTACTCGTCCCAATTGCTCACCCAGTCTGCCATTTTTTCTAACTGCAGCCAGTCTGCCAGAAGCGATATGTCACTTGTTGTGTATCATAAAAGAGTGATCCTTTCTCCTCCCAGGGGTTATTCGAGATATCTTAATCGAAACCCTAGTAACGAGGCATTGGCTACCTTAAGAGAGTCATAGCTACTCGTCCCAATTGCTCACCCAGTCTGCCATTTTTTCTTACTGCGGCCAGTCTGCCAGGAGCTATATGTCACTAGTTGTGTATCATAAAAGAGTGATCGTTACTCCTCCCAGGGGTTATTCGAGATATCTTAATCGAAACCCTAGTAACGAGGCATTGGCTACCTTAAGAGAGTCATAGTTACTCGTCCCAACTGCTCACCCAGTCTGCCATTTTTTCTTACGGCGGCCAGTCTGCCAGAAGCGATATGTCACTAGTTGTGTATCATAAAAGAGTGATCCTTTCTCCTCCCAGGGGTTATTCCAGATATCTTAATCGAAACCCCAGTAACGAATCATTGGCTACCTTAAGAGAGTCATAGTTACTCGTCCCAATTGCTCACCCAGTCTGCCATTTTTTCTTACTGCGGCCAGTCTGCCAGAAGCGATATGTCACTAGTTGTGTATCATAAAAGAGTGATCGTTACTCCTCCCAGGGGTTATTCGAGCTATCTTAATCGAAACCCTAGTAACGAGGCATTGGCTACCTTAAGAGAGTCATAGTTACTCGTCCCAGTTGCTCACCCAGTCTGCCATTTTTTCTTACTGTGGCAAGTCTGCCAGAAGCGATATGTCACTAGTTGTGTATCATTACAGAGTCATCGTTAATCCTCCCAGGTGTTATTCGAGATATCTTAATCGAAACCCTAGTAACGAGGCATTGGCTACCTTAAGAGAGTCATAGTTACTCGTCCCAATTGCTCACACAATCCAACATTTTTTCTTACTGCAGCCTGTCTGCCAGAAGCGATATGTCACTAGTTGTGTATCAAAAAAGAACCGTCGTTACTCCTCCGAGGGGTTATTCGATATATCTTAATCGAATCCCTAGTAATGAGGCATTGGCTACCTTACTCGTCCCAATTGCTCACCCAGTCTGCCATTTTTTCTTACTGTGGCCAGTCTGCCAGAAGCGATATGTCACTAGTTGTGTATCATAAAAGAGTGATCGTTACTCCTCCCAGGGGTTATTCGAGATATCTTAATCGAAACCCTAGTAACGAGGCATTGGCTACCTTAAGAGAGTCATAGTTACTCGTCCCAATTGCTCACCCAGTCTGCCATTTTTTCTTACTGCGGCCAGTCTGCCAGAAGCGATATGACACTAGTTGTGTATCATAAAAGAGTAATCCTTTCTCCTCCCAGGGGTTATTCGAGATATCTTAATCGAAACCCTAGTAACGAGGCATTGGCTACCTTAAGAGAGTCATAGTTACTCGTCCCAATTGCTCACCCAGTCTGCCATTTTTTCTTACTGCGGCCAGTCTGCCAGAAGCGATATGTCACTAGTTGTGTATCATAAAAGAGTGATCGTTACTCCTCCCAGGGGTTATTCGAGCTATCTTAATCGAAACCCTAGTAACGAGGCATTGGCTACCTTAAGAGAGTCATAGTTACTCGTCCCAATTGCTCACCCAGTCTGCCATTTTTTCTTACTGTGGCCAGTCTGCCAGAAGCGATATGTCACTAGTTGTGTATCATAAAAGAGTGATCGTTACTCCTCCCAGGGGTTATTCGAGATATCTTAATCGAAACCCTAGTAACGAGGCATTGGCTTCCTTAAGAGCGTCATAGTTACTCGTCCCAATTGCTCACCCAGTCTGCCATTTTTTCTTACTGCGGCCAGTCTGCCAGAAGCGATATGTCACTAGTTGTGTATCATAAAAGAGTGATCCTTTCTCCTCCCAGGGGTTATTCGAGATATCTTAATCGAAACCCCAGTAACGAATCATTGGCTACCTTAAGAGAGTCATAGTTACTCGTCCCATTTGCTCACCCAGTCTGCCATTTTTTCTTACTGCGGCCAGTCTGCCAGAAGCGATATGTCACTAGTTGTGTATCATAAATGAGTGATCGTTTCTCCTCCCAGGGCTTATTCGAGATATCTTAATCGAAACACTAGTAACGAGGCATTGGCTACCTTAAGAGAGTCATAGTTACTCGTCCCAATTGCTCACCCAGTCTGCCATTTTATCTTACTGTGGCAAGTCTGCCAGAAGCGATATGTCACTAGTTGTGTATCATTAAAGAGTCATCGTTAATTCTCCCAGGGGTTATTCGAGATATCTTAATCGAAACCCTAGTAACGAGGCATTGGCTACCTTAAGAGAGTCATAGTTACTCGTCCCAATTGCTCACACAGTCCAACATTTTTTCTTACTGCAGCCAGTCTGCCAGAAGCGATATGTCACTAGTTGTGTATCATAAAAGAGTGATCCTTTCTCCTCCCAGGGGTTATTCGAGATATCTTAATCGAAACCCTAGTAACGAGGCATTGGCTACCTTAAGAGAGTCATAGCTACTCGTCCCAATTGCTCACCCAGTCTGCCATTTTTTCTTACTGCGGCCAGTCTGCCAGAAGCTATATGTCACTTGTTGTGTATCATAAAAGAGTGATCGTTTCTCCTCCCAGGGGTTATTCGAGATATCTTAATCGAAACCCTAGTAACGAGGCATTGTCTACCTTAAGAGAGTCATAGTTACTCGACCCAATTGCTCACCCAGTCTGCCATTTTTGTTACTGTGGCAAGTCTGCCAGAAGCGATATGTCACTAGTTGTGTATCATTAAAGAGTCATCGTTAATCCTCCCAGGGGTTATTCGAGATATCTTAATCGAAACCCTATTAACGAAGCATTGGCTACCTTAAGAGAGTCATAGTTACTCGTCCCAATTGCTCACACAGTCCAACATTTTTTGTTACTGCAGCCAGTCTGCCAGAAGCGATATGTCACTAGTTGTGTATCATAAACGAACCGTCCTTACTCCTCCGAGGGGTTATTCGAGATATCTTAATCGAATCCCTAGTAACGAGGCATTGGCTACCTTACTCGTCCCAATTGCTCACCCAGTCTGCCATTTTTTCTTACTGCGGCCAGTCTGCCAGAAGCTATATGTCACTAGTTGTGTATCATAAAAGAGTGATCGTTACACCTCCCAGGGGTTATTCGAGATATCTTAATCTAAACCCCAGTAACGAGGCATTGGCTACCTTAAGAGAGTCATACTTACTCGTCCCAATTGCTCACCCAGTCTGCCATTTTTTCTTACTGCGGCCAGTCTGCCAGAAGCGATATGTCACTAGTTGTGTATCATAAAAGAGTGATCATTTCTCCTCCCAGGGGTTATTCGAGATATCTTAATCGGAACCCTAGTAACGAGGCTTTGGCTACCTTAAGAGAGTCATAGCTACTCGTCCCAATTGCTCACCCAGTCTGCCATTTTTTCTTACTGCGGCCAGTCTGCCAGAAGCTATATGTCACTAGTTGTGTATCATAAAAGAGTGATCGTTACTCCTCCCAGGGATTATTCGCGATATCTTAATCGAAACCCTAGTAACGATGCATTGGCTACCTTAAGAGAGTCATAGTTACTCGTCGCAATTGCTCACCCAGTCTGCCATTTTTTCTTACTGCGGCCAGTCTGCCAGAAGCGATATGTCACTAGTTGTGTATCATAAAAGAGTGATCGTTACTCCTCCTAGGGGTTATTCGAGATATCTTAACCGAAACCCTAGTAACGAGGCATTGGCTACCTTAAGAGAGTCATAGTTACTCGTCCCAATTGCTCACCCAGTCTGCCATTTTTTCTTACTGCGGCCAGTCTGCCAGAAGCGATATGACACTAGTTGTGTATCATAAAAGAGTGATCCTTTCTCCTCCCAGGGGTTATTCGAGATATCTTAATCGAAACCCTAGTAACGAGGCATTGGCTACCTTAAGAGAGTCATAGTTACTCGTCCCAATTGCTCACCCAGTCTGCCATTTTTTCTTACTGCGGCCAGTCTGCCAGAAGCGATATGTCACTAGTTGTGTATCATAAAAGAGTGATCGTTTCTCCTCCCAGGGGTTATTCGAGATATCTTAATCGAAACCCTAGTAACGAGGCATTGGCTACCTTAAGAGAGTCATAGTTACTCGTCCCAATTGCTCCCACAATCCAACATTTTTTCTTACTGCAGCCAGTCTGCCAGAAGCGATATGTCACTAGTTGTGTATCATAAAAGAACCGTCGTTATTTCTCCGAGGGGTTATTCGAGATATCTTAATCGAATCCCTAGTAACGAGGAATTGGCTACCTTACTCGTCCCAATTGCTCACCCAGGCTGAAAATTTTTCTTACTGCGACCAGTCTGCCAGAAGCGATATGTCACTAGTTGTGTATCATAAAAGAGTGATCGTTTCTCCTCCCAGGGGTTATTCGAGATATCTTAATCGAAACCCTAGTAACGAGGCATTGGCTACCTTAAGAGAGTCATAGTTACTCGTCCCAATTGCTCACCCAGTCTGCCATTTTTTCTTACTGTGGCCAGTCTGCCAGAAGCGATATGTCACTAGTTGTGTATCATAAAAGAGTGATCGTTACTCCTCCCAGGGGTTATTCGAGATATCTTAATCGAAACCCTAGTAACGAGGCATTGCCTAACTTAAGAGAGTCATAGTTACTCGTCCCAATTGCTCACCCAGTCTGCCATTTTTTCTTACTGCGGCCAGTCTGCCAGAAGCGATATGACACTAGTTGTGTATCATAAAAGAGTGATCCTTTCTCCTCCCAGGGGTTATTCGAGATATCTTAATCGAAACCCTAGTAACGAGGCATTGGCTACCTTAAGAGAGTCATAGTTACTCGTCCCAATTGCTCACCCAGTCTGCCATTTTTTCTTACTGCGGCCAGTCTGCCAGAAGCGATATGTCACTAGTTGTGTATCATAAAAGAGTGATCGTTTCTCCTCCCAGGGGTTATTCGAGATATCTTAATCGAAACCCTAGTAACGAGGCATTGACTACCTTAAGAGAGTCATATTTACTCGTCCCAATTGCTCACCCAGTCTGCCATTTTTTCTTACTGTGGCAAGTCTGCCAGAAGCGATATGTCACTAGTTGTGTATCATTAAAGAGTCATCGTTAATCCTCCCAGGGGTTATTCGAGATATCTTAATCGAAACCCTAGTAACGAGGCATTGGCTACCTTAAGAGAGTCATAGTTACTCGTCCCAATTGCTCACCCAGTCTGCCATTTTTTCTAACTGCAGCCAGTCTGCCAGAAGCGATATGTCACTTGTTGTGTATCATAAAAGAGTGATCCTTTCTCCTCCCAGGGGTTATTCGAGATATCTTAATCGAAACCCTAGTAACGAGGCATTGGCTACCTTAAGAGAGTCATAGCTACTCGTCCCAATTGCTCACCCAGTCTGCCATTTTTTCTTACTGCGGCCAGTCTGCCAGGAGCTATATGTCACTAGTTGTGTATCATAAAAGAGTGATCGTTACTCCTCCCAGGGGTTATTCGAGATATCTTAATCGAAACCCTAGTAACGAGGCATTGGCTACCTTAAGAGAGTCATAGTTACTCGTCCCAACTGCTCACCCAGTCTGCCATTTTTTCTTACGGCGGCCAGTCTGCCAGAAGCGATATGTCACTAGTTGTGTATCATAAAAGAGTGATCCTTTCTCCTCCCAGGGGTTATTCCAGATATCTTAATCGAAACCCCAGTAACGAATCATTGGCTACCTTAAGAGAGTCATAGTTACTCGTCCCAATTGCTCACCCAGTCTGCCATTTTTTCTTACTGCGGCCAGTCTGCCAGAAGCGATATGTCACTAGTTGTGTATCATAAAAGAGTGATCGTTACTCCTCCCAGGGGTTATTCGAGCTATCTTAATCGAAACCCTAGTAACGAGGCATTGGCTACCTTAAGAGAGTCATAGTTACTCGTCCCAGTTGCTCACCCAGTCTGCCATTTTTTCTTACTGTGGCAAGTCTGCCAGAAGCGATATGTCACTAGTTGTGTATCATTACAGAGTCATCGTTAATCCTCCCAGGTGTTATTCGAGATATCTTAATCGAAACCCTAGTAACGAGGCATTGGCTACCTTAAGAGAGTCATAGTTACTCGTCCCAATTGCTCACACAATCCAACATTTTTTCTTACTGCAGCCTGTCTGCCAGAAGCGATATGTCACTAGTTGTGTATCAAAAAAGAACCGTCGTTACTCCTCCGAGGGGTTATTCGATATATCTTAATCGAATCCCTAGTAATGAGGCATTGGCTACCTTACTCGTCCCAATTGCTCACCCAGTCTGCCATTTTTTCTTACTGTGGCCAGTCTGCCAGAAGCGATATGTCACTAGTTGTGTATCATAAAAGAGTGATCGTTACTCCTCCCAGGGGTTATTCGAGATATCTTAATCGAAACCCTAGTAACGAGGCATTGGCTACCTTAAGAGAGTCATAGTTACTCGTCCCAATTGCTCACCCAGTCTGCCATTTTTTCTTACTGCGGCCAGTCTGCCAGAAGCGATATGACACTAGTTGTGTATCATAAAAGAGTAATCCTTTCTCCTCCCAGGGGTTATTCGAGATATCTTAATCGAAACCCTAGTAACGAGGCATTGGCTACCTTAAGAGAGTCATAGTTACTCGTCCCAATTGCTCACCCAGTCTGCCATTTTTTCTTACTGCGGCCAGTCTGCCAGAAGCGATATGTCACTAGTTGTGTATCATAAAAGAGTGATCGTTACTCCTCCCAGGGGTTATTCGAGCTATCTTAATCGAAACCCTAGTAACGAGGCATTGGCTACCTTAAGAGAGTCATAGTTACTCGTCCCAATTGCTCACCCAGTCTGCCATTTTTTCTTACTGTGGCCAGTCTGCCAGAAGCGATATGTCACTAGTTGTGTATCATAAAAGAGTGATCGTTACTCCTCCCAGGGGTTATTCGAGATATCTTAATCGAAACCCTAGTAACGAGGCATTGGCTTCCTTAAGAGAGTCATAGTTACTCGTCCCAATTGCTCACCCAGTCTGCCATTTTTTCTTACTGCGGCCAGTCTGCCAGAAGCGATATGTCACTAGTTGTGTATCATAAAAGAGTGATCCTTTCTCCTCCCAGGGGTTATTCGAGATATCTTAATCGAAACCCCAGTAACGAATCATTGGCTACCTTAAGAGAGTCATAGTTACTCGTCCCATTTGCTCACCCAGTCTGCCATTTTTTCTTACTGCGGCCAGTCTGCCAGAAGCGATATGTCACTAGTTGTGTATCATAAATGAGTGATCGTTTCTCCTCCCAGGGCTTATTCGAGATATCTTAATCGAAACACTAGTAACGAGGCATTGGCTACCTTAAGAGAGTCATAGTTACTCGTCCCAATTGCTCACCCAGTCTGCCATTTTATCTTACTGTGGCAAGTCTGCCAGAAGCGATATGTCACTAGTTGTGTATCATTAAAGAGTCATCGTTAATTCTCCCAGGGGTTATTCGAGATATCTTAATCGAAACCCTAGTAACGAGGCATTGGCTACCTTAAGAGAGTCATAGTTACTCGTCCCAATTGCTCACACAGTCCAACATTTTTTCTTACTGCAGCCAGTCTGCCAGAAGCGATATGTCACTAGTTGTGTATCATAAAAGAGTGATCCTTTCTCCTCCCAGGGGTTATTCGAGATATCTTAATCGAAACCCTAGTAACGAGGCATTGGCTACCTTAAGAGAGTCATAGCTACTCGTCCCAATTGCTCACCCAGTCTGCCATTTTTTCTTACTGCGGCCAGTCTGCCAGAAGCTATATGTCACTAGTTGTGTATCATAAAAGAGTGATCGTTTCTCCTCCCAGGGGTTATTCGAGATATCTTAATCGAAACCCTAGTAACGAGGCATTGTCTACCTTAAGAGAGTCATAGTTACTCGACCCAATTGCTCACCCAGTCTGCCATTTTTGTTACTGTGGCAAGTCTGCCAGAAGCGATATGTCACTAGTTGTGTATCATTAAAGAGTCATCGTTAATCCTCCCAGGGGTTATTCGAGATATCTTAATCGAAACCCTATTAACGAAGCATTGGCTACCTTAAGAGAGTCATAGTTACTCGTCCCAATTGCTCACACAGTCCAACATTTTTTGTTACTGCAGCCAGTCTGCCAGAAGCGATATGTCACTAGTTGTGTATCATAAACGAACCGTCCTTACTCCTCCGAGGGGTTATTCGAGATATCTTAATCGAATCCCTAGTAACGAGGCATTGGCTACCTTACTCGTCCCAATTGCTCACCCAGTCTGCCATTTTTTCTTACTGCGGCCAGTCTGCCAGAAGCTATATGTCACTAGTTGTGTATAATAAAAGAGTGATCGTTACACCTCCCAGGGGTTATTCGAGATATCTTAATCTAAACCCCAGTAACGAGGCATTGGCTACCTTAAGAGAGTCATACTTACTCGTCCCAATTGCTCACCCAGTCTGCCATTTTTTCTTACTGCGGCCAGTCTGCCAGAAGCGATATGTCACTAGTTGTGTATCATAAAAGAGTGATCGTTTCTCCTCCCAGGGGTTATTCGAGATATCTTAATCGAAACCCTAGTAACGAGGCATTGGCTACCTTAAGAGAGTCATAGTTACTCGTCCCAATTGCTCACCCAGTCTGCCATTTTTTCTTACTGTGGCCAGTCTGCCAGAAGCGATATGTCACTAGTTGTGTATCATAAAAGAGTGATCGTTACTCCTCCCAGGGGTTATTCGAGATATCTTAATCGAAACCCTAGTAACGAGGCATTGCCTAACTTAAGAGAGTCATAGTTACTCGTCCCAATTGCTCACCCAGTCTGCCATTTTTTCTTACTGCGGCCAGTCTGCCAGAAGCGATATGACACTAGTTGTGTATCATAAAAGAGTGATCCTTTCTCCTCCCAGGGGTTATTCGAGATATCTTAATCGAAACCCTAGTAACGAGGCATTGGCTACCTTAAGAGAGTCATAGTTACTCGTCCCAATTGCTCACCCAGTCTGCCATTTTTTCTTACTGCGGCCAGTCTGCCAGAAGCGATATGTCACTAGTTGTGTATCATAAAAGAGTGATCGTTTCTCCTCCCAGGGGTTATTCGAGATATCTTAATCGAAACCCTAGTAACGAGGCATTGACTACCTTAAGAGAGTCATATTTACTCGTCCCAATTGCTCACCCAGTCTGCCATTTTTTCTTACTGTGGCAAGTCTGCCAGAAGCGATATGTCACTAGTTGTGTATCATTAAAGAGTCATCGTTAATCCTCCCAGGGGTTATTCGAGATATCTTAATCGAAACCCTAGTAACGAGGCATTGGCTACCTTAAGAGAGTCATAGTTACTCGTCCCAATTGCTCACCCAGTCTGCCATTTTTTCTAACTGCAGCCAGTCTGCCAGAAGCGATATGTCACTTGTTGTGTATCATAAAAGAGTGATCCTTTCTCCTCCCAGGGGTTATTCGAGATATCTTAATCGAAACCCTAGTAACGAGGCATTGGCTACCTTAAGAGAGTCATAGCTACTCGTCCCAATTGCTCACCCAGTCTGCCATTTTTTCTTACTGCGGCCAGTCTGCCAGGAGCTATATGTCACTAGTTGTGTATCATAAAAGAGTGATCGTTACTCCTCCCAGGGGTTATTCGAGATATCTTAATCGAAACCCTAGTAACGAGGCATTGGCTACCTTAAGAGAGTCATAGTTACTCGTCCCAACTGCTCACCCAGTCCGCCATTTTTTCTTACGGCGGCCAGTCTGCCAGAAGCGATATGTCACTAGTTGTGTATCATAAAAGAGTGATCCTTTCTCCTCCCAGGGGTTATTCCAGATATCTTAATCGAAACCCCAGTAACGAATCATTGGCTACCTTAAGAGAGTCATAGTTACTCGTCCCAATTGCTCACCCAGTCTGCCATTTTTTCTTACTGCGGCCAGTCTGCCAGAAGCGATATGTCACTAGTTGTGTATCATAAAAGAGTGATCGTTACTCCTCCCAGGGGTTATTCGAGCTATCTTAATCGAAACCCTAGTAACGAGGCATTGGCTACCTTAAGAGAGTCATAGTTACTCGTCCCAGTTGCTCACCCAGTCTGCCATTTTTTCTTACTGTGGCCAGTCTGCCAGAAGCGATATGTCACTAGTTGTGTATCATAAAAGAGTGATCGTTACTCCTCCCAGGGGTTATTCGAGATATCTTAATCGAAACCCTAGTAACGAGGCATTGCCTAACTTAAGAGAGTCATAGTTACTCGTCCCAATTGCTCACCCAGTCTGCCATTTTTTCTTACTGCGGCCAGTCTGCCAGAAGCGATATGACACTAGTTGTGTATCATAAAAGAGTGATCCTTTCTCCTCCCAGGGGTTATTCGAGATATCTTAATCGAAACCCTAGTAACGAGGCATTGGCTACCTTAAGAGAGTCATAGTTACTCGTCCCAATTGCTCACCCAGTCTGCCATTTTTTCTTACTGCGGCCAGTCTGCCAGAAGCGATATGTCACTAGTTGTGTATCATAAAAGAGTGATCGTTTCTCCTCCCAGGGGTTATTCGAGATATCTTAATCGAAACCCTAGTAACGAGGCATTGACTACCTTAAGAGAGTCATATTTACTCGTCCCAATTGCTCACCCAGTCTGCCATTTTTTCTTACTGTGGCAAGTCTGCCAGAAGCGATATGTCACTAGTTGTGTATCATTAAAGAGTCATCGTTAATCCTCCCAGGGGTTATTCGAGATATCTTAATCGAAACCCTAGTAACGAGGCATTGGCTACCTTAAGAGAGTCATAGTTACTCGTCCCAATTGCTCACCCAGTCTGCCATTTTTTCTAACTGCAGCCAGTCTGCCAGAAGCGATATGTCACTTGTTGTGTATCATAAAAGAGTGATCCTTTCTCCTCCCAGGGGTTATTCGAGATATCTTAATCGAAACCCTAGTAACGAGGCATTGGCTACCTTAAGAGAGTCATAGCTACTCGTCCCAATTGCTCACCCAGTCTGCCATTTTTTCTTACTGCGGCCAGTCTGCCAGGAGCTATATGTCACTAGTTGTGTATCATAAAAGAGTGATCGTTACTCCTCCCAGGGGTTATTCGAGATATCTTAATCGAAACCCTAGTAACGAGGCATTGGCTACCTTAAGAGAGTCATAGTTACTCGTCCCAACTGCTCACCCAGTCTGCCATTTTTTCTTACGGCGGCCAGTCTGCCAGAAGCGATATGTCACTAGTTGTGTATCATAAAAGAGTGATCCTTTCTCCTCCCAGGGGTTATTCCAGATATCTTAATCGAAACCCCAGTAACGAATCATTGGCTACCTTAAGAGAGTCATAGTTACTCGTCCCAATTGCTCACCCAGTCTGCCATTTTTTCTTACTGCGGCCAGTCTGCCAGAAGCGATATGTCACTAGTTGTGTATCATAAAAGAGTGATCGTTACTCCTCCCAGGGGTTATTCGAGCTATCTTAATCGAAACCCTAGTAACGAGGCATTGGCTACCTTAAGAGAGTCATAGTTACTCGTCCCAGTTGCTCACCCAGTCTGCCATTTTTTCTTACTGTGGCAAGTCTGCCAGAAGCGATATGTCACTAGTTGTGTATCATTACAGAGTCATCGTTAATCCTCCCAGGTGTTATTCGAGATATCTTAATCGAAACCCTAGTAACGAGGCATTGGCTACCTTAAGAGAGTCATAGTTACTCGTCCCAATTGCTCACACAATCCAACATTTTTTCTTACTGCAGCCTGTCTGCCAGAAGCGATATGTCACTAGTTGTGTATCAAAAAAGAACCGTCGTTACTCCTCCGAGGGGTTATTCGATATATCTTAATCGAATCCCTAGTAATGAGGCATTGGCTACCTTACTCGTCCCAATTGCTCACCCAGTCTGCCATTTTTTCTTACTGTGGCCAGTCTGCCAGAAGCGATATGTCACTAGTTGTGTATCATAAAAGAGTGATCGTTACTCCTCCCAGGGGTTATTCGAGATATCTTAATCGAAACCCTAGTAACGAGGCATTGGCTACCTTAAGAGAGTCATAGTTACTCGTCCCAATTGCTCACCCAGTCTGCCATTTTTTCTTACTGCGGCCAGTCTGCCAGAAGCGATATGACACTAGTTGTGTATCATAAAAGAGTAATCCTTTCTCCTCCCAGGGGTTATTCGAGATATCTTAATCGAAACCCTAGTAACGAGGCATTGGCTACCTTAAGAGAGTCATAGTTACTCGTCCCAATTGCTCACCCAGTCTGCCATTTTTTCTTACTGCGGCCAGTCTGCCAGAAGCGATATGTCACTAGTTGTGTATCATAAAAGAGTGATCGTTACTCCTCCCAGGGGTTATTCGAGCTATCTTAATCGAAACCCTAGTAACGAGGCATTGGCTACCTTAAGAGAGTCATAGTTACTCGTCCCAATTGCTCACCCAGTCTGCCATTTTTTCTTACTGTGACCAGTCTGCCAGAAGCGATATGTCACTAGTTGTGTATCATAAAAGAGTGATCGTTACTCCTCCCAGGGGTTATTCGAGATATCTTAATCGAAACCCTAGTAACGAGGCATTGGCTTCCTTAAGAGAGTCATAGTTACTCGTCCAAATTGCTCACCCAGTCTGCCATTTTTTCTTACTGCGGCCAGTCTGCCAGAAGCGATATGTCACTAGTTGTGTATCATAAAAGAGTGATCCTTTCTCCTCCCAGGGGTTATTCGAGATATCTTAATCGAAACCCCAGTAACGAATCATTGGCTACCTTAAGAGAGTCATAGTTACTCGTCCCATTTGCTCACCCAGTCTGCCATTTTTTCTTACTGCGGCCAGTCTGCCAGAAGCGATATGTCACTAGTTGTGTATCATAAATGAGTGATCGTTTCTCCTCCCAGGGCTTATTCGAGATATCTTAATCGAAACACTAGTAACGAGGCATTGGCTACCTTAAGAGAGTCATAGTTACTCGTCCCAATTGCTCACCCAGTCTGCCATTTTATCTTACTGTGGCAAGTCTGCCAGAAGCGATATGTCACTAGTTGTGTATCATTAAAGAGTCATCGTTAATTCTCCCAGGGGTTATTCGAGATATCTTAATCGAAACCCTAGTAACGAGGCATTGGCTACCTTAAGAGAGTCATAGTTACTCGTCCCAATTGCTCACACAGTCCAACATTTTTTCTTACTGCAGCCAGTCTGCCAGAAGCGATATGTCACTAGTTGTGTATCATAAAAGAGTGATCCTTTCTCCTCCCAGGGGTTATTCGAGATATCTTAATCGAAACCCTAGTAACGAGGCATTGGCTACCTTAAGAGAGTCATAGCTACTCGTCCCAATTGCTCACCCAGTCTGCCATTTTTTCTTACTGCGGCCAGTCTGCCAGAAGCTATATGTCACTAGTTGTGTATCATAAAAGAGTGATCGTTTCTCCTCCCAGGGGTTATTCGAGATATCTTAATCGAAACCCTAGTAACGAGGCATTGTCTACCTTAAGAGAGTCATAGTTACTCGACCCAATTGCTCACCCAGTCTGCCATTTTTGTTACTGTGGCAAGTCTGCCAGAAGCGATATGTCACTAGTTGTGTATCATTAAAGAGTCATCGTTAATCCTCCCAGGGGTTATTCGAGATATCTTAATCGAAACCCTATTAACGAAGCATTGGCTACCTTAAGAGAGTCATAGTTACTCGTCCCAATTGCTCACACAGTCCAACATTTTTTGTTACTGCAGCCAGTCTGCCAGAAGCGATATGTCACTAGTTGTGTATCATAAACGAACCGTCCTTACTCCTCCGAGGGGTTATTCGAGATATCTTAATCGAATCCCTAGTAACGAGGCATTGGCTACCTTACTCGTCCCAATTGCTCACCCAGTCTGCCATTTTTTCTTACTGCGGCCAGTCTGCCAGAAGCTATATGTCACTAGTTGTGTATCATAAAAGAGTGATCGTTACACCTCCCAGGGGTTATTCGAGATATCTTAATCTAAACCCCAGTAACGAGGCATTGGCTACCTTAAGAGAGTCATACTTACTCGTCCCAATTGCTCACCCAGTCTGCCATTTTTTCTTACTGCGGCCAGTCTGCCAGAAGCGATATGTCACTAGTTGTGTATCATAAAAGAGTGATCATTTCTCCTCCCAGGGGTTATTCGAGATATCTTAATCGGAACCCTAGTAACGAGGCTTTGGCTACCTTAAGAGAGTCATAGCTACTCGTCCCAATTGCTCACCCAGTCTGCCATTTTTTCTTACTGCGGCCAGTCTGCCAGAAGCTATATGTCACTAGTTGTGTATCATAAAAGAGTGATCGTTACTCCTCCCAGGGATTATTCGCGATATCTTAATCGAAACCCTAGTAACGATGCATTGGCTACCTTAAGAGAGTCATAGTTACTCGTCGCAATTGCTCACCCAGTCTGCCATTTTTTCTTACTGCGGCCATTCTGCCAGAAGCGATATGTCACTAGTTGTGAATCATAAAAGAGTGATCGTTACTCCTCCCAGGGGTTATTCGAGATATCTTAATCGAAACCCTAGTAACGAGGCATTGGCTACCTTAAGAGAGTCATAGTTACTCGTCATAATTGCTCACCGAGTCTGACATTTTTTCTTACAGCGGCCAGTCTGCCAGAAGCTATATGTCACTAGTTAAGTATCATAAAAGAGTGATCGTTACACCTCCCAGGGGTTATTCGAGATATCTTAATCGATACCCTAGTAACGAGGCATTGGCTACCTTAAGAGAGTCATAGTTACTCGTCCCAATTGCTCACCCAGTCTGCCATTTTTTCTTACTGCGGCCAGTCTGCCAGAAGCGATATGTCACTAGTTGTGTATCATAAAAGAGTGATCATCTCTCCTCCCAGGGGTTATTCGAGATATCTTAATCGAAACCCTAGTAACGAGGCATTGGCTACCTTAAGAGAGTCATAGTTACTCGTCCCAATTGCTCACACAGTCAGCCGTTTTTCTTACTGTGGCAAGTCTGCCAGAAGCGATATGTCACTAGTTGTGTATCATTAAAGAGTCATCGTTAATCCTCCCAGGGGTTATTCGAGATATCTTAATCGAAACCCTAGTAAGGAGGCATTGGCTACCTTAAGAGATTCATAGTTACTCGTCCCAATTGCTCACACAGTCCAACATTTTTTCTTACTGCAGCCAGACTGCCAGAAGCGATATGTCACTAGTTGTGTATCATAAAAGAACCGTCCTTACTCCTCCGAGGGGTTATTCGAGATATCTTAATCGAATCCCTAGTAACGAGGCATTGGCTACCTTACTCGTCCCAATTGCTCACCCAGTCTGCCATTTTTTCTTACTGCGACCAGTCTGCCAGAAGCGATATGTCACTAGTTGTGTATCATAAAAGAGTGATCGTTTCTCCTCCCAGGGGTTATTCGAGATATCTTAATCGAAACCCTAGTAACGAGGCATTGGCTACCTTAAGAGAGTCATAGTTACTCGTCCCAACTGCTCACCCAGTGTGCCATTTTTTCTTACTGTGGCAAGGCTGCCAGAAGCGATATGTCACTAGTTGCGTATCATTAAAGAGTCATCGTTAATCCTCCCAGGGGTTATTCGAGATATCTTAATCGAAACCCTAGTAATGAGGCATTGGCTACCTTAAGAGAGTCATAGTTACTCGTCCCAATTGCTCACCCAGTCTGCCATTTTTTCATACTGCAGCCAGTCTGCCAGAAGCGATATGTCACTAGTTGTGTATCATAAATGAGTGATCCTTTCTCCTCCCATGGGTCATTTTAGATATTTTAATCGGAACCCTAGTAACGAGGCATTGGCTACCTTAAGAGAGTCATAGCTACTCGTCCCAATTGCTCACCCAGTCTGCCATTTTTTCTTACAGCGGCAAGTCTGCCAGAAGCTATATGTCACTAGTTGTGTATCATAAAAGAGTGATCGTTACTCCTCCCAGGGGTTATTCGAGATATCTTAATCGAAACCCTAGTAACGATGCATTGGCTACCTTAAGAGAGTCATAGTTACTCGTCCCAATTGCTCACCCAGTCTGCAATTTTTTCTTACTGCGGCCATTCTGCCAGAAGCGATATGTCACTAGTTGTGTATCATAAAAGAGTGATCGTTACTCCTCCCAGGGGTTATTCGAGATATCTTAATCGAAACCCTAGTAACGAGGCATTGGCTACCTTAAGAGAGTCATAGTTACTCGTCCCAATTGCTCACCGAGTCTGACATTTTTTCTTACAGCGGCCAGTCTGCCAGAAGCGATATGTCACTAGTTGTGTATCATAAAAGAGTGATCGTTTCTCCTCCCAGGGGTTATTCGAGATATCTTAATCGAAACCCTAGTAACGAGGCATTGGCTACCTTAAGAGAGTCATAGTTACTCGTCCCAATTGCTCACCCAGTCTGCCATTTTTTCTTACTGTGGCCAGTCTGCCAGAAGCGATATGTCACTAGTTGTGTATCATAAAAGAGTGATCGTTACTCCTCCCAGGGGTTATTCGAGATATCTTAATCGAAACCCTAGTAACGAGGCATTGGCTACCTTAAGAGAGTCATAGTTACTCGTCCCAATTGCTCACCGAGTCTGACATTTTTTCTTACAGCGGCCAGTCTGCCAGAAGCGATATGTCACTAGCTGTGTATCATAAATGAGTGATCGTTTCTCCTCCCAGGGCTTATTCGAGATATCTTAATCGAAACACTAGTAACGAGGCATTGGCTACCTTAACAGAGTCATAGTTACTCGTCCCAATAGCTCACCCAGTCTGCCATTTTTTCCTACTGTGGCAAGTCTACCAGAAGCGATATGTCACTAGTTGTGTATCATTAAAGAGTCATCGTTAATCCTCCCAGGGGTTATTCGAGATATCTTAATCGAAACCCTAGTAAGGAGGCATTGGCTACCTTAAGTGAGTCATAGTTACTCGTCCCAATTGCTCACACAGTCCAACATTTTTTCTTACTGCAGCCAGTCTGCCAGAAGCGATATGTCACTACTTGTGTATCATAAAAGAGTGATCCTTTCTCCTCCCAGGGGTTATTCGAGATACCTTAATCGAAACCCTAGTAACGAGGCATTGGCTACCTTAAGAGAGTCATAGCTACTCGTCCCAATTGCTCACCCAGTCTGCCATTTTTTCTTACTGCGGCCAGTCTGCCAGAAGCTATATGTCACTAGTTGTGTATCATAAAAGAGTGATCGTTACACCTCGCAGGGGTTATTCGAGATATCTTAATCGAAACCCTAGTAACGAAGCATTGGCTACCTTAAGAGAGTCATAGTTACACGTCCCAATTGCTCACACAGTCCAACATTTTTTCTTACTGCAGCCAGTCTGCCAGAAGCGATATGTCACTAGTTGTGTATCATAATAGAACCGTCCTTACTCCTCCGAGGGGTTATTCGAGATATCTTAATCGAATCCCTAGTAACGAGGCATTGGCTACCTTACTCGTCCCAATTGCTCACCCAGTCTGCCATTTTTTCTTACTGCAGCCAGTCTGCCAGAAGCTATATGTCACTAGTTGTGTATCATAAAAGAGTGATCGTTTCTCCTTCCAGGGGTTATTCGAGATATCTTAATCTAAACCCTAGTAACGAGGCATTGGCTACCTTAAGAGAGTCATACTTACTCGTCCCAATTGCTCACCCGGTCTGCCATTTTTTCTTACTGCGGCCAGTCTGCCAGAAGCGGTATGTCACTAGTTGTGTATCATAAAAGAGTGAACATTTCTCCTCCCAGGGGTTATTCGAGATATCTTAATCGGAACCCTAGTAACGAGGCATTGGCTACCTTAAGAGAGTCATAGCTACTCGTCCCAATTGCTCACAAAGTCTGCCATTTTTTCTTACTGCGGCCAGTCTGCCAGAAGCTATATGTCACTAGTTGTGTATCATAAAAGAGTGATCGTTACTCCTTCCAGGGGTTATTCGCGATATCTTAATCGAAACCCTAGTAACGATGCATTGGCTACCTTAAGAGAGTCATAGTTACTCGTCCCAATTGCTCACCCAGTCTGCCATTTTTTCTTACTGCGCATATTCTGCCAGAAGCGATATGTCACTAGTTGTGTATCATAAAAGAGTGATCGTTACTCCTCCCAGGGGTTATTCGAGATATCTTAATCGAAACCCTAGTAACGAGGCATTGGCTACCTTAAGAGAGTCATAGTTACTCGTCCCAATTGCTCACCGAGTCTGACATTTTTTCTTACAGCGGCCAGTCTGCCAGAAGCTATATGTCACTAGTTGTGTATCATAAAAAAGTGATCGTTACACCTCCCAGGGGTTATTCGAGATATCTTAATCGAAACCCTAGTAACAAGGCATTGGCTACCTTAAGAGAGTCATAGTTACTCGTCCCAATTGCTCACCCAGTCTGCCATTTTTTCTTACTGCGGCCAGTCTGCCAGAAGCGATATGTCACTAGTTGTGTATCATAAAAGAGTGATCATTTCTCCTCCCAGGGGTTATTCGAGATATCTTAATCGAAACCCTAGTAACGAGGCATTGGCTACCTTAAGAGAGTCATAGTTACTCGTCCCAATTGCTCACCCAGTCTGCCGTTTTTCTTACTGTGGCAAGTCTGCCAGAAGCGATATGTCACTAGTTGTGTATCAATAAAGAGTCATCGTTAATCCTCCCAGGGGTTATTCGAGATATCTTAATCGAAACCCTAGTAACGAGGCATTGGCTACCTTAAGAGAGTCATAGTTACTCGTCCCAATTGCTCACACAGTCCAACATTTTTTCTTACTGCAGCCAGTCTGCCAGAAGCGATATGTCACTAGTTGTGTATCATAAAAGAACCGTCCTTACTCCTCCGAGTGGTTATTCGAGATATCTTAATGGAATCCCTAGTAACGAGGCATTGGCTACCTTACTCGTCCCAATTGCTCACCCAGTCTGCCATTTTTTCTTACTGCGACCAGTCTGCCAGAAGCGATATGTCACTAGTTGTGTATCATAAAAGAACCGTCTTTACTCCTCCGAGGGGTTATTCGAGATATCTTAATCGAATCCCTAGTAACGAGGCATTGGCTACCTTACTCGTCCCAATTGCTCACCCAGTGTGCCATTTTTTCTTACTGCGACCAGTCTGCCAGAAGCGATATGTCACTAGTTGTGTATCATAAAAGAGTGATCGTTTCTCCTCCCAGGGGTTATTCGAGATATCTTAATCGAAACCCTAGTAACGAGGCATTGGCTACCTTAAGAGAGTCATAGTTGTTCGTCCCAACTGCTCACCCAGTCTGCCATTTTTTCTTACTGTGGCAAGGCTGCCAGAAGCGATATGTCACTAGTTGCGTATCATTAAAGAGTCATCGTTAATCCTCCCAGGGGTTATTCTAGATATCTTAATCGAAACCCTAGTAACGAGGCATTGGCTACCTTAAGAGAGTCATAGTTACTCGTCCCAATTGCTCACCCAGTCTGCCATTTTTTCTTACTGCAGCCAGTCTGCCAGAAGCGATATGTCACTAGTTGTGTATCATAAATGAGTGATCCTTTCTCCTCCCAGGGGTTATTTTAGATATCTTAATCGGAACCCTAGTAACGAGGCATTGGCTACCTTAAGAGAGTCATAGCTACTCGTCCCAATTGCTCACCCAGTCTGCCATTTTTTCTTACAGCGGCCAGACTGCCAGAAGCTATATGTCACTAGTTGTGTATCATAAAAGAGTGATCATTACTCCTCCCAGGGGTTATTCGAGATATCTTAATCGAAACCCTAGTAACGATGCATTGGCTACCTTAAGAGAGTCAAAGTTACTCGTCCCAATTGCTCACCCAGTCTGCCATTTTTTCTTACTGCGGCCATTCTGCCAGAAGCGATATGTCACTAGTTGTGTATCATAAAAGAGTGATCGTTACTCCTCCCAGGGGTTATTCGAGATATCTTAATCGAAACCCTAGTAACGAGGCATTGGCTACCTTAAGAGAGTCATAGTTACTCGTCCCAATTGCTCACCGAGTCTGACATTTTTCCTTACAGCGGCCAGTCTGCCAGAAGCAATATGTCACTAGTTGTGTATCATAAAAGAGTGATCGTTTCTCCTCCCAGGGGTTATTCGAGATATCTTAATCGAAACCCTAGTAACGAGGCATTGGCTACCTTAAGAGAGTCATAGTTACTCGTCCCAATTGCTCACCCAGTCTGCCATTTTTTCTTACTGTGGCCAGTCTGCCAGAAGCGATATGTCACTAGTTGTGTATCATAAAAGAGTGATCGTTACTCCTCCCAGGGGTTATTCGAGATATCTTAATCGAAACCCTAGTAACGAGGCATTGGCTACCTTAAGAGAGTCATAGTTACTCGTCCCAACTGCTCACCCAGTCTGCCATTTTTTCTTACTGCGGCCAGTCTGCCAGAAGCGATATGTCACTAGTTGTGTATCATAAAAGAGTGATCCTTTCTCCTCCCAGGGGTTATTCGAGATATCTTAATCGAAACCCCAGTAACGAATCATTGGCTACCTTAAGAGAGTCATAGTTACTCGTCCCAATTGCTCACCCAGTCTGCCATTTTTTCTTACTGCGGCCAGTCTGCCAGAAGCGATATGTCACTAGTTGTGTATCATAAATGAGTGATCGTTTCTCCTCCCAGGGCTTATTCGAGATATCTTAATCGAAACACTAGTAACGAGGCATTGGCTACCTTAAGAGAGTCATAGTTACTCTTCCCAATTGCTCACCCAGTCTGCCATTTTTTCTTACTGTGGCAAGTCTGCCAGAAGCGATATGTCACTAGTTGTGTATCATTAAAGAGTCATCGTTAATCCTCCCAGGGGTTATTCGAGATATCTTAATCGAAACCCTAGTAACGAGGCATTGGCTACCTTAAGTGAGTCATAGTTACTCGTCCCAATTGCTCACACAGTCCAACATTTTTTCTTACTGCAGCCAGTCTGCCAGAAGCGATATGTCACTAGTTGTGTATCATAAAAGAGTGATCCTTTCTCCTCCCAGGGGTTATTCGAGATATCTTAATCGAAACCCTAGTAACGAGGCATTGGCTACCTTAAGAGAGTCATAGCTACTCGTCCCAATTGCTCACCCAGTCTGCCATTTTTTCTTACTGCGGCCAGTCTGCCAGAAGCTATATGTCACTAGTTGTGTATCATAAAAGAGTGATCGTTACACCTCCCAGGGGTTATTCGAGATATCTTAATCTAAACCCTAGTAACGAGGCTTTGGCTACCTTAAGAGAGTCATACTTACTCGTCCCAATTGCTCACCCAGTCTGCCATTTTTTCTTACTGCGGCCATTCTGCCAGAAGCGATATGTCACTAGTTGTGTATCATAAAAGAGTGATCGTTACTCCTCCCAGGGTTTATTCGAGATATCTTAATCGAAACCCTAGTAACGAGGCATTGCTACCTTAAGAGAGTCATAGTTACTCGTCCCAATTGCTCACCGAGTCTGACTTTTTTTCTTACAGCGGCCAGTCTGCCAGAAGCGATATGTCACTAGTTGTGTATCATAAAGAGTGATCGTTTCTCCTCCCAGGGGTTATTCGAGATATCTTAATCGAAACCCTAGTAACGAGGCATTGGCTACCTTAAGAGAGTCATAGTTACTCGTCCCAATTGCTCACCCAGTCTGCCATTTTTTCTTACTGTGGCCAGTCTGCCAGAAGCGATATGTCACTAGTTGTGTATCATAAAAGAGTGATCGTTACTCCTCCCAGGGGTTATTCGAGATATCTTTATCGAAACCCTAGTAACGAGGCATTGGCTACCTTAAGAGAGTCATAGTTACTCGTCCCAATTGCTCACCCAGTCTGCCATTTTTTCTTACTGCGGCCAGTCTGCCAGAAGCGATAGGTCACTAGTTGTGTATCATAAAAGAGTGTTCGTTTCTCCTCCCAGGGGTTATTAGAGATATCTTAATCGAAATCCTAGTAACGAGGCATTGACTACCTTAAGAGAGTCATATTTACTCGTCCCAATTGCTCACCCAATCTGCCACTTTTTCTTACTGTGGCAAGTCTGCCAGAAGCGATATGTCACTAGTTGTGTATCATTAAAGAGTCATCGTTAATCCTCCCAGGGGTTATTCGAGATATCTTAATCGAAACCCTAGTAACGAGGCATTGGCTACCTTAAGAGAGTCATAGTTACTCGTCCCAATTGCTCACACAGTCCAACATTTCTTCTTACTGCAGCCAGTCTGCCAGAAGCGTTATGTCACTAGTTGTGTATCATAAAAGAGTGATCCTTTCTCCTCCCAGGGGTTATTCGAGATATCTTAATCGAAACCCTAGTAACGAGGCATTGGCTACCTTAAGAGAGTCATAGCTACTCGTCCCAATTGCTCACCCAGTCTGCCATTTTTTCTTACTGCGGCCAGACTGCCAGAAGCTATATGTCACTAGTTGTCTATCATAAAAGAGTGATCGTTACTCCTCCCAGGGGTTATTTGAGATATCTTAATCGAAACCCTAGTAACGAGGCATTGGCTACCTTAAGAGAGTCATAGTTACTCGTCCCAACTGCTCACCCAGTCTGCCATTTTTTCTTACTGCGGCCAGTCTGCCAGAAGCGATATGTCACTAGTTGTGTATCATAAAAGAGTGATCGTTACTCCTCCCAAGGGTTATTCGAGATATCTTAATCGAAACCCTAGTAACGAGGCATTGGCTACCTTAAGAGAGTCATAGTTACTCGTCCCAATTGCTCACCGAGTCTGACATTTTATCTTACAGCGGCCAGTCTGCCAGAAGCGATATGTCACTAGTTGTGTATCATAAAAGAGTGATCGTTTCTCCTCCCAGGGGTTATTCGAGATATCTTAATCGAAACCCTAGTAACGAGGCATTGGCTACCTTAAGAGAGTCATAGTTACTCGTCCCAATTGCTCACCCAGTCTGCCATTTTTTCTTACTGCGGCCAGTCTCCAGAAGCAATATGTCACAAGTTGTGTATCATAAAAGAGTGATCGTTACTCCTCGAAGGGGTTATTCGAGATATCTTAATCGAAACCCTAGTAACGAGGCATTGGCTACCTTAAGAGAGTCATAGTTACTCGTCCCAATTGCTCACCCAGTCTGCCATTTTTTCTTACTGCGGCCAGTCTGCCAGAAGCGATATGTCACTAGTTGTGTATCATAAAAGAGTGATCCTTTCTCCTCCCAGTGGTTATTCGAGATATCTTAATCGAAACCCTAGTAACGAGGCATAGGCTACCTTAAGAGAGTCATAGATACTCTTCCCAATTGCTCACCCAGTCTGCCATTTTTTCTAACTGTGGCCAGTCTGCCAGAAGCGATATATCTCTACTTGTGTATCATAAAAGAGTGATCATTTCTCCTCCCAGGGGTTATTCGAGATATCTTAATCGAAACCCTAGTAACGAGGCATTGGCTACCTTAAGAGAGTCATAGTTACTCGTCCCAATTGCTCACCCAGTCTGCCGTTTTTCTTACTGTGGCAAGTCTGCCAGAAGCGATATGTCACTAGTTGTGTATCATTAAAGAGTCATCGTTAATCCTCCCAGGGGTTATTCGAGATATCTTAATCGAAACCCTAGTAACGAGGCATTGGCTACCTTAAGAGAGTCATAGTTACTCGTCCCAATTGCTCACACAGTCCAACATTTTTTCTTACTGCAGCCAGTCTGCCAGAAGCGATATGTCACTAGTTGTGTATCATAAAAGAACCGTCCTTACTCCTCCGAGGGGTTATTCGAGATATCTTAATGGAATCCCTAGTAACAAGGCATTTGCTACCTTACTCGTCCCAATTGCTCACCCAGTCTGCCATTTTTTCTTACTGCGACTAGTCTGCCAGAAGCGATATGTCACTAGTTGTGTATCATAAAAGAGTGATCGTTTCTCCTCCCAGGGGTTATTCGAAATATCTTAATCGAAACCCTAGTAACGAGGCATTGGCTACCTTAAGAGAGTCATAGTTACTCGTCCCAATTGCTCACCCAGTCTGCCATTTTTTCTTACTGTGGCAAGGCTGCCAGAAGCGATATGTCACTAGTTGCATATGATTAAAGAGTCATTGTTAATCCTCCCAGAGGTTATTCGAGATATCTTAATCGAAACCCTAGTAACGAGGCATTGGCTACCTTAAGAGAGTCATAGTTACTCGTCCCAATTGCTCACCCAGTCTGCCATTTTTTCTTACTGTGGCAAGGCTGCCAGAAGCGATATGTCACTAGTTGCATATGATTAAAGAGTCATTGTTAATCCTCCCAGGGGTTATTCGAGATATCTTAATCGAAACACTAGGAACGAGGCATTGGCTACCTTAAGAGAGTCATAGTTACTCGTCCCAATTGCTCACCTAGTCTGCCATTTTTTCTTACTGCAGCCAGTCTGCCAGAAGCGATATGTCACTAGTTGTGTATCATAAATGAGTGATCCTTTCTCCTCCCAGGGGTTATTTTAGATATCTTAATCGGAACCCTAGTAACGAGGCATTGGCTACCTTAAGAGAGTCATAGCTACTCGTCCCAATTGCTCTCCAAGTCTGCCATTTTTTCTTACTGCGGCCAGTCTGCCAGAAGCGATATGTCACTAGTTGTGTATCATAAAAGAGTGATCGTTAATCCTCCCAGGGGTTATTCGAGATATCTTAATCGAAACCCTAGTAACGAGGCATTGGCTACCTTAAGAGAGCCATAGTTACTCGTCCCAATTGCTCACACAGTCCAACATTTTTTCTTACTGCAGCCAGTCTGCCAGAAGCGATATGTCACTAGTTGTGTATCATAAAAGAACCGTCCTTACTCCTCCGAGGGGTTATTCGAGATATCTTAATCGAATCCCTAGTAACGAGGCATTGGCTACCTTACTCGTCCCAATTGCTCACCCAGTCTGCCATTTTTTCATACTGCGACCAGTCTGCCAGAAGCGATATGTCACTAGTTGTGTATCATAAAAGAGTGATCGTTACTCCTCCCAGGGGTTATTCGAGATATCTTAATCGAAACCCTAGTAACGAGGCATTGGCTACCTTAAGAGAGTCATAGTTACTCGTCCCAATTGCTCACACAGTCCAACATTTTTTCTTACTGCAGCCAGTCTGCCAGAAGCGATATGTCACTAGTTGTGTATCATAAAAGAGTGATCCTTTCTCCTCCCAGGGGTTATTCGAGATATCTTAATCGAAACCCTAGTAACGAGGCATTGGCTACCTTAAGAGAGTCATAGCTACTCGTCCCAATTGCTCACCCAGTCTGCCATTTTTTCTTACTGCGGAAAGTCTGCCAGAAGTTATATGTCACTAGTTGTGTATCATAAAAGAGTGATCGTTACTCCTCCCAGGGGTTATTCGAGATATCTTAATCGAAACCCTAGTAACGAGGCATTGGCTACCTTAAGAGAGTCATAGTTACTCGTCCCAACTGCTCACCCAGTCTGCCATTTTTTCTTACTGCGGCCAGTCTGCCAGAAGCGATATGTCACTAGTCGTGTATCATAAAAGAGTGATCCTTTCTCCTCCCAGGGGTTATTCAAGATATCTTAATCGAAACCCCAGTAACGAATCATTGGCTACCTTAAGAGAGTCATAGTTACTCGTCCCAATTGCTCACACAGTCCAACATTTTTTCTTACTGCAGCCAGTTTGCCAGAAGCGATATGTCACTAGTTGTGTATCATAAAAGAACCGTCCTTACTCCTCCGAGGGGTTATTCGAGATATCTTAATCGAATCCCTAGTAACGACGCATTGGCTACCTTACTCGTCCCAATTGCTCACCCAGTCTGCCATTTTTTCTTACTGCAGCCAGTCTGCCAGAAGCGATATGTCACTAGTTGTGTATCATAAAAGAGTGATCCTTTCTCCTCCCAGGGGTTATTCGAGATATCTTAATCGAAACCCTAGTAACGAGGCATTGGCTACCTTAAGAGAGTCATTGCTACTCGTCCCAATTGCTCACCCAGTCTGCCATTTTTTCTTACTGCGTAAAGTCTGCCAGAAGTTATATGTCACTAGTTGTGTATCATAAAAGAGTGATCGTTACTCCTCCCAGGGGTTATTCGAGATATCTTAATCGAAACCCTAGTAACGAGGCATTGGCTACCTTAAGAGAGTCATAGTTACACGTCCCAACTGCTCACCCAGTCTGCCATTTTTTCTTACTGCGGCCAGTCTGCCAGAAGCGATATGTCACTAGTCGTGTATCATAAAAGAGTGATCCTTTCTCCTCCCAGGGGTTATTCAAGATATCTTAATCGAAACCCCAGTAACGAATCATTGGCTACCTTAAGAGAGTCATAGTTACTCGTCCCAATTGCTCACCCAGTCTGCCAATTTTTCTTACTGCGGCCAGTCTGCCAGAAGCGATATGTCACTAGTTGTGTATCATAAAATAGTGATCGTTACTCCTCCCAGGGGTTATTCGAGATATCTTAATCGAAACCCTAGTAACGAGGCATTGGCTACCTTAAGAGAGTCATAGTTACTCGTCCCAATTGCTCACACAGTCCAACATTTTTTCTTACTGCAGCCAGTCTGCCAGAAGCGATATGTCACTAGTTGTGTATCATAAAAGAGTGATCCTTTCTCCTCCCAGGGGTTATTCGAGATATCTTAATTGAAACCCTAGTAACGAGGCATTGGCTACCTTAAGAGAGTCATAGCTACTCGTCCCAATTGCTCACCCAGTCTGCCATTTTTTCTTACTGCGGAAAGTCTGCCAGAAGTTATATGTCACTAGTTGTGTATCATAAAAGAGTGATCGTTACTCCTCCCAGGGGTTATTCGAGATATCTTAATCGAAACCCTAGTAACGAGGCATTGGCTACCTTAAGAGAGTCATAGTTACTCGTCCCAACTGCTCACCCAGTCTGCCATTTTTTCTTACTGCGGCCAGTCTGCCAGAAGCGATATGTCACTAGTCGTGTATCATAAAAGAGTGATCCTTTCTCCTCCCAGGGGTTATTCAAGATATCTTAATCGAAACCCCAGTAACGAATCATTGGCTACCTTAAGAGAGTCATAGTTACTCGTCCCAATTGCTCACCCAGTCTGCCAATTTTTCTTACTGCGGCCAGTCTGCCAGAAGCGATATGTCACTAGTTGTGTATCATAAAAGAGTTATCGTTACTCCTCCCAGGGGTTATTCGAGATATCTTAATCGAAACCCTAGTAACGAGGCATTGGCTACCTTAAGAGAGTCATAGTTACTCGTCCCAATTGCTCACTGAGTCTGACATTTTTTCTTACAGCGGCCATTCTGCCAGAAGCGATATGTCACTAGTTGTGTATCATAAAAAAGTGATCGTTTCGCCTCCCAGGGGTTATTCGAGATATCTTAATCGAAACCCTAGTAACGAGGCATTGGCTACCTTAAGAGAGTCATAGTTACTCGTCCCAATAGCTCACCCAGTCTGCCATTTTTTCTTACTGCGGCCAGTCTGACAGAAGCGATATGTCACTAGTTGTGTATCATAAAAGAGTGATCGTTACTCCTCCCAGGGGTTATTCGAGATATCTTAATCGAAACCCTAGTAACGAGGCATTGGCTACCTTAAGAGAGTCATAGTTACTCGTCCCAATTGCTCACACAGTCCAACATTTTTTCTTACTGTAGCCAGTTTGCCAGAAGCGATATGTCACTAGTTGTGTATCATAAAAGAACCGTCCTTACTCCTCCGATGGGTTATTCGAGATATCTTAATCGAATCCCTAGTAACGACGCATTGGCTACCTTACTCGTCCCAATTGCTCACCCAGTCTGCCATTTTTTCTTACTGCAGCCAGTCTGCCAGAAGCGATATGTCACTAGTTGTGTATCATAAAAGAGTGATCCTTTCTCCTCCCAGGGGTTATTCGAGATATCTTAATCGAAACCCTAGTAACGAGGCATTGGCTACCTTAAGAGAGTCATAGCTACTCGTCCCAATTGCTCACCCAGTCTGCCATTTTTTCTTACTGCGTAAAGTCTGCCAGAAGTTATATGTCACTAGTTGTGTATCATAAAAGAGTGATCGTTACTCCTCCCAGGGGTTATTCGAGATATCTTAATCGAAACCCTAGTAACGAGGCATTGGCTACCTTAAGAGAGTCATAGTTACACGTCCCAACTGCTCACCCAGTCTGCCATTTTTTCTTACTGCGGCCAGTCTGCCAGAAGCGATATGTCACTAGTCGTGTATCATAAAAGAGTGATCCTTTCTCCTCCCAGGGGTTGTTCAAGATATCTTAATCGAAACCCCAGTAACGAATCATTGGCTACCTTAAGAGAGTCATAGTTACTCGTCCCAATTGCTCACCCAGTCTGCCAATTTTTCTTACTGCGGCCAGTCTGCCAGAAGCGATATGTCACTAGTAGTGTATCATAAAAGAGTTATCGTTACTCCTCCCAGGGGTTATTCGAGATATCTTAATCGAAACCCTAGTAACGAGGCATTGGCTACCTTAAGAGAGTCATAGTTACTCGTCCCAATTGCTCACACAGTCCAACATTTTTTCTTACTGCAGCCAGTCTGCCAGAAGCGATATGTCACTAGTTGTGTATCATAAAAGAACCGTCCTTACTCCTCCGAGGGGTTATTCGAGATATCTTAATCGAATCCCTAGTAACGAGGCATTGGCTACCTTACTCGTCCCAATTGCTCACCCAGTCTGCCATTTTTTCTTACTGCGACCAGTCTGCCAGAAGCGATATGTCACTAGTTGTGTATCATAAAAGAGTGATCGTTACTCCTCCCAGGGGTTATTCGAGATATCTTAATCGAAACCCTAGTAACGAGGCATTGGCTACCTTAAGAGAGTCATAGTTACTCGTCCCAATTGCTCACACAGTCCAACATTTTTTCTTACTGCAGCCAGTCTGCCAGAAGCGATATGTCACTAGTTGTGTATCATAAATGAGTGATCCTTTCTCCTCCCAGGGGTTATTTTAGATATCTTAATCGGAACCCTAGTAACGAGGCATTGGCTACCTTAAGAGAGTCATAGCTACTCGTCCCAATTGCTCACCCAGTCTGCCATTTTTTCTTACAGCGGCCAGACTGCCAGAAGCTATATGTCACTAGTTGTGTATCATAAAAGAGTGATCATTACTCCTCCCAGGGGTTATTCGAGATATCTTAATCGAAACCCTAGTAACGATGCATTGGCTACCTTAAGAGAGTCATAGTTACTCGTCCCAATTGCTCACCCAGTCTGCCATTTTTTCTTACTGCGGCCATTCTGCCAGAAGCGATATGTCACTAGTAGTGTATCATAAAAGAGTGATCGTTACTCCTCCCAGGGGTTATTCGAGATATCTTAATCGAAACCCTACTAACGAGGCATTGGCTACCTTAAGAGAGTCATAGTTACTCGTCCCAATTGCTCACCGAGTCTGAAATTTTTTCTTACAGCGGCCAGTCTGCCAGAAGCAATATGTCACTAGTTGTGTATCATAAAAGAGTGATCGTTTCTCCTCCCAGGGGTTATTCGAGATATCTTAATCGAAACCCTAGTAACGAGGCATTGGCTACCTTAAGAGAGTCATAGTTACTCGTCCCAATTGCTCACCCAGTCTGCCATTTTTTCTTACTGTGGCCAGTCTGCCAGAAGCGATATGTCACTAGTTGTGTATCATAAAAGAGTGATCGTTACTCCTCCCAGGGGTTATTCGAGATATCTTAATCGAAACCCTAGTAACGAGGCATTGGCTACCTTAAGAGAGTCATAGTTACTCGTCCCAACTGCTCACCCAGTCTGACATTTTTTCTTACTGCGGCCAGTCTGCCAGAAGCGATATGTCACTAGTTGTGTATCATAAAAGAGTGATCCTTTCTCCTCCCAGGGGTTATTCGAGATATCTTAATCGAAACCCCAGTAACGAATCATTGGCTACCTTAAGAGAGTCATAGTTACTCGTCCCAATTGCTCACCAAGTCTGCCATTTTTTCTTACTGTGGCAAGGCTGGCAGAAGCGATATGTCACTAGTTGCGTATCATTAAAGAGTCATCGTTAATCCTCCCAGGGGTTATTCGAGATATCTTAATCGAATCTCTAGTAACGAGGCATTGGCTACCTTACTCGTCCCAATTGCTCACCCAGTCTGCCATTTTTTCTTACTGCAGCCAGTCTGCCAGAAGCTATATGTCACTAGTTGTGTATCATAAAAGAGTGATCGTTACACCTCCCAGGGGTTATTCGAGATATCTTAATCTAAACCCTAGTAACGAGGCTTTGGCTACCTTAAGAGAGTCATACTTACTCGTCCCAATTGCTCACCCAGTCTGCCATTTTTTCTTACTGCGGCCATTCTGCTAGAAGCGATATGTCACTAGTTGTGTATCATAAAAGAGTGATCGTTACTCCTCCCAGGGGTTATTCGAGATATCTTAATCGAAACCCTAGTAACGAGGCATTGACTACCTTAAGAGAGTCATAGTTACTCGTCCCAATTGCTCACCGAGTCTGACATTTTTTCTTACAGCGGCCAGTCTGCCAGAAGCGATATGTCACTAGTTGTGTATCATAAAGAGTGATCGTTTCTCCTCCCAGGGGTTATTCGAGATATCTTAATCGAAACCCTAGTAACGAGGCATTGGCTACCTTAAGAGAGTCATAGTTACTCGTCCCAATTGCTCACCCAGTCTGCCATTTTTTCTTACTGTGGCCAGTCTGCCAGAAGCGATATGTCACTAGTTGTGTATCATAAAAGAGTGATCGTTACTCCTCCCAGGGGTTATTCGAGATATCTTTATCGAAACCCTAGTAACGAGGCATTGGCTACCTTAAGAGAGTCATAGTTACTCGTCCCAATTGCTCACCCAGTCTGCCATTTTTTCTTACTGCGGCCAGTCTGCCAGAAGCGATAGGTCACTAGTTGTGTATCATAAAAGAGTGTTCGTTTCTCCTCCCAGGGGTTATTCGAGATATCTTAATCGAAACCCTAGTAACGAGGCATTGACTACCTTAAGAGAGTCATATTTACTCGTCCCAATTGCTCACCCAATCTGCCATTTTTTCTTACTGTGGCAAGTCTGCCAGAAGCGATATGTCACTAGTTGTGTATCATTAAAGAGTCATCGTTAATCCTCCCAGGGGTTATTCGAGATATCTTAATCGAAACCCTAGTAACGGGGCATTGGCTACCTTAAGAGAGTCATAGTTACTCGTCCCAATTGCTCACACAGTCCAACATTTCTTCTTACTGCAGCCAGTCTGCCAGAAGCGTTATGTCACTAGTTGTGTATCATAAAAGAGTGATCCTTTCTCCTCCCAGGGGTTATTCGAGATATCTTAATCGAAACCCTAGTAACGAGGCATTGGCTACCTTAAGAGAGTCATAGCTACTCGTCCCAATTGCTCACCCAGTCTGCCATTTTTTCTTACTGCGGCCAGACTGCCAGAAGCTATATGTCACTAGTTGTCTATCATAAAAGAGTGATCGTTACTCCTCCCAGGGGTTATTTGAGATATCTTAATCGAAACCCTAGTAACGAGGCATTGGCTACCTTAAGAGAGTCATAGTTACTCGTCCCAACTGCTCACCCAGTCTGCCATTTTTTCTTACTGCGGCCAGTCTGCCAGAAGCGATATGTCACTAGTTGTGTATCATAAAAGAGTGATCGTTACTCCTCCCAGGGGTTATTCGAGATATCTTAATCGAAACCCTAGTAACGAGGCATTGGCTACCTTAAGAGTGTCATAGTTACTCGTCCCAATTGCTCACCGAGTCTGACATTTTTTCTTACAGCGGCCAGTCTGCCAGAAGCGATATGTCACTAGTTGTGTATCATAAAAGAGTGATCGTTTCTCCTCCCAGGGGTTATTCGAGATATCTTAATCGAAACCCTAGTAACGAGGCATTGGCTACCTTAAGAGAGTCATAGTTACTCGTCCCAATTGCTCACCCAGTCTGCCATTTTTTCTTGCTGCGGCCAGTCTCCAGAAGCAATATGTCACAAGTTGTGTATCATAAAAGAGTGATCGTTACTCCTCGAAGGGGTTATTCGAGATATCTTAATCGAAACCCTAGTAACGAGGCATTGGCTACCTTAAGAGAGTCATAGTTACTCGTCCCAATTGCTCACCCAGTCTGCCATTTTTTCTTACTGTGGCCAGTCTGCCAGAAGCGATATGTCACTAGTTGTGTATCATAAAAGAGTGATCGTTACTCCTCCCAGGGGTTATTCGAGATATCTTTATCGAAACCCTAGTAACGAGGCATTGGCTACCTTAAGAGAGTCATAGTTACTCGTCCCAATTGCTCACCCAGTCTGCCATTTTTTCTTACTGCGGCCAGTCTGCCAGAAGCGATAGGTCACTAGTTGTGTATCATAAAAGAGTGTTCGTTTCTCCTCCCAGGGGTTATTCGAGATATCTTAATCGAAACCCTAGTAACGAGGCATTGACTACCTTAAGAGAGTCATATTTACTCGTCCCAATTGCTCACCCAATCTGCCATTTTTTCTTACTGTGGCAAGTCTGCCAGAAGCGATATGTCACTAGTTGTGTATCATTAAAGAGTCATCGTTAATCCTCCCAGGGGTTATTCGAGATATCTTAATCGAAACCCTAGTAACGGGGCATTGGCTACCTTAAGAGAGTCATAGTTACTCGTCCCAATTGCTCACACAGTCCAACATTTCTTCTTACTGCAGCCAGTCTGCCAGAAGCGTTATGTCACTAGTTGTGTATCATAAAAGAGTGATCCTTTCTCCTCCCAGGGGTTATTCGAGATATCTTAATCGAAACCCTAGTAACGAGGCATTGGCTACCTTAAGAGAGTCATAGCTACTCGTCCCAATTGCTCACCCAGTCTGCCATTTTTTCTTACTGCGGCCAGACTGCCAGAAGGTATATGTCACTAGTTGTCTATCATAAAAGAGTGATCGTTACTCCTCCCAGGGGTTATTTGAGATATCTTAATCGAAACCCTAGTAACGAGGCATTGGCTACCTTAAGAGAGTCATAGTTACTCGTCCCAACTGCTCACCCAGTCTGCCATTTTTTCTTACTGCGGCCAGTCTGCCAGAAGCGATATGTCACTAGTTGTGTATCATAAAAGAGTGATCGTTACTCCTCCCAGGGGTTATTCGAGATATCTTAATCGAAACCCTAGTAACGAGGCATTGGCTACCTTAAGAGTGTCATAGTTACTCGTCCCAATTGCTCACCGAGTCTGACATTTTTTCTTACAGCGGCCAGTCTGCCAGAAGCGATATGTCACTAGTTGTGTATCATAAAAGAGTGATCGTTTCTCCTCCCAGGGGTTATTCGAGATATCTTAATCGAAACCCTAGTAACGAGGCATTGGCTACCTTAAGAGAGTCATAGTTACTCGTCCCAATTGCTCACCCAGTCTGCCATTTTTTCTTGCTGCGGCCAGTCTCCAGAAGCAATATGTCACAAGTTGTGTATCATAAAAGAGTGATCGTTACTCCTCGAAGGGGTTATTCGAGATATCTTAATCGAAACCCTAGTAACGAGGCATTGGCTACCTTAAGAGAGTCATAGTTACTCGTCCCAATTGCTCACCCAGTCTGCCATTTTTTCTTACTGCGGCCAGTCTGCCAGAAGCGATATGTCACTAGTTGTGTATCATAAAAGAGTGATCCTTTCTCCTCCCAGTGGTTATTCGAGATATCTTAATCGAAACCCTAGTAACGAGGCATTGGCTACCTTAAGAGAGTCATAGATACTCTTCCCAATTGCTCACCCAGTCTGCCATTTTTTCTAACTGTGGCCAGTCTGCCAGAAGCGATATATCTCTACTTGTGTATCATAAAAGAGTGATCATTTCTCCTCCCAGGGGTTATTCGAGATATCTTAATCGAAACCCTAGTAACGAGGCATTGGCTACCTTAAGAGAGTCATAGTTACTCGTCCCAATTGCTCACCCAGTCTGCCGTTTTTCTTACTGTGGCAAGTCTGCCAGAAGCGATATGTCACTAGTTGTGTATCATTAAAGAGTCATCGTTAATCCTCCCAGGGGTTATTCGAGATATCTTAATCGAAACCCTAGTAACGAGGCATTGGCTACCTTAAGAGAGTCATAGTTACTCGTCCCAATTGCTCACACAGTCCAACATTTTTTCTTACTGCAGCCAGTCTGCCAGAAGCGATATGTCACTAGTTGTGTATCATAAAAGAACCGTCCTTACTCCTCCGAGGGGTTATTCGAGATATCTTAATGGAATCCCTAGTAACGAGGCATTTGCTACCTTACTCGTCCCAATTGCTCACCCAGTCTGCCATTTTTTCTTACTGCGACTAGCCTGCCAGAAGCGATATGTCACTAGTTGTGTATCATAAAAGAGTGATCGTTTCTCCTCCCAGGGGTTATTCGAAATATCTTAATCGAAACCCTAGTAACGAGGCATTGGCTACCTTAAGAGAGTCATAGTTACTCGTCCCAATTGCTCACCCAGTCTGCCATTTTTTCTTACTGTGGCAAGGCTGCCAGAAGCGATATGTCACTAGTTGCATATGATTAAAGAGTCATTGTTAATCCTCCCAGGGGTTATTCGAGATATCTTAATCGAAACCCTAGTAACGAGGCATTGGCTACCTTAAGAGAGTCATAGTTACTCGTCCCAATTGCTCACCCAGTCTGCCATTTTTTCTTACTGCAGCCAGTCTGCCAGAAGCGATATGTCACTAGTTGTGTATCATAAATGAGTGATCCTTTCTCCTCCCAGGGGTTATTTTAGATATCTTAATCGGAACCCTAGTAACGAGGCATTGGCTACCTTAAGAGAGTCATAGTTACTCGTCCCAATTGCTCACCGAGTCTGACTTTTTTTCTTACAGCGGCCAGTCTGCCAGAAGCGATATGTCACTAGTTGTGTATCATAAAAGAGTGATCATTTCTCCTCCGGGGGGTTATTCGAGATATCTTAATCGGAACCCTAGTAACGAGGCATTGGCTACCTTAAGAGAGTCATAGTTACTCGTCCCAACTGCTCACCAAGTCTGCCATTTTTTCTTACTGTGGCAAGGCTGGCAGAAGCGATATGTCACTAGTTGCGTATCATTAAAGAGTCATCGTTAATCCTCCCAGGGGTTATTCGAGATATCTTAATCGAATCCCTAGTAACGAGGCATTGGCTACCTTACTCGTCCCAATTGCTCACCCAGTCTGCCATTTTTTCTTACTGCAGCCAGTCTGCCAGAAGCTATATGTCACTAGTTGTGTATCATAAAAGAGTGATCGTTACACCTCCCAGGGGTTATTCGAGATATCTTAATCTAAACCCTAGTAACGAGGCTTTGGCTACCTTAAGAGAGTCATACTTACTCGTCCCAATTGCTCACCCAGTCTGCCATTTTTTCTTACTGCGGCCATTCTGCCAGAAGCGATATGTCACTAGTTGTGTATCATAAAAGAGTGATCGTTACTCCTCCCAGGGGTTATTCGAGATATCTTAATCGAAACCCTAGTAACGAGGCATTGGCTACCTTAAGAGAGTCATAGTTACTCGTCCCAATTGCTCACCGAGTCTGACTTTTTTTCTTACAGCGGCCAGTCTGCCAGAAGCGATATGTCACTAGTTGTGTATCATAAAGAGTGATCGTTTCTCCTCCCAGGGGTTATTCGAGATATCTTAATCGAAACCCTAGTAACGAGGCATTGGCTACCTTAAGAGAGTCATAGTTACTCGTCCCAATTGCTCACCCAGTCTGCCATTTTTTCTTACTGTGGCCAGTCTGCCAGAAGCGATATGTCACTAGTTGTGTATCATAAAAGAGTGATCGTTACTCCTCCCAGGGGTTATTCGAGATATCTTTATCGAAACCCTAGTAACGAGGCATTGGCTACCTTAAGAGAGTCATAGTTACTCGTCCCAATTGCTCACCCAGTCTGCCATTTTTTCTTACTGCGGCCAGTCTGCCAGAAGCGATAGGTCACTAGTTGTGTATCATAAAAGAGTGTTCGTTTCTCCTCCCAGGGGTTATTCGAGATATCTTAATCGAAACCCTAGTAACGAGGCATTGACTACCTTAAGAGAGTCATATTTACTCGTCCCAATTGCTCACCCAATCTGCCATTTTTTCTTACTGTGGCAAGTCTGCCAGAAGCGATATGTCACTAGTTGTGTATCATTAAAGAGTCATCGTTAATCCTCCCAGGGGTTATTCGAGATATCTTAATCGAAACCCTAGTAACGAGGCATTGGCTACCTTAAGAGTGTCATAGTTACTCGTCCCAATTGCTCACCGAGTCTGACATTTTTTCTTACAGCGGCCAGTCTGCCAGAAGCGATATGTCACTAGTTGTGTATCATAAAAGAGTGATCGTTTCTCCTCCCAGGGGTTATTCGAGATATCTTAATCGAAACCCTAGTAACGAGGCATTGGCTACCTTAAGAGAGTCATAGTTACTCGTCCCAATTGCTCACCCAGTCTGCCATTTTTTCTTACTGCGGCCAGTCTCCAGAAGCAATATGTCACAAGTTGTGTATCATAAAAGAGTGATCGTTACTCCTCGAAGGGGTTATTCGAGATATCTTAATCGAAACCCTAGTAACGAGGCATTGGCTACCTTATGAGAGTCATAGTTACTCGTCCCAATTGCTCACCCAGTCTGCCATTTTTTCTTACTGCGGCCAGTCTGCCAGAAGCGATATGTCACTAGTTGTGTATCATAAAAGAGTGATCCTTTCTCCTCCGAGTGGTTATTCGAGATATCTTAATCGAAACCCTAGTAACGAGGCATTGGCTACCTTAAGAGAGTCATAGATACTCTTCCCAATTGCTCACCCAGTCTGCCATTTTTTCTAACTGTGGCCAGTCTGCCAGAAGCGATATATCTCTACTTGTGTATCATAAAAGAGTGATCATTTCTCCTCCCAGGGGTTATTCGAGATATCTTAATCGAAACCCTAGTAACGAGGCATTGGCTACCTTAAGAGAGTCATAGTTACTCGGGCCAATTGCTCACCCAGTCTGCCGTTTTTCTTACTGTGGCAAGTCTGCCAGAAGCGATATGTCACTAGTTGTGTATCATTAAAGAGTCATCGTTAATCCTCCCAGGGGTTATTCGAGATATCTTAATCGAAACCCTAGTAACGAGGCATTGGCTACCTTAAGAGAGTCATAGTTACTCGTCCCAATTGCTCACACAGTCCAACATTTTTTCTTACTGCAGCCAGTCTGCCAGAAGCGATATGTCACTAGTTGTGTATCATAAAAGAACCGTCCTTACTCCTCCGAGGGGTTATTCGAGATATCTTAATGGAATCCCTAGTAACGAGGCATTTGCTACCTTACTCGTCCCAATTGCTCACCCAGTCTGCCATTTTTTCTTACTGCGACTAGCCTGCCAGAAGCGATATGTCACTAGTTGTGTATCATAAAAGAGTGATCGTTTCTCCTCCCAGGGGTTATTCGAAATATCTTAATCGAAACCCTAGTAACGAGGCATTGGCTACCTTAAGAGAGTCATAGTTACTCGTCCCAATTGCTCACCCAGTCTGCCATTTTTTCTTACTGTGGCAAGGCTGCCAGAAGCGATATGTCACTAGTTGCATATGATTAAAGAGTCATTGTTAATCCTCCCAGGGGTTATTCGAGATATCTTAATCGAAACCCTAGTAACGAGGCATTGGCTACCTTAAGAGAGTCATAGTTACTCGTCCCAATTGCTCACACAGTCCAACATTTTTTCTTACTGCAGCCAGTCTGCCAGAAGCGATATGTCACTAGTTGTGTATCATAAAAGAACCGTCCTTACTCCTCCGAGGGGTTATTTGAGATATCTTAATCGAATCCCTAGTAACGAGGCATTGGCTACCTTACTCGTCCCAATTGCTCACCCAGTCTGCCATTTTTTCTTACTGCGACCAGTGTGCCAGAAGCGATATGTCACTAGTTGTGTATCATAAAAGAGTGATCGTTACTCCTCCCAGGGGTTATTCGAGATATCTTAATCGAAACCCTAGTAACGAGGCATTGGCTACCTTAAGAGAGTCATAGTTACTCGTCCCAATTGCTCACCGAGTCTGACATTTTTTCTTACAGCGCCCAGTCTGCCAGAAGCGATATGTCACTAGTTGTGTATCATAAAAGAGTGATCATTTCTCCTCCGGGGGGTTATTCGAGATATCTTAATCGGAACCCTAGTAACGAGGCATTGGCTACCTTAAGAGAGTCATAGTTACTCGTCCCAACTGCTCACCAAGTCTGCCATTTTTTCTTACTGTGGCAAGGCTGGCAGAAGCGATATGTCACTAGTTGCGTATCATTAAAGAGTCATCGTTAATCCTCCCAGGGGTTATTCGAGATATCTTAATCGAATCCCTAGTAACGAGGCATTGGCTACCTTACTCGTCCCAATTGCTCACCCAGTCTGCCATTTTTTCTTACTGCAGCCAGTCTGCCAGAAGCTATATGTCACTAGTTGTGTATCATAAAAGAGTGATCGTTACACCTCCCAGGGGTTATTCGAGATATCTTAATCTAAACCCTAGTAACGCGGCTTTGGCTACCTTAAGAGAGTCATACTTACTCGTCCCAATTGCTCACCCAGTCTGCCATTTTTTCTTACTGCGGCCATTCTGCCAGAAGCGATATGTCACTAGTTGTGTATCATAAAAGAGTGATCGTTACTCCTCCCAGGGGTTATTCGAGATATCTTAATCGAAACCCTAGTAACGAGGCATTGGCTACCTTAAGAGAGTCATAGTTACTCGTCCCAATTGCTCACCGAGTCTGACTTTTTTTCTTACAGCGGCCAGTCTGCCAGAAGCGATATGTCACTAGTTGTGTATCATAAAGAGTGATCGTTTCTCCTCCCAGGGGTTATTCGAGATATCTTAATCGAAACCCTAGTAACGAGGCATTGGCTACCTTAAGAGAGTCATAGTTACTCGTCCCAATTGCTCACCCAGTCTGCCATTTTTTCTTACTGTGGCCAGTCTGCCAGAAGCGATATGTCACTAGTTGTGTATCATAAAAGAGTGATCGTTACTCCTCCCAGGGGTTATTCGAGATATCTTTATCGAAACCCTAGTAACGAGGCATTGGCTACCTTAAGAGAGTCATAGTTACTCGTCCCAATTGCTCACCCAGTCTGCCATTTTTTCTTACTGCGGCCAGTCTGCCAGAAGCGATAGGTCACTAGTTGTGTATCATAAAAGAGTGTTCGTTTCTCCTCCCAGGGGTTATTCGAGATATCTTAATCGAAACCCTAGTAACGAGGCATTGACTACCTTAAGAGAGTCATATTTACTCGTCCCAATTGCTCACCCAATCTGCCATTTTTTCTTACTGTGGCAAGTCTGCCAGAAGCGATATGTCACTAGTTGTGTATCATTAAAGAGTCATCGTTAATCCTCCCAGGGGTTATTCGAGATATCTTAATCGAAACCCTAGTAACGAGGCATTGGCTACCTTAAGAGTGTCATAGTTACTCGTCCCAATTGCTCACCGAGTCTGACATTTTTTCTTACAGCGGCCAGTCTGCCAGAAGCGATATGTCACTAGTTGTGTATCATAAAAGAGTGATCGTTTCTCCTCCCAGGGGTTATTCGAGATATCTTAATCGAAACCCTAGTAACGAGGCATTGGCTACCTTAAGAGAGTCATAGTTACTCGTCCCAATTGCTCACCCAGTCTGCCATTTTTTCTTACTGCGGCCAGTCTCCAGAAGCAATATGTCACAAGTTGTGTATCATAAAAGAGTGATCGTTACTCCTCGAAGGGGTTATTCGAGATATCTTAATCGAAACCCTAGTAACGAGGCATTGGCTACCTTATGAGAGTCATAGTTACTCGTCCCAATTGCTCACCCAGTCTGCCATTTTTTCTTACTGCGGCCAGTCTGCCAGAAGCGATATGTCACTAGTTGTGTATCATAAAAGAGTGATCCTTTCTCCTCCCAGTGGTTATTCGAGATATCTTAATCGAAACCCTAGTAACGAGGCATTGGCTACCTTAAGAGAGTCATAGATACTCTTCCCAATTGCTCACCCAGTCTGCCATTTTTTCTAACTGTGGCCAGTCTGCCAGAAGCGATATATCTCTACTTGTGTATCATAAAAGAGTGATCATTTCTCCTCCCAGGGGTTATTCGAGATATCTTAATCGAAACCCTAGTAACGAGGCATTGGCTACCTTAAGAGAGTCATAGTTACTCGGGCCAATTGCTCACCCAGTCTGCCGTTTTTCTTACTGTGGCAAGTCTGCCAGAAGCGATATGTCACTAGTTGTGTATCATTAAAGAGTCATCGTTAATCCTCCCAGGGGTTATTCGAGATATCTTAATCGAAACCCTAGTAACGAGGCATTGGCTACCTTAAGAGAGTCATAGTTACTCGTCCCAATTGCTCACACAGTCCAACATTTTTTCTTACTGCAGCCAGTCTGCCAGAAGCGATATGTCACTAGTTGTGTATCATAAAAGAACCGTCCTTACTCCTCCGAGGGGTTATTCGAGATATCTTAATGGAATCCCTAGTAACGAGGCATTTGCTACCTTACTCGTCCCAATTGCTCACCCAGTCTGCCATTTTTTCTTACTGCGACTAGCCTGCCAGAAGCGATATGTCACTAGTTGTGTATCATAAAAGAGTGATCGTTTCTCCTCCCAGGGGTTATTCGAAATATCTTAATCGAAACCCTAGTAACGAGGCATTGGCTACCTTAAGAGAGTCATAGTTACTCGTCCCAATTGCTCACCCAGTCTGCCATTTTTTCTTACTGTGGCAAGGCTGCCAGAAGCGATATGTCACTAGTTGCATATGATTAAAGAGTCATTGTTAATCCTCCCAGGGGTTATTCGAGATATCTTAATCGAAACCCTAGTAACGAGGCATTGGCTACCTTAAGAGAGTCATAGTTACTCGTCCCAATTGCTCACACAGTCCAACATTTTTTCTTACTGCAGCCAGTCTGCCAGAAGCGATATGTCACTAGTTGTGTATCATAAAAGAACTGTCCTTACTCCTCCGAGGGGTTATTCGAGATATCTTAATCGAATCCCTAGTAACGAGGCATTGGCTACCTTACTCGTCCCAATTGCTCACCCAGTCTGCCATTTTTTCTTACTGCGACCAGTGTGCCAGAAGCGATATGTCACTAGTTGTGTATCATAAAAGAGTGATCGTTTCTCCTCCCAAGGGTTATTCGAGATATCTTAATCGAAACCCTAGTAACGAGGCATTGGCTACCTTAAGAGAGTCATAGTTACTCGTCCCAATTGCTCACCCAGTCTGCCATTTTTTCTTACTGCGGCCAGTCTGCCAGAAGCGATATGTCACTAGTTGTGTATCATAAAAGAGTGATCGTTTCTCCTCCCAGGGGTTATTCGAGATATCTTAATCGAAACCCTAGTAACGAGGCATTGACTACCTTAAGAGAGTCATATTTACTCGTCCCAATTGCTCACCCAGTCTGCCATTTTTTCTTACTGTGGTAAGTCTACCAGAAGCGATATGTCACTAGTTGTGTATCATTAAAGAGTCATCGTTAATCCTCCCAGGGGTTATTCGAGATATCTTAATCGAAACCCTAGTAACGAGGCATTGGCTACCTTAAGAGAGTCATAGTTACTCGTCCCAATTGGTCACACAGTCCAACATTTTTTCTTACTGCAGCCAGTCTGCCAGAAGCGATATGTCACTAGTTGTGTATCATAAAAGAGTGATCCTTTCTCCTCCCAGGGGTTATTCGAGATATCTTAATCGATACCCTAGTAACGAGGCATTGGCTACCTTAAGAGAGTCATAGATACTCTTCCCAATTGCTCACCCAGTCTGCCATTTTTTCTTACTGCGGCCAGTCTGCCAGAAGCGATATGTCACTAGTTGTGTATCATAAAAGAGTGATCCTTTCTCCTCCCAGTGGTTATTCGAGATATCTTAATCGAAACCCTAGTAACGAGGCATTGGCTACCTTAAGAGAGTCATAGATACTCTTCCCAATTGCTCACCCAGTCTGCCATTTTTTCTAACTGTGGCCAGTCTGCCAGAAGCGATATATCTCTACTTGTGTATCATAAAAGAGTGATCATTTCTCCTCCCAGGGGTTATTCGAGATATCTTAATCGAAACCCTAGTAACGAGGCATTGGCTACCTTAAGAGAGTCATAGTTACTCGGGCCAATTGCTCACCCAGTCTGCCGTTTTTCTTACTGTGGCAAGTCTGCCAGAAGCGATATGTCACTAGTTGTGTATCATTAAAGAGTCATCGTTAATCCTCCCAGGGGTTATTCGAGATATCTTAATCGAAACCCTAGTAACGAGGCATTGGCTACCTTAAGAGAGTCATAGTTACTCGTCCCAATTGCTCACACAGTCCAACATTTTTTCTTACTGCAGCCAGTCTGCCAGAAGCGATATGTCACTAGTTGTGTATCATAAAAGAACCGTCCTTACTCCTCCGAGGGGTTATTCGAGATATCTTAATGGAATCCCTAGTAACGAGGCATTTGCTACCTTACTCGTCCCAATTGCTCACCCAGTCTGCCATTTTTTCTTACTGCGACTAGCCTGCCAGAAGCGATATGTCACTAGTTGTGTATCATAAAAGAGTGATCGTTTCTCCTCCCAGGGGTTATTCGAAATATTTTAATCGAAACCCTAGTAACGAGGCATTGGCTACCTTAAGAGAGTCATAGTTACTCGTCCCAATTGCTCACCCAGTCTGCCATTTTTTCTTACTGTGGCAAGGCTGCCAGAAGCGATATGTCACTAGTTGCATATGATTAAAGAGTCATTGTTAATCCTCCCAGGGGTTATTCGAGATATCTTAATCGAAACCCTAGTAACGAGGCATTGGCCACCTTAAGAGAGTCATAGTTACTCGTCCCAATTGCTCACACAGTCCAACATTTTTTCTTACTGCAGCCAGTCTGCCAGAAGCGATATGTCACTAGTTGTGTATCATAAAAGAACCGTCCTTACTCCTCCGAGGGGTTATTCGAGATATCTTAATCGAATCCCTAGTAACGAGGCATTGGCTACCTTACTCGTCCCAATTGCTCACCCAGTCTGCCATTTTTTCTTACTGCGACCAGTGTGCCAGAAGCGATATGTCACTAGTTGTGTATCATAAAAGAGTGATCGTTACTCCTCCCAGGGGTTATTCGAGATATCTTAATCGAAACCCTAGTAACGAGGCATTGGCTACCTTAAGAGAGTCATAGTTACTCGTCCCAATTGCTCACCGAGTCTGACATTTTTTCTTACAGCGCCCAGTCTGCCAGAAGCGATATGTCACTAGTTGTGTATCATAAAAGAGTGATCATTTCTCCTCCGGGGGGTTATTCGAGATATCTTAATCGGAACCCTAGTAACGAGGCATTGGCTACCTTAAGAGAGTCATAGTTACTCGTCCCAACTGCTCACCAAGTCTGCCATTTTTTCTTACTGTGGCAAGGCTGGCAGAAGCGATATGTCACTAGTTGCGTATCATTAAAGAGTCATCGTTAATCCTCCCAGGGGTTATTCGAGATATCTTAATCGAATCCCTAGTAACGAGGCATTGGCTACCTTACTCGTCCCAATTGCTCACCCAGTCTGCCATTTTTTCTTACTGCAGCCAGTCTGCCAGAAGCTATATGTCACTAGTTGTGTATCATAAAAGAGTGATCGTTACACCTCCCAGGGGTTATTCGAGATATCTTAATCTAAACCCTAGTAACGCGGCTTTGGCTACCTTAAGAGAGTCATACTTACTCGTCCCAATTGCTCACCCAGTCTGCCATTTTTTCTTACTGCGGCCATTCTGCCAGAAGCGATATGTCACTAGTTGTGTATCATAAAAGAGTGATCGTTACTCCTCCCAGGGGTTATTCGAGATATCTTAATCGAAACCCTAGTAACGAGGCATTGGCTACCTTAAGAGAGTCATAGTTACTCGTCCCAATTGCTCACCGAGTCTGACTTTTTTTCTTACAGCGGCCAGTCTGCCAGAAGCGATATGTCACTAGTTGTGTATCATAAAGAGTGATCGTTTCTCCTCCCAGGGGTTATTCGAGATATCTTAATCGAAACCCTAGTAACGAGGCATTGGCTACCTTAAGAGAGTCATAGTTACTCGTCCCAATTGCTCACCCAGTCTGCCATTTTTTCTTACTGTGGCCAGTCTGCCAGAAGCGATATGTCACTAGTTGTGTATCATAAAAGAGTGATCGTTACTCCTCCCAGGGGTTATTCGAGATATCTTTATCGAAACCCTAGTAACGAGGCATTGGCTACCTTAAGAGAGTCATAGTTACTCGTCCCAATTGCTCACCCAGTCTGCCATTTTTTCTTACTGCGGCCAGTCTGCCAGAAGCGATAGGTCACTAGTTGTGTATCATAAAAGAGTGTTCGTTTCTCCTCCCAGGGGTTATTCGAGATATCTTAATCGAAACCCTAGTAACGAGGCATTGACTACCTTAAGAGAGTCATATTTACTCGTCCCAATTGCTCACCCAATCTGCCATTTTTTCTTACTGTGGCAAGTCTGCCAGAAGCGATATGTCACTAGTTGTGTATCATTAAAGAGTCATCGTTAATCCTCCCAGGGGTTATTCGAGATATCTTAATCGAAACCCTAGTAACGAGGCATTGGCTACCTTAAGAGTGTCATAGTTACTCGTCCCAATTGCTCACCGAGTCTGACATTTTTTCTTACAGCGGCCAGTCTGCCAGAAGCGATATGTCACTAGTTGTGTATCATAAAAGAGTGATCGTTTCTCCTCCCAGGGGTTATTCGAGATATCTTAATCGAAACCCTAGTAACGAGGCATTGGCTACCTTAAGAGAGTCATAGTTACTCGTCCCAATTGCTCACCCAGTCTGCCATTTTTTCTTACTGCGGCCAGTCTCCAGAAGCAATATGTCACAAGTTGTGTATCATAAAAGAGTGATCGTTACTCCTCGAAGGGGTTATTCGAGATATCTTAATCGAAACCCTAGTAACGAGGCATTGGCTACCTTATGAGAGTCATAGTTACTCGTCCCAATTGCTCACCCAGTCTGCCATTTTTTCTTACTGCGGCCAGTCTGCCAGAAGCGATATGTCACTAGTTGTGTATCATAAAAGAGTGATCCTTTCTCCTCCCAGTGGTTATTCGAGATATCTTAATCGAAACCCTAGTAACGAGGCATTGGCTACCTTAAGAGAGTCATAGATACTCTTCCCAATTGCTCACCCAGTCTGCCATTTTTTCTAACTGTGGCCAGTCTGCCAGAAGCGATATATCTCTACTTGTGTATCATAAAAGAGTGATCATTTCTCCTCCCAGGGGTTATTCGAGATATCTTAATCGAAACCCTAGTAACGAGGCATTGGCTACCTTAAGAGAGTCATAGTTACTCGGGCCAATTGCTCACCCAGTCTGCCGTTTTTCTTACTGTGGCAAGTCTGCCAGAAGCGATATGTCACTAGTTGTGTATCATTAAAGAGTCATCGTTAATCCTCCCAGGGGTTATTCGAGATATCTTAATCGAAACCCTAGTAACGAGGCATTGGCTACCTTAAGAGAGTCATAGTTACTCGTCCCAATTGCTCACACAGTCCAACATTTTTTCTTACTGCAGCCAGTCTGCCAGAAGCGATATGTCACTAGTTGTGTATCATAAAAGAACCGTCCTTACTCCTCCGAGGGGTTATTCGAGATATCTTAATGGAATCCCTAGTAACGAGGCATTTGCTACCTTACTCGTCCCAATTGCTCACCCAGTCTGCCATTTTTTCTTACTGCGACTAGCCTGCCAGAAGCGATATGTCACTAGTTGTGTATCATAAAAGAGTGATCGTTTCTCCTCCCAGGGGTTATTCGAAATATCTTAATCGAAACCCTAGTAACGAGGCATTGGCTACCTTAAGAGAGTCATAGTTACTCGTCCCAATTGCTCACCCAGTCTGCCATTTTTTCTTACTGTGGCAAGGCTGCCAGAAGCGATATGTCACTAGTTGCATATGATTAAAGAGTCATTGTTAATCCTCCCAGGGGTTATTCGAGATATCTTAATCGAAACCCTAGTAACGAGGCATTGGCTACCTTAAGAGAGTCATAGTTACTCGTCCCAATTGCTCACACAGTCCAACATTTTTTCTTACTGCAGCCAGTCTGCCAGAAGCGATATGTCACTAGTTGTGTATCATAAAAGAACCGTCCTTACTCCTCCGAGGGGTTATTCGAGATATCTTAATCGAATCCCTAGTAACGAGGCATTGGCTACCTTACTCGTCCCAATTGCTCACCCAGTCTGCCATTTTTTCTTACTGCGACCAGTGTGCCAGAAGCGATATGTCACTAGTTGTGTATCATAAAAGAGTGATCGTTACTCCTCCCAGGGGTTATTCGAGATATCTTAATCGAAACCCTAGTAACGAGGCATTGGCTACCTTAAGAGAGTCATAGTTACTCGTCCCAATTGCTCACCCAGTCTGCCATTTTTTCTTACTGTGGCAAGGCTGCCAGAAGCGATATGTCACTAGTTGCATATGATTAAAGAGTCATTGTTAATCCTCCCAGGGGTTATTCGAGATATCTTAATCGAAACCCTAGTAACGAGGCATTGGCTACCTTAAGAGAGTCATAGTTACTCGTCCCAATTGCTCACACAGTCCAACATTTTTTCTTACTGCAGCCAGTCTGCCAGAAGCGATATGTCACTAGTTGTGTATCATAAAAGAACCGTCCTTACTCCTCCGAGGGGTTATTCGAGATATCTTAATCGAATCCCTAGTAACGAGGCATTGGCTACCTTACTCGTCCCAATTGCTCACCCAGTCTGCCATTTTTTCTTACTGCGACCAGTGTGCCAGAAGCGATATGTCACTAGTTGTGTATCATAAAAGAGTGATCGTTACTCCTCCCAGGGGTTATTCGAGATATCTTAATCGAAACCCTAGTAACGAGGCATTGGCTACCTTAAGAGAGTCATAGTTACTCGTCCCAATTGCTCACCGAGTCTGACATTTTTTCTTACAGCGCCCAGTCTGCCAGAAGCGATATGTCACTAGTTGTGTATCATAAAAGAGTGATCGTTTCTCCTCCCAAGGGTTATTCGAGATATCTTAATCGAAACCCTAGTAACGAGGCATTGGCTACCTTAAGAGAGTCATAGTTACTCGTCCCAATTGCTCACCCAGTCTGCCATTTTTTCTTACTGCGGCCAGTCTGCCAGAAGCGATATGTCACTAGTTGTGTATCATAAAAGAGTGATCGTTTCTCCTCCCAGGGGTTATTCGAGATATCTTAATCGAAACCCTAGTAACGAGGCATTGACTACCTTAAGAGAGTCATATTTACTCGTCCCAATTGCTCACCCAGTCTGCCATTTTTTCTTACTGTGGTAAGTCTACCAGAAGCGATATGTCACTAGTTGTGTATCATTAAAGAGTCATCGTTAATCCTCCCAGGGGTTATTCGAGATATCTTAATCGAAACCCTAGTAACGAGGCATTGGCTACCTTAAGAGAGTCATAGTTACTCGTCCCAATTGGTCACACAGTCCAACATTTTTTCTTACTGCAGCCAGTCTGCCAGAAGCGATATGTCACTAGTTGTGTATCATAAAAGAGTGATCCTTTCTCCTCCCAGGGGTTATTCGAGATATCTTAATCGATACCCTAGTAACGAGGCATTGGCTACCTTAAGAGAGTCATAGATACTCTTCCCAATTGCTCACCCAGTCTGCCATTTTTTCTAACTGTGGCCAGTCTGCCAGCAGCGATATATCTCTACTTGTGTATCATAAAAGAGTGATCATTTCTCCTCCCAGGGGTTATTCGAGATATCTTAATCGAAACCCTAGTAACGAGGCATTGGCTACCTTAAGAGAGTCATAGTTACTCGTCCCAATTGCTCACCCAGTCTGCCATTTTTTCTTACTGCAGCCAGTCTGCCAGAAGCGATATGTCACTAGTTGTGTATCATAAATGAGTGATCCTTTCTCCTCTCAGGGGTTATTTTAGATATCTTAATCGGAACCCTAGTAACGAGGCATTGGCTACCTTAAGAGAGTCATAGCTACTCGTCCCAATTGCTCTCCCAGTCTGCCATTTTTTCTTACTGCGGCCAGTCTGCCAGAAGCTATAAGTCACTAGTTGTGTATCATAAATGAGTGATCCTTTCTCCTCCCAGGGTTTATTTTAGATATCTTATTCGGAACCCTAGTAACGAGGCATTGGCTACCTTAAGAGAGTCATAGCTACTCGTCCCAATTGCTCACCCAGTCTGCCATTTTTTCTTACTGCGGCCAGTCTGCCAGAAGCGATATGTCACTAGTTGTGTATCATAAAAGAGTGATCGTTAATCCTCCCAGGGGTTATTCGAGATATCTTAATCGAAACCCTAGTAACGAGGCATTGGCTACCTTAAGAGAGTCATAGTTACTCGTCCCAATTGCTCACCCAGTCTGCCATTTTTTCTTACTGCGGCCAGTCTGCCAGAAGCGATATGTCACTAGTTGTGTATCATAAAAGAGTGATCGTTTCTCCTCCCAGGGGTTATTCGAGATATCTTAATCGAAACCCTAGTAACGAGGCATTGACTACCTTAAGAGAGTCATATTTACTCGTCCCAATTGCTCACCCAGTCTGCCATTTTTTCGTACTGTGGTAAGTCTACCAGAAGCGATATGTCACTAGTTGTGTATCATTAAAGAGTCATCGTTAATCCTCCCAGGGGTTATTCGAGATATCTTAATCGAAACCCTAGTAACGAGGCATTGGCTACCTTAAGAGAGTCATAGTTACTCGTCCCAATTGGTCACACAGTCCAACATTTTTTCTTACTGCAGCCAGTCTGCCAGAAGCGATATGTCACTAGTTGTGTATCATAAAAGAGTGATCCTTTCTCCTCCCAGGGGTTATTCGAGATATCTTAATCGATACCCTAGTAACGAGGCATTGGCTACCTTAAGAGAGTCATAGATACTCTTCCCAATTGCTCACCCAGTCTGCCATTTTTTCTAACTGTGGCCAGTCTGCCAGCAGCGATATATCTCTACTTGTGTATCATAAAAGAGTGATCATTTCTCCTCCCAGGGGTTATTCGAGATATCTTAATCGAAACCCTAGTAACGAGGCATTGGCTACCTTAAGAGAGTCATAGTTACTCGTCCCAATTGCTCACCCAGTCTGCCATTTTTTCTTACTGCAGCCAGTCTGCCAGAAGCGATATGTCACTAGTTGTGTATCATAAATGAGTGATCCTTTCTCCTCTCAGGGGTTATTTTAGATATCTTAATCGGAACCCTAGTAACGAGGCATTGGCTACCTTAAGAGAGTCATAGCTACTCGTCCCAATTGCTCTCCCAGTCTGCCATTTTTTCTTACTGCGGCCAGTCTGCCAGAAGCTATGTGTCACTAGTTGTGTATCATAAATGAGTGATCCTTTCTCCTCCCAGGGTTTATTTTAGATATCTTATTCGGAACCCTAGTAACGAGGCATTGGCTACCTTAAGAGAGTCATAGCTACTCGTCCCAATTGCTCACCCAGTCTGCCATTTTTTCTTACTGCGGCCAGTCTGCCAGAAGCGATATGTCACTAGTTGTGTATCATAAAAGAGTGATCGTTAATCCTCCCAGGGGTTATTCGAGATATCTTAATCGAAACCCTAGTAACGAGGCATTGGCTACCTTAAGAGAGTCATAGTTACTCGTCCCAATTGCTCACACAGTCCAACATTTTTTCTTACTGCAGCCAGTCTGCCAGAAGCGATATGTCACTAGTTGTGTATCATAAAAGAACCGTCCTTACTCCTCCGAGGGGTTATTCGAGATATCTTAATCGAATCCCTAGTAACGAGGCATTGGCTACCTTACTCGTCCCAATTTCTAACCCAGTCTGCCATTTTTTCTTACTGCGACCAGTGTGCCAGAAGCGATATGTCACTAGTTGTGTATCATAAAAGAGTGATCGTTACTCCTCCCAGGGGTTATTCGAGATATCTTAATCGAAACCCTAGTAACGAGGCATTGGCTACCTTAAGAGAGTCATAGTTACTCGTCCCAATTGCTCACACAGTCCAAAATTTTTTCTTACTGCAGCCAGTCTGCCAGAAGCGATATGTCACTAGTTGTGTATCATAAAAGAGTGATCCTTTCTCCTCCCAGGGGTTATTCGAGATATCTTAATCGAAACCCTAGTAACGAGGCATTGGCTACCTTAAGAGAGTCATAGCTACTCGTCCCAATTGCTCACCCAGTCTGCCATTTTTTCTTACTGCGGAAAGTCTGCCAGAAGTTATATGTCACTAGTTGTGTATCATAAAAGAGTGATCGTTACTCCTCCCAGGGGTTATTCGAGATATCTTAATCGAAACACTAGTAACGAGGCATTGGCTACCTTAAGAGAGTCATAGTTACTCGTCCCAACTGCTCACCCAGTCTGCCATTTTTTCTTACTGCGGCCAGTCTGCCAGAAGCGATATGTCACTAGTCGTGTATCATAAAAGAGTGATCCTTTCTCCTCCCAGGGGTTATTCAAGATATCTTAATCGGAACCCTAGTAACGAGGCATTGGCTACCTTAAGAGAGTCATAGTTACTCGCCCCAATTGCTCACTGAGTCTGACATTTTTTCTTACAGCGGCCAGTCTGCCAGAAGCGATATGTCACTAGTTGTGTATCATAAAAGAGTTATCGTTTCGCCTCCCAGGGGTTATTCGAGATATCTTAATCGAAACCCTAGTAACGAGGCATTGGCTACCTTAAGAGAGTCATAGTTACTCGTCCCAATAGCTCACCCAGTCTGCCATTTTTTCTTACTGAGGCCAGACTGCCAGAAGCGATATGTCACTAGTTGTGTATCATAAAAGAGTGATCGTTACTCCTCCCAGGGGTTATTCGAGATATCTTAATCGAAACCCTAGTAACGAGGCATTGGCTACCTTAAGAGAGTCATAGTTACTCGTCCCAATTGCTCACACAGTCCAACATTTTTTCTTACTGCAGCCAGTCTGCCAGAAGCGATATGTCACTAGTTGTGTATCATAAAAGAACCGTCCTTACTCCTCCGAGGGGTTATTCGAGATATCTTAATCGAATCCCTAGTAACGAGGCATTGGCTACCTTACTCGTCCCAATTGCTCACCCAGTCTGCCATTTTTTCTTACTGCAGCCAGTCTGCCAGAAGCGATATGTCACTAGTTGTGTATCATAAATGAGTGATCCTTTCTCCTCCCAGGGGTTATTTTAGATATCTTAATCGGAACCCTAGTAACGAGGCATTGGCTACCTTAAGAGAGTCATAGCTACTCGTCCCAATTGCTCACCCAGTCTGCCATTTTTTCTTACTGCGGCCAGTCTGCCAGAAGCTATATGTCACTAGTTGTGTATCATAAAAGAGTGATCGTTACTCCTCCCAGGGGTTATTCGAGATATCTTAATCGAAACCCAAGTAACGATGCATTGGCTACCCTATGAGAGTCATAGTTACTCGTCCCAATTGCTCACCCTGTCTGCCATTTTTTCTTACTGCGGCCATTCTGCCAGAAGCGATATGTCACTAGTTGTGTATCATAAAAGAGTGATCGTTACTCCTCCCAGGGGTTATTCGAGATATCTTAATCGAAACCCTAGTAACGAGGCATTGGCTACCTTAAGAGAGTCATAGCTACTCGTCCCAATTGCTCACCCAGTCTGCCATTTTTTCTTACTGCGGCCAGTCTGCCAGAAGCTATATGTCACTAGTTGTGTATCATAAAAGAGTGATCGTTACTCCTCCCAGGGGTTATTCGAGATATCTTAATCGAAACCCTAGTAACGATGCATTGGCTACCTTAAGAGAGTCATAGTTACTCGTCCCAATTGCTCACCCAGTCTGCCATTTTTTCTTACTGCGGCCATTCTGCCAGAAGCGATATGTCACTAGTTGTGTATCATTAAAGAGTCATCATTAATCCTCCCAGGGGTTATTCGAGATATCTTAATCGAAACCCTAGTAACGAGGCATTGGTTACCTTAAGAGAGTCATAGTTACTCGTCCCAATTGGTCACACAGTCCAACTTTTTTTCTTACTGCAGCCAGTCTGCCAGAAGCGATATGTCACTAGTTGTGTATCATAAAAGAGTGATCCTTTCTCCTCCCAGGGGTTATTCGAGATATCTTAATCGATACCCTAGTAACGAGGCATTGGCTACCTTAAGAGAGTCATAGTTACTCGTCCCAATTGCTCACCCAGTCTGCCATTTTTTCTTACTGCGGCCAGTCTGCCAGAAGCGATATGTCACTAGTTGTGTATCATAAATGAGTGATCCTTTCTCCTCCCAGGGGTTATTTTAGATATCTTAATCGGAACCCTAGTAACGAGGCATTGGCTACCTTAAGAGAGTCATAGCGACTCGTTCCAATTGGTCTCCCAGTCTGCCATTTTTTCTTAATGCGGCCAGTCTGCCAGAAGCTATATGTCACTAGTTGTGTATCATAAAAGAGTGATCGTTACTCCTCCCAGGGGTTATTCGAGATATCTTAATCGAAACCCTAGTAACGAGGCATTGGCTACCTTAAGAGAGTCATAGTTACTCGTCCCAATTGCTCACCCAGTCTGCCATTTTTTCTTACTGCGGCCAGTCTGCCAGAAGCGATATGTCACTAGTTGTGTATCATAAAAGAGTGATCGTTACTCCTCCCAGGGGTTATTCGAGATATCTTAATCGAAACCCTAGTAACGAGGCATTGGCTACCTTAAGAGAGTCATAGTTACTCGTCCCAATTGCTCACCCAGTCTGCCGTTTTTCTTACTGTGGCAAGTCTGCCAGAAGCGATATGTCACTAGTTGTGTATCATTAAAGGGTCATCGTTAATCCTCCCAGGGGTTATTCGAGATATCTTAATCGAATCCCTAGTAACGAGGCATTGGCAACCTTACTCGTCCCAATTGCTCACCCAGTCTGCCATTTTTTCTTACTGCGACCAGTCTGCCAGAAGCGATATGTCACTAGTTGTGTATCATAAAAGAGTGATCGTTACTCCTCCCAGGGGTTATTCGAGATATCTTAATCGAAACCCTAGTAACGAGGCATTGGCTACCTTAAGAGAGTCATAGTTACTCGTCCCAATAGCTCACCCAGTCTGCCATTTTTTCTTACTGCGGCCAGTCTGCCAGAAGCGATATGTCACTAGTTGTGTATCATAAAAGAGTGATCGTTACTCCTCCCAGGGGTTATTCGAGATATCTTAATCGAAACCCTAGTAACGAGGCATTGGCTACCTTAAGAGAGTCATAGTTACTCGTCCCAATTGCTCACACAGTCCAACATTTTTTCTTACTGCAGCCAGTCTGCCAGAAGCGATATGTCACTAGTTGTGTATCATAAAAGAACCGTCCTTACTCCTCCGAGGGGTTATTCGAGATATCTTAATCGAATCCCTAGTAACGAGGCATTGGCTACCTTACTCGTCCCAATTGCTCACCCAGTCTGCCATTTTTTCTTACTGCAGCCAGTCTGCCAGAAGCGATATGTCACTAGTTGTGTATCATAAATGAGTGATCCTTTCTCCTCCCAGGGGTTATTTTAGATATCTTAATCGGAACCCTAGTAACGAGGCATTGGCTACCTTAAGAGAGTCATAGCTACTCGTCCCAATTGCTCACCCAGTCTGCCATTTTTTCTTACTGCGGCCAGTCTGCCAGAAGCTATATGTCACTAGTTGTGTATCATAAAAGAGTGATCGTTACTCCTCCCAGGGGTTATTCGAGATATCTTAATCGAAACCCTTGTAACGATGCATTGGCTACCTTAAGAGAGTCATAGTTACTCGTCCCAATTGCTCACCCAGTCTGCCATTTTTTCTTACTGCGGCCATTCTGCCAGAAGCGATATGTCACTAGTTGTGTATAATAAATGAGTGATCGTTACTCCTCCCTGGGGTTATTCGAGATATCTTAATCGAAACCCTAGTAACGAGGCATTGGCTACCTTAAGAGAGTCATAGTTACTCGTCCCAATTGCTCACCGAGTCTGACATTTTTTCTTACAGCGCCCAGTCTGCCAGAAGCGATATGTCACTAGTTGTGTATCATAAAAGAGTGATCGTTTCTTCTCCCAAGGGTTATTCGAGATATCTTAATCGAAACCCTAGTAACGAGGCATTGGCTACCTTAAGAGAGTCATAGTTACTCGTCCCAATTGCTCACCCAGTCTGCCATTTTTTCTTACTGCGGCCAGTCTGCCAGAAGCGATATGTCACTAGTTGTGTATCATAAAAGAGTGATCGTTTCTCCTCCCAGGGGTTATTCGAGATATCTTAATCGAAACCCTAGTAACGAGGCATTGACTACCTTAAGAGAGTCATATTTACTCGTCCCAATTGCTCACCCAGTCTGCCATTTTTTCTTACTGTGGTAAGTCTGCCAGAAGCGATATGTCACTAGTTGTGTATCATTAAAGAGTCATCGTTAATCCTCCCAGGGGTTATTCGAGATATCTTAATCGAACCCTAGTAACGAGGCATTGGCTACCTTAAGAGAGTCATAGTTACTCGTCCCAATTGGTCACACAGTCCAAAATTTTTTCTTACTGCAGCCAGTCTGCCAGAAGCGATATGTCACTAGTTGTGTATCATAAAAGAGTGATCCTTTCTCCTCCCAGGGGTTATTCGAGATATCTTAATCGATACCCTAGTAACGAGGCATTGGCTACCTTAAGAGAGTCATAGTTACTCGTCCCAATTGCTCACCCAGTCTGCCATTTTTTCTTACTGCAGCCAGTCTGCCAGAAGCGATATGTCACTAGTTGTGTATCATAAATGAGTGATCCTTTCTCCTCCCAGGGGTTATTTTAGATATCTTAATCGGAACCCTAGTAACGAGGCATTGGCTACCTTAAGAGAGTCATAGCTACTCGTCCCAATTGCTCACCCAGTCTGCCATTTTTTCTTACTGCGGCCAGTCTGCCAGAAGCGATATGTCACTAGTTGTGTATCATAAAAGAGTGATCGTTACTCCTCCCAGGGGTTATTCGAGATATCTTAATCGAAACCCTAGTAACGAGGCATTGGCTACCTTAAGAGAGTCATAGTTACTCGTCCCAATTGCTCACCCAGTCTGCCGTTTTTCTTACTGTGGCAAGTCTGCCAGAAGCGATATGTCACTAGTTGTGTATCATTAAAGGGTCATCGTTAATCCACCCAGGGGTTATTCGAGATATCTTAATCGAATCCCTAGTAACGAGGCATTGGCTACCTTACTCGTCCCAATTGCTCACCCAGTCTGCCATTTTTTCTTACTGCGACCAGTCTGCCAGAAGCGATATGTCACTAGTTGTGTATCATAAAAGAGTGATCGTTACTCCTCCCAGGGGTTATTCGAGATATCTTAATCGAAACCCTAGTAACGAGGCATTGGCTACCTTAAGAGAGTCATAGTTACTCGTCCCAATTGCTCTTCCAGTCTGCCATTTTTTCTTACTGCCGCCAGTCTGCCAGAAGCGATATGTCACTAGTTGTGTATCATAAAAGAGTGATCGTTTCTCCTCCCAGGGGTTATTCGAGATATCTTAATCGAAACCCTAGTAACGAGGCATTGACTACCTTAAGAGAGTCATAGCTACTCGTCCCAATTGCTCACCCAGTCTGCCATTTTTTCTTACTGCAGCCAGTCTGCCAGAAGCTATATGTCACTAGTTGTGTATCATAAAAGAGTGATCGTTACTCCTCCCAGGGGTTATTCGAGATATCTTAATCGAAACCCTAGTAACGAGGCGTTGGCTACCTTAAGAGGGTCATAGTAACTCGTCCCAACTGCTCACCCAGTCTGCCATTTTTTCTTACTGCGGCCAGTCTGCCAGAAGCGATATGTCATTAGTTGTGTATCATAAAAGAGTGATCCTTTCTCCTCCCAGGGGTTATTCAAGATATCTTAATCGAAACCCCAGTAACGAATCATTGGCTACCTTAAGAGAGTCATATTTACTCGTCCCAATTGCTCACCCAGTCTGCCATTTTTTCTTACTGCGGCCAGTCTGCCAGAAGCGATATGTCACTAGTTGTGTATCATAAAAGAGTGATCGTTACACCTCCCAGGGGTTATTTTAGATATCTTAATCGAAACCCTAGTAACGAGGCATTGGCTACCTTAAGAGTGTCATAGTTACTCATCCCAATTGCTCACCTAGTCTGCCATTTTTTCTAACTGCGGCCAGTCTGCCAGAAGCGATATGTCACTAGTTGTGTATCATAAAAGAGTGATCGTTTCTCCTCCCAGGGGTTATTCGAAATATCTTAATCGAAACCCTAGTAACGAGGCATTGGCTACCTTAAGAGAGTCATAGTTACTCGTCCCAATAGCTCACCCAGTCTGCCATTTTTTCTTACTGCGGCCAGTCTGCCAGAAGCGATATGTCACTAGTTGTGTATCATAAAAGAGTGATCGTTACACCTCCCAGGGGTTATTCGAGATATCTTAATCGAAACCCTAGTAACGAGGCATTGGCTACCTTAAGAGAGTCATAGTTACTCGTCCCAATTGCTCACCCAGTCTGCCATTTTTTCTTACTGCGGCCAGTCTGCCAGTAGCGATATGTCACTAGTTGTGTATCATAAAAGAGTGATCGTTTCTCCTCCCAGGGGTTATTCGAGATATCTTAATCGAAACCCTAGTAACGAGGCATTGGCTACCTTAAGAGAGTCATAGATACTCTTCCCAATTGCTCACCCAGTCTGCCATTTTTTCTAACTGCGGCCAGTCTGCCAGAAGCGATATATCACTACTTGTGTATCATAAAAGAGTGATCATTTCTCCTCCCAGGGGTTATTCGAGATATCTTAATCGAAACCCTAGTAACGAGGCATTGGCTACCTTAAGAGAGTCATAGTTACTCGTCCCAATTGCTCACCCAGTCTGCCGTTTTTCTTACTGTCGCAAGTCTGCCAGAAGCGATATGTCACTAGTTGTGTATCATTAAAGAGTCATCGTTAATCATCCCAGGGGTTATTCGAGATATCTTAATCGAAACCCTAGTAACGAGGCATTGGCTACCTTAAGAGAGTCATAGTAACTCGTCCCAACTGCTCACCCAGTCTGCCATTTTTTCTTACTGCGGCCAGTCTGCCAGAAGCGATATGTCACTAGTTGTGTATCAAAAAAGAGTGATCCTTTCTCCTCCCAGGGGTTATTCAAGATATCTTAATCGAAACCCCAGTAACGAATCATTATCTACCTTAAGAGAGTCATAGTTACTCGTCCCAATTGCTCACCCAGTCTGCCATTTTTTCTTACTGCGGCCAGTCTGCCAGAAGCGATATGTCACTAGTTGTGTATCATAAAAGAGTGATCGTTACACCTCCCAGGGGTTATTTTAGATATCTTAATCGAAACCCTAGTAACGAGGCATTGGCTTCCTTAAGAGAGTCATAGCTACTCGTCCCAATTGGTCTCCCAGTCTGCCATTTTTTCTTAATGCGGCCAGTCTGCCCGAAGCTATATGTCACTAGTTGTGTATCATAAAAGAGTGATCGTTACTCCTCCCAGGGGTTATTCGAGATATCTTAATCGAAACCCTAGTAACGAGGCATTGGCTACCTTAAGAGAGTCATAGTTACTCGTCCCAATTGCTCACCCAGTCTGCCATTTATTCTTACTGCGGCCAGTCTGCCAGAAGCGATATGTCACTAGTTGTGTATCATAAAAGAGTGATCGTTACTCCTCCCAGGGGTTATTCGAGATATCTTAATCGAAACCCTAGTAACGAGGCATTGGCTACCTTAAGAGAGTCATAGTTACTCGTCCCAATTGCTCACCCAGTCTGCCGTTTTTCTTACTGTGGCAAGTCTGCCAGAAGCGATATGTCACTAGTTGTGTATCATTAAAGGGTCATCGTTAATCCTCCCAGGGGTTATTCGAGATATCTTAATCGAATCCCTAGTAACGAGGCATTGGCTACCTTACTCGTCCCAATTGCTCACCCAGTCTGCCATTTTTTCTTACTGCGACCAGTCTGCCAGAAGCGATATGTCACTAGTTGTGTATCATAAAAGAGTGATCGTTACTCCTCCCAGGGGTTATTCGAGATATCTTAATCGAAACCCTAGTAACGAGGCATTGGCTACCTTAAGAGAGTCATAGTTACTCGTCCCAATTGCTCTTCCAGTCTGCCATTTTTTCTTACTGCCGCCAGTCTGCCAGAAGCGATATGTCACTAGTTGTGTATCATAAAAGAGTGATCGTTTCTCCTCCCAGGGGTTATTCGAGATATCTTAATCGAAACCCTAGTAACGAGGCATTGACTACCTTAAGAGAGTCATAGCTACTCGTCCCAATTGCTCACCCAGTCTGCCATTTTTTCTTACTGCAGCCAGTCTGCCAGAAGCTATATGTCACTAGTTGTGTATCATAAAAGAGTGATCGTTACTCCTCCCAGGGGTTATTCGAGATATCTTAATCGAAACCCTAGTAACGAGGCATTGGCTACCTTAAGAGAGTCATAGTAACTCGTCCCAACTGCTCACCCAGTCTGCCATTTTTTCTTACTGCGGCCAGTCTGCCAGAAGCGATATGTCACTAGTTGTGTATCATAAAAGAACCGTCCTTACTCCTCCGAGGGGTTATTCGAGATATCTTAATCGAATCCCTAGTAACGAGGCATTGGCTACCTTACTCGTCCTAATTGCTCACCCAGTCTGCCATTTTTTCTTACTGCAGCCAGTCTGCCAGAAGCGATATGTCACTAGTTGTGTATCATAAATGAGTGATCCTTTCTCCTCCCAGGGGTTATTTTAGATATCTTAATCGGAACCCTAGTAACGAGGCATTGGCTACCTTAAGAGAGTCATAGCTACTCGTCCCAATTGCTCACCCAGTCTGCCATTTTTTCTTACTGCGGCCAGTCTGCCAGAAGCTATATGTCACTAGTTGTGTATCATAAAAGAGTGATCGTTACTCCTCCCAGGGGTTATTCGAGATATCTTAATCGAAACCCTTGTAACGATGCATTGGCTACCTTAAGAGAGTCATAGTTACTCGTCCCAATTGCTCACCCAGTCTGCCATTTTTTCTTACTGCGGCCATTCTGCCAGAAGCGATATGTCACTAGTTGTGTATCATAAATGAGTGATCGTTACTCCTCCCAGGGGTTATTCGAGATATCTTAATCGAAACCCTAGTAACGAGGCATTGGCTACCTTAAGAGAGTCATAGTTACTCGTCCCAATTGCTCACCAAGTCTGACATTTTTTCTTACAGCGCCCAGTCTGCCAGAAGCGATATGTCACTAGTTGTGTATCATAAAAGAGTGATCGTTTCTTCTCCCAAGGGTTATTCGAGATATCTTAATCGAAACCCTAGTAACGAGGCATTGGCTACCTTAAGAGAGTCATAGTTACTCGTCCCAATTGCTCACCCAGTCTGCCATTTTTTCTTACTGCGGCCAGTCTGCCAGAAGCGATATGTCACTAGTTGTGTATCATAAAAGAGTGATCGTTTCTCCTCCCAGGGGTTATTCGAGATATCTTAATCGAAACCCTAGTAACGAGGCATTGACTACCTTAAGAGAGTCATATTTACTCGTCCCAATTGCTCACCCAGTCTGCCATTTTTTCTTACTGTGGTAAGTCTGCCAGAAGCGATATGTCACTAGTTGTGTATCATTAAAGAGTCATCGTTAATCCTCCCAGGGGTTATTCGAGATATCTTAATCGAACCCTAGTAACGAGGCATTGGCTACCTTAAGAGAGTCATAGTTACTCGTCCCAATTGGTCACACAGTACAACATTTTTTCTTACTGCAGCCAGTCTGCCAGAAGCGATATGTCACTAGTTGTGTATCATAAAAGAGTGATCCTTTCTCCTCCCAGGGGTTATTCGAGATATCTTAATCGATACCCTAGTAACGAGGCATTGGCTACCTTAAGAGAGTCATAGTTACTCGTCCCAATTGCTCACCCAGTCTGCCATTTTTTCTTACTGCAGCCAGTCTGCCAGAAGCGATATGTCACTAGTTGTGTATCATAAATGAGTGATCCTTTCTCCTCCCAGGGGTTATTTTAGATATCTTAATCGGAACCCTAGTAACGAGGCATTGGCTACCTTAAGAGAGTCATAGCTACTCGTCCCAATTGGTCTCCCAGTCTGCCATTTTTTCTTAATGCGGCCAGTCTGCCAGAAGCTATGTGTCACTAGTTGTGTATAATAAAAGAGTGATCGTTACTCCTCCCAGGGGTTATTCGAGGTATCTTAATCGAAACCCTAGTAACGAGGCATTGGCTACCTTAAGAGAGTCATAGTTACTCGTCCCAATTGCTCACCCAGTCTGCCATTTTTTCTTACTGCGGCCAGTCTGCCAGAAGCGATATGTCACTAGTTGTGTATCATAAAAGAGTGATCGTTACTCCTCCCAGGGGTTATTCGAGATATCTTAATCGAAACCCTAGTAACGAGGCATTGGCTACCTTAAGAGAGTCATAGTTACTCGTCCCAATTGCTCACCCAGTCTGCCGTTTTTCTTACTGTGGCAAGTCTGCCAGAAGCGATATGTCACTAGTTGTGTATCATTAAAGGGTCATCGTTAATCCACCCAGGGGTTATTCGAGATATCTTAATCGAATCCCTAGTAACGAGGCATTGGCTACCTTACTCGTCCCAGTTGCTCACCCAGTCTGCCATTTTTTCTTACTGCGACCAGTCTGCCAGAAGCGATATGTCACTAGTTGTGTATCATAAAAGAGTGATCGTTACTCCTCCCAGGGGTTATTCGAGATATCTTAATCGAAACCCTAGTAACGAGGCATTGACTACCTTAAGAGAGTCATAGCTACTCGTCCCAATTGCTCACCCAGTCTGCCATTTTTTCTTACTGCAGCCAGTCTGCCAGAAGCTATATGTCACTAGTTGTGTATCATAAAAGAGTGATCGTTACTCCTCCCAGGGGTTATTCGAGATATCTTAATCGAAACCCTAGTAACGAGGCATTGGCTACCTTAAGAGAGTCATAGTAACTCGTCCCAACTGCTCACCCAGTCTGCCATTTTTTCTTACTGCGGCCAGTCTGCCAGAAGCGATATGTCATTAGTTGTGTATCATAAAAGAGTGATCCTTTCTCCTCCCAGGGGTTATTCAAGATATCTTAATCGAAACCCCAGTAACGAATCATTGGCTACCTTAAGAGAGTCATATTTACTCGTCCCAATTGCTCACCCAGTCTGCCATTTTTTCTTACTGCGGCCAGTCTGCCAGAAGCGATATGTCACTAGTTGTGTATCATAAAAGAGTGATCGTTACACCTCCCAGGGGTTATTTTAGATATCTTAATCGAAACCCTAGTAACGAGGCATTGGCTACCTTAAAAGAGTCATAGTTACTCATCCCAATTGCTCACCTAGTCTGCCATTTTTTCTTACTGCGGCCAGTCTGCCAGAAGCGATATGTCACTAGTTGTGTATCATAAAAGAGTGATCGTTTCTCCTCCCAGGGGTTATTCGAAATATCTTAATCGAAACCCTAATAACGAGGCATTGGCTACCTTAAGAGAGTCATAGTTACTCGTCCCAATAGCTCACCCAGTCTGCCATTTTTTCTTACTGCGGCCAGTCTGCCAGAAGCGATATGTCACTAGTTGTGTATCATAAAAGAGTGATCGTTACACCTCCCAGGGGTTATTCGAGATATCTTAATCGAAACCCTAGTAACGAGGCATTGGCTACCTTAAGAGAGTCATAGTTACTCGTCCCAATTGCTCACCCAGTCTGCCATTTTTTCTTACTGCGGCCAGTCTGCCAGTAGCGATATGTCACTAGTATTGTATCATAAAAGAGTGATCGTTTCTCCTCCCATGGGTTATTCGAGATATCTTAATCGAAACCCTAGTAACGAGGCATTGGCTACCTTAAGAGAGTCATAGATACTCTTCCCAATTGCTCACCCAGTCTGCCATTTTTTCTAACTGCGGCCAGTCTGCCAGAAGCGATATATCACTACTTGTGTATCATAAAAGAGTGATCATTTCTCCTCCCAGGGATTATTCGAGATATCTTAATCGAAACCCTAGTAACGAGGCATTGGCTACCTTAAGAGAGTCATAGTTACTCGTCCCAATTGCTCACCCAGTCTGCCGTTTTTCTTACTGTCGCAAGTCTGCCAGAAGCGATATGTCACTAGTTGTGTATCATTAAAGAGTCATCGTTAATCATCCCAGGGGTTATTCGAGATATCTTAATCGAAACCCTAGTAACGAGGCATTGGCTACCTTAAGAGAGTCATAGTAACTCGTCCCAACTGCTCACCCAGTCTGCCATTTTTTCTTACTGCGGCCAGTCTGCCAGAAGCGATATGTCACTAGTTGTGTATCATAAAAGAGTGATCCTTTCTCCTCCCAGGGGTTATTCAAGATATCTTAATCGAAACCCCAGTAACGAATCATTGGCTACCTTAAGAGAGTCATAGTTACTCGTCCCAATTGCTCACCCAGTCTGCCATTTTTTCTTACTGCGGCCAGTCTGCCAGAAGCGATATGTCACTAGTTGTGTATCATAAAAGAGTGATCGTTACACCTCCCAGGGGTTATTTTAGATATCTTAATCGAAACCCTAGTAACGAGGCATTGGCTTCCTTAAGAGAGTCATAGCTACTCGTCCCAATTGGTCTCCCAGTCTGCTATTTTTTCTTAATGCGGCCAGTCTGCCAGAAGCTATATGTCACTAGTTGTGTATCATAAAAGAGTGATCGTTACTCCTCCCATGGGTTATTCGAGATATCTTAATCGAAACCCTAGTAACGAGGCATTGGCTACCTTAAGAGAGTCATAGTTACTCGTCCCAATTGCTCACCCAGTCTGCCATTTTTTCTTACTGCGGCCAGTCTGCCAGAAGCGATATGTCACTAGTTGTGTATCATAAAAGAGTGATCGTTACTCCTCCCAGGGGTTATTCGAGATATCTTAATCGAAACCCTAGTAACGAGGCATTGGCTACCTTAAGAGAGTCATAGTTACTCGTCCCAATTGCTCACCCAGTCTGCCGTTTTTCTTACTGTGGCAAGTCTGCCAGAAGCGATATGTCACTAGTTGTGTATCATTAAAGGGTCATCGTTAATCCTCCCAGGGGTTATTCGAGATATCTTAATCGAATCCCTAGTAACGAGGCATTGGCTACCTTACTCGTCCCAATTGCTCACCCAGTCTGCCATTTTTTCTTACTGCGGCCAGTCTGCCAGAAGCGATATGTCACTAGTTGTGTATCATAAAAGAGTGATCGTTTCTCCTCCCAGGGGTTATTCGAAATATCTTAATCGAAACCCTAGTAACGAGGCATTGGCTACCTTAAGAGAGTCATAGTTACTCGTCCCAATAGCTCACCCAGTCTGCCATTTTTTCTTACTGCGGCCAGTCTGCCAGAAGCGATAAGTCACTAGTTGTGTATCATAAAAAAGTGATCGTTACACCTCCCAGGGGTTATTCGAGATATCTTAATCGAAACCCTAGTAACGAGGCATTGGCTACCTTAAGAGAGTCATAGTTACTCGTCCCAATTGCTCACCCAGTCTGCCATTTTTTCTTACTGCGGCCAGTCTGCCAGTAGCGATATGTCACTAGTATTGTATCATAAAAAGTGATCGTTTCTCCTCCCAGGGGTTATTCGAGATATCTTAATCGAAACCCTAGTAACGAGGCATTGGCTACCTTAAGAGAGTCATAGATACTCTTCCCAATTGCTCACCCAGTCTGCCATTTCTTCTAACTGCGGCCAGTCTGCCAGAAGCGATATATCACTACTTGTGTATCATAAAAGAGTGATCATTTCTCCTCCCAGGGGTTATTCGAGATATCTTAATCGAAACCCTAGTAACGAGGCATTGGCTACCTTAAGAGAGTCATAGTTACTCGTCCCAATTGCTCACCCAGTCTGCCGTTTTTCTTACTGTCGCAAGTCTGCCAGAAGCGATATGTCACTAGTTGTGTATCATTAAAGAGTCATCGTTAATCATCCCAGGGGTTATTCGAGATATCTTAATCGAAACCCTAGTAACGAGGCATTGGCTACCTTAAGAGAGTCATAGTAACTCGTCCCAACTGCTCACCCAGTCTGCCATTTTTTCTTACTGCGGCCAGTCTGCCAGAAGCGATATGTCACTAGTTGTGTATCATAAAAGAGTGATCCTTTCTCCTCCCAGGGGTTATTCAAGATATCTTAATCGAAACCCCAGTAACGAATCATTGGCTACCTTAAGAGAGTCATAGTTACTCGTCCCAATTGCTCACCCAGTCTGCCATTTTTTCTTACTGCGGCCAGTCTGCCAGAAGCGATATGTCACTAGTTGTGTATCATAAAAGAGTGATCGTTACACCTCCCAGGGGTTATTTTAGATATCTTAATCGAAACCCTAGTAACGAGGCATTGGCTTCCTTAAGAGAGTCATAGCTACTCGTCCCAATTGGTCTCCCAGTATGCCATTTTTTCTTAATGCGGCCAGTCTGCCAGAGGCTATATGTCACTAGTTGTGTATCATAAAAGAGTGATCGTTACTCCTCCCAGGGGTTATTCGAGATATCTTAATCGAAACCCTAGTAACGAGGCATTGGCTACCTTAAGAGAGTCATAGTTACTCGTCCCAATTGCTCACCCAGTCTGCCATTTTTTCTTACTGCGGCCAGTCTGCCAGAAGCGATATGTCACTAGTTGTGTATCATAAAAGAGTGATCGTTACTCCTCCCAGGGGTTATTCGAGATATCTTAATCGAAACCCTAGTAACGAGGCATTGGCTACCTTAAGAGAGTCATAGTTACTCGTCCCAATTGCTCACCCAGTCTGCCGTTTTTCTTACTGTGGCAAGTCTGCCAGAAGCGATATGTCACTAGTTGTGTATCATTAAAGGGTCATCGTTAATCCTCCCAGGGGTTATTCGAGATATCTTAATCGAATCCCTAGTAACGAGGCATTGGCTACCTTACTCGTCCCAATTGCTCACCCAGTCTGCCATTTTTTCTTACTGCGACCAGTCTGCCATAAGCGATATGTCACTAGTTGTGTATCATAAAAGAGTGATCGTTACTCCTCCCAGGGGTTATTCCAGATATCTTAATCGAAACCCTAGTAACGAGGCATTGGCTACCTTAAGAGAGTCATAGTTACTCGTCCCAATTGCTCTTCCAGTCTGCCATTTTTTCTTACTGCCGCCAGTCTGCCAGAAGCGATATGTCACTAGTTGTGTATCATAAAAGAGTGATCGTTTCTCCTCCCAGGGGTTATTCGAGATATCTTAATCGAAACCCTAGTAACGAGGCATTGACTACCTTAAGAGAGTCATAGCTACTCGTCCCAATTGCTCACCCAGTCTGCCATTTTTTCTTACTGCAGCCAGTCTGCCAGAAGCTATATGTCACTAGTTGTGTATCATAAAAGAGTGATCGTTACTCCTCCCAGGGGTTATTCGAGATATCTTAATCGAAACCCTAGTAACGAGGCATTGGCTACCTTAAGAGAGTCATAGTTACTCGTCCCAATTGCTCACCGAGTCTGATATTTTTTCTTACAGCGGATAGGCTGCCAGAAGCGATATGTCACTAGTTGTGTATCATAAAAGAGTGATCGTTTCTATTCCCAGGTGTTATTCGAGATATCTTAATCGAAACCCTAGTAACGAGGCATTGGCTACCTTAAGAGAGTCATAGTTACTCGTCCCAATTGCTCACCCAGTCTGCCATTTTTTCTTACTGCGGCCAGTCTGCCAGAAGCGATATGTCACTAGTTGTGTATCATAAAAGAGTGATCCTTTTTCCTCCCAGGGGTTATTCGAGATATCTTAATCGAAACCCTAGTAACGAGGCATTGGATACCTTAAGAGAGTCATAGTTACTCGTCCCAATTGCTCACCCAGTCTGCCATTTTTTCTAACTGCGGCCAGTCTGCCAGAAGCGATATGTCACTAGTTGTGTATCATAAAAGAGTGATCGTTTCTCCTCCTAGGGGTTATTCGAGATATCTTAATCGAAACCCTAATAACGAGGCATTGGCTACCTTAAGAGAGTCATAGTTACTCGTCCCAATTGCTCACCCAGTCTGCCATTTTTTCTTACTGTGGCAAGTCTGCCAGAAGCGATATGTCACTAGTTGTGTATCATAAAAGAGTGATCCTATCTCCTCCCAGGGGTTATTCGAGATATCTTAATCGAAACCCTAGTAACGAGGCATTGGCTACCTTAAGAGAGTCATAGCTACTCGTCCCAATTGCTCACCCAGTCTGCCATTTTTTCTTACTGCGGCCAGTCTGCCAGAAGCTATATGTCACTAGTTGTGTATCATAAAAGAGTGATCGTTACTCCTCCCAGGGGTTATTCGAGATATCTTAATCGAAACCCTAGTAACGAGGCATTGGCTACCTTAAGAGAGTCATAGTTACTCGTCCCAATTGCTCACCCAGTCTGCCATTTTTTCTAACTGCGGCCAGTCTGCCAGAAGCGATATATCACTACTTGTGTATCATAAAAGAGTGATCATTTCTCCTCCCAGGGGTTATTCGAGATATCTTAATCGAAACCCTAGTAACGAGGCATTGGCTACCTTAAGAGAGTCATAGTTACTCGTCCCAATTGCTCGCCCAGTCTGCCGTTTTTCTTACTGTCCCAAGTCTGCCAGAAGCGATATGTCACTAGTTGTGTATCATTAAAGAGTCATCGTTAATCATCCCAGGGGTTATTCGAGATATCTTAATCGAAACCCTAGTAACGAGGCATTGGCTACCTTAAGAGAGTCATAGTTACTCGTCCCAATTGCTCACACAGTCCAACATTTTTTCTTACTGCAGCCAGTCTGCCAGAAGCGATATGTCACTAGTTGTGTATCATAAAAGAACCGTCCTTACTCCTCCGAGGGGTTATTCGAGATATCTTAATCGAATCCCTAGTAACGAGGCATTGGCTACTTTACTCGTCCCAATTGCTCACCCAGTCTGCCATTTTTTCTTACTGCGACCAGTCTGCCAGAAGCGATATGTCACTAGTTGTGTATCATAAAAGAGTGATCGTTTCTCCTCCCAGGGGTTATTCGAGATATCTTAATCGAAACCCTAGTAACGAGGCATTGGCTACCTTAAGAGAGTCATAGTTACTCGTCCCAATTGCTCACACAGTCCAACATTTTTTCTTACTGTGGCAAGGCTGCCAGAAGCGATATGTCACAAGTTGCGTATCATTAAAGAGTCATCGTTAATCCTCCCAGGGGTTATTCGAGATATCTTAATCGAAACCCTAGTAACGAGGCATTGGCTACCTTAAGAGAGTCATAGTTACTCGTCCCAATTGCTCACCCAGTCTGACATTTTTTCTTACTGCAGCCAGTCTGCCAGAAGCGATATGTCACTAGTTGTGTATCATAAATGAGTGATCCTATCTCCTCCCAGGGGTTATTTTAGATATCTTAATCGGAACCCTAGTAACGAGGCATTGGCTACCTTAAGAGAGTCATAGTTACTCGTCCCAATTGCTCACACAGTCCAACATTTTTTCTTACTCCAGCCAGTCTGCCAGAAGCGATCTGTCACTAGTTGTGTATCATAAAAGAACCGTCCTTACTCCTCCGAGGGGTTATTCGAGATATCTTAATCGAATCCCTAGTACCGAGGCATTGGCTACCTTACTCGTCCAAATTGCTCACCCAGTCTGCCATTTTTTCTTACTGCGACCAGTCTGCCAGAAGCGATATGTCACTAGTTGTGTATCATAAAAGAGTGATCGTTACTCCTCCTAGGGGTTATTCGAGATATCTTAATCGAAACCCTAGTAACGAGGCATTGGCTACCTTAAGAGAGTCATAGTTACTCGTCCCAATTGCTCACACAGTCCAACATTTTTTCTTACTGCAGCCAGTCTGCCAGAAGCGATATGTCACTAGTTGTGTATCATAAAAGAGTGATCCTTTCTCCTCCCAATGGTTATTCGAGATATCTTAATCGAAACCCTAGTAACGTGGCATTGACTACCTTAAGAGAGTCATATTTACTCGTCCCAATTGCTCACCCAGTCTGCCATTTTTTCTTACTGTGGCAAGTCTGCCAGAAGCGATATCTCACTAGTTGTGTATCATTAAAGAGTCATCGTTAATCCTCCCAGTGGTTATTCGAGATATTTTAATCGAAACCCTAGTAACGAGGCATTGGCTACCTTAAGAGAGTCATAGTTACTCGTCCCAATTGCTCACACAGTACAACATTTTTTCTTACTGCAGCCAGTCTGCCAGAAGCGATATGTCACTAGTTGTGTATCATAAAATAGTGATCGTTACTCCTCCCAGGGTTTATTCGAGATATCTTAATCGAAACCCTAGTAACGAGGCATTGGCTACCTTAAGAGAGTCATAGTTACTCGTCCCAATTGCTCACCCAGTCTGCCATTTTTTCTTACTGCGGCCAGTCTGCCAGTAGCGATATGTCACTAGTTGTGTATAATAAAAGAGTGATCCTTTTTCCTCCCAGGGGTTATTCGAGATATCTTAATCGAAACCCTAGTAACGAGGCATTGGCTACCTTAAGAGAGTCATAGATACTCTTCCCAATTGCTCACCCAGTCTGCCATTTTTTCTAACTGCGGCCAGTCTGCCAGAAGCGATATATCACTACTTGTGTATCATAAAAGAGTGATCATTTCTCCTCCCAGGGGTTATTCGAGATATCTTAATCGAAACCCTAGTAACGAGGCATTGGCTACCTTAAGAGAGTCATAGTTACTCGTCCCAATTGCTCGCCCAGTCTGCCGTTTTTCTTACTGTCGCAAGTCTGCCAGAAGCGATATGTCACTAGTTGTGTATCATTAAAGAGTCATCGTTAATCATCCCAGGGGTTATTCGAGATATCTTAATCGAAACCCTAGTAACGAGGCATTGGCTACCTTAAGAGAGTCATAGTTACTCGTCCCAATTGCTCACACAGTCCAACATTTTTTCTTACTGCAGCCAGTCTGCCAGAAGCGATATGTCACTAGTTGTGTATCATAAAAGAACCGTCCTTACTCCTCCGAGGGGTTATTCGAGATATCTTAATCGAATCCCTAGTAACGAGGCATTGGCTACTTTACTCGTCCCAATTGCTCACCCAGTCTGCCATTTTTTCTTACTGCGACCAGTCTGCCAGAAGCGATATGTCACTAGTTGTGTATCATAAAAGAGTGATCGTTTCTCCTCCCAGGGGTTATTCGAGATATCTTAATCGAAACCCTAGTAACGAGGCATTGGCTACCTTAAGAGAGTCATAGTTACTCGTCCCAATTGCTCACACAGTCCAACATTTTTTCTTACTGTGGCAAGGCTGCCAGAAGCGATATGTCACAAGTTGCGTATCATTAAAGAGTCATCGTTAATCCTCCCAGGGGTTATTCGAGATATCTTAATCGAAACCCTAGTAACGAGGCATTGGCTACCTTAAGAGAGTCATAGTTACTCGTCCCAATTGCTCACCCAGTCTGACATTTTTTCTTACTGCAGCCAGTCTGCCAGAAGCGATATGTCACTAGTTGTGTATCATAAATGAGTGATCCTATCTCCTCCCAGGGGTTATTTTAGATATCTTAATCGGAACCCTAGTAACGAGGCATTGGCTACCTTAAGAGAGTCATAGTTACTCGTCCCAATTGCTCACACAGTCCAACATTTTTTCTTACTCCAGCCAGTCTGCCAGAAGCGATCTGTCACTAGTTGTGTATCATAAAAGAACCGTCCTTACTCCTCCGAGGGGTTATTCGAGATATCTTAATCGAATCCCTAGTACCGAGGCATTGGCTACCTTACTCGTCCAAATTGCTCACCCAGTCTGCCATTTTTTCTTACTGCGACCAGTCTGCCAGAAGCGATATGTCACTAGTTGTGTATCATAAAAGAGTGATCGTTACTCCTAGTAGGGGTTATTCGAGATATCTTAATCGAAACCCTAGTAACGAGGCATTGGCTACCTTAAGAGAGTCATAGTTACTCGTCCCAATTGCTCACACAGTCCAACATTTTTTCTTACTGCAGCCAGTCTGCCAGAAGCGATATGTCACTAGTTGTGTATCATAAAAGAGTGATCCTTTCTCCTCCCAATGGTTATTCGAGATATCTTAATCGAAACCCTAGTAACGTGGCATTGACTACCTTAAGAGAGTCATATTTACTCGTCCCAATTGCTCACCCAGTCTGCCATTTTTTCTTACTGTGGCAAGTCTGCCAGAAGCGATATCTCACTAGTTGTGTATCATTAAAGAGTCATCGTTAATCCTCCCAGTGGTTATTCGAGATATTTTAATCGAAACCCTAGTAACGAGGCATTGGCTACCTTAAGAGAGTCATAGTTACTCGTCCCAATTGCTCACACAGTACAACATTTTTTCTTACTGCAGCCAGTCTGCCAGAAGCGATATGTCACTAGTTGTGTATCATAAAATAGTGATCGTTACTCCTCCCAGGGTTTATTCGAGATATCTTAATCGAAACCCTAGTAACGAGGCATTGGCTACCTTAAGAGAGTCATAGTTACTCGTCCCAATTGCTCACCGAGTCTGACATTTTTTCTTACAGCGGCCAGTCTGCCAGAAGCGATATGTCACTAGTTGTGTATCATAAAAGAGTGATCCTTTCTCCTCCCAGGGGTTATTCGAGATATCTTAATCGAAACCCTAGTAACGAGGCATTGGCTACCTTAAGTGAGTCATAGTTACTCGTCCCAATAGCTCACCCAGTCTGCCATTTTTTCTAACTGCGGCCAGTCGTCCAGAAGCGATATATCACTACTTGTGTATCATAAAAGGGTGATCGTTACTCCTCCCAGGGGTTATTCGAGATATCTTAATCGAAACCCTAGTAACGAGGCATTGGCTACCTTAAGAGAGTCATAGTTACTCGTCCCAATTGCTCACCCAGTCTGCCGTTTATCTTACTGTGGCAAGTCTGCCAGAAGCGATATGTCACTAGTTGTGTATCATAAAAGAGTCATCGTTAATCCTCCCAGGGGTTATTCGAGATATCTTAATCGAAACCCTAGTAACGAGGCATTGGCTACCTTAAGAGAGTCATAGTTACTCGTCCCAATTGCTCACACAGTCCAACATTTTTTCTTACTGCTGCCAGTCTGCCAGAAGCGATATGTCACTAGTTGTGTATCATAAAAGAAACGTCGTTACACCTCCGAGGGTTTATTCGAGACATCTTAATCGAATCCCTAGTAACGAGGCATTGGCTACCTTACTCGTCCCAATTGCTCACCCAGTCTGCCATTTTTTCTTACTGCAGCCAGTCTGCCAGAAGCGATATGTCACTAGTTGTGTATCATAAATGAGTGATCCTTTCTCCTCCCAGGGGTTATTTTAGATATCTTAATCGGAACCCTAGTAACGAGGCATTGGCTACCTTAAGAGAGTCATAGCTACTCATCCCAATTGCTCACACAGTCTGCCATTTTTTCTTACTGCGGCCAGTCTGCCAGAAGCTATATGTCACTAGTTGTGTATCATAAAAGAGTGATCGTTACTCCTACCAGGGGTTATTCGAGATATCTTAATCGAAACCCTAGTAACGAGGCATTGGCTACCTTAAGAGAGTCATAGTTACTCGTCCCAATTGCTCACCGAGTCTTACATTTTTTCTTACAGCGGCCAGTCTGCCAGAAGCGATATGTCACTAGTTGTGTATCATAAAAGAGTGATCGTTTCTCCTCCCAGGGGTTATTCGAGATATCTTAATCGAAACCCTAGTAACGAGGCATTGGCTACCTTAAGAGAGTCATAGTTACTCGTCCCAATTGCTCACCCAGTCTGCCATTTTTTCTTAATGTGGCCAGTCTGCCAGAAGCGATATGTCACTAGTTGTGTATCATAAAAGAGTGATCGTTACTCCTCCCAGGGGTTATTCGAGATATCTTAATCGAAACCCTAGTAACGAGGCATTGGCTACGTTAAGAGAGTCATAGTTACTCGTCCCAATTGCTCACCCAGTCTGCCATTTTTTCTTACTGCGGCCAGTCTGCCAGAAGCGATATGTCACTAGTTGTGTATCATAAAAGAGTGATCGTTTCTCCTCCCAGTGGTTATCCGAGATATCTTAATCGAAACCCTAGTAACGAGGCATTGGCTACCTTAAGAGAGTCATAGCTACTCGTCCCAATTGCTCACCCAGTCTGCCATTTTTTCTTACTGCAGCCAGTCTGCCAGAAGCGATATGTCACTAGTTGTGTATCATAAATGAGTGATCCTTTCTCCTCCCAGGGGTTATTTTAGATATCTTAATCGGAACCCTAGTAACGAGGCATTGGCTACCTTAAGAGAGTCATAGTTACTCGTCCCAATTGCTCACCCAGTGTGCCATTTTTTCTTACTGCGGCCAGTCTGCCAGAAGCGATATGTCACTAGTTGTGTATCATAAAAGAGTGATCGTTACTCCTCCCAGGGGTTATTCGAGATATCTTAATCGAAACCCTAGTAACGAGGCATTGGCTACCTTAAGAGAGTCATAGTTACTCGTCCCAATTGCTCACCCAGTCTGCCGTTTTTCTTACTCTGGCAAGTCTGCCAGAAGCGATATGTCACTAGTTGTGTATCATTAAAGAGTCATCGTTAATCCTCCCAGGGGTTATTCGAGATATCTTATTCGAAAAGCTAGTAACGAGGCATTGGCTACCTTAAGAGAGTCATAGTTACTCGTCCCAATTGCTCACACAGTCCAACATTTTTTCTTACTGCAGCCAGTCTGCCAGAAGCGATATGTCACTAGTTGTGTATCATAAAAGAACCGTCCTTACTCCTCCGAGGGGTTATTCGTGATATCCTAATCTAATCCCTAGTAACGAGGCAGTATCTACCTTACTCGTCCCAATTGCTCATCCCGTCTGCCATTTTTTCTTACTGCGACCAGTCTGCCAGAAGCGATATGTCACTAGTTGTGTATCATAAAAGAGTGATCGTTACTCCTCCCAGGGGTTATTCGAGATATCTTAATCGAAACCCTAGTAACGAGGCATTGGCTACCTTAAGAGAGTCATAGTTACTCGTCCCAATTGCTCTTCCAGTCTGCCATTTTTTCTTACTGCGGCCAGTCTGCCAGAAGCGATATGTCACTAGTTGTGTATCATAAAAGAGTGATCGTTTCTCCTCCCAGGGGTTATTCGAGATATCTTAATCGAAACCCTAGTAACGAGGCATTGACTACCTTAAGAGAGTCATATTTACTCGTCCCAATTGCTCACCCAGTCTGCCATTTTTTCTTACTGTGGCAAGTCTGCCAGAAGCGATATGTCACAAGTTGTGTATCATAAAAGAGTCATCGTTAATCCTCCCAGTGGTTATTCGAGATATCTTAATCGAAACCCTAGTAACGAGGCATTGGCTACCTTAAGAGAGTCATAGTTACTCGTCCCAATTGCTCACACAGTCCAACATTTTTTCTTACTGCAGCCAGGCTGCCAGAAGCGATATGTATCATAAAAGAGTGATCCTTTTTCCTCCCAGGGGTTATTCGAGATATCTTAATCGAAACCCTAGTAACGAGGCATTGGCTACCTTAAGAGAGTCATAGCTACTCGTCCCAATTACTCACCCAGTCTGCCATTTTTTCTTACTGCGGCCAGTCTGCCAGAAGCTATATGTCACTAGTTGTGTATCATAAAAGAGTGATCGTTACTCCTCCCAGGGGTTATTATAGATATCTTAATCGAAACCCTAGTAACGAGGCATTGGCTACCTTAAGAGAGTCATAGTTACTCGTCCCAACTGCTCACCCAGTCTGCCATTTTTTCTTACTGCGGCCAGTCTGCCAGAAGCGATATGTCACTAGTTGTGTATCATAAAAGAGTGATCCTTTCTCCTCCCAGGGGTTATTCGAGATATCTTAATCGAAACCCTAGTAACGAGGCTTTGGCTACCTTAAGAGAGTCATAGATACTCTTCCCAATTGCTCACCCAGTCTGCCATTTTTTCTAACTGCGGCCAGTCGTCCAGAAGCGATATATCACTACTTGTGTATCATAAAAGAGTGATCATTTCTCCTCCCAGGGGTTATTCGAGATATCTTAATCGAAACCCTAGTAACGAGGCATTGGCTACCTTAAGAGAGTCATAGTTACTCGTCCCAATTGCTCACACAGTCCAACATTTTTTCTTACTGCAGCCAGTCTGCCAGAAGCGATATGTCACTAGTTGTGTATCATAAAAGAACCGTCCTTACTCCTCCGAGGGGTTATTCGAGATATCTTAATCGAATCCCTAGTAACGAGGCATTGGCTACCTTACTCGTCCCAATTGCTCACCCAGTCCACCATTTTTTCTTACTGCGACCAGTTTGCCAGAAGCGATATGTCACTAGGTGTGTATCATAAAAGAGTGATCGTTACTCCTCCCAGGGGTTATTTGAGATATCTTAATCGAAACCCTAGTAACGAGGCATTGGCTACCTTAAGAGAGTCATAGTTACTCGTCCCAATTGTTCACCCAGTCTGCAATTTTTTCTTACTGCTGCCAGTCTGCCAGAAGCGATATGTCACTAGTTGTGTATCATAAATGAGTGATCCTTTCTCCTCCCAGGGGTTATTCGAGATATCTTAATCGAAACCCTAGTAACGAGGCTTTGGCTACCTTAAGCGAGTCATAGATACTCTTCCCAATTGCTCACCCAGTCTGCCATTTTTTCTAACTGCGGCCAGTCGTCCAGAAGCGATATATCACTACTTGTGTATCATAAAAGAGTGATCATTTCTCCTCCCAGGGGTTTTCGGGATATCTTAATAGAAACCCTAGTAACGAGGCATTGGCTACCTTAAGAGAGTCATAGTTACTCGTCCCAATTGCTCACCCAGTCTGCCATTTTTTCTTAATGTGGCCAGTCTGCCAGAAGCGATATGTCACTAGTTGTGTATCATAAAAGAGTGATCGTTACTCCTCCCAGGGGTTATTCGAGATATCTTAATCGAAACCCTAGTAACGAGGCATTGGCTACGTTAAGAGAGTCATAGTTACTCGTCCCAATTGCTCACCCAGTCTGCCATTTTTTCTTACTGCGGCCAGTCTGCCAGAAGCGATATGTCACTAGTTGTGTATCATAAAAGAGTGATCGTTTCTCCTCCCAGGGGTTATCCGAGATATCTTAATCGAAACCCTAGTAACGAGGCATTGGCTACCTTAAGAGAGTCATAGCTACTCGTCCCAATTGCTCACCCAGTCTGCCATTTTTTCTTACTGCAGCCAGTCTGCCAGAAGCGATATGTCACTAGTTGTGTATCATAAATGAGTGATCCTTTCTCCTCCCAGGGGTTATTTTAGATATCTTAATCGGAACCCTAGTAACGAGGCATTGGCTACCTTAAGAGAGTCATAGCTACTCGTCCCAATTGCTCTCCCAGTCTGCCATTTTTTCTTACTGCGGCCAGTCTGCCAGAAGCTATATGTCACTAGTTGTGTATCATAAAAGAGTGATCGTTACTCCTCGAAGGGGTTATTCGAGATATCTTAATCGAAACCCTAGTAACGAGGCATTGGCTACCTTAAGAGAGTCATAGTTACTCGTCCCAATTGCTCACCCAGTGTGCCATTTTTTCTTACTGCGGCCAGTCTGCCAGAAGCGATATGTCACTAGTTGTGTATCATAAAAGAGTGATCGTTACTCCTCCCAGGGGTTATTCGAGATATCTTAATCGAAACCCTAGTAACGAGGCATTGGCTACCTTAAGAGAGTCATAGTTACTCGTCCCAATTGCTCACCCAGTCTGCCGTTTTTCTTACTCTGGCAAGTCTGCCAGAAGCGATATGTCACTAGTTGTGTATCATTAAAGAGTCATCGTTAATCCTCCCAGGGGTTATTCGAGATATCTTATTCGAAAAGCTAGTAACGAGGCATTGGCTACCTTAAGAGAGTCATAGTTACTCGTCCCAATTGCTCACACAGTCCAACATTTTTTCTTACTGCAGCCAGTCTGCCAGAAGCGATATGTCACTAGTTGTGTATCATAAAAGAACCGTCCTTACTCCTCCGAGGGGTTATTCGAGATATCTTAATCTAATCCCTAGTAACGAGGCAGTATCTACCTTACTCGTCCCAATTGCTCACCCCGTCTGCCATTTTTTCTTACTGCGACCAGTCTGCCAGAAGCGATATGTCACTAGTTGTGTATCATAAAAGAGTGATCGTTTCTCCTCCCAGGGGTTATTCGAGATATCTTAATCGAAACCCTAGTAACGAGGCATTGACTACCTTAAGAGAGTCATATTTACTCGTCCCAATTGCTCACCCAGTCTGCCATTTTTTCTTACAGTGGCAAGTCTGCCAGAAGCGATATGTCACAAGTTGTGTATCATAAAAGAGTCATCGTTAATCCTCCCAGTGGTTATTCGAGATATCTTAATCGAAACCCTAGTAACGAGGCATTGGCTACCTTAAGAGAGTCATAGTTACTCGTCCCAATTGCTCACACAGTCCAACATTTTTTCTTACTGCAGCCAGGCTGCCAGAAGCGATATGTCACTAGTTGTGTATCATAAAAGAGTGATCCTTTTTCCTCCCAGGGGTTATTCGAGATATCTTAATCGAAACCCTAGTAACGAGGCATTGGCTACCTTAAGAGAGTCATAGTTACTCGTCCCTATTGCTCACCCAGTCTGCCATTTTTTCTTACTGCAGCCAGTCTGCCAGAAGCGATATGTCACTAGTTGTGTATCATAAATGAGTGATCCTTTCTCCTCCCAGGGGTTATTTTAGATATCTTAATCGGAACCCTAGTAACGAGGCATTGGCTACCTTAAGAGAGTCATAGCTACTCGTCCCAATTGCTCACCCAGTCTGCCATTTTTTCTTACTGCGGCCAGTCTGCCAGAAGCTATATGTCACTAGTTGTGTATCATAAAAGGTTGATCGTTACTCCTCCCAGGGGTTATTCGAGATATCTTAATCGAAACCCTAGTAACGAGGCATTGGCTACCTTAAGGGAGTCATAGTTACTCGTCCCAATTGCTCACCCTGTCTGCCATTTTTTCTTACTGCGGCCAGTCTGCCAGAAGCGATATGTCACTAGTTGTGTATCATAAAAGAGTGATCGTTACTCATCCCAGGGGTTATTCGAGATATCTTAATCGAAACCCTAGTAACGAGGCATTGGCTACCTTAAGAGAGTCATAGTTACTCGTCCCAATTGCTCACCGAGTCTGACATTTTTTCTTACAGCGGCCAGTCTGCCAGAAGCGATATGTCACTAGTTGTGTATCATAAAAGAGTGATCGTTTCTCCTCCCAGGGGTTATTCGAGATATCTTAATCGAAACCCTATAACGAGGCATTGGCTACCTTAAGAGAGTCATAGTTACTCGTCCCAATTGCTCACCCAGTCTGCCATTTTTTCTTACTGCGGCCAGTCTGCCAGAAGCGATATGTCACTAGTTGTGTATCATAAAAGAGTATTCGTTTCTCCTCCCAGGGGTTATTCGAGATATCTTAATCGAAACCCTATAACGAGGCATTGGCTACCTTAAGAGAGTCATAGTTACTCGTCCCAATTGCTCACACAGTCCAACATTTTTTCTTACTGCAGCCAGGCTGCCAGAAGCGATATGTCACTAGTTGTGTATCATAAAAGAGTGATCCTTTTTCCTCCCAGGGGTTATTCGAGATATCTTAATCGAAACCCTAGTAACGAGGCATTGGCTACCTTAAGAGAGTCATAGCTACTCGTCCCAATTACTCACCCAGTCTGCCATTTTTTCTTACTGCGGCCAGTCTGCCAGAAGCTATATGTCACTAGTTGTGTATCATAAAAGAGTGATCGTTACTCCTCCCAGGGGTTATTATAGATATCTTAATCGAAACCCTAGTAACGAGGCATTGGCTACCTTAAGAGAGTCATAGTTACTCGTCCCAACTGCTCACCCAGTCTGCCATTTTTTCTTACTGCGGCCAGTCTGCCAGAAGCGATATGTCACTAGTTGTGTATCATAAAAGAGTGATCCTTTCTCCTCCCAGGGGTTATTCGAGATATCTTAATCGAAATCCTAGTAACGAGGCTTTGGCTACCTTAAGAGAGTCATAGATACTCTTCCCAATTCTCACCCAGTCTGCCATTTTTTCTAACTGCGGCCAGTCGTCAAGAAGCGATATATCACTACTTGTGTATCATAAAAGAGTGATCATTTCTCCTCCCAGGGGTTATTCGAGATATCTTAATCGAAACCCTAGTAACGAGGCATTGGCTACCTTAAGAGAGTCATAGTTACTCGTCCCAATTGCTCACACAGTCCAACATTTTTTCTTACTGCAGCCAGTCTGCCAGAAGCGATATGTCACTAGTTGTGTATCATAAAAGAACCGTCCTTACTCCTCCGAGGGGTTATTCGAGATATCTTAATCGAATCCCTAGTAACGAGGCATTGGCTACCTTACTCGTCCCAATTGCTCACCCAGTCCACCATTTTTTCTTACTGCGACCAGTTTGCCAGAAGCGATATGTCACTAGGTGTGTATCATAAAAGAGTGATCGTTACTCCTCCCAGGGGTTATTTGAGATATCTTAATCGAAACCCTAGTAACGAGGCATTGGCTACCTTAAGAGAGTCATAGTTACTCGTCCCAATTGCTCACCCAGTCTGCAATTTTTTCTTACTGCTGCCAGTCTGCCAGAAGCGATATGTCACTAGTTGTGTATCATAAATGAGTGATCCTTTCTCCTCCCAGGGGTTATTCGAGATATCTTAATCGAAACCCTAGTAACGAGGCTTTGGCTACCTTAAGCGAGTCATAGATACTCTTCCCAATTGCTCACCCAGTCTGCCATTTTTTCTAACTGCGGCCAGTCGTCCAGAAGCGATATATCACTACTTGTGTATCATAAAAGAGTGATCATTTCTCCTCCCAGGGGTTATTCGGGATATCTTAATAGAAACCCTAGTAACGAGGCATTGGCTACCTTAAGAGAGTCATAGTTACTCGTCCCAATTGCTCACCCAGTCTGCCATTTTTTCTTAATGTGGCCAGTCTGCCAGAAGCGATATGTCACTAGTTGAGTATCATAAAAGAGTGATCGTTACTCCTCCCAGGGGTTATTCGAGATATCTTAATCGAAACCCTAGTAACGAGGCATTGGCTACGTTAAGAGAGTCATAGTTACTCGTCCCAATTGCTCACCCAGTCTGCCATTTTTTCTTACTGCGGCCAGTCTGCCAGAAGCGATATGTCACTAGTTGTGTATCATAAAAGAGTGTTCGTTTCTCCTCCCAGGGGTTATCCGAGATATCTTAATCGAAACCCTAGTAACGAGGCATTGGCTACCTTAAGAGAGTCATAGCTACTCGTCCCAATTGCTCACCCAGTCTGCCATTTTTTCTTACTGCAGCCAGTCTGCCAGAAGCGATATGTCACTAGTTGTGTATCATAAATGAGTGATCCTTTCTCCTCCCAGGGGTTATTTTAGATATCTTAATCGGAACCCTAGTAATGAGGCATTGGCTACCTTAAAGAGTCATAGCTACTCGTCCCAATTGCTCTCCCAGTCTGCCATTTTTTCTTACTGCGGCCAGTCTGCCAGAAGCTATATGTCACTAGTTGTGTATCATAAAAGAGTGATCGTTACTCCTCGAAGGGGTTATTCGAGATATCTTAATCGAAACCCTAGTAACGAGGCATTGGCTACCTTAAGAGAGTCATAGTTACTCGTCCCAATTGCTCACCCAGTGTGCCATTTTTTCTTACTGCGGCCAGTCTGCCAGAAGCGATATGTCACTAGTTGTGTATCATAAAAGAGTGATCGTTACTCCTCCCAGGGGTTATTCGAGATATCTTAATCGAAAACCTAGTAACGAGGCATTGGCTACCTTAAGAGAGTCATAGTTACTCGTCCCAATTGCTCACCCAGTCTGCCGTTTTTCTTACTGTGGCAAGTCTGCCAGAAGCGATATGTCACTAGTTGTGTATCATTAAAGAGTCATCGTTAATCCTCCCAGGGGTTATTCGAGATATCTTATTCGAAAAGCTAGTAACGAGGCATTGGCTACCTTAAGAGAGTCATAGTTACTCGTCCCAATTGCTCACACAGTCCAACATTTTTTCTTACTGCAGCCAGTCTGCCAGAAGCGATATGTCACTAGTTGTGTATCATAAAAGAACCGTCCTTACTCCTCCGAGGGGTTATTCGAGATATCTTAATCTAATCCCTAGTAACGAGGCAGTATCTACCTTACTCGTCCCAATTGCTCACCCCGTCTGCCATTTTTTCTTACTGCGACCAGTCTGCCAGTAGCGATATGTCACTAGTTGTGTATCATAAAAGAGTGATCGTTACTCCTCCCAGGGGTTATTCGAGATATCTTAATCGAAACCCTAGTAACGAGGCATTGGCTACCTTAAGAGAGTCATAGTTACTCGTCCCAATTGCTCTTCCAGTCTGCCATTTTTTCTTACTGCCGCCAGTCTGCCAGAAGCGATATGTCACTAGTTGTGTATCATAAAAGAGTGATCGTTTCTCCTCCCAGGGGTTATTCGAGATATCTTAATACAAACCCTAGTAACGAGGCATTGACTACCTTAAGAGAGTCATATTTACTCGTCCCAATTGCTCACCCAGTCTGCCATTTTTTCTTACTGTGGCAAGTCTGCCAGAAGCGATATGTCACAAGTTGTGTATCATAAAAGAGTCATCGTTAATCCTCCCAGTGGTTATTCGAGATATCTTAATCGAAACCCTAGTAACGAGGCATTGGCTACCTTAAGAGAGTCATAGTTACTCGTCCCAATTGCTCACACAGTCCAACATTTTTTCTTACTGCAGCCAGGCTGCCAGAAGCGATATGTCACTAGTTGTGTATCATAAAAGAGTGATCCTTTTTCCTCCCAGGGGTTATTCGAGATATCTTAATCGAAACCCTAGTAACGAGGCATTGGCTACCTTAAGAGAGTCATAGCTACTCGTCCCAATTACTCACCCAGTCTGCCATTTTTTCTTACTGCGGCCAGTCTGCCAGAAGCTATATGTCACTAGTTGTGTATCATAAAAGAGTGATCGTTACTCCTCCCAGGGGTTATTATAGATATCTTAATCGAAACCCTAGTAACGATGCATTGGCTACCTTAAGAGAGTCATAGTTACTCGTCCCAACTGCTCACCCAGTCTGCCATTTTTTCTTACTGCGGCCAGTCTGCCAGAAGCGATATGTCACTAGTTGTGTATCATAAAAGAGTGATCCTTTCTCCTCCCAGGGGTTATTCGAGATATCTTAATCGAAACCCTAGTAACGAGGCTTTGGCTACCTTAAGAGAGTCATAGATACTCTTCCCAATTGCTCACCCAGTCTGCCATTTTTTCTAACTGCGGCCAGTCGTCCAGAAGCGATATATCACTACTTGTGTATCATAAAAGAGTGATCATTTCTCCTCCCAGGGGTTATTCGAGATATCTTAATCGAAACCCTAGTAACGAGGCATTGGCTACCTTAAGAGAGTCATAGTTACTCGTCCCAATTGCTCACACAGTCCAACATTTTTTCTTACTGCAGCCAGTCTGCCAGAAGCGATATGTCACTAGTTGTGTATCATAAAAGAACCGTCCTTACTCCTCCGAGGGGTTATTCGAGATATCTTAATCGAATCCCTAGTAACGAGGCATTGGCTACCTTACTCGTCCCAATTGCTCACCCAGTCCACCATTTTTTCTTACTGCGACCAGTTTGCCAGAAGCGATATGTCACTAGGTGTGTATCATAAAAGAGTGATCATTTCTCCTCCCAGGGGTTATTCGGGATATCTTAATAGAAACCCTAGTAACGAGGCATTGGCTACCTTAAGAGAGTCATAGTTACTCGTCCCAATTGCTCACACAGTCTGCCATTTTTTCTTATTGTGGCAAGGCTGCCAGAAGCGATATGTCACTAGTTGCGTATCATTAAAGAGTCATCGTTAATCCTCCCAGGGGTTATTCGAGATATCTTAATCGAAACCCTAGTAACGAGGCATTGGCTACCTTAAGAGAGTCATAGTTACTCGTCCCTATTGCTCACCCAGTCTGCCATTTTTTCTTACTGCAGCCAGTCTGCCAGAAGCGATATGTCACTAGTTGTGTATCATAAATGAGTGATCCTTTCTCCTCCCAGGGGTTATTTTAGATATCTTAATCGGAACCCTAGTAACGAGGCATTGGCTACCTTAAGAGAGTCATAGCTACTCGTCCCAATTGCTCACCCAGTCTGCCATTTTTTCTTACTGCGGCCAGTCTGCCAGAAGCTATATGTCACTAGTTGTGTATCATAAAAGGTTGATCGTTACTCCTCCCAGGGGTTATTCGAGATATCTTAATCGAAACCCTAGTAACGAGGCATTGGCTACCTTAAGGGAGTCATAGTTACTCGTCCCAATTGCTCACCCTGTCTGCCATTTTTTCTTACTGCGGCCAGTCTGCCAGAAGCGATATGTCACTAGTTGTGTATCATAAAAGAGTGATCGTTACTCATCCCAGGGGTTATTCGAGATATCTTAATCGAAACCCTAGTAACGAGGCATTGGCTACCTTAAGAGAGTCATAGTTACTCGTCCCAATTGCTCACCGAGTCTGACATTTTTTCTTACAGCGGCCAGTCTGCCAGAAGCGATATGTCACTAGTTGTGTATCATAAAAGAGTGATCGTTTCTCCTCCCAGGGGTTATTCGAGATATCTTAATCGAAACCCTATAACGAGGCATTGGCTACCTTAAGAGAGTCATAGTTACTCGTCCCAATTGCTCACCCAGTCTGCCATTTTTTCTTACTGCGGCCAGTCTGCCAGAAGCGATATGTCACTAGTTGTGTATCATAAAAGAGTATTCGTTACTCCTCCCTGGGGTTATTCGAGATATCTTAATCGAAACCCTAGTAACGAGGCATTGGCTACCTTAAGAGAGTCATAGTTACTCGTCCCAATTGCTCACACAGTCTGCCATTTTTTCTTACTGTGGCAAGTCTGCCAGAAGCGATATGTCGCTAGTTTTGTATCATAAAAGAGTGATCGTTACTCCTCCCAGGGGTTATACGAGATATCTTAATCGAATCCCTAGTAACGAGGCATTGGCTACCTTAAGAGAGTCATAGTTACTCGTCCCAATTGCTCACCCAGTCTGCCATTTTTTCTTACTGTGGCCAGTCTGCCAGAAGCGATATGTCACTAGTTGTGTATCATAAAAGAGTGATCCTTTCTCCTCCCAGGGGTTATTCGAGATATCTTAATCGAAACCCTAGTAACGAGGCTTTGGCTACCTTAAGAGAGTCATAGATACTCTTCCCAATTGCTCACCCAGTCTGCCATTTTTTCTAACTGCGGCCAGTCGTCCAGAAGCGATATATCACTACTTGTGTATCAAAAAATTGTGATCATTTCTCCTCCCAGGGGTTATTCGAGATATCTTAATCGAAACCCTAGTAACGAGGCATTGGCTACCTTAAGAGAGTCATAGTTACTCGTCCCAATTGCTCACACAGTCCAACATTTTTTCTTACTGCAGCCAGTCTGCCAGAAGCGATATGTCACTAGTTGTGTATCATAAAAGAACCGTCCTTACTCCTCCGAGGGGTTATTCGAGATATCTTAATCGAATCCCTAGTAACGAGGCATTGGCTACCTTACTCGTCCCAATTGCTCACCCAGTCCACCATTTTTTCTTACTGCGACCAGTTTGCCAGAAGCGATATGACTCTAGTTGTATATCATAAAAGAGTGATCGTTTCTCCTCCCAGGGGTTATTCGAGATATCTTAATCGAAACCCTAGTAACGAGGCATTGGCTACCTTAAGAGAGTCATAGTTACTCGTCCCAATTGCTCACCCAGTCTGCCATTTTTTCTTACTGTGGCAAGGCTGCCAGAAGCGATATGTCACTAGTTGCGTATCATTAAAGAGTCATCGTTAATCCTCCCAGGGGTTATTCGAGATATCTTAATCGAAACCCTAGTAACGAGGCATTGGCTACCTTAAGAGAGTCATAGTTACTCGTCCCAATTGCTCACCCAGTCTGCCATTTTTTCTTACTGCAGCCAGTCTGCCAGAAGCGATATGTCACTAGTTGTGTATCATAAATGAGTGATCCTTTCTCCTCCCAGGGGTTATTTTAGATATCTTAATCGGAACCCTAGTAACGAGGCATTGGCTACCTTAAGAGAGTCATAGCTACTCGTCCCAATTGCTCACCCAGTCTGCCATTTTTTCTTACTGCGGCCAGTCTGCCAGAAGCTATATGTCACTAGTTGTGTATCATAAAAGGTTGATCGTTACTCCTCCCAGGGGTTATTCGAGATATCTTAATCGAAACCCTAGTAATGAGGCATTGGCTACCTTAAGGGAGTCATAGTTACTCGTCCCAATTGCTCACCCAGTCTGCCATTTTTTTCTTACTGCGGCCAGTCTGCCAGAAGCGATATGTCACTAGTTGTGTATCATAAAAGAGTGATCGTTACTCATCCCAGGGGTTATTCGAGATATCTTAATCGAAACCCTAGTAACGAGGCATCGGCTACCTTAAGAGAGTCATAGTTACTCGTCCCAATTACTCACCGAGTCTGACATTTTTTCTTACAGCGGCCAGTCTGCCAGAAGCGATATGTCACTAGTTGTGTATCATAAAAGAGTGATCGTTTCTCCTCCCAGGGGTTATTCGAGATATCTTAATCGAAACCCTAGTAACGAGGCATTGGCTACCTTAAGAGAGTCATAGTTACTCGTCCCAATTGCTCACCCAGTCTGCCATTTTTTCTTACTGTGGCCAGTCTGCCAGAAGCGATATGTCACTAGTTGTGTATCATAAAAGAGTATTCGTTAATCCTCCCAGGGGTTATTCGAGATATCTTAATCGAAACCCTAGTAACGAGGCATTGGCTACCTTAAGAGAGTCATAGTTACTCGTCCCAATTGCTCACCCAGTCTGCCATTTTTTCTTACTGCGGCCAGTCTGCCAGAAGCGATATGTCACTAGTTGTGTATCATAAAAGAGTGATCCTTTCTCCTTCCAGGGGTTATTCGAGATATCTTAATCGAAACCCTAGTAACGAGGCATTGGCTACCTTAAGAGAGTCATAGTTACTCGTCCCAATTGCTCACCCAGTCTGCCATTTTTTCTTACTGTGGCCAGTCTTTCAGAAGCGATATGTCACTAGTTGTGTATCATAAAAGAGTATTCGTTACTCCTCCCAGGCGTTATTCGAGATATCTTAATCGAAACCCTAGTAACGAGGCATTGGCTACCTTAAGAGAGTCATAGTTACTCGTCCCAATTGCTCACCCAGTCTGCCATTTTTTCTTACTGCGGCCAGTCTGCCAGAAGCGATATGTCACTAGTTGTGTATCATAAAAGAGTGATCCTTTCTCCTCCCAGGGGTTATTCGAGATATCTTAATCGAAACCCTAGTAACGAGGCATTGGCTACCTTAACAGAGTCATAGTTACTCGTCCCAATTGCTCACGCAGTCTGCCATTTTTTCTTACTGCGGCCAGTCTGCCAGAAGCGGTATGTCACTAGTTGTGTATCATAAAAGAGTGATCGTTTCTCCTCCCAGGGGTTATTCGAGGTATCTTAATCGAAACCCTAGTAACGAGGCAATGACTACCTTAAGAGAGTAATATTTACTCGTCCCAATTGCTCACACAGTCCAACATTTTTTCTTACTGCAGCCAGTCTGCCAGAAGCGATATGTCACTAGTTGTGTATCATAAAAGAACCGTCGTTACTCCTCCGAGGGGATATTCGAGATAACTTAATCGAATCCCTAGTAACGAGGCATTGGCTACCTTACTCGTCCCAATTGCTCACCCAGTCTGCCATTTTTTCTTACTGCGACCAGTCTGCCAGAAGCGATATGTCACTAGTTGTGTATCATAAAAGAGTGATCGTTTCTCCTCCCAGGGGTTATTCGAGATATCTTAATCGAAACCCTAGTAACGAGGCATTGGCTACCTTAAGAGAGTCATAGTTACTCGTCCCAATTGCTCACCAAGTCTGCCATTTTTTCTTACTGTGGCAAGTCTGCCAGAAGCGATATGTCACTAGTTGTGTATCATTAAAGAGTCATCCTTAATCCTCCCAGGGGTTATTCGAGATATCTTAATCGAAACCCTAGTAACGAGGCATTGGCTACCTTAAGAGAGTCATAGTTACTTGTCCCAATTGCTCACCGAGTCTGACATTTTTTCTTACAGCGGCCAGTCTGCCAGAAGCGATATGTCACTAGTTGTGTATCATAAAAGAGTGATCGTTACTCCTCCCAGGGGTTATTCGAGATATCTTAATCGAAACCATAGTAACGAGGCATTGGCTACCTTAAGAGAGTCATAGTTACTCGTCCCAATTGCTCACCCAGTCTGCCATTTTTTCTTACTGCGGCCAGTCTGCCAGAAGCGATATGTCACTAGTTGTGTATCATAAAAGAGAGATCCTTTCTCCTCCAGTGGTTATTCGAGGTATCTTAATCGAAACCCTAGTAACGAGGCAATGACTACCTTAAGAGAGTAATATTTACTCGTCCCAATTGCTCACCCAGTCTGCCATTTTTTCTTACTGTGGCAAGTCTGCCAGAAGCGATATGTCACTAGTTGTTTATCATAAAAGAGTGATCCTTTCTCCTCCCAGGGGTTATTCGAGATATCTTAATCGAAACCCTAGTAACGAGGCATTGGCTACCTTAAGAGAGTCATAGTTACTCGTCCCAATTGCTCACCCAGTCTGCCATTTTTTCTTACTGCGGCCAGTCTGCCAGAAGCGATATGTCACTAGTTGTGTATCATTAAAGAGTCATCCTTAATCCTCCCAGGGGTTATTCGAGATATCTTAATCGAAACCCTAGTAACGAGGCATTGGCTACCTTAAGAGAGTCATAGTTACTCGTCCCAATTGCTCACACAGTCCAACATTTTTTCTTACTGCAGCCAGTCTGCCAGAAGCGATATGTCACTAGTTGTGTATCATAAAAGAGTGATCCTTTCTCCTCCCAGGGGTTATTCGAGATATCTTAATCGAAACCCTAGTAACGAGGCATTGGCTACCTTAAGAGAGTCATAGTTACTTGTCCCAATTGCTCACCGAGTCTGACATTTTTTCTTACAGCGGCCAGTCTGCCAGAAGCGATATGTCACTAGTTGTGTATCATAAAAGAGTGACCGTTACTCCTCCCAGGGGTTATTCGTGATATCTTAATCGAAACCATAGTAACGAGGCATTGGCTACCTTAAGAGAGTCATAGTTACTCGTCCCAATTGCTCACCCAGTCTGCCATATTTTCTTACTGCGGCCAGTCTGCCAGAAGCGATATGTCACTAGTTGTTTATCATAAAAGAGTGATCCTTTCTCCTCCCAGGGGTTATTTTAGATATCTTAATCGGAACCCTAGTAACGAGGCATTGGCTACCTTAAGAGAGTCATAGCTACTCGTCCCAATTGCTCACCCAGTCTGCCATTTTTTCTTACTGCGGCCAGTCTGCCAGAAGCTATATGTCACTAGTTGTGTATCATAAAAGGTTGATCGTTACTCCTCCCAGGGGTTATTCGAGATATCTTAATCGAAACCCTAGTAATGAGGCATTGGCTACCTTAAGGGAGTCATAGTTACTCGTCCCAATTGCTCACCCAGTCTGCCATTTTTTTCTTACTGCGGCCAGTCTGCCAGAAGCGATATGTCACTAGTTGTGTATCATAAAAGAGTGATCGTTACTCATCCCAGGGGTTATTCGAGATATCTTAATCGAAACCCTAGTAACGAGGCATCGGCTACCTTAAGAGAGTCATAGTTACTCGTCCCAATTACTCACCGAGTCTGACATTTTTTCTTACAGCGGCCAGTCTGCCAGAAGCGATATGTCACTAGTTGTGTATCATAAAAGAGTGATCGTTTCTCCTCCCAGGGGTTATTCGAGATATCTTAATCGAAACCCTAGTAACGAGGCATTGGCTACCTTAAGAGAGTCATAGTTACTCGTCCCAATTGCTCACCCAGTCTGCCATTTTTTCTTACTGTGGCCAGTCTGCCAGAAGCGATATGTCACTAGTTGTGTATCATAAAAGAGTATTCGTTAATCCTCCCAGGGGTTATTCGAGATATCTTAATCGAAACCCTAGTAACGAGGCATTGGCTACCTTAAGAGAGTCATAGTTACTCGTCCCAATTGCTCACCCAGTCTGCCATTTTTTCTTACTGCGGCCAGTCTGCCAGAAGCGATATGTCACTAGTTGTGTATCATAAAAGAGTGATCCTTTCTCCTTCCAGGGGTTATTCGAGATATCTTAATCGAAACCCTAGTAACGAGGCATTGGCTACCTTAAGAGAGTCATAGTTACTCGTCCCAATTGCTCACCCAGTCTGCCATTTTTTCTTACTGTGGCCAGTCTTTCAGAAGCGATATGTCACTAGTTGTGTATCATAAAAGAGTATTCGTTACTCCTCCCAGGCGTTATTCGAGATATCTTAATCGAAACCCTAGTAACGAGGCATTGGCTACCTTAAGAGAGTCATAGTTACTCGTCCCAATTGCTCACCCAGTCTGCCATTTTTTCTTACTGCGGCCAGTCTGCCAGAAGCGATATGTCACTAGTTGTGTATCATAAAAGAGTGATCCTTTCTCCTCCCAGGGGTTATTCGAGATATCTTAATCGAAACCCTAGTAACGAGGCATTGGCTACCTTAACAGAGTCATAGTTACTCGTCCCAATTGCTCACGCAGTCTGCCATTTTTTCTTACTGCGGCCAGTCTGCCAGAAGCGGTATGTCACTAGTTGTGTATCATAAAAGAGTGATCGTTTCTCCTCCCAGGGGTTATTCGAGGTATCTTAATCGAAACCCTAGTAACGAGGCAATGACTACCTTAAGAGAGTAATATTTACTCGTCCCAATTGCTCACACAGTCCAACATTTTTTCTTACTGCAGCCAGTCTGCCAGAAGCGATATGTCACTAGTTGTGTATCATAAAAGAACCGTCGTTACTCCTCCGAGGGGATATTCGAGATAACTTAATCGAATCCCTAGTAACGAGGCATTGGCTACCTTACTCGTCCCAATTGCTCACCCAGTCTGCCATTTTTTCTTACTGCGACCAGTCTGCCAGAAGCGATATGTCACTAGTTGTGTATCATAAAAGAGTGATCGTTTCTCCTCCCAGGGGTTATTCGAGATATCTTAATCGAAACCCTAGTAACGAGGCATTGGCTACCTTAAGAGAGTCATAGTTACTCGTCCCAATTGCTCACCAAGTCTGCCATTTTTTCTTACTGTGGCAAGTCTGCCAGAAGCGATATGTCACTAGTTGTGTATCATTAAAGAGTCATCCTTAATCCTCCCAGGGGTTATTCGAGATATCTTAATCGAAACCCTAGTAACGAGGCATTGGCTACCTTAAGAGAGTCATAGTTACTTGTCCCAATTGCTCACCGAGTCTGACATTTTTTCTTACAGCGGCCAGTCTGCCAGAAGCGATATGTCACTAGTTGTGTATCATAAAAGAGTGATCGTTACTCCTCCCAGGGGTTATTCGAGATATCTTAATCGAAACCATAGTAACGAGGCATTGGCTACCTTAAGAGAGTCATAGTTACTCGTCCCAATTGCTCACCCAGTCTGCCATTTTTTCTTACTGCGGCCAGTCTGCCAGAAGCGATATGTCACTAGTTGTGTATCATAAAAGAGAGATCCTTTCTCCTCCAGTGGTTATTCGAGGTATCTTAATCGAAACCCTAGTAACGAGGCAATGACTACCTTAAGAGAGTAATATTTACTCGTCCCAATTGCTCACCCAGTCTGCCATTTTTTCTTACTGTGGCAAGTCTGCCAGAAGCGATATGTCACTAGTTGTTTATCATAAAAGAGTGATCCTTTCTCCTCCCAGGGGTTATTCGAGATATCTTAATCGAAACCCTAGTAACGAGGCATTGGCTACCTTAAGAGAGTCATAGTTACTCGTCCCAATTGCTCACCCAGTCTGCCATTTTTTCTTACTGCGGCCAGTCTGCCAGAAGCGATATGTCACTAGTTGTGTATCATTAAAGAGTCATCCTTAATCCTCCCAGGGGTTATTCGAGATATCTTAATCGAAACCCTAGTAACGAGGCATTGGCTACCTTAAGAGAGTCATAGTTACTCGTCCCAATTGCTCACACAGTCCAACATTTTTTCTTACTGCAGCCAGTCTGCCAGAAGCGATATGTCACTAGTTGTGTATCATAAAAGAGTGATCCTTTCTCCTCCCAGGGGTTATTCGAGATATCTTAATCGAAACCCTAGTAACGAGGCATTGGCTACCTTAAGAGAGTCATAGTTACTTGTCCCAATTGCTCACCGAGTCTGACATTTTTTCTTACAGCGGCCAGTCTGCCAGAAGCGATATGTCACTAGTTGTGTATCATAAAAGAGTGACCGTTACTCCTCCCAGGGGTTATTCGTGATATCTTAATCGAAACCATAGTAACGAGGCATTGGCTACCTTAAGAGAGTCATAGTTACTCGTCCCAATTGCTCACCCAGTCTGCCATATTTTCTTACTGCGGCCAGTCTGCCAGAAGCGATATGTCACTAGTTGTTTATCATAAAAGAGTGATCCTTTCTCCTCCCAGGGGTTATTCGAGATATCTTAATCGAAACCCTAGTAACGAGGCATTGGCTACCTTAAGAGAGTAATAGTTACTCGTCCCAATTGCTCACCAAGTCTGCCATTTTTTCTTACTGCGGCCAGTCTGCCAGAAGCGATATGTCACTAGTTGTGTATCATAAAAGAGTGATCGTTTCTCCTCCGAGGGGTTATTCGAGATATCTTAATAGAAACCCTAGTAATGAGGCATTGGCTACCTTAAGAGAGTCATAGTTACTCGTCCCAATTGCTCACCCAGTCCAACATTTTTTCTTACTGTGGCAAGTCTGCCAGAAGCGATATGTCACTAGTTGTGTATCATTAAAGAGTCATCGTTAATCTTCCCAGGGGTTATTCGAGATATCTTAATCGAAACCCTAGTAACGAGGCATTGGTTACCTTAAGAGAGTCATAGTTACTCGTCCCAATTGCTCACACAGTCCAACAATTTTTCTTACTGCAGCCAGTCTGCCAGAAGCGATATGTCACTAGTTGTATATCATAAAAGAACCGTCGTTACTCCTCCGAGGGGTTATTCGGGATATCTTAATCGAATCCCTAGTAACGAGGCATTGGCTACCTTACTCGTCCCAATTGCTCACCCAGTCCACCATTTTTTTCTTACTGCGACCAGTCTGCCAGAAGCGATATGTCACTAGTTGTGTATCATTAAAAAGAAAGATCGTTACTCCTCCCAGGGGTTATTCGAGATATCTTAATCGAAACACTAGTAACGAGGCATTGGCTACCTTAAGAGAGTCATAGTTACTCGTCCCAATTGCTCACCCAGTCTGCCATTTTTTCTTACTGCGGCCAGTCTGCCAGAAGCGATATGTCACTAGTTGTGTATCATAAAAGTGTGATCGTTTCTCCTCCCAGGGGTTATTCGAGATATCTTAATCGAATACCTAGTAACGAGGCATTGGCTACCTTAACAGAGTCATAGTTACTCGTCCCAATTGCTCACGCAGTCTGCCATTTTTTCTTACTGCGGCCAGTCTGCCAGAAGCGATATGTCACTAGTTGTGTATCATGAAAGAGTGATCGTTTCTCCTCCCAGGGGTTATTCGAGGTATCTTAATCGAAACCCTAGTAACGAGGCAATGACTACCTTAAGAGAGTAATATTTACTCGTCCCAATTGCTCACCCAGTCTGCCATTTTTTCTTACTGTGGCAAGTCTGCCAGAAGCGATATGTCACTAATTGTGTATCATTAAAGAGTCATCGTTAATCCTCCCAGGGGTAATTCGAGATATCTTAATCGAAACCCTATAACGAGGCATTGGCTACCTTAAGAGAGGCACAGTTACTCGTCCCAATTGCTCACACAGTCCAACATTTTTTCTTACTGCAGCCAGTCTGCCAGAAGCGATATGTCACTAGTTGTGTATCATAAAAGAACCGTCGTAACTCCTCCGAGGGGTTATTCGAGATAACTTAATCGAATCCCTAGTAACGAGGCATTGGCTACCTTACTCGTCCCAATTGCTCACCCAGTCTGCCATTTTTTCTTACTGCGACCAGTCTGCCAGAAGCGATATGTCACTAGTTGTGTATCATAAAAGAGTGATCGTTTCTCCTCCCAGGGGTTATTCGAGATATCTTAATCGAAACCCTAGTAACGAGGCATTGGCTACCTTAAGAGAGTCATAGTTACTCGTCCCAATTGCTCACCCAGTCTGCCATTTTTTCTTACTGTGGCAAGTCTGCCAGAAGCGATATGTCACTAATTGTGTATCATTAAAGAGTCATCCTTAATCCTCCCAGGGGTTATTCGAGATATCTTAATCGAAACCCTCGTAACGAGGCATTGGCTACCTTAAGAGAGTCATAGTTACTCGTCCCAATTGCTCACACAGTCCAACATTTTTTCTTACTGTGGCCAGTCTGCCAGAAGCGATATGTCACTAGTTGTGTATCATAAAAGAGTATTCGTTACTCCTCCCAGGGGTTATTCGAGATATCTTAATCGAAACCCTAGTAACGAGGCATTGGCTACCTTAAGAGAGTCATAGTTACTCGTCCCAATTGCTCACCCAGTCTGCCATTTTTTCTTACTGCGGCCAGTCTGCCAGAAGCGATATGTCACTAGTTGTGTATCATAAAAGAGTGATCCTTTCTCCTCCCAGGGGTTATTCGAGATATCTTAATCGAAACCCTAGTAACGAGGCATTGGCTACCTTAACAGAGTCATAGTTACTCGTCCCAATTGCTCACGAAGTCTGCCATTTTTTCTTACTGCGGCCAGTCTGCCAGAAGCGATATGTCACTAGTTGTGTATCATAAAAGAGTGATCGTTTCTCCTCCCAGTGGTTATTCGAGATATCTTAATCGAAACCCTAGTAACGAGGCATTGGCTACCTTAAGAGAGTCATAGTTACTCGTCCCAATTGCTCACCCAGTCTGCCATTTTTTCTTACTGCGGCCAGTCTGCCAGAAGCGATATGTCACTAGTTGTGTATCATAAAAGAGTGATCCTTTCTCCTCCCCGGGGTTATTCGAGATATCTTAATCGAAACCCTAGTAACGAGGCATTGGCTACCTTAACAGAGTCATAGTTACTCGTCCCAATTGCTCACGCAGTCTGCCATTTTTTCTTACTGCGGCCAGTCTGCCAGAAGCGATATGTCACTAGTTGTGTATCATAAAAGAGTGATCGTTTCTCCTCCCAGTGGTTATTCGAGGTATCTTAATCGAAACCCTAGTAACGAGGCAATGACTACTTTAAGAGAGTAATATTTACTGGTCCCAATTGCTCACCCAGTCTGCCATTTTTTCTTACTGTGGCAAGTCTGCCAGAAGCGATATGTCACTAGTTGTTTATCATAAAAGAGTGATCCTTTCTCCTCCCAGGGGTTATTCGAGATATCTTAATCGAAACCCTAGTAACGAAGCATTGGCTACCTTAAGAGAGTCATAGTTACTCGTCCCAATTGCTCACCCAGTCTGCCATTTTTTCTTACTGCGGCCAGTCTGCCAGAAGCGATATGTCACTAGGTGTGTATCATTAAAGAGTCATCCTTAACCCTCCCAGGGGTTATTCGAGATATCTTAATCGAAACCCTAGTAACGAGGCATTGGCTACCTTAAGAGAGTCATAGTTACTCGTCCCAATTGCTCACACAGTCCAACATTTTTTCTTACTGCAGCCAGTCTGCCAGAAGCGATATGTCACTAGTTGTGTATCATAAAAGAACCGTCGTTACTCCTCCGAGGGGTTATTCGAGATAACTTAATCGAATCCCTAGTAACGAGGCATTGGCTACCTTACTCGTCCCAATTGCTCACCCAGTCCACCATTTTTTTCTTACTGCGACCAGTCTGCCAGAAGCGATATGTCACTAGTTGTGTATCATTAAAAAGAAAGATCGTTACTCCTCCCAGGGGTTATTCGAGATATCTTAATCGAAACACTAGTAACGAGGCATTGGCTACCTTAAGAGAGTCATAGTTACTCGTCCCAATTGCTCACCCAGTCTGCCATTTTTTCTTACTGCGGCCAGTCTGCCAGAAGCGATATGTCACTAGTTGTGTATCATAAAAGTGTGATCGTTTCTCCTCCCAGGGGTTATTCGAGATATCTTAATCGAATACCTAGTAACGAGGCATTGGCTACCTTAACAGAGTCATAGTTACTCGTCCCAATTGCTCACGCAGTCTGCCATTTTTTCTTACTGCGGCCAGTCTGCCAGAAGCGATATGTCACTAGTTGTGTATCATGAAAGAGTGATCGTTTCTCCTCCCAGGGGTTATTCGAGGTATCTTAATCGAAACCCTAGTAACGAGGCAATGACTACCTTAAGAGAGTAATATTTACTCGTCCCAATTGCTCACCCAGTCTGCCATTTTTTCTTACTGTGGCAAGTCTGCCAGAAGCGATATGTCACTAATTGTGTATCATTAAAGAGTCATCGTTAATCCTCCCAGGGGTAATTCGAGATATCTTAATCGAAACCCTATAACGAGGCATTGGCTACCTTAAGAGAGGCACAGTTACTCGTCCCAATTGCTCACACAGTCCAACATTTTTTCTTACTGCAGCCAGTCTGCCAGAAGCGATATGTCACTAGTTGTGTATCATAAAAGAACCGTCGTAACTCCTCCGAGGGGTTATTCGAGATAACTTAATCGAATCCCTAGTAACGAGGCATTGGCTACCTTACTCGTCCCAATTGCTCACCCAGTCTGCCATTTTTTCTTACTGCGACCAGTCTGCCAGAAGCGATATGTCACTAGTTGTGTATCATAAAAGAGTGATCGTTTCTCCTCCCAGGGGTTATTCGAGATATCTTAATCGAAACCCTAGTAACGAGGCATTGGCTACCTTAAGAGAGTCATAGTTACTCGTCCCAATTGCTCACCCAGTCTGCCATTTTTTCTTACTGTGGCAAGTCTGCCAGAAGCGATATGTCACTAATTGTGTATCATTAAAGAGTCATCCTTAATCCTCCCAGGGGTTATTCGAGATATCTTAATCGAAACCCTCGTAACGAGGCATTGGCTACCTTAAGAGAGTCATAGTTACTCGTCCCAATTGCTCACACAGTCCAACATTTTTTCTTACTGTGGCCAGTCTGCCAGAAGCGATATGTCACTAGTTGTGTATCATAAAAGAGTATTCGTTACTCCTCCCAGGGGTTATTCGAGATATCTTAATCGAAACCCTAGTAACGAGGCATTGGCTACCTTAAGAGAGTCATAGTTACTCGTCCCAATTGCTCACCCAGTCTGCCATTTTTTCTTACTGCGGCCAGTCTGCCAGAAGCGATATGTCACTAGTTGTGTATCATAAAAGAGTGATCCTTTCTCCTCCCAGGGGTTATTCGAGATATCTTAATCGAAACCCTAGTAACGAGGCATTGGCTACCTTAACAGAGTCATAGTTACTCGTCCCAATTGCTCACGAAGTCTGCCATTTTTTCTTACTGCGGCCAGTCTGCCAGAAGCGATATGTCACTAGTTGTGTATCATAAAAGAGTGATCGTTTCTCCTCCCAGTGGTTATTCGAGATATCTTAATCGAAACCCTAGTAACGAGGCATTGGCTACCTTAAGAGAGTCATAGTTACTCGTCCCAATTGCTCACCCAGTCTGCCATTTTTTCTTACTGCGGCCAGTCTGCCAGAAGCGATATGTCACTAGTTGTGTATCATAAAAGAGTGATCCTTTCTCCTCCCCGGGGTTATTCGAGATATCTTAATCGAAACCCTAGTAACGAGGCATTGGCTACCTTAACAGAGTCATAGTTACTCGTCCCAATTGCTCACGCAGTCTGCCATTTTTTCTTACTGCGGCCAGTCTGCCAGAAGCGATATGTCACTAGTTGTGTATCATAAAAGAGTGATCGTTTCTCCTCCCAGTGGTTATTCGAGGTATCTTAATCGAAACCCTAGTAACGAGGCAATGACTACTTTAAGAGAGTAATATTTACTGGTCCCAATTGCTCACCCAGTCTGCCATTTTTTCTTACTGTGGCAAGTCTGCCAGAAGCGATATGTCACTAGTTGTTTATCATAAAAGAGTGATCCTTTCTCCTCCCAGGGGTTATTCGAGATATCTTAATCGAAACCCTAGTAACGAAGCATTGGCTACCTTAAGAGAGTCATAGTTACTCGTCCCAATTGCTCACCCAGTCTGCCATTTTTTCTTACTGCGGCCAGTCTGCCAGAAGCGATATGTCACTAGGTGTGTATCATTAAAGAGTCATCCTTAACCCTCCCAGGGGTTATTCGAGATATCTTAATCGAAACCCTAGTAACGAGGCATTGGCTACCTTAAGAGAGTCATAGTTACTCGTCCCAATTGCTCACACAGTCCAACATTTTTTCTTACTGCAGCCAGTCTGCCAGAAGCGATATGTCACTAGTTGTGTATCATAAAAGAACCGTCGTTACTCCTCCGAGGGGTTATTCGAGATAACTTAATCGAATCCCTAGTAACGAGGCATTGGCTACCTTACTCGTCCCAATTGCTCACCTAGTCTGCCATTTTTTCTTACTGCGACCAGTCTGCCAGAAGCGATATGTCACTAGTTGTGTATCATAAAAGAGTGATCGTTTCTCCTCCCAGGGGTTATTCGAGATATCTTAATCGAAACCCTAGTAACGAGGCATTGGCTACCTTAAGAGAGTCATAGTTACTCGTCCCAATTGCTCACCCAGTCTGCCATTTTTTCTTACTGTGGCAAGTCTGCCAGAAGCGATATGTCACTAGTTGTGTATCATTAAAGAGTCATCCTTAATCCTCCCAGGGGTTATTCGAGATATCTTAATCGAAACCCTAGTAACGAGGCATTGGCTACCTTAAGAGAGTCATAGTTACTCGTCCCAATTGCTCACACAGTCCAACATTTTTTCTTACTGTGGCCAGTCTGCCAGAAGCGATATGTCACTAGTTGTGTATCATAAAAGAGTATTCGTTACTCCTCCCAGGGGTTATTCGAGATATCTTAATCGAAACCCTAGTAACGAGGCATTGGCTACCTTAAGAGAGTCATAGTTACTCGTCCCAATTGCTCACACAGTCCAACATTTTTTCTTACTGTGGCCAGTCTGCCAGAAGCGATATGTCACTAGTTGTGTATCATAAAAGAGTATTCGTTACTCCTCCCAGGGGTTATTCGAGATATCTTAATCGAAACCCTAGTAACGAGGCATTGGCTACCTTAAGAGAGTCATAGTTACTCGTCCCAATTGCTCACCCAGTCTGCCATTTTTTCTTACTGCGGCCAGTCTGCCAGAAGCGATATGTCACTAGTTGTGTATCATAAAAGAGTGATCCTTTCTCCTCCCAGGGGTTATTCGAGATATCTTAATCGAAACCCTAGTAACGAGGCATTGGCTACCTTAACAGAGTCATAGTTACTCGTCCCAATTGCTCACGAAGTCTGCCATTTTTTCTTACTGCGGCCAGTCTGCCAGAAGCGATATGTCACTAGTTGTGTATCATAAAAGAGTGATCGTTTCTCCTCCCAGTGGTTATTCGAGATATCTTAATCGAAACCCTAGTAACGAGGCATTGGCTACCTTAAGAGAGTCATAGTTACTCGTCCCAATTGCTCACCCAGTCTGCCATTTTTTCTTACTGCGGCCAGTCTGCCAGAAGCGATATGTCACTAGTTGTGTATCATAAAAGAGTGATCCTTTCTCCTCCCCGGGGTTATTCGAGATATCTTAATCGAAACCCTAGTAACGAGGCATTGGCTACCTTAACAGAGTCATAGTTACTCGTCCCAATTGCTCACGCAGTCTGCCATTTTTTCTTACTGCGGCCAGTCTGCCAGAAGCGATATGTCACTAGTTGTGTATCATAAAAGAGTGATCGTTTCTCCTCCCAGTGGTTATTCGAGGTATCTTAATCGAAACCCTAGTAACGAGGCAATGACTACTTTAAGAGAGTAATATTTACTGGTCCCAATTGCTCACCCAGTCTGCCATTTTTTCTTACTGTGGCAAGTCTAAAAAATGGCTCTGAGCACTATGGGACTCAACTGCTGTGGTCATTAGTCCCCTAGAACTTAGAACTACTTAAACCTAACTAACCTAAGGACATCACACACATCCATGCCCGAGGCAGGATTCGAACCTGCGACCGTAGCAGTCGCACGGTTCCGGACTGCGCGCCTAGAACCGCGAGACCACCGCGGCCGGCTGTGGCAAGTCTGCCAGAAGCGATATGTCACTAGTTGTTTATCATAAAAGAGTGATCCTTTCTCCTCCCAGGGGTTATTCGAGATATCTTAATCGAAACCCTAGTAACGAGGCATTGGCTACCTTAAGAGAGTCATAGTTACTCGTCCCAATTGCTCACCCAGTCTGCCATTTTTTCTTACTGCGGCCAGTCTGCCAGAAGCGATATGTCACTAGGTGTGTATCATTAAAGAGTCATCCTTAACCCTCCCAGGGGTTATTCGAGATATCTTAATCGAAACCCTAGTAACGAGGCATTGGCTACCTTAAGAGAGTCATAGTTACTCGTCCCAATTGCTCACACAGTCCAACATTTTTTCTTACTGCAGCCAGTCTGCCAGAAGCGATATGTCACTAGTTGTGTATCATAAAAGAACCGTCGTTACTCCTCCGAGGGGTTATTCGAGATAACTTAATCGAATCCCTAGTAACGAGGCATTGGCTACCTTACTCATCCCAATTGCTCACCCAGTCTGCCATTTTTTCTTACTGCGACCAGTCTGCCAGAAGCGATATGTCACTAGTTGTGTATCATAAAAGAGTGATCGTTTCTCCTCCCAGGGGTTATTCGAGATATCTTAATCGAAACCCTAGTAACGAGGCATTGGCTACCTTAAGAGAGTCATAGTTACTCGTCCCAATTGCTCACCCAGTCTGCCATTTTTTCTTACTGTGGCAAGTCTGCCAGAAGCGATATGTCACTAGTTGTGTATCATTAAAGAGTCATCCTTAATCCTCCCAGGGGTTATTCGAGATATCTTAATCGAAACCCTAGTAACGAGGCATTGGCTACCTTAAGAGAGTCATAGTTACTCGTCCCAATTGCTCACACAGTCCAACATTTTTTCTTACTGTGGCCAGTCTGCCAGAAGCGATATGTCACTAGTTGTGTATCATAAAAGAGTATTCGTTACTCCTCCCAGGGGTTATTCGAGATATCTTAATCGAAACCCTAGTAACGAGGCATTGGCTACCTTAAGAGAGTCATAGTTACTCGTCTTAATTGCTCACCCAGTCTGCCATTTTTTCTTACTGCGGCCAGTCTGCCAGAAGCGATATGTCACTAGTTGTGTATCATAAAAGAGTGATCCTTTCTCCTCCCAGGGGTTATTCGAGATATCTTAATCGAAACCCTAGTAACGAGGCATTGGCTACCTTAACAGAGTCATAGTTACTCGTCCCAATTGCTCACGCAGTCTGCCATTTTTTCTTACTGCGGCCAGTCTGCCAGAAGCGATATGTCACTAGTTGTGTATCATAAAAGAGTGATCCTTTCTCCTCCCCGGGGTTATTCGAGATATCTTAATCGAAACCCTAGTAACGAGGCATTGGCTACCTTAACAGAGTCATAGTTACTCGTCCCAATAGCTCACGCAGTCTGCCATTTTTTCTTACTGCGGCCAGTCTGCCAGAAGCGATATGTCACTAGTTGTGTATCATAAAAGAGTGATCGTTTCTCCTCCCAGTGGTTATTCGAGGTATCTTAATCGAAACCCTAGTAACGAGGCAATGACTACCTTAAGAGAGTAATATTTACTCGTCCCAATTGCTCACCCAGTCTGCCATTTTTTCTTACTGTGGCAAGTCTGCCAGAAGCGATATGTCACTAGTTGTTTATCATAAAAGAGTGATCCTTTCTCCTCCCAGGGGTTATTCGAGATATCTTAATCGAAACCCTAGTAACGAGGCATTGGCTACCTTAAGAGAGTCATAGTTACTCGTCCCAATTGCTCACCCAGTCTGCCATTTTTTCTTACTGCGGCCAGTCTGCCAGAAGCGATATGTCACTAGGTGTGTATCATTAAAGAGTCATCCTTAACCCTCCTGGGGGTTATTCGAGATATCTTAATCGAAACCCTAGTAACGAGGCATTGGCTACCTTAAGAGAGTCATAGTTACTCGTCCCAATTGCTCACACAGTCCAACATTTTTTCTTACTGCAGCCAGTCTGCCAGAAGCGATATGTCACTAGTTGTGTATCATAAAAGAGTGATCCTTTCTCCTCCCAGGGGTTATTCGAGATATCTTAATCGAAACCCTAGTAACGAGGCATTGGCTACCTTAAGAGAGTCATAGTTACTTGTCCCAATTGCTCACCGAGTCTGACATTTTTTCTTACAGCGGCCAGTCTGCCAGAAGCGATATGTCACTAGTTGTGTACCATAAAAGAGTGATCGTTACTCCTCCCAGGGGTTATTCGAGATATCTTAATCGAAACCATAGTAACGAGGCATTGGCTACCTTAAGAGAGTCATAGTTACTCGTCCCAATTGCTCACCCAGTCTGCCATTTTTTCTTACTGCGGCCAGTCTGCCAGAAGCGATATGTCACTAGTTGTTTATCATAAAAGAGTGATCCTTTCTCCTCCCAGGGGTTATTCGAGATATCTTAATCGAAACCCTAGTAACGAGGCATTGGCTACCTTAAGAGAGTCATAGTTACTCGTCCCAATTGCTCACCCAGTCTGCCATTTTTTCTTACTGCGGCCAGTCTGCCAGAAGCGATATGTCACTAGTTGTGTATCATAAAAGAGTGATCGTTTCTCCTCCCAGGGGTTATTCGAGATATCTTAATAGAAACCCTAGTAATGAGGCATTGGCTACCTTAAGAGAGTCATAGTTACTCGTCCCAATTGCTCACCCAGTCCAACATTTTTTATTACTGTGGCAAGTCTGCCAGAAGCGATATGTCACTAGTTGTGTATCATTAAAGAGTCATCGTTAATCTTCCCAGGGGTTATTCGAGATATCTTAATCGAAACCCTAGTAACGAGGCATTGGTTACCTTAAGAGAGTCATAGTTACTCGTCCCAATTGCTCACACAGTCCAACATTTTTTCTTACTGTAGCCAGTCTGCCAGAAGCGATATGTCACTAGTTGTGTATCATAAAAGAACCGTCGTTACTCCTCCGAGGGTTTATTCGAGATATCTTAATCGAATCCCTAGTAACGAGGCATTGGCTACCTTACTCGTCCCAATTGCTCACCCAGTCCACCATTTTTTCTTACTGCGACCAGTCTGCCAGAAGCGATATGTCACTAGTTGTGTATCATAAAAGAGTCATCGGTACTCCTCCCAGGGGTTATTCGAGATATCTTAATCGAAACCCTAGTAACGAGGCATTGGCTACCTTAAGAGAGTCATAGTTACTCGTCCCAATTGCTCACCCAGTCTGCCATTTTTTCTTACTGCGGCCAGTCTGCCAGAAGCGATATGTCACTAGTTGTGTATCATAAAAGAGTGATCCTTTTTCCTCCCAGGGGGTTATTCGAGATATCTTAATCGAAACCCTAGTAACGAGGCATTGGCTACATTAAGAGAGTCATAGTTACTCGTCCCAATTGCTCACCCAGTCTGCCATTTTTTCTTACTGCGGCCAGTCTGCCAGAAGCGATATGTCACTAGTTGTGTATCATAAATGAGTGATCGTTTCTCCTCCCAGGGGTTATTCGAGATATCTTAATCGAAACACTAGTAACGAGGCATTGGCTACCTTAAGAGAGTCATAGTTACTCGTCCCAATTGCTCACCCAGTCTGCCATTTTTTCTTACTGTGGCAAGTCTGCCAGAAGCGATATGTCACTAGTTGTGTATCATTAAAGAGTCATCGTTAATCCTCCCAGGGGTTATTCGAGATATCTTAATCGAAACCCTAGTAACGAGGCATTGGCTACCTTAAGAGAGTCATAGTTACTCGTCCCAGTTGCTCACACAGTCCAACATTTTTTCTTACTGCAGCCAGTCTGCCAGAAGCGATATGTCACTAGTTGTGTATCATAAAAGAACCGTCGTTACTCCTCCGCGGGGTTATTCGAGATATCTTAATCGAATCCCTAGTAACGAGGCATTGGCTACCTTAAGAGAGTCATAGTTACTCGTCCCAATTGCTCACCCAGTCTGCCATTTTTTCTTACTGCGGCCAGTCTGCCAGAAGCGATATGTCACTAGTTGTATATCATAAAAGAACCGTCGTTACTCCTCCGAGGGGTTATTCGGGATATCTTAATCGAATCCCTAGTAACGAGGCATTGGCTACCTTACTCGTCCCAATTGCTCACCCAGTCCACCATTTTTTTCTTACTGCGACCAGTCTGCCAGAAGCGATATGTCACTAGTTGTGTATCATTAGAAAGAGTGATCGTTACTCCTCCCAGGGGTTATTCGAGATATCTTAATCGAAACACTAGTAACGAGGCATTGGCTACCTTTAGAGAGTCATAGTTACTCGTCCCAATTGCTCACCCAGTCTGCCATTTTTTCTTACTGCGGCCAGTCTGCCAGAGGCGATATGTCACTAGTTGTGTATCATAAAAGTGTGATCGATTCTCCTCCCAGGGGTTATTCGAGATATCTTAATCGAATACCTAGTAACGAGGCATTGGCTACCTTAAGAGAGTCATAGTTACTCGTCCCAATTGCTCACCCAGTCTGCCATTTTTTCTTACTGCAGCCAGTCAGCCAGAAGCGATATGTCACTAGTTGTGTATCACAAAAGAGTGATCCTTTCTCCTCCCAGGGGTTTTCGAGATATCTTAATCGAAACCCTAGTAACGAGGCATTGGCTACCTTAAGAGAGTCATAGTTACTCGTCCCAATTGCTCACCCAGTCTGCCATTTTTTCTTACTGCGGCCAGTCTGCCAGAAGCGATATGTCACTAGTTGTGTATCATAAATGAGTGATCGTTTCTCCTCCCAGGGCTTATTCGAGATATCTTAATCGAAACACTAGTAACGAGGCATTGGCTACCTTAAGAGAGTCATAGTTACTGGTCCCAATTGCTCACCCAGTCTGCCATTTTTTCTTACTGTGGCAAGTCTGCCAGAAGCGGTATGTCACTAGTTGTGTATCATTAAAGAGTCATCGTTACTCCTCCCAGGGGTTATTCGAGATATCTTAATCGAAACCCTAGTAACGAGGCATTGGCTACCTTAAGAGAGTCATAGTTACTCGTCCCAATTGCTCACCCAGTCCAACATTTTTTCTTACTGCGGCCAGTCTGCCAGAAGCGATATGTCACTAGTTGTGTATCATAAAAGAGTGATCGTTACTCCTCCCAGGGGTTATTCGAGATATCTTAATCGAAACCCTAGTAACGACTCATTGGCTAAATTAAGAGAGTCATAGTTACTCGTCCCTATTGCTCACCCAGTCTGCCATTTTTTCTTACTGCGGCCAGTCTGCCAGAAGCGATATGTCACTAGTTGTATATCATAAAAGAACCGTCGTTACTCCTCCGCGGGGTTATTCGAGATATCTTAATCGAATCCCTAGTAACGAGGCATTGGCTACCTTAAGAGAGTCATAGTTACTCGTCCCAATTGCTCACCCAGTCTGCCATTTTTTCTTACTGCGGCCAGTCTGCCAGAAGCGATATGTCACTAGTTGTATATCATAAAAGAACCGTCGTTACTCCTCCGAGGGGTTATTCGGGATATCTTAATCGAATCCCTAGTAACGAGGCATTGGCTACCTTACTCGTCCCAATTGCTCACCCAGTCCACCATTTTTTTCTTACTGCGACCAGTCTGCCAGAAGCGATATGTCACTAGTTGTGTATCATTAGAAAGAGTGATCGTTACTCCTCCCAGGGGTTATTCGAGATATCTTAATCGAAACACTAGTAACGAGGCATTGGCTACCTTTAGAGAGTCATAGTTACTCGTCCCAATTGCTCACCCAGTCTGCCATTTTTTCTTACTGCGGCCAGTCTGCCAGAGGCGATATGTCACTAGTTGTGTATCATAAAAGTGTGATCGATTCTCCTCCCAGGGGTTATTCGAGATATCTTAATCGAATACCTAGTAACGAGGCATTGGCTACCTTAAGAGAGTCATAGTTACTCGTCCCAATTGCTCACCCAGTCTGCCATTTTTTCTTACTGCAGCCAGTCTGCCAGAAGCGATATGTCACTAGTTGTGTATCATAAAAGAGTGATCCTTTCTCCTCCCAGGGGTTATTCGAGATATCTTAATCGAAACCCTAGTAACGAGGCATTGGCTACCTTAAGAGAGTCATAGTTACTCGTCCCAATTGCTCACCCAGTCTGCCATTTTTTCTTACTGCGGCCAGTCTGCCAGAAGCGATATGTCACTAGTTGTGTATCATAAATGAGTGATCGTTTCTCCTCCCAGGGCTTATTCGAGATATCTTAATCGAAACACTAGTAACGAGGCATTGGCTACCTTAAGAGAGTCATAGTTACTGGCCCAATTGCTCACCCAGTCTGCCATTTTTTCTTACTGTGGCAAGTCTGCCAGAAGCGGTATGTCACTAGTTGTGTATCATTAAAGAGTCATCGTTACTCCTCCCAGGGGTTATTCGAGATATCTTAATCGAAACCCTAGTAACGAGGCATTGGCTACCTTAAGAGAGTCATAGTTACTCGTCCCAATTGCTCACCCAGTCCAACATTTTTTCTTACTGCGGCCAGTCTGCCAGAAGCGATATGTCACTAGTTGTGTATCATAAAAGAGTGATCGTTACTCCTCCCAGGGGTTATTCGAGATATCTTAATCGAAACCCTAGTAACGAGGCATTGGCTACCTTAAGAGAGTCATAGTTACTCGTCCCAATTGCTCACCCAGTCTGCCATTTTTTCTTACTGCGGCCAGTCTGCCAGAAGCGATATGTCACTAGTTGTGTATCATAAAAGAGTCATCGTTACTCCTCCCAGGGGTTATTCGAGATATCTTAATCGAAACCGTAGTAACGAGGCATTGGCTACCTTAAGAGAGTCATAGTTACTCGTCCCAATTGCTCACCCAGTCTGCCATTTTTTCTTACTGCGGCCAGTCTGCCAGAAGCGATATGTCACTAGTTGTGTATCATAAAAGAGTGATCCTTTCTCCTCCCAGGGGTTATTCGAGATATCTTAATCGAAACCCTAGTAACGAGGCATTGGCTACCTTAAGAGAGTCATAGTTACTCGTCCAAATTGCTCACCCAGTCTGCCATTTATTCTTACTGCGGCCAGTCTGCCAGAAGCGATATGTCACTAGTTGTGTATCATAAAAGTGTGATCGTTTCTCCTCCCAGGGGTTATTCGAGATATCTTAATCGAATACCTAGTAACGAGGCATTGGCTACCTTAAGAGAGTCATAGTTACTCGTCCCAATTGCTCACCCAGTCTGCCATTTTTTCTTACTGCGGCCAGTCTGCCAGAAGCGATATGTCACTAGTTGTGTATCATAAAAGTGTGATCGTTTCTCCTCCCAGGGGTTATTCGAGATATCTTAATCGAATACCTAGTAACGAGGCAATGGCTACCTTAAGAGAGTCATAGTTAATCGTCCCAATTGCTCACCCAGTCTGCCATTTTTTCTTACTGCGGCCAGTCTGCCAGAAGCGATATGTCACTAGTTGTGTATCATAAATGAGTGATCGTTTCTCCTCCCAGGGGTTATTCGAGATATCTTAATCGAAACACTAGTAACGAGGCATTGGCTACCTTAAGAGAGTCATAGTTACTCGTCCCAATTGCTCACCCAGTCTGCCATTTTTTCTTACTGTGGCAAGTCTGCCAGAAGCGGTATGTCACTAGTTGTGTATCATTAAAGAGTCATCGTTAATCCTCCCAGGGGTTATTCGAGATATCTTAATCGAAACCCTAGTAACGAGGCATTGGCTACCTTAAGAGAGTCATAGTTACTCGTCCGAATTGCTCACACAGTACAACATTTTTTCTTACTGCAGCCAGTCTGCCAGAAGCGAAATGTCACTAGTTGTGTATCATAAAAGAGTGATCCTTTCTCCTCCCAGGGGTTATTCGAGATATCTTAATCGAAACCCTAGTAACGAGGCATTGGCTACCTTAAGAGAGTCATAGCTACTCGTCCCAATTGCTCACCCAGTCTGCCATTTTTTCTTACTGCGGCCAGTCTGCCAGAAGCGATATGTCACTAGTTGTGTATCATAAAAGAGTGATCATTTCTCCTCCCAGGGGTTATTCGAGATATCTTAATCGAAACCCTAGTAACGAGGCATTGGCTACCTTAAGAGAATCATAGTTACTCGTCCCAATTGCTCACCCAGTCTGCCATTTTTTCTTACTGCGGCCAGTCTGCCAGAAGCGATATGTCACTAGGTGTATCATAAAAGTGTGATCGTTTCTCCTCCCAGGGGTTATTCGAGATATCTTAATCGAAACCCTAGTAACGAGGCATTGGCTACCTTAAGAGGGTCATAGTTACTCGTCCCAATTGCTCACCCAGTCTGCCATTTTTTCTTACTGCGGCCAGTCTGCCAGAAGCGATATGTCACTAGTTGTGTATCATAAAAGAGTGATCCTTTCTCCCCCCCTGGGGTTATTCGAGATATCTTAATCGAAACCCTAGTAACGAGGCATTGGCTACCTTAAGAGAGTCATAGTTACTCGTCCCAATTGCTCACCCAGTCTGCCATTTTTTCTTACTGCGGCCAGTCTGCCAGAAGCGATATGTCACTAGTTGTGTATCATAAAAGTGTGATCGTTTCTCCTCCCAGGGGTTATTCGAGATATCTTAATCGAATACCTAGTAACGAGGCAATGGCTACCTTAATAGAGTCATAGTTACTCGTCCCAATTGCTCACCCAGTCTGCCATTTTTTCTTACTGCGGCCAGTCTGCCAGAAGCGATATGTCACTAGTTGTGTATCATAAAAGAGTGATCCTTTCTCCTCCCAGGGGTTTTCGAGATATCTTAATCGAAACCCTAGTAACGAGGCATTGGCTACCTTAAGAGAGTCATAGTTACTCGTCCCAATTGCTCACCCAGTCTGCCATTTTTTCTTACTGCGGCCAGTCTGCCAGAAGCGATATGTCACTAGTTGTGTATCATAAATGAGTGATCGTTTCTCCTCCCAGGGGTTATTCGAGATATCTTAATCGAAACACTAGTAACGAGGCATTGGCTACCTTAAGAGAGTCATAGTTACTCGTCCCAATTGCTCACCCAGTCTGCCATTTTTTCTTACTGTGGCAAGTCTGCCAGAGGCGGTATGTCACTAGTTGTGTATCATTAAAGAGTCATCGTTAATCCTCCCAGGGGTTATTCGAGATATCTTAATCGAAACCCTAGTAACGAGGCATTGGCTACCTTAAGAGAGTCATAGTTACTCGTCCCAATTGCTCACACAGTATAACATTTTTTTTTACTGCAGCCAGTCTGCCAGAAGCGAAATGTCACTAGTTGTGTATCATAAAAGAGTGATCCTTTCTCCTCCCAGGGGTTATTCGAGATATCTTAATCGAAACCCTAGTAACGAGGCATTGGCTACCTTAAGAGAGTCATAGCTACTCGTCCCAATTGCTCACCCTGTCTGCCATTTTTTCTTACTGCGGCCAGTCTGCCAGAAGCGATATGTCACTAGTTGTGTATCATAAAAGAGTGATCCTTTCTCCTCCCAGGGGTTATTCGAGATATCTTAATCGAAACCCTAGTAACGAGGCATTGGCTACCTTAAGAGAGTCATAGTTACTCGTCCCAATTGCTCACCCAGTCTGCCATTTTTTCTTACTGCGGCCAGTCTGCCAGAAGCGATATGTCACTAGTTGTGTATCATAAAAGAGTGATCCTTTCTCCTCCCAGGGGTTATTCGAGATATGTTAATCGAAACCCTAGTAACGAGGCATTGGCTACCTTAAGAGAGTCATAGTTACTCGTCCCAATTGCTCACCCAGTCTGCCATTTTTTCTTACTGCGGCCAGTCTGCCAGAAGCGATATGTCACTAGTTGTGTATCATAAAAGTGTGATCGTTTCTCCTCCCAGGGGTTATTCGAGATATCTTAATCGAATACCTAGTATAGAGGCATTGGCTACCTTAAGAGAGTCATAGTTACTCGTCCCAATTGCTCACCCAGTCTGCCATTTTTTCTTACTGCGGCCAGTCTGCCAGAAGCGATATGTCACTAGTTGTGTATCATAAAAGAGTGATCCTTTCTCCTCCCAGGGGTTTTCGAGATATCTTAATCGAAACCCTAGTAACGAGGCATTGGCTACCTTAAGAGAGTCATAGTTACTCGTCCCAATTGCTCACCCAGTCTGCCATTTTTTCTTACTGCGGCCAGTCTGCCAGAAGCGATATGTCACTAGTTGTGTATCATAAATGAGTGATCGTTTCTCCTCCCAGGGGTTATTCGAGATATATTAATCGAAACACTAGTAACGAGGCATTGGCTACCTTAAGAAAGTCATAGTTACTCGTCCCAATTGCTCACCCAGTCTGCCATTTTTTCTTACTGTGGCAAGTCTGCCAGAAGCGGTATGTCACTGGTTGTGTATCATTAAAGAGTCATCGTTAATCCTCCCAGGGGTTATTCGAGATATCTTAATCGAAACCCTAATAATGAGGCATTGGCTACCTTAAGAGAGTCATAGTTACTCGTCCGAATTGCTCACACAGTACAACATTTTTTCTTACTGCAGCCAGTCTGCCAGAAGCGAAATGTCACTAGTTGTGTATCATAAAAGAGTGATCCTTTCTCCTCCCAGGGGTTATTCGAGATATCTTAATCGAAACCCTAGTAACGAGGCATTGGCTACCTTAAGAGAGTCATAGCTTCTCGTCCCAATTGCTCACGCAGTCTGCCATTTTTTCTTACTGCGGCCAGTCTGCCAGAAGCGATATGTCACTAGTTGTGTATCATAAAAGAGTGATCCTTTCTCCTCCCAGGGGTTATTCGAGATATCTTAATCGACACCCTAGTAACGAGGCATTGGCTACCTTAAGAGAGTCATAGTTACTCGTCCCAATTGCTCACCCAGTCTGCCATTTTTTCTTACTGCGGCCAGTCTGCCAGAAGAGATATGTCACTAGTTGTGTATCATAAAAGAGTGATCCTTTCTCCTCCCAGGGGTTATTCGAGATATCTTAATCGAAACCCTAGTAACGAGGCATTGGCTACCTTAAGAGAGTCATAGCTACTCGTCCCAATTGCTCACCCAGTCTGCCATTTTTTCTTACTGCGGCCAGTCTGCCAGAAGCGATATGTCACTAGTTGTGTATCATAAAAGAGTGATCCTTTCTCCTCCCAGGGGTTATTCGAGATATCTTAATCGACACCCTAGTAACGAGGCATTGGCTACCTTAAGAGAGTCATAGTTACTCGTCCCAATTGCTCACCCAGTCTGCCATTTTTTCTTACTGCGGCCAGTCTGCCAGAAGCGATATGTCACTAGTTGTGTATCATAAAAGAGTGATCCTTTCTCCTCCCAGGGGTTATTCGAGATATGTTAATCGAAACCCTAGTAACGAGGCATTGGCTACCTTAAGAGAGTCATAGTTACTCGTCCCAATTGCTCACCCAGTCTGCCATTTTTTCTTACTGCGGCCAGTCTGCCAGAAGCGATATGTCACTAGTTGTGTATCATAAAAGTGTGATCGTTTCTCCTCCCAGGGGTTATTCGAGATATCTTAATCGAATACCTAGTATAGAGGCATTGGCTACCTTAAGAGAGTCATAGTTACTCGTCCCAATTGCTCACCCAGTCTGCCATTTTTTCTTACTGCGGCCAGTCTGCCAGAAGCGATATGTCACTAGTTGTGTATCATAAAAGAGTGATCCTTTCTCCTCCCAGGGGTTTTCGAGATATCTTAATCGAAACCCTAGTAACGAGGCATTGGCTACCTTAAGAGAGTCATAGTTACTCGTCCCAATTGCTCACCCAGTCTGCCATTTTTTCTTACTGCGGCCAGTCTGCCAGAAGCGATATGTCACTAGTTGTGTATCATAAATGAGTGATCGTTTCTCCTCCCAGGGGTTATTCGAGATATATTAATCGAAACACTAGTAACGAGGCATTGGCTACCTTAAGAGAGTCATAGTTACTCGTCCCAATTGCTCACCCAGTCTGCCATTTTTTCTTACTGTGGCAAGTCTGCCAGAAGCGGTATGTCACTGGTTGTGTATCATTAAAGAGTCATCGTTAATCCTCCCAGGGGTTATTCGAGATATCTTAATCGAAACCCTAATAATGAGGCATTGGCTACCTTAAGAGAGTCATAGTTACTCGTCCGAATTGCTCACACAGTACAACATTTTTTCTTACTGCAGCCAGTCTGCCAGAAGCGAAATGTCACTAGTTGTGTATCATAAAAGAGTGATCCTTTCTCCTCCCAGGGGTTATTCGAGATATCTTAATCGAAACCCTAGTAACGAGGCATTGGCTACCTTAAGAGAGTCATAGCTTCTCGTCCCAATTGCTCACGCAGTCTGCCATTTTTTCTTACTGCGGCCAGTCTGCCAGAAGCGATATGTCACTAGTTGTGTATCATAAAAGAGTGATCCTTTCTCCTCCCAGGGGTTATTCGAGATATCTTAATCGACACCCTAGTAACGAGGCATTGGCTACCTTAAGAGAGTCATAGTTACTCGTCCCAATTGCTCACCCAGTCTGCCATTTTTTCTTACTGCGGCCAGTCTGCCAGAAGAGATATGTCACTAGTTGTGTATCATAAAAGAGTGATCCTTTCTCCTCCCAGGGGTTATTCGAGATATCTTAATCGAAACCCTAGTAACGAGGCATTGGCTACCTTAAGAGAGTCATAGCTACTCGTCCCAATTGCTCACCCAGTCTGCCATTTTTTCTTACTGCGGCCAGTCTGCCAGAAGCGATATGTCACTAGTTGTGTATCATAAAAGAGTGATCCTTTCTCCTCCCAGGGGTTATTCGAGATATCTTAATCGACACCCTAGTAACGAGGCATTGGCTACCTTAAGAGAGTCATAGTTACTCGTCCCAATTGCTCACCCAGTCTGCCATTTTTTCTTACTGCGGCCAGTCTGCCAGAAGCGATATGTCACTAGTTGTGTATCATAAAAGAGTGATCCTTTCTCCTCCCAGGGGTTATTCGAGATATCTTAATCGAAACCCTAGTAACGACTCATTGGCTAAATTAAGAGAGTCATAGTTACTCGTCCCTATTGCTCACCCAGTCTGCCATTTTTTCTTACTGCGGCCAGTCTGCCAGAAGCGATATGTCACTAGTTGTATATCATAAAAGAACCGTCGTTACTCCTCCGCGGGGTTATTCGAGATATCTTAATCGAATCCCTAGTAACGAGGCATTGGCTACCTTAAGAGAGTCATAGTTACTCGTCCCAATTGCTCACCCAGTCTGCCATTTTTTCTTACTGCGGCCAGTCTGCCAGAAGCGATATGTCACTAGTTGTATATCATAAAAGAACCGTCGTTACTCCTCCGAGGGGTTATTCGGGATATCTTAATCGAATCCCTAGTAACGAGGCATTGGCTACCTTACTCGTCCCAATTGCTCACCCAGTCCACCATTTTTTTCTTACTGCGACCAGTCTGCCAGAAGCGATATGTCACTAGTTGTGTATCATTAGAAAGAGTGATCGTTACTCCTCCCAGGGGTTATTCGAGATATCTTAATCGAAACACTAGTAACGAGGCATTGGCTACCTTTAGAGAGTCATAGTTACTCGTCCCAATTGCTCACCCAGTCTGCCATTTTTTCTTACTGCGGCCAGTCTGCCAGAGGCGATATGTCACTAGTTGTGTATCATAAAAGTGTGATCGATTCTCCTCCCAGGGGTTATTCGAGATATCTTAATCGAATACCTAGTAACGAGGCATTGGCTACCTTAAGAGAGTCATAGTTACTCGTCCCAATTGCTCACCCAGTCTGCCATTTTTTCTTACTGCAGCCAGTCTGCCAGAAGCGATATGTCACTAGTTGTGTATCATAAAAGAGTGATCCTTTCTCCTCCCAGGGGTTATTCGAGATATCTTAATCGAAACCCTAGTAACGAGGCATTGGCTACCTTAAGAGAGTCATAGTTACTCGTCCCAATTGCTCACCCAGTCTGCCATTTTTTCTTACTGCGGCCAGTCTGCCAGAAGCGATATGTCACTAGTTGTGTATCATAAATGAGTGATCGTTTCTCCTCCCAGGGCTTATTCGAGATATCTTAATCGAAACACTAGTAACGAGGCATTGGCTACCTTAAGAGAGTCATAGTTACTGGCCCAATTGCTCACCCAGTCTGCCATTTTTTCTTACTGTGGCAAGTCTGCCAGAAGCGGTATGTCACTAGTTGTGTATCATTAAAGAGTCATCGTTACTCCTCCCAGGGGTTATTCGAGATATCTTAATCGAAACCCTAGTAACGAGGCATTGGCTACCTTAAGAGAGTCATAGTTACTCGTCCCAATTGCTCACCCAGTCCAACATTTTTTCTTACTGCGGCCAGTCTGCCAGAAGCGATATGTCACTAGTTGTGTATCATAAAAGAGTGATCGTTACTCCTCCCAGGGGTTATTCGAGATATCTTAATCGAAACCCTAGTAACGAGGCATTGGCTACCTTAAGAGAGTCATAGTTACTCGTCCCAATTGCTCACCCAGTCTGCCATTTTTTCTTACTGCGGCCAGTCTGCCAGAAGCGATATGTCACTAGTTGTGTATCATAAAAGAGTCATCGTTACTCCTCCCAGGGGTTATTCGAGATATCTTAATCGAAACCGTAGTAACGAGGCATTGGCTACCTTAAGAGAGTCATAGTTACTCGTCCCAATTGCTCACCCAGTCTGCCATTTTTTCTTACTGCGGCCAGTCTGCCAGAAGCGATATGTCACTAGTTGTGTATCATAAAAGAGTGATCCTTTCTCCTCCCAGGGGTTATTCGAGATATCTTAATCGAAACCCTAGTAACGAGGCATTGGCTACCTTAAGAGAGTCATAGTTACTCGTCCAAATTGCTCACCCAGTCTGCCATTTATTCTTACTGCGGCCAGTCTGCCAGAAGCGATATGTCACTAGTTGTGTATCATAAAAGTGTGATCGTTTCTCCTCCCAGGGGTTATTCGAGATATCTTAATCGAATACCTAGTAACGAGGCATTGGCTACCTTAAGAGAGTCATAGTTACTCGTCCCAATTGCTCACCCAGTCTGCCATTTTTTCTTACTGCGGCCAGTCTGCCAGAAGCGATATGTCACTAGTTGTGTATCATAAAAGTGTGATCGTTTCTCCTCCCAGGGGTTATTCGAGATATCTTAATCGAATACCTAGTAACGAGGCAATGGCTACCTTAAGAGAGTCATAGTTAATCGTCCCAATTGCTCACCCAGTCTGCCATTTTTTCTTACTGCGGCCAGTCTGCCAGAAGCGATATGTCACTAGTTGTGTATCATAAATGAGTGATCGTTTCTCCTCCCAGGGGTTATTCGAGATATCTTAATCGAAACACTAGTAACGAGGCATTGGCTACCTTAAGAGAGTCATAGTTACTCGTCCCAATTGCTCACCCAGTCTGCCATTTTTTCTTACTGTGGCAAGTCTGCCAGAAGCGGTATGTCACTAGTTGTGTATCATTAAAGAGTCATCGTTAATCCTCCCAGGGGTTATTCGAGATATCTTAATCGAAACCCTAGTAACGAGGCATTGGCTACCTTAAGAGAGTCATAGTTACTCGTCCGAATTGCTCACACAGTACAACATTTTTTCTTACTGCAGCCAGTCTGCCAGAAGCGAAATGTCACTAGTTGTGTATCATAAAAGAGTGATCCTTTCTCCTCCCAGGGGTTATTCGAGATATCTTAATCGAAACCCTAGTAACGAGGCATTGGCTACCTTAAGAGAGTCATAGCTACTCGTCCCAATTGCTCACCCAGTCTGCCATTTTTTCTTACTGCGGCCAGTCTGCCAGAAGCGATATGTCACTAGTTGTGTATCATAAAAGAGTGATCATTTCTCCTCCCAGGGGTTATTCGAGATATCTTAATCGAAACCCTAGTAACGAGGCATTGGCTACCTTAAGAGAATCATAGTTACTCGTCCCAATTGCTCACCCAGTCTGCCATTTTTTCTTACTGCGGCCAGTCTGCCAGAAGCGATATGTCACTAGGTGTATCATAAAAGTGTGATCGTTTCTCCTCCCAGGGGTTATTCGAGATATCTTAATCGAAACCCTAGTAACGAGGCATTGGCTACCTTAAGAGGGTCATAGTTACTCGTCCCAATTGCTCACCCAGTCTGCCATTTTTTCTTACTGCGGCCAGTCTGCCAGAAGCGATATGTCACTAGTTGTGTATCATAAAAGAGTGATCCTTTCTCCCCCCCTGGGGTTATTCGAGATATCTTAATCGAAACCCTAGTAACGAGGCATTGGCTACCTTAAGAGAGTCATAGTTACTCGTCCCAATTGCTCACCCAGTCTGCCATTTTTTCTTACTGCGGCCAGTCTGCCAGAAGCGATATGTCACTAGTTGTGTATCATAAAAGTGTGATCGTTTCTCCTCCCAGGGGTTATTCGAGATATCTTAATCGAATACCTAGTAACGAGGCAATGGCTACCTTAATAGAGTCATAGTTACTCGTCCCAATTGCTCACCCAGTCTGCCATTTTTTCTTACTGCGGCCAGTCTGCCAGAAGCGATATGTCACTAGTTGTGTATCATAAAAGAGTGATCCTTTCTCCTCCCAGGGGTTTTCGAGATATCTTAATCGAAACCCTAGTAACGAGGCATTGGCTACCTTAAGAGAGTCATAGTTACTCGTCCCAATTGCTCACCCAGTCTGCCATTTTTTCTTACTGCGGCCAGTCTGCCAGAAGCGATATGTCACTAGTTGTGTATCATAAATGAGTGATCGTTTCTCCTCCCAGGGGTTATTCGAGATATCTTAATCGAAACACTAGTAACGAGGCATTGGCTACCTTAAGAGAGTCATAGTTACTCGTCCCAATTGCTCACCCAGTCTGCCATTTTTTCTTACTGTGGCAAGTCTGCCAGAGGCGGTATGTCACTAGTTGTGTATCATTAAAGAGTCATCGTTAATCCTCCCAGGGGTTATTCGAGATATCTTAATCGAAACCCTAGTAACGAGGCATTGGCTACCTTAAGAGAGTCATAGTTACTCGTCCCAATTGCTCACACAGTATAACATTTTTTTTTACTGCAGCCAGTCTGCCAGAAGCGAAATGTCACTAGTTGTGTATCATAAAAGAGTGATCCTTTCTCCTCCCAGGGGTTATTCGAGATATCTTAATCGAAACCCTAGTAACGAGGCATTGGCTACCTTAAGAGAGTCATAGCTACTCGTCCCAATTGCTCACCCTGTCTGCCATTTTTTCTTACTGCGGCCAGTCTGCCAGAAGCGATATGTCACTAGTTGTGTATCATAAAAGAGTGATCCTTTCTCCTCCCAGGGGTTATTCGAGATATCTTAATCGAAACCCTAGTAACGAGGCATTGGCTACCTTAAGAGAGTCATAGTTACTCGTCCCAATTGCTCACCCAGTCTGCCATTTTTTCTTACTGCGGCCAGTCTGCCAGAAGCGATATGTCACTAGTTGTGTATCATAAAAGAGTGATCCTTTCTCCTCCCAGGGGTTATTCGAGATATGTTAATCGAAACCCTAGTAACGAGGCATTGGCTACCTTAAGAGAGTCATAGTTACTCGTCCCAATTGCTCACCCAGTCTGCCATTTTTTCTTACTGCGGCCAGTCTGCCAGAAGCGATATGTCACTAGTTGTGTATCATAAAAGTGTGATCGTTTCTCCTCCCAGGGGTTATTCGAGATATCTTAATCGAATACCTAGTATAGAGGCATTGGCTACCTTAAGAGAGTCATAGTTACTCGTCCCAATTGCTCACCCAGTCTGCCATTTTTTCTTACTGCGGCCAGTCTGCCAGAAGCGATATGTCACTAGTTGTGTATCATAAAAGAGTGATCCTTTCTCCTCCCAGGGGTTTTCGAGATATCTTAATCGAAACCCTAGTAACGAGGCATTGGCTACCTTAAGAGAGTCATAGTTACTCGTCCCAATTGCTCACCCAGTCTGCCATTTTTTCTTACTGCGGCCAGTCTGCCAGAAGCGATATGTCACTAGTTGTGTATCATAAATGAGTGATCGTTTCTCCTCCCAGGGGTTATTCGAGATATATTAATCGAAACACTAGTAACGAGGCATTGGCTACCTTAAGAAAGTCATAGTTACTCGTCCCAATTGCTCACCCAGTCTGCCATTTTTTCTTACTGTGGCAAGTCTGCCAGAAGCGGTATGTCACTGGTTGTGTATCATTAAAGAGTCATCGTTAATCCTCCCAGGGGTTATTCGAGATATCTTAATCGAAACCCTAATAATGAGGCATTGGCTACCTTAAGAGAGTCATAGTTACTCGTCCGAATTGCTCACACAGTACAACATTTTTTCTTACTGCAGCCAGTCTGCCAGAAGCGAAATGTCACTAGTTGTGTATCATAAAAGAGTGATCCTTTCTCCTCCCAGGGGTTATTCGAGATATCTTAATCGAAACCCTAGTAACGAGGCATTGGCTACCTTAAGAGAGTCATAGCTTCTCGTCCCAATTGCTCACGCAGTCTGCCATTTTTTCTTACTGCGGCCAGTCTGCCAGAAGCGATATGTCACTAGTTGTGTATCATAAAAGAGTGATCCTTTCTCCTCCCAGGGGTTATTCGAGATATCTTAATCGACACCCTAGTAACGAGGCATTGGCTACCTTAAGAGAGTCATAGTTACTCGTCCCAATTGCTCACCCAGTCTGCCATTTTTTCTTACTGCGGCCAGTCTGCCAGAAGAGATATGTCACTAGTTGTGTATCATAAAAGAGTGATCCTTTCTCCTCCCAGGGGTTATTCGAGATATCTTAATCGAAACCCTAGTAACGAGGCATTGGCTACCTTAAGAGAGTCATAGCTACTCGTCCCAATTGCTCACCCAGTCTGCCATTTTTTCTTACTGCGGCCAGTCTGCCAGAAGCGATATGTCACTAGTTGTGTATCATAAAAGAGTGATCCTTTCTCCTCCCAGGGGTTATTCGAGATATCTTAATCGACACCCTAGTAACGAGGCATTGGCTACCTTAAGAGAGTCATAGTTACTCGTCCCAATTGCTCACCCAGTCTGCCATTTTTTCTTACTGCGGCCAGTCTGCCAGAAGCGATATGTCACTAGTTGTGTATCATAAAAGAGTGATCCTTTCTCCTCCCAGGGGTTATTCGAGATATGTTAATCGAAACCCTAGTAACGAGGCATTGGCTACCTTAAGAGAGTCATAGTTACTCGTCCCAATTGCTCACCCAGTCTGCCATTTTTTCTTACTGCGGCCAGTCTGCCAGAAGCGATATGTCACTAGTTGTGTATCATAAAAGTGTGATCGTTTCTCCTCCCAGGGGTTATTCGAGATATCTTAATCGAATACCTAGTATAGAGGCATTGGCTACCTTAAGAGAGTCATAGTTACTCGTCCCAATTGCTCACCCAGTCTGCCATTTTTTCTTACTGCGGCCAGTCTGCCAGAAGCGATATGTCACTAGTTGTGTATCATAAAAGAGTGATCCTTTCTCCTCCCAGGGGTTTTCGAGATATCTTAATCGAAACCCTAGTAACGAGGCATTGGCTACCTTAAGAGAGTCATAGTTACTCGTCCCAATTGCTCACCCAGTCTGCCATTTTTTCTTACTGCGGCCAGTCTGCCAGAAGCGATATGTCACTAGTTGTGTATCATAAATGAGTGATCGTTTCTCCTCCCAGGGGTTATTCGAGATATATTAATCGAAACACTAGTAACGAGGCATTGGCTACCTTAAGAGAGTCATAGTTACTCGTCCCAATTGCTCACCCAGTCTGCCATTTTTTCTTACTGTGGCAAGTCTGCCAGAAGCGGTATGTCACTGGTTGTGTATCATTAAAGAGTCATCGTTAATCCTCCCAGGGGTTATTCGAGATATCTTAATCGAAACCCTAATAATGAGGCATTGGCTACCTTAAGAGAGTCATAGTTACTCGTCCGAATTGCTCACACAGTACAACATTTTTTCTTACTGCAGCCAGTCTGCCAGAAGCGAAATGTCACTAGTTGTGTATCATAAAAGAGTGATCCTTTCTCCTCCCAGGGGTTATTCGAGATATCTTAATCGAAACCCTAGTAACGAGGCATTGGCTACCTTAAGAGAGTCATAGCTTCTCGTCCCAATTGCTCACGCAGTCTGCCATTTTTTCTTACTGCGGCCAGTCTGCCAGAAGCGATATGTCACTAGTTGTGTATCATAAAAGAGTGATCCTTTCTCCTCCCAGGGGTTATTCGAGATATCTTAATCGACACCCTAGTAACGAGGCATTGGCTACCTTAAGAGAGTCATAGTTACTCGTCCCAATTGCTCACCCAGTCTGCCATTTTTTCTTACTGCGGCCAGTCTGCCAGAAGAGATATGTCACTAGTTGTGTATCATAAAAGAGTGATCCTTTCTCCTCCCAGGGGTTATTCGAGATATCTTAATCGAAACCCTAGTAACGAGGCATTGGCTACCTTAAGAGAGTCATAGCTACTCGTCCCAATTGCTCACCCAGTCTGCCATTTTTTCTTACTGCGGCCAGTCTGCCAGAAGCGATATGTCACTAGTTGTGTATCATAAAAGAGTGATCCTTTCTCCTCCCAGGGGTTATTCGAGATATCTTAATCGACACCCTAGTAACGAGGCATTGGCTACCTTAAGAGAGTCATAGTTACTCGTCCCAATTGCTCACCCAGTCTGCCATTTTTTCTTACTGCGGCCAGTCTGCCAGAAGCGATATGTCACTAGTTGTGTATCATAAAAGAGTGATCCTTTCTCCTCCCAGGGGTTATTCGAGATATCTTAATCGAAACCCTAGTAACGAGGCATTGGCTACCTTAAGAGAGTCATAGTTACTCGTCCCAATTGCTCACCCAGTCTGCCATTTATTCTTACTGCGGCCAGTCTGCCAGAAGCGATATGTCACTAGTTGTGTATCATAAAAGTGTGATCGTTTCTCCTCCCAGGGGTTATTCGAGATATCTTAATCGAATACCTAGTAACGAGGCATTGGCTACCTTAAGAGAGTCATAGTTACTCGTCCCAATTGCTCACCCAGTCTGCCATTTTTTCTTACTGCGGCCAGTCTGCCAGAAGCGATATGTCACTAGTTGTGTATCATAAAAGAGTGATCCTTTCTCCTCCCAGGGGTTTTCGAGATATCTTAATCGAAACCCTAGTAACGAGGCATTGGCTACCTTAAGAGAGTCATAGTTACTCGTCCCAATTACTCACCCAGTCTGCCATTTTTTCTTACTGCGGCCAGTCTGCCAGAAGCGATATGTCACTAGTTGCGTATCATAAATGAGTGATCGTTTCCCCTCCCAGGGGTTATTCGAGATATCTTAATCGAAACACTAGTAACGAGGCATTGGCTACCTTAAGAGAGTCATAGTTACTCGTCCCAATTGCTCACCCAGTCTGCCATTTTTTCTTACTGTGCCAAGTCTGCCAGAAGCGGTATGTCACTAGTTGTGTATCATTAAAGTGTCATTGTTAATCCTCCCAGTGGTTATTCGAGATATCTTAATCGAAACCCTAGTAACGAGGCATTGGCTACCTTAAGAGAGTCATAGTTACTCGTCCCAATTGCTCACACAGTACAACATTTTTTCTTACTGCAGCCAGTCTGCCAGAAGCGAAATGTCACTAGTTGTGTATCATAAAAGAGTGATCCTTTCTCCTCCCAGGGGTTATTCGAGATATCTTAATCGAAACCCTAGTAACGAGGCATTGGCTACCTTAAGAGAGTCATAGCTTCTCGTCCCAATTGCTCACCCGGTCTGCCATTTTTTCTTACTGCGGCCAGTCTGCCAGAAGCGATATGTCACTAATTGTGTATCATAAAAGAGTGATCCTTTCTCCTCCCAGGGGTTATTCGAGATATCTTAATCGAAACCCTAGTAACGAGGCATTGGCTACCTTAAGAGAGTCATAGTTACTCGTCCCAATTGCTCACCCAGTCTGCCATTTTTTCTTACTGCGGCCAGTCTGCCAGAAGCGATATGTCACTAGTTGTGTATCATAAAAGAGTGATCCTTTCTCCTCCCAGGGGTTATTCGAGATATGTTAATCGAAACCCTAGTAACGAGGCATTGGCTACCTTAAGAGAGTCATAGTTACTCGTCCCAATTGCTCACCCAGTCTGCCATTTTTTCTTACTGCGGCCAGTCTGCCAGAAGCGATATGTCACTAGTTGTGTATCATAAAAGTGTGATCGTTTCTCCTCCCAGGGGTTATTCGAGATATCTTAATCGAATACCTAGTATAGAGGCATTGGCTACCTTAAGAGAGTCATAGTTACTCGTCCCAATTGCTCACCCAGTCTGCCATTTTTTCTTACTGCGGCCAGTCTGCCAGAAGCGATATGTCACTAGTTGTGTATCATAAAAGAGTGATCCTTTCTCCTCCCAGGGGTTTTCGAGATATCTTAATCGAAACCCTAGTAACGAGGCATTGGCTACCTTAAGAGAGTCATAGTTACTCGTCCCAATTGCTCACCCAGTCTGCCATTTTTTCTTACTGCGGCCAGTCTGCCAGAAGCGATATGTCACTAGTTGTGTATCATAAATGAGTGATCGTTTCTCCTCCCAGGGGTTATTCGAGATATATTAATCGAAACACTAGTAACGAGGCATTGGCTACCTTAAGAGAGTCATAGTTACTCGTCCCAATTGCTCACCCAGTCTGCCATTTTTTCTTACTGTGGCAAGTCTGCCAGAAGCGGTATGTCACTGGTTGTGTATCATTAAAGAGTCATCGTTAATCCTCCCAGGGGTTATTCGAGATATCTTAATCGAAACCCTAATAATGAGGCATTGGCTACCTTAAGAGAGTCATAGTTACTCGTCCGAATTGCTCACACAGTACAACATTTTTTCTTACTGCAGCCAGTCTGCCAGAAGCGAAATGTCACTAGTTGTGTATCATAAAAGAGTGATCCTTTCTCCTCCCAGGGGTTATTCGAGATATCTTAATCGAAACCCTAGTAACGAGGCATTGGCTACCTTAAGAGAGTCATAGCTTCTCGTCCCAATTGCTCACGCAGTCTGCCATTTTTTCTTACTGCGGCCAGTCTGCCAGAAGCGATATGTCACTAGTTGTGTATCATAAAAGAGTGATCCTTTCTCCTCCCAGGGGTTATTCGAGATATCTTAATCGACACCCTAGTAACGAGGCATTGGCTACCTTAAGAGAGTCATAGTTACTCGTCCCAATTGCTCACCCAGTCTGCCATTTTTTCTTACTGCGGCCAGTCTGCCAGAAGAGATATGTCACTAGTTGTGTATCATAAAAGAGTGATCCTTTCTCCTCCCAGGGGTTATTCGAGATATCTTAATCGAAACCCTAGTAACGAGGCATTGGCTACCTTAAGAGAGTCATAGCTACTCGTCCCAATTGCTCACCCAGTCTGCCATTTTTTCTTACTGCGGCCAGTCTGCCAGAAGCGATATGTCACTAGTTGTGTATCATAAAAGAGTGATCCTTTCTCCTCCCAGGGGTTATTCGAGATATCTTAATCGACACCCTAGTAACGAGGCATTGGCTACCTTAAGAGAGTCATAGTTACTCGTCCCAATTGCTCACCCAGTCTGCCATTTTTTCTTACTGCGGCCAGTCTGCCAGAAGCGATATGTCACTAGTTGTGTATCATAAAAGAGTGATCCTTTCTCCTCCCAGGGGTTATTCGAGATATGTTAATCGAAACCCTAGTAACGAGGCATTGGCTACCTTAAGAGAGTCATAGTTACTCGTCCCAATTGCTCACCCAGTCTGCCATTTTTTCTTACTGCGGCCAGTCTGCCAGAAGCGATATGTCACTAGTTGTGTATCATAAAAGTGTGATCGTTTCTCCTCCCAGGGGTTATTCGAGATATCTTAATCGAATACCTAGTATAGAGGCATTGGCTACCTTAAGAGAGTCATAGTTACTCGTCCCAATTGCTCACCCAGTCTGCCATTTTTTCTTACTGCGGCCAGTCTGCCAGAAGCGATATGTCACTAGTTGTGTATCATAAAAGAGTGATCCTTTCTCCTCCCAGGGGTTTTCGAGATATCTTAATCGAAACCCTAGTAACGAGGCATTGGCTACCTTAAGAGAGTCATAGTTACTCGTCCCAATTGCTCACCCAGTCTGCCATTTTTTCTTACTGCGGCCAGTCTGCCAGAAGCGATATGTCACTAGTTGTGTATCATAAATGAGTGATCGTTTCTCCTCCCAGGGGTTATTCGAGATATATTAATCGAAACACTAGTAACGAGGCATTGGCTACCCTAAGAGAGTCATAGTTACTCGTCCCAATTGCTCACCCAGTCTGCCATTTTTTCTTACTGTGGCAAGTCTGCCAGAAGCGGTATGTCACTGGTTGTGTATCATTAAAGAGTCATCGTTAATCCTCCCAGGGGTTATTCGAGATATCTTAATCGAAACCCTAATAATGAGGCATTGGCTACCTTAAGAGAGTCATAGTTACTCGTCCGAATTGCTCACACAGTACAACATTTTTTCTTACTGCAGCCAGTCTGCCAGAAGCGAAATGTCACTAGTTGTGTATCATAAAAGAGTGATCCTTTCTCCTCCCAGGGGTTATTCGAGATATCTTAATCGAAACCCTAGTAACGAGGCATTGGCTACCTTAAGAGAGTCATAGCTTCTCGTCCCAATTGCTCACGCAGTCTGCCATTTTTTCTTACTGCGGCCAGTCTGCCAGAAGCGATATGTCACTAGTTGTGTATCATAAGAGAGTGATCCTTTCTCCTCCCAGGGGTTATTCGAGATATCTTAATCGACACCCTAGTAACGAGGCATTGGCTACCTTAAGAGAGTCATAGTTACTCGTCCCAATTGCTCACCCAGTCTGCCATTTTTTCTTACTGCGGCCAGTCTGCCAGAAGAGGTATGTCACTAGTTGTGTATCATAAAAGAGTGATCCTTTCTCCTCCCAGGGGTTATTCGAGATATCTTAATCGAAACACTAGTAACGAGGCATTGGCTACCTTAAGAGAGTCATAGCTACTCGTCCCAATTGCTCACCCAGTCTGCCATTTTTTCTTACTGCGGCCAGTCTGCCAGAAGCGATATGTCACTAGTTGTGTATCATAAAAGAGTGATCCTTTCTCCTCCCAGGGGTTATTCGAGATATCTTAATCGACACCCTAGTAACGAGGCATTGGCTACCTTAAGAGAGTCATAGTTACTCGTCCCAATTGCTCACCCAGTCTGCCATTTTTTCTTACTGCGGCCAGTCTGCCAGAAGCGATATGTCACTAGTTGTGTATCATAAAAGAGTGATCCTTTCTCCTCCCAGGGGTTATTCGAGATATCTTAATCGAAACCCTAGTAACGAGGCATTGGCTACCTTAAGAGAGTCATAGTTACTCGTCCCAATTGCTCACCCAGTCTGCCATTTTTTCTTACTGCGGCCAGTCTGCCAGAACCGATATGTCACTAGTTGTGTATCATAAAAGTGTGATCGTTTCTCCTCCCAGGGGTTATTCGAGATATCTTAATCGAATACCTAGTAACGAGGCATTGGCTACCTTAAGAGAGTCATAGTTACTCGTCCCAATTGCTCACCCAGTCTGCCATTTTTTCTTACTGCGGCCAGTCTGCCAGAAGCGATATGTCACTAGTTGTGTATCATAAAAGAGTGATCCTTTCTCCTCCCAGGGGTTTTCGAGATATCTTAATCGAAACCCTAGTAACGAGGCATTGGCTACCTTAAGAGAGTCATAGTTACTCGTCCCAATTACTCACCCAGTCTGCCATTTTTTCTTACTGCGGCCAGTCTGCCAGAAGCGATATGTCACTAGTTGCGTATCATAAATGAGTGATCGTTTCCCCTCCCAGGGGTTATTCGAGATATCTTAATCGAAACACTAGTAACGAGGCATTGGCTACCTTAAGAGAGTCATAGTTACTCGTCCCAATTGCTCACCCAGTCTGCCATTTTTTCTTACTGTGCCAAGTCTGCCAGAAGCGGTATGTCACTAGTTGTGTATCATTAAAGTGTCATCGTTAATCCTCCCAGTGGTTATTCGAGATATCTTAATCGAAACCCTAGTAACGAGGCATTGGCTACCTTAAGAGAGTCATAGTTACTCGTCCCAATTGCTCACACAGTACAACATTTTTTCTTACTGCAGCCAGTCTGCCAGAAGCGAAATGTCACTAGTTGTGTATCATAAAAGAGTGATCCTTTCTCCTCCCAGGGGTTATTCGAGATATCTTAATCGAAACCCTAGTAACGAGGCATTGGCTACCTTAAGAGAGTCATAGCTTCTCGTCCCAATTGCTCACCCAGTCTGCCATTTTTTCTTACTGCGGCCAGTCTGCCAGAAGCGATATGTCACTAATTGTGTATCATAAAAGAGTGATCCTTTCTCCTCCCAGGGGTTATTCGAGATATCTTAATCGACACCCTAGTAACGAGACATTGGCTACCTTAAGAGAGTCATAGTTACTCGTCCCAATTGCTCACCCAGTCTGCCATTTTTTCTTACTGCGGCCAGTCTGCCAGAAGCGATATGTCACTAGTTGTGTATCATAAAAGAGTGATCCTTTCTCCTCCCAGGGGTTATTCGAGATATCTTAATCGAAACCCTAGTAACGAGGCATTGGCTACCTTAAGAGAGTCATAGCTACTCGTCCCAATTGCTCACCCAGTCTGCCATTTTTTCTTACTGCGGCCAGTCTGCCAGAAGCGAAATGTCACTAGTTGTCTATCATAAAAGAGTGATCCTTTCTCCACCCAGGGGTTATTCGAGATATCTTAATCGACACCCTAGTAACGAGGCATTGGCTACCTTAAGAGAGTCATAGTTACTCGTCCCAATTGCTCACCCAGTCTGCCATTTTTTCTTACTGCGGCCAGTCTGCCAGAAGCGATATGTCACTAGTTGTGTATCATAAAAGAGTGATCCTTTCTTCTCCCAGGGGTTATTCGAGATATTTTAATCGAAACCCTAGTAACGAGGCATTGGCTACCTTAAGAGAGTCATAGTTACTCGTCCCAATTGCTCACCCAGTCTGCCATTTTTTCTTACTGCGGCCAGTCTGCCAGAAGCGATATGTCACTAGTTGTGTATCATAAAAGAGTGATCCTTTCTCCTCCCAGGGGTTTTCGAGATATCTTAATCGAAACCCTAGTAACGAGGCATTGGCTACCTTAAGAGAGTCATAGTTACTCGTCCCAATTGCTCACCCAGTCTGCCATTTTTTCTTACTGCGGCCAGTCTGCCAGAAGCGATATGTCACTTGTTGTGTATCATAAATGAGTGATCGTTTCTCCTCCCAGGGGTTATTCGAGATATCTTAATCGAAACACTAGTAACGAGGCATTGGCTACCTTAAGAGAGTCATAGTTACTCGTCCCAATTGCTCACACAGTCTGCCATTTTTTCTTACTGTGGCAAGTCTGCCAGAAGCGGTATGTCACTAGTTGTGTATCATTAAAGAGTCATCGTTAATCCTCCCAGGGGTTATTCGAGATATCTTAAACGAAACCCTAGTAACGAGGCATTGGCTACCTTAAGAGAGTCATAGTTACTCGTCCCAATTGCTCACACAGTACAACATTTTTTCTTACTGCAGCCAGTCTGCCAGAAGCGAAATGTCACTAGTTGTGTATCATAAAAGAGTGATCCTTTCTCCTGACAGGGGTTATTCGAGATATCTTAATCGAAACCCTAGTAACGAGGCATTGGCTACCTTAAGAGAGTCATAGCTACTCGTCCCAATTGCTCACCCAGTCTGCCATTTTTTCTTACTGCGGCCAGTCTGCCAGAAGCGATATGTCACTAGCTGTGTATCATAAAAGAGTGATCCTTTCTCCTCCAAGGGGTTATTCGAGATATCTTAATCGACACCCTAGTAACGAGGCATTGGCTACCTTAAGAGAGTCATAGTTACTCGTCCCAATTGCTCACCCAGTCTGCCATTTTTTCTTACTGCGGCCAGTCTGCCAGAAGCGATATGTCACTAGTTGTGTATCATAAAAGAGTGATCCTTTCTCCTCCCAGGGGTTATTCGAGATATCTTAATCGAAACCCTAGTAACGAGGCATTGGCTACCTTAAGAGAGTCATAGTTACTCGTCCCAATTGCTCACCCAGTCTGCCATTTTTTCTTACTGCGGCCAGTCTGCCAGAAGCGATATGTCACTAGTTGTGTATCATAAATGAGTGATCGTTTCTCCTCCCAGGGGTTATTCGAGATATCATGATCGAAACACTAGTAACGAGGCATTGGCTACCTTAAGACAGTCATAGTTACTCGTCCCAATTGCTCACCCAGTCTGCCATTTTTTCTTACTGTGGCAAGTCTGCCAGAAGCGATATGTCACTAGTTGTGTATCATTAAAGAGTCATCGTTAATCCTCCCAGGGGTTATTCGAGATATCTTAATCGAAACCCTAGTAACGAGGCATTGGCTACCTTAAGAGAGTCATAGTTACTCGTCCCAATTGCTCACACAGTCCAACATTTTTTCTTACTGCAGCCAGTCTGCCAGAAGCGATATGTCACTAGTTGTGTATCATAAAAGAGTCATCGGTACTCCTCCCAGGGGTTATTCGAGATATCTTAATCGAAACCCTAGTAACGAGGCATTGGCTACCTTAAGAGAGTCATAGTTACTCGTCCCAATTGCTCACCCAGTCCGCCATTTTTTCTTACTGCGGCCAGTCTGCCAGAAGCGATATGTCACTAGATGAGTATCATAAAAGAGTGATCCTTTCTCCTCCCAGGGGTTATTCGAGATATCTTAATCAAAACCCTAGTAACGAGGCATTGGCTACCTTAAGAGAGTCATAGTTACTCGTCCCAATTGCTCACCCAGTCTGCCATTTTTTCTTACTGCGGCCATTCTGCCAGAAGCGATATGTCACTAGTTGTGTATCATAAAAGAGTGATCCTTTCTCCTCCCAGGGGTTATTCGAGATATCTTAATCGAAACCCTAGTAACGAGGCATTGGATACCTTAAGAGAGTCATAGCTACTTTCCCAATTGCTCACCCAGTCTGCCATTTTTTCTTACTGCGGCCAGTCTGCCAGAAGCTATATGTCACTAGATGTGTATCATAAAAGAGTGATCGTTACACCTACCAGGGGTTATTCGAGATATCTTAATCGAAACCCTAGTAACGAGGCATTGGCTACCTTAAGAGAGTCATAGTTACTCGTCCCAATTGCTCACCCAGTCTGCCATTTTTTCTTACTGCGGCCAGTCTGCCAGAAGCGATATGTCACTAGTTGTGTATCATAAAAGAGTGATCCTTTCTCCTCCCAGGGGTTATTCGAGATATCTTAATCGAAACCCTAGTAACGAGGCATTGGCTACCTTAAGAGAGTCATAGATACTCGTCCCAGTTGCTCACCCAGTCTGCCATTTTTTCTTACTGCGGCCAGTCTGCCAGAAGCGATATGTCACTAGTTGTGTATCATAAAAGAACCGTCGTTACTCCTCCGAGGGGTTATTCGAGATATCTTAATCGAATCCCTAGTAACGAGGCATTGGCTACCTTACTCGTCCCAATTGCTCACCCAGTCCACCATTTTTTCTTACTGCGACCAGTCTGCTAGAAGCGATATGTCACTAGTTGTGTATCATTAAAAAGAGTGATCGTTACTCCTCCCAGGGGTTATTCGAGATATCTTAATCGAAACACTAGTAACGAGGCATTGGCTACCTTAAGAGAGTCATTGTTACTCGTCCCAATTGCTCACCCAGTCTGCCATTTTTTCTTACTGCGGCCAGTCTGCCAGAAGCGATATGTCACTAGTTGTGTATCATAAAAGTGTGATCGTTTCTCCTCCCAGGGGTTATTCGAGATATCTTAATCGAATCCCTAGTAACGAGGCATTGGCTACCTTAAGAGAGTCATAGTTACTCGTCCCAATTGCTCACCCAGTCTGCCATTTTTTCTTACTGCGGCCAGTCTGCCAGAAGCGATATGTCACTAGTTGTGTATCATAAAAGAGTGATCCTTTCTCCTCCCAGTGGTTTTCGAGATATCTTAATCGAAACCCTAGTAACGAGGCATTGGCTACCTTAAGAGAGTCATAGTTACTCGTCCCAATTGCTCACCCAGTCTGCCATTTTTTCTTACTGCGGCCAGTCTGCCAGAAGCGATATGTCACTAGTTGTGTATCATAAATGAGTGATCGTTTCTCCTCCCAGGGGTTATTCGAGATATCTTAATCGAAACACAAGTAACGAGGCATTGGCTACCTTAAGAGAGTCATAGTTACTCGTCCCAATTGCTCACCCAGTCTGCCATTTTTTCTTACTGTGGCAAGTCTGCCAGAAGCGGTATGTCACTAGTTGTGTATCATTAAAGAGTCATCGTTAATCCTCCAAGGGGTTATTCGAGATATCTTAATCGAAACCCTAGTAACGAGGCATTGGCTACCTTAAGAGAGTCATAGTTACTCGTCCCAATTGCTCACACAGTACAACATTTTTTCTTACTGCAGCCAGTCTGCCAGAAGCGAAATGTCACTAGTTGTGTATCATAAAAGAGTGATCCTTTCTCATCCCAGGGGTTATTCGAAATATCTTAATCGAAACCCTAGTAACGAGTCATTGGCTACCTTAAGAGAGTCATAGCTACTCGTCCCAATTGCTCACCCAGTCTGCCATTTTTTCTTACTGCGGCCAGTCTGCCAGAAGCGATATGTCACTAGTTGTGTATCATAAAAGAGTGATCCTTTCTCCTCCCAGGGGTTATTCGAGATATCTTAATCGGCACCCTAGTAACGAGGCAATGGCTACCTTAAGAGAGTCATAGTTACTCGTCCCAATTGCTCACCCAGTCTGCCATTTTTTCTTACTGCGGCCAGTCTGCCAGAAGCGATATGTCACTAGTTGTGTATCATAAGAGTGATCCTTTCTCCTCCCAGGGGTTATTCGAGATATCTTAATCGAAACCCTAGTAACGAGGCATTGGCTACCTTAAGAGAGTCATAGTTACTCGTCCCAATTGCTCACCCAGTCTGCCATTTTTTCTTACTGCGGCCATTCTGCCAGAAGCTATATGTCACTAGATGTGTATCATAAAAGAGTGATCGTTACACCTACCAGGGGTTATTCGAGATATCTTAATCGAAACCCTAGTAACGAGGCATTGGCTACCTTAAGAGAGTCATAGTTACTCGTCCCAATTGCTCACCCAGTCTGCCATTTTTTCTTACTGCGGCCAGTCTGCCAGAAGCGATATGTCACTAGTTGTGTATCATAAAAGAGTGATCCTTTCTCCTCCCAGGGGTTATTCGAGATATCTTAATCGAAACCCTAGTAACGAGGCATTGGCTACCTTAAGAGAGTCATAGTTACTCGTCCCAGTTGCTCACCCAGTCTGCCATTTTTTCTTACTGCGGCCAGTCTGCCAGAAGCGATATGTCACTAGTTGTGTATCATAAAAGAACCGTCGTTACTCCTCCGAGGGGTTATTCGAGATATCTTAATCGAATCCCTAGTAACGAGGCATTGGCTACCTTACTCGTCCCAATTGCTCACCCAGTCCACCATTTTTTCTTACTGCGACCAGTCTGCTAGAAGCGATATGTCACTAGTTGTGTATCATTAAAAAGAGTGATCGTTACTCCTCCCAGGGGTTATTCGAGATATCTTAATCGAAACACTAGTAACGAGGCATTGGCTACCTTAAGAGAGTCATAGTTACTCGTCCCAATTGCTCACCCAGTCTGCCATTTTTTCTTACTGCGGCCAGTCTGCCAGAAGCGATATGTCACTAGTTGTGTATCATAAGAGTGTGATCGTTTCTCCTCCCAGGGGTTATTCGAGATATCTTAATCGAATCCCTAGTAACGAGGCATTGGCTACCTTAAGAGAGTCATAGTTACTCGTCCCAATTGCTCACCCAGTCTGCCATTTTTTCTTACTGCGGCCAGTCTGCCAGAAGCGATATGTCACTAGTTGTGTATCATAAAAGAGTGATCCTTTCTCCTCCCAGGGGTTATTCGAGATATCTTAATCGACACCCTAGTAACGAGGCATTGGCTACCTTAAGAGAGTCATAGTTACTCGTCCCAGTTGCTCACCCAGTCTGCCATTTTTTCTTACTGCGGCCAGTCTGCCAGAAGCGATATGTCACTAGTTGTGTATCATAAAAGAGTGATCCTTTCTCCTCCCAGGGGTTATTCGAGATATCTTAATCGAAACCCTAGTAACGAGGCATTGGCTACCTTAAGAGGGTCATAGTTACTCGTCCCAATTGCTCACCCAGTCTGCCATTTTTTCTTACTGCGGCCAGTCTGCCAGAAGCGATATGTCACTAGTTGTGTATCATAAAAGTGTGATCGTTTCTCCTCCCAGGGGTTATTCGAGATATCTTAATCGAATACCTAGTAACGAGGGATTGGCTACCTTAAGAGAGTCATAGTTACTCGTCCCAATTGCTCACCCAGTCTGCCATTTTTTCTTACTGCGGCCAGTCTGCCAGAAGCGATATGTCACTAGTTGTGTATCATAAAAGAGTGATCCTTTCTCCTCCCAGGGGTTTTCGAGATATCTTAATCGAAACCCTAGTAACGAGGCATTGGCTACCTTAAGAGAGTCATAGTTACTCGTCCCAATTGCTCACCCAGTCTGCCATTTTTTCTTACTGCGGCCAGTCTGCCAGAAGCGATATGTCACTAGTTGTGTATCATTAAAGAGACATCGTTAATCCTCCAAGGGGTTATTCGAGATATCTTAATCGAAACCCTAGTAACGAGGCATTGGCTACCTTAAGAGAGTCATAGTTACTCGTCCCAATTGCTCACACAGTACAACATTTTTTCTTACTGCAGCCAGTCTGCCAAAAGCGAAATGTCACTAGTTGTGTATCATAAAAGAGTGATCCTTTCTCCTCCCAGGGGTTATTCGAGATATCTTAATCGAAACCCTAGTAACGAGGCATTGGCTACCTCAAGAGAGTCATAGCTACTCGTCCCAATTGCTCACCCAGTCTGCCATTTTTTCTTACTGCGGCCAGTCTGCCAGAAGCGATATGTCACTAGTTGTGTATCATAAAAGAGTGATCCTTTCTCCTCCCAGGGGTTATTCGAGATATCTTAATCGACACCCTAGTAACGAGGCAATGGCTACCTTAAGAGAGTCATAGTTACTCGTAACAATTGCTCACCCAGTCTGCCATTTTTTCTTACTGCGGCCAGTCTGCCAGAAGCGATATGTCACTAGTTGTGTATCATAAGAGTGATCCTTTCTCCTCCCAGGGGTTATTCGAGATATCTTAATCGAAACCCTAGTAACGAGGCTTGGCTACCTTAAGAGAGTCATAGTTACTCGTCCCAATTGCTCACCCAGTCTGCCATTTTTTCTTACTGCGGCCAGTCTGCCAGAAGCGATATGTCACTAGATGAGTATCATAAAAGAGTGATCCTTTCTCCTCCCAGGGGTTATTCGAGATATCTTAATCGAAACCCTAGTAACGAGGCATTGGCTACCTTAAGAGTGTCATAGTTACTCGTCCCAATTGCTCACCCAGTCTGCCATTTTTTCTTACTGCGGCCAGTCTGCCAGAAGCGATATGTCACTAGTTGTGTATCATAAAAGAGTGATCCTTTCTCCTCCCAGGGGTTATTCGAGATATCTTAATCGAAACCCTAGTAACGAGGCATTGGCTACCTTAAGAGAGTCATAGTTACTCGTCCCAGTTGCTCACCCAGTCTGCCATTTTTTCTTACTGCGGCCAGTCTGCCAGAAGCGATATGTCACTAGTTGTGTATCATAAAAGAGTGATCCTTTCTCCTCCCAGGGGTTATTCGAGATATCTTAATCGACACCCTAGTAACGAGGCAATGGCTACCTTAAGAGAGTCATAGTTACTCGTCCCAATTGCTCACCCAGTCTGCCATTTTTTCTTACTGCGGCCAGTCTGCCAGAAGCGATAAGTCACTAGTTGTGTATCATAAGAGTGATCCTTTCTCCTCCCAGGGGTTATTCGAGATATCTTAATCGAAACCCTAGTAACGAGGCATTGGCTACCTTAAGAGAGTCATAGTTACTCGTCCCAATTGCTCACCCAGTCTGCCATTTTTTCTTACTGCGGCCAGTCTGCCAGAAGCTATATGTCACTAGATGTGTATCATAAAAGAGTGATCGTTACACCTACCAGGGGTTATTCGAGATATCTTAATCGAAACCCTAGTAACGAGGCATTGGCTACCTTAAGAGAGTCATAGTTACTCGTCCCAATTGCTCACCCAGTCTGCCATTTTTTCTTACTGCGGCCAGTCTGCCAGAAGCGATATGTCACTAGTTGTGTATCATAAAAGAGTGATCCTTTCTCCTCCCAGGGGTTATTCGAGATATCTTAATCGAAACCCTAGTAACGAGGCATTGGCTACCTTAAGAGAGTCATAGTTACTCGTCCCAGTTGCTCACCCAGTCTGCCATTTTTTCTTACTGCGGCCAGTCTGCCAGAAGCGATATGTCACTAGTTGTGTATCATAAAAGAACCGTCGTTACTCCTCCGAGGGGTTATTCGAGATATCTTAATCGAATCCCTAGTAACGAGGCATTGGCTACCTTACTCGTCCCAATTGCTCACCCAGTCCACCATTTTTTCTTACTGCGACCAGTCTGCTAGAAGCGATATGTCACTAGTTGTGTATCATTAAAAAGAGTGATCGTTACTCCTCCCAGGGGTTATTCGAGATATCTTAATCGAAACACTAGTAACGAGGCATTGGCTACCTTAAGAGAGTCATAGTTACTCGTCCCAATTGCTCACCCAGTCTGCCATTTTTTCTTACTGCGGCCAGTCTGCCAGAAGCGATATGTCACTAGTTGTGTATCATAAGAGTGTGATCGTTTCTCCTCCCAGGGGTTATTCGAGATATCTTAATCGAATCCCTAGTAACGAGGCATTGGCTACCTTAAGAGAGTCATAGTTACTCGTCCCAATTGCTCACCCAGTCTGCCATTTTTTCTTACTGCGGCCAGTCTGCCAGAAGCGATATGTCACTAGTTGTGTATCATAAAAGAGTGATCCTTTCTCCTCCCAGGGGTTATTCGAGATATCTTAATCGACACCCTAGTAACGAGGCATTGGCTACCTTAAGAGAGTCATAGTTACTCGTCCCAGTTGCTCACCCAGTCTGCCATTTTTTCTTACTGCGGCCAGTCTGCCAGAAGCGATATGTCACTAGTTGTGTATCATAAAAGAGTGATCCTTTCTCCTCCCAGGGGTTATTCGAGATATCTTAATCGAAACCCTAGTAACGAGGCATTGGCTACCTTAAGAGAGTCATAGTTACTCGTCCCAATTGCTCACCCAGTCTGCTTTTTTTTCTTACTGCGGCCAGTCTGCCAGAAGCGATATGTCACTAGTTGTGTATCATAAAAGTGTGATCGTTTCTCCTCCCAGGGGTTATTCGAGATATCTTAATCGAATACCTAGTAACGAGGGATTGGCTACCTTAAGAGAGTCATAGTTACTCGTCCCAATTGCTCACCCAGTCTGCCATTTTTTCTTACTGCGGCCAGTCTGCCAGAAGCGATATGTCACTAGTTGTGTATCATAAAAGAGTGATCCTTTCTCCTCCCAGGGGTTTTCGAGATATCTTAATCGAAACCCTAGTAACGAGGCATTGGCTACCTTAAGAGAGTCATAGTTACTCGTCCCAATTGCTCACCCAGTCTGCCATTTTTTCTTACTGCGGCCAGTCTGCCAGAAGCGATATGTCACTAGTTGTGTATCATTAAAGAGTCATCGTTAATCCTCCAAGGGGTTATTCGAGATATCTTAATCGAAACCCTAGTAACGAGGCATTGGCTACCTTAAGAGAGTCATAGTTACTCGTCCCAATTGCTCACACAGTACAACATTTTTTCTTACTGCAGCCAGTCTGCCAAAAGCGAAATGTCACTAGTTGTGTATCATAAAAGAGTGATCCTTTCTCCTCCCAGGGGTTATTCGAGATATCTTAATCGAAACCCTAGTAACGAGGCATTGGCTACCTCAAGAGAGTCATAGCTACTCGTCCCAATTGCTCACCCAGTCTGCCATTTTTTCTTACTGCGGCCAGTCTGCCAGAAGCGATATGTCACTAGTTGTGTATCATAAAAGAGTGATCCTTTCTCCTCCCAGGGGTTATTCGAGATATCTTAATCGACACCCTAGTAACGAGGCAATGGCTACCTTAAGAGAGTCATAGTTACTCGTAACAATTGCTCACCCAGTCTGCCATTTTTTCTTACTGCGGCCAGTCTGCCAGAAGCGATATGTCACTAGTTGTGTATCATAAGAGTGATCCTTTCTCCTCCCAGGGGTTATTCGAGATATCTTAATCGAAACCCTAGTAACGAGGCTTGGCTACCTTAAGAGAGTCATAGTTACTCGTCCCAATTGCTCACCCAGTCTGCCATTTTTTCTTACTGCGGCCAGTCTGCCAGAAGCGATATGTCACTAGATGAGTATCATAAAAGAGTGATCCTTTCTCCTCCCAGGGGTTATTCGAGATATCTTAATCGAAACCCTAGTAACGAGGCATTGGCTACCTTAAGAGAGTCATAGTTACTCGTCCCAATTGCTCACCCAGTCTGCCATTTTTTCTTACAGCGGCCATTCTGCCAGAAGCGATATGTCACTAGTTGTGTATCATTAAAGAGTCATCGTTAATCCCCCCAGGGGTTATTCGAGATATCTTAATCGAAACCCTCGTAACGAGGCATTGGCTACCTTAAGAGAGTCATAGTTACTCGTCCCAATTGCTCACCCAGTCCAACATTTTTTCTTACTGCAGCCAGTCTGCCAGAAGCGATATGTCACTAGTTGTGTATCATAAAAGAGTGATCCTTTCTCCTCCCAGGGGTTATTCGAGATATCTTAATCGAAACCCTAGTAACGAGGCATTGGATACCTTAAGAGAGTCATAGCTACTTTCCCAATTGCTCACCCAGTTTGCCATTTTTTCTCACTGCGGCCAGTCTGCCAGAAGCTATATGTCACTAGATGTGTATCATAAAAGAGTGATCGTTACACCTACCAGGGGTTATTCGAGATATCTTAATCGAAACCCTAGTAACGAGGCATTGGCTACGTTAAGAGAGTCATAGTTACTCGTCCCAATTGCTCACCCAGTCTGCCATTTTTTCTTACTGCGGCCAGTCTGCCAGAAGCGATATGTCACTAGTTGTGTATCATAAAAGAGTGATCCTTTCTCCTCCCAGGGGTTATTCGAGATATCTTAATCGAAACCCTAGTAACGAGGCATTGGCTACCTTAAGAGAGTCATAGTTACTCGTCCCAGTTGCTCACCCAGTCTGCCATTTTTTCTTACTGCGGCCAGTCTGCCAGAAGCGATATGTCACTAGTTGTGTATCATAAAAGAACCGTCGTTACTCCTCCGAGGGGTTATTAGAGATATCTTAATCGAATCCCTAGTAACGAGGCATTGGCTACCTTACTCGTCCCAATTGCTCACCCAGTCCACCATTTTTTCCTACTGCGACCAGTCTGCCAGAAGCGATATGTCACTAGTTGTGTATCATAAATGAGTGATCGTTTCTCCTCCCAGGGGTTATTCGAGATATCTTAATCGAAACACTAGTAACGAGGCATTGGCTACCTTAAGAGAGTCATAGTTACTCGTCCCAATTGCTCACCCAGTCTGCCATTTTTTCTTACTGTGTCAAGTCTGCCAGAGGCGGTATGTCACTAGTTGTGTATCATTAAAGAGTCATCGTTAATCCTCCAAGGGGTTATTCGAGATATCTTAATCGAAACCCTAGTAACGAGGCATTGGCTACCTTAAGAGAGTCATAGTTACTCGTCCCAATTGCTCACACAGTACAACATTTTTTCTTACTGCAGCCAGTCTGCCAGAAGCGAAATGTCACTAGTTGTGTATCATAAAAGAGTGATCCTTCCTCATCCCAGGGGTTATTCGAAATATCTTAATCGAAACCCTAGTAACGAGTCATTGGCTACCTTAAGAGAGTCATAGCTACTCGTCCCAATTGCTCACCCAGTCTGCCATTTTTTCTTACTGCGGCCAGTCTGCCAGAAGCGATATGTCACTAGTTGTGTATCATAAAAGAGTGATCCTTTCTCCTCCCAGGGGTTATTCGAGATATCTTAATCGACACCCTAGTAACGAGGCAATGGCTACCTTAAGAGAGTCATAGTTACTCGTCCCAATTGCTCACCCAGTCTGCCATTTTTTCTTACTGCGGCCAGTCTGCCAGAAGCGATATGTCACTAGTTGTGTATCATAAGAGTGATCCTTTCTCCTCCCAGGGGTTATTCGAGATATCTTAATCGAAACCCTAGTAACGAGGCATTGGCTACCTTAAGAGAGTCATAGTTACTCATCCCAATTGCTCACCCAATCTGCCATTTTTTCTTACTGCGGCCAGTCTGCCAGAGGCTATATGTCACTAGATGTGTATCATAAAAGAGTGATCGTTACACCTACCAGGGGTTATTCGAGATATCTTAATCGAAACCCTAGTAACGAGGCATTGGCTACCTTAAGAGAGTCATAGTTACTCGTCCCAATTGCTCACCCAGTCTGCCATTTTTTCTTACTGCGGCCAGTCTGCCAGAAGCGATATGTCACTAGTTGTGTATCATAAAAGAGTGATCCTTTCTCCTCCCAGGGGTTATTCGAGATATCTTAATCGAAACCCTAGTAACGAGGCATTGGCTACCTTAAGAGAGTCATAGTTACTCGTCCCAGTTGCTCACCCAGTCTGCCATTTTTTCTTACTGCGGCCAGTCTGCCAGAAGCGATATGTCACTAGTTGTGTATCATAAGAGTGATCCTTTCTCCTCCCAGGGGTTATTCGAGATATCTTAATCGAAACCCTAGTAACGAGGCATTGGCTACCTTAAGAGAGTCATAGTTACTCGTCCCAATTGCTCACCCAGTCTGCCATTTTTTCTTACTGCGGCCAGTCTGCCAGAAGCTATATGTCACTAGATGTGTATCATAAAAGAGTGATCGTTACACCTACCAGGGGTTATTCGAGATATCTTAATCGAAACCCTAGTAACGAGGCATTGGCTACCTTAAGAGAGTCATAGTTACTCGTCCCAATTGCTCACCCAGTCTGCCATTTTTTCTTACTGCGGCCAGTCTGCCAGAAGCGATATGTCACTAGTTGTGTATCATAAAAGAGTGATCCTTTCTCCTCCCAGGGGTTATTCGAGATATCTTAATCGAAACCCTAGTAACGAGGCATTGGCTACCTCAAGAGAGTCATAGCTACTCGTCCCAATTGCTCACCCAGTCTGCCATTTTTTCTTACTGCGGCCAGTCTGCCAGAAGCGATATGTCACTAGTTGTGTATCATAAAAGAGTGATCCTTTCTCCTCCCAGGGGTTATTCGAGATATCTTAATCGACACCCTAGTAACGAGGCAATGGCTACCTTAAGAGAGTCATAGTTACTCGTCCCAATTGCTCACCCAGTCTGCCATTTTTTCTTACTGCGGCCAGTCTGCCAGAAGCGATATGTCACTAGTTGTGTATCATAAGAGTGATCCTTTCTCCTCCCAGGGGTTATTCGAGATATCTTAATCGAAACCCTAGTAACGAGGCTTGGCTACCTTAAGAGAGTCATAGTTACTCGTCCCAATTGCTCACCCAGTCTGCCATTTTTTCTTACTGCGGCCAGTCTGCCAGAAGCGATATGTCACTAGATGAGTATCATAAAAGAGTGATCCTTTCTCCTCCCAGGGGTTATTCGAGATATCTTAATCGAAACCCTAGTAACGAGGCATTGGCTACCTTAAGAGAGTCATAGTTACTCGTCCCAATTGCTCACCCAGTCTGCCATTTTTTCTTACTGCGGCCATTCTGCCAGAAGCGATATGTCACTAGTTGTGTATCATTAAAGAGTCATCGTTAATCCCCCCAGGGGTTATTCGAGATATCTTAATCGAAGCCCTCGTAACGAGGCATTGGCTACCTTAAGAGAGTCATAGTTACTCGTCCCAATTGCTCACCCAGTCCAAAATTTTTTCTTACTGCAGCCAGTCTGCCAGAAGCGATATGTCACTAGTTGTGTATCATAAAAGAGTGATCCTTTCTCCTCCCAGGGGTTATTCGAGATATCTTAATCGAAACCCTAGTAACGAGGCATTGGATACCTTAAGAGAGTCATAGCTACTTTCCCAATTGCTCACCCAGTCTGCCATTTTTTCTTACTGCGGCCAGTCTGCCAGAAGCTATATGTCACTAGATGTGTATCATAAAAGAGTGATCGTTACACCTACCAGGGGTTATTCGAGATATCTTAATCGAAACCCTAGTAACGAGGCATTGGCTACCTTAAGAGAGTCATAGTTACTCGTCCCAATTGCTCACCCAGTCTGCCATTTTTTCTTACTGCGGCCAGTCTGCCAGAAGCGATATGTCACTAGTTGTGTATCATAAAAGAGTGATCCTTTCTCCTCCCAGGGGTTATTCGAGATATCTTAATCGAAACCCTAGTAACGAGGCATTGGCTACCTTAAGAGAGTCATAGTTACTCGTCCCAGTTGCTCACCCAGTCTGCCATTTTTTCTTACTGCGGCCAGTCTGCCAGAAGCGATATGTCACTAGTTGTGTATCATAAAAGAACCGTCGTTACCCCTCCGAGGGGTTATTCGAGATATCTTAATCGAATCCCTAGTAACGAGGCATTGGCTACCTTACTCGTCCCAATTGCTCACCCAGTCCACCATTTTTTCTTACTGCGGCCAGTCTGCCAGAAGCGATATGTCACTAGTTGTGTATCATAAAAGTGTGATCGTTTCTCCTCCCAGGGGTTATTCGAGATATCTTAATCGAATCCCTAGTAACGAGGCATTGGCTACCTTAAGAGAGTCATAGTTACTCGTCCCAATAGCTCACCCAGTCTGCCATTTTTTCTTACTGCGGCCAGTCTGCCAGATGCGATATGTCACTAGTTGTGTATCATAAAAGAGTGATCCTTTCTCCTCCCAGGGGTTATTCGAGATATCTTAATCGAAACCCTAGTAACGAGGCATTGGATACCTTAAGAGAGTCATAGTTACTCGTCCCAGTTGCTCACCCAGTCTGCCACTTTTTCTTACTGCGGCCAGTCTGCCAGAAGCGATATGTCACTAGTTGTGTATCATAAAAGAACCGTCGTTACTCCTCCGAGGGGTTATTCGAGATATCTTAATCGAATCCCTAGTAACGAGGCATTGGCTACCTTACTCGTCCCAATTGCTCACCCAGTCCACCATTTTTTCTTACTGCGACCAGTCTGCTAGAAGCGATATGTCACTAGTTGTGTATCATTAAAAAGAGTGATCGTTACTCCTCCCAGGGGTTATTCGAGATATCTTAATCGAAACACTAGTAACGAGGCATTGGCTACCTTAAGAGAGTCATAGTTACTCGTCCCAATTGCTCACCCAGTCTGCCATTTTTTCTTACTGCGGCCAGTCTGCCAGAAGCGATATGTCACTAGTTGTGTATCATAAAAGAGTGATCCTTTCTCCTCCCAGGGGTTATTCGAGATATCTTAATCGAAACCCTAGTAACGAGGCATTGGCTACCTTAAGAGAGTCATAGTTACTCGTCCCAATTGCTCACCCAGTCTGCCATTTTTTCTTACTGCGGCCAGTCTGCCAGAAGCGATATGTCACTAGTTGTGTATCATAAAAGTGTGATCGTTTCTCCTCCCAGGGGTTATTCGAGATATCTTAATCGAATACCTAGTAACGAGGCATTGGCTACCTTAAGAGAGTCATAGTTACTCGTCCCAATTGCTCACCCAGTCTGCCATTTTTTCTTACTGTGGCCAGTCTGCCAGAAGCGATATGTCACTAGTTGTGTATCATAAAAGAGTGATCCTTTCTCCTCCCAGGGGTTTTCGAGATATCTTAATCGAAACCCTAGTAACGAGGCATTGGCTACCTTAAGAGAGTCATAGTTACTCGTCCCAATTGCTCACCCAGTCTGCCATTTTTTCTTACTGCGGCCAGTCTGCCAGAAGCGATATGTCACTAGTTGTGTATCATAAATGAGTGATCGTTTCTCCTCCCAGGGGTTATTCGAGATATCTTAATCGAAACACTAGTAACGAGGCATTGGCTACCTTAAGAGAGTCATAGTTACTCGTCCCAATTGCTCACCCAGTCTGCCATTTTTTCTTACTGTGGCAAGTCTGCCAGAAGCGGTATGTCACTAGTTGTGTATCATTAAAGAGTCATCGTTAATCCTCCAAGGGGTTATTCGAGATATCTTAATCGAAACCCTAGTAACGAGGCATTGGCTACCTTAAGAGAGTCATAGTTACTCGTCCCAATTGCTCACCCAGTCTGCCATTTTTTCTTACTGCGGCCAGTCTGCCAGAAGCGATATGTCACTAGATGAGTATCATAAAAGAGTGATCCTTTCTCCTCCCAGGGGTTATTCGAGATATCTTAATCGAAACCCTAGTAACGAGGCATTGGCTACCTTAAGAGAGTCATAGTTACTCGTCCCAATTGCTCACCCAGTCTGCCATTTTTTCTTACTGCGGCCATTCTGCCAGAAGCGATATGTCACTAGTTGTGTATCATTAAAGAGTCATCGTTAATCCCCCCAGGGGTTATTCGAGATATCTTAATCGAAGCCCTCGTAACGAGGCATTGGCTACCTTAAGAGAGTCATAGTTACTCGTCCCAATTGCTCACCCAGTCCAAAATTTTTTCTTACTGCAGCCAGTCTGCCAGAAGCGATATGTCACTAGTTGTGTATCATAAAAGAGTGATCCTTTCTCCTCCCAGGGGTTATTCGAGATATCTTAATCGAAACCCTAGTAACGAGGCATTGGATACCTTAAGAGAGTCATAGCTACTTTCCCAATTGCTCACCCAGTCTGCCATTTTTTCTTACTGCGGCCAGTCTGCCAGAAGCTATATGTCACTAGATGTGTATCATAAAAGAGTGATCGTTACACCTACCAGGGGTTATTCGAGATATCTTAATCGAAACCCTAGTAACGAGGCATTGGCTACCTTAAGAGAGTCATAGTTACTCGTCCCAATTGCTCACCCAGTCTGCCATTTTTTCTTACTGCGGCCAGTCTGCCAGAAGCGATATGTCACTAGTTGTGTATCATAAAAGAGTGATCCTTTCTCCTCCCAGGGGTTATTCGAGATATCTTAATCGAAACCCTAGTAACGAGGCATTGGCTACCTTAAGAGAGTCATAGTTACTCGTCCCAGTTGCTCACCCAGTCTGCCATTTTTTCTTACTGCGGCCAGTCTGCCAGAAGCGATATGTCACTAGTTGTGTATCATAAAAGAACCGTCGTTACCCCTCCGAGGGGTTATTCGAGATATCTTAATCGAATCCCTAGTAACGAGGCATTGGCTACCTTACTCGTCCCAATTGCTCACCCAGTCCACCATTTTTTCTTACTGCGGCCAGTCTGCCAGAAGCGATATGTCACTAGTTGTGTATCATAAAAGTGTGATCGTTTCTCCTCCCAGGGGTTATTCGAGATATCTTAATCGAATCCCTAGTAACGAGGCATTGGCTACCTTAAGAGAGTCATAGTTACTCGTCCCAATAGCTCACCCAGTCTGCCATTTTTTCTTACTGCGGCCAGTCTGCCAGATGCGATATGTCACTAGTTGTGTATCATAAAAGAGTGATCCTTTCTCCTCCCAGGGGTTATTCGAGATATCTTAATCGAAACCCTAGTAACGAGGCATTGGATACCTTAAGAGAGTCATAGTTACTCGTCCCAGTTGCTCACCCAGTCTGCCACTTTTTCTTACTGCGGCCAGTCTGCCAGAAGCGATATGTCACTAGTTGTGTATCATAAAAGAACCGTCGTTACTCCTCCGAGGGGTTATTCGAGATATCTTAATCGAATCCCTAGTAACGAGGCATTGGCTACCTTACTCGTCCCAATTGCTCACCCAGTCCACCATTTTTTCTTACTGCGACCAGTCTGCTAGAAGCGATATGTCACTAGTTGTGTATCATTAAAAAGAGTGATCGTTACTCCTCCCAGGGGTTATTCGAGATATCTTAATCGAAACACTAGTAACGAGGCATTGGCTACCTTAAGAGAGTCATAGTTACTCGTCCCAATTGCTCACCCAGTCTGCCATTTTTTCTTACTGCGGCCAGTCTGCCAGAAGCGATATGTCACTAGTTGTGTATCATAAAAGAGTGATCCTTTCTCCTCCCAGGGGTTATTCGAGATATCTTAATCGAAACCCTAGTAACGAGGCATTGGCTACCTTAAGAGAGTCATAGTTACTCGTCCCAATTGCTCACCCAGTCTGCCATTTTTTCTTACTGCGGCCAGTCTGCCAGAAGCGATATGTCACTAGTTGTGTATCATAAAAGTGTGATCGTTTCTCCTCCCAGGGGTTATTCGAGATATCTTAATCGAATACCTAGTAACGAGGCATTGGCTACCTTAAGAGAGTCATAGTTACTCGTCCCAATTGCTCACCCAGTCTGCCATTTTTTCTTACTGTGGCCAGTCTGCCAGAAGCGATATGTCACTAGTTGTGTATCATAAAAGAGTGATCCTTTCTCCTCCCAGGGGTTTTCGAGATATCTTAATCGAAACCCTAGTAACGAGGCATTGGCTACCTTAAGAGAGTCATAGTTACTCGTCCCAATTGCTCACCCAGTCTGCCATTTTTTCTTACTGCGGCCAGTCTGCCAGAAGCGATATGTCACTAGTTGTGTATCATAAATGAGTGATCGTTTCTCCTCCCAGGGGTTATTCGAGATATCTTAATCGAAACACTAGTAACGAGGCATTGGCTACCTTAAGAGAGTCATAGTTACTCGTCCCAATTGCTCACCCAGTCTGCCATTTTTTCTTACTGTGGCAAGTCTGCCAGAAGCGGTATGTCACTAGTTGTGTATCATTAAAGAGTCATCGTTAATCCTCCAAGGGGTTATTCGAGATATCTTAATCGAAACCCTAGTAACGAGGCATTGGCTACCTTAAGAGAGTCATAGTTACTCGTCCCAATTGCTCACACAGTACAACATTTTTTCTTACTGCAGCCAGTCTGCCAGAAGCGAAATGTCACTAGTTGTGTATCATAAAAGAGTGATCCTTTCTCCTCCCAGGGGTTATTCGAGATATCTTAATCGAAACCCTAGTAACGAGGCATTGGCTACCTCAAGAGAGTCATAGCTACTCGTCCCAATTGCTCACCCAGTCTGCCATTTTTTCTTACTGCGGCCAGTCTGCCAGAAGCGATATGTCACTAGTTGTGTATCATAAAAGAGTGATCCTTTCTCCTCCCAGGGGTTATTCGAGATATCTTAATCGACACCCTAGTAACGAGGCAATGGCTACCTTAAGAGAGTCATAGTTACTCGTCCCAATTGCTCACCCAGTCTGCCATTTTTTCTTACTGCGGCCAGTCTGCCAGAAGCGATATGTCACTAGTTGTGTATCATAAGAGTGATCCTTTCTCCTCCCAGGGGTTATTCGAGATATCTTAATCGAAACCCTAGTAACGAGGCATTGGCTACCTTAAGAGAGTCATAGTTACTCGTCCCAATTGCTCACCCAGTCTGCCATTTTTTCTTACTGCGGCCAGTCTGCCAGAAGCGATATGTCACTAGTTGTGTATCATTAAAGTGTCATCGTTAATCCCCCCAGGGGTTATTCGAGATATCTTAATCGAAACCCTCATAACGAGGCATTGGCTACCTTAAGAGAGTCATAGTTACTCGTCCCAATTGCTCACCCAGTCCAACATTTTTTCTTACTGCAGCCAGTCTGCCAGAAGCGATATGTCACTAGTTGTGTATCATAAAAGAGTGATCCATTCTCCTCCCAGGGGTTATTCGAGATATCTTAATCGAAACCCTAGTAACGAGGCATTGGATACCTTAAGAGAGTCATAGCTACTTTCCCAATTGCTCACCCAGTCTGCCATTTTTTCTTACTGCGGCCAGTCTGCCAGAAGCTATATGTCACTAGATGTGTATCATAAAAGAGTGATCGTTACACCTACCAGGGGTTATTCGAGATATCTTAATCGAAACCCTAGTAACGAGGCATTGGCTACCTTAAGAGAGTCATAGTTACTCGTCCCAATTGCTCACCCAGTCTGCCATTTTTTCTTACTGCGGCCAGTCTGCCAGAAGCGATATGTCACTAGTTGTGTATCATAAAAGAGTGATCCTTTCTCCTCCCAGGGGTTATTCCAGATATCTTAATCGAAACCCTAGTAACGAGGCATTGGCTACCTTAAGAGAGTCATAGTTACTCGTCCCAGTTGCTCACCCAGTCTGCCATTTTTTCTTACTGCGGCCAGTCTGCCAGAAGCGATATGTCACTAGTTGTGTATCATAAAAGAACCGTCGTTACTCCTCCGAGGGGTTATTCGAGATATCTTAATCGAATCCCTAGTAACGAGGCATTGGCTACCTTACTCGTCCCAATTGCTCACCCAGTCCACCATTTTTTCTTACTGCGACCAGTCTGCTAGAAGCGATATGTCACTAGTTGTGTATCATTAAAAAGAGTGATCGTTACTCCTCCCAGGGGTTATTCGAGATATCTTAATCGAAACCCTAGTAACGAGGCATTGGCTACCTTAAGAGAGTCATAGTTACTCGTCCCAATTGCTCACCCAGTCTGCCATTTTTTCTTACTGCGGCCAGTCTGCCAGAAGCGATATGTCACTAGTTGTGTATCATAAAAGTGTGATCGTTTCTCGTCCCAGGGGTTATTCGAGATATCTTAATCGAATACCTAGTAACGAGGCATTGGCTACCTTAAGAGAGTCATAGTTGCTCGTCCAAATTGCTCACCCAGTCTGCCATTTTTTCTTACTGCGGCCAGTCTGCCAGAAGCGATATGTCACTAGTTGTGTATCATAAAAGAGTGATCCTTTCTCCTCCCAGGGGTTTTCGAGATATCTTAATCGAAACCCTAGTAACGAGGCATTGGCTACCTTAAGAGAGTCATAGTTACTCGTCCCAATTGCTCACCCAGTCTGCCATTTTTTCTTACTGCGGCCAGTCTGCCAGAAGCGATATGTCACTAGTTGTGTATCATAAATGAGTGATCGTTTCTCCTCCCAGGGGTTATTCGAGATATCTTAATCGAAACACTAGTAACGAGGCATTGGCTACCTTAAGAGAGTCATAGTTACTCGTCCCAATTGCTCACCCAGTCTGCCATTTCTTCTTACTGTGGCAAGTCTGCCAGAAGCGGTATGTCACTAGTTGTGTATCATTAAAGAGTCATCGTTAATCCTCCAAGGGGTTATTCGAGATATCTTAATCGAAACCCTAGTAACAAGGCATTGGCAACCTTAAGAGAGTCATAGTTACTCGTCCCAATTGCTCACACAGTACAACATTTTTTCTTACTGCAGCCAGTCTGCCAGAAGCGAAATGTCACTAGTTGTGTATCATAAAAGAGTGATCCTTTCTCCTCCCAGGGGTTATTCGAGATATCTTAATCGAAACCCTAGTAACGAGGCATTGGCTACCTTAAGAGAGTCATAGCTACTCGTCCCAATTGCTCACCCAGTCTGCCATTTTTTCTTACTGCGGCCAGTCTGCCAGAAGCGATATGTCACTAGTTGTGTATCATAAAAGAGTGATCCTTTCTCCTCCCAGGGGTTATTCGAGATATCTTAATCGACACCCTAGTAACGAGGCAATGGCTACCTTAAGAGAGTCATAGTTACTCGTCCCAATTGCTCACCCAGTCTGCCATTTTTTCTTACTGCGGCCAGTCTGCCAGAAGCGATATGTCACTAGTTGTGTATCATAAGAGTGATCCTTTCTCCTCCCAGGGGTTATTCGAGATATCTTAATCGAAACCCTAGTAACGAGGCATTGGCTACCGTAAGAGAGTCATAGTTACTCGTCCCAATTGCTCACCCAGTCTGCCATTTTTTCTTACAGCGGCCAGTCTGCCAGAAGCTATATGTCACTAGATGTGTATCATAAAAGAGTGATCCTTTCTCCTCCCAGGGGTTATTCGAGATATCTTAATCGAAACCCTAGTAACGAGGCATTGGCTACCTTAAGAGAGTCATAGTTACTCGTCTCAATTGCTCACCCAGTCTGCCATTTTTTCTTACTGCTTCCAGTCTGCCAGATGCGATATGTCACTAGTTGTGTATCATAAAAGAGTGATCCTTTCTCCTCCCAGGGGTTATTCGAGGTATCTTAATCGAAACCCTAGTAACGAGGCATTGGCTACCTTAAGAGAGTCATAGTTACTCGTCCCAGTTGCTCACCCAGTCTGCCATTTTTTCTTACTGCGGCCAGTCTGCCAGAAGCGATATGTCACTAGTTGTGTATCATAAAAGAACCGTCCTTACTCCTCCGAGGGGTTATTCGAGATATCTTAATCGAATCCCTAGTAACGAGGCATTGGCTACCTTACTCGTCCCAATTGCTCACCCAGTCCACCATTTTTTCTTACTGCGACCAGTCTGCTAGAAGCGATATGTCACTAGTTGTGTATCATTAAAAAGAGTGATCGTTACTCCTCCCAGGGGTTATTCGAGATATCTTAATCGAAACACTAGTAACGAGGCATTGGCTACCTTAAGAGAGTCATAGTAACTCGTCCCAATTGCTCACCCAGTCTGCCATTTTTTCTTACTGCGGCCAGTCTGCCAGAAGCGATATGTCACTAGTTGTGTATCATAAAAGAGTGATCCTTTCTCCTCCCAGGGGTTATTCGAGATATCTTAATCGAAACCCTAGTAACGAGGCATTGGCTACCTTAAGAGAGTCATAGTTACTCGTCCCAATTGCTCACCCAGTCTGCCATTTTTTCTTACTGCGGCCAGTCTGCCAGAAGCGATATGTCACTAGTTGTGTATCATAAAAGTGTGATCGTTTCTCCTCCCAGGGGTTATTCGAGATATCTTAATCGAAACACTAGTAACGAGGCATTGGCTACCTTAAGAGAGTCATAGTTACTCGTCCCAATTGCTCACCCAGTCTGCCATTTTTTCTTACTGTGGCAAGTCTGCCAGAAGCGGTATGTCACTAGTTGTGTATCATTAAAGAGTCATCGTTAATCCTCCAAGGGGTTATTCGAGATATCTTAATCGAAACCCTAGTAACGAGGCATTGGCTACCTTAAGAGAGTCATAGTTACTCGTCCCAATTGCTCACCCAGTCTGCCATTTTTTCTTACTGCGGCCAGTCTGCCAGAAGCGAAATGTCACTAGTTGAGTATCATAAAAGAGTGATCCTTTCTCCTCCCAGGGGTTATTCGAGATATCTTAATCGAAACCCTAGTAACGAGGCATTGGCTACCTTAAGAGAGTCATAGTTACTCGTCCCAATTGCTCACCCAGTCTGCCACTTTTTCTTACTGCGGCCAGTCTGCCAGAAGCGATATGTCACTAGTTGTGTATCATAAATGAGTGGTCGTTTCTCCTCCCAGGGATTATTCGAGATATCTTAATCGAAACACTAGTAACGAGGCATTGGCTACCTTAAGAGAGTCATAGTTACTCGTCCCAATTGCTCACCCAGTCTGACATTTTTTCTTACTGTGGCAAGTCTGCCAGAAGCGATATGTCACTAGTTGTGTATCATTAAAGAGTCATCGTTAATCCTCCCAGGGGTTATTCGAGATATCTTAATCGAAACCCTAGTAACGAGGCATTGGCTACCTTAAGAGAGTCATAGTTACTCGTCCCAATTGCTCACCCAGTCCAACATTTTTTCTTACTGCAGTCAGTCTGCCAGAAGCGATATGTCACTAGTTGTGTATCATAAAAGAGTGATCCTTTCTCCTCCCAGGGGTTATTCGAGATATCTTAATCGAAACCCTAGTAATGAGGCATTGGCTACCTTAAGAGAGTCATAGCTACTCGTCCCAATTGCTCACCCAGTCTGCCATTTTTTCTTACTGCGGCCAGTCTGCCAGAAGCTATATGTCACTAGATGTGTATCATAAAAGAGTGATCGTTACACCTCCCAGCGGTTATTCGAGATATCTTAATCGAGACCCTAGTAACGAGGCATTGGCTACCTTAAGAGAGTCATAGTTACTCGTCCCAATTGCTCACCCAGTCTGCCATTTTTTCTTACTGCGGCCAGTCTGCCAGAAGCGATATGTCACTAGTTGTGTATCATAAAAGAGTGATCCTTTCTCCTCCCAGGGGTTATTCGAGATATCTTAATCGAAACCCTAGTAACGAGGCATTGGCTACCTTAACAGAGTCATAGTTACTCGTCCCAATTGCTCACCCAGTCTGCCATTTTTTCTTACTGCGGCCAGTCTGCCAGAAGCGATATGTCACTAGTTGTGTATCATAAAAGAACCGTCGTTACTCCTCCGAGGGGTTATTCGAGATATCTTAATCGAATCCCTAGTAACGAGGCATTGGCTACCTTACTCGTCCCAATTGCTCACCCAGGCCACCATTTTTTCTTACTGCGACCAGTCTGCTAGAAGCGATATGTCACTAGTTGTGTATCATTAAAAAGAGTGATCGTTAGTCCTCCGAGGGGTTATTCGAGATATCTTAATCGAATACCTAGTAACGAGGCATTGGCTACCTTAAGAGAGTCATAGTTACTCGTCCCAATTGCTCACCCAGTCCAACATTTTTTCTTACTGCAGTCAGTCTGCCAGAAGCGATATGTCACTAGTTGTGTATCATAAAAGAGTGATCCTTTCTCCTCCCAGGGGTTATTCGAGATATCTTAATCGAAACCCTAGTAATGAGGCATTGGCTACCTTAAGAGAGTCATAGCTACTCGTCCCAATTGCTCACCCAGTCTGCCATTTTTTCTTACTGCGGCCAGTCTGCCAGAAGCTATGTGTCACTAGATGTGTATCATAAAAGAGTGATCGTTACACCTCCCAGCGGTTATTCGAGATATCTTAATCGAGACCCTAGTAACGAGGCATTGGCTACCTTAAGAGAGTCATAGTTACTCGTCCCAATTGCTCACCCAGTCTGCCATTTTTTCTTACTGCGGCCAGTCTGCCAGAAGCGATATGTCACTAGTTGTGTATCATAAAAGAGTGATCCTTTCTCCTCCCAGGGGTTATTCGAGATATCTTAATCGAAACCCTAGTAACGAGGCATTGGCTACCTTAACAGAGTCATAGTTACTCGTCCCAATTGCTCACCCAGTCTGCCATTTTTTCTTACTGCGGCCAGTCTGCCAGAAGCGATATGTCACTAGTTGTGTATCATAAAAGAACCGTCGTTACTCCTCCGAGGGGTTATTCGAGATATCTTAATCGAATCCCTAGTAACGAGGCATTGGCTACCTTACTCGTCCCAATTGCTCACCCAGGCCACCATTTTTTCTTACTGCGACCAGTCTGCTAGAAGCGATATGTCACTAGTTGTGTATCATTAAAAAGAGTGATCGTTACTCCTCCGAGGGGTTATTCGAGATATCTTAATCGAATACCTAGTAACGAGGCATTGGCTACCTTAAGAGAGTCATAGTTACTCGTCCCAATTGCTCACCCAGTCTGCCATTTTTTCTTACTGCGGCCAGTCTGCCAGAAGCGATATGTCACTAGTTGTGTATCATAAAAGAGTGATCCTTTCTCCTCCCAGGGGTTTTCGAGATATCTTAATCGAAACCCTAGTAACGAGGCATTGGCTACCTTAAGAGAGTCATAGTTACTCGTCCCAATTGCTCACCCAGTCTGCCAGAAGCGATATGTCACTAGTTGTGTATCATAAATGAGTGATCGTTTCTCCTCCCAGTGGTTATTCGAGATATCTTAATCGAAACACTAGTAACGAGGCATTGGCTACCTTAAGAGAGTCATAGTTACTCGTCCCAATTGCTCACCCAGTCTGCCATTTTTTCTTACTGTGGCAAGTCTGCCAGAAGCGGTATGTCACTAGTTGTGTATCATTAAAGAGTCATCGTTAATCCTCCAAGGGGTTATTCGAGATATCTTAATCGAAACCCTAGTGACGAGGCATTGGCTACCTTAAGAGAGTCATAGTTACTCGTCCCAATTGCTCACACAGTACAACATTTTTTCTTACTGCAGCCAGTCTGCCAGAAGCGAAATGTCACTAGTTGTGTATCATAAAAGAGTGATCCTTTCTCCTCCCAGGGGTTATTCGAGATATCTTAATCGATACCCTAGTAACGAGGCATTGGCTACCTTAAGAGAGTCATAGCTACTCGTCCCAATTGCTCACCCAGTCTGCCATTTTTTCTTACTGCGGCCAGTCTGCCAGAAGCGATATGTCACTAGTTGTGTATCATAAAAGAGTGATCCTTTCTCCTCCCAGGGGTTATTCGAGATATCTTAATCGACACCCTAGTAACGAGGCAATGGCTACCTTAAGAGAGTCATAGTTACTCGTCCCAATTGCTCACCCAGTCTGCCATTTTTTCTTACTGCGGCCAGTCTGCCAGAAGCGATATGTCACTAGTTGTGTATCATAAGAGTGATGCTTTCTCCTCCCAGGGGTTATTCGAGATATCTTAATCGAAACCCTAGTAACGAGGCATTGGCTACCTTAAGAGAGTCATAGTTACTCGTCCCAATTGCTCACCCAGTCTGCCATTTTTTCTTACTGCGGCCAGTCTGCCAGAAGCTATATGTCACTAGATGTGTATCATAAAAGAGTGATCGTTACACCTACCAGGGGTTATTCGAGATATCTTAATCGAAACCCTAGTAACGAGGCATTGGCTACCTTAAGAGAGTCATAGTTACTCGTCCCAATTGCTCACCCAGTCTGCCATTTTTTCTTACTGCGGCCAGTCTGCCAGAAGCGATATGTCACTAGTTGTGTATCATAAAAGAACCGTCGTTACTCCTCCGAGGGGTTATTCGAGATATCTTAATCGAATCCCTAGTAACGAGGCATTGGCTACCTTACTCGTCCCAATTGCTCACCCAGTCCACCATTTTTTCTTACTGCGACCAGTCTGCTAGAAGCGATATGTCACTAGTTGTGTATCATTAAAAAGAGTGATCGTTACTCCTCCCAGGGGTTATTCGAGATATCTTAATCGAAACACTAGTAACGAGGCATTGGCTACCTTAAGAGAGTCATAGTTACTCGTCCCAATTCCTCACCCAGTCTGCCATTTTTTCTTACTGCGGCCAGTCTGCCAGAAGCGATATGTCACTAGTTGTGTATCATAAAAGAGTGATCCTTTCTCCTCCCAGGGGTTATTCGAGATATCTTAATCGAAACCCTAGTAACGAGGCATTGGCTACCTTAAGAGAGTCATAGTTACTCGTCCCAATTGCTCACCCAGTCTGCCATTTTTTCTTACTGCGGCCAGTCTGCCAGAAGCGATATGTCACTAGTTGTGTACCATAAAAGTGTTATCGTTTCTCCTCCCAGGGGTTATTCGAGATATCTTAATCGAAACACTAGTAACGAGGCATTGGCTACCTTAAGAGAGTCATAGTTACTCGTCCCAATTGCTCACCCAGTCTGCCATTTTTTCTTACTGTGGCAAGTCTGCCAGAAGCGGTATGTCACTAGTTGTGTATCATTAAAGAGTCATCGTTAATCCTCCAAGGGGTTATTCGAGATATCTTAATCGAAACCCTAGTAACGAGGCATTGGCTACCTTAAGAGAGTCATAGTTACTCGTCCCAATTGCTCACACAGTACAACATTTTTTCTTACTGCAGCCAGTCTGCCAGAAGCGAAATGTCACTAGTTGTGTATCATAAAAGAGTGATCCTTTCTCCTCCCAGGGGTTATTCGAGATATCTTAATCGAAACCCTAGTAACGAGGCATTGGCTACCTCAAGAGAGTCATAGCTACTCGTCCCAATTGCTCACCCAGTCTGCCATTTTTTCTTACTGCGGCCAGTCTGCCAGAAGCGATATGTCACTAGTTGTGTATCATAAAAGAGTGATCCTTTCTCCTCCCAGGGGTTATTCGAGATATCTTAATCGACACCCTAGTAACGAGGCAATGGCTACCTTAAGAGAGTCATAGTTACTCGTCCCAATTGCTCACCCAGTCTGCCATTTTTTCTTACTGCGGCCAGTCTGCCAGAAGCGATATGTCACTAGTTGTGTATCATAAGAGTGATCGTTACTCCTCCCAGGGGTTATTCGAGATATCTTAATCGAAACCCTAGTAACGAGGCATTGGCTACCTTAAGAGAGTCATAGTTACTCGTCCCAATTGCTCACCCAGTCTGCCATTTTTTCTTACTGCGGCCAGTCTGCCAGAAGCGATATGTCACTAGTTGAGTATCATAAAAGAGTGATCCTTTCTCCTCCCAGGGGTTATTCGAGATATCTTAATCGAAACCCTAGTAACGAGGCATTGGCTACCTTAAGAGAGTCATAGTTACTCGTCCCAATTGCTCACCCAGTCTGCCACTTTTTCTTACTGCGGCCAGTCTGCCAGAAGCGATATGTCACTAGTTGTGTATCATAAATGAGTGGTCGTTAATCCTCCCAGGGATTATTCGAGATATCTTAATCGAAACACTAGTAACGAGGCATTGGCTACCTTAAGAGAGTCATAGTTACTCGTCCCAATTGCTCACCCAGTCTGACATTTTTTCTTACTGTGGCAAGTCTGCCAGAAGCGATATGTCACTAGTTGTGTATCATTAAAGAGTCATCGTTAATCCTCCCAGGGGTTATTCGAGATATCTCAATCGAAACCCTAGTAACGATGCATTGGCTACCTTAAGAGAGTCATAGTTACTCGTCCCAATTGCTCACCCAGTCCAACATTTTTTCTTACTGCAGTCAGTCTGCCAGAAGCGATATGTCACTAGTTGTGTATCATAAAAGAGTGATCCTTTCTCCTCCCAGGGGTTATTCGAGATATCTTAATCGAAACCCTAGTAATGAGGCATTGGCTACCTTAAGAGAGTCATAGCTACTCGTCCCAATTGCTCACCCAGTCTGCCATTTTTTCTTACTGCGGCCAGTCTGCCAGAAGCTATATGTCACTAGATGTGTATCATAAAAGAGTGATCGTTACACCTCCCAGCGGTTATTCGAGATATCTTAATCGAGACCCTAGTCACGAGGCATTGGCTACCTTAAGAGAGTCATAGTTACTCGTCCCAATTGCTCACCCAGTCTGCCATTTTTTCTTACTGCGGCCAGTCTGCCAGAAGCGATATGTCACTAGTTGTGTATCATAAAAGAGTGATCCTTTCTCCTCCCAGGGGTTATTCGAGATATCTTAATCGAAACCCTAGTAATGAGGCATTGGCTACCTTAAGAGAGTCATAGTTACTCGTCCCAATTGCTCACCCAGTCTGCCATTTTTTCTTACTGCGGCCAGTCTGCCAGAAGCGATATGTCACTAGTTGTGTATCATAAAAGAACCGTCGTTACTCCTCCGAGGGGTTATTCGAGATATCTTAATCGAATCCCTAGTAACGAGGCATTGGCTACCTTACTCGTCCCAATTGCTCACCCAGGCCACCATTTTTTCTTACTGCGACCAGTCTGCTAGAAGCGATATGTCACTAGTTGTGTATCATTAAAAAGAGTGATCGTTACTCCTCCCAGGGGTTATTCGAGATATCTTAATCGAAACACTAGTAACGAGGCATTGGTTACCTTAAGAGAGTCATAGTTACTCGTCCCAATTGCTCACCCAGTCTGCCATTTTTTCTTACTGCGGCCAGTCTGCCAGAAGCGATATGTCACTAGTTGTGTATCATAAAAGTGTGATCGTTTCTCCTCCCAGGGGTTATTCGAGATATCTTAATCGAATACCTAGTAACGAGGCATTGGCTACCTTAAGAGAGTCATTGTTACTCGTCCCAATTGCTCACCCAGTCTGCCATTTTTTCTTACTGCGGCCAGTCTGCCAGAAGCGATATGTCACTAGTTGTGTATCATAAATGAGTGATCGTTTCTCCTCCCAGGGGTTATTCGAGATATCTTAATCGAAACACTAGTAACGAGGCATTGGCTACCTTAAGAGAGTCATAGTTACTCGTCCCAATTGCTCACCCAGTCTGCCATTTTTTCTTACTGTGGCAAGTCTGCCAGAAGCGGTATGTCACTAGTTGTGTATCTTTAAAGAGTCATCGTTAATCCTCCCAGGGGTTATTCGAGATATCTTAATCGAAACCCTAGTAACGAGGCATTGGCTACCTTAAGAGAGTCATAGCTACTCGTCCCAATTGCTCACCCAGTCTGCCACTTTTTCTTACTGCGGCCAGTCTGCCAGAAGCTATATGTCACTAGTTGTGTATCATAAAAGAGTGATAGTTACACCTCCCAGGAGTTATTCGAGATATCTTAATCGAAACCCTAGTAACGAGGCATTGGCTACCTTAAGAGAGTCATAGTTACTCGTCCCAATTGCTCACCCAGTCTGCCATGTTTTCTTACTGCGGCCAGTCTGCCAGAAGCGATATGTCACTAGTTGTGTATCATAAAAGAGTCATCGGTACTCCTCGCAGGGGTTATTCGAGATATCTTAATCGAAACCCTAGTAACGAGGCATTGGCTACCTTAAGAGAGTCATAGTTACTCGTCCCAATTGCTCACCCAGTCTGCCATTTTTTCTTACTGCGGCCAGTCTGCCAGAAGCGATATGTCACTAGTTGTGTATCATAAAAGAGTGATCCTTTCTCCTCCCAGGGGTTATTCGAGATATCTTAATCGAAACCCTAGTAACGAGGCATTGGCTACCTTAAGAGAGTCATAGTTATTCGTCCCAATTGCTCACCCAGTCTGCCATTTTTTCTTACTGCGGCCAGTCTGCCAGAAGCGATATGTCACTAGTTGTGTATCATAAAAGAGTGATCCTTTCTCCTCCCAGGGGTTATTCGAGATATCTTAATCGAAACCCTAGTAACGAGGAATTGGCTACCTTAAGAGAGTCATAGTTACTCGTCCCAATTGCTCACCCAGTCTGCCATTTTTTCTTACTGCGGCCAGTCTGCCAGAAGCGATATGTCACTAGTTGTGTATCATAAAAGAGTGATCCTTTCTCCTCCCAGGGGTTATTCGAGATATCTTAATCGAAACCCTAGTAACGAGGAATTGGCTACCTTAAGAGAGTCATAGTTACTCGTCCCAATTGCTCACCCAGTCTGCCATTTTTTCTTACTGCGGCCAGTCTGCCTGAAGCGATATGTCACTAGTTGTGTTTCATAAATGAGTGATCGTTTCTCCTCCCAGGGGTTATTCGAGATATCTTAATCGAAACACTAGTAACGAGGCATTGGCTACCTTAAGAGAGTCATAGTTACTCGTCCCAATTGCTCACCCAGTCTGCCATTTTTTCTTACTGCGGCCAGTCTGCCAGAGGCGATATGTCACTAGTTGTGTATCATAAGAGTGATCGTTACTCCTCCCAGGGGTTATTCGAGATATCTTAATCGAAACCCTAGTAACGAGGCATTGGCTACCTTAAGAGAGTCATAGTTACTCGTCCCAATTGCTCACCCAGTCTGCCATTTTTTCTTACTGCGGCCAGTCTGCCAGAAGCGATATGTCACTAGTTGTGTATCATTAAAGAGTCATCGTTAATCCTCCCAGGGGTTATTCGAGATATCTAAATCGAAACCCTAGTAACGAGGCATTGGCTACCTTAAGAGAGTCATAGTTACTCATCCCAATTGCTCACACAGTCCAACATTTTTTCTTACTGCAGCCAGTCTGCCAGAAGCGATATGTCACTAGTTGTGTATCATAAAAGAGTGATCCTTTCTCCTCCCAGGGGTTATTCGAGATATCTTAATCGAAACCCTAGTAACGAGGCATTGGCTACCTTAAGAGAGTCATAGTTACTCGTCCCAATTGCTCACCCAGTCTGCCATTTTTTCCTACTGCGGCCAGTCTGCCAGAAGCTATATGTCACTAGTTGTGTATCATAAAAGAGTGATCGTTACACCTCCCAGGGGTTATTCGAGATATCTTAATAGAAACCCTAGTAACGAGGCATTGGCTACCTTAAAAGAGTCATAGTTACTCGTCCCAATTGCTCACCCAGTCTGCCATTTTTTCTTACTGCATCCAGTCTGCCAGAAGCGATATGTCACTAGTTGTGTATCATAAAAGAGTGATCCTTTCCCTCCCAGGGGTTATTCGAGATATATTAATCGAAACCCTAGTAATGAGGCATTGGCTACCTTAAGAGAGTCATAGTTACTCGTCCTCACCCAGTCTCCCATTTTTTCTTACTGCGGCCAGTCTGCCAGAAGCGATATGACACTAGTTGTGTATCATAAAAGAGTGATCCTTTCTCCTCCCAGGGGTTATTCGAGATATCTTAATCGAACCCTAGTAACGAGGCATTGGCTTCCTTAGGAGAGTCATAGTTACTCGTCCCAATTGCTCACCCAGTCTGCCATTTTTTCTTACTGCGGCCAGTCTGCCAGAAGCGATATGTCACTAGTTGTGTATCATAAAAGAGTGATCCTTTCTCCTCCCAGGGGTTATTCGAGATATCTTAATCGAAACCCTAGTAACGAGGCATTGGCTTCCTTAAGAGAGTCATAGTTACTCGTCCCAATTGCTCACCCAGTCTGCCATTTTTTCTTACTGCGGCCAGTCTGCCAGAAGCGATATGTCACTAGTTGTGTTTCATAAATGAGTGATCGTTTCTCCTCCCAGGGGTTATTCGAGATATCTTAATCGAAACACTAGTAACGAGGCATTGGCTACCTTAAGAGGGTCATAGTTACTCGTCCCAATTGCTCACCCAGTCTGCCATTTTTTCTTACTGTGGCAAGTCTGCCAGAAGCTATATGTCACTAGTTGTGTATCATTAAAGAGTCGTCGTTAATCCTCCCAGGGGTTATTCGAGATATCTTAATCGAAACCCTAGTAACGAGGCATTGGCTACCTGAAGAGAGTCATAGTTACTCGTCCCAATTGCTCACACAGTCCAACATTTTTTCTTACTGCAGCCAGTCTGCCAGAAGAGAATTGTCACTAGTTGTGTATCATAAATGAGTGATCCTTTCTCCTCCCAGGGGTTATTCGAGATATCTTAATCGAAACCCTAGTAACGAGGCATTGGCTACCTTAAGAGAGTCATAGTTACTCGTCCCAATTGCTCACCCAGTCTGCCATTTTTTCTTACTGCGGCCATTCTGCCAGAAGCGATATGTCACTAGTTGTGTATCATAAAAGAACCGTCGTTACTCCTCCGAGGGGTTATTCGAGATATCTTAATCGAATCCCTAGTAACGAGGCATTGGCTACCTTACTCGTCCCAATTGCTCACCCAGTCCACCATTTTTTCTTACTGCGACCAGTCTGCCAGAAGCGATATGTCACTAGTTGTGTATCATTAAAAAGAGTGATCGTTACTCCTCCCACGGGTTATTCGAGATATCTTAATCGAAACACTAGTAACGAGGCATTGGCTACCTTAAGAGAGTCATAGTTACTCGTCCCAATTGCTCACCCAGTCTGCCATTTTTTCTTACTGCGGCCAGTCTGCCAGAAGCGATATGTCACTAGTTGTGTATCATAAAAGAGTGATCGTTACACCTCCCAGGGGTTATTGGAGATATCTTAATCGAAACCCTAGTAACGAGGCATTGGCTACCTTAAGAGAGTCATAGTTACTCGTCCCAATTGCTCACCCAGTCTGCCATTTTTTCTTACTGCGGCCAGTCTGCCAGAAGCGATATGTCACTAGTTGTGTATCAGAAAAGAGTGATCCTATCTCCTCCCAGGGGTTATTCGAGATATCTTAATCGAGACCCTAGTAACGAGGCATTGGCTACCTTAAGAGAGTCATAGTTACTCGTCCCAATTGCTCACCCAGTCTGCCATTTTTTCTTACTGCGGCCAGTCTGCCAGAAGCGATATGTCACTAGTTGTGTTTCATAAATGAGTGATCGTTTCTCCTCCCAGGGGTTATTCGAGATATCTTAATCGAAACACTAGTAACGAGGCATTGGCTACCTTAAGAGAGTCATAGTTACTCGTCCCAATTGCTCACATAGTCTGCCATTTTTTCTTACTGCGGCCAGTCTGCCAGGAGCGATATGTCACTAGTTGTGTATCATAAAAGAGTGATCCTTTCTCCTCCCAGGGGTTATTCGAGATATCTTAATCGAAACCCTAGTAACGAGGCATTGGCTACCTTAAGAGAGTCATAGTTACTCATCCCAATTGCTCAACCAGTCTGCCATTTTTTCTTACTGCGGCCAGTCTGCCAGAAGCGATATGTCACTAGTTGTGTATCATAAAAGAGTGATCCTTTCTCCTCCCAGGGGTTATTCGAGATATCTTAATCGAAACCCTAGTAACGAGGAATTGGCTACCTTAAGAGAGTCATAGTTACTCGTCCCAATTGCTCACCCAGTCTGCCATTTTTTCTTACTGCGGCCAGTCTGCCAGAAGCGATATGTCACTAGTTGTGTTTCATAAATGAGTGATCGTTTCTCCTCCCAGGGGTTATTCGAGATATCTTAATCGAAACACTAGTAACGAGGCATTGGCTACCTTAAGAGAGTCATAGTTACTCGTCCCAATTGCTCACCTAGTCTGCCATTTTTTCTTACTGCGGCCAGTCTGCCAGAAGCGATATGTCACTAGTTGTGTATCATAAAAGAGTGATCCTTTCTCCTCCCAGGGGTTATTCGAGATATCTTAATCGAAACCCTAGTATCGAGGCATTGGCTACCTTAAGAGAGTCATAGTTACTCGTCCCAATTGCTCAACCAGTCTGCTATTTTTTCTTACTGCGGCCAGTCTGCCAGAAGCGATATGTCATTAGTTGTGTATCATAATAGAGTGATCGTTACTCCTCCCAGGGGTTATTCGAGATATCTTAATCGAAACCCTAGTAACGAGGCATTGGCTACTTTAAGAGAGTCATAGTTACTCGCCCCAATTGCTCACACAGTCTGCCATTTTTTCTTACTGTGGCAAGTCTGCCAGAAGCGATATGTCACTAGTTGTGTATCATTAAAGAGTCATCGTTAATCCTCCCAGGGGTTATTCGAGATATCTTAATCGAAACCCTAGTAACGAGGCATTGGCTACCTTAAGAGAGTCATAGTTATTCATCCCAATTGCTCACACAGTCCAACATTTTTTCTTACTGCAGCCAGTCTGCCAGAAGCGATATGTCACTAGTTGTGTATCATAAAAGAGTGATCCTTTCTCCTCCCAGGGGTTATTCGAGATATCTTAATCGAAACCCTAGTAACGAGGCATTGGCTACCTTAAGAGAGTCATAGTTACTCGTCCCAATTGCTCACCCAGTCTGCCATTTTTTCCTACTGCGGCCAGTCTGCCAGAAGCTATATGTCACTAGTTGTGTATCATAAAAGAGTGATCGTTACACCTCCCAGGGGTTATTCGAGATATCTTAATCGAAACCCTAGTAACGAGGCATTGGCTACCTTAAAAGAGTCATAGTTACTCGTCCCAATTGCTCACCCAGTCTGCCATTTTTTCTTACTGCATCCAGTCTGCCAGAAGCGATATGTCACTAGTTGTGTATCATAAAAGAGTGATCCTATCTCCTCCCAGGGGTTATTCGAGATATCTTAATCGAGACCCTAGTAACGAGGCATTGGCTACCTTAAGAGAGTCATAGTTACTCGTCCCAATTGCTCACCCAGTCTGCCATTTTTTCTTACTGCGGCCAGTCTGCCAGAAGCGATATGTCACTAGTTGTGTTTCATAAATGAGTGATCGTTTCTCCTCCCAGGGGTTATTCGAGATATCTTAATCGAAACACTAGTAACGAGGCATTGGCTACCTTAAGAGAGTCATAGTTACTCGTCCCAATTGCTCACATAGTCTGCCATTTTTTCTTACTGCGGCCAGTCTGCCAGAAGCGATATGTCACTAGTTGTGTATCATAAAAGAGTGATCCTTTCTCCTCCCAGGGGTTATTCGAGATATCTTAATCGAAACCCTAGTAACGAGGCATTGGCTACCTTAAGAGAGTCATAGTTACTCATCCCAATTGCTCAACCAGTCTGCCATTTTTTCTTACTGCGGCCAGTCTGCCAGAAGCGATATGTCACTAGTTGTGTATCATAAAAGAGTGATCCTTTCTCCTCCCAGGGGTTATTCGAGATATCTTAATCGAAACCCTAGTAACGAGGAATTGGCTACCTTAAGAGAGTCATAGTTACTCGTCCCAATTGCTCACCCAGTCTGCCATTTTTTCTTACTGCGGCCAGTCTGCCAGAAGCGATATGTCACTAGTTGTGTTTCATAAATGAGTGATCGTTTCTCCTCCCAGGGGTTATTCGAGATATCTTAATCGAAACACTAGTAACGAGGCATTGGCTACCTTAAGAGAGTCATAGTTACTCGTCCCAATTGCTCACCTAGTCTGCCATTTTTTCTTACTGCGGCCAGTCTGCCAGAAGCGATATGTCACTAGTTGTGTATCATAAAAGAGTGATCCTTTCTCCTCCCAGGGGTTATTCGAGATATCTTAATCGAAACCCTAGTATCGAGGCATTGGCTACCTTAAGAGAGTCATAGTTACTCGTCCCAATTGCTCAACCAGTCTGCTATTTTTTCTTACTGCGGCCAGTCTGCCAGAAGCGATATGTCATTAGTTGTGTATCATAATAGAGTGATCGTTACTCCTCCCAGGGGTTATTCGAGATATCTTAATCGAAACCCTAGTAACGAGGCATTGGCTACTTTAAGAGAGTCATAGTTACTCGCCCCAATTGCTCACACAGTCTGCCATTTTTTCTTACTGTGGCAAGTCTGCCAGAAGCGATATGTCACTAGTTGTGTATCATTAAAGAGTCATCGTTAATCCTCCCAGGGGTTATTCGAGATATCTTAATCGAAACCCTAGTAACGAGGCATTGGCTACCTTAAGAGAGTCATAGTTATTCATCCCAATTGCTCACACAGTCCAACATTTTTTCTTACTGCAGCCAGTCTGCCAGAAGCGATATGTCACTAGTTGTGTATCATAAAAGAGTGATCCTTTCTCCTCCCAGGGGTTATTCGAGATATCTTAATCGAAACCCTAGTAACGAGGCATTGGCTACCTTAAGAGAGTCATAGTTACTCGTCCCAATTGCTCACCCAGTCTGCCATTTTTTCCTACTGCGGCCAGTCTGCCAGAAGCTATATGTCACTAGTTGTGTATCATAAAAGAGTGATCGTTACACCTCCCAGGGGTTATTCGAGATATCTTAATCGAAACCCTAGTAACGAGGCATTGGCTACCTTAAAAGAGTCATAGTTACTCGTCCCAATTGCTCACCCAGTCTGCCATTTTTTCTTACTGCATCCAGTCTGCCAGAAGCGATATGTCACTAGTTGTGTATCATAAAAGAGTGATCCTTTCTCCTCCCAGGGGTTATTCGAGATATCTTAATCGAAACCCTAGTAACGAGGCATTGGCTACCTTAAGAGAGTCATAGTTACTCGTCCCAATTGCTCACCCAGTCTGCCATTTTTTCTTACTGCGGCCAGTCTGCCAGAAGCGATATGGCACTAGTTGTGTATCATAAAAGAGTGATCCTTTCTCCTCCCAGGGGTTATTCGAGATATCTTAATCGAACCCTAGTAACGAGGCATTGGCTACCTTAAGAGAGTCATAGTTACTCGTCCCAATTGCTCACCCAGTCTGCCATTTTTTCTTACTGCGGCCAGTCTGCCAGAAGCGATATGTCACTAGTTGTGTATCATAAAAGAGTGATCATTTCTCCTCCCAGGGGTTATTCGAGATATCTTAATCGAAACCCTAGTAACGAGGAATTGGCTACCTTAAGAGAGTCATAGTTACTCGTCCCAATTGCTCACCCAGTCTGCCATTTTTTCATACTGCGGCCAGTCTGCCAGAAGCGATATGTCACTAGTTGTCTTCCATAAATGAGTGATTGTTTCTCCTCCCAGGGGTTATTCGAGATATCTTAATCGAAACACTAGTAACGAGGCATTGGCTACCTTAAGAGAGTCATAGTTACTCGTCCCAATTGCTCACCCAGTCTGCCATTTTTTCTTACTGTGGCAAGTCTGCCAGTAGCTATATGTCACTGGTTGTGTATCATTAAAGAGTCATCGTTAATCCTCCCAGGGGTTATTCGAGATATCTTAATCGAAACCCTAGTAACGAGGCATTGGCTACCTTAAGAGAGTCATAGTTACTCGTCCCAATTGCTCACACAGTCCAACATTTTTTCTTACTGCAGCCAGTCTGCCAGAAGCGAATTGTCACTAGTTGTGTATCATAAATGAGTGATCCTTTCTCCTCCCAGGGGTTATTCGAGTTGTCTTAATCGAAACCCTAGTAACGAGGCATTGGCTACCTTAAGAGAGTCATAGTTACTCGTCCCAATTGCTCACCCAGTCTGCCATATTTTCTTACTGCGGCCAGTCTGCCAGAAGCGATATGTCACTAGTTGTGTATCATAAAAGAACCGTCGTTATTCCTCCGAGGGGTTATTCGAGATATCTTAATCGAATCCCTAGTAACGAGGCATTGGCTACCTTACCCGTCCCAATTGCTCACCCAGTCCACCATTTTTTCTCACTGCGACCAGTCTGCCAGAAGCGATATGTCACTAGTTGTGTATCATTAAAAAGAGTGATCGTTACTCCTCCCACGGGTTATTCGAGATATCTTAATCGAAACACTAGTAACGAGGCATTGGCTACCTTAAGAGAGTCATAGTTACTCGTCCCAATTGCTCACCCAGTCTGCCATTTTTTCTTACTGCGGCCAGTCTGCCAGAAGCGATATGTCACTAGTTGTGTATCATAAAAGAGTGATCCTTTCTCCTCCCAGGGGTTATTCGAGATATCTTAATCGAAACCCTAGTAACGAGGAATTGGCTACCTTAAGAGAGTCATAGTTACTCGTCCCAATTGCTCACCCAGTCTGCCATTGTTTCTTACTGCGGCCAGTCTGCCAGAAGCGATATGTCACTAGTTGTGTATCATAAAAGAGTGATCCTTTCTCCTCCCAGGGGTTATTCGAGATATCTTAATCGAAACCCTACTATCGAGGCATTGGCTACCTTAAGAGAGTCATAGTTACTCGTCCCAATTGCTCACCCAGTCTGCCATTTTTTCTTACTGCGCCCAGTCTGCCAGAAGCGATATGTCACTAGTTGTGTATCATAAAAGAGTGATCCTTTCTCCTCCCAGGGGTTATTCGAGATATCTTAATCGAAACCCTAGTAACGAGGCATTGGCTACCTTAAGAGAGTCATAGTTACTCGTCCCAATTGCTCAACCAGTCTGCCATTTTTTCTCACTGCGGCCAGTCTGCCAGAAGCGATATGTCACTAGTTGTGTATCATAAAAGTGTGATCGTTTCTCCTCCCAGGAGTTATTCGAGATATCTTAATCAAATAACTAGTAACGAGGCATTGGCTACCTTAAGAGAGTCATAGTTACTCGTCCCAATTGCTCAACCAGTCTGCCATTTTTTCTTACTGTGGCCAGTCTGCCAGAAGCGATATGTCACTAGTTGTGTATCATAAATGAGTGATCGTTTCTCCTCCCAGAGGTTATTCGAGATATCTTAATCGAAACACTGGTAACGAGGCATTGGCTACCTTAAGAGAGTCATAGTTACTCGTCCCAATTGCTCACCCAGTCTGCCATTTTTTCTTACTGTGGCAAGTCTGCCAGAAGCGGTATGTCACTAGTTGTGTATCATTAAAGAGTCATCGTTAATCCTCCCAGGGGTTATTCGAGATATCTTAATCGAAACCCTAGTAACGAGGCATTGGCTACCTTAAGAGAGTCATAGTTACTCGTCCCAATTGCTCACACAGTCCAACATTTTTTCTTACTGCAGCCAGTCTGCCAGAAGCGAAATGTCACTAGTTGTGTATCATAAAAGAGTGATCCTTTCTCCTCCCAGGGGTTATTCGAGATATCTTAATCGAAACCCTAGTAACGAGGCGTTGGCTACCTTAAGAGAGTCATAGCTACTCGTCCCAATTGCTCACCCAGTCTGCCATTTTTTCTTACTGCGGCCAGTCTGCCAGTAGCGATATGTCACTAGTTGTGTATCATAAAAGAGTGATCGTTACACCTCCCAGGGGTTATTCGAGATATCTTAATCGAAACCCTAGTAACGAGGCATTGGCTACCTTAAGAGAGTCATAGTTACTCGTCCCAATTGCTCACCCAGTCTGCCATTTTTTCTTACTGCGGCCAGTCTGCCAGAAGCGATATGTCACTAGTTGTGTATCATAAAAGAGTGATCCTATCTCCTCCCAGGGGTTATTCGAGATATCTTAATCGAAACCCTAGTAACGAGGCATTGGCTACCTTAAGAGAGTCATAGTTACTCGTCCCAATTGCTCACCCAGTCTGCCATATTTTCTTACTGCGGCCAGTCTGCCAGAAGCGATATGTCACTAGTTGTGTATCATAAAAGAGTGATCCTTTCTCCTCCCAGGGGTTATTCGAGATATCTTAATCGAAACCCTAGTAACGAGGCATTGGCTACCTTAAGAGAGTCATAGTAACTCGTCCCAATTGCTCACCCAGTCTGCCATTTTTTCTCACTGCGGCCAGTCTGCCAGAAGCGATATGTCACAAGTTGTGTATCATAAAAGAGAGATCGTTACTCCTCCCAGGGGTTATTCGAGATATCTTAATCGAAACCCTAGTAACGAGGCATTGGCTACATTAAGAGAGTCATAGTTACTCGTCCCAATTGCTCACCGAGTCTGCCATTTTTTCTTACAGCGGCCAGTCTGCCAGAAGCGATAAGTCACTAGTTGTGTATCATAATAGAGTGATCGTTACTCCTCCCAGGGGTTATTCGAGATATCTTAATCGAAACCCTAGTAACGAGGCATTGGCTACCTTAAGAGAGTCATAGTTACTCGTCCCAATTGCTCACCCAGTCTGGCATTTTTTCTTACTGCGGCCAGTCTGCCAGAAGCGATATGTCACTAGTTGTGTATCATAAAAGAACCGTCGTTATTCCTCCGAGGGGTTATTCGAGATATCTTAATCGAATCCCTAGTAACGAGGCATTGGCTACCTTACCCGTCCCAATTGCTCACCCAGTCCACCATTTTTTCTCACTGCGACCAGTCTGCCAGAAGCGATATGTCACTAGTTGTGTATCATTAAAAAGAGTGATCGTTACTCCTCCCACGGGTTATTGGAGATATCTTAATCGAAACACTAGTAACGAGGCATTGGCTACCTTAAGAGAGTCATAGTTACTCGTCCCAATTGCTCACCCAGTCTGCCATTTTTTCTTACTGCGGCCAGTCTGCCAGAAGCGATATGTCACTAGTTGTGTATCATAAAAGAGTGATCCTTTCTCCTCCCAGGGGTTATTCGAGATATCTTAATCGAAACCCTAGTAACGAGGAATTGGCTACCTTAAGAGAGTCATAGTTACTCGTCCCAATTGCTCACCCAGTCTGCCATTGTTTCTTACTGCGGCCAGTCTGCCAGAAGCGATATGTCACTAGTTGTGTATCATAAAAGAGTGATCCTTTCTCCTCCCAGGGGTTATTCGAGATATCTTAATCGAAACCCTACTATCGAGGCATTGGCTACCTTAAGAGAGTCATAGTTACTCGTCCCAATTGCTCACCCAGTCTGCCATTTTTTCTTACTGCGCCCAGTCTGCCAGAAGCGATATGTCACTAGTTGTGTATCATAAAAGAGTGATCCTTTCTCCTCCCAGGGGTTATTCGAGATATCTTAATCGAAACCCTAGTAACGAGGCATTGGCTACCTTAAGAGAGTCATAGTTACTCGTCCCAATTGCTCAACCAGTCTGCCATTTTTTCTCACTGCGGCCATTCTGCCAGAAGCGATATGTCACTAGTTGTGTATCATAAAAGTGTGATCGTTTCTCCTCCCAGGAGTTATTCGAGATATCTTAATCAAATAACTAGTAACGAGGCATTGGCTACCTTAAGAGAGTCATAGTTACTCGTCCCAATTGCTCACCCAGTCTGCCATTTTTTCTTACTGTGGCCAGTCTGCCAGAAGCGATATGTCACTAGTTGTGTATCATAAATGAGTGATCGTTTCTCCTCCCAGAGGTTATTCGAGATATCTTAATCGAAACACTGGTAACGAGGCATTGGCTACCTTAAGAGAGTCATAGTTACTCGTCCCAATTGCTCACCCAGTCTGCCATTTTTTCTTACTGTGGCAAGTCTGCCAGAAGCGGTATGTCACTAGTTGTGTATCATTAAAGAGTCATCGTTAATCCTCCCAGGGGTTATTCGAGATATCTTAATCGAAACCCTAGTAACGAGGCATTGGCTACCTTAAGAGAGTCATAGTTACTCGTCCCAATTGCTCACACAGTCCAACATTTTTTCTTACTGCAGCCAGTCTGCCAGAAGCGAAATGTCACTAGTTGTGTATCATAAAAGAGTGATCCTTTCTCCTCCCAGGGGTTATTCGAGATATCTTAATCGAAACCCTAGTAACGAGGCGTTGGCTACCTTAAGAGAGTCATAGCTACTCGTCCCAATTGCTCACCCAGTCTGCCATTTTTTCTTACTGCGGCCAGTCTGCCAGTAGCGATATGTCACTAGTTGTGTATCATAAAAGAGTGATCGTTACACCTCCCAGGGGTTATTCGAGATATCTTAATCGAAACCCTAGTAACGAGGCATTGGCTACCTTAAGAGAGTCATAGTTACTCGTCCCAATTGCTCACCCAGTCTGCCATTTTTTCTTACTGCGGCCAGTCTGCCAGAAGCGATATGTCACTAGTTGTGTATCATAAAAGAGTGATCCTATCTCCTCCCAGGGGTTATTCGAGATATCTTAATCGAAACCCTAGTAACGAGGCATTGGCTACCTTAAGAGAGTCATAGTTACTCGTCCCAATTGCTCACCCAGTCTGCCATATTTTCTTACTGCGGCCAGTCTGCCAGAAGCGATATGTCACTAGTTGTGTATCATAAAAGAGTGATCCTTTCTCCTCCCAGGGGTTATTCGAGATATCTTAATCGAAACCCTAGTAACGAGGCATTGGCTACCTTAAGAGAGTCATAGTAACTCGTCCCAATTGCTCACCCAGTCTGCCATTTTTTCTCACTGCGGCCAGTCTGCCAGAAGCGATATGTCACAAGTTGTGTATCATAAAAGAGAGATCGTTACTCCTCCCAGGGGTTATTCGAGATATCTTAATCGAAACCCTAGTAACGAGGCATTGGCTACCTTAAGAGAGTCATAGTTACTCGTCCCAATTGCTCACCCAGTCTGGAATTTTTTCTTACTGCGGCCAGTCTGCCAGAAGCGATATGTCATTAGTTGTGTATCATAAAAGAACCGTCGTTACTCCTCCGAGGGGTTATTCGAGATATCTTAATCGAATCCCTAGTAACGAGGCATTGGCTACCTTACTCGTCCCAATTGCTCACCCAGTCCACCATTTTTTCTTACTGCTACCAGTCTGCCAGAAGCGATATGTCGCTAGTTGTGTATCATTAAAAAGAGTGATCGTTACTCCTCCCAGGGGTTATTCGAGATATCTTAATCGAAACATTAGTAACGAGGCATTGGCTACCTTAAGAGAGTCATAGTTACTCGTCCCAATTGCACACCCAGTCTGCCATTTTTTCTTACTGCGGCCAGTCTGCCAGAAGCGATATGTCACTAGTTGTGTATCATAAAAGTGTGATCGTTTCTCCTCCCAGGGGTTATTCGAGATATCTTAATCGAAACCCTACTATCGAGGCATTGGCTACCTTAAGAGAGTCATAGTTACTCGTCCCAATTGCTCACCCAGTCTGCCATTTTTTCTTACTGCGCCCAGTCTGCCAGAAGCGATATGTCACTAGTTGTGTATCATAAAAGAGTGATCCTTTCTCCTCCCAGGGGTTATTCGAGATATCTTAATCGAAACCCTAGTAACGAGGCATTGGCTACCTTAAGAGAGTCATAGTTACTCGTCCCAATTGCTCAACCAGTCTGCCATTTTTTCTCACTGCGGCCAGTCTGCCAGAAGCGATATGTCACTAGTTGTGTATCATAAAAGTGTGATCGTTTCTCCTCCCAGGAGTTATTCGAGATATCTTAATCAAATAACTAGTAACGAGGCATTGGCTACCTTAAGAGAGTCATAGTTACTCGTCCCAATTGCTCACCCAGTCTGCCATTTTTTCTTACTGTGGCCAGTCTGCCAGAAGCGATATGTCACTAGTTGTGTATCATAAATGAGTGATCGTTTCTCCTCCCAGAGGTTATTCGAGATATCTTAATCGAAACACTGGTAACGAGGCATTGGCTACCTTAAGAGAGTCATAGTTACTCGTCCCAATTGCTCACCCAGTCTGCCATTTTTTCTTACTGTGGCAAGTCTGCCAGAAGCGGTATGTCACTAGTTGTGTATCATTAAAGAGTCATCGTTAATCCTCCCAGGGGTTATTCGAGATATCTTAATCGAAACCCTAGTAACGAGGCATTGGCTACCTTAAGAGAGTCATAGTTACTCGTCCCAATTGCTCACACAGTCCAACATTTTTTCTTACTGCAGCCAGTCTGCCAGAAGCGAAATGTCACTAGTTGTGTATCATAAAAGAGTGATCCTTTCTCCTCCCAGGGGTTATTCGAGATATCTTAATCGAAACCCTAGTAACGAGGCGTTGGCTACCTTAAGAGAGTCATAGCTACTCGTCCCAATTGCTCACCCAGTCTGCCATTTTTTCTTACTGCGGCCAGTCTGCCAGTAGCGATATGTCACTAGTTGTGTATCATAAAAGAGTGATCGTTACACCTCCCAGGGGTTATTCGAGATATCTTAATCGAAACCCTAGTAACGAGGCATTGGCTACCTTAAGAGAGTCATAGTTACTCGTCCCAATTGCTCACCCAGTCTGCCATTTTTTCTTACTGCGGCCAGTCTGCCAGAAGCGATATGTCACTAGTTGTGTATCATAAAAGAGTGATCCTATCTCCTCCCAGGGGTTATTCGAGATATCTTAATCGAAACCCTAGTAACGAGGCATTGGCTACCTTAAGAGAGTCATAGTTACTCGTCCCAATTGCTCACCCAGTCTGCCATATTTTCTTACTGCGGCCAGTCTGCCAGAAGCGATATGTCACTAGTTGTGTATCATAAAAGAGTGATCCTTTCTCCTCCCAGGGGTTATTCGAGATATCTTAATCGAAACCCTAGTAACGAGGCATTGGCTACCTTAAGAGAGTCATAGTAACTCGTCCCAATTGCTCACCCAGTCTGCCATTTTTTCTCACTGCGGCCAGTCTGCCAGAAGCGATATGTCACAAGTTGTGTATCATAAAAGAGAGATCGTTACTCCTCCCAGGGGTTATTCGAGATATCTTAATCGAAACCCTAGTAACGAGGCATTGGCTACATTAAGAGAGTCATAGTTACTCGTCCCAATTGCTCACCGAGTCTGCCATTTTTTCTTACAGCGGCCAGTCTGCCAGAAGCGATATGTCACTAGTTGTGTATCATAATAGAGTGATCGTTACTCCTCCCAGGGGTTATTCGAGATATCTTAATCGAAACCCTAGTAACGAGGCATTGGCTACCTTAAGAGAGTCATAGTTACTCGTCCCAATTGCTCACCCAGTCTGGAATTTTTTCTTACTGCGGCCAGTCTGCCAGAAGCGATATGTCATTAGTTGTGTATCATAAAAGAACCGTCGTTACTCCTCCGAGGGGTTATTCGAGATATCTTAATCGAATCCCTAGTAACGAGGCATTGGCTACCTTACTCGTCCCAATTGCTCACCCAGTCCACCATTTTTTCTTACTGCTACCAGTCTGCCAGAAGCGATATGTCGCTAGTTTTGTATCATTAAAAAGAGTGATCGTTACTCCTCCCAGGGGTTATTCGAGATATCTTAATCGAAACATTAGTAACGAGGCATTGGCTACCTTAAGAGAGTCATAGTTACTCGTCCCAATTGCACACCCAGTCTGCCATTTTTTCTTACTGCGGCCAGTCTGCCAGAAGCGATATGTCACTAGTTGTGTATCATAAAAGTGTGATCGTTTCTCCTCCCAGGGGTTATTCGAGATATCTTAATCGAAACCCTACTATCGAGGCATTGGCTACCTTAAGAGAGTCATAGTTACTCGTCCCAATTGCTCACCCAGTCTGCCATTTTTTCTTACTGCGCCCAGTCTGCCAGAAGCGATATGTCACTAGTTGTGTATCATAAAAGAGTGATCCTTTCTCCTCCCAGGGGTTATTCGAGATATCTTAATCGAAACCCTAGTAACGAGGCATTGGCTACCTTAAGAGAGTCATAGTTACTCGTCCCAATTGCTCAACCAGTCTGCCATTTTTTCTCACTGCGGCCAGTCTGCCAGAAGCGATATGTCACTAGTTGTGTATCATAAAAGTGTGATCGTTTCTCCTCCCAGGAGTTATTCGAGATATCTTAATCAAATAACTAGTAACGAGGCATTGGCTACCTTAAGAGAGTCATAGTTACTCGTCCCAATTGCTCACCCAGTCTGCCATTTTTTCTTACTGTGGCCAGTCTGCCAGAAGCGATATGTCACTAGTTGTGTATCATAAATGAGTGATCGTTTCTCCTCCCAGAGGTTATTCGAGATATCTTAATCGAAACACTGGTAACGAGGCATTGGCTACCTTAAGAGAGTCATAGTTACTCGTCCCAATTGCTCACCCAGTCTGCCATTTTTTCTTACTGTGGCAAGTCTGCCAGAAGCGGTATGTCACTAGTTGTGTATCATTAAAGAGTCATCGTTAATCCTCCCAGGGGTTATTCGAGATATCTTAATCGAAACCCTAGTAACGAGGCATTGGCTACCTTAAGAGAGTCATAGTTACTCGTCCCAATTGCTCACACAGTCCAACATTTTTTCTTACTGCAGCCAGTCTGCCAGAAGCGAAATGTCACTAGTTGTGTATCATAAAAGAGTGATCCTTTCTCCTCCCAGGGGTTATTCGAGATATCTTAATCGAAACCCTAGTAACGAGGCGTTGGCTACCTTAAGAGAGTCATAGCTACTCGTCCCAATTGCTCACCCAGTCGGCCATTTTTTGTTACTGCGGCCAGTCTGCCAGTAGCGATATGTCACTAGTTGTGTATCATAAAAGAGTGATCGTTACACCTCCCAGGGGTTATTCGAGATATCTTAATCGAAACCCTAGTAACGAGGCATTGGCTACCTTAAGAGAGTCATAGTTACTCGTCCCAATTGCTCACCCAGTCTGCCATTTTTTCTTACTGCGGCCAGTCTGCCAGAAGCGATATGTCACTAGTTGTGTATCATAAAAGAGTGATCCTATCTCCTCCCAGGGGTTATTCGAGATATCTTAATCGAAACCCTAGTAACGAGGCATTGGCTACCTTAAGAGAGTCATAGTTACTCGTCCCAATTGCTCACCCAGTCTGCCATATTTTCTTACTGCGGCCAGTCTGCCAGAAGCGATATGTCACTAGTTGTGTATCATAAAAGAGTGATCCTTTCTCCTCCCAGGGGTTATTCGAGATATCTTAATCGAAACCCTAGTAACGAGGCATTGGCTACCTTAAGAGAGTCATAGTAACTCGTCCCAATTGCTCACCCAGTCTGCCATTTTTTCTCACTGCGGCCAGTCTGCCAGAAGCGATATGTCACAAGTTGTGTATCATAAAAGAGAGATCGTTACTCCTCCCAGGGGTTATTCGAGATATCTTAATCGAAACCCTAGTAACGAGGCATTGGCTACATTAAGAGAGTCATAGTTACTCGTCCCAATTGCTCACCGAGTCTGCCATTTTTTCTTACAGCGGCCAGTCTGCCAGAAGCGATATGTCACTAGTTGTGTATCATAATAGAGTGATCGTTACTCCTCCCAGGGGTTATTCGAGATATCTTAATCGAAACCCTAGTAACGAGGCATTGGCTACCTTAAGAGAGTCATAGTTACTCGTCCCAATTGCTCACCCAGTCTGGAATTTTTTCTTACTGCGGCCAGTCTGCCAGAAGCGATATGTCATTAGTTGTGTATCATAAAAGAACCGTCGTTACTCCTCCGAGGGGTTATTCGAGATATCTTAATCGAATCCCTAGTAACGAGGCATTGGCTACCTTACTCGTCCCAATTGCTCACCCAGTCCACCATTTTTTCTTACTGCTACCAGTCTGCCAGAAGCGATATGTCGCTAGTTGTGTATCATTAAAAAGAGTGATCGTTACTCCTCCCAGGGGTTATTCGAGATATCTTAATCGAAACATTAGTAACGAGGCATTGGCTACCTTAAGAGAGTCATAGTTACTCGTCCCAATTGCACACCCAGTCTGCCATTTTTTCTTACTGCGGCCAGTCTGCCAGAAGCGATATGTCACTAGTTGTGTATCATAAAAGTGTGATCGTTTCTCCTCCCAGGGGTTATTCGAGATATCTTAATCGAAACCCTACTATCGAGGCATTGGCTACCTTAAGAGAGTCATAGTTACTCGTCCCAATTGCTCACCCAGTCTGCCATTTTTTCTTACTGCGCCCAGTCTGCCAGAAGCGATATGTCACTAGTTGTGTATCATAAAAGAGTGATCCTTTCTCCTCCCAGGGGTTATTCGAGATATCTTAATCGAAACCCTAGTAACGAGGCATTGGCTACCTTAAGAGAGTCATAGTTACTCGTCCCAATTGCTCAACCAGTCTGCCATTTTTTCTCACTGCGGCCAGTCTGCCAGAAGCGATATGTCACTAGTTGTGTATCATAAAAGTGTGATCGTTTCTCCTCCCAGGAGTTATTCGAGATATCTTAATCAAATAACTAGTAACGAGGCATTGGCTACCTTAAGAGAGTCATAGTTACTCGTCCCAATTGCTCACCCAGTCTGCCATTTTTTCTTACTGTGGCCAGTCTGCCAGAAGCGATATGTCACTAGTTGTGTATCATAAATGAGTGATCGTTTCTCCTCCCAGAGGTTATTCGAGATATCTTAATCGAAACACTGGTAACGAGGCATTGGCTACCTTAAGAGAGTCATAGTTACTCGTCCCAATTGCTCACCCAGTCTGCCATTTTTTCTTACTGTGGCAAGTCTGCCAGAAGCGGTATGTCACTAGTTGTGTATCATTAAAGAGTCATCGTTAATCCTCCCAGGGGTTATTCGAGATATCTTAATCGAAACCCTAGTAACGAGGCATTGGCTACCTTAAGAGAGTCATAGTTACTCGTCCCAATTGCTCACACAGTCCAACATTTTTTCTTACTGCAGCCAGTCTGCCAGAAGCGAAATGTCACTAGTTGTGTATCATAAAAGAGTGATCCTTTCTCCTCCCAGGGGTTATTCGAGATATCTTAATCGAAACCCTAGTAACGAGGCGTTGGCTACCTTAAGAGAGTCATAGCTACTCGTCCCAATTGCTCACCCAGTCTGCCATTTTTTGTTACTGCGGCCAGTCAGCCAGTAGCGATATGTCACTAGTTGTGTATCATAAAAGAGTGATCGTTACACCTCCCAGGGGTTATTCGAGATATCTTAATCGAAACCCTAGTAACGAGGCATTGGCTACCTTAAGAGAGTCATAGTTACTCGTCCCAATTGCTCACCCAGTCTGCCATTTTTTCTTACTGCGGCCAGTCTGCCAGAAGCGATATGTCACTAGTTGTGTATCATAAAAGAGTGATCCTATCTCCTCCCAGGGGTTATTCGAGATATCTTAATCGAAACCCTAGTAACGAGGCATTGGCTACCTTAAGAGAGTCATAGTTACTCGTCCCAATTGCTCACCCAGTCTGCCATATTTTCTTACTGCGGCCAGTCTGCCAGAAGCGATATGTCACTAGTTGTGTATCATAAAAGAGTGATCCTTTCTCCTCCCAGGGGTTATTCGAGATATCTTAATCGAAACCCTAGTAACGAGGCATTGGCTACCTTAAGAGAGTCATAGTTACTCGTCCCAATTGCTCACCGAGTCTGCCATTTTTTCTTACAGCGGCCAGTCTGCCAGAAGCGATATGTCACTAGTTGTGTATCATAATAGAGTGATCGTTACTCCTCCCAGGGGTTATTCGAGATATCTTAATCGAAACCCTAGTAACGAGGCATTGGCTACCTTAAGAGAGTCATAGTTACTCGTCCCAATTGCTCACCCAGTCTGGCATTTTTTCTTACTGCGGCCAGTCTGCAAGAAGCGATATGTCATTAGTTGTGTATCATAAAAGAACCGTCGTTACTCCTCCGAGGGGTTATTCGAGATATCTTAATCGAATCCCTAGTAACGAGGCATTGGCTACCTTACTCGTCCCAATTGCTCACCCAGTCCACCATTTTTTCTTACTGCTACCAGTCTGCCAGAAGCGATATGTCGCTAGTTGTGTATCATTAAAAAGAGTGATCGTTACTCCTCCCAGGGTTTATTCGAGATATCTTAATCGAAACATTAGTAACGAGGCATTGGCTACCTTAAGAGAGTCATAGTTACTCGTCCCAATTGCACACCCAGTCTGCCATTTTTTCTTACTGCGGCCAGTCTGCCAGAAGCGATATGTCACTAGTTGTGTATCATAAAAGTGTGATCGTTTCTCCTCCCAGGGGTTATTCGAGATATCTTAATCGAATACCTAGTAACGAGGCATTGGCTACCTTAAGAGAGTCATAGTTACTCGTCCCAATTGCTCACACAGTCCAACATTTTTTCTTACTGCGGCCAGTCTGCCAGAAGCGATATTTCACTAGTTGTGTATCATAAATGAGTGATCGTTTCTCCTCCCTGAGGTTATTCGAGATATCTTAATCGAAACACTGGTAACGAGGCATTGGCTACCTTAAGAGAGTCATAGTTACTCGTCCCAATTGCTCACCCAGTCTGCCATTTTTTCTTACTGTGGCAAGTCTGCCAGATGCGGTATGTCACTAGTTGTGTATCATTAAAGAGTCATCCTTAATCCTCCCAGGGGTTATTCGAGATATCTTAATCGAAACCCTAGTAACGAGGCATTGGCTACCTTAAGAGAGTCATAGTTACTCGTCCCAATTGCTCACACAGTCCAACATTTTTTCTTACTGCAGCCAGTCTGCCAGAAGCGAAATGTCACTAGTTGTGTATCATAAAAGAGTGATCCTTTCTCCTCCCAGGGGTTATTCGAGATATCTTAATCGAAACCCTAGTAACGAGGCGTTGGCTACCTTAAGAGAGTCATAGCTACTCGTCCCAGTTGCTCACCCAGTCTGCCATTTTTTCTTACTGCGGCCAGTCTGCCAGTAGCGATATGTCACTAGTTGTGTATCATAAAAGAGTGATCGTTACACCTCCCAGGGGTTATTCGAGATATCTTAATCGAAACCCTAGTAACGAGGCATTGGCTACCTTAAGAGAGTCATAGTTACTCGTCCCAATTGCTCACCCAGTCTGCCATTTTTTCTTACTGCGGCCAGTCTGCCAGAAGCGATATGTCACTAGTTGTGTATCATAAAAGAGTGATCCTATCTCCTCCCAGGGGTTATTCGAGATATCTTAATCGAAACCCTAGTAACGAGGCATTGGCTACCTTAAGAGAGTCATAGTTACTCGTCCCAATTGCTCACCCAGTCTGCCATATTTTCTTACTGCGGCCAGTCTGCCAGAAGCGATATGTCACTAGTTGTGTATCATAAAAGAGTGATCCTTTCTCCTCCCAGGGGTTATTCGAGATATCTTAATCGAAACCCTAGTAACGAGGCATTGGCTACCTTAAGAGAGTCATAGTAACTCGTCCCAATTGCTCACCCAGTCTGCCATTTTTTCTCACTGCGGCCAGTCTGCCAGAAGCGATATGTCACAAGTTGTGTATCATAAAAGAGAGATCGTTACTCCTCCCAGGGGTTATTCGAGATATCTTAATCGAAACCCTAGTAACGAGGCATTGGCTACATTAAGAGAGTCATAGTTACTCGTCCCAATTGCTCACCGAGTCTGCCATTTTTTCTTACAGCGGCCAGTCTGCCAGAAGCGATATGTCACTAGTTGTGTATCATAATAGAGTGATCGTTACTCCTCCCAGGGGTTATTCGAGATATCTTAATCGAAACCCTAGTAACGAGGCATTGGCTACCTTAAGAGAGTCATAGTTACTCGTCCCAATTGCTCACCCAGTCTGGAATTTTTTCTTACTGCGGCCAGTCTGCCAGAAGCGATATGTCATTAGTTGTGTATCATAAAAGAACCGTCGTTACTCCTCCGAGGGGTTATTCGAGATATCTTAATCGAATCCCTAGTAACGAGGCATTGGCTACCTTACTCGTCCCAATTGCTCACCCAGTCCACCATTTTTTCTTACTGCTACCAGTCTGCCAGAAGCGATATGTCGCTAGTTTTGTATCATTAAAAAGAGTGATCGTTACTCCTCCCAGGGGTTATTCGAGATATCTTAATCGAAACATTAGTAACGAGGCATTGGCTACCTTAAGAGAGTCATAGTTACTCGTCCCAATTGCACACCCAGTCTGCCATTTTTTCTTACTGCGGCCAGTCTGCCAGAAGCGATATGTCACTAGTTGTGTATCATAAAAGTGTGATCGTTTCTCCTCCCAGGGGTTATTCGAGATATCTTAATCGAAACCCTACTATCGAGGCATTGGCTACCTTAAGAGAGTCATAGTTACTCGTCCCAATTGCTCACCCAGTCTGCCATTTTTTCTTACTGCGCCCAGTCTGCCAGAAGCGATATGTCACTAGTTGTGTATCATAAAAGAGTGATCCTTTCTCCTCCCAGGGGTTATTCGAGATATCTTAATCGAAACCCTAGTAACGAGGCATTGGCTACCTTAAGAGAGTCATAGTTACTCGTCCCAATTGCTCAACCAGTCTGCCATTTTTTCTCACTGCGGCCAGTCTGCCAGAAGCGATATGTCACTAGTTGTGTATCATAAAAGTGTGATCGTTTCTCCTCCCAGGAGTTATTCGAGATATCTTAATCAAATAACTAGTAACGAGGCATTGGCTACCTTAAGAGAGTCATAGTTACTCGTCCCAATTGCTCACCCAGTCTGCCATTTTTTCTTACTGTGGCCAGTCTGCCAGAAGCGATATGTCACTAGTTGTGTATCATAAATGAGTGATCGTTTCTCCTCCCAGAGGTTATTCGAGATATCTTAATCGAAACACTGGTAACGAGGCATTGGCTACCTTAAGAGAGTCATAGTTACTCGTCCCAATTGCTCACCCAGTCTGCCATTTTTTCTTACTGTGGCAAGTCTGCCAGAAGCGGTATGTCACTAGTTGTGTATCATTAAAGAGTCATCGTTAATCCTCCCAGGGGTTATTCGAGATATCTTAATCGAAACCCTAGTAACGAGGCATTGGCTACCTTAAGAGAGTCATAGTTACTCGTCCCAATTGCTCACACAGTCCAACATTTTTTCTTACTGCAGCCAGTCTGCCAGAAGCGAAATGTCACTAGTTGTGTATCATAAAAGAGTGATCCTTTCTCCTCCCAGGGGTTATTCGAGATATCTTAATCGAAACCCTAGTAACGAGGCGTTGGCTACCTTAAGAGAGTCATAGCTACTCGTTCCAATTGCTCACCCAGTCGGCCATTTTTTGTTACTGCGGCCAGTCTGCCAGTAGCGATATGTCACTAGTTGTGTATCATAAAAGAGTGATCGTTACACCTCCCAGGGGTTATTCGAGATATCTTAATCGAAACCCTAGTAACGAGGCATTGGCTACCTTAAGAGAGTCATAGTTACTCGTCCCAATTGCTCACCCAGTCTGCCATTTTTTCTTACTGCGGCCAGTCTGCCAGAAGCGATATGTCACTAGTTGTGTATCATAAAAGAGTGATCCTATCTCCTCCCAGGGGTTATTCGAGATATCTTAATCGAAACCCTAGTAACGAGGCATTGGCTACCTTAAGAGAGTCATAGTTACTCGTCCCAATTGCTCACCCAGTCTGCCATATTTTCTTACTGCGGCCAGTCTGCCAGAAGCGATATGTCACTAGTTGTGTATCATAAAAGAGTGATCCTTTCTCCTCCCAGGGGTTATTCGAGATATCTTAATCGAAACCCTAGTAACGAGGCATTGGCTACCTTAAGAGAGTCATAGTAACTCGTCCCAATTGCTCACCCAGTCTGCCATTTTTTCTCACTGCGGCCAGTCTGCCAGAAGCGATATGTCACAAGTTGTGTATCATAAAAGAGAGATCGTTACTCCTCCCAGGGGTTATTCGAGATATCTTAATCGAAACCCTAGTAACGAGGCATTGGCTACATTAAGAGAGTCATAGTTACTCGTCCCAATTGCTCACCGAGTCTGCCATTTTTTCTTACAGCGGCCAGTCTGCCAGAAGCGATATGTCACTAGTTGTGTATCATAATAGAGTGATCGTTACTCCTCCCAGGGGTTATTCGAGATATCTTAATCGAAACCCTAGTAACGAGGCATTGGCTACCTTAAGAGAGTCATAGTTACTCGTCCCAATTGCTCACCCAGTCTGGAATTTTTTCTTACTGCGGCCAGTCTGCCAGAAGCGATATGTCATTAGTTGTGTATCATAAAAGAACCGTCGTTACTCCTCCGAGGGGTTATTCGAGATATCTTAATCGAATCCCTAGTAACGAGGCATTGGCTACCTTACTCGTCCCAATTGCTCACCCAGTCCACCATTTTTTCTTACTGCTACCAGTCTGCCAGAAGCGATATGTCGCTAGTTGTGTATCATTAAAAAGAGTGATCGTTACTCCTCCCAGGGGTTATTCGAGATATCTTAATCGAAACATTAGTAACGAGGCATTGGCTACCTTAAGAGAGTCATAGTTACTCGTCCCAATTGCACACCCAGTCTGCCATTTTTTCTTACTGCGGCCAGTCTGCCAGAAGCGATATGTCACTAGTTGTGTATCATAAAAGTGTGATCGTTTCTCCTCCCAGGGGTTATTCGAGATATCTTAATCGAAACCCTACTATCGAGGCATTGGCTACCTTAAGAGAGTCATAGTTACTCGTCCCAATTGCTCACCCAGTCTGCCATTTTTTCTTACTGCGCCCAGTCTGCCAGAAGCGATATGTCACTAGTTGTGTATCATAAAAGAGTGATCCTTTCTCCTCCCAGGGGTTATTCGAGATATCTTAATCGAAACCCTAGTAACGAGGCATTGGCTACCTTAAGAGAGTCATAGTTACTCGTCCCAATTGCTCAACCAGTCTGCCATTTTTTCTCACTGCGGCCAGTCTGCCAGAAGCGATATGTCACTAGTTGTGTATCATAAAAGTGTGATCGTTTCTCCTCCCAGGAGTTATTCGAGATATCTTAATCAAATAACTAGTAACGAGGCATTGGCTACCTTAAGAGAGTCATAGTTACTCGTCCCAATTGCTCACCCAGTCTGCCATTTTTTCTTACTGTGGCCAGTCTGCCAGAAGCGATATGTCACTAGTTGTGTATCATAAATGAGTGATCGTTTCTCCTCCCAGAGGTTATTCGAGATATCTTAATCGAAACACTGGTAACGAGGCATTGGCTACCTTAAGAGAGTCATAGTTACTCGTCCCAATTGCTCACCCAGTCTGCCATTTTTTCTTACTGTGGCAAGTCTGCCAGAAGCGGTATGTCACTAGTTGTGTATCATTAAAGAGTCATCGTTAATCCTCCCAGGGGTTATTCGAGATATCTTAATCGAAACCCTAGTAACGAGGCATTGGCTACCTTAAGAGAGTCATAGTTACTCGTCCCAATTGCTCACACAGTCCAACATTTTTTCTTACTGCAGCCAGTCTGCCAGAAGCGAAATGTCACTAGTTGTGTATCATAAAAGAGTGATCCTTTCTCCTCCCAGGGGTTATTCGAGATATCTTAATCGAAACCCTAGTAACGAGGCGTTGGCTACCTTAAGAGAGTCATAGCTACTCGTCCCAATTGCTCACCCAGTCTGCCATTTTTTGTTACTGCGGCCAGTCAGCCAGTAGCGATATGTCACTAGTTGTGTATCATAAAAGAGTGATCGTTACACCTCCCAGGGGTTATTCGAGATATCTTAATCGAAACCCTAGTAACGAGGCATTGGCTACCTTAAGAGAGTCATAGTTACTCGTCCCAATTGCTCACCCAGTCTGCCATTTTTTCTTACTGCGGCCAGTCTGCCAGAAGCGATATGTCACTAGTTGTGTATCATAAAAGAGTGATCCTATCTCCTCCCAGGGGTTATTCGAGATATCTTAATCGAAACCCTAGTAACGAGGCATTGGCTACCTTAAGAGAGTCATAGTTACTCGTCCCAATTGCTCACCCAGTCTGCCATATTTTCTTACTGCGGCCAGTCTGCCAGAAGCGATATGTCACTAGTTGTGTATCATAAAAGAGTGATCCTTTCTCCTCCCAGGGGTTATTCGAGATATCTTAATCGAAACCCTAGTAACGAGGCATTGGCTACCTTAAGAGAGTCATAGTTACTCGTCCCAATTGCTCACCGAGTCTGCCATTTTTTCTTACAGCGGCCAGTCTGCCAGAAGCGATATGTCACTAGTTGTGTATCATAATAGAGTGATCGTTACTCCTCCCAGGGGTTATTCGAGATATCTTAATCGAAACCCTAGTAACGAGGCATTGGCTACCTTAAGAGAGTCATAGTTACTCGTCCCAATTGCTCACCCAGTCTGGCATTTTTTCTTACTGCGGCCAGTCTGCAAGAAGCGATATGTCATTAGTTGTGTATCATAAAAGAACCGTCGTTACTCCTCCGAGGGGTTATTCGAGATATCTTAATCGAATCCCTAGTAACGAGGCATTGGCTACCTTACTCGTCCCAATTGCTCACCCAGTCCACCATTTTTTCTTACTGCTACCAGTCTGCCAGAAGCGATATGTCGCTAGTTGTGTATCATTAAAAAGAGTGATCGTTACTCCTCCCAGGGTTTATTCGAGATATCTTAATCGAAACATTAGTAACGAGGCATTGGCTACCTTAAGAGAGTCATAGTTACTCGTCCCAATTGCTCACCGAGTCTGCCATTTTTTCTTACAGCGGCCAGTCTGCCAGAAGCGATATGTCACTAGTTGTGTATCATAATAGAGTGATCGTTACTCCTCCCAGGGGTTATTCGAGATATCTTAATCGAAACCCTAGTAACGAGGCATTGGCTACCTTAAGAGAGTCATAGTTACTCGTCCCAATTGCTCACCCAGTCTGCCATTTTTTCTTACTGCGGCCAGTCTGCCAGAAGCGATATGTCACTAGTTGTGTATCATAAAAGAGTGATCCTTTCTCCTCCCAGGGGTTATTCGAGATATCTTAATCGAAACCCTAGTAACGAGGCATTGGCTACCTTAAGAGAGTCATAGTTACTCGTCCCAATTGCTCACCCAGTCTGCCTTTTTTTCTTACTGCGGCCAGTCTGCCAGAAGCGATATGTCACTAGTTGTGTATCATAAAAGAGTGATCCTTTCTCCTCCCAGGGGTTATTCGAGATATCTTAATCGAAACCCTAGTAACGAGGCATTGGCTACCTTAAAGAGAGTCATAGTAACTCGTCCCAATTGCTCACAAAGTCTGCCATTTTTTCTCACTGCGGCCAGTCTGCCAGAAGCGATATGTCACAAGTTGTGTATCATAAAAGAGTGATCCTTACTCCTCCCATGGGTTATTCGAGATATCTTAATCGAAACCCTAGTAACGAGGCATTGGCTACATTAAGAGAGTCATAGTTACTCGTCCCAATTGCTCACCGAGTCTGCCATTTTTTCTTACAGCGGCCAGTCTGCCAGAAGCGATATGTCACTAGTTGTGTATCATAATAGAGTGATCGTTACTCCTCCCAGGGGTTATTCGAGATATCTTAATCGAAACCCTAGTAACGAGGCATTGGCTACCTTAAGAGAGTCATAGTTACTCGTCCCAATTGCTCACCCAGTCTGCCATTTTTTCTTACTGTGGCAAGTCTGCCAGAAGCGATATGTCACTAGTTGTGTATCAATAAATTGTCATCGTTAATCCTCCCAGGGGTTATGCGAGTTATCTTAATCGAAAACCTAGTAACGAGGCATTGGCTACCTTAAGAGAGTCATAGTTACTCGTCCCAATTGCTCACACAGTCCAACATTTTTTCTTACTGCGGCCAGTCTGCCACAAGCGATATGTCACTAGTTGTGTATCATAAAAGAGTGATCCTTTCTCCTCCCAGGGGTTATTCGAGATATCTTAATCGAAACCCTCGTAACGAAGCATTGGCTTCCTTAAGAGAGTCATAGTTACTCGTCCCAATTGCTCACCCAGTCTGCCATTTTTTCTTACTGCGGCCAGTCTGCCAGAAGCGATATGTCACTAGTTGTGTATCATAAATGAGTGATAGTTTCTCCTCCCAGGGCTTATTCGAGATATCTTAATCGAAACACTAGTAACGAGGCATTGGCTACCTTAAGAGAATCATAGTTACTCGTCCCAATTGCTCACCAAGTCTGCCATTTTTTCTTACTGTGGCAAGTCTGCCAGAAGCGATATGTCACTAGTTGTGTATCATTAAAGAGTCATCGTTAATCCTCCCAGGGGTTATTCGAGATATCTTAATCGAAATCCTAGTAACGAGGCATTGGCTACATTAAGAGAGTCATAGTTACTCGTCCCAATTGCTCAACCAGTCTGCCATTTTTTCTTACAGCGGCCAGTCTGCCAGAAGCGATATGTCACTAGTTGTGTATAATAAATGAGTGATCGTTTCTCCTACCTGGGGTTATTTGAGATATCTTAATCGAAACCCTAGTAACGAGGCATTGGCTACCTTAAGAGAGTCATAGTTACTCGTCCCAATTGCTCAACCAGTCTGCCATTTTTTCTCACTGCGGCCAGTCTGCCAGAAGCGATATGTCACTAGTTGTGTATCATAATAGAGTGATCGTTACTCATCCCAGGGGTTATTCGAGATATCTTAATCGGAACCCTAGTAACGAGGCATTGGCTACCTTAAGAGAGTCATAGTTACTCGTCCCAATTGCTCACACAGTCCAACATTTTTTCTTACTGCGGCCAGTCTGCCAGAAGCTATATGTCACTAGTTGTGTATCATAAAAGAGTGATAGTTACACCTCCCAGGAGTTATTCGAGATATCTTAATCGAAACCCTAGTAACGACGCATTGGCTACCTTAAGAGAGTCATAGTTACTCGTCCCAATTGCTCACCCAGTCTGCCATGTTTTCTTACTGCGGCCAGTCTGCCAGAAGCGATATGTCACTAGTTGTGTATCATAAAAGAGTCATCGGTACTCCTCCCAGGGGTTATTCGAGATATCTTAATCGAAACCCTAGTAACGAGGCATTGGCTACCTTAAGAGAGTCAAAGTTACTCGTCCCAATTGCTCACCCAGTCTGCCATTTTTTCTTACTGTGGCAAGTCTGCCAGAAGCGATATGTCACTAGTTGTGTATCATTAAAGTGTCATCGTTATTCCTCCCAGGGGTTATTCGAGATATCTTAATCGAAACCCTAGTAACGAGGCATTGGCTACCTTAAGAGAGTCATAGTTACTCGTCCCAATTATTCACACAGTCCAACATTTTTTCTTACTGCAGCCAGTCTGCCAGAAGCGATATGTCACTAGTTGTGTATCATAAAAGAGTGATCCTTTCTCCTCCCAGGGGTTATTCGAGATATCTTAATCGAAACCCTAGTAACGAGGCATTGGCTACCTTAAGAGAGTCATAGCTACTCGTCCCAATTGCTCACCCAGTCTGCCATTTTTTCTTACTGCGGCCAGTCTGCCAGAAGCGATATGTCACTAGTTGTTTATCATAAAAGAGTGATACTTTCTCCTCCCAGGTGTTATTCGAGACATCTTAATCGAAACCCTAGTAACGAGGCATTGGCTACCTTAAGAGAGTCATAGTTACTCGTCCCAATTGCTCAACCAGTCTGCCATTTTTTGTTACTGCGGCCAGTCTGCCAGAAGCGATATGTCACTAGTTGTGTATCATAAAAGAGTGATCCTTTCTCCTCCCAGGTGTTATTCGAGATATCTTAATCGAAACCCTAGTAACGAGGCATTGGCTACCTTAAGAGAGTCATAGTTACTCGACCCAATTGCTCACCCAGTCTGCCATTTTTTCTTACTGCGGCCAGTCTGCCAGAAGCGATATGTCACTAGTTGTGTATCATAAATGAGTGATCGTTTCTCCTCCCAGGGGTTATTCGAGATATCTTAATCGAAACACTAGTAACGAGGCATTGGCTACCTTAAGAGAGTCATAGTTACTCGTCCCAATTGCTCACCCAGTCTGCCATTTTTTCTTACTGTGGCAAGTCTGCCAGAAGCGATATGTCACTAGTTGTGTATCAATAATGAGTCATCGTTAATCCTCCCAGGGGTCATTCGAGATATCTTCATCGAAACCCTAGTAACGAGGCATTGGCTACCTTCAGAGAGTCATAGTTACTCGTCCCAATTGCTCACCCAGTCTGCCATTTTTTCTTACTGCGGCCAGTCTGCCAGAAGCGATATGTCACTAGTTGTGTATCATTAAAGAGTCATCGTTAATCCTCCCAGGGGTTATTCGAGATATCTTAATCGAAACCCTAGTAACGAGGCATTGGCTACCTTAAGAGAGTCATAGTTACTCGTCCCAATTGCTCACCCAGTCTGCCATTTTTTCTTACTGCGGCCAGTCTGCCAGAAGCGATATGTCACTAGTTGTGTATCATAAATGAGTGATCGTTTCTCCTCCCAGGGGTTATTCGAGATATCTTAATCGAAACACTAGTAACGAGGCATTGGCTACCTTAAGAGAGTCATAGTTACTCGTCCCAATTGCTCACCCAGTCTGCCATTTTTTCTTACTGTGGCAAGTCTGCCAGAAGCGATATGTCACTAGTTGTGTATCATTAAAGAGTCATCGTTAATCCTCCCAGGGGTCATTCGAGATATCTTCATCGAAACCCTAGTAACGAGGCATTGGCTACCTTAAGAGAGTCATAGTTACTCGTCCCAATTGCTCACCCAGTCTGCCATTTTTTCTTACTGCGCCCAGTCTGCCAGAAGCGATATGTCACTAGTTGTGTATCATTAAAGAGTCATCGTTTCTCCTCCCAGGGCTTATTCGAGATATCTTAATCGAAACACTAGTAACGAGGCATTGGCTACCTTAAGAGAATCATAGTTACTGGTCCCAATTGCTCACCCAGTCTGCCATTTTTTCTTACTGTGGCAAGTCTGCCAGTAGCGATATGTCACTAGTTGTGTATCATTAAAGAGTCATCGTTAATCCTCCCAGGGGTTATTCGAGATATCTTAATCGAAACCCTAGTAACGAGGCATTGGCTACCTTAAGAGAGTCATAGTAGCTCGTCCCAATTGCTCACCCAGTCTGCCATTTTTTCTCACTGCGACCAGTCTGACAGAAGCGATATGTCACAAGTTGTGTATCATAAAGGAGTGATCGTTACTCCTCCCAGGGGTTATTCGAGATATCTTAATCGAAATCCTAGTAACGAGGCATTGGCTACATTAAGAGAGTCATAGTTACTCGTCCCAATTGCTCAACCAGTCTGCCATTTTTTCTTACAGCGGCCAGTCTGCCAGAAGCGATATGTCACTAGTTGTGTATAATAAATGAGTGATCGTTTCTCCTCCCTGGGGTTATTTGAGATATCTTAATCGAAACCCTAGTAACGAGGCATTGGCTACCTTAAGAGAGTCAAAGTTACTCGTCCCAATTGCTCACCCAGTCTGCCATTTTTTCTTACTGTGGCAAGTCTGCCAGAAGCGATATGTCACTAGTTGTGTATCATTAAAGTGTCATCGTTATTCCTCCATGGGGTTATTCGAGATATCTTAATCGAAACCCTAGTAACGAGGCATTGGCTACCTTAAGAGAGTCATAGTTACTCGTCCCAATTGCTCACACAGTCCAACATTTTTTCTTACTGCAGCCAGTCTGCCAGAAGCGATATGTCACTAGTTGTGTATCATAAAAGAGTGATCCTTTCTCCTCCCAGGGGTTATTCGAGATATCTTAATCGAAACCCTAGTAACGAGGCTTTGGCTACCTTAAGAGAGTCATAGCTACTCGTCCCAATTGCTCACCCAGTCTGCCATTTTTTCTTACTGCGGCCAGTCTGCCAGAAGCTATATGTCACTAGTTGTGTATCATAAAAGAGTGATAGTTACACCTCCCAGGAGTTATTCGAGATATCTTAATCGAAACCCTAGTAACGAGGCATTGGCTACCTTAAGAGAGTCATAGTTACTCGTCCCAATTGCTCACCCAGTCTGCCATGTTTTCTTACTGCGGCCAGTCTGCCAGAAGCGATATGTCACTAGTTGTGTATCATAAAAGAGTCATCGGTACTCCTCCCAGGGGTTATTCGAGATATCTTAATCGAAACCCTAGTAACGAGGCATTGGCTACCTTAAGAGAGTCATAGTTACTCGTCCCAATTGCTCACCCAGTCTGCCATTTTTTCTTACTGCGGCCAGTCTGCCAGAAGCGATATGTCACTAGTTGTTTATCATAAAAGAGTGATACTTTCTCCTCCCAGGGGTTATTCGAGATATCTTAATCGAAACCCTAGTAACGAGGCATTGGCTACCTTAAGAGAGTCATAGTTACTCGTCCCAATTGCACACCCAGTCTGCCATTTTTTCTTACTGCGGCCAGTCTGCCAGAAGCGATATGTCACTAGTTGTGTATCATAAAAGAGTGATCCTTTCTCCTCCCAGGGGTTATTCGAGATATCTTAATCGAAACCCTAGTAACGAGGCATTGGCTACCTTAAGAGAGTCATAGTTACTCGACCCAATTGCTCACCCAGTCTGCCATTTTTTCTTACTGCGGCCAGTCTGCCAGAAGCGATATGTCACTAGTTGTGTATCATAAATGAGTGATCGTTTCTCCTCCCAGGGGTTATTCGAGATATCTTAATCGAAACACTAGTAACGAGGCATTGGCTACCTTAAGAGAGTCATAGTTACTCGTCCCAATTGCTCACCCAGTCTGCCATTTTTTCTTACTGTGGCAAGTCTGCCAGAAGCGATATGTCACTAGTTGTGTATCATTAAAGAGTCATCGTTAATTCTCCCAGGGGTCATTCGAGATATCTTCATCGAAACCCTAGTAACGAGGCATTGGCTACCTTCAGAGAGTCATAGTTACTCGTCCCAATTGCTCACCCAGTCTGCCATTTTTTCTTACTGCGGCCAGTCTGCCAGAAGCGATATGTCACTAGTTGTGTATCATAAAAGAGTGATCCTTTCTCCTCCCAGTGGTTATTCGAGATATCTTAATCGAAACCCTAGTAACGAGGCATTGGCTACCTTAAGAGAGTCATAGTTACTCGTCCCAATTGCTCACCCAGTCTGCCATTTTTTCTTACTGCGGCCAGTCTGCCAGAAGCGATATGTCACTAGTTGTGTATCATAAATGAGTGATCGTTTCTCCTCCCAGGGCTTATTCGAGATATCTTAATCGAAACACTAGTAACGAGGCATTGGCTACCTTAAGAGAGTCATAGTTACTCGTCCCAATTGCTCACCCAGTCTGCCATTTTTTCTTACTGTGGCAAGTCTGCCAGAAGCGATATGTCACTAGTTGTGTATCATTAAAGAGTCATCGTTAATCCTCCCAGGGGTCATTCGAGATATCTTCATCGAAACCCTAGTAACGAGGCATTGGCTACCTTAAGAGAGTCATAGTTACTCGTCCCAATTGCTCACCCAGTCTGCCATTTTTTCTTACTGCGCCCAGTCTGCCAGAAGCGATATGTCACTAGTTGTGTATCATTAAAGAGTCATCGTTTCTCCTCCCAGGGCTTATTCGAGATATCTTAATCGAAACACTAGTAACGAGGCATTGGCTACCTTAAGAGAATCATAGTTACTGGTCCCAATTGCTCACCCAGTCTGCCATTTTTTCTTACTGTGGCAAGTCTGCCAGTAGCGATATGTCACTAGTTGTGTATCATTAAAGAGTCATCGTTAATCCTCCCAGGGGTTATTCGAGATATCTTAATCGAAACCCTAGTAACGAGGCATTGGCTACCTTAAGAGAGTCATAGTAGCTCGTCCCAATTGCTCACCCAGTCTGCCATTTTTTCTCACTGCGACCAGTCTGACAGAAGCGATATGTCACAAGTTGTGTATCATAAAGGAGTGATCGTTACTCCTCCCAGGGGTTATTCGAGATATCTTAATCGAAATCCTAGTAACGAGGCATTGGCTACATTAAGAGAGTCATAGTTACTCGTCCCAATTGCTCAACCAGTCTGCCATTTTTTCTTACAGCGGCCAGTCTGCCAGAAGCGATATGTCACTAGTTGTGTATAATAAATGAGTGATCGTTTCTCCTCCCTGGGGTTATTTGAGATATCTTAATCGAAACCCTAGTAACGAGGCATTGGCTACCTTAAGAGAGTCAAAGTTACTCGTCCCAATTGCTCACCCAGTCTGCCATTTTTTCTTACTGTGGCAAGTCTGCCAGAAGCGATATGTCACTAGTTGTGTATCATTAAAGTGTCATCGTTATTCCTCCATGGGGTTATTCGAGATATCTTAATCGAAACCCTAGTAACGAGGCATTGGCTACCTTAAGAGAGTCATAGTTACTCGTCCCAATTGCTCACACAGTCCAACATTTTTTCTTACTGCAGCCAGTCTGCCAGAAGCGATATGTCACTAGTTGTGTATCATAAAAGAGTGATCCTTTCTCCTCCCAGGGGTTATTCGAGATATCTTAATCGAAACCCTAGTAACGAGGCTTTGGCTACCTTAAGAGAGTCATAGCTACTCGTCCCAATTGCTCACCCAGTCTGCCATTTTTTCTTACTGCGGCCAGTCTGCCAGAAGCTATATGTCACTAGTTGTGTATCATAAAAGAGTGATAGTTACACCTCCCAGGAGTTATTCGAGATATCTTAATCGAAACCCTAGTAACGAGGCATTGGCTACCTTAAGAGAGTCATAGTTACTCGTCCCAATTGCTCACCCAGTCTGCCATGTTTTCTTACTGCGGCCAGTCTGCCAGAAGCGATATGTCACTAGTTGTGTATCATAAAAGAGTCATCGGTACTCCTCCCAGGGGTTATTCGAGATATCTTAATCGAAACCCTAGTAACGAGGCATTGGCTACCTTAAGAGAGTCATAGTTACTCGTCCCAATTGCTCACCCAGTCTGCCATTTTTTCTTACTGCGGCCAGTCTGCCAGAAGCGATATGTCACTAGTTGTTTATCATAAAAGAGTGATACTTTCTCCTCCCAGGGGTTATTCGAGATATCTTAATCGAAACCCTAGTAACGAGGCATTGGCTACCTTAAGAGAGTCATAGTTACTCGTCCCAATTGCACACCCAGTCTGCCATTTTTTCTTACTGCGGCCAGTCTGCCAGAAGCGATATGTCACTAGTTGTGTATCATAAAAGAGTGATCCTTTCTCCTCCCAGGGGTTATTCGAGATATCTTAATCGAAACCCTAGTAACGAGGCATTGGCTACCTTAAGAGAGTCATAGTTACTCGACCCAATTGCTCACCCAGTCTGCCATTTTTTCTTACTGCGGCCAGTCTGCCAGAAGCGATATGTCACTAGTTGTGTATCATAAATGAGTGATCGTTTCTCCTCCCAGGGGTTATTCGAGATATCTTAATCGAAACACTAGTAACGATGCATTGGCTACCTTAAGAGAGTCATAGTTACTCGTCCCAATTGCTCACCCAGTCTGCCATTTTTTCTTACTGTGGCAAGTCTGCCAGAAGCGATATGTCACTAGTTGTGTATCATTAAAGAGTCATCGTTAATCCTCCCAGGGGTCATTCGAGATATCTTCATCGAAACCCTAGTAACGAGGCATTGGCTACCTTCAGAGAGTCATAGTTACTCGTCCCAATTGCTCACCCAGTCTGCCATTTTTTCTTACTGCGGCCAGTCTGCCAGAAGCGATATGTCACTAGTTGTGTATAATAAATGAGTGATCGTTTCTCCTCCCTGGGGTTATTTGAGATATCTTAATCGAAACCCTAGTAACGAGGCATTGGCTACCTTAAGAGAGTCATAGTTACTCGTCCCAATTGCTCACCCAGTCTGCCATTTTTTCTTACTGCGGCCAGTCTGCCAGAAGCGATATGTCACTAGTTGTGTATCATAATAGAGTGATCGTTACTCATCCCAGGGGTTATTCGAGATATCTTAATCGAAACACTAGTAACGAGGCATTGGCTACCTTAAGAGAGTCATAGTTACTCGTCCCAATTGCTCACCCAGTCTGCCATTTTTTCTTACTGTGGCAAGTCTGCCAGAAGCGATATGTCACTAGTTGTGTATCATTAAAGTGTCATCGTTAATCCTCCCTGGGGTTATTCGAGATATCTTAATCGAAACCCTAGTAACGAGGCATTGGCTACCTTAAGAGAGTCATAGTTACTCGTCCCAATTGCTCACACAGTCCAACATTTTTTCTTACTGCAGCCAGTCTGCCAGAAGCGATATGTCACTAGTTGTGTATCATAAAAGACTGATCCTTTCTCCTCCCAGGGGTTATTCGAGATATCTTAATCGAAACACTAGTAACGAGGCATTGGCTACCTTAAGAGAGTCATAGTTACTCGTCCCAATTGCTCACCCAGTCTGCCATTTTTTCTTACTGCGGCCAGTCTGCCAAAAGCGATATGTCACTAGTCGTGTATCATAAAAGAGTGATCCTTTCTCCTCCCAGGGGTTATTCGAGATATCTTAATCGAAACCCTAGTAACGAGGCATTGGCTACCTTAAGAGAGTCATAGTTACTCGTCCCAATTGCTCACCCAGTCTGCCATTTTTTCTTACTGCGCCCAGTCTGCCAGAAGCGATATGTCACTAGTTGTGTATCATAAAAGAGTGATCCTTTCTCCTCCCAGGGGTTATTCGAGATATCTTAATCGAAACCCTAGTAACGAGGCATTGGCTACCATAAGAGAGTCATAGCTACTCGTCACAATTGCTTACCCAGTCTGCCATTTTTTCTTACTGCGGCCAGTCTGCCAGAAGCTATATGTCACTAGTTGTGTATCATAAAAGAGTGATAGTTACACCTCCCAGGGGTTATTCGAGATATCTTAATCGAAACCCTAGTAACGAGGCATTGGCTACCTTAAGAGAGTCATAGTTACTCGTCCCAATTGCTCTCCCAGTCTGCCATTTTTTCTTACTGCGGCCAGTCTGCCAGAAGCGATATGTCACTAGTTGTGTATCATAAAAGAGTCATCGGTACTCCTCCCAGGGGTTATTCGAGATATCTTAATCGAAACCCTAGTAACGAGGCATTGGCTACCTTAAGAGAGTCATAGTTACTCGTCCCAATTGCTCACCCAGTCTGCCATTTTTTCTTACTGCGGCCAGTCTGCCAGAAGCGATATGTCACTAGTTGTGTATCATAAAAGAGTGATCCTTTCTCCTCCCAGGGGTTATTCGAGATATCTTAACCGAAACCCTAGTAACGAGGCATTGGCTACCTTAAGAGAGTCATAGTTACTCGTCCCAATTGCTCACCCAGTCTGCCATTTTTTCTTACTGCGGCCAGTCTGCCAGAAGCGATATGTCACTAGTTGTGTATCATAAAAGAGTGATCCTTTCTCCTCCCAGGGGTTATTCGAGATATCTTAATCGAAACACTAGTAACGAGGCATTGGCTACCTTAAGAGAGTCATAGTTACTCGTCCCAATTGCTCACCCAGTCTGCCATTTTTTCTTACTGTGGCAAGTCTTCCAGAAGCGATATGTCACTAGTTGTGTATCATAAAAGAGTGATAGTTACACCTCCCAGGGGTTATTCGAGATATCTTAATCGAAACCCTAGTAACGAGGCATTGGCTACCTTAAGAGAGTCATAGTTACTCGTCCCAATTGCTCTCCCAGTCTGCCATTTTTTCTTACTGCGGCCAGTCTGCCAGAAGCGATATGTCACTAGTTGTGTATCATAAAAGAGTCATCGGTACTCCTCCCAGGGGTTATTCGAGATATCTTAATCGAAACCCTAGTAACGAGGCATTGGCTACCTTAAGAGAGTCATAGTTACTCGTCCCAATTGCTCACCCAGTCTGCCATTTTTTCTTACTGCGGCCAGTCTGCCAGAAGCGATATGTCACTAGTTGTGTATCATAAAAGAGTGATCCTTTCTCCACCCAGGGGTTATTCGAGATATCTTAATCGAAACCCTAGTAACGAGGCATTGGCTACCTTAAGAGAGTCATAGTTACTCGTCCCAATTGCTCACCCAGTCTGCCATTTTTTCTTACTGCGGCCAGTCTGCCAGAAGCGATATGTCACTAGTTGTGTATCATAAAAGAGTGATCCTTTCTCCTCCCAGGGGTTATTCGAGATATCTTAATCGAAACACTAGTAACTAGGCATTGGCTACCTTAAGAGAGTCATAGTTACTCGTCCCAATTGCTCACCCAGTCTGCCATTTTTTCTTACTGTGGCAAGTCTTCCAGAAGCGATATGTCACTAGTTGTGTATCATTAAAGAGTCATCGTTAATCCTCCCACGGGTTATTCGAGATATCTTCATCGAAACCCTAGTAACGAGGCATTGGCTACCTTAAGAGAGTCATAGTTACTCGTCCCAATTGCTCACCCAGTCTGCCATTTTTTCTTACTGCGGCCAGTCTGCCAGAAGCGATTTGTCACTAGTTGTGTATCATAAAAGAGTGATCCTTTCTCCTCCCAGTGGTTATTCGAGATATCTTAATCGAAACCCTAGTAACGAGGCATTGGCTACCTTAAGAGAGTCATAGTAACTCGTCCCAATTGCTCACCCAGTCTGCCATTTTTTCTTACTGCGGCCAGTCTGCCAGAAGCGATATGTCACAAGTTGTGTATCATAAAAGAGTGATCGTTACTCCTCCCAGGGGTTATTCGAGATATCTTAATCGAAACCCTAGTAACGAGGCATTGGCTACCTTAAGAGAGTCATAGTTACTCGTCCCAATTGCTCACCCAGTCTGCCATTTTATCTTACTGCGGCCAGTCTGCCAGAAGCGATATGTCACTAGTTGTGTATCATAAATGAGTGATCGTTTCTCCTCCCAGGGCTTATTCGTGATATCTTAATCGAAACACTAGTAACGAAGCATTGGCTACCTTAAGAGAGTCATAGTTACTCGTCCCAATTGCTCACCCAGTCTGCCATTTTTTCTTACTGTGTCAAGTCTGCCAGAAGCGATATGTCACTAGTTGTGTATCATTAAAGAGTGATCCTTTCTCCTCCCAGGGGTTATTCGAGATATCTTAATCGAAACCCTAGTAACGAGGCATTGGCTACCTTAAGAGAGTCATAGTTACTCGTCCCAATTGCTCACCCAGTCTGCCATTTTATCTTACTGCGGCCAGTCTGCCAGAAGCGATATGTCACTAGTTGTGTATCATAAATGAGTGATCGTTTCTCCTCCCAGGGCTTATTCGTGATATCTTAATCGAAACACTAGTAACGAAGCATTGGCTACCTTAAGAGAGTCATAGTTACTCGTCCCAATTGCTCACCCAGTCTGCCATTTTTTCTTACTGTGTCAAGTCTGCCAGAAGCGATATGTCACTAGTTGTGTATCATAAAAGAGTGATCCTTTCTCCTCCCAGGGGTTATTCGAGATATCTTAATCGAAACCCTAGTAACGAGGCATTGGCTACCTTAAGAGAGTCATAGTTACTCGTCCCAATTGCTCACCCAGTCTGCCTTTTTTTCTTACTGCGGCCAGTCTGCCAGGAGCGATATGTCACTAGTTGTGTATCATAAAAGAGTGTTCCTTTCTCCTCCCAGGGGTTATTCGAGATATCTTAATCGAAACCCTAGTAACGAGGCATTGGCTACCTTAAAGAGAGTCATAGTAACTCGTCCCAATTGCTCACCCAGTCTGCCATTTTTTCTCACTGCGGCCAGTCTGCCAGAAGCGATATGTCACAAGTTGTGTATCATAAAAGAGTGATCGTTACTCCTCCCATGGGTTATTCGAGATATCTTAATCGAAACCCTAGTAACGAGGCATTGGCTACATTAAGAGAGTCATAGTTACTCGTCCCAATTGCTCACCGAGTCTGCCATTTTTTCTTACAGCGGCCAGTCTGCCAGAAGCGATATGTCACTAGTTGTGTATCATAATAGAGTGATCGTTACTCCTCCCAGGGGTTATTCGTGATATCTTAATCGAAACCCTAGTAACGAGGCATTGGCTACCTTAAGAGAGTCATAGTTACTCGTCCCAATTGCTCACCCAGTCTGCCATTTTTTCTTACTGTGGCAAGTCTGCCAGAAGCGATATGTCACTAGTTGTGTATCAATAAAGAGTCATCGTTAATCCTCCCAGGGGTTATGCGAGATATCTTAATCGAAACCCTAGTAACGAGGCATTGGCTACCTTAAGAGAGTCATAGTTACTCGTCCCAATTGCTCACACAGTCCAACATTTTTTCTTACTGCGGCCAGTCTGCCAAAAGCGATATGTCACTAGTTGTGTATCATAAAAGAGTGATCCTTTCTCCTCCCAGGGGTTATTCGAGATATCTTAATCGAAACCCTAGTAACGAAGCATTGGCTACCTTAAGAGAGTCATAGTTACTCGTCCCAATTGCTCACCCAGTCTGCCATTTTTTCTTACTGCGGCCAGTCTGCCAGAAGCGATATGTCACTAGTTGTGTATCATAAATGAGTGATCGTTTCTCCTCCCAGGGCTTATTCGAGATATCTTAATCAAAACACTAGTAACGAGGCATTGGCTACCTTAAGAGAGTCATAGTTACTCGTCCCAATTGCTCACCCAGTCTGCCATTTTTTCTTACTGCGGCCAGTCTGCCAGAAGCGATATGTCACTAGTTGTGTATCATAAATGAGTGATCGTTTCAACTCCCAGGGCTTATTCGAGATATCTTAATCGAAACACTAGTAACGAGGCATTGGCTACCTTAAGAGAATCATAGTTACTCGTCCCAATTGCTCACCCAGTCTGCCATTTTTTCTTACTGTGGCCAGTCTGCCAGAAGCGATATGTCACTAGTTGTGTATCATTAAAGAGTCTTCGTTAATCCTCCCAGGGGTTATTCGAGATTTCTTAATCGAAACCCTAGTAACGAGGCATTGGCTACCTTAAGAGAGTCATAGTAACTCGTCCCAATTGCTCACCCAGTCTGCCATTTTTTCTCACTGCGGCCAGTCTGCCAGAAGCGATATGTCACAAGTTGTGTATCATAAAAGAGTGATCGTTACTCCTCCCAGGGGTTATTCGAGATATCTTAATCGAAATCCTAGTAACGAGGCATTGGCTACATTAAGAGAGTCATAGTTACTCGTCCCAATTGCTCAACCAGTCTGCCATTTTTTCTTACAGCGGCCAGTCTGCCAGAAGCGATATGTCACTAGTTGTGTATAATAAATGAGTGATCGTTTCTCCTCCCTGGGGTTATTTGAGATATCTTAATCGAAACCCTAGTAACGAGGCATTGGCTACCTTAAGAGAGTCATAGTTACTCGTCCCAATTGCTCAACCAGTCTGCCATTTTTTCTTACTGCGGCCAGTCTGCCAGAAGCGATATGTCACTAGTTGTGTATCATAATAGAGTGATCGTTACTCATCCCAGGGGTTATTCGAGATATCTTAATCGGAACCCTAGTAACGAGGCATTGGCTACCATAAGAGAGTCATAGTTACTCGTCCCAATTGCTCACCCAGTCTGCCATTTTTTCTTACTGTGGCAAGTCTGCCAGAAGCGATATGTCACTAGTTGTGTATCATTAAAGTGTCATCGTTATTCCTCCCAGGGGTTATTCGAGATATCTTAATCGAAACCCTAGTAACGAGGCATTGGCTACCATAAGAGAGTCATAGTTACTCGTCCCAATTGCTCACACAGTCCAACATTTTTTCTTACTGCAGCCAGTCTGCCAGAAGCGATATGTCACTAGTTGTGTATCATAAAAGAGTGATCCTTTCTCCTCCCAGGGGTTATTCGAGATATCTTAATCGAAACCCTAGTAACGAGGCATTGGCTACCTTAAGAGAGTCATAGCTACTCGTCACATTTGCTCACCCAGTCTGCCATTTTTTCTTACTGCGGCCAGTCTGCCAGAAGCTATATGTCACTAGTTGTGTATCATAAAAGAGTGATAGTTACACCTCCCAGGAGTTATTCGAGATATCTTAATCGAAAACCTAGTAACGAGGCATTGGCTACCTTAAGAGAGTCATAGTTACTCGTCCCAATTGCTCACCCAGTCTGCCATTTTTTCTTACTGCGGCCAGTCTGCCAGAAGCGATATGTCACTAGTTGTGTATCATAAAAGAGTGATCCTTTCTCCACCCAGGGGTTATTCGAGATATCTTAATCGAAACCCTAGTAACGAGGCATTGGCTACCTTAAGAGGGTCATAGTTACTCGTCCCAATTGCTCACCCAGTCTGCCATTTTTTCTTACTGCGGCCAGTCTGCCAGAAGCGATATGTCACTAGTTGTGTATCATAAAAGAGTGATCCTTTCTCCTCCCAGGGGTTATTCGAGATATCTTAATCGAAACACTAGTAACGAGGCATTGGCTACCTTAAGAGAGTCATAGTTACTCGTCCCAATTGCTCACCCAGTCTGCCATTTTTTCTTACTGTGGCAAGTCTTCCAGAAGCGATATGTCACTAGTTGTGTATCATTAAAGAGTCATCGTTAATCCTCCCAGGGGTTATTCGAGATATCTTCATCGAAACCCTAGTAACGAGGCATTGGCTACCTTAAGAGAGTCATAGTTACTCGTCCCAATTGCTCACCCAGTCTGCCATTTTTTCTTACTGCGGCCAGTCTGCCAGAAGCGATATGTCACTAGTTGTGTATCATAAATGAGTGATCGTTTCAACTCCCAGGGCTTATTCGAGATATCTTAATCGAAACACTAGTAACGAGGCATTGGCTACCTTAAGAGAATCATAGTTACTCGTCCCAATTGCTCACCCAGTCTGCCATTTTTTCTTACTGTGGCAAGTCTGCCAGAAGCGATAAGTCACTAGTTGTGTATCATTAAAGAGTCTTTGTTAATCCTCCCAGGGGTTATTCGAGATTTCTTAATCGAAACCCTAGTAACGAGGCATTGGCTACCTTAAGAGAGTCATAGTAACTCGTCCCAATTGCTCACCCAGTCTGCCATTTTTTCTCACTGCGGCCAGTCTGCCAGAAGCGATATGTCACAAGTTGTGTATCATAAAAGAGTGATCGTTACTCCTCCCAGGGGTTATTCGAGATATCTTAATCGAAATCCTAGTAACGAGGCATTGGCTACATTAAGAGAGTCATAGTTACTCGTCCCAATTGCTCAACCAGTCTGCCATTTTTTCTTACAGCGGCCAGTCTGCCAGAAGCGATATGTCACTAGTTGTGTATAATAAATGAGTGATCGTTTCTCCTCCCTGGGGTTATTTGAGATATCTTAATCGAAACCCTAGTAACGAGGCATTGGCTACCTTAAGAGAGTCATAGTTACTCGTCCCAATTGCTCAACCAGTCTGCCATTTTTTCTTACTGCGGCCAGTCTGCCAGAAGCGATATGTCACTAGTTGTGTATCATAATAGAGTGATCGTTACTCATCCCAGGGGTTATTCGAGATATCTTAATCGGAACCCTAGTAACGAGGCATTGGCTACCATAAGAGAGTCATAGTTACTCGTCCCAATTGCTCACCCAGTCTGCCATTTTTTCTTACTGTGGCAAGTCTGCCAGAAGCGATATGTCACTAGTTGTGTATCATTAAAGTGTCATCGTTATTCCTCCCAGGGGTTATTCGAGATATCTTAATCGAAACCCTAGTAACGAGGCATTGGCTACCATAAGAGAGTCATAGTTACTCGTCCCAATTGCTCACACAGTCCAACATTTTTTCTTACTGCAGCCAGTCTGCCAGAAGCGATATGTCACTAGTTGTGTATCATAAAAGAGTGATCCTTTCTCCTCCCAGGGGTGATTCGAGATATCTTAATCGAAACCCTAGTAACGAGGCATTGGCTACCTTAAGAGAGTCATAGCTACTCGTCCCAATTGCTCACCCAGTCTGCCATTTTTTCTTACTGCGGCCAGTCTGCCAGAAGCTATATGTCACTAGTTGTGTATCATAAAAGAGTGATAGTTACACCTCCCAGGAGTTATTCGAGATATCTTAATCGAAACCCTAGTAACGAGGCATTGGCTACCTTAAGAGAGTCATAGTTACTCGTCCCAATTGCTCACCCAGTCTGCCATGTTTTCTTACTGCGGCCAGTCTGCCAGAAGCGATATGTCACTAGTTGTGTATCATAAAAGAGTCATCGGTACTCCTCCCAGGGGTTATTCGAGATATCTTAATCGGAACCCTAGTAACGAGGCATTGGCTACCATAAGAGAGTCATAGTTACTCGTCCCAATTGCTCACCCAGTCTGCCATTTTTTCTTACTGTGGCAAGTCTGCCAGAAGCGATATGTCACTAGTTGTGTATCATTAAAGTGTCATCGTTATTCCTCCCCGGGGTTATTCGAGATATCTTAATCGAAACCCTAGTAACGAGGCATTGGCTACCTTAAGAGAGTCATAGTTACTCGTCCCAATTGCTCACACAGTCCAACATTTTTTCTTACTGCAGCCAGTCTGCCAGAAGCGATATGTCACTAGTTGTGTATCATAAAAGAGTGATCCTTTCTCCTCCCAGGGGTTATTCGAGATATCTTAATCGAAACCCTAGTAACGAGGCATTGGCTACCTTAAGAGAGTCATAGCTACTCGTCCCAATTGCTCACCCAGTCTGCCATTTTTTCTTACTGCGGCCAGTCTGCCAGAAGCTATATGTCACTAGTTGTGTATCATAAAAGAGTGATAGTTACACCTCCCAGGAGTTATTCGAGATATCTTAATCGAAAACCTAGTAACGAGGCATTGGCTACCTTAAGAGAGTCATAGTTACTCGTCCCAATTGCTCACCCAGTCTGCCATTTTTTCTTACTGCGGCCAGTCTGCCAGAAGCGATATGTCACTAGTTGTGTATCATAAAAGAGTGATCCTTTCTCCACCCAGGGGTTATTCGAGATATCTTAATCGAAACCCTAGTAACGAGGCATTGGCTACCTTAAGAGGGTCATAGTTACTCGTCCCAATTGCTCACCCAGTCTGCCATTTTTTCTTACTGCGGCCAGTCTGCCAGAAGCGATATGTCACTAGTTGTGTATCATAATAGAGTGATCGTTACTCATCCCAGGGGTTATTCGAGATATCTTAATCGGAACCCTAGTAACGAGGCATTGGCTACCATAAGAGAGTCATAGTTACTCGTCCGAATTGCTCACCCAGTCTGCCATTTTTTCTTACTGTGGCAAGTCTGCCAGAAGCGATATGTCACTAGTTGTGTATCATTAAAGTGTCATCGTTATTCCTCCCAGGGGTTATTCGAGATATCTTAATCGAAACCCTAGTAACGAGGCATTGGCTACCATAAGAGAGTCATAGTTACTCGTCCCAATTGCTCACACAGTCCAACATTTTTTCTTACTGCAGCCAGTCTGCCAGAAGCGATATGTCACTAGTTGTGTATCATAAAAGAGTGATCCTTTCTCCTCCCAGGGGTTATTCGAGATATCTTAATCGAAACCCTAGTAACGAGGCATTGGCTACCTTAAGAGAGTCATAGCTACTCGTCCCAATTGCTCACCCAGTCTGCCATTTTTTCTTACTGCGGCCAGTCTGCCAGAAGCTATATGTCACTAGTTGTGTATCATAAAAGAGTGATAGTTACACCTCCCAGGAGTTATTCGAGATATCTTAATCGAAACCCTAGTAACGAGGCATTGGCTACCTTAAGAGAGTCGTAGTTACTCGTCCCAATTGCTCACCCAGTCTGCCATGTTTTCTTACTGCGGCCAGTCTGCCAGAAGCGATATGTCACTAGTTGTGTATCATAAAAGAGTCATCGGTACTCCTCCCAGGGGTTATTCGAGATATCTTAATCGGAACCCTAGTAACGAGGCATTGGCTACCATAAGAGAGTCATAGTTACTCGTCCCAATTGCTCACCCAGTCTGCCATTTTTTCTTACTGTGGCAAGTCTGCCAGAAGCGATATGTCACTAGTTGTGTATCATTAAAGTGTCATCGTTATTCCTCCCAGGGGTTATTCGAGATATCTTAATCGAAACCCTAGTAACGAGGCATTGGCTACCTTAAGAGAGTCATAGTTACTCGTCCCAATTGCTCACACAGTCCAACATTTTTTCTTACTGCAGCCAGTCTGCCAGAAGCGATATGTCACTAGTTGTGTATCATAAAAGAGTGATCCTTTCTCCTCCCAGGGGTTATTCGAGATATCTTAATCGAAACCCTAGTAACGAGGCATTGGCTACCTTAAGAGAGTCATAGCTACTCGTCACAATTGCTCACCCAGTCTGCCATTTTTTCTTACTGCGGCCAGTCTGCCAGAAGCTATATGTCACTAGTTGTGTATCATAAAAGAGTGATAGTTACACCTCCCAGGAGTTATTCGAGATATCTTAATCGAAAACCTAGTAACGAGGCATTGGCTACCTTAAGAGAGTCATAGTTACTCGTCCCAATTGCTCACCCAGTCTGCCATTTTTTCTTACTGCGGCCAGTCTGCCAGAAGCGATATGTCACTAGTTGTGTATCATAAAAGAGTGATCCTTTCTCCACCCAGGGGTTATTCGAGATATCTTAATCGAAACCCTAGTAACGAGGCATTGGCTACCTTAAGAGGGTCATAGTTACTCGTCCCAATTGCTCACCCAGTCTGCCATTTTTTCTTACTGCGGCCAGTCTGCCAGAAGCGATATGTCACTAGTTGTGTATCATAATAGAGTGATCGTTACTCATCCCAGGGGTTATTCGAGATATCTTAATCGGAACCCTAGTAACGAGGCATTGGCTACCATAAGAGAGTCATAGTTACTCGTCCCAATTGCTCACCCAGTCTGCCATTTTTTCTTACTGTGGCAAGTCTGCCAGAAGCGATATGTCACTAGTTGTGTATCATTAAAGTGTCATCGTTATTCCTCCCAGGGGTTATTCGAGATATCTTAATCGAAACCCTAGTAACGAGGCATTGGCTACCATAAGAGAGTCATAGTTACTCGTCCCAATTGCTCACACAGTCCAACATTTTTTCTTACTGCAGCCAGTCTGCCAGAAGCGATATGTCACTAGTTGTGTATCATAAAAGAGTGATCCTTTCTCCTCCCAGGGGTTATTCGAGATATCTTAATCGAAACCCTAGTAACGAGGCATTGGCTACCTTAAGAGAGTCATAGCTACTCGTCCCAATTGCTCACCCAGTCTGCCATTTTTTCTTACTGCGGCCAGTCTGCCAGAAGCTATATGTCACTAGTTGTGTATCATAAAAGAGTGATAGTTACACCTCCCAGGAGTTATTCGAGATATCTTAATCGAAACCCTAGTAACGAGGCATTGGCTACCTTAAGAGAGTCATAGTTACTCGTCCCAATTGCTCACCCAGTCTGCCATGTTTTCTTACTGCGGCCAGTCTGCCAGAAGCGATATGTCACTAGTTGTGTATCATAAAAGAGTCATCGGTACTCCTCCCAGGGGTTATTCGAGATATCTTAATCGGAACCCTAGTAACGAGGCATTGGCTACCATAAGAGAGTCATAGTTACTCGTCCCAATTGCTCACCCAGTCTGCCATTTTTTCTTACTGTGGCAAGTCTGCCAGAAGCGATATGTCACTAGTTGTGTATCATTAAAGTGTCATCGTTATTCCTCCCAGGGGTTATTCGAGATATCTTAATCGAAACCCTAGTAACGAGGCATTGGCTACCTTAAGAGAGTCATAGTTACTCGTCCCAATTGCTCACACAGTCCAACATTTTTTCTTACTGCAGCCAGTCTGCCAGAAGCGATATGTCACTAGTTGTGTATCATAAAAGAGTGATCCTTTCTCCTCCCAGGGGTTATTCGAGATATCTTAATCGAAACCCTAGTAACGAGGCATTGGCTACCTTAAGAGAGTCATAGCTACTCGTCACAATTGCTCACCCAGTCTGCCATTTTTTCTTACTGCGGCCAGTCTGCCAGAAGCTATATGTCACTAGTTGTGTATCATAAAAGAGTGATAGTTACACCTCCCAGGAGTTATTCGAGATATCTTAATCCAAAACCTAGTAACGAGGCATTGGCTACCTTAAGAGAGTCATAGTTACACGTCCCAATTGCTCACCCAGTCTGCCATTTTTTCTTACTGCGGCCAGTCTGCCAGAAGCGATATGTCACTAGTTGTGTATCATAAAAGAGTGATCCTTTCTCCACCCAGGGGTTATTCGAGATATCTTAATCGAAACCCTAGTAACGAGGCATTGGCTACCTTAAGAGGGTCATAGTTACTCGTCCCAATTGCTCACCCAGTCTGCCATTTTTTCTTACTGCGGCCAGTCTGCCAGAAGCGATATGTCACTAGTTGTGTATCATAAAAGAGTGATCCTTTCTCCTACCAGGGGTTATTCGAGATATCTTAATCGAAACACTAGTAACGAGGCATTGGCTACCTTAAGAGAGTCATAGTTACTCGTCCCAATTGCTCACCCAGTCTGCCATTTTTTCTTACTGTGGCAAGTCTTCCAGAAGCGATATGTCACTAGTTGTGTATCATTAAAGAGTCATCGTTAATCCTCCCAGGGGTTATTCGAGATATCTTCATCGAAACCCTAGTAACGAGGCATTGGCTACCTTAAGAGAGTCATAGTTACTCGTCCCAATTGCTCACCCAGTCTGCCATTTTTTCTTACTGCGGCCAGTCTGCCAGAAGCGATATGTCACTAGTTGTGTATCATAAATGAGTGATCGTTTCAACTCCCAGGGCTTATTCGAGATATCTTAATCGAAACACTAGTAACGAGGCATTGGCTACCTTAAGAGAATCATAGTTACTCGTCCCAATTGCTCACCCAGTCTGCCATTTTTTCTTACTGTGGCAAGTCTGCCAGAAGCGATATGTCACTAGTTGTGTATCATTAAAGAGTCTTTGTTAATCCTCCCAGGGGTTATTCGAGATTTCTTAATCGAAACCCTAGTAACGAGGCATTGGCTACCTTAAGAGAGTCATAGTAACTCGTCCCAATTGCTCACCCAGTCTGCCATTTTTTCTCACTGCGGCCAGTCTGCCAGAAGCGATATGTCACAAGTTGTGTATCATAAAAGAGTGATCGTTACTCCTCCCAGGGGTTATTCGAGATATCTTAATCGAAATCCTAGTAACGAGGCATTGGCTACATTAAGAGAGTCATAGTTACTCGTCCCAATTGCTCAACCAGTCTGCCATTTTTTCTTACAGCGGCCAGTCTGCCAGAAGCGATATGTCACTAGTTGTGTATAATAAATGAGTGATCGTTTCTCCTCCCTGGGGTTATTTGAGATATCTTAATCGAAACCCTAGTAACGAGGCATTGGCTACCTTAAGAGAGTCATAGTTACTCGTCCCAATTGCTCAACCAGGCTGCCATTTTTTCTTACTGCGGCCAGTCTGCCAGAAGCGATATGTCACTAGTTGTGTATCATAATAGAGTGATCGTTACTCATCCCAGGGGTTATTCGAGATATCTTAATCGGAACCCTAGTAACGAGGCATTGGCTACCATAAGAGAGTCATAGTTACTCGTCCCAATTGCTCACCCAGTCTGCCATTTTTTCTTACTGTGGCAAGTCTGCCAGAAGCGATATGTCACTAGTTGTGTATCATTAAAGTGTCATCGTTATTCCTCCCAGGGGTTATTCGAGATATCTTAATCGAAACCCTAGTAACGAGGCATTGGCTACCATAAGAGAGTCATAGTTACTCGTCCCAATTGCTCACACAGTCCAACATTTTTTCTTACTGCAGCCAGTCTGCCAGAAGCGATATGTCACTAGTTGTGTATCATAAAAGAGTGATCCTTTCTCCTCCCAGGGGTTATTCGAGATATCTTAATCGAAACCCTAGTAACGAGGCATTGGCTACCTTAAGAGAGTCATAGCTACTCGTCCCAATTGCTCACCCAGTCTGCCATTTTTTCTTACTGCGGCCAGTCTGCCAGAAGCTATATGTCACTAGTTGTGTATCATAAAAGAGTGATAGTTACACCTCCCAGGAGTTATTCGAGATATCTTAATCGAAACCCTAGTAACGAGGCATTGGCTACCTTAAGAGAGTCATAGTTACTCGTCCCAATTGCTCACCCAGTCTGCCATGTTTTCTTACTGCGGCCAGTCTGCCAGAAGCGATATGTCACTAGTTGTGTATCATAAAAGAGTCATCGGTACTCCTCCCAGGGGTTATTCGAGATATCTTAATCGGAACCCTAGTAACGAGGCATTGGCTACCATAAGAGAGTCATAGTTACTCGTCCCAATTGCTCACCCAGTCTGCCATTTTTTCTTACTGTGGCAAGTCTGCCAGAAGCGATATGTCACTAGTTGTGTATCATTAAAGTGTCATCGTTATTCCTCCCAGGGGTTATTCGAGATATCTTAATCGAAACCCTAGTAACGAGGCATTGGCTACCTTAAGAGAGTCATAGTTACTCGTCCCAATTGCTCACACAGTCCAACATTTTTTCTTACTGCAGCCAGTCTGCCAGAAGCGATATGTCACTAGTTGTGTATCATAAAAGAGTGATCCTTTCTCCTCCCAGGGGTTATTCGAGATATCTTAATCGAAACCCTAGTAACGAGGCATTGGCTACCTTAAGAGAGTCATAGCTACTCGTCCCAATTGCTCACCCAGTCTGCCATTTTTTCTTACTGCGGCCAGTCTGCCAGAAGCTATATGTCACTAGTTGTGTATCATAAAAGAGTGATAGTTACACCTCCCAGGAGTTATTCGAGATATCTTAATCGAAAACCTAGTAACGAGGCATTGGCTACCTTAAGAGACTCATAGTTACTCGTCCCAATTGCTCACCCAGTCTGCCATTTTTTCTTACTGCGGCCAGTCTGCCAGAAGCGATATGTCACTAGTTGTGTATCATAAAAGAGTGATCCTTTCTCCACCCAGGGGTTATTCGAGATATCTTAATCGAAACCCTAGTAACGAGGCATTGGCTACCTTAAGAGGGTCATAGTTACTCGTCCCAATTGCTCACCCAGTCTGCCATTTTTTCTTACTGCGGCCAGTCTGCCAGAAGCGATATGTCACTAGTTGTGTATCATAAAAGAGTGATCCTTTCTCCTCCCAGGGGTTATTCGAGATATCTTAATCGAAACACTAGTAACGAGGCATTGGCTACCTTAAGAGAGTCATAGTTACTCGTCCCAATTGCTCACCCAGTCTGCCATTTTTTCTTACTGTGGCAAGTCTTCCAGAAGCGATATGTCACTAGTTGTGTATCATTAAAGAGTCATCGTTAATCCTCCCAGGGGTTATTCGAGATATCTTCATCGAAACCCTAGTAACGAGGCATTGGCTACCTTAAGAGAGTCATAGTTACTCGTCCCAATTGCTCACCCAGTCTGCCATTTTTTCTTACTGCGGCCAGTCTGCCAGAAGCGATTTGTCACTAGTTGTGTATCATAAAAGAGTGATCCTTTCTCCTCCCAGTGGTTATTCGAGATATCTTAATCGAAACCCTAGTAACGAGGCATTGGCTACCTTAAGAGAGTCATAGTAACTCGTCCCAATTGCTCACCCAGTCTGCCATTTTTTCTTACTGCGGCCAGTCTGCCAGAAGCGATATGTCACAAGTTGTGTATCATAAAAGAGTGATCGTTACTCCTCCCAGGGGTTATTCGAGATATCTTAATCGAAACCCTAGTAACGAGGCATTGGCTACCTTAAGAGAGTCATAGTTACTCGTCCCAATTGCTCACCCAGTCTGCCATTTTATCTTACTGCGGCCAGTCTGCCAGAAGCGATATGTCACTAGTTGTGTATCATAAATGAGTGATCGTTTCTCCTCCCAGGGCTTATTCGTGATATCTTAATCGAAACACTAGTAACGAAGCATTGGCTACCTTAAGAGAGTCATAGTTACTCGTCCCAATTGCTCACCCAGTCTGCCATTTTTTCTTACTGTGTCAAGTCTCCCAGAAGCGATATGTCACTAGTTGTGTATCATTAAAGAGTCATCGTTAATCCTCCCAGGGGTTATTCGAGATATCTTAATCGAAACCCCAGTAACGAGGCATTGGCTACCTTAAGAGAGTCATACTTACTCGTCCCAATTGCTCACACAGTCCAACATTTTTTCTTACTGCAGCCAGTCTGCCAGAAGCGATATGTCACTAGTTGTGTATCATAAAAGAGTGATCCTTTCTCCTCCCAGGGGTTATTCGAGATATCTTAATCGAAACCCTAGTAACGAGGCATTGGCTACCTTAAGAGAGTCATAGTTACTCGTCCCAATTGCTCACCCAGTCTGCCATTTTTTCTTACTGCGGCCAGTCTGCCAGAAGCTATATGTCACTAGTTGTGTATCATAAAAGAGTGATCGTTACACCTCCCAGGGGTTATTCGAGATATCTTAATCGTAACCCTAGTAACGAGGCATTGGCTACCTTAAGAGAGTCATAGTTACTCGTCCCAATTGCTCACCCAGTCTGCCATTTTTTCTTACTGCGGCCAGTCTGCCAGAAGCGATATGTCACTAGTTGTGTATCATAAAAGAGTGATCGTTACTCCTCCCATGGGTTATTCGAGATATCTTAATCGAAACCCTAGTAACGAGGCATTGGCTACATTAAGAGAGTCATAGTTACTCGTCCCAATTGCTCACCGAGTCTGCCATTTTTTCTTACAGCGGCCAGTCTGCCAGAAGCGATATGTCACTAGTTGTGTATCATAATAGAGTGATCGTTACTCCTCCCAGGGGTTATTCGTGATATCTTAATCGAAACCCTAGTAACGAGGCATTGGCTACCTTAAGAGAGTCATAGTTACTCGTCGCAATTGCTCACCCAGTCTGCCATTTTTTCTTACTGTGGCAAGTCTGCCAGAAGCGATATGTCACTAGTTGTGTATCAATAAAGAGTCATCGTTAATCCTCCCAGGGGTTATGCGAGATATCTTAATCGAAACCCTAGTAACGAGGCATTGGCTACCTTAAGAGAGTCATAGTTACTCGTCCCAATTGCTCACACAGTCCAACATTTTTGCTTACTGCGGCCAGTCTGCCAAAAGCGATATGTCACTAGTTGTGTATCATAAAAGAGTGATCCTTTCTCCTCCCAGGGGTTATTCGAGATATCTTAATCGAAACCCTAGTAACGAAGCATTGGCTACCTTAAGAGAGTCATAGTTACTCGTCCCAATTGCTCACCCAGTCTGCCATTTTTTCTTACTGCGGCCAGTCTGCCAGAAGCGATATGTCACTAGTTGTGTATCATAAATGAGTGATCGTTTCTCCTCCCAGGGCTTATTCGAGATATCTTAATCAAAACACTAGTAACGAGGCATTGGCTACCTTAAGAGAGTCATAGTTACTCGTCCCAATTGCTCACCCAGTCTGCCATTTTTTCTTACTGCGGCCAGTCTGCCAGAAGCGATATGTCACTAGTTGTGTATCATAAATGAGTGATCGTTTCAACTCCCAGGGCTTATTCGAGATATCTTAATCGAAACACTAGTAACGAGGCATTGGCTACCTTAAGAGAATCATAGTTACTCGTCCCAATTGCTCACCCAGTCTGCCATTTTTTCTTACTGTGGCAAGTCTGCCAGAAGCGATATGTCACTAGTTGTGTATCATTAAAGAGTCTTCGTTAATCCTCCCAGGGGTTATTCGAGATTTCTTAATCGAAACCCTAGTAACGAGGCATTGGCTACCTTAAGAGAGTCATAGTAACTCGTCCCAATTGCTCACCCAGTCTGCCATTTTTTCTCACTGCGGCCAGTCTGCCAGAAGCGATATGTCACAAGTTGTGTATCATAAAAGAGTGATCGTTACTCCTCCCAGGGGTTATTCGAGATATCTTAATCGAAATCCTAGTAACGAGGCATTGGCTACCTTAAGAGAGTCATAGTTACTCGTCCCAATTGCTCAACCAGTCTGCCATTTTTTCTTACAGCGGCCAGTCTGCCAGAAGCGATATGTCACTAGTTGTGTATAATAAATGAGTGATCGTTTCTCCTCCCTGGGGTTATTTGAGATATCTTAATCGAAACCCTAGTAACGAGGCGTTGGCTACCTTAAGAGAGTCATAGTTACTCGTCCCAATTGCTCAACCAGTCTGCCATTTTTTCTTACTGCGGCCAGTCTGCCAGAAGCGATATGTCACTAGTTGTGTATCATAATAGAGTGATCGTTACTCATCCCAGGGGTTATTCGAGATATATTAATCGGAACCCTAGTAACGAGGCATTGGCTACCATAAGAGAGTCATAGTTACTCGTCCCAATTGCTCACCCAGTCTGCCATTTTTTCTTACTGTGGCAAGTCTGCCAGAAGCGATATGTCACTAGTTGTGTATCATTAAAGTGTCATCGTTATTCCTCCCAGGGGTTATTCGAGATATCTTAATCGAAACCCTAGTAACGAGGCATTGGCTACCTTAAGAGAGTCATAGTTACTCGTCCCAATTGCTCACACAGTCCAACATTTTTTCTTACTGCAGCCAGTCTGCCAGAAGCGATATGTCACAAGTTGTGTATCATAAAAGAGTGATCGTTACTCCTCCCAGGGGTTATTCGAGATATCTTAGTCGAAATCCTAGTAACGAGGCATTGGCTACCTTAAGAGAGTCATAGTTACTCGTCCCAATTGCTCAACCAGTCTGCCATTTTTTCTTACAGCGGCCAGTCTGCCAGAAGCGATATGTCACTAGTTGTGTATAATAAATGAGTGATCGTTTCTCCTCCCTGGGGTTATTTGAGATATCTTAATCGAAACCCTAGTAACGAGGCGTTGGCTACCTTAAGAGAGTCATAGTTACTCGTCCCAATTGCTCAACCAGTCTGCCATTTTTTCTTACTGCGGCCAGTCTGCCAGAAGCGATATGTCACTAGTTGTGTATCATAATAGAGTGATCGTTACTCATCCCAGGGGTTATTCGAGATATCTTAATCGGAACCCTAGTAACGAGGCATTGGCTACCATAAGAGAGTCATAGTTACTCGTCCCAATTGCTCACCCAGTCTGCCATTTTTTCTTACTGTGGCAAGTCTGCCAGAAGCGATATGTCACTAGTTGTGTATCATTAAAGTGTCATCGTTATTCCTCCCAGGGGTTATTCGAGATATCTTAATCGAAACCCTAGTAACGAGGCATTGGCTACCTTAAGAGAGTCATAGTTACTCGTCCCAATTGCTCACACAGTCCAACATTTTTTCTTACTGCAGCCAGTCTGCCAGAAGCGATATGTCACTAGTTGTGTATCATAAAAGAGTGATCCTTTCTCCTCCCAGGGGTTATTCGAGATATCTTAATCGAAACCCTAGTAACGAGGCATTGGCTACCTTAAGAGAGTCATAGCTACTCGTCCCAATTGCTCACCCAGTCTGCCATTTTTTCTTACTGCGGCCAGTCTGCCAGAAGCTATATGTCACTAGTTGTGTATCATAAAAGAGTGATAGTTACACCTCCCAGGAGTTATTCGAGATATCTTAATCGAAACCCTATGAGGTATTGGCTACCTTAAGAGAGTCATAGTTACTCGTCCCAATTGCTCACCCAGTCTGCCATGTTTTCTTACTGCGGCCAGTCTGCCAGAAGCGATATGTCACTAGTTGTGTATCATAAAAGAGTCATCGGTACTCCTCCCAGGGGTTATTCGAGATATCTTAATCGAAACCCTAGTAACGAGGCATTGGCTACCTTAAGAGAGTCATAGTTACTCGTCCCAATTGCTCACCCAGTCTGCCATTATTTCTTACTGTGGCAAGTCTGCCAGAAGCGATATATCACTAGTTGTGTATCATTAAAGAGTCATCGTTAATCCTCCCAGGGGTTATTCGAGATATCTTAATCGAAACCCTAGTAACGAGGCATTGGCTACCTTAAGAGAGTCATAGTAACTCGTCCCAATTGCTCACCCAGTCTGCCATTTTTTCTCACTGCGGCCAGTCTGCCAGAAGCGATATGTCACAAGTTGTGTATCATAAAAGAGGGATCGTTACTCCTCCCAGGGGTTATTCGAGATATCTTAATCGAAATCCTAGTAACGAGGCATTGGCTACATTAAGAGAGTCATAGTTACTCGTCCCAATTGCTCAACCAGTCTGCCATTTTTTCTTACAGCGGCCAGTCTGCCAGAAGCGATATGTCACTAGTTGTGTATAATAAATGAGTGATCGTTTCTCCTCCCTGGGGTTATTTGAGATATCTTAATCGAAACCCTAGTAACGAGGCATTGGCTACCTTAAGAGAGTCATAGTTACTCGTCCCAATTGCTCAACCAGTCTGCCATTTTTTCTTACTGCGGCCAGTCTGCCAGAAGCGATATGTCACTAGTTGTGTATCATAATAGAGTGATCGTTACTCATCCCAGGGGTTATTCGAGATATCTTAATCGGAACCCTAGTAACGAGGCATTGGCTACCTTAAGAGAGTCATAGTTACTCGTCCCAATTGCTCACCCAGTCTGCCATTTTTTCTTACTGTGGCAAGTCTGCCAGAAGCGATATGTCACTAGTTGTGTATCATAAAAGAGTGATCCTTTCTCCTCCCAGGGGTTATTCGAGATATCTTAATCGAAACCCTAGTAACGAGGCATTGGCTACCTTAAGAGAGTCATAGTTACTCGTCCCAATTGCTCACACAGTCCAACATTTTTTCTTACTGCAGCCAGTCTGCCAGAAGCGATATGTCACTAGTTGTGTATCATAAAAGAGTGATCCTTTCTCCTCCCAGGGGTTATTCGAGATATCTTAATCGAAACCCTAGTAACGAGGCATTGGCTACCTTAAGAGAGTCATAGCTACTCGTCCCAATTGCTCACCCAGTCTGCCATTTTTTCTTACTGCGGCCAGTCTGCCAGAAGCTATATGTCACTAGTTGTGTATCATAAAAGAGTGATAGTTACACCTCCCAGGAGTTATTCGAGATATCTTAATCGAAACCCTAGTAACGAGGCATTGGCTACCTTAAGAGAGTCATAGTTACTCGTCCCAATTGCTCACCCAGTCTGCCATGTTTTCTTACTGCGGCCAGTCTGCCAGAAGCGATATGTCACTAGTTGTGTATCATAAAAGAGTCATCGGTACTCGTCCCAGGGGTTATTCGAGATATCTTAATCGAAACCCTAGTAACGAGGCATTGGCTACCTTAAGAGAGTCATAGTTACTCGTCCCAATTGCTCACCCAGTCTGCCATTTTTTCTTACTGCGGCCAGTCTGCCAGAAGCGATATGTCACTAGTTGTTTATCATAAAAGAGTGATCCTTTCTCCTTCCAGGGGTTATTCGAGATATCTTAATCGAAACCCTAGTAACGAGGCATTGGCTACCTTAAGAGAGTCATAGTTACTCGTCCCAATTGCTCACCCAGTCTGCCATTTTTTCTTACTGCGGCCAGTCTGCCAGAAGCGATATGTCACTAGTTGTGTATCATAAAAGAGTGATCCTTTCTCCTCCCAGGGGTTATTCGAGATATCTTAATCGAAACCCTAGTAACGAGGCATTGGATACCTTAAGAGAGTCATAGTTACTCGACCCAATTGCTCACCCAGTCTGCCATTTTTTCTTACTGCGGCCAGTCTGCCAGAAGCGATATGTCACTAGTTGTGTATCATAAATGAGTGATCGTTTCTCCTCCCAGGGGTTATTCGAGATATCTTAATCGAAACACTAGTAACGAGGCATTGGCTACCTTAAGAGAGTCATAGTTACTCGTCCCAATTGCTCACCCAGTCTGCCATTTTTTCTTACTGTGGCAAGTCTGCCAGAAGTGATATGTCACTAGTTGTGTATCATTAAAGAGTCATCGTTAATCCTCCCAGGGGTCATTCGAGATATCTTCATCGAAACCCTAGTAACGAGGCATTGGCTACCTTAAGAGAGTCATAGTTACTCGTCCCAATTGCTCACCCAGTCTGCCATTTTTTCTTACTGCGGCCAGTCTGCCAGAAGCGATATTTCACTAGTTGTGTATCATAAAAGAGTGATCCTTTCTCCTCCCAGTGGTTATTCGAGATATCTTAATCGAAACCCTAGTAACGAGGCATTGGCTACCTTAAGAGAGTCATAGTTACTCGTCCCAATTGCTCACCCAGTCTGCCATTTTTTCTTACTGCGGCCAGTCTGCCAGAAGCGATATGTCACTAGTTGTGTATCATAAATGAGTGATCGTTTCTCCTCCCAGGGCTTATTCGAGATATCTTAATCGAAACACTAGTAACGAGGCATTGGCTACCTTAAGAGAGTCATAGCTACTCGTCCCAATTGCTCAACCAGTCTGCTATTTTTTCTTACTGCGGCCAGTCTGCCAGAAGCGATATGTCATTAGTTGTGTATCATAATAGAGTGATCGTTACTCCTCCCAGGGGTTATTCGAGATATCTTAATCGAAACCCTAGTAACGAGGCATTGGCTACTTTAAGAGAGTCATAGTTACTCGCCCCAATTGCTCACACAGTCTGCCATTTTTTCTTACTGTGGCAAGTCTGCCAGAAGCGATATGTCACTAGTTGTGTATCATTAAAGAGTCATCGTTAATCCTCCCAGGGGTTATTCGAGATATCTTAATCGAAACCCTAGTAACGAGGCATTGGCTACCTTAAGAGAGTCATAGTTACTCGTCCCAATTGCTCACCCAGTCTGCCTTTTTTTCTTACTGCGGCCAGTCTGCCAGAAGCGATATGTCACTAGTTGTGTATCATAAAAGAGTGATCCTTTCTCCTCCCAGGGGTTATTCGAGATATCTTAATCGAAACCCTAGTAACGAGGCATTGGCTACTTTAAGAGAGTCATAGTAACTCGTCCCAATTGCTCACCCAGTCTGCCATTTTTTCTCACTGCGGCCAGTCTGCCAGAAGCGATATGTCACAAGTTGTGTATCATAAAAGAGTGATCGTTACTCCTCCCAGGGGTTATTCGAGATATCTTAATCGAAACCCTAGTAACGAGGCATTGGCTACCTTAAGAGAGTCATAGTTACTCGTCCCAATTGCTCACCCAGTCTGCCATTTTTTCTCACTGCGGCCAGTCTGCCAGAAGCGATATGTCACTAGTTGTGTATCATAAAAGAGTGATCCTTTCTCCTCCCAGGGGTTATTCGAGATATCTTAATCGAAACCCTAGTAACGAGGCATTGGCTACCTTAAGAGAGTCATAGTAACTCGTCCCAATTGCTCACCAAGTCTGCCATTTTTCTTACAGCGGCCAGTCTGCCAGAAGCGATATGTCACTAGTTGTGTATAATAAATGAGTGATCGTTTCTCCTCCCTGGGGTTATTTGAGATATCTTAATCGAAACCCTAGTAACGAGGCATTGGCTACCTTAAGAGAGTCATAGTTACTCGTCCCAATTGCTCACCCAGTCTGCCATTTTTTCTTACTGTGGCAAGTCTGCCAGAAGCGATATGTCACTAGTTGTGTATCATTAAAGTGTCATCGTTAATCCTCCCTGGGGTTATTCGAGATATCTTAATCGAAACCCTAGTAACGAGGCATTGGCTACCTTAAGAGAGTCATAGTTACTCGTCCCAATTGCTCACACAGACCAACATTTTTTCTTACTGCAGCCAGTCTGCCAGAAGCGATATGTCACTAGTTGTGTATCATAAAAGAGTGATCCTTTCTCCTCCCAGGGGTTATTCGAGATATCTTAATCGAAACCCTAGTAACGAGGCATTGGCTACCATAAGAGAGTCATAGCTACTCGTCACAATTGCTTACCCAGTCTGCCATTTTTTCTTACTGCGGCCAGTCTGCCAGAAGCTATATGTCACTAGTTGTGTATCATAAAAGAGTGATAGTTACACCTCCCAGGGGTTATTCGAGATATCTTAATCGAAACCCTAGTAACGAGGCATTGGCTACCTTAAGAGAGTCATAGTTACTCGTCCCAATTGCTCACCCAGTCTGCCATTTTTTCTTACTGCGGCCAGTCTGCCAGAAGCGATATGTGACTAGTTGTGTATCATAAAAGAGTGATCCTTTCTCCTCCCAGGGGTTATTCGAGATATCTTAATCGAAACCCTAGTAACGAGGCATTGGCTACCTTAAGAGAGTCATAGTTACTCGTCCCAATTGCTCACCCAGTCTGCCATTTTTTCTTACTGCGGCCAGTCTGCCAGAAGCGATATGTCACTAGTTGTGTATCATAAAAGAGTGATCCTTTCTCCTCCCAGGGGTTATTCGAGATATCTTAATCGAAACCCTAGTAACGAGGCATTGGCTACCTTAAGAGAGTCATAGTTACTCGTCCCAATTGCTCACCCAGTCTGCCATTTTTTCTTACTGCGGCCAGTCTGCCAGAAGCGATATGTCACTAGTTGTGTATCATAAAAGAGTGATCCTTTCTCCTCCCAGGGGTTATTCGAGATATCTTAATCGAAACACTAGTAACGAGGCATTGGCTACCTTAAGAGAGTCATAGTTACTCGTCCCAATTGCTCACCCAGTCTGCCATTTTTTCTTACTGTGGCAAGTCTTCCAGAAGCGATATGTCACTAGTTGTGTATCATTAAAGAGTCATCGTTAATCCTCCCAGGGGTTATTCGAGATATCTTAATCGAAACCCTAGTAACGAGGCATTGGCTACCTTAAGAGAGTCATAGTAACTCGTCCCAATTGCTCACCCAGTCTGCCATTTTTTCTTACTGCGGCCAGTCTGCCAGAAGCGATATGTCACAAGTTGTGTATCATAAAAGAGTGATCGTTACTCCTCCCAGGGGTTATTCGAGATATCTTAATCGAAACCCTAGTAACGAGGCATTGGCTACCTTAAGAGAGTCATAGTTACTCGTCCCAATTGCTCACCCAGTCTGCCATTTTTTCTTACTGCGGCCAGTCTGCCAGAAGCGATATGTCACTAGTTGTGTATCATAAATGAGTGATCGTTTCTCCTCCCAGGGCTTATTCGAGATATCTTAATCGAAACACTAGTAACGAAGCATTGGCTACCTTAAGAGAGTCATAGTTACTCGTCCCAATTGCTCACCCAGTCTGCCATTTTTTCTTACTGTGGCAAGTCTGCCAGAAGCGATATGTCACTAGTTGTGTATCATTAAAGAGTCATCGTTAATCCTCCCAGGGGTTATTCGAGATATCTTAATCGAAACCCTAGTAACGAGGCATTGGCTACCTTAAGAGAGTCATAGTAACTCGTCCCAATTGCTCGGAAAGACTGCCACTTTTTCTCACTGCGGCCAGTCTGCCAGAAGCGATATGTCACAAGTTGTGTATCATAAAAGAGTGATCGTTACTCCTCCCAGGGGTTATTCGAGATATCTTAATCGAAACCCTAGTAACGAGGCATTGGCTACATTAAGAGAGTCATAGTTACTCGTCCCAATTGCTCACCGAGTCTGCCATTTTTTCTTACAGCGGCCAGTCTGCCAGAAGCGATATGTCACTAGTTGTGTATCATAATAGAGTGATCGTTACTCCTCCCAGGGGTTATTCGAGATATCTTAATCGAAACCCTAGTAACGAGGCATTGGCTACCTTAAGAGAGTCATAGTTACTCGTCCCAATTGCTCACCCAGTCTGCCATTTTTTCTTACTGTGGCAAGTCTGCCAGAAGCGATATGTCACTAGTTGTGTATCAATAATGAGTCATCGTTAATCCTCCCAGGGGTTATTCGAGATATCTTAATCGAAACCCTAGTAACGAGGCATTGGCTACCTTAAGAGAGTCATAGTTACTCGTCCCAATTGCTCACACAGTCCAACATTTTTTCTTACTGTGGCCAGTCTGCCAGAAGCGATATGTCACTAGTTGTGTATCATAAAAGAGTGATCCTTTCTCCTCCCAGAGGTTATTCGAGATATCTTAATCGAAACCCTAGTAACGAGGCATTGGCTACCTTAAGAGGGTCATAGTTACTCGTCCCAATTGCTCACCCAGTCTGCCATTTTTTCTTACTGCGGCCAGTCTGCCAGAAGCGATATGTCACTAGTTGTGTATCATAAATGAGTGATCGTTTCTCCTCCCAGGGCTTATTCGAGATATCTTAATCGAAACACTAGTAACGTGGCATTGGCTACCTTAAGAGAGTCATAGTTACTCGTCCCAATTGCTCACCCAGTCTGCCATTTTTTCTTACTGTGGCCAGTCTGCCAGAAGTGATATGTCACTAGTTGTGTATCATTAAAGAGTCATCGTTAATCCTCCCAGGGGTCATTCGAGATATCTTCATCGAAACCCTAGTAACGAGGCATTGGCTACCTTAAGAGAGTCATAGTTACTCGTCCCAATTGCTCACCCAGTCTGCCATTTTTTCTTACTGCGGCCAGTCTGCCAGAAGCGATATTTCACTAGTTGTGTATCATAAAAGAGTGATCCTTTCTCCTCCCAGTGGTTATTCGAGATATCTTAATCGAAACCCTAGTAACGAGGCATTGGCTACCTTAAGAGAGTCATAGTTACTCGTCCCAATTGCTCACCCAGTCTGCCATTTTTTCTTACTGCGGCCAGTCTGCCAGAAGCGATATGTCACTAGTTGTGTATCATAAATGAGTGATCGTTTCTCCTCCCAGGGCTTATTCGAGATATCTTAATCGAAACACTAGTAACGAGGCATTGGCTACCTTAAGAGAGTCATAGCTACTCGTCCCAATTGCTCACCCAGTCTGCTATTTTTTCTTACTGTGGCAAGTCTGCCAGAAGCGATATGTCACTAGTTGTGTATCATTAAAGAGTCATCGTTAATCCTCCCAGGGGTTATTCGAGATATCTTAATCGAAACCCTAGTAACGAGGCATTGGCTACCTTAAGAGAGTCATAGTTACTCGTCCCAATTGCTCACACAGTCCAACATTTTTTCTTACTGCAGCCAGTCTGCCAGAAGCGATATGTCACTAGTTGTGTATCATAAAAGAGTGATCCTTTCTCCTCCCACGGGTTATTCGAGATATCTTAATCGAAACCCTAGTAACGAGGCATTGGCTACCTTAAGAGAGTCATAGTTACTCGTCCCAATTGCTCACCCAGTCTGCCTTTTTTTCTTACTGCGGCCAGTCTGCCAGAAGCGATATGTCACTAGTTGTGTATCATAAAAGAGTGATCCTTTCTCCTCCCAGGGGTTATTCGAGATATCTTATTCGAAACCCTAGTAACGAGGCATTGGCTACTTTAAGAGAGTCATAGTAACTCGTCCCAATTGCTCACCCAGTCTGCCATTTTTTCTCACTGCGGCCAGTCTGCCAGAAGCGATATGTCACAAGTTGTGTATCATAAAAGAGTGATCGTTACTCCTCCCAGGGGTTATTCGAGATATCTTAATCGAAACCCTAGTAACGAGGCATTGGCTACCTTAAGAGAGTCATAGTTACTCGTCCCAATTGCTCACCCAGTCTGCCATTTTTTCTCACTGCGGCCAGTCTGCCAGAAGCGATATGTCACTAGTTGTGTATCATAAAAGAGTGATCCTTTCTCCTCCCAGGGGTTATTCGAGATATCTTAATCGAAACCCTAGTAACGAGGCATTGGCTACCTTAAGAGAGTCATAGTAACTCGTCCCAATTGCTCACCAAGTCTGCCATTTTTCTTACAGCGGCCAGTCTGCCAGAAGCGATATGTCACTAGTTGTGTATAATAAATGAGTGATCGTTTCTCCTCCCTGGGGTTATTTGAGATATCTTAATCGAAACCCTAGTAACGAGGCATTGGCTACCTTAAGAGAGTCATAGTTACTCGTCCCAATTGCTCACCCAGTCTGCCATTTTTTCTTACTGTGGCAAGTCTGCCAGAAGCGATATGTCACTAGTTGTGTATCATTAAAGTGTCATCGTTAATCCTCCCTGGGGTTATTCGAGATATCTTAATCGAAACCCTAGTAACGAGGCATTGGCTACCTTAAGAGAGTCATAGTTACTCGTCCCAATTGCTCACACAGACAAACATTTTTTCTTACTGCAGCCAGTCTGCCAGAAGCGATATGTCACTAGTTGTGTATCATAAAAGAGTGATCCTTTCTCCTCCCAGGGGTTATTCGAGATATCTTAATCGAAACCCTAGTAACGAGGCATTGGCTACCATAAGAGAGTCATAGCTACTCGTCACAATTGCTTACCCAGTCTGCCATTTTTTCTTACTGCGGCCAGTCTGCCAGAAGCTATATGTCACTAGTTGTGTATCATAAAAGAGTGATAGTTACACCTCCCAGGGGTTATTCGAGATATCTTAATCGAAACCCTAGTAACGAGGCATTGGCTACCTTAAGAGAGTCATAGTTACTCGTCCCAATTGCTCACCCAGTCTGCCATGTTTTCTTACTGCGGCCAGTCTGCCAGAAGCGATATGTGACTAGTTGTGTATCATAAAAGAGTGATCCTTTCTCCTCCCAGGGGTTATTCGAGATATCTTAATCGAAACCCTAGTAACGAGGCATTGGCTACCTTAAGAGAGTCATAGTTACTCGTCCCAATTGCTCACCCAGTCTGCCATTTTTTCTTACTGCGGCCAGTCTGCCAGAAGCGATATGTCACTAGTTGTGTATCATAAAAGAGTGATCCTTTCTCCTCCCAGGGGTTATTCGAGATATCTTAATCGAAACCCTAGTAACGAGGCATTGGCTACCTTAAGAGAGTCATAGTTACTCGTCCCAATTGCTCACCCAGTCTGCCATTTTTTCTTACTGCGGCCAGTCTGCCAGAAGCGATATGTCACTAGTTGTGTATCATAAAAGAGTGATCCTTTCTCCTCCCAGGGGTTATTCGAGATATCTTAATCGAAACACTAGTAACGAGGCATTGGCTACCTTAAGAGAGTCATAGTTACTCGTCCCAATTGCTCACCCAGTCTGCCATTTTTTCTTACTGTGGCAAGTCTTCCAGAAGCGATATGTCACTAGTTGTGTATCATTAAAGAGTCATCGTTAATCCTCCCAGGGGTTATTCGAGATATCTTAATCGAAACCCTAGTAACGAGGCATTGGCTGCCTTAAGAGAGTCATAGTAACTCGTCCCAATTGCTCACCCAGTCTGCCATTTTTTCTTACTGCGGCCAGTCTGCCAGAAGCGATATGTCACAAGTTGTGTATCATAAAAGAGTGATCGTTACTCCTCCCAGGGGTTATTCGAGATATCTTAATCGAAACCCTAGTAACGAGGCATTGGCTACCTTAAGAGAGTCATAGTTACTCGTCCCAATTGCTCACCCAGTCTGCCATTTTTTCTTACTGCGGCCAGTCTGCCAGAAGCGATATGTCACTAGTTGTGTATCATAAATGAGTGATCGTTTCTCCTCCCAGGGCTTATTCGAGATATCTTAATCGAAACACTAGTAACGAAGCATTGGCTACCTTAAGAGAGTCATAGTTACTCGTCCCAATTGCTCACCCAGTCTGCCATTTTTTCTTACTGTGGCAAGTCTGCCAGAAGCGATATGTCACTAGTTGTGTATCATTAAAGAGTCATCGTTAATCCTCCCAGGGGTTATTCGAGATATCTTAATCGAAACCCTAGTAACGAGGCATTGGCTACCTTAAGAGAGTCATAGTTACTCGTCCCAATTGCTCACCCAGTCTGCCATTTTTTCTTACTGCGGCCAGTTTGCCAGAAGCTATATGTCACTAGTTGTGTATCATAAAAGAGTGATCGTTACATCTCCCAGGGGTTATTCGAGATATCTTAATCGTAACCCTAGTAACGAGGCATTGGCTACCTTAAGAGAGTCATAGTTACTCGTCCCAATTGCTCACCCAGTCTGCCATTTTTTCTTACTGCGGCCAGTCTGCCAGAAGCGATATGTCACTAGTTGTGTATCATAAAAGAGTGATCCTTTCTCCTCCCAGGGGTTATTCGAGATATCTTAATCGAAACCCTAGTAACGAGGCATTGGCTACCTTAAGAGAGTCATAGTTACTCGTCCCAATGGCTCACCCAGTCTGCCTTTTTTTCTTACTGCGGCCAGTCTGCCAGAAGCGATATGTCACTAGTTGTGTATCATAAAAGAGTGACCGTTTCTCCTCCCAGGGGTTATTCGAGATATCTTAATCGAAACCCTAGTAACGAGGCATTGGCTACCTTAAGAGAGTCATAGTAACTCGTCCCAATTGCTCGCAAAGTCTGCCATTTTTTCTCACTGCGGCCAGTCTGCCAGAAGCGATATGTCACAAGTTGTGTATCATAAAAGAGTGATCGTTACTCCTCCCAGGGGTTATTCGAGATATCTTAATCGAAACCCTAGTAACGAGGCATTGGCTACATTAAGAGAGTCATAGTTACTCGTCCCAATTGCTCACCGAGTCTGCCATTTTTTCTTACAGCGGCCAGTCTGCCAGAAGCGATATGTCACTAGTTGTGTATCATAATAGAGTGATCGTTACTCCTCCCAGGGGTTATTCGAGATATCTTAATCGAAACCCTAGTAACGAGGCATTGGCTACCTTAAGAGAGTCATAGTTACTCGTCCCAATTGCTCACCCAGTCTGCCATTTTTTCTTACTGTGGCAAGTCTGCCAGAAGCGATATGTCACTAGTTGTGTATCAATAATGAGTCATCGTTAATCCTCCCAGGGGTTATTCGAGATATCTTAATCGAAACCCTAGTAACGAGGCATTGGCTACCTTAAGAGAGTCATAGTTACTCGTCCCAATTGCTCACACAGTCCAACATTTTTTCTTACTGTGGCCAGTCTGCCAGAAGCGATATGTCACTAGTTGTGTATCATAAAAGAGTGATCCTTTCTCCTCCCAGGGGTTATTCGAGATATCTTAATCGAAACCCTAGTAACGAGGCATTGGCTACCTTAAGAGAGTCATAGTTACTCGTCCCAATTGCTCACCCAGTCTGCCATTTTTTCTTACTGCGGCCAGTCTGCCAGAAGCGATATGTCACAAGTTGTGTATCATAAAAGAGTGATCGTTACTCCTCCCAGGGGTTATTCGAGATATCTTAATCGAAATCCTAGTAACGAGGCATTGGCTACATTAAGAGAGTCATAGTTACTCGTCCCAATTGCTCAACCAGTCTGCCATTTTTTCTTACAGCGGCCAGTCTGCCAGAAGCGATATGTCACTAGTTGTGTATAATAAATGAGTGATCGTTTCTCCTCCCTGGGATTACTTGAGATATCTTAATCGAAACCCTAGAAACGAGGCATTGGCTACCTTAAGAGAGTCATAGTTACTCGTCCCAATTGCTCAACCAGTCCACCATTTTTTCTTACTGCGGCCAGTCTGCCAGAAGCGATATGTCACTAGTTGTGTATCATAATAGAGTGATCGTTACTCATCCCAGGGGTTATTCGAGATATCTTAATCGAAACCCTAGTAACGAGGCATTGGCTACCTTTAGAGAGTCATAGTTACTCGTCCCAATTGCTCAACCAGTCTGCCTTTTTTTCTTACTGCGGCCAGTCTGCCAGAAGCGATATGTCACTAGTTGTGTATCATAAAAGAGTGATCGTTTCTCCTCCCAGGGGTTATTCGAGATATCTTAATCGAAACCCTAGTAACGAGGCATTGGCTACCTTAAGAGAGTCATAGTAACTCGTCCCAATTGCTCGGAAAGACTGCCATTTTTTCTCACTGCGGCCAGTCTGCCAGAAGCGATATGTCACAAGTTGTGTATCATAAAAGAGTGATCGTTACTCCTCCCAGGGGTTATTCGAGATATCTTAATCGAAACCCTAGTAACGAGGCATTGGCTACATTAAGAGAGTCATAGTTACTCGTCCCAATTGCTCACCGAGTCTGCCATTTTTTCTTACAGCGGCCAGTCTGCCAGAAGCGATATGTCACTAGTTGTGTATCATAATAGAGTGATCGTTACTCCTCCCAGGGGTTATTCGAGATATCTTAATCGAAACCCTAGTAACGAGGCATTGGCTACCTTAAGAGAGTCATAGTTACTCGTCCCAATTGCTCACCCAGTCTGCCATTTTTTCTTACTGTGGCAAGTCTGCCAGAAGCGATATGTCACTAGTTGTGTATCAATAATGAGTCATCGTTAATCCTCCCAGGGGTTATTCGAGATATCTTAATCGAAACCCTAGTAACGAGGCATTGGCTACCTTAAGAGAGTCATAGTTACTCGTCCCAATTGCTCACACAGTCCAACATTTTTTCTTACTGTGGCCAGTCTGCCAGAAGCGATATGTCACTAGTTGTGTATCATAAAAGAGTGATCCTTTCTCCTCCCAGAGGTTATTCGAGATATCTTAATCGAAACCCTAGTAACGAGGCATTGGCTACCTTAAGAGGGTCATAGTTACTCGTCCCAATTGCTCACCCAGTCTGCCATTTTTTCTTACTGCGGCCAGTCTGCCAGAAGCGATATGTCACTAGTTGTGTATCATAAATGAGTGATCGTTTCTCCTCCCAGGGCTTATTCGAGATATCTTAATCGAAACACTAGTAACGTGGCATTGGCTACCTTAAGAGAGTCATAGTTACTCGTCCCAATTGCTCACCCAGTCTGCCATTTTTTCTTACTGTGGCAAGTATGCCAGAAGCGATATGTCACTAGTTGTGTATCATTAAAAACTCATCGTTAATCCTCCCAGGGGTTATTCGAGATATCTTAATCGAAACCCTAGTAACGAGGCATTGGCTACCTTAAGAGAGTCATAGTTACTCGTCCCAATTGCTCACACAGTCCAACATTCTTTCTTACTGCAGCCAGTCTGCCAGAAGCGATATGTCACTAGTTGTGTATCATAAAAGAGTGATCCTTTCTCCTCCCAGGGGTTATTCGAGATATCTTAATCGAAACCCTAGTAACGAGGCATTGGCTACCTTAAGAGAGTCATAGTAACTCGTCCCAATTGCTCACCCATTCTGCCATTTTTTCTCACTGCGGCCAGTCTGCCAGAAGCGATATGTCACAAGTTGTGTATCATAAAAGAGTGATCGTTACTCCTCCCAGGGGTTATTCGAGATATCTTAATCGAAATCCTAGTAACGAGGCATTGGCTACATTAAGAGAGTCATAGTTACTCGTCCCAATTGCTCAACCAGTCTGCCATTTTTTCTTACAGCGGCCAGTCTGCCAGAAGCGATATGTCACTAGTTGTGTATAATAAATGAGTGATCGTTTCTCCTCCCTGGGATTATTTGAGATATCTTAATCGAAACCCTAGAAACGAGGCATTGGCTACCTTAAGAGAGTCATAGTTACTCGTCCCAATTGCTCAACCAGTCCACCATTTTTTCTTACTGCGGCCAGTCTGCCAGAAGCGATATGTCACTAGTTGTGTATCATAATAGAGTGATCGTTACTCATCCCAGGGGTTATTCGAGATATCTTAATCGAAACCCTAGTAACGAGGCATTGGCTACCTTAAGAGAGTCATAGTTACTCGTCCCAATTGCTCACCCAGTCTGCCATTTTTTCTTACTGTGGCAAGTCTGCCAGAAGCGATATGTCACTAGTTGTGTATCATTAAAGTGTCATCGTTAATCCTCCCAGGGGTTATTCGAGATATCTTAATCGAAACCCTAGTAACGAGGCATTGGCTACCTTAAGAGAGTCATAGTTACTCGTCCCAATTGCTCACACAGTCCAACATTTTTTCTTACTGCAGCCAGTCTGCCAGAAGCGATATGTCACTAGTTGTGTATCATAAAAGAGTGATCCTTTCTCCTCCCAGTGGTTATTCGAGATATCTTAATCGAAACCCTAGTAACGAGGCATTGGCTACCTTAAGAGAGTCATAGCTACTCGTCCCAATTGCTCACCCAGTCGGCCATTTTCTCTTACTGCGGCCAGTCTACCAGAAGCTATATGTCACTAGTTGTGTATCATAAAAGAGTGATCGTTACACCTCCCGGGGGTTATTCGAGATATCTTCATCGAAACCCTAGTAACGAGGCATTGGTTACCTTAAGAGAGTCATAGTTACTCGTCCCAATTGCTCACCCAGTCTGCCATTTTTTCTTACTGCGGCCAGTCTGCCAGAAGCGATATGTGACTAGTTGTGTATCATAAAAGAGTGATCCTTTCTCCTCCCAGGGGTTATTCGAGATATCTTAATCGAAACCCTAGTAACGAGGCATTGGCTACCTTAAGAGAGTCATAGTTACTCGTCCCAATTGCTCACCCAGTCTGCCTTTTTTTCTTACTGCGGCCAGTCTGCCAGAAGCGATATGTCACTAGTTGTGTATCATAAAAGAGTGATCGTTTCTCCTCCCAGGGGTTATTCGAGATATCTTAATCGAAACCCTAGTAACGAGGCATTGGCTACCTTAAGAGAGTCATAGTAACTCGTCCCAATTGCTCGCAAAGTCTGCCATTTTTTCTCACTGCGGCCAGTCTGCCAGAAGCGATATGTCACAAGTTGTGTATCATAAAAGAGTGATCGTTACTCCTCCCAGGGGTTATTCGAGATATCTTAATCGAAACACTAGTAACGAGGCATTGGCTACATTAACAGAGTCATAGTTACTCGTCCCAATTGCTCACCGAGTCTGCCATTTTTTCTTACAGCGGCCAGTCTGCCAGAAGCGATATGTCACTAGTTGTGTATCATAATAGAGTGATCGTTACTCCTCCCAGGGGTTATTCGAGATATCTTAATCGAAACCCTAGTAACGAGGCATTGGCTACCTTAAGAGAGTCATAGTAACTCGTCCCAATTGCTCACCCAGTCTGCCATTTTTTCTCACTGCGGCCAGTCTGCCAGAAGCGATATGTCACAAGTTGTGTATCAATAATGAGTCATCGTTAATCCTCCCAGGGGTTATTCGAGATATCTTAATCGAAACCCTAGTAACGAGGCATTGGCTACCTTAAGAGAGTCATAGTTACTCGTCCCAATTGCTCACACAGTCCAACATTTTTTCTTACTGTGGCCAGTCTGCCAGAAGCGATATGTCACTAGTTGTGTATCATAAAAGAGTGACCCTTTCTCCTCCCAGGGGTTATTCGAGATATCTTAATCGAAACCCTAGTAACGAGGCATTGGCTACCTTAAGAGAGTCATAGTTACTCGTCCCAATTGCTCACCCAGTCTGCCATTTTTTCTTACTGCGGCCAGTCTGCCAGAAGCGATATGTCACTAGTTGTGTATCATAAATGAGTGATCGTTTCTCCTCCCAGGGCTTATTCGAGATATCTTAATCGAAACACTAGTAACGTGGCATTGGCTACCTTAAGAGAGTCATAGTTACTCGTCCCAATTGCTCACCCAGTCTGAAATTTTTTCTTACTGTGGCAAGTCTGCCAGAAGCGATATGTCACTAGTTGTGTATCATTAAAAAGTCATCGTTAATCCTCCCAGGGGTTATTCGAGATATCTTAATCGAAACCCTAGTAACGAGGCATTGGCTACCTTAAGAGAGTCATAGTTACTCGTCCCAATTGCTCACACAGTCCAACATTTTTTCTTACTGCAGCCAGTCTGCCAGAAGCGATATGTCACTAGTTGTGTATCATAAAAGAGTGATCGTTACTCCTCCCAGGGGTTATTCGAGATATCTTAATCGAAATCCTAGTAACGAGCCATTGGCTACATTAAGAGAGTCATAGTTACTCGTCCCAATTGCTCAACCAGTCTGCCATTTTTTCTTACAGCGGCCAGTCTGCCAGAAGCGATATGTCACTAGTTGTGTATAATAAATGAGTGATCGTTTCTCCTCCCTGGGGTTATTTGAGATATCTTAATCGAAACCCTAGTAACGAGGCATTGGCTACCTTAAGAGAGTCATAGTTACTCGTCCCAATTGCTCAACCAGTCTGCCATTTTTTCTTACTGCGGCCAGTCTGCCAGAAGCGATGTGTCACTAGTTGTGTATCATAATAGAGTGATCGTTACTCATCCCAGGGGTTATTCGAAATATCTTAATCGAAACCCTAGTAACGAGGCATTGGCTACCTTAAGAGAGTCATAGTTACTCGTCCCAATTGCTCACCCAGTCTGCCATTTTTTCTTACTGTGGCAAGTCTGCCAGAAGCGATATGTCACTAGTTGTGTATCATTAAAGTGTCATCGTTAATCCTCCCAGGGGTTATTCGAGATATCTTAATCGAAACCCTAGTAACGAGGCATTGGCTACATTAAGAGAGTCATAGTTACTCGTCCCAATTGCTCACAAAGTTTGCCATTTTTTCTTACAGCGGCCAGTCTGCCAGAAGTGATATGTCACTAGTTGTGTATCATAATAGAGTGATCGTTACTCCTCCCAGTGGTTATTCGAGATATCTTAATCGAAACCCTAGTAACGAGGCATTGGCTACATTAACAGAGTCATAGTTACTCGTCCCAATTGCTCACCGAGTCTGCCATTTTTTCTTACTGCGGCCAGTCTGCCAGAAGCGATATGTCACTAGTTGTGTATCATAAATGAGTGATCGTTTCTCCTCCCAGGGCTTATTCGAGATATCTTAATCGAAACACTAGTAACGTGGCATTGGCTACCTTAAGAGAGTCATAGTTACTCGTCCCAATTGCTCACCCAGTCTGAAATTTTTTCTTACTGTGGCAAGTCTGCCAGAAGCGATATGTCACTAGTTGTGTATCATTAAAAAGTCATCGTTAATCCTCCCAGGGGTTATTCGAGATATCTTAATCGAAACCCTAGTAACGAGGCATTGGCTACCTTAAGAGAGTCATAGTTACTCGTCCCAATTGCTCACACAGTCCAACATTTTTTCTTACTGCAGCCAGTCTGCCAGAAGCGATATGTCACTAGTTGTGTATCATAAAAGAGTGATCGTTACTCCTCCCAGGGGTTATTCGAGATATCTTAATCGAAATCCTAGTAACGAGCCATTGGCTACATTAAGAGAGTCATAGTTACTCGTCCCAATTGCTCAACCAGTCTGCCATTTTTTCTTACAGCGGCCAGTCTGCCAGAAGCGATATGTCACTAGTTGTGTATAATAAATGAGTGATCGTTTCTCCTCCCTGGGGTTATTTGAGATATCTTAATCGAAACCCTAGTAACGAGGCATTGGCTACCTTAAGAGAGTCATAGTTACTCGTCCCAATTGCTCAACCAGTCTGCCATTTTTTCTTACTGCGGCCAGTCTGCCAGAAGCGATGTGTCACTAGTTGTGTATCATAATAGAGTGATCGTTACTCATCCCAGGGGTTATTCGAGATATCTTAATCGAAACCCTAGTAACGAGGCATTGGCTACCTTAAGAGAGTCATAGTTACTCATCCCAATTGCTCACCCAGTCTGCCATTTTTTCTTACTGTGGCAAGTCTGCCAGAAGCGATATGTCACTAGTTGTGTATCATTAAAGTGTCATCGTTAATCCTCCCAGGGGTTATTCGAGATATCTTAATCGAAACCCTAGTAACGAGGCATTGGCTACATTAAGAGAGTCATAGTTACTCGTCCCAATTGCTCACAAAGTTTGCCATTTTTTCTTACAGCGGCCAGTCTGCCAGAAGTGATATGTCACTAGTTGTGTATCATAATAGAGTGATCGTTACTCCTCCCAGTGGTTATTCGAGATATCTTAATCGAAACCCTAGTAACGAGGCATTGGCTACATTAACAGAGTCATAGTTACTCGTCCCAATTGCTCACCGAGTCTGCCATTTTTTCTTACAGCGGCCAGTCTGCCAGAAGCGATATGTCACTAGTTGTGTATCATAATAGAGTGATCGTTACTCCTCCCAGGGGATATTCGAGATATCTTAATCGAAACCCTAGTAACGAGGCATTGGCTACCTTAAGAGAGTCATAGTTACTCGTCCCAATTGCTCACCCAGTCTGCCATTTTTTCTTACTGTGGCAAGTCTGCCAGAAGCGATATGTCACTAGTTGTGTATCAATAATGAGTCATCGTTAATCCTCCCAGGGGTTATTCGAGATATCTTAATCGAAACCCTAGTAACGAGGCATTGGCTACCTTAAGAGAGTCATAGTTACTCGTCCCAATTGCTCACACAGTCCAACATTTTTTCTTACTGTGGCCAGTCTGCCAGAAGCGATATGTCACTAGTTGTGTATCATAAAAGAGTGATCTTTTCTCCTCCCAGGGGTTATTCGAGATATCTTAATCGAAACCCTAGTAACGAGGCATTGGCTACCTTAAGAGAGTCATAGTTACTCGTCCCAATTGCTCACCCAGTCTGCCATTTTTTCTTACTGCGGCCAGTCTGCCAGAAGCGATATGTCACTAGTTGTGTATCATAAATGAGTGATCGTTTCTCCTCCCAGGGCTTATTCGAGATATCTTAATCGAAACACTAGTAACGTGGCATTGGCTACCTTAAGAGAGTCATAGTTACTCGTCCCAATTGCTCACCCAGTCTGAAATTTTTTCTTACTGTGGCAAGTCTGCCAGAAGCGATATGTCACTAGTTGTGTATCATTAAAAAGTCATCGTTAATCCTCCCAGGGGTTATTCGAGATATCTTAATCGAAACCCTAGTAACGAGGCATTGGCTACCTTAAGAGAGTCATAGTTACTCGTCCCAATTGCTCACACAGTCCAACATTTTTTCTTACTGCAGCCAGTCTGCCAGAAGCGATATGTCACTAGTTGTGTATCATAAAAGAGTGATCGTTACTCCTCCCAGGGGTTATTCGAGATATCTTAATCGAAATCCTAGTAACGAGGCATTGGCTACATTAAGAGAGTCATAGTTACTCGTCCCAATTGCTCAACCAGTCTGCCATTTTTTCTTACAGCGGCCAGACTGCCAGAAGCGATATGTCACTAGTTGTGTATAATAAATGAGTGATCGTTTCTCCTCCCTGGGGTTATTTGAGATATCTTAATCGAAACCCTAGTAACGAGGCATTGGCTACCTTAAGAGAGTCATAGTTACTCGTCCCAATTGCTCAACCAGTCTGCCATTTTTTCTTACTGCGGCCAGTCTGCCAGAAGCGATGTGTCACTAGTTGTGTATCATAATAGAGTGATCGTTACTCATCCCAGGGGTTATTCGAGATATCTTAATCGAAACCCTAGTAACGAGGCATTGGCTACCTTAAGAGAGTCATAGTTACTCGTCCCAATTGCTCACCCAGTCTGCCATTTTTTCTTACTGTGGCAAGTCTGCCAGAAGCGATATGTCACTAGTTGTGTATCATTAAAGTGTCATCGTTAATCCTCCCAGGGGTTATTCGAGATATCTTAATCGAAACCCTAGTAACGAGGCATTGGCTACATTAAGAGAGTCATAGTTACTCGTCCCAATTGCTCACCGAGTTTGCCATTTTTTCTTACAGCGGCCAGTCTGCCAGAAGCGATATGTCACTAGTTGTGTATCATAATAGAGTGATCGTTACTCCTCCCAGGGGTTATTCGAGATATCTTAATCGAAACCCTAGTAACGAGGCATTGACTACATTAACAGAGTCATAGTTACTCGTCCCAATTGCTCACCGAGTCTGCCATTTTTTCTTACAGCGGCCAGTCTGCCAGAAGCGATATGTCACTAGTTGTGTATCATAATAGAGTGATCGTTACTCCTCCCAGGGGATATTCGAGATATCTTAATCGAAACCCTAGTAACGAGGCATTGGCTACTTTAAGAGAGTCATAGTTACTCGTCCCAATTGCTCACCCAGTCTGCCATTTTTTCTTACTGTGGCAAGTCTGCCAGAAGCGATATGTCACTAGTTGTGTATCAATAATGAGTCATCGTTAATCCTCCCAGGGGTTATTCGAGATATCTTAATCGAAACCCTAGTAACGAGGCATTGGCTACCTTAAGAGAGTCATAGTTACTCGTCCCAATTGCTCACACAGTCCAACATTTTTTCTTACTGTGGCCAGTCTGCCAGAAGCGATATGTCACTAGTTGTGTATCATAAAAGAGTGATCTTTTCTCCTCCCAGGGGTTATTCGAGATATCTTAATCGAAACCCTAGTAACGAGGCATTGGCTACCTTAAGAGAGTCATAGTTACTCGTCCCAATTGCTCACCCAGTCTGCCATTTTTTCTTACTGCGGCCAGTCTGCCAGAAGCGATATGTCACTAGTTGTGTATCATAAATGAGTGATCGTTTCTCCTCCCAGGGCTTATTCGAGATATCTTAATCGAAACACTAGTAACGTGGCATTGGCTACCTTAAGAGAGTCATAGTTACTCGTCCCAATTGCTCACCCAGTCTGAAATTTTTTCTTACTGTGGCAAGTCTGCCAGAAGCGATATGTCACTAGTTGTGTATCATTAAAAAGTCATCGTTAATCCTCCCAGGGGTTATTCGAGATATCTTAATCGAAACCCGAGTAACGAGGCATTGGCTACCTTAAGAGAGTCATAGTTACTCGTCCCAATTGCTCACACAGTCCAACATTTTTTCTTACTGCAGCCAGTCTGCCAGAAGCGATATGTCACTAGTTGTGTATCATAAAAGAGTGATCGTTACTCCTCCCAGGGGTTATTCGAGATATCTTAATCGAAATCCTAGTAACGAGGCATTGGCTACATTAAGAGAGTCATAGTTACTCGTCCCAATTGCTCAACCAGTCTGCCATTTTTTCTTACTGTGGCCAGTCTGCCAGAAGCGATGTGTCACTAGTTGTGTATCATAATAGAGTGATCGTTACTCATCCCAGGGGTTATTCGAGATATCTTAATCGAAACCCTAGTAACGAGGCATTGGCTACCTTAAGAGAGTCATAGTTACTCGTCCCAATTGCTCAACCAGTCTGCCATTTTTTCTTACTGCGGCCAGTCTGCCAGAAGCGATGTGTCACTAGTTGTGTATCATAATAGAGTGATCGTTACTCATCCCAGGGGTTATTCGAGATATCTTAATCGAAACCCTAGTAACGAGGCATTGGCTACCTTAAGAGAGTCATAGTTACTCGTCCCAATTGCTCAACCAGTCCACCATTTTTTCTTACTGCGGCCAGTCTGCCAGAAGCGATATGTCACTAGTTGTGTATCATAATAGAGTGATCGTTACTCATCCCAGGGGTTATTCGAGATATCTTAATCGAAACCCTAGTAACGAGGCATTGGCTACCTTAAGAGAGTCATAGTTACTCGTCCCAATTGCTCACCCAGTCTGCCATTTTTTCTTACTGTGGCAAGTCTGCCAGAAGCGATATGTCACTAGTTGTGTATCATTAAAGTGTCATCGTTAATCCTCCCAGGGGTTATTCGAGATATCTTAATCGAAACCCTAGTAACGAGGCATTGGCTACATTAAGAGAGTCATAGTTACTCGTCCCAATTGCTCACCGAGTCTGCCATTTTTTCTTACAGCGGCCAGTGTGCCAGAAGCGATATGTCACTAGTTGTGTATCATAATAGAGTGATCGCTACTCCTCCCAGGGGTTATTCGAGATATCTTAATCGAAACCATAGTAACGAGGCATTGGCTACCTTAAGAGAGTCATAGTTACTCGTCCCAATTGCTCACCCAGTCTGCCATTTTTTCTTACTGTGGCAAGTCTGCCAGAAGCGATATGTCACTAGTTGTGTATCAATAATGAGTCATCGTTAATCCTCCCAGGGATTATTCGAGATATCTTAATCGAAACCCTAGTAACGAGGCATTGGCTACCTTAAGAGAGTCATAGTTACTCGTCCCAATTGCTCACACAGTCCAACATTTTTTCTTACTGCAGCCAGTCTGCCAGAAGCGATATGTCACTAGTTGTGTATCATAAAAGAGTGATCCTTTCTCCTCCCAGGGGTTATTCGAGATATCTTAATCGAAACCCTAGTAACGAGGCATTGGCTACCTTAAGAGAGTCATAGCTACTCGTCCCAATTGCTCACCCAGTCGGCCATTTTTTCTTACTGCGGCCAGTCTACCAGAAGCTATATGTCACTAGTTGTGTATCATAAAAGAGTGATCGTTACACCTCCCAGGGGTTATTCGAGATATCTTAATCGAAACCCTAGTAACGAGGCATTGGCTACCTTAAGAGAGTCATAGTTACTCGTCCCAATTGCTCACCCAGTCTGCCATTTTTTCTTACTGCGGCCAGTCTGCCAGAAGCGATATGTCACTAGTTGTGTATCATAAAAGTGTGATCCTTTCTCCTCCCAGGGGTTATTCGAGATATCTTAATCGAAACCCTAGTAACGAGGCATTGGCTACCTTAAGAGAGTCATAGTTACTCGTCCCAATTGCTCACCCAGTCTGCCTTTTTTTCTTACTGCGGCCAGTCTGCCAGAAGCGATATGTCACTAGTTGTGTATCATAAAAGAGTGATCCTTTCTCCTCCCAGGGGTTATTCGAGATATCTTAATCGAAACCCTAGTAACGAGGCATTGGCTACCTTAAGAGAGTCATAGTAACTCGTCCCCATTGCTCACCCAGTCTGCCATTTTTTCTCACTGCGGCCAGTCTGCCAGAAGCGATATGTCACAAGTTGTGTATCATAAAAGAGTGATCGTTACTCCTCCCAGGGGTTATTCGAGATATCTTAATCGAAACCCTAGTAACGAGGCATTGGCTACCTTAAGAGAGTCATAGTTACTCGTCCCAATTGCTCAACCAGTCTGCCATTTTTTCTTACTGCGGCCAGTCTGCCAGAAGCGATATGTCACTAGTTGTGTATCATAATAGAGTGATCGTTACTCATCCCAGGGGTTATTCGAGATATCTTAATCGAAACCCTAGTAACGAGGCATTGGCTACCTTAAGAGAGTCATAGTTACTCGTCCCAATTGCTCACCCAGTCTGCCATTTTTTCTTACTGTGGCAAGTCTGCCAGAAGCGATATGTCACTAGTTGTGTATCATTAAAGTGTCATCGTTAATCCTCCCAGGGGTTATTCGAGATATCTTAATCGAAACCCTAGTAACGAGGCATTGGCTACCTTAAGAGAGTCATAGTTACTCGTCCCAATTGCTCACACAGTCCAACATTTTTTCTTACTGCAGCCAGTCTGCCAGAAGCGATATGTCACTAGTTGTGTATCATAAAAGTGTGATCCTTTCTCCTCCCAGGGGTTATTCGAGATATCTTAATCGAAACCCTAGTAACGAGGCATTGGCTACCTTAAGAGAGTCATAGTTACTCGTCCCAATTGCTCACCCAGTCTGCCTTTTTTTCTTACTGCGGCCAGTCTGCCAGAAGCGATATGTCACTAGTTGTGTATCATAAAAGAGTGATCCTTTCTCCTCCCAGGGGTTATTCGAGATATCTTAATAGAAACCCTAGTAACGAGGCATTGGCTACCTTAAGAGAGTCATAGTAACTCGTCCCAATTGCTCACCCAGTCTGCCATTTTTTCTCACTGCGGCCAGTCTGCCAGAAGCGATATGTCACAAGTTGTGTATCATAAAAGAGTGATCGTTACTCCTCCCAGGGGTTATTCGAGATATCTTAATCGAAACCCTAGTAACGAGGCATTGGCTACCTTAAGAGAGTCATAGTTACTCGTCCCAATTGCTCACACAGTCCAACATTTTTTCTTACTGTGGCCAGTCTGCCAGAAGCGATATGTCATTAGTTGTGTATCATAAAAGAGTGATCCTTTCTCCTCCCAGGGGTTATTCGAGATATCTTAATCGAAACCCTAGTAACGAGGCATTGGCTACCTTAAGAGAGTCATAGTTACTCGTCCCAATTGCTCACCCAAACTGCCATTTTTTCTTACTGCGGCCAGTCTGCCAGAAGCGATATGTCACTAGTTGTGTATCATAAATGAGTGATCGTTTCTCCTCCCAGGGCTTATTCGAGATATCTTAATCGAAACCCTGGTAACGAGGCATTGGCTACCTTAAGAGAGTCTTAGTTACTCGTCCCAATTGCTAACCGAGTCTGACATTTTTTCTTACAGCGGCCAGTCTGCCAGAAGCGATTTGTCACTAGTTGTCTATCATTAAAAAGTCATCGTTAATCCTCCCAGGGGTTATTCGAGATATCTTAATCGAAATCCTAGTAACGAGGCATTGGCTACATTAAGAGAGTCATAGTTACTCGTCCCAATTGCTCAACCAGTCTGCCATTTTTTCTTACAGCGGCCAGTCTGCCAGAAGCGATATGTCACTAGTTGTGTATAATAAATGAGTGATCGTTTCTCCTCCCTGGGGTTATTTGAGATATCTTAATCGAAACCCTAGTAACGAGGCATTGGCTACCTTAAGAGAGTCATAGTTACTCGTCCCAATTGCTCACCCAGTCTGCCATTTTTTCTTACTGTGGCAAGTCTGCCAGAAGCGATATGTCACTAGTTGTGTATCATTAAAGTGTCATCGTTAATCCTCCCAGGGGTTATTCGAGATATCTTAATCGAAACCCTAGTAACGAGGCATTGGCTACCTTAAGAGAGTCATAGTTACTCGTCCCAATTGCTCACACAGTCCAACATTTTTTCTTACTGCAGCCAGTCTGCCAGAAGCGATATGTCACTAGTTGTGTATCATAAAATAGTGATCCTTTCTCCTCCCAGGGGTTATTCGAGATATCTTAATCGAAACCCTAGTAACGAGGCATTGGCTACCTTAAGAGAGTCATAGCTACTCGTCCCAATTGCTCACACAGTCCAACATTTTTTCTTACTGCAGCCAGTCTGCCAGAAGCGATATGTCACTAGTTGTGTATCATAAAAGAGTGATCGTTACACCTCCCAGGGGTTATTCGAGATATCTTAATCGAAACCCTAGTAACGAGGCATTGGCTACCTTAAGAGAGTCATAGTTACTCGTCCCAATTGCTCACCCAGTCTGCCATTTTTTCTTACTGCGGCCAGTCTGCCAGAAGCGATATGTCACTAGTTGTGTATCATAAAAGTGTGATCCTTTCTCCTCCCAGCGGTTATTCGAGATATCTTAATCGAAACCCTAGTAACGAAGCATTGGCTACCTTAAGAGAGTCATAGTTACTCGTCCCAATTGCTCACCCAGTCTGCCTTTTTTTCTTACTGCGGCCAGTCTGCCAGAAGCGATATGTCACTAGTTGTGTATCATAAAAGAGTGATCCTTTCTCCTCCCAGGGGTTATTCGAGATATCTTAATCGAAACCCTAGTAACGAGGCATTGGCTACCTTAAGAGAGTCATAGTAACTCGTCCCAATTGCTCACCCAGTCTGCCATTTTTTCTCACTGCGGCCAGTCTGCCAGAAGCGATATGTCACAAGTTGTGTATCATAAAAGAGTGATCGTTACTCCTCCCAGGGGTTATTCGAGATATCTTAATCGAAACCCTAGTAACGAGGCATTGGCTACATTAAGAGAGACATAGTTACTCGTCCCAATGGCTCACCGAGTCTGCCATTTTTTCTTACAGCGGCCAGTCTGCCAGAAGCGATATGTCACTAGTTGTGTATCATAATAGAGTGGTCGTTACTCCTCCCAGGGGTTATTCGAGATATCTTAATCGAAACCCTAGTAACGAGGCATTGGCTACCTTAAGAGAGTCATAGTTACTCGTCCCAATTGCTCACCCAGTCTGCCATTTTTTCTTACTGTGACAAGTCTGCCAGAAGCTATACGTCACTAGTTGTGTATCAATAATGAGTCATCGTTAATCCTCCCAGGGGTTATTCGAGATATCTTAATCGAAACCCTAGTAACGAGGCATTGGCTACCTTAAGAGAGTCATAGTTACTCGTCCCAATTGCTCACACAGTCCAACATTTTTTCTTACTGTGGCCAGTCTGCCAGAAGCGATATGTCACTAGTTGTGTATCATAAAAGAGTGATCCTTTCTCCTCCCAGGGGTTATTCGAGATATCTTAATCGAAACCCTAGTAACGAGGCATTGGCTACCTTAAGAGAGTCTTAGTTACTCGTCCCAATTGCTCACCCAGTCTGCCATTTTTTCTTACTGCGGCCAGTCTGCCAGAAGCGATATGTCACTAGTTGTGTATCATAAATGAGTGATCGTTTCTCCTCCCAGGGCTTATTCGAGATATCTTAATCGAAACACTAGTAACGAGGCATTGGCTACCTTAAGAGAGTCATAGTTACTCGTCCCAATTGCTCACCCAGTCTGCCATTTCTTCTTACTGTGGCAAGTCTGCCAGAAGCGATATGTCACTAGTTGTGTATCATTAAAGAGTCATCGTTAATCCTCCCAGGGGTTATTCGAGATATCTTAATCGAAACCCTAGTAACGAGGCATTGGCTACCTTAAGAGAGTCATAGTTACTCGTCCCAAATGCTCACACAGTCCAACATTTTTTCTTACTGCAGCCAGTCTGCCAGAAGCGATATGTCACTAGTTGTGTATCATAAAAGAGTGATCCTTTCTCCTCCCAGGGGTTATTAGAGATATCTTAATCGAAACCCTAGTAACGAGGCATTGGCTACCTTAAGAGAGTCATAGTAACTCGTCCCAATTGCTCACCCAGTCTGCCATTTTTTCTCACTGAGGCCAGTCTGCCAGAAACGATATGTCACAAGTTGTGTATCATAAAAGAGTGACCGTTACTCCTCCCAGGGGTTATTCGAGATATCTTAATCGAAATCCTAGTAACGAGGCATTGGCTACATTAAGAGAGTCATAGTTACTCGTCCCAATTGCTCAACCAGTCTGCCATTTTTTCTTACAGCGGCCAGTCTGCCAGAAGCTATATGTCACTAGTTGTGTATAATAAATGAGTGATCGTTTCTCCTCCCTGGGGTTATTTGAGATATCTTAATCGAAACCCTAGTAACGAGGCATTGGCTACCTTAAGAGAGTCATAGTTACTCGTCCCAATTGCTCAACCAGTCTGCCATTTTTTCTTACTGCGGCCAGTCTGCCAGAAGCGATATGTCACTAGTTGTGTATCATAATAGAGCGATCGTTACTCATCCCAGGGGTTATTCGAGATATCTTAATCGAAACCATAGTAACGAGGCATTGGCTACCTTAAGAGAGTCATAGTTACTCGTCCCAATTGCTCACCCAGTCTGCCATTTTTTCTTACTGTGGCAAGTCTGCCTGAAGCGATATGTCACTAGTTGTGTATCATTAAAGTGTCATCGTTTATCCTCCCAGGGGTTATTCGAGATATCTTAATCGAAACCCTAGTAACGAGGCATTGGCTACCTTAAGAGAGTCATAGTTACTCGTCCCAATTGCTCACACAGTCCAAAATTTTTTCTTAGTGCAGCCAGTCTGCCAGAAGCGATATGTCACTAGTTGTGTATCATAAAAGAGTGATCCTTTCTCCTCCCAGGGGTTATTCGAGATATCTTAATCGAAACCCTAGTAACGAGGCATTGGCTACCTTAAGAGAGTCATAGCTACTCGTCCCAATTGCTCACCCAGTCTGCCATTTTTTCTTACTGCGGCCAGTCTGCCAGAAGCTATATGTCACTAGTTGTGTATCATAAAAGAGTGATAGTTACACCTCCCAGGGGTTATTCGAGATATCTTAATCGAAACCCTAGTAACGAGGCAGTGGCTACCTTAAGAGAGTCATAGTTACTCGTCCCAATTGCTCACCCATTCTGCCATTTTTTCTTACTGCGGCCAGTCTGCCAGAAGCGATATGTCACTAGTTGTGTATCATAAAAGAGTCATCGGTACTCCTCCCAGGGGTTATTCGAGATATCTTAATCGAAACCCTAGTAACGAGGCATTGGCTACCTTAAGAGAGTCATAGTTACTCGTCCCAATTGCTCACCCAGTCTGCCATTTTTTCTTACTGCGGCCAGTCTGCCAGAAGCGATATGTGACTAGTTGTGTATCATAAAAGAGTGATCCTTTCTCCTCCCAGGGGTTATTCGAGATATCTTAATCGAAACCCTACTAACGAGGCATTGGCTACCTTAAGAGAGTCATAGTTACTCGTCCCAATTGCTCACCCAGTCTGCCATTTTTTCTTACTGCGGCCAGTCTGCCAGAAGCGATATGTCACTAGTTGTGTATCATAAATGAGTGATCGTTTCTCCTCCCAGGGGTTATTCGAGATATCTTAATCGAAACACTAGTAACGAGGCATTGGCTACCTTAAGAGAGTCATAGTTACTCGTCCCAATTGCTCACCCAGTCTGCCATTTTTTCTTACTGTGGCAAGTCTGCCAGAAGCGATATGTCACTAGTTGTGTATCATTAAAGAGTCATCGTTAATCCTCCCAGGGGTTATTCGAGATATCTTCATCGAAACCCTAGTAACGAGGCATTGGCTACCTTAAGAGAGTCATAGTTACTCGTCCCAATTGCTCACCCAGTCTGCCATTTTTTCTTACTGCGGCCAGTCTGCCAGAAGCGATATGTCACTAGTTGTGTATCATAAAAGAGTGATCCTTTCTCCTCCCAGTGGTTATTCGAGATATCTTAATCGAAACCCTAGTAACGAGGCATTGGCTACCTTAAGAGAGTCACAGTTACTCGTCCCAATTGCTCACCCAGTCTGCCATTTTTTCTTACTGCTGCCAGTCTGCCAGAAGCGATATGTCACTAGTTGTGTATCATAAATGAGTGATCGTTTCTCCTCCCAGGGCTTATTCGAGATATCTTAATCGAAACCCTAGTAACGAGGCTTTGGCTACCTTAAGAGAGTCATAGTTACTCGTCCCAATTGCTCACCCAGTCTGCCATTTTTTCTTACTGTGGCAAGTCTGCCAGAAGCGATATGTCACTAGTTGTGTATCATTAAAGAGTCATCGTTAATCCTCCCAGGGGTTATTCGAGATATCTTAATCGAAACCCTAGTAACGAGGCATTGGCTAACTTAAGAGAGTCATACTTACTCGTCCCAATTGCTCACACAGTCCAACATTTTTTCTTACTGCAGCCAGTCTGCCAGAAGCGATATGTCACTAGTTGTGTATCATAAAAGAGTGATCCTTTCTCCTCCCAGGGGTTATTCGAGATATCTTAATCGAAACCCTAGTAACGAGGCATTGGCTACCTTAAGAGAGTCATAGTTACTCGTCCCCATTGCTCACCCAGTCTGCCATTTTTTCTTACTGCGGCCAGTCTGCCAGAAGCGATATGTCACTAGTTGTGTATCATAAAAGAGTGATCGTTACACCTCCCAGGGGTTATTCGAGATATCTTAATCGAAACCCTAGTAACGAGGCATTGGCTACCTTTATAGGGTCATAGTTACTCGTCCCAATTGCTCACCCAGTCTGCCATTCTTACTTACTGCGGCCAGTCTGCCAGAAGCGATATGTCACTAGTTGTGTATCATAAAAGAGTGATCCTTTCTCCTCCCAGGGGTTATTCGAGATATCTTAATCGAAACCCTAGTAACGAGGCATTGGCTACCTTAAGAGAGTCATAGTTACTCGTCCCAATTGCTCACCCAGTCTGCCATTTTTTCTTACTGCGGCCAGTCTGCCAGAAGCGATATGTCACTAGTTGTGTATCATAAATGAGTGATCGTTTCTCCTCCCAGGGCTTATTCGAGATATCTTAATCGAAACACTAGTAACGAGGCATTGGCTACCTTAAGAGAGTCATAGTTACTCGTCCCAATTGCTCACCCAGTCTGCCATTTCTTCTTACTGTGGCAAGTCTGCCAGAAGCGATATGTCACTAGTTGTGTATCATTAAAGAGTCATCGTTAATCCTCCCAGGGGTTATTCGAGATATCTTAATCGAAACCCTAGTAACGAGGCATTGGCTACCTTAAGAGAGTCATAGTTACTCGTCCCAATTGCTCACCCAGTCTGCCATTTTTTCTCACTGAGGCCAGTCTGCCAGAAGCGATATGTCACAAGTTGTGTATCATAAAAGAGTGACCGTTACTCCTCCCAGGGGTTATTCGAGATATCTTAATCGAAATCCTAGTAACGAGGCATTGGCTACATTAAGAGAGTCATAGTTACTCGTCCCAATTGCTCAACCAGTCTGCCATTTTTTCTTACAGCGGCCAGTCTGCCAGAAGCGATATGTCACTAGTTGTGTATAATAAATGAGTGATCGTTTCTCCTCCCTGGGGTTATTTGAGATATCTTAATCGAAACCCTAGTAACGAGGCATTGGCTACCTTAAGAGAGTCATAGTTACTCGTCCCAATTGCTCAACCAGTCTGCCATTTTTTCTTACTGCGGCCAGTCTGCCAGAAGCGATATGTCACTGGTTGTGTATCATAATAGAGCGATCGTTACTCATCCCAGGGGTTATTCGAGATATCTTAATCGAAACCATAGTAACGAGGCATTGGCTACCTTAAGAGAGTCATAGTTACTCGTCCCAATTGCTCACCCAGTCTGCCATTTTTTCTTACTGTGGCAAGTCTGCCTGAAGCGATATGTCACTAGTTGTGTATCATTAAAGTGTCATCGTTTATCCTCCCAGGGGTTATTCGAGATATCTTAATCGAAACCCTAGTAACGAGGCATTGGCTACCTTAAGAGAGTCATGGTTACTCGTCCCAATTGCTCACACAGTCCAACATTTTTTCTTACTGCAGCCAGTCTGCCAGAAGCGATATGTCACTAGTTGTGTATCATAAAAGAGTGATCCTTTCTCCTAACAGGGGTTATTCGAGATATCTTAATCGAAACCCTAGTAACGAGGCATTGGCTACATTAAGAGAGTCATAGTTACTCGTCCCCATTGCTCACCGAGTCTGTCATTTTTTCTTACAGCGGCCAGTCTGCCAGAAGCGATATGTCACTAGTTGTGTATCATAATAGAGTGATCCTTTCTCCTCCCAGGGGTTATTCGAGATATCTTAATCGAAACCCTAGTAACGAGGCATTGGCTACCTTAAGAGAGTCATAGTTACTCGTCCCAATTGCTCACCCAGTCTGCCATTTTTTCTTACTGCGGCCAGTCTGCCAGAAGCGATATGTCACTAGTTGTGTATCATAAATGAGTGATCGTTTCTCCTCCCAGGGCTTATTCGAGATATCTTAATCGAAACACTAGTAACGAGGCATTGGCTACCTTAAGAGAGTCATAGTTACTCGTCCCAATTGCTCACCCAGTCTGCCATTTTTTCTTACTGTGGCAAGTCTGCCAGAAGCGATATGTCACTAGTTGTGTATCATTAAAAAGTCATCGTTAATCCTCCCAGGGGTTATTCGAGATATCTTAATCGAAACCCTACTAACGAGGCATTGGCTACCTTAAGAGAGTCATAGTTACTCGTCCCAATTGCTCACCCAGTCTGCCATTTTTTCTTACTGCGGCCAGTCTGCCAGAAGCGATATGTCACTAGTTGTGTATCATAAATGAGTGATCGTTTCTCCTCCCAGGGGTTATTCGAGATATCTTAATCGAAACCCTAGTAACGAGGCATTGGCTACCTTAAGAGAGTCATAGTTACTCGTCCCAATTGCTCACCCAGTCTGTCATTTTTTCTTACTGTGGCAAGTCTGCCAGAAGCGATATGTCACTAGTTGTGTATCATTAAAGAGTCATCGTTAATCCTCCCAGGTGTTATTCGAGATATCTTCATCGAAACCCTAGTAACGAGGCATTGGCTACCTTAAGAGAGTCATAGTTACTCGTCCCAATTGCTCACCCAGTCTGCCATTTTTTCTTACTGCGGCCAGTCTGCCAGAAGCGATATGTCACTAGTTGTGTATCATAAAAGAGTGATCCTTTCTCCTCCCAGTGGTTATTCGAGATATCTTAATCGAAAGCCTAGTAACGAGGCATTGGCTACCTTAAGAGAGTCATAGTTACTCGTCCCAATTGCTCACCCAGTCTGCCATTTTTTCTTGCTGCGGCCAGTCTGCCAGATGCGATATGTCACTAGTTGTGTATCATAAATGAGTGATCGTTTCTCCTCCCAGGGCTTATTCGAGATATCTTAATCGAAACACTAGTAACGAGGCTTTGGCTACCTTAAGAGAGTCATAGTTACTCGTCCCAATTGCTCACCCAGTCTGCCATTTTTTCTTACTGTGGCAAGTCTGCCAGAAGCGATATGTCACTAGTTGTGTATCATTAAAGAGTCATCGTTAATCCTCCTAATGGTTATTCGAGATATCTTAATCGAAACCCTAGTAACGAGGCATTGGCTACCTTAAGAGAGTCATACTTACTCGTCCCAATTGCTCACACAGTCCAACATTTTTTCTTACTGCAGCCAGTCTGCCAGAAGCGATATGTCACTAGTTGTGTATCATAAAAGAGTGATCCTTTCTCCTCCCAGGGGTTATTCGAGATATCTTAATCGAAACCCTAGTAACGAGGCATTGGCTACCTTAAGAGAGTCATAGTTACTCGTCTTAATTGCTCACCCAGTCTGCCATTTTTTCTTACTGCGGCCAGTCTGCCAGAAGCTATATGTCACTAGTTGTGTATCATAAAAGAGTGATCGTTACACCTCCCAGGGGTTATTCGAGATATCTTAATCGAAACCCTAGTAACGAGGCATTGGCTACCTTTAGAGAGTCATAGTTACTCGTCCCAATTGCTCACCCAGTCTGCCATTTTTTCTTACTGCGGCCAGTCTGCTAGAAGCGATATGTCACTAGTTGTGTATCATAAAAGAGTGATCCTTTTTCCTCCCATGGGTTATTCGAGATATCTTAATCGAAACCCTAGTAACGAGGCATTGGCTACCTTAAGAGAGTCATAGTTACTCGTCCCAATTGCTCACCCAGTCTGCCATTTTTTCTTACTGCGGCCAGTCTGCCAGAAGCGATATGTCACTAGTTGTGTATCATAAATGAGTGATCGTTTCTCCTCCCAGGGCTTATTGGAGATATCTTAATCGAAACACTAGTAACGAGGCATTGGCTACCTTAAGAGAGTCATAGTTACTCGTCCCAATTGCTCACCCAGTCTGCCATTTTTTCTTACTGTGGCAAGTCTGCCAGAAGCGATATGTCACTAGTTGTGTATCATTAAAGAGTCATCTTTAATCCTCCCAGGGGTTATTCGAGATATCTTAATCGAAACCCTAGTAACGAGGCATTGGCTACATTAAGAGAGTCATAGTTACTCGTCCCCATTGCTCACCGAGTCTGCCATTTTTTCTTACAGCGGCCAGTCTGCCAGAAGCGATATGTCACTAGTTGTGTATCATAATAGAGTGATCCTTCCTCCTCCCAGGGGTTATTCGAGATATCTTAATCGAAACCCTAGTAACGAGGCATTGGCTACCTTAAGAGAGTCATAGTTACTCGTCCCAATTGCTCACCCAGTCTGCCATTTTTTCTTACTGCGGCCAGTCTGCCAGAAGCGATATGTCACTAGTTGTGTATCATAAATGAGTGATCGTTTCTCCTCCCAGGGCTTATTCGAGATATCTTAATCGAAACACTAGTAACGAGGCATTGGCTACCTTAAGAGAGTCATAGTTACTCGTCCCAATTGCTCACCCAGTCTGCCATTTTTTCTTACTGTGGCAAGTCTGCCAGAAGCGATATGTCACTAGTTGTGTATCATTAAAGAGTCATCGTTAATCCTCCTAATGGTTATTCGAGATATCTTAATCGAAACCCTAGTAACGAGGCATTGGCTACCTTAAGAGAGTCATACTTACTCGTCCCAATTGCTCACACAGTCCAACATTTTTTCTTACTGCAGCCAGTCTGCCAGAAGCGATATGTCACTAGTTGTGTATCATAAAAGAGTGATCCTTTCTCCTCCCAGGGGTTATTCGAGATATCTTAATCGAAACCCTAGTAACGAGGCATTGGCTACCTTAAGAGAGTCATAGTTACTCGTCTTAATTGCTCACCCAGTCTGCCATTTTTTCTTACTGCGGCCAGTCTGCCAGAAGCTATATGTCACTAGTTGTGTATCATAAAAGAGTGATCGTTACACCTCCCAGGGGTTATTCGAGATATCTTAATCGAAACCCTAGTAACGAGGCATTGGCTACCTTTAGAGAGTCATAGTTACTCGTCCCAATTGCTCACCCAGTCTGCCATTTTTTCTTACTGCGGCCAGTCTGCTAGAAGCGATATGTCACTAGTTGTGTATCATAAAAGAGTGATCCTTTTTCCTCCCATGGGTTATTCGAGATATCTTAATCGAAACCCTAGTAACGAGGCATTGGCTACCTTAAGAGAGTCATAGTTACTCGTCCCAATTGCTCACCCAGTCTGCCATTTTTTCTTACTGCGGCCAGTCTGCCAGAAGCGATATGTCACTAGTTGTGTATCATAAATGAGTGATCGTTTCTCCTCCCAGGGCTTATTGGAGATATCTTAATCGAAACACTAGTAACGAGGCATTGGCTACCTTAAGAGAGTCATAGTTACTCGTCCCAATTGCTCACCCAGTCTGCCATTTTTTCTTACTGTGGCAAGTCTGCCAGAAGCGATATGTCACTAGTTGTGTATCATTAAAGAGTCATCTTTAATCCTCCCAGGGGTTATTCGAGATATCTTAATCGAAACCCTAGTAACGAGGCATTGGCTACATTAAGAGAGTCATAGTTACTCGTCCCCATTGCTCACCGAGTCTGCCATTTTTTCTTACAGCGGCCAGTCTGCCAGAAGCGATATGTCACTAGTTGTGTATCATAATAGAGTGATCCTTCCTCCTCCCAGGGGTTATTCGAGATATCTTAATCGAAACCCTAGTAACGAGGCATTGGCTACCTTAAGAGAGTCATAGTTACTCGTCCCAATTGCTCACCCAGTCTGCCATTTTTTCTTACTGCGGCCAGTCTGCCAGAAGCGATATGTCACTAGTTGTGTATCATAAATGAGTGATCGTTTCTCCTCCCAGGGCTTATTCGAGATATCTTAATCGAAACACTAGTAACGAGGCATTGGCTACCTTAAGAGAGTCATAGTTACTCGTCCCAATTGCTCACCCAGTCTGCCATTTTTTCTTACTGTGGCAAGTCTGCCAGAAGCGATATGTCACTAGTTGTGTATCATTAAAAAGTCATCGTTAATCCTCCCAGGGGTTATTCGAGATATCTTAATCGAAACCCTACTAACGAGGCATTGGCTACCTTAAGAGAGTCATAGTTACTCGTCCCAATTGCTCACCCAGTCTGCCATTTTTTCTTACTGCGGCCAGTCTGCCAGAAGCGATATGTCACTAGTTGTGTATCATAAATGAGTGATCGTTTCTCCTCCCAGGGGTTATTCGAGATATCTTAATCGAAACCCTAGTAACGAGGCATTGGCTACCTTAAGAGAGTCATAGTTACTCGTCCCAATTGCTCACCCAGTCTGTCATTTTTTCTTACTGTGGCAAGTCTGCCAGAAGCGATATGTCACTAGTTGTGTATCATTAAAGAGTCATCGTTAATCCTCCCAGGTGTTATTCGAGATATCTTCATCGAAACCCTAGTAACGAGGCATTGGCTACCTTAAGAGAGTCATAGTTACTCGTCCCAATTGCTCACCCAGTCTGCCATTTTTTTTTACTGCGGCCAGTCTGCCAGAAGCGATATGTCACTAGTTGTGTATCATAAAAGAGTGATCCTTTCTCCTCCCAGTGGTTATTCGAGATATCTTAATCGAAACCCTAGTAACGAGGCATTGGCTACCTTAAGAGAGTCATAGTTACTCGTCCCAATTGCTCACCCAGTCTGCCATTTTTTCTTGCTGCGGCCAGTCTGCCAGATGCGATATGTCACTAGTTGTGTATCATAAATGAGTGATCGTTTCTCCTCCCAGGGCTTATTCGAGATATCTTAATCGAAACACTAGTAACGAGGCTTTGGCTACCTTAAGAGAGTCATAGTTACTCGTCCCAATTGCTCACCCAGTCTGCCATTTTTTCTTACTGTGGCAAGTCTGCCAGAAGCGATATGTCACTAGTTGTGTATCATTAAAGAGTCATCGTTAATCCTCCCAATGGTTATTCGAGATATCTTAATCGAAACCCTAGTAACGAGGCATTGGCTACCTTAAGAGAGTCATACTTACTCGTCCCAATTGCTCACACAGTTCAACATTTTTTCTTACTGCAGCCAGTCTGCCAGAAGCGATATGTCACTAGTTTTGTATCATAAAAGAGTGATCCTTTCTCCTCCCAGGGGTTATTCGAGATATCTTAATCGAAACCCTAGTAACGAGGCATTGGCTACCTTAAGAGAGTCATAGTTACTCGTCCCAATTGCTCACCCAGTCTGCCATTTTTTCTTACTGCGGCCAGTCTGCCAGAAGCTATATGTCACTAGTTGTGTATCATAAAAGAGTGATCGTTACACCTCCCAGGGGTTATTCGAGATATCTTAATCGAAACCCTAGTAACGAGGCATTGGCTACCTTTAGAGAGTCATAGTTACTCGTCCCAATTGCTCACCCAGTCTGCCATTTTTTCTTACTGCGGCCAGTCTGCTAGAAGCGATATGTCACTAGTTGTGTATCATAAAAGAGTGATCCTTTTTCCTCCCATGGGTTATTCGAGATATCTTAATCGAAACCCTAGTAACGAGGCATTGGCTACCTTAAGAGAGTCATAGTTACTCGTCCCAATTGCTCACCCAGTCTGCCATTTTTTCTTACTGCGGCCAGTCTGCCAGAAGCGATATGTCACTAGTTGTGTATCATAAATGAGTGATCGTTTCTCCTCCCAGGGCTTATTCGAGATATCTTAATCGAAACACTAGTAACGAGGCATTGGCTACCTTAAGAGAGTCATAGTTACTCGTCCCAATTGCTCACCCAGTCTGCCATTTTTTCTTACTGTGGCAAGTCTGCCAGAAGCGATATGTCACTAGTTGTGTATCATTAAAGAGTCATCGTTAATCCTCCCAGGGGTTATTCGAGATATCTTAATCGAAACCCTAGTAACGAGGCATTGGCTACCTTAAGAGAGTCATAGTTACTCGTCCCAATTGCTCACACAGTCCAACATTTTTTCTTACTGCAGCCAGTCTGCCAGAAGCGATATGTCACTAGTTGTGTATCATAAAAGAGTGATCCTTTCTCCTCCCAGGGGTTATTCGAGATATCTTAATCGAAACCCTAGTAACGAGGCATTGGCTACCTTAAGAGTGTCATAGCTGCTCGTCCCAATTGCTCACCCAGTCTGCCATTTTTTCTTACTTTGGCCAGTCTGCCAGAAGCTATATGTCACTAGTTGTGTATCATAAAAAAATGATCGTTACACCTCCCAGGGGTTATTCGAGATATCTTAATCGAAACCCTAGTAACGAGGCATTGGCTACCTTAAGAGAGTCATAGTTACTCGTCCCAATTGCTCACCCAGTCTGCCATTTTTTCTTACTGTGGCCAGTCTGCCAGAAGCGATATGTCACTAATTGTGTATCATAAAAGAGTGATCCTTTCTCCTCCCAGGGGTTACTCGAGATATCTTAATCGAAACCCTAGTAACAAGGCATTGGCTGCCTTAAGAGAGTCATAGTTACTCGTCCCAATTACTCACCCAGTCTGCCTTTTTTACTTACAGCGGCCAGTCTGCCAGAAGCGATATGTCACTAGTTGTGTATCATAAAAGAGTGATCCTTTCTCCTCCCAGGGGTTATTCGAGATATCTTAATCGAAACCCTAGTAACGAGGCATTGGCTACCTTAAGAGAGTCATAGTAACTCGTCCCAATTGCTCACCCAGTCTGCCATTTTTTCTCACTGCCGCCAGTCTGCCAGAAGCGATATGTCACAAGTTGTGTATCATAAAAGAGTGATCGTTACTCCTCCCAGGGGTTATTCGAGATATCTTAATCGAAACCCTAGTAACGAGGCATTGGCTACATTAAGAGAGTCATAGTTACTCGTCCCAATTGCTCACCGAGTCTGCCATTTTTTCTTACAGCGGCCAGTCTGCCAGAAGCGATATGTCACTAGTTGTGTATCATAATAGAGTGATCGTTACTCCTCCCAGGGGTTATTCGAGATATCTTAATCGAAACCCTAGTAACGAGGCATTGGCTACCTTAAGAGAGTCATAGTTACTCGTCCCGATTGGTCACCCAGTCTGCCATTTTTTCTTACTGTGGCAAGTCTGCCAGAAGCGATATGTCACTAGTTGTGTATCAATAATGAGTCATCGTTAATCCTCCCAGGGGTTATTCGAGATATCTTAATCGAAACCCTAGTAACGAGGCATTGGCTACCTTAAGAGAGTCATAGTTACTCGTCCCAATTGCTCACACAGTCCAACATTTTTTCTTACTGTGGCCAGTCTGCCAGAAGCGATATGTCACTAGTTGTGTATCATAAAAGAGTGATCCTTTCTCCTCCCAGGGGTTATTCGAGATATCTTAATCGAAACCCTAGTAACGAGGCATTGGCTACCTTAAGAGAGTCATAGTTACTCGTCCCAATTGCTCACCCAGTCTGCCATTTTTTCTTACTGCGGCCAGTCTGCCAGAAGCGATATGTCACTAGTTGTGTATCATAAATGAGTGATCGTTTCTCCTCCCAGGGCTTATTCGAGATATCTTAATCGAAACACTAGTAATGTGGCATTGGCTACCTTAAGAGAGTCATAGTTACTCGTCCCAATTGCTCACCCAGTCTGCCATTTTTTCTTACTGTGGCAAGTCTGCCAAAAGCGATATGTCACTAGTTGTGTATCATTAAAAAGTCATCGTTAATCCTCCCAGGGGTTATTCGAGATATCTTAATCGAAACCCTAGTAACGAGGCATTGGCTACCTTAAGAGAGTCATAGTTACTCGTCCCAATTGCTCACACAGTCCAACATTTTTTCTTACTGCAGCCAGTCTGCCAGAAGCGATATGTCACTAGTTGTGTATCATAAAAGAGTGATCCTTTCTCCTCCCAGGGGTTATTCGAGATATCTTAATCGAAACCCTAGTAACGAGGCATTGGCTACCTTAAGAGAGTCTTAGTAACTAGTCCCAATTGCTCACCCAGTCTGCCACTTTTTCTCACTGCGGCCAGTCTGCCAGAAGCGATATGTCACAAGTTGTGTATCATAAAAGAGTGATCGTTACTCCTCCCAGGGGTTGTTCGAGATATCTTAATCGAAACCCTAGTAACGAGGCATTGGCTACATTAAGAGAGTCATAGTTACTCGTCCCAATTGCTCAACCAGTCTGCCATTTTTTCTTACAGCGGCCAGTCTGCCAGAAGCGATATGTCACTAGTTGTGTATCATAATAGAGTGATCGTTACTCCTCCCAGGGGTTATTCGAGATATCTTAATCGAAACCCTAGTAACGAGGCATTAGCTACCTTAAGAGAGTCATAGTTACTCGTCCCAATTGCTCACCCAGTCTGCCATTTTTTCTTACTGTGGCAAGTCTGCCAGAAGCGATATGTCACTAGTTGTGTATCAATAATGAGTCATCGTTAATCCTCCCAGGGGTTATTCGAGATATCTTAATCGAAACCCTAGTAACGAGGCATTGGCTACCTTAAGAGAGTCATAGTTACTCGTCCCAATTGCTCACACAGTCCAACATTTTTTCTTACTGTGGCCAGTCTGCCAGAAGCGATATGTCACTAGTTGTGTATCATAAAAGAGTGATCCTTTCTCCTCCCAGGGGTTATTCGAGATATCTTAATCGAAACCCTAGTAACGAGGCATTGGCTACCTTAAGAGAGTCATAGTTACTCGTCCCAATTGCTCACCCAGTCTGCCATTTTTTCTTACTGCGGCCAGTCTGCCAGAAGCGATATGTCACTAGTTGTGTATCATAAATGAGTGATCGTTTCTCCTCCCAGGGGTTATTCGAGATATCTCAATCGAAACACTAGTAACGTGGCATTGGCTACCTTAAGAGAGTCATAGTTACTCGTCCCAATTGCTCACCCAGTCTGCCATTTTTTCTTACTGTGGCAAGTATGCCAGAAGCGATATGTCACTAGTTGTGTATCATTAAAAAGTCATCGTTAATCCTCCCAGGGGTTATTCGAGATATCTTAATCGAAACCCTAGTAACAAGGCATTGGCTACCTTAAGAGAGTCATAGTTACTCGTCCCAATTGCTCACACAGTCCAACATTCTTTCTTACTGCAGCCAGTCTGCCAGAAGCGATATGTCACTAGTTGTGTATCATAAAAGAGTGATCCTTTCTCCTCCCAGGGGTTATTCGAGATATCTTAATCGAAACCCAAGTAACGAGGCATTGGCTACCTTAAGAGAGTCATAGTAACTCGTCCCAATTGCTCACCCAGTCTGCCATTTTTTCTCACTGCGGCCAGTCTGCCAGAAGCGATATGTCACAAGTTGTGTATCATAAAAGAGTGATCGTTACTCCTCCCAGGGGTTATTCGAGATATCTTAATCGAAATCCTAGTAACGAGGCATTGGCTACATTAAGAGAGTCATAGTTACTCGTCCCAATTGCTCAACCAGTCTGCCATTTTTTCTTACAGCGGCCAGTCTGCCAGAAGCGATATGTCACTAGTTGTGTATAATAAATGAGTGATCGTTTCTCCTCCCTGGGATTATTTGAGATATCTTAATCGAAACCCTAGAAACGAGGCATTGGCTACATTAAGAGAGTCATAGTAACTCGTCCCAATTGCTCACCCAGTCTGCCATTTTTTCTCACTGTGGCAAGTCTGCCAGAAGCGATATGTCACTAGTTGTGTATCATTAAAGTGTCATCGTTAATCCTCCCAGGGGTTATTCGAGATATCTTAATCGAAACCCTAGTAACGAGGCATTGGCTACCTTAAGAGAGTCATAGTTACTCGTCCCAATTGCTCACACAGTCCAACATTTTTTCTTACTGCAGCCAGTCTGCCAGAAGCGATATGTCACTAGTTGTGTATCATAAAAGAGTGATCCTTTCTCCTCCCAGGGGTTATTCGAGATATCTTAATCGAAACCCTAGTAACGAGGCATTGGCTACCTTAAGAGAGTCATAGTTACTCGTCCCAATTGCTCACCCAGTCTGCCTTTTTTTCTTACTGCGGCCAGTCTGCCAGAAGCGATATGTCACTAGTTGTGTATCATAAAAGAGTGATCGTGTCTCTTCCCAGGGGTTATTCGAGATATCTTAATCGAAACCCTAGTAACGAGGCATTGGCTACCTTAAGAGAGTCATAGTAACTCGTCCCAATTGCTCGCAAAGTCTGCCATTTTTTCTCACTGCGGCCAGTCTGCCAGAAGCGATATGTCACAAGTTGTGTATCATAAAAGAGTGATCGTTACTCCTCCCAGGGGTTATTCGAGATATCTTAATCGAAACCCTAGTAACGAGGCATTGGCTACATTAAGAGATTCATAGTTACTCGTCCCAATTGCTCACCGAGTCTGCCATTTTTTCTTACAGCGGCCAGTCTGCCAGAAGCGATATGTCACTAGTTGTGTATCATAATAGAGTGATCGTTACTCCTCCCAGGGGATATTCGAGATATCTTAATCGAAACCCTAGTAACGAGGCATTGGCTACCTTAAGAGAGTCATAGTTACTCGTCCCAATTGCTCACCCAGTCTGCCATTTTTTCTTACTGTGGCAAGTCTGCCAGAAGCGATATGTCACTAGTTGTGTATCAATAATGAGTCATCGTTAATCCTCCCAGGGGTTATTCGAGATATCTTAATCGAAACCCTAGTAACGAGGCATTGGCTACCTTAAGAGAGTCATAGTTACTCGTCCCAATTGCTCACACAGTCCAACATTTTTTCTTACTGTGGCCAGTCTGCCAGAAGCGATATGTCACTAGTTGTGTATCATAAAAGAGTGATCCTTTCTCCTCCCAGGGGTTATTCGAGATATCTTAATCGAAACCCTAGTAACGAGGCATTGGCTACCTTAAGAGAGTCATAGTTACTCGTCCCAATTGCTCACCCAGTCTGCCATTTTTTCTTACTGCGGCCAGTCTGCCAGAAGCGATATGTCACTAGTTGTGTATCATAAATGAGTGATCGTTTCTCCTCCCAGGGCTTATTCGAGATATCTTAATCGAAACACTAGTAACGTGGCATTGGCTACCTTAAGAGAGTCATAGTTACTCGTCCCAATTGCTCACCCAGTCTGCCATTTTTTCTTACTGTGGCAAGTCTGCCAGAAGCGATATGTCACTAGTTGTGTATCATTAAAAAGTCATCGTTAATCCTCCCAGAGGTTATTCGAGATATCTTAATCGAAACCCTAGTAACGAGGCATTGGCTACCTTAAGAGAGTCATAGTTACTCGTCCCAATTGCTCACACAGTCCAACATTTTTTCATACTGCAGCCAGTCTGCCAGAAGCGATATGTCACTAGTTGTGTATCATAAAAGAGTGATCGTTACTCCTCCCAGGGGTTATTCGAGATATCTTAATCAAAATCCTAGTAACGAGGCATTGGCTACATTAAGAGAGTCATAGTTACTCGTCCCAATTGCTCAACCAGTCTGCCATTTGTTCTTACAGCGGCCAGTCTGCCAGAAGCGATATGTCACTAGTTGTGTATAATAAATGAGTGATCGTTTCTCCTCCCTGGGGTTATTTGAGATATCTTAATCGAAACCCTAGTAACGAGGCATTGGCTATCTTAAGAGAGTCATAGTTACTCGTCCCAATTGCTCAACCAGTCTGCCATTTTTTCTTACTGCGGCCAGTCTGCCAGAAGCGATGTGTCACTAGTTGTGTATCATAATAGAGTGATCGTTACTCATCCCAGGGGTTATTCGAGATATCTTAATCGAAACCCTAGTAACGAGGCATTGGCTACCTTAAGAGAGTCATAGTTACTTGTCCCAACTGCTCACCCAGTCTGCCATTTTTTCTTACTGTGGCAAGTCTGCCAGAAGCGATATGTCACTAGTTGTGTATCATTAAAGTGTCATCGTTAATCCTCCCAGGGGTTATTCCAGATATCTTAATCGAAACCCTAGTAACGAGGCATTGGCTACATTAAGAGAGTCATAGTTACTCGTCCCAATTGCTCACCGAGTCTGCCATTTTTTCTTACAGCGGCCAGTCTGCCAGAAGCGATATGTCACTAGTTGTGTATCATAATAGAGTGATCGTTACTCCTCCCAGGGGTTATTCGAGATATCTTAATCGAAACCCTAGTAACGAGGCATTGGCTACCTTAAGAGAGTCATAGTTACTCGTCCCAATTGCTCACCCAGTCTGCCATTTTTTCTTACTGTGGCAAGTCTGCCAGAAGCGATATGTCACTAGTTGTGTATCATAAAAGAGTGATCCTTTCTCCTCCCAGGGGTTATTCGAGATATCTTAATCGAAACCCAAGTAACGAGGCATTGGCTACCTTAAGAGAGTCATAGTAACTCGTCCCAATTGCTCACCCAGTCTGCCATTTTTTCTCACTGCGGCCAGTCTGCCAGAAGCGATATGTCACAAGTTGTGTATCATAAAAGAGTGATCGTTACTCCTCCCAGGGGTTATTCGAGATATCTTAATCGAAATCCTAGTAACGAGGCATTGGCTACATTAAGAGAGTCATAGTTACTCGTCCCAATTGCTCAACCAGTCTGCCATTTTTTCTTACAGCGGCCAGTCTGCCAGAAGCGATATGTCACTAGTTGTGTATAATAAATGAGTGATCGTTTCTCCTCCCTGGGATTATTTGAGATATCTTAATCGAAACCCTAGAAACGAGGCATTGGCTACATTAAGAGAGTCATAGTAACTCGTCCCAATTGCTCACCCAGTCTGCCATTTTTTCTCACTGTGGCAAGTCTGCCAGAAGCGATATGTCACTAGTTGTGTATCATTAAAGTGTCATCGTTAATCCTCCCAGGGGTTATTCGAGATATCTTAATCGAAACCCTAGTAACGAGGCATTGGCTACCTTAAGAGAGTCATAGTTACTCGTCCCAATTGCTCACACAGTCCAACATTTTTTCTTACTGCAGCCAGTCTGCCAGAAGCGATATGTCACTAGTTGTGTATCATAAAAGAGTGATCCTTTCTCCTCCCAGGGGTTATTCGAGATATCTTAATCGAAACCCTAGTAACGAGGCATTGGCTACCTTAAGAGAGTCATAGTTACTCGTCCCAATTGCTCACCCAGTCTGCCTTTTTTTCTTACTGCGGCCAGTCTGCCAGAAGCGATATGTCACTAGTTGTGTATCATAAAAGAGTGATCGTGTCTCTTCCCAGGGGTTATTCGAGATATCTTAATCGAAACCCTAGTAACGAGGCATTGGCTACCTTAAGAGAGTCATAGTAACTCGTCCCAATTGCTCGCAAAGTCTGCCATTTTTTCTCACTGCGGCCAGTCTGCCAGAAGCGATATGTCACAAGTTGTGTATCATAAAAGAGTGATCGTTACTCCTCCCAGGGGTTATTCGAGATATCTTAATCGAAACCCTAGTAACGAGGCATTGGCTACATTAAGAGATTCATAGTTACTCGTCCCAATTGCTCACCGAGTCTGCCATTTTTTCTTACAGCGGCCAGTCTGCCAGAAGCGATATGTCACTAGTTGTGTATCATAATAGAGTGATCGTTACTCCTCCCAGGGGATATTCGAGATATCTTAATCGAAACCCTAGTAACGAGGCATTGGCTACCTTAAGAGAGTCATAGTTACTCGTCCCAATTGCTCACCCAGTCTGCCATTTTTTCTTACTGTGGCAAGTCTGCCAGAAGCGATATGTCACTAGTTGTGTATCAATAATGAGTCATCGTTAATCCTCCCAGGGGTTATTCGAGATATCTTAATCGAAACCCTAGTAACGAGGCATTGGCTACCTTAAGAGAGTCATAGTTACTCGTCCCAATTGCTCACACAGTCCAACATTTTTTCTTACTGTGGCCAGTCTGCCAGAAGCGATAAGTCACTAGTTGTGTATCATAAAAGAGTGATCCTTTCTCCTCCCAGGGGTTATTCGAGATATCTTAATCGAAACCCTAGTAACGAGGCATTGGCTACCTTAAGAGAGTCATAGTTACTCGTCCCAATTGCTCACCCAGTCTGCCATTTTTTCTTACTGCGGCCAGTCTGCCAGAAGCGATATGTCACTAGTTGTGTATCATAAATGAGTGATCGTTTCTCCTCCCAGGGCTTATTCGAGATATCTTAATCGAAACACTAGTAACGTGGCATTGGCTACCTTAAGAGAGTCATAGTTACTCGTCCCAATTGCTCACCCAGTCTGCCATTTTTTCTTACTGTGGCAAGTCTGCCAGAAGCGATATGTCACTAGTTGTGTATCATTAAAAAGTCATCGTTAATCCTCCCAGAGGTTATTCGAGATATCTTAATCGAAACCCTAGTAACGAGGCATTGGCTACCTTAAGAGAGTCATAGTTACTCGTCCCAATTGCTCACACAGTCCAACATTTTTTCATACTGCAGCCAGTCTGCCAGAAGCGATATGTCACTAGTTGTGTATCATAAAAGAGTGATCGTTACTCCTCCCAGGGGTTATTCGAGATATCTTAATCAAAATCCTAGTAACGAGGCATTGGCTACATTAAGAGAGTCATAGTTACTCGTCCCAATTGCTCAACCAGTCTGCCATTTGTTCTTACAGCGGCCAGTCTGCCAGAAGCGATATGTCACTAGTTGTGTATAATAAATGAGTGATCGTTTCTCCTCCCTGGGGTTATTTGAGATATCTTAATCGAAACCCTAGTAACGAGGCATTGGCTATCTTAAGAGAGTCATAGTTACTCGTCCCAATTGCTCAACCAGTCTGCCATTTTTTCTTACTGCGGCCAGTCTGCCAGAAGCGATGTGTCACTAGTTGTGTATCATAATAGAGTGATCGTTACTCATCCCAGGGGTTATTCGAGATATCTTAATCGAAACCCTAGTAACGAGGCATTGGCTACCTTAAGAGAGTCATAGTTACTTGTCCCAACTGCTCACCCAGTCTGCCATTTTTTCTTACTGTGGCAAGTCTGCCAGAAGCGATATGTCACTAGTTGTGTATCATTAAAGTGTCATCGTTAATCCTCCCAGGGGTTATTCCAGATATCTTAATCGAAACCCTAGTAACGAGGCATTGGCTACATTAAGAGAGTCATAGTTACTCGTCCCAATTGCTCACCGAGTCTGCCATTTTTTCTTACAGCGGCCAGTCTGCCAGAAGCGATATGTCACTAGTTGTGTATCATAATAGAGTGATCGTTACTCCTCCCAGGGGTTATTCGAGATATCTTAATCGAAACCCTAGTAACGAGGCATTGGCTACCTTAAGAGAGTCATAGTTACTCGTCCCAATTGCTCACCCAGTCTGCCATTTTTTCTTACTGTGGCAAGTCTGCCAGAAGCGATATGTCACTAGTTGTGTATCAATAATGAGTCATCGTTAATCCTCCCAGGGGTTATTCGAGATATCTTAATTGAAACCCTAGTAACGAGGCATTGGCTACCTTAAGAGAGTCATACTTACTCGTCCCAATTGCTCACACAGTCCAACATTTTTTCTTACTGTGGCCAGTCTGCCAGAAGCGATATGTCACTAGTTGAGTATCATAAAAGAGTGATCCTTTCTTCTCCCAGGGGTTATTCGAGATATCTTAATCGAAACCCTAGTAACGAGGCATTGGCTACCTTAAGAGAGTCATAGTTACTCGTCCCAATTGCTCACCCAGTCTGCCATTTTTTCTTACTGCGGCCAGTCTGCCAGAAGCGATATGTCACTAGTTGTGTATCATAAATGAGTGATCGTTTCCCCTCCCAGGGCTTATTCGAGATATCTTAATCGAAACACTAGTAACGTGGCATTGGCTACCTTAAGAGAGTCATAGTTACTCGTCCCAATTGCTCACCCAGTCTGCCATTTTTTCTTACTGTGGCAAGTCTGCCAGAAGCGATATGTCACTAGTTGTGTATCATTAAAAAGTCATCGTTAATCCTCCCAGGGGTTATTCGAGATATCTTAATCGAAACCCTAGTAACGAGGCATTGGCTACCTTAAGAGAGTCATAGTTACTCGTCCCAATTGCTCACACAGTCCAACATTTTTTCTTACTGCAGCCAGTCTGCCAGAAGCGATATGTCACTAGTTGTGTATCATAAAAGAGTGATCGGTACTCCTCCCAGGGGTTATTCGAGATATCTTAATCGAAATGCTAGTAACGAGGCATTGGCTACATTAAGAGAGTCATAGTTACTCGTCCCAATTGCTCAACCAGTCTGCCATTTTTTCTTACAGCGGCCAGTCTGCCAGAAGCGATATGTCACTAGTTGTGTATAATAAATGAGTGATCGTTTCTCCTCCCTGGGGTTATTTGAGATATCTTAATCGAAACCCTAGTAACGAGGCATTGGCTACCTTAAGAGAGTCATAGTTACTCGTCCCAATTGCTCAACCAGTCTGCCATTTTTTCTTACTGCGGCCAGTCTGCCAGAAGCGATATGTCACTAGTTGTGTATCATAATAGAGTGATCGTTACTCATCCCAGGGGTTATTCGAGATATCTTAATCGAAACCCTAGTAACGAGGCATTGGCTACCTTAAGAGAGTCATAGTTACTCGTCCCAATTGCTCACCCAGTCTGCCATTTTTTCTTACCGTGGCAAGTCTGCCAGAAGCGATATGTCACTAGTTGTGTATCATTAAAGTGTCATCGATAATCCTCCCAGGGGTTATTCGAGATATCTTAATCGAAACCCTAGTAACGAGGCATTGGCTACCTTAAGAGAGTCATAGTTACTCGTCCCAATTGCTCACACAGTCCAACATTTTTTCTTACTGCAGCCAGTCTGCCAGAAGCGATATGTCACTAGTTGTGTATCATAAAAGAGTGATCGTTACTCCTCCCAGGGGTTATTCGAGATATCTTAATCAAAATCCTAGTAACGAGGCATTGGCTACATTAAGAGAGTCATAGTTACTCGTCCCAATTGCTCAACCAGTCTGCCATTTGTTCTTACAGCGGCCAGTCTGCCAGAAGCGATATGTCACTAGTTGTGTATAATAAATGAGTGATCGTTTCTCCTCCCTGGGGTTATTTGAGATATCTTAATCGAAACCCTAGTAACGAGGCATTGGCTATCTTAAGAGAGTCGTAGTTACTCGTCCCAATTGCTCAACCAGTCTGCCATTTTTTCTTACTGCGGCCAGTCTGCCAGAAGCGATGTGTCACTAGTTGTGTATCATAATAGAGTGATCGTTACTCATCCCAGGGGTTATTCGAGATATCTTAATCGAAACCCTAGTAACGAGGCATTGGCTACCTTAAGAGAGTCATAGTTACTTGTCCCAACTGCTCACCCAGTCTGCCATTTTTTCTTACTGTGGCAAGTCTGCCAGTAGCGATATGTCACTAGTTGTGTATCATTAAAGTGTCATCGTTAATCCTCCCAGGGGTTATTCCAGATATCTTAATCGAAACCCTAGTAACGAGGCATTGGCTACATTAAGAGAGTCATAGTTACTCGTCCCAATTGCTCACCGAGTCTGCCATTTTTTCTTACAGCGGCCAGTCTGCCAGAAGCGATATGTCACTAGTTGTGTATCATAATAGAGTGATCGTTACTCCTCCCAGGGGTTATTCGAGATATCTTAATCGAAACCCTAGTAACGAGGCATTGGCTACCCTAAGAGAGTCATAGTTACTCGTCCCAATTGCTCACCCAGTCTGCCATTTTTTCTTACTGTGGCAAGTCTGCCAGAAGCGATATGTCACTAGTTGTGTATCAATAATGAGTCATCGTTAATCCTCCCAGGGGTTATTCGAGATATCTTAATAGAAACCCTAGTAACGAGGCATTGGCTACCTTAAGAGAGTCATAGTTACTCGTCCCAATTGCTCACACAGTCCAACATTTTTTCTTACTGTGGCCAGTCTGCCAGAAGCGATATGTCACTAGTTGAGTATCATAAAAGAGTGATCCTTTCTTCTCCCAGGGGTTATTCGAGATATCTTAATCGAAACCCTAGTAACGAGGCATTGGCTACCTTAAGAGAGTCATAGTTACTCGTCCCAATTGCTCACCCAGTCTGCCATTTTTTCTTACTGCGGCCAGTCTGCCAGAAGCGATATGTCACTAGTTGTGTATCATAAATGAGTGATCGTTTCCCCTCCCAGGGCTTATTCGAGATATCTTAATCGAAACACTAGTAACGTGGCATTGGCTACCTTAAGAGAGTCATAGTTACTCGTCCCAATTGCTCACCCAGTCTGCCATTTTTTCTTACTGTGGCAAGTCTGCCAGAAGCGATATGTCACTAGTTGTGTATCATAAAAGAGTGATCGGTACTCCTCCCAGGGGTTATTCGAGATATCTTAATCGAAATCCTAGTAACGAGGCATTGGCTACATTAAGAGAGTCATAGTTACTCGTCCCAATTGCCCAACCAGTCTGCCATTTTTTCTTACAGCGGCCAGTCTGCCAGAAGCGATATGTCACTAGTTGTGTATAATAAATGAGTGATCGTTTCTCCTCCCTGGGGTTATTTGAGATATCTTAATCGAAACCCTAGTAACGAGGCATTGGCTACCTTAAGAGAGTCATAGTTACTCGTCCCAATTGCTCAACCAGTCTGCCATTTTTTCTTACTGCGGCCAGTCTGCCAGAAGCGATATGTCACTAGTTGTGTATCATAATAGAGTGATCGTTACTCATCCCAGGGGTTATTCGAGATATCTTAATCGAAACCCTAGTAACGAGGCATTGGCTACCTTAAGAGAGTCATAGTTACTCGTCCCAATTGCTCACCCAGTCTGCCATTTTTTCTTACCGTGGCAAGTCTGCCAGAAGCGATATGTCACTAGTTGTGTATCATTAAAGTGTCATCGTTAATCCTCCCAGGGGTTATTCGAGATATCTTAATCGAAACCCTAGTAACGAGGCATTGGCTACCTTAAGAGAGTCATAGTTACTCGTCCCAATTGCTCACACAGTCCAACATTTTTTCTTACTGCATTCAGTCTGCCAGAAGCGATATGTCACTAGTTGTGTATCATAAAAGAGTGATCCTTTCTCCTCCCAGGGTTTATTCGAGATATCTTAATCGAAACCCTAGTAACGAGGCATTGGCTACCTTAAGAGAGTCATAGCTACTCGTCCCAATTGCTCACCCAGTCGGCCATTTTTTCTTACTGCGGCCAGTCTACCAGAAGCTATATGTCACTAGTTGTGTATCATAAAAGAGTGATCGTTACACCTCCCAGGGGTTATTCGAGATATCTTAATCGAAACCCTAGTAACGAGGCATTGGCTACCTTAAGAGAGTCATAGTTACTCGTCCCAATTGCTCACCCAGTCTGCCATTTTTTCTTACTGCGGCCAGTCTGCCAGAAGCGATATGTCACTAGTTGTGTATCATAAAAATGTGATCCTTTCTCCTCCCAGGGGTTATTCGAGATATCTTAATCGAAACCCTAGTAACGAGGCATTGGCTAACTTAAGAGAGTCATAGTTACTCGTCACAATTGCTCACCCAGTCTGCCTTTTTTTCTTACTGCGGCCAATCTGCCAGAAGCGATATGTCACTAGTTGTGTATCATAAAAGAGTGATCCTTTCTCCTCCCAGGGGTTATTCGAGATATCTTAATCGAAACCCTAGTAACGAGGCATTGGCTACCTTAAGAGAGTCATAGTAACTCGTCCCAATTGCTCACCCAGTCTGCCATTTTTTCTCACTGCGGCCAGTCTGCCAGAAGCGATATGTCACAAGTTGTGTATCATAAAAGAGTGATCGTTACTCCTCCCAGGGGTTATTCAAGATATCTTAATCGAAACCCTAGTAACGAGGCATTGGCTACCTTAAGAGAGTCATAGTTACTCGTCCCAATTGCTCACACAGTATAACATTTTTTCTTACTGTGGCCAGTCTGCCAGAAGCGATATGTCAATAGTTGTGTATCATAAAGGAGTGATCCTTTCTCCTCCCAGGGGTTATTCGAGATATCTTAATCGAAACCCTAGTAACGAGGCATTGGCTACCTTAAGAGAGTCATAGTTACTCGTCCCAATTGCTCACCCAGTCTGCCATTTTTTCTTACTGCGGCCAGTCTGCCAGAAGCGATATGTCACTAGTTGTGTAACATAAATGAGTGATCGTTTCTCCTCCCAGGGCTTATTCGAGATATCTTAATCGAAACACTAGTAACGTGGCATTGGCTACCTTAAGAGAGTCATAGTTACTCGTCCCAATTTCTCACCCAGTCTGCCATTTTTTCTTACTGTGGCAAGTCTGCCAGATGCGATATGTCACTAGTTGTGTATCATTAAAAAGTCATCGTTAATCCTCCCAGGGGTTATTCGAGATATCTTAATCGAAACCCTAGTAACGAGGCATTGGCTACCTTAAGAGAGTCATAGTTACTCGTCCCAATTGCTCACACAGTCCAACATTTTTTCTTACTGCAGCCAGTCTGCCAGAAGCGATATGTCACTAGTTGTGTATCATAAAAGAGTGATCGTTACTCCTCCCAGGGGTTATTCGAGATATCTTAATCGAAATCCTAGTAACGAGGCATTGGCTACATTAAGAGAGTCATAGTTACTCGTCCCAATTGCTCAACCAGTCTGCCATTTTTTCTTACAGCGGCCAGTCTGCCAGAAGCGATATGTCACTAGTTGTGTATAATAAATGAGTGATCGTTTCTCCTCCCTGGGGTTATTTGAGATATCTTAATCGAAACCCTAGTAACGAGGCATTGGCTACCTTAAGAGAGTCATAGTTACTCGTCCCAATTGCTCAACCAGTCTGCCATTTTTTCTTACTGCGGCCAGTCTGCCAGAAGCGATGTGTCACTAGTTGTGTATCATAATAGAGTGATCGTTACTCATCCCAGGGGTTATTCGAGATATCTTAATCGAAACCCTAGTAACGAGGCATTGGCTACCTTAAGAGAGTCATAGTTACTCGTCCCAATTGCTCACCCAGTCTGCCATTTTTTCTTACCGTGGCAAGTCTGCCAGAAGCGATATGTCACTAGTTGTGTATCATTAAAGTGTCATCGTTAATCCTCCCAGGGGTTATTCGAGATATCTTAATCGAAACCCTAGTAACGAGGCATTGGCTACCTTAAGAGAGTCATAGTTACTCGTCCCAATTGCTCACCCAGTCTGCCTTTTTTTCTTACTGCGGCCAGTCTGCCAGAAGCGATATGTCACTAGTTGTGTATCATAAAAGAGTGATCCTTTCTCCTCCCAGGGGTTATTCGAGATATCTTAATCGAAACCCTAGTAACGAGGCATTGGCTACCTTAAGAGAGTCATAGTAACTCGTCCCAATTGCTCACCCAGTCTGCCATTTTTTCTCACTGCGGCCAGTCTGCCAGAAGCGATATGTCACAAGTTGTGTATCATAAAAGAGTGATCGTTACTCCTCCCAGGGGTTATTCGAGATATCTTAATCGAAACCCTAGTAACGAGGCATTGGCTACCTTAAGAGAGTCATAGTTACTCGTCCCAATTGCTCACCCAGTCTGCCATTTTTTCTTACTGTGGCAAGTCTGCCAGAAGCGATATGTCACTAGTTGTGTATCAATAATGAGTCATCGTTAATCCTCCCAGGGGTTATTCGAGATATCTTAATTGAAACCCTAGTAACGAGGCATTGGCTACCTTAAGAGAGTCATAGTTACTCGTCCCAATTGCTCACACAGTCCAACATTTTTTCTTACTGTGGCCAGTCTGCCAGAAGCGATATGTCACTAGTTGAGTATCATAAAAGAGTGATCCTTTCTTCTCCCAGGGGTTATTCGAGATATCTTAATCGAAACCCTAGTAACGAGGCATTGGCTACCTTAAGAGAGTCATAGTTACTCGTCCCAATTGCTCACCCAGTCTGCCATTTTTTCTTACTGTGGCAAGTCTGCCAGAAGCGATATGTCACTAGTTGTGTATCATAAAAGAGTGATCGGTACTCCTCCCAGGGGTTATTCGAGATATCTTAATCGAAATCCTAGTAACGAGGCATTGGCTACATTAAGAGAGTCATAGTTACTCGTCCCAATTGCCCAACCAGTCTGCCATTTTTTCTTACAGCGGCCAGTCTGCCAGAAGCGATATGTCACTAGTTGTGTATAATAAATGAGTGATCGTTTCTCCTCCCTGGGGTTATTTGAGAAATCTTAATCGAAACCCTAGTAACGAGGCATTGGCTACCTTAAGAGAGTCATAGTTACTCGTCCCAATTGCTCAACCAGTCTGCCATTTTTTCTTACTGCGGCCAGTCTGCCAGAAGCGATATGTCACTAGTTGTGTATCATAATAGAGTGATCGTTACTCATCCCAGGGGTTATTCGAGATATCTTAATCGAAACCCTAGTAACGAGGCATTGGCTACCTTAAGAGAGTCATAGTTACTCGTCCCAATTGCTCACCCAGTCTGCCATTTTTTCTTACCGTGGCAAGTCTGCCAGAAGCGATATGTCACTAGTTGTGTATCATTAAAGTGTCATCGTTAATCCTCCCAGGGGTTATTCGAGATATCTTAATCGAAACCCTAGTAACGAGGCATTGGCTACCTTAAGAGAGTCATAGTTACTCGTCCCAATTGCTCACACAGTCCAACATTTTTTCTTACTGCATTCAGTCTGCCAGAAGCGATATGTCACTAGTTGTGTATCATAAAAGAGTGATCCTTTCTCCTCCCAGGGTTTATTCGAGATATCTTAATCGAAACCCTAGTAACGAGGCATTGGCTACCTTAAGAGAGTCATAGCTACTCGTCCCAATTGCTCACCCAGTCGGCCATTTTTTCTTACTGCGGCCAGTCTACCAGAAGCTATATGTCACTAGTTGTGTATCATAAAAGAGTGATCGTTACACCTCCCAGGGGTTATTCGAGATATCTTAATCGAAACCCTAGTAACGAGGCATTGGCTACCTTAAGAGAGTCATAGTTACTCGTCCCAATTGCTCACCCAGTCTGCCATTTTTTCTTACTGCGGCCAGTCTGCCAGAAGCGATATGTCACTAGTTGTGTATCATAAAAATGTGATCCTTTCTCCTCCCAGGGGTTATTCGAGATATCTTAATCGAAACCCTAGTAACGAGGCATTGGCTAACTTAAGAGAGTCATAGTTACTCGTCACAATTGCTCACCCAGTCTGCCTTTTTTTCTTACTGCGGCCAATCTGCCAGAAGCGATATGTCACTAGTTGTGTATCATAAAAGAGTGATCCTTTCTCCTCCCAGGGGTTATTCGAGATATCTTAATCGAAACCCTAGTAACGAGGCATTGGCTACCTTAAGAGAGTCATAGTAACTCGTCCCAATTGCTCACCCAGTCTGCCATTTTTTCTCACTGCGGCCAGTCTGCCAGAAGCGATATGTCACAAGTTGTGTATCATAAAAGAGTGATCGTTACTCCTCCCAGGGGTTATTCAAGATATCTTAATCGAAACCCTAGTAACGAGGCATTGGCTACCTTAAGAGAGTCATAGTTACTCGTCCCAATTGCTCACACAGTATAACATTTTTTCTTACTGTGGCCAGTCTGCCAGAAGCGATATGTCAATAGTTGTGTATCATAAAGGAGTGATCCTTTCTCCTCCCAGGGGTTATTCGAGATATCTTAATCGAAACCCTAGTAACGAGGCATTGGCTACCTTAAGAGAGTCATAGTTACTCGTCCCAATTGCTCACCCAGTCTGCCATTTTTTCTTACTGCGGCCAGTCTGCCAGAAGCGATATGTCACTAGTTGTGTATCATAAATGAGTGATCGTTTCTCCTCCCAGGGCTTATTCGAGATATCTTAATCGAAACACTAGTAACGTGGCATTGGCTACCTTAAGAGAGTCATAGTTACTCGTCCCAATTTCTCACCCAGTCTGCCATTTTTTCTTACTGTGGCAAGTCTGCCAGATGCGATATGTCACTAGTTGTGTATCATTAAAAAGTCATCGTTAATCCTCCCAGGGGTTATTCGAGATATCTTAATCGAAACCCTAGTAACGAGGCATTGGCTACCTTAAGAGAGTCATAGTTACTCGTCCCAATTGCTCACACAGTCCAACATTTTTTCTTACTGCAGCCAGTCTGCCAGAAGCGATATGTCACTAGTTGTGTATCATAAAAGAGTGATCGTTACTCCTCCCAGGGGTTATTCGAGATATCTTAATCGAAATCCTAGTAACGAGGCATTGGCTACATTAAGAGAGTCATAGTTACTCGTCCCAATTGCTCAACCAGTCTGCCATTTTTTCTTACAGCGGCCAGTCTGCCAGAAGCGATATGTCACTAGTTGTGTATAATAAATGAGTGATCGTTTCTCCTCCCTGGGGTTATTAGAGATATCTTAATCGAAACCCTAGTAACGAGGCATTGGCTACCTTAAGAGAGTCATAGTTACTCGTCCCAATTGCTCAACCAGTCTGCCATTTTTTCTTACTGCGGCCAGTCTGCCAGAAGCGATGTGTCACTAGTTGTGTATCATAATAGAGTGATCGTTACTCATCCCAGGGGTTATTCGAGATATCTTAATCGAAACCCTAGTAACGAGGCATTGGCTACCTTAAGAGAGTCATAGTTACTCGTCCCAATTGCTCACCCAGTCTGCCATTTTTTCTTACCGTGGCAAGTCTGCCAGAAGCGATATGTCACTAGTTGTGTATCATTAAAGTGTCATCGTTAATCCTCCCAGGGGTTATTCGAGATATCTTAATCGAAACCCTAGTAACGAGGCATTGGCTACCTTAAGAGAGTCATAGTTACTCGTCCCAATTGCTCACCCAGTCTGCCTTTTTTTCTTACTGCGGCCAGTCTGCCAGAAGCGATATGTCACTAGTTGTGTATCATAAAAGAGTGATCCTTTCTCCTCCCAGGGGTTATTCGAGATATCTTAATCGAAACCCTAGTAACGAGGCATTGGCTACCTTAAGAGAGTCATAGTAACTCGTCCCAATTGCTCACCCAGTCTGCCATTTTTTCTCACTGCGGCCAGTCTGCCAGAAGCGATATGTCACAAGTTGTGTATCATAAAAGAGTGATCGTTACTCCTCCCAGGGGTTATTCGAGATATCTTAATCGAAACCCTAGTAACGAGGCATTGGCTACCTTAAGAGAGTCATAGTTACTCGTCCCAATTGCTCACCCAGTCTGCCATTTTTTCTTACTGTGGCAAGTCTGCCAGAAGCGATATGTCACTAGTTGTGTATCAATAATGAGTCATCGTTAATCCTCCCAGGGGTTATTCGAGATATCTTAATTGAAACCCTAGTAACGAGGCATTGGCTACCTTAAGAGAGTCATAGTTACTCGTCCCAATTGCTCACACAGTCCAACATTTTTTCTTACTGTGGCCAGTCTGCCAGAAGCGATATGTCACTAGTTGAGTATCATAAAAGAGTGATCCTTTCTTCTCCCAGGGGTTATTCGAGATATCTTAATCGAAACCCTAGTAACGAGGCATTGGCTACCTTAAGAGAGTCATAGTTACTCGTCCCAATTGCTCACCCAGTCTGCCATTTTTTCTTACTGCGGCCAGTCTGCCAGAAGCGATATGTCACTAGTTGTGTATCATAAATGAGTGATCGTTTCCCCTCCCAGGGCTTATTCGAGATATCTTAATCGAAACACTAGTAACGAGGCATTGGCTAACTTAAGAGAGTCATAGTTACTCGTCACAATTGCTCACCCAGTCTGCCTTTTTTTCTTACTGCGGCCAATCTGCCAGAAGCGATATGTCACTAGTTGTGTATCATAAAAGAGTGATCCTTTCTCCTCCCAGGGGTTATTCGAGATATCTTAATCGAAACCCTAGTAACGAGGCATTGGCTACCTTAAGAGAGTCATAGTAACTCGTCCCAATTGCTCACCCAGTCTGCCATTTTTTCTCACTGCGGCCAGTCTGCCAGAAGCGATATGTCACAAGTTGTGTATCATAAAAGAGTGATCGTTACTCCTCCCAGGGGTTATTCAAGATATCTTAATCGAAACCCTAGTAACGAGGCATTGGCTACCTTAAGAGAGTCATAGTTACTCGTCCCAATTGCTCACACAGTATAACATTTTTTCTTACTGTGGCCAGTCTGCCAGAAGCGATATGTCAATAGTTGTGTATCATAAAGGAGTGATCCTTTCTCCTCCCAGGGGTTATTCGAGATATCTTAATCGAAACCCTAGTAACGAGGCATTGGCTACCTTAAGAGAGTCATAGTTACTCGTCCCAATTGCTCACCCAGTCTGCCATTTTTTCTTACTGCGGCCAGTCTGCCAGAAGCGATATGTCACTAGTTGTGTATCATAAATGAGTGATCGTTTCTCCTCCCAGGGCTTATTCGAGATATCTTAATCGAAACACTAGTAACGTGGCATTGGCTACCTTAAGAGAGTCATAGTTACTCGTCCCAATTTCTCACCCAGTCTGCCATTTTTTCTTACTGTGGCAAGTCTGCCAGATGCGATATGTCACTAGTTGTGTATCATTAAAAAGTCATCGTTAATCCTCCCAGGGGTTATTCGAGATATCTTAATCGAAACCCTAGTAACGAGGCATTGGCTACCTTAAGAGAGTCATAGTTACTCGTCCCAATTGCTCACACAGTCCAACATTTTTTCTTACTGCAGCCAGTCTGCCAGAAGCGATATGTCACTAGTTGTGTATCATAAAAGAGTGATCGTTACTCCTCCCAGGGGTTATTCGAGATATCTTAATCGAAATCCTAGTAACGAGGCATTGGCTACATTAAGAGAGTCATAGTTACTCGTCCCAATTGCTCAACCAGTCTGCCATTTTTTCTTACAGCGGCCAGTCTGCCAGAAGCGATATGTCACTAGTTGTGTATAATAAATGAGTGATCGTTTCTCCTCCCTGGGGTTATTTGAGATATCTTAATCGAAACCCTAGTAACGAGGCATTGGCTACCTTAAGAGAGTCATAGTTACTCGTCCCAATTGCTCAACCAGTCTGCCATTTTTTCTTACTGCGGCCAGTCTGCCAGAAGCGATGTGTCACTAGTTGTGTATCATAATAGAGTGATCGTTACTCATCCCAGGGGTTATTCGAGATATCTTAATCGAAACCCTAGTAACGAGGCATTGGCTACCTTAAGAGAGTCATAGTTACTCGTCCCAATTGCTCACCCAGTCTGCCATTTTTTCTTACCGTGGCAAGTCTGCCAGAAGCGATATGTCACTAGTTGTGTATCATTAAAGTGTCGTCGTTAATCCTCCCAGGGGTTATTCGAGATATCTTAATCGAAACCCTAGTAACGAGGCATTGGCTACCTTAAGAGAGTCATAGTTACTCGTCCCAATTGCTCACCCAGTCTGCCTTTTTTTCTTACTGCGGCCAGTCTGCCAGAAGCGATATGTCACTAGTTGTGTATCATAAAAGAGTGATCCTTTCTCCTCCCAGGGGTTATTCGAGATATCTTAATCGAAACCCTAGTAACGAGGCATTGGCTACCTTAAGAGAGTCATAGTAACTCGTCCCAATTGCTCACCCAGTCTGCCATTTTTTCTCACTGCGGCCAGTCTGCCAGAAGCGATATGTCACAAGTTGTGTATCATAAAAGAGTGATCGTTACTCCTCCCAGGGGTTATTCGAGATATCTTAATCGAAACCCTAGTAACGAGGCATTGGCTACCTTAAGAGAGTCATAGTTACTCGTCCCAATTGCTCACCCAGTCTGCCATTTTTTCTTACTGTGGCAAGTCTGCCAGAAGCGATATGTCACTAGTTGTGTATCAATAATGAGTCATCGTTAATCCTCCCAGGGGTTATTCGAGATATCTTAATTGAAACCCTAGTAACGAGGCATTGGCTACCTTAAGAGAGTCATAGTTACTCGTCCCAATTGCTCACACAGTCCAACATTTTTTCTTACTGTGGCCAGTCTGCCAGAAGCGATATGTCACTAGTTGAGTATCATAAAAGAGTGATCCTTTCTTCTCCCAGGGGTTATTCGAGATATCTTAATCGAAACCCTAGTAACGAGGCATTGGCTACCTTAAGAGAGTCATAGTTACTCGTCCCAATTGCTCACCCAGTCTGCCATTTTTTCTTACTGCGGCCAGTCTGCCAGAAGCGATATGTCACTAGTTGTGTATCATAAATGAGTGATCGTTTCCCCTCCCAGGGCTTATTCGAGATATCTTAATCGAAACACTAGTAACGTGGCATTGGCTACCTTAAGAGAGTCATAGTTACTCGTCCCAATTGCTCACCCAGTCTGCCATTTTTTCTTACTGTGGCAAGTCTGCCAGAAGCGATATGTCACTAGTTGTGTATCATTAAAAAGTCATCGTTAATCCTCCCAGGGGTTATTCGAGATATCTTAATCGAAACCCTAGTAACGAGGCATTGGCTACCTTAAGAGAGTCATAGTTACTCGTCCCAATTGCTCACACAGTCCAACATTTTTTCTTACTGCAGCCAGTCTGCCAGAAGCGATATGTCACTAGTTGTGTATCATAAAAGAGTGATCGGTACTCCTCCCAGGGGTTATTCGAGATATCTTAATCGAAATCCTAGTAACGAGGCATTGGCTACATTAAGAGAGTCATAGTTACTCGTCCCAATTGCTCAACCAGTCTGCCATTTTTTCTTACAGCGGCCAGTCTGCCAGAAGCGATATGTCACTAGTTGTGTATAATAAATGAGTGATCGTTTCTCCTCCCTGGGGTTATTTGAGATATCTTAATCGAAACCCTAGTAACGAGGCATTGGCTACCTTAAGAGAGTCATAGTTACTCGTCCCAATTGCTCAACCAGTCTGCCATTTTTTCTTACTGCGGCCAGTCTGCCAGAAGCGATATGTCACTAGTTGTGTATCATAATAGAGTGATCGTTACTCATCCCAGGGGTTATTCGAGATATCTTAATCGAAACCCTAGTAACGAGGCATTGGCTACCTTAAGAGAGTCATAGTTACTCGTCCCAATTGCTCACCCAGTCTGCCATTTTTTCTTACCGTGGCAAGTCTGCCAGAAGCGATATGTCACTAGTTGTGTATCATTAAAGTGTCATCGATAATCCTCCCAGGGGTTATTCGAGATATCTTAATCGAAACCCTAGTAACGAGGCATTGGCTACCTTAAGAGAGTCATAGTTACTCGTCCCAATTGCTCACACAGTCCAACATTTTTTCTTACTGCAGCCAGTCTGCCAGAAGCGATATGTCACTAGTTGTGTATCATAAAAGAGTGATCGTTACTCCTCCCAGGGGTTATTCGAGATATCTTAATCAAAATCCTAGTAACGAGGCATTGGCTACATTAAGAGAGTCATAGTTACTCGTCCCAATTGCTCAACCAGTCTGCCATTTGTTCTTACAGCGGCCAGTCTGCCAGAAGCGATATGTCACTAGTTGTGTATAATAAATGAGTGATCGTTTCTCCTCCCTGGGGTTATTTGAGATATCTTAATCGAAACCCTAGTAACGAGGCATTGGCTATCTTAAGAGAGTCATAGTTACTCGTCCCAATTGCTCAACCAGTCTGCCATTTTTTCTTACTGCGGCCAGTCTGCCAGAAGCGATGTGTCACTAGTTGTGTATCATAATAGAGTGATCGTTACTCATCCCAGGGGTTATTCGAGATATCTTAATCGAAACCCTAGTAACGAGGCATTGGCTACCTTAAGAGAGTCATAGTTACTTGTCCCAACTGCTCACCCAGTCTGCCATTTTTTCTTACTGTGGCAAGTCTGCCAGTAGCGATATGTCACTAGTTGTGTATCATTAAAGTGTCATCGTTAATCCTCCCAGGGGTTATTCCAGATATCTTAATCGAAACCCTAGTAACGAGGCATTGGCTACATTAAGAGAGTCATAGTTACTCGTCCCAATTGCTCACCGAGTCTGCCATTTTTTCTTACAGCGGCCAGTCTGCCAGAAGCGATATGTCACTAGTTGTGTATCATAATAGAGTGATCGTTACTCCTCCCAGGGGTTATTCGAGATATCTTAATCGAAACCCTAGTAACGAGGCATTGGCTACCTTAAGAGAGTCATAGTTACTCGTCCCAATTGCTCACCCAGTCTGCCATTTTTTCTTACTGTGGCAAGTCTGCCAGAAGCGATATGTCACTAGTTGTGTATCAATAATGAGTCATCGTTAATCCTCCCAGGGGTTATTCGAGATATCTTAATAGAAACCCTAGTAACGAGGCATTGGCTACCTTAAGAGAGTCATAGTTACTCGTCCCAATTGCTCACACAGTCCAACATTTTTTCTTACTGTGGCCAGTCTGCCAGAAGCGATATGTCACTAGTTGAGTATCATAAAAGAGTGATCCTTTCTTCTCCCAGGGGTTATTCGAGATATCTTAATCGAAACCCTAGTAACGAGGCATTGGCTACCTTAAGAGAGTCATAGTTACTCGTCCCAATTGCTCACCCAGTCTGCCATTTTTTCTTACTGCGGCCAGTCTGCCAGAAGCGATATGTCACTAGTTGTGTATCATAAATGAGTGATCGTTTCCCCTCCCAGGGCTTATTCGAGATATCTTAATCGAAACACTAGTAACGTGGCATTGGCTACCTTAAGAGAGTCATAGTTACTCGTCCCAATTGCTCACCCAGTCTGCCATTTTTTCTTACTGTGGCAAGTCTGCCAGAAGCGATATGTCACTAGTTGTGTATCATAAAAGAGTGATCGGTACTCCTCCCAGGGGTTATTCGAGATATCTTAATCGAAATCCTAGTAACGAGGCATTGGCTACATTAAGAGAGTCATAGTTACTCGTCCCAATTGCCCAACCAGTCTGCCATTTTTTCTTACAGCGGCCAGTCTGCCAGAAGCGATATGTCACTAGTTGTGTATAATAAATGAGTGATCGTTTCTCCTCCCTGGGGTTATTTGAGATATCTTAATCGAAACCCTAGTAACGAGGCATTGGCTACCTTAAGAGAGTCATAGTTACTCGTCCCAATTGCTCAACCAGTCTGCCATTTTTTCTTACTGCGGCCAGTCTGCCAGAAGCGATATGTCACTAGTTGTGTATCATAATAGAGTGATCGTTACTCATCCCAGGGGTTATTCGAGATATCTTAATCGAAACCCTAGTAACGAGGCATTGGCTACCTTAAGAGAGTCATAGTTACTCGTCCCAATTGCTCACCCAGTCTGCCATTTTTTCTTACCGTGGCAAGTCTGCCAGAAGCGATATGTCACTAGTTGTGTATCATTAAAGTGTCATCGTTAATCCTCCCAGGGGTTATTCGAGATATCTTAATCGAAACCCTAGTAACGAGGCATTGGCTACCTTAAGAGAGTCATAGTTACTCGTCCCAATTGCTCACACAGTCCAACATTTTTTCTTACTGCATTCAGTCTGCCAGAAGCGATATGTCACTAGTTGTGTATCATAAAAGAGTGATCCTTTCTCCTCCCAGGGTTTATTCGAGATATCTTAATCGAAACCCTAGTAACGAGGCATTGGCTACCTTAAGAGAGTCATAGCTACTCGTCCCAATTGCTCACCCAGTCGGCCATTTTTTCTTACTGCGGCCAGTCTACCAGAAGCTATATGTCACTAGTTGTGTATCATAAAAGAGTGATCGTTACACCTCCCAGGGGTTATTCGAGATATCTTAATCGAAACCCTAGTAACGAGGCATTGGCTACCTTAAGAGAGTCATAGTTACTCGTCCCAATTGCTCACCCAGTCTGCCATTTTTTCTTACTGCGGCCAGTCTGCCAGAAGCGATATGTCACTAGTTGTGTATCATAAAAATGTGATCCTTTCTCCTCCCAGGGGTTATTCGAGATATCTTAATCGAAACCCTAGTAACGAGGCATTGGCTAACTTAAGAGAGTCATAGTTACTCGTCACAATTGCTCACCCAGTCTGCCTTTTTTTCTTACTGCGGCCAATCTGCCAGAAGCGATATGTCACTAGTTGTGTATCATAAAAGAGTGATCCTTTCTCCTCCCAGGGGTTATTCGAGATATCTTAATCGAAACCCTAGTAACGAGGCATTGGCTACCTTAAGAGAGTCATAGTAACTCGTCCCAATTGCTCACCCAGTCTGCCATTTTTTCTCACTGCGGCCAGTCTGCCAGAAGCGATATGTCACAAGTTGTGTATCATAAAAGAGTGATCGTTACTCCTCCCAGGGGTTATTCAAGATATCTTAATCGAAACCCTAGTAACGAGGCATTGGCTACCTTAAGAGAGTCATAGTTACTCGTCCCAATTGCTCACACAGTATAACATTTTTTCTTACTGTGGCCAGTCTGCCAGAAGCGATATGTCAATAGTTGTGTATCATAAAGGAGTGATCCTTTCTCCTCCCAGGGGTTATTCGAGATATCTTAATCGAAACCCTAGTAACGAGGCATTGGCTACCTTAAGAGAGTCATAGTTACTCGTCCCAATTGCTCACCCAGTCTGCCATTTTTTCTTACTGCGGCCAGTCTGCCAGAAGCGATATGTCACTAGTTGTGTATCATAAATGAGTGATCGTTTCTCCTCCCAGGGCTTATTCGAGATATCTTAATCGAAACACTAGTAACGTGGCATTGGCTACCTTAAGAGAGTCATAGTTACTCGTCCCAATTTCTCACCCAGTCTGCCATTTTTTCTTACTGTGGCAAGTCTGCCAGATGCGATATGTCACTAGTTGTGTATCATTAAAAAGTCATCGTTAATCCTCCCAGGGGTTATTCGAGATATCTTAATCGAAACCCTAGTAACGAGGCATTGGCTACCTTAAGAGAGTCATAGTTACTCGTCCCAATTGCTCACACAGTCCAACATTTTTTCTTACTGCAGCCAGTCTGCCAGAAGCGATATGTCACTAGTTGTGTATCATAAAAGAGTGATCGTTACTCCTCCCAGGGGTTATTCGAGATATCTTAATCGAAATCCTAGTAACGAGGCATTGGCTACATTAAGAGAGTCATAGTTACTCGTCCCAATTGCTCAACCAGTCTGCCATTTTTTCTTACAGCGGCCAGTCTGCCAGAAGCGATATGTCACTAGTTGTGTATAATAAATGAGTGATCGTTTCTCCTCCCTGGGGTTATTTGAGATATCTTAATCGAAACCCTAGTAACGAGGCATTGGCTACCTTAAGAGAGTCATAGTTACTCGTCCCAATTGCTCAACCAGTCTGCCATTTTTTCTTACTGCGGCCAGTCTGCCAGAAGCGATGTGTCACTAGTTGTGTATCATAATAGAGTGATCGTTACTCATCCCAGGGGTTATTCGAGATATCTTAATCGAAACCCTAGTAACGAGGCATTGGCTACCTTAAGAGAGTCATAGTTACTCGTCCCAATTGCTCACCCAGTCTGCCATTTTTTCTTACCGTGGCAAGTCTGCCAGAAGCGATATGTCACTAGTTGTGTATCATTAAAGTGTCATCGTTAATCCTCCCAGGGGTTATTCGAGATATCTTAATCGAAACCCTAGTAACGAGGCATTGGCTACCTTAAGAGAGTCATAGTTACTCGTCCCAATTGCTCACCCAGTCTGCCTTTTTTTCTTACTGCGGCCAGTCTGCCAGAAGCGATATGTAACTAGTTGTGTATCATAAAAGAGTGATCCTTTCTCCTCCCAGGGGTTATTCGAGATATCTTAATCGAAACCCTAGTAACGAGGCATTGGCTACCTTAAGAGAGTCATAGTAACTCGTCCCAATTGCTCACCCAGTCTGCCATTTTTTCTCACTGCGGCCAGTCTGCCAGAAGCGATATGTCACAAGTTGTGTATCATAAAAGAGTGATCGTTACTCCTCCCAGGGGTTATTCGAGATATCTTAATCGAAACCCTAGTAACGAGGCATTGGCTACCTTAAGAGAGTCATAGTTACTCGTCCCAATTGCTCACACAGTATAACATTTTTTCTTACTGTGGCCAGTCTGCCAGAAGCGATATGTCAATAGTTGTGTATCATAAAAGAGTGATCCTTTCTCCTCCCAGGGGTTATTCGAGATATCTTAATCGAAACCCTAGTAACGAGGCATTGGCTACCTTAAGAGAGTCATAGTTACTCGTCCCAATTGCTCACCCAGTCTGCCATTTTTTCTTACTGCGGCCAGTCTGCCAGAAGCGATATGTCACTAGTTGTGTATCATAAATGAGTGATAGTTTCTCCTCCCAGGGCTTATTCGAGATATCTTAATCGAAACACTAGTAACGTGGCATTGGCTACCTTAAGAGAGTCATAGTTACTCGTCCCAATTGCTCACCCAGTCTGCCATTTTTTCTTACTGTGGCAAGTCTGCCAGAAGCGATATGTCACTAGTTGTGTATCATTAAAAAGTCATCGTTAATCCTCCCAGGGGTTATTCGAGATATCTTAATCGAAACCCTAGTAACGAGGCATTGGCTACCTTAAGAGAGTCATAGTTACTCGTCCCAATTGCTCACACAGTCCAACATTTTTTCTTACTGCAGCCAGTCTGCCAGAAGCGATATGTCACTAGTTGTGTATCATAAAAGAGTGATCGTTACTCCTCCCAGGGGTTATTCGAGATATCTTAATCGAAATCCTAGTAACGAGGCATTGGCTACATTAAGAGAGTCATAGTTACTCGTCCCAATTGCTCAACCAGTCTGCCATTTTTTCTTACAGCGGCCAGTCTGCCAGAAGCGATATGTCACTAGTTGTGTATAATAAATGAGTGGTCGTTTCTCCTCCCTGGGGTTATTTGAGATATCTTAATCGAAACCCTAGTAACGAGGCATTGGCTACCTTAAGAGAGTCATAGTTACTCGTCCCAATTGCTCAACCAGTCTGCCATTTTTTCTTACTGCGGCCAGTCTGCCAGAAGCGATATGTCACTAGTTGTGTATCATAATAGAGTGATCGTTACTCATCCCAGGGGTTATTCGAGATATCTTAATCGAAACCCTAGTAACGAGGCATTGGCTACCTTAAGAGAGTCATAGTTACTCGTCCCAATTGCTCACCCAGTCTGCCATTTTTTCTTACCGTGGCAAGTCTGCCAGAAGCGATATGTCACTAGTTGTGTATCATTAAAGTGTCATCGTTAATCCTCCCAGGGGTTATTCGAGATATCTTAATCGAAACCCTAGTAACGAGGCATTGGCTACCTTAAGAGAGTCATAGTTACTCGTCCCAATTGCTCATACAGTCCAACATTTTTTCTTACTGCAGCTAGTCTGCCAGAAGCGATATGTCACTAGTTGTGTATCATAAAAGAGTGATCCTTTCTCCTCCCAGGGTTTATTCGAGATATCTTAATCGAAACCCTAGTAACGAGGCATTGGCTACCTTAAGAGAGTCATAGCTACTCGTCCCAATTGCTCACCCAGTCGGCCATTTTTTCTTACTGCGGCCAGTCTACCAGAAGCTATATGTCACTAGTTGTGTATCATAAAAGAGTGATCGTTACACCTCCCAGGGGTTATTCGAGATATCTTAATCGAAACCCTAGTAACGAGGCATTGGCTACCTTAAGAGAGTCATAGTTACTCGTCCCAATTGCTCACCCAGTCTGCCATTATTTCTTACTGCGGCCAGTCTGCCAGAAGCGATATGTCACTAGTTGTGTATCATAAAAGTGTGATCCTTTCTCCTCCCAGGGGTTATTCGAGATATCTTAATCGAAACCCTAGTAACGAGGCATTGGCTACCTTAAGAGAGTCATAGTTACTCGTCCCAATTGCTCACCCAGTCTGCCTTTTTTTCTTACTGCGGCCAGTCTGCCAGAAGCGATATGTCACAAGTTGTGTATCATAAAAGAGTGATCCTTTCTCCTCCCAGGGGTTATTCGAGATATCTTAATCGAAACCCTAGTAACGAGGCATTGGCTACCTTAAGAGAGTCATAGTAACTCGTCCCAATTGCTCACCCAGTCTGCCATTTTTTCTCACTGCGGCCAGTCTGCCAGAAGCGATATGTCACAAGTTGTGTATCATAAAAGAGTGATCGTTACTCCTCCCAGGGGTTATTCGAGATATCTTAATCGAAACCCTAGTAACGAGGCATTGGCTACCTTAAGAGAGTCATAGTTACTCGTCCCAATTGCTCACACGGTATAACATTTTTTCTTACTGTGGCCAGTCTGCCAGAAGCGATATGTCAATAGTTGTGTATCATAAAAGAGTGATCCTTTCTCCTCCCAGGGGTTATTCGAGATATCTTAATCGAAACCCTAGTAACGAGGCATTGGCTACCTTAAGAGAGTCATAGTTACTCGTCCCAATTGCTCACCCAGTCTGCCATTTTTTCTTACTGCGGCCAGTCTGCCAGAAGCGATATGTCACTAGTTGTGTATCATAAATGAGTGATCGTTTCTCCTCCCAGGGCTTATTCGAGATATCTTAATCTAAACACTAGTAACGTGGCATTGGCTACCTTAAGAGAGTCATAGTTACTCGTCCCAATTGCTCACCCAGTCTGCCATTTTTTCTTACTGTGGCAAGTCTGCCAGAAGCGATATGTCACTAGTTGTGTATCATTAAAAAGTCATCGTTAATCCTCCCAGGGGTTATTCGAGATATCTTAATCGAAACCCTAGTAACGAGGCATTGGCTACCTTAAGAGAGTCATAGTTACTCGTCCCAATTGCTCACACAGTCCAACATTTTTTCTTACTGCAGCCAGTCTGCCAGAAGCGATATGTCACTAGTTGTGTATCATAAAAGAGTGATCGTTACTCCTCCCAGGGGTTATTCGAGATATCTTAATCGAAATCCTAGTAACGAGGCATTGGCTACATTAAGAGAGTCATAGTTACTCGTCCCAATTGCTCAACCAGTCTGCCATTTTTTCTTACAGCGGCCAGTCTGCCAGAAGCGATATGTCACTAGTTGTGTATAATAAATGAGTGATCGTTTCTCCTCCCTGGGGTTATTTGAGATATCTTAATCGAAACCCTAGTAACGAGGCATTGGCTACCTTAAGAGAGTCATAGTTACTCGTCCCAATTACTCAACCAGTCTGCCATTTTTTCTTACTGCGGCCAGTCTGCCAGAAGCGATATGTCACTAGTTGTGTATCATAATAGAGTGATCGTTACTCATCCCAGGGGTTATTCGAGATATCTTAATCGAAACCCTAGTAACGAGGCATTGGCTACCTTAAGAGAGTCATAGTTACTCGTCCCAATTGCTCACCCAGTCTGCCATTTTTTCTTACTGTGGCAAGTCTGCCAGAAGCGATATGTCACTAGTTGTGTATCATTAAAGTGTCATCGTTAATCCTCCCAGGGGTTATTCGAGATATCTTAATAGAAACCCTAGTAACGAGGCATTGGCTACCTTAAGAGAGTCATAGTTACTCGTCCCAATTGCTCACCCAGTCTGCCATTTTTTCTTACTGCGGCCAGTCTGCCAGAAGCGATATGTCACTAGTTGTGTATCATAAAAGTCTGATCCTTTCTCCTCCCAGGGGTTATTCGAGATATCTTAATCGAAACCCTAGTAACGAAGCATTGGCTACCTTAAGAGAGTCATAGTTACTCGTCCCAATTGCTCACCCAGTCTGCCTTTTTTTCTTACTGCGGCCAGTCTGCCAGAAGCGATATGTCACTAGTTGTGTATCATAAAAGAGTGATCCTTTCTCCTCCCAGGGGTTATTCGAGATATCTTAATCGAAACCCTAGTAACGAGGCATTGGCTACCTTAAGAGAGTCATAGTAACTCGTCCCAATTGCTCACCCAGTCTGCCATTTTTTCTCACTGCGGACAGTGTGCCAGAAGCGATATGTCACAAGTTGTGTATCATAAAAGAGTGATCGTTACTCCTCCCAGGGGTTATTCGAGATATCTTAATCGAAACCCTAGTAACGAGGCATTGGCTACATTAAGAGAGTCATAGTTACTCGTCCCAATGGCTCACCGAGTCTGCCATTTTTTCTTACAGCGGCCAGTCTGCCAGAAGCGATATGTCACTAGTTGTGTATCATAATAGAGTGGTCGTTACTCCTCCCAGGGGTTATTCGAGATATCTTAATCAAAACCCTAGTAACGAGGCATTGGCTACCTTAAGAGAGTCATAGTTACTCGTCCCAATTGCTCACCCAGTCTGCCATTTTTTCTTACTGTGGCAAGTCTGCCAGAAGCGATATGTCACTAGTTGTGTATCAATAATGAGTCATCGTTAATCCTCCCAGGGGTTATTCAAGATATCTTAATCGAAACCCTAGTAACGAGGCATTGGCTACCTTAAGAGAGTCATAGTTACTCGTCCCAATTGCTCACACAGTCCAACATTTTTTCTTACTGTGGCCAGTCTGCCAGAAGCGATATGTCACTAGTTGTGTATCATAAAAGAGTGATCCTTTCTCCTCCCAGGGGTTATTCGAGATATCTTAATCGAAACCCTAGTAACGAGGCATTGGCTACCTTAAGAGAGTCATAGTTACTCGTCCCAATTGCTCACCCAGTCTGCCATTTTTTCTTACTGCGGCCAGTCTGCCAGAAGCGATATGTCACTAGTTGTGTATCATAAATGAGTGATCGTTTCTCCTCCCAGGGCTTATTCGAGATATCTTAATCGAAACACTAGTAACGAGGCATTGGCTACCTTAAGAGAGTCATAGTTACTCGTCCCAATTGCTCACCCAGTCTGCCATTTCTTCTTACTGGGGCAAGTCTGCCAGAAGCGATATGTCACTAGTTGTGTATCATTAAAGAGTCATCGTTAATCCTCCCAGGGGTTATTCGAGATATCTTAATCGAAACCCTAGTAACGAGGCATTGGCTACCTTAAGAGGGTCATAGTTACTCGTCCCAATTGCTCACACAGTCCAACATTTTTTCTTACTGCAGCCAGTCTGCCAGAAGCGATATGTCACTAGTTGTGTATCATAAAAGAGTGATCCTTTCTCCTCCCAGGGGTTATTCGAGATATCTTAATCGAAATCCTAGTAACGAGGCATTGGCTACCTTAAGAGAGTCATAGTAACTCGTCCCAATTGCTCACCCAGTCTGCCATTTTTTCTCACTGAGGCCAGTCTGCCAGAAGCGATATGTCACAAGTTGTGTATCATAAAAAAGTGACCGTTACCCCTCCCAGGGGTTATTCGAGATATCTTAATCGAAATCCTAGTAACGAGGCATTGGCTACATTAAGAGAGTCATAGTTACTCGTCCCAATTGCTCAACCAGTCTGCCATTTTTTCTTACAGCGGCCAGTCTGCCAGAAGCGATATGTCACTAGTTGTGTATAATAAATGAGTGATCGTTTCTCCTCCCTGGGGTTACTTGAGATATCTTAATCGAAACCCTAGTAACGAGGCATTGGCTACCTTAAGAGAGTCATAGTTACTCGTCCCAATTGCTCAACCAGTCTGCCATTTTTTCTTACTGCGGCCAGTCTGCCAGAAGCGATATGTCACTAGTTGTGTCTCATAATAGAGCGATCGTTACTCATCCCAGGGGTTATTCGAGATATCTTAATCGAAACCATAGTAACGAGGCATTGGCTACCTTAAGAGAGTCATAGTTACTCGTCCCAATTGCTCACACAGTCTGCCATTTTTTCTTACTGTGGCAAGTCTGCCTGAAGCGATATGTCACTAGTTGTGTATCATTAAAGTGTCATCGTTTATCCTCCCAGGGGTTATTCGAGATATCTTAATCGAAACCCTAGTAACGAGGCATTGGCTACCTTAAGAGAGTCATAGTTACTCGTCCCAATTGCTCACACAGTCCAACATTTTTTCTTTCTGCAGCCAGTCTGCCAGAAGCGATCTGTCACTAGTTGTGTATCATAAAAGAGTGATCCTTTCTCCTCCCAGGGGTTATTCGAGATATCTTAATCGAAACCCTAGTAACGAGGCATTGGCTACCTTAAGAGAGTCATAGCTACTCGTCCCAATTGCTCACCCAGTCTGCCATTTTTTCTTACTGCGGCCAGTCTGCCAGATGCTATATGTCACTAGTTGTGTATCATAAAAGAGTGATAGTTACACCTCCCAGGGGTTATTCGAGATATCTTAATCGAAACCCTAGTAACGAGGCAGTGGCTACCTTAAGAGAGTCATAGTTACTCGTCCCAATTGCTCACCCATTCTGCCATTTTTTCTTACTGCGGCCAGTCTGCCAGAAGCGATATGTCACTAGTTGTGTATCATAAAAGAGTCATCGGTACTCCTCCCAGGGGTTATTCGAGATATCTTAATCGAAACCCTAGTAACGAGGCATTGGCTACCTTAAGAGAGTCATAGTTACTCGTCCCAATTGCTCACCCAGTCTGCCATTTTTTCTTACTGCGGCCAGTCTGCCAGAAGCGATATGTCACTAGTTGTGTATCATAAAAGAGTGATCCTTTCCCCTCCCAGGGGTTATTCGAGATATCTTAATCGAAACCCTACTAACGAGGCATTGGCTACCTTAAGAGAGTCATAGTAACTCGTCCCAATTGCTCACCCAGTCTGCCATTTTTTCTTAAAGCGGGCAGTCTGCCAGAAGCGATATGTCACTAGTTGTGTATCATTAAAGAGTCATCGTTAATCCTCCCAGGGGTTATTCGAGATATCTTCATCGAAACCCTAGTAACGAGGCATTGGCTACCTTAAGAGAGTCATAGTTACTCGTCCCAATTGCTCACCCAGTCTGCCATTTTTTCTTACTGTGGCCAGTCTGCCAGAAGCGATATGTCACTAGTTGTGTATCATAAAAGAGTGATCCTTTCTCCTCCCAGTGGTTATTCGAGATATCTTAATCGAAACCCTAGTAACGAGGCATTGGCTACCTTAAGAGAGTCACAGTTACTCGTCCCAATTGCTCACCCAGTCTGCCATTTTTTCTTACTGCGGCCAGTCTGCCAGAAGCGATATGTCACTAGTTGTGTATCATAAATGAGTGATCGTTTCTCCTCCCAGGGCTTATTCGAGATATCTTAATCGAAACACTAGTAACGAGGCTTTGGCTACCTTAAGAGAGTCATAGTTACTCGTCCCAATTGCTCACTCAGTCTGCCATTTTTTCTTACTGTGGCAAGTCTGCCAGAAGCGATATGTCACTAGTTGTGTATCATTAAAGAGTCATCGTTAATCCTCCCAGGGGTTATTCGAGATATCTTAATCGAAACCCTAGTAACGAGGCATTGGCTACCTTAAGAGAGTCATACTTACTCGTCCCAATTGCTCACACAGTCCAACATTTTTTCTTACTGCAGCCAGTCTGCCAGAAGCGATATGTCACTAGTTGTGTATCATAAAAGAGTGATCCTTTCTCCTCCCAGGGGTTATTCGAGATATCTTAATCGAAACCCTAGTAACGAGGCATTGGCTACCTTAAGAGAGTCATAGTTACTCGTCCCAATTGCTCACCCAGTCTGCCATTTTTTCTTACTGCGGCCAGTCTGCCAGAAGCTATATGTCACTAGTTGTGTATCATAAAAGAGTGATCGTTACACCTCCCAGGGGTTATTCGAGATATCTTAATCGAAACCCTAGTAACGAGGCATTGGCTACCTTTAGAGAGTCATAGTTACTCGTCCCAATTGCTCACACAGTCTGCCATTCTTTCTTACTGCGGCCAGTCTGCCAGAAGCGATATGTCACTAGTTGTGTATCATAAAAGAGTGATCCTTTCTCCTCCCAGGGGTTATTCGAGATATCTTAATCGAAACCCTAGCAATGAGGCATTGGCTACCTTAAGAGAGTCATAGTTACTCGTCCCAATTACTCACCCAGTCTGCCTTTTTTTCTTACTGCGGCCAGGATGCCAGAAGCGATATGTCACTAGTTGTGTATCATAAAAGAGTGATCCTTTCTCCTCCCAGGGGTTATTCGAGATATCTTAATCGAAACCCTAGTAACGAGGCATTGGCTACCTTAAGAGAGTCATAGTAAATCGTCCCAATTGCTCACCCAGTCTGCCATTTTTTCTCACTGCGGCCAGTCTGCCAGAAGCGATATGTCACAAGTTGTGTATCATAAAAGAGTGATCGTTACTCCTCCCAGGGGTTATTCGAGCTATCTTAATCGAAACCCTAGTAACGAGGCATTGGCTACATTAAGAGAGTCATAGTTACTCGTCCCAATTGCTCACCGAGTCTGCCATTTTTTCTTACAGCGGCCAGTCTGCCAGAAGCGATATGTCACTAGTTGTGTATCATAATAGAGTGATCGTTACTCCTCCCAGGGGTTATTCGAGATATCTTAATCGAAACCCTAGTAACGAGGCATTGGCTACCTTAAGAGAGTCATAGTTACTCGTCCCAATTGCTCACCCAGTCTGCCATTTTTTCTTACTGCGGCCAGTCTGCCAGAAGCGATATGTCACTAGTTGTGTATCATAAATGAGTGATCGTTTCTCCTCCCAGGGCTTATTCGAGATATCTTAATCGAAACACTAGTAACGAGGCATTGGGTACCTTAAGAGAGTCATAGTTACTCGTCCCAATTGCTCACCCAGTCTGCCATTTTTTCTTACTGTGGCAAGTCTGCCAGAAGCGATATGTCACTAGTTGTGTATCATTAAAAAGTCATCGTTAATCCTCCCAGGGGTTATTCGAGATATCTTAATCGAAACCCTACTAACGAGGCATTGGCTACCTTAAGAGAGTCATAGTTACTCGTCCCAATTGCTCACCCAGTCTGCCATTTTTTCTTACTGCGGCCAGTCTGCCAGAAGCGATATGTCACTAGTTGTGTATCATAAATGAGTGATCGTTTCTCCTCCCAGGGGTTATTCGAGATATCTTAATCGAAACACTAGTAACGAGGCATTTTCTACCTTAAGAGAGTCATAGTAACTCGTCCCAATTGCTCACCCAGTCGGCCATTTTTTCTCACTGCGGCCAGTCTGCCAGAAGCGATATGTCACTAGTTGTGTATCATAAAAGAGTGATCGTTACTCCTCCCAGGGGTTATTCGAGATATCTTAATCGAAACCCTAGTAACGAGGCATTGGCTACCTTAAGAGAGTCATAGTTACTCGTCCCAATTGCTCACACAGTATAACATTTTTTCTTACTGTGGCCAGTCTGCCAGAAGCGATATGTCAATAGTTGTGTATCATAAAAGAGTGATCCTTTCTCCTCCCAGGGGTTATTCGAGATATCTTAATCGAAACCCTAGTAACGAGGCATTGGCTACCTTAAGAGAGTCATAGTTACTCGTCCCAATTGCTCACCCAGTCTGCCATTTTTTCTTACTGTGGCCAGTCTGCCAGAAGCGATATGTCACTAGTTGTGTATCATAAAAGAGTGATCCTTTCTCCTCCCAGTGGTTATTCGAGATATCTTAATCGAAACCCTAGTAACGAGGCATTGGCCACCTTAAGAGAGTCACAGTTACTCGTCCCAATTGCTCACCCAGTCTGCCATTTTTTCTTACTGCGGCCAGTCTGCCAGAAGCGATATGTCACTAGTTGTGTATCATAAATGAGTGATCGTTTCTCCTCCCAGGGCTTATTCGAGATATCTTAATCGAAACACTAGTAACGAGGCTTTGGCTACCTTAAGAGAGTCATAGTTACTCGTCCCAATTGCTCACTCAGTCTGCCATTTTTTCTTACTGTGGCAAGTCTGCCAGAAGCGATATGTCACTAGTTGTGTATCATTAAAGAGTCATCGTTAATCCTCCCAGGGGTTATTCGAGATATCTTAATCGAAACCCTAGTAACGAGGCATTGGCTACCTTAAGAGAGTCATACTTACTCGTCCCAATTGCTCACACAGTCCAACATTTTTTCTTACTGCAGCCAGTCTGCCAGAAGCGATATGTCACTAGTTGTGTATCATAAAAGAGTGATCCTTTCTCCTCCCAGGGGTTATTCGAGATATCTTAATCGAAACCCTAGCAATGAGGCATTGGCTACCTTAAGAGAGTCATAGTTACTCGTCCCAATTACTCACCCAGTCTGCCTTTTTTTCTTACTGCGGCCAGGATGCCAGAAGCGATATGTCACTAGTTGTGTATCATAAAAGAGTGATCCTTTCTCCTCCCAGGGGTTATTCGAGATATCTTAATCGAAACCCTAGTAACGAGGCATTGGCTACCTTAAGAGAGTCATAGTAAATCGTCCCAATTGCTCACCCAGTCTGCCATTTTTTCTCACTGCGGCCAGTCTGCCAGAAGCGATATGTCACAAGTTGTGTATCATAAAAGAGTGATCGTTACTCCTCCCAGGGGTTATTCGAGATATCTTAATCGAAACCCTAGTAACGAGGCATTGGCTACATTAAGAAGGTCATAGTTACTCGTCCCAATTGCTCACCGAGTCTGCCATTTTTTCTTACAGCGGCCAGTCTGCCAGAAGCGATATGTCACTAGTTGTGTATCATAATAGAGTGATCGTTACTCCTCCCAGGGGTTATTCGAGATATCTTAATCGAAACCCTAGTAACGAGGCATTGGCTACCTTAAGAGAGTCATAGTTACTCGTCCCAATTGGTCACCCAGTCTGCCATTTTTTCTTACTGTGGCAAGTCTGCCAGAAGCGATATGTCACTAGTTGTGTAACAATAATGAGTCATCGTTAATCCTCCCAGGGGTTATTCGAGATATCTTAATGGAAACCCTAGTAACGAGGCATTGGCTACCTTAAGAGAGTCATAGTTACTCGTCCCAATTGCTCACACAGTCCAACATTTTTTCTTACTGTGGCCAGTCTGCCAGAAGCGATATGTCACTAGTTGTGTATCATAAAAGAGTGATCCTTTCTCCTCCCAGGGGTTATTCGAGATATCTTAATCGAAACCCTAGTAACGAGGCATTGGCTACCTTAAGAGAGTCATAGTTACTCGTCCCAATTGCTCACCCAGTCTGCCATTTTTTCTTACTGCGGCCAGTCTGCCAGAAGCGATATGTCACTAGTTGTGTATCATAAATGAGTGATCGTTTCTCCTCCCAGGGCTTATTCGAGATATCTTAATCGAAACACTAGTAACGAGGCATTGGCTACCTTAAGAGAGTCATAGTTACTCGTCCCAATTGCTCACCCAGTCTGCCATTTTTTCTTACTGTGGCAAGTCTGCCAGAAGCGATATGTCACTAGTTGTGTATCATTAAAAAGTCATCGTTAATCCTCCCAGGGGTTATTCGAGATATCTTAATCGAAACCCTACTAACGAGGCATTGGCTACCTTAAGAGAGTCATAGTTACTCGTCCCAATTGCTCACCCAGTCTGCCATTTTTTCTTACTGCGGCCAGTCTGCCAGAAGCGATATGTCACTAGTTGTGTATCATAAATGAGTGATCGTTTCTCCTCCCAGGGGTTATTCGAGATATCTTAATCGAAACACTAGTAACGAGGCATTTTCTACCTTAAGAGAGTCATAGTAACTCGTCCCAATTGCTCACCCAGTCGGCCATTTTTTCTCACTGCGGCCAGTCTGCCAGAAGCGATATGTCACTAGTTGTGTATCATAAAAGAGTGATCGTTACTCCTCCCAGGGGTTATTCGAGATATCTTAATCGAAACCCTAGTAACGAGGCATTGGCTACCTTAAGAGAGTCATAGTTACTCGTCCCAATTGCTCACACAGTATAACATTTTTTCTTACTGTGGCCAGTCTGCCAGAAGCGATATGTCAATAGTTGTGTATCATAAAAGAGTGATCCTTTCTCCTCCCAGGGGTTATTCGAGATATCTTAATCGAAACCCTAGTAACGAGGCATTGGCTACCTTAAGAGAGTCATAGTTACTCGTCCCAATTGCTCACCCAGTCTGCCATTTTTTCTTACTGCGGCCAGTCTGCCAGAAGCGATATGTCACTAGTTGTGTATCATAAATGAGTGATCGTTTCTCCTCCCAGGGCTTATTCGAGATATCTTAATCGAAACACTAGTAACGTGGCATTGGCTACCTTAAGAGAGTCATAGTTACTCGTCCCAATTGCTCACCCAGTCTGCCATTTTTTCTTACTGTGGCAAGTCTGCCAGAAGCGATATGTCACTAGTTGTGTATCATTAAAAAGTCATCGTTAATCCTCCCAGGGGTTATTCGAGATATCTTAATCGAAACCCTAGTAACGAGGCATTGGCTACCTTAAGAGAGTCATAGTTACTCGTCCCAATTGCTCACACAGTCCAACATTTTTTCTTACTGCAGCCAGTCTGCCAGAAGCGATATGTCACTAGTTGTGTATCATAAAAGAGTGATCGTTACTCCTCCCAGGGGTTATTCGAGATATCTTAATCGAAATCCTAGTAACGAGGCATTGGCTACATTAAGAGAGTCATAGTTACTCGTCCCAATTGCTCACTCAGTCTGCCATTTTTTCTTACTGTGGCAAGTCTGCCAGAAGCGATATGTCACTAGTTGTGTATCATTAAAGAGTCATCGTTAATCCTCCCAGGGGTTATTCGAGATATCTTAATCGAAACCCTAGTAACGAGGCATTGGCTACCTTAAGAGAGTCATACTTACTCGTCCCAATTGCTCACACAGTCCAACATTTTTTCTTACTGCAGCCAGTCTGCCAGAAGCGATATGTCACTAGTTGTGTATCATAAAAGAGTGATCCTTTCTCCTCCCAGGGGTTATTCGAGATATCTTAATCGAAACCCTAGTAACGAGGCATTGGCTACCTTAAGAGAGTCATAGTTACTCGTCCCAATTGCTCACCCAGTCTGCCATTTTTTCTTACTGCGGCCAGTCTGCCAGAAGCTATATGTCACTAGTTGTGTATCATAAAAGAGTGATCGTTACACCTCCCAGGGGTTATTCGAGATATCTTAATCGAAACCCTAGTAACGAGGCATTGGCTACCTTTAGAGAGTCATAGTTACTCGTCCCAATTGCTCACACAGTCTGCCATTCTTTCTTACTGCGGCCAGTCTGCCAGAAGCGATATGTCACTAGTTGTGTATCATAAAAGAGTGATCCTTTCTCCTCCCAGGGGTTATTCGAGATATCTTAATCGAAACCCTAGCAATGAGGCATTGGCTACCTTAAGAGAGTCATAGTTACTCGTCCCAATTACTCACCCAGTCTGCCTTTTTTTCTTACTGCGGCCAGGATGCCAGAAGCGATATGTCACTAGTTGTGTATCATAAAAGAGTGATCCTTTCTCCTCCCAGGGGTTATTCGAGATATCTTAATCGAAACCCTAGTAACGAGGCATTGGCTACCTTAAGAGAGTCATAGTAAATCGTCCCAATTGCTCACCCAGTCTGCCATTTTTTCTCACTGCGGCCAGTCTGCCAGAAGCGATATGTCACAAGTTGTGTATCATAAAAGAGTGATCGTTACTCCTCCCAGGGGTTATTCGAGATATCTTAATCGAAACCCTAGTAACGAGGCATTGGCTACATTAAGAAGGTCATAGTTACTCGTCCCAATTGCTCACCGAGTCTGCCATTTTTTCTTACAGCGGCCAGTCTGCCAGAAGCGATATGTCACTAGTTGTGTATCATAATAGAGTGATCGTTACTCCTCCCAGGGGTTATTCGAGATATCTTAATCGAAACCCTAGTAACGAGGCATTGGCTACCTTAAGAGAGTCATAGTTACTCGTCCCAATTGGTCACCCAGTCTGCCATTTTTTCTTACTGTGGCAAGTCTGCCAGAAGCGATATGTCACTAGTTGTGTAACAATAATGAGTCATCGTTAATCCTCCCAGGGGTTATTCGAGATATCTTAATGGAAACCCTAGTAACGAGGCATTGGCTACCTTAAGAGAGTCATAGTTACTCGTCCCAATTGCTCACACAGTCCAACATTTTTTCTTACTGTGGCCAGTCTGCCAGAAGCGATATGTCACTAGTTGTGTATCATAAAAGAGTGATCCTTTCTCCTCCCAGGGGTTATTCGAGATATCTTAATCGAAACCCTAGTAACGAGGCATTGGCTACCTTAAGAGAGTCATAGTTACTCGTCCCAATTGCTCACCCAGTCTGCCATTTTTTCTTACTGCGGCCAGTCTGCCAGAAGCGATATGTCACTAGTTGTGTATCATAAATGAGTGATCGTTTCTCCTCCCAGGGCTTATTCGAGATATCTTAATCGAAACACTAGTAACGAGGCATTGGCTACCTTAAGAGAGTCATAGTTACTCGTCCCAATTGCTCACCCAGTCTGCCATTTTTTCTTACTGTGGCAAGTCTGCCAGAAGCGATATGTCACTAGTTGTGTATCATTAAAAAGTCATCGTTAATCCTCCCAGGGGTTATTCGAGATATCTTAATCGAAACCCTACTAACGAGGCATTGGCTACCTTAAGAGAGTCATAGTTACTCGTCCCAATTGCTCACCCAGTCTGCCATTTTTTCTTACTGCGGCCAGTCTGCCAGAAGCGATATGTCACTAGTTGTGTATCATAAATGAGTGATCGTTTCTCCTCCCAGGGGTTATTCGAGATATCTTAATCGAAACACTAGTAACGAGGCATTTTCTACCTTAAGAGAGTCATAGTAACTCGTCCCAATTGCTCACCCAGTCGGCCATTTTTTCTCACTGCGGCCAGTCTGCCAGAAGCGATATGTCACTAGTTGTGTATCATAAAAGAGTGATCGTTACTCCTCCCAGGGGTTATTCGAGATATCTTAATCGAAACCCTAGTAACGAGGCATTGGCTACCTTAAGAGAGTCATAGTTACTCGTCCCAATTGCTCACACAGTATAACATTTTTTCTTACTGTGGCCAGTCTGCCAGAAGCGATATGTCAATAGTTGTGTATCATAAAAGAGTGATCCTTTCTCCTCCCAGGGGTTATTCGAGATATCTTAATCGAAACCCTAGTAACGAGGCATTGGCTACCTTAAGAGAGTCATAGTTACTCGTCCCAATTGCTCACCCAGTCTGCCATTTTTTCTTACTGCGGCCAGTCTGCCAGAAGCGATATGTCACTAGTTGTGTATCATAAATGAGTGATCGTTTCTCCTCCCAGGGCTTATTCGAGATATCTTAATCGAAACACTAGTAACGTGGCATTGGCTACCTTAAGAGAGTCATAGTTACTCGTCCCAATTGCTCACCCAGTCTGCCATTTTTTCTTACTGTGGCAAGTCTGCCAGAAGCGATATGTCACTAGTTGTGTATCATTAAAAAGTCATCGTTAATCCTCCCAGGGGTTATTCGAGATATCTTAATCGAAACCCTAGTAACGAGGCATTGGCTACCTTAAGAGAGTCATAGTTACTCGTCCCAATTGCTCACACAGTCCAACATTTTTTCTTACTGCAGCCAGTCTGCCAGAAGCGATATGTCACTAGTTGTGTATCATAAAAGAGTGATCGTTACTCCTCCCAGGGGTTATTCGAGATATCTTAATCGAAATCCTAGTAACGAGGCATTGGCTACATTAAGAGAGTCATAGTTACTCGTCCCAATTGCTCAACCAGTCTGCCATTTTTTCTTACAGCGGCCAGTCTGCCAGAAGCGATATGTCACTAGTTGTGTATAATAAATGAGTGATCGTTTCTCCTCCCTGGGGTTATTTGAGATATCTTAATCGAAACCCTAGTAACGAGGCATTGGCTACCTTAAGAGAGTCAGAGTTACTCGTCCCAATTGCTCAACCAGTCTGCCATTTTTTCTTACTGCGGCCAGTCTGCCAGAAGCGATATGTCACTAGTTGTGTATCATAATAGAGTGATCGTTACTCATCCCAGGGGTTATTCGAGATATCTTAATCGAAACCCTAGTAACGAGGCATTGGCTACCTTAAGAGAGTCATAGTTACTCGTCCCAATTGCTCACCCAGTCTGCCATTTTTTCTTACCGTGGCAAGTCTGCCAGAAGCGATATGTCACTAGTTGTGTATCATTAAAGTGTCATCGTTAATCCTCCCAGGGGTTATTCGAGATATCTTAATCGAAACCCTAGTAACGAGGCATTGGCTACCTTAAGAGAGTCATAGTTACTCGTCCCAATTGCTCACACAGTCCAACATTTTTTCTTACTGCAGCTAGTCTGCCAGAAGCGATATGTCACTAGTTGTGTATCATAAAAGAGTGATCCTTTCTCCTCCCAGGGTTTATTCGAGATATCTTAATCGAAACCCTAGTAACGAGGCATTGGCTACCTTAAGAGTGTCATAGCTACTCGTCCCAATTGCTCACCCAGTCGGCCATTTTTTCTTACTGCGGCCAGTCTACCAGAAGCTATATGTCACTAGTTGTGTATCATAAAAGAGTGATCGTTACACCTCCCAGGGGTTATTCGAGATATCTTAATCGAAACCCTAGTAACGAGGCATTGGCTACCTTAAGAGAGTCATAGTTACTCGTCCCAATTGCTCACCCAGTCTGCCATTATTTCTTACTGCGGCCAGTCTGCCAGAAGCGATATGTCACTAGTTGTGTATAATAAAAGTGTGATCCTTTTTCCTCCCAGGGGTTATTCGAGATATCTTAATCGAAACCCTAGTAACGAGGCATTGGCTACCTTAAGAGAGTCATAGTTACTCGTCCCAATTGCTCACCCAGTCTGCCTTTTTTTCTTACTGCGGCCAGTCTGCCAGAAGCGATATGTCACAAGTTGTGTATCATAAAAGAGTGATCCTTTCTCCTCCCAGGGGTTATTCGAGATATCTTAATCGAAACCCTAGTAACGAGGCATTGGCTACCTTAAGAGAGTCATAGTAACTCGTCCCAATTGCTCACCCAGTCTGCCATTTTTTCTCACTGCGGCCAGTCTGCCAGAAGCGATATGTCACAAGTTGTGTATCATAAAAGAGTGATCGTTACTCCTCCCAGGGGTTATTCGAGATATCTTAATCGAAACCCTAGTAACGAGGCATTGGCTACCTTAAGAGAGTCATAGTTACTCGTCCCAATTGCTCACACAGTATAACATTTTTTCTTACTGTGGCCAGTCTGCCAGAAGCGATATGTCAATAGTTGTGTATCATAAAAGAGTGATCCTTTCTCCTCCCAGGGGTTATTCGAGATATCTTAATCGAAACCCTAGTAACGAGGCATTGGCTACCTTAAGAGAGTCATAGTTACTCGTCCCAATTGCTCACCCAGTCTGCCATTTTTTCTTACTGCGGCCAGTCTGCCAGAAGCGATATGTCACTAGTTGTGTATCATAAATGAGTGATCGTTTCTCCTCCCAGGGCTTATTCGAGATATCTTAATCTAAACACTAGTAACGTGGCATTGGCTACCTTAAGAGAGTCATAGTTACTCGTCCCAATTGCTCACCCAGTCTGCCATTTTTTCTTACTGTGGCAAGTCTGCCAGAAGCGATATGTCACTAGTTGTGTATCATTAAAAAGTCATCGTTAATCCTCCCAGGGGTTATTCGAGATATCTTAATCGAAACCCTAGTAACGAGGCATTGGCTACCTTAAGAGAGTCATAGTTACTCGTCCCAATTGCTCACACAGTCCAACATTTTTTCTTACTGCAGCCAGTCTGCCAGAAGCGATATGTCACTAGTTGTGTATCATAAAAGAGTGATCGTTACTCCTCCCAGGGGTTATTCGAGATATCTTAATCGAAATCCTAGTAACGAGGCATTGGCTACATTAAGAGAGTCATAGTTACTCGTCCCAATTGCTCAACCAGTCTGCCATTTTTTCTTACAGCGGCCAGTCTGCCAGAAGCGATATGTCACTAGTTGTGTATAATAAATGAGTGATCGTTTCTCCTCCCTGGGGTTATTTGAGATATCTTAATCGAAACCCTAGTAACGAGGCATTGGCTACCTTAAGAGAGTCATAGTTACTCGTCCCAATTACTCAACCAGTCTGCCATTTTTTCTTACTGCGGCCAGTCTGCCAGAAGCGATATGTCACTAGTTGTGTATCATAATAGAGTGATCGTTACTCATCCCAGGGGTTATTCGAGATATCTTAATCGAAACCCTAGTAACGAGGCATTGGCTACCTTAAGAGAGTCATAGTTACTCGTCCCAATTGCTCACCCAGTCTGCCATTTTTTCTTACTGTGGCAAGTCTGCCAGAAGCGATATGTCACTAGTTGTGTATCATTAAAGTGTCATCGTTAATCCTCCCAGGGGTTATTCGAGGTATCTTAATAGAAACCCTAGTAACGAGGCATTGGCTACCTTAAGAGAGTCATAGTTACTCGTCCCAATTGCTCACCCAGTCTGCCATTTTTTCTTACTGCGGCCAGTCTGCCAGAAGCGATATGTCACTAGTTGTGTATCATAAAAGTCTGATCCTTTCTCCTCCCAGGGGTTATTCGAGATATCTTAATCGAAACCCTAGTAACGAAGCGTTGGCTACCTTAAGAGAGTCATAGTTACTCGTCCCAATTGCTCACCCAGTCTGCCTTTTTTTCTTACTGCGGCCAGTCTGCCAGAAGCGATATGTCACAAGTTGTGTATCATAAAAGAGTGATCGTTACTCCTCCCAGGGGTTATTCGAGATATCTTAATCGAAACCCTAGTAACGAGGCATTGGCTACATTAAGAGAGTCATAGTTACTCGTCCCAATGGCTCACCGAGTCTGCCATTTTTTCTTACAGCGGCCAGTCTGCCAGAAGCGATATGTCACTAGTTGTGTATCATAATAGAGTGGTCGTTACTCCTCCCAGGGGTTATTCGAGATATCTTAATCGAAACCCTAGTAACGAGGCATTGGCTACCTTAAGAGAGTCATAGTTACTCGTCCCAATTGCTCACCCAGTCTGCCATTTTTTCTTACTGTGGCAAGTCTGCCAGAAGCGATATGTCACTAGTTGTGTATCAATAATGAGTCATCGTTAATCCTCCCAGGGGTTATTCGAGATATCTTAATCGAAACCCTAGTAACGAGGCATTGGCTACCTTAAGAGAGTCATAGTTACTCGTCCCAATTGCTCACACAGTCTGCCATTTTTTCTTACTGTGGCCAGTCTGCCAGAAGCGATATGTCACTAGTTGTGTATCATAAAAGAGTGATCCTTTCTCCTCCCAGGGGTTATTCGAGATATCTTAATCGAAACCCTAGTAACGAGGCATTGGCTACCTTAAGAGAGTCATAGTTACTCGTCCCAATTGCTCACCCAGTCTGCCATTTTTTCTTACTGCGGCCAGTCTGCCAGAAGCGATATGTCACTAGTTGTGTATCATAAATGAGTGATCGTTTCTCCTCCCAGGGCTTATTCGAGATATCTTAATCGAAACACTAGTAACGAGGCATTGGCTACCTTAAGAGAGTCATAGTTACTCGTCCCAATTGCTCACCCAGTCTGCCATTTCTTCTTACTGGGGCAAGTCTGCCAGAAGCGATATGTCACTAGTTGTGTATCATTAAAGAGTCATCGTTAATCCTCCCAGGGGTTATTCGAGATATCTTAATCGAAACCCTAGTAACGAGGCATTGGCTACCTTAAGAGAGTCATAGTTACTCGTCCCAATTGCTCACACAGTCCAAAATTTTTTCTTACTGCAGCCAGTCTGCCAGAAGATATATGTCACTAGTTGTGTATCATAAAAGAGTGATCCTTTCTCCTCCCAGGGGTTATTCGAGATATCTTAATCGAAACCCTAGTAACGAGGCATTGGCTACCTTAAGAGAGTCATAGTTACTCGTCCCAATTGCTCACCCAGTCTGCCATTTTTTCTTACAGCGGCCAGTCTGCCAGAAGCGATATGTCACTAGTTGTGTATAATAAATGAGTGATCGTTTCTCCTCCCTGGGGTTATTTGAGATATCTTAATCGAAACCCTAGTAACGAGGCATTGGCTACCTTAAGAGAGTCATAGTTACTCGTCCCAATTGCTCAACCAGTCTGCCATTTTTTCTTACTGCGGCCAGTCTGCCAGAAGCGATATGTCACTAGTTGTGTATCATAATAGAGCGATCGTTACTCATCCCAGGGGTTATTCGAGATATCTTAATCGAAACCATAGTAACGAGGCATTGGCTACCTTAAGAGAGTCATAGTTACTCGTCCCAATTGCTCACCCAGTCTGCCATTTTTTCTTACTGTGGCAAGTCTGCCTGAAGCGATATGTCACTAGTTGTGTATCATTAAAGTGTCATCGTTTATCCTCCCAGGGGTTATTCGAGATATCTTAATCGAAACCCTAGTAACGAGGCATTGGCTACCTTAAGAGAGTCATAGTTACTCGTCCCAATTGCTCACACAGTCCAACATTTTTTCTTACTGCAGCCAGTCTGCCAGAAGCGATATGTCACTAGTTGTGTATCATAAAAGAGTGATCCTTTCTCCTCCCAGGGGTTATTCGAGATATCTTAATCGAAACCCTAGTAACGAGGCATTGGCTACCTTAAGAGAGTCATAGCTACTCGTCCCAATTGCTCACCCAGTCTGCCATTTTTTCTTACTGCGGCCAGTCTGCCAGATGCTATATGTCACTAGTTGTGTATCATAAAAGAGTGATAGTTACACCTCCCAGGGGTTATTCGAGATATCTTAATCGAAACCCTAGTAACGAGGCAGTGGCTACCTTAAGAGAGTCATAGTTACTCGTCCCAATTGCTCACCCATTCTGCCATTTTTTCTTACTGCGGCCAGTCTGCCAGAAGCGATATGTCACTAGTTGTGTATCATAAAAGAGTCATCGGTACTCCTCCCAGGGGTTATTCGAGATATCTTAATCGAAACCCTAGTAACGAGGCATTGGCTACCTTAAGAGAGTCATAGTTACTCGTCCCAATTGCTCACCCAGTCTGCCATTTTTTCTTACTGCGGCCAGTCTGCCAGAAGCGATATGTCACTAGTTGTGTATCATAAAAGAGTGATCCTTTCCCCTCCCAGGGGTTATTCGAGATATCTTAATCGAAACCCTACTAACGAGGCATTGGCTACCTTAAGAGAGTCATAGTTACTCGTCCCAATTGCTCACCCAGTCTGCCATTTTTTCTTACTGCGGCCAGTCTGCCAGAAGCGATATGTCACTAGTTGTGTATCATAAATGAGTGATCGTTTCTCCTCCCAGGGGTTATTCGAGATATCTTAATCGAAACACTAGTAACGAGGCATTGGCTACCTTAAGAGAGTCATAGTTACTCGTCCCAATTGCTCACCCAGTCTGCCATTTTTTCTTACTGTGGCAAGTCTGCCAGAAGCGATATGTCACTAGTTGTGTATCATTAAAGAGTCATCGTTAATCCTCCCAGGGGTTATTCGAGATATCTTCATCGAAACCCTAGTAACGAGGCATTGGCTACCTTAAGAGAGTCATAGTTACTCGTCCCAATTGCTCACCCAGTCTGCCATTTTTTCTTACTGTGGCCAGTCTGCCAGAAGCGATATGTCACTAGTTGTGTATCATAAAAGAGTGATCCTTTCTCCTCCCAGTGGTTATTCGAGATATCTTAATCGAAACCCTAGTAACGAGGCATTGGCTACCTTAAGAGAGTCACAGATACTCGTCCCAATTGCTCACCCAGTCTGCCATTTTTTCTTACTGCGGCCAGTCTGCCAGAAGCGATATGTCACTAGTTGTGTATCATAAATGAGTGATCGTTTCTCCTCCCAGGGCTTATTCGAGATATCTTAATCGAAACACTAGTAACGAGGCTTTGGCTACCTTAAGAGAGTCATAGTTACTCGTCCCAAATGCTCACTCAGTCTGCCATTTTTTCTTACTGTGGCAAGTCTGCCAGAAGCGATATGTCACTAGTTGTGTATCATTAAAGAGTCATCGTTAATCCTCCCAGGGGTTATTCGAGATATCTTAATCGAAACCCTAGTAACGAGGCATTGGCTACCTTAAGAGAGTCATACTTACTCGTCCCAATTGCTCACACAGTCCAACATTTTTTCTTACTGCAGCCAGTCTGCCAGAAGCGATATGTCACTAGTTGTGTATCATAAAAGAGTGATCCTTTCTCCTCCCAGGGGTTATTCGAGATATCTTAATCGAAACCCTAGTAACGAGGCATTGGCTACCTTAAGAGAGTCATAGTTACTCGTCCTAATTGCTCACCCAGTCTGCCATTTTTTCTTACTGCGGCCAGTCTGCCAGAAGCTATATGTCACTAGTTGTGTATCATAAAAGAGTGATCGTTACACCTCCCAGGGGTTATTCGAGATATCTTAATCGAAACCCTAGTAACGAGGCATTGGCTACCTTTAGAGAGTCATAGTTACTCGTCCCAATTGCTCACACAGTCTGCCATTCTTTCTTACTGCGGCCAGTCTGCCAGAAGCGATATGTCACTAGTTGTGTATCATAAAAGAGTGATCCTTTCTCCTCCCAGGGGTTATTCGAGATATCTTAATCGAAACCCTAGTAACGAGGCATTGGCTACATTAAGAGAGTCATAGTTACTCGTCCCAATTGCTCACCGAGTCTGCCATTTTTTCTTACAGCGGCCAGTCTGCCAGAAGTGATATGTCACTAGTTGTGTATCATAATAGAGTGATCGTTACTCCTCCCAGGGGTTATTCGAGATATCTTAATCGAAACCCTAGTAACGAGGCATTGGCTACCTTAAGAGAGTCATAGTTACTCGTCCCAATTGGTCACCCAGTCTGCCATTTTCTCTTACTGTGGCAAGTCTGCCAGAAGCGATATGTCACTAGTTGTGTATCAATAATGAGTCATCGTTAATCCTCCCAGGGGTTATTCGAGATATCTTAATGGAAACCCTAGTAACGAGGCATTGGCTACCTTAAGAGAGTCATAGTTACTCGTCCCAATTGCTCACACAGTCCAACATTTTTTCTTACTGTGGCCAGTCTGCCAGAAGCGATATGTCACTAGTTGTGTATCATAAAAGAGTGATCCTTTCTCCTCCCAGGGGTTATTCGAGATATCTTAATCGAAACCCTAGTAACGAGGCATTGGCTACCTTAAGAGAGTCATAGTTACTCGTCCCAATTGCTCACCCAGTCTGCCATTTTTTCTTACTGCGGCCAGTCTGCCAGAAGCGATATGTCACTAGTTGTGTATCATAAATGAGTGATCGTTTCTCCTCCCAGGGTTTATTCGAGATATCTTAATCGAAACACTAGTAACGAGGCATTGGCTACCTTAAGAGAGTCATAGTTACTCGTCCCAATTGCTCACCCAGTCTGCCATTTTTTCTTACTGTGGCAAGTCTGCCAGAAGCGATATGTCACTAGTTGTGTATCATTAAAAAGTCATCGTTAATCCTCCCAGGGGTTATTAGAGATATCTTAATCGAAACCCTACTAACGAGGCATTGGCTACCTTAAGAGAGTCATAGTTACTCGTCCCAATTGCTCACCCAGTCTGCCATTTTTTCTTACTGCGGCCAGTCTGCCAGAAGCGATATGTCACTAGTTGTGTATCATAAATGAGTGATCGTTTCTCCTCCCAGGGGTTATTCGAGATATCTTAATCGAAACACTAGTAACGAGGCATTTTCTACCTTAAGAGAGTCATAGTAACTCGTCCCAATTGCTCACCCAGTCGGCCATTTTTTCTCACTGCGGCCAGTCTGCCAGAAGCGATATGTCACAAGTTGTGTATCATAAAATAGTGATCGTTACTCCTCCCAGGGGTTATTCGAGATATCTTAATCGAAACCCTAGTAACGAGGCATTGGCTACATTAAGAGAGTCATAGTTACTCGTCCCAATTGCTCACCCAGTCTGCCATTTTTTCTTACAGCGGCCAGTCTGCCAGAAGCGATATGTCACTAGTTGTGTATCATAATAGAGTGATCGTTACTCCTCCCAGGGGTTATTCGAGATATCTTAATCGAAACCCTAGTAACGAGGCATTGGCTACCTTAAGAGAGTCATAGTTACTCGTCCCAATTGGTCACCCAGTCTGCCATTTTTTCTTACTGTGGCAAGTCTGCCAGAAGTGATATGTCACTAGTTGTGTATCAATAATGAGTCATCGTTAATCCTCCCAGGGGTTATTCGAGATATCTTAATCGAAACCCTAGTAACGAGGCATTGGCTACCTTTAGAGAGTCATAGTTACTCGTCCCAATTGCTCACACAGTCCAACATTTTTTCTTACTGTGGCCAGTCTGCCAGAAGCGATATGTCACTAGTTGTGTATCATAAAAGAGTGATCCTTTCTCCTCCCAGGGGTTATTCGAGATATCTTAATCGAAACCCTAGTAACGAGGCATTGGCTACCTTAAGAGAGTCACAGTTACTCGTCCCAATTGCTCACCCAGTCTGCCATTTTTTCTTACTGCGGCCAGTCTGCCAGAAGCGATATGTCACTAGTTGTGTATCATAAATGAGTGATCGTTTCTCCTCCCAGGGCTTATTCGAGATATCTTAATCGAAACACTAGTAACGAGGCATTGGCTACCTTAAGAGAGTCATAGTTACTCGTCCCAATTGCTCACCCAGTCTGCCATTTTTCTTACTGTGGCAAGTCTGCCAGAAGCGATATGTCACTAGTTGTGTATCATTAAAGAGTCATCGTTAATCCTCCCAGGGGTTATTCGAGATATCTTAATCGAAACCCTAGTAACGAGGCATTGGCTACCTTAAGAGAGTCATAGTTACTCGTCCCAATTGCTCACACAGTCCAACATTTTTTCTTACTGCAGCCAGTCTGCCAGAAGCGATATGTCACTAGTTGTGTATCATAAAAGAGTGACCCTTTCTCCTCCCAGGGGTTATTCGAGATATCTTAATCGAAACCCTAGTAACGAGGCATTGGCTACCTTAAGAGTGTCATAGCTACTCGTCCCAATTGCTCACCCAGTCTGCCATTTTTTCTTACTTCGGCCAGTCTGCCAGAAGCTATATGTCACTAGTTGTGTATCATAAAAAAATGATCGTTACACCTCCCAGGGGTTATTCGAGATATCTTAATCGAAACCCTAGTAACGAGGCATTGGCTACCTTAAGAGAGTCATAGTTACTCGTCCCAATTGCTCACCCAGTCTGCCATTTTTTCTTACTGTGGCCAGTCTGCCAGAAGCGATATGTCACTAATTGTGTATCATAAAAGAGTGATCCTTTCTCCTCCCAGGGGTTACTCGAGATATCTTAATCGAAACCCTAGTAACGAGGCATTGGCTACCTTAAGAGAGTCATAGTTACTCGTCCCAATTACTCACCCAGTCTGCCTTTTTTACTTACTGCGGCCAGTCTGCCAGAAGCGATATGTCACTAGTTGTGTATCATAAAAGAGTGATCCTTTCTCCTCCCAGGGGTTATTCGAGATATCTTAATCGAAACCCTAGTAACGAGGCATTGGCTACCTTAAGAGAGTCATAGTAACTCGTCCCAATTGCTCACCCAGTCTGCCATTTTTTCTCACTGCCGCCAGTCTGCCAGAAGCGATATGTCACAAGTTGTGTATCATAAAAGAGTGATCGTTACTCCTCCCAGGGGTTATTCGAGATATCTTAATCGAAACCCTAGTAACGAGGCATTGGCTACCTTAAGAGAGTCATAGTTACTCGTCCCAATTGGTCACCCAGTCTGCCATTTTTTCTTACTGTGGCAAGTCTGCCAGAAGCGATATGTCACTAGTTGTGTATCAATAATGAGTCATCGTTAATCCTCCCAGGGGTTATTCGAGATATCTTAATCGAAACCCTAGTAACGAGGCATTGGCTACCTTAAGAGAGTCATAGTTACTCGTCCCAATTGCTCACACAGTCCAACATTTTTTCTTACTGTGGCAAGTCTGCCAGAAGCGATATGTCACTAGTTGTGTATCATTAAAGAGTCATCGTTAATCCTCCCAGGGGTTATTCGAGATATCTTAATCGAAACCCTAGTAACGAGGCATTGGCTACCTTAAGAGAGTCATAGTTACTCGTCCCAATTGGTCACCCAGTCTGCCATTTTTTCTTACTGTGGCAAGTCTGCCAGAAGTGATATGTCACTAGTTGTGTATCAATAATGAGTCATCGTTAATCCTCCCAGGGGTTATTCGAGATATCTTAATCGAAACCCTAGTAACGAGGCATTGGCTACCTTTAGAGAGTCATAGTTACTCGTCCCAATTGCTCACACAGTCCAACATTTTTTCTTACTGTGGCCAGTCTGCCAGAAGCGATATGTCACTAGTTGTGTATCATAAAAGAGTGATCCTTTCTCCTCCCAGGGGTTATTCGAGATATCTTAATCGAAACCCTAGTAACGAGGCATTGGCTACCTTAAGAGAGTCACAGTTACTCGTCCCAATTGCTCACCCAGTCTGCCATTCTTTCTTACTGCGGCCAGTCTGCCAGAAGCGATATGTCACTAGTTGTGTATCATAAATGAGTGATCCTTTCTCCTCCCAGGGGTTATTCGAGATATCTTAATCGAAACCCTAGTAACGAGGCATTGGCTACCTTAAGAGAGTCATAGTTACTCGTCCCAATTGCTCACACAGTCCAACATTTTTTCTTACTGCAGCCAGTCTGCCAGAAGCGATATGTCACTAGTTGTGTATCATAAAAGAGTGATCCTTTCTCCTCCCAGGGGTTATTCGAGATATCTTAATCGAAACCCTAGTAACGAGGCATTGGCTACCTTAAGAGTGTCATAGCTACTCGCGTCAATTGCTCACCCAGTCTGCCATTTTTTCTTACTTCGGCCAGTCTGCCAGAAGCTATATGTCACTAGTTGTGTATCATAAAAAAATGATCGTTACACCTCCCAGGGGTTATTCGAGATATCTTAATCGAAACCCTAGTAACGAGGCATTGGCTACCTTAAGAGAGTCATAGTTACTCGTACCAATTGCTCACCCAGTCTGCCATTTTTTCTTACTGTGGCCAGTCTGCCAGAAGCGATATGTCACTAATTGTGTATCATAAAAGAGTGATCCTTTCTCCTCCCAGGGGTTACTCGAGATATCTTAATCGAAACCCTAGTAACGAGGCATTGGCTACCTTAAGAGAGTCATAGTTACTCGTCCCAATTACTCACCCAGTCTGCCTTTTTTACTTACTGCGGCCAGTCTGCCAGAAGCGATATGTCACTAGTTGTGTATCATAAAAGAGTGATCCTTTCTCCTCCCAGGGGTTATTCGAGATATCTTAATCGAAACCCTAGTAACGAGGCATTGGCTACCTTAAGAGAGTCATAGTAACTCGTCCCAATTGCTCACCCAGTCTGCCATTTTTTCTCACTGCCGCCAGTCTGCCAGAAGCGATATGTCACAAGTTGTGTATCATAAAAGAGTGATCGTTACTCCTCCCAGGGGTTATTCGAGATATCTTAATCGAAACCCTAGTAACGAGGCATTGGCTACCTTAAGAGAGTCATAGTTACTCGTCCCAATTGGTCACCCAGTCTGCCATTTTTTCTTACTGTGGCAAGTCTGCCAGAAGCGATATGTCACTAGTTGTGTATCAATAATGAGTCATCGTTAATCCTCTCAGGGGTTATTCGAGATATCTTAATCGAAACCCTAGTAACGAGGCATTGGCTACCTTAAGAGAGTCATAGTTACTCGTCCCAATTGCTCACACAGTCCAACATTTTTTCTTACTGTGGCAAGTCTGCCAGAAGCGATATGTCACTAGTTGTGTATCATTAAAGAGTCATCGTTAATCCTCCCAGGGGTTATTCGAGATATCTTAATCGAAACCCTAGTAACGAGGCATTGGCTACCTTAAGAGAGTCATAGTTACTCGTCCCAATTGCTCACACAGTCCAACATTTTTTCTTAATGCAGCCAGTCTGCCAGAAGCGATATGTCACTAGTTGTGTATCATAAAAGAGTGATCCTTTCTCCTCCCAGGGGTTATTCGAGATATCTTAATCGAAACCCTAGTAACGAGGCATTGGCTACCTTAAGAGTGTCATAGCTACTCGTCCCAATTGCTCACCCAGTCTGCCATTTTTTCTTACTTCGGCCAGTCTGCCAGAAGCTATATGTCACTAGTTGTGTATCATAAAAAAATGATCGTTACACCTCCCAGGGGTTATTCGAGATATCTTAATCGAAACCCTAGTAACGAGGCATTGGCTACCTTAAGAGAGTCATAGTTACTCGTCCCAATTGCTCACCCAGTCTGCCATTTTTTCTTACTGTGGCCAGTCTGCCAGAAGCGATATGTCACTAATTGTGTATCATAAAAGAGTGATCCTTTCTCCTCCCAGGGGTTACTCGAGATATCTTAATCGAAACCCTAGTAACGAGGCATTGGCTACCTTAAGAGAGTCATAGTTACTCGTCCCAATTACTCACCCAGTCTGCCTTTTTTACTTACTGCGGCCAGTCTGCCAGAAGCGATATGTCACTAGTTGTGTATCATAAATGAGTGATCCTTTCTCCTCCCAGGCGTTATTCGAGATATCTTAATCGAAACCCTAGTAACGAGGCATTGGCTACCTTAAGAGAGTCATAGTAACTCGTCCCAATTGCTCACCCAGTCTGCCATTTTTTCTCACTGCCGCCAGTCTGCCAGAAGCGATATGTCACAAGTTGTGTATCATAAAAGAGTGATCGTTACTCCTCCCAGGGGTTATTTGAGATATCTTAATCGAAACCCTAGTAACGAGGCATTGGCTACCTTAAGAGAGTCATAGTTACTCGTCCCAATTGGTCACCCAGTCTGCCATTTTTTCTTACTGTGGCAAGTCTGCCAGAAGCGATATGTCACTAGTTGTGTATCAATAATGAGTCATCGTTAATCCTCCCAGGGGTTATTCGAGATATCTTAATCGAAACCCTAGTAACGAGGCATTGGCTACCTTAAGAGAGTCATAGTTACTCGTCCCAATTGCTCACACAGTCCAACATTTTTTCTTACTGTGGCAAGTCTGCCAGAAGCGATATGTCACTAGTTGTGTATCATAAATGAGTGATCGTTTCTCCTCCCAGGGGTTATTCGAGATATCTTAATCGAAACACTAGTAACGAGGCATTTTCTACCTTAAGAGAGTCATAGTAACTCGTCCCAATTGCTCACCCAGTCGGCCATTTTTTCTCACTGCGGCCAGTCTGCCAGAAGCGATATGTCACAAGTTGTGTATCATAAAAGAGTGATCGTTACTCCTCCCAGGGGTTATTCGAGATATCTTAATCGAAACCCTAGTAACGAGGCATTGGCTACATTAAGAGAGTCATAGTTACTCGTCCCAATTGCTCACCCAGTCTGCCATTTTTTCTTACAGCGGCCAGTCTGCCAGAAGCGATATGTCACTAGTTGTGTATCATAATAGAGTGATCGTTACTCCTCCCAGGGGTTATTCGAGATATCTTAATCGAAACCCTAGTAACGAGGCATTGGCTACCTTAAGAGAGTCATAGTTACTCGTCCCAATTGGTCACCCAGTCTGCCATTTTTTCTTACTGTGGCAAGTCTGCCAGAAGTGATATGTCACTAGTTGTGTATCAATAATGAGTCATCGTTAATCCTCCCAGGGGTTATTCGAGATATCTTAATCGAAACCCTAGTAACGAGGCATTGGCTACCTTTAGAGAGTCATAGTTACTCGTCCCAATTGCTCACACAGTCCAACATTTTTTCTTACTGTGGCCAGTCTGCCAGAAGCGATATGTCACTAGTTGTGTATCATAAAAGAGTGATCCTTTCTCCTCCCAGGGGTTATTCGAGATATCTTAATCGAAACCCTAGTAACGAGGCATTGGCTACCTTAAGAGAGTCACAGTTACTCGTCCCAATTGCTCACCCAGTCTGCCATTTTTTCTTACTGCGGCCAGTCTGCCAGAAGCGATATGTCACTAGTTGTGTATCATAAATGAGTGATCGTTTCTCCTCCCAGGGCTTATTCGAGATATCTTAATCGAAACACTGGTAACGAGGCATTGGCTACCTTAAGAGAGTCATAGTTACTCGTCCCAATTGCTCACCCAGTCTGCCATTTTTCTTACTGTGGCAAGTCTGCCAGAAGCGATATGTCACTAGTTGTGTATCATTAAAGAGTCATCGTTAATCCTCCCAGGGGTTATTCGAGATATCTTAATCGAAACCCTAGTAACGAGGCATTGGCTACCTTAAGAGAGTCATAGTTACTCGTCCCAATTGCTCACACAGTCCAACATTTTTTCTTACTGCAGCCAGTCTGCCAGAAGCGATATGTCACTAGTTGTGTATCATAAAAGAGTGATCCTTTCTCCTCCCAGGGGTTATTCGAGATATCTTAATCGAAACCCTAGTAACGAGGCATTGGCTACCTTAAGAGAGTCATAGTTACTCGTCCCAATTGCTCACCCAGTCTGCCATTTTTCTTACTGTGGCAAGTCTGCCAGAAGCGATATGTCACTAGTTGTGTATCATTAAAGAGTCATCGTTAATCCTCCCAGGGGTTATTCGAGATATCTTAATCGAAACCCTAGTAACGAGGCATTGGCTACCTTAAGAGAGTCATAGTTACTCGTCCCAATTGCTCACACAGTCCAACATTTTTTCTTACTGTGGCAAGTCTGCCAGAAGCGATATGTCACTAGTTGTGTATCATAAATGAGTGATCGTTTCTCCTCCCAGGGGTTATTCGAGATATCTTAATCGAAACACTAGTAACGAGGCATTTTCTACCTTAAGAGAGTCATAGTAACTCGTCCCAATTGCTCACCCAGTCGGCCATTTTTTCTCACTGCGGCCAGTCTGCCAGAAGCGATATGTCACAAGTTGTGTATCATAAAAGAGTGATCGTTACTCCTCCCAGGGGTTATTCGAGATATCTTAATCGAAACCCTAGTAACGATGCATTGGCTACATTAAGAGAGTCATAGTTACTCGTCCCAATTGCTCACCCAGTCTGCCATTTTTTCTTACAGCGGCCAGTCTGCCAGAAGCGATATGTCACTAGTTGTGTATCATAATAGAGTGATCGTTACTCCTCCCAGGGGTTATTCGAGATATCTTAATCGAAACCCTAGTAACGAGGCATTGGCTACCTTAAGAGAGTCATAGTTACTCGTCCCAATTGGTCACCCAGTCTGCCATTTTTTCTTACTGTGGCAAGTCTGCCAGAAGTGATATGTCACTAGTTGTGTATCAATAATGAGTCATCGTTAATCCTCCCAGGGGTTATTCGAGATATCTTAATCGAAACCCTAGTAACGAGGCATTGGCTACCTTTAGAGAGTCATAGTTACTCGTCCCAATTGCTCACACAGTCCAACATTTTTTCTTACTGTGGCCAGTCTGCCAGAAGCGATATGTCACTAGTTGTGTATCATAAAAGAGTGATCCTTTCTCCTCCCAGGGGTTATTCGAGATATCTTAATCGAAACCCTAGTAACGAGGCATTGGCTACCTTAAGAGAGTCACAGTTACTCGTCCCAATTGCTCACCCAGTCTGCCATTTTTTCTTACTGCGGCCAGTCTGCCAGAAGCGATATGTCACTAGTTGTGTATCATAAATGAGTGATCGTTTCTCCTCCCAGGGCTTATTCGAGATATCTTAATCGAAACACTAGTAACGAGGCATTGGCTACCTTAAGAGAGTCATAGTTACTCGTCCCAATTGCTCACCCAGTCTGCCATTTTTCTTACTGTGGCAAGTCTGCCAGAAGCGATATGTCACTAGTTGTGTATCATTAAAGAGTCATCGTTAATCCTCCCAGGGGTTATTCGAGATATCTTAATCGAAACCCTAGTAACGAGGCATTGGCTACCTTAAGAGAGTCATAGTTACTCGTCCCAATTGCTCACACAGTCCAACATTTTTTCTTACTGCAGCCAGTCTGCCAGAAGCGATATGTCACTAGTTGTGTATCATAAAAGAGTGATCCTTTCTCCTCCCAGGGGTTATTCGAGATATCTTAATCGAAACCCTAGTAACGAGGCATTGGCTACCTTAAGAGAGTCATAGTTACTCGTCCCAATTGCTCACACAGTCCAACATTTTTTCTTACTGTGGCAAGTCTGCCAGAAGCGATATGTCACTAGTTGTGTATCATTAAAGAGTCATCGTTAATCCTCCCAGGGGTTATTCGAGATATCTTAATCGAAACCCTGGTAACGAGGCATTGGCTACCTTAAGAGAGTCATAGTAACTCGTCCCAATAGCTCACACAGTCCAACATTTTTTCTTACTGCAGCCAGTCTGCCAGAAGCGATATGTCACTAGTTGTGTATCATAAAAGAGTGATCCTTTCCCCTCCCAGGGGTTATTCGAGATATCTTAATCGAAACCCTAGTTACGAGGCATTGGCTACCTTAAGAGAGTAATAGCTACTCGTCCCAATTGCTCACCCAGTCTGCCATTATTTCTTACTGCGGCCAGTCTGCCAGAAGCTATATGTCACTAGTTGTGTATCATAAAAGAGTGATCGTTACACCTCCCAGGGGTTATTCGAGATATCTTAATCGAAACCCTAGTAACGAGGCATTGGCTACCTTAAGAGAGTCATAGTTACTCGTCCCAATTGCTCACCCAGTCTGCCATTTTTTCTCACTGCCGCCAGTCTGCCAGAAGCGATATGTCACAAGTTGTGTATCATAAAAGAGTGATCGTTACTCCTCCCAGGGGTTATTCGAGATATCTTAATCGAAACCCTAGTAACGAGGCATTGGCTACCTTAAGAGAGTCATAGTTACTCGTCCCAATTGGTCACCCAGTCTGCCATTTTTTCTTACTGTGGCAAGTCTGCCAGAAGCGATATGTCACTAGTTGTGTATCAATAATGAGTCATCGTTAATCCTCTCAGGGGTTATTCGAGATATCTTAATCGAAACCCTAGTAACGAGGCATTGGCTACCTTAAGAGAGTCATAGTTACTCGTCCCAATTGCTCACACAGTCCAACATTTTTTCTTACTGTGGCAAGTCTGCCAGAAGCGATATGTCACTAGTTGTGTATCATTAAAGAGTCATCGTTAATCCTCCCAGGGGTTATTCGAGATATCTTAATCGAAACCCTAGTAACGAGGCATTGGCTACCTTAAGAGAGTCATAGTTACTCGTCCCAATTGCTCACACAGTCCAACATTTTTTCTTAATGCAGCCAGTCTGCCAGAAGCGATATGTCACTAGTTGTGTATCATAAAAGAGTGATCCTTTCTCCTCCCAGGGGTTATTCGAGATATCTTAATCGAAACCCTAGTAACGAGGCATTGGCTACCTTAAGAGTGTCATAGCTACTCGTCCCAATTGCTCACCCAGTCTGCCATTTTTTCTTACTTCGGCCAGTCTGCCAGAAGCTATATGTCACTAGTTGTGTATCATAAAAAAATGATCGTTACACCTCCCAGGGGTTATTCGAGATATCTTAATCGAAACCCTAGTAACGAGGCATTGGCTACCTTAAGAGAGTCATAGTTACTCGTCCCAATTGCTCACCCAGTCTGCCATTTTTTCTTACTGTGGCCAGTCTGCCAGAAGCGATATGTCACTAATTGTGTATCATAAAAGAGTGATCCTTTCTCCTCCCAGGGGTTACTCGAGATATCTTAATCGAAACCCTAGTAACGAGGCATTGGCTACCTTAAGAGAGTCATAGTTACTCGTCCCAATTACTCACCCAGTCTGCCTTTTTTACTTACTGCGGCCAGTCTGCCAGAAGCGATATGTCACTAGTTGTGTATCATAAAAGAGTGATCCTTTCTCCTCCCAGGCGTTATTCGAGATATCTTAATCGAAACCCTAGTAACGAGGCATTGGCTACCTTAAGAGAGTCATAGTAACTCGTCCCAATTGCTCACCCAGTCTGCCATTTTTTCTCACTGCCGCCAGTCTGCCAGAAGCGATATGTCACAAGTTGTGTATCATAAAAGAGTGATCGTTACTCCTCCCAGGGGTTATTCGAGATATCTTAATCGAAACCCTAGTAACGAGAAAATTGGCTACCTTAAGAGAGTCATAGTTACTCGTCCCAATTGGTCACCCAGTCTGCCATTTTTTCTTACTGTGGCAAGTCTGCCAGAAGCGATATGTCACTAGTTGTGTATCAATAATGAGTCATCGTTAATCCTCCCAGGGGTTATTCGAGATATCTTAATCGAAACCCTAGTAACGAGGCATTGGCTACCTTAAGAGAGTCATAGTTACTCGTCCCAATTGCTCACACAGTCCAACATTTTTTCTTACTGTGGCAAGTCTGCCAGAAGCGATATGTCACTAGTTGTGTATCATAAATGAGTGATCGTTTCTCCTCCCAGGGGTTATTCGAGATATCTTAATCGAAACACTAGTAACGAGGCATTTTCTACCTTAAGAGAGTCATAGTAACTCGTCCCAATTGCTCACCCAGTCGGCCATTTTTTCTCACTGCGGCCAGTCTGCCAGAAGCGATATGTCACAAGTTGTGTATCATAAAAGAGTGATCGTTACTCCTCCCAGGGGTTATTCGAGATATCTTAATCGAAACCCTAGTAACGAGGCATTGGCTACATTAAGAGAGTCATAGTTACTCGTCCCAATTGCTCACCCAGTCTGCCATTTTTTCTTACAGCGGCCAGTCTGCCAGAAGCGATATGTCACTAGTTGTGTATCATAATAGAGTGATCGTTACTCTTCCCAGGGGTTATTCGAGATATCTTAATCGAAACCCTAGTAACGAGGCATTGGCTACCTTAAGAGAGTCATAGTTACTCGTCCCAATTGGTCACCCAGTCTGCCATTTTTTCTTACTGTGGCAAGTCTGCCAGAAGTGATATGTCACTAGTTGTGTATCAATAATGAGTCATCGTTAATCCTCCCAGGGGTTATTCGAGATATCTTAATCGAAACCCTAGTAACGAGGCATTGGCTACCTTTAGAGAGTCATAGTTACTCGTCCCAATTGCTCACACAGTCCAACATTTTTTCTTACTGTGGCCAGTCTGCCAGAAGCGATATGTCACTAGTTGTGTATCATAAAAGAGTGATCCTTTCTCCTCCCAGGGGTTATTCGAGATATCTTAATCGAAACCCTAGTAACGAGGCATTGGCTACCTTAAGAGAGTCACAGTTACTCGTCCCAATTGCTCACCCAGTCTGCCATTTTTTCTTACTGCGGCCAGTCTGCCAGAAGCGATATGTCACTAGTTGTGTATCATAAATGAGTGATCGTTTCTCCTCCCAGGGCTTATTCGAGATATCTTAATCGAAACACTGGTAACGAGGCATTGGCTACCTTAAGAGAGTCATAGTTACTCGTCCCAATTGCTCACCCAGTCTGCCATTTTTCTTACTGTGGCAAGTCTGCCAGAAGCGATATGTCACTAGTTGTGTATCATTAAAGAGTCATCGTTAATCCTCCCAGGGGTTATTCGAGATATCTTAATCGAAACCCTAGTAACGAGGCATTGGCTACCTTAAGAGAGTCATAGTTACTCGTCCCAATTGCTCACACAGTCCAACATTTTTTCTTACTGCAGCCAGTCTGCCAGAAGCGATATGTCACTAGTTGTGTATCATAAAAGAGTGATCCTTTCTCCTCCCAGGGGTTATTCGAGATATCTTAATCGAAACCCTAGTAACGAGGCATTGGCTACCTTAAGAGAGTCATAGTTACTCGTCCCAATTGCTCACCCAGTCTGCCATTTTTCTTACTGTGGCAAGTCTGCCAGAAGCGATATGTCACTAGTTGTGTATCATTAAAGAGTCATCGTTAATCCTCCCAGGGGTTATTCGAGATATCTTAATCGAAACCCTAGTAACGAGGCATTGGCTACCTTAAGAGAGTCATAGTTACTCGTCCCAATTGCTCACACAGTCCAACATTTTTTCTTACTGTGGCAAGTCTGCCAGAAGCGATATGTCACTAGTTGTGTATCATAAATGAGTGATCGTTTCTCCTCCCAGGGGTTATTCGAGATATCTTAATCGAAACACTAGTAACGAGGCATTTTCTACCTTAAGAGAGTCATAGTAACTCGTCCCAATTGCTCACCCAGTCGGCCATTTTTTCTCACTGCGGCCAGTCTGCCAGAAGCGATATGTCACAAGTTGTGTATCATAAAAGAGTGATCGTTACTCCTCCCAGGGGTTATTCGAGATATCTTAATCGAAACCCTAGTAACGAGGCATTGGCTACATTAAGAGAGTCATAGTTACTCGTCCCAATTGCTCACCCAGTCTGCCATTTTTTCTTACAGCGGCCAGTCTGCCAGAAGCGATATGTCACTAGTTGTGTATCATAATAGAGTGATCGTTACTCCTCCCAGGGGTTATTCGAGATATCTTAATCGAAACCCTAGTAACGAGGCATTGGCTACCTTAAGAGAGTCATAGTTACTCGTCCCAATTGGTCACCCAGTCTGCCATTTTTTCTTACTGTGGCAAGTCTGCCAGAAGTGATATGTCACTAGTTGTGTATCAATAATGAGTCATCGTTAATCCTCCCAGGGGTTATTCGAGATATCTTAATCGAAACCCTAGTAACGAGGCATTGGCTACCTTTAGAGAGTCATAGTTACTCGTCCCAATTGCTCACACAGTCCAACATTTTTTCTTACTGTGGCCAGTCTGCCAGAAGCGATATGTCACTAGTTGTGTATCATAAAAGAGTGATCCTTTCTCCTCCCAGCGGTTATTCGAGATATCTTAATCGAAACCCTAGTAACGAGGCATTGGCTACCTTAAGAGAGTCACAGTTACTCGTCCCAATTGCTCACCCAGTCTGCCATTTTTTCTTACTGCGGCCAGTCTGCCAGAAGCGATATGTCACTAGTTGTGTATCATAAATGAGTGATCGTTTCTCCTCCCAGGGCTTATTCGAGATATCTTAATCGAAACACTAGTAACGAGGCATTGGCTACCTTAAGAGAGTCATAGTTACTCGTCCCAATTGCTCACCCAGTCTGCCATTTTTCTTACTGTGGCAAGTCTGCCAGAAGCGATATGTCACTAGTTGTGTATCATTAAAGAGTCATCGTTAATCCTCCCAGGGGTTATTCGAGATATCTTAATCGAAACCCTAGTAACGAGGCATTGGCTACCTTAAGAGAGTCATAGTTACTCGTCCCAATTGCTCACACAGTCCAACATTTTTTCTTACTGCAGCCAGTCTGCCAGAAGCGATATGTCACTAGTTGTGTATCATAAAAGAGTGATCCTTTCTCCTCCCAGGGGTTATTCGAGATATCTTAATCGAAACCCTAGTAACGAGGCATTGGCTACCTTAAGAGAGTCATAGTTACTCGTCCCAATTGCTCACACAGTCCAACATTTTTTCTTACTGTGGCAAGTCTGCCAGAAGCGATATGTCACTAGTTGTGTATCATTAAAGAGTCATCGTTAATCCTCCCAGGGGTTATTCGAGATATCTTAATCGAAACCCTGGTAACGAGGCATTGGCTACCTTAAGAGAGTCATAGTAACTCGTCCCAATAGCTCACACAGTCCAACATTTTTTCTTACTGCAGCCAGTCTGCCAGAAGCGATATGTCACTAGTTGTGTATCATAAAAGAGTGATCCTTTCCCCTCCCAGGGGTTATTCGAGATATCTTAATCGAAACCCTAGTTACGAGGCATTGGCTACCTTAAGAGAGTAATAGCTACTCGTCCCAATTGCTCACCCAGTCTGCCATTATTTCTTACTGCGGCCAGTCTGCCAGAAGCTATATGTCACTAGTTGTGTATCATAAAAGAGTGATCGTTACACCTCCCAGGGGTTATTCGAGATATCTTAATCGAAACCCTAGTAACGAGGCATTGGCTACCTTAAGAGAGTCATAGTTACTCGTCCCAATTGCTCACCCAGTCTGCCATTTTTTCTTACTGCGGCCAGTCTGCCAGAAGCGCTATGTCACTAGTTGTGTATCATAAAAGAGTGATCCTTTCTCCTCCCAGGGGTTATTCGAGATATCTTAATCGAAACCCTAGTAACGAGGCATTGGCTACCTTAAGAGAGTCATAGTTACTCGTCCCAATTGCTCACCCAGTCTGCCATTTTTTCTTACTGCGGCCAGTCTGCCAGAAGCGATATGTCACTAGTTGTGTATCATAAAAGAGTGATCCTTTCTCCTCCCAGGGGTTATTCGAGATATCTTAATCGAAACCCTAGTAACGAGGCATTGGCTACCTTAAGAGAGTCATAGTTACTCGTCCCAATTGCTCACCCAGTCTGCCATTTTTTCTCACTGTGGCCAGTCTGCCAGAAGCGATATGTCACTAGTTGTGTATCATAAAAGAGTGATCCTTTCTCCTCCCAGGGGTTATTCGAGATATCTTAATCGAAACCCTAGTAACGAGGCATTAGCTACCTTAAGAGAGTCATAGTAACTCGTCCCAATTGCTCACCCAGTCTGCCATTTTTTCTCACTGCGGCCAGTCTGCCAGAAGCGATATGTCACAAGTTGTGTATCATAAAAGAGTGATCGTTACTCCTCCCAGGGGTTATTCGAGATATCTTAATCGAAATCCTAGTAACGAGGCATTGGCTACCTTAAGAGAGTCATAGTTACTCGTCCCAATTGCTCAACCAGTCTGCCATTTTTTCTTACAGCGGCCAGTCTGCCAGAAGCGATATGTCACTAGTTGTGTATAATAAATGAGTGCTCGTTTCTCCTCCCTGGGGTTATTTGAGATATCTTAATCGAAACCCTAGTAACGAGGCATTGGCTACCTTAAGAGAGTCGTAGTTACTCGTTCCAATTGCTCACACAGTCCAACATTTTTTCTTACTGCAGCCAGTCTGCCAGAAGCGATATGTCACTAGTTGTGTATCATAAAAGAGTGATCCTTTCTCCTCCCAGGGGTTATTCGAGATATCTTAATCGAAACCCTAGCAACGAGGCATTGGCTACCTTAAGAGAGTCATAGCTACTCGTCCCAATTGCTCACCCAGTCTGACATTTTTTCTTACTGCTGCCAGTCTGCCAGAAGCTATATGTCACTAGTTGTGTATCATAAAAGAGTGATCGTTACACCTCCCAGGGGTTATTCGAGATATCTTAATCGAAACCCTAGTAACGAGGCATTGGCTACCTTAAGAGAGTCATAGTTACTCGTCCCAATTGCTCACCCAGTCTGCCATTTTTTCTTACTGCGACCAGTCTGCCAGAAGCGATATGTCACTAGTTGTGTATCATAAAAGAGTGATCCTTTCTCCTCCCAGGGGTTATTCGAGATATCTTAATCGAACCCCTAGTAACGAGGCATTGGCTACCTTAAGAGAGTCATAGTTACTCGTCCCAATAGCTCACACAGTCCAACATTTTTTCTTACTGCAGCCAGTCTGCCAGAAGCGATATGTCACTAGTTGTGTATCATAAAAGAGTGATCCTTTCTCCTCCCAGGGGTTACTCGAGATATCTTAATCGAAACCCTAGTAACGAGGCATTGGCTACCTTAAGAGTGTCATAGTTACTCGTCCCAATTACTCACCCAGTCTGCCTTTTTTAATTACTGCGGCCAGTCTGCCAGAAGCGATATGTCACTAGTTGTGTATCATAAAAGAGTGATCCTTTCTCCTCCCAGGGGTTATTCGAGATATCTTAATCGAAACCCTAGTAACGAGGCATTGGCTACCTTAAGAGAGTCATAGTAACTCGTCCCAATTGCTCACCCAGTCTGCCATTTTTTCTCACTGCCGCCAGTCTGCCAGAAGCGATATGTCACAAGTTGTGTATCATAAAAGAGTGATCGTTACTCCTCCCAGGGGTTATTCGAGATATCTTAATCGAAACCCTAGTAACGAGGCATTGGCTACCTTAAGAGAGTCATAGTTACTCGTCCCAATTGGTCACCCAGTCTGCCATTTTTTCTTACTGTGGCAAGTCTGCCAGAAGCGATATGTCACTAGTTGTGTATCAATAATGAGTCATCGTTAATCCTCTCAGGGGTTATTCGAGATATCTTAATCGAAACCCTAGTAACGAGGCATTGGCTACCTTAAGAGAGTCATAGTTACTCGTCCCAATTGCTCACACAGTCCAACATTTTTTCTTACTGTGGCAAGTCTGCCAGAAGCGATATGTCACTAGTTGTGTATCATTAAAGAGTCATCGTTAATCCTCCCAGGGGTTATTCGAGATATCTTAATCGAAACCCTAGTAACGAGGCATTGGCTACCTTAAGAGAGTCATAGTTACTCGTCCCAATTGCTCACACAGTCCAACATTTTTTCTTAATGCAGCCAGTCTGCCAGAAGCGATATGTCACTAGTTGTGTATCATAAAAGAGTGATCCTTTCTCCTCCCAGGGGTTATTCGAGATATCTTAATCGAAACCCTAGTAACGAGGCATTGGCTACCTTAAGAGTGTCATAGCTACTCGTCCCAATTGCTCACCCAGTCTGCCATTTTTTCTTACTTCGGCCAGTCTGCCAGAAGCTATATGTCACTAGTTGTGTATCATAAAAAAATGATCGTTACACCTCCCAGGGGTTATTCGAGATATCTTAATCGAAACCCTAGTAACGAGGCATTGGCTACCTTAAGAGAGTCATAGTTACTCGTCCCAATTGCTCACCCAGTCTGCCATTTTTTCTTACTGTGGCCAGTCTGCCAGAAGCGATATGTCACTAATTGTGTATCATAAAAGAGTGATCCTTTCTCCTCCCAGGGGTTACTCGAGATATCTTAATCGAAACCCTAGTAACGAGGCATTGGCTACCTTAAGAGAGTCATAGTTACTCGTCCCAATTACTCACCCAGTCTGCCTTTTTTACTTACTGCGGCCAGTCTGCCAGAAGCGATATGTCACTAGTTGTGTATCATAAAAGAGTGATCCTTTCTCCTCCCAGGCGTTATTCGAGATATCTTAATCGAAACCCTAGTAACGAGGCATTGGCTACCTTAAGAGAGTCATAGTAACTCGTCCCAATTGCTCACCCAGTCTGCCATTTTTTCTCACTGCCGCCAGTCTGCCAGAAGCGATATGTCACAAGTTGTGTATCATAAAAGAGTGATCGTTACTCCTCCCAGGGGTTATTCGAGATATCTTAATCGAAACCCTAGTAACGAGGCATTGGCTACCTTAAGAGAGTCATAGTTACTCGTCCCAATTGGTCACCCAGTCTGCCATTTTTTCTTACTGTGGCAAGTCTGCCAGAAGCGATATGTCACTAGTTGTGTATCAATAATGAGTCATCGTTAATCCTCCCAGGGGTTATTCGAGATATCTTAATCGAAACCCTAGTAACGAGGCATTGGCTACCTTAAGAGAGTCATAGTTACTCGTCCCAATTGCTCACACAGTCCAACATTTTTTCTTACTGTGGCAAGTCTGCCAGAAGCGATATGTCACTAGTTGTGTATCATAAATGAGTGATCGTTTCTCCTCCCAGGGGTTATTCGAGATATCTTAATCGAAACACTAGTAACGAGGCATTTTCTACCTTAAGAGAGTCATAGTAACTCGTCCCAATTGCTCACCCAGTCGGCCATTTTTTCTCACTGCGGCCAGTCTGCCAGAAGCGATATGTCACAAGTTGTGTATCATAAAAGAGTGATCGTTACTCCTCCCAGGGGTTATTCGAGATATCTTAATCGAAACCCTAGTAACGAGGCATTGGCTACATTAAGAGAGTCATAGTTACTCGTCCCAATTGCTCACCCAGTCTGCCATTTTTTCTTACAGCGGCCAGTCTGCCAGAAGCGATATGTCACTAGTTGTGTATCATAATAGAGTGATCGTTACTCCTCCCAGGGGTTATTCGAGATATCTTAATCGAAACCCTAGTAACGAGGCATTGGCTACCTTAAGAGAGTCATAGTTACTCGTCCCAATTGGTCACCCAGTCTGCCATTTTTTCTTACTGTGGCAAGTCTGCCAGAAGTGATATGTCACTAGTTGTGTATCAATAATGAGTCATCGTTAATCCTCCCAGGGGTTATTCGAGATATCTTAATCGAAACCCTAGTAACGAGGCATTGGCTACCTTTAGAGAGTCATAGTTACTCGTCCCAATTGCTCACACAGTCCAACATTTTTTCTTACTGTGGCCAGTCTGCCAGAAGCGATATGTCACTAGTTGTGTATCATAAAAGAGTGATCCTTTCTCCTCCCAGGGGTTATTCGAGATATCTTAATCGAAACCCTAGTAACGAGGCATTGGCTACCTTAAGAGAGTCACAGTTACTCGTCCCAATTGCTCACCCAGTCTGCCATTTTTTCTTACTGCGGCCAGTCTGCCAGAAGCGATATGTCACTAGTTGTGTATCATAAATGAGTGATCGTTTCTCCTCCCAGGGCTTATTCGAGATATCTTAATCGAAACACTAGTAACGAGGCATTGGCTACCTTAAGAGAGTCATAGTTACTCGTCCCAATTGCTCACCCAGTCTGCCATTTTTCTTACTGTGGCAAGTCTGCCAGAAGCGATATGTCACTAGTTGTGTATCATTAAAGAGTCATCGTTAATCCTCCCAGGGGTTATTCGAGATATCTTAATCGAAACCCTAGTAACGAGGCATTGGCTACCTTAAGAGAGTCATAGTTACTCGTCCCAATTGCTCACACAGTCCAACATTTTTTCTTACTGCAGCCAGTCTGCCAGAAGCGATATGTCACTAGTTGTGTATCATAAAAGAGTGATCCTTTCTCCTCCCAGGGGTTATTCGAGATATCTTAATCGAAACCCTAGTAACGAGGCATTGGCTACCTTAAGAGTGTCATAGCTACTCGTCCCAATTGCTCACCCAGTCTGCCATTTTTTCTTACTTCGGCCAGTCTGCCAGAAGCTATATGTCACTAGTTGTGTATCATAAAAAAATGATCGTTACACCTCCCAGAGGTTATTCGAGATATCTTAATCGAAACCCTAGTAACGAGGCATTGGCTACCTTAAGAGAGTCATAGTTACTCGTCCCAATTGCTCACCCAGTCGGCCATTTTTTCTCACTGCGGCCAGTCTGCCAGAAGCGATATGTCACTAGTTGTGTATCATAAAAGAGTGATCGTTACTCCTCCCAGGGGTTATTCGAGATATCTTAATCGAAACCCTAGTAACGAGGCATTGGCTACCTTAAGAGAGTCATAGTTACTCGTCCCAATTGCTCACACAGTATAACATTTTTTCTTACTGTGGCCAGTCTGCCAGAAGCGATATGTCAATAGTTGTGTATCATAAAAGAGTGATCCTTTCTCCTCCCAGGGGTTATTCGAGATATCTTAATCGAAACCCTAGTAACGAGGCATTGGCTACCTTAAGAGAGTCATAGTTACTCGTCCCAATTGCTCACCCAGTCTGCCATTTTTTCTTACTGCGGCCAGTCTGCCAGAAGCGATATGTCACTAGTTGTGTATCATAAATGAGTGATCGTTTCTCCTCCCAGGGCTTATTCGAGATATCTTAATCTAAACACTAGTAACGTGGCATTGGCTACCTTAAGAGAGTCATAGTTACTCGTCCCAATTGCTCACCCAGTCTGCCATTTTTTCTTACTGTGGCAAGTCTGCCAGAAGCGATATGTCACTAGTTGTGTATCATTAAAAAGTCATCGTTAATCCTCCCAGGGGTTATTCGAGATATCTTAATCGAAACCCTAGTAACGAGGCATTGGCTACCTTAAGAGAGTCATAGTTACTCGTCCCAATTGCTCACACAGTCCAACATTTTTTCTTACTGCAGCCAGTCTGCCAGAAGTGATATGTCACTAGTTGTGTATCATAAAAGAGTGATCGTTACTCCTCCCAGGGGTTATTCGAGATATCTTAATCGAAATCCTAGTAACGAGGCATTGGCTACATTAAGAGAGTCATAGTTACTCGTCCCAATTGCTCAACCAGTCTGCCATTTTTTCTTACAGCGGCCAGTCTGCCAGAAGCGATATGTCACTAGTTGTGTATAATAAATGAGTGATCGTTTCTCCTCCCTGGGGTTATTTGAGATATCTTAATCGAAACCCTAGTAACGAGGCATTGGCTACCTTAAGAGAGTCAGAGTTACTCGTCCCAATTGCTCAACCAGTCTGCCATTTTTTCTTACTGCGGCCAGTCTGCCAGAAGCGATATGTCACTAGTTGTGTATCATAATAGAGTGATCGTTACTCATCCCAGGGGTTATTCGAGATATCTTAATCGAAACCCTAGTAACGAGGCATTGGCTACCTTAAGAGAGTCATAGTTACTCGTCCCAATTGCTCACCCAGTCTGCCATTTTTTCTTACCGTGGCAAGTCTGCCAGAAGCGATATGTCACTAGTTGTGTATCATTAAAGTGTCATCGTTAATCCTCCCAGGGGTTATTCGAGATATCTTAATCGAAACCCTAGTAACGAGGCATTGGCTACCTTAAGAGAGTCATAGTTACTCGTCCCAATTGCTCACACAGTCCAACATTTTTTCTTACTGCAGCTAGTCTGCCAGAAGCGATATGTCACTAGTTGTGTATCATAAAAGAGTGATCCTTTCTCCTCCCAGGGTTTATTCGAGATATCTTAATCGAAACCCTAGTAACGAGGCATTGGCTACCTTAAGAGTGTCATAGCTACTCGTCCCAATTGCTCACCCAGTCGGCCATTTTTTCTTACTGCGGCCAGTCTACCAGAAGCTATATGTCACTAGTTGTGTATCATAAAAGAGTGATCGTTACACCTCCCAGGGGTTATTCGAGATATCTTAATCGAAACCCTAGTAACGAGGCATTGGCTACCTTAAGAGAGTCATAGTTACTCGTCCCAATTGCTCACCCAGTCTGCCATTATTTCTTACTGCGGCCAGTCTGCCAGAAGCGATATGTCACTAGTTGTGTATAATAAAAGTGTGATCCTTTTTCCTCCCAGGGGTTATTCGAGATATCTTAATCGAAACCCTAGTAACGAGGCATTGGCTACCTTAAGAGAGTCATAGTTACTCGTCCCAATTGCTCACCCAGTCTGCCTTTTTTTCTTACTGCGGCCAGTCTGCCAGAAGCGATATGTCACAAGTTGTGTATCATAAAAGAGTGATCCTTTCTCCTCCCAGGGGTTATTCGAGATATCTTAATCGAAACCCTAGTAACGAGGCATTGGCTACCTTAAGAGAGTCATAGTAACTCGTCCCAATTGCTCACCCAGTCTGCCATTTTTTCTCACTGCGGCCAGTCTGCCAGAAGCGATATGTCACAAGTTGTGTATCATAAAAGAGTTATCGTTACTCCTCCCAGGGGTTATTCGAGATATCTTAATCGAAACCCTAGTAACGAGGCATTGGCTACCTTAAGAGAGTCATAGTTACTCGTCCCAATTGCTCACACAGTATAACATTTTTTCTTACTGTGGCCAGTCTGCCAGAAGCGATATGTCAATAGTTGTGTATCATAAAAGAGTGATCCTTTCTCCTCCCAGGGGTTATTCGAGATATCTTAATCGAAACCCTAGTAACGAGGCATTGGCTACCTTAAGAGAGTCATAGTTACTCGTCCCAATTGCTCACCCAGTCTGCCATTTTTTCTTACTGCGGCCAGTCTGCCAGAAGCGATATGTCACTAGTTGTGTATCATAAATGAGTGATCGTTTCTCCTCCCAGGGCTTATTCGAGATATCTTAATCTAAACACTAGTAACGTGGCATTGGCTACCTTAAGAGAGTCATAGTTACTCGTCCCAATTGCTCACCCAGTCTGCCATTTTTTCTTACTGTGGCAAGTCTGCCAGAAGCGATATGTCACTAGTTGTGTATCATTAAAAAGTCATCGTTAATCCTCCCAGGGGTTATTCGAGATATCTTAATCGAAACCCTAGTAACGAGGCATTGGCTACCTTAAGAGAGTCATAGTTACTCGTCCCAATTGCTCACACAGTCCAACATTTTTTCTTACTGCAGCCAGTCTGCCAGAAGCGATATGTCACTAGTTGTGTATCATAAAAGAGTGATCGTTACTCCTCCCAGGGGTTATTCGAGATATCTTAATCGAAATCCTAGTAACGAGGCATTGGCTACATTAAGAGAGTCATAGTTACTCGTCCCAATTGCTCAACCAGTCTGCCATTTTTTCTTACAGCGGCCAGTCTGCCAGAAGCGATATGTCACTAGTTGTGTATAATAATTGAGTGATCGTTTCTCCTCCCTGGGGTTATTTGAGATATCTTAATCGAAACCCTAGTAACGAGGCATTGGCTACCTTAAGAGAGTCATAGTTACTCGTCCCAATTACTCAACCAGTCTGCCATTTTTTCTTACTGCGGCCAGTCTGCCAGAAGCGATATGTCACTAGTTGTGTATCATAATAGAGTGATCGTTACTCATCCCAGGGGTTATTCGAGATATCTTAATCGAAACCCTAGTAACGAGGCATTGGCTACCTTAAGAGAGTCATAGTTACTCGTCCCAATTGCTCACCCAGTCTGCCATTTTTTCTTACTGTGGCAAGTCTGCCAGAAGCGATATGTCACTAGTTGTGTATCATTAAAGTGTCATCGTTAATCCTCCCAGGGGTTATTCGAGATATCTTAATAGAAACCCTAGTAACGAGGCATTGGCTACCTTAAGAGAGTCATAGTTACTCGTCCCAATTGCTCACCCAGTCTGCCATTTTTTCTTACTGCGGCCAGTCTGCCAGAAGCGATATGTCACTAGTTGTGTATCATAAAAGTCTGATCCTTTCTCCTCCCAGGGGTTATTCGAGATATCTTAATCGAAACCCTAGTAACGAAGCGTTGGCTACCTTAAGAGAGTCATAGTTACTCGTCCCAATTGCTCACCCAGTCTGCCTTTTTTTCTTACTGCGGCCAGTCTGCCAGAAGCGATATGTCACAAGTTGTGTATCATAAAAGAGTGATCGTTACTCCTCCCAGGGGTTATTCGAGATATCTTAATCGAAACCCTAGTAACGAGGCATTGGCTACATTAAGAGAGTCATAGTTACTCGTCCCAATGGCTCACCGAGTCTGCCATTTTTTCTTACAGCGGCCAGTCTGCCAGAAGCGATATGTCACTAGTTGTGTATCATAATAGAGTGGTCGTTACTCCTCCCAGGGGTTATTCGAGATATCTTAATCGAAACCCTAGTAACGAGGCATTGGCTACCTTAAGAGAGTCATAGTTACTCGTCCCAATTGCTCACCCAGTCTGCCATTTTTTCTTACTGTGGCAAGTCTGCCAGAAGCGATATGTCACTAGTTGTGTATCAATAATGAGTCATCGTTAATCCTCCCAGGGGTTATTCGAGATATCTTAATCGAAACCCTAGTAACGAGGCATTGGCTACCTTAAGAGAGTCATAGTTACTCGTCCCAATTGCTCACACAGTCCAACATTTTTTCTTACTGTGGCCAGTCTGCCAGAAGCGATATGTCACTAGTTGTGTATCATAAAAGAGCGATCCTTTCTCCTCCCAGGGGTTATTCGAGATATCTTAATCGAAACCCTAGTAACGAGGCATTGGCTACCTTAAGAGAGTCATAGTTACTCGTCCCAATTGCTCACCCAGTCTGCCATTTTTTCTTACTGCGGCCAGTCTGCCAGAAGCGATATGTCACTAGTTGTGTATCATAAATGAGTGATCGTTTCTCCTCCCAGGGCTTATTCGAGATATCTTAATCGAAACACTAGTAACGAGGCATTGGCTACCTTAAGAGAGTCATAGTTACTCGTCCCAATTGCTCACCCAGTCTGCCATTTCTTCTTACTGGGGCAAGTCTGCCAGAAGCGATATGTCACTAGTTGTGTATCATTAAAGAGTCATCGTTAATCCTCCCAGGGGTTATTCGAGATATCTTAATCGAAACCCTAGTAACGAGGCATTGGCTACCTTAAGAGAGTCATAGTTACTCGTTCCAATTGCTCACACAGTCCAACATTTTTTCTTACTGCAGCCAGTCTGCCAGAAGATATATGTCACTAGTTGTGTATCATAAAAGAGTGATCCTTTCTCCTCCCAGGGGTTATTCGAGATATCTTAATCGAAACCCTAGTAACGAGGCATTGGCTACCTTAAGAGAGTCATAGTAACTCGTCCCGATTGCTCACCCAGTCTGCCATTTTTTCTCACTGAGGCCAGTCTGCCAGAAGCGATATGTCACAAGTTGTGTATCATAAAAAAGTGACCGTTACCCCTCCCAGGGGTTATTCGAGATATCTTAATCGAAATCCTAGTAACGAGGCATTGGCTACATTAAGAGAGTCATAGTTACTCGTCCCAATTGCTCAACCAGTCTGCCATTTTTTCTTACAGCGGCCAGTCTGCCAGAAGCGATATGTCACTAGTTGTGTATAATAAATGAGTGATCGTTTCTCCTCCCTGGGGTTATTTGAGATATCTTAATCGAAACCCTAGTAACGAGGCATTGGCTACCTTAAGAGAGTCATAGTTACTCGTCCCAATTGCTCAACCAGTCTGCCATTTTTTCTTACTGCGGCCAGTCTGCCAGAAGCGATATGTCACTAGTTGTGTATCATAATAGAGCGATCGTTACTCATCCCAGGGGTTATTCGAGATATCTTAATCGAAACCATAGTAACGAGGCATTGGCTACCTTAAGAGAGTCATAGTTACTCGTCCCAATTGCTCACCCAGTCTGCCATTTTTTCTTACTGTGGCAAGTCTGCCTGAAGCGATATGTCACTAGTTTGTATCATTAAAGTGTCATCGTTTATCCTCCCAGGGGTTATTCGAGATATCTTAATCGAAACCCTAGTAACGAGGCATTGGCTACCTTAAGAGAGTCATAGTTACTCGTCCCAATTGCTCACACAGTCCAACATTTTTTCTTACTGCAGCCAGTCTGCCAGAAGCGATATGTCACTAGTTGTGTATCATAAAAGAGTGATCCTTTCTCCTCCCAGGGGTTATTCGAGATATCTTAATCGAAACCCTAGTAACGAGGCATTGGCTACCTTAAGAGAGTCATAGCTACTCGTCCCAATTGCTCACCCAGTCTGCCATTTTTTCTTACTGCGGCCAGTCTGCCAGATGCTATATGTCACTAGTTGTGTATCATAAAAGAGTGATAGTTACACCTCCCAGGGGTTATTCGAGATATCTTAATCGAAACCCTAGTAACGAGGCAGTGGCTACCTTAAGAGAGTCATAGTTACTCGTCCCAATTGCTCACCCATTCTGCCATTTTTTCTTACTGCGGCCAGTCTGCCAGAAGCGATATGTCACTAGTTGTGTATCATAAAAGAGTCATCGGTACTCCTCCCAGGGGTTATTCGAGATATCTTAATCGAAACCCTAGTAACGAGGCATTGGCTACCTTAAGAGAGTCATAGTTACTCGTCCCAATTGCTCACCCAGTCTGCCATTTTTTCTTACTGCGGCCAGTCTGCCAGAAGCGATATGTCACTAGTTGTGTATCATAAAAGAGTGATCCTTTCCCCTCCCAGGGGTTATTCGAGATATCTTAATCGAAACCCTACTAACGAGGCATTGGCTACCTTAAGAGAGTCATAGTTACTCGTCCCAATTGCTCACCCAGTCTGCCATTTTTTCTTACTGCGGCCAGTCTGCCAGAAGCGATATGTCACTAGTTGTGTATCATAAATGAGTGATCGTTTCTCCTCCCAGGGGTTATTCGAGATATCTTAATCGAAACACTAGTAACGAGGCATTGGCTACCTTAAGAGAGTCATAGTTACTCGTCCCAATTGCTCACCCAGTCTGCCATTTTTTCTTACTGTGGCAAGTCTGCCAGAAGCGATATGTCACTAGTTGTGTATCATTAAAGAGTCATCGTTAATCCTCCCAGGGGTTATTCGAGATATCTTCATCGAAACCCTAGTAACGAGGCATTGGCTACCTTAAGAGAGTCATAGTTACTCGTCCCAATTGCTCACCCAGTCTGCCATTTTTTCTTACTGTGGCCAGTCTGCCAGAAGCGATATGTCACTAGTTGTGTATCATAAAAGAGTGATCCTTTCTCCTCCCAGTGGTTATTCGAGATATCTTAATCGAAACCCTAGTAACGAGGCATTGGCTACCTTAAGAGAGTCACAGATACTCGTCCCAATTGCTCACCCAGTCTGCCATTTTTTCTTACTGCGGCCAGTCTGCCAGAAGCGATATGTCACTAGTTGTGTATCATAAATGAGTGATCGTTTCTCCTCCCAGGGCTTATTCGAGATATCTTAATCGAAACACTAGTAACGAGGCTTTGGCTACCTTAAGAGAGTCATAGTTACTCGTCCCAAATGCTCACTCAGTCTGCCATTTTTTCTTACTGTGGCAAGTCTGCCAGAAGCGATATGTCACTAGTTGTGTATCATTAAAGAGTCATCGTTAATCCTCCCAGGGGTTATTCGAGATATCTTAATCGAAACCCTAGTAACGAGGCATTGGCTACCTTAAGAGAGTCATACTTACTCGTCCCAATTGCTCACACAGTCCAACATTTTTTCTTACTGCAGCCAGTCTGCCAGAAGCGATATGTCACTAGTTGTGTATCATAAAAGAGTGATCCTTTCTCCTCCCAGGGGTTATTCGAGATATCTTAATCGAAACCCTAGTAACGAGGCATTGGCTACCTTAAGAGAGTCATAGTTACTCGTCCCAATTGCTCACCCAGTCTGCCATTTTTTCTTACTGCGGCCAGTCTGCCAGAAGCTATATGTCACTAGTTGTGTATCATAAAAGAGTGATCGTTACACCTCCCAGGGGTTATTCGAGATATCTTAATCGAAACCCTAGTAACGAGGCATTGGCTACCTTTAGAGAGTCATAGTTACTCGTCCCAATTGCTCACACAGTCTGCCATTCTTTCTTACTGCGGCCAGTCTGCCAGAAGCGATATGTCACTAGTTGTGTATCATAAAAGAGTGATCCTTTCTCCTCCCAGGGGTTATTCGAGATATCTTAATCGAAACCCTAGTAACGAGGCATTGGCTACATTAAGAGAGTCATAGTTACTCGTCCCAATTGCTCACCGAGTCTGCCATTTTTTCTTACAGCGGCCAGTCTGCCAGAAGTGATATGTCACTAGTTGTGTATCATAATAGAGTGATCGTTACTCCTCCCAGGGGTTATTCGAGATATCTTAATCGAAACCCTAGTAACGAGGCATTGGCTACCTTAAGAGAGTCATAGTTACTCGTCCCAATTGGTCACCCAGTCTGCCATTTTCTCTTACTGTGGCAAGTCTGCCAGAAGCGATATGTCACTAGTTGTGTATCAATAATGAGTCATCGTTAATCCTCCCAGGGGTTATTCGAGATATCTTAATGGAAACCCTAGTAACGAGGCATTGGCTACCTTAAGAGAGTCATAGTTACTCGTCCCAATTGCTCACACAGTCCAACATTTTTTCTTACTGTGGCCAGTCTGCCAGAAGCGATATGTCACTAGTTGTGTATCATAAAAGAGTGATCCTTTCTCCTCCCAGGGGTTATTCGAGATATCTTAATCGAAACCCTAGTAACGAGGCATTGGCTACCTTAAGAGAGTCATAGTTACTCGTCCCAATTGCTCACCCAGTCTGCCATTTTTTCTTACTGCGGCCAGTCTGTCAGAAGCGATATGTCACTAGTTGTGTATCATAAATGAGTGATCGTTTCTCCTCCCAGGGCTTATTCGAGATATCTTAATCGAAACACTAGTAACGAGGCATTGGCTACCTTAAGAGAGTCATAGTTACTCGTCCCAATTGCTCACCCAGTCTGCCATTTTTTCTTACTGTGGCAAGTCTGCCAGAAGCGATATGTCACTAGTTGTGTATCATTAAAAAGTCATCGTTAATCCTCCCAGGGGTTATTCGAGATATCTTAATCGAAACCCTACTAACGAGGCATTGGCTACCTTAAGAGAGTCATAGTTACTCGTCCCAATTGCTCACCCAGTCTGCCATTTTTTCTTACTGCGGCCAGTCTGCCAGAAGCGATATGTCACTAGTTGTGTATCATAAATGAGTGATCGTTTCTCCTCCCAGGGGTTATTCGAGATATCTTAATCGAAACACTAGTAACGAGGCATTTTCTACCTTAAGAGAGTCATAGTAACTCGTCCCAATTGCTCACCCAGTCGGCCATTTTTTCTCACTGCGGCCAGTCTGCCAGATTCGATATGTCACAAGTTGTGTATCATAAAATAGTGATCGTTACTCCTCCCAGGGGTTATTCGAGATATCTTAATCGAAACCCTAGTTACGAGGCATTGGCTACATTAAGAGAGTCATAGTTACTCGTCCCAATTGCTCACCCAGTCTGCCATTTTTTCTTACAGCGGCCAGTCTGCCAGAAGCGATATGTCACTAGTTGTGTATCATAATAGAGTGATCGTTACTCCTCCCAGGGGTTATTCGAGATATCTTAATCGAAACCCTAGTAACGAGGCATTGGCTACCTTAAGAGAGTCATAGTTACTCGTCCCAATTGGTCACCCAGTCTGCCATTTTTTCTTACTGTGGCAAGTCTGCCAGAAGTGATATGTCACTAGTTGTGTATCAATAATGAGTCATCGTTAATCCTCCCAGGGGTTATTCGAGATATCTTAATCGAAACCCTAGTAACGAGGCATTGGCTACCTTTAGAGAGTCATAGTTACTCGTCCCAATTGCTCACACAGTCCAACATTTTTTCTTACTGTGGCCAGTCTGCCAGAAGCGATATGTCACTAGTTGTGTATCATAAAAGAGTGATCCTTTCTCCTCCCAGCGGTTATTCGAGATATCTTAATCGAAACCCTAGTAACGAGGCATTGGCTACCTTAAGAGAGTCACAGTTACTCGTCCCAATTGCTCACCCAGTCTGCCATTTTTTCTTACTGCGGCCAGTCTGCCAGAAGCGATATGTCACTAGTTGTGTATCATAAATGAGTGATCGTTTCTCCTCCCAGGGGTTATTCGAGATATCTTAATCGAAACACTAGTAACGAGGCATTTTCTACCTTAAGAGAGTCATAGTAACTCGTCCCAATTGCTCACCCAGTCGGCCATTTTTTCTCACTGCGGCCAGTCTGCCAGAAGCGATATGTCACAAGTTGTGTATCATAAAATAGTGATCGTTACTCCTCCCAGGGGTTATTCGAGATATCTTAATCGAAACCCTAGTTACGAGGCATTGGCTACATTAAGAGAGTCATAGTTACTCGTCCCAATTGCTCACCCAGTCTGCCATTTTTTCTTACAGCGGCCAGTCTGCCAGAAGCGATATGTCACTAGTTGTGTATCATAATAGAGTGATCGTTACTCCTCCCAGGGGTTATTCGAGATATCTTAATCGAAACCCTAGTAACGAGGCATTGGCTACCTTAAGAGAGTCATAGTTACTCGTCCCAATTGGTCACCCAGTCTGCCATTTTTTCTTACTGTGGCAAGTCTGCCAGAAGTGATATGTCACTAGTTGTGTATCAATAATGAGTCATCGTTAATCCTCCCAGGGGTTATTCGAGATATCTTAATCGAAACCCTAGTAACGAGGCATTGGCTACCTTTAGAGAGTCATAGTTACTCGTCCCAATTGCTCACACAGTCCAACATTTTTTCTTACTGTGGCCAGTCTGCCAGAAGCGATATGTCACTAGTTGTGTATCATAAAAGAGTGATCCTTTCTCCTCCCAGGGGTTATTCGAGATATCTTAATCGAAACCCTAGTAACGAGGCATTGGCTACCTTAAGAGAGTCACAGTTACTCGTCCCAATTGCTCACCCAGTCTGCCATTTTTTCTTACTGCGGCCAGTCTGCCAGAAGCGATATGTCACTAGTTGTGTATCATAAATGAGTGATCGTTTCTCCTCCCAGGGCTTATTCGAGATATCTTAATCGAAACACTAGTAACGAGGCATTGGCTACCTTAAGAGAGTCATAGTTACTCGTCCCAATTGCTCACCCAGTCTGCCATTTTTCTTACTGTGGCAAGTCTGCCAGAAGCGATATGTCACTAGTTGTGTATCATTAAAGAGTCATCGTTAATCCTCCCAGGGGTTATTCGAGATATCTTAATCGAAACCCTAGTAACGAGGCATTGGCTACCTTAAGAGAGTCATAGTTACTCGTCCCAATTGCTCACACAGTCCAACATTTTTTCTTACTGCAGCCAGTCTGCCAGAAGCGATATGTCACTAGTTGTGTATCATAAAAGAGTGACCCTTTCTCCTCCCAGGGGTTATTCGAGATATCTTAATCGAAACCCTAGTAACGAGGCATTGGCTACCTTAAGAGTGTCATAGCTACTCGTCCCAATTGCACACCCAGTCTGCCATTTTTTCTTACTTCGGCCAGTCTGCCAGAAGCTATATGTCACTAGTTGTGTATCATAAAAAAATGATCGTTACACCTCCCAGGGGTTATTCGAGATATCTTAATCGAAACCCTAGTAACGAGGCATTGGCTACCTTAAGAGAGTCATAGTTACTCGTCCCAATTGCTCACCCAGTCTGCCATTTTTTCTTACTGTGGCCAGTCTGCCAGAAGCGATATGTCACTAATTGTGTATCATAAAAGAGTGATCCTTTCTCCTCCCAGGGGTTACTCGAGATATCTTAATCGAAACCCTAGTAACGAGGCATTGGCTACCTTAAGAGAGTCATAGTTACTCGTCCCAATTACTCACCCAGTCTGCCTTTTTTACTTACTGCGGCCAGTCTGCCAGAAGCGATATGTCACTAGTTGTGTATCATAAAAGAGTGATCCTTTCTCCTCCCAGGGGTTATTCGAGATATCTTAATCGAAATCCTAGTAACGAGGCATTGGCTACATTAAGAGAGTCATAGTTACTCGTCCCAATTGCTCAACCAGTCTGCCATTTTTTCTTACAGCGGCCAGTCTGCCAGAAGCGATATGTCACTAGTTGTGTATAATAAATGAGTGATCGTTTCTCCTCCCTGGGGTTATTTGAGATATCTTAATCGAAACCCTAGTAACGAGGCATTGGCTACCTTAAGAGAGTCATAGTTACTCGTCCCAATTGCTCAACCAGTCTGCCATTTTTTCTTACTGCGGCCAGTCTGCCAGAAGCGATATGTCACTAGTTGTGTATCATAATAGAGCGATCGTTACTCATCCCAGGGGTTATTCGAGATATCTTAATCGAAACCATAGTAACGAGGCATTGGCTACCTTAAGAGAGTCATAGTTACTCGTCCCAATTGCTCACCCAGTCGGCCATTTTTTCTCACTGCGGCCAGTCTGCCAGAAGCGATATGTCACAAGTTGTGTATCATAAAATAGTGATCGTTACTCCTCCCAGGGGTTATTCGAGATATCTTAATCGAAACCCTAGTTACGAGGCATTGGCTACATTAAGAGAGTCATAGTTACTCGTCCCAATTGCTCACCCAGTCTGCCATTTTTTCTTACAGCGGCCAGTCTGCCAGAAGCGATATGTCACTAGTTGTGTATCATAATAGAGTGATCGTTACTCCTCCCAGGGGTTATTCGAGATATCTTAATCGAAACCCTAGTAACGAGGCATTGGCTACCTTAAGAGAGTCATAGTTACTCGTCCCAATTGGTCACCCAGTCTGCCATTTTTTCTTACTGTGGCAAGTCTGCCAGAAGTGATATGTCACTAGTTGTGTATCAATAATGAGTCATCGTTAATCCTCCCAGGGGTTATTCGAGATATCTTAATCGAAACCCTAGTAACGAGGCATTGGCTACCTTTAGAGAGTCATAGTTACTCGTCCCAATTGCTCACACAGTCCAACATTTTTTCTTACTGTGGCCAGTCTGCCAGAAGCGATATGTCACTAGTTGTGTATCATAAAAGAGTGATCCTTTCTCCTCCCAGGGGTTATTCGAGATATCTTAATCGAAACCCTAGTAACGAGGCATTGGCTACCTTAAGAGAGTCACAGTTACTCGTCCCAATTGCTCACCCAGTCTGCCATTTTTTCTTACTGCGGCCAGTCTGCCAGAAGCGATATGTCACTAGTTGTGTATCATAAATGAGTGATCGTTTCTCCTCCCAGGGCTTATTCGAGATATCTTAATCGAAACACTAGTAACGAGGCATTGGCTACCTTAAGAGAGTCATAGTTACTCGTCCCAATTGCTCACCCAGTCTGCCATTTTTCTTACTGTGGCAAGTCTGCCAGAAGCGATATGTCACTAGTTGTGTATCATTAAAGAGTCATCGTTAATCCTCCCAGGGGTTATTCGAGATATCTTAATCGAAACCCTAGTAACGAGGCATTGGCTACCTTAAGAGAGTCATAGTTACTCGTCCCAATTGCTCACACAGTCCAACATTTTTTCTTACTGCAGCCAGTCTGCCAGAAGCGATATGTCACTAGTTGTGTATCATAAAAGAGTGACCCTTTCTCCTCCCAGGGGTTATTCGAGATATCTTAATCGAAACCCTAGTAACGAGGCATTGGCTACCTTAAGAGTGTCATAGCTACTCGTCCCAATTGCTCACCCAGTCTGCCATTTTTTCTTACTTCGGCCAGTCTGCCAGAAGCTATATGTCACTAGTTGTGTATCATAAAAAAATGATCGTTACACCTCCCAGGGGTTATTCGAGATATCTTAATCGAAACCCTAGTAACGAGGCATTGGCTACCTTAAGAGAGTCATAGTTACTCGTCCCAATTGCTCACCCAGTCTGCCATTTTTTCTTACTGTGGCCAGTCTGCCAGAAGCGATATGTCACTAATTGTGTATCATAAAAGAGTGATCCTTTCTCCTCCCAGGGGTTACTCGAGATATCTTAATCGAAACCCTAGTAACGAGGCATTGGCTACCTTAAGAGAGTCATAGTTACTCGTCCCAATTACTCACCCAGTCTGCCTTTTTTACTTACTGCGGCCAGTCTGCCAGAAGCGATATGTCACTAGTTGTGTATCATAAAAGAGTGATCCTTTCTCCTCCCAGGGGTTATTCGAGATATCTTAATCGAAATCCTAGTAACGAGGCATTGGCTACATTAAGAGAGTCATAGTTACTCGTCCCAATTGCTCAACCAGTCTGCCATTTTTTCTTACAGCGGCCAGTCTGCCAGAAGCGATATGTCACTAGTTGTGTATAATAAATGAGTGATCGTTTCTCCTCCCTGGGGTTATTTGAGATATCTTAATCGAAACCCTAGTAACGAGGCATTGGCTACCTTAAGAGAGTCATAGTTACTCGTCCCAATTGCTCAACCAGTCTGCCATTTTTTCTTACTGCGGCCAGTCTGCCAGAAGCGATATGTCACTAGTTGTGTATCATAATAGAGCGATCGTTACTCATCCCAGGGGTTATTCGAGATATCTTAATCGAAACCATAGTAACGAGGCATTGGCTACCTTAAGAGAGTCATAGTTACTCGTCCCAATTGCTCACCCAGTCTGCCATTTTTTCTTACTGTGGCAAGTCTGCCTGAAGCGATATGTCACTAGTTGTGTATCATTAAAGTGTCATCGTTTATCCTCCCAGGGGTTATTCGAGATATCTTAATCGAAACCCTAGTAACGAGGCATTGGCTACCTTAAGAGAGTCATAGTTACTCGTCCCAATTGCTCACACAGTCCAACATTTTTTCTTACTGCAGCCAGTCTGCCAGAAGCGATATGTCACTAGTTGTGTATCATAAAAGAGTGATCCTTTCTCCTCCCAGGGGTTATTCGAGATATCTTAATCGAAACCCTAGTAACGAGGCATTGGCTACCTTAAGAGAGTCATAGCTACTCGTCCCAATTGCTCACCCAGTCTGCCATTTTTTCTTACTGCGGCCAGTCTGCCAGATGCTATATGTCACTAGTTGTGTATCATAAAAGAGTGATAGTTACACCTCCCAGGGGTTATTCGAGATATCTTAATCGAAACCCTAGTAACGAGGCAGTGGCTACCTTAAGAGAGTCATAGTTACTCGTCCCAATTTCTCACCCATTCTGCCATTTTTTCTTACTGCGGCCAGTCTGCCAGAAGCGATATGTCACTAGTTGTGTATCATAAAAGAGGCATCGGTACTCCTCCCAGGGGTTATTCGAGATATCTTAATCGAAACCCTAGTAACGAGGCATTGGCTACCTTAAGAGAGTCATAGTTACTCGTCCCAATTGCTCACACAGTCCAACATTTTTTCTTACTGCAGCCAGTCTGCCAGAAGCGATATGTCACTAGTTGTGTATCATAAAAGAGTGATCCTTTCTCCTCCCAGGGGTTATTCGAGATATCTTAATCGAAACCCTAGTAACGAGGCATTGGCTACCTTAAGAGAGTCATAGTTACTCGTCCCAATTGCTCACCCAGTCTGCCATTTTTTCTTACTGCGGCCAGTCTGCCAGATGCTATATGTCACTAGTTGTGTATCATAAAAGAGTGATAGTTACACCTCCCAGGGGTTATTCGAGATATCTTAATCGAAACCCTAGTAACGAGGCAGTGGCTACCTTAAGAGAGTCATAGTTACTCGTCCCAATTGCTCACCCATTCTGCCATTTTTTCTTACTGCGGCCAGTCTGCCAGAAGCGATATGTCACTAGTTGTGTATCATAAAAGAGTGATCCTTTCTCCTCCCAGGGGTTATTCGAGATATCTTAATCGAAACCCTAGTAACGAGGCATTGGCTACCTTAAGAGTGTCATAGCTACTCGTCCCAATTGCTCACCCAGTCTGCCATTTTTTCTTACTTCGGCCAGTCTGCCAGAAGCTATATGTCACTAGTTGTGTATCATAAAAAAATGATCGTTACACCTCCCAGGGGTTATTCGAGATATCTTAATCGAAACCCTAGTAACGAGGCATTGGCTACCTTAAGAGAGTCATAGTTACTCGTCCCAATTGCTCACCCAGTCGGCCATTTTTTCTCACTGCGGCCAGTCTGCCAGAAGCGATATGTCACTAGTTGTGTATCATAAAAGAGTGATCGTTACTCCTCCCAGGGGTTATTCGAGATATCTTAATCGAAACCCTAGTAACGAGGCATTGGCTACCTTAAGAGAGTCATAGTTACTCGTCCCAATTGCTCACACAGTATAACATTTTTTCTTACTGTGGCCAGTCTGCCAGAAGCGATATGTCAATAGTTGTGTATCATAAAAGAGTGATCCTTTCTCCTCCCAGGGGTTATTCGAGATATCTTAATCGAAACCCTAGTAACGAGGCATTGGCTACCTTAAGAGAGTCATAGTTACTCGTCCCAATTGCTCACCCAGTCTGCCATTTTTTCTTACTGCGGCCAGTCTGCCAGAAGCGATATGTCACTAGTTGTGTATCATAAATGAGTGATCGTTTCTCCTCCCAGGGCTTATTCGAGATATCTTAATCGAAACACTAGTAACGTGGCATTGGCTACCTTAAGAGAGTCATAGTTACTCGTCCCAATTGCTCACCCAGTCTGCCATTTTTTCTTACTGTGGCAAGTCTGCCAGAAGCGATATGTCACTAGTTGTGTATCATTAAAAAGTCATCGTTAATCCTCCCAGGGGTTATTCGAGATATCTTAATCGAAACCCTAGTAACGAGGCATTGGCTACCTTAAGAGAGTCATAGTTACTCGTCCCAATTGCTCACACAGTCCAACATTTTTTCTTACTGCAGCCAGTCTGCCAGAAGCGATATGTCACTAGTTGTGTATCATAAAAGAGTGATCGTTACTCCTCCCAGGGGTTATTCGAGATATCTTAATCGAAATCCTAGTAACGAGGCATTGGCTACATTAAGAGAGTCATAGTTACTCGTCCCAATTGCTCAACCAGTCTGCCATTTTTTCTTACAGCGGCCAGTCTGCCAGAAGCGATATGTCACTAGTTGTGTATAATAAATGAGTGATCGTTTCTCCTCCCTGGGGTTATTTGAGATATCTTAATCGAAACCCTAGTAACGAGGCATTGGCTACCTTAAGAGAGTCAGAGTTACTCGTCCCAATTGCTCAACCAGTCTGCCATTTTTTCTTACTGCGGCCAGTCTGCCAGAAGCGATATGTCACTAGTTGTGTATCATAATAGAGTGATCGTTACTCATCCCAGGGGTTATTCGAGATATCTTAATCGAAACCCTAGTAACGAGGCATTGGCTACCTTAAGAGAGTCATAGTTACTCGTCCCAATTGCTCACCCAGTCTGCCATTTTTTCTTACCGTGGCAAGTCTGCCAGAAGCGATATGTCACTAGTTGTGTATCATTAAAGTGTCATCGTTAATCCTCCCAGGGGTTATTCGAGATATCTTAATCGAAACCCTAGTAACGAGGCATTGGCTACCTTAAGAGAGTCATAGTTACTCGTCCCAATTGCTCACACAGTCCAACATTTTTTCTTACTGCAGCTAGTCTGCCAGAAGCGATATGTCACTAGTTGTGTATCATAAAAGAGTGATCCTTTCTCCTCCCAGGGTTTATTCGAGATATCTTAATCGAAACCCTAGTAACGAGGCATTGGCTACCTTAAGAGTGTCATAGCTACTCGTCCCAATTGCTCACCCAGTCGGCCATTTTTTCTTACTGCGGCCAGTCTACCAGAAGCTATATGTCACTAGTTGTGTATCATAAAAGAGTGATCGTTACACCTCCCAGGGGTTATTCGAGATATCTTAATCGAAACCCTAGTAACGAGGCATTGGCTACCTTAAGAGAGTCATAGTTACTCGTCCCAATTGCTCACCCAGTCTGCCATTATTTCTTACTGCGGCCAGTCTGCCAGAAGCGATATGTCACTAGTTGTGTATAATAAAAGTGTGATCCTTTTTCCTCCCAGGGGTTATTCGAGATATCTTAATCGAAACCCTAGTAACGAGGCATTGGCTACCTTAAGAGAGTCATAGTTACTCGTCCCAATTGCTCACCCAGTCTGCCTTTTTTTCTTACTGCGGCCAGTCTGCCAGAAGCGATATGTCACAAGTTGTGTATCATAAAAGAGTGATCCTTTCTCCTCCCAGGGGTTATTCGAGATATCTTAATCGAAACCCTAGTAACGAGGCATTGGCTACCTTAAGAGAGTCATAGTAACTCGTCCCAATTGCTCACCCAGTCTGCCATTTTTTCTCACTGCGGCCAGTCTGCCAGAAGCGATATGTCACAAGTTGTGTATCATAAAAGAGTGATCGTTACTCCTCCCAGGGGTTATTCGAGATATCTTAATCGAAACCCTAGTAACGAGGCATTGGCTACCTTAAGAGAGTCATAGTTACTCGTCCCAATTGCTCACACAGTATAACATTTTTTCTTACTGTGGCCAGTCTGCCAGAAGCGATATGTCAATAGTTGTGTATCATAAAAGAGTGATCCTTTCTCCTCCCAGGGGTTATTCGAGATATCTTAATCGAAACCCTAGTAACGAGGCATTGGCTACCTTAAGAGAGTCATAGTTACTCGTCCCAATTGCTCACCCAGTCTGCCATTTTTTCTTACTGCGGCCAGTCTGCCAGAAGCGATATGTCACTAGTTGTGTATCATAAATGAGTGATCGTTTCTCCTCCCAGGGCTTATTCGAGATATCTTAATCTAAACACTAGTAACGTGGCATTGGCTACCTTAAGAGAGTCATAGTTACTCGTCCCAATTGCTCACCCAGTCTGCCATTTTTTCTTACTGTGGCAAGTCTGCCAGAAGCGATATCTCACTAGTTGTGTATCATTAAAAAGTCATCGTTAATCCTCCCAGGGGTTATTCGAGATATCTTAATCGAAACCCTAGTAACGAGGCATTGGCTACCTTAAGAGAGTCATAGTTACTCGTCCCAATTGCTCACACAGTCCAACATTTTTTCTTACTGCAGCCAGTCTGCCAGAAGCGATATGTCACTAGTTGTGTATCATAAAAGAGTGATCGCTACTCCTCCCAGGGGTTATTCGAGATATCTTAATCGAAATCCTAGTAACGAGGCATTGGCTACATTAAGAGAGTCATAGTTACTCGTCCCAATTGCTCAACCAGTCTGCCATTTTTTCTTACAGCGGCCAGTCTGCCAGAAGCGATATGTCACTAGTTGTGTATAATAAATGAGTGATCGTTTCTCCTCCCTGGGGTTATTTGAGATATCTTAATCGAAACCCTAGTAACGAGGCATTGGCTACCTTAAGAGAGTCATAGTTACTCGTCCCAATTACTCAACCAGTCTGCCATTTTTTCTTACTGCGGCCAGTCTGCCAGAAGCGATATGTCACTAGTTGTGTATCATAATAGAGTGATCGTTACTCATCCCAGGGGTTATTCGAGATATCTTAATCGAAACCCTAGTAACGAGGCATTGGCTACCTTAAGAGAGTCATAGTTACTCGTCCCAATTGCTCACCCAGTCTGCCATTTTTTCTTACTGTGGCAAGTCTGCCAGAAGCGATATGTCACTAGTTGTGTATCATTAAAGTGTCATCGTTAATCCTCCCAGGGGTTATTCGAGATATCTTAATAGAAACCCTAGTAACGAGGCATTGGCTACCTTAAGAGAGTCATAGTTACTCGTCCCAATTGCTCACCCAGTCTGCCATTTTTTCTTACTGCGGCCAGTCTGCCAGAAGCGATATGTCACTAGTTGTGTATCATAAAAGTCTGATCCTTTCTCCTCCCAGGGGTTATTCGAGATATCTTAATCGAAACCCTAGTAACGAAGCGTTGGCTACCTTAAGAGAGTCATAGTTACTCGTCCCAATTGCTCACCCAGTCTGCCTTTTTTTCTTACTGCGGCCAGTCTGCCAGAAGCGATATGTCACAAGTTGTGTATCATAAAAGAGTGATCGTTACTCCTCCCAGGGGTTATTCGAGATATCTTAATCGAAACCCTAGTAACGAGGCATTGGCTACATTAAGAGAGTCATAGTTACTCGTCCCAATGGCTCACCGAGTCTGCCATTTTTTCTTACAGCGGCCAGTCTGCCAGAAGCGATATGTCACTAGTTGTGTATCATAATAGAGTGGTCGTTACTCCTCCCAGGGGTTATTCGAGATATCTTAATCGAAACCCTAGTAACGAGGCATTGGCTACCTTAAGAGAGTCATAGTTACTCGTCCCAATTGGTCACCCAGTCTGCCATTTTTTCTTACTGTGGCAAGTCTGCCAGAAGCGATATGTCACTAGTTGTGTATCAATAATGAGTCATCGTTAATCCTCCCAGGGGTTATTCGAGATATCTTAATCGAAACCCTAGTAACGAGGCATTGGCTACCTTAAGAGAGTCATAGTTACTCGTCCCAATTGCTCACACAGTCCAACATTTTTTCTTACTGTGGCCAGTCTGCCAGAAGCGATATGTCACTAGTTGTGTATCATAAAAGAGTGATCCTTTCTCCTCCCAGGGGTTATTCGAGATATCTTAATCGAAACCCTAGTAACGAGGCATTGGCTACCTTAAGAGAGTCATAGTTACTCGTCCCAATTGCTCACCCAGTCTGCCATTTTTTCTTACTGCGGCCAGTCTGCCAGAAGCGATATGTCACTAGTTGTGTATCATAAATGAGTGATCGTTTCTCCTCCCAGGGCTTATTCGAGATATCTTAATCGAAACACTAGTAACGAGGCATTGGCTACCTTAAGAGAGTCATAGTTACTCGTCCCAATTGCTCACCCAGTCTGCCATTTCTTCTTACTGGGGCAAGTCTGCCAGAAGCGATATGTCACTAGTTGTGTATCATTAAAGAGTCATCGTTAATCCTCCCAGGGGTTATTCGAGATATCTTAATCGAAACCCTAGTAACGAGGCATTGGCTACCTTAAGAGAGTCATAGTTACTCGTCCCAATTGCTCACACAGTCCAACATTTTTTCTTACTGCAGCCAGTCTGCCAGAAGATATATGTCACTAGTTGTGTATCATAAAAGAGTGATCCTTTCTCCTCCCAGGGGTTATTCGAGATATCTTAATCGAAACCCTAGTAACGAGGCATTGGCTACCTTAAGAGAGTCATAGTAACTCGTCCCGATTGCTCACCCAGTCTGCCATTTTTTCTCACTGAGGCCAGTCTGCCAGAAGCGATATGTCACAAGTTGTGTATCATAAAAAAGTGACCGTTACCCCTCCCAGGGGTTATTCGAGATATCTTAATCGAAATCCTAGTAACGAGGCATTGGCTACATTAAGAGAGTCATAGTTACTCGTCCCAATTGCTCAACCAGTCTGCCATTTTATCTTACAGCGGCCAGTCTGCCAGAAGCGATATGTCACTAGTTGTGTATAATAAATGAGTGATCGTTTCTCCTCCCTGGGGTTATTTGAGATATCTTAATCGAAACCCTAGTAACGAGGCATTGGCTACCTTAAGAGAGTCATAGTTACTCGTCCCAATTGCTCAACCAGTCTGCCATTTTTTCTTACTGCGGCCAGTCTGCCAGAAGCGATATGTCACTAGTTGTGTATCATAATAGAGCGATCGTTACTCATCCCAGGGGTTATTCGAGATATCTTAATCGAAACCATAGTAACGAGGCATTGGCTACCTTAAGAGAGTCATAGTTACTCGTCCCAATTGCTCACCCAGTCTGCCATTTTTTCTTACTGTGGCAAGTCTGCCTGAAGCGATATGTCACTAGTTGTGTATCATTAAAGTGTCATCGTTTATCCTCCCAGGGGTTATTCGAGATATCTTAATCGAAACCCTAGTAACGAGGCATTGGCTACCTTAAGAGAGTCATAGTTACTCGTCCCAATTGCTCACACAGTCCAACATTTTTTCTTACTGCAGCCAGTCTGCCAGAAGCGATATGTCACTAGTTGTGTATCATAAAAGAGTGATCCTTTCTCCTCCCAGGGGTTATTCGAGATATCTTAATCGAAACCCTAGTAACGAGGCATTGGCTACCTTAAGAGAGTCATAGCTACTCGTCCCAATTGCTCACCCAGTCTGCCATTTTTTCTTACTGCGGCCAGTCTGCCAGATGCTATATGTCACTAGTTGTGTATCATAAAAGAGTGATAGTTACACCTCCCAGGGGTTATTCGAGATATCTTAATCGAAACCCTAGTAACGAGGCAGTGGCTACCTTAAGAGAGTCATAGTTACTCGTCCCAATTGCTCACCCATTCTGCCATTTTTTCTTACTGCGGCCAGTCTGCCAGAAGCGATATGTCACTAGTTGTGTATCATAAAAGAGTCATCGGTACTCCTCCCAGGGGTTATTCGAGATATCTTAATCGAAACCCTAGTAACGAGGCATTGGCTACCTTAAGAGAGTCATAGTTACTCGTCCCAATTGCTCACCCAGTCTGCCATTTTTTCTTACTGCGGCCAGTCTGCCAGAAGCGATATGTCACTAGTTGTGTATCATAAAAGAGTGATCCTTTCCCCTCCCAGGGGTTATTCGAGATATCTTAATCGAAACCCTACTAACGAGGCATTGGCTACCTTAAGAGAGTCATAGTTACTCGTCCCAATTGCTCACCCAGTCTGCCATTTTTTCTTACTGCGGCCAGTCTGCCAGAAGCGATATGTCACTAGTTGTGTATCATAAATGAGTGATCGTTTCTCCTCCCAGGGGTTATTCGAGATATCTTAATCGAAACACTAGTAACGAGGCATTGGCTACCTTAAGAGAGTCATAGTTACTCGTCCCAATTGCTCACCCAGTCTGCCATTTTTTCTTACTGTGGCAAGTCTGCCAGAAGCGATATGTCACTAGTTGTGTATCATTAAAGAGTCATCGTTAATCCTCCCAGGGGTTATTCGAGATATCTTCATCGAAACCCTAGTAACGAGGCATTGGCTACCTTAAGAGAGTCATAGTTACTCGTCCCAATTGCTCACCCAGTCTGCCATTTTTTCTTACTGTGGCCAGTCTGCCAGAAGCGATATGTCACTAGTTGTGTATCATAAAAGAGTGATCCTTTCTCCTCCCAGTGGTTATTCGAGATATCTTAATCGAAACCCTAGTAACGAGGCATTGGCTACCTTAAGAGAGTCACAGATACTCGTCCCAATTGCTCACCCAGTCTGCCATTTTTTCTTACTGCGGCCAGTCTGCCAGAAGCGATATGTCACTAGTTGTGTATCATAAATGAGTGATCGTTTCTCCTCCCAGGGCTTATTCGAGATATCTTAATCGAAACACTAGTAACGAGGCTTTGGCTACCTTAAGAGAGTCATAGTTACTCGTCCCAATTGCTCACCCAGTCTGCCTTTTTTTCTTACTGCGGCCAGTCTGCCAGAAGCGATATGTCACTAGTTGTGTATCATAAAAGAGTGATCCTTTCTCCTCCCAGGGGTTATTCGAGATATCTTAATCGAAACCCTAGTAACGAGGCATTGGCTACCTTAAGAGAGTCATAGTTACTCGTCCCAATTGCTCACCCAGTCTGCCATTTTTTCTTACTGCGGCCAGTCTGCCAGAAGCGATATGTCACTAGTTGTGTATCATAAATGAGTGATCGTTTCTCCTCCCAGGGCTTATTCGAGATATCTTAATCGAAACACTAGTAACGAGGCATTGGCTACCTTAAGAGAGTCATAGTTACTCGTCCCAATTGCTCACCCAGTCTGCCATTTCTTCTTACTGGGGCAAGTCTGCCAGAAGCGATATGTCACTAGTTGTGTATCATTAAAGAGTCATCGTTAATCCTCCCAGGGGTTATTCGAGATATCTTAATCGAAACCCTAGTAACGAGGCATTGGCTACCTTAAGAGAGTCATAGTTACTCGTCCCAATTGCTCACACAGTCCAACATTTTTTCTTACTGCAGCCAGTCTGCCAGAAGATATATGTCACTAGTTGTGTATCATAAAAGAGTGATCCTTTCTCCTCCCAGGGGTTATTCGAGATATCTTAATCGAAACCCTAGTAACGAGGCATTGGCTACCTTAAGAGAGTCATAGTAACTCGTCCCGATTGCTCACCCAGTCTGCCATTTTTTCTCACTGAGGCCAGTCTGCCAGAAGCGATATGTCACAAGTTGTGTATCATAAAAAAGTGACCGTTACCCCTCCCAGGGGTTATTCGAGATATCTTAATCGAAATCCTAGTAACGAGGCATTGGCTACATTAAGAGAGTCATAGTTACTCGTCCCAATTGCTCAACCAGTCTGCCATTTTATCTTACAGCGGCCAGTCTGCCAGAAGCGATATGTCACTAGTTGTGTATAATAAATGAGTGATCGTTTCTCCTCCCTGGGGTTATTTGAGATATCTTAATCGAAACCCTAGTAACGAGGCATTGGCTACCTTACGAGAGTCATAGTTACTCGTCCCAATTGCTCAACCAGTCTGCCATTTTTTCTTACTGCGGCCAGTCTGCCAGAAGCGATATGTCACTAGTTGTGTATCATAATAGAGCGATCGTTACTCATCCCAGGGGTTATTCGAGATATCTTAATCGAAACCATAGTAACGAGGCATTGGCTACCTTAAGAGAGTCATAGTTACTCGTCCCAATTGCTCACCCAGTCTGCCATTTTTTCTTACTGTGGCAAGTCTGCCTGAAGCGATATGTCACTAGTTGTGTATCATTAAAGTGTCATCGTTTATCCTCCCAGGGGTTATTCGAGATATCTTAATCGAAACCCTAGTAACGAGGCATTGGCTACCTTAAGAGAGTCATAGTTACTCGTCCCAATTGCTCACACAGTCCAACATTTTTTCTTACTGCAGCCAGTCTGCCAGAAGCGATATGTCACTAGTTGTGTATCATAAAAGAGTGATCCTTTCTCCTCCCAGGGGTTATTCGAGATATCTTAATCGAAACCCTAGTAACGAGGCATTGGCTACCTTAAGAGAGTCATAGCTACTCGTCCCAATTGCTCACCCAGTCTGCCATTTTTTCTTACTGCGGCCAGTCTGCCAGATGCTATATGTCACTAGTTGTGTATCATAAAAGAGTGATAGTTACACCTCCCAGGGGTTATTCGAGATATCTTAATCGAAACCCTAGTAACGAGGCAGTGGCTACCTTAAGAGAGTCATAGTTACTCGTCCCAATTGCTCACCCATTCTGCCATTTTTTCTTACTGCGGCCAGTCTGCCAGAAGCGATATGTCACTAGTTGTGTATCATAAAAGAGTCATCGGTACTCCTCCCAGGGGTTATTCGAGATATCTTAATCGAAACCCTAGTAACGAGGCATTGGCTACCTTAAGAGAGTCATAGTTACTCGTCCCAATTGCTCACCCAGTCTGCCATTTTTTCTTACTGCGGCCAGTCTGCCAGAAGCGATATGTCACTAGTTGTGTATCATAAATGAGTGATCGTTTCTCCTCCCAGGGCTTATTCGAGATATCTTAATCGAAACACTAGTAACGAGGCATTGGCTACCTTAAGAGAGTCATAGTTACTCGTCCCAATTGCTCACCCAGTCTGCCATTTCTTCTTACTGGGGCAAGTCTGCCAGAAGCGATATGTCACTAGTTGTGTATCATTAAAGAGTCATCGTTAATCCTCCCAGGGGTTATTCGAGATATCTTAATCGAAACCCTAGTAACGAGGCATTGGCTACCTTAAGAGAGTCATAGTTACTCGTCCCAATTGCTCACACAGTCCAACATTTTTTCTTACTGCAGCCAGTCTGCCAGAAGATATATGTCACTAGTTGTGTATCATAAAAGAGTGATCCTTTCTCCTCCCAGGGGTTATTCGAGATATCTTAATCGAAACCCTAGTAACGAGGCATTGGCTACCTTAAGAGAGTCATAGTAACTCGTCCCGATTGCTCACCCAGTCTGCCATTTTTTCTCACTGAGGCCAGTCTGCCAGAAGCGATATGTCACAAGTTGTGTATCATAAAAAAGTGACCGTTACCCCTCCCAGGGGTTATTCGAGATATCTTAATCGAAATCCTAGTAACGAGGCATTGGCTACATTAAGAGAGTCATAGTTACTCGTCCCAATTGCTCAACCAGTCTGCCATTTTATCTTACAGCGGCCAGTCTGCCAGAAGCGATATGTCACTAGTTGTGTATAATAAATGAGTGATCGTTTCTCCTCCCTGGGGTTATTTGAGATATCTTAATCGAAACCCTAGTAACGAGGCATTGGCTACCTTAAGAGAGTCATAGTTACTCGTCCCAATTGCTCAACCAGTCTGCCATTTTTTCTTACTGCGGCCAGTCTGCCAGAAGCGATATGTCACTAGTTGTGTATCATAATAGAGCGATCGTTACTCATCCCAGGGGTTATTCGAGATATCTTAATCGAAACCATAGTAACGAGGCATTGGCTACCTTAAGAGAGTCATAGTTACTCGTCCCAATTGCTCACCCAGTCTGCCATTTTTTCTTACTGTGGCAAGTCTGCCTGAAGCGATATGTCACTAGTTGTGTATCATTAAAGTGTCATCGTTTATCCTCCCAGGGGTTATTCGAGATATCTTAATCGAAACCCTAGTAACGAGGCATTGGCTACCTTAAGAGAGTCATAGTTACTCGTCCCAATTGCTCACACAGTCCAACATTTTTTCTTACTGCAGCCAGTCTGCCAGAAGCGATATGTCACTAGTTGTGTATCATAAAAGAGTGATCCTTTCTCCTCCCAGGGGTTATTCGAGATATCTTAATCGAAACCCTAGTAACGAGGCATTGGCTACCTTAAGAGAGTCATAGCTACTCGTCCCAATTGCTCACCCAGTCTGCCATTTTTTCTTACTGCGGCCAGTCTGCCAGATGCTATATGTCACTAGTTGTGTATCATAAAAGAGTGATAGTTACACCTCCCAGGGGTTATTCGAGATATCTTAATCGAAACCCTAGTAACGAGGCAGTGGCTACCTTAAGAGAGTCATAGTTACTCGTCCCAATTGCTCACCCATTCTGCCATTTTTTCTTACTGCGGCCAGTCTGCCAGAAGCGATATGTCACTAGTTGTGTATCATAAAAGAGTCATCGGTACTCCTCCCAGGGGTTATTCGAGATATCTTAATCGAAACCCTAGTAACGAGGCATTGGCTACCTTAAGAGAGTCATAGTTACTCGTCCCAATTGCTCACCCAGTCTGCCATTTTTTCTTACTGCGGCCAGTCTGCCAGAAGCGATATGTCACTAGTTGTGTATCATAAAAGAGTGATCCTTTCCCCTCCCAGGGGTTATTCGAGATATCTTAATCGAAACCCTACTAACGAGGCATTGGCTACCTTAAGAGAGTCATAGTTACTCGTCCCAATTGCTCACCCAGTCTGCCATTTTTTCTTACTGCGGCCAGTCTGCCAGAAGCGATATGTCACTAGTTGTGTATCATAAATGAGTGATCGTTTCTCCTCCCAGGGGTTATTCGAGATATCTTAATCGAAACACTAGTAACGAGGCATTGGCTACCTTAAGAGAGTCATAGTTACTCGTCCCAATTGCTCACCCAGTCTGCCATTTTTTCTTACTGTGGCAAGTCTGCCAGAAGCGATATGTCACTAGTTGTGTATCATTAAAGAGTCATCGTTAATCCTCCCAGGGGTTATTCGAGATATCTTCATCGAAACCCTAGTAACGAGGCATTGGCTACCTTAAGAGAGTCATAGTTACTCGTCCCAATTGCTCACCCAGTCTGCCATTTTTTCTTACTGTGGCCAGTCTGCCAGAAGCGATATGTCACTAGTTGTGTATCATAAAAGAGTGATCCTTTCTCCTCCCAGTGGTTATTCGAGATATCTTAATCGAAACCCTAGTAACGAGGCATTGGCTACCTTAAGAGAGTCACAGATACTCGTCCCAATTGCTCACCCAGTCTGCCATTTTTTCTTACTGCGGCCAGTCTGCCAGAAGCGATATGTCACTAGTTGTGTATCATAAATGAGTGATCGTTTCTCCTCCCAGGGCTTATTCGAGATATCTTAATCGAAACACTAGTAACGAGGCTTTGGCTACCTTAAGAGAGTCATAGTTACTCGTCCCAAATGCTCACTCAGTCTGCCATTTTTTCTTACTGTGGCAAGTCTGCCAGAAGCGATATGTCACTAGTTGTGTATCATTAAAGAATCATCGTTAATCCTCCCAGGGGTTATTCGAGATATCTTAATCGAAACCCTAGTAACGAGGCATTGGCTACCTTAAGAGAGTCATACTTACTCGTCCCAATTGCTCACACAGTCCAACATTTTTTCTTACTGCAGCCAGTCTGCCAGAAGCGATATGTCACTAGTTGTGTATCATAAAAGAGTGATCCTTTCTCCTCCCAGGGGTTATTCGAGATATCTTAATCGAAACCCTAGTAACGAGGCATTGGCTACCTTAAGAGAGTCATAGTTACTCGTCCCAATTGCTCACCCAGTCTGCCATTTTTTCTTACTGCGGCCAGTCTGCCAGAAGCTATATGTCACTAGTTGTGTAGCATAAAAGAGTGATCGTTACACCTCCCAGGGGTTATTCGAGATATCTTAATCGAAACCCTAGTAACGAGGCATTGGCTACCTTTAGAGAGTCATAGTTACTCGTCCCAATTGCTCACACAGTCTGCCATTCTTTCTTACTGCGGCCAGTCTGCCAGAAGCGATATGTCACTAGTTGTGTATCATAAAAGAGTGATCCTTTCTCCTCCCAGGGGTTATTCGAGATATCTTAATCGAAACCCTAGTAACGAGGCATTGGCTACATTAAGAGAGTCATAGTTACTCGTCCCAATTGCTCACCGAGTCTGCCATTTTTTCTTACAGCGGCCAGTCTGCCAGAAGTGATATGTCACTAGTTGTGTATCATAATAGAGTGATCGTTACTCCTCCCAGGGGTTATTCGAGATATCTTAATCGAAACCCTAGTAACGAGGCATTGGCTACCTTAAGAGAGTCATAGTTACTCGTCCCAATTGGTCACCCAGTCTGCCATTTTCTCTTACTGTGGCAAGTCTGCCAGAAGCGATATGTCACTAGTTGTGTATCAATAATGAGTCATCGTTAATCCTCCCAGGGGTTATTCGAGATATCTTAATGGAAACCCTAGTAACGAGGCATTGGCTACCTTAAGAGAGTCATAGTTACTCGTCCCAATTGCTCACACAGTCCAACATTTTTTCTTACTGTGGCCAGTCTGCCAGAAGCGATATGTCACTAGTTGTGTATCATAAAAGAGTGATCCTTTCTCCTCCCAGGGGTTATTCGAGATATCTTAATCGAAACCCTAGTAACGAGGCATTGGCTACCTTAAGAGAGTCATAGTTACTCGTCCCAATTGCTCACCCAGTCTGCCATTTTTTCTTACTGCGGCCAGTCTGCCAGAAGCGATATGTCACTAGTTGTGTATCATAAATGAGTGATCGTTTCTCCTCCCAGGGCTTATTCGAGATATCTTAATCGAAACACTAGTAACGAGGCATTGGCTACCTTAAGAGAGTCATAGTTACTCGTCCCAATTGCTCACCCAGTCTGCCATTTTTTCTTACTGTGGCAAGTCTGCCAGAAGCGATATGTCACTAGTTGTGTATCATTAAAAAGTCATCGTTAATCCTCCCAGGGGTTATTCGAGATATCTTAATCGAAACCCTACTAACGAGGCATTGGCTACCTTAAGAGAGTCATAGTTACTCGTCCCAATTGCTCACCCAGTCTGCCATTTTTTCTTACTGCGGCCAGTCTGCCAGAAGCGATATGTCACTAGTTGTGTATCATAAATGAGTGATCGTTTCTCCTCCCAGGGGTTATTCGAGATATCTTAATCGAAACACTAGTAACGAGGCATTTTCTACCTTAAGAGAGTCATAGTAACTCGTCCCAATTGCTCACCCAGTCGGCCATTTTTTCTCACTGCGGCCAGTCTGCCAGATTCGATATGTCACAAGTTGTGTATCATAAAATAGTGATCGTTACTCCTCCCAGGGGTTATTCGAGATATCTTAATCGAAACCCTAGTTACGAGGCATTGGCTACATTAAGAGAGTCATAGTTACTCGTCCCAATTGCTCACCCAGTCTGCCATTATTTCTTACAGCGGCCAGTCTGCCAGAAGCGATATGTCACTAGTTGTGTATCATAATAGAGTGATCGTTACTCCTCCCAGGGGTTATTCGAGATATCTTAATCGAAACCCTAGTAACGAGGCATTGGCTACCTTAAGAGAGTCATAGTTACTCGTCCCAATTGGTCACCCAGTCTGCCATTTTTTCTTACTGTGGCAAGTCTGCCAGAAGTGATATGTCACTAGTTGTGTATCAATAATGAGTCATCGTTAATCCTCCCAGGGGTTATTCGAGATATCTTAATCGAAACCCTAGTAACGAGGCATTGGCTACCTTTAGAGAGTCATAGTTACTCGTCCCAATTGCTCACACAGTCCAACATTTTTTCTTACTGTGGCCAGTCTGCCAGAAGCGATATGTCACTAGTTGTGTATCATAAAAGAGTGATCCTTTCTCCTCCCAGGGGTTATTCGAGATATCTTAATCGAAACCCTAGTAACGAGGCATTGGCTACCTTAAGAGAGTCACAGTTACTCGTCCCAATTGCTCACCCAGTCTGCCATTTTTTCTTACTGCGGCCAGTCTGCCAGAAGCGATATGTCACTAGTTGTGTATCATAAATGAGTGATCGTTTCTCCTCCCAGGGGTTATTCGAGATATCTTAATCGAAACACTAGTAACGAGGCATTTTCTACCTTAAGAGAGTCATAGTAACTCGTCCCAATTGCTCACCCAGTCGGCCATTTTTTCTCACTGCGGCCAGTCTGCCAGAAGCGATATGTCACAAGTTGTGTATCATAAAATAGTGATCGTTACTCCTCCCAGGGGTTATTCGAGATATCTTAATCGAAACCCTAGTTACGAGGCATTGGCTACATTAAGAGAGTCATAGTTACTCGTCCCAATTGCTCACCCAGTCTGCCATTTTTTCTTACAGCGGCCAGTCTGCCAGAAGCGATATGTCACTAGTTGTGTATCATAATAGAGTGATCGTTACTCCTCCCAGGGGTTATTCGAGATATCTTAATCGAAACCCTAGTAACGAGGCATTGGCTACCTTAAGAGAGTCATAGTTACTCGTCCCAATTGGTCACCCAGTCTGCCATTTTTTCTTACTGTGGCAAGTCTGCCAGAAGTGATATGTCACTAGTTGTGTATCAATAATGAGTCATCGTTAATCCTCCCAGGGGTTATTCGAGATATCTTAATCGAAACCCTAGTAACGAGGCATTGGCTACCTTTAGAGAGTCATAGTTACTCGTCCCAATTGCTCACACAGTCCAACATTTTTTCTTACTGTGGCCAGTCTGCCAGAAGCGATATGTCACTAGTTGTGTATCATAAAAGAGTGATCCTTTCTCCTCCCAGGGGTTATTCGAGATATCTTAATCGAAACCCTAGTAACGAGGCATTGGCTACCTTAAGAGAGTCACAGTTACTCGTCCCAATTGCTCACCCAGTCTGCCATTTTTTCTTACTGCGGCCAGTCTGCCAGAAGCGATATGTCACTAGTTGTGTATCATAAATGAGTGATCGTTTCTCCTCCCAGGGCTTATTCGAGATATCTTAATCGAAACACTAGTAACGAGGCATTGGCTACCTTAAGAGAGTCATAGTTACTCGTCCCAATTGCTCACCCAGTCTGCCATTTTTCTTACTGTGGCAAGTCTGCCAGAAGCGATATGTCACTAGTTGTGTATCATTAAAGAGTCATCGTTAATCCTCCCAGGGGTTATTCGAGATATCTTAATCGAAACCCTAGTAACGAGGCATTGGCTACCTTAAGAGAGTCATAGTTACTCGTCCCAATTGCTCACACAGTCCAACATTTTTTCTTACTGCAGCCAGTCTGCCAGAAGCGATATGTCACTAGTTGTGTATCATAAAAGAGTGACCCTTTCTCCTCCCAGGGGTTATTCGAGATATCTTAATCGAAACCCTAGTAACGAGGCATTGGCTACCTTAAGAGTGTCATAGCTACTCGTCCCAATTGCTCACCCAGTCTGCCATTTTTTCTTACTTCGGCCAGTCTGCCAGAAGCTATATGTCACTAGTTGTGTATCATAAAAAAATGATCGTTACACCTCCCAGGGGTTATTCGAGATATCTTAATCGAAACCCTAGTAACGAGGCATTGGCTACCTTAAGAGAGTCATAGTTACTCGTCCCAATTGCTCACCCAGTCTGCCATTTTTTCTTACTGTGGCCAGTCTGCCAGAAGCGATATGTCACTAATTGTGTATCATAAAAGAGTGATCCTTTCTCCTCCCAGGGGTTACTCGAGATATCTTAATCGAAACCCTAGTAACGAGGCATTGGCTACCTTAAGAGAGTCATAGTTACTCGTCCCAATTACTCACCCAGTCTGCCTTTTTTACTTACTGCGGCCAGTCTGCCAGAAGCGATATGTCACTAGTTGTGTATCATAAAAGAGTGATCCTTTCTCCTCCCAGGGGTTATTCGAGATATCTTAATCGAAATCCTAGTAACGAGGCATTGGCTACATTAAGAGAGTCATAGTTACTCGTCCCAATTGCTCAACCAGTCTGCCATTTTTTCTTACAGCGGCCAGTCTGCCAGAAGCGATATGTCACTAGTTGTGTATAATAAATGAGTGATCGTTTCTCCTCCCTGGGGTTATTTGAGATATCTTAATCGAAACCCTAGTAACGAGGCATTGGCTACCTTAAGAGAGTCATAGTTACTCGTCCCAATTGCTCAACCAGTCTGCCATTTTTTCTTACTGCGGCCAGTCTGCCAGAAGCGATATGTCACTAGTTGTGTATCATAATAGAGCGATCGTTACTCATCCCAGGGGTTATTCGAGATATCTTAATCGAAACCATAGTAACGAGGCATTGGCTACCTTAAGAGAGTCATAGTTACTCGTCCCAATTGCTCACCCAGTCTGCCATTTTTTCTTACTGTGGCAAGTCTGCCTGAAGCGATATGTCACTAGTTGTGTATCATTAAAGTGTCATCGTTTATCCTCCCAGGGGTTATTCGAGATATCTTAATCGAAACCCTAGTAACGAGGCATTGGCTACCTTAAGAGAGTCATAGTTACTCGTCCCAATTGCTCACACAGTCCAACATTTTTTCTTACTGCAGCCAGTCTGCCAGAAGCGATATGTCACTAGTTGTGTATCATAAAAGAGTGATCCTTTCTCCTCCCAGGGGTTATTCGAGATATCTTAATCGAAACCCTAGTAACGAGGCATTGGCTACCTTAAGAGAGTCATAGCTACTCGTCCCAATTGCTCACCCAGTCTGCCATTTTTTCTTACTGCGGCCAGTCTGCCAGATGCTATATGTCACTAGTTGTGTATCATAAAAGAGTGATAGTTACACCTCCCAGGGGTTATTCGAGATATCTTAATCGAAACCCTAGTAACGAGGCAGTGGCTACCTTAAGAGAGTCATAGTTACTCGTCCCAATTGCTCACCCATTCTGCCATTTTTTCTTACTGCGGCCAGTCTGCCAGAAGCGATATGTCACTAGTTGTGTATCATAAAAGAGTCATCGGTACTCCTCCCAGGGGTTATTCGAGATATCTTAATCGAAACCCTAGTAACGAGGCATTGGCTACCTTAAGAGAGTCATAGTTACTCGTCCCAATTGCTCACCCAGTCTGCCATTTTTTCTTACTGCGGCCAGTCTGCCAGAAGCGATATGTCACTAGTTGTGTATCATAAAAGAGTGATCCTTTCCCCTCCCAGGGGTTATTCGAGATATCTTAATCGAAACCCTACTAACGAGGCATTGGCTACCTTAAGAGAGTCATAGTTACTCGTCCCAATTGCTCACCCAGTCTGCCATTTTTTCTTACTGCGGCCAGTCTGCCAGAAGCGATATGTCACTAGTTGTGTATCATAAATGAGTGATCGTTTCTCCTCCCAGGGGTTATTCGAGATATCTTAATCGAAACACCAGTAACGAGGCATTGGCTACCTTAAGAGAGTCATAGTTACTCGTCCCAATTGCTCACCCAGTCTGCCATTTTTTCTTACTGTGGCAAGTCTGCCAGAAGCGATATGTCACTAGTTGTGTATCATTAAAGAGTCATCGTTAATCCTCCCAGGGGTTATTCGAGATATCTTCATCGAAACCCTAGTAACGAGGCATTGGCTACCTTAAGAGAGTCATAGTTACTCGTCCCAATTGCTCACCCAGTCTGCCATTTTTTCTTACTGTGGCCAGTCTGCCAGAAGCGATATGTCACTAGTTGTGTATCATAAAAGAGTGATCCTTTCTCCTCCCAGTGGTTATTCGAGATATCTTAATCGAAACCCTAGTAACGAGGCATTGGCTACCTTAAGAGAGTCACAGATACTCGTCCCAATTGCTCACCCAGTCTGCCATTTTTTCTTACTGCGGCCAGTCTGCCAGAAGCGATATGTCACTAGTTGTGTATCATAAATGAGTGATCGTTTCTCCTCCCAGGGCTTATTCGAGATATCTTAATCGAAACACTAGTAACGAGGCTTTGGCTACCTTAAGAGAGTCATAGTTACTCGTCCCAAATGCTCACTCAGTCTGCCATTTTTTCTTACTGTGGCAAGTCTGCCAGAAGCGATATGTCACTAGTTGTGTATCATTAAAGAGTCATCGTTAATCCTCCCAGGGGTTATTCGAGATATCTTAATCGAAACCCTAGTAACGAGGCATTGGCTACCTTAAGAGAGTCATACTTACTCGTCCCAATTGCTCACACAGTCCAACATTTTTTCTTACTGCAGCCAGTCTGCCAGAAGCGATATGTCACTAGTTGTGTATCATAAAAGAGTGATCCTTTCTCCTCCCAGGGGTTATTCGAGATATCTTAATCGAAACCCTAGTAACGAGGCATTGGCTACCTTAAGAGAGTCATAGTTACTCGTCCCAATTGCTCACCCAGTCTGCCATTTTTTCTTACTGCGGCCAGTCTGCCAGAAGCTATATGTCACTAGTTGTGTATCATAAAAGAGTGATCGTTACACCTCCCAGGGGTTATTCGAGATATCTTAATCGAAACCCTAGTAACGAGGCATTGGCTACCTTTAGAGAGTCATAGTTACTCGTCCCAATTGCTCACACAGTCTGCCATTCTTTCTTACTGCGGCCAGTCTGCCAGAAGCGATATGTCACTAGTTGTTTATCATAAAAGAGTGATCCTTTCTCCTCCCAGGGGTTATTCGAGATATCTTAATCGAAACCCTAGTAACGAGGCATTGGCTACATTAAGAGAGTCATAGTTACTCGTCCCAATTGCTCACTGAGTCTGCCATTTTTTCTTACAGCGGCCAGTCTGCCAGAAGTGATATGTCACTAGTTGTGTATCATAATAGAGTGATCGTTACTCCTCCCAGGGGTTATTCGAGATATCTTAATCGAAACCCTAGTAACGAGGCATTGGCTACCTTAAGAGAGTCATAGTTACTCGTCCCAATTGCTCACCCAGTCTGCCATTTTTTCTTACAGCGGCCAGTCTGCCAGAAGCGATATGTCACTAGTTGTGTATCATAATAGAGTGATCGTTACTCCTCCCAGGGGTTATTCGAGATATCTTAATCGAAACCCTAGTAACGAGGCATTGGCTACCTTAAGAGAGTCATAGTTACTCGTCCCAATTGGTCACCCAGTCTGCCATTTTTTCTTACTGTGGCAAGTCTGCCAGAAGTGATATGTCACTAGTTGTGTATCAATAATGAGTCATCGTTAATCCTCCCAGGGGTTATTCGAGATATCTTAATCGAAACCCTAGTAACGAGGCATTGGCTACCTTTAGAGAGTCATAGTTACTCGTCCCAATTGCTCACACAGTCCAACATTTTTTCTTACTGTGGCCAGTCTGCCAGAAGCGATATGTCACTAGTTGTGTATCATAAAAGAGTGATCCTTTCTCCTCCCAGGGGTTATTCGAGATATCTTAATCGAAACCCTAGTAACGAGGCATTGGCTACCTTAAGAGAGTCACAGTTACTCGTCCCAATTGCTCACCCAGTCTGCCATTTTTTCTTACTGCGGCCAGTCTGCCAGAAGCGATATGTCACTAGTTGTGTATCATAAATGAGTGATCGTTTCTCCTCCCAGGGGTTATTCGAGATATCTTAATCGAAACACTAGTAACGAGGCATTTTCTACCTTAAGAGAGTCATAGTAACTCGTCCCAATTGCTCACCCAGTCGGCCATTTTTTCTCACTGCGGCCAGTCTGCCAGAAGCGATATGTCACAAGTTGTGTATCATAAAATAGTGATCGTTACTCCTCCCAGGGGTTATTCGAGATATCTTAATCGAAACCCTAGTTACGAGGCATTGGCTACATTAAGAGAGTCATAGTTACTCGTCCCAATTGCTCACCCAGTCTGCCATTTTTTCTTACAGCGGCCAGTCTGCCAGAAGCGATATGTCACTAGTTGTGTATCATAATAGAGTGATCGTTACTCCTCCCAGGGGTTATTCGAGATATCTTAATCGAAACCCTAGTAACGAGGCATTGGCTACCTTAAGAGAGTCATAGTTACTCGTCCCAATTGGTCACCCAGTCTGCCATTTTTTCTTACTGTGGCAAGTCTGCCAGAAGTGATATGTCACTAGTTGTGTATCAATAATGAGTCATCGTTAATCCTCCCAGGGGTTATTCGAGATATCTTAATCGAAACCCTAGTAACGAGGCATTGGCTACCTTTAGAGAGTCATAGTTACTCGTCCCAATTGCTCACACAGTCCAACATTTTTTCTTACTGTGGCCAGTCTGCCAGAAGCGATATGTCACTAGTTGTGTATCATAAAAGAGTGATCCTTTCTCCTCCCAGGGGTTATTCGAGATATCTTAATCGAAACCCTAGTAACGAGGCATTGGCTACCTTAAGAGAGTCACAGTTACTCGTCCCAATTGCTCACCCAGTCTGCCATTTTTTCTTACTGCGGCCAGTCTGCCAGAAGCGATATGTCACTAGTTGTGTATCATAAATGAGTGATCGTTTCTCCTCCCGGGGCTTATTCGAGATATCTTAATCGAAACACTAGTAACGAGGCATTGGCTACCTTAAGAGAGTCATAGTTACTCGTCCCAATTGCTCACCCAGTCTGCCATTTTTCTTACTGTGGCAAGTCTGCCAGAAGCGATATGTCACTAGTTGTGTATCATTAAAGAGTCATCGTTAATCCTCCCAGGGGTTATTCGAGATATCTTAATCGAAACCCTAGTAACGAGGCATTGGCTACCTTAAGAGAGTCATAGTTACTCGTCCCAATTGCTCACACAGTCCAACATTTTTTCTTACTGCAGCCAGTCTGCCAGAAGCGATATGTCACTAGTTGTGTATCATAAAAGAGTGACCCTTTCTCCTCCCAGGGGTTATTCGAGATATCTTAATCGAAACCCTAGTAACGAGGCATTGGCTACCTTAAGAGTGTCATAGCTACTCGTCCCAATTGCTCACCCAGTCTGCCATTTTTTCTTACTTCGGCCAGTCTGCCAGAAGCTATATGTCACTAGTTGTGTATCATAAAAAAATGATCGTTACACCTCCCAGGGGTTATTCGAGATATCTTAATCGAAACCCTAGTAACGAGGCATTGGCTACCTTAAGAGAGTCATAGTTACTCGTCCCAATTGCTCACCCAGTCTGCCATTTTTTCTTACTGTGGCCAGTCTGCCAGAAGCGATATGTCACTAATTGTGTATCATAAAAGAGTGATCCTTTCTCCTCCCAGGGGTTACTCGAGATATCTTAATCGAAACCCTAGTAACGAGGCATTGGCTACCTTAAGAGAGTCATAGTTACTCGTCCCAATTACTCACCCAGTCTGCCTTTTTTACTTACTGCGGCCAGTCTGCCAGAAGCGATATGTCACTAGTTGTGTATCATAAAAGAGTGATCCTTTCTCCTCCCAGGGGTTATTCGAGATATCTTAATCGAAATCCTAGTAACGAGGCATTGGCTACATTAAGAGAGTCATAGTTACTCGTCCCAATTGCTCAACCAGTCTGCCATTTTTTCTTACAGCGGCCAGTCTGCCAGAAGCGATATGTCACTAGTTGTGTATAATAAATGAGTGATCGTTTCTCCTCCCTGGGGTTATTTGAGATATCTTAATCGAAACCCTAGTAACGAGGCATTGGCTACCTTAAGAGAGTCATAGTTACTCGTCCCAATTGCTCAACCAGTCTGCCATTTTTTCTTACTGCGGCCAGTCTGCCAGAAGCGATATGTCACTAGTTGTGTATCATAATAGAGCGATCGTTACTCATCCCAGGGGTTATTCGAGATATCTTAATCGAAACCATAGTAACGAGGCATTGGCTACCTTAAGAGAGTCATAGTTACTCGTCACAATTGCTCACCCAGTCTGCCATTTTTTCTTACTGTGGCAAGTCTGCCTGAAGCGATATGTCACTAGTTGTGTATCATTAAAGTGTCATCGTTTATCCTCCCAGGGGTTATTCGAGATATCTTAATCGAAACCCTAGTAACGAGGCATTGGCTACCTTAAGAGAGTCATAGTTACTCGTCCCAATTGCTCACACAGTCCAACATTTTTTCTTACTGCAGCCAGTCTGCCAGAAGCGATATGTCACTAGTTGTGTATCATAAAAGAGTGATCCTTTCTCCTCCCAGGGGTTATTCGAGATATCTTAATCGAAACCCTAGTAACGAGGCATTGGCTACCTTAAGAGAGTCATAGCTACTCGTCCCAATTGCTCACCCAGTCTGCCATTTTTTCTTACTGCGGCCAGTCTGCCAGATGCTATATGTCACTAGTTGTGTATCATAAAAGAGTGATAGTTACACCTCCCAGGGGTTATTCGAGATATCTTAATCGAAACCCTAGTAACGAGGCAGTGGCTACCTTAAGAGAGTCATAGTTACTCGTCCCAATTGCTCACCCATTCTGCCATTTTTTCTTACTGCGGCCAGTCTGCCAGAAGCGATATGTCACTAGTTGTGTATCATAAAAGAGTCATCGGTACTCCTCCCAGGGGTTATTCGAGATATCTTAATCGAAACCCTAGTAACGAGGCATTGGCTACCTTAAGAGAGTCATAGTTACTCGTCCCAATTGCTCACCCAGTCTGCCATTTTTTCTTACTGCGGCCAGTCTGCCAGAAGCGATATGTCACTAGTTGTGTATCATAAAAGAGTGATCCTTTCCCCTCCCAGGGGTTATTCGAGATATCTTAATCGAAACCCTACTAACGAGGCATTGGCTACCTTAAGAGAGTCATAGTTACTCGTCCCAATTGCTCACCCAGTCTGCCATTTTTTCTTACTGCGGCCAGTCTGCCAGAAGCGATATGTCACTAGTTGTGTATCATAAATGAGTGATCGTTTCTCCTCCCAGGGGTTATTCGAGATATCTTAATCGAAACACTAGTAACGAGGCATTGGCTACCTTAAGAGAGTCATAGTTACTCGTCCCAATTGCTCACCCAGTCTGCCATTTTTTCTTACTGTGGCAAGTCTGCCAGAAGCGATATGTCACTAGTTGTGTATCATTAAAGAGTCATCGTTAATCCTCCCAGGGGTTATTCGAGATATCTTCATCGAAACCCTAGTAACGAGGCATTGGCTACCTTAAGAGAGTCATAGTTACTCGTCCCAATTGCTCACCCAGTCTGCCATTTTTTCTTACTGTGGCCAGTCTGCCAGAAGCGATATGTCACTAGTTGTGTATCATAAAAGAGTGATCCTTTCTCCTCCCAGTGGTTATTCGAGATATCTTAATCGAAACCCTAGTAACGAGGCATTGGCTACCTTAAGAGAGTCACAGATACTCGTCCCAATTGCTCACCCAGTCTGCCATTTTTTCTTACTGCGGCCAGTCTGCCAGAAGCGATATGTCACTAGTTGTGTATCATAAATGAGTGATCGTTTCTCCTCCCAGGGCTTATTCGAGATATCTTAATCGAAACACTAGTAACGAGGCTTTGGCTACCTTAAGAGAGTCATAGTTACTCGTCCCAAATGCTCACTCAGTCTGCCATTTTTTCTTACTGTGGCAAGTCTGCCAGAAGCGATATGTCACTAGTTGTGTATCATTAAAGAGTCATCGTTAATCCTCCCAGGGGTTATTCGAGATATCTTAATCGAAACCCTAGTAACGAGGCATTGGCTACCTTAAGAGAGTCATACTTACTCGTCCCAATTGCACACACAGTCCAACATTTTTTCTTACTGCAGCCAGTCTGCCAGAAGCGATATGTCACTAGTTGTGTATCATAAAAGAGTGATCCTTTCTCCTCCCAGGGGTTATTCGAGATATCTTAATCGAAACCCTAGTAACGAGGCATTGGCTACCTTAAGAGAGTCATAGTTACTCGTCCCAATTGCTCACCCAGTCTGCCATTTTTTCTTACTGCGGCCAGTCTGCCAGAAGCTATATGTCACTAGTTGTGTATCATAAAAGAGTGATCGTTACACCTCCCAGGGGTTATTCGAGATATCTTAATCGAAACCCTAGTAACGAGGCATTGGCTACCTTTAGAGAGTCATAGTTACTCGTCCCAATTGCTCACACAGTCTGCCATTCTTTCTTACTGCGGCCAGTCTGCCAGAAGCGATATGTCACTAGTTGTTTATCATAAAAGAGTGATCCTTTCTCCTCCCAGGGGTTATTCGAGATATCTTAATCGAAACCCTAGTAACGAGGCATTGGCTACCTTAAGAGAGTCATAGTTACTCGTCCCAATTGCTCACCCAGTCTGCCATTTTTTCTTACTGCGGCCAGTCTGCCAGAAGCGATATGTCACTAGTTGTGTATCATAAATGAGTGATCGTTTCTCCTCCCAGGGCTTATTCGAGATATCTTAATCGAAACACTAGTAACGAGGCATTGGCTACCTTAAGAGAGTCATAGTTACTCGTCCCAATTGCTCACCCAGTCTGCCATTTTTTCTTACTGTGGCAAGTCTGCCAGAAGCGATATGTCACTAGTTGTGTATCATTAAAAAGTCATCGTTAATCCTCCCAGGGGTTATTCGAGATATCTTAATCGAAACCCTACTAACGAGGCATTGGCTACCTTCAGAGAGTCATAGTTACTCGTCCCAATTGCTCACCCAGTCTGCCATTTTTTCTTACTGCGGCCAGTCTGCCAGAAGCGATATGTCACTAGTTGTGTATCATAAATGAGTGATCGTTTCTCCTCAAAGGGGTTATTCGAGATATCTTAATCGAAACACTAGTAACGAGGCATTTTCTACCTTAAGAGAGTCATAGTAACTCGTCCCAATTGCTCACCCAGTCGGCCATTTTTTCTCACTGCGGCCAGTCTGCCAGAAGCGATATGTCACAAGTTGTGTATCATAAAATAGTGATCGTTACTCCTCCCAGGGGTTATTCGAGATATCTTAATCGAAACCCTAGTTACGAGGCATTGGCTACATTAAGAGAGTCATAGTTACTCGTCCCAATTGCTCACCCAGTCTGCCATTTTTTCTTACAGCGGCCAGTCTGCCAGAAGCGATATGTCACTAGTTGTGTATCATAATAGAGTGATCGTTACTCCTCCCAGGGGTTATTCGAGATATCTTAATCGAAACCCTAGTAACGAGGCATTGGCTACCTTAAGAGAGTCATAGTTACTCGTCCCAATTGGTCACCCAGTCTGCCATTTTTTCTTACTGTGGCAAGTCTGCCAGAAGTGATATGTCACTAGTTGTGTATCAATAATGAGTCATCGTTAATCCTCCCAGGGGTTATTCGAGATATCTTAATCGAAACCCTAGTAACGAGGCATTGGCTACCTTTAGAGAGTCATAGTTACTCGTCCCAATTGCTCACACAGTCCAACATTTTTTCTTACTGTGGCCAGTCTGCCAGAAGCGATATGTCACTAGTTGTGTATCATAAAAGAGTGATCCTTTCTCCTCCCAGGGGTTATTCGAGATATCTTAATCGAAACCCTAGTAACGAGGCATTGGCTACCTTAAGAGAGTCACAGTTACTCGTCCCAATTGCTCACCCAGTCTGCCATTTTTTCTTACTGCGGCCAGTCTGCCAGAAGCGATATGTCACTAGTTGTGTATCATAAATGAGTGATCGTTTCTCCTCCCAGGGCTTATTCGAGATATCTTATTCGAAACACTAGTAACGAGGCATTGGCTACCTTAAGAGAGTCATAGTTACTCGTCCCAATTGCTCACCCAGTCTGCCATTTTTCTTACTGTGGCAAGTCTGCCAGAAGCGATATGTCACTAGTTGTGTATCATTAAAGAGTCATCGTTAATCCTCCCAGGGGTTATTCGAGATATCTTAATCGAAACCCTAGTAACGAGGCATTGGCTACCTTAAGAGAGTCATAGTTACTCGTCCCAATTGCTCACACAGTCCAACATTTTTTCTTACTGCAGCCAGTCTGCCAGAAGCGATATGTCACTAGTTGTGTATCATAAAAGAGTGACCCTTTCTCCTCCCAGGGGTTATTCGAGATATCTTAATCGAAACCCTAGTAACGAGGCATTGGCTACCTTAAGAGTGTCATAGCTACTCGTCCCAATTGCTCACCCAGTCTGCCATTTTTTCTTACTTCGGCCAGTCTGCCAGAAGCTATATGTCACTAGTTGTGTATCATAAAAAAATGATCGTTACACCTCCCAGGGGTTATTCGAGATATCTTAATCGAAACCCTAGTAACGAGGCATTGGCTACCTTAAGAGAGTCATAGTTACTCGTCCCAATTGCTCACCCAGTCTGCCATTTTTTCTTACTGTGGCCAGTCTGCCAGAAGCGATATGTCACTAATTGTGTATCATAAAAGAGTGATCCTTTCTCCTCCCAGGGGTTACTCGAGATATCTTAATCGAAACCCTAGTAACGAGGCATTGGCTACCTTAAGAGAGTCATAGTTACTCGTCCCAATTACTCACCCAGTCTGCCTTTTTTACTTACTGCGGCCAGTCTGCCAGAAGCGATATGTCACTAGTTGTGTATCATAAAAGAGTGATCCTTTCTCCTCCCAGGGGTTATTCGAGATATCTTAATCGAAACCCTAGTAACGAGGCATTGGCTACCTTAAGAGAGTCATAGTAACTCGTCCCAATTGCTCACCCAGTCTGCCATTTTTTCTCACTGCCGCCAGTCTGCCAGAAGCGATATGTCACAAGTTGTGTATCATAAAAGAGTGATCGTTACTCCTCCCAGGGGTTATTCGAGATATCTTAATCGAAACCCTAGTAACGAGGCATTGGCTACCTTAAGAGAGTCATAGTTACTCGTCCCAATTGGTCACCCAGTCTGCCATTTTTTCTTACTGTGGCAAGTCTGCCAGAAGCGATATGTCACTAGTTGTGTATCAATAATGAGTCATCGTTAATCCTCCCAGGGGTTATTCGAGATATCTTAATCGAAACCCTAGTAACGAGGCATTGGCTACCTTAAGAGAGTCATAGTTACTCGTCCCAATTGCTCACACAGTCCAACATTTTTTCTTACTGTGGCAAGTCTGCCAGAAGCGATATGTCACTAGTTGTGTATCATTAAAGAGTCATCGTTAATCCTCCCAGGGGTTATTCGAGATATCTTAATCGAAACCCTAGTAACGAGGCATTGGCTACCTTAAGAGAGTCATAGTTACTCGTCCCAATTGGTCACCCAGTCTGCCATTTTTTCTTACTGTGGCAAGTCTGCCAGAAGTGATATGTCACTAGTTGTGTATCAATAATGAGTCATCGTTAATCCTCCCAGGGGTTATTCGAGATATCTTAATCGAAACCCTAGTAACGAGGCATTGGCTACCTTTAGAGAGTCATAGTTACTCGTCCCAATTGCTCACACAGTCCAACATTTTTTCTTACTGTGGCCAGTCTGCCAGAAGCGATATGTCACTAGTTGTGTATCATAAAAGAGTGATCCTTTCTCCTCCCAGGGGTTATTCGAGATATCTTAATCGAAACCCTAGTAACGAGGCATTGGCTACCTTAAGAGAGTCACAGTTACTCGTCCCAATTGCTCACCCAGTCTGCCATTTTTTCTTACTGCGGCCAGTCTGCCAGAAGCGATATGTCACTAGTTGTGTATCATAAATGAGTGATCCTTTCTCCTCCCAGGGGTTATTCGAGATATCTTAATCGAAACCCTAGTAACGAGGCATTGGCTACCTTAAGAGAGTCATAGTTACTCGTCCCAATTGCTCACACAGTCCAACATTTTTTCTTACTGCAGCCAGTCTGCCAGAAGCGATATGTCACTAGTTGTGTATCATAAAAGAGTGATCCTTTCTCCTCCCAGGGGTTATTCGAGATATCTTAATCGAAACCCTAGTAACGAGGCATTGGCTACCTTAAGAGTGTCATAGCTACTCGCGTCAATTGCTCACCCAGTCTGCCATTTTTTCTTACTTCGGCCAGTCTGCCAGAAGCTATATGTCACTAGTTGTGTATCATAAAAAAATGATCGTTACACCTCCCAGGGGTTATTCGAGATATCTTAATCGAAACCCTAGTAACGAGGCATTGGCTACCTTAAGAGAGTCATAGTTACTCGTCCCAATTGCTCACCCAGTCTGCCATTTTTTCTTACTGTGGCCAGTCTGCCAGAAGCGATATGTCACTAATTGTGTATCATAAAAGAGTGAACCTTTCTCCTCCCAGGGGTTACTCGAGATATCTTAATCGAAACCTTAGTAACGAGGCATTGGCTACCTTAAGAGAGTCATAGTTACTCGTCCCAATTACTCACCCAGTCTGCCTTTTTTACTTACTGCGGCCAGTCTGCCAGAAGCGATATGTCACTAGTTGTGTATCATAAAAGAGTGATCCTTTCTCCTCCCAGGGGTTATTCGAGATATCTTAATCGAAACCCTAGTAACGAGGCATTGGCTACCTTAAGAGATTCATAGTAACTCGTCCCAATTGCTCACCCAGTCTGCCATTTTTTCTCACTGCCGCCAGTCTGCCAGAAGCGATATGTCACAAGTTGTGTATCATAAAAGAGTGATCGTTACTCCTCCCAGGGCTTATTCGAGATATCTTAATCGAAACCCTAGTAACGAGGCATTGGCTACCTTAAGAGAGTCATAGTTACTCGTCCCAATTGGTCACCCAGTCTGCCATTTTTTCTTACTGTGGCAAGTCTGCCAGAAGCGATATGTCACTAGTTGTGTATCATAAAAGAGTGATCCTTTCTCCTCCCAGGGGTTATTCGAGATATCTTAATCGAAACCCTAGTAACGAGGCATTGGCTACCTTAAGAGAGTCATAGTTACTCGTCCCAATTGCTCACACAGTCCAACATTTTTTCTTACTGTGGCAAGTCTGCCAGAAGCGATATGTCACTAGTTGTGTATCATTAAAGAGTCATCGTTAATCCTCCCAGGGGTTATTCGAGATATCTTAATCGAAACCCTAGTAACGAGGCATTGGCTACCTTAAGAGAGTCATAGTTACTCGTCCCAATTGCTCACACAGTCCAACATTTTTTCTTAATGCAGCCAGTCTGCCAGAAGCGATATGTCACTAGTTGTGTATCATAAAAGAGTGATCCTTTCTCCTCCCAGGGGTTATTCGAGATATCTTAATCGAAACCCTAGTAACGAGGCATTGGCTACCTTAAGAGTGTCATAGCTACTCGTCCCAATTGCTCACCCAGTCTGCCATTTTTTCTTACTTCGGCCAGTCTGCCAGAAGCTATATGTCACTAGTTGTGTATCTTAAAAAAATGATCGTTACACCTCCCAGGGGTTATTCGAGATATCTTAATCGAAACCCTAGTAACGAGGCATTGGCTACCTTAAGAGAGTCATAGTTACTCGTCCCAATTGCTCACCCAGTCTGCCATTTTTTCTTACTGTGGCCAGTCTGCCAGAAGCGATATGTCACTAATTGTGTATCATAAAAGAGTGATCCTTTCTCCTCCCAGGGGTTACTCGAGATATCTTAATCGAAACCCTAGTAACGAGGCATTGGCTACCTTAAGAGAGTCATAGTTACTCGTCCCAATTACTCACCCAGTCTGCCTTTTTTACTTACTGCGGCCAGTCTGCCAGAAGCGATATGTCACTAGTTGTGTATCATAAAAGAGTGATCCTTTCTCCTCCCAGGCGTTATTCGAGATATCTTAATCGAAACCCTAGTAACGAGGCATTGGCTACCTTAAGAGAGTCATAGTAACTCGTCCCAATTGCTCACCCAGTCTGCCATTTTTTCTCACTGCCGCCAGTCTGCCAGAAGCGATATGTCACAAGTTGTGTATCATAAAAGAGTGATCGTTACTCCTCCCAGGGGTTATTCGAGATATCTTAATCGAAACCCTAGTAACGAGGCATTGGCTACCTTAAGAGAGTCATAGTTACTCGTCCCAATTGGTCACCCAGTCTGCCATTTTTTCTTACTGTGGCAAGTCTGCCAGAAGCGATATGTCATTAGTTGTGTATCAATAATGAGTCATCGTTAATCCTCCCAGGGGTTATTCGAGATATCTTAATCGAAACCCTAGTAACGAGGCATTGGCTACCTTAAGAGAGTCATAGTTACTCGTCCCAATTGCTCACACAGTCCAACATTTTTTCTTACTGTGGCAAGTCTGCCAGAAGCGATATGTCACTAGTTGTGTATCATAAATGAGTGATCGTTTCTCCTCCCAGGGGTTATTCGAGATATCTTAATCGAAACACTAGTAACGAGGCATTTTCTACCTTAAGAGAGTCATAGTAACTCGTCCCAATTGCTCACCCAGTCGGCCATTTTTTCTCACTGCGGCCAGTCTGCCAGAAGCGATATGTCACAAGTTGTGTATCATAAAAGAGTGATCGTTACTCCTCCCAGGGGTTATTCGAGATATCTTAATCGAAACCCTAGTAACGAGGCATTGGCTACATTAAGAGAGTCATAGTTACTCGTCCCAATTGCTCACCCAGTCTGCCATTTTTTCTTACAGCGGCCAGTCTGCCAGAAGCGATATGTCACTAGTTGTGTATCATAATAGAGTGATCGTTACTCCTCCCAGGGGTTATTCGAGATATCTTAATCGAAACCCTAGTAACGAGGCATTGGCTACCTTAAGAGAGTCATAGTTACTCGTCCCAATTGGTCACCCAGTCTGCCATTTTTTCTTACTGTGGCAAGTCTGCCAGAAGTGATATGTCACTAGTTGTGTATCAATAATGAGTCATCGTTAATCCTCCCAGGGGTTATTCGAGATATCTTAATCGAAACCCTAGTAACGAGGCATTGGCTACCTTTAGAGAGTCATAGTTACTCGTCCCAATTGCTCACACAGTCCAACATTTTTTCTTACTGTGGCCAGTCTGCCAGAAGCGATATGTCACTAGTTGTGTATCATAAAAGAGTGATCCTTTCTCCTCCCAGGGGTTATTCGAGATATCTTAATCGAAACCCTAGTAACGAGGCATTGGCTACCTTAAGAGAGTCACAGTTACTCGTCCCAATTGCTCACCCAGTCTGCCATTTTTTCTTACTGCGGCCAGTCTGCCAGAAGCGATATGTCACTAGTTGTGTATCATAAATGAGTGATCGTTTCTCCTCCCAGGGCTTATTCGAGATATCTTAATCGAAACACTAGTAACGAGGCATTGGCTACCTTAAGAGAGTCATAGTTACTCGTCCCAATTGCTCACCCAGTCTGCCATTTTTCTTACTGTGGCAAGTCTGCCAGAAGCGATATGTCACTAGTTGTGTATCATTAAAGAGTCATCGTTAATCCTCCCAGGGGTTATTCGAGATATCTTAATCGAAACCCTAGTAACGAGGCATTGGCTACCTTAAGAGAGTCATAGTTACTCGTCCCAATTGCTCACACAGTCCAACATTTTTTCTTACTGCAGCCAGTCTGCCAGAAGCGATATGTCACTAGTTGTGTATCATAAAAGAGTGATCCTTTCTCCTCCCAGGGGTTATTCGAGATATCTTAATCGAAACCCTAGTAACGAGGCATTGGCTACCTTAAGAGAGTCATAGTTACTCGTCCCAATTGCTCACCCAGTCTGCCATTTTTCTTACTGTGGCAAGTCTGCCAGAAGCGATATGTCACTAGTTGTGTATCATTAAAGAGTCATCGTTAATCCTCCCAGGGGTTATTCGAGATATCTTAATCGAAACCCTAGTAACGAGGCATTGGCTACCTTAAGAGAGTCATAGTTACTCGTCCCAATTGCTCACACAGTCCAACATTTTTTCTTACTGTGGCAAGTCTGCCAGAAGCGATATGTCACTAGTTGTGTATCATAAATGAGTGATCGTTTCTCCTCCCAGGGGTTATTCGAGATATCTTAATCGAAACACTAGTAACGAGGCATTTTCTACCTTAAGAGAGTCATAGTAACTCGTCCCAATTGCTCACCCAGTCGGCCATTTTTTCTCACTGCGGCCAGTCTGCCAGAAGCGATATGTCACAAGTTGTGTATCATAAAAGAGTGATCGTTACTCCTCCCAGGGGTTATTCGAGATATCTTAATCGAAACCCTAGTAACGAGGCATTGGCTACATTAAGAGAGTCATAGTTACTCGTCCCAATTGCTCACCCAGTCTGCCATTTTTTCTTACAGCGGCCAGTCTGCCAGAAGCGATATGTCACTAGATGTGTATCATAATAGAGTGACCGTTTCTCCTCCCAGGGGTTATTCGAGATATCTTAATCGAAACCCTAGTAACGAGGCATTGGCTACCTTAAGAGAGTCATAGTTACTCGTCCCAATTGGTCACCCAGTCTGCCATTTTTTCTTACTGTGGCAAGTCTGCCAGAAGTGATATGTCACTAGTTGTGTATCAATAATGAGTCATCGTTAATCCTCCCAGGGTTTATTCGAGATATCTTAATCGAAACCCTAGTAACGAGGCATTGGCTACCTTTAGAGAGTCATAGTTACTCGTCCCAATTGCTCACACAGTCCAACATTTTTTCTTACTGTGGCCAGTCTGCCAGAAGCGATATGTCACTAGTTGTGTATCATAAAAGAGTGATCCTTTCTCCTCCCAGGGGTTATTCGAGATATCTTAATCGAAACCCTAGTAACGAGGCATTGGCTACCTTAAGAGAGTCACAGTTACTCGTCCCAATTGCTCACCCAGTCTGCCATTTTTTCTTACTGCGGCCAGTCTGCCAGAAGCGATATGTCACTAGTTGTGTATCATAAATGAGTGATCGTTTCTCCTCCCAGGGCTTATTCGAGATATCTTAATCGAAACACTAGTAACGAGGCATTGGCTACCTTAAGAGAGTCATAGTTACTCGTCCCAATTGCTCACCCAGTCTGCCATTTTTCTTACTGTGGCAAGTCTGCCAGAAGCGATATGTCACTAGTTGTGTATCATTAAAGAGTCATCGTTAATCCTCCCAGGGGTTATTCGAGATATCTTAATCGAAACCCTAGTAACGAGGCATTGGCTACCTTAAGAGAGTCATAGTTACTCGTCCCAATTGCTCACACAGTCCAACATTTTTTCTTACTGCAGCCAGTCTGCCAGAAGCGATATGTCACTAGTTGTGTATCATAAAAGAGTGATCCTTTCTCCTCCCAGGGGTTATTCGAGATATCTTAATCGAAACCCTAGTAACGAGGCATTGGCTACCTTAAGAGAGTCATAGTTACTCGTCCCAATTGCTCACACAGTCCAACATTTTTTCTTACTGTGGCAAGTCTGCCAGAAGCGATATGTCACTAGTTGTGTATCATTAAAGAGTCATCGTTAATCCTCCCAGGGGTTATTCGAGATATGTTAATCGAAACCCTGGTAACGAGGCATTGGCTACCTTAAGAGAGTCATAGTAACTCGTCCCAATAGCTCACACAGTCCAACATTTTTTCTTACTGCAGCCAGTCTGCCAGAAGCGATATGTCACTAGTTGTGTATCATAAAAGAGTGATCCTTTCCCCTCCCAGGGGTTATTCGAGATATCTTAATCGAAACCCTAGTTACGAGGCATTGGCTACCTTAAGAGAGTAATAGCTACTCGTCCCAATTGCTCACCCAGTCTGCCATTATTTCTTACTGCGGCCAGTCTGCCAGAAGCTATATGTCACTAGTTGTGTATCATAAAAGAGTGATCGTTACACCTCCCAGGGGTTATTCGAGATATCTTAATCGAAACCCTAGTAACGAGGCATTGGCTACCTTAAGAGAGTCATAGTTACTCGTCCCAATTGCTCACCCAGTCTGCCATTTTTTCTTACTGCGGCCAGTCTGCCAGAAGCGCTATGTCACTAGTTGTGTATCATAAAAGAGTGATCCTTTCTCCTCCCAGGGGTTATTCGAGATATCTTAATCGAAACCCTAGTAACGAGGCATTGGCTACCTTAAGAGAGTCATAGTTACTCGTCCCAATTGCTCACCCAGTCTGCCATTTTTTCTTACTGCGGCCAGTCTGCCAGAAGCGATATGTCACTAGTTGTGTATCATAAAAGAGTGATCCTTTCTCCTCCCAGGGGTTATTCGAGATATCTTAATCGAAACCCTAGTAACGAGGCATTGGCTACCTTAAGAGAGTCATAGTTACTCGTCCCAATTGCTCACCCAGTCTGCCATTTTTTCTCACTGTGGCCAGTCTGCCAGAAGCGATATGTCACTAGTTGTGTATCATAAAAGAGTGATCCTTTCTCCTACCAGGGGTTATTCGAGATATCTTAATCGAAACCCTAGTAACGAGGCATTAGCTACCTTAAGAGAGTCATAGTAACTCGTCCCAATTGCTCACCCAGTCTGCCATTTTTTCTCACTGCGGCCAGTCTGCCAGAAGCGATATGTCACAAGTTGTGTATCATAAAAGAGTGATCGTTACTCCTCCCAGGGGTTATTCGAGATATCTTAATCGAAATCCTAGTAACGAGGCATTGGCTACCTTAAGAGAGTCATAGTTACTCGTCCCAATTGCTCAACCAGTCTGCCATTTTTTCTTACAGCGGCCAGTCTGCCAGAAGCGATATGTCACTAGTTGTGTATAATAAATGAGTGCTCGTTTCTCCTCCCTGGGGTTATTTGAGATATCTTAATCGAAACCCTAGTAACGAGGCATTGGCTACCTTAAGAGAGTCGTAGTTACTCGTTCCAATTGCTCACACAGTCCAACATTTTTTCTTACTGCAGCCAGTCTGCCAGAAGCGATATGTCACTAGTTGTGTATCATAAAAGAGTGATCCTTTCTCCTCCCAGGGGTTATTCGAGATATCTTAATCGAAACCCTAGCAACGAGGCATTGGCTACCTTAAGAGAGTCATAGCTACTCGTCCCAATTGCTCACCCAGTCTGACATTTTTTCTTACTGCGGCCAGTCTGCCAGAAGCTATATGTCACTAGTTGTGTATCATAAAAGAGTGATCGTTACACCTCCCAGGGGTTATTCGAGATATCTTAATCGAAACCCTAGTAACGAGGCATTGGCTACCTTAAGAGAGTCATAGTTACTCGTCCCAATTGCTCACCCAGTCTGCCATTTTTTCTTACTGCGACCAGTCTGCCAGAAGCGATATGTCACTAGTTGTGTATCATAAAAGAGTGATCCTTTCTCCTCCCAGGGGTTATTCGAGATATCTTAATCGAACCCCTAGTAACGAGGCATTGGCTACCTTAAGAGAGTCATAGTTACTCGTCCCAATAGCTCACACAGTCCAACATTTTTTCTTACTGCAGCCAGTCTGCCAGAAGCGATATGTCACTAGTTGTGTATCATAAAAGAGTGATCCTTTCTCCTCCCAGGGGTTACTCGAGATATCTTAATCGAAACCCTAGTAACGAGGCATTGGCTACCTTAAGAGAGTCATAGTTACTCGTCCCAATTACTCACCCAGTCTGCCTTTTTTACTTACTGCGGCCAGTCTGCCAGAAGCGATATGTCACTAGTTGTGTATCATAAAAGAGTGATCCTTTCTCCTCCCAGGGGTTATTCGAGATATCTTAATCGAAACCCTAGTAACGAGGCATTGGCTACCTTAAGAGAGTCATAGTAACTCGTCCCAATTGCTCACCCAGTCTGCCATTTTTTCTCACTGCCGCCAGTCTGCCAGAAGCGATATGTCACAAGTTGTGTATCATAAAAGAGTGATCGTTACTCCTCCCAGGGGTTATTCGAGATATCTTAATCGAAACCCTAGTAACGAGGCATTGGCTACCTTAAGAGAGTCATAGTTACTCGTCCCAATTGGTCACCCAGTCTGCCATTTTTTCTTACTGTGGCAAGTCTGCCAGAAGCGATATGTCACTAGTTGTGTATCAATAATGAGTCATCGTTAATCCTCTCAGGGGTTATTCGAGATATCTTAATCGAAACCCTAGTAACGAGGCATTGGCTACCTTAAGAGAGTCATAGTTACTCGTCCCAATTGCTCACACAGTCCAACATTTTTTCTTACTGTGGCAAGTCTGCCAGAAGCGATATGTCACTAGTTGTGTATCATTAAAGAGTCATCGTTAATCCTCCCAGGGGTTATTCGAGATATCTTAATCGAAACCCTAGTAACGAGGCATTGGCTACCTTAAGAGAGTCATAGTTACTCGTCCCAATTGCTCACACCGTCCAACATTTTTTCTTAATGCAGCCAGTCTGCCAGAAGCGATATGTCACTAGTTGTGTATCATAAAAGAGTGATCCTTTCTCCTCCCAGGGGTTATTCGAGATATCTTAATCGAAACCCTAGTAACGAGGCATTGGCTACCTTAAGAGTGTCATAGCTACTCGTCCCAATTGCTCACCCAGTCTGCCATTTTTTCTTACTTCGGCCAGTCTGCCAGAAGCTATATGTCACTAGTTGTGTATCATAAAAAAATGATCGTTACACCTCCCAGGGGTTATTCGAGATATCTTAATCGAAACCCTAGTAACGAGGCATTGGCTACCTTAAGAGAGTCATAGTTACTCGTCCCAATTGCTCACCCAGTCTGCCATTTTTTCTTACTGTGGCCAGTCTGCCAGAAGCGATATGTCACTAATTGTGTATCATAAAAGAGTGATCCTTTCTCCTCCCAGGGGTTACTCGAGATATCTTAATCGAAACCCTAGTAACGAGGCATTGGCTACCTTAAGAGAGTCATAGTTACTCGTCCCAATTACTCACCCAGTCTGCCTTTTTTACTTACTGCGGCCAGTCTGCCAGAAGCGATATGTCACTAGTTGTGTATCATAAAAGAGTGATCCTTTCTCCTCCCAGGCGTTATTCGAGATATCTTAATCGAAACCCTAGTAACGAGGCATTGGCTACCTTAAGAGAGTCATAGTAACTCGTCCCAATTGCTCACCCAGTCTGCCATTTTTTCTCACTGCCGCCAGTCTGCCAGAAGCGATATGTCACAAGTTGTGTATCATAAAAGAGTGATCGTTACTCCTCCCAGGGGTTATTCGAGATATCTTAATCGAAACCCTAGTAACGAGGCATTGGCTACCTTAAGAGAGTCATAGTTACTCGTCCCAATTGGTCACCCAGTCTGCCATTTTTTCTTACTGTGGCAAGTCTGCCAGAAGCGATATGTCACTAGTTGTGTATCAATAATGAGTCATCGTTAATCCTCCCAGGGGTTATTCGAGATATCTTAATCGAAACCCTAGTAACGAGGCATTGGCTACCTTAAGAGAGTCATAGTTACTCGTCCCAATTGCTCACACAGTCCAACATTTTTTCTTACTGTGGCAAGTCTGCCAGAAGCGATATGTCACTAGTTGTGTATCATAAATGAGTGATCGTTTCTCCTCCCAGGGGTTATTCGAGATATCTTAATCGAAACACTAGTAACGAGGCATTTTCTACCTTAAGAGAGTCATAGTAACTCGTCCCAATTGCTCACCCAGTCGGCCATTTTTTCTCACTGCGGCCAGTCTGCCAGAAGCGATATGTCACAAGTTGTGTATCATAAAAGAGTGATCGTTACTCCTCCCAGGGGTTATTCGAGATATCTTAATCGAAACCCTAGTAACGAGGCATTGGCTACATTAAGAGAGTCATAGTTACTCGTCCCAATTGGTCACCCAGTCTGCCATTTTTTCTTACTGTGGCAAGTCTGCCAGAAGTGATATGTCACTAGTTGTGTATCAATAATGAGTCATCGTTAATCCTCCCAGGGGTTATTCGAGATATCTTAATCGAAACCCTAGTAACGAGGCATTGGCTACCTTTAGAGAGTCATAGTTACTCGTCCCAATTGCTCACACAGTCCAACATTTTTTCTTACTGTGGCCAGTCTGCCAGAAGCGATATGTCACTAGTTGTGTATCATAAAAGAGTGATCCTTTCTCCTCCCAGGGGTTATTCGAGATATCTTAATCGAAACCCTAGTAACGAGGCATTGGCTACCTTAAGAGAGTCACAGTTACTCGTCCCAATTGCTCACCCAGTCTGCCATTTTTTCTTACTGCGGCCAGTCTGCCAGAAGCGATATGTCACTAGTTGTGTATCATAAATGAGTGATCGTTTCTCCTCCCAGGGCTTATTCGAGATATCTTAATCGAAACACTAGTAACGAGGCATTGGCTACCTTAAGAGAGTCATAGTTACTCGTCCCAATTGCTCACCCAGTCTGCCATTTTTCTTACTGTGGCAAGTCTGCCAGAAGCGATATGTCACTAGTTGTGTATCATTAAAGAGTCATCGTTAATCCTCCCAGGGGTTATTCGAGATATCTTAATCGAAACCCTAGTAACGAGGCATTGGCTACCTTAAGAGAGTCATAGTTACTCGTCCCAATTGCTCACACAGTCCAACATTTTTTCTTACTGCAGCCAGTCTGCCAGAAGCGATATGTCACTAGTTGTGTATCATAAAAGAGTGATCCTTTCTCCTCCCAGGGGTTATTCGAGATATCTTAATCGAAACCCTAGTAACGAGGCATTGGCTACCTTAAGAGTGTCATAGCTACTCGTCCCAATTGCTCACCCAGTCTGCCATTTTTTCTTACTTCGGCCAGTCTGCCAGAAGCTATATGTCACTAGTTGTGTATCATAAAAAAATGATCGTTACACCTCCCAGGGGTTATTCGAGATATCTTAATCGAAACCCTAGTAACGAGGCATTGGCTACCTTAAGAGAGTCATAGTTACTCGTCCCAATTGCTCACCCAGTCTGCCATTTTTTCTTACTGTGGCCAGTCTGCCAGAAGCGATATGTCACTAATTGTGTATCATAAAAGAGTGATCCTTTCTCCTCCCAGGGGTTACTCGAGATATCTTAATCGAAACCCTAGTAACGAGGCATTGGCTACCTTAAGAGAGTCATAGTTACTCGTCCCAATTACTCACCCAGTCTGCCTTTTTTACTTACTGCGGCCAGTCTGCCAGAAGCGATTTGTCACTAGTTGTGTATCATAAAAGAGTGATCCTTTCTCCTCCCAGGGGTTATTCGAGATATCTTAATCGAAACCCTAGTAACGAGGCATTGGCTACCTTAAGAGAGTCATAGTAACTCGTCCCAATTGCTCACACAGTCTGCCATTTTTTCTCACTGCCGCCAGTCTGCCAGAAGCGATATGTCACAAGTTGTGTATCATAAAAGAGTGATCGTTACTCCTCCCAGGGGTTATTCGAGATATCTTAATCGAAACCCTAGTAACGAGGCATTGGCTACCTTAAGAGAGTCATAGTTACTCGTCCCAATTGGTCACCCAGTCTGCCATTTTTTCTTACTGTGGCAAGTCTGCCAGAAGCGATATGTCACTAGTTGTGTATCAATAATGAGTCATCGTTAATCCTCCCAGGGGTTATTCGAGATATCTTAATCGAAACCCTAGTAACGAGGCATTGGCTACCTTAAGAGAGTCATAGTTACTCGTCCCAATTGCTCACACAGTCCAACATTTTTTCTTACTGTGGCAAGTCTGCCAGAAGCGATATGTCACTAGTTGTGTATCATTAAAGAGTCATCGTTAATCCTCCCAGGGGTTATTCGAGATATCTTAATCGAAACCCTGGTAACGAGGCATTGGCTACCTTAAGAGAGTCATAGTAACTCGTCCCAATAGCTCACACAGTCCAACATTTTTTCTTACTGCAGCCAGTCTGCCAGAAGCGATATGTCACTAGTTGTGTATCATAAAAGAGTGATCCTTTCCCCTCCCAGGGGTTATTCGAGATATCTTAATCGAAACCCTAGTTACGAGGCATTGGCTACCTTAAGAGAGTAATAGCTACTCGTCCCAATTGCTCACCCAGTCTGCCATTATTTCTTACTGCGGCCAGTCTGCGAGAAGCTATATGTCACTAGTTGTGTATCATAAAAGAGTGATCGTTACACCTCCCAGGGGTTATTCGAGATATCTTAATCGAAACCCTAGTAACGAGGCATTGGCTACCTTAAGAGAGTCATAGTTACTCGTCCCAATTGCTCACCCAGTCTGCCATTTTTTCTTACTGCGGCCAGTCTGCCAGAAGCGCTATGTCACTAGTTGTGTATCATAAAAGAGTGATCCTTTCTCCTCCCAGGGGTTATTCGAGATATCTTAATCGAAACCCTAGTAACGAGGCATTGGCTACCTTAAGAGAGTCATAGTTACTCGTCCCAATTGCTCACCCAGTCTGCCATTTTTTCTTACTGCGGCCAGTCTGCCAGAAGCGATATGTCACTAGTTGTGTATCATAAAAGAGTGATCCTTTCTCCTCCCAGGGGTTATTCGAGATATCTTAATCGAAACCCTAGTAACGAGGCATTGGCTACCTTAAGAGAGTCATAGTTACTCGTCCCAATTGCTCACCCAGTCTGCCATTTTTTCTCACTGTGGCCAGTCTGCCAGAAGCGATATGTCACTAGTTGTGTATCATAAAAGAGTGATCCTTTCTCCTCCCAGGGGTTATTCGAGATATCTTAATCGAAACCCTAGTAACGAGGCATTAGCTACCTTAAGAGAGTCATAGTAACTCGTCCCAATTGCTCACCCAGTCTGCCATTTTTTCTCACTGCGGCCAGTCTGCCAGAAGCGATATGTCACAAGTTGTGTATCATAAAAGAGTGATCGTTACTCCTCCCAGGGGTTATTCGAGATATCTTAATCGAAATCCTAGTAACGAGGCATTGGCTACCTTAAGAGAGTCATAGTTACTCGTCCCAATTGCTCAACCAGTCTGCCATTTTTTCTTACAGCGGCCAGTCTGCCAGAAGCGATATGTCACTAGTTGTGTATAATAAATGAGTGCTCGTTTCTCCTCCCTGGGGTTATTTGAGATATCTTAATCGAAACCCTAGTAACGAGGCATTGGCTACCTTAAGAGAGTCGTAGTTACTCGTTCCAATTGCTCACACTGTCCAACATTTTTTCTTACTGCAGCCAGTCTGCCAGAAGCGATATGTCACTAGTTGTGTATCATAAAAGAGTGATCCTTTCTCCTCCCAGGGGTTATTCGAGATATCTTAATCGAAACCCTAGCAACGAGGCATTGGCTACCTTAAGAGAGTCATAGCTACTCGTCCCAATTGCTCACCCAGTCTGACATTTTTTCTTACTGCGGCCAGTCTGCCAGAAGCTATATGTCACTAGTTGTGTATCATAAAAGAGTGATCGTTACACCTCCCAGGGGTTATTCGAGATATCTTAATCGAAACCCTAGTAACGAGGCATTGGCTACCTTAAGAGAGTCATAGTTACTCGTCCCAATTGCTCACCCAGTCTGCCATTTTTTCTTACTGCGACCAGTCTGCCAGAAGCGATATGTCACTAGTTGTGTATCATAAAAGAGTGATCCTTTCTCCTCCCAGGGGTTATTCGAGATATCTTAATCGAACCCCTAGTAACGAGGCATTGGCTACCTTAAGAGAGTCATAGTTACTCGTCCCAATAGCTCACACAGTCCAACATTTTTTCTTACTGCAGCCAGTCTGCCAGAAGCGATATGTCACTAGTTGTGTATCATAAAAGAGTGATCCTTTCTCCTCCCAGGGGTTATTCGAGATATCTTAATCGAAACCCTAGTAACGAGGCATTGGCTACCTTAAGAGAGTCATAGTAACTCGTCCCAATTGCTCACCCAGTCTGCCATTTTTTCTCACTGCGGCCAGTCTGCCAGAAGCGATATGTCACAAGTTGTGTATCATAAAAGAGTGATCGTTACTCCTCCCAGGGGTTATTCGAGATATCTTAATCGAAATCCTAGTAACGAGGCACTGGCTACCTTAAGAGAGTCATAGTTACTCGTCCCAATTGCTCAACCAGTCTGCCATTTTTTCTTACAGCGGCCAGTCTGCCAGAAGCGATATGTCACTAGTTGTGTATAATAAATGAGTGATCGTTTCTCCTCCCTGGGGTTATTTGAGATATCTTAATCGAAACCCTAGTAACGAGGCATTGGCTACCTTAAGAGAGTCATAGTTACTCGTTCCAATTGCTCACACAGTCCAACATTTTTTCTTACTGCAGCCAGTCTGCCAGAAGCGATATGTCACTAGTTGTGTATCATAAAAGAGTGATCCTTTCTCCTCCCAGGGGTTATTCGAGATATCTTAATCGAAACCCTAGTAACGAGGCATTGGCTACCTTAAGAGAGTCATAGCTACTCGTCCCAATTGCTCACCCAGTCTGACATTTTTTCTTACTGCGGCCAGTCTGCCAGAAGCTATATGTCACTAGTTGTGTATCATAAAAGAGTGATCGTTACACCTCCCAGGGGTTATTCGAGATATCTTAATCGAAACCCTAGTAACGAGGCATTGGCTACCTTAAGAGAGTCATAGTTACTCGTCCCAATTGCTCACCCAGTCTGCCATTTTTTCTTACTGCGGCCAGTCTGCCAGAAGCGATATGTCACTAGTTGTGTATCATAAAAGAGTGATCCTTTCTCCTCCCAGGGGTTATTCGAGATATCTTAATCGAAACCCTAGTAACGAGGCATTGGCTACCTTAAGAGAGTCATAGTTACTCGTCCCAATTGGTCACCCAGTCTGCCATTTTTTCTTACTGTGGCAAGTCTGCCAGAAGCGATATGTCACTAGTTGTGTATCAATAATGAGTCATCGTTAATCCTCCCAGGGTTTATTCGAGATATCTTAATCGAAACCCTAGTAACGAGGCATTGGGTACCTTAAGAGTGTCATAGTTACTCGTCCCAATTGCTCACACAGTCCAACATTTTTTCTTACTGTGGCCAGTCTGCCAGAAGCGATATGTCACTAGTTGTGTATCATAAAAGAGTGATCCTTTCTCCTCCCAGGGGTTATTCGAGATATCTTAATCGAAACCCTAGTAACGAGGCATTGGCTACCTTAAGAGAGTCATAGTTACTCATCCCAATTGCTCACCCAGTCTGCCATTTTTTCTTACTGCGGCCAGTCTGGCAGAAGCGATATGTCACTAGTTGTGTATCATAAATGAGTGATCGTTTCTCCTCCCAGGGCTTATTCGAGATATCTTAATCGAAACACTAGTAACGAGGCATTGGCTACCTTAAGAGAGTCATAGTTACTCGTCCCAATTGCTCACCCAGTCTGCCATTTTTTCTTACTGTGGCAAGTCTGCCAGAAGCGATATGTCACTAGTTGTGTATCATTAAAGAGTCATCGTTAATCCTCCCAGGGGTTATTCGAGATATCTTAATCGAAACCCTAGTAACGAGGCATTGGCTACCTTAAGAGAGTCATAGTTACTCGTCCCAATAGCTCACACAGTCCAACATTTTTTCTTACTGCAGCCAGTCTGCCAGAAGCGATATGTCACTAGTTGTGTATCATAAAAGAGTGATCCTTTCTCCTCCCAGGGGTTATTCGAGATATCTTAATCGAAACCCTAGTAACGAGGCATTGGCTACCTTAAGAGAGTCATAGCTACTCGTCCCAATTGCTCACCCAGTCTGCCATTTTTTCTTACTGCGGCCAGTCTGCCAGAAGCTATATGTCACTAGTTGTGTATCATAAAAGAGTGATCGTTACACCTCCCAGGGGTTATTCGAGATATCTTAATCGAAACCCTAGTAACGAGGCATTGGCTACCTTAAGAGAGTCATAGTTACTCGTCCCAATTGCTCACCCAGTCTGCCATTTTTTCTTACTGCGGCCAGTCTGCCAGAGGCGATATGTCACTAGTTGTGTATCATAAAAGAGTGATCCTTTCTCCTCCCAGGGGTTATTCGAGATATCTTAATCGAAACCCTAGTAACGAGGCATTGGCTACCTTAAGAGAGTCATAGTTACTCGTCCCAATTGCTCACCCAGTCTGCCATTTTTTCTTACTGCGGCCAGTCTGCCAGAAGCGATATGTCACTAGTTTTGTATCATAAAAGAGTGGTCCTTTCTCTTCCCAGGGGTTATTCGAGATATCTTAATCGAAACCCTAGTAACGAGGCATTGGCTACCTTAAGAGAGTCATAGTTACTCGTCCCAATTGCTCACCCAGTCTGCCATTTTTTCTCACTGTGGCCAGTCTGCCAGAAGCGATATGTCACTAGTTGTGTATCATAAAAGAGTGATCCTTTCTCCTCCCAGGGGTTATTCGAGATATCTTAATCGAAACCCTAGTAACGAGGCATTGGCTACCTTAAGAGAGTCATAGTAACTCGTCCCAATTGCTCACCCAGTCTGCCATTATTTCTCACTGCGGCCAGTCTGCCAGAAGCGATATGTCACAAGTTGTGTATCATAAAAGAGTGATCGTTACTCCTCCCAGGGGTTATTCGAGATATCTTAATCGAAATCCTAGTAACGAGGCATTGGCTACCTTAAGAGAGTCATAGTTACTCGTCCCAATTGCTCAACCAGTCTGCCATTTTTTCTTACAGCGGCCATCTGCCAGAAGCGATATGTCACTAGTTGTGTATAATAAATGAGTGATCGTTTCTCCTCCCTGGGGTTATTTGAGATATCTTAATCGAAACCCTAGTAACGAGGCATTGGCTACCTTAAGAGAGTCATAGTTACTCGTTCCAATTGCTCACACAGTCCAACATTTTTTCTTACTGCAGCCAGTCTGCCAGAAGCGATATGTCACTAGTTGTGTATCATAAAAGAGTGATCCTTTCTCCTCCCAGGGGTTATTCGAGATATCTTAATCGAAACCCTAGTAACGAGGCATTGGCTACCTTAAGAGAGTCATAGTAACTCGTCCCAATTGCTCAACCAGTCTGCCATTTTTTCTCACTGCGGCCAGTCTGCCAGAAGCGATATGTCACAAGTTGTGTATCATAAAAGAGTGATCGTTACTCCTCCCAGGGGTTATTCGAGATATCTTAATCGAAATCCTAGTAACGAGGCATTGGCTACCTTAAGAGAGTCATAGTTACTCGTCCCAATTGCTCAACCAGTCTGCCATTTTTTCTTACTGCGGCCAGTCTGCCAGAAGCGATATGTCACTAGTAGTGTATCATAAAAGAGTGATCCTTTCTCCTCCCAGGGGTTATTCGAAATATCTTAATCGAAACCCTAGTAACGAGGCATTGGCTACCTTAAGAGAGTCATAGTTACTCGTCCCAATTGCTCACCCAGTCTGCCATTTTTTCTTACTGCAGCCAGTCTGCCAGAAGCGATATGTAAATAGTTGTGTATCATAAAAGAGTGATCCTTTCTCCTCCCAGGGGTTATTCGAGATATCTTAATCGAAACCCTAGTAACGAGGCATTGGCTACCTTAAGAGAGTCATAGTTACTCGTCCCAATTGCTCACCCAGTCTGCCATTTTTTCTTACTGCGGCCAGTCTGCCAGAAGCGATATGTCACTAGTTGTGTATCATAAAAGAGTGATCGTTTCTCCTCCCAGGGGTTATTCGAGATATCTTAATCGAAACCCTAGTAAGGAGGCATTGGCTACCTTAAGAGAGTCATAGTTACTCGTCCCAATTGGTCACCCAGTCTGCCATTTTTTCTTCCTGTGGCAAGTCTGCCAGAAGCGATATGTCACTAGTTGTGTATCAATAATGAGTCATCGTTAATCCTCCCAGGGGTTATTCGAGATATCTTAATCGAAACCCTAGTAACGAGGCATTGGCTACCTTAAGAGAGTCATAGTTACTCGTCCCAATTGCTCACACAGTCCAACATTTTTTCTTACTGTGGCCAGTCTGCCAGAAGCGATATGTCACTAGTTGTGTATCATAAAAGAGTGATCCTTTCTCCTCCCAGGGGTTATTCGAGATATCTTAATCGAAACCCTAGTAACGAGGCATTGGCTACCTTAAGAGAGTCATAGTTACTCGTCCCAATTGCTCACCCAGTCTGCCATTTTTTCTTACTGCGGCCAGTCTGCCAGAAGCGATATGTCACTAGTTGTGTATCATAAATGAGTGATCGTTTCTCCTCCCAAGGCTTATTCGAGATATCTTAATCGAAACACTAGTAACGAGGCATTGGCTACCTTAAGAGAGTCATAGTTACTCGTCCCAATTGCTCACCCAGTCTGCCATTTTTTCTTACTGTGGCAAGTCTGCCAGAAGCGATATGTCACTAGTTGTGTATCATTAAAGAGTCATCGTTAATCCTCCCAGGGGTTATTCGAGATATCTTAATCGAAACCCTAGTAACGAGGCATTGGCTACCTTAAGAGAGTCATAGTTACTCGTCCCAATAGCTCACACAGTCCAACATTTTTTCTTACTGCAGCCAGTCTGCCAGAAGCGATATGTCACTAGTTGTGTATCATAAAAGAGTGATCCTTTCTCCTCCCAGGGGTTATTCGAGATATCTTAATCGAAACCCTAGTAACGAGGCATTGGCTACCTTAAGAGAGTCATAGCTACTCGTCCCAATTGCTCACCCAGTCTGCCATTTTTTCTTACTGCGGCCAGTCTGCCAGAAGCGATATGTCACTAGTTGTGTATCATAAAAGAGTGATCGTTACACCTCCCAGGGGTTATTCGAGATATCTTAATCGAAACCCTAGTAACGAGGCATTGGCTACCTTAAGAGAGTCATAGTTACTCGTCCCAATTGCTCACCCAGTCTGCCATTTTTTCTTACTGCGGCCAGTCTGCCAGAAGCGATATGTCACTAGTTGTGTATCATAAAAGAGTGATCCTTTCTCCTCCCAGGGGTTATTCGAGATATCTTAATCGAAACCCTAGTAACGAGGCATTGGCTACCTTAAGAGAGTCATAGTTACTCGTCCCAATTGCTCACCCAGTCCAACATTTTTTCTTACTGCGGCCAGTCTGCCAGAAGCGATATGTCACTAGTTGTGTATCATAAAAGAGTGGTCCTTTCTCCTCCCAGGGGTTATTCGAGATATCTTAATCGAAACCCTAGTAACGAGGCATTGGCTACCTTAAGAGAGTCATAGTTACTCGTCCCAATTGCACACCCAGTCTGCCATTTTTTCTCACTGTGGCCAGTCTGCCAGAAGCGATATGTCACTAGTTGTGTATCATAAAAGAGTGATCCTTTCTCCTCCCAGGGGTTATTCGAGATATCTTAATCGAAACCCTAGTAACGAGGCATTTGCTACCTTAAGAGAGTCATAGTAACTCGTCCCAATTGCTCACCCAGTCTGCCATTTTTTCTCACTGCGGCCAGTCTGCCAGAAGCGATATGTCACAAGTTGTGTATCATAAAAGAGTGATCGTTACTCCTCCCAGGGGTTATTCGAGATATCTTAATCGAAATCCTAGTAACGAGGCATTGGCTACCTTAAGAGAGTCATAGTTACTCGTCCCAATTGCTCAACCAGTCTGCCATTTTTTCTTACAGCGGCCAGTCTGCCAGAACCGATATGTCACTAGTTGTGTATAATAAATGAGTGATCGTTTCTCCTCCCTGGGGTTATTTGAGATATCTTAATCGAAACCCTAGTAACGAGGCATTGGCTACCTTAAGAGAGTCATAGTTACTCGTTCCAATTGCTCACACAGTCCAACATTTTTTCTTACTGTGGCCAGTCTGCCAGAAGCGATATGTCACTAGTTGTGTATCATAAAAGAGTGATCCTTTCTCCTCCCAGGGGTTATTCGAGATATCTTAATCGAAACCCTAGTAACGAGGCATTGGCTACCTTAAGAGAGTCATAGCTACTCGTCCCAATTGCTCACCCAGTCTGACATTTTTTCTTACTGCGGCCAGTCTGCCAGAAGCTATATGTCACTAGTTGTGTATCATAAAAGAGTGATCGTTACACCTCCCAGGGGTTATTCGAGATATCTTAATCGAAACCCTAGTAACGAGGCATTGGCTACCTTAAGAGAGTCATAGTTACTCGTCCCAATTGCTCACCCAGTCTGCCATTTTTTCTTACTGCGGCCAGTCTGCCAGAAGCGATATGTCACTAGTTGTGTATCATAAAAGAGTGATCCTTTCTCCTCCCAGGGGTTATTCGAGATATCTTAATCGAAACCCTAGTAACGAGGCATTGGCTACCTTAAGAGAGTCATAGTTACTCGTCCCAATTGGTCACCCAGTCTGCCATTTTTTCTTACTGTGGCAAGTCTGCCAGAAGCGATATGTCACTAGTTGTGTATCAATAATGAGTCATCGTTAATCCTCCCAGGGTTTATTCGAGATATCTTAATCGAAACCCTAGTAACGAGGCATTGGGTACCTTAAGAGTGTCATAGTTACTCGTCCCAATTGCTCACACAGTCCAACATTTTTTCTTACTGTGGCCAGTCTGCCAGAAGCGATATGTCACTAGTTGTGTATCATAAAAGAGTGATCCTTTCTCCTCCCAGGGGTTATTCGAGATATCTTAATCGAAACCCTAGTAACGAGGCATTGGCTACCTTAAGAGAGTCATAGTTACTCATCCCAATTGCTCACCCAGTCTGCCATTTTTTCTTAGTGCGGCCAGTCTGGCAGAAGCGATATGTCACTAGTTGTGTATCATAAATGAGTGATCGTTTCTCCTCCCAGGGCTTATTCGAGATATCTTAATCGAAACACTAGTAACGAGGCATTGGCTACCTTAAGAGAGTCATAGTTACTCGTCCCAATTGCTCACCCAGTCTGCCATTTTTTCTTACTGTGGCAAGTCTGCCAGAAGCGATATGTCACTAGTTGTGTATCATTAAAGAGTCATCGTTAATCCTCCCAGGGGTTATTCGAGATATCTTAATCGAAACCCTAGTAACGAGGCATTGGCTACCTTAAGAGAGTCATAGTTACTCGTCCCAATAGCTCACACAGTCCAACATTTTTTCTTACTGCAGCCAGTCTGCCAGAAGCGATATGTCACTAGTTGTGTATCATAAAAGAGTGATCCTTTCTCCTCCCAGGGGTTATTCGAGATATCTTAATCGAAACCCTAGTAACGAGGCATTGGCTACCTTAAGAGAGTCATAGCTACTCGTCCCAATTGCTCACCCAGTCTGCCATTTTTTCTTACTGCGGCCAGTCTGCCAGAAGCTATATGTCACTAGTTGTGTATCATAAAAGAGTGATCGTTACACCTCCCAGGGGTTATTCGAGATATCTTAATCGAAACCCTAGTAACGAGGCATTGGCTACCTTAAGAGAGTCATAGTTACTCGTCCCAATTGCTCACCCAGTCTGCCATTTTTTCTTACTGCGGCCAGTCTGCCAGAAGCGATATGTCACTAGTTGTGTATCATAAAAGAGTGATCCTTTCTCCTCCCAGGGGTTATTCGAGATATCTTAATCGAAACCCTAGTAACGAGGCATTGGCTACCTTAAGAGAGTCATAGTTACTCGTCCCAATTGCTCACCCAGTCTGCCATTTTTTCTTACTGCGGCCAGTCTGCCAGAAGCGATATGTCACTAGTTTTGTATCATAAAAGAGTGGTCCTTTCTCTTCCCAGGGGTTATTCGAGATATCTTAATCGAAACCCTAGTAACGAGGCATTGGCTACCTTAAGAGAGTCATAGTTACTCGTCCCAATTGCTCACCCAGTCTGCCATTTTTTCTCACTGTGGCCAGTCTGCCAGAAGCGATATGTCACTAGTTGTGTATCATAAAAGAGTGATCCTTTCTCCTCCCAGGGGTTATTCGAGATATCTTAATCGAAACCCTAGTAACGAGGCATTAGCTACCTTAAGAGAGTCATAGTAACTCGTCCCAATTGCTCACCCAGTCTGCCATTATTTCTCACTGCGGCCAGTCTGCCAGAAGCGATATGTCACAAGTTGTGTATCATAAAAGAGTGATCGTTACTCCTCCCAGGGGTTATTCGAGATATCTTAATCGAAATCCTAGTAACGAGGCATTGGCTACCTTAAGAGAGTCATAGTTACTCGTCCCAATTGCTCACCCAGTCTGCCATTTTTTCTTACTGCAGCCAGTCTGCCAGAAGCGATATGTCACTAGTTGTGTATCATAAAAGAGTGATCCTTTCTCCTCCCAGGGGTTATTCGAGATATCTTAATCGAAACCCTAGTAACGAGGCATTGGCTACCTTAAGAGAGTCATAGTTACTCGTCCCAATTGCTCACCCAGTCTGCCATTTTTTCTTAATGCGGCCAGTCTGCCAGAAGCGATATGTCACTAGTTGTGTATCATAAAAGAGTGATCCTTTCTCCTCCCAGGGGTTATTCGAGATATCTTAATCGAAACCCTAGTAACGAGGCATTGGCTACCTTAAGAGAGTCATAGTTACTCGTCCCAATTGCTCACCCAGTCTGCCATTTTTTCTTACTGCCCGCCAGTCTGCCAGAAGCGATATGTCACTAGTTGTGTATCATAAATGAGTGATCGTTTCTCCTCCCAGGGCTTATTCGAGATATCTTAATCGAAACACTAGTAACGAGGCATTGGCTACCTTAAGAGTGTCATAGTTACTCGTCCCAATTGCTCACCCAGTCTGCCATTTTTTCTTACTGTGGCAAGTCTGCCAGAAGCGATATGTCACTAGTTGTGTATCATTAAAGAGTCATCGTTAATCCTCCCAGGGGTTATTCGAGATATCTTAATCGAAACCCTAGTAACGAGGCATTGGCTACCTTAAGAGAGTCATAGTTACTCGTCCCAATAGCTCACACAGTCCAACATTTTTTCTTACTGCAGCCAGTCTGCCAGAAGCGATATGTCACTAGTTGTGTATCATAAAAGAGTGATCCTTTCTCCTCCCAGGGGTTATTCGAGATATCTTAATCGAAACCCTAGTAACGAGGCATTGGCTACCTTAAGAGAGTCATAGCTACTCGTCCCAATTGCTCACCCAGTCTGCCATTTTTTCTTACTGCGGCCAGTCTGCCAGAAGCTATATGTCACTAGTTGTGTATCATAAAAGAGTGATCGTTACACCTCCCAGGGGTTATTCGAGATATCTTAATCGAAACCCTAGTAACGAGGCATTGGCTACCTTAAGAGAGTCATAGTTACTCGTCCCAATTGCTCACCCAGTCTGCCATTTTTTCTTACTGCGGCCAGTCTGCCAGAAGCGATATGTCACTAGTTGTGTATCATAAAAGAGTGATCCTTTCTCCTCCCAGGGGTTATTCGAGATATCTTAATCGAAACCCTAGTAACGAGGCATTGGCTACCTTAAGAGAGTCATAGTTACTCGTCCCAATTGCTCACCCAGTCTGCCATTTTTTCTTACTGCGGCCAGTCTGCCAGAAGCGATATGTCACTAGTTGTGTATCATAAAAGAGTGGTCCTTTCTCCTCCCAGGGGTTATTCGAGATATCTTAATCGAAACCCTAGTAACGAGGCATTGGCTACCTTAAGAGAGTCATAGTTACTCGTCCCAATTGCACACCCAGTCTGCCACTTTTTCTCACTGTGGCCAGTCTGCCAGAAGCGATATGTCACTAGTTGTGTATCATAAAAGAGTGATCCTTTCTTCTCCCAGGGGTTATTCGAGATATCTTAATCGAAACCCTAGTAACGAGGCATTTGCTACCTTAAGAGAGTCATAGTAACTCGTCCCAATTGCTCACCCAGTCTGCCATTTTTTCTCACTGCGGCCAGTCTGCCAGAAGCGATATGTCACTAGTTGTGTATCATAAAAGAGTGATCCTTTCTCCTCCCAGGGGTTATTCGAGATATCTTAATCGAAACCCTAGTAACGAGGCATTGGCTACCTTAAGAGAGTCATAGCTACTCGTCCCAATTGCTCACCCAGTCTGACATTTTTTCTTACTGCGGCCAGTCTGCCAGAAGCTATATGTCACTAGTTATGTATCATAATAGAGTGATCGTTACACCTCCCAGGGGTTATTCGAGATATCTTAATCGAAACCCTAGTAACGAGGCATTGGCTACCTTAAGAGAGTCATAGTTACTCGTCCCAATTGCTCACCCAGTCTGCCATTTTTTCTTACTGCGGCCAGTCTGCCAGAAGCGATATGTCACTAGTTGTGTATCATAAAAGAGTGATCCTTTCTCCTCCCAGGGGTTATTCGAAATATCTTAATCGAAACCCTAGTAACGAGGCATTGGCTACCTTAAGAGAGTCATAGTTACTCGTCCCAATTGCTCACCCAGTCTGCCATTTTTTCTTACTGCGGCCAGTCTGCCAGAAGCGATATGTCACTAGTTGTGTATCATAAAAGAGTGATCCTTTCTCCTCCCAGGGGTTATTCGAGATATCTTAATCGAAACCCTAGTAACGAGGCATTGGCTACCTTAAGAGAGTCATAGTTACTCGTCCCAATTGCTCACCCAGTCTGCCATTTTTTCTTACTGCGGCCAGTCTGCCAGAAGCGATATGTCACTAGTTGTGTATCATAAAAGAGTGATCCTTTCTCCTCCCAGGGGTTATTCGAGATATCTTAATCGAAACCCTAGTAACGAGGCATTGGCTACCTTAAGAGAGTCATAGTTACTCGTCCCAATTGCTCACCCAGTCTGCCATTTTTTCTTACTGCGGCCAGTCTGCCAGAAGCGATATGTCACTAGTTGTGTATCATAAATGAGTGATCGATTCTCCTCCCAGGGGTTATTCGAGATATCTTAATCGAAACACTAGTAACGAGGCATCGGCTACCTTAAGAGAGTCATAGTTACTCGTCCCCTATTGCTCACCCAGTCTGCCATTTTTTCTTACTGTGGCAAGTCTGCCAGAAGCGATATGTCACTAGTTGTGTATCATTAAAGAGTCATCGTTAATCCTCCCAGGGGTTATTCGAGATATCTTCATGAAACCCTAGTAACGAGGCATTGGCTACCTTAAGAGAGTCATAGTTACTCGTCCCAATTGCTCACCCAGTCTGCCATTTTTTCTTACTGCGGCCAGTCTGCCAGAAGCGATATGTCACTAGTTGTGTATCGTAAAAGAGTGATCCTTTCTCCTCCCAGGGGTTATTCGAGATATCTTAATCGAAACCCTAGTAACGAGGCATTGGCTACCTTAAGAGAGTCATAGTTACTCGTCCCAATTGCTCACCGAGTCTGCCATTTTTTCTTACAGCGGCCAGTCTGCCAGAAGCGATATGTCACTAGTTGTGTATCATAAATGAGTGATCGTTTCTCCTCCCAGGGGTTATTTGAGATATCTTAATCGAAACCCTAGTAACGAGGCATTGGCTACCTTAAGAGAGTCATAGTTAATCGTCCCAATAGCTCACTTAGTCCAATATTTTTTCTTACTGCAGCCAGTCTGCCAGAAGCGATATGTCACTAGTTGTGTATCATAAAAGAGTGATCCTTTCTCCTCCCAGGGGTTATTCGAGATATCTTAATCGAAACCCTAGTAACGAGGCATTGGCTACCTTAAGAGAGTCATAGCTACTCGTCCCAATTGCTCACCCAGTCTGCCATTTTTTCTTACTGCGGCCAGTCTGCCAGAAGCGATATGTCACTAGTTGTGTATCATAAAAGAGTGATCCTTTCTCCTCCCAGGGGTTATTCGAAATATCTTAATCGAAACCCTAGTAACGAGGCATTGGCTACCTTAAGAGAGTCATAGTTACTCGTCCCAATTGCTCACCCAGTCTGCCATTTTTTCTTACTGCGGCCAGTCTGCCAGAAGCGATATGTCACTAGTTGTGTATCATAAAAGAGTGATCCTTTCTCCTCCCAGGGGTTATTCGAGATATCTTAATCGAAACCCTAGTAACGAGGCATTGGCTACCTTAAGAGAGTCATAGTTACTCGTCCCAATTGCTCACCCAGTCTGCCATTTTTTCTTACTGCGGCCAGTCTGCCAGAAGCGATATGTCACTAGTTGTGTATCATAAAAGAGTGATCCTTTCTCCTCCCAGGGGTTATTCGAGATATCTTAATCGAAACCCTAGTAACGAGGCATTGGCTACCTTAAGAGAGTCATAGTTACTCGTCCCAATTGCTCACCCAGTCTGCCATTTTTTCTTACTGCGGCCAGTCTGCCAGAAGCGATATGTCACTAGTTGTGTATCATAAATGAGTGATCGATTCTCCTCCCAGGGGTTATTCGAGATATCTTAATCGAAACACTAGTAACGAGGCATCGGCTACCTTAAGAGAGTCATAGTTACTCGTCCCCTATTGCTCACCCAGTCTGCCATTTTTTCTTACTGTGGCAAGTCTGCCAGAAGCGATATGTCACTAGTTGTGTATCATTAAAGAGTCATCGTTAATCCTCCCAGGGGTTATTCGAGATATCTTCATGAAACCCTAGTAACGAGGCATTGGCTACCTTAAGAGAGTCATAGTTACTCGTCCCAATTGCTCACCCAGTCTGCCATTTTTTCTTACTGCGGCCAGTCTGCCAGAAGCGATATGTCACTAGTTGTGTATCGTAAAAGAGTAATCCTTTCTCCTCCCAGGGGTTATTCGAGATATCTTAATCGAAACCCTAGTAACGAGGCATTGGCTACCTTAAGAGAGTCATAGTTACTCGTCCCAATTGCTCACCCAGTCTGCCATTTTTTCTTACTGTGGCAAGTCTGCCAGAAGCGATATGTCACTAGTTGTGTATCATTAAAGAGTCATCGTTAATCCTCCCAGGGGTTATTCGAGATATCTTAATCGAAACCCTAGTAACGAGGCATTGGCTACCTTAAGAGAGTCATAGTTACTCGTCCCAATAGCTCACACAGTCCAACATTTTTTCTTACTGCAGCCAGTCTGCCAGAAGCGATATGTCACTAGTTGTGTATCATAAAAGAGTGATCCATTCTCCTCCCAGGGGTTATTCGAGATATCTTAATCGAAACCCTAGTAACGAGGCATTGGCTACCTTAAGAGAGTCATAGCTACTCGTCCCAATTGCTCACCCAGTCTGCCATTTTTTCTTACTGCGGCCAGTCTGCCAGAAGCTATATGTCACTAGTTGTGTATCATAAAAGAGTGATCGTTACACCTCCCAGGGGTTATTCGAGATATCTTAATCGAAACCCTAGTAACGAGGCATTGGCTACCTTAAGAGAGTCATAGTTACTCGTCCCAATTGCTCACCCAGTCTGCCATTTTTTCTTACTGCGGCCAGTCTGCCAGAAGCGATATGTCACTAGTTGTGTATCATAAAAGAGTGATCCTTTCTCCTCCCAGGGGTTATTCGAGATATCTTAATCGAAACCCTAGTAACGAGGCATTGGCTACCTTAAGAGAGTCATAGTTACTCGTCCCAATTGCTCACCCAGTCTGCCATTTTTTCTTACTGCGGCCAGTCTGCCAGAAGCGATATGTCACTAGTTGTGTATCATAAAAGAGTGGTCCTTTCTCCTCCCAGGGGTTATTCGAGATATCTTAATCGAAACCCTAGTAACGAGGCATTGGCTACCTTAAGAGAGTCATAGTTACTCGTCCCAATTGCACACCCAGTCTGCCACTTTTTCTCACTGTGGCCAGTCTGCCAGAAGCGATATGTCACTAGTTGTGTATCATAAAAGAGTGATCCTTTCTTCTCCCAGGGGTTATTCGAGATATCTTAATCGAAACCCTAGTAACGAGGCATTTGCTACCTTAAGAGAGTCATAGTAACTCGTCCCAATTGCTCACCCAGTCTGCCATTTTTTCTCACTGCGGCCAGTCTGCCAGAAGCGATATGTCACTAGTTGTGTATCATAAAAGAGTGATCCTTTCTCCTCCCAGGGGTTATTCGAGATATCTTAATCGAAACCCTAGTAACGAGGCATTGGCTACCTTAAGAGAGTCATAGCTACTCGTCCCAATTGCTCACCCAGTCTGACATTTTTTCTTACTGCGGCCAGTCTGCCAGAAGCTATATGTCACTAGTTATGTATCATAATAGAGTGATCGTTACACCTCCCAGGGGTTATTCGAGATATCTTAATCGAAACCCTAGTAACGAGGCATTGGCTACCTTAAGAGAGTCATAGTTACTCGTCCCAATTGCTCACCCAGTCTGCCATTTTTTCTTACTGCGGCCAGTCTGCCAGAAGCGATATGTCACTAGTTGTGTATCATAAAAGAGTGATCCTTTCTCCTCCCAGGGGTTATTCGAAATATCTTAATCGAAACCCTAGTAACGAGGCATTGGCTACCTTAAGAGAGTCATAGTTACTCGTCCCAATTGCTCACCCAGTCTGCCATTTTTTCTTACTGCGGCCAGTCTGCCAGAAGCGATATGTCACTAGTTGTGTATCATAAAAGAGTGATCCTTTCTCCTCCCAGGGGTTATTCGAGATATCTTAATTGAAACCCTAGTAACGAGGCATTGGCTACCTTAAGAGAGTCATAGTTACTCGTCCCAATTGCTCACCCAGTCTGCCATTTTTTCTTACTGCGGCCAGTCTGCCAGAAGCGATATGTCACTAGTTGTGTATCATAAAAGAGTGATCCTTTCTCCTCCCAGGGGTTATTCGAGATATCTTAATTGAAACCCTAGTAACGAGGCATTGGCTACCTTAAGAGTGTCATAGTTACTCGTCCCAATTGCTCACCCAGTCTGCCATTTTTTCTTACTGTGGCAAGTCTGCCAGAAGCGATATGTCACTAGTTGTGTATCATTAAAGAGTCATCGTTAATCCTCCCAGGGGTTATTCGAGATATCTTAATCGAAACACTAGTAACGAGGCATCGGCTACCTTAAGAGAGTCATAGTTACTCGTCCCCTATTGCTCACCCAGTCTGCCATTTTTTCTTACTGTGGCAAGTCTGCCAGAAGCGATATGTCACTAGTTGTGTATCATTAAAGAGTCATCGTTAATCCTCCCAGGGGTTATTCGAGATATCTTCATGAAACCCTAGTAACGAGGCATTGGCTACCTTAAGAGAGTCATAGTTACTCGTCCCAATTGCTCACCCAGTCTGCCATTTTTTCTTACTGCGGCCAGTCTGCCAGAAGCGATATGTCACTAGTTGTGTATCGTAAAAGAGTGATCCTTTCTCCTCCCAGGGGTTATTCGAGATATCTTAATCGAAACCCTAGTAACGAGGCATTGGCTACCTTAAGAGAGTCATAGTTACTCGTCCCAATTGCTCACCGAGTCTGCCATTTTTTCTTACAGCGGCCAGTCTGCCAGAAGCGATATGTCACTAGTTGTGTATCATAAATGAGTGATCGTTTCTCCTCCCAGGGGTTATTTGAGATATCTTAATCGAAACCCTAGTAACGAGGCATTGGCTACCTTAAGAGAGTCATAGTTACTCGTCCCAATTGCTCACCGAGTCTGCCATTTTTTCTTACAGCGGCCAGTCTGCCAGAAGCGATATGTCACTAGTTGTGTATCATAAATGAGTGATCGTTTCTGCTCCCAGGGGTTATTTGAGATATCTTAATTGAAACCCTAGTAACGAGGCATTGGCTACCTTAAGAGTGTCATAGTTACTCGTCCCAATTGCTCACCCAGTCTGCCATTTTTTCTTACTGTGGCAAGTCTGCCAGAAGCGATATGTCACTAGTTGTGTATCATTAAAGAGTCATCGTTAATCCTCCCAGGGGTTATTCGAGATATCTTAATCGAAACCCTAGTAACGAGGCATTGGCTACCTTAAGAGAGTCATAGTTACTCGTCCCATTTGCTCACACAGTCCAACATTTTTTCTTACTGCAGCCAGTCTGCCAGAAGCGATATGTCACTAGTTGTGTATCATAAAAGAGTGATCGTTACTCCTCCCAGGGGTTATTCGAGATATCTTAATCGAAACCCTAGTAACGAGGCTTTGGCTACCTTAAGAGAGTCATAGTTACTCGTCCCAATTGCTCACCCAGTCTGCCATTTTTTCTTACTGCGACCAGTCTGCCAGAAGCGATATGTCACTAGTTGTGTATCATAAAAGAGTGATCCTTTCTCCTCCCAGGGGTTATTCGAGATATCTTAATCGAAACCCTAGTAACGAGGCATTGGCTACCTTAAGAGAGTCATAGTAACTCGTCCCAATTGCTGACCCAGTCTGCCATTTTTTCTTACAGCGGCCAGTCTGCCAGAAGCGATATGTCACTAGTTGTGTATCATAAATGAGTGATCGTTTATCCTCCCAGGGGTTATTTGAGATATCTTATTCGAAACCCTAGTAACGAGACATTGGCTACCTTAAGAGAGTCATAGTTACTCGTCCCAATTGCTCACCCAGTCCAGCATTTTTTCTTATTGCGACCAGTCTGCCAGAACCGATATGTCACTAATTGTGTATCATAAAGGAGTGATCGTTACTCCTCTAAGGGGTTATTCGAGATATCTTAATCGAAAGCCTAGTAACGAGGCATTGGCTACCTTAAGAGAGTCATAGTTACTCGTCCCAATTGCTCACTTAGTCCAACATTTTTTCTTACAGCGACCAGTCTGCCAGAAGCGATATGTCACTAGTTGTGTATCATAAAGGAGTGATCGTTACTCCTCCCAGGGGTTATTCGAGATATCTTAATCGAAACCCTAGTAACGAGGCATTGGCTATCTTAAGAGGGTCATAGTTACTCGTCCCAATAGCTCACCCAGTCCAACATTTTTTCTTACTGCGACCAGTCTGCCAGAAGCGATATGTCTCTAGTTGCGTATCATAAAGGAGTGATCGTTACTCCTCCGAGGGGTTATTCGAGATATCTTAATCGAAGCCCTAGTAACGAGGCATTGGCTACCTTAAGAGAGACATAGTTACTCGTCCCAATTGCTCACCCAGTCCAATATTTTTTCTTACAGCAGCCAGTCTGCCAGAAGCGATATGTCACTAGTTGTGTATCATAAAAGAGTCGTCGTTATTCCTCCGAGGGGTTATTCGAGATATCTTAATCGAAACCCTAGTAACGAGGCATTGGCTACCTTAAGAGAGTCATAGTTACTCGTCCCAATTGCTCACCCAGTCCAACATTTTTTCTTACTGCGACCAGACTGCCAGAAGCGATATGTCACTAGTTGTGTATCATAAAAGAATGATCGTTACTCCTCCCAGGGGTTATTCGAGATATCTTGATCGAAACCCTAGTAACGAGGCATTAGCTACCTTAAGAGGGTCATAGTTAGTCGTCCCAATTGCTCACCCAGTCTGCCATTTTTTCTTACTGCGGCCAGTCTGCCAGAAGCGATATGTCACTAGTTGTGTATCATAAAAGAGTGATCGTTTCTCCTCCCAGGGGTTATTCGAGATATCTTAATCGAAACCCTAGTAACGAGGCATTAGCTACCTTAAGAGAGTTATAGTTACTCGTCCGAATTGCTCACCCAGTCCAACATTTTTTCTTACTGTGGCCAGTCTGCCAGAACCGATATGTCACTAGTTGTGTATCATAAAAGAGTGATCGTTTCTCGTCCCAGGGTTTATTCGAGATATCTTAATCGAAACCCTAGTAACGAGGCATTGGCTACCTTAAGAGAGTCATAGTTACTCGTCCCAATAGCTCACCCAGTCCAACATTTTTTCTTACTGCGACCAGTCTGCCAGAAGCGATATGTCACTTGTTGTGTATCATAAAAGAGTGATCGTTTCTCCTCCCAGAGGTTATTCGAGATATCTTCATCGAAACCATTAGTAACGAGACATTGGCTACCTTAAAGGAGTCATAGTTACTCGTCCCAATTGCTCACCCAGTCCAACAATTTTTCTTACTGCTACCAGTCTGCAAGAAGCGATATGTCACTAGTTGTGTATCATAAAGGAGTGATCGTTACTCATCATAGGAGTTATTCGAGATATCTTAATCGAAACCCTAGTAACGAGGCATTGGCTACCTTAAGAGAGTCATAGTTACTCGTCCCAATTGCTCACCCAGTCCAACATTTTTTCTTACTGCGACCAGTCTGCCAGAAGCGATATGTCACTAGTTGCGTATCATAAAGGAGTGATCGTTACTCCTCCAAGTGGTTATTCGAGATATCTTAATCGAAACCCTAGTAACGTGGCATTGGCTACCTTAAGAGAGTCATAGTTACTCGTCCCAATTGCTCACCCAGTCCAACATTTTTTGTTACTGCGACCAGTCTGCCAGAAGCGATATGTCACTAGTTGTGTATCATAAAAGAGTGATCGTTTCTCCTCCCAGGGGTTATTCGAGATACCTTAATGGAAATCCTAATAACGAGGCATTGGCTACCTTAAGAGAGTCATAGTTAGTCGTCCAAATTGCTCACACAGTCTGCCATTTTTTCTTACTGCGGCCAGTCTGCCAGAAGCGATATGTCACTAGTTGTGTATCATAAAAGAGTGATCGTTTCTCCTCCCAGGGGTATTCGAGATATCTTAATCGAAACCCTAACATCGAGGCATTGGCTACCTTAAGAGAGTCATAGTTACTCGTCCCAATTGCTCACCCAGTCCAAAATTTTTTCTTACTGTGTCCAGTCTGCCAGAAGCAATATGTCACTAGTTGTGTATCATAAAAGAGTGATCGTTTCTCCTCCCAGGGGTTATTCGAGGTATCTTAATCGAAACCTTGTAACGAGACATTGGCTACCTTAAAAGAGTCTTAGATACTCGTCCCAATTGCTCACCTAGTCCAACATTTTTTCTTACTGCGACCAGTCTGCCAGAAGTGATATGTCACTAGTTGTGTATCATAAAGGAGTGATCGTTACTCCTCCCAGGGGTTATTCGAGATATCTTAATCGAAACCCTAGTAACGAGGCATTGGCTACCTTAAGAGAGTCATAGTTAATCGTCCCAATAGCTCACTTAGTCCAATATTTTTTCTTACTGCAGCCAGTCTGCCAGAAGCGATATGTCACTAGTTGTGTATCATAAAAGAGTGACCGTTTCTCCTCCCAGGGGTTATTCGAGATATCTTAATGGAAACCCTAATAACGAGGCATTGGCTACCTTAAGAGAGTCATAGTTAGTCGTCCCAATTGCTCACACAGTCTGCCATTTTTTCTTACTGCGGCCAGTCTGCCAGAAGCGATATGTCACTAGTTGTGTATCATAAAAGAGTGATCGTTACTCCTCCCAGGGGTTATGTGAGATATCTTAATCGAAACCCTAGTAACGAGGCATTGGCTACCTTAAGAGAGTCATAGTTAGTCGTCCCAATTGCTCACCCAGTAAATCGTTTTTTCTTACTGCGGCCAGTCTGAGAGAAGCGATATGTCACTAGTTGTGTATCATAAAAGAGTCATCGTTACTCCTCCGAGGGGTTATTCGAGATATCTTAATCGAAACCCTAGTAACGAGGCATTGGCTACCTAAAGAGAGTCATAGTTACTCGTCCCAATTGCTCACCCAGTCTGCCATTTTTTCTTACTGCGGCCAGTCTGCCAGAACCGATATGTCACTAGTTGTGTATCATAAAAGAGTGACCGTTTCTCCTCCCAGGGGTTATTCGAGATACCTTAATCGAAACCCTAGTAACGAGGCATTGGCTACCTTAAGAGAGTCACAGTTACTCGTCCCAATTGCTCACCTAGTCCAACATTTTTTCTTACTGCGACCAGTCTGCCAGAAGTGATATGTCACTAGTTGTGTATCATAAAGGAGTGATCGTTACTCCTCCCAGGGGTTATTCGAGATATCTTAATCGAAACCCTAGTAACGAGGCATTGGCTACCTTAAGAGAGTCATAGTTACTCGTCGCAATTGCTCACTTAGTCCAACATTTTTTCTTACAGCGACCAGTCTGCCAGAAGCGATATGTCACTAGTTGTGTATCATAAAGGAGTGATCGTTACTCCTCCCAGGGGTTATTCGAGATATCTTAATCGAAACCCTAGTAACGAGGCATTGGCTACCTTAAAGGAGTCATAGTTACTCGTCCCAATTGCTCACCCAGTCCAACATTTTTTCTTACTGCTACCAGTCTGCAAGAAGCGATATGTCACTAGTTGTGTATCATAAAGGAGTGATCGTTACTCCTCATAGGAGTTATTCGAGATATCTTAATCGAAACCCTAGTAACGAGGCATTGGCTACCTTAAGAGAGTCATAGTTACTCGTCCCAATTGCTCACCCAGTCCAACATTTTTTCTTACTGCGACCAGTCTGCCAGAAGCGATATGTCACTAGTTGCGTATCATAAAGGAGTGATCGTTACTCCTCCAAGTGGTTATTCGAGATATCTTAATCGAAACCCTAGTAACGTGGCATTGGCTACCTTAAGAGAGTCATAGTTACTCGTTCCCAATTGCTCACCCAGTCCAACATTTTTTCTTACTGCAGCCAGACTGCCAGAAGCGATGTGTCACTAGTCATGTATCATAAAAGAGTCGTCGTTATTCCTCCGAGGGGTTATTCGAGATATCTTAATCGAAACCCTAGTAACGAGGCATTGGCTACCTTAAGAGAGTCATAGTTACTCGTCCCAATTGCTCACCCAGTCCAACATTTTTTATAACTGCGACCAGTCTGCCAGAAGCGATATGTCACTAGTTGTGTATCATAAAAGAGTGATCGTTTCTCCTCCCAGGGGTTATTCGAGATATCTTAATGGAAACCCTAATAACGAGGCATTGGCTACCTTAAGAGAGTCATAGTTAGTCGTCCCAATTGCTCACACAGTCTGCCATTTTTTCTTACTGCGGCCAGTCTGCCAGAAGCGATATGTCACTAGTTGTGTATCATAAAAGAGTGATTGTTTCTCCTCCCAGGGGTTATTCGAGATATCTTAATCGAAACCCTAGCATCGAGGCATTGGCTACCTTAAGAGAGTCATAGTTACTCGTCCCAATTGCTCACCCAGTCCAACATTTTTTCTTACTGTGTCCAGTCTGCCAGAAGCAATATCTCACTAGTTGTGTATCATAAAAGAGTGATCGTTTCTCCTCCCAGGGGTTATTCGTGGTATCTTAATCGAAACCTTGTAACGAGACATTGGCTACCTTAAGAGAGTCATAGTTACTCGTCCCAATTGCTCACCTAATCCAACATTTTTCCTTACTGCGACCAGTCTGCCAGAAGTGATATGTCACTAGTTGTGTATCATAAAGGAGTGATCGTTACTCCTCCCAGGGGTTATTCGAGATATCTTAATCGAAACCCTAGTAACGAGGCATTGGCTACCTTAAGAGAGTCATTGTTAGTTGTCCCAATTGCTCACCCAGTAAAACGTTTTTTCTTACTGCGGCCAGTCTGCCGGAAGCGATATGTCACTAGTTGTGTATCATAAAAGTGTCATCGTTACTCCTCCCAGGGTTATTCGAGATATCTTAATCGAAACCCTAGTAACGAGGCATTGGCTACCTTAAGACAGTCATAGTTACTCGTCCCAATTTCTCACCCAGCCCAACATTTCTTCTTACTGCGGCCAGTCTGCCAGAAGCAATGTGTCACTAGTTGTGTATCATAAGAGAGTGATCGTTTCTCCTCCCTGGGGTTCTTCGAGATATCTTACTCGAAACCCTAGTAACGAGGCATTGGCTACCTTAAGAGAGTCATAGTTACTCGTCCCAATTGCTCACCCAGTCCAACATTTTTTCTTACTGCGACCAGTCTGCCAGAAGCGATATGTTACAAGTTGTGTATCATAAAGGAGTGATCGTTACTCCTCCCAGGGGTTATTCGAGATATCTTAATCGAAACCCTAGTAACAAGGCATTGGCTACCTTAAGAGTGTCATAGTTACTCGTCCCAATAACTCACCCAGTCCAACATTTTTTCTTACTGCGACCAGACTGCCAGAAGCGATATGTCACTAGTTGTGTATCATAAAAGAGTGATCGTTTCTCCTCCCAGGGGTTATTCGAGATATCTTCATCGAAACCATTAGTAACGAGACATTGGCTACCTTAAAGGAGTCATAGTTACTCGTCCCAATTGTTCACAAAGTCCAACATTTTTTCTTACTGCGACCAGTCTGCCAGAAGCGATATGTCACTAGTTGTGTATCATAAAAGAGTGATCGTTTCTCCTCCCAGGGTTTATTCGAGATATCTTCATCGAAACCATTAGTAACGAGACATTGGCTACCTTAAGAGAGTCATAGTTACTCGTCCCAATAACTCACCCAGTCCAACGTTTTTTCTTACTGTGGCCAGTCTGCCAGAAGCGATATGTCACTAGTTGTGTATCATAAAAGAGTGATCGTTACTCCTCCCAGGGGTTATTCGAGATATCTTCATCGAAACCATTAGTAACGAGACATTGGCTACCTTAAGAGAGTCTTAGTTACTCGTCCCAATTGCTCACCCAGTCCAACATTTTTTCTTACTGCGACCAGTCTGCCAGAAGCGATATGTCTCTAGTTGTGTATCATAAAGGAGTGATCGTTACTCCTCCGAGGGGTTATTCGAGATATCTTAATCGAAGCCCTAGTAACGAGGCATTGGCTACCTTAAGAGAGTCATAGTTACTCGTCCCAATTGCTCACCCAGTCCAATATTTTTTCTTACTGCAGCCAGTCTGCCAGTCGCGATATGTCACTAGTTGTGTATCATAAAAGAGTCGTCGTTATTCCTCCGAGGGGTTTTCGAGATATCTTAATCGAAACCCTAGTAACGAGGCATTGGCTACCTTAAGAGAGTCATAGTTACTCATCCCAATTGCTCACCCAGTCCAACATTTTTTCTTACTGCGACCAGACTGCCAGAAGCGATATGTTACTAGTTGTGTATAATAAAAGAGTGATCGTTACTCCTCCCAGGGGTTATTCGAGATGTCTTAATCGAAACCCTAGTAACGAGGCATTAGCTACCTTAAGAGAGTCATAGTTAGTCGTCCCAATTGCTCACCCAGTCTGCCATTTTTTCTTACTGCGGCCAGTCTGCCAGAAGCGATATGTCACTAGTTGTGTATCATAAAAGAGTGATCGTTTCTCCTCCCAGGGGTTATTCGAGATATCTTAATCGAAACCCTAGTTACGAGGCATTGGCTACCTTAAGAGAGTCATAGTTACTCGTCCCAATTGCTCTCCCAGTCCAACATTTTTTCTTACTGTGGCCAGTCTGCCAGAACCGATATGTCACTAGTTGTGTATCATAAAAGAGTGATCGTTTCTCCTCCCAGGGGTTACTCGAGATATCTTCATCGAAACCATTAGTAACGAGACATTGGCTACCTTAAGAGAGTCATAGTTACTCGTCCCAATTGCTCACCCAGTCCAACATTTTTTCGTACTGCTACCAGTCTCCAGAAGCGATATGTCACTAGTTGTGTATCATAAAGGAGTGATCGTTACTCCTCCCAGGGGTTATTCGAGATATCTTAATCGAAACCCTAGTAACGAGGCATTGGCAACCTTAAGAGAGTCATAGTTACTCGTCCCAATTGCTCACCCAGTCCAACATTTTTTCTTACTGTGGCCAGTCTGCCAGAAGCGATATGTCACTAGTTGTGTATCATAAAATAGTGATCGTTTCTCCTCCCAGGGGTTATTCGAGATATCTTCATCGAAACCAATAGTAACGAGACATTGGCTACCTTAAAGGAGTCATAGTTACTCGTCCCAATTGCTCACCCAGTCCAACATTTTTTCTTACTGCTACCAGTCTGCAAGAAGCGATATGTCACTAGTTGTGTATCATAAATTAGTGATCGTTACTCCTCATAAGGGTTATTCGAGATATCTTAATCGAAACCCTAGTAACGAGGCATTGGCTACCTTAAGAGAGTCATAGTTACTCGTCCCAATTGCTCACCCAGTCCAACATTTTTTCTTACTGCGACCAGTCTGCCAGAAGCGATATGTCACTAGTTGCGTATCATAAAGGAGTGATCGTTACTCCTCCAAGTGGTTATTGGAGATATCCTATTCGAAACCCTAGTAACGTGGCATTGGGTACCTTAAGAGAGTCATAGTTACTCGTCCCAATTGCTCACCCAGTCCAACATTTTTTCTTACTGTGGCCAGTCAGCCAGAAGCGATATGTCACTAGTTGTGTATCATAAAAGAGTGATCGTTTCTCCTCCCAGGGGTTATTCGAGATATCTTAATCGAAACCCTAGTAACGAGGCATTGGCTACCTTAAGAGAGTCATAGTTACTCGTCCCAATTGCTCTCCCAGACCAACATTTTTTCTTACTGTGGCCAGTCTGCCAGAACCGATATGTCACTAGTTGTGTATCATAAAAGAGTGATCGTTTCTCCTCCCAGGGGTTATTCGAGATATCTTCATCGAAACCATTAGTAACGAGACATTGGCTACCTTAAGAGAGTCCAACATTTTTTATAACTGCGACCAGTCTGCCAGAAGCGATATGTCACTAGTTGTGTATCATAAAAGAGTGATCGTTTCTCCTCCCAGGGGTTATTCGAGATATCTTAATGGAAACCCTAATAACGAGGCATTGGCTACCTTAAGAGAGTCATAGTTAGTCGTCCCAATTGCTCACACAGTCTGCCATTTTTTCTTACTGCGGCCAGTCTGCCAGAAGCGATATGTCACTAGTTGTGTATCATAAAAGAGTGATTGTTTCTCCTCCCAGGGGTTATTCGAGATATCTTAATCGAAACCCTAGCATCGAGGCATTGGCTACCTTAAGAGAGTCATAGTTACTCGTCCCAATTGCTCACCCAGTCCAACATTTTTTCTTACTGTGTCCAGTCTGCCAGAAGCAATATCTCACTAGTTGTGTATCATAAAAGAGTGATCGTTTCTCCTCCCAGGGGTTATTCGTGGTATCTTAATCGAAACCTTGTAACGAGACATTGGCTACCTTAAGAGAGTCATAGTTACTCGTCCCAATTGCTCACCTAATCCAACATTTTTCCTTACTGCGACCAGTCTGCCAGAAGTGATATGTCACTAGTTGTGTATCATAAAGGAGTGATCGTTACTCCTCCCAGGGGTTATTCGAGATATCTTAATCGAAACCCTAGTAACGAGGCATTGGCTACCTTAAGAGAGTCATTGTTAGTTGTCCCAATTGCTCACCCAGTAAAACGTTTTTTCTTACTGCGGCCAGTCTGCCGGAAGCGATATGTCACTAGTTGTGTATCATAAAAGTGTCATCGTTACTCCTCCCAGGGTTATTCGAGATATCTTAATCGAAACCCTAGTAACGAGGCATTGGCTACCTTAAGAGAGTCATAGTTACTCGTCCCAATTGCTCACCCAGTCCAACATTTTTTCTTACTGCGACCAGTCTGCCAGAAGCGATATGTTACAAGTTGTGTATCATAAAGGAGTGATCGTTACTCCTCCCAGGGGTTATTCGAGATATCTTAATCGAAACCCTAGTAACAAGGCATTGGCTACCTTAAGAGTGTCATAGTTACTCGTCCCAATAACTCACCCAGTCCAACATTTTTTCTTACTGCGACCAGACTGCCAGAAGCGATATGTCACTAGTTGTGTATCATAAAAGAGTGATCGTTTCTCCTCCCAGGGGTTATTCGAGATATCTTCATCGAAACCATTAGTAACGAGACATTGGCTACCTTAATGGAGTCATAGTTACTCGTCCCAATTGTTCACAAAGTCCAACATTTTTTCTTACTGCGACCAGTCTGCCAGAAGCGATATGTCACTAGTTGTGTACCATAAAAGAGTGATCGTTTCTCCTCCCAGGGTTTATTCGAGATATCTTCATCGAAACCATTAGTAACGAGACATTGGCTACCTTAAGAGAGTCATAGTTACTCGTCCCAATAACTCACCCAGTCCAACGTTTTTTCTTACTGTGGCCAGTCTGCCAGAAGCGATATGTCACTAGTTGTGTATCATAAAAGAGTGATCGTTACTCCTCCCAGGGGTTATTCGAGATATCTTCATCGAAACCATTAGTAACGAGACATTGGGTACCTTAAGAGAGTCTTAGTTACTCGTCCCAATTGCTCACCCAGTCCAACATTTTTTCTTACTGCGACCAGTCTGCCAGAAGCGATATGTCTCTAGTTGTGTATCATAAAGGAGTGATCGTTACTCCTCCGAGGGGTTATTCGAGATATCTTAATCGAAGCCCTAGTAACGAGGCATTGGCTACCTTAAGAGAGTCATAGTTACTCGTCCCAATTGCTCACCCAGTCCAATATTTTTTCTTACTGCAGCCAGTCTGCCAGTCGCGATATGTCACTAGTTGTGTATCATAAAAGAGTCGTCGTTATTCCTCCGAGGGGTTTTCGAGATATCTTAATCGAAACCCTAGTAACGAGGCATTGGCTACCTTAAGAGAGTCATAGTTACTCATCCCAATTGCTCACCCAGTCCAACATTTTTTCTTACTGCGACCAGACTGCCAGAAGCGATATGTTACTAGTTGTGTATAATAAAAGAGTGATCGTTACTCCTCCCAGGGGTTATTCGAGATGTCTTAATCGAAACCCTAGTAACGAGGCATTAGCTACCTTAAGAGAGTCATAGTTAGTCGTCCCAATTGCTCACCCAGTCTGCCATTTTTTCTTACTGCGGCCAGTCTGCCAGAAGCGATATGTCACTAGTTGTGTATCATAAAAGAGTGATCGTTTCTCCTCCCAGGGGTTATTCGAGATATCTTAATCGAAACCCTAGTTACGAGGCATTGGCTACATTAAGAGAGTCATAGTTACTCGTCCCAATTGCTCTCCCAGTCCAACATTTTTTCTTACTGTGGCCAGTCTGCCAGAACCGATATGTCACTAGTTGTGTATCATAAAAGAGTGATCGTTTCTCCTCCCAGGGGTTACTCGAGATATCTTCATCGAAACCATTAGTAACGAGACATTGGCTACCTTAAGAGAGTCATAGTTACTCGTCCCAATTGCTCACCCAGTCCAACATTTTTTCGTACTGCTACCAGTCTCCAGAAGCGATATGTCACTAGTTGTGTATCATAAAGGAGTGATCGTTACTCCTCCCAGGGGTTATTCGAGATATCTTAATCGAAACCCTAGTAACGAGGCATTGGCAACCTTAAGAGAGTCATAGTTACTCGTCCCAATTGCTCACCCAGTCCAACATTTTTTCTTACTGTGGCCAGTCTGCCAGAAGCGATATGTCACTAGTTGTGTATCATAAAATAGTGATCGTTTCTCCTCCCAGGGGTTATTCGAGATATCTTCATCGAAACCAATAGTAACGAGACATTGGCTACCTTAAAGGAGTCATAGTTACTCGTCCCAATTGCTCACCCAGTCCAACATTTTTTCTTACTGCTACCAGTCTGCAAGAAGCGATATGTCACTAGTTGTGTATCATAAATTAGTGATCGTTACTCCTCATAAGGGTTATTCGAGATATCTTAATCGAAACCCTAGTAACGAGGCATTGGCTACCTTAAGAGAGTCATAGTTACTCGTCCCAATTGCTCACCCAGTCCAACATTTTTTCTTACTGCGACCAGTCTGCCAGAAGCGATATGTCACTAGTTGCGTATCATAAAGGAGTGATCGTTACTCCTCCAAGTGGTTATTGGAGATATCCTATTCGAAACCCTAGTAACGTGGCATTGGGTACCTTAAGAGAGTCATAGTTACTCGTCCCAATTGCTCACCCAGTCCAACATTTTTTCTTACTGTGGCCAGTCAGCCAGAAGCGATATGTCACTAGTTGTGTATCATAAAAGAGTGATCGTTTCTCCTCCCAGGGGTTATTCGAGATATCTTAATCGAAACCCTAGTAACGAGGCATTGGCTACCTTAAGAGAGTCATAGTTACTCGTCCCAATTGCTCTCCCAGACCAACATTTTTTCTTACTGTGGCCAGTCTGCCAGAACCGATATGTCACTAGTTGTGTATCATAAAAGAGTGATCGTTTCTCCTCCCAGGGGTTATTCGAGATATCTTCATCGAAACCATTAGTAACGAGACATTGGCTACCTTAAGAGAGTCCAACATTTTTTATAACTGCGACCAGTCTGCCAGAAGCGATATGTCACTAGTTGTGTATCATAAAAGAGTGATCGTTTCTCCTCCCAGGGGTTATTCGAGATATCTTAATGGAAACCCTAATAACGAGGCATTGGCTACCTTAAGAGAGTCATAGTTAGTCGTCCCAATTGCTCACACAGTCTGCCATTTTTTCTTACTGCGGCCAGTCTGCCAGAAGCGATATGTCACTAGTTGTGTATCATAAAAGAGTGATTGTTTCTCCTCCCAGGGGTTATTCGAGATATCTTAATCGAAACCCTAGCATCGAGGCATTGGCTACCTTAAGAGAGTCATAGTTACTCGTCCCAATTGCTCACCCAGTCCAACATTTTTTCTTACTGTGTCCAGTCTGCCAGAAGCAATATCTCACTAGTTGTGTATCATAAAAGAGTGATCGTTTCTCCTCCCTGGGGTTATTCGTGGTATCTTAATCGAAACCTTGTAACGAGACATTGGCTACCTTAAGAGAGTCATAGTTACTCGTCCCAATTGCTCACCTAATCCAACATTTTTTCTTACTGCGACCAGTCTGCCAGAAGTGATATGTCACTAGTTGTGTATCATAAAGGAGTGATCGTTACTCCTCCCAGGGGTTATTCGAGATATCTTAATCGAAATCCTAGTAACGAGGCATTGGCTACCTTAAGAGAGTCATTGTTAGTTGTCCCAATTGCTCACCCAGTAAAACGTTTTTTCTTACTGCGGCCAGTCTGCCGGAAGCGATATGTCACTAGTTGTGTATCATAAAAGTGTCATCGTTACTCCTCCCAGGGTTATTCGAGATATCTTACTCGAAACCCTAGTAACGAGGCATTGGCTACCTTAAGAGAGTCATAGTTACTCGTCCCAATTGCTCACCCAGTCCAACATTTTTTCTTACTGCGACCAGTCTGCCAGAAGCGATATGTTACAAGTTGTGTATCATAAAGGAGTGATCGTTACTCCTCCCAGGGGTTATTCGAGATATCTTAATCGAAACCCTAGTAACAAGGCATTGGCTACCTTAAGAGTGTCATAGTTACTCGTCCCTATAACTCACCCAGTCCAACATTTTTTCTTACTGTAGCCATTCTGCCAGAAGCGATATGTCACTAGTTGTGTATCATAAAAGAGTGATCGTTTCTCCTCCCAGGGGTTATTCGAGATATCTTCATCGAAACCATTAGTAACGAGACATTTGCTACCTTAAAGGAGTCATAGTTACTCGTCCCAATTGTTCACAAAGTCCAACATTTTTTCTTACTGCGACCAGTCTGCCAGAAGCGATATGTCACTAGTTGTGTATCATAAAAGAGTGATCGTTTCTCCTCCCAGGTGTTATTCGAGATATCTTCATCGAAACCATTAGTAACGAGACATTGGCTACCTTAAGAGAGTCATAGTTACTCGTCCCAATAACTCACCCAGTCCAACGTTTTTTCTTACTGTGGCCAGTCTGCCAGAAGCGATATGTCACTAGTTGTGTATCATAAAAGAGTGATCGTTACTCCTCCCAGGGGTTATTCGAGATATCTTCATCGAAACCATTAGTAACGAGACATTGGCTACCTTAAGAGAGTCTTAGTTACTCGTCCCAATTGCTCACCCAGTCCAACATTTTTTCTTACTGCGACCAGTCTGCCAGAAGCGATATGTCTCTAGTTGTGTATCGTAAAGGAGTGATCGTTACTCCTCCGAGGGGTTATTCGAGATATCTTAATCGAAGCCCTAGTAACGAGGCATTGGCTACCTTAAGAGAGTCATAGTTACTCGTCCCAATTGCTCACCCAGTCCAATATTTTTTCTTACTGCAGCCAGTCTGCCAGTCGCGATATGTCACTAGTTGTGTATCATAAAAGAGTCGTCGTTATTCCTCCAAGGGGTTTTCGAGATATCTTAATCGAAACCCTAGTAACGAGGCATTGGCTACCTTAAGAGAGTCATAGTTACTCATCCCAATTGCTCACCCAGTCCAACATTTTTTCTTACTGCGACCAGACTGCCAGAAGCGATATGTTACTAGTTGTGTATAATAAAAGAGTGATCGTTACTCCTCCCAGGGGTTATTCGAGATGTCTTAATCGAAACCCTAGTAACGAGGCATTAGCTACCTTAAGAGAGTCATAGTTAGTCGTCCCAATTGCTCACCCAGTCTGCCATTTTTTCTTACTGCGGCCAGTCTGCCAGAAGCGATATGTCACTAGTTGTGTATCATAAAAGAGTGATCGTTTCTCCTCCCAGGGGTTATTCGAGATATCTTAATCGAAACCCTAGTTACGAGGCATTGGCTACCTTAAGAGAGTCATAGTTACTCGTCCCAATTGCTCTCCCAGTCCAACATTTTTTCTTACTGTGGCCAGTCTGCCAGAACCGATATGTCACTAGTTGTGTATCATAAAATAGTGATCGTTTCTCCTCCCAGGGGTTATTCGAGATATCTTCATCGAAACCATTAGTAACGAGACATTGGCTACCTTAAAGGAGTCATAGTTACTCGTCCCAATTGCTCACCCAGTCCAACATTTTTTCTTACTGCTACCAGTCTGCAAGAAGCGATATGTCACTAGTTGTGTATCATAAAGGAGTGATCGTTACTCCTCATAAGGGTTATTCGAGATATCTTAATCGAAACCCTAGTAACGAGGCATTGGCTACCTTGAAAGAGTCATAGTTACTCGTCCCAATTGCTCACCCAGTCCAACATTTTTTCTTACTGCGACCAGTTTGCCAGAAGCGATATGTCACTAGTTGCGTATCATAAAGGAGTGATCGTTACTCCTCCAAGTGGTTATTGGAGATATCCTATTCGAAACCCTAGTAACGTGGCATTGGGTACCTTAAGAGAGTCATAGTTACTCGTCCCAATTGCTCACCCAGTCCAACATTTTTTCTTACTGTGGCCAGTCAGCCAGAAGCGATATGTCACTAGTTGTGTATCATAAAAGAGTGATCGTTTCTCCTCCCAGGGGTTATTCGAGATATCTTAATCGAAACCCTAGTAACGAGGCATTGGCTACCTTAAGAGAGTCATAGTTACTCGTCCCAATTGCTCTCCCAGACCAACATTTTTTCTTACTGTGGCCAGTCTGCCAGAACCGATATGTCACTAGTTGTGTATCATAAAAGAGTGATCGTTTCTCCTCCCAGGGGTTATTCGAGATATCTTCATCGAAACCATTAGTAACGAGACATTGGCTACCTTAAGAGAGTCATAGTTACTCGTCCCAAATGCTCACCCAGTCCAACATTTTCTCTTACTGCGACCAGTCTGCCAGAAGCGATATGTCACTAGTTGTGTATCATAAAAGAGTGATCGTTTCTCCTCCCAGGGGTTATTCGAGATATATTAATCGAAACCCTAGTAACGAGGCATTGGCTACCTTAAGAGGGTCATAGTTACTCGTCCCAATTGCTCTCCCAGTCCAACATTTTTTCTTACTGTGGCCAGTCTGCCAGAACCGATACGTCACTAGTTGTGTATCATAAAAGAGTGATCGTTTCTCCTCCCAGGGGTTATTCGAGATATCTTCATCGAAACCATTAGTAACGAGACATTGGCTACCTTAAGAGAGTCATAGTTACTCGTCCCAATTGCTCACCCAGTCCAACATTTTTTCGTACTGTGACCAGTCTGCCAGAAGCGATATGTCACTAGTTGTGTATCATAAAAGAAAGATCGTTTCTAATCCCAGGGGTTATTCGAGATATCTTAATGGAAACCCTAATAACGAGGCATTGGATACCTTAAGAGAGTCATAGTTAGTCGTCCCAATTGCTCACACAGTCTGCCATTTTTTTTTACTGCGGCCAGTCTGCCAGAAGCGATATGTCACTAGTTGTGTATCATAAAAGAGTGATCGTTTCTCCTCCCAGGGGTTATTCGAGATATCTTAATCGAAACCCTAGTAACGAGGCATTGGCTACCTTAAGAGAGTCATAGTTACTCGTCCCAATTGCTCTCCCAGTCCAACATTTTTTCTTACTGTGGCCAGTCTGCCAGAACCGATATGTCACTAGTTGTGTATCATAAAAGAGTGATCGTTTCTCCTCCCAGGGGTTATTCGAGATATCTTCATCGAAACCATTAGTAACGAGACATTGGCTACCTTAAGAGAGTCATAGTTACTCGTCCCAATTGCTCACCCAGTCCAACATTTTCTCTTACTGCGACCAGTCTGCCAGAAGCGATATGTCACTAGTTGTGTATCATAAAGGAGTGATCGTTACTCCTCCCAGGTGTTATTCGAGATATCTTAATCGAAACCCTAGTAACGAGGCATTGGCTACCTTAAGAGAGTCATAGTTACTCGCCCCAATTGCTCACCCAGTCCAACATTTTTTCTTACTGTGGCCAGTCTGCCAGACCCAATATGTCACTAGTTGTGTATCATAAAAGAGTGATCGTTTCTCCTCCCAGGGTTTATTCGAGATATCTTAATCGAAACCCTAGTAACGAGACATTGGCTACCTTAAGAGAGTCATAGTTACTCGTCCCAATTTCTCACCCAGCCCAACATTTCTTCTTACTGCGGCCAGTCTGCCAGAAGCAATGTGTCACTAGTTGTGTATCATAAAAGAGTGATCGTTTCTCCTCCCAGGGGTTCTTCGAGATATCTTAATTGAAACCCTAGTAACGAGGCATTGGCTACCTTAAGAGGGTCATAGTTACTCGTCCCAATTGCTCACCCAGTCCAACATTTTTTCTTACTGCGACCAGTCTGCCAGAAGCGATATGTCACTAGTTGTGTATCATAAAGTAGTGATCGTTAGTCCTCATAGGGGTTATTCGAGATATCTTAATCGAAACCCTAGTAACGAGGCATTGGCTACCTTAAGAGAGTCATAGTTACTCGTCCCAATTGCTCACCCAGTCCAACATTTTTTCTTACTGTGGCCAGTCTGCCAGAAGCGATATGTCACTAGTTGTGTATCATAAAAGAGTGATCGTTTCTCCTCCCAGGGGTTATTCGAGATATCTTAATCGAAACCCTAGTAACGAGACATTGGCTACCTTAAGAGAGTCATAGTTACTCGTCCCAATTGCTCACTTAGTCCAACATTTTTTCTTACAGCGACCAGTCTGCCAGAAGCGATATGTCACTAGTTGTGTATCATAAAGGAGTGATCGTTTTTCCTCCCAGGGGTTATTCGAGATATCTTAATCGAAACCCTAGTAACGAGGCATTGGCTACCTTAAGAGAGTCATAGTTACTCGTCCCAATTGCTCTCCCAGACCAACATTTTTTCTTACTGTGGCCAGTCTGCCAGAACCGATATGTCACTAGTTGTGTATCATAAAAGAGTGATCGTTTCTCCTCCCAGGGGTTATTCGAGATATCTTCATCGAAACCATTAGTAACGAGACATTGGCTACCTTAAGAGAGTCATAGTTACTCGTCCCAATTGCTCACCCAGTCCAACATTTTCTCTTACTGTGACCAGTCTGCCAGAAGCGATATGTCACTAGTTGTGTATCATAAAAGAGTGATCCTTTCTCCTCCCAGGGGTTATTCGAGATATCTTAATCGAAACCCTAGTTACGAGGCATTGGCTACCTTAAGAGAGTCATAGTTACTCGTCCCAATTGCTCTCCCAGTCCAACATTTTTTCTTACTGTGGCCAGTCTGCCAGAACCGATATGTCACTAGTTGTGTATCATAAAAGAGTGATCGTTTCTCCTCCCAGGGGTTACTCGAGATATCTTCATCGAAACCATTAGTAACGAGACATTGGCTACCTTAAGAGAGTCATAGTTACTCGTCCCAATTGCTCACCCAGTCCAACATTTTTTCGTACTGCTACCAGTCTCCAGAAGCGATATGTCACTAGTTGTGTATCATAAAGGAGTGATCGTTACTCCTCCCAGGGGTTATTCGAGATATCTTAATCGAAACCCTAGTAACGAGGCATTGGCAACCTTAAGAGAGTCATAGTTACTCGTCCCAATTGCTCACCCAGTCCAACATTTTTTCTTACTGTGGCCAGTCTGCCAGAAGCGATATGTCACTAGTTGTGTATCATAAAATAGTGATCGTTTCTCCTCCCAGGGGTTATTCGAGATATCTTCATCGAAACCATTAGTAACGAGACATTGGCTACCTTAAAGGAGTCATAGTTACTCGTCCCAATTGCTCACCCAGTCCAACATTTTTTCTTACTGCTACCAGTCTGCAAGAAGCGATATGTCACTAGTTGTGTATCATAAAGGAGTGATCGTTACTCCTCATAAGGGTTATTCGAGATATCTTAATCGAAACCCTAGTAACGAGGCATTGGCTACCTTGAAAGAGTCATAGTTACTCGTCCCAATTGCTCACCCAGTCCAACATTTTTTCTTACTGCGACCAGTTTGCCAGAAGCGATATGTCATTAGTTGCGTATCATAAAGGAGTGATCGTTACTCCTCCAAGTGGTTATTGGAGATATCCTATTCGAAACCCTAGTAACGTGGCATTGGGTACCTTAAGAGAGTCATAGTTACTCGTCCCAATTGCTCACCCAGTCCAACATTTTTTCTTACTGTGGCCAGTCAGCCAGAAGCGATATGTCACTAGTTGTGTATCATAAAAGAGTGATCGTTTCTCCTCCCAGGGGTTATTCGAGATATCTTAATCGAAACCCTAGTAACGAGGCATTGGCTACCTTAAGAGAGTCATAGTTACTCGTCCCAATTGCTCTCCCAGACCAACATTTTTTCTTACTGTGGCCAGTCTGCCAGAACCGATATGTCACTAGTTGTGTATCATAAAAGAGTGATCGTTTCTCCTCCCAGGGGTTATTCGAGATATCTTCATCGAAACCATTAGTAACGAGACATTGGCTACCTTAAGAGAGTCATAGTTACTCGTCCCAATTGCTCACCCAGTCCAACATTTTCTCTTACTGCGACCAGTCTGCCAGAAGCGATATGTCACTAGTTGTGTATCATAAAAGAGTGATCGTTTCTCCTCCCAGGGGTTATTCGAGATATATTAATCGAAACCCTAGTAACGAGGCATTGGCTACCTTAAGAGGGTCATAGTTACTCGTCCCAATTGCTCTCCCAGTCCAACATTTTTTCTTACTGTGGCCAGTCTGCCAGAACCGATACGTCACTAGTTGTGTATCATAAAAGAGTGATCGTTTCTCCTCCCAGGGGTTATTCGAGATATCTTCATCGAAACCATTAGTAACGAGACATTGGCTACCTTAAGAGAGTCATAGTTACTCGTCCCAATTGCTCACCCAGTCCAACATTTTTTCGTACTGTGACCAGTCTGCCAGAAGCGATATGTCACTAGTTGTGTATCATAAAAGAAAGATCGTTTCTAATCCCAGGGGTTATTCGAGATATCTTAATGGAAACCCTAATAACGAGGCATTGGATACCTTAAGAGAGTCATAGTTAGTCGTCCCAATTGCTCACACAGTCTGCCATTTTTTTTTACTGCGGCCAGTCTGCCAGAAGCGATATGTCACTAGTTGTGTATCATAAAAGAGTGATCGTTTCTCCTCCCAGGGGTTATTCGAGATATCTTAATCGAAACCCTAGTAACGAGGCATTGGCTACCTTAAGAGAGTCATAGTTACTCGTCCCAATTGCTCTCCCAGTCCAACATTTTTTCTTACTGTGGCCAGTCTGCCAGAACCGATATGTCACTAGTTGTGTATCATAAAAGAGTGATCGTTTCTCCTCCCAGGGGTTATTCGAGATATCTTCATCGAAACCATTAGTAACGAGACATTGGCTACCTTAAGAGAGTCATAGTTACTCGTCCCAATTGCTCACCCAGTCCAACATTTTCTCTTACTGCGACCAGTCTGCCAGAAGCGATATGTCACTAGTTGTGTATCATAAAGGAGTGATCGTTACTCCTCCCAGGTATTATTCGAGATATCTTAATCGAAACCCTAGTAACGAGGCATTGGCTACCTTAAGAGAGTCATAGTTACTCGCCCCAATTGCTCACCCAGTCCAACATTTTTTCTTACTGTGGCCAGTCTGCCAGAACCAATATGTCACTAGTTGTGTATCATAAAAGAGTGATCGTTTCTCCTCCCAGGGTTTATTCGAGATATCTTAATCGAAACCCTAGTAACGAGACATTGGCTACCTTAAGAGAGTCATAGTTACTCGTCCCAATTTCTCACCCAGCCCAACATTTCTTCTTACTGCGGCCAGTCTGCCAGAAGCAATGTGTCACTAGTTGTGTATCATAAAAGAGTGATCGTTTCTCCTCCCAGGGGTTCTTCGAGATATCTTAATTGAAACCCTAGTAACGAGGCATTGGCTACCTTAAGAGGGTCATAGTTACTCGTCCCAATTGCTCACCCAGTCCAACATTTTATCTTACTGCGACCAGTCTGCCAGAAGCGATATGTCACTAGTTGTGTATCATAAAGTAGTGATCGTTAGTCCTCATAGGGGTTATTCGAGATATCTTAATCGAAACCCTAGTAACGAGGCATTGGCTACCTTAAGAGAGTCATAGTTACTCGTCCCAATTGCTCACCCAGTCCAACATTTTTTCTTACTGTGGCCAGTCTGCCAGAAGCGATATGTCACTAGTTGTGTATCATAAAAGAGTGATCGTTTCTCCTCCCAGGGGTTATTCGAGATATCTTAATCGAAACCCTAGTAACGAGACATTGGCTACCTTAAGAGAGTCATAGTTACTCGTCCCAATTGCTCACTTAGTCCAACATTTTTTCTTACAGCGACCAGTCTGCCAGAAGCGATATGTCACTAGTTGTGTATCATAAAGGAGTGATCGTTACTCCTCCCAGGGGTTATTCGAGATATCTTAATCGAAACCCTAGTAATGAGGCATTAGCTACCTTAAGAGAGTCATAGTTAGTCGTCCCAATTGCTCACCCAGTCCAACATTTTTTCTTACTGTGGCCAGTCTGCCAGAAGCGATATGTCACTAGTTGCGTATCATAAAGGAGTGATCGTTACTCCTCCAAATGGTTATTGGAGATATCCTATTCGAAACCCTAGTAACGTGGCATTGGGTACCTTAAGAGAGTCATAGTTACTCGTCCCAATTGCTCACCCAGTCCAACATTTTTTCTTACTGTGGCCAGTCAGCCAGAAGCGATATGTCACTAGTTGTGTATCATAAAAGAGTGATCGTTTTTCCTCCCAGGGGTTATTCGAGATATCTTAATCGAAACCCTAGTAACGAGGCATTGGCTACCTTAAGAGAGTCATAGTTACTCGTCCCAATTGCTCTCCCAGACCAACATTTTTTCTTACTGTGGCCAGTCTGCCAGAACCGATATGTCACTAGTTGTGTATCATAAAAGAGTGATCGTTTCTCCTCCCAGGGGTTATTCGAGATATCTTCATCGAAACCATTAGTAACGAGACATTGGCTACCTTAAGAGAGTCATAGTTACTCGTCCCAATTGCTCACCCAGTCCAACATTTTCTCTTACTGCGACCAGTCTGCCAGAAGCGATATGTCACTAGTTGTGTATCATAAAAGAGTGATCGTTTCTCCTCCCAGGGGTTATTCGAGATATCTTAATCGAAACCCTAGTAACGAGGCATTGGCTACCTTAAGAGGGTCATAGTTACTCGTCCCAATTGCTCTCCCAGTCCAACATTTTTTCTTACTGTGGCCAGTCTGCCAGAACCGATACGTCACTAGTTGTGTATCATAAAAGAGTGATCGTTTCTCCTCCCAGGGGTTATTCGAGATATCTTCATCGAAACCATTAGTAACGAGACATTGGCTACCTTAAGAGAGTCATAGTTACTCGTCCCAATTGCTCACCCAGTCCAACATTTTTTCGTACTGCGACCAGTCTGCCAGAAGCGATATGTCACTAGTTGTGTATCATAAAAGAGTGATCGTTTCTAATCCCAGGGGTTATTCGAGATATCTTAATGGAAACCCTAATAACGAGGCATTGGATACCTTAAGAGAGTCATAGTTAGTCGTCCCAATTGCTCACACAGTCTGCCATTTTTTCTTACTGCGGCCAGTCTGCCAGAAGCGATATGTCACTAGTTGTGTATCATAAAAGAGTGATCGTTTCTCCTCCCAGGGGTTATTCGAGATATCTTAATCGCAACCCTAGTAACGAGGCATTGGCTACCTTAAGAGAGTCATAGTTACTCGTCCCAATTGCTCTCCCAGTCCAACATTTTTTCTTACTGTGGCCAGTCTGCCAGAACCGATATGTCACTAGTTGTGTATCATAAAAGAGTGATCGTTTCTCCTCCCAGGGGTTATTCGAGATATCTTCATCGAAACCATTAGTAACGAGACATTGGCTACCTTAAGAGAGTCATAGTTACTCGTCCCAATTGCTCACCCAGTCCAACATTTTCTCTTACTGCGACCAGTCTGCCAGAAGCGATATGTCACTAGTTGTGTATCATAAAGGAGTGATCGTTACTCCTCCCAGGGGTTATTCGAGATATCTTAATCGAAACCCTAGTAACGAGGCATTGGCTACCTTAAGAGAGTCATAGTTACTCGCCCCAATTGCTCACCCAGTCCAACATTTTTTCTTACTGTGGCCAGTCTGCCAGAACCAATATGTCACTAGTTGTGTATCATAAAAGAGTGATCGTTTCTCCTCCCAGGGTTTATTCGAGATATCTTAATCGAAACCCTAGTAACGAGACATTGGCTACCTTAAGAGAGTCATAGTTACTCGTCCCAATTTCTCACCCAGCCCAACATTTCTTCTTACTGCGGCCAGTCTGCCAGAAGCAATGTGTCACTAGTTGTGTATCATAAAAGAGTGATCGTTTCTCCTCCCAGGGGTTCTTCGAGATATCTTAATTGTAACCCTAGTAACGAGGCATTGGCTACCTTAAGAGGGTCATAGTTACTCGTCCCAATTGCTCACCCAGTCCAACATTTTTTCTTACTGCGACCAGTCTGCCAGAAGCGATATGTCACTAGTTGTGTATCATAAAGTAGTGATCGTTAGTCCTCATAGGGGTTATTCGAGATATCTTAATCGAAACCCTAGTAACGAGGCATTGGCTACCTTAAGAGAGTCATAGTTACTCGTCCCAATTGCTCACCCAGTCCAACATTTTTTCTTACTGTGGCCAGTCTGCCAGAAGCGATATGTCACTAGTTGTGTATCATAAAAGAGTGATCGTTTCTCCTCCCAGGGGTTATTCGAGATATCTTAATCGAAACCCTAGTAACGAGACATTGGCTACCTTAAGAGAGTCATAGTTACTCGTCCCAATTGCTCACTTAGTCCAACATTTTTTCTTACAGCGACCAGACTGCCAGAAGCGATATGTCACTAGTTGTGTATCATAAAGGAGTGATCGTTACTCCTCCCAGGGGTTATTCGAGATATCTTAATCGAAACCCTAGTAATGAGGCATTAGCTACCTTAAGAGAGTCATAGTTAGTCGTCCCAATTGCTCAACCAGTCTGCCATTTTTTCTTACTGCGGCCAGTCTGCCAGAAGCGATATGTCACTAGTTGTGTATCATAAAAGAGTGATCGTTTCTCCTCCCAGGGGTTATTCGAGATATCTTAATCGAAACCCTAGTAACGAGGCATTGGCTACCTTAAGAGAGTCATAGTTAGTCGTCCCAATTGCTCACTTAGTCCAACATTTTTTCTTACTGCGACCAGTCTGCCAGAAGCGATATGTCACTAGTTGTGTATCATAAAGTAGTGATCGTTAGTCCTCATAGGGGTTATTCGAGATATCTTAATCGAAACCCTAGTAACGAGGCATTGGCTACCTTAAGAGAGTCATAGTTACTCGTCCCAATTGCTCACCCAGTCCAACATTTTTTCTTACTGTGGCCAGTCTGCCAGAAGCGATATGTCACTAGTTGTGTATCATAAAAGAGTGATCGTTACTCCTCCCAGGGGTTATTCGAGATATCTTCATCGAAACCATTAGTAACGAGACATTGGCTACCTTAAGAGAGTCATAGTTACTCGTCCCAATTGCTCACCCAGTCCAACATTTTTTCTTACTGCGACCAGTCTGCCAGAAGCGATATGTCTCTAGTTGCGTATCATAAAGGAGTGATCGTTACTCCTCCGAGGGGTTATTCGAGATATCTTAATCGAAGCCCTAGTAACGAGGCATTGGCTACCTTAAGAGAGTCATAGTTACTCGTCCCAATTGCTCACCCAGTCCAACATTTTTTCTTACTGTGGCCAGTCTGCCAGAAGCGATATGTCACTAGTTGTGTATCATAAAAGAGTGATCGTTTCTCCTCCCAGGGGTTATTCGAGATATCTTAATCGAAACCCTAGTAACGAGACATTGGCTACCTTAAGAGAGTCATAGTTACTCGTCCCAATTGCTCACTTAGTCCAACATTTTTTCTTACAGCGACCAGTCTGCCAGAAGCGATATGTCTCTAGTTGCGTATCATAAAGGAGTGATCGTTACTCCTCCCAGGGGTTATTCGAGATATCTTAATCGAAGCCCTAGTAACGAGGCATTGGCTACCTTAAGAGAGTCATAGTTACTCGTCCCAATTGCTCACCCAGTCCAATATTTTTTCTTACTGCAGCCAGTCTGCCAGAAGCGATATGTCACTAGTTGTGTATCATAAAAGAGTGATCGTTTCTCCTCCCAGGGGTTATTCGAGATATCTTAATCGAAACCCTAGCATCGAGGCATTGGCTACCTTAAGAGAGTCATAGTTACTCGTCCCAATTGCTCACCCAGTCCAACATTTTTTCTTACTGCGACCAGACTGCCAGAAGCGATATGTCACTAGATGTGTATCATAAAAGAGTGATCGTTACTCCTCCCAGGGGTTATTCGAGATATCTTAATCGAAACCCTAGTAATGAGGCATTAGCTACCTTAAGAGAGTCATAGTTAGTCGTCCCAATTGCTCACCCGGTCTGCCATTTTTTCTTACTGCGGCCAGTCTGCCAGAAGCGATATGTCACTAGTTGTGTATCATAAAAGAGTGATCGTTTCTCCTCCCAGGGGTTATTCGAGATATCTTAATCGAAACCCTAGTAACGAGGCATTGGCTACCTTAAGAGAGTCATAGTTACTCGTCCGAATTGCTCACCCAGTCCAACATTTTTTCTTACTGTGGCCAGTCTGCCAGAACCGATATGTCACTAGTTGTGTATCATAAAAGAGTGATCGTTTCTCCTCCCAGGGTTTATTCGAGATATCTTAATCGAAACGCTAGTAACGAGACATTGGCTACCTTAAGAGAGTCATAGTTACTCGTCCCAATTGCTCACCCAGTCCAACATTTTTTCTTACTGCGACCAGTCTGCCAGAAGCGATAAGTCACTAGTTGTGTATCATAAAAGAGTGATCGTTTCTCCTCCCAGGGGTTATTTGAGATATCTTCATCGAAACCATTAGTAACGAGACATTGGCTACCTTAAAGGAGTCATAGTTACTCGTCCCAATTGCTCACCCAGTCCAACATTTTTTCTTACTGCTACCAGTCTGCAAGAAGCGATATGTCACTAATTGTGTATCATAAAGGAGTGATCGTTACTCCTCAAAGGAGTTATTCGAGATATCTTAATCGAAACCCTAGTAACGAGGCATTGGCTACCTTAAGAGAGTCATAGTTACTCGTCCCAATTGCTCACCCAACCCAACATTTTTTCTTACTGCGACCAGTCTGCCAGAGGCGATATGTCACTAGTTGCGTATCATAAAGGAGTGATCGTTACTCCTCCAAGTGGTTATTCGAGATATCTTAATCGAAACCCTAGTAACGTGGCATTGGCTACCTTAAGAGAGTCATAGTTAGTCGTCCCAATTGCTCACCCAGTCCAACATTTTTTCTTACTGCAGCCAGACTGCCAGAAGCGATGTGTCACTAGTTGTGTATCATAAAAGAGTCGTCGTTATTCCTCCGATGGGTTATTCGAGATATCTTAATCGAAACCCTAGTAACGAGGCATTGGCTACCTTAAGAGAGTCATAGTTACTCGTCCCAATTGCTCACCCAGTCCAACATTTTTTCTTAATGCGACCAGTCTGCCAGAAGCGATATGTCACTAGTTGTGTATCATAAAAGAGTGATCGTTTCTCCTCCCAGGGGTTATTCGAGATATCTTAATGGAAACCCTAATAACGAGGCATTGGCTACCTTAAGAGAGTCATAGTTAGTCGTCCCAATTGCTCACACAGTCTGCCATTTTTTCTTACTGCGGCCAGTCTGCCAGAAGCGATATGTCACTAGTTGTGTATCATAAAAGAGTGATCGTTTCTCCTCCCAGGGGTTATTCGAGATATCTTAATCGAAACCCTAGCATCGAGGCATTGGCTACCTTAAGAGAGTCATAGTTACTCGTCCAAATTGCTCACCCAGTCCAACATTTTTTCTTACTGTGTCCAGTCTGCCAGAAGCAATATGTCACTAGTTGTGTATCATAAAAGAGTGAATGTTTCTCCTCCCAGGGGTTATTCGAGGTATCTTAATCGAAACCTTGTAACGAGACATTGGCTACCTTAAGAGAGTCATAGTTACTCGTCCCAATTGCTCACCTAGTCCAACATTTTTTCTTACTGCGACCAGTCTGCCAGAAGTGATATGTCACTAGTTGTGTATCATAAAGGAGTGATCGTTACTCCTCCCAGGGGTTATTCGAGATATCTTAATCGAAACCCTAGTAACGAGGCATTGGCTACCTTAAGAGAGTCATAGTTACTCGTCCCAATTGCTCACCCAGTCCAACATTTTTTCTTACTGTGGCCAGTCTGCCAGAAGCGATATGTCACTAGTTGTGTATCATAAAAGAGTGATCGTTTCTCCTCCCAGGGGTTATTCGAGATATCTTAATCGAAACCCTAGTAACGAGACATTGGCTACCTTAAGAGAGTCATAGTTACTCGTCCCAATTGCTCACTTAGTCCAACATTTTTTCTTACAGCGACCAGACTGCCAGAAGCGATATGTCACTAGTTGTGTATCATAAAGGAGTGATCGTTACTCCTCCCAGGGGTTATTCGAGATATCTTAATCGAAACCCTAGTAATGAGGCATTAGCTACCTTAAGAGAGTCATAGTTAGTCGTCCCAATTGCTCAACCAGTCTGCCATTTTTTCTTACTGCGGCCAGTCTGCCAGAAGCGATATGTCACTAGTTGTGTATCATAAAAGAGTGATCGTTTCTCCTCCCAGGGGTTATTCGAGATATCTTAATCGAAACCCTAGTAACGAGGCATTGGCTACCTTAAGAGAGTCATAGTTAGTCGTCCCAATTGCTCACTTAGTCCAACATTTTTTCTTACTGCGACCAGTCTGCCAGAAGCGATATGTCACTAGTTGTGTATCATAAAGTAGTGATCGTTAGTCCTCCCAGGGGTTATTCGAGATATCTTAATCGAAACCCTAGTAACGAGGCATTGGCTACCTTAAGAGAGTCATAGTTACTCGTCCCAATTGCTCACCCAGTCCAACATTTTTTCTTACTGTGGCCAGTCTGCCAGAAGCGATATGTCACTAGTTGTGTATCATAAAAGAGTGATCGTTACTCCTCCCAGGGGTTATTCGAGATATCTTCATCGAAACCATTAGTAACGAGACATTGGCTACCTTAAGAGAGTCATAGTTACTCGTCCCAATTGCTCACCCAGTCCAACATTTTTTCTTACTGCGACCAGTCTGCCAGAAGCGATATGTCTCTAGTTGCGTATCATAAAGGAGTGATCGTTACTCCTCCGAGGGGTTATTCGAGATATCTTAATCGAAGCCCTAGTAACGAGGCATTGGCTACCTTAAGAGAGTCATAGTTACTCGTCCCAATTGCTCACCCAGTCCAACATTTTTTCTTACTGTGGCCAGTCTGCCAGAAGCGATATGTCACTAGTTGTGTATCATAAAAGAGTGATCGTTTCTCCTCCCAGGGGTTATTCGAGATATCTTAATCGAAACCCTAGTAACGAGACATTGGCTACCTTAAGAGAGTCATAGTTACTCGTCCCAATTGCTCACTTAGTCCAACATTTTTTCTTACAGCGACCAGTCTGCCAGAAGCGATATGTCTCTAGTTGCGTATCATAAAGGAGTGATCGTTACTCCTCCCAGGGGTTATTCGAGATATCTTAATCGAAGCCCTAGTAACGAGGCATTGGCTACCTTAAGAGAGTCATAGTTACTCGTCCCAATTGCTCACCCAGTCCAATATTTTTTCTTACTGCAGCCAGTCTGCCAGAAGCGATATGTCACTAGTTGTGTATCATAAAAGAGTGATCGTTTCTCCTCCCAGGGGTTATTCGAGATATCTTAATCGAAACCCTAGCATCGAGGCATTGGCTACCTTAAGAGAGTCATAGTTACTCGTCCCAATTGCTCACCCAGTCCAACATTTTTTCTTACTGCGACCAGACTGCCAGAAGCGATATGTCACTAGATGTGTATCATAAAAGAGTGATCGTTACTCCTCCCAGGGGTTATTCGAGATATCTTAATCGAAACCCTAGTAATGAGGCATTAGCTACCTTAAGAGAGTCATAGTTAGTCGTCCCAATTGCTCACCCGGTCTGCCATTTTTTCTTACTGCGGCCAGTCTGCCAGAAGCGATATGTCACTAGTTGTGTATCATAAAAGAGTGATCGTTTCTCCTCCCAGGGGTTATTCGAGATATCTTAATCGAAACCCTAGTAACGAGGCATTGGCTACCTTAAGAGAGTCATAGTTACTCGTCCGAATTGCTCACCCAGTCCAACATTTTTTCTTACTGTGGCCAGTCTGCCAGAACCGATATGTCACTAGTTGTGTATCATAAAAGAGTGATCGTTTCTCCTCCCAGGGTTTATTCGAGATATCTTAATCGAAACGCTAGTAACGAGACATTGGCTACCTTAAGAGAGTCATAGTTACTCGTCCCAATTGCTCACCCAGTCCAACATTTTTTCTTACTGCGACCAGTCTGCCAGAAGCGATAAGTCACTAGTTGTGTATCATAAAAGAGTGATCGTTTCTCCTCCCAGGGGTTATTTGAGATATCTTCATCGAAACCATTAGTAACGAGACATTGGCTACCTTAAAGGAGTCATAGTTACTCGTCCCAATTGCTCACCCAGTCCAACATTTTTTCTTACTGCTACCAGTCTGCAAGAAGCGATATGTCACTAATTGTGTATCATAAAGGAGTGATCGTTACTCCTCAAAGGAGTTATTCGAGATATCTTAATCGAAACCCTAGTAACGAGGCATTGGCTACCTTAAGAGAGTCATAGTTACTCGTCCCAATTGCTCACCCAACCCAACATTTTTTCTTACTGCGACCAGTCTGCCAGAGGCGATATGTCACTAGTTGCGTATCATAAAGGAGTGATCGTTACTCCTCCAAGTGGTTATTCGAGATATCTTAATCGAAACCCTAGTAACGTGGCATTGGCTACCTTAAGAGAGTCATAGTTAGTCGTCCCAATTGCTCACCCAGTCCAACATTTTTTCTTACTGCAGCCAGACTGCCAGAAGCGATGTGTCACTAGTTGTGTATCATAAAAGAGTCGTCGTTATTCCTCCGATGGGTTATTCGAGATATCTTAATCGAAACCCTAGTAACGAGGCATTGGCTACCTTAAGAGAGTCATAGTTACTCGTCCCAATTGCTCACCCAGTCCAACATTTTTTCTTAATGCGACCAGTCTGCCAGAAGCGATATGTCACTAGTTGTGTATCATAAAAGAGTGATCGTTTCTCCTCCCAGGGGTTATTCGAGATATCTTAATGGAAACCCTAATAACGAGGCATTGGCTACCTTAAGAGAGTCATAGTTAGTCGTCCCAATTGCTCACACAGTCTGCCATTTTTTCTTACTGCGGCCAGTCTGCCAGAAGCGATATGTCACTAGTTGTGTATCATAAAAGAGTGATCGTTTCTCCTCCCAGGGGTTATTCGAGATATCTTAATCGAAACCCTAGCATCGAGGCATTGGCTACCTTAAGAGAGTCATAGTTACTCGTCCAAATTGCTCACCCAGTCCAACATTTTTTCTTACTGTGTCCAGTCTGCCAGAAGCAATATGTCACTAGTTGTGTATCATAAAAGAGTGAATGTTTCTCCTCCCAGGGGTTATTCGAGGTATCTTAATCGAAACCTTGTAACGAGACATTGGCTACCTTAAGAGAGTCATAGTTACTCGTCCCAATTGCTCACCTAGTCCAACATTTTTTCTTACTGCGACCAGTCTGCCAGAAGTGATATGTCACTAGTTGTGTATCATAAAGGAGTGATCGTTACTCCTCCCAGGGGTTATTCGAGATATCTTAATCGAAACCCTAGTAACGAGGCATTGGCTACCTTAAGAGAGTCATAGTTAGTCGTCCCAATAGCTCACCCAGTCCAACATTTTTTCTTACTGCAGCCAGTCTGCCAGAAGCGATATGTCACTAGTTGTGTATCATAAAAGAGTGACCGTTTCTCCTCCCAGGGGTTATTCGAGATATCTTAATCGAAACCCTAATAACGAGGCATTGGCTACTTTAAGAGAGTCATAGTTAGTCGTCACAATTGCTCACACAGTCTGCCATTTTTTCTTACTGTGGCCAGTCTGCCAGAAGCGATATGTCACTAGTTGTGTATCATAAAAGAGTGATCGTTTCTCCTCCCAGGGGTTATTCGAGATATCTTAATCGAAACCCTAGCATCGAGGCATTGGCTACCTTAAGAGAGTCATAGTTACTGGTCCCAATTGCTCACCCAGTCCAACATTTTTTCTTACTGTGTCCAATCTGCCAGAAGCGATATGTCACTAGTTGTGTATCATATAAGAGTGATCGTTTCTCCTCCCAGAGGTTATTCGAGGTATCTTAATCGAAACCTTGTAACGAGACATTGGCTACCTTAAGAGAGTCATAGTTACTCATCCCAATTGCTCATCCAGTCCAACATTTTTTCTTACTGCGACCAGTCTGCCAGAAGTGATATGTCACTAGTTGTGTATCATAAAGGAGTGATCGTTACTCTCCCAGGGGTTATTCGAGATATCTTAATCGAAACCCTAGTAACGAGGCATTGGCTAACTTAAGAGAGTCATAGTTACTCGTCCCAATAGCTCACCCAGTCCACCATTTTTTCTTACTGCAGCCAGTCTGCCAGAAGCGATATGTCACTAGTTGTGTATCATAAAAGAGTGACCGTTTCTGCTCCCAGGGATTATTCGAGATATCTTAATCGAAACCGTAGTAACGAGGCATTGGCTACCTTAAGAGAGTCATAGTTAGTCGTCCCAATTGCTCACCCAGTAAAACGTTTTTTCTTACTGCGGCCAGTCTGCAAGAAGCGATATGTCACTAATTGTGTATCATAAAGGAGTGATCGTTACTCCTCAAAGGAGTTATTCGAGATATCTTAATCGAAACCCTAGTAACGAGGCATTGGCTACCTTAAGAGAGTCATAGTTACTCGTCCCAATTGCTCACCCAACCCAACATTTTTTCTTACTGCGACCAGTCTGCCAGAGGCGATATGTCACTAGTTGCGTATCATAAAGGAGTGATCGTTACTCCTCCAAGTGGTTATTCGAGATATCTTAATCGAAACCCTAGTAACGTGGCATTGGCTACCTTAAGAGAGTCATAGTTAGTCGTCCCAATTGCTCACCCAGTCCAACATTTTTTCTTACTGCAGCCAGACTGCCAGAAGCGATGTGTCACTAGTTGTGTATCATAAAAGAGTCGTCGTTATTCCTCCGATGGGTTATTCGAGATATCTTAATCGAAACCCTAGTAACGATGCATTGGCTACCTTAAGAGAGTCATAGTTACTCGTCCCAATTGCTCACCCAGTCCAACATTTTTTCTTAATGCGACCAGTCTGCCAGAAGCGATATGTCACTAGTTGTGTATCATAAAAGAGTGATCGTTTCTCCTCCCAGGGGTTATTCGAGATATCTTAATGGAAACCCTAATAACGAGGCATTGGCTACCTTAAGAGAGTCATAGTTAGTCGTCCCAATTGCTCACACAGTCTGCCATTTTTTCTTACTGCGGCCAGTCTGCCAGAAGCGATATGTCACTAGTTGTGTATCATAAAAGAGTGATCGTTTCTCCTCCCAGGGGTTATTCGAGATATCTTAATCGAAACCCTAGCATCGAGGCATTGGCTACCTTAAGAGAGTCATAGTTACTCGTCCAAATTGCTCACCCAGTCCAACATTTTTTCTTACTGTGTCCAGTCTGCCAGAAGCAATATGTCACTAGTTGTGTATCATAAAAGAGTGAATGTTTCTCCTCCCAGGGGTTATTCGAGGTATCTTAATCGAAACCTTGTAACGAGACATTGGCTACCTTAAGAGAGTCATAGTTACTCGTCCCAATTGCTCACCTAGTCCAACATTTTTTCTTACTGCGACCAGTCTGCCAGAAGTGATATGTCACTAGTTGTGTATCATAAAAGAGTGATCGTTTCTCCTCCCAGGGGTTATTCGAGATATCTTCATCGAAACCATTAGTAACGAGACATTGGCTACCTTAAAGGAGTCATAGTTACTCGTCCCAATTGCTCACCCAGTCCAACATTTTCTCTTACTGCTACCAGTCTGCAAGAAGCGATATGTCACTAGTTGTGTATCATAAAGGTGTGATCGTTACTCCTCATAGGGGTTATTCGAGATATCTTAATCGAAACACTAGTAACGAGGCATTGGCTACCTTAAGAGAGTCATAGTTACTCGTCCCAATTGCTCACCCAGTCCAACATTTTTTCTTACTGCAACCAGTCTGCCAGAAGCGATATGTCACTAGTTGCGTATCATAAAGAAGTGATCGTTTCTCCTCCAAGTGGTTATTCGAGATATCTTAATCGAAACCCTAGTAACGAGGCATTGGCTACCTTAAGAGAGTCATAGTTACTCGTCCCAATTGCTCACCCAGTCCAACATTTTTTCTTACTGCGACCAGTCTGCCAGAAGCGATATGTCACTAGTTGTGTATCATAAAAGAGTGATCGTTTCTAATCCCAGGGGTTATTCGAGATATCTTAATGGAAACCCTAATAACGAGGCATTGGCTACCTTAAGAGAGTCATAGTTAGTAGTCCCAATTGCTCACACAGTCTGCCATTTTTTCTTACTGCGGCCAGTCTGCCAGAAGCGATATGTCACTAGTTGTGTATCATAAAAGAGTGATCGTTTCTCCTCCCAGGGGTTATTCGAGATATCTTAATCGAAACCCTAGCATCGAGGCATAGGCTACCTTTAGAGAGTCATAGTTACTCGTCCCAATTGCTCACCCAGTCCAACATTTTTTCTTACTGTGTCCAGTCTGCCAGAAGCGATATGACACTAGTTGTGTATCATAAAAGAGTGATCGTTTCTCCTCCCAGGAGTTATTCTAGGTATCTTAATCGAAACCTTGTAACGAGACATTGGCTACATTAGAGAGTCATAGTTACTCATCCCAATTGCTCACCCAGTCCAACATTTTTTCTTACTGCGACCAGTCTGCCAGAAGTGATATGTCACTAGTTGTGTATCATAAAGGAGTGATCGTTACTCCTCCCAGGGGTTATTCGAGATATCCTATTCGAAACCCTAGTAACGAGGCATTGGCTTCCTTAAGAGAGTCATAGTTAGTCGTCCCAATAGCTCACCCAGTCCAACATTTTTTCTTACTGCAGCCAGTCTGCCAGAAGCGATATGTCACTAGTTGTGTATCATTAAAGAGTGACCGTTTCCCCTCCCAGGGGTTATTCGAGATATCTTAATCGAAACCGTAGTAACGAGGCATTGGCTATCTTAAGAGAGTCATAGTTAGTCATCCCAATTGCTCACCCAGTAAAACGTTTTTTCTTACTGCGGCCAGTCTGCCAGAAGCGATATGTCACTAGTTGTGTATCATAAAAGTGTCATCGTTACTCCTCCCAGGGGTTATTCGAGATATCTTAATCGAAACCCTAGTAACGAGGCATTGGCTACCTTAAGAGAGTCATAGTTACTCGTCCCAATTTCTCACCCAGCCCAACATTTCTTCTTACTGCGGCCAGTCTGCCAGAAGCAATGTGGCACTAGTTGTGTATCATAAAAGAGTGATCGTTCCTCCTCCCAGGGGTTCTTCGAGATATCTTAATCGAAACCCTAGTAACGAGGCATTGGCTACCTTAAGAGAGTCATAGTTACTCGTCCCAATTGCTCACCCAGTCCAACATTTTTTCTTACTGCGACCAGTCTGCCAGAAGCGATATGTTACTAGTTGTGTATCATATAGGAGTGATCGTTACTCCTCCCAGGGGTTGTTCGAGATATCTTAATCGAAACCCTAGTAACAAGGCATTGGCTACCTTAAGAGAGTCATAGTTACTCGTCCCAATAACTCACCCAGTCCAACATTTTTTCTTACTGTGGCCAGTCTGCCAGAAGCGATATGTCACTAGTTGTGTATCATAAAAGAGTGATCGTTACTCCTCCCAGGGGTTATTCGAGATATCTTCATCGAAACCATTAGTAACGAGACATTGGCTACCTTAAGAGAGTCATAGTTACTCGTCCCAATTGCTCACCCAGTCCAACATTTTTTCTTACTGCGACCAGTCTGCCAGAAGCGATATGTCTCTAGTTGCGTATCATAAAGGAGTGATCCTTACTCCTCCGAGGGGTTATTCGAGATATCTTAATCGAAGCCCTAGTAACGAGGCATTGGCTACCTTAAGAGCGTCATAGTTACTCATCCCAATTGCTCACCCAGTCCAATATTTTTTCTTACTGCAGCCAGTCTGCCAGAAGCGATATGTCACTAGTTGTGTATCATAAAAGAGACGGCGTTATTCCTCCGAGGGGTTATTCGAGATATCTTAATCGAATTCCTAGTAACGAGGCATTGGCTACCTTAAGAGAGTCATAGTTACTCATCCCAATTGCTCACCCAGTCCAACATTTTTTCTTACTGCGACCAGACTGCCAGAAGCGATATGTCACTAGTTGTGTATAATAAAAGAGTGATCGTTACTCCTCCCAGGGGTTATTCGAGATGTCTTAATCGAAACCCTAGTAACGTGGCATTGGCTACCTTAAGAGAGTCATAGTTACTCGTCCCAATTGCTCACCCAGTCCAACATTTTTTCTTAAAGCGACCAGTCTGCCAGAAGCGATATGTCACTAGTTGTGTATCATAAAAGAGTGATCGTTTCTAATCCCAGGGGTTATTCGAGATATCTTAATGGAAACCCTAATAACGAGGCATTGGATACCTTAAGAGAGTCATAGTTAGTCATCCCAATTGCTCACACAGTCTGCCATTTTTTCTTACTGCGGCCAGCCTGCCAGAAGCGATATGTCACTAGTTGTGTATCATAAAAGAGTGATCGTTTCTCCTCCCAGGAGTTATTCGAGATATCTTCATCGAAACCATTAGTGACGAGACATTGGCTACCTTAAGAGAGTCATAGTTACTCGTCCCAATTGCTCACCCAGTCCAACATTTTTTCTTACTGCGACCAGTCTGCCAGAAGCGATATGTCACTAGTTGTGTATCATAAAGGAGTGATCGTTACTCCTCCCAGGGGTTATTCGAGATATCTTAATCGAAACCCTAGTAACGAGGCATTGGCTACGTTAAGAGAGTCATAGTTACTCGTCCCAATTGCTCACCCAGTCCAACATTTTTTTTTACTGCGGCCAGTCTGCCAGAAGCGATATGTCACTAGTTGTGTATCATAAAAGAGTGATCGTTTCTCCTCCCAGGGGTTCTTCGAGATATCTTAGTCGAAACCCTAGTAACGAGGTATTGGCTACCTTAAGAGGGTCATAGTTACTCGTCCCAATTGCTAACCCAGTCCAACATTTTTTCTTACTGCGACCAGTCTGCCAGAAGCGATATGTCACTAGTTGTGTATCATAAAGGAGTGATCGTTAGTCCTCATAGGGGTTATTCGAGATATCTTAATCGAAACCCTAGTAACGAGGCACTGGCTACCTTAAGAGAGTCATAGTTACTCGTCCCAATTGCTCACCCAGTCCAACATTTTTTCTTACTGTGGCCAGTCTGCCAGAAGCGATATGTCACTAGTTGTGTATCATAAAAGAGTGAGCGTTACTCCTCCCAGGGGTTATTCGAGATATCTTAATCGAAACCCTAGTAACGAGGCATTAGCTACCTTAAGAGAGTCATAGTTAGTCGTCCCAATTGCTCACCCAGTCCAACATTTTTTCTTACTGCGACCAGTCTGCCAGAAGCGATATGTTACTAGTTGTGTATCATAAAGGAGTGATCGTTACTCCTCCCAGGGGTTATTCGAGATATCTTAATCGAAACCCTAGTAACAAGGCATTGGCTACCTTAAGAGAGTCATAGTTACTCGTCCTAATAACTCACCCAGTCCAACATTTTTTCTTACTGTAGCCATTCTGCCAGAAGCGATATGTCACTAATTGTGTATCTTAAAAGAGTGATCGTTTCTCCTCCCAGGGGTTATTCGAGATATCTTCATCGAAACCATTAGTAACGAGACATTGGCTACCTTAATGGAGTCATAGTTACTCGTCCAAATTGTTCATCCAGTCCAACATTTTTTGTTACTGCGACCAGTCTGCCAGAAGCGATATGTCACTAGTTGTGTATCATAAAGGAGTGATCGTTAGTCCTCATAGGGGTTATTCGAGATATCTTAATCGAAACCCTAGTAACGAGGCATTGGCTACCTTAAGAGAGTCTTAGTTACTCGTCCCAATTGCTCACTCAGTCCAACATTTATTCTTACTGTGGCCTGTCTGCCAGAAGCGATATGTCACTAGTTGTGTATCATAAAAGAGTGATCGTTACTCCTCCCAGGGGTTATTCGAGATATCTTCATCGAAACCATTAGTAACGAGACATTTTCTACCTTAAGAGAGTCATAGTTACTCGTCCCAATTGCTCACCCAGTCCAACATTTTTTCTTACTGCGACCAGTCTGCCAGAAGCGATATGTCTCTAGTTGCGTATCATAAAGGAGTGATTTTTACTCCTCCGAGGGGTTATTCGAGATATCTTAATCGAAGCCCTAGTAACGAGGCATTGGCTACCTTAAGAGAGTCATAGTTACTCGTCCCAATTGCTCACCCAGTCCAATATTTTTTCTTACTGCAGCCAGTCTGCCAGAAGCGATATGTCACTAGTTGTGTATCATAAAAGAGTCGTCGTTATTCCTCCGAGGGGTTATTCGAGATATCTTAATCGAAACCCTAGTAACGAGGCATTGGCTACCTTAAGAGAGTCATAGTAACTCGTCCCAATTGCTCTCCCAGTAGAACATTTTTTCTTACTGTGGCCAGTCTGCCAGAACCGATATGTCACTAGTTGTGTATCATAAAAGAGTGATCGTTTCTCCTCCCAGGGGTTATTCGAGTTATCTTCATCGAAACCATTAGTAACGAGACATTGGCTACCTTAAGAGAGTCATAGTTACTCGTCCCAATTGCTCACCCAGTCCAACATTTTTTCTTACTGCGACCAGTCTGCCAGAAGCGATATGACACTAGTTGTGTATCATAAAGGAGTGATCGTTACTCCTCCCAGGGGTTATTCGAGATATCTTAATCGAAACCCTAGTAACGAGGCATTGGCTACCTTAAGTGAGTCATAGTTACTCGTCCCAATTGCTCACCCAGTCCAACATTTTTTCTTACTGTGGCCAGTCTGCCAGAACCGATATGTCACTAGTTGTGTATCATAAAAGAGTGATCGTTTCTCCTCCCAGGGTTTATTCGAGATATCTTAATCGAAACCCTAGTAACGAGACATTGGCTACCTTAAGAGAGTCATAGTTACTCGTCCCAATGTCTCACCCAGTCCAACATTTTTTCTTACTGTGACCAGTCTGCCAGAAGCGATATGTCACTTGTTGTGTATCATAAAAGAGTGATCGTTTCTCCTCCCAGGGGTTATTCGAGATATCTTAATCGAAACCCTAGTAACGAGGCATTGGCTACGTTAAGAGAGTCATAGTTACTCGTCCCAATTGCTCACCCAGTCCAACATTTTTTTTTACTGCGGCCAGTCTGCCAGAAGCGATATGTCACTAGTTGTGTATCATAAAAGAGTGATCGTTTCTCCTCCCAGGGGTTCTTCGAGATATCTTAATCGAAACCCTAGTAACGAGGTATTGGCTACCTTAAGAGGGTCATAGTTACTCGTCCCAATTGCTAACCCAGTCCAACATTTTTTCTTACTGCGACCAATCTGCCAGAAGCGATATGTCACTAGTTGTGTATCATAAAGGAGTGATCGTTAGTCCTCATAGGGGTTATTCGAGATATCTTAATCGAAACCCTAGTAACGAGGCACTGGCTACCTTAAGAGAGTCATAGTTACTCGTCCCAATTGCTCACCCAGTCCAACATTTTTTCTTACTGTGGATAGTCTGCCAGAAGCGATATGTCACTAGTTGTGTATCATAAAAGAGTGAGCGTTACTCCTCCCAGGGGTTATTCGAGATATCTTAATCGAAACCCTAGTAACGAGGCATTAGCTACCTTAAGAGAGTCATAGTTGGTCGTCCCAATTGCTCACCCAGTCCAACATTTTTTCTTACTGCGACCAGTCTGCCAGAAGCGATATGTTACTAGTTGTGTATCATAAAGGAGTGATCGTTACTCCTCCCAGGGGTTATTCGAGATATCTTAATCGAAACCCTAGTAACAAGGCATTGGCTACCTTAAGAGAGTCATAGTTACTCGTCCTAATAACTCACCCAGTCCAACATTTTTTCTTACTGTAGCCATTCTGCCAGAAGCGATATGTCACTAATTGTGTATCTTAAAAGAGTGATCGTTTCTCCTCCCAGGGGTTATTCGAGATATCTTCATCGAAACCATTAGTAACGAGACATTGGCTACCTTAATGGAGTCATAGTTACTCGTCCAAATTGTTCATCCAGTCCAACATTTTTTGTTACTGCGACCAGTCTGCCAGAAGCGATATGTCTCTAGTTGCGTATCATAAAGGAGTGATTTTTACTCCTCCGAGGGGTTATTCGAGATATCTTAATCGAAGCCCTAGTAACGAGGCATTGGCTACCTTAAGAGAGTCATAGTTACTCGTCCCAATTGCTCACCCAGTCCAATATTTTTTCTTACTGCAGCCAGTCTGCCAGAAGCGATATGTCACTAGTTGTGTATCATAAAAGAGTCGTCGTTATTCCTCCGAGGGGTTACTCGAGATATCTTAATCGAAACCCTAGTAACGAGGCATTGGCTACCTTAAGAGAGTCATAGTAACTCGTCCCAATTGCTCTCCCAGTAGAACATTTTTTCTTACTGTGGCCAGTCTGCCAGAACCGATATGTCACTAGTTGTGTATCATAAAAGAGTGATCGTTTCTCCTCCCAGGGGTTATTCGAGTTATCTTCATCGAAACCATTAGTAACGAGACATTGGCTACCTTAAGAGTGTCATAGTTACTCGTCCCAATTGCTCACCCAGTCCAACATTTTTTCTTACTGCGACCAGTCTGCCAGAAGCGATATGACACTAGTTGTGTATCATAAAGGAGTGATCGTTACTCCTCCCAGGGGTTATTCGAGATATCTTAATCGAAACCCTAGTAACGAGGCATTGGCTACCTTAAGTGAGTCATAGTTACTCGTCCCAATTGCTCACCCAGTCCAACATTTTTTCTTACTGTGGCCAGTCTGCCAGAACCGATATGTCACTAGTTGTGTATCATAAAAGAGTGATCGTTTCTCCTCCCAGGGTTTATTCGAGATATCTTAATCGAAACCCTAGTAACGAGACATTGGCTACCTTAAGAGAGTCATAGTTACTCGTCCCAATGTCTCACCCAGTCCAACATTTTTTCTTACTGCGACCAGTCTGCCAGAAGCGATATGTCACTTGTTGTGTATCATAAAAGAGTGATCGTTTCTCCTCCCAGGGGTTATACGAGATATCTTCATCGAAACCATTAGTAACGAGACATTGGCTACCTTAAAGGAGTCATAGTTACTCGTCCCAATTGCTCACCCAGTCCAACATTTTTTCTTACTGCTACCAGTCTGCAAGAAGCGATATGTCACTAGTTGTGTATCATAAAGGAGTGATCGTTACTACTCATAGGGGTTATTCGAGATATCTTAATCGAAACCCTAGTAACGAGGCATTGGCTACCTTAAGAGGGTCATAGTTACTCGTCCCAATTGCTCACCCAGTCCAACATTTTTTCTTAAAGCAACCAGTCTGCCAGAAGCGATATGTCACTAGTTGTGTATCATAAAAGAGTGATCGTTTCTAATCCCAGGGGTTATTCGAGATATCTTAATGGAAACCCTAATAACGAGGCATTGGATACCTTAAGAGAGTCATAGTTAGTCGTCCCAATAGCTCACACAGTCTGCCATTTTTTCTTACTGCGGCCAGTCTGCCAGAAGCGATATATCACTAGTTGTGTATCATAAAAGAGTGATCGTTTCTCCTCCCAGGGGTTATTCGAGATATCTTCATCGAAACCATTAGTAACGAGACATTGGCTACCTTAAAGGAGTCATAGTTACTCGTCCCAATTGCTCACCCAGTCCAACATTTTCTCTTACTGCTACCAGTCTGCAAGAAGCGATATGTCACTAGTTGTGTATCATAAAGGTGTGATCGTTACTCCTCATAGGGGTTATTCGAGATATCTTAATGGAAACACTAGTAACGAGGCATTGGCTACCTTAAGAGAGTCATAGTTACTCGTCCCAATTGCTCACCCAGTCCAACATTTTTTCTTACTGCAACCAGTCTGCCAGAAGCGATATGTCACTAGTTGCGTATCATAAAGAAGTGATCGTTTCTCCTCCAATTGGTTATTCGAGATATCTTAATCGAAACCCTAGTAACGAGGCATTGGCTACCTTAAGAGAGTCATAGTTACTCGTCCCAATTGCTCACCCAGTCCAACATTTTTTCTTACTGCGACCAGTCTGTCAGAAGCGATATGTCACTAGTTGTGTATCATAAAAGAGTGATCGTTTCTAATCCCAGGGGTTATTCGAGATATCTTAATGGAAACCCTAATAACGAGGCATTGGCTACCTTAAGAGAGTCATAGTTAGTCGTCCCAATAGCTCACCCAGACCAACATTTTTTCTTACTGCGACCAGTCTGCCAGAAGTGATATGTTACTAGTTGTGTATCATAAAGGAGAGATCGCTACTCCTCCCAGGGGTTATTCGAGATATCTTAATCGAAACCCTAGTAACAAGGCATTGGCATTGTGTATCATAAAAGAGTGATCGTTTCTCCTCCCAGGGGTTATTCGAGGGGTTATTCGAGAAACCATTAGTAACGAGACATTGGCTACCTTAAAGGAGTCATAGTTACTCGTCCCAATTGTTCACCCTGTCCAACATTTTTTCTTACTGCGACCAGTCTGCCAGAAGCGATATGTCACTAGTTGTGTATCATAAAGGAGTGATCGTTAGTCCTCATAGGGGTTATTCGAGATATCTTAATCGAAACCCTAGTAACGAGGCAATGGCTACCTTAAGAGAGTCATAGTTACTCGTCCCAATTGCTCATTCAGTCCAACATTTTTTCTTACTGTGGCCAGTCTGCCAGAAGAGATATGTCACTAGTTGTGTATCATAAAAGTGTGATCGTTTCTCCTCCCAGGGGTTATTCGAGATATCTTCATCGAAACCATTAGTAACGAGACATTGGCTACCTTATGAGAGTCATAGTTACTCGTCCCAATTGCTCACCCAGTCCAACATTTTTTCTTACTGCGACCAGTCTGCCAGAAGCGATATGTCACTAGTTGTGTATCATAAAGGAGTGATCGTTACTCCTCCCAGGGGTTATTCGAGATATCTTAATCGAAACCCTAGTAACGAGGCATTGGCTACCTTAAGAGAGTCATAGTTACTCGTCCCAATTGCTCACAGACTCCAACATTTTTTCTTACTGTGGCAAGTCTGCCAGAACCGATACGTCACTAGTTGTGTATCATAAAAGAGTGATCGTTTCTCCTCCCAGGGGTTATTCGACATATCTTAATCGAAACCCTAGTAACGAGACATTGGCTACCTTAAGAGAGTCATAGATACTCGTCCCAATTGCTCACCCAGTCCAACATTTTTTCTTACTGCGACCAGTCTGCCAGAAGCGATATGTCACTAGTTGCGTATCATAAAGGAGTGATCGTTACTCCTCCCAGGGTTTATTCGAGATACCTTAATCGAAACCCTAGTAACGAGGCATTGGCTACCTTAAGAGAGTCATAGTTACTCGTCCCAATAGCTCACCCAGTCCTACATATTTTCTTACTGCAGCCAGTCTGCCAGAAGCGATATGTTACTAGTTGTGTATCATAAAAGAGTCATCGTTACTCCTCCGAGGGATTATTCGAGATATCTTAATCGAAACACTAGTAACGAGGCATTGGCTACCTTAAGAGAGTCATAGTTAGTCGTCCCAATTGCTCACCCAGTAAAACGTTTTTTCTTACTGCGGCCAGTCTGCCAGAAGCGATATGTCACTAGTTGTGAATCATAAAAGTGTCATCGTTACTCCTCCCAGGGGTTATTCGAGACATCTTAATCGAAACCCTAGTAACGAGGCATTGGCTACCTTAAGAGAGTCATAGTTACTCGTCCCAATTTCTCACCCAGCCCAACATTTCTTCTTACTGCGGCCAGTCTGCCAGAAGCAATGTGTCGCTAGTTGTGTATCATAAAAGAGTGATCGTTTCTCCCCCAGGGGTTCTTCGAGATATCTTAATCGAAACCCTAGTAACGAGGCATTGGCTACCTTCAGAGGGTCATAGTTACTCGTCCCAATTGCTCACCCATTCCAACATTTTTTCTTACTGCGACCAGTCTGCCAGAAGTGATATGTTACTAGTTGTGTATCATAAAGGAGAGATCGCTACTCCTCCCAGGGGTTATTCGAGATATCTTAATCGAAACCCTAGTAACAAGGCATTGGCTACCTTAAGAGAGTCATAGTTACTCGTCCCAATAACTCACCCAGTCCAACATTTTTTCTTACTGTAGCCAGTCTGCCAGAAGCGATATGTCACTAGTTGTGTATCATAAAAGAGTGATCGTTTCTCCTCCCAGGGCTTATTCCAGATATCTTCATTGAAACCATTAGTAACGAGACATTGGCTACCTTAAAGGAGTCATAGTTACTCGTCCCAATTGTTCACCTAGTCCAACATTTTATCTTACTGCGACCAGTCTGCCAGAAGCGATATGTCACTAGTTGTGTGTCATAAAGGAGTGATCGTTAGTCCTCATAGGGGTTATTCGAGATATCTTAATCGAAACCATAGTAATGAGGCATTGGCTACCTTAAGAGTGTCATAGTTACTCGTCCCAATTGCTCACCCAGTCCAACATTTCTTCTTACTGAGACCAGTCTGCCAGAAGCGATATGTCACTAGTTGTGTATCATAAAGGAGTGATCGTTACTCCTCCCAGGGGTTATTCGAGATATCTTAATCGAAACCCTAGTAACGAGGCATTGGCTACCTTAAGAGAGTCATAGTTACTCGTCCCAATTGCTCACCCAGTCCAACATATTTTCTTACTGTGGCAAGTCTGCCAGTTTCGATATGTCACTAGTTGTGTATCATAAAAGAGTGATCGTTTCTCCTCCCAGGGGTTATTCGAGATATCTTAATCGAAACCCTAGTAACGAGACATTGGCTACCTTAAGAGAGTCATAGATACTCGTCCCAATTGCTCACCCAGTCCAACATTTTTTCTTACTGCGTCCAGTCTGCCAGAAGCGATATGTCACTAGTTGCGTATCATAAAGGAGTGATCGTTACTCCTCCCAGGGGTTATTCGAGATATCTTAATCGAAACCCTAGTAACGAGGCATTTTCTAACTTAAGAGAGTCATAGTACTCGTCTCAATTGCTCACCCAGTCCAACATTTTTTCTTACTATGGCCAGTCTGCCAGAACCGATATGTCACTAGTTGTGTATCATAAAAGAGTGATCGTTTCTCCTCCCAGGGGTTATTCGAGATATTTTAATCGAAAATCTAGTAACGAGACATTGGCTACCTTAAGAGAGTCATAGTTACTCGTCTCAATTGCGCTACCAGTCCAACATTTTTTTCTTACTGCGACCAGTCTGCCAGAAGTCATATGTCACTAGTTGTGTATCATAAAGGAGTGATCGTCACTCCTCCCCGGGGTTATTCGAGATATCTTAATCGAAAACCTAGTAACGAGACATTGGCTACCTTAAGAGAGTCATAGTTACTCGTCCCAATAGCTCACCCAGTCCTACATTTTATCTTACTGCAGCCAGTCTGCCAGAAGCGATATGTCACTAGTTGTGTATCATAAAAGAGTCATCGTTACTCCTCCCAGGGGTTATTCGAGGCATCTTAATCGAAACCCTAGTAACGAGGCATTGTCTACCTTAAGAGAGTCATAGTTACTCGTCCCAATTGCTCACCCAGTCCAACATTTTTTCTTACTGCGGCCAGTCTGCCAGAAGCGATATGTCACTAGTTGTGTATCATAAAAGAGTGGTCGCTTCTCCTACCAGGGGTTATTCGAGATATCTTAATCGAAACCCTAGTAACGAGGCATTGGCTACCTTAAGAGAGTCATAGTTACTCGTCACAATTGCTCACCCAGTCTGCCATTTTTTCTTACTGCGTCCAGTCTGCCAGAAGCCACATGTCACTAGTTGTGTATCATAAAAGAGTCATCGTTTCTCCTCCCAGGGGTCATTCGAGATATCTTAATCGAAACCCTAGTAACGAGGCATTGGCTACCTTAAGAGAGTCATAGTTAGTCGTCCCAATTGCTCACCCAGTAAAACGTTTTTTCTTACTGCGGCCAGTCTGCCTGAAGCGATATGTCACTAGTTGTGAATCACAAAAGTGTCATCGTTACTCCTCCCAGGGGTTATTCGAGATATCTTAATCGAAACCCTAGTAACGAGGCATTGGCTACCTTAAGAGAGTCATAGTTACTCGTCCCAATTTCTCACCCAGCCCAACATTTCTTCTTACTGCGGCCAGTCTGCCAGAAGCAATGTGTCACTAGTTGTGTATCATAAAAGAGAGATCGTTTCTCCTCCCAGGGGTTATTCGAGATATCTTAATCGAAACCCTAGTAACAAGGCATTGGCTACCTTAAGAGAGTCATAGTTACTCGTCTCAATAACTCACCCAGTCCAACATTTTTTCTTACTGTGGCCAGTCTGCCAGAAGCGATAAGTCACTAGTTGTGTATCATAAAAGAGTGATCGTTTCTAATCCCAGGGGTTATTCCAGATATCTTCATCGAAACCATTAGTAACGAGACATTGGCTACCTTAAAGGAGTCATAGTTACTCGTCCCAATTGTTCACCCAGTCCAACATTTTTTCTTACTGCGACCAGTGTGCCAGAAGCGATATGTCACTAGTTGTGTATCATAAAGGAGTGATCGTTAGTCCTCATAGGGGTTATTCGAGATATCTTAATCGAAACCATAGTAACGAGGCATTGGCTACCTTAAGAGAGTCATAGTTACTCGTCCCAATTGCTCACCCAGTCCAACATTTTTTCTTACTGTGGCCAGTCTGCCAGAAGCGATATGTCACTAGTTGTGTATCATAAAAGAGTGATCGTTTCTCCTCCCAGGGGTTATTCGAGATATCTTCATCGAAACCATTAGTAACGAGACATTGGCTACCTTAAGAGAGTCATAGTTACTCGTCCCAATTGCTCACCCAGTCCAACATTTTTTCTTACTGCGACCAGTCTGCCAGAAGCGATATGTCACTAGTTGTGTATCATGAAGGAGTGATCGTTACTCCTCCCAGGGGTTATTCGAGATATCTTAATCGAAACCCTAGTAACGAGGCATTGGCTACCTTAAGAGAGTCATAGTTACTCGTCCCAATTGCTCACCCAGTCCAACATTTTTTCTTACTGTGGCAAGTCTGCCAGAACCGATATGTCACTAGTTGTGTATCATAAAAGAGTGATCGTTTCTCCTCCCAGGGGTTATTCGAGATATCTTAATCGAAACCCTAGTAACGAGACATTGGCTACCTTAAGAGAGTCATAGATACTCGTCCCAATTGCTCACCCAGTCCAACATTTTTTCTTACTGCGTCCAGTCTGCCAGAAGCCATATGTCACTAGTTGCGTATCATAAAGGAGTGATCGTTACTCCTCCCAGGGGTTATTCGAGATATCTTAATCGAAACCCTAGTAACGAGGCATTGGCTACCTTAAGAGAGTCATTGTTACTCGTCCCAATTGCTCACAAAGTCTGCCATTTTTTCTTACTGTGGCCAGTCTGCCAGAAGCAATATGTCACTAGTTGTGTATCATAAAAGAGGCATCGTTACTCCTCCCAAGGGGTTATTCGAGATATCTTAATGGAAACCCTAGTAACGAGACATTGGCTACCTTAAGAGAGTCATAGCTACTCGTCTCAATTGCTCACCCTGTCCAACATTTTTTCTTACTATGGCCAGTTTGCCAGAAACGATATGTCACTAGTTGTGTATCATAAAAGAGTGATCGTTTCTCCTCCCAGGGGTTATTCGACATATCTTAATCGAAACCCTAGTAACGAGACATTGGCTACCTTAAGAGAGTCATAGTTACTCGTCCCAATTGCTCACCCAGTCCAACATTTTTTTCTTACTGCGACCAGTCTGCCAGAAGTGATATGTCACTAGTTGTGTATCATAAATGAGTGATCGTCACTCCTCAGCGGGGTTATTCGAGATATCTTAATCGAAACCCTAGTAACGAGGCATTGGCTACCTTAAGAGAGTCATAGTTACTCGTCACAATTGCTCACCCAGTCTGCCATTTTTTCTTACTGCGGCCAGTCTGCCAGAGGCCACATGTCACTAGTTGTGTATTATAAAAGAGTCATCGTTTCTCCTCCCAGGGGTTATTCGAGATATCTTAATCGAAACCCTAGTAACGAGGCATTGGCTGCCTTAGGAGAGTCATAGTTACTCGTCCCAATTGCTCACAAAGTCTGCCATTTTTTCTTACTGTGGCCAGTCTGCCAGAAGCAATATGTCACTAGTTGTGTATCATAAAAGAGGCATCGTTACTCCTCCCAGGGGTTATTCGAGATATCTTAATGGAAACACTAGTAACGAGGCATTGGCTACCTTAAGAGAGTCATAGTTACTCGTCTCAATTGCTCACCCAGTCCAAAATTTTTTCTTACTGTGGCCAGTCTGCCAGAACCGATATGTCACTAGTTGTGTATCATAAAAGAGTGATAGTTTCTCCTCTAAGGGGTTATTCGAGATATCTTAATCGAAACCCTAGTAACGAGACATTGGCTACCTTAAGAGAGTCATAGTTACTCGTCCCAAAAGCTCACCCAGTCCAACATTTTTTCTTACTGCAGCCAGTCTGCCAGAAGCGATATGTCACTAGTTGTGTATCATAAAAGAGTGGTCGCTTCTCCTACCAGGGGTTATTCGAGATATCTTAATCGAAACCCTAGTAACGAGGCATTGGCTACCTTAAGAGAGTCATAGTTACTCGTCACAATTGCTCACCCAGTCTGCCATTTTTTCTTACTGCGTCCAGTCTGCCAGAAGCCACATGTCACTAGTTGTGTATCATAAAAGAGTCATCGTTTCTCCTCCCAGGGGTCATTCGAGATATCTTAATCGAAACCCTAGTAACGAGGCATTGGCTACCTTAAGAGAGTCATAGTTAGTCGTCCCAATTGCTCACCCAGTAAAACGTTTTTTCTTACTGCGGCCAGTCTGCCTGAAGCGATATGTCACTAGTTGTGAATCACAAAAGTGTCATCGTTACTCCTCCCAGGGGTTATTCGAGATATCTTAATCGAAACCCTAGTAACGAGGCATTGGCTACCTTAAGAGAGTCATAGTTACTCGTCCCAATTTCTCACCCAGCCCAACATTTCTTCTTACTGCGGCCAGTCTGCCAGAAGCAATGTGTCACTAGTTGTGTATCATAAAAGAGAGATCGTTTCTCCTCCCAGGGGTTATTCGAGATATCTTAATCGAAACCCTAGTAACAAGGCATTGGCTACCTTAAGAGAGTCATAGTTACTCGTCTCAATAACTCACCCAGTCCAACATTTTTTCTTACTGTGGGCAGTCTGCCAGAAGCGATAAGTCACTAGTTGTGTATCATAAAAGAGTGATCGTTTCTAATCCCAGGGGTTATTCCAGATAACTTCATCGAAACCATTAGTAACGAGACATTGGCTACCTTAAAGGAGTCATAGTTACTCGTCCCAATTGTTCACCCAGTCCAACATTTTTTCTTACTGCGACCAGTGTGCCAGAAGCGATATGTCACTAGTTGTGTATCATAAAGGAGTGATCGTTAGTCCTCATAGGGGTTATTCGAGATATCTTAATCGAAACCATAGTAACGAGGCATTGGCTACCTTAAGAGAGTCATAGTTACTCGTCCCAATTGCTCACCCAGTCCAACATTTTTTCTTACTGTGGCCAGTCTGCCAGAAGCGATATGTCACTAGTTGTGTATCATAAAAGAGTGATCGTTTCTCCTCCCAGGGGTTATTCGAGATATCTTCATCGAAACCATTAGTAACGAGACATTGGCTACCTTAAGAGAGTCATAGTTACTCGTCCCAATTGCTCACCCAGTCCAACATTTTTTCTTACTGCGACCAGTCTGCCAGAAGCGATATGTCACTAGTTGTGTATCATGAAGGAGTGTTCGTTACTCCTCCCAGGGGTTATTCGAGATATCTTAATCGAAACCCTAGTAACGAGGCATTGGCTACCTTAAGAGAGTCATAGTTACTCGTCCCAATTGCTCACCCAGTCCAACATTTTTTCTTACTGTGGCAAGTCTGCCAGAACCGATATGTAACTAGTTGTGTATCATAAAAGAGTGATCGTTTCTCCTCCCAGGGGTTATTCGAGATATCTTAATCGAAACCCTAGTAACGAGACATTGGCTACCTTAAGAGAGTCATAGATACTCGTCCCAATTGCTCACCCAGTCCAACATTTTTTCTTACTGCGTCCAGTCTGCCAGAAGCCATATGTCACTAGTTGCGTATCATAAAGGAGTGATCGTTACTCCTCCCAGGGGTTATTCGAGATATCTTAATCGAAACCCTAGTAACGAGGCATTGGCTACCTTAAGAGAGTCATTGTTACTCGTCCCAATTGCTCACAAAGTCTGCCATTTTTTCTTACTGTGGCCAGTCTGCCAGAAGCAATATGTCACTAGTTGTGTATCATAAAAGAGGCATCGTTACTCCTCCCAAGGGGTTATTCGAGATATCTTAATGGAAACCCTAGTAACGAGACATTGGCTACCTTAAGAGAGTCATAGCTACTCGTCTCAATTGCTCACCCTGTCCAACATTTTTTCTTACTATGGCCAGTCTGCCAGAAACGATATGTCACTAGTTGTGTATCATAAAAGAGTGATCGTTTCTCCTCCCAGGGGTTATTCGACATATCTTAATCGAAACCCTAGTAACGAGACATTGGCTACCTTAAGAGAGTCATAGTTACTCGTCCCAATATCTCACCCAGTCCAACATTTTTTTCTTACTGCGACCAGTCTGCCAGAAGTTATATGTCACTAGTTGTGTATCATAAAGGAGTGATCGTCACTCCTCAGCGGGGTTATTCGAGATATCTTAATCGAAACCCTAGTAACGAGGCATTGGCTACCTTAAGAGAGTCATAGTTACTCGTCACAATTGCTCACCCAGTCTGCCATTTTTTCTTACTGCGGCCAGTCTGCCAGAAGCCACGTGTCACTAGTTGTGTATCATAAAAGAGTCATCGTTTCTCCTCCCAGGGGTTATTCGAGATATCTTAATCGAAACCCTAGTAACGAGGCATTGGCTGCCTTAGGAGAGTCATAGTTACTCGTCCCAATTGCTCACAAAGTCTGCCATTTTTTCTTACTTTGGCCAGTCTGCCAGAAGCAATATGTCACTAGTTGTGTATCATAAAAGAGGCATCGTTACTCCTCCCAGGGGTTATTCGAGATATCTTAATGGAAACACTAGTAACGAGGCATTGGCTACCTTAAGAGAGTCATAGTTACTCGTCTCAATTGCTCACCCAGTCCAAAATTTTTTCTTACTGTGGCCAGTCTGCCAGAACCGATATGTCACTAGTTGTGTATCATAAAAGAGTGATAGTTTCTCCTCTAAGGGGTTATTCGAGATATCTTAATCGAAACCCTAGTAACGAGACATTGGCTACCTTAAGAGAGTCATAGTTACTCGTCCCAAAAGCTCACCCAGTCCAACATTTTTTCTTACTGCAGCCAGTCTGCCAGAAGCGATATGTCACTAGTTGTGTATCATAAAGGAGTGATCGTTTCTCCTCCCAGGGGTTATTCGAGATATCTTCATCGAAATCATTAGTAACGAGACATTGGCTACGTTATGAGAGTCATAGTTACTCGTCCCAATTGCTCACACAGTCCAGCATTTTTTCTTACAGCGACCAGTCTGCCAGAAGCGATATGTCACTAGTTGTGTATCATAAAGGAGTGATCGTTGCTCCTCATAGGGGTTATTCGAGATATCTTAATCGAAACCCTAGTAACGAGGCATTGGCTACCTTAAGAGAGTCATAGTTACTCGTCCCAATTGCTCACCCAGTCCAACATTTTTTCTTACTGCGTCGTCTGCCAGAAGCTATAAGTCACTAGTTGTGTATCATAAGAGAGTGGTCGCTACTCCTCCCAGGGGTTATTCGAGATATCTTAATGGAAACCCTAGTAACGAGGCATTGGCTACCTTAAGAGAGTCATAGTTACTGGTCCATATTGCTCACCCAGTCTGCCATTTTTTCTTACTGTTGCCAGTCTGCCAGATGCGATATGTCACTAGTTGTGTATCATAAAAGAGTCATCGTTACTCCTCCCAGGGGTTATTCGAGATATCTTAATGGAAACCCTAGTAACGAGGCATTGGCTACCTTAAGAGAGTCATAGTTACTCGTCCCGATAGCTCACCGAGTCCTACATTTTTTCTTACTGCGACCAGTGTGCCAGAAGTGATATGTCACTAGTTGTGTATCATAAAGGAGTGATCGTTACTCCTCCCCGGGTTTATTTGAGATATCTTAATCGAAAGCCTAGTAACGAGGCATTGGCTACCTTAAGAGAGTCATAGTTACTCGTCCCAATAGCTCATCCAGTCCAACATTTTTTCTTACTGCAGCCAGTCTGCCAGAAGCGATATGTCACTAGTTGTGTATCATAAAAGAGTGATCGTTACTCCTCCCAAGGGTTATTCGAGATATCTTCATCGAAACCATTAGTAGCGAGACATTGGCTACCTTAAGAGAGTCATAGTTACTCGTCCCAATTGCTCACCCAGTCCAACATTTTTTCTTACAGCGACCAGTCTGCCAGAAGCGATATGTCACTAATTGTGTATCATAAAGGAGTGATTGTTACTCCTCCCAGGGGTTATTCGAGATATCTTAATCGAAACCCTAGTAACGAGGCATTGGCTACCTTAAGAGAGTCATAGTTACTCGTCCCAATTGCTCATCCAGTCCAACATTTTTTCTTACTGTGTCGTCTCCCAGAAGCGATATGTCACTAGTTGTGTATCATAAGAGAGTCATCGTTCTCCTCCCAGGGGTTATTCGAGATATCTTAATCGAAACCCTAGTAACGAGGCATTGGCTGCCTTAGGAGAGTCATAGTTACTCGTCCCAATTGCTCACAGAGTCTGCCATTTTTTCTTACTGTGGCCAGTCTGCCAGAAGCAATATGTCACTAGTTGTGTATCATAAAAGAGGCATCGTTACTCCTCCCAGGGGTTATTCGAGATATCTTAATGGTAACCCTAGTAACGAGGCATTGGCTACCTTAAAAGAGTCATAGTTACTCGTCTCAATTGCTCACCCAGTCCAAAATTTTTTCTTACTGTGGCCAGTCTGCCAGAACCGATATGTCACTAGTTGTGTATCATAAAAGAGTGATCGTTTCTCCTCCCAGGGGTTATTCGAGATATCTTAATCGAAACCCTAGTAACGAGACATTGGCTACCTTAAGAGAGTCATAGTTACTCGTCCCAATTGCGCACCCAGTCCTACATTTTTTCTTACTGCGACCAGTCTGCCAAAAGTGATATGTCACTAGTTGTGTATCATAAAGGAGTGATCGTTACTCCTCCCCGGGGTTATTCGAGATATCTTAATCGAAACCCTAGTAACGAGGCATTGGCTACCTTAAGAGAGTCATAGTTACTCGTCCCAAAAGCTCACCCAGTCCAACATTTTTTCTTACTGCAGCCATTCTGCCAGAAGCGATATGTCACTAGTTGTGTATCATAAAAGAGTCATCGTTTCTCCTCCCAGGGGTTATTTGAGATATCTTCTTCGAAACCATTAGTATCGAGACATTGGCTACCTTAAGAGAGTCATTGTTACTCGTCCCAATTGCTCACACAGTCCAGCATTTTTTCTTACTGCGACCAGTCTGCCAGAAGCGATATGTCACTAGTTGTGTATCATAAAGGAGTGATCGTTGCTCCTCCCAGGGGTTATTCGAGTTATCTTAATCGAAACCCTAGTAACGAGGCATTGGCTACCTTAAGAGAGTCATAGTTACTCGTCCCAATTGCTCACCCAGTCCAACATTTTTTCTTACTGCGTCGTCTGCCAGAAGGTATAAGTCACTAGTTGTGTATCATAAGAGAGCGGTCGCTACTCCTCCCAGGGGTTATTCGAGATATCTTAATGGAAACCCTAGTAACGAGGCATTGGCTACCTTAAGAGAGTCATAGTTACTGGTCCCAATTGCTCACCCAGTCCAACATTTTTTCTTACTGTTGCCAGTATGCCAGAAGCGATATGTCACAAGTTGTGTATCATAAAAGAGTCATCGTTTCTCCTCCCAGGGGTTATTCGAGATATCTTAATGACAACCCTAGTAACGAGGCATTGGCTACCTTAGGAGAGTCATAGTTACTCGTCCCAATTGCGCACCCAGTCCAGCATTTTTTCTTACTGCGTCGTCTGCCAGAAGCTATAAGTCCCTAGTTGTGTATCATAAGAGAGTGGTCGCTACTCCTCCCATGGGTTATTCTTGATATCTTAATGGAAACCCTAGTAACGAGTCATTGGCTACCTTAAGAGAGTCATAGTTACTGGTCCCAATTGCTCACCCAGTCCAACATTTTTTCTTACTGTTGCCAGTCTGCCAGAAGCGATATGTCACAAGTTGAGTATCATAAAAGAGTCATCGTTTCTCCTCCCAGGGGTTATTCGAGATATCTTAATGACAACCCTAGTAACGAGGCATTGGCTACCTTAGGAGAGTCATAGTTACTCGTCCCAATTGCGCACCCTGTCCAACATTTTTTCTTACTGCGACCAGTGTGCCAGAAGTGATATGTCACTAGTTGTGTATCATAAAGGAGTGATCGTTACTCCTCCCCGGGGTTATTTGAGATATCTTAATCGAAAGCCTAGTAACGAGGCATTGGCTACCTCAAGAGAGTCATAGTTACTCGTCCCAAAAGCTCACCCAGTCCAACATTTTTTCTTACTGCAGCCAGTCTGCCAGGAGCGATATGTCACTAGTTGTGTATCATAAAAGAGTGATCGTTTCTCCTCCCAGGGGTTATTCGAGATATCTTCATCGAAACCATTAGTATCGAGACATTGGCTACCTTAAGAGAGTCATAGTTACTCGGCCCAATTGCTCACACAGTCCAGCATTTATTCTTACTGCGACCAGTCTGCCAGAAGCGATATGTCACTAGTTGTGTATCATAAAGAAGTGATCGTTGCTCCTCCCAGGGGTTATTCGAGTTATCTTAATCGAAACCCTAGTAACGAGGCATTGGCTACCTTAAGAGAGTCATAGTTACTCGTCCCAATTGCTCACCCAGTCCAACATTTTTTCTTACTGCGTCGTCTGCCAGAAGGTATAAGTCACTAGTTGTGTATCATAAGAGAGTGGTCGCTACTCCTCCCAGGGGTTATTCCAGATATCTTAATGGAAACCCTAGTAACGAGGCATTGGCTACCTTAAGAGAGTCATAGTTACTCGTCCCAATTGCTCATCCAGTCCAACATTTTTTCTTACTGTGTCGTCTCCCAGAAGCGATATGTCACTAGTTGTGTATCATAAGAGAGTGGTCGCTACTCCTCCCAGGGGTTATTCGAGATATCTTAATGGAAACCCTAGTAACGAGGCATTGGCTACTTTAAGAGAGTCTTAGTTACTCGTCCCAATTGCTCACCCAGTCCAACATTTTTTCTTACTGCGGCCAGTCTGCCAGAAGCGATATGTCACTAGTTGCGTATCTTAAAGGAGTGATCGCTACTCCTCCCAGGGGTTATTCGGGATATCTTAATCGAAACCCTAGTAACGAAGCATTGGCTACTTTAAGAGAGTCTTAGTTACTCGTCCCAATAGCTCACCCAGTTCTACATTTTTTCTTACTGCAGCCAGTCTGCCAGAAGCGATATGTCACTAGTTGTGTATCATAAAAGAGTCATCGTTACTCCTCCGAGGGGTTATTCGAGATATCTTAATCGAAACCCTAGTAACGAGGCACTGGTTACGTTAAGAGAGTCATAGTTACCCGTCCCAATTGCTCACCCAGTCCAACATTTTTTCTTACTGCGGCCAGTCTGCCAGAAGCGATATGTCACTAGTTGTGTATCATAAAAGAGTGGTCGCTACTCCTTCCAGGGGTTATTCGAGATATCTTAATCGAAACCCTAGTAACGAGGCATTGGCTACCTTAAGAGTGTCATAGTTACTCGTCACAATTGCTCACCCAGTCTGCCATATTTTCTTACTGCGGCCAGTCTGCCAGAAGCCACATGTCACTAGTTGTGTATCATAAAAGAGTCATCGTTTCTCCTCCCAGGGGTTATTCGAGATATCGTAATCGAAACCCTAGTAACGAGGCATTGGCTGCCTTAGGAGAGTCATAGTTACTCGTCCCAATTGCTCACAGAGTCTGCCATTTTTTCTTACTGTGGCCAGTCTGCCAGAAGCAATATGTCACTAGTTGTGTATCATAAAAGAGGCATCGTTACTCCTCCCAGGGGTTATTCGAGATATCTTAATGGAAACCCTAGTAACGAGGCATTGGCTACCTTAAAAGAGTCATAGTTACTCGTCTCAATTGCTCACCCAGTCCAAAATTTTTTCTTACTGTGGCCAGTCTGCCAGAACCGATATGTCACTAGTTGTGTATCATAAAAGAGTGATCGTTTCTCCTCCCAGGGGTTATTCGAGATATCTTAATCGAAACCCTAGTAACGAGACATTGGCTACCTTAAGAGAGTCATAGTTACTCGTCCCAATTGCGCACCCAGTCCTACATTTTTTCTTACTGCGACCAGTCTGCCAAAAGTGATATGTCACTAGTTGTGTATCATAAAGGAGTGATCGTTACTCCTCCCCGGGGTTATTCGAGATATCTTAATCGAAACCCTAGTAACGAGGCATTGGCTACCTTAAGAGAGTCATAGTTACTCGTCCCAAAAGCTCACCCAGTCCAACATTTTTTCTTACTGCAGCCATTCTGCCAGAAGCGATATGTCACTAGTTGTGTATCATAAAAGAGTCATCGTTTCTCCTCCCAGGGGTTATTTGAGATATCTTCTTCGAAACCATTAGTATCGAGACATTGGCTACCTTAAGAGAGTCATTGTTACTCGTCCCAATTGCTCACACAGTCCAGCATTTTTTCTTACTGCGACCAGTCTGCCAGAAGCGATATGTCACTAGTTGTGTATCATAAAGGAGTGATCGCTACTCCTCCCAGGGGTTATTCGAGATATCTTAATGGAAACCCTAGTAACGAGGCATTGGCTACCTTAAGAGAGTCATAGTTACTGGTCCCAATTGCTCACCCAGTCCAACATTTTTTCTTACTGTTGCCAGTCTGCCAGAAGCGATATGTCACAAGTTGAGTATCATAAAAGAGTCATCGTTTCTCCTCCCAGGGGTTGTTCGAGATATCTTAATGACAACCCTAGTAACGAGGCATTGGCTACCTTAGGAGAGTCATAGTTACTCGTCCCAATTGCGCACACTGTCCAACATTTTTTCTTACTGCGACCAGTGTGCCAGAAGTGATATGTCACTAGTTGTGTATCATAAAGGAGTGATCGTTACTCCTCCCCGGGGTTATTTGAGATATCTTAATCGAAAGCCTAGTAACGAGGCATTGGCTACCTCAAGAGAGTCATAGTTACTCGTCCCAAAAGCTCACCCAGTCCAACATTTTTTCTTACTGCAGCCAGTCTGCCAGGAGCGATATGTCACTAGTTGTGTATCATAAAAGAGTGATCGTTTCTCCTCCCAGGGGTTATTCGAGATATCTTCATCGAAACCATTAGTATTGAGACATTGGCTACCTTAAGAGAGTCATAGTTACTCGGCCCAATTGCTCACACAGTCCAGCATTTTTTCTTACTGCGACCAGTCTGCCAGAAGCGATATGTCACTAGTTGTGTATCATAAAGGAGTGATCGTTGCTCCTCCCAGGGGTTATTCGAGTTATCTTAATCGAAACCCTAGTAACGAGGCATTGGCTACCTTAAGAGAGTCATAGTTACTCGTCCCAATTGCTCACCCAGTCCAACATTTTTTCTTACTGCGTCGTCTGCCAGAAGGTATAAGTCACTAGTTGTGTATCATAAGAGAGTGGTCGCTACTCCTCCCAGGGGTTATTCCAGATATCTTAATGGAAACCCTAGTAACGAGGCATTGGCTACCTTAAGAGAGTCATAGTTACTGGTCCCAACTGCTCACCCAGTCCAACATTTTTTCTTACTGTTGCCAGTCTGCCAGAAGCGATATGTCACAAGTTGTGTATCATAAAAGAGTCATCGTTTCTCCTCCCAGGGGTTATCCGAGATATCTTAATGACAACCCTAGTAACGAGGCATTGGCTGCCTTAGGAGAGTCATAGTTACTCGTCCCAATTGCGCACCCAGTCCAACATTTTTTCTTACTGCGACCAGTGTGCCAGAAGTGATATGTCACTAGTTGTGTATCATAAAGGAGTGATCGTTACTCCTCCCCGGGGTTATTTGAGATATCTTAATCGAAAGCCTAGTAACGAGACATTGGCTACCTTAAGAGAGTCATAGTTACTCGTCCCAATAGCTCATCCGGTCCAACATTTTTTCTTTTTGCAGCCAGTCTGCCAGAAGCGATATGTCACTAGTTGTGTATAATAAAAGAGTGATTGTTACTCCTCCCAGGGGTTATTCGAGATATCTTCATCGAAACCATTAGTAGCGAGACATTGGCTACCTTAAGAGAGTCATAGTTACTCGTCCCAATTGCTCACCCAGTCCAGCATTTTTTCTTATTGCGACCAGTCTGCCAGAACCGATATGTCACTAATTGTGTATCATAAAGGAGTGATCGTTACTCCTCTAAGGGGTTATTCGAGATATCTTAATCGAAAGCCTAGTAACGAGGCATTGGCTACCTTAAGAGAGTCATAGTTACTCGTCCCAATAGCTCACCCAGTCCTACATTTTATCTTACTGCAGCCAGTCTGCCAGAAGCGATATGTCACTAGTTGTGTATCATAAAAGAGTCATCGTTACTCCTCCCAGGGGTTATTCGAGGCATCTTAATCGAAACCCTAGTAACGAGGCATTGTCTACCTTAAGAGAGTCATAGTTACTCGTCCCAATTGCTCACCCAGTCCAACATTTTTTCTTACTGCGGCCAGTCTGCCAGAAGCGATATGTCACTAGTTGTGTATCATAAAAGAGTGGTCGCTTCTCCTACCAGGGGTTATTCGAGATATCTTAATCGAAACCCTAGTAACGAGGCATTGGCTACCTTAAGAGAGTCATAGTTACTCGTCACAATTGCTCACCCAGTCTGCCATTTTTTCTTACTGCGTCCAGTCTGCCAGAAGCCACATGTCACTAGTTGTGTATCATAAAAGAGTCATCGTTTCTCCTCCCAGGGGTCATTCGAGATATCTTAATCGAAACCCTAGTAACGAGGCATTGGCTACCTTAAGAGAGTCATAGTTAGTCGTCCCAATTGCTCACCCAGTAAAACGTTTTTTCTTACTGCGACCAGTCTGCCAAAAGTGATATGTCACTAGTTGTGTATCATAAAGGAGTGATCGTTACTCCTCCCCGGGGTTATTCGAGATATCTTAATCGAAACCCTAGTAACGAGGCATTGGCTACCTTAAGAGAGTCATAGTTACTCGTCCCAAAAGCTCACCCAGTCCAACATTTTTTCTTACTGCAGCCATTCTGCCAGAAGCGATATGTCACTAGTTGTGTATCATAAAAGAGTCATCGTTTCTCCTCCCAGGGGTTATTTGAGATATCTTCTTCGAAACCATTAGTATCGAGACATTGGCTACCTTAAGAGAGTCATTGTTACTCGTCCCAATTGCTCACACAGTCCAGCATTTTTTCTTACTGCGACCAGTCTGCCAGAAGCGATATGTCACTAGTTGTGTATCATAAAGGAGTGATCGTTGCTCCTCCCAGGGGTTATTCGAGTTATCTTAATCGAAACCCTAGTAACGAGGCATTGGCTACCTTAAGAGAGTCATAGTTACTCGTCCCAATTGCTCACCCAGTCCAACATTTTTTCTTACTGCGTCGTCTGCCAGAAGGTATAAGTCACTAGTTGTGTATCATAAGAGAGCGGTCGCTACTCCTCCCAGGGGTTATTCGAGATATCTTAATGGAAACCCTAGTAACGAGGCATTGGCTACCTTAAGAGAGTCATAGTTACTGGTCCCAATTGCTCACCCAGTCCAACATTTTTTCTTACTGTTGCCAGTATGCCAGAAGCGATATGTCACAAGTTGTGTATCATAAAAGAGTGATCGTTTCTCCTCCCAGGGGTTATTCGAGATATCTTAATGACAACCCTAGTAACGAGGCATTGGCTACCTTAGGAGAGTCATAGTTACTCGTCCCAATTGCGCACCCAGTCCAGCATTTTTTCTTACTGCGTCGTCTGCCAGAAGCTATAAGTCCCTAGTTGTGTATCATAAGAGAGTGGTCGCTACTCCTCCCATGGGTTATTCTTGATATCTTAATGGAAACCCTAGTAACGAGTCATTGGCTACCTTAAGAGAGTCATAGTTACTGGTCCCAATTGCTCACCCAGTCCAACATTTTTTCTTACTGTTGCCAGTCTGCCAGAAGCGATATGTCACAAGTTGAGTATCATAAAAGAGTCATCGTTTCTCCTCCCAGGGGTTGTTCGAGATATCTTAATGACAACCCTAGTAACGAGGCATTGGCTACCTTAGGAGAGTCATAGTTACTCGTCCCAATTGCGCACACTGTCCAACATTTTTTCTTACTGCGACCAGTGTGCCAGAAGTGATATGTCACTAGTTGTGTATCATAAAGGAGTGATCGTTACTCCTCCCCGGGCTTATTTGAGATATCTTAATCGAAAGCCTAGTAACGAGGCATTGGCTACCTCAAGAGAGTCATAGTTACTCGTCCCAAAAGCTCACCCAGTCCAACATTTTTTCTTACTGCAGCCAGTCTGCCAGGAGCGATATGTCACTAGTTGTGTATCATAAAAGAGTGATCGTTTCTCCTCCCAGGGGTTATTCGAGATATCTTCATCGAAACCATTAGTATCGAGACATTGGCTACCTTAAGAGAGTCATAGTTACTCGGCCCAATTGCTCACACAGTCCAGCATTTTTTCTTACTGCGACCAGTCTGCCAGAAGCGATATGTCACTAGTTGTGTATCATAAAGGAGTGATCGTTGCTCCTCCCAGGGGTTATTCGAGTTATCTTAATCGAAACCCTAGTAACGAGGCATTGGCTACCTTAAGAGAGTCATAGTTACTCGTCCCAATAGCTCACCCAGTCCTACATTTTATCTTACTGCAGCCAGTCTGCCAGAAGCGATATGTCACTAGTTGTGTATCATAAAAGAGTCATCGTTACTCCTCCCAGGGGTTATTCGAGGCATCTTAATCGAAACCCTAGTAACGAGGCATTGTCTACCTTAAGAGAGTCATAGTTACTCGTCCCAATTGCTCACCCAGTCCAACATTTTTTCTTACTGCGGCCAGTCTGCCAGAAGCGATATGTCACTAGTTGTGTATCATAAAAGAGTGGTCGCTTCTCCTACCAGGGGTTATTCGAGATATCTTAATCGAAACCCTAGTAACGAGGCATTGGCTACCTTAAGAGAGTCATAGTTACTCGTGACAATTGCTCACCCAGTCTGCCATTTTTTCTTACTGCGTCCAGTCTGCCAGAAGCCACATGTCACTAGTTGTGTATCATAAAAGAGTCATCGTTTCTCCTCCCAGGGGTCATTCGAGATATCTTAATCGAAACCCTAGTAACGAGGCATTGGCTACCTTAAGAGAGTCATAGTTAGTCGTCCCAATTGCTCACACAGTAAAACGTTTTTTCTTACTGCGGCCAGTCTGCCTGAAGCGATATGTCACTAGTTGTGAATCACAAAAGTGTCATCGTTACTCCTCCCAGGGGTTATTCGAGATATCTTAATCGAAACTCTAGTAACGAAGCATTGGCTACCTTAAGAGAGTCATAGTTACTCGTCCCAATTTCTCACCCAGCCCAACATTTCTTCTTACTGCGGCCAGTCTGCCAGAAGCAATGTTTCACTAGTTGTGTATCATAAAAGAGAGATCGTTTCTCCTCCCAGGGGTTATTCGAGATATCTTAATCGAAACCCTAGTAACAAAGCATTGGCTACCTTAAGAGAGTCATAGTTACTCGTCTCAATAACTCACCCAGTCCAACATTTTTTCTTACTGTGGCCAGTCTGCCAGAAGCGATAAGTCACTAGTTGTGTATCATAAAAGAGTGATCGTTTCTAATCCCAGGGGTTATTCCAGATATCTACATCGAAACCATTAGTAACGAGACATTGGCTACCTTAAAGGAGTCATAGTTACACGTCCCAATTGTTCACCCAGTCCAACATTTTTTCTTACTGCGACCAGTGTGCCAGAAGCGATATGTCACTAGTTGTGTATCATAAAGGAGTGATCGTTAGTCCTCATAGGGGTTATTCGAGATATCTTAATCGAAACCATAGTAACGAGGCATTGGCTACCTTAAGAGAGTCATAGTTACTCGTCCCAATTGCTCACCCAGTCCAACATTTTTTCTTACTGTGGCCAGTCTGCCAGAAGCGATATGTCACTAGTTGTGTATCATAAAAGAGTGATCGTTTCTCCTCCCAGGGGTTATTCGAGGTATCTTCATCGAAACCATTAGTAACGAGACATTGGCTACCTTAAGAGAGTCATAGTTACTCGTCCCAATTGCTCACCCAGTCCAACATTTTTTCTTACTGCGACCAGTCTGCCAGAAGCGATATGTCACTAGTTGTGTATCATGAAGGAGTGATCGTTACTCCTCCCAGGGGTTATTCGAGATATCTTAATCGAAACCCTAGTAACGAGGCATTGGCTACCTTAAGAGAGTCATAGTTACTCGTCCCAATTGCTCACCCAGTCCAACATTTTTTCTTACTGTGGCAAGTCTGCCAGAACCGATATGTCACTAGTTGTGTATCATAAAAGAGTGATCGTTTCTCCTCCCAGAGGTTATTCGAGATATCTTAATCGAAACCCTAGTAACGAGACATTGGCTACCTTAAGAGAGTCATAGATACTCGTCCCAATTGCTCACCCAGTCCAACATTTTTTCTTACTGCGTCCAGTCTGCCAGAAGCCATATGTCACTAGTTGCGTATCATAAAGGAGTGATCGTTACTCCTCCCAGGGGTTATTCGAGATATCTTAATCGAAACCCTAGTAACGAGGCATTGGCTACCTTAAGAGAGTCATTGTTACTCGTCCCAATTGCTCACAAAGTCTGCCATTTTTTCTTACTGTGGCCAGTCTGCCAGAAGCAATATGTCACTAGTTGTGTATCATAAAAGAGGCATCGTTACTCCTCCCAAGGGGTTATTCGAGATATCTTAATGGAAACCCTAGTAACGAGACATTGGCTACCTTAAGAGAGTCATAGCTACTCGTCTCAATTGCTCACCCTGTCCAACATTTTTTCTTACTATGGCCAGTCTGCCAGAAACGATATGTCACTAGTTGTGTATCATAAAAGAGTGATCGTTTCTCCTCCCAGGGGTTATTCGACATATCTTAATCGAAACCCTAGTAACGAGACATTGGCTACCTTAAGAGAGTCATAGTTACTCGTCCCAATTGCTCACCCAGTCCAACATTTTTTTCTTACTGCGACCAGTCTGCCAGAAGTGATATGTCACTAGTTGTGTATCATAAAGGAGTGATCGTCACTCCTCAGCGGGGTTATTCGAGATATCTTAATCGAAACCCTAGTAACGAGGCATTGGCTACCTTAAGAGAGTCATAGTTACTCGTCACAATTGCTCACCCAGTCTGCCATTTTTTCTTACTGCGGCCAGTCTGCCAGAAGCAACATGTCACTAGTTGTGTATCATAAAAGAGTCATCGTTTCTCCTCCCAGGGGTTATTCGAGATATCTTAATCGAAACCCTAGTAACGAGGCATTGGCTGCCTTAGGAGAGTCATAGTTACTCGTCCCAATTGCTCACAAAGTCTGCCATTTTTTCTTACTGTGGCCAGTCTGCCAGAAGCAATATGTCACTAGTTGTGTATCATAAAAGAGGCATCGTTACTCCTCCCAGGGGTTATTCGAGATATCTTAATGGAAACACTAGTAACAAGGCATTGGCTACCTTAAGAGAGTCATAGTTACTCGTCTCAATTGCTCACCCAGTCCAAAATTTTTTCTTACTGTGGCCAGTCTGCCAGAACCGATATGTCACTAGTTGTGTATCATAAAAGAGTGATAGTTTCTCCTCTAAGGGGTTATTCGAGATATCTTAATCGAAACCCTAGTAACGAGACATTGGCTACCTTAAGAGAGTCATAGTTACTCGTCCCAATTGCTCACCCAGTCCAACATTTTTTCTTACTGCGTCGTCTGCCAGAAGCTATAAGTCACTAGTTGTGTATCATAAGAGAGTGGTCGCTACTCCTCCCAGGGGTTATTCGAGATATCTTAATGGAAACCCTAGTAACGAGGCATTGGCTACCTTAAGAGAGTCATAGTTACTGGTCCATATTGCTCACCCAGTCTGCCATTTTTTCTTACTGTTGCCAGTCTGCCAGATGCGATATGTCACTAGTTGTGTATCATAAAAGAGTCATCGTTACTCCTCCCAGGGGTTATTCGAGATATCTTAATGGAAACCCTAGTAACGAGGCATTGGCTACCTTAAGAGAGTCATAGTTACTCGTCCCGATAGCTCACCCAGTCCTACATTTTTTCTTACTGCGACCAGTGTGCCAGAAGTGATATGTCACTAGTTGTGTATCATAAAGGAGTGATCGTTACTCCTCCCCGGGGTTATTTGAGATATCTTAATCGAAAGCCTAGTAACGAGGCATTGGCTACCTTAAGAGAGTCATAGTTACTCGTCCCAATAGCTCATCCAGTCCAACATTTTTTCTTACTGCAGCCAGTCTGCCAGAAGCGATATGTCACTAGTTGTGTATCATAAAAGAGTGATCGTTACTCCTCCCAAGGGTTATTCGAGATATCTTCATCGAAACCATTAGTAACGAGACATTGGCTACCTTAAGAGAGTCATAGTTACTCGTCCCAATTGCTCACCCAGTCCAACATTTTTTCTTACTGCGACCAGTCTGCCAGAAGCGATTTGTCACTAATTGTGTATCATAAAGGAGTGATTGTTACTCCTCCCAGGGGTTATTCGAGATATCTTAATCGAAACCCTAGTAACGAGGCATTGGCTACCTTAAGAGAGTCATAGTTACTCGTCCCAATTGCTCATCCAGTCCAACATTTTTTCTTACTGTGTCGTCTCCCAGAAGCGATATGTCACTAGTTGTGTATCATAAGAGAGTGGTCGCTACTCCTCCCAGGGGTTATTCGAGATATCTTAATGGAAACCCTAGTAACGAGGCATTGGCTACTTTAAGAGAGTCTTAGTTACTCGTCCCAATTGCTCACCCAGTCCAACATTTTTTCTTACTGCGACCAGTCTGCCAGAAGCGATATGTCACTAGTTGCGTATCTTAAAGGAGTGATCGTTACTCCTCCCAGGGGTTATTCGGGATATCTTAATCGAAACCCTAGTAACGAAGCATTGGCTACTTTAAGAGAGTCTTAGTTACTCGTCCCAATAGCTCACCCAGTTCTACATTTTTTCTTACTGCAGCCAGTCTGCCAGAAGCGATATGTCACTAGTTGTGTATCATAAAAGAGTCATCGTTACTCCTCTGAGGGGTTATTCGAGATATCTTAATCGAAACCCTAGTAACGAGGCACTGGTTACCTTAAGAGAGTCATAGTTACCCGTCCCAATTGCTCACCCAGTCCAACATTTTTTCTTACTGCGGCCAGTCTGCCAGAAGCGATATGTCACTAGTTGTGTATCATAAAAGAGTGGTCGCTACTCCTTCCAGGGGTTATTCGAGATATCTTAATCGAAACCCTAGTAACGAGGCATTGGCTACCTTAAGAGAGTCATAGTTACTCGTCACAATTGCTCACCCAGTCTGCCATTTTTTCTTACTGCGGCCAGTCTGCCAGAAGCCACATGTCACTAGTTGTGTATCATAAAAGAGTCATCGTTTCTCCTCCCAGGGGTTATTCGAGATATCTTAATCGAAACCCTAGTAATGAGGCATTGGCTACCTTAAGGGAGTCATAGTTAGTCGTCTCGATTGCTCACCCAGTCCAACATTTTTTCTTACTGCGACCAGTGTGCCAGAAGTGATATGTCACTAGTTGTGTATCATAAAGGAGTGATCGTTACTCCTCCCCGGGGTTATTTGAGATATCATAATCGAAAGCCTAGTAACGAGACATTGGCTACCTTAAGAGAGTCATAGTTACTCGTCCCAATAGCTCATCCGGTCCAACATTTTTTCTTTTTGCAGCCAGTCTGCCAGAAGCGATATGTCACTAGTTGTGTATAATAAAAGAGTGATTGTTACTCCTCCCAGGGGTTATTCGAGATATCTTCATCGAAACCATTAGTAGCGAGACATTGGCTACCTTAAGAGAGTCATAGTTACTCGTCCCAATTGCTCACCCAGTCCAGCATTTTTTCTTATTGCGACCAGTCTGCCAGAACCGATATGTCACTAATTGTGTATCATAAAGGAGTGATCGTTACTCCTCTAAGGGGTTATTCGAGATATCTTAATCGAAACCCTAGTAACGAGGCATTGGCTACCTTAAGAGAGTCATAGTTACTCGTCCCAATTGCTCACCCAGTCCAACATTTTTTCTTACTGTGTCGTCTCCCAGAAGCGATATGTCACTAGTTGTGTATCATAAGAGAGTGGTCGCTACTCCACCCAGGGGTTATTCGAGATATCTTAATGGAAACCCTAGTAACGAGGCATTGGCTACTTTAAGAGAGTCTTAGTTACTCGTCCCAATTGCTCACCCAGTCCAACATTTTTTCTTACTGCGACCAGTCTGCCAGAAGCGATATGTCACTAGTTGCGTATCATAAAGGAGTGATCGTTACTCCTCCCAGGGCTTATTCGAGATATCTTAATCGAAACCCTAGTAACGAAGCATTGGCTACTTTAAGAGAGTTATAGTTACTCGTCCCAATAGCTCACCCAGTTCTACATTTTTTCTTACTGCAGCCAGTCTGCCAGAAGCGATATGTCACTAGTTTTGTATCATAAAGGAGTCATCGTTACTCCTCCGAGGGGTTATTCGAGATATCTTAATCGAAACCCTAGTAACGAGGCACTGGTTACCTTAAGAGAGTCATAGTTACTCGTCCCAATTGCTCACCCAGTCCAACATTTTTTCTTACTGCGTCGTCTGCCAGAAGCTATAAGTCACTAGTTGTGTATCATAAGTGAGTGGTCGCTACTCCTCCCAGGGGTTATTCGAGATATCTTAATGGAAACCCTAGTAACGAGGCATTGGCTACCTTAAGAGAGTCATAGTTACTGGTCCCAATTGCTCACCGAGTCCAACATTTTTCTTACTGTTGCCAGTCTGCCAGAAGCGATATGTCACAAGTTGTGTATCATAAAAGAGTCATCGTTTCTCGTCCCAGGGGTTATTCGAGATATCTTAATGACAACCCTAGTAACGAGGCATTGGCTACCTTAGGAGAGTCATAGTTACTCGTCCCAATTGCGCACCCTGTCCAACATTTTTTCTTACTGCGACCAGTGTGCCAGAAGTGATATGTCACTAGTTGTGTATCATAAAGGAGTGATCGTTACTCCTCCCCGGGGTTATTTGAGATATCTTAATCGAAAGCCTAGTAACGAGGCATTGGCTACCTTAAGAGAGTCATAGTTACTCGTCCCAATAGCTCATCCGGTCCAACATTTTTTCTTACTGCAGCCAGTCTGCCAGTAGCGATATGTCACTAATTGTGTATCATAAAGGAGTGATCGTTACTCCTCCCAGGGGTTATTCGAGATATCTTAATCGAAACCCTAGTAACGAGGCATTGGCTACCTTAAGAGAGTCATAGTTACTCGTCCCAATTGCTCACCCAGTCTGCCATTTATTCTTACTGCGGCCAGTCTGCCACAAGCGATATGTCACTAGTTGTGTATCATAAAGAGTGATCGTTTCTCCTCCCAGGGGTTATTCGAGATATCTTAATCGAAACCCTAGTAACGAGGCATTGGCTGCCTTAAGAGAGTCATAGTTACTCGTCCCAATTGCTCACCCAGTCCAACATTTTTTCTTACTGTGGCCAGTCTGCCAGAACCGATATGTCACTAGTTGTGTATTATAAAGGAGTGATCGTTTCTCCTCCCAGGGGTTATTCGAGATATCTTAATCGAAACCCTAGTAACGAGGCATTGGCTACTTTAAGAGAGTCTTAGTTACTCGTCCCAATTGCTCACCCAGTCCAACATTTTTTCTTACTGCGACCAGTCTGCCAGAAGCCATATGTCACTAGTTGCGTATCATAAAAGAGTGATCGTTACTCCTCCCAGGGCTTATTCGAGATATCTTAATCGAAACCCTAGTAACGAAGCATTGGCTACTTTAAGAGAGTTATAGTTACTCGTCCCAATAGCTCACCCAGTTCTACATTTTTTCTTACTGCAGCCAGTCTGCCAGAAGCGATATGTCACTAGTTTTGTATCATAAAGGAGTCATCGTTACTCCTCCGAGGGGTTATTCGAGATATCTTAATCGAAACCCTAGTAACGAGGCACTGGTTACCTTAAGAGAGTCATAGTTACTCGTCCCAATTGCTCAACCAGTCCAACATTTCTTCTTACTGTGTCGTCTGCCAGAAGCTATAAGTCACTAGTTGTGTATCATAAGAGAGTGGTCGCTACTCCTCCCAGGGGTTATTCGAGATATCTTAATGGAAACCCTAGTAACGAGGCATTGGCTACCTTAAGAGAGTCATAGTTACTGGTCCCAATTGCTCACCGAGTCCAACATTTTTTCTTACTGTTGCCAGTCTGCCAGGAGCGATATGTCACAAGTTGTGTATCATAAAAGAGTCATCGTTTCTCCTCCCAGGGGTTATTCGAGATATCTTAATGACAACCCTAGTAACGAGGCATTGGCTACCTTAGGAGAGTCATAGTTACTCGTCCCAATTGCGCACCCTGTCCAACATTTTTTCTTACTGCGACCAGTGTGCCAGAAGTGATATGTCACTAGTTGTGTATCATAAAGGAGTGATCGTTACTCCTCCCCGGGGTTATTTGAGATATCTTAATCGAAAGCCTAGTAACGAGGCATTGGCTACCTTAAGAGAGTCATAGTTACTCGTCCCAATAGCTCATCCGGTCCAACATTTTTTCTTACTGCAGCCAGTCTGCCAGTAGCCATATGTCACTAGTTGTGTATCATAAAAGAGTGATCTTTACTCCTCCCAGGGGCTATTCGAGATATCTTCATCGAAACCATTAGTAACGAGACTTTGACTACCTTAAGAGAGTCATAGTTACTCATCCCAATTGCTCACCCAGTCCAGCATTTTGTCTTACTGCGACCAGTCTGCCAGAAGCGATATGTCACTAATTGTGTATCATAAAGGAGTGATCGTTACTCCTCCCAGGGGTTATTCGAGATATCTTAATCGAAACCCTAGTAACGAGGCATTGGCTACCTTAAGAGAGTCATAGTTACTCGTCCCAATTGCTCACCCAGTCTGCCATTATTTCTTACTGCGGCCAGTCTGCCACAAGCGATATGTCACTAGTTGTGTATTATAAAGAGTGATCGTTTCTCCTCCCAGGGGTTATTCGAGATATCTTAATCGAAACCCTAGTAACGAGGCATTGGCTACCTTAAGAGAGTCATAGTTACTCGTCCCAATTGCTCACCCAGTCCAACATTTTTTCTTACTGTGGCCAGTCTGCCAGGACCGATATGTCACTAGTTGTGTATTATAAAGGAGTGATCGTTTCTCCTCCCAGGGGTTATTCGAGATATCTTAATCGAAACCCTAGTAACGATGCATTGGCTACCTTAAGAGAGTCATAGTTACTCGTCCCAATTGCTCACCCAGTCCAACATTTTTTCTTACTGCAGCCAGTCTGCCAGAAGCGATATGTCACTAGTTGTGTATCATAAAGGTGTGATCGTTTCTCCTCCCAGGGGTTATTCGAGTAATCTTAATCGAAACCCTAGTAACGATGCATTGGCTACCTTAAGAGAGTCATAGTTACTCGTCCCAATTGCTCACCCAGTCCAACATTTTTTCTTACTGTGTCGTCTCCCAGAAGGGTTATGTCACTAGTTGTGTATCATAAGAGAGTGGTCGCTACTCCACCCAGGGGTTATTCGAGATATCTTAATGGAAACCCTAGTAACGAGGCATTGGCTACTTTAAGAGAGTCTTAGTTACTCGTCCCAATTGCTCACCCAGTCCAACATTTTTTCTTACTGCGACCAGTCTGCCAGAAGCGATATATCACTAGTTGCGTATCATAAAGGAGTGATCGTTACTCCTCCCAGGGGTTATTCGAGATATCTTAATCGAAAACCTAGTAACGAAGCATTGGCTACTTTAAGAGAGTCATAGTTACTCGTCCCAATAGCTCACCCAGTTCTACATTTTTTCTTACTGCAGCCAGTCTGCCAGAAGCGATATGTCACTAGTTGTGTATCATAAAAGAGTCATCGTTACTCCTCCCAGGGGTTATTCGAGATATCTTAATGGAAACCCTAGTAACGAGGCATTGGCTACCTTAAGAGAGTCATAGTTACTGGTCCCAATTGCTCACCCAGTCCAACATTTTTTCTTACTGTTGCCAGTCTGCCAGAATCGATATGTCACAAGTTGTGTATCATAAAAGAGTCATCGTTTCTCCTCCCAGGGGTTATTCGAGATATCTTAATGACAACCCTAGTAACGAGGCATTGGCTACCTTTAGACAGTCATAGTAACTCGTCACAATTGCTCACCCAGTCTGCCATTTTTTCTTACTGCGGCCAGTCTGCCAGAAGCCACATGTCACTAGTTGTGTATCATAAAAGAGTGATCGTTACTCCTCCCAGGGGTTATTCGAGATATCTTAATCGAAACCCTAGTAACGATGCATTGGCTGCCTTAGGAGAGTCATAGTTACTCGTCCCAATTGTTCACAAAGTCTGCTTTTTTTTCTTACTGTGGCCAGTCTCCAGAAGCAATATGTCACTAGTTGTGTATCATAAAAGAGGCATCGTTACTCCTCCCAGGGGTTATTCGAGATATCTTAATGGAAACCCTAGTAATGAGGCATTGGCTACCTTAAGAGAGTCATAGTTACTGGTCCCAATTGCTCACCCAGTCCAACATTTTTTCTTACTGTTGCCAGTCTGCCAGAAGCGATATGTCACAAGTTGTGTATCATAAAAGAGTCATCGTTTCTCCTCCCAGGGGTCATTCGAGATATCTTAATGACAACCCTAGTAACGAGGCATTGGCTACCTAAGGAGAGTCATAGTTACTCGTCCCAATTGCTCACCCAGTCCAACATTTTTTCTTACTGCGACCAGTCTGCCAGAAGCGATATGTCACTAGTTGTGTATCATAAAAGAGTCATCGTTACTCCTCCCAGGGGTTATTCGAGATATCTTAATCGAAACCCAAGTAACGAGGCATTGGCTACCCTAAGAGCGTCACAGTTACTCGTCACAATTCCTCACAAAGTCTGCCATTTTTTCTTACTGCGGCCAGTCTGCCAGAAGCGACATGTCACTAGTTGTGTATCATAAAAGAGTCATCGTTTCTCCTAGCAGGGGTTATTCGAGATATCTTAATCGAAACCCTAGTAACGAGGCATTGGCTGCCTTAGGAGAGTCATAGTTACTCGTCCCAATTGCTCACCCAGTCTGCCATTTTTTCTTACTGTGGCCAGTCTGCCAGAAGCGATATGTCACTAGTTGTGTATCATAAAAGAGTTATCATTACTCCTCCCAGGGGTTATTCGAGATATCTTAATGGAAACCCTAGTAACGAGGCATTGGCTACCTTAAGAGAGTCATAGTTACTCGTCCCAATTGCTCACCCAGTCCAACATTCTTTCTTACTGTGGCCAGTCTGCCAGAACCGATATGTCACTAGTTGTGTATCATAAAAGAGTGATCGTTGCTCCTCCCAGGGGTTATTCGAGATATCTTAATCGAAACGCTAGTAACGAGACATTGGCTACCTTAAGAGAGTCATAGTTACTCGTCCCAATTGCGGACCGAGTCCAACATTTTTTCTTACTGCGACCAGTCTGCCAGAAGTGATATGTCACTAGTTGTGTATCATAAAGGAGTGATCGTTACTCCTCCCCGGGGTTATTCGAGATATCTTAATCGAAACCCTAGTAACGAGGCATTGGCTACCTTAAGAGAGTCATAGTTACTCGTCCCAATTGCTCACTCAGTCCAACATTTTTTCTTACTGTGACCAGTCTGCCAGAAGTGATATGTCACTAGTTGTGTATCATAAAGGAGTGATCGTTATTCCTCCCCGGGGTTATTTGAGATATCTTAATCGAAAGCCTAGTAACGAGGCATTGGCTACCTTAAGAGAGTCATAGTTACTCGTCCCAATAGCTCACCCAGTCCAACATTTTTTCTTACTGCAGCCAGTCTGCCAGAAGCGATATGTCACTAGTTGTGTACCATAAAAGAGTGATCGTTTCTCCTCCCAGGGGTTATTCGAGATATCTTAATCGAAACATTAGTAACGAGACATTGGCTACCTTAAGAGAGTCATAGTTACTCGTCCCAATTGCTCACCCAGTCCAACATTTTTTTCTTACTGCGTCGTCTGCCAGAAGCGATATGTCACTAGTAGTGTATCATAAGAGAGTGGTCGCTACTCCACCCAGGGGTTATTCGAGATATCTTAATGGAAACCCTAGTAACGATACATTGGCTACCATAAGAGAGTCATAGTTACTCGTCCCAATTGCTCACCAAGTCTGCCATTTTTTCTTACTGTGGCCAGTCTGCCAGAAGCGATATGTCACAAGTTGTGTATCATAAAAGAGTCATCGTTTCTCCTCCCAGGGGTTATTCGAGATATCTTAATCAAAACCCTAGTAACGAGGCATTGGCTACCTTAGGAGAGTCATAGTTACTCGTCCCAATTGCTCACCCAGACTGCCATTTTTTCTTACTGTGGCCAGTCTGCCAGAAGCGATATGTCACTAGTTGTGTATCATAAAAGAGTCATCGTTACTCCTCCCATGGGTTATTCGAGATATCTTCATCGAAACCCTGGTAACGAGGCATTGGCTACCCTAAGAGAGTCACAGTTACTCGTCACAATTGCTCCCAAAGTCGGCCATTTTTTCTTACTGCGGCCAGTCTGCCAGAAGCGACATGTCACTAGTTGGGTATCATAAAAGAGTCATCGTTTCTCCTCCCAGGGGTTATTCGAGATATCTTAATCGAAACCCTAGTAACGAGGCATTGGATGCCTTAGGCGAGTCATAGTTACTCGTCACAATTGCTCACCCAGTCTGCCATTTTTACTTATTGTGGCCAGTCTGCCAGAAGCGATATGTCACTATTTGTGTATCATAAAAGAGTCATCGATACTCCTCACAATGGTTATTCGAGATATCTTAATCGAAACCCTAGTAACGAGACATTGGCTACCTTAAGAGAGTCGTAGTTACTCGTCCCAATTGCGTACCCAGTCCAACATTTTTTCTTACTGCGACCAGTCTGCCAGAAGTGACATGTCACTAGTTGTGTATCATAAAAGAGTGATCGTTTCTCCTCCCAGGGGTTATTCGAGATATCTTCATCGAAACCATTAGTAACGAGACATTGGCTACCTTAAGAGATTCATAGTTACTCGTCCCAATTGCTCACCCCGTCCAACATTTTTTCTTACTGCGACCAGTCTGCCAGAAGCGATATGTCACTAGTTGTGTATCATAAAGGAGTGATAGTTACTGCTCCCAGGGGTTATTCGAGATATCTTAATCGAAATCCTAGTAACGAGGCATTGGCAACCTTAAGAGCGTCATAGTTACTCGTCCCAATTGCTCACCCAGTCCAACATTTTTTCTTACTGCGGCCAGTCTGCCAGAAGCCACATGTCACTAGTTGTGTATCATAAAGGAATGATCGTTACTCCTCCCAGGGATTATTCGAGATATCTTAATCGAAACCCTAGTAACGATGCATTGGCTGCCTTAGGAGAGTCATAGTTACTCGTCCCAATTGCTCACCCAACTGCCATTTTTTCTTACTGTGGCCAGTCTGCCAGAAGCAATATGTCACTAGTTGTGTATCATAAAAGAGGCATCGTTACTCCTCCCAGGGGTTATTCGAGATATCTTAATGTAAACCCTAGTAACGAGGCATTGGCTACCTTAAGAGAGTCATAGTTACTCGTCCCAATTGCTCACCCAGTCCAACATTTTTTCTTACTGCGTCGTCTGCCAGAAGCGATATGTCACTAGTTGTGTATCATAAGAGAGTGGTCGCTACTCCACCCAGGGGTTATTCGAGATATCTTCATCGAAACCCTAGAAACGAGGCATTGGCTACCTTAAGAGAGTCATAGTTACTCGTCCCAATTGCTCACCCAGTCTGCCATTTTTTCTTACTGTGGCCAGTCTGCCAGAAGCGATATGTCACAAGTTGTGTATCATAAAAGAGTCATCGTTTCTCCTCCCAGGGGTTATTCGAGATATCTTAATCAAAACCCTAGTAACGAGGCATTGGCTACCTTAGGAGAGTTATAGTTACTCATCCCAATTGCTCACCCAGTCTGCAATATTTTCTTACTGTGGCCAGTCTGCCAGAACCGATATGTCACTAGTTGTGTATCATAAAGGAGTCATCGTTACTCCTCCCAGGGGTTATTCGAGATATCAAATGGAAACCCTAGTAACGAGGCATTGGCTACCTTAAGAGAGTCATAGTTACTCGTCCCAATTGCTCACCCAGTCCAACATTTTTTCTTACTGTGGCCAGTGTGCCAGAACCGATATGTCATTAGTTGTTTATCATAAAAAAGTGATCGCTGCTCCTCCCAGGGGTTATTCGAGATATCTTAATCCAAACCCTAGTAACGAGACATTGGCTACCTTAAGAGAGTCATAGTTACTCGTCCCAATTGCGCACCCAGTCCAACATTTTTTCTTACTGCGACCAGTCTGCCAGAAGTGATATGTCACTAGTTGTGTATCATAAAAGAGTGATCGTTACTCCTCCCCGGGGTTATTCGAGATATCTTAATCGAAACCCAAGTAACGAGGCATTGTCTACCTTAAGAGAGTCATAGTTACTCGTCCCAATTGCTCACCCAGTCCAACATTCTTTCTTACTGTGGCCAGTCTGCCAGAACCGATATGTCACTAGTTGTGTATCATAAAAGAGTGATCGTTGCTCCTCCCAGGGGTTATTCGAGATATCTTAATCGAAACGCTAGTAACGAGACATTGGCTACCTTAAGAGAGTCATAGTTACTCGTCCCAATTGCGGACCGAGTCCAACATTTTTTCTTACTGCGACCAGTCTGCCAGAAGTGATATGTCACTAGTTGTGTATCATAAAGGAGTGATCGTTACTCCTCCCCGGGGTTATTCGAGATATCTTAATCGAAACCCTAGTAACGAGGCATTGGCTACCTTAAGAGAGTCATAGTTACTCGTCCCAATTGCTCACTCAGTCCAACATTTTTTCTTACTGTGACCAGTCTGCCAGAAGTGATATGTCACTAGTTGTGTATCATAAAGGAGTGATCGTTATTCCTCCCCGGGGTTATTTGAGATATCTTAATCGAAAGCCTAGTAACGAGGCATTGGCTACCTTAAGAGAGTCATAGTTACTCGTCCCAATAGCTCACCCAGTCCAACATTTTTTCTTACTGCAGCCAGTCTGCCAGAAGCGATATGTCACTAGTTGTGTACCATAAAAGAGTGATCGTTTCTCCTCCCAGGGGTTATTCGAGATATCTTAATCGAAACATTAGTAACGAGACATTGGCTACCTTAAGAGAGTCATAGTTACTCGTCCCAATTGCTCACCCAGTCCAACATTTTTTTCTTACTGCGTCGTCTGCCAGAAGCGATATGTCACTAGTAGTGTATCATAAGAGAGTGGTCGCTACTCCACCCAGGGGTTATTCGAGATATCTTAATGGAAACCCTAGTAACGATACATTGGCTACCATAAGAGAGTCATAGTTACTCGTCCCAATTGCTCACCAAGTCTGCCATTTTTTCTTACTGTGGCCAGTCTGCCAGAAGCGATATGTCACAAGTTGTGTATCATAAAAGAGTCATCGTTTCTCCTCCCAGGGGTTATTCGAGATATCTTAATCAAAACCCTAGTAACGAGGCATTGGCTACCTTAGGAGAGTCATAGTTACTCGTCCCAATTGCTCACCCAGACTGCCATTTTTTCTTACTGTGGCCAGTCTGCCAGAAGCGATATGTCACTAGTTGTGTATCATAAAAGAGTCATCGTTACTCCTCCCATGGGTTATTCGAGATATCTTCATCGAAACCCTGGTAACGAGGCATTGGCTACCCTAAGAGAGTCACAGTTACTCGTCACAATTGCTCCCAAAGTCGGCCATTTTTTCTTACTGCGGCCAGTCTGCCAGAAGCGACATGTCACTAGTTGGGTATCATAAAAGAGTCATCGTTTCTCCTCCCAGGGGTTATTCGAGATATCTTAATCGAAACCCTAGTAACGAGGCATTGGATGCCTTAGGCGAGTCATAGTTACTCGTCACAATTGCTCACCCAGTCTGCCATTTTTACTTATTGTGGCCAGTCTGCCAGAAGCGATATGTCACTATTTGTGTATCATAAAAGAGTCATCGATACTCCTCACAATGGTTATTCGAGATATCTTAATCGAAACCCTAGTAACGAGACATTGGCTACCTTAAGAGAGTCGTAGTTACTCGTCCCAATTGCGTACCCAGTCCAACATTTTTTCTTACTGCGACCAGTCTGCCAGAAGTGACATGTCACTAGTTGTGTATCATAAAAGAGTGATCGTTTCTCCTCCCAGGGGTTATTCGAGATATCTTCATCGAAACCATTAGTAACGAGACATTGGCTACCTTAAGAGATTCATAGTTACTCGTCCCAATTGCTCACCCCGTCCAACATTTTTTCTTACTGCGACCAGTCTGCCAGAAGCGATATGTCACTAGTTGTGTATCATAAAGGAGTGATAGTTACTGCTCCCAGGGGTTATTCGAGATATCTTAATCGAAATCCTAGTAACGAGGCATTGGCAACCTTAAGAGCGTCATAGTTACTCGTCCCAATTGCTCACCCAGTCCAACATTTTTTCTTACTGCGGCCAGTCTGCCAGAAGCCACATGTCACTAGTTGTGTATCATAAAGGAATGATCGTTACTCCTCCCAGGGATTATTCGAGATATCTTAATCGAAACCCTAGTAACGATGCATTGGCTGCCTTAGGAGAGTCATAGTTACTCGTCCCAATTGCTCACCCAACTGCCATTTTTTCTTACTGTGGCCAGTCTGCCAGAAGCAATATGTCACTAGTTGTGTATCATAAAAGAGGCATCGTTACTCCTCCCAGGGGTTATTCGAGATATCTTAATGTAAACCCTAGTAACGAGGCATTGGCTACCTTAAGAGAGTCATAGTTACTCGTCCCAATTGCTCACCCAGTCCAACATTTTTTCTTACTGCGTCGTCTGCCAGAAGCGATATGTCACTAGTTGTGTATCATAAGAGAGTGGTCGCTACTCCACCCAGGGGTTATTCGAGATATCTTCATCGAAACCCTAGAAACGAGGCATTGGCTACCTTAAGAGAGTCATAGTTACTCGTCCCAATTGCTCACCCAGTCTGCCATTTTTTCTTACTGTGGCCAGTCTGCCAGAAGCGATATGTCACAAGTTGTGTATCATAAAAGAGTCATCGTTTCTCCTCCCAGGGGTTATTCGAGATATCTTAATCAAAACCCTAGTAACGAGGCATTGGCTACCTTAGGAGAGTTATAGTTACTCATCCCAATTGCTCACCCAGTCTGCAATATTTTCTTACTGTGGCCAGTCTGCCAGAACCGATATGTCACTAGTTGTGTATCATAAAGGAGTCATCGTTACTCCTCCCAGGGGTTATTCGAGATATCAAATGGAAACCCTAGTAACGAGGCATTGGCTACCTTAAGAGAGTCATAGTTACTCGTCCCAATTGCTCACCCAGTCCAACATTTTTTCTTACTGTGGCCAGTGTGCCAGAACCGATATGTCATTAGTTGTTTATCATAAAAAAGTGATCGCTGCTCCTCCCAGGGGTTATTCGAGATATCTTAATCCAAACCCTAGTAACGAGACATTGGCTACCTTAAGAGAGTCATAGTTACTCGTCCCAATTGCGCACCCAGTCCAACATTTTTTCTTACTGCGACCAGTCTGCCAGAAGTGATATGTCACTAGTTGTGTATCATAAAAGAGTGATCGTTACTCCTCCCCGGGGTTATTCGAGATATCTTAATCGAAACCCAAGTAACGAGGCATTGTCTACCTTAAGAGAGTCATAGTTACTTGTCCCAATAGCTCACCCAGTCCAACATTTTTTCTTACTGCAGCCAGTCTGCCAGAAGCGATATGTCACTAGTTGTGTATCATAAGAGAGTGATCGTTTCTCCTCCCAGGGGTTATTCGAGATATCTTCATCGAAACCATTAGTAACGAGACATTGGCTACCTTAAGAGAGTCATAGTTACTCGTCCCAATTGCTCACCCAGTCCAACATTTTTTCTTACAGCGACCAGTCTGCCAGAAGCGATATGTCACTAGCTGTGTATCATAAAGGAATGATCGTTACTCCTCCCAGGGGTTATTCGAGATTTCATAATCGAAATCCTAGTAACGAGGCATTGGCTACCTTATGAGCGTCATAGTTACTTGTACCAATAGCTCACCCAGTCCAAAATTTTTTCTTACTGCAGCCAGTCTGCTAGAAGCGATATGTCACTAGTTGTGTATCATAAAAGAGTGGTTGCTACTCCTCCCAGGGGTTATTCGAGATATCTTAATCGAAAAACTAGAAACGAGGCATTGGCTACCTTAAGAGAGTCATAGTTACTCGTCACAATTGCTCACCCAGTCCAACATTTTTTCTTACTGCGGCCAGTATGCCAGAAGCGACATGACACTAGTTGTGTATCATAAAAGAGTCATCGTTTCTCCTCCCAGGGGTTATTCGAGATATCTTAATAGAAACCCTAGTAACGAGGCATTGGCTACCTTAAGAGAGTCATAGTTACTCCTCCCAATTGCTCACCCAGTCTGCCATTTTTTCTTACTGTGGCCAGTCTGCCAGAAGCGATATGTCACTAGTTGTGTATCATAAAAGAGTCATCGTTACACCTCCCAGGGGTTATTCGAGATATCTTAATGGAAACCCTAGTAACGAGGCATTGGCTACCTTAAGAGAGTCATAGTTACTCGTCCCAATTGCTCACCCAGTCTGCCATTTTTTCTTACTGTGGCCAGTCTGCCAGAAGCGACATGTCACTAGTTGTGTATCATAAAAGAGTAATCGTTTCTCCTCCCAGGGGTTATTCGAGATATCTTAATCAAAACCCTAGTAACGAGGCATTGGCTACCTTAGGAGAGTCATAGTTACTCGTTCCAATTGCTCACCCAGACTGCCATTTTTTCTTACTGTGGCCAGTCTGCCAGAAGCGATATGTCACTAGTTGTGTATCATAAAAGAGTCATCGTTACTCCTCCCAGGGGTTATTCGAGATATCTTCATCGAAACCCTAGTAACGAGGCATTGGCTACCCTAAGAGAGTCATAGTTACTCGTCACAATTGCTCCCAAAGTCTGCCATTTTTTCTTACTGCGGCCAGTCTGAGAGAAGCGACATGTCTCTAGTCGTGTATCATAAAAGAGTCATCGTTTCTCCTCCCAGGGGTTATTCGAGATATCTTAATCGAAACCCTAGTAACGAGGCATTGGCTGCCTTAGGAGAGTCATAGTTACTCGTCACAATTGCTCACCCAGTCTGCCATTTTTTCTTACTGTGTCCAGTCTGCCAGAAGCGATATGTCACTATTTGTGTATCATAAAAGAGTCATCGTTACTCCTCCCAGGGGTTATTCGAGTTATCTTAATTTAAATCCTAGTAACGAGGCATTGGCTACCTTAAGAGAGTCATAGTTACTCGTCCCAATTGCTCACCCAGTCCAACATTTTTTCTTACTGTGGCCAGTGTGCCAGAACCGATATGTCATTAGTTGTTTATCATAAAAAAGTGATCGCTGCTCCTCCCAGGGGTTATTCGAGATATCTTAATATAAACCCTAGTAACGAGACATTGGCTACCTTAAGAGAGTCATAGTTACTCGTCCCAATTGCGCACCCAGTCCAACATTTTTTCTTACTGCGACCAGTCTGCCAGAAGTGATATGTCACTAGTTGTGTATCATAAAAGAGTGATCGTTACTCCTCCCCGGGGTTATTCGAGATATCTTAATCGAAACCCAAGTAACGAGGCATTGTCTACCTTAAGAGAGTCATAGTTACTTGTCCCAATAGCTCACCCAGTCCAACATTTTTTCTTACTGCAGCCAGTCTGCCAGAAGCGATATGTCACTAGTTGTGTATCATAAGAGAGTGATCGTTTCTCCTCCCAGGGGTTATTCGAGATATCTTCATCGAAACCATTAGTAACGAGACATTGGCTACCTTAAGAGAGTCATAGTTACTCGTCCCAATTGCTCACCCAGTCCAACATTTTTTCTTACAGCGACCAGTCTGCCAGAAGCGATATGTCACTAGCTGTGTATCATAAAGGAATGATCGTTACTCCTCCCAGGGGTTATTCGAGATTTCATAATCGAAATCCTAGTAACGAGGCATTGGCTACCTTATGAGCGTCATAGTTACTTGTACCAATAGCTCACCCAGTCCAAAATTTTTTCTTACTGCAGCCAGTCTGCTAGAAGCGATATGTCACTAGTTGTGTATCATAAAAGAGTGGTTGCTACTCCTCCCAGGGGTTATTCGAGATATCTTAATCGAAAAACTAGAAACGAGGCATTGGCTACCTTAAGAGAGTCATAGTTACTCGTCACAATTGCTCACCCAGTCCAACATTTTTTCTTACTGCGGCCAGTATGCCAGAAGCGACATGACACTAGTTGTGTATCATAAAAGAGTCATCGTTTCTCCTCCCAGGGGTTATTCGAGATATCTTAATAGAAACCCTAGTAACGAGGCATTGGCTACCTTAAGAGAGTCATAGTTACTCCTCCCAATTGCTCACCCAGTCTGCCATTTTTTCTTACTGTGGCCAGTCTGCCAGAAGCGATATGTCACTAGTTGTGTATCATAAAAGAGTCATCGTTACACCTCCCAGGGGTTATTCGAGATATCTTAATGGAAACCCTAGTAACGAGGCATTGGCTACCTTAAGAGAGTCATAGTTACTCGTCCCAATTGCTCACCCAGTCTGCCATTTTTTCTTACTGTGGCCAGTCTGCCAGAAGCGACATGTCACTAGTTGTGTATCATAAAAGAGTAATCGTTTCTCCTCCCAGGGGTTATTCGAGATATCTTAATCAAAACCCTAGTAACGAGGCATTGGCTACCTTAGGAGAGTCATAGTTACTCGTTCCAATTGCTCACCCAGACTGCCATTTTTTCTTACTGTGGCCAGTCTGCCAGAAGCGATATGTCACTAGTTGTGTATCATAAAAGAGTCATCGTTACTCCTCCCAGGGGTTATTCGAGATATCTTCATCGAAACCCTAGTAACGAGGCATTGGCTACCCTAAGAGAGTCATAGTTACTCGTCACAATTGCTCCCAAAGTCTGCCATTTTTTCTTACTGCGGCCAGTCTGAGAGAAGCGACATGTCTCTAGTCGTGTATCATAAAAGAGTCATCGTTTCTCCTCCCAGGGGTTATTCGAGATATCTTAATCGAAACCCTAGTAACGAGGCATTGGCTGCCTTAGGAGAGTCATAGTTACTCGTCACAATTGCTCACCCAGTCTGCCATTTTTTCTTACTGTGTCCAGTCTGCCAGAAGCGATATGTCACTATTTGTGTATCATAAAAGAGTCATCGTTACTCCTCCCAGGGGTTATTCGAGTTATCTTAATTTAAATCCTAGTAACAAGGCATTGGCTACCTTAAGAGAGTCATAGTTACTCGTCCCTATTGCTCACCCAGTCCAACATTTTTTTTTACTGTGGCCAGTCTGCCAGAACCGATATGTCACTAGTTGTGTATCATAAGAGAGTGATCGTTTCTCCTCCCTGGGGTTATTCGAGATATCTTCATCGAAACCATTAGTAACGAGACATTGGCTACCTTAAGAGTGTCATAGTTACTCGTCCCAATTGCTCACCCAGTCCAACATTTTTTCTTACAGCGACCAGTCTGCCAGAAGCGATATGTCACTAGCTGTGTATCATAAAGGAGTGATCGTTACTCCTCCCAGGGGTTATTTGAGATATCATAATCGAAATCCTAGTAACGAGGCATTGGCTACCTTAAGAGCGTCATAGTTACTTGTCCCAATAGCTCACCCAGTCCAAAACTTTTTCTTACTGCAGCCAGTCTGCCAGAAGCGATATGTCACTAGTTGTGTATCATAAAAGAGTGGTTGCTACTCCTCCCAGGGGTTATTCGAGATATCTTAATCGAAAAACTAGAAACGAGGCATTGGCTACCTTAAGAGAGTCATAGTTACTCGTCACAATTGCTCACCCAGTCCAACATTTTTTCTTACTGCGGCCAGTATGCCAGAAGCGACATGACACTAGTTGTGTATCATAAAAGAGTCATCGTTTCTCCTCCCAGGGGTTATTCGAGATATCTTAATAGAAACCCTAGTAACGAGGCATTGGCTACCTTAAGAGAGTCATAGTTACTCCTCCCAATTGCTCACCCAGTCTGCCATTTTTTCTTACTGTGGCCAGTCTGCCAGAAGCGATATGTCACTAGTTGTGTATCATAAAAGAGTGATCGTTACACCTCCCAGGGGTTATTCGAGATATCTTAATGGAAACCCTAGTAACGAGGCATTGGCTACCTTAAGAGAGTCATAGATACCCGTCCCAATTGCTCACCCAGTCCAACATTTTTTCTTACTGCGATCAGTCAGCCAGAAGCGATATGTCACTAGTTGTGTATCATAAAAGAGTGATCGTTACTCCTCACAGGGGTTATTCGAGATATCTTAATCGAAACATTAGTAACGAGGCATTGGCTACCTTAAGAGAGTCATAGTTACTCGTCCCAATTGCTCACCCAGTCCAACATTTTTTCTTACTGCGTCGTCTGCCAGAAGCGATATGTCACTAGTTGTATATCATAAGAGAGTGGTCGCTACTCCACCCAGGGGTTATTCGAGATATCTTAATGGAAGCCCTAGTAACGAGGCATTGGCTACCTTAAGAGAGTCATAGTTACTCGTCCCAATTGCTCACCCAGTCTGCCATTTTTTCTTACTGTGGCCAGTCTGCCAGAAGCGACATGTCACTAGTTGTGTATCATAAAAGAGTGATCGTTTCTCCTCCCAGGGGTTATTCGAGATATCTTAATCAAAACCCTAGTAACGAGGCATTGGCTACCTTAGGAGAGTCACAGTTACTCGTTCCAATTGCTCACCCAGACTGCCATTTTTTCTTACTGTGGCCAGTCTGCCAGAAGCGATATGTCACTAGTTGTGTATCATAAAAGAGTCATCGTTACTCCTCCCAGGGGTTATTCGAGATATCTTCATCGAAACCCTAGTAACGAGGCATTGGCTACCCTAAGAGAGTCATAGTTACTCGTCACAATTGCTCAAAAAGTCTGCCATTTTTTCTCACTGCGGCCAGTCTGCCAGAAGCGACATGTCACTAGTCGTGTATCATAAAAGAGTCATCGTTTCTCCTCCCAGGGGTTATTCGAGATATCTTAATCGAAACCCTAGTAACGAGGCATTGGCTGCCTTAGGAGAGTCATAGTTACTCGTCACAATTGCTCACCCAGTCTGCCGTTTTTTCTTACTGTGTCCAGTCTGCCAGAAGCGATATGTCACTATTTGTGTATCATAAAAGAGTCATCGTTACTCCTCCCAGGGGTTATTCGAGTTATCTTAATTTAAATCCTAGTAACGAGGCATTGGCTACCTTAAGAGAGTCATAGTTACTCGTCCCTATTGCTCACCCAGTCCAACATTTTTTTTTACTGTGGCCAGTCTGCCAGAACCGATATGTCACTAGTTGTGTATCATAAAAGAGTGATCGTTGCTCCTCCCAGGGGTTATTCGAGATATCTTAATCGAAACTCTAGTAACGAGACATTGGCTACTTTAAGAGAGTCATAGTTACTCGTCCCAATTGCCCACCCAGTCAAACATTTTTTCTTACTGCGACCAGTCTGCCAGAAGTGATATGTCACTAGTTGTGTATCATAAAGGAGTGATCGTTACTCCTCCCAGGGGTTATTCGAGATATCTTAATCGAAAACCTAGTAACGAGGCATTGGCTACCTTAAGAGAGTAATAGTTACTCGTCCCAATAGCTCACCCAGTCCAACATTTTTTCTTACTGCAGCCAGTCTGCCAGAAGCGATATGTCACTAGTTGTGTATCATAAAAGAGTGATCGTTTCTCCTCCCAGGGGTTATTCGAGATATCTTCATCGAAACCATTAGTAACGAGACATTGGCTATCTTAAGAGAGTCATAGTAACTCGTCCCAATTGCTCACCCAGTCCAACATTTTTTCTTACTGCGACCAGTCTGCCAGAAGCGATATGTCACTAGTTGTGTATCATAAAGGAGTGATCGTTACTCCTCCCAGGGGTTATTCGAGATATCTTAATCGAAATCCTAGTAACGAGGCATTGGCAACCTTAAGAGCATCACAGTTACTTGTCCCAATTGCTCACCCAGTCCAAAATTTTTTCTTACTGTGGCCAGTCTGCCAGAACCGATATGTCACTGGTTGTGTATCATAAAAGAGTTATCGTTTCTCCTCCCAGGGGTTATTCGAGATATCTTAATCGAAACCCTAGTAACGAGACATTGGCTACCTTAAGAGAGTCATAGTCACTCGTCCCAATTTCTCACCCAGTTAAACATTTTTTCTTACTGCGACCAGTCTGCCAGAAGCGATATGTCACTAGTTGCGTATCATAAAGGAGTGATCGTTACTCCTCCCAGGGGTTATTCGAGATATCTTAATCGAAACCCTAGTAACGAGGCTTTGGCTACCTTAAGAGAGTCATAGTTACTCGTCCCAATAGCTCACCCAGTCCAACATTTTTTCTTACTGCAGCCAGTCTGCCAGAAGCCACATGTCACTAGTTGTGTATCATAAAAGAGTAATCGTTTCTCCTCCCAGGGGTTATTCGAGATATCTTCATCGAAACCATTAGTAACGAGACATTGGCTACCTTAAGAGAGTCATAGTTACTCGTCCCAATTTCTCACCCAGTTAAACATTTTTTCTTACTGCGACCAGTCTGCCAGAAGCGATATGTCACTAGTTGCGTATCATAAAGGAGTGATCGTTACTCCTCCCAGGGGTTATTCGAGATATCTTAATCGAAACCCTAGTAACGAGGCATTGGCTACCTTAAGAGAGTCATAGTTACTCGTCCCAATAGCTCACCCAGTCCAACATCTTTTCTTACTGCGACAAGTCTGCCAGAAGCGATATGTCACTAGTTGCGTATCATAAAGGAGTGATTGTTACTCCTCCCAGGGGTTATTCGAGATATCTTAATCGAAACCCTAGTAACGAGGCATTGGCTGCCTTAGGAGAGTCATAGTTACTCGTCCCAATTGCTCACCCAACTGCCATTTTTTCTTACTGTGGCCAGTCTGCCAGAAGCAATATGTCACTAGTTGTGTATCATAAAAGTGGCATCGTTACTCCTCCCAGGGGTTATTCGAGGTATCTTAATGGAAACCCTAGTAACGAGGCATTGGCTACCTTAAGAGAGTCATAGTTACTCGTCCCAATTGCTCACCCAGTCCCACATTTTTTCTTACTGCGTCGTCTGCCAGAAGCGATATGTCACTAGTTGTGTATCATAAGAGAGTGGTCGCTACTCCACCCAGGGGTTATTCGAGATATCTTCATCGAAACCCTAGTAACGAGTCATTGGCTACCCTAAGAGAGTCATAGTTACTCGTCCCAATTGCTCACCCAGACTGCCATTTTGTCTTACTGTGGCCAGTCTGCCCGAAGCGATATGTCACTAGTTGTGTATCATAATAGAGTCATCGTTACTCCTCCCAGGGGTTATTCGAGATATCTTCATCGAAACCCTAGTAACGAGTCATTGGCTACCCTAAGAGAGTCATAGTTACTCGTCACAATTGCTCCCAAAGTCTGCCATTTTTTATTACTGCGGCCAGTCTGACAGAAGCGACATGTCACTAGTTGTGTATCATACAAGAGTGATCGTTTCTCCTCCCAGGGGTTATTCGAGATATCTTAATCGAAACCCTAGTAACGAGGCATTGGCTGCCTTAGGAGAGTCATAGTTACTCGTCACAATTGCTCACCCAGTCTGCCATTTTTTCTTACTGTGGCCAGTCTGCCAGAAGCGATATGTCACTATTTGTGTATCATAAAAGAGTCATCGTTACTCCTCCCAGGGGTTATTTGAGATATCTTAATGGAAATCCTAGTAACGAGGCATTGGCTACCTTAAGAAAGTCATAGTTACTCGTCCCAATTGCTCACCCAGTCCAACATTTTTTCTTACTGTGGCCAGTCTGCCAGAAGCGATATGTCACTAGTTGTGTATCATAAAAGAGTCATCGTTACACCTCCCAGGGGTTATTCGAGATATCTTAATGGAAACCCTAGTAACGAGGCATTGGCTACCTTAAGAGAGTCATAGATACCCGTCCCAATTGCTCACCCAGTCCAACATTTTTTCTTACTGCGACCAGTCTGCCAGAAGCGATATGTCACTAGTTGTGTATCATAAAAGAGTGATCGTTACTCCTCCCAGGGGTTATTCGATATATTTTAATCGAAACCCTAGTAACGAGGCATTGGCTACCTTAAGAGAGTCATAGTTAGTCGTCCCAATTGCTCACCCAATAAAACGTTTTTTCTTACTGCGGCCAGTCTGCCAGAAGCGAAATGTCACTAGTTGTGTATCATAAAAGAGTGATCGTTTCTCCTCCCAGGGGTTATTCGAGATATCTTCATCGAAACCATTAGTAACGAGACATTGGCTACCTTAAGAGAGTCATAGTTACTCGTCCCAATTGCTCACCCAGTCCAGCATTTTTTCTTATTGCGACCAGTCTGCCAGAAGCGATATGTCACTAGTTATGTATCATAAAGGAGTGATCGTTACTCCTCACAGGGGTTATTCGAGATATCTTAATCGAAACATTAGTAACGAGGCATTGGCTACCTTAAGAGAGTCATAGTTACTCGTCCCAATTGCTCACCCAGTCCAACATTTTTTCTTACTGCGTCGTCTGCCAGAAGCGATATGTCACTAGTTGTGTATCATAAGAGAGTGGTCGCTACTCCACCCAGGGTTTATTCGAGATATCTTAATGGAAGCCCTAGTAACGAGGCATTGGCTACCTTAAGAGAGTCATAGTTACTCGTCCCAATTGCTCACCCAGTCTGCCATTTTTTCTTACTGTGGCCAGTCTGCCAGAAGCGACATGTCACTAGTTGTGTATCATAAAAGAGTGATCGTTTCTCCTCCCAGGGGTTATTCGAGATATCTTAATCAAAACCCTAGTAACGAGGCATTGGCTACCTTAGGAGAGTCATAGTTACTCGTTCCAATTGCTCACCCAGACTGCCATTTTTTCTTACTGTGGCCAGTCTGCCAGAAGCGATATGTCACTAGTTCTGTATCATAATAGAGTCATCGTTACTCCTCCCAGGGGTTATTCGAGATATCTTCATCGAAACCCTAGTAACGAGGCATTGGCTACCCTAAGAGTGTCATAATTACTCGTCACAATTGCTCAAAAAGTCTGCCATTTTTTCTTACTGCGGCCAGTCTGCCAGAAGCGACATGTCACTAGTCGTGTATCATCAAAGAGTCATCGTTTCTCCTCCCAGGGGTTATTCGAGATATCTTAATCGAAACCCTAGTAACGAGGCATTGGCTGCCTTAGGAGAGTCATAGTTACTCGTCACAATTGCTCACCCAGTCTGCCATTTTTTTTTACTGTGTCCAGTCTGCCAGAAGCGATATGTCACTAGTTGTGTATCATAAAAGAGTGATCGTTGCTCCTCCCAGGGGTTATTCGAGATATCTTAATCGAAACCCTAGTAACGAGGCATTGGCTACCTTAAGAGAGTAATAGTTACTCGTCCCAATAGCTCACCCAGTCCAACATTTTTTCTTACTGCAGCCAGTCTGCCAGAAGCGATATGTCACTAGTTGTGTATCATAAAAGAGTGATCGTTTCTCCTCCCAGGGGTTATTCGAGATATCTTCATCGAAACCATTAGTAACGAGACATTGGCTATCTTAAGAGAGTCATAGTAACTCGTCCCAATTGCTCACCCAGTCCAACATTTTTTCTTACTGCGACCAGTCTGCCAGAAGCGATATGTCACTAGTTGTGTATCATAAAGGAGTGATCGTTACTCCTCCCAGGGGTTATTCGAGGTATCTTAATCGAAATCCTAGTAACGAGGCATTGGCAACACTAAGAGCATCACAGTTACTCGTCCCAATTGCTCACCCAGTCCAAAATTTTTTCTTACTGTGGCCAGTCTGCCAGAACCGATATGTCACTAGTTGTGTATCATAAAAGAGTTATCGTTTCTCCTCCCAGGGGTTATTCGAGATATCTTAATCGAAACCCTAGTAACGAGACATTGGCTACCTTAAGAGAGTCATAGTTACTCGTCCCAATTTCTCACCCAGTTAAACATTTTTTCTTACTGCGACCAGTCTGCCAGAAGCGATATGTCACTAGTTGCGTATCATAAAGGAGTGATCGTTACTCCTCCCAGGGGTTATTCGAGATATCTTAATCGAAACCCTAGTAACGAGGCATTGGCTACCTTAAGAGAGTCATAGTTACTCGTCCCAATAGCTCACCCAGTCCAACATTTTTTCTTACTGCAGCCAGTCTGCCAGAAGCCACATGTCACTAGTTGTGTATCATAAAAGAGTCATCGTTTCTCCTCCCAGGGGTTATTCCAGATATCTTCATCGAAACCATTAGTAACGAGACATTGGCTACCTTAAGAGAGTCATAGTTACTCGTCCCAATTTCTCACCCAGTTAAACATTTGTTCTTACTGCGACCAGTCTGCCAGAAGCGATATGTCACTAGTTGCGTATCATAAAGGAGTGATCGTTACTCCTCCCAGGGGTTATTCGAGATATCTTAATCGAAACCCTAGTAACGAGGCATTGGCTGCCTTAGGAGAGTCATAGTTACTCGTCCCAATTGCTCACCCAACTGCCATTTTTTCTTACTGTGGCCAGTCTGCCAGAAGCAATATGTCACTAGTTGTGTATCATAAAAGTGGCATCGTTACTCCTCCCAGGGGTTATTCGAGTTATCTTAATGGAAACCCTAGTAACGAGGCATTGGCTACCTTAAGAGAGTCATAGTTACTCGTCCCAATTGCTCACCCAGTCCCACATTTTTTCTTACTGCGTCGTCTGCCAGAAGCGATATGTCACTAGTTGTGTATCATAAGAGAGTGGTCGCTACTCCACCCAGGGGTTATTCGAGATATCTTAATGGAAACCCTAGAAACAAGGCATTGGCTACCTTAAGAGAGTCATAGTTACTCGTCCCAATTGCTCACCCAGACTGCCATTTTGTCTTACTGTGGCCAGTCTGCCCGAAGCGATATGTCACTAGTTGTGTATCATAATAGAGTCATCGTTACTCCTCCCAGGGGTTATTCGAGATATCTTCATCGAAACCCTAGTAACGAGGCATTGGCTACCCTAAGAGAGTCATAGTTACTCGTCACAATTGCTCCCAAAGTCTGCCATTTTTTATTACTGCGGCCAGTCTGACAGAAGCGACATGTGACTAGTTGTGTATCATACAAGAGTGATCGTTTCTCCTCCCAGGGGTTATTCGAGATATCTTAATCGAAACCCTAGTAACGAGTCATTGGCTGCCTTAGGAGAGTCATAGTTACTCGTCACAATTGCTCACCCAGTCTGCCATTTTTTCTTACTGTGGCCAGTCTGCCAGAAGCGATATGTCACTATTTGTGTATCATAAAAGAGTCATCGTTACTCCTCCCAGGGGTTATTCGAGATATCTTAATGGAAATCCTAGTAACGAGGCATTGGCTACCTTAAGAAAGTCATAGTTACTCGTCCCAATTGCTCACCCAGTCCAACATTTTTTCTTACTGTGGCCAGTCTGCCAGAAGCGATATGTCACTAGTTGTGTATCATAAAAGAGTCATCGTTACACCTCCCAGGGGTTATTCGAGATATCTTAATGGAAACCCTAGTAACGAGGCATTGGCTACCTTAAGAGAGTCATAGATACCCGTCCCAATTGCTCACCCAGTCAAACATTTTTTCTTACTGCGACCAGTCTGCCAGAAGCGATATGTCACTAGTTGTGTATCATAAAAGAGTCATCGTTACTCCTCCCAGGGGTTATTCGATATATTTTAATCGAAACCCTAGTAACGAGGCATTGGCTACCTTAAGAGAGTCATAGTTAGTCGTCCCAATTGCTCACCCAATAAAACGTTTTTTCTTACTGCGGCCAGTCTGCCAGAAGCGATATGTCACTAGTTGTGTATCATAAAAGAGTGATCGTTTCTCCTCCCAGAGGTTATTCGAGATATCTTCATCGAAACCATTAGTAACGAGACATTGGCTACCTTAAGAGAGTCATAGTTACTCGTCCCAATTGCTCACCCAGTCCAGCATTTTTTCTTACTGCGACCAGTCTGCCAGAAGCGATATGTCACTAGTTGTGTATCATAAAGGAGTGATCGTTACTCCTCACAGGGGTTATTCGAGATATCTTAATCGAAACATTAGTAACGAGGCATTGGCTACCTTAAGAGAGTCATAGTTACTCGTCCCAATTGCTCACCCTGTCCAACATTTTTTCTTACTGCGTCGTCTGCCAGAAGCGATATGTCACAAGTTGTGTATCATAAGAGAGTGGTCGCTACTCCACCCAGGGGTTATTCGAGATATCTTAATGGAAGCCCTAGTAACGAGGCATTGGCTACCTTAAGAGAGTCATAGTTACTCGTCCCAATTGCTCACCCAGTCCAACATTTTTTCTTACTGTGGCCAGTCTGCCAGAAGCGATATGTCACAAGTTGTGTATCATAAAAGAGTGATCGTTTCTCCTCCCAGGGGTTATTCGAGATATCTTCATCGAAACCATTAGTAACGAGACATTGGCTAACTTAAGAGAGTCATAGTTACTCGTCCCAATTGCTCACCCAGTCCAACATTTTTTCTTACAGCGACCAGTCTGCCAGATGCGATATGTCACTAGCTGTGTATCATAAAGGAGTGATCGTTACTCCTCCCAGGGGTTATTCGAGGTATCTTAATCGAAATCCTAGTAACGAGGCATTGGCTACCTTAAGAGCGTCATAGTTACTCGTCCCAATAGCTCACCCAGTCCAACATTTTTTCTTACTGCAGCCAGTCTGCCAGAAGCGATATGTCACTAGTTGTGTATCATAAAAGAGTGATCGTTACTCCTCCCAGGGGTTATTCGAGATATCTTAATCGAAACCCTAGTAACGAGGCATTGGCTACCTTAAGAGAGTCATAGTTAGTCGTCCCAATAGCTCACCCAGTCCAACATTTTTTCTTACTGCAGCCAGTCTGCCAGAAGCCACATGTCACTAGTTGTGTATCATAAAAGAGTCATCGTTTCTCCTCCCAGGGGTTATTCGAGATATCTTCATCGAAACCATTTGTAACGAGACATTGGCTAACTTAAGAGAGTCATAGTTACTCGTCCCAATTGCTCACCCAGTCCAACATTTTTTCTTACTGTGGCCAGTCTGCCAGAAGCGATATGTCACTAGTTGTGTATCATAAAAGAGTCATCATTACACCTCCCAGGGGTTATTCGAGATATCTTAATGGAAACCCTAGTAACAAGGCATTGGCTACCTTAAGAGAGTCATAGTTACTCGTCCCAATAGCTCACCCAGTCCAACATTTTTTCTTACTGCAGCCAGTCTGCCAGAAGCCACATGTCACTAGTTGTGTATCATAAAAGAGTCATCGTTTCTCCTCCCAGGGGTTATTCGAGATATCTTCATCGAAACCATTAGTAACGAGACATTGGCTACCTTAAGAGAGTCATAGTTACTCGTCCCAATTTCTCACCCAGTTAAACATTTTTTCTTACTGCGACCAGTCTGCCAGAAGCGATATGTCACTAGTTGCGTATCATAAAGGAGTGATCGTTACTCCTCCCAGGGGTTATTCGAGATATCTTAATCGAAACCCTAGTAACGAGGCATTGGCTGCCTTAGGAGAGTCATAGTTACTCGTCCCAATTGCTCACCCAACTGCCATTTTTTCTTACTGTGGCCAGTCTGCCAGAAGCAATATGTCACTAGTTGTGTATCATAAAAGTGGCATCGTTACTCCTCCCAGGGGTTATTCGAGTTATCTTAATGGAAACCCTAGTAACGAGGCATTGGCTACCTTAAGAGAGTCATAGTTACTCGTCCCAATTGCTCACCCAGTCCCACATTTTTTCTTACTGCGTCGTCTGCCAGAAGCGATATGTCACTAGTTGTGTATCATAAGAGAGTGGTCGCTACTCCACCCAGGGGTTATTCGAGATATCTTAATGGAAACCCTAGAAACAAGGCATTGGCTACCTTAAGAGAGTCATAGTTACTCGTCCCAATTGCTCACCGAGACTGCCATTTTGTCTTACTGTGGCCAGTCTGCCCGAAGCGATATGTCACTAGTTGTGTATCATAATAGAGTCATCGTTACTCCTCCCAGGGGTTATTCGAGATATCTTCATCGAAACCCTAGTAACGAGGCATTGGCTACCCTAAGAGAGTCATAGTTACTCGTCACAATTGCTCCCAAAGTCTGCCATTTTTTATTACTGCGGCCAGTCTGACAGAAGCGACATGTCACTAGTTGTGTATCATACAAGAGTGATCGTTTCTCCACCCAGGGGTTATTCGAGATATCTTAATCGAAACCCTAGTAACGAGGCATTGGCTGCCTTAGGAGAGTCATAGTTACTCGTCACAATTGCTCACCCAGTCTGCCATTTTTTCTTACTGTGGCCAGTCTGCCAGAAGCGATATGTCACTATTTGTGTATCATAAAAGAGTCATCGTTACTACTCCCAGGGGTTATTCGAGATATCTTAATGGAAATCCTAGTAACGAGGCATTGGCTACCTTAAGAAAGTCATAGTTACTCGTCCCAATTGCTCACCCAGTCCAACATTTTTTCTTACTGTGGCCAGTCTGCCAGAAGCGATATGTCACTAGTTGTGTATCATAAAAGAGTCATCGTTACACCTCCCAGGGGTTATTCGAGATATCTTAATGGAAACCCTAGTAACGAGGCATTGGCTACCTTAAGAGAGTCATAGATACCCGTCCCAATTGCTCACCCAGTCCAACATTTTTTCTTACTGCGACCAGTCTGCCAGAAGCGATATGTCACTAGTTGTGTATCATAAAAGAGTGATCGTTACTCCTCCCAGGGGTTATTCGATATATTTTAATCGAAACCCTAGTAACGAGGCATTGGCTACCTTAAGAGAGTCATAGTTAGTCGTCCCAATTGCTCACCCAATAAAACGTTTTTTCTTACTGCGGCCAGTCTGCCAGAAGCGATATGTCACTAGTTGTGTATCATAAAAGAGTGATCGTTTCTCCTCCCAGGGGTTATTCGAGATATCTTCATCGAAACCATTAGTAACGAGACATTGGCTACCTTAAGAGAGTCATAGTTACTCGTCCCAATTGCTCACCCAGTCCAGCATTTTTTCTTACTGCGACCAGTCTGCCAGAAGCGATATGTCATTAGTTGTGTATCATAAAGGAGTGATCGTTACTCCTCACAGGGGTTATTCGAGATATCTTAATCGAAACATTAGTAACGAGGCATTGGCTACCTTAAGAGAGTCATAGTTACTCGTCCCAATTGCTCACCCAGTCCAACATTTTTTCTTACTGCGTCGTCTGCCAGAAGCGATATGTCACTAGTTGTGTATCATAAGAGAGTGGTCGCTACTCCACCCAGGGTTTATTCGAGATATCTTAATGGAAGCCCTAGTAACGAGGCATTGGCTACCTTAAGAGAGTCATAGTTACTCGTCCCAATTGCTCACCCAGTCTGCCATTTTTTCTTACTGTGGCCAGTCTGCCAGAAGCGACATGTCACTAGTTGTGTATCATAAAAGAGTGATCGTTTCTCCTCCCAGGGGTTATTCGAGATATCTTAATCAAAACCCTAGTAACGAGGCACTGGCTACCTTAGGAGAGTCATAGTTACTCGTTCCAATTGCTCACCCAGACTGCCATTTTTTCTTACTGTGGCCAGTCTGCCAGAAGCGATATGTCACTAGTTGTGTATCATAATAGAGTCATCGTTACTCCTCCCAGGGGTTATTCGAGATATCTTCATCGAAACCCTAGTAACGAGGCATTGGCTACCCTAAGAGAGTCATAGTTACTCGTCACAATTGCTCAAAAAGTCTGCCATTTTTTCTTACTGCGGCCAGTCTGCCAGAAGCGACATGTCACTAGTCGTGTATCATAAAAGAGTCATCGTTTCTCCTCCCAGGGGTTATTCGAGATATCTTAATCGAAACCCTAGTAACGAGGCATTGGCTGCCTTAGGAGAGTCATAGTTACTCGTCACAATTGCTCACCCAGTCTGCCATTTTTTCTTACTGTGTCCAGTCTGCCAGAAGCGATATGTCACTATTTGTGTATCATAAAAGAGTCATCGTTACTCCTCCCAGGGGTTATTCGAGTTATCTTAATTAAAATCCTAGTAACGAGGCATTGGCTACCTTAAGAGAGTCATAGTTACTCGTCCCTATTGCTCACCCAGTCCAACATTTTTTTTTACTGTGGCCAGTCTGCCAGAACCGATATGTCACTAGTTGTGTATCATAAAACAGTGATCGTTGCTCCTCCCAGGGGTTATTCGAGATATCTTAATCGAAACCCTAGTAACGAGGCATTGGCTACCTTAAGAGAGTGATAGTTACTCGTCCCAATAGCTCACCCAGTCCAACATTTTTTCTTACTGAAGCCAGTCTGCCAGAAGCGATATGTCACTAGTTGTGTATCATAAAAGAGTGATCGTTTCTCCTCCCAGGGGTTATTCGAGATATCTTCATCGAAACCATTAGTAACGAGACATTGGCTATCTTAAGAGAGTCATAGTAACTCGTCCCAATTGCTCACCCAGTCCAACATTTTTTCTTACTGCGACCAGTCTGCCAGAAGCGATATGTCACTAGTTGTGTATCATAAAGGAGTGATCGTTACTCCTCCCAGGGGTTATTCGAGATATCTTAATCGAAATCCTAGTAACGAGGCATTGGCAACCTTAAGAGCATCACAGTTACTCGTCCCAATTGCTCACCCAGTCCAAAATTTTTTCTTACTGTGGCCAGTCTGCCAGAACCGATATGTCACTAGTTGTGTATCATAAAAGAGTTATCGTTTCTCCTCCCAGGGGTTATTCGAGATATCTTAATCGAAACCCTAGTAACGAGACATTGGCTACCTTAAGAGAGTCATAGTTACTCGTCCCAATTTCTCACCCAGTTAAACATTTTTTCTTACTGCGACCAGTCTGCCAGAAGCGATATGTCACTAGTTGCGTATCATAAAGGAGTGATCGTTACTCCTCCCAGGGGTTATTCGAGATATCTTAATCGAAACCCTAGTAACGAGGCATTGGCTACCTTAAGAGAGTCATAGTTACTCGTCCCAATAGCTCACCCAGTCCAACATTTTTTCTTACTGCAGCCAGTCTGCCAGAAGCCACATGTCACTAGTTGTGTATCATAAAAGAGTCATCGTTTCTCCTCCCAGGGGTTATTCCAGATATCTTCATCGAAACCATTAGTAACGAGACATTGGCTACCTTAAGAGAGTCATAGTTACTCGTCCCAATTTCTCACCCAGTTAAACATTTGTTCTTACTGCGACCAGTCTGCCAGAAGCGATATGTCACTAGTTGTGTATCATAAAAGAGTGATCGTTACTCCTCCCAGGGGTTATTCGATATATTTTAATCGAAACCCTAGTAACGAGGCATTGGCTACCTTAAGAGAGTCATAGTTAGTCGTCCCAATTGCTCACCCAATAAAACGTTTTTTCTTACTGCGGCCAGTCTGCCAGAAGCGATATGTCACTAGTTGTGTATCATAAAAGAGTGATCGTTTCTCCTCCCAGAGGTTATTCGAGATATCTTCATCGAAACCATTAGTAACGAGACATTGGCTACCTTAAGAGAGTCATAGTTACTCGTCCCAATTGCTCACCCAGTCCAGCATTTTTTCTTACTGCGACCAGTCTGCCAGAAGCGATATGTCACTAGTTGTGTATCATAAAGGAGTGATCGTTACTCCTCACAGGGGTTATTCGAGATATCTTAATCGAAACATTAGTAACGAGGCATTGGCTACCTTAAGAGAGTCATAGTTACTCGTCCCAATTGCTCACCCTGTCCAACATTTTTTCTTACTGCGTCGTCTGCCAGAAGCGATATGTCACAAGTTGTGTATCATAAGAGAGTGGTCGCTACTCCACCCAGGGGTTATTCGAGATATCTTAATGGAAGACCTAGTAACGAGGCATTGGCTACCTTAAGAGAGTCATAGTTACTCGTCCCAATTGCTCACCCAGTCCAACATTTTTTCTTACTGTGGCCAGTCTGCCAGAAGCGATATGTCACAAGTTGTGTATCATAAAAGAGTGATCGTTTCTCCTCCCAGGGGTTATTCGAGATATCTTCATCGAAACCATTAGTAACGAGACATTGGCTAACTTAAGAGAGTCATAGTTACTCGTCCCAATTGCTCACCCAGTCCAACATTTTTTCTTACAGCGACCAGTCTGCCAGATGCGATATGTCACTAGCTGTGTATCATAAAGGAGTGATCGTTACTCCTCCCAGGGGTTATTCGAGGTATCTTAATCGAAATCCTAGTAACGAGGCATTGGCTACCTTAAGAGCGTCATAGTTACTCGTCCCAATAGCTCACCCAGTCCAACATTTTTTCTTACTGCAGCCAGTCTGCCAGAAGCGATATGTCACTAGTTGTGTATCATAAAAGAGTGATCGTTACTCCTCCCAGGGGTTATTCGAGATATCTTAATCGAAACCCTAGTAACGAGGCATTGGCTACCTTAAGAGAGTCATAGTTAGTCGTCCCAATAGCTCACCCAGTCCAACATTTTTTCTTACTGCAGCCAGTCTGCCAGAAGCCACATGTCACTAGTTGTGTATCATAAAAGAGTCATCGTTTCTCCTCCCAGGGGTTATTCGAGATATCTTCATCGAAACCATTTGTAACGAGACATTGGCTAACTTAAGAGAGTCATAGTTACTCGTCCCAATTGCTCACCCAGTCCAACATTTTTTCTTACTGTGGCCAGTCTGCCAGAAGCGATATGTCACTAGTTGTGTATCATAAAAGAGTCATCATTACACCTCCCAGGGGTTATTCGAGATATCTTAATGGAAACCCTAGTAACGAGGCATTGGCTACCTTAAGAGAGTCATAGTTACTCGTCCCAATAGCTCACCCAGTCCAACATTTTTTCTTACTGCAGCCAGTCTGCCAGAAGCCACATGTCACTAGTTGTGTATCATAAAAGAGTCATCGTTTCTCCTCCCAGGGGTTATTCGAGATATCTTCATCGAAACCATTAGTAACGAGACATTGGCTACCTTAAGAGAGTCATAGTTACTCGTCCCAATTTCTCACCCAGTTAAACATTTTTTCTTACTGCGACCAGTCTGCCAGAAGCGATATGTCACTAGTTGCGTATCATAAAGGAGTGATCGTTACTCCTCCCAGGGGTTATTCGAGATATCTTAATCGAAACCCTAGTAACGAGGCATTGGCTGCCTTAGGAGAGTCATAGTTACTCGTCCCAATTGCTCACCCAACTGCCATTTTTTCTTACTGTGGCCAGTCTGCCAGAAGCAATATGTCACTAGTTGTGTATCATAAAAGTGGCATCGTTACTCCTCCCAGGGGTTATTCGAGTTATCTTAATGGAAACCCTAGTAACGAGGCATTGGCTACCTTAAGAGAGTCATAGTTACTCGTCCCAATTGCTCACCCAGTCCCACATTTTTTCTTACTGCGTCGTCTGCCAGAAGCGATATGTCACTAGTTGTGTATCATAAGAGAGTGGTCGCTACTCCACCCAGGGGTTATTCGAGATATCTTAATGGAAACCCTAGAAACAAGGCATTGGCTACCTTAAGAGAGTCATAGTTACTCGTCCCAATTGCTCACCCAGACTGCCATTTTGTCTTACTGTGGCCAGTCTGCCCGAAGCGATATGTCACTAGTTGTGTATCATAATAGAGTCATCGTTACTCCTCCCAGGGGTTATTCGAGATATCTTCATCGAAACCCTAGTAACGAGGCATTGGCTACCCTAAGAGAGTCATAGTTACTCGTCACAATTGCTCCCAAAGTCTGCCATTTTTTATTACTGCGGCCAGTCTGACAGAAGCGACATGTCACTAGTTGTGTATCATACAAGAGTGATCGTTTCTCCACCCAGGGGTTATTCGAGATATCTTAATCGAAACCCTAGTAACGAGGCATTGGCTGCCTTAGGAGAGTCATAGTTACTCGTCACAATTGCTCACCCAGTCTGCCATTTTTTCTTACTGTGGCCAGTCTGCCAGAAGCGATATGTCACTATTTGTGTATCATAAAAGAGTCATCGTTACTACTCCCAGGGGTTATTCGAGATATCTTAATGGAAATCCTAGTAACGAGGCATTGGCTACCTTAAGAAAGTCATAGTTACTCGTCCCAATTGCTCACCCAGTCCAACATTTTTTCTTACTGTGGCCAGTCTGCCAGAAGCGATATGTCACAAGTTGTGTATCATAAAAGAGTGATCGTTTCTCCTCCCAGGGGTTATTCGAGATATCTTCATCGAAACCATTAGTAACGAGACATTGGCTAACTTAAGAGAGTCATAGTTACTCGTCCCAATTGCTCACCCAGTCCAACATTTTTTCTTACAGCGACCAGTCTGCCAGATGCGATATGTCACTAGCTGTGTATCATAAAGGAGTGATCGTTACTCCTCCCAGGGGTTATTCGAGGTATCTTAATCGAAATCCTAGTAACGAGGCATTGGCTACCTTAAGAGCGTCATAGTTCTCGTCCCAATAGCTCACCCAGTCCAACATTTTTTCTTACTGCAGCCAGTCTGCCAGAAGCGATATGTCACTAGTTGTGTATCATAAAAGAGTGATCGTTACTCCTCCCAGGGGTTATTCGAGATATCTTAATCGAAACCCTAGTAACGAGGCATTGGCTACCTTAAGAGAGTCATAGTTAGTCGTCCCAATAGCTCACCCAGTCCAACATTTTTTCTTACTGCAGCCAGTCTGCCAGAAGCCACATGCCACTAGTTGTGTATCATAAAAGAGTCATCGTTTCTCCTCCCAGGGGTTATTCGAGATATCTTCATCGAAACCATTTGTAACGAGACATTGGCTAACTTAAGAGAGTCATAGTTACTCGTCCCAATTGCTCACCCAGTCCAACATTTTTTCTTACTGTGGCCAGTCTGCCAGAAGCGATATGTCACTAGTTGTGTATCATAAAAGAGTCATCATTACACCTCCCAGGGGTTATTCGAGATATCTTAATGGAAACCCTAGTAACGAGGCATTGGCTACCTTAAGAGAGTCATAGTTACTCGTCCCAATAGCTCACCCAGTCCAACATTTTTTCTTACTGCAGCCAGTCTGCCAGAAGCCACATGTCACTAGTTGTGTATCATAAAAGAGTCATCGTTTCTCCTCCCAGGGGATATTCGAGATATCTTCATCGAAACCATTAGTAACGAGACATTGGCTACCTTAAGAGAGTCATAGTTACTCGTCCCAATTTCTCACCCAGTTAAACATTTTTTCTTACTGCGACCAGTCTGCCAGAAGCGATATGTCACTAGTTGTGTATCATAAAAGAGTGATCGTTTCTCCTCCCAGGGGTTATTCGAGATATCTTCATCGAAACCCTAGTAACGAGGCATTGGCTACCCTAAGAGAGTCATAGTTACTCGTCACAATTGCTCCCAAAGTCTGCCATTTTTTATTACTGCGGCCAGTCTGACAGAAGCGACATGTCACTAGTTGTGTATCATACAAGAGTGATCGTTTCTCCACCCAGGGGTTATTCGAGATATCTTAATCGAAACCCTAGTAACGAGGCATTGGCTGCCTTAGGAGAGTCATAGTTACTCGTCACAATTGCTCACCCAGTCTGCCATTTTTTCTTACTGTGGCCAGTCTGCCAGAAGCGATATGTCACTATTTGTGTATCATAAAAGAGTCATCGTTACTACTCCCAGGGGTTATTCGAGATATCTTAATGGAAATCCTAGTAACGAGGCATTGGCTACCTTAAGAAAGTCATAGTTACTCGTCCCAATTGCTCACCCAGTCCAACATTTTTTCTTACTGTGGCCAGTCTGCCAGAAGCGATATGTCACTAGTTGTGTATCATAAAAGAGTCATCGTTACACCTCCCAGGGGTTATTCGAGATATCTTAATCGAAACCCTAGTAACGAGGCATTGGCTGCCTTAGGAGAGTCATAGTTACTCGTCCCAATTGCTCACCCAACTGCCATTTTTTCTTACTGTGGCCAGTCTGCCAGAAGCAATATGTCACTAGTTGTGTATCATAAAAGTGGCATCGTTACTCCTCCCAGGGGTTATTCGAGTTATCTTAATGGAAACCCTAGTAACGAGGCATTGGCTACCTTAAGAGAGTCATAGTTACTCGTCCCAATTGCTCACCCAGTCCCACATTTTTTCTTACTGCGTCGTCTGCCAGAAGCGATATGTCACTAGTTGTGTATCATAAGAGAGTGGTCGCTACTCCACCCAGGGGTTATTCGAGATATCTTAATGGAAACCCTAGAAACAAGGCATTGGCTACCTTAAGAGAGTCATAGTTACTCGTCCCAATTGCTCACCCAGACTGCCATTTTGTCTTACTGTGGCCAGTCTGCCCGAAGCGATATGTCACTAGTTGTGTATCATAATAGAGTCATCGTTACTCCTCCCAGGGGTTATTCGAGATATCTTCATCGAAACCCTAGTAACGAGGCATTGGCTACCCTAAGAGAGTCATAGTTACTCGTCACAATTGCTCCCAAAGTCTGCCATTTTTTATTACTGCGGCCAGTCTGACAGAAGCGACATGTCACTAGTTGTGTATCATACAAGAGTGATCGTTTCTCCACCCAGGGGTTATTCGAGATATCTTAATCGAAACCCTAGTAACGAGGCATTGGCTGCCTTAGGAGAGTCATAGTTACTCGTCACAATTGCTCACCCAGTCTGCCATTTTTTCTTACTGTGGCCAGTCTGCCAGAAGCGATATGTCACTATTTGTGTATCATAAAAGAGTCATCGTTACTACTCCCAGGGGTTATTCGAGATATCTTAATGGAAATCCTAGTAACGAGGCATTGGCTACCTTAAGAAAGTCATAGTTACTCGTCCCAATTGCTCACCCAGTCCAACATTTTTTCTTACTGTGGCCAGTCTGCCAGAAGCGATATGTCACTAGTTGTGTATCATAAAAGAGTCATCGTTACACCTCCCAGGGGTTATTCGAGATATCTTAATGGAAACCCTAGTAACGAGGCATTGGCTACCTTAAGAGAGTCATAGATACCCGTCCCAATTGCTCACCCAGTCCAACATTTTTTCCTACTGCGACCAGTCTGCCAGAAGCGATATGTCACTAGTTGTGTATCATAAAAGAGTGATCGTTACTCCTCCCAGGGGTTATTCGATATATTTTAATCGAAACCCTAGTAACGAGGCATTGGCTACCTTAAGAGAGTCATAGTTAGTCGTCCCAATTGCTCACCCAATAAAACGTTTTTTCTTACTGCGGCCAGTCTGCCAGAAGCGATATGTCACTAGTTGTGTATCATAAAAGAGTGATCGTTTCTCCTCCCAGGGGTTATTCGAGATATCTTCATCGAAACTATTAGTAACGAGACATTGGCTACCTTAAGAGAGTCATAGTTACTCGTCCCAATTGCTCACCCAGTCCAGCATTTTTTCTTACTGCGACCAGTCTGCCAGAAGCGATATGTCACTAGTTGTGTATCATAAAGGAGTGATCGTTACTCCTCACAGGGGTTATTCGAGATATCTTAATCGAAACATTAGTAACGAGGCATTGGCTACCTTAAGAGAGTCATAGTTACTCGTCCCAATTGCTCACCCAGTCCAACATTTTTTCTTACTGCGTCGTCTGCCAGAAGCGATATGTCACTAGTTGTGTATCATAAGAGAGTGGTCGCTACTCCACCCAGGGTTTATTCGAGATATCTTAATGGAAGCCCTAGTAACGAGGCATTGGCTACCTTAAGAGAGTCATAGTTACTCGTCCCAATTGCTCACCCAGTCTGCCATTTTTTCTTACTGTGGCCAGTCTGCCAGAAGCGACATGTCACTAGTTGTGTATCATAAAAGAGTGATCGTTTCTCCTCCCAGGGGTTATTCGAGATATCTTAATCAAAACCCTAGTAACGAGGCACTGGCTACCTTAGGAGAGTCATAGTTACTCGTTCCAATTGCTCACCCAGACTGCCATTTTTTCTTACTGTGGCCAGTCTGCCAGAAGCGATATGTCACTAGTTGTGTATCATAATAGAGTCATCGTTACTCCTCCCAGGGGTTATTCGAGATATCTTCATCGAAACCCTAGTAACGAGGCATTGGCTACCCTAAGAGAGTCATAGTTACTCGTCACAATTGCTCAAAAAGTCTGCCATTTTTTCTTACTGCGGCCAGTCTGCCAGAAGCGACATGTCACTAGTCGTGTATCATAAAAGAGTCATCGTTTCTCCTCCCAGGGGTTATTCGAGATATCTTAATCGAAACCCTAGTAACGAGGCATTGGCTGCCTTAGGAGAGTCATAGTTACTCGTCACAATTGCTCACCCAGTCTGCCATTTTTTCTTACTGTGTCCAGTCTGCCAGAAGCGATATGTCACTATTTGTGTATCATAAAAGAGTCATCGTTACTCCTCCCAGGGGTTATTCGAGTTATCTTAATTAAAATCCTAGTAACGAGGCATTGGCTACCTTAAGAGAGTCATAGTTACTCGTCCCTATTGCTCACCCAGTCCAACATTTTTTTTTACTGTGGCCAGTCTGCCAGAACCGATATGTCACTAGTTGTGTATCATAAAACAGTGATCGTTGCTCCTCCCAGGGGTTATTCGAGATATCTTAATCGAAACCCTAGTAACGAGGCATTGGCTACCTGTAGAGAGTGATAGTTACTCGTCCCAATAGCTCACCCAGTCCAACATTTTTTCTTACTGAAGCCAGTCTGCCAGAAGCGATATGTCACTAGTTGTGTATCATAAAAGAGTGATCGTTTCTCCTCCCAGGGGTTATTCGAGATATCTTCATCGAAACCATTAGTAGCGAGACATTGGCTATCTTAAGAGAGTCATAGTAACTCGTCCCAATTGCTCACCCAGTCCAAAATTTTTTCTTACTGTGGCCAGTCTGCCAGAACCGATATGTCACTAGTTGTGTATCATAAAAGAGTTATCGTTTCTCCTCCCAGGGGTTATTCGAGATATCTTAATCGAAACCCTAGTAACGAGACATTGGCTACCTTAAGAGAGTCATAGTTACTCGTCCCAATTTCTCACCCAGTTAAACATTTTTTCTTACTGCGACCAGTCTGCCAGAAGCGATATGTCACTAGTTGCGTATCATAAAGGAGTGATCGTTACTCCTCCCAGGGGTTATTCGAGATATCTTAATCGAAACCCTAGTAACGAGGCATTGGCTACCTTAAGAGAGTCATAGTTACTCGTCCCAATAGCTCACCCAGTCCAACATTTTTTCTTACTGCAGCCAGTCTGCCAGAAGCCACATGTCACTAGTTGTGTATCATAAAAGAGTCATCGTTTCTCCTCCCAGGGGTTATTCCAGATATCTTCATCGAAACCATTAGTAACGAGACATTGGCTACCTTAAGAGAGTCATAGTTACTCGTCCCAATTTCTCACCCAGTTAAACATTTGTTCTTACTGCGACCAGTCTGCCAGAAGCGATATGTCACTAGTTGCGTATCATAAAGGAGTGATCGTTACTCCTCCCAGGGGTTATTCGAGATATCTTAATCGAAACCCTAGTAACGAGGCATTGGCTGCCTTAGGAGAGTCATAGTTACTCGTCCCAATTGCTCACCCAACTGCCATTTTTTCTTACTGTGGCCAGTCTGCCAGAAGCAATATGTCACTAGTTGTGTATCATAAAAGTGGCATCGTTACTCCTCCCAGGGGTTATTCGAGTTATCTTAATGGAAACCCTAGTAACGAGGCATTGGCTACCTTAAGAGAGTCATAGTTACTCGTCCCAATTGCTCACCCAGTCCAACATTTTTTCTTACTGCGTCGTCTGCCAGAAGCGATATGTCACTAGTTGTGTATCATAAGAGAGTGGTCGCTACTCCACCCAGGGGTTATTCGAGATATCTTAATGGAAACCCTAGAAACAAGGCATTGGCTACCTTAAGAGAGTCATAGTTACTCGTCCCAATTGCTCACCCAGACTGCCATTTTGTCTTACTGTGGCCAGTCTGCCCGAAGCGATATGTCACTAGTTGTGTATCATAATAGAGTCATCGTTACTCCTCCCAGGGGTTATTCGAGATATCTTCATCGAAACCCTAGTAACGAGGCATTGGCTACCCTAAGAGAGTCATAGTTACTCGTCACAATTGCTCCCAAAGTCTGCCATTTTTTATTACTGCGGCCAGTCTGACAGAAGCGACATGTGACTAGTTGTGTATCATACAAGAGTGATCGTTTCTCCTCCCAGGGGTTATTCGAGATATCTTAATCGAAACCCTAGTAACGAGTCATTGGCTGCCTTAGGAGAGTCATAGTTACTCGTCACAATTGCTCACCCAGTCTGCCATTTTTTCTTACTGTGGCCAGTCTGCCAGAAGCGATATGTCACTATTTGTGTATCATAAAAGAGTCATCGTTACTCCTCCCAGGGGTTATTCGAGATATCTTAATGGAAATCCTAGTAACGAGGCATTGGCTACCTTAAGAATGTCATAGTTACTCGTCCCAATTGCTCACCCAGTCCAACATTTTTTCTTACTGTGGCCAGTCTGCCAGAAGCGATATGTCACTAGTTGTGTATCATAAAAAGAGTCATCGTTACACCACCCAGGGGTTATTCGAGATATCTTAATGGAAACCCTAGTAACGAGGCATTGGCTACCTTAAGAGAGTCATAGATACCCGTCCCAATTGCTCACCCAGTCCAACATTTTTTCTTACTGCGACCAGTCTGCCAGAAGCGATATGTCACTAGTTGTGTATCATAAAAGAGTGATCGTTACTCCTCCCAGGGGTTATTCGATATATTTTAATCGAAACCCTAGTAACGAGGCATTGGCTACCTTAAGAGAGTCATAGTTAGTCGTCCCAATTGCTCACCCAATAAAACGTTTTTTCTTACTGCGGCCAGTCTGCCAGAAGCGATATGTCACTAGTTGTGTATCATAAAAGAGTGATCGTTTCTCCTCCCAGAGGTTATTCGAGATATCTTCATCGAAACCATTAGTAACGAGACATTGGCTACCTTAAGAGAGTCATAGTTACTCGTCCCAATTGCTCACCCAGTCCAGCATTTTATCTTACTGCGACCAGTCTGCCAGAAGCGATATGTCACTAGTTGTGTATCATAAAGGAGTGATCGTTACTCCTCACAGGGGTTATTCGAGATATATTAATCGAAACATTAGTAACGAGGCATTGGCTACCTTAAGAGAGTCATAGTTACTCGTCCCAATTGCTCACCCTGTCCAACTTTTTTTCTTACTGCGTCGTCTGCCAGAAGCGATATGTCACTAGTTGTGTATCATAAGAGAGTGGTCGCTACTCCACCCAGGGGTTATTCGAGATATCTTAATGGAAGCCCTAGTAACGAGGCATTGGCTACCTTAAGAGAGTCATAGTTACTCGTCCCAATTGCTCACCCAGTCTGCCATTTTTTCTTATTGTGGCCAGACTGCCAGAAGCGATATGTCACAAGTTGTGTGTCATAAAAGAGTCATCGTTTCTCCTCCGAGGGGTTATTCGAGATATCTTAATAAAAACCCTAGTAACGAGGCATTGGCTACCTTAGGAGTGTCATAGTTACTCGTTCCAATTGCTCACCCAGACTGCCATTTTTTCTTACTGTGGCCAGTCTGCCAGAAGCGATATGTAACTAGTTGTGTATCATAAAAGAGTCATCGTTACTCCTCCCAGGGGTTATTCGAGATATCTTCATCGAAACCCTAGTAACGAGGCATTGGCTACCCTAAGAGAGTCATAGTTACTCGTCACAATTGCTCCCAAAGTCTGCCATTTTTTCTTACTGCGGCCAGTCTGCCAGGAGCGACATGTCACTAGTTGTGTATCATAAAAGAGTCATCGTTTCTCCTCCCAGGGGTTATTCGAGATATCTTAATCGAAACCCTAGTAACGAGGCATTGGCTGCCTTAGGAGAGTCATAGTTACTCGTCACAATTGCTCACCCAGTCCAACATTTTTTCTTACTGTGGCCAGTCTGCCAGAAGCGATATGTCACTATTTGTGTATCATAAAAGAGTCATCGTTACTCCTCCCAGGGGTTATTCGAGATATCTTAATGTAAATCCTAGTAACGAGGCATTGGCTGCCTTAGGAGAGTCATAGTTACTCGTCCCAATTGCTCACCCAACTGCCATTTTTTCTTACTGTGGCCAGTCTGCCAGAAGCAATATGTCACTAGTTGTGTATCATAAAAGTGGCATCGTTACTCCTCCCAGGGGTTATTCGAGTTATCTTAATGGAAACCCTAGTAACGAGGCATTGGCTACCTTAAGAGAGTCATAGTTACTCGTCCCAATTGCTCACCCAGTCCAACATTTTTTCTTACTGCGTCGTCTGCCAGAAGCGATATGTCACTAGTTGTGTATCATAAGAGAGTGGTCGCTACTCCACCCAGGGGTTATTCGAGATATCTTAATGGAAACCCTAGAAACAAGGCATTGGCTACCTTAAGAGAGTCATAGTTACTCGTCCCAATTGCTCACCCAGACTGCCATTTTGTCTTACTGTGGCCAGTCTGCCCGAAGCGATATGTCACTAGTTGTGTATCATAATAGAGTCATCGTTACTCCTCCCAGGGGTTATTCGAGATATCTTCATCGAAACCCTAGTAACGAGGCATTGGCTACCCTAAGAGAGTCATAGTTACTCGTCACAATTGCTCCCAAAGTCTGCCATTTTTTATTACTGCGGCCAGTCTGACAGAAGCGACATGTGACTAGTTGTGTATCATACAAGAGTGATCGTTTCTCCTCCCAGGGGTTATTCGAGATATCTTAATCGAAACCCTAGTAACGAGTCATTGGCTGCCTTAGGAGAGTCATAGTTACTCGTCACAATTGCTCACCCAGTCTGCCATTTTTTCTTACTGTGGCCAGTCTGCCAGAAGCGATATGTCACTATTTGTGTATCATAAAAGAGTCATCGTTACTCCTCCCAGGGGTTATTCGAGATATCTTAATGGAAATCCTAGTAACGAGGCATTGGCTACCTTAAGAATGTCATAGTTACTCGTCCCAATTGCTCACCCAGTCCAACATTTTTTCTTACTGTGGCCAGTCTGCCAGAAGCGATATGTCACTAGTTGTGTATCATAAAAAGAGTCATCGTTACACCACCCAGGGGTTATTCGAGATATCTTAATGGAAACCCTAGTAACGAGGCATTGGCTACCTTAAGAGAGTCATAGATACCCGTCCCAATTGCTCACCCAGTCCAACATTTTTTCTTACTGCGACCAGTCTGCCAGAAGCGATATGTCACTAGTTGTGTATCATAAAAGAGTGATCGTTGCTCCTCCCAGGGGTTATTCGAGATAACTTAATCGAAACCCTAGTAACGAGACATTGGCTACCTTAAGAGAGTCATAGTTACTCGTCCCAATTTCTCACCCAGTTAAACATTTTTTCTTACTGCAGCCAGTCTGCCAGAAGCCACATGTCACTAGTTGTGTATCATAAAAGAGTCATCGTTTCTCCTCCCAGGGGTTATTCGAGATATCTTCATCGAAACCATTAGTAACGAGACATTGGCTACCTTAAGAGAGTCATAGTTACTCGTTCCAATTTCTCACTCATTAAACATTTTTTCTTACTGCGACCAGTCTGCCAGAAGCGATATGTCACTAGTTGCGTATCATAAAGGAGTGATCGTTACTCCTCCCAGGGGTTATTCGAGATATCTTAATCGAAACCCTAGTAACGAGGCATTGGCTGCCTTAGGAGAGTCATAGTTACTGGTCCCAATTGCTCACCCAACTGCCATTTTTTCTTACTGTGGCCAGTCTGCCAGAAGCAATATGTCACTAGTTGTGTATCATAAAAGAGGCATCGTTACTCCTCCCAGGGGTTATTCGAGTTATCTTAATGGAAACCCTAGTAACGAGGCATTGGCTACCTTAAGAAAGTCATAGTTACTCGTCCCAATTGCTCACCCAGTCCAACATTTTTTCCTACTGCGTCGTCTGCCAGAAGCGATATGTCACTAGTTGTGTATCATAAGAGAGTGGTCGCTACTCCACCCAGGGGTTATTCGAGATATCTTAATGGAAACCCTAGAAACGAGGCATTGGCTACCTTAAGAGAGTCATAGTTACTCGTCAAAATTGCTCACCCAGACTGCCATTTTTTCTTACTGTGGCCAGTCTGCCCGAAGCGATATGTCGCTAGTTGTGTATCATAAAAGAGTCATCGTTACTCCTCCCAGGGGTTATTCGAGATATCTTAATCGACACCCTAGTAACATGGCATTGGCTACCCTAAGAGAGTCATAGTTACTCGTCACAATTGCTCCCAAAGTCTGCCATTTTTCATTACTGCGGCCAGTCTGCCAGAAGCGACATGTCACTAGTTGTGTATCATAAAAGAGTGATCGTTTCTCCTCCCAGGGGTTATTCGAGATATCTTAATCGAAACCCTAGTAACGAGGCATTGGCTGCCTTAGGAGAGTCATAGTTACTCGTCACAATTGCTCACCCAGTCTGCCAATTTTTCTTACTGTGGCCAGTCTGCCAGAACCGATATGTCACTAGTTGTGTATCATAAAAGAGTGATCGTTGCTCCTCCCAGGGGTTATTCGGGATATCTTAATCGAACCCCTAGTAACGAGACATTGGCTACCTTAAGAGAGTCATAGTTACTCGTCCCAATTGCGCACCCAGTCCAACATTTTTTCTTACTGCGACCAGTCTGCCAGAAGTGATATGTCACTAGTTGTGTATCATAAAAGAGTGATCGTTTCTCCTCCCAGGGGTTATTCGAGATATCTTCATCGAAACCATTAGTAACGAGACATTGGCTACCTTAAGAGAGTCATAGTTACTCGTCCAATAGCTCACCCAGTCCAACATTTTTTCTTACTGCGTCCAGTCTGCCAGAAGCGATATGTCCTAGTTGTGTATCATAAAGGAGTGATCGTTACTCCTCCCAGGGGTTATTCGAGATATCTTAATCGAAATCCTAGTAACGAGGCATTGGCAACCTTAAGAGCGTCATAGTTACTCGTCCCAATTGCTCACCCAGTCCAACATTTTTTCTTACTGTGGCCAGTCTGCCAGAACCGATATGTCACTAGTTGTGTATCATAAAAGAGTGATCGTTTCTCCTCCCAGGGGTTATTCGAGATATCTTCATCGAAACCATTAGTAACGAGACATTGGCTACCTTAAGAGAGTCATAGTTACTCGTCCCAATCGCTCACCCAGTCCAACATTTTTTCTTACTGCGACCAGTCTGCCAGAAGCGATATGTCACTAGTTGTGTATCATAAAGGAGTGATCGTTACTCCTCCCAGGGGTTATTCGAGATATCTTAATCGAAATCCTAGTAACGAGGCATTGGCAACCTTAAGAGCGTCTTAGTTACTCGTCCCAATTGCTCACCCAGTCCAACATTTTTTCTTACTGTGGCCAGTCTGCCAGAACCGATATGTCACTAGTTGTGTATCATAAAAGAGTTATCGTTTCTCCTCCCAGGGGTTATTCGAGATATCTTAATCGAAACCCTAGTAACGAGACATTGGCTACCTTAAGAGAGTCATAGTTACTCGTCCCAATTTCTCACCCAGTTAAACATTTTATCTTACTGCGACCCGTTTGCCAGAAGCGATATGTCACTAGTTGCGTATCATAAAGGAGTGATCGTTACTCCTCCCAGGGGTTATTCGAGATATCTTAATCGAAACCCTAGTAACGAGGCATTGGCTACCTTAAGAGCGTCATAGTTACTCGTCCCAATAGCTCACCCAGTCCAACATTTTTTCTTACTGCAGCCAGTCTGCCAGAAGCCACATGTCACTAGTTGTGTATCATAAAAGAGTCATCGTTTCTCCTCCCAGGGGTTATTCGAGATATCTTCATCGAAACCATTAGTAACGAGACATTGGCTACCTTAAGAGAGTCATAGTTACTCGTTCCAATTTCTCACTCAGTTAAACATTTTTTCTTACTGCGACCATTCTGCCAGAAGCGATATGTCACTAGTTGCGTATCATAAAGGAGTGATCGTTACTCCTCCCAGGGGTTATTCGAGATATCTTAATCGAAACCCTAGTAACGAGGCATTGGCTGCCTTAGGAGAGTCATAGTTACAGGTCCCAATTGCTCACCCAACTGCCATTTTTTCTTACTGTGGCCAGTCTGCCAGAAGCAATATGTCACTAGTTGTGTATCATAAAAGAGGCATCGTTACTCCTCCCAGGGGTTATTCGAGTTATCTTAATGGAAACCCTAGTAACGAGGCATTGGCTACCTTAAGAGAGTCATAGTTAGTCGTCCCAATTGCTCACCCAATAAAACGTTTTTTCTTACTGCGGCCAGTCTGCCAGAAGCGATATGTCACTAGTTGTGTATCATAAAAGAGTGATCGTTTCTCCTCCCAGGGGTTATTCGAGATATCTTCATCGAAACCATTAGTAACGAGACATTGGCTACCTTAAGAGAGTCATAGTTACTTGTCCCAATTGCTCACCCAGTCCAGCATTTTTTCTTACTGCGACCAGTCTGCCAGAAGCGATATGTCACTAGTTGTGTATCATAAAGGAGTGATCGTTACTCCTCACAGGGGTTATTCGAGATATATTAATCGATACATTAGTAACGAGGCATTGGCTACCTTAAGAGAGTCATAGTTACTCGTCCCAATTGCTCACCCTGTCCAACATTTTTTCTTACTGCGTTGTCTGCCAGAAGCGATATGTCACTAGTTGTGTATCATAAGAGAGTGGTCGCTACTCCACCCAGGGGTTATTCGAGATATCTTAATGGAAGCCCTAGTAACGAGGCATTGGCTACCTTAAGAGAGTCATAGTTACTCGTCCCAATTGCTCACCCAATCCAACATTTTTTCTTACTGTGGCCAGTCTGCCAGAAGCGATATGTCACAAGTTGTGTATCATAAAAGAGTGATCGTTTCTCCTCCCAGGGGTTATTCGAGATATCTTCATCGAAACCATTAGTAACGAGACATTGGCTAACTTAAGAGAGTCATAGTTACTCGTCCCAATTGCTCACCCAGTCCAACATTTTTTCTTACAGCGACCAGTCTGCCAGATGCGATATGTCACTAGCTGTGTATAATAAAGGAGTGATCGTTACTCCTCCCAGGGGTTATTCGAGATATCTTAATCGAAATCCTAGTAACGAGGCATTGGCTACCTTAAGAGCGTCATAGTTACTCGTCCCAATAGCTCACCCAGTCCAACATTTTTTCTTACTGCAGCCAGTCTGCCAGAAGCGATATGTCACTAGTTGTGTATCATAAAAGAGTGGTTGCTACTCCTCCCAGGGGTTATTCGAGATATCTTAATCGAAACCCTAGAAACGAGGCATTGGCTACCTTAAGAGAGTCATAGTTACTCGTCACAACTGCTCACTAAGTCCAACATTTTTTCTTACTGCGGCCAGTATGCCAGAAGCGACATGACACTAGTTGTGTATCATAAAAGAATCATCGTTCCTCCTCCCAGGGGTTATTCGAGATATCTTAATCGAAACCCTAGTAACGAGGCATTGGCTACTTTAAGAGAGTCATAGTTACTCGTCCCAATTGCTCACCCAGTCTGCCATATTTTCTTACTGTGGCCAGTCTGCCAGAAGCGATATGTCACTAGTTGTGTATCATAAAAGAGTCATCGTTTCACCTCCCAGGGGTTATTCGAGATATCTTAATGGAAACCCTAGTAACGAGGCATTGGCTACCTTAAGAGAGTCATAGATACCCGTCCCAATTGCTCACCCAGTCCAACATTTTTTCTTACTGCGACCAGTCTGCCAGAAGCGATATGTCACTAGTTGTGTATCATAAAAGAGTGATCGTTTCTCCTCGCAGGGGTTATTCGAGATATCTTCATCGAAACCATTAGTAACGAGACATTGGCTACCTTGAGAGAGTCATAGTTACTCGTCCCAATTGCTCACCCAGTCCAGCATTTTTTCATACTGCGACCAGTCTGCCAGAAGCGATATGTCACTAGTTGTGTATCATAAAGAAGTGATCGTTACTCCTCACAGGGGTTATTCGAGATATCTTAATCGAAACATTAGTAACGAGGCATTGGCTACCTTAAGAGAGTCTTAGTTACTCGTCCCAATTGCTCACCCAGTCCAACATTTTTTCTTACTGCGTCGTCTGCCAGAAGCGATATGTCACTAGTTGTGTATCATAAAAGAGTTATCGTTTCTCCTCCCAGGGGTTATTCGAGATATCTTAATCGAAACCCTAGTAACGAGACATTGGCTACCTTAAGAGAGTCATAGTTACTCGTCCCAATTTCTCACCCAGTTAAACATTTTATCTTACTGCGACCCGTTTGCCAGAAGCGATATGTCACTAGTTGCGTATCATAAAGGAGTGATCGTTACTCCTCCCAGGGGTTATTCGAGATATCTTAATCGAAACCCTAGTAACGAGGCATTGGCTACCTTAAGAGCGTCATAGTTACTCGTCCCAATAGCTCACCCAGTCCAACATTTTTTCTTACTGCAGCCAGTCTGCCAGAAGCCACATGTCACTAGTTGTGTATCATAAAAGAGTCATCGTTTCTCCTCCCAGGGGTTATTCGAGATATCTTCATCGAAACCATTAGTAACGAGACATTGGCTACCTTAAGAGAGTCATAGTTACTCGTTCCAATTTCTCACTCAGTTAAACATTTTTTCTTACTGCGACCATTCTGCCAGAAGCGATATGTCACTAGTTGCGTATCATAAAGGAGTGATCGTTACTCCTCCCAGGGGTTATTCGAGATATCTTAATCGAAACCCTAGTAACGAGGCATTGGCTGCCTTAGGAGAGTCATAGTTACAGGTCCCAATTGCTCACCCAACTGCCATTTTTTCTTACTGTGGCCAGTCTGCCAGAAGCAATATGTCACTAGTTGTGTATCATAAAAGAGGCATCGTTACTCCTCCCAGGGGTTATTCGAGTTATCTTAATGGAAACCCTAGTAACGAGGCATTGGCTACCTTAAGAGAGTCATAGTTAGTCGTCCCAATTGCTCACCCAATAAAACGTTTTTTCTTACTGCGGCCAGTCTGCCAGAAGCGATATGTCACTAGTTGTGTATCATAAAAGAGTGATCGTTTCTCCTCCCAGGGGTTATTCGAGATATCTTCATCGAAACCATTAGTAACGAGACATTGGCTACCTTAAGAGAGTCATAGTTACTTGTCCCAATTGCTCACCCAGTCCAGCATTTTTTCTTACTGCGACCAGTCTGCCAGAAGCGATATGTCACTAGTTGTGTATCATAAAGGAGTGATCGTTACTCCTCACAGGGGTTATTCGAGATATATTAATCGATACATTAGTAACGAGGCATTGGCTACCTTAAGAGAGTCATAGTTACTCGTCCCAATTGCTCACCCTGTCCAACATTTTTTCTTACTGCGTTGTCTGCCAGAAGCGATATGTCACTAGTTGTGTATCATAAGAGAGTGGTCGCTACTCCACCCAGGGGTTATTCGAGATATCTTAATGGAAGCCCTAGTAACGAGGCATTGGCTACCTTAAGAGAGTCATAGTTACTCGTCCCAATTGCTCACCCAATCCAACATTTTTTCTTACTGTGGCCAGTCTGCCAGAAGCGATATGTCACAAGTTGTGTATCATAAAAGAGTGATCGTTTCTCCTCCCAGGGGTTATTCGAGATATCTTCATCGAAACCATTAGTAACGAGACATTGGCTAACTTAAGAGAGTCATAGTTACTCGTCCCAATTGCTCACCCAGTCCAACATTTTTTCTTACAGCGACCAGTCTGCCAGATGCGATATGTCACTAGCTGTGTATAATAAAGGAGTGATCGTTACTCCTCCCAGGGGTTATTCGAGATATCTTAATCGAAATCCTAGTAACGAGGCATTGGCTACCTTAAGAGCGTCATAGTTACTCGTCCCAATAGCTCACCCAGTCCAACATTTTTTCTTACTGCAGCCAGTCTGCCAGAAGCGATATGTCACTAGTTGTGTATCATAAAAGAGTGGTTGCTACTCCTCCCAGGGGTTATTCGAGATATCTTAATCGAAACCCTAGAAACGAGGCATTGGCTACCTTAAGAGAGTCATAGTTACTCGTCACAACTGCTCACTAAGTCCAACATTTTTTCTTACTGCGACCAGTCTGCCAGAAGCGATATGTCACTAGTTGTGTATCATAAAAGAGTCATCGTTTCACCTCCCAGGGGTTATTCGAGATATCTTAATGGAAACCCTAGTAACGAGGCATTGGCTACCTTAAGAGAGTCATAGATACCCGTCCCAATTGCTCACCCAGTCCAACATTTTTTCTTACTGCGACCAGTCTGCCAGAAGCGATATGTCACTAGTTGTGTATCATAAAAGAGTGATCGTTTCTCCTCGCAGGGGTTATTCGAGATATCTTCATCGAAACCATTAGTAACGAGACATTGGCTACCTTGAGAGAGTCATAGTTACTCGTCCCAATTGCTCACCCAGTCCAGCATTTTTTCATACTGCGACCAGTCTGCCAGAAGCGATATGTCACTAGTTGTGTATCATAAAGAAGTGATCGTTACTCCTCACAGGGGTTATTCGAGATATCTTAATCGAAACATTAGTAACGAGGCATTGGCTACCTTAAGAGAGTCTTAGTTACTCGTCCCAATTGCTCACCCAGTCCAACATTTTTTCTTACTGCGTCGTCTGCCAGAAGCGATATGTCACTAGTTGTGTATCATAAGAGAGTGGTCGCTACTCCACCCAGGGGTTATTCGAGATATCTTAATGGAAGCCCTAGTACGAGGCATTGGCTACCTTAAGAGAGTCATAGTTACTCGTCCCAATTGCTCACCCAGTCTGCCATTTTTTCTTATTGTGGCCAGACTGCCAGAAGCGATATGTCACAAGTTGTGTATCATAAAGGAGTGATCGTTACTCCTCCCAGGGGTTATTCGAGATATCTTAATCGAAATCCTAGTAACGAGGCATTGGCAACCTTAAGAGCGTCTTAGTTACTCGTCCCAATTGCTCACCCAGTCAAACATTTTTTCTTACTGTGGCCAGTCTGCCAGAACCGATATGTCACTAGTTGTGTATCATAAAAGAGTGATCGTTTCTCCTCCCAGGGGTTATTCGAGATATCTTAATCGAAACCCTAGTAACGAGACATTGGCTACCTTAAGAGAGTCATAGTTACTCGTCCCAATTTCTCACCCAGTTAAACATTTTATCTTACTGCGACCCGTCGGCCAGAAGCGATATGTCACTAGTTGCGTATCATAAAGGAGTGATCGTTACTCCTCCCAGGGGTTATTAAAGATATCTTAATCGAAACCCTAGTAACGAGGCATTGGCTACCTTAAGAGCGTCATAGTTACTCGTCCCAATAGCTCACCCAGTCCAACATTTTTTCTTACTGCAGCCAGTCTGCCAGAAGCCACATGTCACTAGTTGTGTATCATAAAAGAGTCATCGTTTCTCCTCCCAGGGGTTATTCGATATATCTTCATCGAAACCATTAGTAACGAGACATTGGCTACCTTAAGAGAGTCATAGTTACTCGTTCCAATTTCTCACTCAGTTAAACATTTTTTCTTACTGCGACCAGTCTGCCAGAAGCGATATGTCACTAGTTGCGTATCATAAAGGAGTGATCGTTACTACTCCCAGGGGTTATTCGAGATATCTTAATCGAAACCCTAGTAACGAGGCATTGGCTGCCTTAGGAGAGTCATAGTTACTGGTCCCAATTGCTCACCCAACTGCCATTTTTTCTTACTGTGGCCAGTCTGCCAGAAGCAATATGTCACTAGTTGTGTATCATAAAAGAGGCATCGTTACTCCTCCCAGGGGTTATTCGAGTTATCTTAATGGAAACCCTAGTAACGAGGCATTGGCTACCTTAAGAGAGTCATAGTTACTCGTCCCAATTGCTCACCCAGTCCAACATTTTTTCCTACTGCGTCGTCTGCCAGAAGCGATATGTCACTAGTTGTGTATCATAAGAGAGTGGTCGCTACTCCACCCAGGGGTTATTCGAGATATCTTAATGGAAACCCTAGAAACGAGGCATTGGCTACCTTAAGAGAGTCATAGTTACTCGTCAAAATTGCTCACCCAGACTGCCATTTTTTCTTACTGTGGCCAGTCTGCCCGAAGCGATATGTCACTAGTTGTGTATCATAAAAGAGTCATCGTTACTCCTCCCAGGGGTTATTCGAGATATCTTAATCGAAACCCTAGTAACATGGCATTGGCTACCCTAAGAGAGTCATAGTTACTCGTCACAATTGCTCCCAAAGTCTGCCATTTTTCATTACTGCGGCCAGTCTGCCAGAAGCGACATGTCACTAGTTGTGTATCATAAAAGAGTGATCGTTTCTCCTCCCAGGGGTTATTCGAGATATCTTAATCGAAACCCTAGTAACGAGGCATTGGCTGCCTTAGGAGAGTCATAGTTACTCGTCACAATTGCTCACCCAGTCTGCCAATTTTTCTTACTGTGGCCAGTCTGCCAGAAGCGATATGTCACTATTTGTGTATCATAAAAGAGTCATCGTTACTCCTCCCAGGGGTTATTCGAGATATCTTAATCGAAACCCTAGTAACGAGGCATTGGCTACCTTAAGAGAGTCATAGTTACTCGTCCCAATTGCTCACCCAGTCCAACATTTTTTCTTACTGCGTCCAGTCTGCCAGAAGCGATATGTCCTAGTTGTGTATCATAAAGGAGTGATCGTTACTCCTCCCAGGGGTTATTCGAGATATCTTAATCGAAATCCTAGTAACGAGGCATTGGCAACCTTAAGAGCGTCATAGTTACTCGTCCCAATTGCTCACCCAGTCCAACATTTTTTCTTACTGTGGCCAGTCTGCCAGAACCGATATGTCACTAGTTGTGTATCATAAAAGAGTGATCGTTTCTCCTCCCAGGGGTTATTCGAGATATCTTCATCGAAACCATTAGTAACGAGACATTGGCTACCTTAAGAGAGTCATAGTTACTCGTCCCAATCGCTCACCCAGTCCAACATTTTTTCTTACTGCGACCAGTCTGCCAGAAGCGATATGTCACTAGTTGTGTATCATAAAGGAGTGATCGTTACTCCTCCCAGGGGTTATTCGAGATATCTTAATCGAAATCCTAGTAACGAGGCATTGGCAACCTTAAGAGCGTCTTAGTTACTCGTCCCAATTGCTCACCCAGTCCAACATTTTTTCTTACTGTGGCCAGTCTGCCAGAACCGATATGTCACTAGTTGTGTATCATAAAAGAGTTATCGTTTCTCCTCCCAGGGGTTATTCGAGATATCTTAATCGAAACCCTAGTAACGAGACATTGGCTACCTTAAGAGAGTCATAGTTACTCGTCCCAATTTCTCACCCAGTTAAACATTTTATCTTACTGCGACCCGTTTGCCAGAAGCGATATGTCACTAGTTGCGTATCATAAAGGAGTGATCGTTACTCCTCCCAGGGGTTATTCGAGATATCTTAATCGAAACCCTAGTAACGAGGCATTGGCTACCTTAAGAGCGTCATAGTTACTCGTCCCAATAGCTCACCCAGTCCAACATTTTTTCTTACTGCAGCCAGTCTGCCAGAAGCCACATGTCACTAGTTGTGTATCATAAAAGAGTCATCGTTTCTCCTCCCAGGGGTTATTCGAGATATCTTCATCGAAACCATTAGTAACGAGACATTGGCTACCTTAAGAGAGTCATAGTTACTCGTTCCAATTTCTCACTCAGTTAAACATTTTTTCTTACTGCGACCATTCTGCCAGAAGCGATATGTCACTAGTTGCGTATCATAAAGGAGTGATCGTTACTCCTCCCAGGGGTTATTCGAGATATCTTAATCGAAACCCTAGTAACGAGGCATTGGCTGCCTTAGGAGAGTCATAGTTACAGGTCCCAATTGCTCACCCAACTGCCATTTTTTCTTACTGTGGCCAGTCTGCCAGAAGCAATATGTCACTAGTTGTGTATCATAAAAGAGGCATCGTTACTCCTCCCAGGGGTTATTCGAGTTATCTTAATGGAAACCCTAGTAACGAGGCATTGGCTACCTTAAGAGAGTCATAGTTAGTCGTCCCAATTGCTCACCCAATAAAACGTTTTTTCTTACTGCGGCCAGTCTGCCAGAAGCGATATGTCACTAGTTGTGTATCATAAAAGAGTGATCGTTTCTCCTCCCAGGGGTTATTCGAGATATCTTCATCGAAACCATTAGTAACGAGACATTGGCTACCTTAAGAGAGTCATAGTTACTTGTCCCAATTGCTCACCCAGTCCAGCATTTTTTCTTACTGCGACCAGTCTGCCAGAAGCGATATGTCACTAGTTGTGTATCATAAAGGAGTGATCGTTACTCCTCACAGGGGTTATTCGAGATATATTAATCGATACATTAGTAACGAGGCATTGGCTACCTTAAGAGAGTCATAGTTACTCGTCCCAATTGCTCACCCTGTCCAACATTTTTTCTTACTGCGTTGTCTGCCAGAAGCGATATGTCACTAGTTGTGTATCATAAGAGAGTGGTCGCTACTCCACCCAGGGGTTATTCGAGATATCTTAATGGAAGCCCTAGTAACGAGGCATTGGCTACCTTAAGAGAGTCATAGTTACTCGTCCCAATTGCTCACCCAATCCAACATTTTTTCTTACTGTGGCCAGTCTGCCAGAAGCGATATGTCACAAGTTGTGTATCATAAAAGAGTGATCGTTTCTCCTCCCAGGGGTTATTCGAGATATCTTCATCGAAACCATTAGTAACGAGACATTGGCTAACTTAAGAGAGTCATAGTTACTCGTCCCAATAGCTCACCCAGTCCAACATTTTTTCTTACTGCAGCCAGTCTGCCAGAAGCGATATGTCACTAGTTGTGTATCATAAAAGAGTGGTTGCTACTCCTCCCAGGGGTTATTCGAGATATCTTAATCGAAACCCTAAAAACGAGGCATTGGCTACCTTAAGAGAGTCATAGTTACTCGTCACAACTGCTCACTAAGTCCAACATTTTTTCTTACTGCGGCCAGTATGCCAGAAGCGACATGACACTAGTTGTGTATCATAAAAGAATCATCGTTCCTCCTCCCAGGGGTTATTCGAGATATCTTAATCGAAACCCTAGTAACGAGGCATTGGCTACTTTAAGAGAGTCATAGTTACTCGTCCCAATTGCTCACCCAGTCTGCCATATTTTCTTACTGTGGCCAGTCTGCCAGAAGCGATATGTCACTAGTTGTGTATCATAAAAGAGTCATCGTTTCACCTCCCAGGGGTTATTCGAGATATCTTAATGGAAACCCTAGTAACGAGGCATTGGCTACCTTAAGAGAGTCATAGATACCCGTCCCAATTGCTCACCCAGTCCAACATTTTTTCTTACTGCGACCAGTCTGCCAGAAGCGATATGTCACTAGTTGTGTATCATAAAAGAGTGATCGTTTCTCCTCGCAGGGGTTATTCGAGATATCTTCATCGAAACCATTAGTAACGAGACATTGGCTACCTTGAGAGAGTCATAGTTACTCGTCCCAATTGCTCACCCAGTCCAGCATTTTTTCATACTGCGACCAGTCTGCCAGAAGCGATATGTCACTAGTTGTGTATCATAAAGAAGTGATCGTTACTCCTCACAGGGGTTATTCGAGATATCTTAATCGAAACATTAGTAACGAGGCATTGGCTACCTTAAGAGAGTCTTAGTTACTCGTCCCAATTGCTCACCCAGTCCAACATTTTTTCTTACTGCGTCGTCTGCCAGAAGCGATATGTCACTAGTTGTGTATCATAAGAGAGTGGTCGCTACTCCACCCAGGGGTTATTCGAGATATCTTAATGGAAGCCCTAGTACGAGGCATTGGCTACCTTAAGAGAGTCATAGTTACTCGTCCCAATTGCTCACCCAGTCTGCCATTTTTTCTTATTGTGGCCAGACTGCCAGAAGCGATATGTCACAAGTTGTGTATCATAAAGGAGTGATCGTTACTCCTCCCAGGGGTTATTCGAGATATCTTAATCGAAATCCTAGTAACGAGGCATTGGCAACCTTAAGAGCGTCTTAGTTACTCGTCCCAATTGCTCACCCAGTCCAACATTTTTTCTTACTGTGGCCAGTCTGCCAGAACCGATATGTCACTAGTTGTGTATCATAAAAGAGTGATCGTTTCTCCTCCCAGGGGTTATTCGAGATATCTTAATCGAAACCCTAGTAACGAGACATTGGCTACCTTAAGAGAGTCATAGTTACTCGTCCCAATTTCTCACCCAGTTAAACATTTTATCTTACTGCGACCCGTCGGCCAGAAGCGATATGTCACTAGTTGCGTATCATAAAGGAGTGATCGTTACTCCTCCCAGGGGTTATTAAAGATATCTTAATCGAAACCCTAGTAACGAGGCATTGGCTACCTTAAGAGCGTCATAGTTACTCGTCCCAATAGCTCACCCAGTCCAACATTTTTTCTTACTGCAGCCAGTCTGCCAGAAGCCACATGTCACTAGTTGTGTATCATAAAAGAGTCATCGTTTCTCCTCCCAGGGGTTATTCGAGATATCTTCATCGAAACCATTAGTAACGAGACATTGGCTACCTTAAGAGAGTCATAGTTACTCGTTCCAATTTCTCACTCAGTTAAACATTTTTTCTTACTGCGACCAGTCTGCCAGAAGCGATATGTCACTAGTTGCGTATCATAAAGGAGTGATCGTTACTCCTCCCAGGGGTTATTCGAGATATCTTAATCGAAACCCTAGTAACGAGGCATTGGCTGCCTTAGGAGAGTCATAGTTACTGGTCCCAATTGCTCACCCAACTGCCATTTTTTCTTACTGTGGCCAGTCTGCCAGAAGCAATATGTCACTAGTTGTGTATCATAAAAGAGGCATCGTTACTCCTCCCAGGGGTTATTCGAGTTATCTTAATGGAAACCCTAGTAACGAGGCATTGGCTACCTTAAGAGAGTCATAGTTACTCGTCCCAATTGCTCACCCAGTCCAACATTTTTTCCTACTGCGTCGTCTGCCAGAAGCGATATGTCACTAGTTGTGTATCATAAGAGAGTGGTCGCTACTCCACCCAGGGGTTATTCGAGATATCTTAATGGAAACCCTAGAAACGAGGCATTGGCTACCTTAAGAGAGTCATAGTTACTCGTCAAAATTGCTCACCCAGACTGCCATTTTTTCTTACTGTGGCCAGTCTGCCCGAAGCGATATGTCACTAGTTGTGTATCATAAAAGAGTCATCGTTACTCCTCCCAGGGGTTATTCGAGATATCTTAATCGAAACCCTAGTAACATGGCATTGGCTACCCTAAGAGAGTCATAGTTACTCGTCACAATTGCTCCCAAAGTCTGCCATTTTTCATTACTGCGGCCAGTCTGCCAGAAGCGACATGTCACTAGTTGTGTATCATAAAAGAGTGATCGTTTCTCCTCCCAGGGGTTATTCGAGATATCTTAATCGAAACCCTAGTAACGAGGCATTGGCTGCCTTAGGAGAGTCATAGTTACTCGTCACAATTGCTCACCCAGTCTGCCAATTTTTCTTACTGTGGCCAGTCTGCCAGAAGCGATATGTCACTATTTGTGTATCATAAAAGAGTCATCGTTACTCCTCCCAGGGGTTATTCGAGATATCTTAATGGAAATCCTAGTAACGAGGCATTGGCTACCTTAAGAGAGTCATAGTTACTCGTCCCAATTGCTCACCCAGTCCAACATTTTTTCTTACTGTGGCCAGTCTGCCAGAACCGATATGTCACTAGTTGTGTATCATAAAAGAGTGATCGTTGCTCCTCCCAGGGGTTATTCGGGATATCTTAATCGAACCCCTAGTAACGAGACATTGGCTACCTTAAGAGAGTCATAGTTACTCGTCCCAATTGCGCACCCAGTCCAACATTTTTTCTTACTGCGACCAGTCTGCCAGAAGTGATATGTCACTAGTTGTGTATCATAAAGGAGTGATCGTTACTCCTCCCCGGGGTTATTGGAGATATCTTATTCGAAACCCTAGTAACGAGGCATTGGCTACCTTAAGAGAGTCATAGTTACTCGTCCCAATAGCTCACCCAGTCCAACATTTTTTCTTACTGCAGCAAGTCTGCCAGAAGCGATATGTCACTAGTTGTGTATCATAAAAGAGTGATCGTTTCTCCTCCCAGGGGTTATTCGAGATATCTTCATCGAAACCATTAGTAACGAGACATTGGCTACCTTAAGAGAGTCATCGTTACTCGTCCAATAGCTCACCCAGTCCAACATTTTTTCTTACTTCGACCAGTCTGCCAGAAGCGATATGTCCTAGTTGTGTATCATAAAGGAGTGATCGTTACTCCTCCCAGGGGTTATTCGAGATATCTTAATCGAAATCCTAGTAACGAGGCATTGGCAACCTTAAGAGCGTCATAGTTACTCGTCCCAATTGCTCACCCAGTCCAACATTTTTTCTTACTGTGGCCAGTCTGCCAGAACCGATATGTCACTAGTTGTGTATCATAAAAGAGTGATCGTTTCTCCTCCCAGGGGTTATTCGAGATATCTTCATCGAAACCATTAGTAACGAGACATTGGCTACCTTAAGAGAGTCATAGTTACTCGTCCCAATCGCTCACCCAGTCCAACATTTTTTCTTACTGCGACCAGTCTGCCAGAAGCGATATGTCACTAGTTGTGTATCATAAAGGAGTGATCGTTACTCCTCCCAGGGGTTATTCGAGATATCTTAATCGAAATCCTAGTAACGAGGCATTGGCAACCTTAAGAGCGTCTTAGTTACTCGTCCCAATTGCTCACCCAGTCCAACATTTTTTCTTACTGCGACCAGTCTGCCAGAAGCGATATGTCCTAGTTGTGTATCATAAAGGAGTGATCGTTACTCCTCCCAGGGGTTATTCGAGATATCTTAATCGAAATCCTAGTAACGAGGCATTGGCAACCTTAAGAGCGTCATAGTTACTCGTCCCAATTGCTCACCCAGTCCAACATTTTTTCTTACTGTGGCCAGTCTGCCAGAACCGATATGTCACTAGTTGTGTATCATAAAAGAGTGATCGTTTCTCCTCCCAGGGGTTATTCGAGATATCTTCATCGAAACCATTAGTAACGAGACATTGGCTACCTTAAGAGAGTCATAGTTACTCGTCCCAATCGCTCACCCAGTCCAACATTTTTTCTTACTGCGACCAGTCTGCCAGAAGCGATATGTCACTAGTTGTGTATCATAAAGGAGTGATCGTTACCCCTCCCAGGGGTTATTCGAGATATCTTAATCGAAATCCTAGTAACGAGGCATTGGCAACCTTAAGAGCGTCTTAGTTACTCGTCCCAATTGCTCACCCAGTCCAACATTTTTTCTTACTGTGGCCAGTATGCCAGAACCGATATGTCACTAGTTGTGTATCATAAAAGAGTTATCGTTTCTCCTCCCAGGGGTTATTCGAGATATCTTAATCGAAACCCTAGTAACGAGACATTGGCTACCTTAAGAGAGTCATAGTTACTCGTCCCAATTTCTCACCCAGTTAAACATTTTATCTTACTGCGACCCGTCTGCCAGAAGCGATATGTCACTAGTTGCGTATCATAAAGGAGTGATCGTTACTCCTCCCAGGGGTTATTCGAGATATCTTAATCGAAACCCTAGTAACGAGGCATTGGCTACCTTAAGAGCGTCATAGTTACTCGTCCCAATAGCTCACCCAGTCCAACATTTTTTCTTACTGCAGCCAGTCTGCCAGAAGCCACATGTCACTAGTTGTGTATCATAAAAGAGTCATCGTTTCTCCTCCCAGGGGTTATTCGAGATATCTTCATCGAAACCATTAGTAACGAGACATTGGCTACCTTAAGAGAGTCATAGTTACTCGTTCCAATTTCTCACTCAGTTAAACATTTTTTCTTACTGCGACCAGTCTGCCAGAAGCGATATGTCACTAGTTGCGTATCATAAAGGAGTGATCGTTACTCCTCCCAGGGGTTATTCGAGATATCTTAATCGAAACCCTAGTAACGAGGCATTGGCTGCCTTAGGAGAGTCATAGTTACTGGTCCCAATTGCTCACCCAACTGCCATTTTTTCTTACTGTGGCCAGTCTGCAAGAAGCAATATGTCACTAGTTGTGTATCATAAAAGAGGCATCGTTACTCCTCCCAGGGGTTATTCGAGTTATCTTAATGGAAACCCTAGTAACGAGGCATTGGCTACCTTAAGAGAGTCATAGTTACTCGTCCCAATTGCTCACCCAGTCCAACATTTTTTCCTACTGCGTCGTCTGCCAGAAGCGATATGTCACTAGTTGTGTATCATAAGAGAGTGGTTGCTACTCCACCCAGGGGTTATTCGAGATATCTTAATGGAAACCCTAGAAACGAGGCATTGGCTACCTTAAGAGAGTCATAGTTACTCGTCAAAATTGCTCACCCAGACTGCCATTTTTTCTTACTGTGGCCAGTCTGCCCGAAGCGATATGTCACTAGTTGTGTATCATAAAAGAGTCATCGTTACTCCTCCCAGGGGTTATTCGAGATATCTTAATCGAAACCCTAGTAACATGGCATTGGCTACCCTAAGAGAGTCATAGTTACTCGTCACAATTGCTCCCAAAGTCTGCCATTTTTCATTACTGCGGCCAGTCTGCCAGAAGCGACATGTCACTAGTTGTGTATCATAAAAGAGTGATCGTTTCTCCTCCCAGGGGTTATTCGAGATATCTTAATCGAAACCCTAGTAACGAGGCATTGGCTGCCTTAGGAGAGTCATAGTTACTCGTCACAATTGCTCACCCAGTCTGCCAATTTTTCTTACTGTGGCCAGTCTGCCAGAAGCGATATGTCACTATTTGTGTATCATAAAAGAGTCATCGTTACTCCTCCCAGGGGTTATTCGAGATATCTTAATGGAAATCCTAGTAACGAGGCATTGGCTACCTTAAGAGAGTCATAGTTACTCGTCCCAATTGCTCACCCAGTCCAACATTTTTTCTTACTGTGGCCAGTCTGCCAGAACCGATATGTCACTAGTTGTGTATCATAAAAGAGTGATCGTTGCTCCTCCCAGGGGTTATTCGGGATATCTTAATCGAACCCCTAGTAACGAGACATTGGCTACCTTAAGAGAGTCATAGTTACTCGTCCCAATTGCGCACCCAGTCCAACATTTTTTCTTACTGCGACCAGTCTGCCAGAAGTGATATGTCACTAGTTGTGTATCATAAAGGAGTGATCGTTACTCCTCCCCGGGGTTATTGGAGATATCTTATTCGAAACCCTAGTAACGAGGCATTGGCTACCTTAAGAGAGTCATAGTTACTCGTCCCAATAGCTCACCCAGTCCAACATTTTTTCTTACTGCAGCAAGTCTGCCAGAAGCGATATGTCACTAGTTGTGTATCATAAAAGAGTGATCGTTTCTCCTCCCAGGGGTTATTCGAGATATCTTCATCGAAACCATTAGTAACGAGACATTGGCTACCTTAAGAGAGTCATAGTTACTCGTCCAATAGCTCACCCAGTCCAACATTTTTTCTTACTTCGACCAGTCTGCCAGAAGCGATATGTCCTAGTTGTGTATCATAAAGGAGTGATCGTTACTCCTCCCAGGGGTTATTCGAGATATCTTAATCGAAATCCTAGTAACGAGGCATTGGCAACCTTAAGAGCGTCATAGTTACTCGTCCCAATTGCTCACCCAGTCCAACATTTTTTCTTACTGTGGCCAGTCTGCCAGAACCGATATGTCACTAGTTGTGTATCATAAAAGAGTGATCGTTTCTCCTCCCAGGGGTTATTCGAGATATCTTCATCGAAACCATTAGTAACGAGACATTGGCTACCTTAAGAGAGTCATAGTTACTCGTCCCAATCGCTCACCCAGTCCAACATTTTTTCTTACTGCGACCAGTCTGCCAGAAGCGATATGTCACTAGTTGTGTATCATAAAGGAGTGATTGTTACCCCTCCCAGGGGTTATTCGAGATATCTTAATCGAAATCCTAGTAACGAGGCATTGGCAACCTTAAGAGCGTCTTAGTTACTCGTCCCAATTGCTCACCCAGTCCAACATTTTTTCTTACTGTGGCCAGTATGCCAGAACCGATATGTCACTAGTTGTGTATCATAAAAGAGTTATCGTTTCTCCTCCCAGGGGTTATTCGAGATATCTTAATCGAAACCCTAGTAACGAGACATTGGCTACCTTAAGAGAGTCATAGTTACTCGTCCCAATTTCTCACCCAGTTAAACATTTTATCTTACTGCGACCCGTCTGCCAGAAGCGATATGTCACTAGTTGCGTATCATAAAGGAGTGATCGTTACTCCTCCCAGGGGTTATTCGAGATATCTTAATCGAAACCCTAGTAACGAGGCATTGGCTACCTTAAGAGCGTCATAGTTACTCGTCCCAATAGCTCACCCAGTCCAACATTTTTTCTTACTGCAGCCAGTCTGCCAGAAGCCACATGTCACTAGTTGTGTATCATAAAAGAGTCATCGTTTCTCCTCCCAGGGGTTATTCGAGATATCTTCATCGAAACCATTAGTAACGAGACATTGGCTACCTTAAGAGAGTCATAGTTACTCGTTCCAATTTCTCACTCAGTTAAACATTTTTTCTTACTGCGACCATTCTGCCAGAAGCGATATGTCACTAGTTGCGTATCATAAAGGAGTGATCGTTACTCCTCCCAGGGGTTATTCGAGATATCTTAATCGAAACCCTAGTAATGAGGCATTGGCTGCCTTAGGAGAGTCATAGTTACTGGTCACAATTGCTCACCCAACTGCCATTTTTTCTTACTGTGGCCAGTCTGCCAGAAGCAATATGTCACTAGTTGTGTATCATAAAAGAGGCATCGTTACTCCTCCCAGGGGTTATTCGAGTTATCTTAATGGAAACCCTAGTAACGAGGCATTGGCTACCTTAAGAGAGTCATAGTTACTCGTCCCAATTGCTCACCCAGTCCAACATTTTTTCTTACTGCGTCGTCTGCCAGAAGCGATATGTCACTAGTTGTGTATCATAAGAGAGTGGTCGCTACTCCACCCAGGGGTTATTCGAGATATCTTAATGGAAACCCTAGAAACGAGGCATTGGCTACCTTAAGAGAGTCATAGTTACTCGTCCCAATTGCTCACCCAGTCCAACATTTTTTCTTACTGCGTCGTCTGCCAGAAGCGATATGTCACTAGTTGTGTATCATAAGAGAGTGGTCGCTACTCCACCCAGGGGTTATTCGAGATATCTTAATGGAAACCCTAGTAACGAGGCATTGGCTACCTTAAGAGAGTCATAGTTACTCGTCCCAATTGCGCACCCAGTCCAACATTTTTTCTTACTGCGACCAGTCTGCCAGAAGTGATATGTCACTAGTTGTGTATCATAAAGGAGTGATCGTTACTCCTCCCCGGGGTTATTGGAGATATCTTATTCGAAATCCTAGTAACGAGGCATTGGCTACCTTAAGAGAGTCATAGTTACTCGTCCCAATAGCTCACCCAGTCCAACATTTTTTCTTACTGCAGCAAGTCTGCCAGAAGCGATATGTCACTAGTTGTGTATCATAAAAGAGTGATCGTTTCTCCTCCCAGGGGTTATTCGAGATATCTTCATCGAAACCATTAGTAACGAGACATTGGCTACCTTAAGAGAGTCATAGTTACTCGTCCAATAGCTCACCCAGTCCAACATTTTTTCTTACTGCGTCCAGTCTGCCAGAAGCGATATGTCCTAGTTGTGTATCATAAAGGAGTGATCGTTACTCCTCCCAGGGGTTATTCGAGATATCTTAATCGAAATCCTAGTAACGAGGCATTGGCAACCTTAAGAGCGTCATAGTTACTCGTCCCAATTGCTCACCCAGTCCAACATTTTTTCTTACTGTGGCCAGTCTGCCAGAACCGATATGTCACTAGTTGTGTATCATAAAAGAGTGATCGTTTCTCCTCCCAGGGGTTATTCGAGATATCTTCATCGAAACCATTAGTAACGAGACATTGGCTACCTTAAGGGAGTCATAGTTACTCGTCCCAATCGCTCACCCAGTCCAACATTTTTTCTTACTGCGACCAGTCTGCCAGAAGCGATATGTCACTAGTTGTGTATCATAAAGGAGGGATCGTTACTCCTCCCAGGGGTTATTCGAGATATCTTAATCGAAATCCTAGTAACGAGGCATTGGCAACCTTAAGAGCGTCTTAGTTACTCGTCCCAATTGCTCACCCAGTCCAACATTTTTTCTTACTGTGGCCAGTCTGCCAGAACCGATATGTCACTAGTTGTGTATCATAAAAGAGTTATCGTTTCTCCTCCCAGGGGTTATTCGAGATAACTTAATCGAAACCCTAGTAACGAGACATTGGCTACCTTAAGAGAGTCATAGTTACTCGTCCCAATTTCTCACCCAGTTAAACATTTTTTCTTACTGCGACCAGTATGCCAGAAGCGACATGACACGAGTTGTGTATCATCAAAGAGTCATCGTTTCTCCTCCCAGGGGTTATTCGAGATATCTTAATCGAAACCCTAGTAACGAGACATTGGCTACCTTAAGAGAGTCATAGTTACTCGTCCCATCTGCTCACCCAATAAAACGTTTTTTCTTACTGCGGCCAGTCTGCCAGAAGCGATATGTCACTAGTTGTGTATCATAAAAGAGTGATCGTTTCTCCTCCCAGGGGTTATTCGAGATATCTTCATCGAAACCATTAGTAACGAGACATTGGCTACCTTAAGAGAGTCATAGTTACTCGTCCCAATTGCTCACCCAGTCCAGCATTTTTTCTTACTGCGACCAGTCTGCCAGAAGCGATATGTCACTAGTTGTGTATCATAAAGGAGTGATCGTTACTCCTCACAGGGGTTATTCGAGATATCTTAATCGAAACATTAGTAACGAGGCATTGGCTACGTTAAGAGAGTCATAGTTACTCGTCCCAATTGCTCACCCAGTCCAACATTTTTTCTTACTGCGTCGTCTGCCAGAAGCGATATGTCACTAGTTGTGTATCATAAGAGAGTGGTCGCTACTCCACCCAGGGGTTATTCGAGATATCTTAATGGAAGCCCTAGTAACGAGGCATTGGCTACCTTAAGAGAGTCATAGTTACTCGTCCCAATTGCTCACCCAGTCTGCCATTTTTTCTTACTGTGGCCAGACTGCCAGAAGCGATATGTCACAAGTTGTGTATCATAAAAGAGTCATCGTTTCTTCTCCCAGGGGTTATTCGAGATATCTTAATCAAAACCCTAGTAACGAGGCATTGGCTACCTTAGGAGTGTCATAGTTACTCGTCCCAATTGCTCACCCAGACTGCCATTTTTTCTTACTGTGGCCAGTCTGCCAGAAGCGATATGTCAATAGTTGTGTATCATAAAAGAGTCATCGTTACTCCTCCCAGGGGTTATTCGAGATATCTTCATCGAAACCCTAGTAACGAGGCATTGGCTACCCTAAGAGAGTCATAGTTACTCGTCACAATTGCTCCCAAAGTCTGCCATTTTTTCTTACTGCGGCCAGTCTGCCAGGAGCGACATGTCACTAGTTGTGTATCAAAAAAGAGTCATCGTTTCTCCTCCCAGGGGTTATTCGAGATATCTTAATCGAAACCCTAGTAAAGAGGCATTGGCTGCCTTAGGAGAGTCATAATTACTCGTCACAATTGCTCACCCAGTCTGCCATTTCTTCTTACTGTGGCCAGTCTGCCAGAAGCGATATGTCACTATTTGTGTATCATAAAAGAGTCATCGTTACTCCTCCCAAGGGTTATTCGAGATATCTTAATTTAAATCCTAGTAACGAGGCATTGGCTACCTTCAGAGAGTCATAGTTACTCGTCCCAATTGCTCACCAAGTCCAACATTTTTTCTTACTGTGGCCAGTCTGCCAGAAGCGATATGTCACTAGTTGTGTATCATAAAAGCGTGATCGTTGCTCCTCCCAGGGGTTATTTGAGATATCTTAATCGAAACCCTAGTAACGAGACATTGGCTGCCTTAAGAGAGTCATAGTTACTCGTCCCAATTGCGCACCCAGTCCAACACTTTTTTTTACTGCGACCAGTCTGCCAGAAGTGATATGTCACTAGTTGTGTATCATAAAGGAGTGATCGTTACTCCTCCCCGGGGTTATTCGAGATATCTTAATCGAAACCCTAGTAACGAGGCATTGGCTACCTTAAGAGAGTAATAGTTACTCGTCCCAATAGCTCACCCAGTCCAACATTTTTTCTTACTGCAGCCAGTCTGCCAGAAGCCATATGTCACTAGTTGTGTATCATAAAAGAGTGATCGTTTCTCCTCCCAGGGGTTATTCGAGATATCTTCATCGAAACCATTAGTAACGAGACATTGGCTACCTTAAGAGAGTCACAGTTACTCGTCCCAATTGCTCACCCAGTCCAACATTTTTTCTTACTGCGACCAGTCTGCCAGAAGCGATATGTCACTAGTTGTGTATCATAAAGGAGTGATCGTTACTCCTCCCAGGGGTTATTCGAGATATCTTAATCGAAACCCTAGTAACGAGACATTGGCTACCTTAAGAGAGTCATAGTTACTCGTCCCAATTTCTAACCCAGTTAAACATTTTTTCTTACTGCGACCCGTCTGCCAGAAGCGATATGTCACTAGTTGCGTATCATAAAGGAGTGATCGTTACTCCTCCCAGGGGTTATTCGAGATATCTTAATCGAAACCCTAGTAACGAGGCATTGGCTACCTTAAGAGAGTCATAGTTACTCGTCCCAATAGCTCACCCAGTCCAACATTTTTTCTTACTGCAGCCAGTCTGCCAGAAGCCACATGTCACTAGTTGTGTATCATAAAAGAGTCATCGTTTCTCCTCCCAGGGGTTATTCGAGATATCTTCATCGAAACCATTAGTAACGAGACATTGGCTACCTTAAGAGAGTCATAGTTACTCGTCCCAATTTCTCACCCAGTTAAACATTTTTTCTTACTGCGACCAGTCTGCCAGAAGCGATATGTCACTAGTTGCGTATCATAAAGGAGTGATCGTTACTCCTCCGAGGGGTTATTCGAGATATCTTAATCGAAAACCTAGTAACGAGGCATTGGCTGCCTTAGGAGAGTCATAGTTACTGGTCCCAATTGCTCACCCAACTGCCATTTTTTCTTACTGTGGCCAGTCTGCCAGAAGCAATATGTCACTAGTTGTGTATCATAAAAGAGGCATCGTTACTCCTCCCAGGGGTTATTCGAGATATCTTAATGGAAACCCTAGTAACGAGGCATTGGCTACCTTAAGAGGGTCATAGTTACTCGTCCCAATTGCGCACCCAGTCCAACATTTTTTTTTACTGCGACCAGTCTGCCAGAAGTGATATGTCACTAGTTGTGTATCATAAGAGAGTGGTCGCTACTCCACCCAGGGGTTATTCGAGATATCTTAATGGAAACCCTAGAAACGAGGCATTGGCTACCTTAAGACAGTCATATTTACTTGTCCCAATTGCTCACCCAGACTGCCATTTTTTCTTACTGTGGCCAGTCTGCCCGAAGCGATATGTCACTAGTTGTGTATCATAAAAGAGTCATCGTTACTCCTCCCAGGGGTTATTCGAGATATCTTCATCGAAACCCTAGTAACGAGGCATTGGCTACCCTAAGAGAGTCATAGTTACTCGTCACAATTGCTCCCAAAGTCTGCCATTTTTTATTACTGCGGCCAGTCTGCCAGAAGCGACATGTCACTTGTTGTGTATCATAAAAGAGTGATCGTTTCTCCTCCCAGGGGTTATTCGAGATATCTTAATCGAAACCCTAGTAAAGAGGCATTGGCTGCCTTAGGAGAGTCATAGTTACTCGTCACAATTGCTCACCCAGTCTGCCATTTTTTCTTACTGTGGCCAGTCTGCCAGAAGCGATATGTCACTATTTGTGTATCATAAAAGAGTCATCGGTACTCCTCCCAAGGGTTATTCGAGATATCTTAATTTAAATCCTAGTAACGAGGCATTGGCTACCTTAAGAGAGTCATAGTTACTCGTCCCAATTGCTCACCAAGTCCAACATTTTTTCTTACTGTGGCCAGTCTGCCAGAAGCAATATGTCACTAGTTGTGTATCATAAAAGAGGCATCGTTACTCCTCCCAGGGGTTATTCGAGATATCTTAATGGAAACCCTAGTAACGAGACATTGGCTACCTTAAGAGAGTCATAGTTACTCGTCCCAATTGCGCACCCAGTCCAACATTTTTTTTTACTGCGACCAGTCTGCCAGAAGTGATATGTCACTAGTTGTGTATCATAAGAGAGTGGTCGCTACTCCACCCAGGGGTTATTCGAGATATCTTAATGGAAACCCTAGAAACGAGGCATTGGCTACCTTAAGAGAGTCATATTTACTTGTCCCAATTCCTCACCCAGACTGCCATTTTTTCTTACTGTGGCCACTCTGCCCGAAGCGATATGTCACTAGTTGTGTATCATAAAAGAGTCATCGTTAGTCCTCCCAGGGGTTATTCGAGATATCTTAATCGAAACCCTAGTAACGAGGCATTGGCTACCCTAAGAGAGTCATAGTTACTTGTCACAATTGCTCCCAAAGTCTGCCATTTTTTATTACTGCGGCCAGTCTGCCAGAAGCGACATGTCACTAGTTGTGTATCATAAAAGAGTGATCGTTTCTCCTCCCAGGGGTTATTCGAGATATCTTAATCGAAACCCTAGTAACGAGGCATTGGCTGCCTTAGGAGAGTCATAGTTACTCGTCACAATTGCTCACCCAGTCTGCCAATTTTTCTTACTGTGGCCAGTCTGCCAGGAGCGACATGTCACTAGTTGTGTATCAAAAAAGAGTCATCGTTTCTCCTCCCAGGGGTTATTCGAGATATCTTAATCGAAACCCTAGTAAAGATGCATTGGCTGCCTTAGGAGAGTCATAGTTACTCGTCACAATTGCTCACCCAGTCTGCCATTTTTTCTTACTGTGGCCAGTCTGCCAGAAGCGATATGTCACTATTTGTGTATCATAAAAGAGTCATCGTTACTCCTCCCAAGGGTTATTCGAGATATCTTAATTTAAATCCTAGTAACGAGGCATTGGGTACCTTAAGAGAGTCATAGTTACTCGTCCCAATTGCTCACCAAGTCCAACATTTTTTCTTACTGTGGCCAGTCTGCCAGAAGCGATATGTCACTAGTTGTGTATCATAAAAGCGTGATCGTTGCTCCTCCCAGGGGTTATTCGAGATATCTTAATCGAAACCCTAGTAACGAGACATTGGCTAACTTAAGAGAGTCATAGTTACTCGTCCCAATTGCGCACCCAGTCCAACATTTTTTTTTTACTGCGACCAGTCTGCCAGAAGTGATATGTCACTAGTTGTGTATCATAAAGGAGTGATCGTTACTCCTCCCCGGGGTTATTCGAGATATCTTAATCGAAACCCTAGTAACGGGGCATTGGCTACCTTAATAGAGTAATAGTTACTCGTCCCAATAGCTCACCCAGTCCAACATTTTTTCTTACTGCAGCCAGTCTGCCAGAAGCGATATGTCACTAGTTGTGTATCATAAAAGAGTGATCGTTTCTCCTCCCAGGGGTTATTCGAGATATCCTCATCGAAACCATTAGTAGCGAGACATTGGCTACCTTAAGAGAGTCATAGTTACTCGTCCCAATTGCTCACCCAGTCCAACATTTTTTCTTACTGCGACCAGTCTGCCAGAAGCGATATGTCACTAGTTGTGTATCATAAAGAAGTGATCGTTACTCCTCCCAGGGGTTATTCGAGATATCTTAATCGAAATCCTAGTAACGAGGCATTGGCAACCTTAAGAGCGTCTTATTTACTCGTCCCAATTGCTCACCCAGTCCAACATTTTTTCTTACTGTGGCCAGTCTGCCAGAACCGATATGTCACTAGTTGTGTATCATAAAAGAGTTATCGTTTCTCCTCCCCGGGGTTATTCGAGATATCTTAATCGAAACCCTAGTAACGAGACATTGGCTACCTTAAGAGAGTCATAGTTACTCGTCCCAATTTCTCACCCAGTTAAACATTTTTTCTTACTGCGACCCGTCTGCCAGAAGCGATATGTCACTAGTTGCGTATCATAAAGGAGTGATCGTTACTCCTCCCAGGGGTTATTCGAGATATCTTAATCGAAACCCTAGTAACGAGGCATTGGCTACCTTAAGAGAGTCATAGTTACTCGTCCCAATAGCTCACCCAGTCCAACATTTTTTCTTACTGCAGCCAGTCTGCCAGAAGCCACATGTCACTAGTTGTGTATCATAAAAGAGTCATCGTTTCTCCTCCCAGGGGTTATTCGAGATATCTTCATCGAAACCATTAGTAACGAGACATTGGCTACCTTAAGAGAGTCATAGTTACTCGTCCCAATTTCTCACCCAGTTAAACATTTTTTCTTACTGCGACCAGTCTGCCAGAAGCGATATGTCACTAGTTGCGTATCATAAAGGAATGATCGTTACTCCTCCCAGGGGTTATTTGAGATATCTTAATCGAAACCCTAGTAACAAGGCATTGGCTGCCTTAGGAGAGTCATAGTTACTGGTCCCAATTGCTCACCCAACTGCCATTTTTTCTTACTGTGGCCAGTCTGCCAGAAGCAATATGTCACTAGTTGTGTATCATAAAAGAGCCATCGTTACTCCTCCCAGGGGTTATTCGAGATATCTTAATGGAGACACTAGTAACGAGGCATTGGCTACCCTAAGAGAGTCATAGTTACTCGTCCCAATTGCGCACCCAGTCCAACATTTTTTTTTACTGCGACCAGTCTGCCAGAAGTGATATGTCCCTAGTTGTGTATCATAAGAGAGTGGTCGCTACTCCACCCAGGGGTTATTCGAGATATCTTAATGGAAACCCTAGAAACGAGGCATTGGCTACCTTAAGAGAGTCATATTTACTTGTCCCAATTGCTCACCCAGACTGCCATTTTTTCTTACTGTGGCCAGTCTGCCAGAAGCTATATGTCACAAGTTGTGTATCATAAAAGAGTCATCGTTTCTTCTCCCAGGGGTTATTCGAGATATCTTAATCAAAACCCTAGTAACGAGGCATTGGCTACCTTAGGAGTGTCATAGTTACTCGTTCCAATTGCTCACCCAGACTGCCATTTTTTCTTACTGCGACCAGTCTGCCAGAAGCGATATGTCACTAGTTGTGTATCATAAAGGAGTGATCGTTACTCCTCCCAGGGGTTATTCGAGATATCTTAATCGAAACCCTAGTAACGAGGCATTGGCTACCCTAAGAGAGTCATAGTTACTCGTCACAATTGCTCCCAAAGTCTGCCATTTTTTCTTACTGCGGCCAGTCTGCCAGGAGCGACATGTCACTAGTTGTGTATCATAAAGGAGTGATCGTTACTCCTCCCCAGGGTTATTCGAGATATCTTAATCGAAACCCTAGTAACGAGGCATTGGCTACCTTAAGAGAGTAATAGTTACTCGTCCCAATAGCTCACCCAGTCCAACATTTTTTCTTACTGCAGCCAGTCTGCCAGAAGCGATATGTCACTAGTTGTGTATCATAAAAGAGTGATCGTTTCTCCTCCCAGGGGTTATTCGAGATATCTTCATCGAAACCATTAGTAACGAGACATTGGCTACCTTAAGAGAGTCATAGTTACTCATCCCAATTGCTCACCCAGTCCAACATTTTTTCTTACTGCGACCAGTCTGCCAGAAGCGATATGTCACTAGTTGTGTATCATAAAGGAGTGATCGTTACTCCTCCCAGGGGTTATTCGAGATATCTTAATCGAAATCCTTGTAACGAGGCATTGGCAACCTTAAGAGCGTCTTATTTACTCGTCCCAATTGCTCACCCAGTCCAACATTTTTTCTTTCTGTGGCCAGTCTGCCAGAACCGATATGTCACTAGTTGTGTATCATAAAAGAGTTATCGTTTCTCCTCCCAGGGGTTATTCGAGATATCTTCATCGAAACTATTAGTAACGATACATTGGCTACCTTAAGAGAGTCATAGTAACTCGTCCCAATTTCTCACCCAGTTAAACATTTTTTCTTACTGCGACCCGTCTGCCAGAAGCGATATGTCACTAGTTGCGTATCATAAAGGAGTGATCGTTACTCCTCCCAGGGGTTATTCGAGATATCTTAATCAAAACCCTAGTAACGAGGCATTGGCTACCTTAGGAGTGTCATAGTTACTCGTTCCAATTGCTCACCCAGACTGCCATTTTTTCTTACTGTGGCCAGTCTGCCAGAAGCGATATGTCACTAGTTGTGTATCATAAAAGAGTCATCGTTACTCCTCCCAGGGGTTATTCGAGATATCTTCATCGAAACCCTAGTAACGAGGCATTGGCTACCCTAAGAGAGTCATAGTTACTCGTCACAATTGCTCCCAAAGTCTGCCATTTTTTCTTACTGCGGCCAGTCTGCCAGGAGCGACATGTCACTAGTTGTGTATCATAAAGGAGTGATCGTTACTCCTCCCCAGGGTTATTCGAGATATCTTAATCGAAACCCTAGTAACGAGGCATTGGCTACCTTAAGAGAGTAATAGTTACTCGTCCCAATAGCTCACCCAGTCCAACATTTTTTCTTACTGCAGCCAGTCTGCCAGAAGCGATATGTCACTAGTTGTGTATCATAAAAGAGTGATCGTTTCTCCTCCCAGGGGTTATTCGAGATATCTTCATCGAAACCATTAGTAACGAGACATTGGCTACCTTAAGAGAGTCATAGTTACTCGTCACAATTGCTCCCAAAGTCTGCCATTTTTTATTACTGCGGCCAGTCTGCCAGAAGCGACATGTCACTAGTTGTGTATCATAAAAGAGTGATCGTTTCTCCTCCCAGGGGTTATTCGAGATATCTTAATCGAAACCCTAGTAACGAGGCATTGGCTGCCTTAGGAGAGTCATAGTTACTCGTCACAATTGCTCACCCAGTCTGCCAATTTTTCTTACTGTGGCCAGTCTGCCAGGAGCGACATGTCACTAGTTGTGTATCAAAAAAGAGTCATCGTTTCTCCTCCCAGGGGTTATTCGAGATATCTTAATCGAAACCCTAGTAAAGAGGCATTGGCTGCCTTAGGAGAGTCATAGTTACTCGTCACAATTGCTCACCCAGTCTGCCATTTTTTCTTACTGTGGCCAGTCTGCCAGAAACGATATGTCACTATTTGTGTATCATAAAAGAGTCATCGTTACTCCTCCCAAGGGTTATTCGAGATATCTTAATTTAAATCCTAGTAACGAGGCATTGGCTACCTTAAGAGAGTCATAGTTACTCGTCCCAATTGCTCACCAAGTCCAACATTTTTTCTTACTGTGGCCAGTCTGCCAGAAGCGATATGTCACTAGTTGTGTATCATAAAAGCGTGATCGTTGCTCCTCCCAGGGGTTATTCGAGATATCTTAATTGAAACCCTAGTAACGAGACATTGGCTACCTTAAGAGAGTCATAGTTACTCGTCCCAATTGCGCACCCAGTCCAACATTTTTTTTTACTGCGACCAGTCTGCCAGAAGTGATATGTCACTAGTTGTGTATCATAAAGGAGTGATCGTTACTCCTCCCCGGGGTTATTCGAGATATCTTAATCGAAACCCTAGTAACGAGGCATTGGCTACCTTAAGAGAGTAATAGTTACTCGTCCCAATAGCTCACCCAGTCCAACATTTTTTCTTACTGCAGCCAGTCTGCCAGAAGCGATATGTCACTAGTTGTGTATCATAAAAGAGTGATCGTTTCTCCTCCCAGGGGTTATTCGAGATATCTTCATCGAAACCATTAGTAACGAGACATTGGCTGCCTTAAGAGAGTCATAGTTACTCGTCCCAATTGCTCACCCAGTCCAACATTTTTTCTTACTGCGACCAGTCTGCCAGAAGCGATATGTCACTAGTTGTGTATCATAAAGGAGTGATCGTTACTCCTCCCAGGGGTTATTCGAGATATCTTAATCGAAATCCTAGTAACGAGGCATTGGCAACCTTAAGAGCGTCTTATTTACTCGTCCCAATTGCTCACCCAGTCCAACATTTTTTCTTACTGTGGCCAGTCTGCCAGAACCGATATGTCACTAGTTGTGTATCATAAAAGAGTTATCGTTTCTCCTCCCAGGGGTTATTCGAGATATCTTAATCGAAACCCTAGTAACGAGACATTGGCTACCTTAAGAGAGTCATAGTTACTCGTCCCAATTTCTCACCCAGTTAAACATTTTTTCTTACTGCGACCTGTCTGCCAGATGCGATATGTCACTAGTTGCGTATCATAAAGGAGTGATCGTTACTCCTCCCAGGGGTTATTCGAGATATCTTAATCGAAACCCTAGTAACGAGGCATTGGCTACCTTAAGAGAGTCATAGTTACTCGTCCCAATAGATCACCCAGTCCAACATTTTTTCTTACTGCAGCCAGTCTGCCAGAAGCCACATGTCACTAGTTGTGTATCATAAAAGAGTCATCGTTTCTCCTCCCAGGGGTTATTCGAGATATCTTCATCGAAACCATTAGTAACGAGGCATTGGCTGCCTTAGGAGAGTCATAGTTACTGGTCCCAATTGCTCACCCAACTGCCATTTTTTCTTACTGTGGCCAGTCTGCCAGAAGCAATATGTCACTAGTTGTGTATCATAAAAGAGGCATCGTTACTCCTCCCAGGGGTTATTCGACATATCTTAATGGAAACGCTAGTAACGAGGCATTGGCTACCTTAAGAGAGTCATAGTTACTCGTCCCAATTGCGCACCCAGTCCAACATTTTTTTTTACTGCGACCAGTTTGCCAGAAGTGATATGTCACTAGTTGTGTATCATAAGAGAGTGGTCGCTACTCCACCCAGGGGTTATTCGAGATATCTTAATGAAAACCCTAGAAACGAGGCATTGGCTACCTTAAGAGAGTCATATTTACTTGTCCCAATTGCTCACCCAGACTGCCATTTTTTCTTACTGTGGCCAGTCTGCCCGAAGCGATATGTCACTAGTTGTGTATCATAAAAGAGTCATCGTTACTCCTCCCAGGGGTTATTCGAGATATCTTCATCGAAACCCTAGTAACGAGGCATTGGCTACCCTAAGAGAGTCATAGTTACTCGTCACAATTGCTCCCAAAGTCTGCCATTTTTTATTACTGCGGCCAGTCTGCCAGAAGCGACATGTCACTAGTTGTGTATCATAAAAGAGTGATCGTTTCTCCTCCCAGGGGTTATTCGAGATATCTTAATCGAAACCCTAGTAACGAGGCATTTTCTGCCTTAGGAGAGTCATAGTTACTCGTCACAATTGCTCACCCAGTCTGCCAATTTTTCTTACTGTGGCCAGTCTGCCAGAAGCGATATGTCACTATTTGTGTATCATACAAGAGTCATCGTTACTCCTCCTAGGGGTTATTCGAGATATCTTAATGGAAATCCTAGTAACGAGGCATTGGCTACCTTAAGAGAGTCATAGTTACTCGTGCCAATTGCTCACCCAGTCCAACATTTTTTCTTACTGTGGCCAGTCTGCCAGAACCGATATGTCACTAGTTGTGTATCATAAAAGAGTGATCGTTGCTCCTCCCAGGGGTTATTCGAGATATCTTAATCGAAACCCTAGTAACGAGACATTGGCTACCTTAAGAGAGTCATAGTTACTCGTCCCAATTGCGCACACAGTCCAACATTTTTTCTTACTGCGACCAGTCTGCCAGAAGTGATATGTCACTAGTTGTGTATCATAAAGGAGTGATCGTTACTCCTCCCCGGGGTTATTCGAGATATCTTAATCGAAACCCTAGTAACGAGGCATTGGCTACCTTAAGAGAGTCATAGTTACTCGTCCCAATAGCTCACCCAGTCCAACATTTTTTCTTACTGCAGCAAGTCTGCCAGAAGCGATATGTCACTAGTTGTGTATCATAAAAGAGTGATCGTTTCTCCTCCCAGGGGTTATTCGAGATATCTTCATCGAAACCATAAGTAACGAGACATTGGCTACCTTAAGAGAGTCATAGTTACTCGTCCCAATAGCTCAATCAGTCCAACACTTTTTCTTACTGCGACCAGTCTGCCAGAAGCGATATGTCACTAGTTGCGTATCATAAAGGAGTGATCGTTACTCCTCCCAGGGGTTATTCGAGATATCTTAATCGAAATCCTAGTAACGAGGCATTGGCAACCTTAAGAGCGTCATAGTTACTCGTTCCAATTGCTCACCCAGTCCAACATTTTTTCTTACTGTGGCCAGTCTGCCAGAACCGATATGTCACTAGTTGTGTATCATAAAAGAGTTATCGTTTCTCCTCCCAGGGGTTATTCGAGATATCTTCATCGAAACCATTAGTAACGAGACATTGGCTACCTTAAGAGAGTCATAGTTACTCGTCCCAATTTCTCACCCAGTTAAACATTTTTTCTTACTGCGAACAGTCTGCTGAAGCGATATGTCACTAGTTGCGTATCATAAAGGAGTGATCGTTACTCCTCCCAGGGGTTATTCGAGATATCTTAATCGAAACCCTAGTAACGAGGCATTGGCTGCCTTAGGAGAGTCATAGTTACTCGTCCCAATTGCTCACCCAACTGCCATTTTCTCATACTGTGGCCAGTCTGCCAGAAGCAATATTTCCCTAGTTGTGTATCATAAAAGAGGCATCGTTACTCCTCCCAGGGGTTATTCGAGATATCTTAATGGAAACCCTAGTAACGAGGCATTGGCTACCTTAAGAGAGTCATAGTTACTCGTCCCAATTGCTCACCCAGTCCAACATTTTTTCTTACTGCGTCGTCTGCCAGAAGCGATATGTCACTAGTTGTGTATCATAAGAGAGTGGTCGCTACTCCACCCAGGGGTTATTCCAGATATCTTCATGGAAACCCTAGAAACGAGGCATTGGCTACCTTAAGAGAGACATAGTTACACGTCCCAATTGCTCACCCAGACTGCCATTTTTTCTTACTGTGGCCAGTCTGCCAGAAGCGATATGTCACTAGTTGTGTATCATAAAGGAGTGATCGTTACTCCTCCCAGGGGTTATTCGAGATATCTTCATCGAAACCCTAGTAACGAGGCATTGGCTACCCTAAGAGAGTCATAGTTACTCGTCACAATTGCTCCCAAAGTCTGCCATTTTTTCTTACAGCGGCCAGTCTGCCTGAAGCGACATGTCACTAGTTGTGTATCATAAAAGAGTGATCGTTTCTCCTCCCAGGGGTTATTCGAGATATCTTAATCGAAACCCTAGTAACGAGGCATTGGCTGCCTTAGGAGAGTCATAGTTACTCGTCACAATTGCTCACCCAGTCTGCCATTTTTTCTTACTGTGGCCAGTCTGCCAGAAGCGATATGTCACTATTTGTGTATCATAAAAGAGTCATCGTTACTCCTCCCAGGGGTTAGTCGAGATATCTTAATGGAAATCCTAGTAACGAGGCATTGGCTACCTTAAGAGAGTCATAGTTACTCGTCCCAATTGCTCACCCAGTCCAACATTTTTTCTTACTGTGGCCAGTCTGCCAGAACCGATATGTCACTAGTTGTGTATCATAAAAGAGTGATCGTTGCTCCTCCCAGGGGTTATTCGAGATATCTTAATCGAAACCCTAGTAACGAGACATTGGCTACCTTAAGAGAGTCATAGTTACTCGTCCCAATTGCGCACCCAGTCCAACATTTTTTCTTACTGCGACCAGTCTGCCAGAAGTGATATGTCACTAGTTGTGTATCATAAAGGAGTAATCGTTACTCCTCCCCGGGGTTATTCGAGATATCTTAATCGAAATCCTAGTAACGAGGCATTATCAACCTTAAGAGAGTCATAGTTACTCGTCCCAATTGCTCACCCAATCCAACATTTTTTCTTACTGTGGCCAGTCTGCCAGAACCGATATGTCACTAGTTGTGTATCATAGAAGAGTTATCGTTTCTCCTCCCAGGGGTTATTCGAGATATCTTAATCGAAACCCTAGTAACGAGGCATTGGCTGCCTTAGGAGACTCATAGGCATTGGCTACCTTAAGAGAGTCATAGTTACTCGTCCCAATTGCTCACCAGGTCCAACATTTTTTTTTACTGCGTCGTCTGCCAGAAGCGATATGTCACTAGTTGTGTATCATAAAAGAGTGGTCGCTACTCCACCCAGGGGTTATTCGAGATATCTTAATGGAAAACCTAGAAACGAGGCATTGGCTACCTTAAGAGAGTCATAGTTACTCGTCCCAATTGCTCACCCAGTCTGCCATTTTTTCTTACTGTGGCCAGTCTGCCAGAAGCGATATGTCACAAGTTGTGTATCATAAAAGAGTCATCGTTTCTCCTCCCAGGGGTTATTCGAGATATCTTAATCAAAACCGTAGTAACGAGGAATTGGCTACCTTAGGAGAGTCATAGTTACTCGTCCCAATTGCTCACGCAGTCTGCCATTTTTTCTTACTGTGGCCAGTCTGCCAGAAGCGATATGTCACTTGTTGTGTATCATAAAAGAGTCATCGTTACTCCTCCCAGGGGTTATTCGAGATATCTTCATCGAAACCCTTGTAACGAGGCATTGGCTACCCTAAGAGAGTCATAGTTACTCGTCACAATTGCTCACAAAGTCTGCCATTTTTTCTTACTGCGGTCAGTCTGCCAGAAGCGACATGTCACTAGTTGTGTATCATAAAAGAGTCATCGTTTCTCCTCCCAGGGGTTATTCGAGATATCTTAATCGAAACACTAGTACCGAGGCATTGGCTGCCTTAGGAGACTCATAGTTACTCGTCCCAATTGCTCAATCAGTCTGCCATTTTTTCTTACTGTGGCCAGTCTGCCAGAAGCGATATGTCACTAGTTGTGTATCCTAAAAGAGTCATCGTTACTCCTCCCAGGGGTTATTCGAGATATCTTAATCGAAACCCTAGTAACGAGACATTGGCTACCTTAAGAGAGTCATAGTTACTCGTCCCAATTGCTCACCCAGTCCAACATTTTTTCTTACTGTGGACAGTCTGCCAGAACCGATATGTCACTAGTTGTGTATCATAAAAGAGTGATCGTTGCTCCTCCCAGGGGTTATTCGAGATATCTTAATAGAAACCCAAGTAACGAGACATTGGCTACCTTAAGAGAGTCATAGTTACTCGTCCCAATTGCGCACCCAGTCCAACATTTTTTCTTACAGCGACCAGTCTGCCAGAAGTGATATGTCACTAGTTGTGTATCATAAAGGAGTGATCGTTACTCCTCACCGGTGTTATTCGAGATATCTTAATCGAAACCCTAGTAACGAGGCATTGACTACCTTAAGAGAGTCATAGTTACTCGTCCCAATAGCTCACCCAGTCCAACATTATTCTTACTGCAGCCAGTCTGCCAGAAGCGATATGTCACTAGTTGTGTGTCATAAAAGAGTCATCGTTACTCCTCCCAGGGGCTATTCGAGATAACTTAATCGAAACCCTAGTAACGAGGCATTGGCTACCTTAAGAGAGTCATAGTTACTCGTCCCAATTGCTCACCCAGTCCAACATTTTTTCTTACTGTGGCCAGTCTGCCAGAACCGATATGTCACTAGTTGTGTATCATAGAAGAGTTATCGTTCCTCCTCCCAGGGGTTATTCGAGATATCTTAATCCAAACCCTAGTAACGAGACATTGGCTACCTTAAGAGAGTCATAGTTACTCGTCCCAATTGCTCACCCAGTCCAACATTTTTTCTTACTACGACCAGTCTGCCAGAAGCGATATGTCACTAGTTGCGTATCATAAAGGAGTGATCGTTACTCCTCCCAGGGGTTATTCGAGATATCTTAATCGAAACCCTAGTAACGAGGCATTGGCTGCCTTAGGAGAGTCATAGTTACTCGTCCCAATTGCACACCCAACTGCCATTTTCTCTTACTGTGGCCAGTCTGCCAGAAGCAATATGTCACTAGATGTGTATCATAAAAGAGGCATCGTTACTCCTCCCAGGGGTTATTCGAGATATGTTAATGGAAACCCTAGTAACGAGGCATTGGCTACCTTAAGAGAGTCATAGTTACTCGTCCCAATTGCTCACCCAGTCCAACATTTTTTCTTACTGCGACCAGACTGCCAGAAGCGATATGTCACTAGTTGCGTATCATAAAGGAGTGATCGTTACTCCTCCCAGGGGTTATTCGAGATATCTTAATCGAAACCCTAGTAACGAGGCATTGGCTACCTTAAGAGAGTCATAGTTACTCGTACCAATTGCTCACCCAGTCCAACATTTTTTCTTACTGCGTCGTCTGCCAGAAGCGATATGTCACTAGTTGTGTATCATAAGAGAGTGGTCGCTACTCCACCCAGGGGTTATTCGAGATATCTTAATGGAAACCCTAGAAACGAGGCATTGGCTACCTTAAGAGAGACATAGTTACACGTCCCAATTGCTCACCCAGACTGCCATTTTTTCTTACTGTGGCCAGTCTGCCAGAAGCGATATGTCACTAGTTGTGTATCATAAAGGAGTGATCGTTACTCCTCCCAGGGGTTATTCGAGATATCTTCATCGAAACCCTAGTAACGAGGCATTGGCTACCCTAAGAGAGTCATAGTTACTCGTCACAATTGCTCCCAAAGTCTGCCATTTTTTCTTACTGCGGCCAGTCTGCCTGAAGCGACATGTCACTAGTTGTGTATCATAAAAGAGTGATCGTTTCTCCTCCCAGGGGTTATTCGAGATATCTTAATCGAAACCCTAGTAACGAGGCATTGGCTGCCTTAGGAGAGTCATAGTTACTCGTCACAATTGCTCACCCAGTCTGCCATTTTTTCTTACTGTGGCCAGTCTGCCAGAAGCGATATGTCACTATTTGTGTATCATAAAAGAGTCATCTTTACTCCTCCCAGGGGTTAGTCGAGATATCTTAATGGAAATCCTAGTAACGAGGCATTGGCTACCTTAAGAGAGTCATAGTTACTCGTCCCAATTGCTCACCCAGTCCAACATTTTTTCTTACTGTGGCCAGTCTGCCAGAACCGATATGTCACTAGTTGTGTATCATAAAAGAGTGATCGTTGCTCCTCCCAGGGGTTATTCGAGATATCTTAATCGAAACCCTAGTAACGAGACATTGGCTACCTTAAGAGAGTCATAGTTACTCGTCCCAATTGCGCACCCAGTCCAACATTTTTTCTTACTGCGACCAGTCTGCCAGAAGTGATATGTCACTAGTTGTGTATCATAAAGGAGTAATCGTTACTCCTCCCCGGGGTTATTCGAGATATCTTAATCGAAATCCTAGTAACGAGGCATTGGCAACCTTAAGAGAGTCAAAGTTACTCGTCCCAATTGCTCACCCAATCCAACATTTTTTCTTACTGTGGCCAGTCTGCCAGAACCGATATGTCACTAGTTGTGTATCATAGAAGAGTTATCGTTTCTCCTCCCAGGGGTTATTCGAGATATCTTAATCGAAACCCTAGTAACGAGGCATTGGCTGCCTTAGGAGACTCATAGGCATTGGCTACCTTAAGATAGTCATAGTTACTCGTCCCAATTGCTCACCAGGTCCAACATTTTTTTTTACTGCGTCGTCTGCCAGAAGCGATATGTCACAAGTTGTGTATCATAAAAGAGTCATCGTTTCTCCTCCCAGGGGTTATTCGAGATATCTTAATCAAAACCGTAGTAACGAGGAATTGGCTACCTTAGGAGAGTCATAGTTACTCGTCCCAATTGCTCACCCAGTCTGCCATTTTTTCTTACTGTGGCCAGTCTGCCAGAAGCGATATGTCACTTGTTGTGTATCATAAAAGAGTCATCGTTACTCCTCCCAGGGGTTATTCGAGATATCTTCATCGAAACCCTAGTAACGAGGCATTGGCTGCCTTAGGAGAGTCATAGTTACTCGTCCCAATTGCACACCCAACTGCCATTTTCTCTTACTGTGGCCAGTCTGCCAGAAGCAATATGTCACTAGATGTGTATCATAAAAGAGGCATCGTTACTCCTCCCAGGGGTTATTCGAGATATGTTAATGGAAACCCTAGTAACGAGGCATTGGCTACCTTAAGAGAGTCATAGTTACTCGTCCCAATTGCTCACCCAGTCCAACATTTTTTCTTACTGCGACCAGACTGCCAGAACGATATGTCACTAGTTGCGTATCATAAAGGAGTGATCGTTACTCCTCCCAGGGGTTATTCGAGATATCTTAATCGAAACCCTAGTAACGAGGCATTGGCTACCTTAAGAGAGTCATAGTTACTCGTCCCAATTGCTCACCCAGTCCAACATTTTTTCTTACTGCGTCGTCTGCCAGAAGCGATATGTCACTAGTTGTGTATCATAAGAGAGTGGTCGCTACTCCACCCAGGGGTTATTCGAGATATCTTAATGGAAACCCTAGAAACGAGGCATTGGCTACCTTAAGAGAGACATAGTTACACGTCCCAATTGCTCACCCAGACTGCCATTTTTTCTTACTGTGGCCAGTCTGCCAGAAGCGATATGTCACTATTTGTGTATCATAAAAGAGTCATCGTTACTCCTCCCAGGGGTTAGTCGAGATATCTTAATGGAAATCCTAGTAACGAGGCATTGGCTACCTTAAGAGAGTCATAGTTACTCGTCCCAATTGCTCACCCAGTCCAACATTTTTTCTTACTGTGGCCAGTCTGCCAGAACCGATATGTCACTAGTTGTGTATCATAAAAGAGTGATCGTTGCTCCTCCCAGGGGTTATTCGAGATATCTTAATCGAAACCCTAGTAACGAGACATTGGCTACCTTAAGAGAGTCATAGTTACTCGTCCCAATTGCGCACCCAGTCCAACATTTTTTCTTACTGCGACCAGTCTGCCAGAAGTGATATGTCACTAGTTGTGTATCATAAAGGAGTAATCGTTACTCCTCCCCGGGGTTATTCGAGATATCTTAATCGAAATCCTAGTAACGAGGCATTGGCAACCTTAAGAGAGTCATAGTTACTCGTCCCAATTGCTCACCCAATCCAACATTTTTTCTTACTGTGGCCAGTCTGCCAGAACCGATATGTCACTAGTTGTGTATCATAGAAGAGTTATCGTTTCTCCTCCCAGGGGTTATTCGAGATATCTTAATCGAAACCCTAGTAACGAGGCATTGGCTGCCTTAGGAGACTCATAGGCATTGGCTACCTTAAGATAGTCATAGTTACTCGTCCCAATTGCTCACCAGGTCCAACATTTTTTTTTACTGCGTCGTCTGCCAGAAGCGATATGTCACAAGTTGTGTATCATAAAAGAGTCATCGTTTCTCCTCCCAGGGGTTATTCGAGATATCTTAATCAAAACCGTAGTAACGAGGAATTGGCTACCTTAGGAGAGTCATAGTTACTCGTCCCAATTGCTCACCCAGTCTGCCACTTTTTCTTACTGTGGCCAGTCTGCCAGAAGCGATATGTCACTTGTTGTGTATCATAAAAGAGTCATCGTTACTCCTCCCAGGGGTTATTCGAGATATCTTCATCGAAACCCTTGTACCGAGGCATTGGCTACCCTAAGAGAGTCATAGTTACTCGTCACAATTGCTCACAAAGTCTGCCATTTTTTCTTACTGCGGTCAGTCTGCCAGAAGCGACATGTCACTAGTTGTGTATCATAAAAGAGTCAACGTTTCTCCTCCCAGGGGTTATTCGAGATATCTTAATCGAAACCCTAGTAACGAGGCATTGGCTGCCTTAGGAGACTCATAGTTACTCGTCACAATTGCTCACCCAGTCTGCCATTTTTTCTTACTGTGGCCAGTCTGCCAGAAGCGATATGTCACTATTTGTGTATCATAAAAGAGTCATCGTTACTCCTCCCAGGGGTTAGTCGAGATATCTTAATGGAAATCCTAGTAACGAGGCATTGGCTACCTTAAGAGAGTCATAGTTACTCGTCCCAATTGCTCACACAGTCCAACATTTTTTCTTACTGTGGCCAGTCTGCCAGAACCGATATGTCACTAGTTGTGTATCATAAAAGAGTGATCGTTGCTCCTCCCAGGGGTTATTCGAGATATCTTAATCGAAACCCTAGTAACGAGACATTGGCTACCTTAAGAGAGTCATAGTTACTCGTCCCAACTGCGCACCCAGTCCAACATTTTTTCTTACTGCGACCAGTCTGCCAGAAGTGATATGTCACTAGTTGTGTATCATAAAGGAGTAATCGTTACTCCTCCCCGGGGTTATTCGAGATATCTTAATCGAAATCCTAGTAACGAGGCATTATCAACCTTCAGAGAGTCATAGTTACTCGTCCCAATTGCTCACCCAATCCAACATTTTTTCTTACTGTGGCCAGTCTGCCAGAACCGATATGTCACTAGTTGTGTATCATAGAAGAGTTATCGTTTCTCCTCCCAGGGGTTATTCGAGATATCTTAATCGAAACCCTAGTAACGAGGCATTGGCTGCCTTAGGAGACTCATAGGCATTGGCTACCTTAAGAGAGTCATAGTTACTCGTCCCAATTGCTCACCAGGTCCAACATTTTTTTTTACTGCGTCGTCTGCCAGAAGCGATATGTCACTAGTTGTGTATCATAAAAGAGTGGTCGCTACTCCACCCAGGGGTTATTCGAGATATCTTAATGGAAAACCTAGAAACGAGGCATTGGCTACCTTAAGAGAGTCATAGTTACTCGTCCCAATTGCTCACCCAGTCTGCCATTTTTTCTTACTGTGGCCAGTCTGCCAGAAGCGATATGTCACAAGTTGTGTATCATAAAAGAGTCATCGTTTCTCCTCCCAGGGGTTATTCGAGATATCTTAATCAAAACCGTAGTAACGAGGAATTGGCTACCTTAGGAGAGTCATAGTTACTCGTCCCAATTGCTCACCCAGTCTGCCATTTTTTCTTACTGTGGCCAGTCTGCCAGAAGCGATATGTCACTTGTTGTGTATCATAAAAGAGTCATCGTTACTCCTCCCAGGGGTTATTCGAGATATCTTCATCGAAACCCTTGTAACGAGGCATTGGCTACCCTAAGAGAGTCATAGTTACTCGTCACAATTGCTCACAAAGTCTGCCATTTTTTCTTACTGCGGTCAGTCTGCCAGAAGCGACATGTCACTAGTTGTGTATCATAAAAGAGTCATCGTTTCTCCTCCCAGGGGTTATTCGAGATATCTTAATCGAAACCCTAGTAACGAGGCATTGGCTGCCTTAGGAGACTCATAGTTACTCGTCCCAATTGCTCAATCAGTCTGCCATTTTTTCTTACTGTGGCCAGTCTGCCAGAAGCGATATGTCACTAGTTGTGTATCCTAAAAGAGTCATCGTTACTCCTCCCAGGGGTTATTCGAGATATCTTAATGGAAACCCTAGTAACGAGACATTGGCTACCTTAAGAGAGTCATAGTTACTCGTCCCAATTGCTCATCCAGTCCAACATTTTTTCTTACTGTGGACAGTCTGCCAGAACCGATATGTCACTAGTTGTGTATCATAAAAGAGTGATCGTTGCTCCTCCCAGGGGTTATTCGAGATATCTTAATCGAAACCCAAGTAACGAGACATTGGCTACCTTAAGAGAGTCATAGTTACTCGTCCCAATTGCGCACCCAGTCCAACATTTTTTCTTACAGCGACCAGTCTCCCAGAAGTGATATGTCACTAGTTGCGTATCATAAAGGAGTGATCGTTACTCCTCACCGGGGTTATTCGAGATATCTTAATCGAAACCCTAGTAACGAGGCATTGACTACCTTAAGAGAGTCATAGTTACTCGTCCCAATAGCTCACCCAGTCCAACATTTTTTCTTACTGCAGCCAGTCTGCCAGAAGCGATATGTCACTAGTTGTGTATCATAAAAGAGTGATCGTTTCTCCTCCCAGGGGTTATTCGAGATATCTTAATCGAAACCCTAGTAACGAGGCATTGGCTGCCTTAGGAGAGTCATAGTTACTCGTCACAATTGCTCACCCAGTCTGCCATTTTTTCTTACTGTGGCCCGTCTGCCAGAAGCGATATGTCACTATTTGTGTATCATAAAAGAGTCATCGTTACTCCTCCCAGGGGTTAGTCGAGATATCTTAATGGAAATCCTAGTAACGAGGCATTGGCTACCTTAAGAGAGTCATAGTTACTCGTCCCAATTGCTCACCCAGTCCAACATTTTTTCTCACTGTGGCCAGTCTGCCAGAACCGATATGTCACTAGTTGTGTATCATAAAAGAGTGATCGTTGCTCCTCCCAGGGGTTATTCGAGATATCTTAATCGAAACCCTAGTAACGAGACATTGGCTACCTTAAGAGAGTCATAGTTACTCGTCCCAATTGCGCACCCAGTCCAACTTTTTTTCTTACTGCGACCAGTCTGCCAGAAGTGATATGTCACTAGTTGTGTATCATAAAGGAGTAATCGCTACTCCTCCCCGGGGTTATACGAGATATCTTAATCGAAATCCTAGTAACGAGGCATTGGCAACCTTAAGAGAGTCATAGTTACTCGTCCCAATTGCTCACCCAATCCAACATTTTTTCTTACTGTGGCCAGTCTGCCAGAACCGATATGTCACTAGTTGTGTATCATAGAAGAGTTATCGTTTCTCCTCCCAGGGGTTATTCGAGATATCTTAATCGAAACCCTAGTAACGAGGCATTGGCTGCCTTAGGAGACTCATAGGCATTGGCTACCTTAAGAGAGTCATAGTTACTCGTCCCAATTGCTCACCAGGTCCAAAATTTTTTTTTACTGCGTCGTCTGCCAGAAGCGATATGTCACTAGTTGTGTATCATAAAAGAGTGGTCGCTACTCCACCCAGGGGTTATTCGAGATATCTTAATGGAAAACCTAGAAACGAGGCATTGGCTACCTTAAGAGAGTCATAGTTACTCGTCCCAATTGCTCACCCAGTCTGCCATTTTTTCTTACTATGGCCAGTCTGCCAGAAGCGATATGTCACAAGTTGTGTATCATAAAAGAGTCATCGTTTCTCCTCCCAGGGGTTATTCGAGAAATCTTAATCAAAACCGTAGTAACGAGGAATTGGCTACCTTAGGAGAGTCATAGTTACTCGTCCCAATTGCTCACCCAGTCTGCCATTTTTTCTTACTGTGGCCAGTCTGCCAGAAGCGATATGTCACTTGTTGTGTATCATAAAAGAGTCATCGTTACTCCTCCCAGGGGTTATTCGAGATATCTTCATCGAAACCCTTGTACCGAGGCATTGGCTACCCTAAGAGAGTCATAGTTACTCGTCACAATTGCTCACAAAGTCTGCCATTTTTTCTTACTGCGGTCAGTCTGCCAGAAGCGACATGTCACTAGTTGTGTATCATAAAAGAGTCATCGTTTCTCCTCCCAGGGGTTATTCGAGATATCTTAATCGAAACCCTAGTAACGAGGCATTGGCTGCCTTAGGAGACTCATAGTTACTCGTCACAATTGCTCACCCAGTCTGCCATTTTTTCTTACTGTGGCCAGTCTGCCAGAAGCGATATGTCACTATTTGTGTATCATAAAAGAGTCATCGTTACTCCTTCCAGGGGTTAGTCGAGATATCTTAATGGAAATCCTAGTAACGAGGCATTGGCTACCTTAAGAGAGTCATAGTTACTCGTCCCAATTGCTCACCCAGTCCAACATTTTTTCTTACTGTGGCCAGTCTGCCAGAACCGATATGTCACTAGTTGTGTATCATAAAAGAGTGATCGTTGCTCCTCCCAGGGGTTATTCGAGATATCTTAATCGAAACCCTAGTAACGAGACATTGGCTACCTTAAGAGAGTCATAGTTACTCGTCCCAATTGCGCACCCAGTCCAACATTTTTTCTTACTGCGACCAGTCTGCCAGAAGTAATATGTCACTAGTTGTGTATCATAAAGGAGTAATCGTTACTCCTCCCCGGGGTTATTCGAGATATCTTAATCGAAATCCTAGTAACGAGGCATTATCAACCTTAAGAGAGTCATAGTTACTCGTCCCAATTGCTCACCCAATCCAACATTTTTTCTTACTGTGGCCAGTCTGCCAGAACCGATATGTCACTAGTTGTGTATCATAGAAGAGTTATCGTTTCTCCTCCCAGGGGTTATTCGAGATATCTTAATCGAAACCCTAGTAACGAGGCATTGGCTGCCTTAGGAGACTCATAGGCATTGGCTACCTTAAGAGAGTCATAGTTACTCGTCCCAATTGCTCACCAGGTCCAACATTTTTTTTTACTGCGTCGTCTGCCAGAAGCGATATGTCACTAGTTGTGTATCATAAAAGAGTGGTCGCTACTCCACCCAGGGGTTATTCGAGATATCTTAATGGAAAACCTAGAAACGAGGCATTGGCTACCTTAAGAGAGTCATAGTTACTCGTCCCAATTGCTCACCCAGTCTGCCATTTTTTCTTACTGTGGCCAGTCTGCCAGAAGCGATATGTCACAAGTTGTGTATCATAAAAGAGTCATCGTTTCTCCTCCCAGGGGTTATTCGAGATATCTTAATCAAAACCGTAGTAACGAGGAATTGGCTACCTTAGGAGAGTCATAGTTACTCGTCCCAATTGCTCACCCAGTCTGCCATTTTTTCTTACTGTGGCCAGTCTGCCAGAAGCGATATGTCACTTGTTGTGTATCATAAAAGAGTCATCGTTACTCCTCCCAGGGGTTATTCGAGATATCTTCATCGAAACCCTTGTAACGAGGCATTGGCTACCCTAAGAGAGCCATAGTTACTCGTCACAATTGCTCACAAAGTCTGCCATTTTTTCTTACTGCGGTCAGTCTGCCAGAAGCGACATGTCACTAGTTGTGTATCATAAAAGAGTCATCGTTTCTCCTCCCAGGGGTTATTCGAGATATCTTAATCGAAACCCTAGTAACGAGGCATTGGCTGCCTTAGGAGACTCATAGTTACTCGTCCCAATTGCTCAATCAGTCTGCCATTTTTTCTTACTGTGGCCAGTCTGCCAGAAGCGATATGTCACTAGTTGTGTATCCTAAAAGAGTCATCGTTACTCCTCCCAGGGGTTATTCGAGATATCTTAATGGAAACCCTAGTAACGAGACATTGGCTACCTTAAGAGAGTCATAGTTACTCGTCCCAATTGCTCACCCAGTCCAACATTTTTTCTTACTGTGGACAGTCTGCCAGAACCGATATGTCACTAGTTGTGTATCATAAAAGAGTGATCGTTGCTCCTCCCAGGGGTTATTCGAGATATCTTAATCGAAACCCAAGTAACGAGACATTGGCTACCTTAAGAGAGTCATAGTTACTCGTCCCAATTGCGCACCCAGTCCAACATTTTTTCTTACAGCGACCAGTCTGCCAGAAGTGATATGTCACTAGTTGTGTATCATAAAGGAGTGATCGTTACTCCTCACCGGGGTTATTCGAGATATCTTAATCGAAACCCTAGTAACGAGGCATTGACTACCTTAAGAGAGTCATAGTTACTCGTCCCAATAGCTCACCCAGTCCAACATTTTTTCTTACTGCAGCCAGTCTGCCAGAAGCGATATGTCACTAGTTGTGTGTCATAAAAGAGTCATCGTTACACCTCCCAGGGGCTATTCGAGATATCTTAATCGAAACCCTAGTAACGAGGCATTGGCTACCTTAAGAGAGTCATAGTTACTCGTCCCAATTGCTCACCCAGTCCAACATTTTTTCTTACTGTGGCCATTCTGCCAGAACCGATATGTCACTAGTTGTGTGTCATAGAAGTGTTATCGTCTCTCCTCCCAGGGGCTATTCGAGATATCTTAATCGAAACCCTAGTAACGAGACATTGGCTACCTTAAGAGAGTCATAGTTACTCGTCCCAATTGCTCACCCAGTCCAACATTTTTTCTTACTGCGACCAGTCTGCCAGAAGCGATATGTCACTAGTTGCGTATCATAAAGGAGTGATCGTTACTCCTCCCAGGGGTTATTCGAGATATCTTAATCGAAACCCTAGTAACGAGGCATTGGCTGCCTTAGGAGAGTCATAGTTACTCGTCCCAATTGCACACCCAACTGCCATTTTCTCTTACTGTGGCCAGTCTGCCAGAAGCAATATGTCACTAGTTGTGTATCATAAAAGAGGCATCGTTATTCCTCCCAGGGGTTATTCGAGATATGTTAATGGAAACCCTAGTAACGAGGCATTGGCTACCTTAAGAGAGTCATAGTTACTCGTCCCAATTGCTCACCCAGTCCAACATTTTTTCTTACTGCGACCAGACTGCCAGAAGCGATATGTCACTAGTTGCGTATCATAAAGGAGTGATCGTTACTCCTCACAGGGGTTATTCGAGATATCTTATTTGAAACCCTAGTAACGAGGCATTGGCTACCTTAAGAGAGTCATAGTTACTCGTCCCAATTGCTCACCCAGTCCAACATTTTTTCTTACTGCGTCGTCTGCCAGAAGCGATATGTCACTAGTTGTGTATCATAAGAGAGTGGTCGCTACTCCACCCAGGGGTTATTCGAGATATCTTAATGGAAACCCTAGAAACGAGGCATTGGCTACCTTAAGAGAGACATAGTTACACGTCCCAATTGCTCACCCAGACTGCCATTTTTTCTTACTGTGGCCAGTCTGCCAGAAGCGATATGTCACTAGTTGTGTATCATAAAGGAGTGATCGTTACTCCTCCCAGGGGTTATTCGAGATATCTTCATCGAAACCCTAGTAACGAGGCATTGGCTACCCTAAGAGAGTCATAGTTACTCGTCACAATTGCTCCCAAAGTCTGCCATTTTTTCTTACTGCGGCCAGTCTGCCTGAAGCGACATGTCACTAGTTGTGTATCATAAAAGAGTGATCGTTTCTCCTCCCAGGGGTTATTCGAGATATCTTAATCGAAACCCTAGTAACGAGGCATTGGCTGCCTTAGGAGAGTCATAGTTACTCGTCACAATTGCTCACCCAGTCTGCCATTTTTTCTTACTGTGGCCAGTCTGCCAGAAGCGATATGTCACTATTTGTGTATCATAAAAGAGTGATCGTTACTCCTCCCAGGGGTTAGTCGAGATATCTTAATGGAAATCCTAGTAACGAGGCATTGGCTACCTTAAGAGAGTCATAGTTACTCGTCCCAATTGCTCACCCAGTCCAACATTTTTTCTTACTGTGGCCAGTCTGCCAGAACCGATATGTCACTAGTTGTGTATCATAAAAGAGTGATCGTTGCTCCTCCCAGGGGTTATTCGAGATATCTTAATCGAAACCCTAGTAACGAGACATTGGCTACCTTAAGACAGTCATAGTTACTCGTCCCAATTGCGCACCCAGTCCAACATTTTTTCTTACTGCGACCAGTCTGCCAGAAGTGATATGTCACTAGTTGTGTATCATAAAGGAGTAATCGTTACTCCTCCCCGGGGTTATTCGAGATATCTTAATCGAAATCCTAGTAACGAGGCATTGGCAACCTTAAGAGAGTCATAGTTACTCGTCCCAATTGCTCACCCAATCCAACATTTTTTCTTACTGTGGCCAGTCTGCCAGAACCGATATGTCACTAGTTGTGTATCATAGAAGAGTTATCGTTTCTCCTCCCAGGGGTTATTCGAGATATCTTAATCGAAACCCTAGTAACGAGGCATTGGCTGCCTTAGGAGACTCATAGGCATTGGCTACCTTAAGAGAGTCATAGTTACTCGTCCCAATTGCTCACCAGGTCCAACATTTTTTTTTACTGCGTCGTCTGCCAGAAGCGATATGTCACTAGTTGTGTATCATAAAAGAGTGGTCGCTACTCCACCCAGGGGTTATTCGAGATATCTTAATGGAAAACCTAGAAACGAGGCATTGGCTACCTTAAGAGAGTCATAGTTACTCGTCCCAATTGCTCACCCAGTCTGCCATTTTTTCTTACTATGGCCAGTCTGCCAGAAGCGATATGTCACAAGTTGTGTATCATAAAAGAGTCATCGTTTCTCCTCCCAGGGGTTATTCGAGATATCTTAATCAAAACCGTAGTAACGAGGAATTGGCTACCTTAGGAGAGTCATAGTTACTCGTCCCAATTGCTCACCCATTCTGCCATTTTTTCTTACTGTGGCGAGTCTGCCAGAAGCGATATGTCACTTGTTGTGTATCATAAAAGAGTCATCGTTACTCCTCCCAGGGGTTATTCGAGATATCTTCATCGAAACCCTTGTACCGAGGCATTGGCTACCCTAAGAGAGTCATAGTTACTCGTCACAATTGCTCACAAAGTCTGCCATTTTTTCTTACTGCGGTCAGTCTGCCAGAAGCGACATGTCAATAGTTGTGTATCATAAAAGAGTCATCGTTTCTCCTCCCAGGGGTTATTCGAGATATCTTAATCGAAACCCTAGTAACGAGGCATTGGCTGCCTTAGGAGACTCATAGTTACTCGTCCCAATTGCTCAATCAGTCTGCCATTTTTTCTTACTGTGGCCAGTCTGCCAGAAGCGATATGTCACTAGTTGTGTATCCTAAAAGAGTCATCGTTACTCCTCCCAGGGGTTATTCGAGATATCTTAATGGAAACCCTAGTAACGAGACATTGGCTACCTTAAGAGAGTCATAGTTACTCGTCCCAATTGCTCACCCAGTCCAACATTTTTTCTTACTGTGGACAGTCTGCCAGAACCGATATGTCACTAGTTGTGTATCATAAAAGAGTGATCGTTGCTCCTCCCAGGGCTTATTCGAGATATCTTAATCGAAACCCAAGTAACGAGACATTGGCTACCTTAAGAGAGTCATAGTTACTCGTCCCAATTGCGCACCCAGTCCAACATTTTTTCTTACAGCGACCAGTCTGCCAGAAGTGATATGTCACTAGTTGTGTATCATAAAGGAGTGATCGTTACTCCTCACCGGGGTTATTCGAGATATCTTAATCGAAACCCTAGTAACGAGGCATTGACTGCCTTAAGAGAGTCATAGTTACTCGTCCCAATAGCTCACCCAGTCCAACATTTTTTCTTACTGCAGCCAGTCTGCCAGAAGCGATATGTCACTAGTTGTGTGTCATAAAAGAGTCGTCGTTACTCCTCCCAGGGGCTATTCGAGATATCTTAATCGAAACCCTAGTAACGAGGCATTGGCTACCTTAAGAGAGTCATAGTTACTCGTCCCAATTGCTCACCCAGTCCAACATTTTTTCTTACTGTGGCCAGTCTGCCTGAACCGATATGTCACTAGTTGTGTATCATAGAAGAGTTATCGTTTCTCCTCCCAGGGGTTATTCGAGATATCTTAATCGAAACCCTAGTAACGAGACATTGGCTACCTTAAGAGAGTCATAGTTACTCGTCCCAATTGCTCACCCAGTCCAACATTTTTTCTTACTGCGACCAGTCTGCCAGAAGCGATATGTCACTAGTTGCGTATCATAAAGGAGTGATCGTTACTCCTCCCAGGGGTTATTCGAGATATCTTAATCGAAACCCTAGTAACGAGGCATTGGCTGCCTTAGGAGAGTCATAGTTACTCGTCCCAATTGCATACCCAACTGCCATTTTCTCTTACTGTGGCCAGTCTGCCAGAAGCAATATGTCACTATTTGTGTATCATAAAAGAGGCATCGTTACTCCTCCCAGGGGTTATTCGAGATATGTTAATGGAAACCCTAGTAACGAGGCATTGGCTACCTTAAGAGAGTCATAGTTACTCGTCCCAATTGCTCACCCAGTCCAACATTTTTTCTTACTGCGTCGTCTGCCAGAAGCGATATGTCACTAGTTGTGTATCATAAGAGAGTGGTCGCTACTCCACCCAGGGGTTATTCGAGATATCTTAATGGAAACCGTAGAAACGAGGCATTGGCTACCTTAAGAGAGACATAGTTACACGTCCCAATTGCTCACCCAGATTGCCACTTTTTCTTACTGTGGCCAGTCTGCCAGAAGCGATATGTCACTAGTTGTGTATCATAAAGGAGTGATCGTTACTCCTCCCAGGGGTTATTCGAGATATCTTCATCGAAACCCTAGTAACGAGGCATTGGCTACCCTAAGAGAGTCATAGTTACTCGTCACAATTGCTCCCAAAGTCTGCCATTTTTTCTTACTGCGGCCAGTCTGCCTGAAGCGACATGTCACTAGTTGTGTATCATAAAAGAGTGATCGTTTCTCCTCCCAGGGGTTATTCGAGATATCTTAATCGAAACCCTAGTAACAAGGCATTGGCTGCCTTAGGAGAGTCATAGTTACTCGTCACAATTGCTCACACAGTCTGCCATTTTTTCTTACTGTGGCCAGTCTGCCAGAAGCGATATGTCACTATTTGTGTATCATAAAAGAGTCATCGTTACTCCTCCCAGGGGTTATTCGAGATATCTTAATGGAAATCCTAGTAACGAGGCATTGGCTACCTTAAGAGAGTCATAGTTACTCGTCCCAATTGCTCACCTAGTCCAACATTTTTTCTTACTGTGGCGAGTCTGCCAGAACCGATATGTCACTAGTTGTGTATGATAAAAGAGTGATCGTTGCTCCTCCCAGGGGTTATTCGAGATATCTTAATCGAAACCCTAGTAACGAGACATTGGCTACCTTAAGAGAGTCATAGTTACTCGTCCCAATTGCGCACCCAGTCGAACATTTTTTCTTACTGCGACCAGTCTGCCAGAAGTGATATGTCACTAGTTGTGTATCATAAAGGAGTGATCGTTACTCCTCCCCGGGGTTATTCGAGATATCTTAATCGAAACCCTAGTAACGAGGCATTGGCTACCTTAAGAGAGTCATAGTTACTCGTCCCAATAGCTCACCCAGTACAACATTTTTTCTTACTGCAGCCAGTCTGCCAGAAGCGATATGTCACTAGTTCTGTATCATAAAAGAGTGATCGTTTCGACTCCCAGGGGTTATTCGAGATATCTTCATCGAAACCATTAGTAACGAGACATTGGCTACCTTAAGAGAGTCATAGTTACTCGTCCCAGTTGCTCACCTAGTCCAACATTTTTTCTTACTGCGACCAGTCTGCGAGAAGCGATATGTCACTAGTTGTGTATCATAAGAGAGTGGTCGCTACTCCACCCAGGGGTTATTCGAGATATCTTAATGGAAAACCTAGAAACGAGGCATTGGCTACCTTAAGAGAGTCATAGTTACTCGTGCCAATTGCTCACCCAGTCTGCCATTTTTTCTTACTGTGGCCAGTCTGCCAGAAGCGATATGTCACAAGTTGTGTATCATAAAAGAGTCATCGTTTCTCCTCCCAGGGGTTATTCGAGATATCTTAATCAAAACCGTAGTAACGAGGAATTGGCTACCTTAGGAGAGTCATAGTTACTCGTCCCAATTGCTCACCCAGTCTGCCATTTTTTCTTACTGTGGCCAGTCTGCCAGAAGCGATATGTCACTTGTTGTGTATCATAAAAGAGTCATCGTTACCCCTCCCAGGGGTTATTCGAGATATCTTCATCGAAACCCTTGTAACGAGGCATTGGCTACCCTAAGAGAGTCATAGTTACTCGTCACAATTGCTCACAAAGTCTGCCATTTTTTCTTACTGCGGTCAGTCTGCCAGAAGCGACATGTCACTAGTTGTGTATCATAAAAGAGTCATCGTTTCTCCTCCCAGGGGTTATTCGAGATATCTTAATCGAAACCCTAGTAACGAGGCATTGGCTGCCTTAGGAGACTCATAGTTACTCGTCCCAATTGCTCAATCAGTCTGCCATTTTTTCTTACTGTGGCCAGTCTGCCAGAAGCGATATGTCACTAGTTGTGTATCATAAAAGAGTCATCGTTACTCCTCCCAGGGGTTATTCGAGATATCTTAATGGAAACCCTAGTAACGAGACATTGGCTACCTTAAGAGAGTCATAGTTACTCGTCCCAATTGCTCACCCAGTCCAACATTTTTTCTTACTGTGGCCAGTCTGCCAGAACCGATATGTCACTAGTTGTGTATCATAAAAGAGTGATCGTTGCTCCTCCCAGGGGTTATTCGAGATATCTTAATCGAAACCCAAGTAACGAGACATTGGCTACCTTAAGAGAGTCATAGTTACTCGTCCCAATTGCGCACCCAGTCCAACATTTTTTCTTACTGCGACCAGTCTGCTAGAAGTGATATGTGACTAGTTGTGTATCATAAAGGAGTGATCGTTACTCCTCCCCGGGGTTATTCGAGATATCTTAATCGAAACCCTAGTAACGAGGCATTGACTACCTTAAGAGAGTCATAGATACTCGTCCCAATTGCTCACCCAGTCCAACACTTTTTCTTACTGTGGCCAGTCTGCCAGAACCGATATGTCACTAGTTGTGTATCATAGAAGAGTTATCGTTTCTCCTCCCAGGGGTTATTCGAGATATCTTAATCGAAACCCTAGTAACGAGACATTGGCTACCTTAAGAGAGTCATAGTTACTCGTCCCAATTTCTCACCCAGTTAAACATTTTCTCTTACTGCGACCAGTCTGCCAGAAGCGATATGTCACTAGTTGCGTATCAGAAAGGAGTGATCGTTACTCCTCCCAGGGGTTATTCGAGATATCTTAATCGAAACCCTAGTAACGAGCCATTGGCTGCCTTAGGAGAGTCATAGTTACTCGTCCCAATTGCTCACCCAACTGCCATTTTCTCTTACTGTGGCCAGTCTGCCAGAAGCAATATGTCACTAGTTGTGTATCATAAAAGAGGCATCGTTACTCCTCCCAGGGGTTATTCGAGATATCTTAATGGAAACCCTAGTAACGAGGCATTGGCTACCTTAAGAGAGTCATAGTTACTCGTCCCAATTGCTCACCCAGTCCAACATTTTTTCTTACTGCGTCGTCTGCCAGAAGCGATATGTCACTTGTTGTGTATCATAGAAGAGTTATCGTTTCTCCTCCCAGGGGTTATTCGAGATATCTTAATCGAAACCCTAGTAACGAGACATTGGCTACCTTAAGAGAGTCATAGTTACTCGTCCCAATTGCTCACCCAGTCCAACACTTTTTCTTACTGTGGCCAGTCTGCCAGAACCGATATGTCACTAGTTGTGTATCATAGAAGAGTCATCGTTTCTCCTCCCAGGGGTTATTCGAGATATCTTAATCAAAACCGTAGTAACGAGGAATTGGCTACCTTAGGAGAGTCATAGTTACTCGTCCCAATTGCTCACCCAGTCTGCCATTTTTTCTTACTGTGGCCAGTCTGCCAGAAGCGATATGTCACTTGTTGTGTATCATAAAAGAGTCATCGTTACTCCTCCCAGGGGTTATTCGAGATATCTTCATCGAAACCCTTGTAACGAGGCATTGGCTACCTTAAGAGAGTCATAGTTACTCGTCACAATTGCTCACAAAGTCTGCCATTTTTTCTTACTGCGGTCAGTCTGCCAGAAGCGACATGTCACTAGTTGTGTATCATAAAAGAGTCATCGTTTCTCCTCCCAGGGGTTATTCGAGATGTCTTAATCGAAACCCTAGTAACGAGGCATTGGCTGCCTTAGGAGACTCATAGTTACTCGTCCCAATTGCTCAATCAGTCTGCCATTTTTTCTTACTGTGGCCAGTCTGCCAGAAGCGATATGTCACTAGTTGTGTATCATAAAAGAGTGATCGTTTCTCCTCCCAGGGGTTATTCGAAATATCTTCATCGAAACCATTAGTAACGAGACATTGGCTACCTTAAGAGAGTCATAGTTACTCGTCCCAATTGCTCACCTAGTCCAACATTTTTTCTTACGGCGACCAGTCTGCCAGAAGCGATATGTCACTAGTTGTGTATCATAAGAGAGTGGTCGCTACTCCACCCAGGGGTTATTCGAGATATCTTAATGGAAAACCTAGAAACGAGGCATTGGCTACCTTAAGGGAGTCATAGTTACTCGTCCCAATTGCTCACCCAGTCTGCCATTTTTTCTTACTGTGGCCAGTCTGCCAGAAGCGGTATGTCACAAGTTGTGTATCATAAAAGAGTCATCGTTTCTCCTCCCAGGGGTTATTCGAGATATCTTAATCAAAACCGTAGTAACGAGGAATTGGCTACCTTAGGAGAGTCATAGTTACTCGTCCCAATTGCTCACCCAGTGTGCCATTTTTTCTTACTGTGGCCAGTCTGCCAGAAGCGATATGTCACTTGTTGTGTATCATAAAAGAGTCATCGTTACTCCTCCCAGGGGTTATTTGAGATATCTTAATGGAAACCCTAGTAACGAGACATTGGCTACCTTAAGAGAGTCATAGTTACTCGTCCCAATTGCTCACCCAGTCCAACATTTTTTCTTACTGTGGCCAGTCTGCCAGAACCGATATGTCACTAGTTGTGTATCATAAAAGAGTGATCGTTACTCCTCCCCGGGGTTATTCGAGATATCTTAATCGAAACCCTAGTAACGAGGCATTGACTACCTTAAGAGAGTCATAGATACTCGTCCCAATTGCTCACCCAGTCCAACACTTTTTCTTACTGTGGCCAGTCTGCCAGAACCGATATGTCACTAGTTGTGTATCATAGAAGAGTTATCGTTTCTCCTCCCAGGGGTTATTCGAGATATCTTCATCGAAACCCTTGTAACGAGGCATTGGCTACCCTAAGAGAGTCATAGTTACTCGTCACAATTGCTCACAAAGTCTGCCATTTTTTCTTACTGCGGTCAGTCTGCCAGAAGCGACATGTCACTAGTTGTGTATCATAAAAGAGTCATCGTTTCTCCTCCCAGGGGTTATTCGAGATATCTTAATCGAAACCCTAGTAACGAGGCATTGGCTGCCTTAGGAGACTCATAGTTACTCGTCCCAATTGCTCAATCAGTCTGCCATTTTTTCTTACTGTGGCCAGTCTGCCAGAAGCGATATGTCACTAGTTGTGTATCATAAAAGAGTCATCGTTACTCCTCCCAGGGGTTATTCGAGATATCTTAATGGAAACCCTAGTAACGAGACATTGGCTACCTTAAGAGAGTCATAGTTACTCGTCCCAATTGCTCACCCAGTCCAACATTTTTTCTTACTGTGGCCAGTCTGCCAGAACCGATATGTCACTAGTTGTGTATCATAAAAGAGTGATCGTTGCTCCTCCCAGGGGTTATTCGAGATATCTTAATCGAAACCCAAGTAACGAGACATTGGCTACCTTAAGAGAGTCATAGTTACTCGTCCCAATTGCGCACCCAGTCCAACATTTTTTCTTACTGCGACCAGTCTGCTAGAAGTGATATGTGACTAGTTGTGTATCATAAAGGAGTGATCGTTACTCCTCCCCGGGGTTATTCGAGATATCTTAATCGAAACCCTAGTAACGAGGCATTGACTACCTTAAGAGAGTCATAGATACTCGTCCCAATTGCTCACCCAGTCCAACACTTTTTCTTACTGTGGCCAGTCTGCCAGAACCGATATGTCACTAGTTGTGTATCATAGAAGAGTTATCGTTTCTCCTCCCAGGGGTTATTCGAGATATCTTAATCGAAACCCTAGTAACGAGACATTGGCTACCTTAAGAGAGTCATAGTTACTCGTCCCAATTTCTCACCCAGTTAAACATTTTTTCTTACTGCGACCAGTCTGCCAGAAGCGATATGTCACTAGTTGCGTATCAGAAAGGAGTGATCGTTACTCCTCCCAGGGGTTATTCGAGATATCTTAATCGAAACCCTAGTAACGAGCCATTGGCTGCCTTAGGAGAGTCATAGTTACTCGTCCCAATTGCTCACCCAACTGCCATTTTCTCTTACTGTGGCCAGTCTGCCAGAAGCAATATGTCACTAGTTGTGTATCATAAAAGAGGCATCGTTACTCCTCCCAGGGGTTATTCGAGATATCTTAATGGAAACCCTAGTAACGAGGCATTGGCTACCTTAAGAGAGTCATAGTTACTCGTCCCAATTGCTCACCCAGTCCAACATTTTTTCTTACTGCGTCGTCTGCCAGAAGCGATATGTCACTTGTTGTGTATCATAGAAGAGTTATCGTTTCTCCTCCCAGGGGTTATTCGAGATATCTTAATCGAAACCCTAGTAACGAGACATTGGCTACCTTAAGAGAGTCATAGTTACTCGTCCCAATTGCTCACCCAGTCCAACACTTTTTCTTACTGTGGCCAGTCTGCCAGAACCGATATGTCACTAGTTGTGTATCATAGAAGAGTTATCGTTTCTCCTCCCAGGGGTTATTCGAGATATCTTAATCGAAACCCTAGTAACGAGACATTGGCTACCTTAAGAGAGTCATAGTTACTCGTCCCAATTTCTCACCCAGTTAAACATTTTTTCTTACTGCGACCAGTCTGCCAGAAGCGATATGTCACTAGTTGCGTATCATAAAGGAGTGATCGTTACTCCTCCCAGGGGTTATTCGAGATATCTTAATCGAAACCCTAGTAACGAGCCATTGGCTGCCTTAGGAGAGTCATAGTTACTCGTCCCAATTGCTCACCCAACTGCCATTTTCTCTTACTGTGGCCAGTCTGCCAGAAGCAATATGTCACTAGTTGTGTATCATAAAAGAGGCATCGTTACTCCTCCCAGGGGTTATTCGAGATATCTTAATGGAAACCCTAGTAACGAGGCATTGGCTACCTTAAGAGAGTCATAGTTACTCGTCCCAATTGCTCACCCAGTCCAACATTTTTTCTTACTGCGTCGTCTGCCAGAAGCGATATGTCACTAGTTGTGTATCATAAAAGAGTCATCGTTTCTCCTCCCAGGGGTTATTCGAGATATCTTAATCAAAACCGTAGTAACGAGGAATTGGCTACCTTAGGAGAGTCATAGTTACTCGTCCCAATTGCTCACCCAGTCTGCCATTTTTTCTTACTGTGGCCAGTCTGCCAGAAGCGATATGTCACTTGTTGTGTATCATAAAAGAGTCATCGTTACTCCTCCCAGGGGTTATTCGAGATATCTTCATCGAAACCCTTGTAACGAGGCATTGGCTACCTTAAGAGAGTCATAGTTACTCGTCACAATTGCTCACAAAGTCTGCCATTTTTTCTTACTGCGGTCAGTCTGCCAGAAGCGACATGTCACTAGTTGTGTATCATAAAAGAGTCATCGTTTCTCCTCCCAGGGGTTATTCGAGATGTCTTAATCGAAACCCTAGTAACGAGGCATTGGCTGCCTTAGGAGACTCATAGTTACTCGTCCCAATTGCTCAATCAGTCTGCCATTTTTTCTTACTGTGGCCAGTCTGCCAGAAGCGATATGTCACTAGTTGTGTATCATAAAAGAGTGATCGTTTCTCCTCCCAGGGGTTATTCGAAATATCTTCATCGAAACCATTAGTAACGAGACATTGGCTACCTTAAGAGAGTCATAGTTACTCGTCCCAATTGCTCACCTAGTCCAACATTTTTTCTTACGGCGACCAGTCTGCCAGAAGCGATATGTCACTAGTTGTGTATCATAAGAGAGTGGTCGCTACTCCACCCAGGGGTTATTCGAGATATCTTAATGGAAAACCTAGAAACGAGGCATTGGCTACCTTAAGGGAGTCATAGTTACTCGTCCCAATTGCTCACCCAGTCTGCCATTTTTTCTTACTGTGGCCAGTCTGCCAGAAGCGGTATGTCACAAGTTGTGTATCATAAAAGAGTCATCGTTTCTCCTCCCAGGGGTTATTCGAGATATCTTAATCAAAACCGTAGTAACGAGGAATTGGCTACCTTAGGAGAGTCATAGTTACTCGTCCCAATTGCTCACCCAGTGTGCCATTTTTTCTTACTGTGGCCAGTCTGCCAGAAGCGATATGTCACTTGTTGTGTATCATAAAAGAGTCATCGTTACTCCTCCCAGGGGTTATTTGAGATATCTTAATGGAAACCCTAGTAACGAGACATTGGCTACCTTAAGAGAGTCATAGTTACTCGTCCCAATTGCTCACCCAGTCCAACATTTTTTCTTACTGTGGCCAGTCTGCCAGAACCGATATGTCACTAGTTGTGTATCATAAAAGAGTGATCGTTACTCCTCCCCGGGGTTATTCGAGATATCTTAATCGAAACCCTAGTAACGAGGCATTGACTACCTTAAGAGAGTCATAGATACTCGTCCCAATTGCTCACCCAGTCCAACACTTTTTCTTACTGTGGCCAGTCTGCCAGAACCGATATGTCACTAGTTGTGTATCATAGAAGAGTTATCGTTTCTCCTCCCAGGGGTTATTCGAGATATCTTAATCGAAACCCTAGTAACGAGACATTGGCTACCTTAAGAGAGTCATAGTTACTCGTCCCAATTTCTCACCCAGTTAAACATTTTTTCTTACTGCGACCAGTCTGCCAGAAGCGATATGTCACTAGTTGCGTATCATAAAGGAGTGATCGTTACTCCTCCCAGGGGTTATTCGAGATATCTTAATCGAAACCCTAGTAACGAGCCATTGGCTGCCTTAGGAGAGTCATAGTTACTCGTCCCAATTGCTCACCCAACTGCCATTTTCTCTTACTGTGGCCAGTCTGCCAGAAGCAATATGTCACTAGTTGTGTATCATAAAAGAGGCATCGTTACTCCTCCCAGGGGTTATTCGAGATATCTTAATGGAAACCCTAGTAACGAGGCATTGGCTACCTTAAGAGAGTCATAGTTACTCGTCCCAATTGCTCACCCAGTCCAACATTTTTTCTTACTGCGTCGTCTGCCAGAAGCGATATGTCACTAGTTGTGTATCATAAAAGAGTCATCGTTTCTCCTCCCAGGGGTTATTCGAGATATCTTAATCAAAACCGTAGTAACGAGGAATTGGCTACCTTAGGAGAGTCATAGTTACTCGTCCCAATTGCTCACCCAGTCTGCCATTTTTTCTTACTGTGGCCAGTCTGCCAGAAGCGATATGTCACTTGTTGTGTATCATAAAAGAGTCATCGTTACTCCTCCCAGGGGTTATTCGAGATATCTTCATCGAAACCCTTGTAACGAGGCATTGGCTACCTTAAGAGAGTCATAGTTACTCGTCACAAATGCTCACAAAGTCTGCCATTTTTTCTTACTGCGGTCAGTCTGCCAGAAGCGACATGTCACTAGTTGTGTATCATAAAAGAGTCATCGTTTCTCCTCCCAGGGGTTATTCGAGATGTCTTAATCGAAACCCTAGTAACGAGGCATTGGCTGCCTTAGGAGACTCATAGTTACTCGTCCCAATTGCTCAATCAGTCTGCCATTTTTTCTTACTGTGGCCAGTCTGCCAGAAGCGATATGTCACTAGTTGTGTATCATAAAAGAGTGATCGTTTCTCCTCCCAGGGGTTATTCGAAATATCTTCATCGAAACCATTAGTAACGAGACATTGGCTACCTTAAGAGAGTCATAGTTACTCGTCCCAATTGCTCACCTAGTCCAACATTTTTTCTTACTGCGACCAGTCTGCCAGAAGCGATATGTCACTAGTTGTGTATCATAAGAGAGTGGTCGCTACTCCACCCAGGGGTTATTCGAGATATCTTAATGGAAAACCTAGAAACGAGGCATTGGCTACCTTAAGGGAGTCATAGTTACTCGTCCCAATTGCTCACCCAGTCTGCCATTTTTTCTTACTGTGGCCAGTCTGCCAGAAGCGGTATGTCACAAGTTGTGTATCATAAAAGAGTCATCGTTTCTCCTCCCAGGGGTTATTCGCGATATCTTAATCAAAACCGTAGTAACGAGGAATTGGCTACCTTAGGAGAGTCATAGTTACTCGTCCCAATTGCTCACCCAGTCTGCCATTTTTTCTTACTGTGGCCAGTCTGCCAGAAGCGATATGTCACTTGTTGTGTATCATAAAAGAGTCATCGTTACTCCTCCCAGGGGTTATTCGAGATATCTTCATCGAAACCCTTGTAACGAGGCATTGGCTACCCTAAGAGAGTCATAGTTACTCGTCACAATTGCTCACAAAGTCTGCCATTTTTTCTTACTGCGGTCAGTCTGCCAGAAGCGACATGTCACTAGTTGTGTATCATAAAAGAGTGATCGTTTCTCCTCCCAGGGGTTATTCGAGATATCTTAATCGAAACCCTAGTAACGAGGCATTGGCTGCCTTAGGAGACTCATAGTTACTCGTCCCAATTGCTCAATCAGTCTGCCATTTTTTCTTACTGTGGCCAGTCTGCCAGAAGCGATATGTCACTAGTTGTGTATCATAAAAGAGTCATCGTTACTCCTCCCAGGGGTTATTCGAGATATCTTAATGGAAACCCTAGTAACGAGACATTGGCTACCTTAAGAGAGTCATAGTTACTCGTCCCAATTGCTCACCCAGTCCAACATTTTTTCTTACTGTGGCCAGTCTGCCAGAACCGATATGTCACTAGTTGTGTATCATAAAAGAGTGATCGTTGCTCCTCCCAGGGGTTATTCGAGATATCTTAATCGAAACCCAAGTAACGAGACATTGGCTACCTTAAGAGAGTCATAGTTACTCGTCCCAATTGCGCACCCAGTCCAACATTTTTTCTTACTGCGACCAGTCTGCCAGAAGTGATATGTCACTAGTTGGGTATCATAAAGGAGTGATCGTTACTCCTCCCCAGGGTTATTCGAGATATCTTAATCGAAACCCTAGTAACGTGGCATTGACTACCTTAAGAGAGTCATAGTTACTCGTCCCAATAGCACACCCAGTCCAAAATTTTTTCTTACTGCAGCCAGTCTGCCAGAAGCGATATGTCACTAGTTGTGTGTCATAAAAGAGTCATCGTTACTCCTCCCAGGGGTTATTCGAGATATCTTAATCGAAACCCTAGTAACGAGGCATTGGCTACCTTAAGAGAGTCATAGTTAGTCGTCCCAATTGCTCACCCAGTCCAACATTTTTTCTTACTGTGGCCAGTCTGCCAGAACCGATATGTCACTAGTTGTGTATCATAGAAGAGTTATCGTTTCTCCTCCCAGGGGTTATTCGAGATATCTTAATCGAAACCCTAGTAACGAGACATTGGCTACCTTAAGAGAGTCATAGTTACTCGTCCCAATTTCTCACCCAGTTAAACATTTTTTCTTACTGCGACCAGTCTGCCAGAAGCGATATGTCACTAGTTGCGTATCATAAAGGAGTGATCGTTACTCCTCCCAGGGGTTATTCGAGATATCTTAATCGAAACCCTAGTAACGAGCCATTGGCTGCCTTAGGAGAGTCATAGTTACTCGTTCCAATTGCTCACCCAACTGCCATTTTCTCTTACTGTGGCCAGTCTGCCAGAAGCAATATGTCACTAGTTGTGTATCATAAAAGAGGCATCGTTACTCCTCCCAGGGGTTATTCGAGATATCTTAATGGAAACCCTAGTAACGAGGCATTGGCTACCTTAAGAGAGTCATAGTTACTCGTCCCAATTGCTCACCCAGTCCAACATTTTTTCTTACTGCGTCGTCTGCCAGAAGCGCTATGTCACTAGTTGTGTATCATAAAAGAGTCATCGTTTCTCCTCCCAGGGGTTATTCGAGATATCTTAATCAAAACCGTAGTAACGAGGAATTGGCTACCTTAGGAGAGTCATAGTTACTCGTCCCAATTGCTCACCCAGTCTGCCATTTTTTCTTACTGTGGCCAGTCTGCCAGAAGCGATATGTCACTTGTTGTGTATCATAAAAGAGTCATCGTTACTCCTCCCAGGGGTTATTCGAGATATCTTCATCGAAACCCTTGTAACGAGGCATTGGCTACCCTAAGAGGGTCATAGTTACTCGTCACAATTGCTCACAAAGTCTGCCATTTTTTCTTACTGCGGTCATTCTGCCAGAAGCGACATGTCACTAGTTGTGTATCATAAAAGAGTCATCGTTTCTCCTCACAGGGGTTATTCGAGATATCTTAATCGAAACCCTAGTAACGAGGCATTGGCTGCCTTAGGAGACTCATAGTTACTCGTCCCAATTGCTCAATCAGTCTGCCATTTTTTCTTACTGTGGCCAGTCTGCCAGAAGCGATATGTCACTAGTTGTGTATCATAAAAGAGTCATCGTTACTCCTCCCAGGGGTTATTCGAGATATCTTAATGGTAACCCTAGTAACGAGACATTGGCTACCTTAAGAGAGTCATAGTTACTCGTCCCAATTGCTCACCCAGTCCAACATTTTTTCTTACTGTGGCCAGTCTGCCAGAACCGATATGTCACTAGTTGTGGATCATAAAAGAGTGATCGTTGCTCCTCCCAGGGGTTATTCGAGATATCTTAATCGAAACCCAAGTAACGAGACATTGGCTACCTTAAGAGAGTCATAGTTACTCGTCCCAATTGCTCACCCAGTCCAACATTTTTTCTTACTGCGACCAGTCTGCCAGAAGTGATATGTCACTAGTTGTGTATCATAAAGGAGTGATCGTTACTCCTCCCCGGGGTTATTCGAGATATCTTAATCGAAACCCTAGTAACGAGGCATTGACTACCTTAAGAGAGTCATAGTTACTCGTCCTAATAGCTCAACAAGTCCAACATTTTTTCTTACTGCAGCCAGTCTGCCAGAAGCCACATGTCACTAGTTGTGTATCATAAAATAGTCATCGTTTCTCCTCCCAGGGGTTATTCGAGATATCTTCATCGAAACCATTAGTAACGAGACATTGGCTACCTTAAGAGAGTCATAGTTACTTGTCCCAATTTCTCACCCAGTTAAACATTTTTTCTTACTGCGACCAGTCTGCAGAAGCGATATGTCACTAGTTGCGTATCATAAAGGAGTGATCGTTACTCCTCCCAGGGGTTATTCGAGATATCTTAATCGAAACCCTAGTAACGAGGCATTGGCTGCCTTAGGAGAGTCATAGTTTCTCGTCCCAATTGCTCACCCAACTGCCATTTTTTCTTACTGTGGCCAGTCTGCCACAAGCAATATGTCACTAGTTGTGTATCATAAAAGAGGCATCGTTACTCCTCCCAGGGGTTATTCGAGATATCTTAATGGAAACCCAAGTAACGAGACATTGGCTACCTTAAGAGAGTCATAGTTACTCGTCCCAATTGCTCACCCAGTCCAATATTTTTTCTTACTGTGGCCAGTCTGCCAGAACCGATATGTCACTAGTTGTGTATCATAGAAGAGTTATCGTTTCTCCTCCCAGGGGTTATTCGAGATATCTTAATCGAAACCCTAGTAACGAGACATTGGCTACCTTAAGAGAGTCATAGTTACTCGTCCCAATTTCTCACCCAGTTAAACATTTTTTCTTACTGCGACCAGTCTGCCAGAAGCGATATGTCACTAGTTGCGTATCATAAAGGAGTGATCGTTACTCCTCCCAGGGGTTATTCGAGATATCTTAATCGAAACCCTAGTAACGAGCCATTGGCTGCCTTAGGAGAGTCATAGTTACTCGTTCCAATTGCTCACCCAACTGCCATTTTCTCTTACTGTGGCCAGTCTGCCAGAAGCAATATGTCACTAGTTGTGTATCATAAAAGAGGCATCGTTACTCCTCCCAGGGGTTATTCGAGATATCTTAATGGAAACCCTAGTAACGAGGCATTGGCTACCTTAAGAGAGTCATAGTTACTCGTCCCAATTGCTCACCCAGTCCAACATTTTTTCTTACTGCGTCGTCTGCCAGAAGCGCTATGTCACTAGTTGTGTATCATAAAAGAGTCATCGTTTCTCCTCCCAGGGGTTATTCGAGATATCTTAATCAAAACCGTAGTAACGAGGAATTGGCTACCTTAGGAGAGTCATAGTTACTCGTCCCAATTGCTCACCCAGTCTGCCATTTTTTCTTACTGTGGCCAGTCTGCCAGAAGCGATATGTCACTTGTTGTGTATCATAAAAGAGTCATCGTTACTCCTCCCAGGGGTTATTCGAGATATCTTCATCGAAACCCTTGTAACGAGGCATTGGCTACCCTAAGAGGGTCATAGTTACTCGTCACAATTGCTCACAAAGTCTGCCATTTTTTCTTACTGCGGTCATTCTGCCAGAAGCGACATGTCACTAGTTGTGTATCATAAAAGAGTCATCGTTTCTCCTCCCAGGGGTTATTCGAGATATCTTAATCGAAACCCTAGTAACGAGGCATTGGCTGCCTTAGGAGACTCATAGTTACTCGTCCCAATTGCTCAATCAGTCTGCCATTTTTTCTTACTGTGGCCAGTCTGCCAGAAGCGATATGTCACTAGTTGTGTATCATAAAAGAGTCATCGTTACTCCTCCCAGGGGTTATTCGAGATATCTTAATGGTAACCCTAGTAACGAGACATTGGCTACCTTAAGAGAGTCATAGTTACTCGTCCCAATTGCTCACCCAGTCCAACATTTTTTCTTACTGTGGCCAGTCTGCCAGAACCGATATGTCACTAGTTGTGGATCATAAAAGAGTGATCGTTGCTCCTCCCAGGGGTTATTCGAGATATCTTAATCGAAACCCAAGTAACGAGACATTGGCTACCTTAAGAGAGTCATAGTTACTCGTCCCAATTGCTCACCCAGTCCAACATTTTTTCTTACTGCGACCAGTCCGCCAGAAGTGATATGTCACTAGTTGTGTATCATAAAGGAGTGATCGTTACTCCTCCCCGGGGTTATTCGAGATATCTTAATCGAAACCCTAGTAACGAGGCATTGACTACCTTAAGAGAGTCATAGTTACTCGTCCTAATAGCTCAACAAGTCCAACATTTTTTCTTACTGCAGCCAGTCTGCCAGAAGCCACATGTCACTAGTTGTGTATCATAAAATAGTCATCGTTTCTCCTCCCAGGGGTTATTCGAGATATCTTCATCGAAACCATTAGTAACGAGACATTGGCTACCTTAAGAGAGTCATAGTTACTTGTCCCAATTTCTCACCCAGTTAAACATTTTTTCTTACTGCGACCAGTCTGCAGAAGCGATATGTCACTAGTTGCGTATCATAAAGGAGTGATCGTTACTCCTCCCAGGGGTTATTCGAGATATCTTAATCGAAACCCTAGTAACGAGGCATTGGCTGCCTTAGGAGAGTCATAGTTTCTCGTCCCAATTGCTCACCCAACTGCCATTTTTTCTTACTGTGGCCAGTCTGCCACAAGCAATATGTCACTAGTTGTGTATCATAAAAGAGGCATCGTTACTCCTCCCAGGGGTTATTCGAGATATCTTAATGGAAACCCAAGTAACGAGACATTGGCTACCTTAAGAGAGTCATAGTTACTCGTCCCAATTGCTCACCCAGTCCAATATTTTTTCTTACTGTGGCCAGTCTGCCAGAACCGATATGTCACTAGTTGTGTATCATAAAAGAGTGATCGTTGCTCCTCCCAGGGGTTATTCGAGATATCTTAATCGAAACCCAAGTAACGAGACATTGGCTACCTTAAGAGAGTCATAGTTACTCGTCCCAATTGCTCACCCAGTCCAACATTTTTTCTTACTGCGACCAGTCTGCCAGAAGCGATATGTCACTAGTTGCGTATCATAAAGGAGTGATCGTTACTCCTCCCAGGGGTTATTCGAGATATCTTAATCGAAACCCTAGTAACGAGGCATTGGCTGCCTTAGGAGAGTCATAGTTTCTCGTCCCAATTGCTCACCCAACTGCCATTTTTTCTTACTGTGGCCAGTCTGCCACAAGCAATATGTCACTAGTTGTGTATCATAAAAGAGGCATCGTTACTCCTCCCAGGGGTTATTCGAGATATCTTAATGGAAATCCAAGTAACGAGACATTGGCTACCTTAAGAGAGTCATAGTTACTCGTCCCAATTGCTCACCCAGTCCAACATTTTTTCTTACTGCGACCAGTCTGCCAGAAGTGATATTTCACTAGTTGTGTATCATAAAGGAGTGATCGTTACTCCTCCCCGGGGTTATTCGAGATATCTTAATCGAAACCCTAGTAACGAGGCATTGACTACCTTAAGAGAGTCATAGTTACTCGTCCCAATAGCTCACCCAGTCCAACATATTTTCTTACTGCAGCCAGTCTGCCAGAAGCCACATGTCACTAGTTGTGTATCATAAAAGAGTCATCGTTTCTCCTCCCAGGGGTTATTCGAGATATCTTCATCGAAACCATTAGTAACGAGACATTGGCTACCTTAAGAGAGTCATAGTTACTCGTCCCAATTTCTCACCCAGTTAAACATTTTTTCTTACTGCGACCAGTCTGCCAGAAGCGATATGTCACTAGTTGCGTATCATAAAGGAGTGATCGTTACTCCTCCCAGGGGTTATTCGAGATATCTTAATCGAAACCCTAGTAACGAGGCATTGGCTGCCTTAGGAGAGTCATAGTTTCTGGTCCAAATTGCTCACCCAACTGCCATATTTTCTTACTGTGGCCAGTCTGCCACAAGCAATATGTCACTAGTTGTGTATCATAAAAGAGGCATCGTTACTCCTCCCAGGGGTTATTCGAGATATCTTAATGGAAACCCAAGTAACGAGACATTGGCTACCTTAAGAGAGTCATAGTTACTCGTCCCAATTGCTCACCCAGTCCAACATTTTTTCTTACTGCGACCAGTCTGCCAGAAGTGATATGTCACTAGTTGTGTATCATAAAGGAGTGATCGTTACTCCTCCCCGGGGTTATTCGAGATATCTTAATCGAAACCCTAGTAACGAGGCATTGACTACCTTAAGAGAGTCATAGTTACTCGTCCCAATAGCTCACCCAGTCAACCATTTTTTCTTACTGCAGCCAGTCTGCCAGAAGCCACATGTCACTAGTTGTGTATCATAAAAGAGTCATCGTTTCTCCTCCCAGGGGTTATTCGAGATATCTTCATCGAAACCATTAGTAACGAGACATTGGCTACCTTAAGAGAGTCATAGTTACTCGTCCCAATTTCTCACCCAGTTAAACATTTTTTCTTACTGCGACCAGTCTGCCAGAAGCGATATGTCACTAGTTGCGTATCATAAAGGAGTGTTCGTTACTCCTCCCAGGGGTTGTTCGAGATATCTTAATCGAAACCCTAGTAACGAGGCATTGGCTGCCTTAGGAGAGTCATAGTTTCTCGTCCCAATTGCTCACCCAACTGCCATTTTTTCTTACTGTGGCCAGTCTGCCACAAGCAATATGTCACTAGTTGTGTATCATAAAAGAGGCATCGTTACTCCTCCCAGGGGTTATTCGAGATATCTTAATGGAAACCCTAGTAACGAGGCATTGGCTACCTTAAGAGAGTCATAGTTACTCGTCCCAATTGCTCACCCAGTCTGCCATTTTTTCTTACTGTGGCCAGTCTGCCAGAAGCGATATGTCACAAGTTGTGTATATTAAAAGAGTCATCGTTTCTCCTCCCAGGTGTTATTCGAGATATCTTAATCAAAACCCTAGTAACGAGGCATTGGCTACCTTAGGAGAGTCATAGTTACTCGTCCCAATTGCTCACCCAGTCTGCCAATTTTTTCTTACTGTGGCCAGTCTGCCAGAAGCGATATGTCACTAGTTGTGTATGATAAAAGAGTCATCGTTACTCCTAACAGGGGTTATTCGAGATATCTTCATCGAAACCCTAGTAACGAGGCATTGGCTACCCTAAGTGAGTCATAGTTACTCGTCCCAATTGCTCACCCAGTCCAACATTTTTTCTTATTGCAGCCAGTCTGCCAGAAGCCACATGTCACAAGTTGTGTATCATAAAAGAGTCATCGTTTCTCCTCCCAGGGGTTATTCGAGATATCTTAATCGAAACCCAAGTAACGAGACATTGGCTACCTTAAGAGAGTCATAGTTACTCGTCCCAATTGCTCACCCAGTCCAAAATTTTTTCTTACTGCGACCAGTCTGCCAGAAGTGATATGTCACTAGTTGTGTATCATAAAGGAGTGATCGTTACTCCTCCCCGGGGTTATTCGAGATATCTTAATCGAAACCCTAGTAACGATGCATTGACTACCTTAAGAGAGTCATAGTTACTCGTCCCAATAGCTCACCCAGTCCAACATATTTTCTTACTGCAGCCAGTCTGCCAGAAGCCACATGTCACTAGTTGTGTATCATAAAAGAGTCATCGTTTCTCCTCCCAGGGGTTATTCGAGATATCTTCATCGAAACCATTAGTAACGAGACATTGGCTACCTTAAGAGAGTCATAGTTACTCGTCCCAATTGCTCACCCAGTCCAACATTTTTTCTTACTGTGGCCACTCTGCCAGAACCGATATGTCACTAGTTGTGTATCATAAAAGAGTGATCGTTGCTCCTCCCAGGGGTTATTCGAGATATCTTAATCGAAACCCAAGTAACGAGACATTGGCTACCTTAAGAGAGTCATAGTTACTCGTCCCAATTGCTCACCCAGTCCAACATTTTTTCTTACTGCGACCAGTCTGCCAGAAGCGATATGTCACTAGTTGCGTATCATAAAGGAGTGATCGTTACTCCTCCCAGGGGTTATTCGAGATATCTTAATCGAAACCCTAGTAACGAGGCATTGGCTGCCTTAGGAGAGTCATAGTTTCTCGTCCCAATTGCTCACCCAACTGCCATTTTTTCTTACTGTGGCCAGTCTGCCACAAGCAATATGTCACTAGTTGTGTATCATAAAAGAGGCATCGTTACTCCTCCCAGGGGTTATTCGAGATATCTTAATGGAAACCCAAGTAACGAGACATTGGCTACCTTAAGAGAGTCATAGTTACTCGTCCCAATTGCCCACCCAGTCCAACATTTTTTCTTACTGCGACCAGTCTGCCAGAAGTGATATGTCACTAGTTGTGTATCATAAAAGAGTGATCGTTGCTCCTCCCAGGGGTTATTCGAGATATCTTAATCGAAACCCAAGTAACGAGACATTGGCTACCTTAAGAGAGTCATAGTTACTCGTCCCAATTGCTCACCCAGTCCAACATTTTTTCTTACTGCGACCAGTCTGCCAGAAGTGATATGTCACTAGTTGTGTATCATAAAGGAGTGATCGTTACTCCTCCCCGGGGTTATTCGAGATATCTTAATCGAAACCCTAGTAACGAGGCATTGACTACCTTAAGAGAGTCATAGTTACTCGTCCCAATAGCTCACCCAGTCCAACATTTTTTCTTACTGCAGCCAGTCTGCCAGAAGCCACATGTCACTAGTTGTGTATCATAAAAGAGTCATCGTTCCTCCTCCCAGGGGTTATTCGAGATATCTTCATCGAAACCATTAGTAACGAGACATTGGCTACCTTAAGAGAGTCATAGTTACTCGTCCCAATTTCTCACCCAGTTAAACATTTTTTCTTACTGCGACCAGTCTGCCAGAAGCGATATGTCACTAGTTGCGTATCATAAAGGAGTGATCGTTACTCCTCCCAGGGGTTATTCGAGATATCTTAATCGAAACCCTAGTAACGAGGCATTGGCTGCCTTAGGAGAGTCATAGATTCTCGTCCCAATTGCTCACCCAACTGCCATTTTTTCTTACTGTGGCCAGTCTGCCACAAGCAATATGTCACTAGTTGTGTATCATAAAAGAGGCATCGTTACTCCTCCCAGGGGTTATTCGAGATATCTTAATGGAAACCCAAGTAACGAGACATTGGCTACTTTAAAAGAGTCATAGTTACTCGTCCCAATTGCTCACCCAGTCCAACATTTTTTCTTACTGCGACCAGTCTGCCAGAAGTGATATGTCACTAGTTGTGTATCATAAAAGAGTGATCGTTGCTCCTCCCAGGGGTTATTCGAGATATCTTAATCGAAACCCAAGTAACGAGACATTGGCTACCTTAAGAGAGTCATAGTTACTCGTCCCAATTGCTCACCCAGTCCAACATTTTTTCTTACTGCGACCAGTCTGCCAGAAGTGATATGTCACTAGTTGTGTATCATAAAGGAGTGATCGTTACTCCTCCCCGGGGTTATTCGAGATATCTTAATCGAAACCCTAGTAACGAGGCATTGACTACCTTAAGAGAGTCATAGTTACTCGTCCCAATAGCTCACCCAGTCCAACATTTTTTCTTACTGCAGCCAGTCTGCCAGAAGCCACATGTCACTAGTTGTGTATCATAAAAGAGTCATCGTTTCTCCTCCCAGGGGTTATTCGAGATATCTTCATCGAAACCATTAGTAACGAGTAATTGGCTACCTTAAGAGAGTCATAGTTACTCGTCCCAATTGCTCACCCAGTCCAACATTTTTTCTTACTGTGGCCAGTCTGCCAGAACCGATATGTCACTAGTTGTGTATCATAAAAGAGTGATCGTTGCTCCTCCCAGGGGTTATTCGAGATATCTTAATCGAAACCCTAGTAACGAGGCATTGGCTGCCTTAGGAGAGTCATAGTTTCTCGTCCCAATTGCTCACCCAACTGCCATTTTTTCTTACTGTGGCCAGTCTGCCACAAGCAATATGTCACTAGTTGTGTATCATAAAAGAGGCATCGTTACTCCTCCCAGGGGTTATTCGAGATATCTTAAATGAAACCCTAGTAACGAGGCATTGGCTACCTTAAGAGAGTCATAGTTACTCGTCCCAATTGCTCACCCAGTCTGCCATTTTTTCTTACTGTGGCCAGTCTGCCAGAAGCGATATGTCACAAGTTGTGTATCATAAAAGAGTCATCGTTTCTCCTCCCAGGGGTTATTCGAGATATCTTAATCAAAACCCTAGTAACGAGGCATTGGCTACCTTAGGAGAGTCATAGTTACTCGTCCCAATTGCTCACCCAGTCTGCCAATTTTTTCTTACTGTGGCCAGTCTGCCAGAAGCGATATGTCACTAGTTGTGTATGATAAAAGAGTCATCGTTACTCCTCCCAGGGGTTATTCGAGATATCTTCATCGAAACCCTAGTAACGAGGCATTGGCTACCCTAAGAGAGTCATAGTTACTCGTCACAATTGCTCACAAAGTCTGCCATTTTTTCTTACTGCGGTCAGTCTGCCAGAAGCGACATGTCACTAGTTGTGTATCATAAAAGAGTCATCGTTTCTCCTCCCAGGGGTTATTCGAGATATCTTAATCGAAACCCCAGTAACGAGGCATTGGCTGCCTTAGGAGACTCATAGTTACTCGTCCCAATTGCTCAATCAGTCTGCCATTTTTTCTTACTGTGGCCAGTCTGCCAGAAGCGATATGTCACTAGTTGTGTATCATAAAAGAGTCATCGTTACTCCTCCCAGGGGTTATTCGAGATATCTTAATGGAAACCCTAGTAACGAGGCATTGGCTGCCTTAAGAGAGTCATAGTTACTCGTCCCAATAGCTCACCCAGTCCAACATTTTTTCTTACTGCAGCCAGCCTGCCAGAAGCCACATGTCACAAGTTGTGTATCATAAAAGAGTCATCGTTTCTCCTCCCAGGTTTTATTCGAGATATCTTCATCGAAACCATTAGTAACGAGACATTGGCTACCTTAAGAGAGTCATAGTTACTCGTCCCAATTTCTCGACCAGTTAAACATTTTTTCTTACTGCGACCAGTCTGCCAGAAGCGATATGTCACTAGTTGCGTATCATAAAGGAGTGATCGTTATTCCTCCCAGGGGTTATTCGAGATATCTTAATCGAAACCCTAGTAACGAGGCATTGGCTGAATTAGGAGAGTCATAGTTTCTCGTCCCAATTGCTCACACAACTGCCATTTTTTCATTCTGGTCAGTCTGCCAGAAGCAATAAGTCACTGGTTGTGTATCATAAAAGAGGCATCGTTACTCCTCCCAGGGGTTATTCGAGATATCTTAATGGAAACCCTAGTAACGAGGCATTGGCTACCTTAAGAGAGTCATAGTTACTCGTCCCAATTGCTCACCAGGTCCAACATTTTTTTTTACTGCGTCGTCTGGGAGAAGCGATATGTCACTAGTTGTGTATCATAAGAGAGTGGTCGCTACTCCACCCAGGGATTATTCGAGATATCTTAATGGAAAACCTAGAAACGAGGCATTGGCTACCTTAAGAGAGTCATAGTTACTCGTCCCAATTGCTCACCCAGTCTGCCATTTTTTCTTACTGTGGCCAGTCTGCCAGAAGCGATATGTCACAAGTTGTGTATCATAAAAGAGTCATCGTTTCTCCTCCCAGGGGTTATTCGAGATATCTTAATCAAAACCGTAGTAACGAGGAATTGGCTACCTTAGGAGAGTCATAGTTACTCGTCCCAATTGCTCACCCAGTCTGCCATTTTTTCTTACTGTGGCCAATCTGCCAGAAGCGATATGTCACTTGTTGTGTATCATAAAAGAGTCATCGTTACTCCTCCCAGGGGTTATTCGAGATATCTTCATCGAAACCCTTGTAACGAGGCATTGGCTACCCTAAGAGAGTCATAGTTACTCGTCACAATTGCTCACCCAGTCCAACATTTTTTCTTACTGTGGCCAGTCTGCCAGAACCGATATGTCACTAGTTGTGTATCATAAAAGAGTGATCGTTGCTCCTCCCAGGGGTTATTCGAGATATCTTAATCGAAACCCAAGTAACGAGACATTGGCTACCTTAAGAGAGTCATAGTTACTCGTCCCAATTGCGCACCCAGTCCAACATTTTTTCTTACTGCGACCAGTCTGCCAGAAGTGATATGTCACTAGTTGTGTATCATAAAGGAGTGATCGTTACCCCTCCCCGGGGTTATTCGAGATATCGTAATCGAAACCCTAGTAACGAGGCTTTGACTACCTTAAGAGAGTCATAGTTACTCGTCCCAATAGCTCACCCAGTCCAACATTTTTTCTTACTGCAGCCAGTCTGCCAGAAGCGATATGTCACAAGTTGTGTGTCATAAAAGAGTCATCGTTACTCCTCCCAGGGGTTATTCGAGATATCTTAATCGAAACCCTTAGAACGAGGCATTGGCTACCTTAAGAGAGTCATAGTTACTCGTCCCAATTGCTCAACAGGTCCAACATTTTTTTTTACTGCGTCGTCTGCCAGAAGCGATATGTCACTAGTTGTGTATCATAAGAGAGTGGTCGCTACTCCACCCAGGGGTTATTCGAGATATCTTAATCAAAACCGTAGTAACGAGGAATTGGCTACCTTAGGAGAGTCATAGTTACTCGTCCCAATTGCTCACCCAGTCTGCCATTTTTTCTTACTGTGGCCAGTCTGCCAGAAGCGATATGTCACTTATTGTGTATCATAAAAGAGTCATCGTTACTCCTCCCAGGGGTTATTCGAGATATCTTCATCGAAACCCTTGTAACGAGGCATTGGCTACCCTAAGAGAATCATAGTTACTCGTCACAATTGCTCACAAAGTCTGCCATTTTTTCTTACTGCGGTCAGTCTGCCAGAAGCGACATGTCACTAGTTGTGTATCATAAAAGAGTCATCGTTTCTCCTCCCAGGGGTTATTCGAGATATCGTAATCGAAACCCTAGTAACGAGGCATTGGCTGCCTTAGGAGACTCATAGTTACTCGTCCCAATTGCTCAATCAGTCTGCCATTTTTTCTTACTGTGGCCAGTCTGCCAGAAGCGATATGTCACTAGTTGTGTATCATAAAAGTGTCATCGTTACTCCTCCCAGGGGTTATTCGAGATATCTTAATGGAAACCCTAGTAACGAGACATTGGCTACCTTAAGAGAGTCATAGTTACTCGTCCCAATTGCTCACCCAGTCCAACATTTTTTCTTACTGTGGCCAGTCTGCCAGAACCGATATGTCACTAAGTGTGTATCATAAAAGAGTGATCGTTGCTCCTCCCAGGGGTTATTCGAGATATCTTAATCGAATCCCAAGTAACGAGACATTGGCTACCTTAAGAGAGTCATAGTTACTCGTCCCAATTGCACACCCAGTCCAACATTTTTTCTTACTGCGACCAGTCTGCCAGAAGTGATATGTCACTAGTTGTGTATCATAAAGGAGTGATCGTTACTCCTCCCCGGGGTTATTCGAGATATCTTAATCGAAACCCTAGTAACGAGGCATTGACTACCTTAAGAGAGACATAGTTACTCGTCCCAATAGCTCACCCAGTCCAACATTTTTTCTTTCTGCAGCCAGTCTGCCAGAAGCGATATGTCACTAGTTGTGTGTCATAAAAGAGTCATCGTTACTCCTCCCAGGGGTTATTCGAGATATCTTAATCGAAACCCTAGTAACGAGGCATTGGCTACCTTAAGAGAGTCATAGTTACTCGTCCCAATTGCTCACCCAGTCCAACATTTTTTCTTTCTGTGGCCAGTCTGCCAGAACCGATATGTCACTAGTTGTGTATCATAGAAGAGTTATCGTTTCTCCTCCCAGGGGTTATTCGAGATATCTTAATCGAAACCCTAGTAACGAGACATTGGCTACCTTAAGAGAGTCATAGTTACTCGTCCCAATTTCTCACCCAGTTAAACATTTTTTCTTACTGCGACCAGTCTGCCAGGAGCGATATGTCACTAGTTGCGTATCATAAAGGAGTGATCGTTACTCCTCCCAGGGGTTATTCGAGATATCTTAATGGAAACCCTAGTAACGAGGCATTGGCTACCTTAAGAGAGTCATAGTTACTCGTCCCAATAGGTCACCCAGTCCAACATTTTTTCTTACTGCAGCCAGTCTGCCAGAAGCCACATGTCACTAGTTGTGTATCATAAAAGAGTCATCGTTTCTCCTCCCAGGGGTTATTCGAGATATCTTCATCGAAACCATTAGTAACGAGACATTGGCTACCTTAAGAGAGTCATAGTTACTCGTAACAATTTCTCACCCAGTTAAACATTTTTTCTTACTGCGACCAGTCTGCCAGAAGCGATATGTCACTAGTTGCGTATCATAAAGGAGTGATCGTTACTCCTCCCAGGGGTTATTCGAGATATCTTAATCGAAACCATAGTAACGAGGCATTGGCTGCCTTAGGAGAGTCGTAGTTTCTCGTCCCAATTGCTCACCCAACTGCCATTTTTTCTTACTGTGGCCAGTCTGCCAGAAGCAATATGTCACTAGTTGTGTATCATAAAAGAGGCATCGTTACTCCTCCCAGGGGTTATTCGAGATATCTTAATGGAAACCCTAGTAACGAGGCATTGGCTACCTTTAGAGAGTCATAGTTACTCGTCCCAATTGCTCACCCAGTCTGCCATTTTTTCTTACTGTGGCCAGTCTGCCAGAAGCGATATGTCACAAGTTGTGTATCATAAAAGAGTCATCGTTTCTCCTCCCAGGGGTTATTCGAGATATCTTAATCAAAACCCTAGTAACGAGGCATTGGCTACCTTAGGAGAGTCATAGTTACTCGTCCCAATTGCTCACCCAGTCTGCCAATTTTTTCTTACTGTGGCCAGTCTGCCAGAAGCGATATGTCACTAGTTGTGTATCATAAAAGAGTCATCGTTTCTCCTCCCAGGGGTTATTCGAGATATCTTAATCGAAACCCAAGTAACGAGACATTGGCTACCTTAAGAGAGTCATAGTTACTCGTCCCAATTGCGCACCCAGTCCAACATTTTTTCTTACTGCGACCAGTCTGCCAGAAGTTGTGTATCATAAAGGAGTGATCGTTACTCCTCCCCGGGGTTATTCGAGATATCTTAATCGAAACCCTAGTAACGAGGCATTGACTACCTTAAGAGAGTCATAGTTACTCGTCCCAATAGCTCACCCAGTCCAACATTTTTTCTTACTGCAGCCAGTCTGCCAGAAGCGATATGTCACTAGTTGTGTGTCATAAAAGAGTCATCGTTACTCCTCCCAGGGGTTATTCGAGATATCTTAATCGAAACCCTAGTAACGAGACATTGGCTACCTTAAGAGAGTCATAGTTACTCGTCCCAATTGCTCACCCAGTCCGACATTTTTTCTTACTGTGGCCAGTCTGCCAGAACCGATATGTCACTAGTTGTGTATCATAGAAGAGTTATCGTTTCTCCTCCCAGGGGTTATTCGAGATATGTTAATCGAAACCCTAGTAACGAGACATTGGCTACCTTAAGAGAGTCATAGTTACTCGTCCCAATTTCTCTCCCAGTTAAACATTGTTTCTTACTGCGACCAGTCTGCCAGAAGCAATATGTCACTAGTTGCGTATCATAAAGGAGTGATCGTTACTCCTCCCCGGGGTTATTCGAGATATCTTAATGGAAACCCTAGTAACGAGGCATTGGCTACCTTAAGAGAGTCATAGTTACTCGTCCCAATAGCTCACCCAGTCCAACATTTTTTCTTACTGCAGCCAGTCTGCCAGAAGCCACATGTCACTAGTTGTGTATCATAAAGGAGTCATCGTTACTCCTCCCAGGGGTTATTCGAGATATCTTAATGGAAACCCTAGTAACGAGGCATTGGCTGCCTTAGGAGAGTCATAGTTACTCGTCCCAATTGCTCACCCAGTCCAACATTTTTTCTTACTGTATCCAGTCTGCCAGAACCGATATGTCACTAGTTGTGTATCATAAAAGAGTGATCGTTGCTCCTCCCAGGGGTTATTCGAGATATCTTAATCGAAACCCAAGTAACGAGACATTGGCTACCTTAAGAGAGTCATAGTTACTCGTCCCAATTGCGCACCCAGTCCAACATTTTTTCTTACTGCGACCAGTCTGCCAGAAGTGATATGTCACTAGTTGTGTATCATAAAGGAGTGATCCTTACTCCTCCCCGGGGTTATTCGAGATATCTTAATCGAAACCCTAGTAACGAGGCATTGACTACCTTAAGAGAGTCATAGTTACTAGTCCCAATAGCTCACAGAGTCCAACATTTTTTCTTACTGCAGCCAGTCTGCCAGAAGCGATATGTCACTAGTTGTGTGTCATAAAAGAGTCATCGTTACTCCTCCCAGGGGTTATTCGAGATATCTTAATGGAAACCCTAGTAACGAGGCATTGGCTACCTTAAGAGAGTCATAGTTACTCGTCCCAATTGCTCACCCAGTCTGCCATTTTTTCTTACTGTGGCCAGTCAGCCAGAAGCGATATGTCACAAGTTGTGTATCATAAAAGGGTCATCGTTTCTCCTCCCAGGGGTTATTCGAGATATCTTAATCAAAACCCTAGTAACGCGGCATTGGCTACCTTAGGAGAGTCATAGTTACTCATCCCAATTGCTCACCCAGTCTGCCAATTTTTTCTTACTGTGGCCAGTCTGCCAGAAGCGATATGTCACTAGTTGTGTATCATAAAAGAGTCATCGTTACTCCTCCCAGGGGTTATTCGAGATATCTTCATCGAAACCCTAGTAACGAGGCATTGGCTACCCTAAGAGAGTCATAGTTACTCGTCACAATTGCTCACAAAGTCTGCCATTTTTTCTTACTGCATTCAGTCTGCCAGAAGCGACATGTCACTAGTTGTGTATCATAAAAGAGTCATCGTTTCTCCTCCCAGGGGTTATTCGAGATATCTTAATCGAAACCCTAGTAACGAGACATTGGCTACCTTAAGAGAGTCATAGTTACTCGTCCCAATTTCTCACCCAGTTAAACACTTTTTCTTACTGCGACCAGTCTGCCAGAAGCGATATGTCACTAGTTGCGTATCATAAAGGAGTGATCGTTACTCCTCCCAGGGGTTATTCGAGATATCTTAATGGAAACCCTAGTAACGAGGCATTGCCTACCTTAAGAGAGTCATAGTTACTCGTCCCAATAGCTCACCCAGTCCAACATTTTTTCTTACTGCAGCCAGTCTGCCAGAAGCCACATGTCACTAGTTGTGTATCATAAAAGAGTCATCGTTACTCCTCCCAGGGGTTATTCGAGATATCTTCATCGAAGCCCTAGTAACGAGGCATTGGCTACCCTAAGAGAGTCATAGTTACTCGTCACAATTGCTCACAAAGTCTGCCATTTTTTCTTCCTGCGGTCAGTCTGCCAGAAGCGACATGTCACTAGTTGTGTATCATAAAAGAGTCATCGTTTCTCCTCCCAGGGGTTATTCGAGATATCTTAATCGAAACCCTAGTAACGAGGCATTGGCTGCCTTAGGAGAGTCATAGTTTCTCGTCCCAATTGCTCACCCAACTGCCATTTTTTCTTACTGTGGCCAGTCTGCCAGAAGCAATATGTCACTAGTTGTGTATCATAAAAGAGGCATCGTTACTCCTCCCAGGGGTTATTCGAGATATCTTAATGGAAACCCTAGTAACGAGGCATTGGCTACCTTAAGAGAGTCATAGTTACTCGTCCCAATTGCTCACCCAGTCCAACATTTTTTTTTACTGTGTCGTCTGCCAGAAGCGATATGTCACTAGTTGTGTATCATAAGAGAGTGGTCGCTACTCCACCCAGGGGTTATTCGAGATATCTTAATGGAAATCCTAGAAACGAGGCATTGGCTACCTTAAGAGAGTCATAGTTACTCGTCCCAATTGCTCACCCAGTCTGCCATTTTTTCTTACTGTGGCCAGTCTGCCAGAAGCGATATGTCACAACTTGTGTATCATAAAAGAGTCATCGTTTCTCCTCCCAGGGGTTATTCGAGATATCTTAATCAATACCGTAGTAACGAGGCATTGGCTACCGTAGGAGAGTCATAGTTACTCGTCCCAATTGCTCACCCAGTCTGCCATTTTTTCTTACTGTGGCCAGTCTGCCAGAAGCGATATGTCACTTGTTGTGTATCATAAAAGAGTCATCGTTACTCCTCCCAGGGGTTATTCGAGATATCTTCATCGAAACCCTAGTAACGAGGCATTGGCTACCCTAAGAGAGTCATAGTTACTCGTCACAATTGCTCACAAAGTCTGCCATTTTTTCTTACTGCGGTCAGCCTGCCAGAAGCGACATGTCACTAGTTGTGTATCATAAAAGAGTCATCGTTTATCCTCCCAGGGGTTATTCGAGATATCTTAATCGAAACCCTAGTAACGAGGCATTGGCTGCCTTAGGAGACTCATAGTTACTCGTCCCAATTGCTCAATCAGTCTACCATTTTTTCTTACTGTGGCCAGTCTGCCAGAAGCGATATGTCACTAGTTGTGTATCATAAAAGAGTGGTTGCTACTCCTCCCAGGGGTTATTCGAGATATCTTAATCGAAACCCTAGTAACGAGGCATTGGCTACCTTAAGAGAGTCATAGATACTCGTCCCAATTGCTCACCCAGTCCAACATTTTTTCTTACTGCGACCAGTCTGCCAGAAGCAATTTGTCACTAGTTGTGTATCATAAAAGAGTGATCGTTACTCCTCCCAGGGCTTATTCGATATATTTTAATCGAAACACTAGTAACGAGGCATTGGCTACCTTAAGAGAGTCATAGTTACTCGTCCCAATTGCTCAAACATTAAAACGTTTTTTCTTACTGCGGCCAGTCTGCCAGAAGCGATATGTCACTAGTTGTGTATCATAAAAGAGTCATCGTTACTCCTCCCAGGGGTTATTCGAGATATCTTAATCAAAACCCTAGTAACGAGGCATTGGCTACATTAAGAGAGTCATAGTTACTCGTCCCAATTGCTCACCCAGTCTGCCATTTTTTCTTACTGTGGCCAGTCTGCCAGAAGCGATATTTCACTAGTTGTGTATCATAAAAGAGGCATCGTTACTCCTCCCAGGGGTTATTCGAGATATCTTAATGGAAACCCTAGTAACGAGGCATTGGCTACCTTAAGAGAGTCATAGTTACTCGTCCCAATTGCTCACCCAGTCCAACATTTTTTTTTACTGCGTCGTCTGCCAGAAGCGATATGTCACTAGTTGTGTATCATAAGAGAGTGGTCGCTACTCCACCCAGGGGTTATTCGAGATATCTTAATGGAAAACCTAGAAACGAGGCATTGGCTACCCTAAGAGAGTCATAGTTACTCGTCACAATTGCTCACAAAGTCTGCCATTTTTTCTTACTGCGGTCAGTCTGCCAGAAGGGACATGTCACTAGTTGTGTATCATAAAAGAGTCATCGTTTCTCCTCCCAGGGGTTATTCGAGATATCTTAATCGAAACCCTAGTAACGAGGCATTGGCTGCCTTAGGAGACTCATAGTTACTCGTCCCAATTGCTCAATCAGTCTACCATTTTTTCTTACTGTGGCCAGTCTGCCAGAAGCGATATGTCACTAGTTGTGTATCATAAAAGAGTCATCGTTACTCCTCCCAGGGGTTATTCGAGATATCTTAATGGAAACCCTAGTAACGAGGCATTGGCTACCTTAAGAGAGTCATAGTTACTCGTCCCAATTGCTCACCCAGTCCAACATTTTTTCTTACGGTGGCCAGTCTGCCAGAACCGATATGTCACTAGTTGTGTATCATAAAAGAGTGATCGTTGCTCCTCCCAGGGGTTATTTGAGATATCTTAATCGAAACCCGAGTAACGAGACATTGGTTACCTTAAGAGAGTCATAGTTACTCGTCCCAATTGCGCACCCAGTCTAACATTTTTTCTTACTGCGACCAGTCTGCCAGAAGTGATATGTCACTAGTTGTGTATCATAAAGGAGTGAACGTTACTCCTCCCCGGGGTTATTCGAGATATCTTAATCGAAACCCTAGTAACGAGGCATTGACTACCTTAAGAGAGTCATAGTTACTCGTCGAAATAGCTCACCCAGTCCAACATTTTTTCTTACTGCAGCCAGTCTGCCAGAAGCGATATGTCACTAGTTGTGTGTCATAAAAGAGTCATCGTTACTCCTCCCAGGGGTTATTCGAGATATCTTAATCGAAACCCTAGTAACGAGGCATTGGCTACCTTAAGAGAGTCATAGTTACTCGTCCCAATTGCTCACCCAGTCCAACATTTTTTCTTACTGTGTCCAGTCTGCCAGAACCGATATGTCACTAGTTGTGTATCATAAAAGAGTTATCGTTTCTCCTCCCAGGGGTTATTCGAGATATCTTAATCGAAACCCTAGTAACGAGACATTGGCTACCTTAAGAGTGTCATAGTTACACGTTCCAATTTCTCACCCAGTTAAACATTTTTTCTTACTGCGACCAGTCTGCCAGAAGCGATATGTCACTAGTTGCGTATCATAAAGGAGTGATCGTTACTCCTCCCAGGGGTTATTCGAGATATCTTAATCGAAACCCTAGTAACGAGGCATTGGCTACCTTAAGAGAGTCATAGTTACTCGTCCCAATAGCTCACCCAGTCCAACATTTTTTCTTACTGCAGCCAGTCTGCCAGAAGCCACATGTCACTAGTTGTGTATCATAAAAGAGTCATCGTTTCTCCTCCCAGGGGTTATTCGAGATATCTTCATCGAAACCATTAGTAACGAGACATTGGCTACCTTAAGAGAGTCATAGTTACTCGTCACAATTTCTCACCCAGTTACACATTTTTTCTTACTGCGAGCAGTCTGCCAGAAGCGATAAGTCACTAGTTGCGTATCATAAAGTAGTGATCGTTACTCCTCCCAGGGGTTATTCGAGATATCTTAATCGAAACCCTAGTAACGAGGCATTGGCTGCCTTAGGAGAGTCATAGTTACTCGTCCCAATTGCTCACCCAACTGCCATTTTTTCTTATTGTGGCCAGTCTGCCAGAAGCAATATGTCACTAATTGTGTATCATAAAAGAGGCATCGTTACTCCTCCCAGGGGTTATTCGAGATATTTTAATGGAAACCCTAGTAACGAGACATTGGCTACCTTAAGAGAGTCATAGTTACTCGTCCCAATTGCTCACCCAGTCCAACATTTTTTCTTACTGCGTCGTCTGCCAGAAGCGATATGTCACTAGTTGTGTATCATAAGAGAGTGGTCGCTACTCCACCCAGGGGTTATTCGAGATATCTTAAAGGAAAACCTAGAAACGAGGCATTGGCTACCTTAAGAGAGTCATAGTTCCTCGTCCCAATTGCTCACCCAGTCTGCCATTTTTTCTTACTGTGGCCAGTCTGCCAGAACCGATATGTCACTAGTTGTGTATCATAAAAGAGTCATCGTTACTCCTCCCAGGGGTTATTCGAGATATCTTCATCGAAACCCTAGTAACGAGGCATTGGCTACCCTATGAGAGTCATAGTTACTCGTCACAATTGCTCACAAAGTCTGCCATTTTTTCTTACTGCGGCCAGTCTGCCAGAAGCGACATGTCACTAGTTGTGTATCATAAAAGAGTCATCGTTTCTCCTACCAGGGGTTATTCGATATATCTTAATCGAAACCCTAGTAACGAGTCATTGGCTGCCTTAGGAGACTCATAGTTACTCGTCCCAATTGCTCAATCAGTCTGCCATTTTTTCTTACTGTGGCCAGTCTGCCAGAAGCGATATGTCACTAGTTGTGTATCATAAAAGAGTCATCGTTACTCCTCCCAGGGATTATTCGAGATATCTTAATGGAAACCCTAGTAACGAGGCATTGGCTACCTTAAGAGAGTCATAGTTACTCGTCCCAATTGCTCACCCATTCCAACATTTTTTGTTACTGTGGCCAGTCTGCCAGAAACGATATGTCACTAGTTGTGTATCATAAAAGAGTGATCGTTGCTCCTCCCAGGGGTTATTCGAGATATCTTAATCGAAACCCTAGTAACGAGACATTGGCTACCTTAAGAGAGTCATAGTTATTCGTCCCAATTGCGCACCCAGTCCACTATTTTTTCTTACTGCGACCAGTCTGCCAGAAGTGATATGTCACTAGTTGTGTATCATAAAGGAGTGATCGTTACTCCTCCCAGGGGTTATTCGAGATATCTTAAATGAAACCCTAGTAACGAGGCATTGACTACCTTAAGAGAGTCATAGTTACTCGTCCCAATAGCTCACCCAGTCCAATATTTTTTCTTACTGCAGCCAGTCTGCCAGAAGCGATATGTCACTAGTTGTGTATCATAAAAGAGTGATCGTTTCTCCTCCCAGGGGTTATTCGAGATATCTTAATCGAAATCCTAGTAACGAGGTATCGGCTACCTTAAGAGCGTCATAGTTACTCGTCCCAATTGCTCACCCAGTCCAACATTTTTTCTTACTGCAGCCAGTCTGCCAGAAGCGATATGTCACTAGTTGTGTATCATAAAAGAGTGGTTGCTACTCCTCCCAGGAGTTATTCGAGATATCTTAATCGAAACACTAGTAACGAGGCATTGGCTACCTTAAGAGAGTCATAGTTACTCGTCACAATTGCTCACCCAGTCTGCCATTTTTTCTTACTGCGGCCGGTATGCCAGAAGCGACATGTCACTAGTTGTGTATCATAAAAGAGTCATCGTTTCTCCTCCCAGGGGTTATTCGAGATATCTTAATCGAAACCCTAGTAACGAGGCATTGGCTACTTTAAGAGAGTCATAGTTACTCGTCCCAATTGCTCACCCAGTCTGCCATTTTTTCTTACTGTGGCCAGTCTGCCAGAAGCGATATGTCACTAGTTGTGTATCATAAAAGAGTAATTGTTACTCCTCCCAGGAGTTATTCGATATATTTTAATCGACACCCTAGTAACTAGGCATTGGCTACCTTAAGAGAGTCATAGTTAGTCGTCCCAATTGCTCACCCAGTCCAACATTTTTTCTTACTGTGGCCAGTCTGCCAGAAGCGATATGTCACTAGTTGTGTATCATAAAAGAGTCATCTTTTCTCCTCCCAGGGGTTATTCGAGATATCTTAATCGAAACCCTAGTAACGAGGCATTGCCTACCTTAAGAGAGTAATAGTTACTCGTCCCAATTGCTCACCCAGTCCAACATTTTTTCTTACTGCAGCCAGTCTGCCAGAAGCCACATGTCACTAGTTGTGTATCATAAAAGAGTCATCGTTTCTCCTCCCAGGGGTTATTCGAGATATCTTCATCGAAACCATTAGTAACGAGACATTGGCTACCTTAAGAGAGTCATAGTTACTCGTCCCAATTTCTCACCCAGATAAACATTTTTTCTTACTGCGACCAGTCTGCCAGAAGCGATATGTCACTAGTTGCGTATCATAAAGGAGTGATCGTTACTCCTCCCAGGGGTTATTCGAGATATCTTAATCGAAACCCTAGTAACGAGGCATTGGCTGCCTTAGGAGAGTCATAGTTACTCGTCCCAATTGCTCACCCAACTGCCATTTTTTCTTACTGTGGCCAGTCTGCCAGAAGCAATATGTCACTAGTTGTGTATCATAAAAGAGGCATCGTTACTCCTCCCAGGGGTTATTCGAGATATCTTAATGGAAACCCTAGTAACGAGGCATTGGCTACTTTAAGAGAGTCATAGTTACTCGTCCCAATTGCTCACCCAGTCCAACATTTTTTCTTACTGCGTCGTTTGCCAGAAGCGATATGTCACTAGTTGTGTATCATAAGAGAGTGGTCGCTACTCCACCCAGGGGTTATTCGAGATATCATAATGGAAAACCTAGAAACGAGGCATTGGCTAACTTAAGAGAGTCATAGTTACTCGTCCCAATTGCTCACCCAGTCCAACATTTTTTCTTACTGTGGCCAGTCTGCCAGAAGCGATATGTCACAAGTTGTGTATCATAAAAAAGTCATCGTTTCTCCTCCCAGGGGTTATTCGAGATATCTTAATCAAAACCCTAGTAACGAGGCATTGGCTACCTTAGCAGAGTCATAGTTACTCGTCCCAATTGCTCACCCAGTCTGCCATTTTTTCTTACTGTGGCCAGTCTGCCAGAAGCGATATGTCACTAGTTGTGTATCATAAAAGAGTCATCGTTACTCCTCCCAGGGGTTATTCGAGATATCTTCATCGAAACCCTAGTAACGAGGCATTGGCTACCCTAAGAGAGTCATAGTTACTCGTCACAATTGCTCACAAAGTCTGCCGTTTTTTCTTACTGCGGCCAGTCTGCCAGAAGCGACATGTCACTAGTTGTGTATCATAAAAGAGTCATCGTTTCTCCTCCCAGGGGTTATTCGAGATATCATCATCGAAACCATTAGTAACGAGACATTGGCTACCTTAAGAGAGTCATAGTTACTCGTCCCAATTGCTCACCCAGTCCAACATTTTTTCTTACTGCGACCAGTCTGCCAGAAGCGATATGTCACTAGTTGTGTATCATAAAGGAGTGATCGTTACTCCTCCCAGGGGTTATTCGAGATATCTTAATCGAAACCCTAGTAACGAGGCATTGGCTACCTTAAGAGAGTCATAGTTACTCGTCCCAATAGCTCACCCAGTCCAACATTTTTTCTTACTGCAGGCAGTCTGCCAGAAGAGATATGTCACTAGTTGTGTATCATAAAAGAGTGGTTGCTACTCCTCCCTGGGGTTATTCGAGATATCTTAATCGAAACCCTAGTAACGAGGCATTGGCTACCTTAAGAGAGTCATAGTTACTCGTCACAATTGCTCACCCAGTCTGCCATTTTTTCTTACTGCGGCCAGTATGCAAGAAGCGACATGTCACTAGTTGTGTATCATAAAAGAGTCATCGTTTCTCCTCCCAGGGGTTATTCGAGATATCTTAATCGAAACCCTAGTAACGAGGCATTGGCTACTTTAAGAGAGTCATAGTTACTCATCCCAATTGCTCACCCAGTCTGCCATTTTTTCTTACTCTGGCCAGTCTGCCAGAAGCGATATGTCACTAGTTGTGTCTCATAAAAGAGTCATCGTTACACCTCCCAGGGGTTATTCGAGATATCTTAATGGAAACCCTAGTAACGAGGCATTGGCTACCTTAAGAGAGTCATAGATACTCGTCCCAATTGCTCACCCAGTCCAACATTTTTTCTTACTGCGACCAGTCTGCCAGAAGCGATATGTCACTAGTTGTGTATCATAAAAGAGTGGTTGCTACTCCTCCCAGGGGTTATTCGAGATATCTTAATCGAAACCCTAGTAACGAGGCATTGGCTACCTTAAGAGAGTCATAGATACTCGTCCCAATTGCTCACCCAGTCCAACATTTTTTCTTACTGCGACCAGTCTGCCAGAAGCGATTTGTCACTAGTTGTGTATCATAAAAGAGTGATCGTTACTCCTCCCAGGGCTTATTCGATATATCTTAATCGAAACCCTATTAACGAGACATTGGCTACCTTAAGAGAGTCATAGTTACTCGTCCCAATTGCTCACCCAGTCCAACATTTTTTCTTACTGCGACCAGTCTGCCAGAAGCGATATGTCACTAGTTGTGTATCATAAGAGAGTGGTCGCTACTCCTCCCAGGGGTTATTCGAGATATCTTAATGGAAACCCTAGTAAAGAGGCATTGTCTACCTTAAGAGAGTTATAGTTACTCGTCCCAATTGCGGTCCCAGTCCAACATTTTTTCTTACTGCAGCCAGTCTGCCAGAAGCCACATGTCACTAGTTGTGTATCATAAAAGAGTCATCGTTTCTCCTCCCAGGGGTTATTCGAGATATCTTCATCGAAACCATTAGTAACGAGACATTGGCTACCTTAAGAGAGTCATAGTTACTCGTCCCAATTTCTCACCCAGATAAACATTTTTTCTTACTGCGACCAGTCTGCCAGAAGCGATATGTCACTAGTTGCGTATCATAAAGGAGTGATCGTTACTCCTCCCAGGGGTTATTCGAGATATCTTAATCGAAACCCTAGTAACGAGGCATTGTCTGCCTTAGGAGAGTCATAGTTACTCGTCCCAATTGCTCAACCAACTGCCATTTTTTCTTACTGTGGCCAGTCTGCCAGAAGCAATATGTCACTAGTTGTGTATCATAAAAGAGGCATCGTTACTCCTCCCAGGGGTTATTCGAGATATCTTAATGGAAACCCTAGTAACGAGGCATTGGCTACTTTAAGAGAGTCATAGTTACTCGTCCCAATTGCTCACCCAATCCAACATTTTTTCTTACTGCGTCGTCTGCCAGAAGCGATATGTCACTAGTTGTGTATCATAAGAGAGTGGTCGCTACTCCACCCAGGGGTTATTCGAGATATCATAATGGAAAACCTAGAAACGAGGCATTGGCTAACTTAAGAGAGTCATAGTTACTCGTCCCAATTGCTCACCCAGTCTGCCATTTTTTCTTACTGTGGCCAGTCTGCCAGAAGCGATATGTCACAAGTTGTGTATCATAAAAGAGTCATCGTTTCTCCTCCCAGGGGTTATTCGAGATATCTTAATCAAAACCCTAGTAACGAGGCATTGGCTACCTTAGCAGAGTCATAGTTACTCGTCCCAATTGCTCACCCAGTCTGCCATTTTTTCCTACTGTGGCCAGTCTGCCAGAAGCGATATGTCACTAGTTGTGTATCATAAAAGAGTCATCGTTACTCCTCTCAGGGGTTATTCGAGATATCTTCATCGAAACCCTAGTAACGAGGCATTGGCTACCCTAAGTGAGTCATAGTTACTCGTCACAATTGCTCACAAAGTCTGCCGTTTTTTCTTACTGCGGCCAGTCTGCCAGAAGCGACATGTCACTAGTTGTGTATCATAAAAGAGTCATCGTTTCTCCTCCCAGGGGTTATTCGAGATATCATCATCGAAACCATTAGTAACGAGACATTGGCTACCTTAAGAGAGTCATAGTTACTCGTCCCAATTGCTCACCCAGTCCAACATTTTTTCTTACTGCGACCAGTCTGCCAGAAGCGATATGTCACTAGTTGTGTATCATAAAGGAGTGATTATTACTCCTCCCAGGGGTTATTCGAGATATCTTAATCGAAATCCTAGTAACGAGGCATTGGCTACCTTAAGAGCGTCATAGTTACTCGTCCCAATTGCTCACCCAGTCCAACATTTTTTCTTAATGTGGCCAGTCTGCCAGAACCGATATGTCACTAGTTGTGTATCATAAAAGAGTTATCGTTTCTCCTCCCAGGGGTTATTCGAGATATCTTAATCGAAACCCTAGTAACGAGACATTGGCTACCTTAAGAGAGTCATAGTTACTCGTCTCAATTTGTCACGTAGTCCAACATTTTTTCTTACTGCGACCAGTCTGCCTGAACCAATATGTCACTAGTTGCGTATCATAAAGGAGTGATCGTTACTCCTCCCAGGGGTTATTCGAGATATCTTAATCGAAACCCTAGTAACGAGGCATTGGCTACCTTAAGAGAGTCATAGTTACTCGTCCCAATAGCTCACCCAGTCCAACATTTTTTCTTACTGCAGGCTGTCTGCCAGAAGAGATATGTCACTAGTTGTGTATCATAAAAGAGTGGTTGCTACTCCTCCCTGGGGTTATTCGAGATATCTTAATCGAAACCCTAGTAACGAGGCATTGGCTACCTTAAGAGAGTCATAGTTACTCGTCACAATTGCTCACCCAGTCTGCCATTTTTTCTTACTGCGGCCAGTATGCAAGAAGCGACATGTCACTAGTTGTGTATCATAAAAGAGTCATCGTTTCTCCTCCCAGGGGTTATTCGAGATATCTTAATCGAAACCCTAGTAACGAGGCATTGGCTACCTTAAGAGAGTCATAGTTACTCATCCCAATTGCTCACCCAGTCTGCCATTTTTTCTTACTCTGGCCAGTCTGCCAGAAGCGATATGTCACTAGTTGTGTCTCATAAAAGAGTCATCGTTACACCTCCCAGGGGTTATTCGAGATATCTTAATGGAAACCCTAGTAACGAGGCATTGGATACCTTAAGAGAGTCATAGATACACGTCCCAATTGCTCACCCAGTCCAACATTTTTTCTTACTGCGACCAGTCTGCCAGAAGCGATATGTCACTAGTTGTGTATCATAAAAGAGTGGTTGCTACTCCTCCCAGGGGTTATTCGAGATATCTTAATCGAAACCCTAGTAACAAGGCATTGCCTACCTTAAGAGAGTCATAGATACTCGTCCCAATTGCTCACCCAGTCCAACATTTTTTCTTACTGCGACCAGTCTGCCAGAAGCGATTTGTCACTAGTTGTGTATCATAAAAGAGTGATCGTTACTCCTCCCAGGGCTTATTCGATATATTTTAATCGAAACACTAGTAACGAGGCATTGGCTACCTTAAGAGTGTCATAGTTAGTCGTCCCAATTGCTCACCCAGTCTGCCATTTTTTCTTACTGTGGCCAGTCTGCCAGAAGCGATATGTCACTAGTTGTGTATCATAAAAGAGTCATCGTTACTCCTCCCAGGGGTTATTCGAGATATCTTAATCGAAACCCTAGTAACGAGGCATTGGCTACCTTAAGAGAGTCATAGTTACTCGTCCCAATTGCTCACCCAGTCCAACATTTTTTCTTACTGCGTCGTCTGCCAGAAGCGATATGTCACTAGTTGTGTATCATAAGAGAGTGGTCGCTACTCCTCCCAGGGGTTATTCGAGATATCTTAATGGAAACCCTAGTAACGAGGCATTGGCTACCTTAAGAGAGTCATAGTTACTCGTCCCAATTGCGGACCCAGTCCAACATTTTTTCTTACTGCGACCAGTCTGCCAGAAGTGATATGTCACTAGTTGTGTATCATAAAGGAGTGATCGTTACTCCTCCTCGGGGTTATTCAAGATATCTTAATCGAAACCCTAGTAACGAGGCATTGGCTACCTTAAGAGAGTCATAGCTACTCGTCCCAATAGCTCACCCAGTCCAAAATTTTTTCTTACTGCAGCCAGTCTGCCAGAAGCGATATGTCACTAGTTGTGTATCATAAAAGAGTGATCGTTTCTCCTCCCAGGGGTTATTCGAGATATCTTCATCGAAACCATTAGTAACGAGACATTGGCTACTTTAAGAGAGTCATAGCTACTCGTCCCAATTGCTCACTCCGTCCAACATTTTTTCTTACTACGACCAGTCTGCCAGAAGCGATATGTCACTAGTTGTGTATCATAAAGTAGTGATCGTTACTCCTCCCAGGGGTTATTCGATATATTTTAATCGAAACTCTAGTAACGAGGCATTGGCTTCCTTAAGAGAGTCATAGTTAGTCGTCCCAATTGCTCACCCAGTCCACATTTTTTCTTACTGCGGCCACTCTGCCAGAAGCGATATGTCACTAGTTGTGTATCATAAAAGAGTCATCGTTACTCCACCCAGGTGTTATTCGAGATATCTTAATGGAAACCCTAGTAACGAGGCATTGGCTACCTTAAGAGAGTCATAGTTACTCGTTCCAATTGCTCACCCAGTCTGCCATTTTTTCTTACTGTGGCCAGTCTGCCAGAAGCGATATGTCACTAGTTGTGTATCATAAAAGAGTCATCGTTACTCCTCTCAGGGGTTATTCGAGATATCTTCATCGAAACCCTAGTAACGAGGCATTGGCTACCCTAAGTGAGTCATAGTTACTCGTCACAATTGCTCACAAAGTCTGCCGTTTTTTCTTACTGCGGCCAGTCTGCCAGAAGCGACATGTCACTAGTTGTGTATCATAAAAGAGTCATCGTTTCTCCTCCCAGGGGTTATTCGTGATATCATCATCGAAACCATTAGTAACGAGACATTGGCTACCTTAAGAGAGTCATAGTTAGTCGTCCCAATTGCTCACCCAATAAAACGTTTTTTCTTACTGCGGCCAGTCTGCCAGAAGCGATATGTCACTAGTTGTGTATCATAAAAGAGTCATCGTTACTCCTCCCAGGGGTTATTCGAGATATCTTAATCAAAACCCTAGTAACGAGGCATTGGCTACCTTAAGAGCGTCATAGTTACTCGTCCCAATTGCTCACCCAGTCCAACATTTTTTCTTACTGTGGCCAGTCTGCCAGAACCGATATGTCACTAGTTGTGTATCATAAAAGAGTTATCGTTTCTCCTCCCAGGGGTTATTCGAGATATCTTAATCGAAACCCTAGTAACGAGACATTGGCTACCTTAAGAAAGTCATAGTTACTCGTCCCAATTTGTCACGTAGTCCAACATTTTTTCTTACTGCGACCAGTCTGCCTGAACCGATATGTCACTAGTTGCGTATCATAAAGGAGTGATCGTTACTCCTCCCAGGGGTTATTCGAGATATCTTAATCGAAACCCTAGTAACGAGGCATTGGCTACCTTAAGAGAGTCATAGTTACTCGTCACAATTGCTCACCCAGTCTGCCATTTTTTCTTACTGCGGCCAGTATGCAAGAAGCGACATGTCACTAGTTGTGTATCATAAAAGAGTCATCGTTTCTCCTCCCAGGGGTTATTCGAGATATCTTAATCGAAACCCTAGTAACGAGGCATTGGCTACCTTAAGAGAGTCATAGTTACTCATCCCAATTGCTCACCCAGTCTGCCATTTTTTCTTACTCTGGCCAGTCTGCCAGAAGCGATATGTCACTAGTTGTGTCTCATAAAAGAGTCATCGTTACACCTCCCAGGGGTTATTCGAGATATCTTAATGGAAACCCTAGTAACGAGGCATTGGCTACCTTAAGAGAGTCATAGATACTCGTCCCAATTGCTCACCCATTCCAACATTTTTTCTTACTGCGACCAGTCTGCCAGAAGCGATATGTCACTAGTTGTGTATCATAAAAGAGTGGTTGCTACTCCTCCCAGGGGTTATTCGAGATATCTTTATCGAAACCCTAGTAACGAGGCATTGGCTACCTTAAGAGAGTCATAGATACTCGTCCCAATTGCTCACCAAGTCCAACATTTTTTCTTACTGCGACCAGTCTGCCAGAAGCGATTTGTCACTAGTTGTGTATCATAAAAGAGTGATCGTTACTCCTCCCAGGGCTTATTCGATATATTTTAATCGAAACACTAGTAACGAGGCATTGGCTACCTTAAGAGTGTCATAGTTAGTCGTCCCAATTGCTCACCCAGTCTGCCATTTTTTCTTACTGTGGCCAGTCTGCCAGAAGCGATATGTCACTAGTTGTGTATCATAAAAGAGTCATCGTTACTCCTCCCAGGGGTTATTCGAGATATCTTAATCGAAACCCTAGTAACGAGGCATTGGCTACCTTAAGAGAGTCATAGTTACTCGTCCCAATTGCTCACCCAGTCCAACATTTTTTCTTACTGCGTCGTCTGCCAGAAGCGATATGTCACTAGTTGTGTATCATAAGAGAGTGGTCGCTACTCCTCCCAGGGGTTATTCGAGATATCTTAATGGAAACCCTAGTAACGAGGCATTGGCTACCTTAAGAGAGTCATAGTTACTCGTCCCAATTGCGGACCCAGTCCAACATTTTTTCTTACTGCGACCAGTCTGCCAGAAGTGATATGTCACTAGTTGTGTATCATAAAGGAGTGATCGTTACTCCTCCTCGGGGTTATTCGAGATATCTTAATCGAAACCCTAGTAACGAGGCATTGGCTACCTTAAGAGAGTCATAGTTACTCGTCCCAATAGCTCACCCAGTCCAACATTTTTTCTTACTGCTGCCAGTCTGCCAGAAGCGATATGTCGCTAGTTGTGTATCATAAAAGAGTGATCGTTTCTCCTCCCAGGGGTTATTCGAGATATCTTCATCGAAACCATTAGTAACGAGACATTGGCTACCTTAAGAGAGTCATAGTTACTCGTCCCAATTGCTCACTCCGTCCAACATTTTTTCTTACTACGACCAGTCTGCCAGAAGCGATATGTCACTAGTTGTGTATCATAAAGGAGTGATCGTTACTCCTCCCAGGGGTTATTCGATATATTTTAATCGAAACCCTAGTAACGAGGCATTGGCTACCTTAAGAGAGTCATAGTTAGTCGTCCCAATTGCTCACCCAGTCCAACATTTTTTCTTACTGCGGCCAGTCTGCCAGAAGCGATATGTCACTAGTTGTGTATCATAAAAGAGTCATCGTTACTCCACCCAGGGGTTATTCGAGATATCTTAATGGAAACCCTAGTAACGAGGCATTGGCTACCTTAAGAGAGTCATAGTTACTCGTTCCAATTGCTCACCCAGTCTGCCATTTTTCTTACTGTGGCCAGTCTGCCAGAAGCGATATGTCACTAGTTGTGTATCATAAAAGAGTCATCTTTTCTCCTCCCAGGGGTTATTCGAGATATCTTAATCGAAACCCTAGTAACGAGGCATTGGCTACCTTAAGAGAGTCATAGTTACTCGTCCCAATTGCTCACCCAGTCCAACATTTTTTCTTACTGCGGGGAGTCTGCCAGAAGCGATATGTCACTAGTTGTGTATCATAAAAGAGTGGTTGCTACTCCTCCCAGGGGTTATTCGAGATATCTTAATCGAAACCCTAGTAACCAGGCACTGGCTACCTTAAGAGAGTCATAGTTACTCGTCCCAATTGCTCACCCAGTCTGCCATTTTTTCTTACTGTGGCCAGTCTGCCAGAAGCGATATGTCACTAGTTGTGTATCATAAAAGAGTCATCGTTACTCCTCCGAGAGGTTATTCGAGATATCTTAATGGAAACCCTTGTAACGAGGCATTGGCTACCTTAAGAGAGTCATAGATACTCGTCCCAATTGCTCACCCAGTCTGCCATTTTTTCTTACTGCGACCAGTCTGCCAGAAGCGATATGTCACTAGTTGTGTATCATAAAAGAGTGGTTGATACTCCTCCCAGGGGTTATTCGAGATATCTTAATCGAAACCCTAGTAACGAGGCATTGGCTACCTCAAGAGAGTCATAGCTACCCGTCCCAATTGCTCACCCAGTCCAACATTTTCTCTTACTGCGACCAGTCTGCCAGAAGCGATTTGGCACTAGTTGTGTATCATAAAAGAGTGATCGTTACTCCTCCCAGGGCTTATTCGATATATTTTAATCGAAACACTAGTAACGAGGCATTGGCTACCTTAAGAGAGTCATAGTTACTCGTTCCAATAGCTCACCCAGTCCAACATTTTTTCTTACTGCAGCCAGAAGCGATATGTCACTAGTTGTGTATCATAAAAGAGTCATCGTTACTCCTCCCAGGGGTTATTCGAGATATCTTAATCGAAACCCTAGTAACGAGGCATTGGCTACCTTAAGAGAGTCATAGTTACTCGTCCCAATTTGTCACGTAGTCCAACATTTTTTCTTACTGCGACCAGTCTGCCTGAACCGATATGTCACTAGTTGCGTATCATAAAGGAGTGATCGTTACTCCTCCCAGGGGTTAATCGAGATATCTTAATCGAAACCCTAGTAACGAGGCATTGGCTACCTTAAGAGAGTCATAGTTACTCGTTCCAATAGCTCACCCAGTCCAACATTTTTTCTTACTGCAGCCAGTCTGCCAGAAGCGATATGTCACTAGTTGCGTATCATAAGAGAGTGGTTGCTACTCCTCCCTGGGGTTATTCGAGATATCTTAATCGAAACCCTAGTAACGAGGCATTGGCCACCTTAAGAGAGTCATAGTTACTCGTCACAATTGCTCACCCAGTCTGCCATTTTTTCTTACTGCGGCCAGTATGCAAGAAGCGACATGTCACTAGTTGTGTATCATAAAAGAGTCATCGTTTCTCCTCCCAGGGGTTATTCGAGATATCTTAATCGAAACCCTAGTAACGAGGCATTGGCTACTTTAAGAGAGTCATAGTTACTCATCCCAATTGCTCACCCAGTCTGCCATTTTTTCTTACTGTGGCCAGTCTGCCAGAAGCGATATGTCACTAGTTGTGTATCATAAAAGAGTCATCGTTACACCTCCCAGGGGTTAATCGAGATATCTTAATGGAAACCCTAGTAACGAGGCATTGGCTACCTTAAGAGAGTCTTAGATACTCGTCCCAATTGCTCACCCAGTCCAAAATTTTTTCTTATTGCGACCAGTCTGCCAGAAGCGATATGTCACTAGTTGTGTATCATAAAAGAGTCATCGTTTCTCCTCCCAGGGGTTATTCGAGATATCTTAATCGAAACCCTAGTAACGAGGCATTGGCTACTTTAAGAGAGTCATAGTTACTCATCCCAATTGCTCACCCAGTCTGCCATTTTTTCTTACTGTGGCCAGTCTGCCAGAAGCCATATGTCACTAGTTGTGTATCATAAAAGAGTCATCGTTACACCTCCCAGGGGGTTATTCGAGATATCTTAATGGAAACCCTAGTAACGAGGCATTGGCTACCTTAAGAGAGTCATAGATACTCGTCCCAATTGCTCACCCAGTCCAACATTTTTTCTTATTGCGACCAGTCTGCCAGAAGCGATATGTCACTAGTTGTGTATCATAAGAGAGTGATCGTTACTCCTCCCAGGGGTTATTCGATATATTTTAATCGAAACCCTAGTAACGAGGCATTGGCTACCTTAAGAGAGTCATAGTTAGTCGTCCCAATTGCTCACCCAGTCCAACATTTTTTCTTACTGCGGCCAGTCTGCCAGAAGCGATATGTCACTAGTTGTGTATCATAAAAGAGTCATCGTTACTCCTCACAGGGGTTATTCGAGATATCTTAATGGAAACCCTAGTAACGAGGCATTGGCTACCTTAAGAGAGTCATAGATACTCGTCCCAATTGCTCACCCAGTCCAACATTTTTTCTTACTGCGACCAGTCTGCCAGAAGCGATATGTCACTAGTTGTGTATCATAAAAGAGTCATCGTTACTCCTCCCAGATATCTTAATGGAAACCCTAGTAACGAGGCATTGGCTACCTTAAGAGAGTCATAGTTACTCGTTCCAATTGCTCACCCAGTCTGCCATTTTTTCTTACTGTGGCCAGTCTGCCAGAAGCGATATGTCACTAGTTGTGTATCATAAAAGAGTCATCTTTTCTCCTCCCAGGGGTTAATCGAGATATCTTAATCGAAACCCTAGTAACGAGGCATTGGCTACCTTAAGAGAGTCATAGTTACTCGTCCCAATTGCTCACCCAGTCCAACATTTTTTCTTACTGCGGCCAGTCTGCCAGAAGCGATATGTCACTAGTTGTGTATCATAAAAGAGTCATCGTTACTCCTCACAGGGGTTATTCGAGATATCTTAATCAAAACCGTAGTAACGAGGAATTGGCTACCTTAAGAGAGTCATAGTTACTCGTCCCAATAGCTCACCCAGTCCAACATTTTTTCTTACTGCAGCCAGGCTGCCAGAAGCGATATGTCACTAGTTGTGTATCATAAAAGAGTGATCGTTTCTCCTCCCAGGGGTTATTCGAGATATCTTCATCGAAACCATTAGTAACGAGACATTGGCTACCTTAAGAGAGTCATAGTTACTCGTCCCAATTGCTCACTCAGTCCAACATTTTTTCTTACTGCGACCAGTGTGCCAGAAGCGATATGTCACTAGTTGTGTATCATAAAGGAGTGATCTTTACTCCTCCCAGGGGTTATTCGAGATATCTTAATCGAAATCCTAGTAACGAGGCATTGGCTAAGTTAAGAGAGTCATATTTACTCGTCCCAATTGCGCACCCAGTCCCACATTTTTGCTTACTGCGACCAGTCTGCCAGAAGTGATATGTCACTAGTTGTGTATCATAAAGGAGTGATCGTTACTCCTCCCCGGGGTTATTCGAGATATCTTAATCGAAACCCTAGTAACGAAGCTTTGGCTACCTTAAGAGAGTCATAGTTACTCGTCCCAATAGCTCACCCAGTCCAACATCTTTTCTTACTGCGACCAGTCTGCCAGAAGCGATATGTCACTAGTTGTGTATCATAAAAGAGTGATCGTTTCTCCTCCCAGGGGTTATTCGAGATATCTTCATCGAAACCATTAGTAACGAGACATTGGCTACCTTAAGAGAGTCATAGTTACTCGTCCCAATTGCTCACCCAGTCCAGCATTTTTTTCTTACTGCGACCAGTCTGCCAGAAGCGATATGTCACTAGTTGTGTATCATAAAGGAGTGATCGTTACTCTTCCCAGGGGTTATTCGAGATATCTTAATCGAAACCCTAGTAACGAGGCATTGGCTACCTTAAGAGAGTCATAGATACTCGTCCCAATTGCTCACACAGTCCAACATTTTTTCTTACTGCGACCAGTCTGCTAGAAGCGAATTGTCACTAGTTGTGTATCATAAGATAGTGGTCGCTACTCCACCCAGGGGTTATTCGAGATATCTTAATGGAAAACCTAGAAACGAGGCATTGGCTACCTTAAGAGAGTCATAGTTACTCGTCCCAATTGCTCACCCAGTCTGCCATTTTTTCTTACTTTGGCCAGTCTGCCAGAAGCGATATGTCACAAGTTGTGTATCATAAAAGAGTCATCGTTTCTCCTCCCAGGGGTTATTCGAGATATCTTAATCAAAAACCTAGTAACGAGGCATTGGCTACCTTAGGAGGGTCATAGTTACTCGTCCCAATTGCTCACGTAGACTGCCATTTTTTCTTACTGTGGCCAGTCTGCCAGAAGCGATATGTCACTAGTTGTGTATCATAAAAGAGTCATCGTTACTCCTCCCAGGGGTTATTCGAGATATCTTCATCGAAACCCTAGTAACGAGGCATTGGCTACCCTAAGAGATTCATAGTTACTCGTCACAATTGCTCACAAAGTCTGCCATTTTTTCTTACTGCGGCCAGTCTGCCAGAAGCGACATGTCACTAGTTGTGTATCATAAAAGAGTCATCGTTTCTCCTCCCAGGGGTTATTCGAGATATCTTAATCGAAACCCTAGTAACGAGGCATCTTCTACCTTAAGAGAGTCACAGTTACTCGTCCCAATAGCTCACCCAGTCCAACATTTTTTCTTACTGCGACCAGTCTGCCAGAAGCGACATGTCACTAGTTGTGTATCATAAAAGAGTCATCGTTTCTCCTCCCAGGGGTTATTCGAGATATCTTAATCGAAACCCTAGTAACGAGGCATTGGCTACCTTAAGAGAGTCACAGTTACTCGTCCCAATAGCTCACCCAGTCCAACATTTTTTCTTACTGCGACCAGTCTGCCAGAAGCGATATGTCACTAGTTGTGTATCATAAAGGAGTCATCGTTACTCCTCCCAGGGGTTATTCGAGATATCTTAATGGAAATCCTAGTAACGAGGCATTGGCTACCTTAAGAGAGTCATAGTTACTCGTTCCAATTGCTCACCCAATCCAACATTTTTTCTTACTGTGGCCAGTCTGCCAGAACCGATATGTCACTAGTTGTGTATCATAAAAGAGTGATCGTTGCTCCTCACAGGGGTTATTCGAGATATCTTAATCGAAACCCTAGTAACGCGACATTGGCTACCTTAAGAGAGTCATAGTTACTCGTCGCAATTGCGCACACAGTCCAACATTTTTTCTTACTGCGACCAGTCTGCCAGAAGTGATATGTCACTAGTTGTGTATCATAAAGGAGTGATCGTTACTCCTCCCCGGGGTTATTCGAGATATCCTAATCCAAACCCTAGTAACGAGGCATTGGCTACCTTAAGAGAGTCATAGTTACTCGTCCGAATAGCTCACCCAGTCCAACATTTTTTCTTACTGCAGCCAGTCTGCCAGAAGCGATATGTCACTAGTTGTGTATCATAAAAGAGTGGTTGCTACTCCTCCCAGGGGTTATTCGAGATATCTTAATCGAAACCCTAGTAACGAGGCATTGGCTACCTTAAGAGAGTCATAGATACTCGTCCCAATTGCTCACCCAGTCGAACATTTTTTCTTACTGCGACCAGTCTGCCAGAAGCGATTTGTCACTAGTTGTGTATCATAAAAGAGTGATCGTTACTCCTCCCAGGGCTTATTCGATATATTTTAATCGAAACACTAGTAACGAGGCATTGGCTACCTTAAGAGAGTCATAGTTAGTCGTCCCAATTGCTCACCCAATAAAACGTTTTTTCTTACAGCGGCCAGTCTGCCAGAAGCGATATGTCACTAGTTGTGTATCATAAAAGAGTCATCGTTACTCCTCCCAGGGGTTATTCGAGATATCTTAATCAAAACCCTAGTAACGAGGCATTGGCTACATTAAGAGAGTCATAGTTACTCGTCCCAATGGCTCACCCAGTCTGCCATTTTTTCTTACTGTGGCCAGTCTGCCAGAAGCGATATGTCACTAGTTGTGTATCATAAAAGAGTGGTTGCTACTCCTCCCAGGGGTTATTCGAGATATCTTAATCGAAACCCTAGTAACGAGGCATTGGCTACCTTAAGAGAGTCATAGATACTCGTCCCAATTGCTCACCCAGTCCAACATTTTTTCTTACTGCGACCAGTCTGCTAGAAGCGATTTGTCACTAGTTGTGTATCATAAAAGAGTGATCGTTACTCCTCCCAGGGCTTATTCGATTTATTTTAATCGAAACACTAGTAACGAGGCATTGGCTACCTTAAGAGAGTCATAGTTAGTCGTCCCAATTGCTCACCCAATAAAACGTTTTTTCTTACTACGGCCAGTCTGCCAGAAGCGATATGTCACTAGTGGTGTATCATAAAAGAGTCATCGTTACTCCTCCCAGGGTTTATTCGAGATATCTTAATCAAAACCCTAGTAACGAGGCATTGGCTACATTAAGAGAGTCATAGTTACTCGTCCCAATTGCTCACCCAGTCTGCCATTTTTTCTTACTGTGGCCAGTCGGCCAGAAGCGATATGTCACTAGTAGTGTATCATAAAAGAGTCATCGTTACTCCTCCCGGGGTTTATTCGAGATATCTTAATCGAAACTTTAGTAACTAGGCATTGGCTACCTTAAGAGAGTCATAGTTACTCGTCCCAATTGCTCACCCAGTCCAACATTTTTCTTACTGCGTCGTCTGCCAGAAGCGATATGTCACTAGTTGTGTATCATAAGAGAGTGGTCGCTACTCCTCCCAGGGGTTATTCGAGATATCTTAACGGAAACCCTAGTAACGAGGCATTGGCTACCTTAAGAGAGTCATAGTTACTCGTCCCAATTGCGGACCCAGTCCAACATTTTTTCTTACTGCGACCAGTCTGCTAGAAGTGATATGTCACTAGTTGTGTATCATAAAGGAGTGATCGTTACTCCTCCTCGGGGTTATTCGAGATATCTTAATCGAAACCCTAGTAACGAGGCATTGGCTACCTTAAGAGAGTCATAGTTACTCGTCCCAATAGCTCACCCAGTCCAACATTTTTTCTTACTGCAGCCAGTCTGCCAGAAGCGATATGTCACTAGTTGTGTATCATAAAAGAGTGATCGTTTCTCCTCCCAGGGGTTATTCGAGATATCTTAATCGAAATCCTAGTAACGAGGCATTGGCTAACTTAAGAGAGTCATATTTACTCGTCCCAATTGCGCACCCAGTCCAACATTTTTTCTTACTGCGACCAGTCTGCCAGAAGTGATATGTCACTAGTTGTGTATCATAAAGGAGTGATCGTTACTCCTCCCCGGGGTTATTCGAGATATCTTAATCGAAACCCTAGTAACGAGGCATTAGCTACCTTAAAAGAGTCATAGTTACTCGTCCCAATAGCTCACCCAGTCCAACATCTTTTCTTACTGCAGCCAGTCTGCCAGAAGCGATATGTCACTAGTTGTGTATCATAAAAGAGTGATCGTTTCTCCTCCCAGGGGTTATTCGAGATATCTTCATCGAAACCATTAGTAACGAGACATTGGCTACCTTAAGAGAGTCATAGTTACTCGTCCCAATTGCTCACCCAGTCCAGCATTTTTTCTTACTGCGACCAGTCTGCCAGAAGCGATATGTCACTAGTTGTGTATCATAAAGGAGTGATCGTTACTCCTCCCAGGGGTTATTCGAGATATCTTAATCGAAACCCTAGTAACGAGGCATTGGCTACCATAAGAGAGTCATAGTTACTCGTCCCAATTGCTCACCCAGTCCAACATTTTTTCTTACTGCGTCGTCTGCCAGAAGCGATATGTCGCTAGTTGTGTATCATAAGAGAGTGGTCGCTACTCCACCCAGGGGTTATTCGAGATATCTTAATGGAAAACTTAGAAACGAGGCATTGGCTACCTTAAGAGAGTCATAGTTACTCGTCCCAATTGCTCACCCAGTCTGCCATTTTTTCTTACTGCGGCCAGTCTGCCAGAAGCGACATGTCACTAGTTGTGTATCATAAAAGAGTCATCGTTTCTCCTCCCAGGGGTTATTCGAGATATCTTAATCGAAACCCTAGTAACGAGGCATTGGCTACCTTAAGAGAGTCATAGTTACTCGTCCCAATAGCTCACCCAGTCCAACATTCTTTCTTACTGCAGCCAGTCTGCCAGAAGCGATATGTCACTAGTTGTGTATCATAAAAGAGTGGTTGCTACTCCTCCCAGGGGTTATTCGAGATATCTTAATCGAAACCCTAGTAACAAGGCATTGGCTACCTTAAGAGAGTCACAGATACTCGTCCCAATTGCTCACCCAGTCCAACATTTTTTCTTACTGCGACCAGTCTGCCAGAAGCGATTTGTCACTAGTTGTGTATCATAAAAGAGTGATCGTTACTCCTCCCAGGGCTTATTCGATATATTTTAATCGAAACACTAGTAACGAGACATTGGCTACCTTAAGAGAGTCATAGTTAGTCGTCCCAATTGCTCACCCAATAAAACGTTTTTTCTTACTGCGGCCAGTCTGCCAGAAGCGATATGTCACTAGTTGTGTATCATAAAAGAGTCATCGTTACTCCTCCCAGGGGTTATTCGAGATATCTTAATCAAATCCCTAGTAACGAGGCATTGGCTACATTAAGAGAGTCATAGTTACTCGTCCCAATTGCTCACCCAGTCCAACATTTTTTCTTACTGCGTCGTCTGCCAGAAGCGATATGTCACTAGTTGTGTATCATAAGAGAGTGGTCGCTACTCCTCCCAGGGGTTATTCGAGATATCTTAATGGAAACCCTAGTAACAAGGCATTGGCTACCTTAAGAGAGTCATAGTTACTCGTCCCAATTGCGGACCCAGTCCAACATTTTTTCTTACTGCGACCAGTCTGCCAGAAGTGATATGTCACTAGTTGTGTATCATAAAGGAGTGATCGTTACTCCTCCTCGGGGTTATTCGAGATATCCAAATCGAAACCCTAGTAACGAGGCAGTGGCTACCTTAAGAGAGTCATAGTTACTCGTCCCAATAGCTCACCCAGTCCAACATTTTTTCTTACTGCAGCCAGTCTGCCAGAAGCGATATGTCACTAGTTGTGTATCATAAAAGAGTGATCGTTTCTCCTCCCAGGGGTTATTCGAGATATCTTCATCGAAACCATTAGTAACGAGACATTGGCTACCTTAAGAGAGTCATAGTTACTCGTCCCAATTGCTCACCCAGTCCAACATTTTTTCTTACTGCGACCAGTCTGCCAGAAGCGATATGTCACTAGTTGTGTATCATAAAGGAGTGATCGTTACTCCTCCCAGGGGTTATTCGAGATATCTTAATCGAAATCCTAGTAACGAGGCATTGGCTAACTTAAGAGAGTCATAGTTCCTCGTCCCAATTGCTCACCAAGTCCAACATTTTTTCTTACTGCGTCGTCTGCCAGAAGCGATATGTCACTAGTTGTGTATCATAAGAGAGTGGTCGCTACTCCACCCAGGGGTTATTCGAGATATCTTAATGGAACCCCTAGTAACGAGGCATTGGCTACCTTAAGAGAGTCATAGTTACTCGTCCCAATTGCTCACCCAGTCTGCCATTTTTTCTTACTGTGGCCAGTCTGCCAGAAGCGATATGTCACAAGTTGTGTATCATAAAAGAGTCATCGTTACACCTCCCAGGGGTTATTCGAGATATCTTAATCAACACCCTAGTAACGAGGCATTGGCTACCTTAGGAGAGTCATAGTTACTCGTCCCAATTGCTCACCCAGACTGCCATTTCTTCTTACTGTGGCCAGTCTGCCAGAAGCGATATGTCACTAGTTGTGTATCATAAAGGAGTGATCGTTACTCTCCCAATGGTTATTCGAGATATCTTAATCGAAACCCTAGTAACGAGGCATTGGCTACCTTAAGAGAGTCATAGATACTCGTCCCAATTGCTCACCCAGTCCAACATTTTTTCTTACTGCGACCAGTCTGCCAGAAGCGATTTGTCACTAGAGTTGTATCATAAAAGAGTGATCGTTACTCCTCCCAGGGCTTATTCGATATATTTCAATCGAAACACTAGTAACGAGGCATTGGCTATCTTAAGAGAGTCATTGTTAGTCGTCCCAATTGCTCACCCAATAAAACGTTTTTTCTTACTGCGGCCAGTCTGCCAGAAGCGATATGTCACTAGTTGTGTATCATAAAAGAGTCATCGTTACTCCTCCCAGGGGTTATTCGAGATATCTTAATGGAAACCCTAGTAACGAGGCATTGGCTACCTTAAGAGAGTCATAGTTACTCGTCCCAATTGCTCACTCAGTCCAAAATTTTTTCTTACTGCGACCAGTCTGCCAGAAGCGATATGTCACTAGTTGTGTATCATAAAGGAGTGATCGTTACTCCTCCCAGGGGTTATTCGAGATATCTTAATCGAAATCCTAGTAACGAGGCATTGGCTAACTTAAGAGAGTCATAGTTACTCGTCCCAATTGCGCACCCAGTCCAACATTTTTTCTTACTGGGACCAGTCTGCCAGAAGCGATATGTCACTAGTTGTGTATCATAAGAGAGTGGTCGCTACTCCTACCAGGGGTTATTCGAGATATCTTAACGGAAACCCTAGTAACGAGGCATTGGCTACCTTAAGAGAGTCATAGTTACTCGTCCCAATTGCGGACCCAGTCCAACATTTTTTCTTACTGCGACCAGTCTGCTAGAAGTGATATGTCACTAGTTGTGTATCATAAAGGAGTGATCGTTACTCCTCCTCGGGGTTATTCGAGATATCTTAATCGAAACCCTAGTAACGAGGCATTGGCTACCTTAAGAGAGTCATAGTTACTCGTCCCAATAGCTCACCCAGTGAAACATTTTTTCTTACTGCAGCCAGTCTGCCAGAAGCGATATGTCACTAGTTGTGTATCATAAAAGAGTGATCGTTTCTCCTCCCAGGGGTTATTCGAGATATCTTAATCGAAATCCTAGTAACGAGGCATTGGCTAACTTAAGAGAGTCATATTTACTCGTCCCAATTGCGCACCCAGTCCAACATTTTTTCTTACTGCGACCAGTCTGCCAGAAGTGATATGTCACTAGTTGTGTATCATAAAGGAGTGATCGTTACTCCTCCCCGGGGTTATTCGAGATATCTTAATCGAAACCCTAGTAACGAGGCATTAGCTACCTTAAGAGAGTCATAGTTACTCGTCCCAATAGCTCACCCAGTCCAACATCTTTTCTTACTGCAGCCAGTCTGCCAGAAGCGATATGTCACTAGTTGTGTATCATAAAAGAGTGATCGTTTCTCCTCCCAGGGGTTATTCGAGATATCTTCATCGAAACCATTAGTAACGAGACATTGGCTACCTTAAGAGAGTCATAGTTACTCGTCCCAATTGCTCACCCAGTCCAGCATTTTTTCTTACTGCGACCAGTCTGCCAGAAGCGATATGTCACTAGTTGTGTATCATAAAGGAGTGATCGTTACTCCTCCCAGGGGTTATTCGAGATATCTTAATCGAAACCCTAGTAACGAGGCATTGGCTACCTTAAGAGAGTCATAGTTACTCGTCCCAATTGCTCACCCAGTCCAACATTTTTTCTTACTGCGTCGTCTGCCAGAAGCGATATGTCACTAGTTGTGTATCATAAGAGAGTGGTCGCTACTCCACCCAGGGGTTATTCGAGATATCTTAATGGAAAACTTAGAAACGAGGCATTGGCTACCTTAAGAGAGTCATAGTTACTCGTCCCAATTGCTCACCCAGTCTGCCATTTTTTCTTACTGCGGCCAGTCTGCCAGAAGCGACATGTCACTAGTTGTGTATCATAAAAGAGTCATCGTTTCTCCTCCCAGGGGTTATTCGAGATATCTTAATCGAAACCCTAGTAACGAGGCATTGGCTACCTTAAGAGAGTCATAGTTACTCGTCCCAATAGCTCACCCAGTCCAACATTCTTTCTTACTGCAGCCAGTCTGCCAGAAGCGATATATCACTAGTTGTGTATCATAAAAGAGTGGTTGCTACTCCTCCCAGGGGTTATTCGAGATATCTTAATCGAAACCCTAGTAACAAGGCATTGGCTACCTTAAGAGAGTCACAGATACTCGTCCCAATTGCTCACCCAGTCCAACATTTTTTCTTACTGCGACCAGTCTGCCAGAAGCGATTTGTCACTAGTTGTGTATCATAAAAGAGTGATCGTTACTCCTCCCAGGGCTTGTTCGATATATTTTAATCGAAACACTAGTAACGAGACATTGGCTACCTTAAGAGAGTCATAGTTAGTCGTCCCAATTGCTCACCCAATAAAACGTTTTTTCTTACTGCGGCCAGTCTGCCAGAAGCGATATGTCACTAGTTGTGTATCATAAAAGAGTCATCGTTACTCCTCCCAGGGGTTATTCGAGATATCTTAATCAAAACCCTAGTAACGAGGCATTGGCTACATTAAGAGAGTCATAGTTACTCGTCCCAATTGCTCACCCAGTCCAACATTTTTTCTTACTGCGTCGTCTGCCAGAAGCGATATGTCACTAGTTGTGTATCATAAGAGAGTGGTCGCTACTCCTCCCAGGGGTTATTCGAGATATCTTAATGGAAACCCTAGTAACAAGGCATTGGCTACCTTAAGAGAGTCATAGTTACTCGTCCCAATTGCGGACCCAGTCCAACATTTTTTCTTACTGCGACCAGTCTGCCAGAAGTGATATGTCACTAGTTGTGTATCATAAAGGAGTGATCGTTACTCCTCCTCGGGGTTATTCGAGATATCCAAATCGAAACCCTAGTAACGAGGCATTGGCTACCTTAAGAGAGTCATAGTTACTCGTCCCAATAGCTCACCCAGTCCAACATTTTTTCTTACTGCAGCCAGTCTGCCAGAAGCGATATGTCACTAGTTGTGTATCATAAAAGAGTGATCGTTTCTCCTCCCAGGGGTTATTCGAGATATCTTCATCGAAACCATTAGTAACGAGACATTGGCTACCTTAAGAGAGTCATAGTTACTCGTCCCAATTGCTCACCCAGTCCAACATTTTTTCTTACTGCGACCAGTCTGCCAGAAGCGATATGTCACTAGTTGTGTATCATAAAGGAGTGATCGTTACTCCTCCCAGGGGTTATTCGAGATATCTTAATCGAAATCCTAGTAACGAGGCATTGGCTAACTTAAGAGAGTCATAGTTCCTCGTCCCAATTGCTCACCAAGTCCAACATTTTTTCTTACTGCGTCGTCTGCCAGAAGCGATATGTCACTAGTTGTGTATCACAAGAGAGTGGTCGCTACTCCACCCAGGGGTTATTCGAGATATCTTAATGGAACCCCTAGTAACGAGGCATTGGCTACCTTAAGAGAGTCATAGTTACTCGTCCCAATTGCTCACCCAGACTGCCATTTTTTCTTACTGTGGCCAGTCTGCCAGAAGCGATATGTCACTAGTTGTGTATCATAAAGGAGTGATCGTTACTCTCCCAATGGTTATTCGAGATATCTTAATCGAAACCCTAGTAACGAGGCATTGGCTACCTTAAGAGAGTCATAGATACTCGTCCCAATTGCTCACCCAGTCCAACATTTTTTCTTACTGCGACCAGTCTGCCAGAAGCGATTTGTCACTAGAGTTGTATCATAAAAGAGTGATCGTTACGCCTCCCAGGGCTTATTCGATATATTTCAATCGAAACACTAGTAACGAGGCATTGGCTATCTTAAGAGAGTCATAGTTAGTCGTCCCAATTGCTCACCCAATAAAACGTTTTTTCTTACTGCGGCCAGTCTGCCAGAAGCGATATGTCACTAGTTGTGTATCATAAAAGAGTCATCGTTACTCCTCCCAGGGGTTATTCGAGATATCTTAATGGAAACCCTAGTAACGAGGCATTGGCTACCTTAAGAGAGTCATAGTTACTCGTCCCAATTGCTCACTCAGTCCAACATTTTTTCTTACTGCGACCAGTCTGCCAGAAGCGATATGTCACTAGTTGTGTATCATAAAGGAGTGATCGTTACTCCTCCCAGGGGTTATTCGAGATATCTTAATCGAAATCCTAGTAACGAGGCATTGGCTAACTTAAGAGAGTCATAGTTACTCGTCCCAATTGCGCACCCAGTCCAACATTTTTTCTTACTGGGACCAGTCTGCCAGAAGTGATATGTCAATAGTTGTGTATCATAAAGGAGTGATCGTTACTCCTCCCCGGGGTTATTCGAGATATCTTAATCGAAACCCTAGTAACGAGGCATTGGCTACCTTAAGAGAGTCATAGTTACTCGTCCCAATAGCTCACCCAGTCCAACATTTTATCTTACTGCAGCCAGTCTGCCAGAAGCGATATGTCACTAGTTGTGTATCATAAAAGAGTGATCGTTTCTCCTCCCAGGGGTTATTCGAGATATCTTCATCGAAACCATTAGTAACGAGACATTGGCTACCTTAAGAGAGTCATAGTTACTCGTCCCAATTGCTCACCCAGTCCAGCATTTTTTCTTACTGCGACCAGACTGCCAGAAGCGATATGTCACTAGTTGTGTATCATAAGAGAGTGGTCGCTACTCCACCCAGGGGTTATTCGAGATATCTTAATGGAAACCCTAGTAACGAGGCATTGCCTACCTTAAGAGAGTCATAGTTACTCGTCCCAATTGCTCACCCAGTCTGCCATTTTTTCTAACTGTGGCCAGTCTGCCAGAAGCGATATGTCACAAGTTGTGTATCATAAAAGAGTCATCGTTACTCCTCCCAGGGGTTATTCGAGATATCTTAATGGAAATCCTAGTAACGAGGCATTGGCTACCTTAAGAGAGTCATAGTTACTCGTCCCAATTGCTCACCCAGTCCAAAATTTTTTCTTACTGTGGCCAGTCTGCCAGAAGCGATATTTCACTAGTTGTGTATCATAAAAGAGTCATCGTTACTCCTCCCAGCGGTTATTCGAGATATCTTAATCGAAACCCTAGTAACGAGGCATTGGCTACCTTAAGAGAGTCATAGTTACTCGTCCCAATTGCTCACCCAGTCCAACATTTTTTCTTACTGCGTCGTCTGCCAGAAGCGATATGTCACTAGTTGTGTATCATAAGAGAGTGGTCGCTACTCCTCCCAGGGGTTATTCGAGATATCTTAATGGAAACCCTAGTAACGAGGCATTGGCTACCTTAAGAGAGTCATAGTTAAACGACACAATTGCTTACAAAGTCTGCCATTTTTTCTTACTGCATCCAGTCTGCCAGAAGCGACATGTCACTAGTTGTGTATCATAAAAGAGTCATCGTTTCTCCTCCCAGGGGTTATTCGAGATATCTTAATCGAAACCCTAGTAACGAGGCATTGGCTACCTTAAGAGAGTCATAGTTACTCGTCCCAATAGCTCACCCAGTCCAACATTTTTTCTTACTACGACCAGTCTGAAAGGAAGCGATATGTCACTAGTTGTGTATCATAAAGGAGTCATCGTTACTCCTCCCAGGGGTTATTCGAGATATCTTAATGGAAATCCTAGTAACGAGGCATTGGCCACCTTAAGAGAGTCATAGTTACTCGTCCCAATTGCTCACCCAGTCCAACATTTTTTCTTACTGCAGCCAGTCTGCCAGAAGCGATATGTCACTAGTTGTGTATCATAAAAGAGTGATCGTTTCTCCTCCCAGGGGTTATTCGAGATATCTTCATCGAAACCATTAGTAACGAGACATTGGCTACATTAAGAGAGTCATAGTTACTCGTCCCAATTGCTCACCCAGTCCAACATTTTTTCTTACTGCGTCGTCTGCCAGAAGCGATATGTCACTAGTTGTGTATCATAAGAGAGTGGTTGCTACTCCTCCCAGGGGTTATTCGAGATATCTTAATGGAAACCCTAGTAATTAGGCATTGGCTACCTTAAGAGAGTCATAGTTACTCGTCCCAATTGCGGACCCAGTCCAACATTTTTTCTTACTGCGACCAGTCTGCCAGAAGTGATATGTCACTAGTTGTGTATCATAAAGGAGTGATCGTTACTCCTCCTCGGGGTTATTCGAGATATCCAAATCGAAACCCTAGTAACGAGGCATTGGCTACCTTAAGAGAGTCATAGTTACTCGTCCCAATAGCTCACCCAGTCCAACATTTTTTCTTACTGCAGCCAGTCTGCCAGAAGCGATATGTCACTAGTTGTGTATCATAAAAGAGTGATCGTTTCTCCTCCCAGGGGTTATTCGAGATATCTTCATCGAAACCATTAGTAACGAGACATTGGCTACCTTAAGAGAGTCATAGTTACTCGTCCCAATTGCTCACCCAGTCCAACATTTTTTCTTACTGCGACCAGTCTGCCAGAAGCGATATGTCACTAGTTGTGTATCATAAAGGAGTGATCGTTACTCCTCCCAGGGGTTATTCGAGATATCTTAATCGAAATCCTAGTAACGAGGCATTGGCTAACTTAAGAGAGTCATAGTTCCTCGTCCCAATTGCTCACCAAGTCCAATATTTTTTCTTACTGCGTCGTCTGCCAGAAGCGATATGTCACTAGTTGTGTATCATAAGAGAGTGGTCGCTATTCCACCCAGGGGTTATTCGAGATATCTTAATGGAACCCCTAGTAACGAGGCATTGGCTACCTTAAGAGAGTCATAGTTACTCGTCCCAATTGCTCACCCAGTCTGCCATTTTTTCTTACTGTGGCCAGTCTGCCAGAATCGATATGTCACTAGTTGTGTATCATAAAAGAGTGATCGTTACTCCTCCCAGGGCTTATTCGATATATTTCAATCGAAACACTAGTAACGAGGCATTGGCTATCTTAAGAGAGTCATAGTTAGTCGTCCCAATTGCTCACCCAATAAAACGTTTTTTCTTACTGCGGCCAGTCTGCCAGAAGCGATATGTCACTAGTTGTGTATCATAAAAGAGTCATCGTTACTCCTCCCAGGGGTTATTCGAGATATCTTAATGGAAACCCTAGTAACGAGGCATTGGCTACCTTAAGAGAGTCATAGTTACTCGTCCCAATTGCTCACTCAGTCCAACATTTTTTCTTACTGCGACCAGTCTGCCAGAAGCGATATGTCACTAGTTGTGTATCATAAAGGAGTGATCGTTACTCCTCCCAGGGGTTATTCGAGATATCTTAATCGAAATCCTAGTAACGAGGCATTGGCTAACTTAAGAGAGTCATAGTTACTCGTCCCAATTGCGCACCCAGTCCAACATTTTTTCTTACTGGGACCAGTCTGCCAGAAGTGATATGTCACTAGTTGTGTATCATAAAGGAGTGATCGTTACTCCTCCCCGGGGTTATTCGAGATATCTTAATCGAAACCCTAGTAACGAGGCATTGGCTACCTTAAGAGAGTCATAGTTACTCGTCCCAATAGCTCACCCAGTCCAACATTTTATCTTACTGCAGCCAGTCTGCCAGAAGCGATATGTCACTAGTTGTGTATCATAAAAGAGCGATCGTTTCTCCTCCCAGGGGTTATTCGAGATATCTTCATCGAAACCATTAGTAACGAGACATTGGCTACCTTAAGAAAGTCATAGTTACTCGTCCCAATTGCTCACCCAGTCCAGCATTTTTTCTTACTGCGACCAGACTGCCAGAAGCGATATGTCACTAGTTGTGTATCATAAGAGAGTGGTCGCTACTCCACCCAGGGGTTATTCGAGATATCTTAATCGAAACCCTAGTAACGAGGCATTGCCTACCTTAAGAGAGTCATAGTTACTCGTCCCAATTGCTCACCCAGTCTGCCATTTTTTCTAACTGTGGCCAGTCTGCCAGAAGCGATATGTCACAAGTTGTGTATCATAAAAGAGTCATCGTTTCTCCTCCCAGGGGTTATTCGAGATATCTTAATCGAAACCCTAGTAACGAGGCATTGGCTACCTTAAGAGAGTCATAGTTACTCGTCCCAATAGCTCACCCAGTCCAACATTTTTTCTTACTGCGACCAGTCTGCCAGAAGCGATATGTCACTAGTTGTGTATCATAAAGGAGTCATCGTTACTCCTCCCAGGGGTTATTCGAGATATCTTAATGGAAATCCTAGTAACGAGGCATTGGCTACCTTAAGAGAGTCATAGTTACTCGTCCCAATTGCTCACCCAGTCCAAAATTTTTTCTTACTGTGGCCAGTCTGCCAGAACCGATATGTCACTAGTTGTGTATCATAAAAGAGTGATCGTTGCTCCTCCCAGGGGTTATTCGAGATATCTTAATCGAAACCCTAGTAACGAGACATTGGCTACCTTAAGAGAGTCATAGTTACTCGTCCCAATTGCGCACACAGTCCAACATTTTTTCTTACTGCGACCAGTCTGCCAGAAGTGATATGTCACTAGTTGTGTATCATAAAGGAGTGATCGTTACTCCTCCCCGGGGTTATTCGAGATATCTTAATCGAAACCCTAGTAACGAGGCATTGGCTACCTTAAGAGAGTCATAGTTACTCGTCCCAATAGCTCACCCAGTCTGCCATTTTTTCTTACTGCAGCCAGTCTGCCAGAAGCGATATGTCACTAGTTGTGTATCATAAAAGAGTGGTTGCTACTCCTCCCAGGGGTTATTCGAGATATCTTAATCGAAACCCTAGTAACGAGGCATTGGCTACCTTAAGAGAGTCATAGATACTCGTCCCAATTGCTCACCCAGTCCAACATTTTTTCTTACTGCGACCAGTCTGCCAGAAGCAATTTGTCACTAGTTGTGTATCATAAAAGAGTGATCGTTACTCCTCCCAGGGCTTATTCGATATATTTTAATCGAAACACTAGTAACGAGGCATTGGCTACCTTAAGAGAGTCATAGTTACTCGTCCCAATTGCTCAAACATTAAAACGTTTTTTCTTACTGCGGCCAGTCTGCCAGAAGCGATATGTCACTAGTTGTGTATCATAAAAGAGTCATCGTTACTCCTCCCAGGGGTTATTCGAGATATCTTAATCAAAACCCTAGTAACGAGGCATTGGCTACATTAAGAGAGTCATAGTTACTCGTCCCAATTGCTCACCCAGTCTGCCATTTTTTCTTACTGTGGCCAGTCTGCCAGAAGCGATATTTCACTAGTTGTGTATCATAAAAGAGTCATCGTTTCTCCTCCCAGGGGTTATTCGAGATATCTTAATCGAAACCCTAGTAACGAGGCATTGGCTACCTTAAGAGAGTCATAGTTACTCGTCCCAATAGCTCACCCAGTCCAACATTTTTTCTTACTACGACCAGTCTGCCAGAAGCGATATGTCACTAGTTGTGTATCATAAAGGAGTCATCGTTACTCCTCCCAGGGGTTATTCGAGATATCTTAATGGAAATCCTAGTAACGAGGCATTGGCCACCTTAAGAGAGTCATAGTTACTCGTCCCAATTGCTCACCCAGTCCAACATTTTTTCTTACTGCAGCCAGTCTGCCAGAAGCGATATGTCACTAGTTGTGTATCATAAAAGAGTGATCGTTTCTCCTCCCAGGGGTTATTCGAGATATCTTCATCGAAACCATTAGTAACGAGACATTGGCTACATTAAGAGAGTCATAGTTACTCGTCCCAATTGCTCACCCAGTCCAACATTTTTTCTTACTGCGTCGTCTGCCAGAAGCGATATGTCACTAGTTGTGTATCATAAGAGAGTGGTCGCTACTCCTCCCAGGGGTTATTCGAGATATCTTAATGGAAACCCTAGTAACAAGGCATTGGCTACCTTAAGAGAGTCATAGTTACTCGTCCCAATTGCGGACCCAGTCCAACATTTTTTCTTACTGCGACCAGTCTGCCAGAAGTGATATGTCACTAGTTGTGTATCATAAAGGAGTGATCGTTACTCCTCCTCGGGGTTATTCGAGATATCCAAATCGAAACCCTAGTAACGAGGCATTGGCTACCTTAAGAGAGTCATAGTTACTCGTCCCAATAGCTCACCCAGTCCAACATTTTTTCTTACTGCAGCCAGTCTGCCAGAAGCGATATGTCACTAGTTGTGTATCATAAAAGAGTGATCGTTTCTCCTCCCAGGGGTTATTCGAGATATCTTCATCGAAACCATTAGTAACGAGACATTGGCTACCTTAAGAGAGTCATAGTTACTCGTCCCAATTGCTCACCCAGTCCAACATTTTTTCTTACTGCGACCAGTCTGCCAGAAGCGATATGTCACTAGTTGTGTATCATAAAGGAGTGATCGTTACTCCTCCCAGGGGTTATTCGAGATATCTTAATCGAAATCCTAGTAACGAGGCATTGGCTAACTTAAGAGAGTCATAGTTCCTCGTCCCAATTGCTCACCAAGTCCAATATTTTTTCTTACTGCGTCGTCTGCCAGAAGCGATATGTCACTATTTGTGTATCATAAGAGAGTGGTCGCTACTCCACCCAGGGGTTATTCGAGATATCTTAATGGAACCCCTAGTAACGAGGCATTGGCTACCTTAAGAGAGTCATAGTTACTCGTCCCAATTGCTCACCCAGTCTGCCATTTTTTCTTACTGTGGCCAGTCTGCCAGAAGCGATATGTCACTAGTTGTGTATCATAAAAGAGTGATCGTTACTCCTCCCAGGGCTTATTCGATATATTTCAATCGAAACACTAGTAACGAGGCATTGGCTATCTTAAGAGAGTCATAGTTAGTCGTCCCAATTGCTCACCCAATAAAACGTTTTTTCTTACTGCGGCCAGTCTGCCAGAAGCGATATGTCACTAGTTGTGTATCATAAAAGAGTCATCGTTACTCCTCCCAGGGGTTATTCGAGATATCTTAATGGAAACCCTAGTAACGAGGCATTGGCTACCTTAAGAGAGTCATAGTTACTCGTCCCAATTGCTCACTCAGTCCAACATTTTTTCTTACTGCGACCAGTCTGCCAGAAGCGAGATTCCACTAGTTGTGTATCATAAAGGAGTGATCGTTACTCCTCCCAGGGGTTATTCGAGATATCTTAATCGAAATACTAGTAACGAGGCATTTGCTAACTTAAGAGAGTCATAGTTACTCGTCCCAATTGCGCACCCAGTCCAACATTTTTTCTTACTGGGACCAGTCTGCCAGAAGTGATATGTCACTAGTTGTGTATCATAAAGGAGTGATCGTTACTCCTCCCCGGGGTTATTCGAGATATCTTAATCGAAACCCTAGTAACGAGGCATTGGCTACCTTAAGAGAGTCATAGTTACTCGTCCCAATAGCTCACCCAGTCTGCCATTTTTTCTAACTGTGGCCAGTCTGCCAGAAGCGATATGTCACAAGTTGTGTATCATAAAAGAGTCATCGTTTCTCCTCCCAGGGGTTATTCGAGATATCTTAATCGAAACCCTAGTAACGAGGCATTGGCTACCTTAAGAGAGTCATAGTTACTCGTCCCAATAGCTCACCCAGTCCAACATTTTTTCTTACTGCGACCAGTCTGCCAGAAGCGATATGTCACTAGTTGTGTATCATAAAGGAGTCATCGTTACTCCTCCCAGGGGTTATTCGAGATATCTTAATGGAAATCCTAGTAACGAGGCTTTGGCTACCTTAAGAGAGTCATAGTTACTCGTCCCAATTGCTCACCCAGTCCAAAATTTTTTCTTACTGTGGCCAGTCTGCCAGAACCGATATGTCACTAGTTGTGTATCATAAAAGAGTGATCGTTGCTCCTCCCAGGGGTTATTCGAGATATCTTAATCGAAACCCTAGTAACGAGACATTGGCTACCTTAAGAGAGTCATAGTTACTCGTCCCAATTGCGCACACAGTCCAACATTTTTTCTTACTGCGACCAGTCTGCCAGAAGTGATATGTCACTAGTTGTGTATCATAAAGGAGTGATCGTTACTCCTCCCCGGGGTTATTCGAGATATCTTAATCGAAACCCTAGTAACGAGGCATTGGCTACCTTAAGAGAGTCATAGTTACTCGTCCCAATAGCTCACCCAGTCTGCCATTTTTTCTTACTGCAGCCAGTCTGCCAGAAGCGATATGTCACTAGTTGTGTATCATAAAAGAGTGGTTGCTACTCCTCCCAGGGGTTATTCGAGATATCTTAATCGAAACCCTAGTAACGAGGCATTGGCTACCTTAAGAGAGTCATAGATACTCGTCCCAATTGCTCACCCAGTCCAACATTTTTTCTTACTGCGACCAGTCTGCCAGAAGCAATTTGTCACTAGTTGTGTATCATAAAAGAGTGATCGTTACTCCTCCCAGGGCTTATTCGATATATTTTAATCGAAACACTAGTAACGAGGCATTGGCTACCTTAAGAGAGTCATAGTTACTCGTCCCAATTGCTCAAACATTAAAACGTTTTTTCTTACTGCGGCCAGTCTGCCAGAAGCGATATGTCACTAGTTGTGTATCATAAAAGAGTCATCGTTGCTCCTCCCAGGGGTTATTCGAGATATCTTAATCAAAACCCTAGTAACGAGGCATTGGCTACATTAAGAGAGTCATAGTTACTCGTCCCAATTGCTCACCCAGTCTGCCATTTTTTCTTACTGTGGCCAGTCTGCCAGAAGCGATTTGTCACTAGTTGTGTATCATAAAAGAGTCATCGTTACTCCTCCCAGCGGTTATTCGAGATATCTTAATCGAAACCCTAGTAACGAGGCATTGGCTACCTTAAGAGAGTCATAGTTACTCGTCCCAATTGCTCACCCAGTCCAACATTTTTTCTTACTGCGTCGTCTGCCAGAAGCGATATGTCACTAGTTGTGTATCATAAGAGAGTGGTCGCTACTCCTCCCAGGGGTTATTGGAGATATCTTAATGGAAACCCTAGTAACGAAGCATTGGCTACCTTAAGAGAGTCATAGTTAAACGTCACAATTGCTCACAAAGTCTGCCATTTTTTCTTACTGCATCCAGTCTGCCAGAAGCGACATGTCACTAGTTGTGTATCATAAAAGAGTCATCGTTTCTCCTCCCAGGGGTTATTCGAGATATCTTAATCGAAACCCTAGTAACGAGGCATTGGCTACCTTAAGAGAGTCATAGTTACTCGAACCCAATAGCTCACCCAGTCCAACATTTTTTCTTACTGCGACCAGTCTGCCAGAAGCGATATGTCACTAGTTGTGTATCATAAAGGAGTCATCGTTACTCCTCCCAGGGGTTATTCGAGATATCTTAATGGAAATCCTAGTAACGAGGCATTGGCCACCTTAAGAGAGTCATAGTTACTCGTCCCAATTGCTCACCCAGTCCAACATTTTTTCTTACTGTGGCCAGTCTGCCAGAACCGATATGTCACTAGTTGTGTATCATAAATGAGTGATCGTTGCTCCTCCCAGGGGTTATTCGAGATATCTTAATCGAAACGCTAGTAACGAGGCATTGGCTACCTTAAGAGAGTCATAGTTACTCGTCCCAATAGCTCACCCAGTCCAACATTTTTTCTTACTGCAGCCAGTCTGCCAGAAGCGATATGTCACTAGTTGTGTATCATAAAAGAGTGATTGTTTCTCCTCCCAGGGGTTATTCGAGATATCTTAATCGAAACCCTAGTAACGAGACATTGGCTACCTTAAGAGAGTCATAGTTACTCGTCCCAATTTCTCACCCAGTTAAACATTTTTTCTTACTGCGACCAGTCTGCCAGAAGCGATATGTCACTAGTTGCGTATCATAAAGGAGTGATCGTTACTCCTCCCAGGGGTTATTCGAGATATCTTAATCGAAACCCTAGTAACGAGGCATTGGCTACCTTAAGAGAGTCATAGTTACTCGTCCCAATAGCTCACCCAGTCCAACATTTTTTCTTACTGCATCCAGTCTGCCAGAAGCGATATGTCACTAGTTGTGTATGATAAAAGAGTCATCGTTTCTCCTCCCAGGGGTTATTCGAGATATCTTAATCGAAAACCTAGTAACGAGGCATTGGCTGCCTTAGGAGAGTCATAGTTACTCGTCCCAATTGCTCACACAACTGCCATTTTTTCTTACAGTGGCCAGTGTGCCAGAAGTGATATGTCACTAGTTGTGTATCATAAAAGAGGCATCGTTACTCCTCCCAGGGGTTATTCGAGATACCTTAATGGAAACCCTAGTAACGAGGCATTGGCTACCTTAAGAGAGTCATAGTTACTCGTCTCAATCGCTCACCCAGTCCAATATTTTTTCTTACTGTGGCCATTCTGCCAGAACCGATATGTCACTAGTTGTGTATCATAAAAGAGTTATCGTTTCTCCTCCCAGGGGTTATTCGAGATATCTTAATCGAAACCCTAGTAACGAGACATTGGCTACCTTAAGAGGGTCATAGTTACTCGTCCCAATTGCGCACCCAGTCCAACATTTTTTCTTACTGCGACCAGCCTGCCAGAAGTGATATGTCACTAGTTGTGTATCATAAAGGAGTGATCGTTACTCCTCCCCGGGGTTATTCGAGATATCTTAATCGAAACCATAGTAACGAGGCATTGGCTACCTTAAGAGAGTCATAGTTACTCGTCCCAATAGCTCACCCAGTCAAACAGTTTTTCTTACTGCAGCCAGGCTGCCAGAAGCGATATGTCACTAGTTGTGTATCATAAAAGAGTGATCGTTTCTCCTCCAAGGGGTTATTCGAGATATATTCTTAGAAACCATTAGTAACGAGACATTGGCTACCTTAAGAGAATCATAGTTACTAGTCCCAATTGCTCACCCAGCCCAGCATTTTTTCTTACTGCGTCCAGTCTGCCAGAAGCGATATGTCACTAGTTGTGTATCATAAAGGAGTGATCGTTACTCCTCCCAGGGGTTATTCGAGATATCTTAATCGAAACCCTAGTAACGAGGCGTTGGCTACCTTAAGAGAGTCGTAGTTACTCGTCCCAATTGCTCACCCAGTCCAACATTTTTTCTTACTGCGTCGTCTGCCAGAAGCGATATGTCACTATTTGTGTATCATAAGAGAGTGGTCGCTACTCCACCCAGGGGTTATTCGAGATATCTTAATGGAAACCCTAGTAACGAGGCATTGGCTACCTTAAGAGAGTCATAGTTACTCGTCCCAATTGCTCACCCAGTCTGCCATTTTTTCTTACTGTGGCCAGTCTGCCAGAAGCGATATGTCACAAGTTGTGTATCATAAAAGAGTCATCGTTTCTCCTCCCAGGGGTTATTCGAGATATCTTAATCAAAACCCTAGTAACGAGGCATTGGCTACCTTAGGAGAGTCATAGTTACTCGTCCCAATTGCTCACCCAGTCTGCCATTTTTTCTTACTGTGGCCAGTCTGCCAGAAGCGATATGTCACTAGTTGTGTATCATAAAAGAGTCATCGTTACTCCTCCCAGGGGTTATTCGAGATATCTTCATCGAAACCCTAGTAACGAGGCATTGGCTACCCTAAGAGAGTCATAGTTACTCGTCACAATTGCTCACAAAGTCTGCCATTTTTTCTTACTGCGGCCAGTCTGCCAGAAGCGACATGTCACTAGTTGTGTATCATAAAAGAGTCATCATTTCTCTTCCCAGGGGTTATTCGAGATATCTTAATCGAAACCCTAGTAACGAGACATTGGCTGCCTTAGGAGAGTCATAGTTACTCATCCCAATTGCTCAAACAGTCTGCCATTTTTTCTTACTGTGGCCAGTCTGCCAGAAGCGATATGTCACTAGTTGTGTATCATAAAAGAGTCATCGTTACTCCTCCCAGGGGTTATTCGAGATATCTTAATGGAAACCCTAGTAACGAGGCATTGGCTACCTTAAGAGAGTCATAGTTACTCGTCCCAATTGCACACACAGTCCAACATTTTTTCTTACTGTGGCCAGTCTGCCAGAACCGATATGTCACTAGTTGTGTATCATAAAAGAGTGATCGTTGCTCTTCCCAGGGGTTATTCGAGATATCTTAATCGAAACCCTAGTAACGAGACATTGGCTACATTAAGAGAGTCATAGGTACTCGTCCCAATTGCTCACCCAGTCTGCCATTTTTTCTTACTGTGGGCAGTCTGCCAGAAGCGATATGTCACTGGTTGTGTATCATAAAAGAGTCATCGTTACTCCTCCCAGGGGTTATTCGAGATATCTTAATGGAAACCCTAGTAACGAGGCATTGGCTACCTTAAGAGAGTCATAGATACTCGTCCCAATTGCTCACCCAGTCCAACATTTTTTCTTACTGCGACCAGTCTGCCAGAAGCGATATGTCACTAATTGTGTATCATAAAAGAGTGATCGTTACTCCTCCCAGGGGTTATTCGATATATTTTAATCGAAACCCTAGTAACGAGGCATTGGCTACCTTAAGAGAGTCATAGTTAGTCGTCCCAATAGCTCACCCAGTCCAACATTTTTTCTTACTGCGACCAGTCTGCCAGAAGCGATATGTCACTAGTTGTGTATCATAAAGGAGTCATCGTTACTCCTCCCAGGGGTTATTCGAGATATCTTAATGGAAATCCTAGTAACGAGGCTTTGGCTACCTTAAGAGAGTCATAGTTACTCGTCCCAATTGCTCACCCAGTCCAAAATTTTTTCTTACTGTGGCCAGTCTGCCAGAACCGATATGTCACTAGTTGTGTATCATAAAAGAGTGATCGTTGCTCCTCCCAGGGGTTATTCGAGATATCTTAATCGAAACCCTAGTAACGAGACATTGGCTACCTTAAGAGAGTCATAGTTACTCGTCCCAATTGCGCACACAGTCCAACATTTTTTCTTACTGCGACCAGTCTGCCAGAAGTGATATGTCACTAGTTGTGTATCATAAAGGAGTGATCGTTACTCCTCCCCGGGGTTATTCGAGATATCTTAATCGAAACCCTAGTAACGAGGCATTGGCTACCTTAAGAGAGTCATAGTTACTCGTCCCAATAGCTCACCCAGTCTGCCATTTTTTCTTACTGCAGCCAGTCTGCCAGAAGCGATATGTCACTAGTTGTGTATCATAAAAGAGTGGTTGCTACTCCTCCCAGGGGTTATTCGAGATATCTTAATCGAAACCCTAGTAACGAGGCATTGGCTACCTTAAGAGAGTCATAGATACTCGTCCCAATTGCTCACCCAGTCCAACATTTTTTCTTACTGCGACCAGTCTGCCAGAAGCAATTTGTCACTAGTTGTGTATCATAAAAGAGTGATCGTTACTCCTCCCAGGGCTTATTCGATATATTTTAATCGAAACACTAGTAACGAGGCATTGGCTACCTTAAGAGAGTCATAGTTACTCGTCCCAATTGCTCAAACATTAAAACGTTTTTTCTTACTGCGGCCAGTCTGCCAGAAGCGATATGTCACTAGTTGTGTATCATAAAAGAGTCATCGTTGCTCCTCCCAGGGGTTATTCGAGATATCTTAATCAAAACCCTAGTAACGAGGCATTGGCTACATTAAGAGAGTCATAGTTACTCGTCCCAATTGCTCACCCAGTCTGCCATTTTTTCTTACTGTGGCCAGTCTGCCAGAAGCGATTTGTCACTAGTTGTGTATCATAAAAGAGTCATCGTTACTCCTCCCAGCGGTTATTCGAGATATCTTAATCGAAACCCTAGTAACGAGGCATTGGCTACCTTAAGAGAGTCATAGTTACTCGTCCCAATTGCTCACCCAGTCCAACATTTTTTCTTACTGCGTCGTCTGCCAGAAGCGATATGTCACTAGTTGTGTATCATAAGAGAGTGGTCGCTACTCCTCCCAGGGGTTATTGGAGATATCTTAATGGAAACCCTAGTAACGAAGCATTGGCTACCTTAAGAGAGTCATAGTTAAACGTCACAATTGCTCACAAAGTCTGCCATTTTTTCTTACTGCATCCAGTCTGCCAGAAGCGACATGTCACTAGTTGTGTATCATAAAAGAGTCATCGTTTCTCCTCCCAGGGGTTATTCGAGATATCTTAATCGAAACCCTAGTAACGAGGCATTGGCTACCTTAAGAGAGTCATAGTTACTCGAACCCAATAGCTCACCCAGTCCAACATTTTTTCTTACTGCGACCAGTCTGCCAGAAGCGATATGTCACTAGTTGTGTATCATAAAGGAGTCATCGTTACTCCTCCCAGGGGTTATTCGAGATATCTTAATGGAAATCCTAGTAACGAGGCATTGGCCACCTTAAGAGAGTCATAGTTACTCGTCCCAATTGCTCACCCAGTCCAACATTTTTTCTTACTGTGGCCAGTCTGCCAGAACCGATATGTCACTAGTTGTGTATCATAAATGAGTGATCGTTGCTCCTCCCAGGGGTTATTCGAGATATCTTAATCGAAACGCTAGTAACGAGGCATTGGCTACCTTAAGAGAGTCATAGTTACTCGTCCCAATAGCTCACCCAGTCCAACATTTTTTCTTACTGCAGCCAGTCTGCCAGAAGCGATATGTCACTAGTTGTGTATCATAAAAGAGTGATTGTTTCTCCTCCCAGGGGTTATTCGAGATATCTTAATCGAAACCCTAGTAACGAGACATTGGCTACCTTAAGAGAGTCATAGTTACTCGTCCCAATTTCTCACCCAGTTAAACATTTTTTCTTACTGCGACCAGTCTGCCAGAAGCGATATGTCACTAGTTGCGTATCATAAAGGAGTGATCGTTACTCCTCCCAGGGGTTATTCGAGATATCTTAATCGAAACCCTAGTAACGAGGCATTGGCTACCTTAAGAGAGTCATAGTTACTCGTCCCAATAGCTCACCCAGTCCAACATTTTTTCTTACTGCATCCAGTCTGCCAGAAGCGATATGTCACTAGTTGTGTATGATAAAAGAGTCATCGTTTCTCCTCCCAGGGGTTATTCGAGATATCTTAATCGAAAACCTAGTAACGAGGCATTGGCTGCCTTAGGAGAGTCATAGTTACTCGTCCCAATTGCTCACACAACTGCCATTTTTTCTTACAGTGGCCAGTGTGCCAGAAGTGATATGTCACTAGTTGTGTATCATAAAAGAGGCATCGTTACTCCTCCCAGGGGTTATTCGAGATACCTTAATGGAAAACCTAGTAACGAGGCATTGGCTACCTTAAGAGAGTCATAGTTACTCGTCTCAATCGCTCACCCAGTCCAATATTTTTTCTTACTGTGGCCATTCTGCCAGAACCGATATGTCACTAGTTGTGTATCATAAAAGAGTTATCGTTTCTCCTCCCAGGGGTTATTCGAGATATCTTAATCGAAACCCTAGTAACGAGACATTGGCTACCTTAAGAGGGTCATAGTTACTCGTCCCAATTGCGCACCCAGTCCAACATTTTTTCTTACTGCGACCAGCCTGCCAGAAGTGATATGTCACTAGTTGTGTATCATAAAGGAGTGATCGTTACTCCTCCCCGGGGTTATTCGAGATATCTTAATCGAAACCATAGTAACGAGGCATTGGCTACCTTAAGAGAGTCATAGTTACTCGTCCCAATAGCTCACCCAGTCAAACAGTTTTTCTTACTGCAGCCAGGCTGCCAGAAGCGATATGTCACTAGTTGTGTATCATAAAAGAGTGATCGTTTCTCCTCCAAGGGGTTATTCGAGATATATTCTTAGAAACCATTAGTAACGAGACATTGGCTACCTTAAGAGAATCATAGTTACTAGTCCCAATTGCTCACCCAGCCCAGCATTTTTTCTTACTGCGTCCAGTCTGCCAGAAGCGATATGTCACTAGTTGTGTATCATAAAGGAGTGATCGTTACTCCTCCCAGGGGTTATTCGAGATATCTTAATCGAAACCCTAGTAACGAGGCGTTGGCTACCTTAAGAGAGTCGTAGTTACTCGTCCCAATTGCTCACCCAGTCCAACATTTTTTCTTACTGCGTCGTCTGCCAGAAGCGATATGTCACTATTTGTGTATCATAAGAGAGTGGTCGCTACTCCACCCAGGGGTTATTCGAGATATCTTAATGGAAACCCTAGTAACGAGGCATTGGCTACCTTAAGAGAGTCATAGTTACTCGTCCCAATTGCTCACCCAGTCTGCCATTTTTTCTTACTGTGGCCAGTCTGCCAGAAGCGATATGTCACAAGTTGTGTATCATAAAAGAGTCATCGTTTCTCCTCCCAGGGGTTATTCGAGATATCTTAATCAAAACCCTAGTAACGAGGCATTGGCTACCTTAGGAGAGTCATAGTTACTCGTCCCAATTGCTCACCCAGTCTGCCATTTTTTCTTACTGTGGCCAGTCTGCCAGAAGCGATATGTCACTAGTTGTGTATCATAAAAGAGTCATCGTTACTCCTCCCAGGGGTTATTCGAGATATCTTCATCGAAACCCTAGTAACGAGGCATTGGTTACCCTAAGAGAGTCATAGTTACTCGTCACAATTGCTCACAAAGTCTGCCATTTTTTCTTACTGCGGCCAGTCTGCCAGAAGCGACATGTCACTAGTTGTGTATCATAAAAGAGTCATCATTTCTCTTCCCAGGGGTTATTCGAGATATCTTAATCGAAACCCTAGTAACGAGACATTGGCTGCCTTAGGAGAGTCATAGTTACTCATCCCAATTGCTCAAACAGTCTGCCATTTTTTCTTACTGTGGCCAGTCTGCCAGAAGCGATATGTCACTAGTTGTGTATCATAAAAGAGTCATCGTTACTCCTCCCAGGGGTTATTCGAGATATCTTAATGGAAACCCTAGTAACGAGGCATTGGCTACCTTAAGAGAGTCATAGTTACTCGTCCCAATTGCACACACAGTCCAACATTTTTTCTTACTGTGGCCAGTCTGCCAGAACCGATATGTCACTAGTTGTGTATCATAAAAGAGTGATCGTTGCTCTTCCCAGGGGTTATTCGAGATATCTTAATCGAAACCCTAGTAACGAGACATTGGCTACATTAAGAGAGTCATAGGTACTCGTCCCAATTGCTCACCCAGTCTGCCATTTTTTCTTACTGTGGGCAGTCTGCCAGAAGCGATATGTCACTGGTTGTGTATCATAAAAGAGTCATCGTTACTCCTCCCAGGGGTTATTCGAGATATCTTAATGGAAACCCTAGTAACGAGGCATTGGCTACCTTAAGAGAGTCATAGATACTCGTCCCAATTGCTCACCCAGTCCAACATTTTTTCTTACTGCGACCAGTCTGCCAGAAGCGATATGTCACTAATTGTGTATCATAAAAGAGTGATCGTTACTCCTCCCAGGGGTTATTCGATATATTTTAATCGAAACCCTAGTAACGAGGCATTGGCTACCTTAAGAGAGTCATAGTTAGTCGTCCCAATTGCTCACACAATAAAACGTTTTTTCTTACTGCGGCCAGTCTGCCAGAAGCGATATGTCACTAGTTGTGTATCATAAAAGAGTCATCGTTACTCCTCCCAGGCGTTATTGGAGATATCATAATGGAAACCCTAGTAACGAGGCATTGGCTACCTTAAGAGAGTCATAGTTACTCGTTGCAATTGCTCAGCCAGTCTGCCATTTTTTCTTACTGTGGCCAGTCTGCCAGAAGCGATATGTCACTAGTTGTGTATCATAAAAGAGTCATCGTTACTCCTCCCAGGCGTTATTCGAGATATCATAATGGAAACCCTAGTAACGAGGCATTGGCTACCTTAAGAGAGTCATAGTTACTCGTCCCAATTGCGAACCCAGTCCAACATTTTTTCTTACTGCGACCAGTCTGCCAGAAGTGATATGTCACAAGTTGTGTATCATAAAGGAGTGATCGTTACCCCTCCTCGGGGTTATTCGAGATATCTTAATCGAAACCCTAGTAACGAGGCATTGGCTACCTGAAGAGAGTCATAGTTACTCGTCCCAATAGCTCACCCAGTCCAACATTTTTTCTTACTGCAGCCAGTCTGCCAGAAGCGATATGTCACTAGTTGTGTATCATAAAAGAGTGATCGTTTCTCCTCCCAGGGGTTATTCGAGATATCTTCATCGAAACCATTTGTAACGAGACATTGGCTACCTTAAGAGAGTCATAGTTACTCGTCCCAATTGCTCACTCAGTCCAACATTTTTTCTTACTGCGACCAGTCTGCCAGAAGCGATATGTCACTAGTTGTGTATCATAAAGGAGTGATCGTTACTCCTCCCAGGGGTTATTCGAGATATCTTAATCGAAATCCTAGTAACGAGGCATTGGCTAACTTAAGAGAGTCATAGTTACTCGTCCCAATTGCGCACCCAGTCCAACATTTTTTCTTACTGCGACCAGTCTGCCAGAAGTGATATGTCACTAGTTGTGTATCATAAAGGAGTGATCGATACTCCTCCCCGGGGTTATTCGAGATATCTTAATCGAGAACCCTAGTAACGAGGCATTGGCTACCTTAAGAGAGTCACAGTTACTCGTCCCAATAGCTCACCCAGTCCAACATTTTTTCTTACTGCAGCCAGTCTGCCAGAAGCGATATGTCACTAGTTGTGTATCATAAAAGAGTGATCGTTTCTCCTCCCAGGGGTTATTCGAGATATCTTAATCGATACCCTAGTAACGAGACATTGGCTACATTAAGAGAGTGATAGTTACTCGTCCCAATTGCTCACCCAGTCTGCCATTTTTTCTTACTGTGGCCAGTCTGCCAGAAGCGATATGTCACTAGTTGTGTATCATAAAAGAGTCATCGTTACTCCTCCCAGGGGTTATTCGAGATATCTTAATGGAAACCCTAGTAACGAGGCATTGGCTACCTTAAGAGAGTCATAGATACTCGTCCCAATTGCTCAAACAGTCCAACATTTTTTCTTACTGCGACCAGTCTGCCAGAAGCGATATGTCACTAGTTGTGTATCATAAAAGAGTGATCGTTACTCCTCCCAGGGGTTATTCGATATATTTTAATCGAAACCCTAGTAACGAGGCATTGGCTACCTTAAGAGAGTCAAAGTTAGTCGTCCCAATTGCTCACACAATAAAACGTTTTTTCCTACTGCGGCGAGTCTGCCAGAAGCGATATGTCACTAGTTGTGTATCATAAAAGGGTCATCGTTACTCCTCCCAGGCGTTATTCGAGATATCATAATGGAAACCCTAGTAACGAGGCATTGGCTACCTTAAGAGAGTCATAGTTACTCGTTGCAATTGCTCAGCCAGTCTGCCATTTTTTCTTACTGTGGCCAGTCTGCCAGAAGCGATATGTCACTAGTTGTGTATCATAAAAGAGTGGTTGCTACTCCTCCCAGGGGTTATTCGAAATATCTTAATCGAAACCCTAGTAACGAGGCATTGGCTACCTTAAGAGAGTCATAGTTACTCGTCCTAATTGCTCACCCAGTCTGCCATTTTTTCTTACTGGGCCCAGTATGCCAGAAGCGATATGTCACTAGTTGTGTATCATAAAAGAGTCATCGTTACTCCTCCCAGGGGTTATTCGAGATATCTTAATGGAAACCCCAGTAACGAGGCATTGGCTACCTTAAGAGAGTCATAGTTAGTCGTCCCAACTGCTCACCCAATAAAACGTTTTTTCTTACTGCGGCCAGTCTGCCAGAAGCGATATGTCACTAGTTGTGTATCATAAAAGAGTCATCGTTACTCCTCCCAGGGGTTATTCGAGATATCTTAAATAAAACCCTAGTAACGAGGCATTGGCTACATTAAGGGAGTCATAGTTACTCGTCCCAATTGCTCACCCAGTCTGCCATTTTCTCTTACTGTGGCCAGTCTGCCAGAAGCGATATGTCACTAGTTGTGTATCATAAGAGAGTGGTCGCTACTCCTCCCAGGGGTTATTCGACATATCTTAATCGAAACCCTAGTAACGAGGCATTGGCTACCTTAAGAGAGTCATTGTTACTCGTCCCAATTGCTCACCCAGTCCAACATTTTTTCTTACTGCGTCGTTTGCCAGAAGCGATACGTCACTTGTTGTGTATCATAAGAGGGTGGTCGCTACTCCTCCCAGGGGTTATTCGAGATATCTTAATGGAAACCCTAGTATCGAGGCATTGGCTACCTTAAGAGAGTCATAGTTACTCGTCCCAATTGCTCACCCAGTCTGCCATTTTTTCTTACTGTGGCCAGTCTGCCAGGAGCGATATGTCACTAGTTGTGTATCATAAAAGAGTCATCGTTACTCCTCCCAGGGGTTATTCGAGATATCTTAATCTAAACCCTAGTAACGAGGCATTGGCTACATTAAGAGAGTCATAGTTACTCGTCCCAATTGCTCACCCAGTCCAACATTTTTTCTTACTGCAGCCAGCCGGCCAAAGACGATATGTCACTAGTTGTGTAACATAAAAGAGTCGTCGTTACTCCTCCGAGGGGTTATTCGAGATATCTTAATCGAAACCCTAGTAACGAGGCATTGGCTACCTTAAGAGAGTCATAGTTACTCGTCCCAATAGCTCACCCAGTCCAACATATTTTCTTACTGAGGCCAGTCTGCCAGTACCGATATGTCACTAGTTGTGTATCGTAAAAGAGTGATCGTTTCTCCTCGCAGGGATTATTCGAGATATCTTAATCGAAACCCTAGTAACGAGACATTGGCTATCTTAAGGGAGTCATAGTTAGTTGTCCCAATTGCTCACCCAGTAAAACGTTTTTTCTTACTGCGGCCAGTCTGCCAGAAGCGATATTTCACTAGTTGTGTATCATAAAAGAGTGATCGTTACTCCTCCCAGGGGTTATTCGAGATATCTTAATCGAAAACCTAGTAACGAGGCATTCGCTACCTTAAGAGAGTAATAGTTACTCGTCCCAATTGCTCACCCAGTCCAACATTTTTTCTTACTGCGGCCAGTCTGCTAGAAGCGATATGTCACTAGTTGTGTATCATCAAAGAGTGATCGTTTCTCCTCCCAGGGGTTATTCGAGATATCTTAATCGAAACCCTAGTAACGAGGCATTGGCTACCTTAAGAAAGTCATAGTTACTCGTCCCTACTGCTCACCCAGTCCAACATTTTTTCTTACTGTGGTCAGTCTGCCAGAACCGATATGTCACAAGTTGTGTATCATAAAACAGTGATCGTTATTCCTCCCAGGGGTTTTCGATATATGTTAATCGAAACCCTACTATCGAGGCATTGGCTACCTTAACTGAGTCATAGTTAGTCGTCCCAATTGCTCACCCAGTAAAACGATTTTTCTTACTGCGGCCAGTCTGCCAGAAGCGATATGTCACTAGTTGTGTATCATAAAAGAGTCATCGTTACTCCTCCCAGGGGTTATTCTAGATATCTTAATCGAAACCCTAGTAACGAGGCATTGTCTACCTTAAGAGAGTCATAGTTACTCGTCCCAATTGCTCACCCAGTAAAACGTTTTTTCTTACTGCGGCCAGTCTGCCATAAGCGATATTTCACTAGTTGTGTATCATAAGAGGGTGATCGTTACTCCTCCCAGGGGTTATTCGAGATATCTTAATCGAAACCCTAGTAACGAGGCATTGGCTACCTTAAGAGAGTAATAGTTACTCGTCCCAATTGCTCACCCAGTCCAACATTTTTTCTTACTGCGGCCAGTCTGCCAGAGGCGATATGTCACTAGTTGTGTATCATAAAAGAGTCATCGTTACTCCTCACAGGGGTTATTCTAGATATCTTAATCGAAACCCTAGGAACGAGGCATTGGCTACCTTAAGAGAGTCATAGTTACTCGTCCCAATTGCTCACACAGTCGAACATTTTTTCTTACTGCGACGTCTGCCAGAAGCGATATGTCACTAGGTGTGTATCATAAGAGAGTGGTCGCTACTCCTCCCAGGGGTTATTCGAGATATCTTAATGGAAACCCTAGTGACGGGGTATTGGCTACCTTAAGAGAGTCATAGTTACTCGTCCCAATTGCTCACCCAGTCTGGCATTTTTTCTTACTGTGGCCAGTCTGCCAGTACCGATATGTCACTAGTTGTGTATCATTAAACAGTGATCGTTTCTCCTCCCAGGGATTATTCGAGATATCTTAATCGAAACCCTAGTAACGAACTTTGGCTACCTTAAGAGAGTCATAGTTACTCGTCCCAATTGCTCACCCAGTAAAACGTTTTTTCTTACTGCGGCCAGTCTGCCAGAAGCGATATTTCACTAGTTGTGTATCATAAAAGAGTGATCGTTACTCCTCCCAGGGGTTATTCGAGATATCTTAATCGAAACCCTAGTAACGAGGCATTGGCTGCCTTAGGAGAGTCATAGTTACTCGTCCCAATTGCTCACCCAGTCTGCCATTCTTTCTTACTGTGGCCAGTCTGCCAGAAGCGATATGTCACTAGTTGTGTATCATAAAAGAGTCATCGTTACTCCTCCCAGGGGTTATTCGATATATTTTAATCGAAACCCTAGTAACGAGGCATTGGCTACCTTAAGAGAGTCATAGTTAGTCGTCCCAATTGCTCACCCAATAAAACGTTTTTTCTTACTGCGGCCAGTCTGCCAGAAGCGATATGTCACTAGTTGTGTATCTTAAAAGAGTGATTGTTACTCCTCCCAGGGGTTATTCGAAATATCTTAATCGAAATCCTAGTAACGAGGCATTGGCTACCTTAAGAGAGTCATAGTTACTCGTCCCAATTGCTCACCCTGTCCAACATTTTTTCTTACTGTGGCCAGTCTGCCAGAAGCGATATGTCACTAGTTGTGTATTATAAAAGAGTCATCGTTTCTCCTCCCAGGGGTTATTCGAGATATCTTAATCGAAACCCTAGTAACGAGGCATTGGCTACCTTAAGGGAGTCATAGTTACTCGTCCCAATTGCTCACCCAGTAAAACGTTTTTTCTTACTGCGGCCAGTCTGCTATAAGCGATATTTCACTAGTTGTGTATCATAAGAGAGTGATCGTTACTCCTCCCAGGGGTTATTCGAGATATCTTAATCGAAACCCTAGTAACGAGGCATTGGCTACCTTAAGACAGTAATAGTTACTCGTCCCAATTGCTCACCCAGTGCAACATTTTTCTTACTGCGGCCAGTCTGCCAGAGGCGATATGTCACTAGTTGTGTATCATAAAAGAGTCATCGTTACTCCTTCCAGGGGTTATTCTAGATATCTTAATCGAAACCCTAGGAACGAGGCATTGGCTACCTTAAGAGAGTCATAGTTACTCGTCCCAATTGCTCACACAGTCGAACATTTTTTCTTACTGCGGCGTCTGCCAGAAGCGATATGTCACTAGTTGTGTATCATAAGAGAGTGGTCGCTACTCCTCCCAGGGGTTATTCGAGATATCTTAATGGAAACCCTAGTGACGGGGTATTGGCTACCTTAAGAGAGTCATAGTTACTCGTCCCAATTGCTCACCCAGTCCAACATTTTTTCTTACTGCGGCCAGTCTCCCAGAAGCGATATGTCACTAGTTGTGTATCATAAATGAGTCATCGTTTCTCCTCCCAGGGGTTATTCGAGATATCTTAATCAAAACCCTAGTAACGAGGCACTGGCTACCTTAGGAGAGTCATAGTTACTCGTCCCAATTGCTCACCCAGTCTGCCATTTTTTCTTACTGTGGCCAGTCTGCCAGAAGCGATATGTCACTAGTTGTGTATCATAAAAGAGTCAACGTTACTCCTCCCAGGGGTTATTCGAGATTTCTTAATCGAATCCCTAGTAACGAGTCATTGGCTACATTAAGAGAGTCATAGTTACTCGTCCCAATTGCTCACCCAGTCCAACATTTTTTCTTACTGCAGCCAGTCTGCCAGAAGCGATAAGTCACTAGTTGTGTATCATAAAAGAGTCGTCGTTACTCCTCCGAGGGTTTATTCGAGATATCTTAATCGAAACCCTAGTAACGAGGCATTGGCTACCTTAAGAGAGTCATAGTTACTCGTCCCAATTGCTCACCCAGTCTGCCATTTTTTCTTACTGTGGCCAGTCTGCCAGTACCGATATGTCACTAGTTGTGTATCATAAAAGAGTGATCGTTTCTCCTCCCAGGGATTATTCGAGATATCTTAATCGAAACCCTAGTAACGAACTTTGGCTACCTTAAGAGAGTCATAGTTACTCGTCCCAATTGCTCACCCAGTAAAACGTTTTTTCTTACTGCGGCCAGTCTGCCAGAAGCGATATTTCACTAGTTGTGTATCATAAAAGAGTCATCGTTTCTCCTCCGAGGGGTTATTCGAGATATCTTAATCAAAACCCTAGTATCGAGGCATTGGATACATTAAGAGAGTCATAGTTACTCATCCCAATTGCTCACCCAGTCCAACATTTTTTCTTACTGCAGCCAGTCTGCCAGAAGCGATGTGTCACTAGTTATGTATCATAAAAGAGTCGTCGTTACTCCTCCGAGGGGTTATTCGAGATATCTTAATCGAAACCCTAGTAACGAGGCATTGGTTACCTTAAGAGAGTCATAGTTACTCGTCCCAATTACTCACCCAGTCTGCCATTTTTTCTTACTGTGGCCAGTCTGCCAGTACCGATATGTCACTAGTTGTGTATCATAAAAGAGTGATCGTTTCTCCTTTCAGGGATTATTCGAGATATCTTAATCGAAACCATAGTAACGAACTTTGGCTACCTTAAGAGAGTCATAGATACTCGTCCCAATTGCTCACCCAGTCCAACATTTTTTCTTACTGCGACCAGTCTGCCAGAAGCGATATGTCACTAGTTGTGTATCATAAAAAGTCATCGTTACTCCTCCCAGGGGTTATTCGAGATATCTTAATGGAAACCCTAGTAACGAGGTATTGGCTACCTTAAGAGAGTCATAGCTACTCGTCCCAATTGCTCACCCAGTCCATCATTTTTTCTTACTGCGAACAGTATGCCAGAAGCGATATGTCACTAGATGTGTATCATAAAAGAGTGATCGTTACTCCTCCCAGGGTTTATTCGATATATTTTAATCGAAACCCTAGTAACGAGGCATTGGCTACCTTAAGAGAGTCATAGTTAGTCGTCCCAATTGCTCACCCAATAAAACGTTTTTTCTTACTGCGGCCAGTCTGCCAGAAGCGATATGTCACTAGTTGTGTATCATAAAAGAGTGATTGTTACTCCTCCCAGGGGTTATTCGAGATATCTTTATCGAAACCCTAGTTACGAGGCATTGGCTACCTTAAGAGAGTCATAGTTACTCGTCCCAATTGCTCACCCAGTCCCACATTTTTTCTTACTGTGGCCAGTCTGCCAGAAGCGATATGTCACTAGTTGCGTATTATAAAAGAGTCATCGTTTCTCCTCCCAGGGGTTATTCGAGATATCTTAATCGAAACCCTAGTAACGAAGCATTGGCTACCTTAAGAGAGTCATAGTTACTCGTCCCAATTGCTCACCAAGTCTGCCATTTTTCTTACTGTGGCCAGTGTGCCAGAAGCGATATGTCACTAGTTGTGTATCATAAAAGAGTCATCGTTACTCCGCCCAGGGGTTATTCGAGATATCTAAATCGAAACCCTAGTAACGAATCATTGGCTACCTTAAGAGAGTCATAGTTACTCGTCCCAATTGCTCACCCTGTCCAACATTTTTTCTTACTGCAGCCAGTCTGCCAGAAGCGATATGTCACTAGTTGTGTATCATAAAAGAGTCGTCGTTACTCCTCCCAGGGGTTATTCGAGATATCTTAATCGAAACCCTAGTAACGAGGCATTGGCTATCTTAAGAGAGTCATAGTTACTCGTCCCAATTGCTCACCCAGTCCAACATTTTTTCTTACTGCGACCAGTCTGCCAGAAGCGATATGTCACTAGTTGTGTATCATAAAAGAGTGATCGTTACTCCTCCCAGGGGTTATTCGAGATATCTTAATCGAAACCCTAGTAACGAGGCATTGGCTACCTTAAGAGAGTCATAGTTAGTCGTCCCATGGCTCACCCAGTAAAACGTTTTTTCTCACTGCGGCCAGTCTTCCAGAAGCGATATGTCACTAGTTGTGTATCATAAAAGAGTGATCGTTTCTCCTCCCATGGGTTATTCGAGATATCTTAATCAAAACCCTAGTAACGAGGCATTGGCTACCTTAAGACAGTCATAGATACTCGTCCCAATTGCTCACCCAGTCCAAAATTTTTTCTTACTGCGACCAGTCTGCCAGAAGCGATATGTCACTAGATGTGTATCGTAAAAGAGTGATCGTTGCTCCTCCCAGGGGTTATTCGATATATTTTAATCGAAACCCTAGTAACGAGGCATTGGCTACCTTATGAGAGTCATAGTTATTCGTCCCAATTGCTCACCCAATAAAACGTTTTTTCTTACTGCGGCCAGTCTGCCAGAAGCGATATGTCACTAGTTGTGTATTATTAAAGAGTCATCGTTTCTCCTCCCAGGGGTTATTCGAGATATCTTAATCGAAACCCTAGTAACGAGGCATTGGCTACCTTAAGAGAGTCATAGTTACTCGTCAAAATTGCTCACCAAGTATGCCATTTTTTCTTACTTTGGCCAGTGTGCCAGAAGCGATATGTCACTAGTTGTGTATCATAAAAGAGTCATCGTTACTCCTCCCAGGGGTTATTCGAGATATCTTAATCGAAACCCTAGTAACGAATCATTGGCTACTTTAAGAGAGTCATAGTTACTCGTCCCAATTGCTCAATAAGTCTGCCATTTTTTCTTACTATGGCCAGTGTGCCAGAAACGATATGTCACTAGTTGTGTATCATAAAAGAGTCATCGTTACTCCTCCCAGGGGTTATTCGAGATATCTTAATCGAAACCCTAGTAACGAGGCATTGGCTACCTTAAGAGAGTCATAGTTACTCGTCCCAATTGCTCACCCAGTCCAACATTTTTTCTTACTGCAGCCAGTCTGCCCGGAAGCGATATGTCAGTAGTTGTGTATCATAAAAGAGTCGTCGTTACTCCTCCCAGGGGTTATTCGAGATATCTTAATCGAAACCCTAGTAACGAGGCATTGGCTACCTTAAGAGAGTCATAGTTACTCGTCCCAATTGCTCACCCAGTCCAACATTTTTTCTTACTGCGACCAGTCTGCCAGAAGCGATATGTCACTAGTTGTGTATCATAAAAGAGTGATTGTTACTCCTCCCAGGGGTTATTCGAGATATCTTAATCGAAACCCTACTAACGAGGCATTGGCTACCTTAAGAGAGTCATAGTTACTCGTCCCAATTGCTCACCCAGTGTAACATTTTGTCTTACTGTGTCCCGTCTGCCAGAAGCGATACGTCACTAGTTGTGTATTATAAAAGAGTCATCGTTTCTCCTCCCAGGGGTTATTCGAGATATCTTAATCGAAACCCTAGTAACGAGGCATTGGCTACCTTAAGAGAGTCATAGTTACTCGTCCCAATTGCTCACCAAGTCTGCCATTTTTTATTACTGTGGCCAGTGTGCCAGAAGCGATATCTCACTAGTTGTGTATCATAAAAGAGTCAACGTTACTCCTCCCAGGGGTTATTCGAGATATCTTAATCGATACCCTAGTAACGAGGCATTGGCTACCTTAAGAGAGTCATAGTTACTCGTCCCAATTGCTCATCCAGTCCAACATTTTTTCTTACTGCACCCAGTCTGCCAGAAGCGATATGTCACTAGTTGTGTATCATAAAAGAGTGATCGTTACTCCTCCCAGGGGTTATTCGAGATATCTTAATCGAAACCCTAGTAATGAGGCATTGTCTACCTTAAGAGAGTTATAGTTAGTCGTCCAATGGCTCACCCAGTAAAACGTTTTTTCTCACTGCGGCCAGTCTGCCAGAAGAGATATGTCACTCATTGTGTAACATAAAAGAGTAATCGTTACTCCTCCCAGGGGTTATTCGAGATATCTTAATCGAAACCCTAGTAACGAGGCATTGGCTACCTTAAGAGAGTAGTAGTTACCCGTCCCAATTGCTCACCCAGTCCAACATTTTTTCTCACTACGGCCAGTCTGCCAGAAGCGATATGTCACTAGTTGTGTATCATAAAAGAGGGATCGTTTCTCCTCCCAGGGGTTATTCGAGATATCTTAATCGAAACCCTAGTAACAAGGCATTGGCTACCTTAAGAAAGTCATAGTTACTCGTCCCTATTGCTCACCCAGTCCAACATTTTTTCTTACTGTGGTCAGTCTGCCAGAACCGATATGTCACAAGTTGTGTATCATAAAAGAGTGATCCTTACTCCTCCCAGTGGTTATTCGATATATTTTAATCGAAACCCTAGTAACGAGGCATTGGCTACCTTAAGAGAGTCATAGTTACTCGTCCCAATTGCTCACCCAGTAAAACGTTTTTTCTTACTGCGGCCAGTCTGCCAGAAGCGATATTTCACTAGTTGTGTATCATAAAAGAGTGATCGTTACTCCTCCCAGGGGTTATTCGAGATATCTTAATCGAAACCCTAGTAACGAGGCATTGGCTACCTTAAGAGAGTAATAGTTACTCGTCCCAATTGCTCACCCAGTCCAACATTTTTTCTTACTGCGGCCAGTCTGCCAGAAGCGACATGTCACTAGTTGTGTATCATAAAGGAGTCATCGTTTTTCCTCCCAGGGGTTATTCGAGATATCTTAATCGAAACCCTAGTAACGAGGCATTGGCTGCCTTAGGAGAGTCATAGTTACTCGTCCCAATTGCTCACCCAGTCTGCCATTTTTTCTTACTGCGGCCAGTCTGCCAGAAGCGATATGTCACTAGTTGTGTATCATAAAAGAGTGATTGTTACTCCTCCCAGGGGTTATTCGAGATATCTTAATCGAAACCCTAGAAACGAGGCATTGGCTACCTTAAGAGAGTCATAGTTACTCGTCCCAATTGCTCACCCAGTCCAACAATTTTTCTTACTGTGGCCAGTCCGCCAGAAGCGATATGTCACTAGTTTTGTATTATAAAAGAGTCATCGTTTCTCCTCCCAGGGGTTATTCGAGATATCTTAATCGAAACCCTAGTAACGAGGCATTGGCTACCTTAAGAGAGTCATAGTTACTCGTCCCAATTGCTCACCAAGTCTGCCATTTTTTCTTACTGTGGCCAGTGTGCCAGAAGCGATATGTCACTAGTTGTGTATAATAAAAGAGTCATCGTTACTCCGCCCAGGGGTTATTCGAGATATCTTAATCGAAACCCTAGTAAAGAACTTTGGCTACCTTAAGAGAGTCATAGATACTCGTCCCAATTGCTCACCCAGTCCAACATTTTTTCTTACTGCGACCAGTCTGCCAGAAGCGATATGTCACTAGATGTGTATCATAAAAGAGTGATCGTTACTCCTCCCAGGGGTTATTCGATATATTTTAATCGAAACCCTAGTAACGAGGCATTGGCTACCTTAAGAGAGTCATAGTTAGTCGTCCCAATTGCTCACCAAGTCTGCCATATTTTCTTACTGTGGCCAGTGTACCAGAAGCGATATGTCACTAGTTGTGTATCATAAAAGAGTGATCGTTACTCCTCCCAGGGGTTATTCGATATATCTTAATCGAAACCCTCTTAACGAGTCATTGGCTACCTTAAGAGAGTCATAGTTACTCGTCCCAATTGCTCACCCTGTCCAACATTTTTTCTTACTGCGGCCAGTCTGCCAGAAGCGATATGTCACTAGTTGTGTATCATAAAAGAGTGATTGTTACTCCTCCCAGGGGTTATTCGAGATATCTTAATCGAAACCCTAGTAACGCGGCATTGGCTACCTTAAGAGAGTCATAGTTACTCGTCCCAATTGCTCACCCACTCCAACATTTTTTCTTACTGTGGCCAGTCTGCCAGTACCGATATGTCACTAGTTGTGTATCATAAAAGAGTGATCGTTTCTCCTCCCAGGGATTATTCGAGATATCTTAATCGAAACCCTAGTAACGAACTTTGGCTACCTTAAGAGAGTCATAGTTACTTGTCCCAATTGCTCACCCAGTAAAATGTTTTTTCTTACTGCGGCCAGTCTGCCAGAAGCGATATTTCACTTGTTGTGTATCATAAATAAGTGATCGTTTCTCCTCCCAGGGGTTATTCGATATATTTTAATCGAAACCCTAGTAACGAGGCATTGGCTACCTCAAGAGAGTCATAGTTACTCGTCCCAATTGCTCACCCAGTAAAACGTTTTTTCTTAATGTGGCCAGTCTGCCAGAAGCGATATTTCACAAGTTGTGTATCATACAAGAGTGATCGTTACTCCTCCCAGGGATTATTCGAGATATATTAATCGAAACCCTAGTAACGAGGCATTGGCTACCTTAAGAGAGTAATAGTTACTCGTCCCAATTGCTCACCCAGTCCAACATTTTTTCTTTTTGTGGCCAGTCTGCCAGAAGCGACATGTCACTAGTTGTGTATCATAAAAGAGTCATCGTTTTTCCTCCCAGGGGTTATTCGAGATATCTTAATCTAAACCCTAGTAACGAGGCATTGGCTGCCTTAGGAGAGTCATAGTTACTCGTCCCAATTGCTCAATAACTCTGCCATTTTTTCTTACTATGGCCAGTGTGCCAGAAACGATATGTCACTAGTTGTGTATCATAAAAGAGTCATCGTTACTCCTCAAAGGGGTTATTCGAGATATCTTAATCGAAACCCTAGTGACGAGGCATTGGCTACCTTAAGAGAGTCATAGTTAGTCGTCCCATGGCTCACCCAGTAAAACGTTTTTTCTCACTGCGGCCAGTCTTCCAGAAGCGATATGTCACTAGTTGTGTATCATAAAAGAGTGATCGTTTCACCTCCCATAGGTTATTCGAGATATCTTAATCAAAACCGTAGTAACGAGGCATTGGCTACCTTAAGAGAGTCATAGATACTCGTCCCAATTGCTCACCCAGTCCAACATTTTTTCTTACTGCGACCAGTCTGCCAGAAGCGATATGTCACTAGATGTGTATCGTAAAAGAGTGATCGTTGCTCCTCCCAGGGGTTATTCGATATATTTTAATCGAAACCCTAGTAACGAGGCATTGGCTACCTTATGAGAGTCATAGTTATTCGTTCCAATTGCTCACCCAATAAAATGTTTTTTCTTACTGCGGTCAGTCTGCCAGAAGCGATATGTCACTAGTTGTGTATTATTAAAGAGTCATCGTTTCTCCTCCCAGGGGTTATTCGAGATATCTTAATCGAAACCCAGGTAACGAGGCATTGGCTACCTTAAGAGAGTCATAGTTACTCGTCCCAATTGCTCACCAAGTATGCCATTTTTTCTTACTTTGGCCAGTGTGCCAGAAGCGATATGTCACTAGTTGTGTATCATAAAAGAGTCATCGTTACTCCTCCCAGGGGTTATTCGAGATATCTTAATCGAAACCCTAGTAACGAATCATTGGCTACTTTAAGGGAGACATAGTTACTCGTCCCAATTGCTCAATAAGTCTGCCATTTTTTCTTACTATGGCCAGTGTGCCAGAAACGATATGTCACTAGTTGTGTATCATAAAAGAGTCATCGTTACTCCTCCCAGGGGTTATTCGAGATATCTTAATCGAAACCCTAGTAACGAGGCATTGGCTACCTTAAGAGAGTCATAGTTACTCGTCCCAATTGCTCACCCAGTCCAACATTTTTTCTTACTGCAGCCAGTCTGCCCGGAAGCGATATGTCACTAGTTGTGTATCATAAAAGAGTCGTCGTTACTCCTCCCAGGGGTTATTCGAGATATCTTAATCGAAACCCTAGTAACGAGGCATTGGCTACCTTAAGAGAGTCATAGTTACTCGTCCCAGTTGCTCACCCAGTGTAACATTTTTTCTTACTGTGTCCAGTCTGCCAGAAGCGATACGTCACTAGTTGTGTATTATAAAAGAGTCATCGTTTCTCCTCCCAGGGGTTATTCGAGATATCTTAATCGAAACCCTAGTAACGAGGCATTGGCTACCTTAAGAGAGTCATAGTTACTCGTCCCAATTGCTCACCAAGTCTGCCATTTTTTATTACTGTGGCCAGTGTGCCAGAAGCGATATCTCACTAGTTGTGTATCATAAAAGAGTCAACGTTACTCCTCCCAGGGGTTATTCGAGATATCTTAATCGAAACCCTAGTAACGAGGCATTGGCTACCTTAAGAGAGTCATAGTTACTCGTCCCAATTGCTCATCCAGTCCAACATTTTTTCTTACTGCACCCAGTCTGCCAGAAGCGATATGTCACTAGTTGTGTATCATAAAAGAGTGATCGTTACTCCTCCCAGGGGTTATTCGAGATATCTTAATCGAAACCCTAGTAACGAGGCATTGGCTACCTTAAGAGAGTCATAGTTAGTCGTCCAATGGCTCACCCAGTAAAACGTTTTTTCTCACTGCGGCCAGTCTGCCAGATGAGATATGTCACTAATTGTGTAATATAAAAGAGTAATCGTTACTCCTCCCAGGGGTTATTCGAGATATCTTAACCGAAACCCTAGTAACGAGGCATTGGCTGCCTTAGGAGAGTCATAGTTACTCGTCCCAATTGCTCACCCAGTCCAACATTTTTTCTTACTGTGGCCAGTCTGCCAGAAGCGATATGTCACTAGTTTTGTATTATAAAAGAGTCATCGTTTCTCCTCCCAGGGGTTATTCGAGATATCTTAATCGAAACCCTAGTAACGAGGCATTGGCTACCTTAAGAGAGTCATAGTTACTCGTCCCAATTGCTCACCCAGTAAAACGTTTTTTGTTACTGCGGCCAGTCTGCCAGAAGCGATATGTCACTAGATGTGTATCATAAAAGAGTGATCGTTACTCCTCCCAGGGGTTATTCGATATATTTTAATCGAAACCCTAGTAACGAGGCATTGGCTACCTTAAGAGAGTCATAGTTAGTCGTCCCAATTGCTCACCAAGTCTGCCATATTTTCTTACTGTGGCCAGTGTGCCAGAAGCGATATGTCACTAGTTGTGTATCATAAAAGAGTCATCGTTACTCCGCCCAGGGGTTATTCGATATATCTTAATCGAAACCCTAGTAACGAGTCATTGGCTACCTTAAGAGAGTCATAGTTACTCGTCCCAATTGCTCACCCTGTCCAAAATTTTTTCTTACTGCGGCCAGTCTGCCAGAAGCGATATGTCACTAGTTGTGTATCATAAAAGAGTTATTGTTACTCCTCCCAGGGGTTATTCGAGATATCTTAATCGAAACCCTAGTAACAAACTTTGGCTACCTTAAGAGAGTCATAGTTACTTGTCCCAATTGCTCACCCAGTAAAATGTTTTTTCTTACTGCGGCCAGTCTGCCAGAAGCGATATTTCACTAGTTGTGTATCATAAAAGAGTGATCGTTATTCCTCCCAGGGGTTATTCGATATATCTTAATCGAAACCCTAGTAACGAGTCATTGGCTACCTTAAGAGAGTCATAGTTAGTCGTCCCAATTGCTCACCAAGTCTGCCATATTTTCTTACTGTGGCCAGTCTGCCAGAAGCGATATGTCACTAGTTGTGTATCATAAAAGAGTCGTCGTTACTCCTCCGAGGGGTTATTCGAGATATCTTAATCGAAACCCTAGTAACGAGGCATTGGCTACCTTAAGAGAGTCATAGTTACTCGTCCCAATTGCTCACCCAGTCTGCCATTTTTTCTTACTGTGGCCAGTCTGCCAGTACCGATATGTCACTAGTTGTGTATCATAAAAGAGTGATCGTTTCTCCTTCCAGGGATTATTCGAGATATCTTAATCGAAACCCTAGTAACGAACTTTGGCTACCTTAAGAGAGTCATAGTTACTCGTCCCAATTGCTCACCCAGTAAAACGTTTTTTCTTACTGCGGCCAGTCTGCCAGAAGCGATATTTCACTAGTTGTGTATCATAAAAGAGTCATCGTTTCTCCTCCGAGGGGTTATTCGAGATATCTTAATCAAAACCCTAGTATCGAGGCATTGGATACATTAAGAGAGTCATAGTTACTCGTCCCAATTGCTCACCCAGTCCAACATTTTTTCTTACTGCAGCCAGTCTGCCAGAAGCGATGTGTCACTAGTTATGTATCATAAAAGAGTCGTCGTTACTCCTCCGAGGGGTTATTCGAGATATCTTAATCGAAACCCTAGTAACGAGGCATTGGTTACCTTAAGAGAGTCATAGTTACTCGTCCCAATTACTCACCCAGTCTGCCATTTTTTCTTACTGTGGCCAGTCTGCCAGTACCGATATGTCACTAGTTGTGTATCATAAAAGAGTGATCGTTTCTCCTTTCAGGGATTATTCGAGATATCTTAATCGAAACCATAGTAACGAACTTTGGCTACCTTAAGAGAGTCATAGATACTCGTCCCAATTGCTCACCCAGTCCAACATTTTTTCTTACTGCGACCAGACTGCCAGAAGCGATATGTCACTAGTTGTGTATCATAAAAAGTCATCGTTACTCCTCCCAGGGGTTATTCGAGATATCTTAATGGAAACCCTAGTAACGAGGTATTGGCTACCTTAAGAGAGTCATAGCTACTCGTCCCAATTGCTCACCCAGTCCATCATTTTTTCTTACTGCGAACAGTATGCCAGAAGCGATATGTCACTAGATGTGTATCATAAAAGAGTGATCGTTACTCCTCCCAGGGTTTATTCGATATATTTTAATCGAAACCCTAGTAACGAGGCATTGGCTACCTTAAGAGAGTCATAGTTAGTCGTCCCAATTGCTCACCCAATAAAACGTTTTTTCTTACTGCGGCCAGTCTGCCAGAAGCGATATGTCACTAGTTGTGTATCATAAAAGAGTGATTGTTACTCCTCCCAGGGGTTATTCGAGATATCTTTATCGAAACCCTAGTTACGAGGCATTGGCTACCTTAAGAGAGTCATAGTTACTCGTCCCAATTGCTCACCCAGTCCCACATTTTTTCTTACTGTGGCCAGTCTGCCAGAAGCGATATGTCACTAGTTGCGTATTATAAAAGAGTCATCGTTTCTCCTCCCAGGGGTTATTCGAGATATCTTAATCGAAACCCTAGTAACGAAGCATTGGCTACCTTAAGAGAGTCATAGTTACTCGTCCCAATTGCTCACCAAGTCTGCCATTTTTCTTACTGTGGCCAGTGTGCCAGAAGCGATATGTCACTAGTTGTGTATCATGAAAGAGTCACCGTTACTCCGCCCAGGGGTTATTCGAGATATCTAAATCGAAACCCTAGTAACGAATCATTGGCTACCTTAAGAGAGTCATAGTTACTCGTCCCAATTGCTCACCCTGCCCAACATTTTTTCTTACTGCAGCCAGTCTGCCAGAAGCGATATGTCACTAGTTGTGTATCATAAAAGAGTCGTCGTTACTCCTCCCAGGGGTTATTCGAGATATCTTAATCGAAACCCTAGTAACGAGGCATTGGCTATCTTAAGAGAGTCATAGTTACTCGTCCCAATTGCTCACCCAGTCCAACATTTTTTCTTACTGCGACCAGTCTGCCAGAAGCGATATGTCACTAGTTGTGTATCATAAAAGAGTGATCGTTACTCCTCCCAGGGGTTATTCGAGATATCTTAATCGAAACCCTAGTAACGAGGCATTGGCTACCTTAAGAGAGTCATAGTTAGTCGTCCCATGGCTCACCCAGTAAAACGTTTTTTCTCACTGCGGCCAGTCTTCCAGAAGCGATATGTCACTAGTTGTGTATCATAAAAGAGTGATCGTTTCTCCTCCCATGGGTTATTCGAGATATCTTAATCAAAACCCTAGTAACGAGGCATTGGCTACCTTAAGACAGTCATAGATACTCGTCCCAATTGCTCACCCAGTCCAACATTTTTTCTTACTGCGACCAGTCTGCCAGAAGCGATATGTCACTAGATGTGTATCGTAAAAGAGTGATCGTTGCTCCTCCCAGGGGTTATTCGATATATTTTAATCGAAACCCTAGTAACGAGGCATTGGCTACCTTATGAGAGTCATAGTTATTCGTCCCAATTGCTCACCCAATAAAACGTTTTTTCTTACTGCGGCCAGTCTGCCAGAAGCGATATGTCACTAGTTGTGTATTATTAAAGAGTCATCGTTTCTCCTCCCAGGGGTTATTCGAGATATCTTAATCGAAACCCTAGTAACGAGGCATTGGCTACCTTAAGAGAGTCATAGTTACTCGTCAAAATTGCTCACCAAGTATGCCATTTTTTCTTACTTTGGCCAGTGTGCCAGAAGCGATATGTCACTAGTTGTGTATCATAAAAGAGTCATCGTTACTCCTCCCAGGGGTTATTCGTGATATCTTAATCGAAACCCTAGTAACGAATCATTGGCTACTTTAAGAGAGTCATAGTTACTCGTCCCAATTGCTCAATAAGTCTGCCATTTTTTCTTACTATGGCCAGTGTGCCAGAAACGATATGTCACTAGTTGTGTATCATAAAAGTGTCATCGTTACTCCTCCCAGGGGTTATTCGAGATATCTTAATCGAAACCCTAGTAACGAGGCATTGGCTACCTTAAGAGAGTCATAGTTACTCGTCCCAATTGCTCACCCAGTCCAACATTTTTTCTTACTGCAGTCAGTCTGCCCGGAAGCGATATGTCAGTAGTTGTGTATCATAAAAGAGTCGTCGTTACTCCTCCCAGGGGTTATTCGAGATATTTTAATCGAAACCCTAGTAACGAGGCATTGGCTACCTTAAGAGAGTCATAGTTACTCGTCCCAATTGCTCACACAGTCCAACATTTTTTCTTACTGCGACCAGTCTGCCAGAAGCGATATGTCACTAGTTGTGTATCATAAAAGAGTGATTGTTACTCCTCCCAGGGGTTATTCGAGATATCTTAATCGAAACCCTACTAACGAGGCATTGGCTACCTTAAGAGAGTCATAGTTACTCGTCCCAATTGCTCACCCAGTGTAACATTTTGTCTTACTGTGTCCAGTCTGCCAGAAGCGATACGTCACTAGTTGTGTATTATAAAAGAGTCATCGTTTCTCCTCCCAGGGGTTATTCGAGATATCTTAATCGAAACCCTAGTAACGAGGCATTGGCTACCTTAAGAGAGTCATAGTTACTCGTCCCAATTGCTCACCAAGTCTGCCATTTTTTATTACTGTGGCCAGTGTGCCAGAAGCGATATCTCACTAGTTGTGTATCATAAAAGAGTCAACGTTACTCCTCCCAGGGGTTATTCGAGATATCTTAATCGAAACCCTAGTAACGAGGCATTGGCTACCTTAAGAGAGTCATAGTTACTCGTCCCAATTGCTCATCCAGTCCAACATTTTTTCTTACTGCACCCAGTCTGCCAGAAGCGATATGTCACTAGTTGTGTATCATAAAAGAGTGATCGTTACTCCTCCCAGGGGTTATTCGAGATATCTTAATCGAAACCCTAGTAACGAGGCATTGTCTACCTTAAGAGAGTTATAGTTAGTCGTCCAATGGCTCACCCAGTAAAACGTTTTTTCTCACTGCGGCCAGTCTGCCAGAAGAGATATGTCACTCATTGTGTAACATAAAAGAGTAATCGTTACTCCTCCCAGGGGTTATTCGAGATATCTTAATCGAAACCCTAGTAACGAGGCATTGGCTACCTTAAGAGAGTAGTAGTTACCCGTCCCAATTGCTCACCCAGTCCAACATTTTTTCTCACTACGGCCAGTCTGCCAGAAGCGATATGTCACTAGTTGTGTATCATAAAAGAGGGATCGTTTCTCCTCCCAGGGGTTATTCGAGATATCTTAATCGAAACCCTAGTAACAAGGCATTGGCTACCTTAAGAAAGTCATAGTTACTCGTCCCTGTTGCTCACCCAGTCCAACATTTTTTCTTACTGTGGTCAGTCTGCCAGAACCGATATGTCACAAGTTGTGTATCATAAAAGAGTGATCCTTACTCCTCCCAGTGGTTATTCGATATATTTTAATCGAAACCCTAGTAACGAGGCATTGGCTACCTTAAGAGAGTCATAGTTACTCGTCCCAATTGCTCACCCAGTAAAACGTTTTTTCTTACTGCGGCCAGTCTGCCAGAAGCGATATTTCACTAGTTGTGTATCATAAAAGAGTGATCGTTACTCCTCCCAGGGGTTATTCGAGATATCTTAATCGAAACCCTAGTAACGAGGCATTGGCTACCTTAAGAGAGTAATAGTTACTCGTCCCAATTGCTCACCCAGTCCAACATTTTTTCTTACTGCGGCCAGTCTGCCAGAAGCGACATGTCACTAGTTGTGTATCATAAAGGAGTCATCGTTTTTCCTCCCAGGGGTTATTCGAGATATCTTAATCGAAACCCTAGTAACGAGGCATTGGCTGCCTTAGGAGAGTCATAGTTACTCGTCCCAATTGCTCACCCAGTCTGCCATTTTTTCTTACTGCGGCCAGTCTGCCAGAAGCGATATGTCACTAGTTGTGTATCATAAAAGAGTGATTGTTACTCCTCCCAGGGGTTATTCGAGATATCTTAATCGAAACCCTAGAAACGAGGCATTGGCTACCTTAAGAGAGTCATAGTTACTCGTCCCAATTGCTCACCCAGTCCAACATTTTTTCTTACTGTGGCCAGTCTGCCAGAAGCGATATGTCACTAGTTTTGTATTATAAAAGAGTCATCGTTTCTCCTCCCAGGGGTTATTCGAGATATCTTAATCGAAACCCTAGTAACGAGGCATTGGCTACCTTAAGAGAGTCATAGTTACTCGTCCCAATTGCTCACCAAGTCTGCCATTTTTTCTTACTGTGGCCAGTGTGCCAGAAGCGATATGTCACTAGTTGTGTATCATAAAATAGTCATCGTTACTCCGCCCAGGGGTTATTCGAGATATCTTAATCGAAACCCTAGTAAAGAACTTTGGCTACCTTAAGAGAGTCATAGATACTCGTCCCAAATGCTCACCCAGTCCAACATTTTTTCTTACTGCGACCAGTCTGCCAGAAGCGATATGTCACTAGATGTGTATCATAAAAGAGTGATCGTTACTCCTCCCAGGGGTTATTCGATATATTTTAATCGAAACCCTAGTAACGAGGCATTGGCTACCTTAAGAGAGTCATAGTTAGTCGTCCCAATTGCTCACCAAGTCTGCCATATTTTCTTACTGTGGCCAGTGTGCCAGAAGCGATATGTCACTAGTTGTGTATCATAAAAGAGTGATCGTTACTCCTCCCAGGGGTTATTCGATATATCTTAATCGAAACCCTCTTAACGAGTCATTGGCTACCTTAAGTGAGTCATAGTTACTCGTCCCAATTGCTCACCCTGTCCAACATTTTTTCTTACTGCGGCCAGTCTGCCAGAAGCGATATGTCACTAATTGTGTATCATAAAAGAGTGATTGTTACTCCTCCCAGGGGTTATTCGAGATATCTTAATCGAAACCCTAGTAACGCGGCATTGGCTACCTTAAGAGAGTCATAGTTACTCGTCCCAATTGCTCACCCACTCCAACATTTTTTCTTACTGTGGCCAGTCTGCCAGTACCGATATGTCACTAGTTGTGTATCATAAAAGAGTGATCGTTTCTCCTCCCAGGGATTATTCGAGATATCTTAATCGAAACCCTAGTAACGAACTTTGGCTACCTTAAGAGAGTCATAGTTACTTGTCCCAATTGCTCACCCAGTAAAATGTTTTTTCTTACTGCGGCCAGTCTGCCAGAAGCGATATTTCACTAGTTGTGTATCATAAAAGAGTGATCGTTTCTCCTCCCAGGGGTTATTCGATATATTTTAATCGAAACCCTAGTAACGAGGCATTGGCTACCTCAAGAGAGTCATAGTTACTCGTCCCAATTGCTCACCCAGTAAAACGTTTTTTCTTAATGCGGCCAGTCTGCCAGAAGCGATATTTCACTAGTTGTGTATCATACAAGAGTGATCGTTACTCCTCCCAGGGATTATTCGAGATATCTTAATCGAAACCCTAGTAACGAGGCATTGGCTACCTTAAGAGAGTAATAGTTACTCGTCCCAATTGCTCACCCAGTCCAACATTTTTTCTTTTTGTGGCCAGTCTGCCAGAAGCGACATGTCACTAGTTGTGTATCATAAAAGAGTCATCGTTTTTCCTCCCAGGGGTTATTCGAGATATCTTAATCGAAACCCTAGTAACGAGGCATTGGCTGCCTTAGGAGAGTCATAGTTACTCGTCCCAATTGCTCAATAAGTCTGCCATTTTTTCTTACTATGGCCAGTGTGCCAGAAACTATATGTCACTAGTTGTGTATCATAAAAGAGTCATCGTTACTCCTCAAAGGGGTTATTCGAGATATCTTAATCGAAACCCTAGTGACGAGGCATTGGCTACCTTAAGAGAGTCATAGTTAGTCGTCCCATGGCTCACCCAGTAAAACGTTTTTTCTCACTGCGGCCAGTCTTCCAGAAGCGATATGTCACTAGTTGTGTATCATAAAAGAGTGATCGTTTCACCTCCCATAGGTTATTCGAGATATCTTAATCAAAACCGTAGTAACGAGGCATTGGCTACCTTAAGAGAGTCATAGATACTCGTCCCAATTGCTCACCCAGTCCAACATTTTTTCTTACTGCGACCAGTCTGCCAGAAGCGATATGTCACTAGATGTGTATCGTAAAAGAGTGATCGTTGCTCCTCCCAGGGGTTATTCGATATATTTTCATCGAAACCCTAGTAACGAGGCATTGGCTACCTTATGAGAGTCATAGTTATTCGTTCCAATTGCTCACCCAATAAAATGTTTTTTCTTACTGCGGTCAGTCTGCCAGAAGCGATATGTCACTAGTTGTGTATTATTAAAGAGTCATCGTTTCTCCTCCCAGGGGTTATTCGAGATATCTTAATCGAAACCCAGGTATCGAGGCATTGGCTACCTTAAGAGAGTCATAGTTACTCGTCCCAATTGCTCACCAAGTATGCCATTTTTTCTTACTTTGGCCAGTGTGCCAGAAGCGATATGTCACTAGTTGTGTATCATAAAAGAGTCATCGTTACTCCTCCCAGGGGTTATTCGAGATATCTTAATCGAAACCCTAGTAACGAATCATTGGCTACTTTAAGGGAGACATAGTTACTCGTCCCAATTGCTCAATAAGTCTGCCATTTTTTCTTACTATGGCCAGTGTGCCAGAAACGATATGTCACTAGTTGTGTATCATAAAATAGTCATCGTTACTCCTCCCAGGGGTTATTCGAGATATCTTAATCGAAACCCTAGTAACGAGGCATTGGCTACCTTAAGAGAGTCATAGTTACTCGTCCCAATTGCTCACCCAGTCCAACATTTTTTCTTACTGCAGCCAGTCTGCCCGGAAGCGATATGTCACTAGTTGTGTATCATAAAAGAGTCGTCGTTACTCCTCCCAGGGGTTATTCGAGATATCTTAATCGAAACCCTAGTAACGAGGCATTGGCTACCTTAAGAGAGTCATAGTTACTCGTCCCAATTGCTCACCCAGTGTAACATTTTTTCTTACTGTGTCCAGTCTGCCAGAAGCGATACGTCACTAGTTGTGTATTATAAAAGAGTCATCGTTTCTCCTCCCAGGGGTTATTCGAGATATCTTAATCGAAACCCTAGTAACGAGGCATTGGCTACCTTAAGAGAGTCATAGTTACTCGTCCCAATTGCTCACCAAGTCTGCCATTTTTTATTACTGTGGCCAGTGTGCCAGAAGCGATATCTCACTAGTTGTGTATCATAAAAGAGTCAACGTTACTCCTCCCAGGGGTTATTCGAGATATCTTAATCGAAACCCTAGTAACGAGGCATTGGCTACCTTAAGAGAGTCATAGTTACTCGTCCCAATTGCTCATCCAGTCCAACATTTTTTCTTACTGCACCCAGTCTGCCAGAAGCGATATGTCACTAGTTGTGTATCATAAAAGAGTGATCGTTACTCCTCCCAGGGGTTATTCGAGATATCTTAATCGAAACCCTAGTAACGAGGCATTGGCTACCTTAAGAGAGTCATAGTTAGTCGTCCAATGGCTCACCCGGTAAAACGTTTTTTCTGACTGCGGCCAGTCTGCCAGATGAGATATGTCACTAATTGTGTAACATAAAAGAGTAATCGTTACTCCTCCCAGGGGTTATTCGAGATATCTTAACCGAAACCCTAGTAACGAGGCATTGGCTGCCTTAGGAGAGTCATAGTTACTCGTCCCAACTGCTCACCCAGTCCAACATTTTTTCTTACTGTGGCCAGTCTGCCAGAAGCGATATGTCACTAGTTTTGTATTATAAAAGAGTCATCGTTTCTCCTCCCAGGGGTTATTCGAGATATCTTAATCGAAACCCTAGTAACGAGGCATTGGCTACCTTAAGAGAGTCATAGTTACTCGTCCCAATTGCTCACCCAGTAAAACGTTTTTTGTTACTGCGGCCAGTCTGCCAGAAGCGATATGTCACTAGTTGTGTATCATAAAAGAGTCATCGTTACTCCGCCCAGGGGTTATTCGAGATATCTTAATCGAAACCCTAGTAAAGAACTTTGGCTACCTTAAGGGAGTCATAGATACTCGTCCCAATTGCTCACCCAGTCCAACATTTTTTCTTACTGCGACCAGTCTGCCAGAAGCGATATGTCACTAGATGTGTATCATAAAAGAGTGATCGTTACTCCTCCCAGGGGTTATTCGATATATTTTAATCGAAACCCTAGTAACGAGGCATTGGCTACCTTAAGAGAGTCATAGTTAGTCGTCCCAATTGCTCACCAAGTCTGCCATATTTTCTTACTGTGGCCAGTGTGCCAGAAGCGATATGTCACTAGTTGTGTATCATAAAAGAGTCATCGTTACTCCGCCCAGGGGTTATTCGATATATCTTAATCGAAACCCTAGTAACGAGTCATTGGCTACCTTAAGAGAGTCATAGTTACTCGTCCCAATTGCTCACCCTGTCCAAAATTTTTTCTTACTGCGGCCAGTCTGCCAGAAGCGATATGTCACTAGTTGTGTATCATAAAAGAGTTATTGTTACTCCTCCCAGGGGTTATTCGAGATATCTTAATCGAAACCCTAGTAACAAACTTTGGCTACCTTAAGAGAGTCATAGTTACTTGTCCCAATTGCTCACCCAGTAAAATGTTTTTTCTTACTGCGGCCAGTCTGCCAGAAGCGATATTTCACTAGTTGTGTATCATAAAAGAGTGATCGTTATTCCTCCCAGGGGTTATTCGATATATTTTAATCGAAACCCTAGTAACGAGGCATTGGCTACCTCAAGAGATTCATAGTTACTCGTCCCAATTGCTCACCCAGTAAAACGTTTTTTCTTAATGCGGCCAGTCTGCCAGAAGCGATATTTCACTAGTTGTGTATCATACAAGAGTGATCGTTACTCCTCCCAGGGATTATTCGAGATATCTTAATCGAAACCCTAGTAACGAGGCATTGGCTACCTTAAGAGAGTAATAGTTACTCGTCCCAATTGCTCACCCAGTCCAACATTTTTTCTTTTTGTGGCCAGTTTGCCAGAAGCGACATGTCACTAGTTGTGTATCATAAAAGAGTCATCGTTTTCCTCCCAGGGGTTATTCGAGATATCTTAATCGAAACCCTAGTAACGAGGCATTGGCTGCCTTAGGAGAGTCATAGTTACTCGTCCCAATTGCTCACCCAGTCTGCCATTTTTTCTTACTGTGGCCAGTCTGCCAGAAGCGATATGTCACTAGTTGTGTATCATAAAATGTCATCGTTACTCCTCCCAGGGGTTATTCGAGATATCTTAATGGAAACCCTAGTAACGAGGCATTGGCTACCTTAAGAGAGTCATAGATACTCGTCCCAATTGCTCACCCAGTCCAACATTTTTTCTTACTGCAGCCAGTCTGCCCGGAAGCGATATGTCACTAGTTGTGTATCATAAAAGAGTCGTCGTTACTCCTCCCAGGGGTTATTCGAGATATCTTAATCGAAACCCTAGTAACGAGGCATTGGCTACCTTAAGAGAGTCATAGTTACTCGTCCCAATTGCTCACCCAGTCCAACATTTTTTCTTACTGCGACCAGTCTGCCAGAAGCGATATGTCACTAGTTGTGTATCATACAAGAGTGACTGTTACTCCTCCCAGGGGTTATTAGAGATATCTTTATCGAAACCCTAGTTACGAGGCATTGGCTACCTTAAGAGAGTCATAGTTAGTCGTCCCATGGCTCACCCAGTAAAACGTTTTTTCTCACTGCGGCCAGTCTTCCAGAAGCGATATGTCACTAGTTGTGTATCATAAAAGAGTGATCGTTTCTCCTCCCATGGGTTATTCGAGATATCTTAATCAAAACCCTAGTAACGAGGCATTGGCTACCTTAAGAGAGTCATAGATACTCGTCCCAATTGCTCACCCAGTCCAACATTTTTTCTTACTGCGACCAGTCTGCCAGAAGCGATATGTCACTAGATGTGTATCGTAAAAGAGTGATCGTTGCTCCTCCCAGGGGTTATTCGATATATTTTAATCGAAACCCTAGTAACGAGGCATTGGCTACCTTATGAGAGTCATAGTTATTCGTCCCATGGCTCACCCAGTAAAACGTTTTTTCTCACTGCGGCCAGTCTTCCAGAAGCGATATGTCACTAGTTGTGTATCATAAAAGAGTGATCGTTTCTCCTCCCATGGGTTATTCGAGATATCTTAATCGAAACCCTAGTAACGAGGCATTGGCTACCTTAAGAGAGTCATAGATACTCGTCCCAATTGCTCACCCAGTCCAACATTTTTTCTTACTGCGACCAGTCTGCCCGAAGCGATATGTCACTAGATGTGTATCGTAAAAGAGTGATCGTTGCTCCTCCCAGGGGTTATTCGATATATTTTAATCGAAACCCTAGTAACGAGGCATTGGCTACCTTATGAGAGTCATAGTTATTCGTCCCAATTGCTCACCCAATAAAACGTTTTGTCTTACTGCGGCCAGTCTGCCAGAAGCGATATGTCACTAGTTGTGTATTATTAAAGAGTCATCGTTTCTCCTCCCAGGGGTTATTCGAGATATCTTAATCGAAACCCTAGTAACGAGGCATTGGCTACCTTAAGAGAGTCATAGTTACTCGTCCCAATTGCTCACCAAGTATGCCATTTTGTCTTACTTTGGCCAGTGTGCCAGAAGCGATATGTCACTAGTTGTGTATCATAAAAGAGTCATCGTTACTCCGCCCAGGGGTTATTCGAGATATCTTAATCGAAACCCTAGTAAAGAACTTTGGCTACCTTAAGAGAGTCATAGATACTCGTCCCAATTGCTCACCCAGTCCAACATTTTTTCTTACTGCGACCAGTCTGCCAGAAGCGATATGTCACTAGATGTGTATCATAAAAGAGTGATCGTTACTCCTCCCTGGGGTTATTCGATATATTTTAATCGAAACCCTAGTAACGAGGCATTGGCTACCTTAAGAGAGTCATAGTTAGTCGTCCCAATTGCTCACCAAGTCTGCCATATTTTCTTACTGTGGCCAGTGTGCCAGAAGCGATATGTCACTAGTTGTGTATCATAAAAGAGTGATCGTTACTCCTCCCAGGGGTTATTCGATATATCTTAATCGAAACCCTCTTAACGAGTCATTGGCTACCTTAAGAGAGTCATAGTTACTCGTCCCAATTGCTCACCCTGTCCAACATTTTTTCTTACTGCGGCCAGTCTGCCAGATGCGATATGTCACTAGTTGTGTATCATAAAAGAGTGTTGTTACTCCTCCCAGGGGTTATTCGAGATATCTTAATCGAAACCCTAGTAACGCGGCATTGGCTACCTTAAGAGAGTCATAGTTACTCGTCCCAATTGCTCACCCACTCCAACATTTTTTCTTACTGTGGCCAGTCTGCCAGTACCGATATGTCACTAGTTGTGTATCATAAAAGAGTGATCGTTTCTCCTCCCAGGGATTATTCGAGATATCTTAATCGAAACCCTAGTAACGAACTTTGGCTACCTTAAGAGAGTCATAGTTACTTGTCCCAATTGCTCACCCAGTAAAATGTTTTTTCTTACTGCGGCCAGTCTGCCAGAAGCGATATTTCACTAGTTGTGTATCATAAAAGAGTGATCGTTTCTCCTCCCAGGGGTTATTCGATATATTTTAATCGAAACCCTAGTAACGAGGCATTGGCTACCTCAAGAGAGTCATAGTTACTCGTCCCAATTGCTCACCCAGTAAAACGTTTTTTCTTAATGCGGCCAGTCTGCCAGAAGCGATATTTCACTAGTTGTGTATCATACAAGAGTGATCGTTACTCCTCCCAGGGATTATTCGAGATATCTTAATCGAAACCCTAGTAACGAGGCATTGGCTACCTTAAGAGAGTAATAGTTACTCGTCCCAATTGCTCACCCAGTCCAACATTTTTTCTTCTTGTGGCCAGTCTGCCAGAAGCGACATGTCACTAGTTGTGTATCATAAAAGAGTCATCGTTTTTCCTCCCAGGGGTTATTCGAGAGATCTTAATCGAAACCCTAGTAACGAGGCATTGGCTGCCTTAGGAGAGTCATAGTTACTCGTCCCAATTGCTCAATAAGTCTGCCATTTTTTCTTACTATGGCCAGTGTGCCAGAAACTATATGTCACTAGTTGTGTATCATAAAAGAGTCATCGTTACTCCTCAAAGGGGTTATTCGAGATATCTTAATCGAAACCCTAGTGACGAGGCATTGGCTACCTTAAGAGAGTCATAGTTAGTCGTCCCATGGCTCACCCAGTAAAACGTTTTTTCTCACTGCGGCCAGTCTTCCAGAAGCGATATGTCACTAGTTGTGTATCATAAAATAGTGATCGTTTCACCTCCCATAGGTTATTCGAGATATCTTAATCAAAACCGTAGTAACGAGGCATTGGCTACCTTAAGAGAGTCATAGATACTCGTCCCAATTGCTCACCCAGTCCAACATTTTTTCTTACTGCGACCAGTCTGCCAGAAGCGATATGTCACTAGATGTGTATCGTAAAAGAGTGATCGTTGCTCCTCCCAGGGGTTATTCGATATATTTTAATCGAAACCCTAGTAACGAGGCATTGGCTACCTTATGAGAGTCATAGTTATTCATTCCAATTGCTCACCCAATAAAATGTTTTTTCTTACTGCGGTCAGTCTGCCAGAAGCGATATGTCACTAGTTGTGTATTATTAAAGAGTCATCGTTTCTCCTCCCAGGGGTTATTCGAGATATCTTAATCGAAACCCAGGTAACGAGGCACTGGCTACCTTAAGAGAGTCATAGTTACTCGTCCCAATTGCTCACCAAGTATGCCATTTTTTCTTACTTTGGCCAGTGTGCCAGAAGCGATATGTCACTAGTTGTGTATCATAAAAGAGTCATCGTTACTCCTCCCAGGGGTTATTCGAGATATCTTAATCGAAACCCTAGTAACGAATCATTGGCTACTTTAAGGGAGACATAGTTACTCGTCCCAATTGCTCAATAAGTCTGCCATTTTTTCTTACTATGGCCAGTGTGCCAGAAACGATATGTCACTAGTTGTGTATCATAAAAGAGTCATAGTTACTCCTCCCAGGGGTTATTCGAGATATCTTAATCGAAACCCTAGTAACGAGGCATTGGCTACCTTAAGAGAGTCATAGTTACTCGTCCCAATTGCTCACCCAGTCCAACATTTTTTCTTACTGCAGCCAGTCTGCCCGGAATCGATATGTCACTAGTTGTGTATCATAAAAGAGTCGTCGTTACTCCTCCCAGGGGTTATTCGAGATATCTTAATCGAAACCCTAGTAACGAGGCATTGGCTACCTTAAGAGAGTCATAGTTAGCGTCCCAATTGCTCACCCAGTGTAACATTTTTTCTTACTGTGTCCAGTCTGCCAGAAGCGATACGTCACTAGTTGTGTATTATAAAAGAGTCATCGTTTCTCCTCCCAGGGGTTATTCGAGATATCTTAATCGAAACCCTAGTAACGAGGCATTGGCTACCTTAAGAGAGTCATAGTTACTCGTCCCAATTGCTCACCAAGTCTGCCATTTTTTATTACTGTGGCCAGTGTGCCAGAAGCGATATCTCACTAGTTGTGTATCATAAAAGAGTCAACGTTACTCCTCCCAGGGGTTATTCGAGATATCTTAATCGAAACCCTAGTAACGAGGCATTGGCTACCTTAAGAGAGTCATAGTTACTCGTCCCAATTGCTCATCCAGTCCAACATTTTTTCTTACTGCACCCAGTCTGCCAGAAGCGATATGTCACTAGTTGTGTATCATAAAAGAGTGATCGTTACTCCTCCCAGGGGTTATTCGAGATATCTTAATCGAAACCCTAGTAACGAGGCATTGGCTACCTTAAGAGAGTCATAGTTAGTCGTCCAATGGCTCACCCAGTAAAACGTTTTTTCTCACTGCGGCCAGTCTGCCAGATGAGATATATCACTAATTGTGTAACATAAAAGAGTAATCGTTACTCCTCCCAGGGGTTATTCGAGATATCTTAACCGAAACCCTAGTAACGAGGCATTGGCTGCCTTAGGAGAGTCATAGTTACTCGTCCCAATTGCTCACCCAGTCCAACATTTTTTCTTACTGTGGCCAGTCTGCCAGAAGCGATATGTCACTAGTTTTGTATTATAAAAGAGTCATCGTTTCTCCTCCCAGGGGTTATTCGAGATATCTTAATCGAAACCCTAGTAACGAGGCATTGGCTACCTTAAGAGAGTCATAGTTACTCGTCCCAATTGCTCACCCAGTAAAACGTTTTTTGTTACTGCGGCCAGTCTGCCAGAAGCGATATGTCACTAGTTGTGTATCATAAAAGAGTCATCGTTACTCCGCCCAGGGGTTATTCGAGATATCTTAATCGAAACCCTAGTAAAGAACTTTGGCTACCTTACGGGAGTCATAGATACTCGTCCCAATTGCTCACCCAGTCCAACATTTTTTCTTACTGCGACCAGTCTGCCAGAAGCGATATGTCACTAGATGTGTATCATAAAAGAGTGATCGTTACTCCTCCCAGGGGTTATTCGATATATTTTAATCGAAACTCTAGTAACGAGGCATTGGCTACCTTAAGAGAGTCATAGTTAGTCGTCCACATTGCTCACCAAGTCTGCCATATTTTCTTACTGTGGCCAGTGTGCCAGAAGCGATATGTCACTAGTTGTGTATCATAAAAGAGTCATCGTTACTCCGCCCAGGGGTTATTCGATATATCTTAATCGAAACCCTAGTAACGAGTCATTGGCTACCTTAAGAGAGTCATAGTTACTCGTCCCAATTGCTCACCCTGTCCAAAATTTTTTCTTACTGCGGCCAGTCTGCCAGAAGCGATATGTCACTAGTTGTGTATAATAAAAGAGTTATTGTTACTCCTCCCAGGGGTTATTCGAGATATCTTAATCGAAACCCTAGTAACAAACTTTGGCTACCTTAAGAGAGTCATAGTTACTTGTCCCAATTGCTCACCCAGTAAAATGTTTTTTCTTACTGCGGCCAGTCTGCCAGAAGCGATATTTCACTAGTTGTGTATCATAAAAGAGTGATCGTTATTCCTCCCAGGGGTTATTCGATATATTTTAATCGAAACCCTAGTAACGAGGCATTGGCTACCTCAAGAGATTCATAGTTACTCGTCCCAATTGCTCACCCAGTAAAACGTTTTTTCTTAATGCGGCCAGTCTGCCAGAAGCGATATTTCACTAGTTGTGTATCATACAAGAGTGATCGTTACTCCTCCCAGGGATTATTCGAGATATCTTAATCGAAACCCTAGTAACGAGGCATTGGCTACCTTAAGAGAGTAATAGTTACTCGTCCCAATTGCTCACCCAGTCCAACATTTTTTCTTTTTGTGGCCAGTTTGCCAGAAGCGACATGTCACTAGTTGTGTATCATAAAAGAGTCATCGTTTTCCTCCCAGGGGTTATTCGAGATATCTTAATCGAAACCCTAGTAACGAGGCATTGGCTGCCTTAGGAGAGTCATAGTTACTCGTCCCAATTGCTCACCCAGTCTGCCATTTTTTCTTACTGTGGCCAGTCTGCCAGAAGCGATATGTCACTAGTTGTGTATCATAAAATGTCATCGTTACTCCTCCCAGGGGTTATTCGAGATATCTTAATGGAAACCCTAGTAACGAGGCATTGGCTACCTTAAGAGAGTCATAGATACTCGTCCCAATTGCTCACCCAGTCCAACATTTTTTCTTACTGCAGCCAGTCTGCCCGGAAGCGATATGTCACTAGTTGTGTATCATAAAAGAGTCGTCGTTACTCCTCCCAGGGGTTATTCGAGATATCTTAATCGAAACCCTAGTAACGAGGCATTGGCTACCTTAAGAGAGTCATAGTTACTCGTCCCAATTGCTCACCCAGTCCAACATTTTTTCTTACTGCGACCAGTCTGCCAGAAGCGATATGTCACTAGTTGTGTATCATACAAGAGTGACTGTTACTCCTCCCAGGGGTTATTAGAGATATCTTTATCGAAACCCTAGTTACGAGGCATTGGCTACCTTAAGAGAGTCGTAGTTAGTCGTCCCATGGCTCACCCAGTAAAACGTTTTTTCTCACTGCGGCCAGTCTTCCAGAAGCGATATGTCACTAGTTGTGTATCATAAAAGAGTGATCGTTTCTCCTCCCATGGGTTATTCGAGATATCTTAATCAAAACCCTAGTAACGAGGCATTGGCTACCTTAAGAGAGTCATAGATACTCGTCCCAATTGCTCACCCAGTCCAACATTTTTTCTTACTGCGACCAGTCTGCCAGAAGCGATATGTCACTAGATGTGTATCGTAAAAGAGTGATCGTTGCTCCTCCCAGGGGTTATTCGATATATTTTAATCGAAACCCTAGTAACGAGGCATTGGCTACCTTATGAGAGTCATAGTTATTCGTCCCATGGCTCACCCAGTAAAACGATTTTTCTCACTGCGGCCAGTCTTCCAGAAGCGATATGTCACTAGTTGTGCATCATAAAAGAGTGATCGTTTCTCCTCCCATGGGTTATTCGAGATATCTTAATCGAAACCCTAGTAACGAGGCATTGGCTACCTTAAGAGAGTCATAGATACTCGTCCCAATTGCTCACCCAGTCCAACATTTTTTCTTACTGCGACCAGTCTGCCCGAAGCGATATGTCACTAGATGTGTATCGTAAAAGAGTGATCGTTGCTCCTCCCAGGGGTTATTCGATATATTTTAATCGAAACCCTAGTAACGAGGCATTGGCTACCTTATGAGAGTCATAGTTATTCGTCCCAATTGCTCACCCAATAAAACGTTTTTTCTTACTGCGGCCAGTCTGCCAGAAGCGATATGTCACTAGTTGTGTATTATTAAAGAGTCATCTTTTCTCCTCCCAGGGGTTAATCGAGATATCTTAATCGAAACCCTAGTAACGAGGCATTGGCTACCTTAAGAGAGTCATAGTTACTCGTCCCAATTGCTCACCAAGTATGCCATTTTTTCTTACTTTGGCCAGTGTGCCAGAAGCGATATGTCACTAGTTGTGTATCATAAAAGAGTCATCGTTACTCCTCCCAGGGGTTATTCGAGATATCTTAATCGAAACCCTAGTAACGAATCATTGGCTACTTTAAGAGAGACATAGTTACTCGTCCCAATTGCTCAATAAGTCTGCCATTTTTTCTTACTATGGCCAGTGTGCCAGAAACGATATGTCACTAGTTGTGTATCATAAAAGAGTCATCGTTACTCCTCCCAGGGGTTATTCGAGATATCTTAATCGAAACCCTAGTAACGAGGCATTGGCTACCTTAAGAGAGTCATAGTTACTCGTCCCAATTGCTCACCCAGTCCAACATTTTTTCTTACTGCAGCCAGTCTGCCCGGAAGCGATATGTCACTAGTTGTGTATCATAAAAGAGTCGTCGTTACTCCTCCCAGGGGTTATTCGAGATATCTTAATCGAAACCCTAGTAACGAGGCATTGGCTACCTTAAGAGAGTCATAGTTACTCGTCTCAATTGCTCACCCAGTCCAACATTTTTTCTTACTGCGACCAGTCTGCCAGAAGCGATATGTCAGTAGTTGTGTATCATAAAAGAGTGATTGTTACTCCTCCCAGGGGTTATTCGAGATATCTTAATCGAAACCCTACTAACGAGGCATTGGCTACCTTAAGAGAGTTATAGTTACTCGTCCCAATTGCTCACCCAGTGTAACATTTTTTCTTACTGTGTCCAGTCTGCCAGAAGCGATACGTCACTAGTTGTGTATTATAAAAGAGTCATCGTTTCTCCTCCCAGGGGTTATTCGAGATATCTTAATCGAAACCCTAGTAACGAGGCATTGGCTACCTTAAGAGAGTCATAGTTACTCGTCCCAATTGCTCACCAAGTCTGCCATTTTTTATTACTGTGGCCAGTGTGCCAGAAGCGATATCTCACTAGTTGTGTATCATAAAAGAGTCAACGTTACTCCTCCCAGGGGTTATTCGAGATATCTTAATCGAAACCCTAGTAACGAGGCATTGGCTACCTTAAGAGAGTCATAGTTACTCGTCCCAATTGCTCATCCAGTCCAACATTTTTTCTTACTGTGGCCAGTCTGCCAGGAGCGATATGTCACTAGTTTTGTATTATAAAAGAGTCATCGTTTCTCCTCCCAGGGGTTATTCGAGATATCTTAATCGAAACCCTAGTAACGAGGCATTGGCTACCTTAAGAGAGTCATAGTTACTCGTCCCAATTGCTCACCCAGTAAAACGTTTTTTGTTACTGCGGCCAGTCTGCCAGAAGCGATATGTCACTAGTTGTGTATCAAAAAAGAGTCATCGTTACTCCGCCCAGGGGTTATTCGAGATATCTTAATCGAAACCCTAGTAAAGAACTTTGGCTACCTTAAGGGAGTCATAGATACTCGTCCCAATTGCTCACCCAGTCCAACATCTTTTCTTACTGCGACCAGTCTGCCAGAAGCGATATGTCACTAGATGTGTATCATAAAAGAGTGATCGTTACTCCTCCCAGGGGTTATTCGATATATTTTAATCGAAACCCTAGTAACGAGGCATTGGCTACCTTAAGAGAGTCATAGTTAGTCGTCCCAATTGCTCACCAAGTCTGCCATATTTTCTTACTGTGGCCAGTGTGCCAGAAGCGATATGTCACTAGTTGTGTATCATAAAAGAGTCATCGTTACTCCGCCCAGGGGTTATTCGATATATCTTAATCGAAACCCTAGTAACGAGTCATTGGCTACCTTAAGAGAGTCATAGTTACTCGTCCCAATTGCTCACCCTCTCCAACATTTTTTCTTACTGCGGCCAGTCTGCCAGAAGCGATATGTCACTAGTTGTGTATCATAAAAGAGTTATTGTTACTCCTCCCAGGGGTTATTCGAGATATCTTAATCGAAACCCTAGTAACGAACTTTGGCTACCTTAAGAGAGTCATAGTTACTTGTCCCAATTGCTCACCCAGTAAAATGTTTTTTCTTACTGCGGCCAGTCTGCCAGAAGCGATATTTCACTAGTTGTGTATCATAAAAGAGTGATCGTTATTCCTCCCAGGGGTTATTCGATATATTTTAATCGAAACCCTAGTAACGAGGCATTGGCTACCTCAAGAGAGTCATAGTTACTCGTCCCAATTGCTCACCAAGTAAAACGTTTTTTCTTAATGCGGGCAGTCTGCCAGAAGCGATATTTCACTAGTTGTGTATCATACAAGAGTGATCGTTACTCCTCCCTGGGATTATTCGAGATATCTTAATCGAAACCCTAGTAACGAGGCATTGGCTACCTTAAGAGAGTAATAGTTACTCGTCCCAGTTGCTCACCCAGTCCAACATTTTTTCTTTTTGTGGCCAGTCTGCCAGAAGCGACATGTCACTAGTTGTGTATCATAAAAGAGTCATCGTTTTCCTCCCAGGGGTTATTCGAGATATCTTAATCGAAACCCTAGTAACGAGGCATTGGCTGCCTTAGGAGAGTCATAGTTACTCGTCCCAATTGCTCACCCAGTCTGCCATTTTTTCTTACTGTGGCCAGTCTGCCAGAAGCGATATGTCACTAGTTGTGTATCATAAAATGTCATCGTTACTCCTCCCAGGGGTTATTCGAGATATCTTAATGGAAACCCTAGTAACGAGGCATTGGCTACCTTAAGAGAGTCATAGATACTCGTCCCAATTGCTCACCCAGTCCAACATTTTTTCTTACTGCAGCCAGTCTGCCCGGAAGCGATATGTCACTAGTTGTGTATCATAAAAGAGTCGTCGTTACTCCTCCCAGGGGTTATTCGAGATATCTTAATCGAAACCCTAGTAACGAGGCATTGGCTACCTTAAGAGAGTCATAGTTACTCGTCCCAATTGCTCACCCAGTCCAACATTTTTTCTTACTGCGACCAGTCTGCCAGAAGCGATATGTCACTAGTTGTGTATCATACAAGAGTGATTGTTACTCCTCCCAGGGGTTATTCGAGATATCTTTATCGAAACCCTAGTTACGAGGCATTGGCTACCTTAAGAGAGTCATAGTTAGTCGTCCCATGGCTCACCCAGTAAAACGTTTTTTCTCACTGCGGCCAGTCTTCCAGAAGCGATATGTCACTAGTTGTGTATCATAAAAGAGTGATCGTTTCTCCTCCCATGGGTTATTCGAGATATCTTAATCAAAACCCTAGTAACGAGGCATTGGCTACCTTAAGAGAGTCATAGATACTCGTATCAATTGCTCACCCAGTCCAACATTTTTTCTTACTGCGACCAGTCTGCCAGAAGCGATATGTCACTAGATGTGTATCGAAAAAGAGTGATCGTTGCTCCTCCCAGGGGTTATTCGATATATTTTAATCGAAACCCTAGTAACGAGGCATTGGCTACCTTATGAGAGTCATAGTTATTCGTCCCAATTGCTCACCCAATAAAACGTTTTTTCTTACTGCGGCCAGTGTGCCAGAAGCGATATGTCACTAGTTGTGTATCATAAAAGAGTCATCGTTACTCCTCCCAGGGGTTATTCGAGATATCTTAATCGAAACCCTAGTAACGAATCATTGGCTACTTTAAGAGAGACATAGTTACTCGTCCCAATTGCTCAATAAGTCTGCCATTTTTTCTTACTATGGCCAGTGTGCCAGAAACGATATGTCACTAGTTGTGTATCATAAAAGAGTCATCGTTACTCCTCCCAGGGGTTATTCGAGATATCTTAATCGAAACCCTAGTAACGAGGCATTGGCTACCTTAAGAGAGTCATAGTTACTCGTCCCAATTGCTCACCCAGTCCAACATTTTTTCTTACTGCAGCCAGTCTGCCCGGAAGCGATATGTCACTAGTTGTGTATCATAAAAGAGTCGTCGTTACTCCTCCCAGGGGTTATTCGAGATATCTTAATCGAAACCCTAGTAACGAGGCATTGGCTACCTTAAGAGAGTCATAGTTACTCGTCTCAATTGCTCACCCAGTCCAACATTTTTTCTTACTGCGACCAGTCTGCCAGAAGCGATATGTCACTAGTTGTGTATCATAAAAGAGTGATTGTTACTCCTCCCAGGGGTTATTCGAGATATCTTAATCGAAACCCTACTAACGAGGCATTGGCTACCTTAAGAGGGTTATAGTTACTCGTCCCAATTGCTCACCCAGTGTAACATTTTTTCTTACTGTGTCCAGTCTGCCAGAAGCGATACGTCACTAGTTGTGTATTATAAAAGAGTCATCGTTTCTCCTCCCAGGGGTTATTCGAGATATCTTAATCGAAACCCAAGTAACGAGGCATTGGCTACCTTAAGAGAGTCATAGTTACTCGTCCCAATTGCTCACCAAGTCTGCCATTTTTTATTACTGTGGCCAGTGTGCCAGAAGCGATATCTCACTAGTTGTGTATCATAAAAGAGTCAACGTTACTCCTCCCAGGGGTTATTCGAGATATCTTAATCGAAACCCTAGTAACGAGGCATTGGCTACCTTAAGAGAGTCATAGTTACTCGTCCCAATTGCTCATCCAGTCCAACATTTTTTCTTACTGCACCCAGTCTGCCAGAAGCGATATGTCACTAGTTGTGTATCATAAAAGAGTGATCGTTACTCCTCCCAGGGGTTATTCGAGATATCTTAATCGAAACCCTAGTAACGAGGCATTGGCTACCTTAAGAGAGTCATAGTTAGTCGTCCAATGGCTCACCCAGTAAAACGTTTTATCTCACTGCGGCCAGTCTGCCAGATGAGATATGTCACTAATTGTGTAACATAAAAGAGTAATCGTTACTCCTCCCAGGGGTTATTCGAGATATCTTAACCGAAACCCTAGTAACGAGGCATTGGCTGCCTTAGGAGAGTCATAGTTACTCGTCCCAATTGCTCACCCAGTCCAACATTTTTTCTTACTGTGGCCAGTCTGCCAGAAGCGATATGTCACTAGTTTTGTATTATAAAAGAGTCATCGTTTCTCCTCCCAGGGGTTATTCGAGATATCTTAATCGAAACCCTAGTAACGAGGCATTGGCTACCTTAAGAGAGTCATAGTTACTCGTCCCAATTGCTCACCCAGTAAAACGTTTTTTGTTACTGCGGCCAGTCTGCCAGAAGCGATATGTCACTAGTTGTGTATCATAAAAGAGTCATCGTTACTCCGCCCAGGGGTTATTCGAGATATCTTAATCGAAACCCTAGTAAAGAACTTTGGCTACCTTAAGGGAGTCATAGATACTCGTCCCAATTGCTCACCCAGTCCAACATCTTTTCTTACTGCGACCAGTCTGCCAGAAGCGATATGTCACTAGATGTGTATCATAAAAGAGTGATCGTTACTCCTCCCAGGGGTTATTCGATATATTTTAATCGAAACCCTAGTAACGAGGCATTGGCTACCTTAAGAGAGTCATAGTTAGTCGTCCCAATTGCTCACCAAGTCTGCCATATTTTCTTACTGTGGCCAGTGTGCCAGAAGCGATATGTCACTAGTTGTGTATCATAAAAGAGTCATCGTTACTCCGCCCAGGGGTTATTCGATATATCTTAATCGAAACCCTAGTAACGAGTCATTGGCTACCTTAAGAGAGTCATAGTTACTCGTCCCAATTGCTCACCCTCTCCAACATTTTTTCTTACTGCGGCCAGTCTGCCAGAAGCGAAATGTCACTAGTTGTGTATCATAAAAGAGTTATTGTTACTCCTCCCAGGGGTTATTCGAGATATCTTAATCGAAACCCTAGTAACGAGGCATTGGCTACCTCAAGAGAGTCATAGTTACTCGTCCCAATTGCTCACCAAGTAAAACGTTTTTTCTTAATGCGGCCAGTCTGCCAGAAGCGATATTTCACTAGTTGTGTATCATACAAGAGTGATCGTTACTCCTCCCTGGGATTATTCGAGATATCTTAATCGAAACCCTAGTAACGAGGCATTGGCTACCTTAAGAGAGTAATAGTTACTCGTCCCAGTTGCTCACCCAGTCCAACATTTTTTCTTTTTGTGGCCAGTCTGCCAGAAGCGACATGTCACTAGTTGTGTATCATAAAAGAGTCATCGTTTTCCTCCCAGGGGTTATTCGAGATATCTTAATCGAAACCCTAGTAACGAGGCATTGGCTGCCTTAGGAGAGTCATAGTTACTCGTCCCAATTGCTCACCCAGTCTGCCATTTTTTCTTACTGTGGCCAGTCTGCCAGAAGCGATATGTCACTAGTTGTGTATCATAAAATGTCATCGTTACTCCTCCCAGGGGTTATTCGAGATATCTTAATGGAAACCCTAGTAACGAGGCATTGGCTACCTTAAGAGAGTCATAGATACTCGTCCCAATTGCTCACCCAGTCCAACATTTTTTCTTACTGCAGCCAGTCTGCCCGGAAGCGATATGTCACTAGTTGTGTATCATAAAAGAGTCGTCGTTACTCCTCCCAGGGGTTATTCGAGATATCTTAATCGAAACCCTAGTAACGAGGCATTGGCTACCTTAAGAGAGTCATAGTTACTCGTCCCAATTGCTCACCCAGTCCAACATTTTTTCTTACTGCGACCAGTCTGCCAGAAGCGATATGTCACTAGTTGTGTATCATACAAGAGTGATTGTTACTCCTCCCAGGGGTTATTCGAGATATCTTTATCGAAACCCTAGTTACGAGGCATTGGCTACCTTAAGAGAGTCATAGTTAGTCGTCCCATGGCTCACCCAGTAAAACGTTTTTTCTCACTGCGGCCAGTCTTCCAGAAGCGATATGTCACTAGTTGTGTATCATAAAAGAGTGATCGTTTCTCCTCCCATGGGTTATTCGAGATATCGTAATCAAAACCCTAGTAACGAGGCATTGGCTACCTTAAGAGAGTCATAGATACTCGTCCCAATTGCTCACCCAGTCCAACATTTTTTCTTACTGCGACCAGTCTGCCAGAAGCGATATGTCACTAGATGTGTATCGTAAAAGAGTGATCGTTGCTCCTCCCAGGGGTTATTCGATATATTTTAATCGAAACCCTAGTAACGAGGCATTGGCTACCTTATGAGAGTCATAGTTATTCGTCCCAATTGCTCACCCAATAAAACGTTTTTTCTTACTGTGGCCAGTCTGCCAGAAGCGATATGTCGCTAGTTGTGTATTATTAAAGAGTCATCGTTTCTCCTCCCAGGGGTTATTCGAGATATCTTAATCGAAACCCTAGTAACGAATCATTGGCTACCTTAAGAGAGTCATAGTTACTCGTCCCAATTGCTCACCCAGTCCAACATTTTTTCTTGCTGCAGCCAGTCTGCCCGGAAGCGATATGTCACTAGTTGTGTATCATAAAAGAGTCGTCGTTACTCCTCCCAGGGGTTATTCGAGATATCTTAATCGAAACCCTAGTAACGAGGCATTGGCTACCTTAAGAGAGTCATAGTTACTCGTCCCAATTGCTCACCCAGTCCAACATTTTTTCTTACTGCGACCAGTCTGCCAGAAGCGATATGTCACTAGTTGTGTATCATAAAAGAGTGATTGTTACTCCTCCCAGGGGTTATTCGAGATATCTTAATCGAAACCCTACTAACGAGGCATTGGCTACCTTAAGAGAGTCATAGTTACTCGTCCCAATTGCTCACCCAGTGTAACATTTTTTCTTACTGTGTCCATTCTGCCAGAAGCGATACGTCACTAGTTGTGTATTATAAAAGAGTCATCGTTTCTCCTCCCAGGGGTTATTCGAGATATCTTAATCGAAACCCTAGTAACGAGGCATTGGCTACCTTAAGAGAGTCATAGTTACTCGTCCCAATTGCTCACCAAGTCTGCCATTTTTTCTTACTGTGGCCAGTGTGCCAGAAGCGATATCTCACTAGTTGTGTATCATAAAAGAGTCAACGTTACTCCTCCCAGGGGTTATTCGAGATATCTTAATCGAAACCCTAGTAACGAGGCATTGGCTACCTTAAGAGAGTCATAGTTACTCGTCCCAATTGCTCATCCAGTCCAACATTTTTTCTTACTGCACCCAGTCTGCCAGAAGCGATATGTCACTAGTTGTGTATCATAAAAGAGTGATCATTACTCCTCCCAGGGGTTATTCGAGATATCTTAATCGAAACCCTAGTTACGAGGCATTGGCTACCTTAAGAGAGTCATAGTTAGTCGTCCAATGGCTCACCAAGTAAAACGTTTTTTCTCACTGCGGCCAGTCTGCCAGAAGAGATATGTCACTAATTGTGTAACATAAAAGAGTAATCGTTACTCCTCCCAGGGGTTATTCGAGATATCTTAATCGAAACCCTAGTAACGAGGCATTGGCTACCTTAAGAGAGTAGTAGTTACCCGTCCCAATTGCTCACCCAGTCCAACATTTTTTCTTACTACGGCCAGTCTGCCAGAAGCGATATGTCACTAGTTGTGTATCATAAAAGAGGGATCGTTTCTCCTCCCAGGGGTTATCCGAGATATCTTAATCGAAACCCCAGTAACGAGGCATTGGCTACCTTAAGAAAGTCATAGTTACTCGTCCCTATTGCTCACCCAGTCCAACATTTTTTCTTACTTTGGTCAGTCTGCCAGAACCGATATGTCACAAGTTGTGTATCATAAAAGAGTGATCCTTACTCCTCCCAGAGGTTATTCGATATATTTTAATCGAAACCCTAGTAACGAGGCATTGGCTACCTTAAGAGAGTCATAGTTACTCGTCCCAATTGCTCACCCAGTCCAACATTTTTTCTTACTGCGGCCAGTCTGCCAGAAGCGACATGTCACTAGTTGTGTATCATAAAAGAGTCATCGTTTTTCCTCCCAGGGGTTATTCGAGATATCTTAAGCGAAACCCTAGTAACGAGGCATTGGCTGCCTTAGGAGAGTCATAGTTACTCGTCCCAATTGCTCACCCAGTCTGCCATTTTTTCTTACTGCGGCCAGTCTGCCAGAAGCGATATGTCACTAGTTGTGTATCATAAAAGAGTGATTGTTACTCCTCCCAGGGGTTATTCGAGATATCTTAATCGAAACCCTAGAAACGAGGCATTGGCTACCTTAAGAGAGTCATAGTTACTCGTCCCAATTGCTCACCCAGTCCAACATTTTTTCTTACTGTGGCCAGTCTGCCAGAAGCGATATGTCACTAGTTTTGTATTATAAAAGAGTCATCGTTTCTCCTCCCAGGGGTTATTCGAGATATCTTAATCGAAACCCTAGTAACGAGGCATTGGCTACCTTAAGAGAGTCATAGTTACTCGTCCCAATTGCTCACCAAGTCTACCATTTTTTCTTACTGTGGCCAGTGTGCCAGAAGTGATATGTCACTAGTTGTGTATCATAAAAGAGTCATCGTTACTCCGCCCAGGGGTTATTCGAGATATCTTAATCGAAACCCTAGTAACGAATCATTGGCTACCTTAAGAGAGTCATAGTTACTCGTCCCAATTGCTCACCCTGTCCAACATTTTTTCTTACTGCAGCCAGTCTGCCAGAAGCGATATGTCACTAGTTGTGTATCATAAAAGAGTCGTCGTTACTCCTCCCAGGGGTTATTCGAGATATCTTAATCGAAACCCTAGTAACGAGGCATTGGCTATCTTAAGAGAGTCATAGTTACTCGTCCCAATTGCTCACCCAGTCCAACATTTTTTCTTACTGCGACCAGTCTGCCAGAAGAGATATGTCACTAGTTGTGTATCGTAAAAGAGTGATCGTTACTCCTCCCAGGGGTTATTCGAGATATCTTAATCGAAAAACTAGTAACGAGGCATTGGCTACCTTAAGAGAGTCATAGTTAGTCGTCAAATGGCTCACCCAGTAAAACGTTTTTTCTCACTGCTGCCAGTCTTCAAGAAACGATATGTCACTAGTTGTGTATCATAAAAGAGTGATCGTTTCTCCTCCCATGGGTTATTCGAGATATCTTAATCGAAACCCTAGTAACGAGGCATTGGCTACCTTAAGAGAGTCATAGTTACTCGTCCCAATTGCTCACCCAGTCCAACATTTTTTCTTACTGTGGCCAGTCTGCCAGAACCGATATGTCATTAGATGTGTATCATAAAAGAGTGACCGTTTCTCCTCCCAGGGGTTATTCGAGATATCTTAATCGAAACTCTAGTAACGAGACGTTGGCTACCTTAAGAGAGTCATAGTTACTCGTCCCAATTGCTCACCCAGTCCAACATTTTTTCTTACTACGACCAGTCTGCCAGAAGCGATATGTCACTAGTTGTGTATCATAAAGGAGTCATCGTTAATCCTCCCAGGGGTTATTCGAGTTATCTTAATGGAAACCCTAGTAACGAGGCATTGGCTACCTTAAGAGAGTCATAGATACTCGTCCCAATTGCTCACCCAGTCCAACATTTTTTCTTACTGCGACCAGTCTGCCAGAAGCGATACGTCACTAGATGTGTATCGTAAAAGAGTGATCGTTACTCCTCCCATCGGTTATTCGATATATTTTAATTGAAACCCTAGTAACGAGGCATTGGCTACCTTATGAGAGTCATAGTTAGTCGTCCCAATTGCTCACCCAATAAAACGTTTTTTCTTACTGCGGCCAGTCTGCCAGAAGCGATATGTCACTAGTTGTGTACTATAAAAGAGTCATCGTTTCTCCTCCAAGGGGTTATTCGAGATATCTTAATCGAAACCCTAGTAACGAGGCATTGGCTACCTTAAGAGAGTCATTGTTAGTCGTCCCAATTGCTCACCCATTAAAACGTTTTTTCTTACTGCGGTCAGTCTGCCAGAAGCGATATGTCACTAGTTGTGTATCATAAAAGAGTGATTGTTACTCCTCCCAGGGGTTATTCGAGATATCTTAATCGAAACACTACTAACGAGGCATTGGCTACCTTAAGAGAGTCATAGTTACTCGTCCCAATTGCTCACCAAGTCTGCCATTTTTTCTTACTGTGGCCAGTGTGCCAGAAGCGATATCTCACTAGTTGTGTATCATAAAAGAGTCAACGTTACTCCTCCCAGGGGTTATTCGAGATATCTTAATCGAAACCCTAGTAACGACTCATTGGCTACCTTAAGAGAGTCATAGTTACTCGTCCCAATTGCTCACCCAGTCTAATATTTTTTCTTACTGCGACCAGTCTGCCAGAAGCGATATGTCACTAGTTGTGTATCATAAAAGAGTGATCGTTACTCCTCCCAGGGGTTATTCGAGATATCTTAATCGAAACCCTAGTAACGAGGCATTGGCTACCTTAAGAGAGTCATAGCTACTCGTCCCAATTGCTCACCCAGTCCAACATTTTTTCTTACTGTGGCCAGTCTGCCAGAACCGATATGTCACTAGAAGTGTATCATAAAAGAGTGACCGTTTCTCCTCCCAGGGGTTATTCGAGATATCTTAATCGAAACCCTAGTAACGAGACATTGGCTACCTTAAGAGAGTCATAGTTAGTCGTCCCAATTGCTCACCCAGTCTGCCATTTTTTCTTACTGCGGCCAGTCTGCCAGAAGCGATATGTCACTAGTTGTGTATCATAAAAGTGTAATCGTTTCTCCTCCCAAGGGTTATTCGAGATATCTTAATCGAAACCCTAGTAACGAGGCATTGGCTACCTTAAGAGAGTCATAGATACTCGTCCCAATTGCTCACCCAGTCCAACATTTTTTCTTACTGCAGCCAGTCTGCCAGCAGCGATATGTCACTAGTTGTGTATCATAAAAGAGTGATTGTTACTCCTCCCAGGGGTTATTCGAGATATCTTAATCGAAACCCTACTAACGAGGCATTGGCTACCTTAAAAGAGTAGTAGTTATTGTCCCAATTGCTCACCCAGTCTGCCATTTTTCTTACTGCGGCCAGTCTGCCAGAACCGATATGTCACTAGTTGTGTATCATAAAAGAGTCATCGTTACTCCTCCCAGGGGTCATTCGAGATATCTTAATCGAAACCCTAGTAACGAGGCATTGGCTACCTTAAGAGAGTCATTGTTAGTCGTCCCAATTGCTCACCCAATAAAACTTTCTTTTTACTGCGGTCAGTCTGCCAGAAGCGATATGTCACTAGTTGTGTATCATAAAAAAGTGATTGTTACTCCTCCCAGGGGTTATTCGAGATATCTTAATCGAAACCCTACTAACAAGGCATTGGCTACCTTAAGAGAGTCATAGTTACTCGTCGCAATTGCTCATCCAGTCCAACATTTTTTCTTACTGTGTCCAGTCTGCCAGAAGCGATATGTCACTAGTTGTGTATTATAAAAGAGTAATCGTTTCTCCTCCCAGGGGTTATTCGAGATATCTTAATCGAAACCCTAGTAATGACGCATTGGCTACCTTAAGAGAGTCATAGTTACTCGTCCCAATTGCTCACCAAGTCTGCCATTTTTTCTTACTGTGGCCAGTGTGCCAGAAGCGATATCTCACTAGTTGTGTATCATAAAAGAGTCAACGTTACTCCTCCCAGGGGTTATTCGAGATATCCTAATCGAAACCCTAGTAACGAGGCATTGGCTACCTTAAGAGAGCCATAGTTACTCGTCCCAATTGCTCACCCAGTCCAACATCTTTTCTTACTGCGACCTGTCTGCCAGAAGCGATATTTCACTAGTTGTGTATCATAAAAGAGTGATCGTTACTCCTCCCAGGGGTTATTCGAGATATCTTAATCGAAACCCTAGTAACGAGGCATTGGCTACCTTAAGAGAGTAGTAGTTACTCGTCCCAATTGCTCACCCAGTCCAACATTTTTTCTTACTACGGCCAGTCTGCCAGAGGAGATATGTCACTAGTTGTGTATCATAAAAGAGTGATCGTTTCTCCTCCCAGGGGTTATTCGAGATATCTTAATCGAAACCCTAGTAACAAGGCATTGGCTGCCTTAGGAGAGGCATAGTTACTCGTCCCAATTGCTCACCCAGTCTGCCATTTTTTCTTACAGTGGCCAGTCTGCCAGAAGCGATATGTCACTAGTTGTGTATCATAAAAGAGTCATCGTTACTCCTCCCAGGGGTTATTCGAGATATCTTAATCGAAACCCTAGTAACGAGGCATTGGCTACCTTAAGAGAGTCATAGATACTCGTCCCAATTGCTCACCCAGTCCAACATTTTTTTCTTACTGCGACCAGTCTGCCAGAAGCGATATGTCACTAGATGTGTATCATAAAAGAGTGATCGTTACCCCTCCCAGGGGTTATTCGGTATATTTTAATCGAAACCCTAGTAAAGAGGCATTGGCTACCTTAAGAGAGTCATTGTTAGTCGTCCCAATTGCTCACCCAATAAAACGTTTTTTCTTACTGCGGTCAGTCTGCCAGAAGCGATATGTCACTAGTTGCGTATCATAAAAGAGTGATTGTTACTCCTCCCAGGGGTTATTCGAGATATCTTAATCGAAACACTACTAACGAGGCATTGGCTACCTCAAGAGAGTCATAGTTACTCGTCCCAATTGCTCACCCAGTCCAACATTTTTTCTTACTGTGTCCAGTCTGCCAGAAGCGATATGTCACTAGTTGTGTATTGTAAAAGAGTCATCGTTTCTCCTCCCAGGGGTTATTCGAGATATCTTAATCAAAACTCTAGTAACGAGGCATTGGCTACCTTAAGAGAGTCATAGTTACTCGTCCCAATTGCTCACCTAGTCTGCCATTTTTTCTTACTGTGGCCAGTGTGCCAGTAGCGATATCTCACTAGTTGTGTATCATAAAAGAGTCAACGTTACTCCTCCCAGGCGTTATTCGAGATATCTTAATCGAAACCCTAGTAACGAGGCATTGGCTACCTTAAGAGACTCATAGATACTCGTCCCAATTGCTCACCCAGTCCAACATTTTTTCTTACTACGGCCAGTCTGCCAGAAGCGATATGTCACTAGTTGTGTATCATAAAAGAGTGATCGTTTCTCCTCCCAGGGGTTATTCGAGATATCTTAATCGAAACCCTAGTTATGAGGCATTGGCTACCTTAAGAGAGTCATAGTTACTCGTCCCAATTGCTCACCAAGTCTGCCATTTTTTCTTACTGTGGCCAGTGTGCCAGAAGCGATATCTCACTAGTTGTGTATCATAAAAGAGTCAACGTTACTCCTCCCAGGGGTTATTCGAGATATCCTAATCGAAACCCTAGTAACGATGCATTGGCTACCTTAAGAGAGTCATAGTTACTCGTCCCAATTGCTCATCCAGTCCAACATTTTCTCTTACTGTGGCCAGTGTGCCAGAAGCGATATCTCACTAGTTGTGTATCATGAAAGAGTCATCGTTACTCCTCCCAGGGGTTATTCGAGATATCCTAATCGAAACCCTAGTAACGAGGCATTGGCTACCTTAAGAGAGTCATAGTTACTCGTCCCAATGGCTCATCCAGTCCAACATTTTTTCTTACTGCAGCCAGTCTGCCAGAAGCGATATGTCACTAGTTGTGTATCATAAAAGAGTCGTCGTTACTCCTCCCAGGGGTTATTCGAGATATCCTAATCGAAACCCTAGTAACGAGGCATTGGCTACCTTAAGAGAGTCATAATTACTCGTCCCAATTGCTCACCCAGTCCAACATTTTTTCTTACTGCGACCAGTCTGCCAGAAGCGATATGTCACTAGTTGTGTATCATAAAAGAGTCATCGTTACTCCTCCGAGGGGTTATTCGAGATATCTTAATCGAAACCCTAGTAACGAGGCATTGGCTACCTTAAGAGAGTCATAGTTACTCGTCCCAATTGCGCACCCAGTCCAACATTTTTTCTTACTGCGACCTGTCTGCCAGAAGAGATATGTCACTAGTTGTGTATCATAAAAGACTCATCGTTACTCCTCCCAGGGATTATTCGAGATATCTTAATCGAAACCCTAGTAACGAACATTGGCTACCTTAAGAGAGTCATAGTTACTCGTCCCAATTGCTCACCCAGTAAAACGTTTTTTGTTACTGCGGCCAGTCTGCCAGAAGCGATATTTCACTAGTTGTGTATCATAAAAGAGTGATCGTTACTCCTCCGAGGGGTTATTAGAGATATCTTAATCGAAACCCTAGTAACGAGGCATTGGCTACCTTAAGAGAGTCATAGTTACTCGTCCCAATTGCTCACCCAGTCCAACATTTTTTCTTACTGTGTCCAGTCTGCCAGAAGCGATATGTCACTAGTTGTGTATTATAAAAGAGTCATCGTTTCTCCTCCCAGGGGTTATTCGAGATATCTTAATCGAAACCCTAGTAATGAGGCATTGGCTACCTTAAGAGAGTCATAGTTACTCGTCCCAATTGCTCACCAAGTCTGCCATTTTTTCTTACTGTGGCCAGTGTGCCAGAAGCGATATCTCACTAGTTGTGTATCATAAAAGAGTCAACGTTACTCCGCCCAGGGGTTATTCGAAATATCCTAATCGAAACCCTAGTAGAGAGGCATTGGCTACCTTAAGAGAGTCATAGTTACTCGTCCCAATTGCTCATCCAGTCCAACATTTTTTCTTACTGCAGCCAGTCTGCCTGAAGCGATATGTCACTAGTTGTGTATCATAAAAGAGTCGTCGTTACTCCTCCCAGGGGTTATTCGAGATATCTTAATCGAAACCCTAGTAACGAGGCATTGGCTACCTTAAGAGAGTCATAGTTACTCGTCCCAATTGCTCACCCAGTCCAACATTTTTTCTTACTGCGACCAGTCTGTCAGAAGCGATATGTCACTAGTTGTGTATCATAAAAGAGTCATCGTTACTCCTCCGAGGGGTTATTCGAGATATCTTAATCGAAACCCTAGTAACGAGGCATTGGCTACCTTAAGAGAGTCATAGTTACTCGTCCCAATTGCTCACCCAGTCCAACATTTTTTCTTACTGCGACCTGTCTGCCAGAAGCGATATGTCACTAGTTGTGTATCATAAAACAGTCATCGTTACTCCTCCCAGGGATTATTCGAGATATCTTAATCGAAACCCTAGTAACGAACATTGACTACCTTAAGAGAGTCATAGTTACTCGTCCCAATTGCTCACCCAGTAAAACGTTTTTTGTTACTGCGGCCAGTCTGCCAGAAGCGATATTTCACTAGTTGTGTATCATAAAAGAGTGATCGTTACTCCTCCGAGGGGTTATTCGAGATATCTTAATCGAAACCCTAGTAACGAGGCATTGGCTACCTTAAGAGAGTCATAGTTACTCGTCCCAATTGCTCACCCAGTCCAACATCTTTTCTTACTGCGACCTGTCTGCCAGAAGCGATATTTCACTAGTTGCGTATCATAAAAGAGTGATCGTTACTCCTCCCATGGGTTATTCGAGATATCTTAATCGAAACCCTAGTAACGAGGCATTGGCTACCTTAAGAGAGTAGTAGTTACTCGTCCCAATTGCTCACCCAGTCCAACATTTTTTCTTACTACGGCCAGTCTGCCAGAAGAGATATGTCACTAGTTGTGTATCATAAAAGAGTGATCGTTTCTCCTCCCAGGGGTTATTCGAGATATCTTAATCGAAACCCTAGTAACGAGGCATTGGCTGCCTTAGGAGAGGCATAGTTACTCGTCCCAATTGCTCACCCAGTCTGCCATTTTTTCTTACAGTGGCCAGTCTGCCAGAAGCGATATGTCACTAGTTGTGTATTGTAAAAGAGTCATCGTTTCTCCTCCCAGGGGTTATTCGAGATATCTTAATCGAAACTCTAGTAACGAGGCATTGGCTACCTTAAGAGAGTCATATATACTCGTCCCAATTGCTCACCCAGTCCAACATTTTTTTCTTACTGCGACCAGTCTGCCAGAAGCGATATGTCACTAGATGTGTATCATAAAAGAGTGATCGTTACCCCTCCCAGGGGTTATTCGGTATATTTTAATCGAAACCCTAGTAACGAGGCATTGGCTACCTTAAGAGAGTCATTGTTAGTCGTCCCAATTGCTCACCCAATAAAACGTTGTTTCTTACTGCGGTCAGTCTGCCAGAAGCGATATGTCACTAGTTGTGTATCATAAAAGAGTGATTGTTACTCCTCCCAGGGGTTATTCGAGATATCTTAATCGAAACACTACTAACGAGGCATTGGCTACCTTAAGAGAGTCATAGTTACTCGTCCCAATTGCTCACCCAGTCCAACATTTTTTCTTACTGTGTCCAGTCTGCCAGAAGCGATATGTCACTAGTTGTGTATTGTAAAAGAGTCATCGTTTCTCCTCCCAGGGGTTATTCGAGATATCTTAATCGAAACTCTAGTAACGAGGCATTGGCTACCTTAAGAGAGTCATAGTTACTCGTCCCAATTGCTCACCAAGTCTGCCATTTTTTCTTACTGTGGCCAGTGTGCCAGAAGCGATATCTCACTAGTTGTGTATCATAAAAGAGTCAACGTTACTCCCCCCAGACGTTATTCGAAATATCTTAATCGAAACCCTAGTAACGAGGCATTGGCTACCTTAAGAGAGTCATAGATACTCGTCCCAATTGCTCACCCAGTCCAACATTTTTTCTTACTACGGCCAGTCTGCCAGAATCGATATGTCACTAGTTGTGTATCATAAAAGAGTGATCGTTTCTCCTCCCAGGGGTTATTCGAGATATCTTAATCGAAACCCTAGTAATGAGGCATTGGCTACCTTAAGAGAGTCATAGTTACTCGTCCCAATTGCTCACCAAGTCTGCCATTTTTTCTTACTGTGGCCAGTGTGCCAGAAGCGATATCTCACTAGTTGTGTATCATAAAAGAGTCAACGTTACTCCTCCCAGGGGTTATTCGAGATATCCTAATCGAAACCCTAGTAACGAGGCATTGGCTACCTTAAGAGAGTCATAGTTACTCGTCCCAATTGCTCATCCAGTCCAACATTTTTTCTTACTGTGGCCAGTGTGCCAGAAGCGATATCTCACTAGTTGTGTATCATGAAAGAGTCAACGTTACTCCTCACAGGGGTTATTCGAGATATCCTAATCGAAACCCTAGTAACGAAGCATTGGCTACCTTAAGAGAGTCATAGTTACTCGTCCCAATTGCTCATCCAGTCCAACATTTTTTCTTACTGCAGCCAGTCTGCCAGAAGCGATATGTCACTAGTTGTGTATCATAAAAGAGTCGTCGTTACCCCTCCCAGGGGTTATTCGAGATATCTTAATCGAAACCCTAGTAACGAGGCATTGGCTACCTTAAGAGAGTCATAATTACTCGTCCCAATTGCTCACCCAGTCCAACATTTTTTCTTACTGCGACCAGTCTGCCAGAAGCGATATGTCACTAGTTGTGTATCATAAAAGGGTCATCGTTACTCCTCCGAGGGGTTATTCGAGATATCTTAATCGAAACCCTAGTAACGAGGCATTGGCTACCATAAGAGAGTCATAGTTACTCGTCCCAATTGCTCACCCAGTCCAACATTTTTTCTTACTGCGACCTGTCTGCCAGAAGCGATATGTCACTAGTTGTGTATCATAAAAGAGTCATCGTTACTCCTCCCAGGGATTATTCGATATATCTTAATCGAAACCCTAGTAACGAACATTGGCTACCTTAAGAGAGTCATAGTTACTCGTCCCAATTGCTCACCCAGTAAAACGTTTTTTGTTACTGCGGCCAGTCTGCTAAAAGCGATATTTCACTAGTTGTGTATCATAAAAGAGTGATCGTTACTCCTCCGAGGGGTTATTCGAGATATCTTAATCGAAACCCTAGTAACGAGGCATTGGCTACCTTAAGAGAGTCATAGTTACTCGTCCCAATTGCTCACCCAGTCCAACATCTTTTCTTACTGCGACCTGTCTGCCAGAAGCGATATTTCACTAGTTGTGTATCATAAAAGAGTGATCGTTACTCCTCCCAGGGGTTATTCGAGATATCTTAATCGAAACCCTAGTAACGAGGCATTGGCTACCTTAAGAGAGTAGTAGTTACTCGTCCCAATTGCTCACCCAGTCCAACATTTTTTCTTACTATGGCCAGTCTGCCAGAAGCGATATGTCACTAGTTGTGTATCATAAAAGAGTGATCATTTCTCCTCCCAGGGGTTATTCGAGATATCTTAATCGAAACCCTAGTAACGAGGCATTGGCTGCCTTAGGAGAGGCACAGTTACTCGTCCCAATTGCTCACCCAGTCTGCCATTTTTTCTTACAGTGGCCAGTCTGCCAGAAGCGATATGTCACTAGTTGTGTATCATAAAAGAGTCATCGTTACTCCTCCCAGGGGTTATTCGAGATATCTTAATCGAAACCCTAGTAACGAGGCATTGGCTACCTTAAGAGAGTCATAGATACTCGTCCCAATTGCTCACCCAGTCCAACATTTTTTTCTTACTGCGACTAGTCTGCCAGAAGCGATATGTCACTAGATGTGTATCATAAAAGAGTGATCGTTACCCCTCCCAGGGGTTATTCGGTATATTTTAATCGAAACCCTAGTAACGAGGCATTGGCTACCTTAAGAGAGTCATTGTTAGTCGTCCCAATTGCTCACCCAATAAAACGTTTTTTCTTACTGCGGTCAGTCTGCCAGAAGCGATATGTCACTAGTTGTTTATCATAAAAGAGTGATTGTTACTCCTCCCAGGGGTTATTCGAGATATCTTAATCGAAACACTACTAACGAGGCATTGGCTACCTTAAGAGATTCATAGTTACTCGTCCCAATTGCTCACCCAGTCCAACATTTTTTCTTACTGTGTCCAGTCGGCCAGAAGCGATATGTCACTAGTTGTGTATTGTAAAAGTGTCATCGTTTCTCCTCCCAGGGGTTATTCGAGATATCTTAATCGAAACTCTAGTAACGAGGCATTGGCTACCTTAAGAGAGTCATAGTTACTCGTACCAATTGCTCACCAAGTCTGCCATTTTTTCTTACTGTGGCCAGTGTGCCAGAAGCGATATGTCACTAGTTGTGTATCATAAAAGAGTCAACGTTACTCCTCCCAGGCGTTATTCGAGATATCTTAATCGAAACCCTAGTAACGAACATTGGCTACCTTAAGAGAGTCATAGTTACTCGTCCCAATTGCTCACCCAGTAAAACGTTTTTTGTTACTGCGCCCAGTCTGCCAGAAGCGATATTTCACTAGTTGTGTATCATAAAAGAGTCATCCATACTCCTCCCAGGGGTTATTCGAGATATCTTAATCGAAACCCTAGTAACGAGGCATTGGCTACCTTAAGAGAGTCATTGTTAGTCGTCCCAATTGCTCACCCAATAAAACGTTTTTTTTTTACTGCGGTCAGTCTGCCAGAAGCGATATGTCACTAGTTGTGTATCATAAAAGAGTGATTGTTACTCCTCCCAGGGGTTATTCGAGATATCTTAATCGAAACCCTACTAACGAGGCATTGGCTACCTTAAGAGAGTCATAGTTACTCGTCCCAATTGCTCACCCAGTCCAACATTTTTTCTTACTGTGTCCAGTCTGCCAGAAGCGATATGTCACTAGTTGTGTATTATAAAAGAGTCATCGTTTCTCCTTCCAGGGGTTATTCGAGATATCCTAATCGAAACCCTAGTAATGAGGCATTGGCTACCTTAAGAGAGTCATAGTTACTCGTCCAATTGCTCACCAAGTCTGCAATTTTTTCTTACTGTGGCCAGTGTCCCAGAAGCGATATGTCACTAGTTGTGTATTGTAAAAGAGTCATCGTTTCTCCTCCCAGGGGTTATTCGAGATATCTTAATCGAAACCCTAGTAACGAGGCATTGGCTACCTTAAGAGAGTCATAGTTACTCGTCCCAATTGCTCACCCAGTAAAACGTTTTTTGTTACTGCGGCCAGTCTGCCAGTTGCGATATTTCACTAGTTGTGTATCATAAAAGAGTGATCGTTACTCCTCCGAGGGGTTATTCGAGATATCTTAATCGAAACCCTAGTAACGAGGCATTGGCTACCTTAAGAGAGTGATAGTTACTCGTCCCAATTGCTCACCCAGTCCAACATTTTTCTTACTGTGTCCAGTCTGCCAGAAGCGATATGTCACTAGTTGTGTATTGTAAAAGAGTCATCGTTTCTCCTCGCAGGGGTTATTCGAGATATCTTAATCGAAACTCTAGTAACGAAGCATTGGCTACCTTAAGAGAGTCATAGTTACTCGTCCCAATTGCTCACCAAGTCTGCCATTTTTTCTTACTGTGGCCAGTGTGCCAGAAGCGATATCTCACTAGTTGTGTATCATAAAAGAGTCAACGTTACTCCTCCCAGGCGTTATTCGAGATATCTTAATCGAAACCCTAGTAACGAGGCATTGGCTACCTTAAGAGAGTCATAGATACTCGTCCCAATTGCTCACCCAGTCCAACATTTTTTCTTACTACGGCCAGTCTGCCAGAAGCGATATGTCACTAGTTGTGTATCATAAAAGAGTGATCGTTTCTCCTCCCAGGGGTTATTCGAGATATCTTAATCGAAACCCTAGTAACGAGGCATTGGCTGCCTTAGGAGAGTCATAGTTACTCGTCCCAATTGCTCACCCAGTCTGCCATTTTTTCTTACTGTGGCCAGTCTGCCAGAAGCGATATGTCACTAGTTGTGTATCATAAAAGTGTAATCGTTACTCCTCCCAGGGGTTATTCGAGATATCTTAATCGAAACCCTAGTAACGAGGCATTGGCTACCTTAAGAGAGTCATTGTTAGTCGTCCCAATTGCTCACCCAATAAAACGTTTTTTCTTACAGCGGTCAATCTGCCAGAAGCGACATGTCACTAGTTGTGTATCATAAAAGAGTGATTGTTACTCCTCCCACGGGTTATTCGAGATATCTTAATCGAAACCCTAGTAACGAGGCATTGGCTACCTTAAGAGAGTCATAGTTACTCGTCCCAATTGCTCACCCAGTCCAACATTTTTTCTTACTGTGTCAAGTCTGCCAGAAGCGATATGTCACTAGTTGTGTATTATAAAAGAGTCATCGTTTCTCCTCCCAGGGGTTATTCGAGATATCTTAATCGAAACCCTAGTAATGAGGCATTGGCTACCTTAAGAGAGTCATAGTTACTCGTCCCAATTGCTCACCAAGTCTGCCATTTTTTCTTACTGTGGCCAGTGTGCCAGAAGCGATATCTCACTAGTTGTGTATCATAAAAGAGTCAACGTTACTCCTCCCAGGGGTTATTCGAGATATCTTAATCGAAACCCTAGTAATGAGGCATTGGCTACCTTAAGAGAGTCATAGTTACTCGTCCCAATAGCTCATCCAGTCCAACATTTTTTCTTACTGCAGCCAGTCTGCCAGAAGCTATATGTCACTAGTTGTGTATCATAAAAGAGTCGTCGTTACTCCTCCCAGGGGTTATTCGAGATATCTTAATCGAAACCCTAGTAACGAGGCATTGGCTACCTTACGATAGTCATAGTTACTCCTCCCAATTGCTCACCCAGTCCAACATTTTTTCTTACTGCGACCAGTCTGCCAGAAGCGATATGTCACTAGTTGTGTATCATAAAAGAGTGATCGTTACTCCTCCCAGGGGTTATTCGAGATATCTTAATCGAAACACTAGTAACGAGGCATTGGCTACCTTAAGAGAGTCATAGTTAGTCGTCCCATGGCTCACCCAGTAAAACGTTTTTTCTCACTGCGGCCAGTCTGCCAGAAGCGATATGTCACTAGTTGTGTATCATAAAAGAGTAATCGTTGCTCCTCCCAGGGGTTATTCGAGATATCTTAATCGAAACCCTAGTAACGAGGCATTGGCTACCTTAAGAGAGTCATAGTTAGTCGTCCCAATTGCTCACCCAGTCTGCCATTTTTTCTTACTGCGGCCAGTCTGCCAGAAGCGATATGTCACTAGTTGTGTATCATAAAAGAGTGATTGTTACTCCTCCCAGGGGTTATTCGAGATATCTTAATCGAAACCCTACTAACGAGGCATTTACTACCTTAAAAGAGTAGTAGTTACTCGTCCCAAATGCTCAACCAGTCTGCCATTTTTTCTTACTGCGGCCAGTCTGCCTGAACCGATATGTCACTAGTTGTGTATCATAAAAGAGTGATCGTTACTCCTCCCAGCGGTTATTCGAGATATCATAATCGAAACCCTAGTAACGAGGCATTGGCTACCTTAAGAGTGTCATTGTTAGTCGTCCCAATTGCTCACCCAATAAAACGTTTTTTCTTACTGCGGTCAATCTGCCTGAAGCGATATGTCACTAGTTGTGTATCATAAAAGAGTGATTGTTACTCCTCCCAGGGGTTATTCGAGATATCTTAATCGAAACCCTCCTAACGAGGCATTGGCTACCTTAAGAGAGTCATAGTTACTCGTCCCAATTGCTCACCCAGTCCAACATTTTTTCTTACTGTGTCCAGTCTGCCAGAAGCGATATGTCACTAGTTGTGTATTATAAAAGAGTCATCGTTTCTCCTCCCAGGGGTTATTCGAGATATCTTAATCGAAACCCTAGTAATGAGGCATTGGCTACCTTAAGAGAGTCATAGTTACTCGTCCCAATTGCTCACCAAGTCTGCCATTTTTTCTTACTGTGGCCAGTGTGCCAGAAGCGATATCTCACTAGTTGTGTATCATAAAAGAGTCAACGTTACTCCTCCCAGGGGTTATTCGAGATATCTTAATCGAAACCCTAGTAACGAGGCATTGGCTACCTTAAGAGAGTCATAGTTACTCGTCCCAATTGCTCAACCAGTCCAACATTTTTTATTACTGCGACCAGTCTGCCAGAAGCTATATGTCACTAGTTGTGTATCATAAAAGAGTCGTCGTTACTCCTCCCAGGGGTTATTCGAGATATCTTAATCGAAACCCTAGTAACGAGGCATTGGCTACCTTACGATAGTCATAGTTACTCCTCCCAATTGCTCACCCAGTCCAACATTTTTTCTTACTGCGACCAGTCTGCCAGAAGCGATATGTCACTAGTTGTGTATCATAAAAGAGTGATCGTTACTCCTCCCAGGGGTTATTCGAGATATCTTAATCGAAACACTAGTAACGAGGCATTGGCTACCTTAAGAGAGTCATAGTTAGTCGTCCCATGGCTCACCCAGTAAAACGTTTTTTCTCACTGCGGCCAGTCTGCCAGAAGCGATATGTCACTAGTTGTGTATCATAAAAGAGTAATCGTTGCTCCTCCCAGGGGTTATTCGAGATATCTTAATCGAAACCCTAGTAACGAGGCATTGGCTACCTTAAGAGAGTCATAGTTAGTCGTCCCAATTGCTCACCCAGTCTGCCATTTTTTCTTACTGCGGCCAGTCTGCCAGAAGCGATATGTCACTAGTTGTGTATCATAAAAGAGTGATTGTTACTCCTCCCAGGGGTTATTCGAGATATCTTAATCGAAACCCTACTAACGAGGCATTTACTACCTTAAAAGAGTAGTAGTTACTCGTCCCAAATGCTCAACCAGTCTGCCATTTTTTCTTACTGCGGCCAGTCTGCCTGAACCGATATGTCACTAGTTGTGTATCATAAAAGAGTGATCGTTACTCCTCCCAGCGGTTATTCGAGATATCATAATCGAAACCCTAGTAACGAGGCATTGGCTACCTTAAGAGTGTCATTGTTAGTCGTCCCAATTGCTCACCCAATAAAACGTTTTTTCTTACTGCGGTCAATCTGCCTGAAGCGATATGTCACTAGTTGTGTATCATAAAAGAGTGATTGTTACTCCTCCCAGGGGTTATTCGAGATATCTTAATCGAAACCCTCCTAACGAGGCATTGGCTACCTTAAGAGAGTCATAGTTACTCGTCCCAATTGCTCACCCAGTCCAACATTTTTTCTTACTGTGTCCAGTCTGCCAGAAGCGATATGTCACTAGTTGTGTATTATAAAAGAGTCATCGTTTCTCCTCCCAGGGGTTATTCGAGATATCTTAATCGAAACCCTAGTAATGAGGCATTGGCTACCTTAAGAGAGTCATAGTTACTCGTCCCAATTGCTCACCAAGTCTGCCATTTTTTCTTACTGTGGCCAGTGTGCCAGAAGCGATATCTCACTAGTTGTGTATCATAAAAGAGTCAACGTTACTCCTCCCAGGGGTTATTCGAGATATCTTAATCGAAACCCTAGTAACGAGGCATTGGCTACCTTAAGAGAGTCATAGTTACTCGTCCCAATTGCTCATCCAGTCCAACATTTTTTCTTACTGCAGCCAGTCTGCCAGAAGCGATATATCACTAGTTGTGTATCATAAAACAGTCGTCGTTACTCCTCCCAGAGGTTATTCGAGATATCTTAATCGAAACCCTAGTAACGAGGCATTGGCTACCTTACGAGAGCCATAGTTACTCGTCCCAATTGCTCACCCAGTCCAACATTTTTTCTTACTGCGACCAGTCTGCCAGAAGCGATATGTCACTAGTTGTGTATCATAAAAGAGTGATCGTTACTCCTCCCAGGGGTTATTCGAGATATCTTAACCGAAACCCTAGTAACGAGGCATTGGCTACCTTAAGAGAGTCATAGTTAGTCGTCCCATGGCTCACCCAGTAAAACGTTTTTTCTCACTGCGGCCAGTCTGCCAGAAGCGATATGTCACTAGTTGTGTATCATAAAAGAGTAATCGTTACTCCTCCCAGGGGTTATTCGAGATATCTTAATCGAAACCCTAGTAACGAGGCATTGGCTACCTTAAGAGAGTCATAGTTACTCGTCCCAATTGCTCACCCAGTAAAACGTTTTTTCTTACTGCGGCCAGTCTGCCAGAAGCGATATTTCACTAGTTGTGTATCATAAAAGAGTGATCGTTACTCCTCCGAGGGGTTATTCGAGATATCTTAATCGAAACCCTACTAACGAGGCATTGGCTACCTTAAGAGAGTCATAGTTACTCGTCCCAATTGCTCACCCAGTCCAACATCTTTTCTTGCTGCGACCTGTCTGCCAGAAGCGATATTTCACTAGATGTGTATCATAAAAGAGTGATCGTTACTCCTCCCAGGGGTTACTCGAGATATCTTAATCGAAACCCTAGTAACGAGGCATTGGCTAGATTAAGAGAGTCATAGTTACTCGTCCCAATAGCTCACCCAGTCCAACATTATTTCTTACTGCAGCCAGTCTGCCAGAAGCGATATGTCACTAGTTGTGTATCATAAAAGAGTCATCGTTACTCCTCCGAGGGGTTATTCGAGATATCTTAAGCGAAACCCTAGTAACGAGGCATTGGCTACCTTAAGAGAGTCATAGTTACTCGTCCCAATTGCTCACCCAGTCCAACATTTTTTCTTACTGCGACCTGTCTGCCAGAAGCGATATGTCACTAGTTGTGTATCATAAAAGAGTCATCGTTACTCCTCCCAGGGATTATTCGAGATACCTTAATCGAAACCCTAGTAACGAACATTGGCTACCTTAAGAGAGTCATAGTTACTCGTCCCAATTGCTCACCCAGTAAAACGTTTTTTCTTACTGCGGCCAGTCTGCCAGAAGCGATATTTCACTAGTTGTGTATCATAAAAGAGTGATCGTTACTCCTCCGAGGGGTTATTCGAGATATCTTAATCGAAACCCTACTAACGAGGCATTGGCTACCTTAAGAGAGTCATAGTTACTCGTCCCAATTGCTCACCCAGTCCAACATCTTTTCTTGCTGCGACCTGTCTGCCAGAAGCGATATTTCACTAGTTGTGTATCATAAAAGAGTGATCGTTACTCCTCCCAGGGGTTATTCGAGATATCTTAATCGAAACCCTAGTAACGAGGCATTGGCTACCTTAAGAGGGTAGTAGTTACTCGTCCCAATTGCTCACACAGTCCAACATTTTTTCTTACTACGGCCAGTCTGCCAGAAGCGATATGTCACTAGTTGTGTATCATAAAAGAGTGATCGTTTCTCCTCCCAGGGGTTATTCGAGATATCTTAATCGAAACCCTAGTAACGAGGCATTGGCTGCCTTAGGAGAGTCATAGTTACTCGTCCCAATTGCTCACCCAGTCCAACATTTTTTCTTACTGTGGCCAGTCTGCCAGAAGCGATATGTCACTAGTTGTGTATCATAAAAGTGTAATCGTTACTCCTCCCAGGGGTATTCGAGATATCTTAATGGAAACCCTAGTAACGAGGCATTGGCTACCTTAAGAGAGTCATAGATATTCGTCCCAATTGCTCACCCAGTCCAACATTTTTTCTTACTGCAGCCAGTCTGCCAGAAGCGATATGTCACTAGTTGTGTATCATAAAAGAGTGATTGTTACTCCTCTCAGGGGTTATTCGAGTTATCTTAATCGAAACCCTACTAACGAGGCATTGGCTATCGTAAGAGAGTAGTAGTTACTCGTCCCAATTGCTCACCCAGTGTGCCATTTTTTCTTACTGCGGCCAGTCTGCCAGAACCGATATGTCACTAGTTGTGTATCATAAAAGAGTCATCGTTACTCCTCCCAGGGGTTATTCGAGATATCTTAATCGAAACCCTAGTAACGAGGCATTGGCTACCTTAAGAGAGTCATAGTTACTCGTCCCAATTGCTCACCCAGTCCAACATTTTTTCTTACTGCGGCCAGTCTGCCTGAACCGATATGTCACTAGTTGTGTATCATAAAAGAGTGATCGTTACTCCTCCCAGCGGTTATTCGAGATATCATAATCGAAGCCCTAGTAACGAGGCATTGGCTACCTTAAGAGTGTCATTGTTAGTCGTCCCAATTGCTCACCCAATAAAACGTTTTTTCTTACTGCGGTCAATCTGCCTGAAGCGATATGTCACTAGTTGTGTATCATAAAAGAGTGATTGTTACTCCTCCCAGGGGTTATTCGAGATATCTTAATCGAAACCCTACTAACGAGGCATTGGCTACCTTAAGAGAGTCATAGTTACTCGTCCCAATTGCTCACTCAGTCCAACATTTTTTCTTACTGTGTCCAGTCTGCCAGAAGCGATATGTCACTAGATGTGTATTATAAAAGAGTCATCGTTTCTCCTCCCAGGGGTTATTCGAGATATCTTAATCGAAACCCTAGTAATGAGGCATTGGCTACCTTAAGAGAGTCATAGTTACTCGTCCCAATTGCTCACCAAGTCTGCCATTTTTTCTTACTGTGGCCAGTGTGCCAGAAGCGATATCTCACTAGTTGTGTATCATAAAAGAGTCAACGTTACTCCTCCCAGGGGTTATTCGAGATATCTTAATCGAAACCCTAGTAACGAGGCATTGGCTACCTTAAGAGAGTCATAGTTACTCGTCCCAATTGCTCATCCAGTCCAACATTTTTTCTTACTGCAGCCAGTCTGCCAGAAGCGATATATCACTAGTTGTGTATCATAAAACAGTCGTCGTTACTCCTCCCAGAGGTTATTCGAGATATCTTAATCGAAACCCTAGTAACGAGGCATTGGCTACATTACGAGAGCCATAGTTACTCGTCCCAATTGCTCACCCAGTCCAACATTTTTTCTTACTGCGACCAGTCTGCCAGAAGCGATATGTCACTAGTTGTGTATCATAAAAGAGTGATCGTTACTCCTCCCAGGGGTTATTCGAGATATCTTAACCGAAACCCTAGTAACGAGGCATTGGCTACCTTAAGAGAGTCATAGTTAGTCGTCCCATGGCTCACCCAGTAAAACGTTTTTTCTCACTGCGGCCAGTCTGCCAGAAGCGATATGTCACTAGTTGTGTATCATAAAAGAGTAATCGTTACTCCTCCCAGGGGTTATTCGAGATATCTTAATCGAAACCCTAGTAACGAGGCATTGGCTACCTTAAGAGAGTCATAGTTACTCGTCCCAATTGCTCACCCAGTCTGCTATTTTTTCTTACTGCGGCCAGTCTGCCAGAAGCGATATGTCACTAGTTGTGTATCATAAAAGAGTCATCGTTTCTCCTCCCATGGGTTATTCGAGATATCTTAATCGAAACCCTAGTAACGAGGCATTGGCTACCTTAAGAGAGTCATAGTTACTCGTCCCAATTGCTCACCCTATCCAACATTTTTTCTTACTGTGGCCAGTCTGCCAGAACCGATATGTCACTAGATGTGTATCATAAAAGAGTGACCGTTTCTCCTCCCAGGGGTTATTCGAGATATCTTAATCGAAACCCTTGTAACAAGACATTGGCTACCTTAAGAGAGTCATAGTTACTCGTCAGAATTGCTCACCCAGTCCAACATTTTTTCTTACTACGACCAGTCTGCCAGAAGCGATATTTCACTAGTTGTGTATCATAAAAGAGTGACCGTTACTCCTCCCAGGGATTATTCGAGATACCTTAATCGAAACCCTAGTAACGAACATTGGCTACCTTAAGAGAGTCATAGTTACTCGTCCCAATTGCTCACCCAGTAAAACGTTTTTTCTTACTGCGGCCAGTCTGCCAGAAGCGATATTTCACTAGTTGTGTATCATAAAAGAGTGATCGTTACTCCTCCGAGGGGTTATTCGAGATATCTTAATCGAAACCCTACTAACGAGGCATTGGCTACCTTAAGAGAGTCATAGTTACTCGTCCCAATTGCTCACCCAGTCCAACATCTTTTCTTGCTGCGACCTGTCTGCCAGAAGCGATATTTCACTAGTTGTGTATCATAAAAGAGTGATCGTTACTCCTCCCAGGGGTTATTCGAGATATCTTAATCGAAACCCTAGTAACGAGGCATTGGCTACCTTAAGAGGGTAGTAGTTACTCGTCCCAATTGCTCACACAGTCCAACATTTTTTCTTACTACGGCCAGTCTGCCAGAAGCGATATGTCACTAGTTGTGTATCATAAAAGAGTGATCGTTTCTCCTCCCAGGGGTTATTCGAGATATCTTAATCGAAACCCTAGTAACGAGGCACTGGCTGCCTTAGGAGAGTCATAGTTACTCGTCCCAATTGCTCACCCAGTCCAACATTTTTTCTTACTGTGGCCAGTCTGCCAGAAGCGATATGTCACTAGTTGTGTATCATAAAAGTGTAATCGTTACTACTCCCAGGGGTATTCGAGATATCTTAATGGAAACCCTAGTAACGAGGCATTGGCTACCTTAAGAGAGTCATAGATATTCGTCCCAATTGCTCACCCAGTCCAACATTTTTTCTTACTGCAGCCAGTCTGCCAGAAGCGATATGTCACTAGTTGTGTATCATAAAAGAGTGATTGTTACTCCTCTCAGGGGTTATTCGAGTTATCTTAATCGAAACCCTACTAACGAGGCATTGGCTACTGTAAGAGAGTAGTAGTTACTCGTCCCAATTGCTCACCCAGTGTGCCATTTTTTCTTACTGCGGCCAGTCTGCCAGAACCGATATGTCACTAGTTGTGTATCATAAAAGAGTCATCGTTACTCCTCCCAGGGGTTATTCGAGATATCTTAATCGAAACCCTAGTAACGAGGCATTGGCTACCTTAAGAGAGTCATAGTTACTCGTCCCAATTGCTCACCCAGTCCAACATTTTTTCTTACTGCGGCCAGTCTGCCTGAACCGATATGTCACTAGTTGTGTATCATAAAAGAGTGATCGTTACTCCTCCCAGCGGTTATTCGAGATATCATAATCGAAGCCCTAGTAACGAGGCATTGGCTACCTTAAGAGTGTCATTGTTAGTCGTCCCAATTGCTCACCCAATAAAACGTTTTTTCTTACTGCGGTCAATCTGCCTGAAGCGATATGTCACTAGTTGTGTATCATAAAAGAGTGATTGTTACTCCTCCCAGGGGTTATTCGAGATATCTTAATCGAAACCCTAGTAACGAGGCATTGGCTACCTTAAGAGAGTCATAGTTACTCGTCCCAATTGCTCACTCAGTCCAACATTTTTTCTTACTGTGTCCAGTCTGCCAGAAGCGATATGTCACTAGTTGTGTATTATAAAAGAGTCATCGTTTCTCCTCCCAGGGGTTATTCGAGATATCTTAATCGAAACCCTAGTAATGAGGCATTGGCTACCTTAAGAGAGTCATAGTTACTCGTCCCAATTGCTCACCAAGTCTGCCATTTTTTCTTACTGTGGCCAGTGTGCCAGAAGCGATATCTCACTAGTTGTGTATCATAAAAGAGTCAACGTTACTCCTCCCAGGGGTTATTCGAGATATCTTAATCGAAACCCTAGTAACGAGGCATTGGCTACCTTAAGAGAGTCATAGTTACTCGTCCCAATTGCTCATCCAGTCCAACATTTTTTCTTACTGCAGCCAGTCTGCCAGAAGCGATATATCACTAGTTGTGTATCATAAAACAGTCGTCGTTACTCCTCCCAGAGGTTATTCGAGATATCTTAATCGAAACCCTAGTAACGAGGCATTGGCTACATTACGAGAGCCATAGTTACTCGTCCCAATTGCTCACCCAGTCCAACATTTTTTCTTACTGCGACCAGTCTGCCAGAAGCGATATGTCACTAGTTGTGTATCATAAAAGAGTGATCGTTACTCCTCCCAGGGGTTATTCGAGATATCTTAACCGAAACCCTAGTAACGAGGCATTGGCTACCTTAAGAGAGTCATAGTTAGTCGTCCCATGGCTCACCCAGTAAAACGTTTTTTCTCACTGCGGCCAGTCTGCCAGAAGCGATATGTCACTAGTTGTGTATCATAAAAGAGTAATCGTTACTCCTCCCAGGGGTTATTCGAGATATCTTAATCGAAACCCTAGTAACGAGGCATTGGCTACCTTAAGAGAGTCATAGTTACTCGTCCCAATTGCTCACCCAGTCTGCTATTTTTTCTTACTGCGGCCAGTCTGCCAGAAGCGATATGTCACTAGTTGTGTATCATAAAAGAGTCATCGTTTCTCCTCCCATGGGTTATTCGAGATATCTTAATCGAAACCCTAGTAACGAGGCATTGGCTACCTTAAGAGAGTCATAGTTACTCGTCCCAATTGCTCACCCTATCCAACATTTTTTCTTACTGTGGCCAGTCTGCCAGAACCGATATGTCACTAGATGTGTATCATAAAAGAGTGACCGTTTCTCCTCCCAGGGGTTATTCGAGATATCTTAATCGAAACCCTTGTAACAAGACATTGGCTACCTTAAGAGAGTCATAGTTACTCGTCAGAATTGCTCACCCAGTCCAACATTTTTTCTTACTACGACCAGTCTGCCAGAAGCGATATTTCACTAGTTGTGTATCATAAAAGAGTGATCGTTACTCCTCCCAGGGGTTACTCGAGATATCTTAATCGAAACCCTAGTAACGAGGCATTGGCTAGATTAAGAGAGTCATAGTTACTCGTCCCAATAGCTCACCCAGTCCAACATTATTTCTTACTGCAGCCAGTCTGCCAGAAGCGATATGTCACTAGTTGTGTATCATAAAAGAGTCATCGTTACTCCTCCGAGGGGTTATTCGAGATATCTTAAGCGAAACCCTAGTAACGAGGCATTGGCTACCTTAAGAGAGTCATAGTTACTCGTCCCAATTGCTCACCCAGTCCAACATTTTTTCTTACTGCGGCCAGTCTGCCAGAAGCGATATGTCACTAGATGTATATCATAAAAGAGTGATCGTTTCTCCTCCCAGGGGTTATTCGAGATATCTTAATCGAAACCCTAGTAACGAGGCATTGGCTACCTTAAGAGAGTCATAGTTACTCGTCCCAATTGCTCACCCTATCCAACATTTTTTCTTACTGTGGCCAGTCTGCCAGAACCGATATGTCACTAGATGTGTATCATAAAAGAGTCATCGTTACTCCTCCCAGGGATTATTCGAGATACCTTAATCGAAACCCTAGTAACGAACATTGGCTACCTTAAGAGAGTCATAGTTACTCGTCCCAATTGCTCACCCAGTAAAACGTTTTTTCTTACTGCGGCCAGTCTGCCAGAAGCGATATTTCACTAGTAGTGTATCATAAAAGAGTGATCGTTACTCCTCCGAGGGGTTATTCGAGATATCTTAATCGAAACCCTACTAACGAGGCATTGGCTACCTTAAGAGAGTCATAGTTACTCGTCCCAATTGCTCACCCAGTCCAACATCTTTTCTTGCTGCGACCTGTCTGCCAGAAGCGATATTTCACTAGTTGTGTATCATAAAAGAGTGATCGTTACTCCTCCCAGGGGTTACTCGAGATATCTTAATCGAAACCCTAGTAACGAGGCATTGGCTAGATTAAGAGAGTCATAGTTACTCGTCCCAATAGCTCACCCAGTCCAACATTATTTCTTACTGCAGCCAGTCTGCCAGAAGCGATATGTCACTAGTTGTGTATCATAAAAGAGTCATCGTTACTCCTCCGAGGGGTTATTCGAGATATCTTAAGCGAAACCCTAGTAACGAGGCATTGGCTACCTTAAGAGAGTCATAGTTACTCGTCCCAATTGCTCACCCAGTCCAACATTTTTTCTTACTGCGACCTGTCTGCCAGAAGCGATATGTCACTAGTTGTGTATCATAAAAGAGTCATCGTTACTCCTCCCAGGGATTATTCGAGATACCTTAATCGAAACCCTAGTAACGAACATTGGCTACCTTAAGAGAGTCATAGTTACTCGTCGCAATTGCTCACCCAGTAAAACGTTTTTTCTTACTGCGGCCAGTCTGCCAGAAGCGATATTTCACTAGTTGTGTATCATAAAAGAGTGATCGTTACTCCTCCGAGGGGTTATTCGAGATATCTTAAACGAAACCCTACTAACGAGGCATTGGCTACCTTAAGAGAGTCATAGTTACTCGTCCCAATTGCTCACCCAGTCCAACATCTTTTCTTGCTGCGACCTGTCTGCCAGAAGCGATATTTCACTAGTTGTGTATCATAAAAGAGTGATCGTTACTCCTCCCAGGGGTTATTCGAGATATCTTAATCGAAACCCTAGTAACGAGGCATTGGCTACCTTAAGAGGGTAGTAGTTACTCGTCCCAATTGCTCACACAGTCCAACATTTTTTCTTACTACGGCCAGTCTGCCAGAAGCGATATGTCACTAGTTGTGTATCATAAAAGAGTGATCGTTTCTCCTCCCAGGGGTTATTCGAGATATCTTAATCGAAACCCTAGTAACGAGGCATTGGCTGCCTTAGGAGAGTCATAGTTACTCGTCCCAATTGCTCACCCAGTCCAACATTTTTTCTTACTGTGGCCAGTCTGCCAGAAGCGATATGTCACTAGTTGTGTATCATAAAAGTGTAATCGTTACTCCTCCCAGGGGTATTCGAGATATCTTAATGGAAACCCTAGTAACGAGGCATTGGCTACCTTAAGAGAGTCATAGATATTCGTCCCAATTGCTCACCCAGTCCAACATTTTTTCTTACTGCAGCCAGTCTGCCAGAAGCGATATGTCACTAGTTGTGTATCATAAAAGAGTGATTGTTACTCCTCTCAGGGGTTATTCGAGTTATCTTAATCGAAACCCTACTAACGAGGCATTGGCTACCGTAAGAGAGTAGTAGTTACTCGTCCCAATTGCTCACCCAGTGTGCCATTTTTTCTTACTGCGGCCAGTCTGCCAGAACCGATATGTCACTAGTTGTGTATCATAAAAGAGTCATCGTTACTCCTCCCAGGGGTTATTCGAGATATCTTAATCGAAACCCTAGTAACGAGGCATTGGCTACCTTAAGAGAGTCATAGTTACTCGTCCCAATTGCTCACCCAGTCCAACATTTTTTCTTACCGCAGCCAGTCTGCCAGAAGCGATATGTCACTAGTTGTGTATCATAAAAGAGTCGTCGTTACTCCTCCCAGGGGTTATTTGAGATATCTTAATCGAAACCCTAGTAACGAGGCATTGGCACCCTTAAGAGAGTCATAGTTACTCGTCCCAATTGCTCACCCAGTCCAACATTTTTTCTTACTGCGGCCAGTCTGCCTGAACCGATATGTCACTAGTTGTGTATCATAAAAGAGTGATCGTTACTCCTCCCAGCGGTTATTCGAGATATCATAATCGAAACCCTAGTAACGAGGCATTGGCTACCTTAAGAGTGTCATTGTTAGTCGTCCCAATTGCTCACCCAATAAAACGTTTTTTCTTACTGCGGTCAATCTGCCTGAAGCGATATGTCACTAGTTGTGTATCATAAAAGAGTGATTGTTACTCCTCCCAGGGGTTATTCGAGATATCTTAATCGAAACCCTACTAACGAGGCATTGGCTACCTTAAGAGAGTCATAGTTACTCGTCCCAATTGCTCACTCAGTCCAACATTTTTTCTTACTGTGTCCAGTCTGCCAGAAGCGATATGTCACTAGTTGTGTATTATAAAAGAGTCATCGTTTCTCCTCTCAGGGGTTATTCGAGATATCTTAATCGAAACCCTAGTAATGAGGCATTGGCTACCTTAAGAGAGTCATAGTTACTCGTCCCAATTGCTCACCAAGTCTGCCATTTTTTCTTACTGTGGCCAGTGTGCCAGAAGCGATATCTCACTAGTTGTGTATCATAAAAGAGTCAACGTTACTCCTCCCAGGGGTTATTCGAAATATCTTAATCAAAACCCTAGTAACGAGGCATTGGCTACCTTAAGAGAGTTATAGTTACTCGTCCCAATTGCTCATCCAGTCCAACATTTTTTCTTACTGCAGCCAGTCTGCCAGAAGCGATATATCACTAGTTGTGTATCATAAAACAGTCGTCGTTACTCCTCCCAGAGGTTATTCGAGATATCTTAATCGAAACCCTAGTAACGAGGCATTGGCTACATTACGAGAGCCATAGTTACTCGTCCCAATTGCTCACCCAGTCCAACATTTTTTCTTACTGCGACCAGTCTGCCAGAAGCGATATGTCACTAGTTGTGTATCATAAAAGAGTGATCGTTACTCCTCCCAGGGGTTATTCGAGATATCTTAACCGAAACCCTAGTAACGAGGCATTGGCTACCTTAAGAGAGTCATAGTTAGTCGTCCCATGGCTCACCCAGTAAAAAGTTTTTTCTCACTGCGGCCAGTCTGCCAGAAGCGATATGTCACTAGTTGTGTATCATAAAAGAGTAATCGTTACTCCTCCCAGGGGTTATTCGAGATATCTTAATCGAAACCCTAGTAACGAGGCATTGGCTACCTTAAGAGAGTCATAGTTACTCGTCCCAATTGCTCACCCAGTCTGCTATTTTTTCTTACTGCGGCCAGTCTGCCAGAAGCGATATGTCACTAGTTGTGTATCATAAAAGAGTCATCGTTTCTCCTCCCATGGGTTATTCGAGATATCTTAATCGAAACCCTAGTAACGAGGCATTGGCTACCTTAAGAGAGTCATAGTTACTCGTCCCAATTGCTCACCCTATCCAACATTTTTTCTTACTGTGGCCAGTCTGCCAGAACCGATATGTCGCTAGATGTGTATCATAAAAGAGTGACCGTTTCTCCTCCCAGGGGTTATTCGAGATATCTTAATCGAAACCCTTGTAACAAGACATTGGCTACCTTAAGAGAGTCATAGTTACTCGTCAGAATTGCTCACCCAGTCCAACATTTTTTCTTACTACGACCAGTCTGCCAGAAGCGATATTTCACTAGTTGTGTATCATAAAAGAGTGATCGTTACTCCTCCCAGGGGTTACTCGAGATATCTTAATCGAAACCCTAGTAACGAGGCATTGGCTAGATTAAGAGAGTCATAGTTACTCGTCCCAATAGCTCACCCAGTCCAACATTATTTCTTACTGCAGCCAGTCTGCCAGAAGCGATATGTCACTAGTTGTGTATCATAAAAGAGTCATCGTTACTCCTCCGAGGGGTTATTCGAGATATCTTAAGCGAAACCCTAATAACGAGGCATTGGCTACCTTAAGAGAGTCATAGTTACTCGTCCCAATTGCTCACCCAGTCCAACATTTTTTCTTACTGCGACCTGTCTGCCAGAAGCGATATGTCACTAGTTGTGTATCATAAAAGAGTCATCGTTACTCCTCCCAGGGATTATTCGAGATACCTTAATCGAAACCCTAGTAACGAACATTGGCTACCTTAAGAGAGTCATAGTTACTCGTCCCAATTGCTCACCCAGTAAAACGTTTTTTCTTACTGCGGCCAGTCTGCCAGAAGCGATATTTCACTAGTTGTGTATCATAAAAGAGTGATCGTTACTCCTCCGAGGGGTTATTCGAGATATCTTAATCGAAACCCTAGTAACGAGGCATTGGCTACCTTAAGAGAGTTATAGTTACTCGTCCCAATTGCTCACCCAGTCCAACATCTTTTCTTGCTGCGACCTGTCTGCCAGAAGCGATATTTCACTAGTTGTGTATCATAAAAGAGTGATCGTTACTCCTCCCAGGGGTTATTCGAGATATCTTAATCGAAACCCTAGTAACGAGGCATTGGCTACCTTAAGAGGGTAGTAGTTACTCGTCCCAATTGCTCACCCAGTCCAACATTTTTTCTTACTACGGCCAGTCTGCCAGAAGCGATATGTCACTAGTTGTGTATCATAAAAGAGTGATCATTTCTCCTCCCAGGGGTTATTCGAGATATCTTAATCGAAACCCTAGTAACGAGGCATTGGCTGCCTTAGGAGAGTCATAGTTACTCGTCCCAATTGCTCACCCAGTCCAACATTTTTTATTACTGTGGCCAGTCTGCCAGAAGCGATATGTCACTAGTTGTGTATCATAAAAGTGTAATCGTTACTCCTCCCAGGGGTATTCGAGATATCTTAATGGAAACCCTAGTAACGAGGCATTGGCTACCTTAAGAGAGTCATAGATATTCGTCCCAATTGCTCACCCAGTCCAACATTTTTTCTTACTGCAGCCAGTCTGCCAGAAGCGATATGTCACTAGTTGTGTATCATAAAAGAGTGATTGTTACTCCTCTCAGGGGTTATTCGAGTTATCTTAATCGAAACCCTACTAACGAGGCATTGGCTACCGTGAGAGAGTAGTAGTTACTCGTCCCAATTGCTCACCCAGTGTGCCATTTTTTCTTACTGCGGCCAGTCTGCCAGAACCGATATGTCACTAGTTGTGTATCATAAAAGAGTCATCGTTACTCCTCCCAGGGGTTATTCGAGATATCTTAATCGAAACCCTAGTAACGAGGCATTGGCTACCTTAAGAGAGTCATAGTTACTCGTCCCAATTGCTCACCCAGTCCAACATTTTTTCTTACCGCAGCCAGTCTGCCAGAAGCGATATGTCACTAGTTGTGTATCATAAAAGAGTCGTCGTTACTCCTCCCAGGGGTTATTTGAGATATCTTAATCGAAACCCTAGTAACGAGGCATTGGCACCCTTAAGAGAGTCATAGTTACTCGTCCCAATTGCTCACCCAGTCCAACATTTTTTCTTACTGCGACCAGTCTGCCAGAAGCGATATGGCACTAGTTGTGTATCATAAAAGAGTGATCGTTACTCCTCCCAGGGGTTATTCGAGATATCTTAATCGAAACCCTAGTAACGAGGCATTGGCTACCTTAAGAGAGTCATAGTTACTCGTCCCAATTGCTCACCCAGTCCAACATTTTTTCTTACTGCGGCCAGTCTGCCTGAACCGATATGTCACTAGTTGTGTATCATAAAAGAGTGATCGTTACTCCTCCCAGCGGTTATTCGAGATATCATAATCGAAACCCTAGTAACGAGGCATTGGCTACCTTAAGAGTGTCATTGTTAGTCGTCCCAATTGCTCACCCAATAAAACGTTTTTTCTTACTGCGGTCAATCTGCCTGAAGCGATATGTCACTAGTTGTGTATCATAAAAGAGTGATTGTTACTCCTCCCAGGGGTTATTCGAGATATCTTAATCGAAACCCTACTAACGAGGCATTGGCTACCTTAAGAGAGTCATAGTTACTCGTCCCAATTGCTCACTCAGTCCAACATTTTTTCTTACTGTGTCCAGTCTGCCAGAAGCGATATGTCACTAGTTGTGTATTATAAAAGAGTCATCGTTTCTCCTCCCAGGGGTTATTCGAGATATCTTAATCGAAACCCTAGTAATGAGGCATTGGCTACCTTAAGAGAGTCATAGTTACTCGTCCCAATTGCTCACCAAGTCTGCCATTTTTTCTTACTGTGGCCAGTGTGCCAGAAGCGATATCTCACTAGTTGTGTATCATAAAAGAGTCAACGTTACTCCTCCCAGGGGTTATTCGAGATATCTTAATCGAAACCCTAGTAACGAGGCATTGACTACCTTAAGAGAGTCATAGTTACTCGTCCCAATTGCTCATCCAGTCCAACATTTTTTCTTACTGCAGCCAGTCTGCCAGAAGCGATATATCACTAGTTGTGTATCATAAAACAGTCGTCGTTACTCCTCCCAGAGGTTATTCGAGATATCTTAATCGAAACCCTAGTAACGAGGCATTGGCTACATTACGAGAGCCATAGTTACTCGTCCCAATTGCTCACCCAGTCCAACATTTTTTCTTACTGCGACCAGTCTTCCAGAAGCGATATGTCACTAGTTGTGTATCATAAAAGAGTGATCGTTACTCCTCCCAGGGGTTATTCGAGATATCTTAACCGAAACCCTAGTAACGAGGCATTGGCTACCTTAAGAGTGTCATAGTTAGTCGTCCCATGGCTCACCCAGTAAAACGTTTTTTCTCACTGCGGCCAGTCTGCCAGAAGCGATATGTCACTAGTTGTGTATCATAAAAGAGTAATCGTTACTCCTCCCAGGGGTTATTCGAGATATCTTAATCGAAACCCTAGTAACGAGGCATTGGCTACCTTAAGAGAGTCATAGTTAGTCGTCCCAATTGCTCACCCAGTCTGCTATTTTTTCTTACTGCGGCCAGTCTGCCAGAAGCGATATGTCACTAGTTGTGTATCATAAAAGAGTCATCGTTTCTCCTCCCATGGGTTATTCGAGATATCTTAATCGAAACCCTAGTAACGAGGCATTGGCTACCTTAAGAGAGTCATAGTTACTCGTCCCAATTGCTCACCCTATCCAACATTTTTTCTTACTGTGGCCAGTCTGCCAGAACCGATATGTCACTAGATGTGTATCATAAAAGAGTGACCGTTTCTCCTCCCAGGGGTTATTCGAGATATCTTAATCGAAACCCTTGTAACAAGACATTGGCTACCTTAAGAGAGTCATAGTTACTCGTCAGAATTGCTCACCCAGTCCAACATTTTTTCTTACTACGACCAGTCTGCCAGAAGCGATATTTCACTAGTTGTGTATCATAAAAGATTGATCGTTACTCCTCCCAGGGGTTACTCGAGATATCTTAATCGAAACCCTAGTAACGAGGCATTGGCTAGATTAAGAGAGTCATAGTTACTCGTCCCAATAGCTCACCCAGTCCAACATTATTTCTTACTGCAGCCAGTCTGCCAGAAGCGATATGTCACTAGTTGTGTATCATAAAAGAGTCATCGTTACTCCTCCGAGGGGTTATTCGAGATATCTTAAGCGAAACCCTAGTAACGAGGCATTGGCTACCTTAAGAGAGTCATAGTTACTCGTCCCAATTGCTCACCCAGTCCAACATTTTTTCTTACTGCGACCTGTCTGCCAGAAGCGATATGTCACTAGTTGTGTATCATAAAAGAGTCATCGTTACTCCTCCCAGGGATTATTCGAGATACCTTAATCGAAACCCTAGTAACGAACATTGGCTACCTTAAGAGAGTCATAGTTACTCGTCCCAATTGCTCACCCAGTAAAACGTTTTTTCTTACTGCGGCCAGTCTGCCAGAAGCGATATTTCACTAGTTGTGTATCATAAAAGAGTGATCGTTACTCCTCCGAGGGGTTATTCGAGATATCTTAATCGAAACTCTAGTAACGAGGCATTGGCTACCTTAAGAGAGTCATAGTTACTCGTCCCAATTGCTCACCCAGTCCAACATCTTTTCTTGCTGCGACCTGTCTGCCAGAAGCGATATTTCACTAGTTGTGTATCATAAAAGAGTGATCGTTACTCCTCCCAGGGGTTATTCGAGATATCTTAATCGAAACCCTAGTAACGAGGCATTGGCTACCTTAAGAGGGTAGTAGTTACTCGTCCCAATTGCTCACCCAGTCCAACATTTTTTCTTACTACGGCCAGTCTGCCAGAAGCGATATGTCACTAGTTGTGTATCATAAAAGAGTGATCGTTTCTCCTCCCAGGGGTTATTCGAGATATCTTAATCGAAACCCTAGTAACGAGGCATTGGCTGCCTTAGGAGAGTCATAGTTACTCGTCCCAATTGCTCACCCAGTCCAACATTTTTTCTTACTGTGGCCAGTCTGCCAGAAGCGATATGTCACTAGTTGTGTATCATAAAAGTGTAATCGTTACTCCTCCCAGGGGTATTCGAGATATCTTAATGGAAACCCTAGTAACGAGGCATTGGCTACCTTAAGAGAGTCATAGATATTCGTCCCAATTGCTCACCCAGTCCAACATTTTTTCTTACTGCAGCCAGTCTGCCAGAAGCGATATGTCACTAGTTGTGTATCATAAAAGAGTGATTGTTACTCCTCTCAGGGGTTATTCGAGTTATCTTAATCGAAACCCTACTAACGAGGCATTGGCTACCGTAAGAGAGTAGTAGTTACTCGTCCCAATTGCTCACCCAGTGTGCCATTTTTTCTTACTGCGGCCAGTCTGCCAGAACCGATATGTCACTAGTTGTGTATCATAAAAGAGTCATCGTTACTCCTCCCAGGGGTTATTCGAGATATCTTAATCGAAACCCTAGTAACGAGGCATTGGCTACCTTAAGAGAGTCATAGTTACTCGTCCCAATTGCTCACCCAGTCCAACATTTTTTCTTACCGCAGCCAGTCTGCCAGAAGCGATATGTCACTAGTTGTGTATCATAAAAGAGTCGTCGTTACTCCTCCCAGGGGTTATTTGAGATATCTTAATCGAAACCCTAGTAACGAGGCATTGGCACCCTTAAGAGAGTCATAGTTACTCGTCCCAATTGCTCACCCAGTCCAACATTTTTTCTTACTGCGACCAGTCTGCCAGAAGCGATATGGCACTAGTTGTGTATCATAAAAGAGTGATCGTTACTCCTCCCAGGGGTTATTCGAGATATCTTAATCGAAACCCTAGTAACGAGGCATTGGCTACCTTAAGAGAGTCATAGTTACTCGTCCCAATTGCTCACCCAGTCCCACATTTTTTCTTACTGTGTCCAGTCTGCCAGAAGCGGTATGTCACTAGTTGTGTATTATAAACCAGTCATCGTTTCTCCTCCCAGGGGTTATTCGAGATATCTTAATCGAAACCCTAGTAATGAGGCATTTGCTACCTTAAGAGAGTCATAGTTACTCGTCCCAATTGCTCACCGAGTCTGCCATTTTTTCTTACTGTGGCCAGTGTGCCAGAAGCGATATCTCACTAGTTGTGTATCATAAAAGAGTCAACGTTACTCATCCCAGGGGTTATTCGAGATATCTTAATCGAAACCCTAGTAACGAGGCATTGGCTACCTTAAGAGAGACATAGTTACTCGTCCCAATTGCTCATCCAGTCCAACAATTTTTCTTACTGCAGCCAGTCTGCCAGAAGCGATATGTCACTAGTTGTGTACCATAAAAGAGTCGTCGTTACTCCTCCCAGGGGTTATTCGAGATATCTTAATCGAAACCCTAGTAACGAGGCATTGGCTACCATAAGAGAGTCATAGTTACTCGTCCCAATTGCTCACCCAGTCCAACATTTTTTCTTACTGCGACCTGCCTGCCAGAAGCGATATGTCACTAGTTGTGTATCATAAAAGAGTCATCGTTTCTCCTCCCATGGGTTATTCGAGATATCTTAATCGAAACCCTAGTAACGAGGCATTGGCTACCTTAAGAGAGTCATAGTTACTCGTCCCAATTGCTCACCCAGTCCAACATTTTTTCTTACTGTGGCCAGTCTGCCAGAACCGATATGTCACTAGATGTGTATCATAAAAGAGTGACCGTTTCTCCTCCCAGGGGTTATTCGAGATATCTTAATCGAAACCCTAGTAACGAGACATTGGCTACCTTAAGAGTGTCATAGTTACTCGTCAGAATTGCTCACCCAGTCCAACATTTTTTCTTACTACGACCAGTCTGCCAGAAGCGATATTTCACTAGTTGTGTATCATTAAAGAGTGATCGTTACTCCTCCCAGGGGTTACTCGAGATATCTTAATCGAAACCCTAGTAACGAGGCATTGGCTAGATTAAGAGAGTCATAGTTACTCGTCCCAATAGCTCACCCAGTCCAACATTATTCCTTACTGCAGCCAGTCTGCCAGAAGCGATATGTCACTAGTTGTGTATCATAAAAGAGTCATCGTTACTCCTCCGAGGGGTTATTCGAGATATCTTAAGCGAAACCCTAGTAACGAGGCATTGGCTACCTTAAGAGAGTCATAGTTACTCGTCCCAATTGCTCACCCAGTCCAACATTTTTTCTTACTGCGACCTGTCTGCCAGAAGCGATATGTCACTAGTTGTGTATCATAAAAGAGTCATCGTTACTCCTCCCAGGGATTATTCGAGATACCTTAATCGAAACCCTAGTAACGAACATTGGCTACCTTAAGAGAGTCATAGTTACTCGTCCCAATTGCTCACCCAGTAAAACGTTTTTTCTTACTGCGGCCAGTCTGCCAGAAGCGATATTTCACTAGTTGTGTATCATAAAAGAGTGATCGTTACCCCTCCGAGGGGTTATTCGAGATATCTTAATCGAAACCCTAGTAACGAGGCATTGGCTACCTTAAGAGAGTCATAGTTACTCGTCCCAATTGCTCACCCAGTCCAACATCTTTTCTTGCTGCGACCTGTCTGCCAGAAGCGATATTTCACTAGTTGTGTATCATAAAAGAGTGATCGTTACTCCTCCCAGGGGTTATTCGAGATATCTTAATCGAAACCCTAGTAACGAGGCATTGGCTACCTTAAGAGGGTAGTAGTTACTCGTCCCAATTGCTCACCCAGTCCAACATTTTTTCTTACTACGGCCAGTCTGCCAGAAGCGATATGTCACTAGTTGTGTATCATAAAAGAGTGATCGTTTCTCCTCCCAGGGGTTATTCGAGATATCTTAATCGAAACCCTAGTAACGAGGCATTGGCTGCCTTAGGAGAGTCATAGTTACTCGTCCCAATTGCTCACCCAGTCCAACATTTTTTCTTACTGTGGCCAGTCTGCCAGAAGCGATATGTCACTAGTTGTGTATCATAAAAGTGTAATCGTTACTCCTCCCAGGGGTATTCGAGATATCTTAATGGAAACCCTAGTAACGATTCATTGGCTACCTTAAGAGAGTCATAGATATTCGTCCCAATTGCTCACCCAGTCCAACATTTTTTCTTACTGCAGCCAGTCTGCCAGAAGCGATATGTCACTAGTTGTGTATCATAAAAGAGTGATTGTTACTCCTCTCAGGGGTTATTCGAGTTATCTTAATCGAAACCCTACTAACGAGGCATTGGCTACCGTAAGAGAGTAGTAGTTACTCGTCCCAATTGCTCACCCAGTGTGCCATTTTTTCTTACTGCGGCCAGTCTGCCAGAACCGATATGTCACTAGTTGTGTATCATAAAAGAGTCATCGTTACTCCTCCCAGGGGTTATTCGAGATATCTTAATCGAAACCCTAGTAACGAGGCATTGGCTACCTTAAGAGAGTCATAGTTACTCGTCCCAATTGCTCACCCAGTCCAACATTTTTTCTTACCGCAGCCAGTCTGCCAGAAGCGATATGTCACTAGTTGTGTATCATAAAAGAGTCGTCGTTACTCCTCCCAGGGGTTATTTGAGATATCTTAATCGAAACCCTAGTAACGAGGCATTGGCACCCTTAAGAGAGTCATAGTTACTCGTCCCAATTGCTCACCCAGTCCAACATTTTTTCTTACTGCGACCAGTCTGCCAGAAGCGATATGGCACTAGTTGTGTATCATAAAAGAGTGATCGTTACTCCTCCCAGGGGTTATTCGAGATATCTTAATCGAAACCCTAGTAACGAGGCATTGGCTACCTTAAGAGAGTCATAGTTACTCGTCCCAATTGCTCACCCAGTCCAACATTTTTTCTTACTGTGTCCAGTCTGCCAGAAGCGGTATGTCACTAGTTGTGTATTATAAACCAGTCATCGTTTCTCCTCCCAGGGGTTATTCGAGATATCTTAATCGAAACCCTAGTAATGAGGCATTTGCTACCTTAAGAGAGTCATAGTTACTCGTCCCAATTGCTCACCGAGTCTGCCATTTTTTCTTACTGTGGCCAGTGTGCCAGAAGCGATATCTCACTAGTTGTGTATCATAAAAGAGTCAACGTTACTCATCCCAGGGGTTATTCGAGATATCTTAATCGAAACCCTAGTAACGAGGCATTGGCTACCTTAAGAGAGACATAGTTACTCGTCCCAATTGCTCATCCAGTCCAACAATTTTTCTTACTGCAGCCAGTCTGCCAGAAGCGATATGTCACTAGTTGTGTACCATAAAAGAGTCGTCGTTACTCCTCCCAGGGGTTATTCGAGATATCTTAATCGAAACCCTAGTAACGAGGCATTGGCTACCTTAAGAGAGTCATAGTTACTCGTCCCAATTGCTCACCCAGTCCAACATTTTTTCTTACTGCGACCTGCCTGCCAGAAGCGATATGTCACTAGTTGTGTATCATAAAAGAGTCATCGTTTCTCCTCCCATGGGTTATTCGAGATATCTTAATCGAAACCCTAGTAACGAGGCATTGGCTACCTTAAGAGAGTCATAGTTACTCGTCCCAATTGCTCACCCAGTCCAACATTTTTTCTTACTGTGGCCAGTCTGCCAGAACCGATATGTCACTAGATGTGTATCATAAAAGAGTGACCGTTTCTCCTCCCAGGGGTTATTCGAGATATCTTAATCGAAACCCTAGTAACGAGACATTGGCTACCTTAAGAGTGTCATAGTTACTCGTCAGAATTGCTCACCCAGTCCAACATTTTTTCTTACTACGACCAGTCTGCCAGAAGCGATATTTCACTAGTTGTGTATCATTAAAGAGTGATCGTTACTCCTCCCAGGGGTTACTCGAGATATCTTAATCGAAACCCTGGTAACGAGGCATTGGCTACCTTAAGAGAGTCATAGTTACTCGTCCCAATAGCTCACCCAGTCCAACATTATTTATTACTGCAGCCAGTCTGCCAGAAGCGATATGTCACTAGTTGTGTATCATAAAAGAGTCATCGTTACTCCTCCCAGGGGTTATTCGAGATATCTTAACCGAAACCCTAGTAACGAGGCATTGGCTACCTTAAGAGAGTCATAGTTACTCGTCCCAATTGCTCACCCAGTCCAACATTTTTTCTTACTGCGACCTGTCTGCCAGAAGCGATATGTCACTAGTTGTATATCATAAAAGAGTCATCGTTACTCCTCCCAGGGGTTATTCGAGATATCTTAATCGAAACCCTAGTAACGAGGCATTGGCTACCTTAAGAGAGTCATAGTTACTCGTCCCAATTGCTCACCCTGTCCAAAATTTTTTCTTACTGCGACCAGTCTGCCAGAAGCGATATGTCACTAGTTGTGTATCATAAAAGAGTGATCGTTACTCCTCCCAGGGGTTATTCGAGATATCTTAATCGAAACCCTAGTAACGAGGCATTGGCTACCTTAAGAGAGTCATAGATACTCGTCCCAATTGGTCACCCAGTCCAACATTTTTTCTTAATGTGTCCAGTCTGCCAGAAGCGGTATGTCACTAGTTGTGTACTATAAAACAGTCATCGTTTCTCCTCCCAGGGGTTATTCGAGATATCTTAATCAAAACCCTAGTAATGAGGCATTGGCTACCTTAAGAGAGTCATAGTTACTCGTCCCAATTGCTCACCGAGTCTGCCATTTTTTCTTACTGTGGCCAGTGTGCCAGAAGCGATATCTCACTAGTTGTGTATCATAAAAGAGTCAACGTTACTCATCCCAGGGGTTATTCGAGATATCTTAATCGAAACCCTAGTAACGAGGCATTGGCTACCTTAAGAGAGTCATAGATACTCGTCCCAATTGCTCACCCAGTCCAACATTTTTTCTTACTGCGACCAGTCTGCCAGAAGCGATATGTCACTAGATGTGTATCATAAAAGAGTGATCGTTACTCCTCCCAGGTGTTACTCGAGATATCTTAATCGAAACCCTAGTAACGAGGCATTGGCTACCTTAAGAGAGTCATAGTTACTCGTCCCAATTGCTCACCCAGTCCAACATTTTTTCTTACTGTGGCCAGTCTGCCAGAAGCGATATGTCACTAGTTGTGTATTATAAAAGAGTCCTCGTTTCTCCTCCCAGGGGTTATTCGAGATATCTTAATCGAAACCCTAGTAATGAGGCATTGGCTACCTTAAGAGAGTCATAGTTACTCGTCCCAATTGCTCACCAAGTCTGCCATTTTTTCTTACTGTGGCCAGTGTGCCAGAAGCGATATCTCACTAGTTGTGTATCATAAAAGAGTCAACGTTACTCATCCCAGGGGTTATTCGAGATATCTTAATCGAAACCCTAGTAACGAGGCATTGGCTACCTTAAGAGAGTCATAGTTACTCGTCCCAATTGCTCATCCAGTCCAAAATTTTTTCTTACTGCAGCCAGACTGCCAGAAGCGATATGTCACTAGTTGTGTATCATAAAGGAGTCGTCGTTACTCCACCCAGGGGTTATTCGAGATATCTTAATCGAAACCCTAGTAACGAAGCATTGGCTACCTTAAGAGAGTCATAGTTACTCGTCCCAATTGCTCACCCAGTCCAACATTTTTTCTTACTGCGACCAGTCTGCCAGAAGCGATATGTCACTAGTTGTGTATCATAAAAGAGTGATCGTTACTCCTCCCAGGGGTTATTCGAGATATCTTAATCGGAACCCTAGTAACGAGGCATTGGATACCTTAAGAGAGTCATAGTTAGTCGTCCCAATTGCTCACCCAGTCTGCCATTTTTTCTTACTGCGGCGAGTCTGCCAGAAGCGATATGTCACTAGTTGTGTATCATAAAAGAGTCATCGTTTCTCCTCCCATGGGTTATTCGAGATATCTTAATCGAAACCCTAGTAACGAGGCATTGGCTACCTTAAGAGAGTCATAGTTACTCGTCCCAATTGCTCACCCAGTCCAACATTTTTTCTTACTGTGGCCAGTCTGCCAGAACCGATATGTCACTAGATGTGTATCATAAAAGAGTGACCGTTTCTCCTCCCAGAGGTTATTCGATATATTTTAATCGAAACCCTAGTAACGAGGCATTGGCTACCTTAAGAGAGTCATAGTTAGTCGTCCCAATTGCTCACCCAGTCCAACATTTTTTCTTACTGCGACCTGTCTGCCAGAAGCGATATGTCACTAGTTGTGTATCATAAAAGAGTCATCGTTACTCCTCCCAGGGATTATTCGAGATATCTTAATCGAAACCCTAGTAACGACGCATTGGCTACCTTAAGAGAGTCATAGATACTCGTCCCAATTGCTCACCCAGTCCAACATTTTTTCTTACTGCGACCAGTCTGCCAGAAGCGATATGTCACTAGATGTGTATCATAAAAGAGTGATCGTTACTCCTCCCAGGGGTTATTCGATATATTTTAATCGAAACCCTAGTAACGAGGCATTGGCTACCTTAAGAGAGTCATAGTTACTCGTCCCAATTGCTCACCCAGTCCAACATTTTTTCTTACTGCGACCTGTCTGCCAGAAGCGATATGTCACTAGTTGTGTATCATAAAAGAGTCATCCTTACTCCTCCCAGGGATTATTCGTGATATCTTAATCGAAACCCTAGTAACGACGCATTGGCTACCTTAAGAGAGTCATAGTTACTCGTTCCAATTGCTCACCCAGTAAAACGTTTTTTCTTACTGCGGCCAGTCTGCCAGAAGCGATATGTCACTAGATGTGTATCATAAAAGAGTGATCGTTACTCCTCCCAGGGGTTACTCGAGATATCTTAATCGAAACCCTAGTAACGAGGCATTGGCTACCTTAAGAGAGTCATAGTTACTCGTCCCAATTGCTCACCCAGTCCAACATTTTTTCATACTGTGTCCAGTCTGCCAGAAGCGATATGTCACTAGTTGTGTATTACAAAAGAGTCATCGTTTCTCCTCCCAGGGGTTATTCGAGATATCTCAATCGAAACCCTAGTAATGAGGCATTGGCTACCTTAAGAGAGTCATAGTTACTCGTCCCAATTTCTCACCAAGTCTGCCATTTTTTCTTACTGTGGCCAGTGTGCCAGAAGCGATATGTCACTAGTTGTGCATCATAAAAGAGTCAACGTTACTCATCCCAGGGGTTATTCGAGATATCTTAATCGAAACCCTAGTAACGAGGCATTGGCTACCTTAAGAGAGTCATAGTTACTCGTCCCAATTGCTCATCCAGTCCAAAATTTTTTCTTACTGCAGCCAGACTGCCAGAAGTGATATGTCACTAGTTGTGTATCATAAAAGAGTCGTCGTTACTCCTCCCAGGGGTTATTCGAGATATCTTAATCGAAACCCTAGTAACGAGGCATTGGCTACCCTAAGAGAGTCATAGTTACTCGTCCAAATTGCTCACCCAGTCCAACATTTTTTCTTACTGCGACCAGTCTGCCAGAAGCGATATGTCACTAGTTGTGTATCATAAAAGAGTGATCGTTACTCCTCCCAGGGGTTATTCGAGATATCTTTATCGAAACCCTAGTAACGAGGCATTGGCTACCTTAAGAGAGTCATAGTTAGTCGTCCCATGGCTCACCCAGTAAAACGTTTTTTCTCACTGCGGCCAGTCTGCCAGAAGCGATATGTCACTAGTTGTGTTTCATAAAAGAGTAATCGTTACTACTCCCAGGGGTTATTCGAGATATCTTAATCGGAACCCTAGTAACGAGGCATTGGCTACCTTAAGAGAGTCATAGTTACTCGTCCCAATTGCTCACCCAGTCTGCCATTTTTTCTTACTGCGGCCACTCTGCCAGAAGCGATATGTCACTAGTTGTGTATCATAAAAGAGTCATCGTTTCTCCTCCCATGGGTTATTCGAGATATCTTAATCGAAACCCTAGTAACGAGGCATTGGCTACCTTAAGAGAGTCATAGTTACTCGTCCCAATTGCTCACCCAGTCCAACATTTTTTCTTACTGTGGCCAGTCTGCCAGAACCGATATGTCACTAGATGTGTATCATAAAAGAGTGACCGTTTCTCCTCCCAGGGGTTATTCGAGATATCTTAATCGAAACCCCAGTAACGAGACATTGGCTACCTTAAGAGAGTCATAGTTACTCGTCCCAATTGCTCACCCAGTCCAACATTTTTTCTTACTACGACCAGTCTGCCAGAAGCGATATTTCACTAGTTGTGTATCATAAAAGAGTGATCGTTACTCCTCCGAGGGGTTATTCGAGATATCTTAATCGAAACCCTAGTAACGAGGCATTGGCTACCTTAAGAGAGTCATAGTTACTCGTCCCAATTGCTCACCCATTCCAACATTTTTTCTTACTGCGACCTGTCTGCCAGAAGCGATATGTCACTAGTTGTGTATCATAAAAGAGTCATCGTTACTCCTCCCAGGGATTATTCGAGATATCTTAATCGAAACCCTAGTAACGACGCATTGGCTACCTTAAGAGAGTCATAGTTACTCGTTCCAATTGCTCACCCAATAAAACGTTTTTTCTTACTGCGGCCAGTCTGCCAGAAGCGATATTTCACTAGTTGTGTATCATAAAAGAGTGATCGTTACTCCTCCCAGGGGTTATTCGAGATATCTTAATCGAAACCCTAGTAACTAGGCATTGGCTACCTTAAGAGAGTAGTAGTTACTCGTCCCAATTGCTCACCCAGTCCAACATTTTTTCTTACTACGGCCAGTCTGCCAGAAGCGATATGCCACTAGTTGTGTATCATAAAAGAGTGATCGTTTCTCCGCCCAGGGGTTATTCTAGATATCTTAATCGAAACCCTAGTAACGAGGCATTGGCTGCCTTAGGAGAGTGATAGTTACTCGTCCCAATTGCTAACCCAGTCTGCCATTTTTTCTTACTGTGGCCAGTCTGCCAGAAGCGATATGTCACTAGTTGCGTATCATAAAAGTGTAATCGTTACTCCTCCCAGGGGTTATTCGAGATATCTTAATGGAAACCCTAGTAACGAGGCATTGGCTACCTTAAGAGAGTCATAGATACTCGTCCCAATTGCTCACCCAGTCCAACATTTTTTCTCACTGCGGCCAGTCTGCCAGAAGCGATATGTCACTAGTTGTGTATTACAAAAGAGTCATCGTTTCTCCTCCCAGGGGTTATTCGAGATATCTTAATCGAAACCCTAGTAATGAGGCATTGGCTACCTTAAGAGAGTCATAGTTACTCGTCCCTATTTCTCACCAAGTCTGCCATTTTTTCTTACTGTGGCCAGTGTGCCAGAAGCGATATGTCACTAGTTGTGTATCATAAAAGAGTCAACGTTACTCATCCCAGGGGTTATTCGAGATATCTTAATCGAAACCCTAGTAACGAGGCATTGGCTACCTTAAGAGAGTCATAGTTACTCGTCCCAATTGCTCATCCAGTCCAAAATTTATTCTTACTGCAGCCAGACTGCCAGAAGCGATATGTCACTAGTTGTGTATCATAAAAGAGTCGTCGTTACTCCTCCCAGGGGTTATTCGAGATATCTTAATCGAAACCCTAGTAACGAGGCATTGGCTACATTAAGAGAGTCATAGTTACTCGTCCCAATTGCTCACCCAGTCCAACATTTTTTCTTACTGCGACCAGTCTGCCAGAAGCGATATGTCACTAGTTGTGTATCATAAAAGAGTGATCGTTACTCCTCCCAGGGGTTATTCGAGATATCTTAATCGAAACCCTAGTAACGAGGCATTGGCTACCTTAAGAGAGTCATAGTTAGTCGTGCCATGGCTCACCCAGTAAAACGTTTTTTCTCACTGCGGCCAGTCTGCCAGAAGCGATATGTCACTAGTTGTGTTTCATAAAAGAGTAATCGTTACTCCTCCCAGGGGTTATTCGAGATATCTTAATCGGAACCCTAGTAACGAGGCATTGGCTACCTTAAGAGAGTCATAGTTAGTCGTCCCAATTGCTCACCCAGTCTGCCATTTTTTCTTACTGCGGCCACTCTGCCAGAAGCGATATGTCACTAGTTGTGTATCATAAAAGAGTCATCGTTTCTCCTCCCATGGGTTATTCGAGATATCTTAATCGAAACCCTAGTAACGAGGCATTGGCTACCTTAAGAGAGTCATAGTTACTCGTCCCAATTGCTCACCCAGTCCAACATTTTTTCTTACTGTGGCCAGTCTGCCACAACCGATATGTCACTAGATGTGTATCATAAAAGAGTGACCGTTTCTCCTCCCAGGGGTTATTCAAGATATCTTAATCGAAACACCAGTAACGAGACATTGGCTACCTTAAAAGAGTCATAGTTACTCGTCCCAATTGCTCACCCAGTCCAACATTTTTTCTTACTACGACCAGTCTGCCAGAAGCGATATTTCACTAGTTGTGTATCATAAAAGAGTGATCGTTACTCCTCCGAGGGGTTATTCGAGATATCTGAATCGAAACCCTAGTAACGAGGCATTGGCTACCTTAAGAGAGTCACAGTTACTCGTCCCAATTGCTCACCCAGTCCAACATTTTTTCTTACTGCGACCTGTCTGCCAGAAGCGATATGTCACTAGTTGTGTATCATAAAAGAGTCATCGTTACTCCTCCCAGGGATTATTCGAGATATCTTAATCGAAACCCTAGTAACGACGCATTGGCTACCTTAAGAGAGTCATAGTTACTCGTTCCAATTGCTCACCCAGTAAAACGTTTTTTCTTACTGCGGCCAGTCTGCCAGAAGCGATATTTCACTAGTTGTGTATCATAAAAGAGTGATCGTTACTCCTCCCAGGGGTTATTCGAGATATCTTAATCGAAACCCTAGTAACGAGGCATTGGCTACCTTAAGAGAGTAGTAGTTACTCGTCCCAATTGCTCACCCAGTCCAACATTTTTTCTTACTACGGCCAGTCTGCCAGAAGCGATATGCCACTAGTTGTGTATCATAAAAGAGTGATCGTTTCTCCGCCCAGGGGTTATTCTAGATATCTTAATCGAAACCCTAGTAACGAGGCATTGGCTGCCTTAGGAGAGTGATAGTTACTCGTCCCAATTGCTAACCCAGTCTGCCATTTTTTCTTACTGTGGCCAGTCTGCCAGAAGCGATATGTCACTAGTTGCGTATCATAAAAGAGTGATCGTTACTCCTCCCAGGGGTTATTCGAGATATCTTAATCGAAACCCTAGTAACGAGGCATTGGCTACCTTAAGAGAGTCATAGATACTCGTCCCAATTGCTCACCCAGTCCAACATTTTTTCTCACTGCGGCCAGTCTGCCAGAAGCGATATGTCACTAGTTGTGTATTACAAAAGAGTCATCGTTTCTCCCCCCAGGGGTTATTCGAGATATCTTAATTGAAACCCTAGTAATGAGGCATTGGCTACCTTAAGAGAGTCATAGTTACTCGTTCCAATTTCTCACCAAGTCTGCCATTTTTTCTTACTGTGGCCAGTGTGCCAGAAGCGATATGTCACTAGTTGTGTATCATAAAAGAGTCAACGTTACTCATCCCAGGGGTTATTCGAGATATCTTAATCGAAACCCTAGTAACGAGGCATTGGCTACCTTAAGAGAGTCATAGTTACTCGTCCCAATTGCTCATCCAGTCCAAAATTTTTTCTTACTGCAGCCAGACTGCCAGAAGCGATATGTCACTAGTTGTGTATCATAAAAGAGTCGTCGTTACTCCTCCCAGGGGTTATTCGAGATATCTTAATCGAAACCCTAGTAACGAGGCATTGGCTACCTTAAGAGAGTCATAGTTACTCGTCCCAATTGCTCACCCAGTCCAACATTTTTTCTTACTGCGACCAGTCTGCCAGAAGCGATATGTCACTAGTTGTGTATCATAAAAGAGTGATCGTTACTCCTCCCAGGGGTTATTCGAGATATCTTAATCGAAACCCTAGTAACGAGGCATTGGCTACCTTAAGAGAGTCATAGTTAGTCGTCCCATGGCTCACCCAGTAAAACGTTTTTTCTCACTGCGGCCAGTCTGCCAGAAGCGATATGTCACTAGTTGTGTTTCATAAAAGAGTAATCGTTACTCCTCCCAGGGGTTATTCGAGATATCTTAATCGGAACCCTAGTAACGAGGCATTGGCTACCTTAAGACAGTCATAGTTAGTCGTCCCAATTGCTCACCCAGTCTGCCATTTTTTCTTACTGCGGCCGCTCTGCCAGAAGCGATATGTCACTAGTTGTGTATCATAAAAGAGTCATCATTTCTCCTCCCATGGGTTATTCGAGATATCTTAATCGAAACCCTAGTAACGAGGCATTGGCTACCTTAAGAGAGTCATAGTTACTCGTCCCAATTGCTCACCCAGTCCAACATTTTTTCTTACTGTGCCCAGTCTGCCAGAACCGATATGTCACTAGATGTGTATCATAAAAGAGTGACCGTTTCTCCTCCCAGGGGTTATTCGAGATATCTTAATCGAAACCCCAGTAACAAGACATTGGCTACCTTAAGAGAGTCATAGTTACTCGTCCCAATTGCTCACCCAGTCCAACATTTTTTCTTACTACGACCAGTCTGCCAGAAGCGATATTTCACTAGTTGTGTATCATAAAAGAGTGATCGTTACTCCTCCGAGGGGTTATTCGAGATATCTTAATCGAAACCCTAGTAACGAGGCATTGGCTACCTTAAGAGATTCGTAGTTACTCGTCCCAATTGCTCACCCAGTCCAACATTTTTTCTTACTGCGACCTGTCTGCCAGAAGCGATATGTCACTAGTTGTGTATCATAAAAGAGTCATCGTTACTCCTCCCAGTGATTATTCGAGATATCTTAATCGAAACCCTAGTAACGACGCATTGGCTACCTTAAGAGAGTCATAGTTACTCGTTCCAATTGCTCACCCAGTAAAACGGTTTTTCTTACTGCGGCCAGTCTGCCAGAAGCGATATTTCACTAGTTGTGTATCATAAAAGAGTGATCGTTACTCCTCCCAGGGGTTATTCGAGATATCTTAATCGAAACCCTAGTAACGAGGCATTGGCTACCTTAAGAGAGTAGTAGTTACTCGTCCCAATTGCTCACCCAGTCCAACATTTTTTCTTACTACGGCCAGTCTGCCAGAAGCGATATGTCACTAGTTGTGTATCATAAAAGAGTGATCGTTTCTCCGCCCAGGGGTTATTCTAGATATCTTAATCGAAACCCTAGTAACGAGGCATTGGCTGCCTTAGGAGAGTGATAGTTACTCGTCCCAATTGCTCACCCAGTCCAACATTTTTTGTTACTGTGGCCAGTCTGCCAGAACCGATATGTCACTAGTTGTGTATCATAAAAGAGTCATCGTTTCTCCTCCCAGGGGTTATTCGAGATATCTTAATCGAAACACTAGTAACGAGGCATTCGCTACCTTAAGAGAGTCATAGTTACTCGTCTCAATTGCTCACCAAGTCTGCCATTTTTTCTTACTGTGGCCAGTGTGCCAGAAGCTATATCTCACTAGTTGTGTATCATAAAAGAGTCATCGTTACTCCTCCCAGGGGTTATTCGAGATATCTTAATCGAAACCCTAGTAACGAGGCATTGGCTACCTTAAGAGATTCATAGTTACTCGTCCCAATTGCTAACCCAGTCCAACGTTTTTTCTTACTGCAGCCAGTCTGCCAGAAGCGATATGTCACTAGTTGTGTATCATAAAAGAGTCGTCGTTACTCCTCCCAGGGGTTATTCGAGATATCTTAATTGAAACCCTAGTAACGAGGCATTGGCTACCTTAAGAGAGTCATAGTTACTCGTCCCAATTGCTCACTTAGTCCAACCTTTTTTCTTACTGCGACCAGTCTGCCAGAAGCGATATATCACTAGTTGTGTATCATAAAAGAGTGATCGTTACTCCTCCCAGGGGTTATTCGAGATATCTTAATCGAAACCCTAGTAACGAGGCATTTGCTACCTTAAGAGAGTCATAGTTAGTCGTCCCATGGCTTACCCAGTAAAACGTTTTTGCTCACTGCATCCAGTCTGCCAGAAGCGATATGTCACTAGTTGTGTATCATAAAAGAGTCATCGTTACTCCTCCCAGGGGTTATTAGAGATATCTTAATCGAAACCCTAGTAACGAGGCATTGGCTACCTTAAGAGAGTCATAGTTAGTCGTCCCAATTGCTCACCCAGTCTGCCATTTTTTCTTACTGCGGCCAGTCTGCCAGAAGCGATATGTCACTAGTTGTGTATCATAAAAAAGTGATCGTTTCTCCTCCCAGGGGTTAATCGAGATATCTTAATCGAAACCCTAGTATCGAGGCATTGGCTACCTTAAGAGAGTAGTAGTTACTCGTCCCAAGTCCTCACCCAGTCCAACATTCTTTCTTACTACGGCCAGTCTGCCAGAAGCGATATGTCACTAGTTGTGTATCATAAAAGAGTGATCGTTTCTCCTCCCAGGGGTTACTCGAGATATCTTAATCGAAACCCTAGTAACGAGGCATTGGCTACCATAAGAAAGTCATAGTTACTCGTCCCTATTGCTCACCCAGTCCAACATTTTTTCTTACTGTGGCCAGTCTGCCAGAACCGATATGTCACTAGTTGTGTAACATAAAAGAGTCGTCGTTACTCCTCCCAGGAGTTATTCGAGATATCTTAATCGAAACCCTAGTAACGAGGCATTGGCTACCTTAAGAGAGTCATAGTTAGTCGTCCCAATTGCTCACCCAGTAAAACGTTTTTTCTTACTGCGGCCAGTCTGCCAGAAGCGATATTTCACTAGTTGTGTATCATAAAGGACTGATCGTTACTCCTCCCAGGGGTTATTCGAGATATCTTAATCGAAACCCTAGTAACGAGGCATTGGCTACCTTAAGAGAGTAATAGTTACTCGTCCCAATTGCTCACCCAGTCCAACATTTTTTCTTACTGCGGCCAGTCTGCCAGGAGCGACATGTCACTAGTTGTTTATCATAAAAGAGTCATCGTTTTTCCTCCCAGGGGTTATTCGAGATATCTTAATCGAAACCCTAGTAACGAGGCATTGGCTGCCTAAGGAGAGTCATAGTTACTCGTCCCAATTGCTCACCCAGTCTGCCATTTTTTCTTACTGTGGCCAGTCTGCCAGAAGCGATATGTCACTAGTTTTGTGTCATAAAAGAGTCATCGTTACTCCTCCCAGGGGTTATTCGAGATATCTTAATGGAAACCCTAGTAACGAGGCATTGGCTACCTTAAGAGAGTCATAGTTAGTCGTCCCATGGCATACCCAGTAAAACGTTTTATCTCACTGCGGCTAGTCTGCCAGAAGCGATATGTCACTAGTTGTGTATCATAAAAGAGTCATCGTTACTCCTCCCAGGGATTATTCGAGATATCTTAATCGAAACCCTAGTAACGAACATTGGCTACCTTAAGAGAGTCATAGTTACTCGTCCCAATTGCTCACCCAGTAAAACGTTTTTTCTTACTGCGGCCAGTCTGCCTGAAGCGATATGTCACTAGATGTGTATCATAAAAGAGTGATCGTTACTCCTCCCAGGGGTTATTCGAGATATCTTAATCGAAACCCTAGTAATGAGGCATTGGCTACCTTAAGAGAGTCATAGTTACTCGTCCCAATTGCTCACCAAGTCTGCCATTTTTTCTTACTGTGGCCAGTGTGCCAGAAGCGATATCTCACTAGTTGTGTATCATAAAAGAGTCAACGTTACTCATTCCAGGGGTTATTCGAGATATCTTAATCGAAACACTAGTAACGAGGCATTGGGCACCTTAAGAGAGTCATAGTTACTCGTCCCAATTGCTCATCCAGTCCAACATTTTTTCTTACTGCAGCCAGTCCGCCTGAAGCGATATGTCACTAGTTGTGTATCATAAAAGAGTCGTCGTTACTCCTCCCAGGGGTTATTCGAGATATCTTAATCGAAACCCTAGTAACGAGGCATTGGCTACCTTAAGAGAGTCATAGTTACTCTTCCCAATTGCTCACCCAGTCCAACATTTTTTCTTACTGCGACCAGTCTGCCAGAAGCGATATTTCACTAGTTGTGTATCATAAAAGAGTGATCGTTACTCCTCCCAGGGGTTATTCGAGATATCTTAATCGAAACCCTAGTAACGAGGCATTGGCTACCTTAAGAGAGTCATAGTTAGTCGTCCCATGGCTCACCCAGTAAAACGTTTTTTCTCACTGCGGCCAGTCTGCCAGAGGCGATATGTCACTAGTTGTGTTTCATAAAAGAGTAATCGTTACTCCTCCCAGGGGTTATTCGAGATATCTTAATCGAAACCCTAGTAACGAGGCATTGGCTACCTTAAGAGAGTCATAGTTAGTCGTCCCAATTGCTCACCCAGTCTGCCATTTTTTCTTACTGCGGCCAGTCTGCCAGAAGCGATATGTCACTAGTTGTGTATCATAAAAGAGTCATCGTTTCTCCTCCCATGGGTTATTCGAGATATCTTAATCGAAACCCTAGTAACGAGGCATTGGCTACCTTAAGAGAGTCATAGTTACTCATCCCAATTGCTCACCCAGTCCAACATTTTTTCTTACTGTGGCCAGTCTGCCAGAACCGATATGTCACTAGATGTGTATCATAAAAGAGTGACCGTTTCTCCTCCCAGGGGTTATTCGAGATATCTTAATCGAAACCCTAGTAACGAGGCATTGGCTACCTTAAGAGAGTCATAGATACTCGTCCCATTAGCTCACCCAGTCCAACATTATTTCTTACTGCAGCCAGTCTGCCAGAAGCGATATGTCGCTAGTTGTGTATCATAAAAGAGTCATCGTTACTCCTCCGAGGGGTTATTCGAGATATGTTAATCGAAACCCTAGTAACGAGGCATTGGCTACCTTAACAGAGTCATAGTTACTCGTCCCAATTGCTCACCCAGTCCAACATTTTTTCTTACTGCGACCTGTCTTCCAGAAGCGATATGTCAATAGTTGTGTATCATAAAAGAGTCATCGTTACTCCTCCCAGGGATTATTCGAGATATCTTAATCGAAACCCTAGTAACGAACATTGGCTACCTTAAGAGAGTCATAGTTACTCGTCCCAATTGCTCACCCAGTAAAACGTTTTTTCTTACTGCGGCCAGTCTGCCAGAAGCGATATTTCACTAGTTGTGTATCATAAAAGAGTGATCGTTACTCCTCCCAGGGGTTATTCGTGATATCTTAATCGAAACCCTAGTAACGAGGCATTGGCTACCTTAAGAGAGTAGTAGTTACTCGTCCCAATTGCTCACCCAGTCCAACATTTTTTCTTACTACGGCCAGTCTGCCAGAAGCGATATGTCACTAGTTGTGTATCATAAAAGAGTGATCGTTTCTCCTCCCAGGGGTTATTCTAGATATCTTAATCGAAACCCTAGTAACGAGGCATTGGCTGCCTTAGGAGAGTCATAGTTACTCGTCCCAATTGCTCACCCAGTCTGCCATTTTTTCTTACTGTGGCCAGTCTGCCAGAAGCGATATGTCACTAGTTGTGTATCATAAACGTGTAATCGTTACTCCTCCCAGGGGTTATTCGAGATATCTTAATGGAAACCCTAGTAACGAGGCATTGGCTACCTTAAGAGAGTCATAGTTACTCGTCCCAATTGCTCACCCAATAAAACGTTTTTTCTTACTGCGGCCAGTCTGCCAGATGCGATATGTCACTAGTTGAGTATCATAAAAGAGTGATTGTTACTCCTCCCAGGGGTTATTCGAGATATCTTAATCGAAACCCTACTAACGAGGCATTGGCTACCTTAAGAGAGTCATAGTTACTCGTCCCAATTGCTCACCCAGTCCAACATTTTTTCTTACTGTGGCCAGTCTGCCAGAACCGATATGTCACTAGTTGTGTATCATAAAAGAGTCATCGTTCCTCCTCCCAGGGGTTATTCGAGATATCTTAATCGAAACCCTAGTAACGAGGCATTGGTTTCCTTAAGAGAGTCATAGTTACTCGTCCCAATTGCTCACCCAGTCCAACATTTTTTCTTACGGCAGCCAGTCTGCCAGAAGCGATATTTCACTAGTTGTGTATCATAAAAGAGTCGTCGTTACTCCTCCCAGGGGTTATTCGAGATATCTTAATCGAAACCCTAGTAACGAGGCATTGGCTACCTTAAGAGGGTCATAGTTACTCGTCCCAATTGCTCACCCAGTCCAACCTTTTATCTTACTACGACCAGTCTGCCAGAAGCGATATGTCACTAGTTGTGTATCATAAAAGAGTGATCGTTACTCCTCCCAGGGGTTATTCGAGATATCTTAATCGAAACCCTAGTAACGAGGCATTTACTACCTTAAGAGAGTCATAGTTAGTCGTCCCATGGCTCACCCAGTAAAACGTTTTTTCTCACTGCAGCCAGTCTGCCAGAAGCGATATGTCACTAGTTGTGTATCATAAAAGAGTCATCGTTACCCCTCCCAGGGGTTATTCGAGATATCTTAATCGAAACCCTAGTAACGAGGCATTGGCTACCTTAAGAGAGTCATAGTTAGTCGTCCCAATTGCTCACCCAGTCTGCCATTTTTTCTTACTGCGGCCAGTCTGCCAGAAGCGATATGTCACTAGTTGTGTATCATAAAAGAGTGATCGTTTCTCCTCCCAGGGGTTATTCGAGATATCTTAATCGAAACCCCAGTAACGAGGCATTGGCTACCTTAAGAGAGTAGTAGTTGCTCGTCACAATTCCTCACCCAGTCCAACATTCTTTCTTACTACGGCCAGTCTGCCAGAAGCGATATGTCACTAGTTGTGTATCATAAAAGAGTGATCGTTTCTCCTCCCAGGGGTTATTCGAGATATCTTAATCGAAACCCTAGTAACGAGGCATTGGCTACCTTAAGAAAGTCATAGTTACTCGCCCCTATTGCTCACCCAGTCCAACATTTTTTCTTACTGTGGTCAGTCTGCCAGAACCGATATGTCACAAGTTGTGTATCATAAAAGAGTGATCGTTACTCCTCCCAGGGGTTATTCGATATATTTTAATCGAAACCCTAGTAACGAGGCATTGGCTACCTTAAGAGAGTCATAGTTAGTCGTCCCAATTGCTCACCCAGTAAAACGTTTTTTCTTACTGCGGCCAGTCTGCCAGAAGCGATTTTTCACTAGTTGTGTATCATAAAGGAGTGATCGTTACTCCTCCCAGGGGTTATTCGAGATATCTTAATCGAAACCCTAGTAACGAGGCATTGGCTACCTTAAGAGAGTAATAGTTACTCGTCCCAATTGCTCACCCAGTCCAACATTTTTTCTTACTGCGGCCAGTCTGCCAGAAGCGACATGTCACTAGTTGTGTATCATAAAAGAGTCATCGTTTATCCTCCCAGGGGTTATTCGAGATATCTTAATCGAAACCCTAGTAACGAGGCATTGGCTGCCTTAGGAGAGTCATAGTTACTCGTCCCAATTGCTCACCCAGTCTGCCATTTCTTCTTACTGTGGCCAGTCTGCCAGAAGCGATATGTCACTAGTTTTGTATCATAAAAGTGTCATCGTTACTCCTCCCAGGGGTTATTCGAGATATCTTAATGGAAACCCTAGTAACGAGGCATTGGCTACCTTAAGAGAGTCATAGTTACTCGTCCCAATTGCTCACCCAGTCCAACATTTTTTCTTACTGCGACCTGTCTGCCAGAAGCGATATGTCACTAGTTGTGTATCATAAAAGAGTCATCGTTTCTCCTCCCATGGGTTATTCGAGATATCTTAATCGAAACCCTAGTAACGATGCATTGGCTACCTTAAGAGAGTCATAGTTACACGTCCCAATAGCTCACCCAGTCCAACATTATTTCTTACTGCAGCCAGTCTGCCAGAAGCGATATGTCACTAGTTGTGTATCATAAAAGTGTAATCGTTACTCCTCCCAGGGGTATTCGAGATATCTTAATGGAAACCCTAGTAACGAGGCATTGGCTACCTTAAGAGAGTCATAGATACTCGTCCCAATTGCTCACCCAGTCCAACATTTTTTCTTACTGCAGCCAGTCTGCCAGAAGCGATATGTCACTAGTTGTGTATCATAAAAGAGTGATTGTTACTCCTCCCAGGGGTTATTCGAGATATCTTAATCGAAACCCTACTAACGAGGCATTGGCTACCTTAAGAGAGTAGTAGTTACTCGTCCCAATTGCTCACCCAGTCTACCATTTTTTCTTACTGCGGCCAGTCTGCCAGAACCGATATGTCACTGGTTGTGTATCATAAAAGAGTCATCGTTATTCCTCCCAGGGGTTATTCGAGATATCTTAATCGAAACCCTAGTAACGAGGCATTGGCTACCTTAAGAGAGTCATAGTTACTCGTCCCAATTGCTCACCCAGTCCAACATTTTTTCTTACTGTGTCCAGTCTGCCAGAAGCGATATGTCACTAGTTGTGTATTATAAAAGAGTCCTCGTTTCTCCTCCCAGGGATTATTCGAGATATCTTAATCGAAACCCTAGTAATGAGGCATTGGCTACCTTAAGAGAGTCATAGTTACTCGTCCCAATTGCTCACCAAGTCTGCCATTTTTTCTTACTGTGGCCAGTGTGCCAGAAGCGATATCTCACTAGTTGTGTATCATAAAAGAGTCAACGTTACTCATCCCAGGGGTTATTCGAGATATCTTAATCGAAACCCTAGTAACGAGGCATTGGCTACCTTAAGAGAGTCATAGTTACTCGTCCCAATTGCTCATCCAGTCCAAAATTTTTTCTTACTGCAGCCAGACTGCCAGAAGCGATATGTCACTAGTTGTGTATCATAAAAGAGTCGTCGTTACTCCACCCAGGGGTTATTCGAGATATCTTAATCGAAACCCTAGTAACGAGGCATTGGCTACCTTAAGAGAGTCATAGTTACTCGTCCCAATTGCTCACCCAGTCCAACATTTTTTCTTACTGCGACCAGTCTGCCAGAAGCGATATGTCACTAGTTGTGTATCATAAAAGAGTGATCGTTACTCCTCCCAGGGGTTATTCGAGATATCTTAATCGGAACCCTAGTAACGAGGCATTGGCTACCTTAAGAGAGTCATAGTTAGTCGTCCCAATTGCTCACCAAGTCTGCCATTTTTTCATACTGTGGCCAGTGTGCCAGAAGCTATATCTCACTAGTTGTGTATCATAAAAGAGTCATCGTTACTCCTCCCAGGGGTTATTCGAGATATCTTAATCGAAACCCTAGTAACGAGGCATTGGCTACCTTAAGAGATTCATAGTTACTCGTCCCAATTGCTAACCCAGTCCAACATTTTTTCTTACTGCAGCCAGTCTGCCAGAAGCGATATGTCACTAGTTGAGTATCATAAAAGAGTGATCGTTACTCCTCCCAGGGGTTATTCGAGATATCTTAATCGAAACCCTAGTAACGAGGCATTTGCTACCTTAAGAGAGTCATAGTTAGTCGTCCCATGGCTCACCCAGTAAAACGTTTTTGCTCACTGCATCCAGTCTGCCAGAAGCGATATGTCACTAGTTGTGTATCATAAAAGAGTCATCGTTACTCCTCCCAGGGGTTATTAGAGATATCTTAATCGAAACCCTAGTAACGAGGCATTGGCTACCTTAAGAGAGTCATAGTTAGTCGTCCCAATTGCTCACCCAGTCTGCCATTTTTTCTTACTGCGGCCAGTCTGCCAGAAGCGATATGTCACTAGTTGTGTATCATAAAAAAGTGATCGTTTCTCCTCCCAGGGGTTAATCGAGATATCTTAATCGAAACCCTAGTAACGAGGCATTGGCTACCTTAAGAGAGTAGTAGTTACTCGTCCCAATTCCTCACCCAGTCCAACATTCTTTCTTACTACGGCCAGTCTGCCAGAAGCGATATGTCACTAGTTGTGTATCATAAAAGAGTGATCGTTTCTCCTCCCAGGGGTTACTCGAGATATCTTAATCGAAACCCTAGTAACGAGGCATTGGCTACCTTAAGAAAGTCATAGTTACTCGTCCCTATTGCTCACCCAGTCCAACATTTTTTCTTACTGTGGCCAGTCTGCCAGAACCGATATGTCACTAGTTGTGTATTATAAAAGAGTCGTCGTTACTCCTCCCAGGAGTTATTCGAGATATCTTAATCGAAACCCTAGTAACGAGGCATTGGCTACCTTAAGAGAGTCATAGTTAGTCGTCCCAATTGCTCACCCAGTAAAACGTTTTTTCTTACTGCGGCCAGTCTGCCAGAAGCGATATTTCACTAGTTGTGTATCATAAAGGACTGATCGTTACTCCTCCCAGGGGTTATTCGAGATATCTTAATCGAAACCCTAGTAACGAGGCATTGGCTACCTTAAGAGAGTAATAGTTACTCGTCCCAATTGCTCACCCAGTCCAACATTTTTTCTTACTGCGGCCAGTCTGCCAGAAGCGACATGTCACTAGTTGTTTATCATAAAAGAGACATCGTTTTTCCTCCCAGGGGTTATTCGAGATATCTTAATCGAAACCCTAGTAACGAGGCATTGGCTGCCTAAGGAGAGTCATAGTTACTCGTCCCAATTGCTCACCCAGTCTGCCATTTTTTCTTACTGTGGCCAGTCTGCCAGAAGCGATATGTCACTAGTTTTGTGTCATAAAAGAGTCATCGTTACTCCTCCCAGGGGTTATTCGAGATATCTTAATGGAAACCCTAGTAACGAGGCATTGGCTACCTTAAGAGAGTCATAGATACTCGTCCCAATTGCTCACCCAGTCCAACATTTTTTCTTACTGCGACCAGTCTGCCAGAAGCGATATGTCACTAGATGTGTATCATAAAAGATTGATCGTTACTCCTCCCAGGGGTTATTCGATATATTTTAATCGAAACCCTAGTTACGAGGCATTGGCTACCTTAAGAGAGTCATAGTTAGTCGTCCCATGGCATACCCAGTAAAACGTTTTATCTCACTGCGGCTAGTCTGCCAGAAGCGATATGTCACTAGTTGTGTATCATAAAAGAGTCATCGTTACTCCTCCCAGGGATTATTCGAGATATCTTAATCGAAACCCTAGTAACGAACATTGGCTACCTTAAGAGAGTCATAGTTACTCGTCCCAATTGCTCACCCAGTAAAACGTTTTTTCTTACTGCGGCCAGTCTGCCTGAAGCGATATGTCACTAGATGTGTATCATAAAAGAGTGATCGTTACTCCTCCCAGGGGTTATTCGAGATATCTTAATCGAAACCCTAGTAATGAGGCATTGGCTACCTTAAGAGAGTCATAGTTACTCGTCCCAATTGCTCACCAAGTCTGCCATTTTTTCTTACTGTGGCCAGTGTGCCAGAAGCGATATCTCACTAGTTGTGTATCATAAAAGAGTCAACGTTACTCATTCCAGGGGTTATTCGAGATATCTTAATCGAAACACTAGTAACGAGGCATTGGGCACCTTAAGAGAGTCATAGTTACTCGTCCCAATTGCTCATCCAGTCCAACATTTTTTCTTACTGCAGCCAGTCCGCCTGAAGCGATATGTCACTAGTTGTGTATCATAAAAGAGTCGTCGTTACTCCTCCCAGGGGTTATTCGAGATATCTTAATCGAAACCCTAGTAACGAGGCATTGGCTACCTTAAGAGAGTCATAGTTACTCTTCCCAATTGCTCACCCAGTCCAACATTTTTTCTTACTGCGACCAGTCTGCCAGAAGCGATATTTCACTAGTTGTGTATCATAAAAGAGTGATCGTTACTCCTCCCAGGGGTTATTCGAGATATCTTAATCGAAACCCTAGTAACGAGGCATTGGCTACCTTAAGAGAGTCATAGTTAGTCGTCCCATGGCTCACCCAGTAAAACGTTTTTTCTCACTGCGGCCAGTCTGCCAGAGGCGATATGTCACTAGTTGTGTTTCATAAAAGAGTAATCGTTACTCCTCCCAGGGGTTATTCGAGATATCTTAATCGAAACCCTAGTAACGAGGCATTGGCTACCTTAAGAGAGTCATAGTTAGTCGTCCCAATTGCTCACCCAGTCTGCCATTTTTTCTTACTGCGGCCAGTCTGCCAGAAGCGATATGTCACTAGTTGTGTATCATAAAAGAGTCATCGTTTCTCCTCCCATGGGTTTTTCGAGATATCTTAATCGAAACCCTAGTAACGAGGCATTGGCTACCTTAAGAGAGTCATAGTTACTCATCCCAATTGGTCACCCAGTCCAACATTTTTTCTTACTACGACCAGTCTCCCAGAAGCGATATTTCATTAGTTGTGTATCATAAAAGAGTGATCGTTACTCCTCCCAGGGGTTACTCGAGATATCTTAATCGAAACCCTAGTAACGAGGCATTGGCTACCTTAAGAGAGTCATAGATACTCGTCCCAATAGCTCACCCAGTCCAACTTTATTTCTTACTGCAGCCAGTCTGCCAGAAGCGATATGTCGCTAGTTGTGTATCATAAAAGAGTCATCGTTACTCCTCCGAGGGGTTATTCGAGATATGTTAATCGAAACCCTAGTAACGAGGCATTGGCTACCTTAACAGAGTCATAGTTACTCGTCCCAATTGCTCACCCAGTCCAACATTTTTTCTTACTGCGACCTGTCTGCCAGAAGCGATATGTCAATAGTTGTGTATCATAAAAGAGTCATCGTTACTCCTCCCAGGGATTATTCGAGATATCTTAATCGAAACCCTAGTAACGAACATTGGCTACCTTAAGAGAGTCATAGTTACTCGTCCCAATTGCTCACCCAGTAAAACGTTTTTTCTTACTGCGGCCAGTCTGCCAGAAGCGATATTTCACTAGTTGTGTATCATAAAAGAGTGATCGTTACTCCTCCCAGGGGTTATTCGTGATATCTTAATCGAAACCCTAGTAACGAGGCATTGGCTACCTTAAGAGAGTAGTAGTTACTCGTCCCAATTGCTCACCCAGTCCAACATTTTTTCTTACTACGGCCAGTCTGCCAGAAGCGATATGTCACTAGTTGTGTATCATAAAAGAGTGATCGTTTCTCCTCCCAGGGGTTATTCTAGATATCTTAATCGAAACCCTAGTAACGAGGCATTGGCTGCCTTAGGAGAGTCATAGTTACTCGTCCCAATTGCTCACCCAGTCTGCCATTTTTTCTTACTGTGGCCAGTCTGCCAGAAGCGATATGTCACTAGTTGTGTATCATAAAAGTGTAATCGTTACTCCTCCCAGGGGTTATTCGAGATATCTTAATGGAAACCCTAGTAACGAGGCATTGGCTACCTTAAGAGAGTCATAGATACTCGTCCCAATTGCTCACCCAGTCCAACATTTTTTCTTACTGCGACCAGTCTGCCAGAAGCGATATGTCACTAGATGAGTATCATAAAAGAGTGATCGTTACTCCTCCCAGGGGTTATTCGATATATTTTAATCGAAACCCTAGTAACGAGGCATTGGCTACCTTAAGAGAGTCATAGTTAGTCGTCCCAATTGCTCACCCAATAAAACGTTTTTTCTTACTGCGGCCAGTCTGCCAGAACCGATATGTCACTAGTTGTGTATCATAAAAGAGTCATCGTTCCTCCTCCCAGGGGTTATTCGAGATATCTTAATCGAAACACTAGTAACGAGGCATTGGCTACCTTAAGAGAGTCATAGTTACTCGTCTCAATTGCTCACCAAGTCTGCCATTATTTCTTACTGTGGCCAGTGTGCCAGAAGCTATTTCTCACTAGTTCTGTATCATAAAAGAGTCATCGTTACTCCTCCCAGGGGTTATTCGAGATATCTTAATCGAAACCCTAGTAACGAGGCATTGGCTTCCTTAAGAGAGTCATAGTTACTCGTCCCAATTGCTCACCCAGTCCAACATTTTTTCTTACTGCAGACAGTCTGCCAGAAGCGATATTTCACTAGTTGTGTATCATAAAAGAGTCGTCGTTACTCCTCCCAGGGGTTATTCGAGATATCTTAATCGAAACCCTAGTAACGAGGCATTGGCTACCTTAAGAGGGTCATAGTTACTCGTCCCAATTGCTCACCCAGTCCAACCTTTTATCTTACTACGACCAGTCTGCCAGAAGCGATATGTCACTAGTTGTGTATCATAAAAGAGTGATCGTTACTCCTCCCAGGGGTTATTCGAGATATCTTAATCGAAACCCTAGTAACGAGGCATTTACTACCTTAAGAGAGTCATAGTTAGTCGTCCCATGGCTCACCCAGTAAAACGTTTTTTCTCAGTGCAGCCAGTCTGCCAGAAGCGATATGTCACTAGTTGTGTATCATAAAAGAGTCATCGTTACCCCTCCCAGGGGTTATTCGAGATATCTTAATCGAAACCCTAGTAACGAGGCATTGGCTACCTTAAGAGAGTCATAGTTAGTCGTCCCAATTGCTCACCCAGTCTGCCATTTTTTCTTACTGCGGCCAGTCTGCCAGAAGCGATATGTCACTAGTTGTGTATCATAAAAGAGTGATCGTTTCTCCTCCCAGGGGTTATTCGAGATATCTTAATCGAAACCCCAGTAACGAGGCATTGGCTACCTTAAGAGAGTAGTAGTTGCTCGTCACAATTCCTCACCCAGTCCAACATTCTTTCTTACTACGGCCAGTCTGCCAGAAGCGATATGTCACTAGTTGTGTATCATAAAAGAGTGATCGTTTCTCCTCCCAGGGGTTATTCGAGATATCTTAATCGAAACCCTAGTAACGAGGCATTGGCTACCTTAAGAAAGTCATAGTTACTCGCCCCTATTGCTCACCCAGTCCAACATTTTTTCTTACTGTGGTCAGTCTGCCAGAACCGATATGTCACAAGTTGTGTATCATAAAAGAGTGATCGTTACCCCTCCCAGGGGTTATTCGATATATTTTAATCGAAACCCTAGTAACGAGGCATTGGCTACCTTAAGAGAGTCATAGTTAGTCGTCCCAATTGCTCACCCAGTAAAACGTTTTTTCTTACTGCGGCCAGTCTGCCAGAAGCGATTTTTCACTAGTTGTGTATCATAAAGGAGTGATCGTTACTCCTCCCAGGGGTTATTCGAGATATCTTAATCGAAACCCTAGTAACGAGGCATTGGCTACCTTAAGAGAGTAATAGTTACTCGTCCCAATTGCTCACCCAGTCCAACATTTTTTCTTACTGCGGCCAGTCTGCCAGAAGCGACATGTCACTAGTTGTGTATCATAAAAGAGTCATCGTTTATCCTCCCAGGGGTTATTCGAGATATCTTAATCGAAACCCTAGTAACGAGGCATTGGCTGCCTTAGGAGAGTCATAGTTACTCGTCCCAATTGCTCACCCAGTCTGCCATTTCTTCTTACTGTGGCCAGTCTGCCAGAAGCGATATGTCACTAGTTTTGTATCATAAAAGAGTCATCGTTACTCCTCCCAGGGGTTATTCGAGATATCTTAATGGAAACCCTAGTAACGAGGCATTGGCTACCTTAAGAGAGTCATAGTTACTCGTCCCAATTGCTCACCCAGTCCAACATTTTTTCTTACTGCGACCTGTCTGCCAGAAGCGATATGTCACTAGCTGTGTATCATAAAAGAGTCATCGTTTCTCCTCCCATGGGTTATTCGAGATATCTTAATCGAAACCCTAGTAACGAGGCATTGGCTACCTTAAGAGAGTCATAGTTACACGTCCCAATAGCTCACCCAGTCCAACATTATTTCTTACTGCAGCCAGTCTGCCAGAAGCGATATGTCACTAGTTGTGTATCATAAAAGTGTAATCGTTACTCCTCCCAGGGGTATTCGAGATATCTTAATGGAAACCCTAGTAACGAGGCATTGGCTACCTTAAGAGAGTCATAGATACTCGTCCCAATTGCTCACCCAGTCCAACATTTTTTCTTACTGCAGCCAGTCTGCCAGAAGCGATATGTCACTAGATGTGTATCATAAAAGAGTGACCGTTTCTCCTCCCAGGGGTTATTCGATATATTTTAATCGAAACCCTAGTAACGAGGCATTGGCTACCTTAAGAGAGTCATAGTTAGTCGTCCCAATTGCTCACCCAGTCCAACATTTTTTCTTACTGCGACCTGTCTGCCAGAAGCGATATGTCACTAGTTGTGTATCATAAAAGAGTCATCGTTACTCCTCCCAGGGATTATTCGAGATATCTTAATCGAAACCCTAGTAACGACGCATTGGCTACCTTCAGAGAGTCATAGATACTCGTCCCAATTGCTCACCCAGTCCAACATTTTTTCTTACTGCGACCAGTCTGCCAGAAGCGATATGTCACTAGATGTGTATCATAAAAGAGTGATCGTTACTCCTCCCAGGGGTTATTCGATATATTTTAATCGAAACCCTAGTAACGAGGCATTGGCTACCTTAAGAGAGTCATAGTTACTCGTCCCAATTGCTCACCCAGTCCAACATTTTTTCTTACTGCGACCTGTCTGCCAGAAGCGATATGTCACTAGTTGTGTATCATAAAAGAGTCGTCGTTACTCCTCCCAGGGGTTATTCGAGATATCTTAATCGAAACCCTAGTAACGAGGCATTGGCTACCTTAAGAGGGTCATAGTTACTCGTCCCAATTGCTCACCCAGTCCAACATTTTTTCTTACTGCGACCAGTCTGCCAGAAGCGATATGTCACTAGATGTGTATCATAAAAGAGTGATCGTTACTCCTCCCAGGGGTTACTCGAGATATCTTAATCGAAACCCTAGTAACGAGGCATTGGCTACCTTAAGAGAGTCATAGTTACTCGTCCCAATTGCTCACCCAGTCCAACATTTTTTCTTACTGTGTCCAGTCTGCCAGAAGCGATATGTCACTAGTTGTGTATTATAAAAGAGTCCTCGTTTCTCCTCCCAGGGGTTATTCGAGATATCTTAATCGAAACCCTAGTAATGAGGCATTGGCTACCTTAAGAGAGTCATAGTTACTCGTCCCAATTGCTCACCAAGTCTGCCATTTTTTCTTACTGTGGCCAGTGTGCCAGAAGCGATATCTCACTAATTGTGTATCATAAAAGAGTCAACGTTACTCATCCCAGGGGTTATTCGAGATATCTTAATCGAAACCCTAGTAACGAGGCATTGGCTACCTTAAGAGAGTCATAGTTACTCGTCCCAATTGCTCATCCAGTCCAAAATTTTTTCTTACTGCAGCCAGACTGCCAGAAGCGATATGTCACTAGTTGTGTATCATAAAAGAGTCGTCGTTACTCCACCCAGGGGTTATTCGAGATATCTTAATTGAAACCCTAGTAACGAGGCATTGGCTACCTTAAGAGAGTCATAGTTACTCGTCCCAATTGCTCACCCAGTCCAACATTTTTTCTTACTGCGACCAGTCTGCCAGAAGCGATATGTCACTAGTTGTGTATCATAAAAGAGTGATCGTTACTCCTCCCAGGGGTTATTCGAGATATCTTAATCGGAACCCTAGTAACGAGGCATTGGCTACCTTAAGAGAGTCATAGTTAGTCGTCCCAATTGCTCACCCAGTCTGCCATTTTTTCTTACTGCGGCCAGTCTGCCAGAAGCGATATGTCACTAGTTGTGTATCATAAAAGAGTCATCGTTTCTCCTCCCATGGGTTATTCGAGATATCTTAATCGAAACCCTAGTAACGAGGCATTGGCTACCTTAAGAGAGTCATAGTTACTCGTCCCAATTGCTCACCCAGTCCAACATTTTTTCTTACTGTGGCCAGTCTGCCAGAACCGATATGTCACTAGATGTGTATCATAAAAGAGTGACCGTTTCTCCTCCCAGGGGTTATTCGAGATATCTTAATCGAAACCCCAGTAACGAGACATTGGCTACCTTAAGAGAGTCATAGTTACTCGTCCCAATTGCTCACCCAGTCCAACATTTTTTCTTACTACGACCAGTCTGCCAGAAGCGATATTTCACTAGTTGTGTATCATAAAAGAGTGATCGTTACTCCTCCGAGGGGTTATTCGAGATATCTTAATCGAAACCCTAGTAACGAGGCATTGGCTACCTTAAGAGTGTCATAGTTACTCGTCCCAATTGCTCACCCTGTCCAACATTTTTTCTTACTGTGTCCAGTCTGCCAGAAGCGATATGTCACTAGTTGTGTATCATAAAAGAGTCATCGTTACTCCTCCCAGGGATTATTCGAGATATCTTAATCGAAACCCTAGTAACGACGCATTGGCTACCTTAAGAGAGTCATAGTTACTCGTTCCAATTGCTCACCCAGTAAAACGTTTTTTCTTACTGCGGCCAGTCTGCCAGAAGCGATATTTCACTAGTTGTGTATCATAAAAGAGTGATCGTTACTCCTCCCAGGGGTTATTCGAGATATCTTAATCGAAACCCTAGTAACGAGGCATTGGCTACCTTAAGAGAGTAGTAGTTACTCGTCCCAATTGCTCACCCAGTCCAACATTTTTTCTTACTACGGCCAGTCTGCCAGAAGCGATATGTCACTAGTTGTGTATCATAAAAGAGTGATCGTTTCTCCGCCCAGGGGTTATTCTAGATAACTTAATCGAAACCCTAGTAACGAGGCATTGGCTGCCTTAGGAGTGTGATAGTTACTCGTCCCAATTGCTCACCCAGTCTGCCATTTTTTCTTACTGTGGCCAGTCTGCCAGAAGCGATATGTCACTGGTTGTGTATCATAAAAGTGTAATCGTTACTCCTCCCAGGGGTTATTCGAGATATCTTAATGGAAACCCTAATAACGAGGCATTGGCTACCTTAAGAGAGTCATAGATACTCGTCCCAATTGCTCACCCAGTCCAACATTTTTTCTTACTGCGACCAGTCTGCCAGAATCGATATGTCACTAGATGTGTATCATAAAAGAGTGATCGTTACTCCTCCCAGGGGTTATTCGATATATTTTAATCGAAACCCTAGTAACGAGGCATTGGCTACCTTAAGAGAGTCATAGTTAGTCGTCCCAATTGCTCACCCAGTCCAACATTTTTTCTTACTGCGACCTGTCTGCCAGAAGCGATATGTCACTAGTTGTGTATCATAAAAGAGTCATCGTTACTCCTCCCAGGGATTATTCGAGATATCTTAATCGAAACCCTAGTAACGACGCATTGGCTACCTTAAGAGAGTCATAGATACTCGTCCCTATTGCTCACCCAGTCCAACATTTTTTCTTACTGCGACCAGTCTGCCAGAAGCGATATGTCACTAGATGTGTATCATAAAAGAGTGATCTTACTCCTCCCAGGGGTTATTCGATATATTTTAATCGAAACCCTAGTAACGAGGCATTGGCTACCTTAAGAGAGTCATAGTTACTCGTCCCAATTGCTCACCCAGTCCAACATTTTTTCTTACTGCGACCTGTCTGCCAGAAGCGATATGTCACTAGTTGTGTATCATAAAAGAGTCATCGTTACTCCTCCCAGGGATTATTCGTGATATCTTAATCGAAACCCTAGTAACGACGCATTGGCTACCTTAAGAGAGTCATAGTTACTCGTTCCAATTGCTCACCCAGTAAAACGTTTTTTCTTACTGCGGCCAGTCTGCCAGAAGCGATATGTCACTAGATGTGTATCATAAAAGAGTGATCGTTACTCCTCCCAGGGGTTACTCGAGATATCTTAATCGAAACCCTAGTAACGAGGCATTGGCTACCTTAAGAGAGTCATAGTTACTCGTCCCAATTGCTCACCCAGTCCAACATTTTTTCTTACTGTGTCCAGTCTGCCAGAAGCGATATGTCACTAGTTGTGTATTACAAAAGAGTCATCATTTCTCCTCCCATGGGTTATTCGAGATATCTTAATCGAAACCCTAGTAATGAGGCATTGGCTACCTTAAGAGAGTCATAGTTACTCGTCCCAATTTCTCACCAAGTCTGCCATTTTTTCTTACTGTGGCCAGTGTGCCAGAAGCGATATGTCACTAGTTGTGCATCATAAAAGAGTCAACGTTACTCATCCCAGGGGTTATTCGAGATATCTTAATCGAAACCCTAGTAACGAGGCATTGGCTACCTTAAGAGAGTCATAGTTACTCGTCCCAATTGCTCATCCAGTCCAAAATTTTTTCTTACTGCAGCCAGACTGCCAGAAGTGGTATGTCACTAGTTGTGTATCATAAAAGAGTCGTCGTTACTCCTCCCAGGGGTTATTCGAGATATCTTAATCGAAACCCTAGTAACGAGGCATTGGCTACCTTAAGAGAGTCATAGTTACTCGTCCCAATTGCTCACCCAGTCCAACATTTTTTCTTACTGCGACCAGTCTGCCAGAAGCGATATGTCACTAGTTGTGTATCATAAAAGAGTGATCGTTACTCCTCTCAGGGGTTATTCGAGATATCTTAATCGAAACCCTAGTAACGAGGCATTGGCTACCTTAAGAGAGTCATAGTTAGTCGTCCCATGGCTCACCCAGTAAAACGTTTTTTCTCACTGCGGCCAGTCTGCCAGAAGCGATATGTCACTAGTTGTGTTTCATAAAAGAGTAATCGTTACTCCTCCCAGGGGTTATTCGAGATATCTTAATCGGAACCCTAGTAACGAGGCATTGGCTACCTTAAGAGAGTCATAGTTAGTCGTCCCAATTGCTCACCCAGTCTGCCATTTTTTTCTTACTGCGGCCACTCTGCCAGAAGCGATATGTCACTAGTTGTGTATCATAAAAGAGTCATCGTTTCTCCTCCCATGGGTTATTCGAGATATCTTAATCGAAACCCTAGTAACGAGGCATTGGCTACCTTAAGAGAGTCATAGTTACTCGTCCCAATTGCTCACCCAGTCCAACATTTTTTATTACTGTGGCCAGTCTGCCAGAACCGATATGTCACTAGATGTGTATCATAAAAGAGTGACCGTTTCTCCTCCCAGGGGTTATTCGAGATATCTAAATCGAAACCCCAGTAACGAGACATTGGCTACCTTAAGAGAGTCATAGTTACTCGTCCCAATTGCTCACCCAGTCCAACATTTTTTCTTACTACGACCAGTCTGCCAGAAGCGGTATTTCACTAGTTGTGTATCATAAAAGAGTGATCGTTACTCCTCCGAGGGGTTATTCGAGATATCTTAATCGAAACCCTAGTAACGAGGCATTGGCTACCTTAAGAGAGTCATAGTTACTCGTCCCAATTGCTCACCCAGTCCAACATTTTTTCTTACTGCGACCTGTCTGCCAGAAGCGATATGTCACTAGTTGTGTATCATAAAAGAGTCATCGTTACTCCTCCCAGGGATTATTCGAGATATCTTAATCGAAACCCTAGTAACGACGCATTGGCTACCTTAAGAGAGTCATAGTTACTCGTTCCAATTGCTCACCCAATAAAACGTTTTTTCTTACTGCGGCCAGTCTGCCAGAAGCGATATTTCACTAGTTGTGTATCATAAAAGTGTAATCGTTACTCCTCCCAGGGGTTATTCGAGATATCTTAATGGAAACCCTAGTAACGAGGCATTGGCTACCTTAAGAGAGTCATAGATACTCGTCCCAATTGCTCACCCAGTCCAACATTTTTTCTCACTGCGGCCAGTCTGCCAGAAGCGATATGTCACTAGTTGTGTATTACAAAAGAGTCATCGTTTCTCCTCCCAGGGGTTATTCGAGATATCTTAATCGAAACCCTAGTAATGAGGCATTGGCTACCTTAAGAGAGTCATAGTTACTCGTCCCAATTTCTCACCAAGTCTGCCATTTTTTCTTACTGTGGCCAGTGTGCCAGAAGCGATATGTCACTAGTTGTGTATCATAAAAGAGTCAACGTTACTCATCCCAGGGGTTATTCGAGATATCTTAATCGAAACCCTAGTAACGAGGCATTGGCTACCTTAAGAGAGTCATAGTTACTCGTCCCAATTGCTCATCCAGTCCAAAATTTTTTCTTACTGCAGCCAGACTGCCAGAAGCGATATGTCACTAGTTGTGTATCATAAGAGAGTGGTCGCTACTCCTCCCAGGGGTTATTCGAGATATCTTAATGGAAACCCTAGTAACGAGGCATTGGCTACCTTAAGAGAGTCATAGTTACTCGTCCCAATTGCTCACCCAGTCCAACATTTTTTCTTCCTGCGACCAGTCTGCCAGAAGCGATATGTCACTAGTTGTGTATCATAAAAGAGTGATCGTTACTCCTCCCAGGGGTTATTCGAGATATCTTAATCGAAACCCTAGTAACGAGGCATTGGCTACCTTAAGAGAGTCATAGTTAGTCGTCCCATGGCTCACCCAGTAAAACGTTTTTTCTCACTGCGGCCAGTCTGCCAGAAGCGATATGTCACTAGTTGTGTATCATAAAAGAGTCATCGTTTCTCCTCCCATGGGTTATTCGAGATATCTTAATCGAAACCCTAGTAACGAGGCATTGGCTACCTTAAGAGAGTCATAGTTACTCGTCCCAATTGCTCACCCAGTCCAACATTTTTTCTTACTGTGGCCAGTCTGCCAGAAGCGATATGTCACTAGATGTGTATCATAAAAGAGTGACCGTTTCTCCTCCCAGGGGTTATTCGAGATATCTTAATCGAAACCCCAGTAACGAGACATTGGCTACCTTAAGAGAGTCATAGTTACTCGTCCCAATTGCTCACCCAGTCCAACATTTTTTCTTACTACGACCAGTCTGCCAGAAGCGATATTTCACTAGTTGTGTATCATAAAAGAGTGATCGTTACTCCTCCGAGGGGTTATTCGAGATATCTTAATCGAAACCCTAGTAACGAGGCATTGGCTACCTTAAGAGAGTCATAGTTACTCGTCCCAATTGCTCACCCAGTCCAACATTTTTTCTTACTGCGACATGTCTGCCAGAAGCGATATGTCACTAGTTGTGTATCATAAAAGAGTCATCGTTACTCCTCCCAGGGATTATTCGAGATATCTTAATCGAAACCCTAGTAACGACGCATTGGCTACCTTAAGAGAGTCATAGTTACTCGTTCCAATTGCTCACCCAGTAAAACGTTTTTTCTTACTGCGGCCAGTCTGCCAGAAGCGATATTTCACTAGTTGTGTATCATAAAAGAGTGATCGTTACTCCTCCCAGGGGTTATTCGAGATATCTTAATCGAAACCCTAGTAACGAGGCATTGGCTACCTTAAGAGAGTAGTAGTTACTCGTCCCAATTGCTCACCCAGTCCAACATTTTTTCTTACTACGGCCAGTCTGCCAGAAGCGATATGCCACTAGTTGTGTATCATAAAAGAGTGATCGTTTCTCCGCCCAGGGGTTATTCTAGATATCTTAATCGAAACCCTAGTAACGAGGCATTGGCTGCCTTAGGAGAGTGATAGTTACTCGTCCCAATTGCTAACCCAGTCTGCCATTTTTCCTTACTGTGGCCAGTCTGCCAGAAGCGATATGTCACTAGTTGCGTATCATAAAAGTGTAATCGTTACTCCTCCCAGGGGTTATTCGAGATATCTTAATGGAAACCCTAGTAACGAGGCATTGGCTACCTTAAGAGAGTCATAGATACTCGTCCCAATTGCTCACCCAGTCCAACATTTTTTCTCACTGCGGCCAGTCTGCCAGAAGCGATATGTCACTAGTTGTGTATTACAAAAGAGTCATCGTTTCTCCTCCCAGGGGTTATTCGAGATATCTTAATCGAAACCCTAGTAATGAGGCATTGGCTACCTTAAGAGAGTCATAGTTACTCGTCCCAATTTCTCACCAAGTCTGCCATTTTTTCTTACTGTGGCCAGTGTGCCAGAAGCGATATGTCACTAGTTGTGTATCATAAAAGAGTAAACGTTACTCATCCCAGGGGTTATTCGAGATATCTTAATCGAAACCCTAGTAACGAGGCATTGGCTACCTTAAGAGAGTCATAGTTACTCGTCCCAATTGCTCATCCAGTCCAAAATTTTTTCTTACTGCAGCCAGACTGCCAGAAGCGATATGTCACTAGTTGTGTATCATAAAAGAGTCGTCGTTACTCCTCCCAGGGGTTATTCGAGATATCTTAATCGAAACCCTAGTAACGAGGCATTGGCTACCTTAAGAGAGTCATAGTTACTCGTCCCAATTGCTCACCCAGTCCAACATTTTTTCTTACTGCGACCAGTCTGCCAGAAGCGATATGTCACTAGTTGTGTATCATAAAAGAGTGATCGTTACTCCTCCCAGGGGTTATTCGAGATATCTTAATCGAAACCCTTGTAACGAGGCATTGGCTACCTTAAGAGAGTCATAGTTAGTCGTCCCATGGCTTACCCAGTAAAACGTTTTTTCTCACTGCGGCCAGTCTGCCAGAAGCGATATGTCACTAGTTGTGTTTCATAAAAGAGTAATCGTTACTCCTCCCAGGGGTTATTCGAGATATCTTAATCGGAACCCTAGTAACGAGGCATTGGCTACCTTAAGACAGTCATAGTTAGTCGTCCCAATTGCTCACCCAGTCTGCCATTTTTTCTTACTGCGGCCACTCTGCCAGAAGCGATATGTCACTAGTTGTGTATCATAAAAGAGTCATCGTTTCTCCTCCCATGGGTTATTCGAGATATCTTAATCGAAACCCTAGTAACGAGGCATTGGCTACCTTAAGAGAGTCATAGTTACTCGTCCCAATTGCTCACCCAGTCCAACATTTTTTCTTACTGTGGCCAGTCTGCCAGAACCGATATGTAACTAGATGTGTATCATAAAAGAGTGACCGTTTCTCCTCCCAGGGGTTATTCGAGATATCTTAATCGAAACCCCAGTAACGAGACATTGGCTACCTTTAGAGAGTCATAGTTACTCGTCCCAATTGCTCACCCAGTCCAACATTTTTTCTTACTACGACCAGTCTGCCAGAAGCGATATTTCACTAGTTGTGTATCATAAAAGAGTGATCGTTACTCCTCCGAGGGGTTATTCGAGATATCTTAATCGAAACCCTAGTAACGAGGCATTGGCTACCTTAAGAGAGTCATAGTTACTCGTCCCAATTGCTCACCCAGTCCAACATTTTTTCTTACTGCGACCTGTCTGCCAGAAGCGATATGTCACTAGTTGTGTATCATAAAAGAGTCATCGTTACTCCTCCCAGGGATTATTCGAGATATCTTAATCGAAACCCTAGTAACGACGCATTGGCTACCTTAAGAGAGTCATAGTTACTCGTTCCAATTGCTCACCCAGTAAAACGTTTTTTCTTACTGCGGCCAGTCTGCCAGAAGCGATATTTCACTAGTTGTGTATCATAAAAGAGTGATCGTTACTCCTCCCAGGGGTTATTCGAGATATCTTAATCGAAACCCTAGTAACGAGGCATTGGCTACCTTAAGAGAGTAGTAGTTACTCGTCCCAATTGCTCACCCAGTCCAACATTTTTTCTTACTACGGCCAGTCTGCCAGAAGCGATATGTCACTAGTTGTGTATCATAAAAGAGTGATCGTTTCTCCGCACAGGGGTTATTCTAGATATCTTAATCGAAACCCTAGTAACGAGGCATTGGCTGCCTTAGGAGAGTGATAGTTACTCGTCCCAATTGCTAACCCAGTCTGCCATTTTTTCTTACTGTGGCCAGTCTGACAGAAGCGATATGTCACTAGTTGTGTATCATAAAAGTGTAATCGTTACTCCTCCCAGGGGTTATTCGAGATATCTTAATGAAACCCTAGTAACGAGGCATTGGCTACCTTAAGAGAGTCATAGATACTCGTCCCAATTGCTCACCCAGTCCAACATTTTTTCTCACTGCGGCCAGTCTGCCAGAAGCGATATGTCACTAGTTGTGTATTACAAAAGAGTCATCGTTTCTCCTCCCAGGGGTTATTCGAGATATCTTAATCGAAACCCTAGTAATGAGGCATTGGCTACCTTAAGAGAGTCATAGTTACTCGTCCCAATTTCTCACCAAGTCTGCCATTTTTTCTTACTGTGGCCAGTGTGCCAGAAGCGATATGTCACTAGTTGTGTATCATAAAAGAGTCAACGTTACTCATCCCAGGGGTTATTCGAGATATCTTAATCGAAACCCTAGTAACGAGGCATTGGCTACCTTAAGAGAGTCATAGTTACTCGTCCCAATTGCTCATCCAGTCCAAAATTTTTTCTTACTGCAGCCAGACTGCCAGAAGCGATATGTCACTAGTTGTGTATCATAAGAGAGTGGTCGCTACTCCTCCCAGGGGTTATTCGAGATATCTTAATGGAAACCCTAGTAACGAGGCATTGGCTACCTTAAGAGAGTCATAGTTACTCGTCCCAATTGCTCACCCAGTCCAACATTTTTTCTTCCTGCGACCAGTCTGCCAGAAGCGATATGTCACTAGTTGTGTATCATAAAAGAGTGATCGTTACTCCTCCCAGGGGTTATTCGAGATATCTTAATCGAAACCCTAGTAACGAGGCATTGGCTACCTTAAGAGAGTCATAGTTAGTCGTCCCATGGCTCACCCAGTAAAACGTTTTTTCTCACTGCGGCCAGTCTGCCAGAAGCGATATGTCACTAGTTGTGTATCATAAAAGAGTCATCGTTTCTCCTCCCATGGGTTATTCGAGATATCTTAATCGAAACCCTAGTAACGAGGCATTGGCTACCTTAAGAGAGTCATAGTTACTCGTCCCAATTGCTCACCCAGTCCAACATTTTTTCTTACTGTGGCCAGTCTGCCAGAAGCGATATGTCACTAGATGTGTATCATAAAAGAGTGACCGTTTCTCCTCCCAGGGGTTATTCGAGATATCTTAATCGAAACCCCAGTAACGAGACATTGGCTACCTTAAGAGAGTCATAGTTACTCGTCCCAATTGCTCACCCAGTCCAACATTTTTTCTTACTACGACCAGTCTGCCAGAAGCGATATTTCACTAGTTGTGTATCATAAAAGAGTGATCGTTACTCCTCCGAGGGGTTATTCGAGATATCTTAATCGAAACCCTAGTAACGAGGCATTGGCTACCTTAAGAGAGTCATAGTTACTCGTCCCAATTGCTCACCCAGTCCAACATTTTTTCTTACTGCGACATGTCTGCCAGAAGCGATATGTCACTAGTTGTGTATCATAAAAGAGTCATCGTTACTCCTCCCAGGGATTATTCGAGATATCTTAATCGAAACCCTAGTAACGACGCATTGGCTACCTTAAGAGAGTCATAGTTACTCGTTCCAATTGCTCACCCAGTAAAACGTTTTTTCTTACTGCGGCCAGTCTGCCAGAAGCGATATTTCACTAGTTGTGTATCATAAAAGAGTGATCGTTACTCCTCCCAGGGGTTATTCGAGATATCTTAATCGAAACCCTAGTAACGAGGCATTGGCTACCTTAAGAGAGTAGTAGTTACTCGTCCCAATTGCTCACCCAGTCCAACATTTTTTCTTACTACGGCCAGTCTGCCAGAAGCGATATGCCACTAGTTGTGTATCATAAAAGAGTGATCGTTTCTCCGCCCAGGGGTTATTCTAGATATCTTAATCGAAACCCTAGTAACGAGGCATTGGCTGCCTTAGGAGAGTGATAGTTACTCGTCCCAATTGCTAACCCAGTCTGCCATTTTTCCTTACTGTGGCCAGTCTGCCAGAAGCGATATGTCACTAGTTGCGTATCATAAAAGTGTAATCGTTACTCCTCCCAGGGGTTATTCGAGATATCTTAATGGAAACCCTAGTAACGAGGCATTGGCTACCTTAAGAGAGTCATAGATACTCGTCCCAATTGCTCACCCAGTCCAACATTTTTTCTCACTGCGGCCAGTCTGCCAGAAGCGATATGTCACTAGTTGTGTATTACAAAAGAGTCATCGTTTCTCCTCCCAGGGGTTATTCGAGATATCTTAATCGAAACCCTAGTAATGAGGCATTGGCTACCTTAAGAGAGTCATAGTTACTCGTCCCAATTTCTCACCAAGTCTGCCATTTTTTCTTACTGTGGCCAGTGTGCCAGAAGCGATATGTCACTAGTTGTGTATCATAAAAGAGTAAACGTTACTCATCCCAGGGGTTATTCGAGATATCTTAATCGAAACCCTAGTAACGAGGCATTGGCTACCTTAAGAGAGTCATAGTTACTCGTCCCAATTGCTCATCCAGTCCAAAATTTTTTCTTACTGCAGCCAGACTGCCAGAAGCGATATGTCACTAGTTGTGTATCATAAAAGAGTCGTCGTTACTCCTCCCAGGGGTTATTCGAGATATCTTAATCGAAACCCTAGTAACGAGGCATTGGCTACCTTAAGAGAGTCATAGTTACTCGTCCCAATTGCTCACCCAGTCCAACATTTTTTCTTACTGCGACCAGTCTGCCAGAAGCGATATGTCACTAGTTGTGTATCATAAAAGAGTGATCGTTACTCCTCCCAGGGGTTATTCGAGATATCTTAATCGAAACCCTTGTAACGAGGCATTGGCTACCTTAAGAGAGTCATAGTTAGTCGTCCCATGGCTCACCCAGTAAAACGTTTTTTCTCACTGCGGCCAGTCTGCCAGAAGCGATATGTCACTAGTTGTGTTTCATAAAAGAGTAATCGTTACTCCTCCCAGGGGTTATTCGAGATATCTTAATCGGAACCCTAGTAACGAGGCATTGGCTACCTTAAGACAGTCATAGTTAGTCGTCCCAATTGCTCACCCAGTCTGCCATTTTTTCTTACTGCGGCCACTCTGCCAGAAGCGATATGTCACTAGTTGTGTATCATAAAAGAGTCATCGTTTCTCCTCCCATGGGTTATTCGAGATATCTTAATCGAAACCCTAGTAACGAGGCATTGGCTACCTTAAGAGAGTCATAGTTACTCGTCCCAATTGCTCACCCAGTCCAACATTTTTTCTTACTGTGGCCAGTCTGCCAGAACCGATATGTAACTAGATGTGTATCATAAAAGAGTGACCGTTTCTCCTCCCAGGGGTTATTCGAGATATCTTAATCGAAACCCCAGTAACGAGACATTGGCTACCTTAAGAGAGTCATAGTTACTCGTCCCAATTGCTCACCCAGTCCAACATTTTTTCTTACTACGACCAGTCTGCCAGAAGCGATATTTCACTAGTTGTGTATCATAAAAGAGTGATCGTTACTCCTCCGAGGGGTTATTCGAGATATCTTAATCGAAACCCTAGTAACGAGGCATTGGCTACCTTAAGAGAGTCATAGTTACTCGTCCCAATTGCTCACCCAGTCCAACATTTTTTCTTACTGCGACCTGTCTGCCAGAAGCGATATGTCACTAGTTGTGTATCATAAAAGAGTCATCGTTACTCCTCCCAGGGATTATTCGAGATATCTTAATCGAAACCCTAGCAACGACGCATTGGCTACCTTAAGAGAGTCATAGTTACTCGTTCCAATTGCTCACCCAGTAAAACGTTTTTTCTTACTGCGGCCAGTCTGCCAGAAGCGATATTTCACTAGTTGTGTATCATAAAAGAGTGATCGTTACTCCTCCCAGGGGTTATTCGAGATATCTTAATCGAAACACTAGTAACGAGGCATTGGCTACCTTAAGAGAGTAGTAGTTACTCGTCCCAATTGCTCACCCAGTCCAACATTTTTTCTTACTACGGCCAGTCTGCCAGAAGCGATATGTCACTAGTTGTGTATCATAAAAGAGTGATCGTTTCTCCGCACAGGGGTTATTCTAGATATCTTAATCGAAACCCTAGTAACGAGGCATTGGCTGCCTTAGGAGAGTGATAGTTACTCGTCCCAATTGCTAACCCAGTCTGCCATTTTTTCTTACTGTGGCCAGTCTGACAGAAGCGATATGTCACTAGTTGTGTATCATAAAAGTGTAATCGTTACTCCTCCCAGGGGTTATTCGAGATATCTTAATGAAACCCTAGTAACGAGGCATTGGCTACCTTAAGAGAGTCATAGATACTCGTCCCAATTGCTCACCCAGTCCAACATTTTTTCTTACTGCGACCAGTCTGCCAGAAGCGATATGTCACTAGATGTGTATCATAAAAGAGTGATCTTTACTCCTCCCAGGGGTTATTCGATATATTTTAATCGAAACCCTAGTAACGAGGCATTGGCTACCTTAAGAGAGTCATAGTTAGTCGTCCCAATTGCTCACCCAATAAAACGTTTTTTCTTACTGCGGCCAGTCTGCCAGAAGCGATATGTCACTAGTTGAGTATCATAAAAGAGTGATTGTTACTCCTCCCAAAGGTTATTCGAGATATCTTAATCGAAACCCTACTAACGAGGCATTGGCTACCTTAAGAGAGTCATAGTTACTCGTCCCAATTGCTCACCCAGTCCAACATTTTTTGTTACTGTGGCCAGTCTGCCAGAACCGATATGTCACTAGTTGTGTATCATAAAAGAGTCAACGTTTCTCCTCCCAGGGGTTATTCGAGATATCTTAATCGAAACACTAGTAACGAGGCATTCGCCACCTTAAGAGAGTCATAGTTACTCGTCTCAATTGCTCACCAAGTCTGCCATTTTTTCTTACTGTGGCCAGTGTGCCAGAAGCTATATCTCACTAGTTGTGTATCATAAAAGAGTCATCGTTACTCCTCCCAGGGGTTATTCGAGATATCTTAATCGAAACCCTAGTAACGAGGCATTGGCTACCTTAAGAGATTCATAGTTACTCGTCCCAATTGCTCACCCAGTCCAACATTTTTTCTTACTGCAGCCAGTCTGCCAGAAGCGATATGTCACTAGTTGTGTATCATAAAAGAGTCGTCGTTACTCCTCCCAGGGGTTATTCGAGATATCTTAATCGAAACCCTAGTAACGACGCATTGGCTACCTTAAGAGAGTCATAGTTACTCGTCCCAATTGCTCACCCAGTCCAACCTTTTTTCTTACTGCGACCAGTCTGCCAGAAGCGATATGTCACTAGTTGTGTATCATAAAAGAGTGATCGTTACTCCTCCCAGGGGTTATTCGAGATATCTTAATCGAAACCCTAGTAACGAGGCATTTGCTACCTTAAGAGAGTCATAGTTAGTCGTCCCATGGCTCACCCAGTAAAACGTTTTTGCTCACTGCATCCAGTCTGCCAGAAGCGATATGTCACTAGTTGTGTATCATAAAAGAGTCATCGTTACTCCTCCCAGGGGTTATTAGAGATATCTTAATCAAAACCCTAGTAACGAGGCATTGGCTACCTTAAGAGAGTCATAGTTAGTCGTCCCAATTGCTCACCCAGTCTGCCATTTTTTCTTACTGCGGCCAGTCTGCCAGAAGCGATATGTCACTAGTTGTGTATCATAAAAGTGATCGTTTCTCCTCCCAGGGGTTAATCGAGATATCTTAATCGAAACCCTAGTAACGAGGCATTGGCTACCTTAAGAGAGTAGTAGTTACTCGTCCCAATTCCTCACCCAGTCCAACATTCTTTCTTACTACGGCCAGTCTGCCAGAAGCGATATGTCACTAGTTGTGTATCATAAAAGAGTCGTCGTTACTCCTCCCAGGAGTTATTCGAGATATCTTAATCGAAACCCTAGTAACGAGGCATTGGCTACCTTAAGAGAGTCATAGTTAGTCGTCCCAATTGCTCACCCAGTAAAACGTTTTTTCTTACTGCGGCCAGTCTGCCAGAAGCGATATTTCACTAGTTAGGTATCATAAAGGACTGATCGTTACTCCTCCCAGGGGTTATTCGAGATATCTTAATCGAAACCCTAGTAACGAGGCATTGGCTACCTTAAGAGAGTAATAGTTACTCGTCCCAATTGCTCACCCAGTCCAACATTTTTTCTTACTGCGGCCAGTCTGCCAGAAGCGACATGTCACTAGTTGTTTATCATAAAAGAGTCATCGTTTTTCCTCCCAGGGGTTATTCGAGATATCTTAATCGAAACCCTAGTAACGAGGCATTGGCTGCCTAAGGAGAGTCATAGTTACTCGTCCCAATTGCTCACCCAGTCTGCCATTTTTTCTTACTGTGGCCAGTCCGCCAGAAGCGATATGTCACTAGTTTTGTGTCATAAAAGAGTCATCGTTACTCCTCCCAGGGGTTATTCGAGATATCTTAATGGAAACCCTAGTAACGAGGCATTGGCTACCTTAAGAGAGTCATAGATACTCGTCCCAATTGCTCACCCAGTCCAACATTTTTTTTTACTGCGACCAGTCTGCCAGAAGCGATATGTCACTAGATGTGTATCATAAAAGATTGATCGTTACTCCTCCCAGGGGTTATTCGAGATATCTTAATCGAAACCCTAGTAACGAACATTGGCTACCTTAAGAGAGTCATAGTTACTCGTCCCAATTGCTCACCCAGTAAAACGTTTTTTCTTACTGCGGCCAGTCTGCCTGAAGCGATATGTCACTAGATGTGTATCATAAAAGAGTGATCGTTACTCCTCCCAGGGGTTATTCGAGATATCTTAATCGAAACCCTAGTAATGAGGCATTGGCTACCTTAAGAGAGTCATAGTTACTCGTCCCAATTGCTCACCAAGTCTGCCATTTTTTCTTACTGTGGCCAGTGTGCCAGAAGCGATATCTCACTAGTTGTGTATCATAAAAGAGTCAACGTTACTCATTCCAGGGGTTATTCGAGATATCTTAATCGAAACACTAGTAACGAGGCATTGGGCACCTTAAGAGAGTCATAGTTACTCGTCCCAATTGCTCATCCAGTCCAACATTTTTTCTTACTGCAGCCAGTCCGCCTGAAGCGATATGTCACTAGTTGTGTATCATAAAAGAGTCGTCGTTACTCCTCCCAGGGGTTATTCGAGATATCTTAATCGAAACCCTAGTAACGAGGCATTGGCTACCTTAAGAGAGTCATAGTTAGTCGTCCCAATTGCTCACCCAGTCTGCCATTTTTTCTTACTGTGGCCAGTCTGCCAGAAGCGATATGTCACTAGTTTTGTGTCATAAAAGAGTCATCGTTACTCCTCCCAGGGGTTATTCGAGATATCTTAATGGAAACCCTAGTAACGAGGCATTGGCTACCTTAAGAGAGTCATAGATACTCGTCCCAATTGCTCACCCAGTCCAACATTTTTTCTTACTGCGACCAGTCTGCCAGAAGCGATATGTCACTAGATGTGTATCATAAAAGATTGATCGTTACTCCTCCCAGGGGTTATTCGATATATTTTAATCGAAACCCTAGTTACGAGGCATTGGCTACCTTAAGAGAGTCATAGTTAGTCGTCCCATGGCATACCCAGTGAAACGTTTTATCTCACTGCGGCCAGTCTGCCAGAAGCGATATGTCAATAGTTGTGTATCATAAAAGAGTCATCGTTACTCCTCCCAGGGATTATTCGAGATATCTTAATCGAAACCCTAGTAACGAACATTGGCTACCTTAAGAGAGTCATAGTTACTCGTCCCAATTGCTCACCCAGTAAAACGTTTTTTCTTACTGCGGCCAGTCTGCCATAAGCGATATTTCACTAGTTGTGTATCATAAAAGAGTGATCGTTACTCCTCCCAGGGGTTATTCGTGATATCTTAATCGAAACCCTAGTAACGAGGCATTGGCTACCTTAAGAGAGTAGTAGTTACTCGTCCCAATTGCTCACCCAGTCCAACATTTTTTCTTACTACGGCCAGTCAGCCAGAAGCGTTATGTCACTAGTTGTGTATCATAAAAGAGTGATCGTTTCTCCTCCCAGGGGTTATTCTAGATATCTTAATCGAAACCCTAGTAACGAGACATTGGCTGCCTTAGGAGAGTCATAGTTACTCGTCCCAATTGCTCACCCAGTCTGCCATTTTTTCTTACTGTGGCCAGTCTGCCAGAAGCGATATGTCACTAGTTGTGTATCATAAAAGTGTAATCGTTACTCCTCCCAGGGGTTATTCGAGATATCTTAATGGAAACCCTAGTAACGAGGCATTGGCTACCTTAAGAGAGTCATAGATACTCGTCCCAATTGCTCACCCAGTCCAACATTTCTTCTTACTGCGACCAGTCTGCCAGAAGCGATATGTCACTAGATGAGTATCATAAAAGAGTGATCGTTACTCCTCCCAGGGGTTATTCGATATATTTTAATCGAAACCCTAGTAACGAGTCATTGGCTACCTTAAGAGAGTCATAGTTAGTCGTCCCAATTGCTCACCCAATAAAACGTTTTTTCTTACTGCGGCCAGTCTGCCAGATGCGATATGTCACTAGTTGAGTATCATAAAAGAGTGATTGTTACTCCTCCCAGGGGTTATTCGAGATATCTTAATCGAAACCCTACTAACGAGGCATTGGCTACCTTAAGAGAGTCATAGTTAGTCGTCCCAATTGCTCACCCAGTAAAACGTTTTTTCTTACTGCGGCCAGTCTGCCAGAAGCGATATTTCACTAGTTGTGTATCATAAAGGACTGATCGTTACTCCTCCCAGGGGTTATTCGAGATATCTTAATCGAAACCCTAGTAACGAGGCATTGGCTACCTTAAGAGAGTAATAGTTACTCGTCCCAATTGCTCACCCAGTCCAACATTTTTTCTTACTGCGGCCAGTCTGCCAGAAGCGACATGTCACTAGTTGTTTATCATAAAAGAGTCATCGTTTTTCCTCCCAGGGGTTATTCGAGATATCTTAATCGAAACCCTAGTAACGAGGCATTGGCTGCCTAAGGAGAGTCATAGTTACTCGTCCCAATTGCTCACCCAGTCTGCCATTTTTTCTTACTGTGGCCAGTCTGCCAGAAGCGATATGTCACTAGTTTTGTGTCATAAAAGAGTCATCGTTACTCCTCCCAGGGGTTATTCGAGATATCTTAATGGAAACCCTAGTAACGAGGCATTGGCTACCTTAAGAGAGTCATAGATACTCGTCCCAATTGCTCACCCAGTCCAACATTTTTTCTTACTGCGGCCAGTCTGCCAGAAGCGATATTTCACTAGTTGTGTATCATAAAGGACTGATCGTTACTCCTCCCAGGGGTTATTCGAGATATCTTAATCGAAACCCTAGTAACGAGGCATTGGCTACCTTAAGAGAGTAATAGTTACTCGTCCCAATTGCTCACCCAGTCCAACATTTCTTCTTACTGCGGCCAGTCTGCCAGAAGCGATATGTCACTAGTTGTGTATCATAAAAGAGTCATCGTTACTCCTCCCAGGGATTATTCGAGATATCTTAATCGAAACCCTAGTAACGAATATTGGCTACCTTAAGAGAGTCATAGTTACTCGTCCCAATTGCTCACCCAGTAAAACGTTTTTTCTTACTGCGGCCAGTCTGCCTGAAGCGATATGTCACTAGATGTGTATCATAAAAGAGTGATCGTTACTCCTCCCAGGGGTTATTCGAGATATCTTAATCGAAACCCTAGTAATGAGGCATTGGCTACCTTAAGAGAGTCATAGTTACTCGTCCCAATTGCTCACCAAGTCTGCCATTTTTTCTTACTGTGGCCAGTGTGCCAGAAGCGATATCTCACTAGTTGTGTATCATAAAAGAGTCAACGTTACTCATTCCAGGGGTTATTCGAGATATCTTAATCGAAACACTAGTAACGAGGCATTGGGCACCTTAAGAGAGTCATAGTTACTCGTCCCAATTGCTCATCCAGTCCAACATTTTTTCTTACTGCAGCCAGTCCGCCTGAAGCGATATGTCACTAGTTGTGTATCATAAAAGAGTCGTCGTTACTCCTCCCAGGGGTTATTCGAGATATCTTAATCGAAACCCTAGTAACGAGGCATTGGCTACCTTAAGAGAGTCATAGTTACTCGTCCCAATTGCTCACCCAGTCCAACATTTTTTCTTACTGCGACCAGTCTGCCAGAAGCGATATGTAACTAGTTGTGTATCATAAAAGAGTGATCGTTACTCCTCCCAGGGGTTATTCGAGATATCTTAATCGAAACCCTAGTAACGAGGCATTGGCTACCTTAAGAGAGTCATAGTTAGTCGTCCCATGGCTCACCCAGTAAAACGTTTTTTCTCACTGCGGCCAGTCTGCCAGAAGCGATATGTCACTAGTTGTGTTTCATAAAAGAGTAATCGTTACTCCTCCCAGGGGTTATTCGAGATATCTTAATCGAAACCCTAGTAACGAGGCATTGGCTACCTTAAGAGAGTCATAGTTAGTCGTCCCAATTGCTCACCCAGTCTGCCATTTTTTCTTACTGCGGCCAGTCTGCCAGAAGCGATATGTCACTAGTTGTGTATCATAAAAGAGTCATCGTTTCTCCTCCCATGGGTTATTCGAGATATCTTAATCGAAACCCTAGTAACGAGGCATTGGCTACCTTAAGAGAGTCATAGTTACTCATCCCAATTGCTCACCCAGTCCAACATTTTTTCTAACTGTGGCCAGTCTGCCAGAACCGATATGTCACTAGATGTGTATCATAAAAGAGTGACCGTTTCTCCTCCCAGGGGTTATTCGAGATATCTTAATCGAAACCCTGGTAACGAGACATTGGCTATCTTAAGAGAGTCATAGTTACTCGTCCCAATTGCTCACCCAGTCCAACATTTTTTCTTACTACGACCAGTCTCCCAGAAGCGATATTTCATTAGTTGTGTATCATAAAAGAGTGATCGTTACTCCTCCCAGGGGTTACTCGAGATATCTTAATCGAAACCCTAGTAACGAGGCATTGGCTACCTTAAGAGAGTCATAGATACTCGTCCCAATAGCTCACCCAGTCCAACATTATTTCTTACTGCAGCCAGTCTGCCAGAAGCGATATGTCGCTAGTTATGTATCATAAAAGTGTAATCGTTACTCCTCCCAGGGGTTATTCGAGATATCTTAATGGAAACCCTAGTAACGAGGCATTGGCTACCTTAAGAGAGTCATAGATACTCGTCCCAATTGCTCACCCAGTCCAACATTTTTTCTTACTGCGACCAGTCTGCCAGAAGCGATATGTCACTAGATGAGTATCATAAAAGAGTGATCGTTACTCCTCCCAGGGGTTATTCGATATATTTTAATCGAAACCCTAGTAACGAGGCATTGGCTACCTTAAGAGAGTCATAGTTAGTCGTCCCAATTGCTCACCCAATAAAACGTTTTTTCTTACTGCGGCCAGTCTGCCAGATGCGATATGTCACTAGTTGAGTATCATAAAAGAGTGATTGTTACTCCTCCCAGGGGTTATTCGAGATATCTTAATCGAAACCCTACTAACGAGGCATTGGCTACCTTAAGAGAGTCATAGTTACTCGTCCCAATTGCTCACCCAGTCCAACATTTTTTCTTACTGTGGCCAGTCTGCCAGAACCGATATGTCACTAGTTGTGTATCATAAAAGAGTCATCGTTCCTCCTCCCAGGGGTTATTCGAGATATCTTAATCGAAACACTAGTAACGAGGCATTGGCTACCTTAAGAGAGTCATAGTTACTCGTCTCAATTGCTCACCAAGTCTGCCATTATTTCTTACTGTGGCCAGTGTGCCAGAAGCTATTTCTCACTTGTTCTGTATCATAAAAGAGTCATCGTTACTCCTCCCAGGGGTTATTCGAGATATCTTAATCGAAACCCTAGTAACGAGGCATTGGCTTCCTTAAGAGTGTCATAGTTACTCGTCCCAATTGCTCACCCAGTCCAACATTTTTTCTTACTGCAGCAAGTCTGCCAGAAGCGATATTTCACTAGTTGTGTATCATAAAAGAGTCGTCGTTACTCCTCCCAGGGGTTATTCGAGGTATCTTAATCGAAACCCTAGTAACGAGGCATTGGCTACCTTAAGAGGGTCATAGTTACTCGTCCCAATTGCTCACCCAGTCCAACATTTTTTCTTACTGTGGTCAGTCTGCCAGAACCGATATGTCACAAGTTGTGTATCATAAAAGAGTGATCGTTACTCCTCCCAGGGGTTATTCGATATATTTTAATCGAAACCCTAGTAACGAGGCATTGGCTACCTTAAGAGAGTCATAGTTAGTCGTCCCAATTGCTCACCCAGTAAAACGTTTTTTCTTACTGCGGCCAGTCTGCCAGAAGCGATTTTTCACTAGTTGTGTATCATAAAGGAGTGATCGTCACTCCTCCCAGGGGTTATTCGAGATATCTTAATCGAAACCCTAGTAACGAGGCATTGGCTACCTTAAGAGAGTAATAGTTACTCGTCCCAATTGCTCACCCAGTCCAACATTTTTTCTTACTGCGGCCAGTCTGCCAGAAGCGACATGTCACTAGTTGTGTATCATAAAAGAGTGACCGTTTCTCCTCCCAGGGGTTATTCGAGATATCTTAATCGAAACCCTAGTAACGAGGCATTGGCTACCTTAAGAGAGTAGTAGTTACTCGTCCCAATTGCTCACCCAGTCCAACATTTTTTCTTACTACGGCCAGTCTGCCAGAAGCGATATGTCACTAGTTGTGTATCATAAAAGAGTGATCGTTTCTCCTCCCAGGGGTTATTCTAGATATCTTAATCGAAACCCTAGTAACGAGGCATTATCTGCCTTAGGAGTGTCATAGTTACTCGTCCCAATTGCTCACCCAGTCCAACATTTTTTCTTACTGTGGCCAGTCTGCCAGAACCGATATGTCACTAGTTGTGTATCATAAAAGAGTCATCGTTCCTCCTCCCAGGGGTTATTCGAGATATCTTAATCGAAACACTAGTAACGAGGCATTGGCTACCTTAAGAGAGTCATAGTTACTCGTCTCAATTGCTCACCAAGTCTGCCATTATTTCTTACTGTGGCCAGTGTGCCAGAAGCTATTTCTCACTAAATCTGTATCATAAAAGAGTCATCGTTACTCCTCCCAGGGGTTATTCGAGATATCTTAATCGAAACCCTAGTAACGAGGCATTGGCTTCCTTAAGAGAGTCATAGTTACTCGTCGAAATTGCTCACCCAGTCCAACATTTTTTCTTACTGCAGCCAGTCTGCCAGAAGCGATATTTCACTAGTTGTGTATCATAAAAGAGTCGTCGTTACTCCTCCCAGGGGTTATTCGAGATATCTTAATCGAAACCCTAGTAACGAGGCATTGGCTACCTTAAGAGAGTCATAGTTACTCGTCCCAATTGCTCACCCAGTCCAACCTTTTATCTTATTACGACCAGTCTGCCAGAAGCGATATGTCACTAGTTGTGTATCATAAAAGAGTGATCGTTACTCCTCCCAGGGGTTATTCGAGATATCTTAATCGAAACCCTAGTAACGAGGCATTTACTACCTTAAGAGAGTCATAGTTAGTCGTCCCATGGCTCACCCAGTAAAACGTTTTTTCTCACTGCAGCCAGTCTGCCAGAAGCGATATGTCACTAGTTGTGTATCATAAAAGAGTCATCGTTACCCCTCCCAGGGGTTATTCGAGATATCTTAATCGAAACCCTAGTAACGAGGCATTGGCTACCTTAAGAGAGTCATAGTTAGTCGTCCCAATTGCTCACCCAGTCTGCCATTTTTTCTTACTGCGGCCAGTCTGCCAGAAGCGATATGTCACTAGTTGTGTATCATAAAAGAGTGATCGTTTCTCCTCCCAGGGTTTATTCGAGATATCTTAATCGAAACCCCAGTAACGAGGCATTGGCTACCTTAAGAGAGTAGTAGTTGCTCGTCCCAATTCCTCACCCAGTCCAACATTCTTTCTTACTACGGCCAGTCTGCCAGAAGCGATATGTCACTAGTTGTGTATCATAAAAGAGTGATCGTTTCTCCTCCCAGGGGTTATTCGAGATATCTTAATCGAAACCCTAGTAACGAGGCATTGGCTACCTTAAGAAAGTCATAGTTACTCGCCCCTATTGCTCACCCAGTCCAACATTTTTTCTTACTGTGGTCAGTCTGCCAGAACCGATATGTCACAAGTTGTGTATCATAAAAGAGTGATCGTTACTCCTCCCAGGGGTTATTCGATATATTTTAATCGAAACCCTAGTAACGAGGCATTGGCTACCTTAAGAGAGTCATAGTTAGTCGTCCCAATTGCTCACCCAGTAAAACGTTTTTTCTTACTGCGGCCAGTCTGCCAGAAGCGATATTTCACTAGTTGTGTATCATAAAGGAGTGATCGTTACTCCTCCCAGGGGTTATTCGAGATATCTTAATCGAAACCCTAGTAACGAGGCATTGGCTACCTTAAGAGAGTCGTAGTTACTCGTCGCAATAGCTCACCCAGTCCAACATTATTTCTTACTGCAGCCAGTCTGCCAGAAGCGATATGTCGCTAGTTGTGTATCATAAAAGAGTCATCGTTACTCCTCCGAGGGGTTATTCGAGATATCTTAATCGAAACCCTAGTAACGAGGCATTGGCTACCTTAACAGAGTCATAGTTACTCGTCCCAATTGCTCACCCAGTCCAACATTTTTTCTTACTACGGCCAGTCTGCCAGAAGCGATATGTCACTAGTTGTGTATCATAAAAGAGTGATCGTTTCTCCTCCCAGGGGTTATTCTAGATATCTTAATCGAAACTCTAGTAACGAGGCATTGGCTGCCTTAGGAGAGTCATAGTTACTCGTCCCAATTGCTCACCCAGTCTGCCATTTTTTCTTACTGTGGCCAGTCTGCCAGAAGCGATATGTTACTAGTTGTGTATCATAAAAGTGTAATCGTTACTCCTCCCAGGGGTTATTCGAGATATCTTAATGGAAACCCTAGTAACGAGGCATTGGCTACCTTAAGAGAGTCATAGATACTCGTCCCAATTGCTCACCCAGTCCAACATTTTTTCTTACTGCGACCAGTCTGCCAGAAGCGATATGTCACTAGATGTGTATCATAAAAGAGTGATCGTTACTCCTCCCAGGGGTTATTCGATATATTTTAATCGAAACTCTAGTAACGAGGCATTGGCTACCTTAAGAGAGTCATAGTTAGTCGTCCCAATTGCTCACCCAATAAAACGTTTTTTCTTACTGCGGCCAGTCTGCCAGAAGCGATATGTCACTAGTTGAGTATCATAAAAGAGTGATTGTTACTCCTCCCAGGGGTTATTCGAGATATCTTAATCGAAACCCTACTAACGAGGCATTGGCTACCTTAAGAGAGTCATAGTTATTCGTCCCAATTGCTCTCCCAGTCCAACATTTTTTCTTACTGTGGCCAGTCTGCCAGAACCGATATGTCACTAGTTGTGTATCATAAAAGAGTCATCGTTTCTCCTCCCAGGGGTTATTCGAGATATCTTAATCGAAACACTAGTAACGAGGCATTGGCTACCTTAAGAGAGTCATAGTTACTCGTCTCAATTGCTCACCAAGTCTGCCATTATTTCTTACTGTGGCCAGTGTGCCAGAAGCTATTTCTCACTAAATCTGTATCATAAAAGAGTCATCGTTACTCCTCCCAGGGGTTATTCGAGATATCTTAATCGAAACCCTAGTAACGAGGCATTGGCTTCCTTAAGAGAGTCATAGTTACTCGTCCCAATTGCTCACCCAGTCCAACATTTTTTCTTACTGCAGCCAGTCTGCCAGTAGCGATATTTCACTAGTTGTGTATCATAAAAGAGTCGTCGTTACTCCTCCCAGGGGTTATTCGAGATATCTTAATCGAAACCCTAGTAACGAGGCATTGGCTACCTTAAGAGAGTCATAGTTACTCGTCCCAATTGCTCACCCAGTCCAACCTTTTATCTTATTACGACCAGTCTGCCAGAAGCGATATGTCACTAGTTGTGTATCATAAAAGAGTGATCGTTACTCCTCCCAGGGGTTATTCGAGATATCTTAATCGAAACCCTAGTAACGAGGCATTTACTACCTTAAGAGAGTCATAGTTAGTCGTCCCATGGCTCACCCAGTAAAACGTTTTTTCTCACTGCAGCCAGTCTGCCAGAAGCGATATGTCACTAGTTGTGTATCATAAAAGAGTCATCGTTACCCCTCCCAGGGGTTATTCGAGATATCTTAATCGAAACCCTAGTAACGAGGCATTGGCTACCTTAAGAGAGTCATAGTTAGTCGTCCCAATTGCTCACCCAGTCTGCCATTTTTTCTTACTGCGGCCAGTCTGCCAGAAGCGATATGTCACTAGTTGTGTATCATAAAAGAGTGATCGTTTCTCCTCCCAGGGGTTATTCGAGATATCTTAATCGAAACCCCAGTAACGAGGCATTGGCTACCTTAAGAGAGTAGTAGTTGCTCGTCCCAATTCCTCACCCAGTCCAACATTCTTTCTTACTACGGCCAGTCTGCCAGAAGCGATATGTCACTAGTTGTGTATCATAAAAGTGTAATCGTTACTCCTCCCAGGGGTTATTCGAGATATCTTAATGGAAACCCTAGTAACGAGGCATTGGCTACCTTAAGAGAGTCATAGATACTCGTCCCAATTGCTCACCCAGTCCAACATTTTTTCTTACTGCGACCAGTCTGCCAGAAGCGATATGTCACTAGATGTGTATCATAAAAGAGTGATCGTTACTCCTCCCAGGGGTTATTCGATATATTTTAATCGAAACTCTAGTAACGAGGCATTGGCTACCTTAAGAGAGTCATAGTTAGTCGTCCCAATTGCTCACCCAATAAAACGTTTTTTCTTACTGCGGCCAGTCTGCCAGAAGCGATATGTCACTAGTTGAGTATCATAAAAGAGTGATTGTTACTCCTCCCAGGGGTTATTCGAGATATCTTAATCGAAACCCTACTAACGAGGCATTGGCTACCTTAAGAGAGTCATAGTTATTCGTCCCAATTGCTCTCCCAGTCCAACATTTTTTCTTACTGTGGCCAGTCTGCGAGAACCGATATGTCACTAGTTGTGTATCATAAAAGAGTCATCGTTTCTCCTCCCAGGGGTTATTCGAGATATCTTAATCGAAACACTAGTAACGAGGCATTGGCTACCTTAAGAGAGTCATAGTTACTCGTCTCAATTGCTCACCAAGTCTGCCATTATTTCTTACTGTGGCCAGTGTGCCAGAAGCTATTTCTCACTAAATCTGTATCATAAAAGAGTCATCGTTACTCCTCCCAGGGGTTATTCGAGATATCTTAATCGAAACCCTAGTAACGAGGCATTGGCTTCCTTAAGAGAGTCATAGTTACTCGTCCCAATTGCTCACCCAGTCCAACATTTTTTCTTACTGCAGCCAGTCTGCCAGTAGCGATATTTCACTAGTTGTGTATCATAAAAGAGTCGTCGTTACTCCTCCCAGGGGTTATTCGAGATATCTTAATCGAAACCCTAGTAACGAGGCATTGGCTACCTTAAGAGAGTCATAGTTACTCGTCCCAATTGCTCACCCAGTCCAACCTTTTATCTTATTACGACCAGTCTGCCAGAAGCGATATGTCACTAGTTGTGTATCATAAAAGAGTGATCGTTACTCCTCCCAGGGGTTATTCGAGATATCTTAATCGAAACCCTAGTAACGAGGCATTTACTACCTTAAGAGAGTCATAGTTAGTCGTCCCATGGCTCACCCAGTAAAACGTTTTTTCTCACTGCAGCCAGTCTGCCAGAAGCGATATGTCACTAGTTGTGTATCATAAAAGAGTCATCGTTACCCCTCCCAGGGGTTATTCGAGATATCTTAATCGAAACCCTAGTAACGAGGCATTGGCTACCTTAAGAGAGTCATAGTTAGTCGTCCCAATTGCTCACCCAGTCTGCCATTTTTTCTTACTGCGGCCAGTCTGCCAGAAGCGATATGTCACTAGTTGTGTATCATAAAAGAGTGATCGTTTCTCCTCCCAGGGGTTATTCGAGATATCTTAATCGAAACCCCAGTAACGAGGCATTGGCTACCTTAAGAGAGTAGTAGTTGCTCGTCCCAATTCCTCACCCAGTCCAACATTCTTTCTTACTACGGCCAGTCTGCCAGAAGCGATATGTCACTAGTTGTGTATCATAAAAGAGTGATCGTTTCTCCTCCCAGGGGTTATTCGAGATATCTTAATCGAAACCCTAGTAACGAGGCATTGGCTACCTTAAGAAAGTCATAGTTACTCGCCCCTATTGCTCACCCAGTCCAACATTTTTTCTTACTGTGGTCAGTCTGCCAGAACCGATATGTCACAAGTTGTGTATCATAAAAGAGTGATCGTTACTCCTCCCAGGGATTATTCGATATATTTTAATCGAAACCCTAGTAACGAGGCATTGGCTACCTTAAGAGAGTCATAGTTAGTCGTCCCAATTGCTCACCCAGTAAAACGTTTTTTCTTACTGCGGCCAGTCTGCCAGAAGCGATATTTCACTAGTTGTGTATCATAAAGGAGTGATCGTTACTCCTCCCAGGGGTTATTCGAGATATCTTAATCGAAACCCTAGTAACGAGGCATTGGCTACCTTAAGAGAGTCGTAGTTACTCGTCGCAATAGCTCACCCAGTCCAACATTATTTCTTACTGCAGCCAGTCTGCCAGAAGCGATATGTCGCTAGTTGTGTATCATAAAAGAGTCATCGTTACTCCTCCGAGGGGTTATTCGAGATATCTTAATCGAAACCCTAGTAACGAGGCATTGGCTACCTTAACAGAGTCATAGTTACTCGTCCCAATTGCTCACCCAGTCCAACATTTTTTCTTACTGCGACCTGTCTGCCAGAAGCGATATGTCAATAGTTGTGTATCATAAAAGAGTCATCGTTACTCCTCCCAGGGATTATTCGAGATATCTTAATCGAAACCCTAGTAACGAACATTGGCTACCTTAAGAGAGTCATAGTTACTCGTCCCAATTGCTCACCCAGTAAAACGTTTTTTCTTACTGCGGCCAGTCTGCCAGAAGCGATATTTCACTAGTTGTGTATCATAAAAGAGTGATCGTTACTCCTCCCAGGGGTTATTCGTGATATCTTAATCGAAACCCTAGTAACGATGCATTGGCTACCTTAAGAGAGTAGTAGTTACTCGTCCCAATTGCTCACCCAGTCCAACATTTTTTCTTACTACGGCCAGTCTGCCAGAAGCGATATGTCACTAGTTGTGTATCATAAAAGAGTGATCGTTTCTCCTCCCAGGGGTTATTCTAGATATCTTAATCGAAACTCTAGTAACGAGGCATTGGCTGCCTTAGGAGAGTCATAGTTACTCGTCCCAATTGCTCACCCAGTCTGCCATTTTTTCTTACTGTGGCCAGTCTGCCAGAAGCGATATGTTACTAGTTGTGTATCATAAAAGTGTAATCGTTACTCCTCCCAGGGGTTATTCGAGATATCTTAATGGAAACCCTAGTAACGAGGCATTGGCTACCTTAAGAGAGTCATAGATACTCGTCCCAATTGCTCACCCAGTCCAACATTTTTTCTTACTGCGACCAGTCTGCCAGAAGCGATATGTCACTAGATGTGTATCATAAAAGAGTGATCGTTACTCCTCCCAGGGGTTATTCGATATATTTTAATCGAAACTCTAGTAACGAGGCATTGGCTACCTTAAGAGAGTCATAGTTAGTCGTCCCAATTGCTCACCCAATAAAACGTTTTTTCTTACTGCGGCCAGTCTGCCAGAAGCGATATGTCACTAGTTGAGTATCATAAAAGAGTGATTGTTACTCCTCCCAGGGGTTATTCGAGATATCTTAATCGAAACCCTACTAACGAGGCATTGGCTACCTTAAGAGAGTCATAGTTATTCGTCCCAATTGCTCTCCCAGTCCAACATTTTTTCTTACTGTGGCCAGTCTGCCAGAACCGATATGTCACTAGTTGTGTATCATAAAAGAGTCATCGTTTCTCCTCCCAGGGGTTATTCGAGATATCTTAATCGAAACACTAGTAACGAGGCATTGGCTACCTTAAGAGAGTCATAGTTACTCGTCTCAATTGCTCACCAAGTCTGCCATTATTTCTTACTGTGGCCAGTGTGCCAGAAGCTATATCTCACTAGTTGTGTATCATAAAAGAGTCATCGTTACTCCTCCCAGGGGTTATTCGAGATATCTTAATCGAAACCCTAGTAACGAGGCATTGGCTTCCTTAAGAGAGTCATAGTTACTCGTCCCAATTGCTCACCCAGTCCAACATTTTTTCTTACTGCGGCCAGTCTGCCAGAAGCGACATGTCACTAGTTGTGTATCATAAAAGAGTCATCGTTTATCCTCCCAGGGGTTATTCGAGGTATCTTAATCGAAACCCAAGTAACGAGGCAGTGACTACCTTAAGAGAGTCATAGTTACTCGTCCCAATTGCTCACCCAGTCTGCCATTTTTTCTTACTGTGGCCAGTCTGCCAGTACCGATATGTCACTAGTTGTGTATCATAAAAGAGTGATCGTTACTCCTCCCAGGGGTTATTCGATATATTTTAGTCGAAACCCTAGTAACGAGGCATTGGCTACCTTAAGAGAGTCATAGTTAGTCGTCCCAATTGCTCACCCAGTAAAACGTTTTTTCTTACTGCGGCCAGTCTGCCAGAAGCGATATTTCACTAGTTGTGTATCATAAAGGAGTGATCGTTACTCCTCCCAGGGGTTATTCGAGATATCTTAATCGAAACCCTAGTAACGAGGCATTGGCTACCTTAAGAGAGTAATAGTTACTCGTCCCAATTGCTCACCCAGTCCAACATTTTTTCTTACTGCGGCCAGTCTGCCAGAAGCGACATGTCACTAGTTGTGTATCATAAAAGAGTCATCGTTTATCCTCCCAGGGGTTATTCGAGATATCTTAATCGAAACCCTAGTAACGAGGCATTGGCTGCCTTAGGAGAGTCATAGTTACTCGTCCCAATTGCTCACCCAGTCTGCCATTTTTTCTTACTGTGGCCAGTCTGCTAGAAGCGATATGTCACTAGTTTTGTATCATAAAAGAGTCATCGTTACTCCTCCCAGGGGTTATTCGAGATATCTTAATGGAAACCCTAGTAACGAGGCATTGGCTACCTTAAGAGAGTCATAGATACTCGTCCCAAATGCTCACCCAGTCCAACATTTTTTCTTACTGCGACCAGTCTGCCAGAAGCGATATGTCACTAGATGTGTATCATAAAAGAGTGACCGTTTCTCCTCCCAGGGGTTATTCGAGATATCTTAATCGAAACCCTAGTAACGAGACATTGGCTACCTTAAGAGAGTCATAGTTACTCGTCCCAATTGCTCACCCAGTCCAACATTTTTTCTTACTACGACCAGTCTCCCAGAAGCGATATTTCACTAGTTGTGTATCATAAAAGAGTGATCGTTACTCCTCCCAGGGGTTACTCGAGATATCTTAATCGAAACCCTAGTAATGAGGCATTGGCTACCTTAAGAGAGTCGTAGTTACTCGTCGCAATAGCTCACCCAGTCCAACATTATTTCTTACTGCAGCCAGTCTGCCAGAAGCGATATGTCGCTAGTTGTGTATCATAAAAGAGTCATCGTTACTCCTCCGAGGGGTTATTCGAGATATCTTAATCGAAACCCTAGTAACGAGGCATTGGCTACCTTAACAGAGTCATAGTTACTCGTCCCAATTGCTCACCCAGTCCAACATTTTTTCTTACTGCGGCCAGTCTGCCAGAAGCGACATGTCACTAGTTGTGTATCATAAAAGAGTCATCGTTTATCCTCCCAGGGGTTATTCGAGGTATCTTAATCGAAACCCTAGTAACGAGGCATTGGCTGCCTTAGGAGAGTCATAGTTACTCGTCCCAATTGCTCACCCAGTCTGCCATTTTTTCTTACTGTGGCCAGTCTGCCAGAAGCGATATTTCACTAGTTGTGTATCATAAAAGAGTCGTCGTTACTCCTCCCAGGGGTTATTCGAGATATCTTAATCGAAATCCTAGTAACGAGGCATTGGCTACCTTAAGAGAGTCATAGTTACTCGTCCCAATTGCTCACCCAGTCCAACCTTTTATCTTACTGCGACCAGTCTGCCAGAAGCGATATGTCACTAGTTGTGTATCATAAAAGAGTGATCGTTACTCCTCCCAGGGGTTATTCGAGATATCTTATTCGAAACCCTAGTAACGAGGCATTTACTACCTTAAGAGAGTCATAGTTAGTCGTCCCATGGCTCACCCAGTAAAACGTTTTTTCTCACTGCAGGCAGTCTGCCAGAAGCGATATGTCACTAGTTGTGTATCATAAAAGAGTCATCGTTACCCCTCCCTGGGGTTATTCGAGATATCTACATCTACATCTACATGACTACTCTGCAATTCACATTTAAGTGCTTGGCAGAGGGTTCATCGAACCACAATCATACTATCTCTCTACTATTCCACTCCCGAACAGCGAGCGGGAAAAACGAACACCTAAACCTTTCTGTTCGAGCTCTGATTTCTCTTATTTTATTTTGATGATCATTCCTACCTATGTAGGTTGGGCTCAACAAAATATTTTCGCATTCGGAAGAGAAAGTTGGTGACTGAAATTTCGTAAAAAGGTCTCGCCGCGACGAAAAACGTCTATGCTGTAATGACTTCCATCCCAACTCGTGTATCATATCTGCCACACTCTCTCCCCTATAACGCGATAATACAAAACGAGCTGCCCTTCTTTGCACCCTCTCGATGTCCTCCGTCAATCCCACCTGGTAAGGATCCCACACCGCGCAGCAATATTCTAACAGAGGACGAACGAGTGTAGTGTAAGCTGTCTCTTTAGTGGACTTGCTGCATCTTCTAAGTGTCCTGCCAATGAAACGCAACCTTTGGCTCGCTTTCCCGACAATATTATCTATGTGGTCCTTCCAACTGAAGTTGTTTGTAATTTTAACACCCAGGTACTTAGTTGAATTGACAGCCTTGAGAATTGTACTATTTATCGAGTAATCGAATTCCAACGGATTTCTTTTGGAACTCATGTGGATCATCTCACACTTTTCGTTATTTAGCGTCAACTGCCACCTGACACACCATACAGCAATCTTTTCTAAATCGCTTTGCAGCTGATACTGGTCTTCGGATGACCTTACTAGACGGTAAATTACAGCATCATCAGCGAGCAACCTAAGAGAACTTCTCAGATTGTCACCCAGGTCATTTATATAGATCAGGAACAGCAGAGGTCCCAGGACGCTTCCCTGGGGAACACCTGATATCACTTCAGTTTTACTCGATGATTTGCCGTCTATTACTACGAACTGCGACCTTCCTGACAGGAAATCACGAATCCAGTCGCACAACTGAGACGATACCCCATAGCTCCGCAGCTTGATTAGAAGTCGCTTGTGAGGAACGGTGTCAAAAGCTTTCCGGAAATCTAGAAATACGGAATCAACTTGAGATCCCCTGTCGATAGCGGCCATTACTTCGTGCGAATAAAGAGCTAGCTGCGTTGCACAAGAGCGATGTTTTCTGAAGCCATGCTGATTACGTGTCAATAGATCGTTCCCTTCGAGGTGATTCATAATGTTTGAATACAGTATATGCTCCAAAACCCTACTGCAAACCGACGTCAATGATATAGGTCTGTAGTTAAATGGATTACTCCTACTACCCTTCTTGAACACTGGTGCGACCTGCGCAATTTTCCAATCTGTAGGTACAGATCTATCGGTGAGCGAGCGGTTGTATATGAGTGCTAAGTAGGGAGCTATAGTATCAGCGTAATCTGAAAGGAACCTAATCGGTATACAATCTGGACCTGAAGACTTGCCCGTATCAAGCGATTTGAGTTGCTTCGCAACCCCTAAGGTATCTACTTCTAAGAAACTCATGCTAGCAGATGTTCGTGTTTCAAATTCTGGAATATTCCATTCGTCTTCCCTGGTGAAGGAATTTCGGAAAACTGCGTTCAATAACTCCGCTTTAGCGGCGCAGTCGTCGATAACAGTACCATCGGCACTGCGCAGCGAAGGTATTGACTGCGTCTTGCCGCTTGTGTACTTTACATACGACCAGAATTTCTTCGGATTTTCTACCAAATTTCGAGACAATGTTTCGTTGTGGAACCTATTAAAGGCATCTCGCATCGAAGTACGTGCCAAATTTCGCGCGTCTGTAAATTTTAGCCCATCTTCAGGATTTCGCGTTCTTCTGAACTTCGCATGCTTTTTCCGTTGCCTCTGCAACAGCGTTCGGACCTTTTTTGTGTACCACGGGGGATCCGTTCCATCTCTTACCAATTTATGAGGTATGAATATCTCAATTGCTGTTGCTACTATATCTTTGAATTTGAGCCACATCTCGTCTACATTCGCATAGTCAGTTCGGAAGGAATGGAAATTGTCTTTTAGGAAGGCTTCTAGTGGTACTTTATCCGCTTTTTTAAATAAAATTATTTTGCGTTTGTTTCTGATGGATTTGGAAGAAATGGTATTGAGCCTAGCTACAATGACCTTGTGATCACTAATCCCTGTATCAGTCATGATGCTCTCTATCAGCTCTGGATTGTTTGTGGCCAAGAGGTCAAGTGTGTTTTCGCAACCATTTACAATTCGCGTGGGTTCGTGGACTAACTGCTCTAAATAATTTTCGGAGAATGCATTTAGGACAATCTCGGAAGACGTTTTGTGCCTACCACCGGTTTTGAACAAGTATTTTTGCCAACATACCGAGGGTAGGTTGAAGTCCCCACCAACTATAACCGTATGAGTGGGGTATTTATTTGTTACGAGACTCAAACTTTCTCTGAACTGTTCCGCAACTGTATCATCGGAGTCTGGGGGTCGGTAGAAGGAGCCAATTATTAACTTAATTCGGCTGTTAAGTATAACCTCCACCCACACCAATTCGCACAGAGTATCTACTTCGACTTCACTACAAGATAAACCACTACTGACAGACACCAACACTCCACCACCAATTCTGCCTAATCTATCTTTCCTGAACACCGTCTGAGACTTCGTAAAAATTTCTGCAGAACTTATTTCAGGCTTTAGCCAGCTTTCTGTACCTATAACGATATCAGCTTCTGTGCTTTCTATTAGCGCTTGAAGCTCAGGGACTTTTCCAGCGCAACTACAACAGTTTACAACTATAATTCCGACTGTTCCTTGATCCAAGCACGTCCTGTAATTGCCAAGCACCCTTTGACATTGCAGCCCATCCCGCACTTTCCCGAGGCCTTCTAACCTAAAAAACCGCCCAGTCCACGCCACACAGCCTCCGCTACCCGTGTAGCCGCCAGCTGAGTGTAGTGAACTCCTGACCTATTCAGCGGAACCCGAAACCCCACCACCCTATGGCGCAAGTCAAGGAATCTGCAGCCAATAAGGTCGCAAAACCGTCTGAGCCTCTGATTCAGACCCTCCACCCGGCTCTGCACCAAAGGTCCGCAGTCGGTTCTGTCAACGATGCTGCAGATGGTGAGCTCTGCCTTCATCTCGTAAGCAAGACCGGCAGCCTTCACCAAATCAGATAGCCGCTGGAATCCAGAGAGAATTTCCTCAGATCCAAAGCGACACACGTCATTAGTGCCGACATGTGCCACCACCTGCAGCTGGCTGCACCCTGTGCTCTTCATGGCATCCGGAAGGACCCTTTCCACATCAGGAATGACTCCTCCTGGAATGCACACGGAGTGCACACTGGATTTCTTCCCCTCCTTAGCCGCCATATCCCTAAGGGGCCCCATTACGCGCCTAACATTGGAGCTCCCAACTACCAGTAAGCCCAACCTCTGCGATTGCCCGGACCTTGAAGGCTGAGAATGATCCTCTGAAACAGGGCAGGCAGCTGCATCTGGCTCAGCCAGAGACAGTGCCTGAAACCGGTTTGTCAGACGCACCGGGGAGGCTTTCTGGTCAGCTTCCGGGGACGCCTTTCGCTGCCTGCCACGCCTTGGAACGACCTCCCAATCAACCACAGGCGAGGGCTCAGCCCCACTGCGGGCAGCAACCGGGGCAACCACAGCGGCAGACCGATCTGGGGACAGACGGGATGAGGTTGACATCCCCGTGATAAACGAGTCCGGCTCCCCACAGTGGTGCCCATTGGCAACAGCCTCAAGCTGCGCGACCGAAGTCAGCGCCGATTGCAGCTGTGAGCGAAGGGATGCCAAGTCAGCCCTCATCCGAACACAGCAATCGCAGTCCCTGTCCATTCTAATCGATGTTTAACAACAGTTACTGAAACACGAGTCGGTGCCTAGATAACGCAAGCGGAACACGCAAAGAATGTATCAACTAACCTGTACAAATGCCTAACGACTGCGCTACAATCTGCTGAATTTACGATTACAGTAACTAAAACTCGAAATTGCACCTCCTATACGAAACTCGCACGCAATTTAAATAAGAATCTACGAAGTAAACACTAAAGCGCGATGCTACAACTGTCAAATACTATAATACGCCCGAAATATATGAATTAAACAATGCAAGTACCCAAAAACACGCAAAGATATCTTAATCGAAACCCTAGTAACGAGGCATTGGCTACCTTAAGAGAGTCATAGTTAGTCGTCCCAATTGCTCACCCAGTCTGCCATTTTTTCTTACTGCGGCCAGTCTGCCAGAAGCGATATGTCACTAGTTGTGTATCATAAAAGAGTGATCGTTTCTCCTCCCAGGGGTTAATCGAGATATCTTAATCGAAACCCTAGAAACGAGGCATTGGCTACCTTAAGAGAGTAGTAGTTGCTCGTCCCAATTCCTCACCCAGTCCAACATTCTTTCTTACTACGGCCAGTCTGCCAGAAGCGATATGTCTCTAGTTGTGTATCATAAAAGAGTGATCGTTTCTCCTCCCAGGGGTTATTCGAGATATCTTAATCGAAACCCTAGTAACGAGGCATTGGCTACCTTAAGAAAGTCATAGTTACTCGCCCCTATTGCTCACCCAGTCCAACATTTTTTCTTACTGTGGTCAGTCTGCCAGAACCGATATGTCACAAGTTGTGTATCATAAAAGAGTGATCGTTACTCCTCCCAGGGGTTATTCGATATATTTTAATCGAAACCCTAGTAACGAGGCATTGGCTACCTTAAGAGAGTCATAGTTAGTCGTCCCAATTGCTCACCCAGTAAAACGTTTTTTCTTACTGCGGCCAGTCTGCCAGAAGCGATATTTCACTAGTTGTGTATCATAAAGGAGTGATCGTTACTCCTCCCAGGGGTTATTCGAGATATCTTAATCGAAACCCTAGTAACGAGGCATTGGCTACCTTAAGAGAGTAATAGTTACTCGTCCCAATTGCTCACCCAGTCCAACATTTTTTCTTACTGCGGCCAGTCTGCCAGAAGCGACATGTCACTAGTTGTGTATCATAAAAGAGTCATCGTTTATCCTCCCAGGGGTTATTCGAGATATCTTAATCGAAACCCTAGTAACGAGGCATTGGCTGCCTTAGGAGAGTCATAGTTACTCGTCCCAATTGCTCACCCAGTCTGCCATTTTTTCTTACTGTGGCCAGTCTGCCAGAAGCGATATGTCACTAGTTTTGTATCATAAAAGAGTCATCGTTACTCCTCCCAGGGGTTATTCGAGATATCTTAATGGAAACCCTAGTAACGAGGCATTGGCTACCTTAAGAGAGTCATAGATACTCGTCCCAATTGCTCACCCAGTCCAACATTTTTTCTTACTGCGACCAGTCTGCCAGAAGCGATATGTCACTAGATGTGTATCATAAAAGAGTGACCGTTTCTCCTCCCAGGGGTTATTCGAGATATCTTAATCGAAACCCTAGTAACGAGACATTGGCTACCTTAAGAGAGTCATAGTTACTCGTCCCAATTGCTCACCCAGTCCAACACTTTTTCTTACTACGACCAGTCTCCTAGAAGCGATATTTCACTAGTTGTGTATCATAAAAGAGTGATCGTTACTCCTCCCAGGGGTTACTCGAGATATCTTAATCGAAACCCTAGTAACGAGGCATTGGCTACCTTAAGAGAGTAGTAGTTACTCGTCCCAATTGCTCACCCAGTCCAACATTTTTTCTTACTACGGCCAGTCTGCCAGAAGCGGTATGTCACTAGTTGTGTATCATAAAAGAGTGATCGTTTCTCCTCCCAGGGGTTATTCTAGATGTCTTAATCGAAACCCTAGTAACGAGGCATTGGCTACCTTAAGAGAGTCATAGATACTCGTCCCAATTGCTCACCCAGTACAACATTTTTTCTTACTGCGACCAGTCTGCCAGAAGCGATATGTCACTAGATGTGTATCATAAAAGAGTGATCGTTACTCCTCCCAGGGGTTATTCGATATATTTTAATCGAAACCCTAGTAACGAGGCATTGGCTACCTTAAGAGAGTCATAGTTAGTCGTCCCAATTGCTCACCCAATAAAAAGTTTTTTCTTACTGCGGCCAGTCTGCCAGAAGCGATATGTCACTAGTTGAGTATCATAAAAGAGTGATTGTTACTCCTCCCAGGGGTTATTCGAGATATCTTAATCGAAACCCTACTAACGAGGCATTGGCTACCTTAAGGGAGTCATAGTTACTCGTCCCAATTGCTCACCCAGTCCAACATTTTTTCTTACTGTGGCCAGTCTGCCAGAACCGATATGTCACTAGTTGTGTATCATAAAAGAGTCATCGTTTCTCCTCCCAGGGGTTATTCGAGATATCTTAATCGAAACACTAGTAACGAGGCATTGGTTACCTTAAGAGAGTCATAGTTACTCGTCTCAATTGCTCACCAAGTCTGCCATTATTTCTTACTGTGGCCAGTGTGCCAGAAGCTATATCTCACTAGTTGTGTATCATAAAAGAGTCATCGTTAGTCCTCCCAGGGGTTATTCAAGATATCTTAATCGAAACCCTAGTAACGAGGCATTGGCTTCCTTAAGAGAGTCATAGTTACTCGTCCCAATTGCTCACCCAGTCCAACATTTTTTCTTACTGCAGCCAGTCTGCCAGAAGCGATATGTCACTAGTTGTGTATCATAAAAGAGTCGTCGTTACTCCTCCCAGCGGTTATTCGAGATATCTTAATCGAAACCCTAGTAACGAGGCATTGGCTACCTTAAGAGAGTCATAGTTACTCGTCCCAATTGCTCACCCAGTCCAACCTTTTATCTTACTGCGACCAGTCTGCCAGAAGCGATATTTCACTAGTTGTGTATCATAAAAGAGTGATCGTTACTCCTCCCAGGGGTTATTCGAGATATCTTAATCGAAACCCTAGTAACGACGCATTGGCTACCTTAAGAGAGTAGTAGTTACTCGTCCCAATTGCTCACCCAGTCCAACATTTTTTCTTACTACGGCCAGTCTGCCAGAAGCGATATGTCACTAGTTGTGTATCATAAAAGAGTGATCGTTTCTCCTCCCAGGGGTTATTCGAGATATCTTGATCGAAACCCTACTAACGAGGCATTGGCTACCTTAAGAAAGACATAGTTACTCGTCCCTATTGCTCACCCAGTCCAACATTTTTTCTTACTGTGGTCAGTCTGCCAGAACCGATATTTCACAAGTTGTGTATCATAAAAGAGTGATCGTTACTCCTCCCAGGGGTTATTCGATATATTTTAATCGAAACCCTAGTAACGAGGCATTGGTTACCTTAAGAGAGTCATAGTTACTCGTCCCAATTGCTCACCCAGTAAAACGTTTTTTCTTACTGCGGCCAGTGTGCCAGAAGCGATATTTCACTAGTTGTGTATCATAAAAGAGTGATTGTTAATCCTCCCAGGGGTTATTCGAGATATCTTAATCGAAACCCTAGTAACGAGGCATTGGCTACCTTAAGAGAGTAATAGTTACTCGTCCCAAATGCTCACCCAGTCCAACATTTTTTCTTACTGCGGCCAGTCTGCCAGAAGCGACATGTCACTAGTTGTGTATCATAAAAGAGTCATCGTTTTTCCTCCCAGGGGTTATTCGAGATATCTTAATCGAAACCCTAGTAACGAGGCATTGGCTGCCTTAGGAGAGTCATAGTTACTCGTCCCAATTGCTCACCCAGTCTGCCATTTTTTCTTACTGTGGCCACTCTGCCAGAAGCGATATGTCACTAGTTGTGTATCATAAAAGAGTCATCGTTACTCCTCCCAGGGGTTATTCGAGATATCTGAATGGAAACCCTAGTAACGAGGCATTGGCTACCTTAAGAGAGTCATAGATACTCGTCCCAATTGCTCACCCAGTCCAACATTTTTTCTTACTGCGACCAGTCTGCCAGAAGCGATATGTCACTAGATTTGTATCATAAAAGAGTGATCGTTACTCCTCCCAGGGGTTATTCGATATATTTTAATCGAAACCCTAGTAACGAGGCATTGGCTACCTTAAGAGAGTCATAGTTAGTCGTCCCAATTGCTCACCCAATAAAACGTTGCTTCTTACTGTGGAGAGTCTGCCAGAAGCGATATGTCACTAGTTGTGTATCATAAAAGAGTGATTGTTACTCCTCCCAGGGGTTATTCGAGATATCATAATCGAAACCCTAGTAACGAGGCATTGGCTACCTTAAGAGAGTCATAGTTACTCGTCGCAAATGCTCACCCAGTCCAACATTTTTCCTTAATGTGGCCAGTCTGCCGGAAGCGATATGTCACTAGTTTTGTATCATAAAAGAGTGATCGTTTCTCCTCCCAGGGGTTATTCGAGATATCTTAATCGAAACACTAGTAACGAGGCATTGGCTACCTTAAGAGAGTCATAGTTACTCGTCCCACTTGCTCACCAAGTCTGCCATTTTTTCTTACTGTGGCCAGTGTGCCAGAAGCGATATGTCACTAGTTGTGTATCATAAAAGAGTCATCGTTACTCCTCCCAGAGGTTATTCGAGATATCTTAATCGAAACCCTAGTAAAGAGGCATTGGCTACCTTAAGAGAGTCATAGTCACTCGTCCCAATTGCTCACCCAGTCCAACATTTTTTCTTACTGCAGCCAGTCTGCCAGAAGCGATATGTCACTAGTTGTGTATCATAAAAGAGTCGTCGTTACTCCTGCCATGGGTTATTCGAGTTATCTTAATCGAAACCCTAGTAACGAGGCATTGGCTACCTTAAGAGAGTCATAGTTACTCGTCCCTATTGCTCACCCAGTCCAACATTTTTTCTTACTGTGGTCAGTCTGCCAGAACCGATATGTCACTAGTTGTGTATCATAAAAGAGTGATCGTTACTCCTCCCAGGGGTTATTCGAGATATCTTAATCGAAACCCTAGTAACGAGGCATTGGCTACCTTAAGAGAGTCATAGTTACTCGTCCCAATTGCTCACCCAGTCTGCCATTTTTTCTTACTGTGGCCAGTCTGCCAGTACCGATATGTCACTAGTTGTGTATCATAAAAGAGTGATCGTTTCTCCTCCCAGGGATTATTCGAGATATCTTAATCGAAACCCTAGTAATGAGACATTGGCTACCTTAAGAGAGTCATAGTTAGTCGTCCGAATTTCTCACCCTATAAAACGTTTCCTCTTACTGCGGCCAATCTGCCAGAAGCGATATGTCACTAGTTGTGTATCATAAAAGAGTGATCGTTCTCCTCCCAGGGGTTATTCGAGATATCTTAATCGAAACCCTAGTAACGAGGCATTGGCTACATTAAGAGAGTCATTGTTACTCGTCCCAATTGCTCACCCAGTCCAACATTTTTTCTTACTGCAGCCAGTCTGCCAGAAGCGATATGTCACTAGTGGTGTATCATAAAAGAGTCGTCGTTACTCCTCCCAGGGGTTATTCGAGATATCTTAATCGAAACCCTAGTAACGAGGCATTGGCTACCTTAAGAGAGTCATAGTTACTCGTCCCAATTGCTCACCCAGTCTGCCATTTTTTCCTACTGCGACCAGTCTGCCAGAAGCGATATGTCAATAGTTGTGTATCATAAAAGAGTGATCGTTTTTCCTCCCAGGGGTTATTCGAGATATCTTAATCGAAACCCTAGTAACGAGGCATTGGCTACCTTAAGAGAGTCATAGTTACTCATCCCTATTGCTCACCAAGTCTGCCATATTTTCTTACTGTGGCCAGTCTGCCAGAAGCGATATGTCACTAGTTGTGTATCATAAAAGAGTCATCGTTACTCCTCCCAGGGGTTATTCGAGATATCTTAATCGAAACCCTAGTAACGAGGCATTGGCTACCTTAAGAGAGTCATAGTTACTCGTCCCAATTGCTCACCAAGTCTGCGATTTTTTCTTACTGTGGCCAGTCTGCCAGAAGCGATATGTTACTAGTTGTGTATCATAAAATAGTCATCGTTACTCCTCCCAGGGGTTATTCGAGATATCTTAATCGAAACCCTAGTAACGAGGCATTGGCTACCTTAAGAGAGTCATAGTTACTCGTCCCAATTGCTCACCAAGTCTGCCATTTTTTCTTACTGTGGCAAGTCTGCCAGAAGCGATATGTCACTAGTTGTGTATCATAAAAGAGTCATCGTTACTCCTCCCAGGGGTTATTCGAGATATCTTAATCGAAACCCTAGTAACGAGGCATTGGCTACCTTAAGAGAGTCATAGTCACTCGTCCCAATTGCTCACCCAGTCCAACATTTTTTCTTACCGCAGCCAGTCTGCCAGAAGCGATATGTCACTAGTTGTGTATCATAAAAGAGTCGTCGTTACACCTGCCAGGGGTTATTCGAGTTATCTTAATCGAAACCCTAGTAACGAGGCATTGGCTACCTTAAGAGAGTCATAGTTACTCGTCCCTATTGCTCACCCAGTCCAACATTTATTCTTACTGTGGTCAGTCTGCCAGAACCGATATGTCACTAGTTGTGTATCATAAAAGAGTGATCGTTACTCCTCACAGGGGTTATTCGAGATATCTTAATCGAAACCCTAGTAACGAGGCATTGGCTACCTTAAGAGAGTCATAGTTACTCGTCCCAATTGCTCACCCAGTCTGCCATTTTTTCTTACTGTGGCCAGTCTGCCAGTACCGATATGTCACTAGTTGTGTATCATAAAAGAGTGATCGTTTCTCCTCCCAGGGATTATTCGAGATATCTTAATCGAAACCCCAGTAATGAGACATTGGCTACCTTAAGAGAGTCATAGTTACTCGTCCCAATTGCTCACCCAATAAAACGTTTCTTCTTACTGCGGCCAGTCTGCCAGAAGCGATATGTCACTAGTTGTGTATCATAAAAGAGTGATCGTTCTCCTCCCAGGGGTTATTCGAGATATCTTAATCGAAACCCTAGTAACGAGGCATTGGCTACCTTAAGAGAGTCATTGTTACTCGTCCCAATTGCTCACCCAGTCCAACATTTTTTCTTACTGCAGCCAGTCTGCCAGAAGCGATATGTCACTAGTTGTGTATCATAAAAGAGTCGTCGTTACTCCTCCCAGGGGTTATTCGAGATATCTTAATCGAAACCCTAGTAACGAGGCATTGGCTACCTTAAGAGAGTCATAGTTACTCGTCCCAATTGCTCACCCAGTCTGCCATTTTTTCTTACTGCGACCAGTCTGCCAGAAGCGATATGTCAATAGTTGTGTATCATAAAAGAGTAATCGTTTTTCCTCCCAGGGGTTATTCGAGATATCTTAATCGAAACCCTAGTAACGAGGCATTGGCTACCTTAAGAGAGTCATAGTTACTCATCCCTATTGCTCACCAAGTCTGCCATTTTTTCTTACTGTGGCCAGTCTGCCAGAAGCGATATGTCACTAGTTGTGTATCATAAAAGAGTCATCGTTACTCCTCCCAGGGGTTATTCGAGATATCTTAATCGAAACACTTGTAACGAGGCATTGGCTACCTTAAGAGAGTCATAGTTACTCGTCCCAATTGCTCACCAAGTCTGCGATTTTTTCTTACTGTGGCCAGTCTGCCAGAAGCGATATGTCACTAGTTGTGTATCATAAAATAGTCATCGTTACTCCTCCCAGGGGTTATTCGAGATATCCCAATCGAAACCCTAGTAACGAGGCATTGGCTACATTAAGAGAGTCATAGTTACTCGTCCCAATTGCTCACCCAGTCCAACATTTTTTCTTACTGCAGCCAGTCTGCCAGAAGCGATATGTCACTAGTTGTGTATCATAAAAGAGTCGTCGTTACTCCTATCAGGGGTTATTCGAGATATCTTAATCGAAACCCTAGTAACGAGGCATTGGCTACCTTAAGAGAGTCATAGATACTCGTCCCTATTGCTCACCCAGTCCAACATTTTTTCTTACTCTGGTCAGTCTGCCAGAACCGATATGTCACTAGTTGTGTATCATAAAAGAGTGATCGTTACTCCTCCCAGGGGTTATTCGAGATATCTTAATCGAAACCCTAGTAACGAGGTATTAGCTACCTTAAGGGAGTCATAGTTACTCGTCCCAATTGCTCACCCAGTCTGCCATTTTTTCTTACTGTGGCCAGTCTGCCAGTACCGATATGTCACTAGTTGTGTATCATAAAAGAGTGATCGTTTCTCCTCCCAGGGATAATTCGAGATATCTTAATCGAAACCCTAGTAATGAGACATTGGCTACCTTAAGAGAGTCATAGTTACTTGTCCCAATTGCTCACCCAGTAAAACGTTTTTTCTTACTGCGGCCAGTCTGCCAGAAGCGATATTTCACTAGTTGTGAATCATAAAAGAGTGATCGTTACTCCTCCCAGGGGTTATTCGAGATATCTTAATCGAGACCCTAGTAACGAGGCATTGGCTACCTTACGAGAGTCATAGTTACTCGCCCCAATTGCTCAAACAGTCCAACATTTTTTCTTACGGCGGCCAGTCTGCCAGAAGCGATATATCACTAGTTGTGTATCATAAAAAAGAGATTGTTACTCCTCCCAGCGGTTATTCGATATATTTTAATCGAAACCCTAGTAACGAGGCATTGGCTACCTTAAGAGAGTCATTGTTACTCGTCCCAATTGCTCACCCAGTCCAACATTTTTTCTTACTGCAGCCATTCTGCCAGAAGCGATATGTCACTAGTTGTGTATCATAAAAGAGTCATCGTTACTCCACCCAGGGGTTATTCGAGATATCTTAATCGAAACCCTAGTAACGAGGCATTGGCTACCTTACGAGAGTCATAGTTACTCGCCCCAATTGCTCAAACAGTCCAACATTTTTTCTTACGGCGGCCAGTCTGCCAGAAGCGATATATAACTAGTTGTGTATCATAAAAAAGAGATTGTTACTCCTCCCAGGGGTTATTCGATATATTTTAATCGAAATCCTAGTAACGAGGCATTGGCTACCTTAAGAGAGTCATCGTTAGTCGTCCCAATTGCTCACCCAGTAAAACGTTTTTTCTTACCGCGGCCAGTCTGCCAGAAGCGATATGTCACTAGTTGTGTATCATAAAAGAGTCATCGTTACTCCACCCAGGGGGTATTCGAGATATCTTAATCGAAACCCTAGTAACGAGGCATTGGCTACCTTAGGAGAGTCATAGTTACTCGTCCCAATTGCTCACCAAGTCTGCCATTTTTTCTTACTGTGGCAAGTCTGCCAGAAGCGATATGTCACTAGCTGTGTATCTTAAAAGAGTCATCGTTACTCCTCCCAGGGGTTATTCGAGATATCTTAATCGAAACCCTAGTAACGAGGCATTGGCTACCTTAAGAGAGTCATAGTCACTCGTCCCAATTGCTCACCCAGTCCAACATTTTTTCTTACCGCAGCCAGTCTGCCAGAAGCCATATGTCACTAGTTGTGTATCATAAAAGAGTCGTCGTTACTCCTGCCAGGGGTTACTCGAGTTATCTTAATCGAAACCCTAGTAACGAGGCATTGGCTACCTTAAGAGAGTCATAGTTACTCGTCCCAATTGCTCACCCAGTCTGCCATTTTTTCTTACTGTGGCCAGTCTGCCAGTACCGATATGTCACTAGTTGTGTATCATAAAAGAGTGATCGTTTCTCCTCCCAGGTTTTAATTCGAGATATCTCAATCGAAACCCTAGTAATGAGACATTGGCTACCTTAAGAGAGTCATAGTTACTCGTCCCAATTGCTCACCCAATAAAACGTTTCTTCTTACTGCGGCCAGTCTGCCAGAAGCGATATGTCACTAGTTGTGTATCATAAAAGAGTGATCGTTCTCCTCCCAGGGGTTATTCGAGATATCTTAATCGAAACCCTAGTAACGAGGCATTGGCTACCTTAAGAGAGTCATTGTTACTCGTCCCAATTGCTCACCCAGTCCAACATTTTTTCTTACTGCAGCCAGTCTGCCAGAAGCGATATGTCACTAGTTGTGTATCATAAAAGAGTCGTCGTTACTCCTCCCAGGGGTTATTCGAGATATCTTAATCGAAACCCTAGTAACGAGGCATTGGCTACCTTAAGAGAGTCATAGTTACTCGTCCCAATTGCTCACCCGGTCTGCCATTTTTTCTTACTGCGACCAGTCTGCCAGAAGCGATATGTCAATAGTTGTGTATCATAAAAGAGTGATCGTTTTTCCTCCCAGGGGTTATTCGAGATACCTTAATCGAAACCCTAGTAACGAGGCATTGGCTACCTTAAGAGAGTCATAGTTACTCATCCCTATTGCTCACCAAGTCTGCCATTTTTTCTTACTGTGGCCAGTCTGCCATAAGCGATATGTCACTAGTTGTGTATCATAAAAGAGTCATCGTTACTCCTCCCAGGGGTTATTCGAGATATCTTAATCGAAACCCTTGTAACGAGGCATTGGCTACCTTAAGAGAGTCATAGTTACTCGTCCCAATTGCTCACCAAGTCTGCGATTTTTTCTTACTGTGGCCAGTCTGCCAGAAGCGATATGTCACTAGTTGGGTATCATAAAATAGTCATCGTTACTCCTCCCAGGGGTTATTCGAGATATCCCAATCGAAACCCTAGTAACGAGGCATTGGCTACATTAAGAGAGTCATAGTTACTCGTCCCAATTGCTCACCCAGTCCAACATTTTTTCTTACTGCAGCCAGTCTGCCAGAAGCGATATGTCACTAGTTGTGTATCATAAAAGAGTCGTCGTTACTCCTATCAGGGGTTATTCGAGATATCTTAATCGAAACCCTAGTAACGAGGCATTGGCTACCTTAAGAGAGTCATAGATACTCGTCCCTATTGCTCACCCAGTCCAACATTTTTTCTTACTCTGGTCAGTCTGCCAGAACCGATATGTCACTAGTTGTGTATCATAAAAGAGTGATCGTTACTCCTCCCAGGGGTTATTCGAGATATCTTAATCGAAACCCTAGTAACGAGGTATTGGCTACCTTAAGAGAGTCATAGTTACTCGTCCCAATTGCTCACCCAGTCTGCCATTTTTTCTTACTGTGGCCAGTCTGCCAGTACCGATATGTCACTAGTTGTGTATCATAAAAGAGTGATCGTTTCTCCTCCCAGGGATAATTCGAGATATCTTAATCGAAACCCTAGTAATGAGACATTGGCTACCTTAAGAGAGTCATAGTTACTTGTCCCAATTGCTCACCCAGTAAAACGTTTTTTCTTACTGCGGCCAGTCTGCCAGAAGCGATATTTCACTAGTTGTGAATCATAAAAGAGTGATCGTTACACCTCCCAGGGGTTATTCGAGATATCTTAATCGAGACCCTAGTAACGAGGCATTGGCTACCTTACGAGAGTCATAGTTACTCGCCCCAATTGCTCAAACAGTCCAACATTTTTTCTTACGGCGGCCAGTCTGCCAGAAGCGATATATCACTAGTTGTGTATCATAAAAAAGAGATTGTTACTCCTCCCAGGGGTTATTCGATTTATTTTAATCGAAATCCTAGTAACGAGGCATTGGCTACCTTAAGAGAGTCATCGTTAGTCGTCCCAATTGCTCACCCAGTAAAACTTTTTTTCTTACCGCGGCCAGTCTGCCAGAAGCGATATGTCACTAGTTGTGTATCATAAAAGAGTCATCGTTACTCCACCCAGGGGTTATTCGAGATATCTTAATCGAAACCCTAGTAACGAGGCATTGGCTACCTTAAGAGAGTCATTGTTACTCGTCCCAATTGCTCACCCAGTCCAACATTTTTTCTTACTGCAGCCATTCTGCCAGAAGCGATATGTCACTAGTTGTGTATCATAAAAGAGTCATCGTTACTCCACCCAGGGGTTATTCGAGATATCTTAATCGAAACCCTAGTAACGAGGCATTGGCTACCTTACGAGAGTCATAGTTACTCGCCCCAATTGCTCAAACAGTCCAACATTTTTTCTTACGGCGGCCAGTCTGCCAGAAGCGATATATCACTAGTTGTGTGTCATAAAAAAGAGATTGTTACTCCTCCCAGGGGTTATTCGATATATTTTAATCGAAATCCTAGTAACGAGGCATTGGCTACCTTAAGAGAGTCATCGTTAGTCGTCCCAATTGCTCACCCAGTAAAACGTTTTTTCTTACCGCGGCCAGTCTGCCAGAAGCGATATGTCACTAGTTGTGTATCATAAAAGAGTCATCGTTACTCCACCAAGGGGTTATTCGAGATATCTTAATCGAAACCCTAGTAACGAGGCATTGGCTACCTTAAGAGAGTCATAGTTACTCGTCCCAATTGCTCACCAAGTCTGCCATTTTTTCTTACTGTGGCAAGTCTGCCAGAAGCGATATGTCACTACTTGTGTATCTTAAAAGAGTCATCGTTTCTCCTCCCAGGGGTTATTCGAGATATCTTAATCGAAACCCTAGTAACGAGGCATTGGCTACCTTAAGAGAGTCATAGTCACTCGTCCCAATTGCTCACCCAGTCCAACATTTTTTCTTACCGCAGCCAGTCTGCCAGAAGCGATATGTCACTAGTTGTGTATCATAAAAGAGTCGTCGTTACTCCTGCCAGGGGTTATTCGAGTTATCTTAATCGAAACCCTAGTAACGAGACATTGGCTACCTTAAGAGAGTCATAGTTACTCGTCCCAATTGCTCACCCAGTCTGCCATTTTTTCTTACTGTGGCCAGTCTGCCAGTACCGATATGTCACTAGTTGTGTATCATAAAAGAGTGATCGTTTCTCCTCCCAGGGATTATTCGAGATATCTTAATCGAAACCCTAGTAATGAGACATTGGCTACCTTAAGAGAGTCATAGTTACTCGTCCCAATTGCTCACCCAATAAAACGTTTCTTCTTACTGCGGCCAGTCTGCCAGAAGCGATATGTCACTAGTTGTGTATCATAAAAGAGTGATCGTTCTCCTCCCAGGGGTTATTCGAGATATCTTAATCGAAACCCTAGTAATGAGGCATTGGCTACCTTAAGAGAGTCATTGTTACTCGTCCCAATTGCTCACCCAGTCCAACATTTTTTCTTACTGCAGCCAGTCTGCCAGAAGCGATATGTCACTAGTTGTGTATCATAAAAGAGTCGTCGTTACTCCTCCCAGGGGTTATTCGAGATATCTTAATCGAAACCCTAGTAACGAGGCATTGGCTACCTTAAGAGAGTCATAGTTACTCGTCCCAATTGCTCACCCAGTCTGCCATTTTTTCTTACTGCGACCAGTCTGCCAGAAGCGATATGTCAATAGTTGTGTATCATAAAAGAGTGATCGTTTTTCCTCCCAGGGGTTATTCGAGATATCTTAATCGAAACCCTAGTAACGAGGCATTGGCTACCTTAAGAGAGTCATAGTTACTCATCCCTATTGCTCACCAAGTCTGCCATTTTTTCTTACTGTGGCCAGTCTGCCAGAAGCGATATGTCACTAGTTGTGTATCATAAAAGAGTCATCGTTACTCCTCCCAGGGGTTATTCGAGATATCTTAATCGAAACCCTTGTAACGAGGCATTGGCTACCTTAAGAGAGTCATAGTTACTCGTCCCAATTGCTCACCAAGTCTGCGATTTTTTCTTACTGTGGCCAGTCTGCCAGAAGCGATATGTCACTAGTTGTGTATCATAAAATAGTCATCGTTACTCCTCCCAGGGGTTATTCGAGATATCCCAATCGAAACCCTAGTAACGAGGCATGGGCTACATTAAGAGAGTCATAGTTACTCGTCCCAATTGCTCACCCAGTCCAACATTTTTTCTTACTGCAGCCAGTCTGCCAGAAGCGATATGTCACTAGTTGTGTATCATAAAAGAGTCTTCGTTACTCCTATCAGGGGTTATTCGAGATATCTTAATCGAAACCCTAGTAACGAGGCATTGGCTACCTTAAGAGAGTCATAGTTACTCGTCCCTATTGCTCACCCAGTCCAACATTTTTTCTTACTCTGGTCAGTCTGCCAGAACCGATATGTCACTAGTTGTGTATCATAAAAGAGTGATCGTTACTCCTCCCAGGGGTTATTCGAGATATCTTAATCGAAACCCTAGTAACGAGGTATTGGCTACCTTAAGAGAGTCATAGTTACTCGTCCCAATTGCTCACCCAGTCTGCCATTTTTTCTTACTGTGGCCAGTCTGCCAGTACCGATATGTCACTAGTTGTGTATCAAAAAAGAGTGATCGTTTCTCCTCCCAGGGATAATTCGAGATATCTTAATCGAAACCCTAGTAACGAGGCATTCGCTACCTTAAGAGAGTCATAATCACACGTCCCAATTGCTCACCCAGTCCAACATTTTTTCTTACTGCAGCCAGTCTGCCAGAAGCGATATGTCACTAGTTGTGTGTCATAAAAGAGTCGTCGTTACTCCTGCCATGGGTTATTCGAGTTATCTTAATCGAAACCCAAGTAACGAGGCATTGGCTACCTTAAGAGAGGCATAGTTACTCGTCCCTATTGCTCACCCAGTCCAACATTTTTTCTTACTGTGGTCAGTCTGCCAGAACCGATATGTCACTAGTTGTGTATCATAAAAGAGTGATCGTTACTCCTCCCAGGGGTTATTCGAGATATCTTAATCAAAACCCTAGTAACGAGGCATTGGCTACCTGAAGAGAGTCATAGTTACTCGTCCCAATTGCTCACCCAGTCTGCCATTTTTTCTTACTGTGGCCAGTCTGCCAGTACCGATATGTCACTAGTTGTGTATCATAAAAGAGTGATCGTTTCTCCTCCCAGGGATTATCGAGATATCTTAATCGAAACCCTAGTAATGAGACATTGGCTACCTTAAGAGAGTCATAGTTAGTTGTCCCAATTGCTCACCCAATAAAACGTTTCTTCTTACTGCGGCCAGTCTGCCAGAAGCGATAAGTCACTAGTTGTGTATCATAAAAGAGTGATCGTTCTCCTCCCAGGGGTTATTCGAGATATCTTAATCGAAACCATAGTAACGAGGCATTGGCTACCTTAAGAGAGTCATTGTTACTCGTCCCAATTGCTCACCCAGTCCAACATTTTTTCTTACTGCAGCCAGTCTGCCAGAAGCGATATGTCACTAGTTGTGTATCATAAAAGAGTCGTCGTTACTCCTCCCAGGGGTTATTCGAGATATCTTAATCGAAACCCTAGTAACGAGGCATTGGCTACCTTAAGACAGTCATAGTTACTCGTCCCAATTGCTCACCCAGTCTGCCATTTTTTCTTACTGCGACCAGTCTGCCAGAAGCGATATGTCAATAGTTGTGTATCATAAAAGAGTGATCGTTTTTCCTCCCAGGGGTTATTCGAGATATCTTAATCGAAACCCTAGTAACGAGGCATTGGCTACCTTAAGAGAGTCATAGTTACTCATCCCTATTGCTCACCAAGTCTGCCATTTTTTCTTACTGTGGCCAGTCTGCCAGAAGCGATATGTCACTAGTTGTGTATCATAAAAGAGTCATCGTTACTCCTCCCAGGGGTTATTCGAGATATCTTAATCGAAACCCTAGTAACGAGGCATTGGCTACCTTCAGAGAGTCATAGTTACTCGTCCCAATTGCTCACCAAGTCTGCGATTTTTTCTTACTGTGGCCAGTCTGCCAGAAGCGATATGTCACTAGTTGTGTATCATAAAATAGTCATCGTTACTCCTCCCAGGGGTTATTCGAGATATCTTAATAGAAACCCTAGTAACGAGGCATTGGCTACCTTAAGAGAGTCATTGTTACTCGTCCCAATTGCTCACCCAGTCCAACATTTTTTCTTACTGCAGCCAGTCTGCCAGAAGCGATATGTCACTAGTTGTGTATCATAAAAGAGTCGTCGTTACTCCTCCCAGGGGTTATTCGAGATATCTTAATCGAAACCCTAGTAACGAGGCATTGGCTACCTTAAGAGAGTCATAGTTACTCGTCCCAATTGCTCACCCAGTCTGCCATTTTTTCTTACTGCGACCAGTCTGCCAGAAGCGATATGTCAATAGTTGTGTATCATAAAAGAGTGATCGTTTTTCCTCCCAGGGGTTATTCGAGATATCTTAATCGAAACCCTAGTAACGAGGCATTGGCTACCCTAAGAGAGTCATAGTTACTCATCCCTATTGCTCACCAAGTCTGCCATTTTTTCTTACTGTGGCCAGTCTGCCAGAAGCGATATGTCACTAGTTGTGTATCATAAAATAGTCATCGTTACTCCTCCCAGGGGTTATTCGAGATATCTTAATCGAAACCCTAGTAACGAGGCATTGGCTACCTTAAGAGAGTCATAGTTACTCGTCCCTATTGCTCACCCTGTCCAACATTTTTTCTTACTCTGGTCAGTCTGCCAGAACCGATATGTCACTAGTTGTGTATCATAAAAGAGTGATCGTTACTCCTCCCAGGGGTTATTCGAGATATCTTAATCGAAACCCTAGTAACGAGGCATTGGCTACCTTAAGAGAGTCATAGTTACTCGTCCCAATTGCCCACCCAGTCTGCCATTTTTTCTTACTGTGGCCAGTCTGCCAGTACCGATATGTCACTAGTTGTGTATCATAAAAGAGTGATCGTTTCTCCTCCCAGGGATTATTCGAGATATCTAAATCGAAACCCTAGTAATGAGATATTGGCTACCTTAAGAGAGTCATAGTTACTTGTCCCAATTGCTCACCCAGTAAAACGTTTTTTCTTACTGCGTCCAGTCTGCCAGAAGCGATATTTCACTAGTTGTGAATCATAAAAGAATGATCGTTACTCCTCCCAGGGGTTATTCGAGATATCTTAATCGAGACCCTAGTAACGAGGCATTGGCTACCTTACGAGAGTCATAGTTACTCGCCCCAATTGCTCAACCAGTCCAACATTTTTTTCTTACGGCGGCCAGTCTGCCAAAAGCGATATGTCACTAGTTGTGTATCATAAAAAAGAGATTGTTACTCCTCCCAGGGGTTATTCGATATATTTTAATCGAAACCCTAGTAACGAGGCATTGGCTACCTTAAGAGAGTCATCGTTAGTCGTCCCAATTGCTCACCCAGTAAAACGTTTTTTCTTACCGCGGCCAGTCTGCCAGAAGCGATATGTCACTAGTTGTGTATCATAAAAGAGTCATCGTTACTCCTCCTAGGGGTTATTCGAGATATCTTAATCGAGACCCTAGTAACGAGGCATTGGCTACCTTAAGAGAGTCATTGTTACTTGTCCCAATTGCTCACCCAGTCCAACATTTTTTCTTACTGCAGCCATTCTGCCAGAAGCGATATGTCACTAGTTGTGTATCATAAAAGAGTCGTCGTTACTCCTGCCAGGGGTTATTCGAGATATCTTAATCGAAACCCTAGTAACGAGGCATTGGCTACCTTACGAGAGTCATAGTTACTCGTCCCAATTGCTCACCCAGTCTGCCATTTATTCTTACTGTGGCCAGTGTGCCAGAAGCGATATGTCACTAGTTGTGTATCATAAAAGAGTCATCGTTACTCCTCCCAGAGGTTATTCGAGATATCTTAATCGAAACCCTAGTAACGAGGCATTGGCTACATTAAGAGAGTCATAGTCACTCGTCCCAATTGCTCACCCAGTCCAACATTTTTTCTTACTGCAGCCAGTCTGCCAGAAGCGATATGTCACTAGTTGTGTATCATAAAATAGTCGTCGTTACTCCTGCCATGGGTTATTCGAGTTATCTTAATCGAAACCCTAGTAACGAGGCATTGGCTACCTTAAGAGAGTCATAGTTACTCGTCCCTATTGCTCACCCAGTCCAACATTTTTTCTTACTGTGGTCAGTCTGCCAGAACCGATATGTCACTAGTTGTGTATCATAAAAGAGTGATCGTTACTCCTCCCAGGGGTTATTCGAGATATCTTAATCGAAACCCTAGTATCGAGGCATTGGCTACCTTAAGAGAGTCATAGTTACTCGTCCCAATTGCTCACCCAGTCTGCCATTTTTTCTTACTGTGGCCAGTCTGCCAGTACCGATATGTCACTAGTTGTGTATCATAAAAGAGTGATCGTTTCTCCTCCCAGGGATTATTCGAGATATCTTATTCGAAACCCTAGTAATGAGACATTGGCTACCTAAAGAGAGTCATAGTTACTCATCCCTATTGCTCACCAAGTCTGCCATTTTTTCTTACTGTGGCCAGTCTGCCAGAAGCGATATGTCACTAGTTGTGTATCATAAAAGAGTCATCGTTACTCCTCCCAGGGGTTATTCGAGATATCTTAATCGAAACCCTAGTAACGAGGCATTGGCTACCTTAAGAGAGTCATATTTACTCGTCCCAATTGCTCACCAAGTCTGCGATTTTTTCTTACTGTGGCCAGTCTGCCAGAAGCGATATGTCACTAGTTGTGTATCATAAAATAGTCATCGTTACTCCTCCCAGGGGTTATTCGAGATATCTTAATCGAAACCCTAGTAACGAGGCATTGGCTACATTAAGAGAGTCATAGTTACTCGTCCCAATTGCTCACCCAGTCCAACATTTTGTCTTACTGCAGCCAGTCTGCCAGAAGCGATATGTCACTAGTTGTGTATCATAAAAGAGTCGTCGTTACTCCTATCAGGGGTTATTCGAGATATCTTAATCGAAACCCTAGTAACGAGGCATTGGCTACCTTAAGAGAGTCATAGTTACTCGTCCCCATTGCTCACCCAGTCCAACATTTTTTCTTACTCTGGTCAGTCTGCCAGAACCGATATGTCACTAGTTGTGTATCATAAAAGAGTGATCGTTACTCCTCCCAGGGGTTATTCGAGATATCTTAATCGAAACCCTAGTAATGAGACATTGGCTACCTTAAGAGAGTCATAGTTAGTTGTCCCAATTGCTCACCCAATAAAACGTTTCTTCTTACTGCGGCCAGTCTGCCAGAAGCGATAAGTCACTAGTTGTGTATCATAAAAGAGTGATCGTTCTCCTCCCAGGGGTTATTCGAGATATCTTAATCGAAACCATAGTAACGAGGCATTGGCTACCTTAAGAGAGTCATTGTTACTCGTCCCAATTGCTCACCCAGTCCAACATTTTTTCTTACTGCAGCCAGTCTGCCAGAAGCGATATGTCACTAGTTGTGTATCATAAAAGAGTCGTCGTTACTCCTCCCAGGGGTTATTCGAGATATCTTAATCGAAACCCTAGTAACGAGGCATTGGCTACCTTAAGACAGTCATAGTTACTCGTCCCAATTGCTCACCCAGTCTGCCATTTTTTCTTACTGCGACCAGTCTGCCAGAAGCGATATGTCAATAGTTGTGTATCATAAAAGAGTGATCGTTTTTCCTCCCAGGGGTTATTCGAGATATCTTAATCGAAACCCTAGTAACGAGGCATTGGCTACCTTAAGAGAGTCATAGTTACTCATCCCTATTGCTCACCAAGTCTGCCATTTTTTCTTACTGTGGCCAGTCTGCCAGAAGCGATATGTCACTAGTTGTGTATCATAAAAGAGTCATCGTTACTCCTCCCAGGGGTTATTCGAGATATCTTAATCGAAACCCTAGTAACGAGGCATTGGCTACCTTCAGAGAGTCATAGTTACTCGTCCCAATTGCTCACCAAGTCTGCGATTTTTTCTTACTGTGGCCAGTCTGCCAGAAGCGATATGTCACTAGTTGTGTATCATAAAATAGTCATCGTTACTCCTCCCAGGGGTTATTCGAGATATCTTAATAGAAACCCTAGTAACGAGGCATTGGCTACCTTAAGAGAGTCATTGTTACTCGTCCCAATTGCTCACCCAGTCCAACATTTTTTCTTACTGCAGCCAGTCTGCCAGAAGCGATATGTCACTAGTTGTGTATCATAAAAGAGTCGTCGTTACTCCTCCCAGGGGTTATTCGAGATATCTTAATCGAAACCCTAGTAACGAGGCATTGGCTACCTTAAGAGAGTCATAGTTACTCGTCCCAATTGCTCACCCAGTCTGCCATTTTTTCTTACTGCGACCAGTCTGCCAGAAGCGATATGTCAATAGTTGTGTATCATAAAAGAGTGATCGTTTTTCCTCCCAGGGGTTATTCGAGATATCTTAATCGAAACCCTAGTAACGAGGCATTGGCTACCCTAAGAGAGTCATAGTTACTCATCCCTATTGCTCACCAAGTCTGCCATTTTTTCTTACTGTGGCCAGTCTGCCAGAAGCGATATGTCACTAGTTGTGTATCATAAAATAGTCATCGTTACTCCTCCCAGGGGTTATTCGAGATATCTTAATCGAAACCCTAGTAACGAGGCATTGGCTACCTTAAGAGAGTCATAGTTACTCGTCCCTATTGCTCACCCTGTCCAACATTTTTTCTTACTCTGGTCAGTCTGCCAGAACCGATATGTCACTAGTTGTGTATCATAAAAGAGTGATCGTTACTCCTCCCAGGGGTTATTCGAGATATCTTAATCGAAACCCTAGTAACGAGGCATTGGCTACCTTAAGAGAGTCATAGTTACTCGTCCCAATTGCCCACCCAGTCTGCCATTTTTTCTTACTGTGGCCAGTCTGCCAGTACCGATATGTCACTAGTTGTGTATCATAAAAGAGTGATCGTTTCTCCTCCCAGGGATTATTCGAGATATCTAAATCGAAACCCTAGTAATGAGATATTGGCTACCTTAAGAGAGTCATAGTTACTTGTCCCAATTGCTCACCCAGTAAAACGTTTTTTCTTACTGCGTCCAGTCTGCCAGAAGCGATATTTCACTAGTTGTGAATCATAAAAGAATGATCGTTACTCCTCCCAGGGGTTATTCGAGATATCTTAATCGAGACCCTAGTAACGAGGCATTGGCTACCTTACGAGAGTCATAGTTACTCGCCCCAATTGCTCAACCAGTCCAACATTTTTTTCTTACGGCGGCCAGTCTGCCAAAAGCGATATGTCACTAGTTGTGTATCATAAAAAAGAGATTGTTACTCCTCCCAGGGGTTATTCGATATATTTTAATCGAAACCCTAGTAACGAGGCATTGGCTACCTTAAGAGAGTCATCGTTAGTCGTCCCAATTGCTCACCCAGTAAAACGTTTTTTCTTACCGCGGCCAGTCTGCCAGAAGCGATATGTCACTAGTTGTGTATCATAAAAGAGTCATCGTTACTCCTCCTAGGGGTTATTCGAGATATCTTAATCGAGACCCTAGTAACGAGGCATTGGCTACCTTAAGAGAGTCATTGTTACTTGTCCCAATTGCTCACCCAGTCCAACATTTTTTCTTACTGCAGCCATTCTGCCAGAAGCGATATGTCACTAGTTGTGTATCATAAAAGAGTCGTCGTTACTCCTGCCAGGGGTTATTCGAGATATCTTAATCGAAACCCTAGTAACGAGGCATTGGCTACCTTACGAGAGTCATAGTTACTCGTCCCAATTGCTCACCCAGTCTGCCATTTATTCTTACTGTGGCCAGTGTGCCAGAAGCGATATGTCACTAGTTGTGTATCATAAAAGAGTCATCGTTACTCCTCCCAGAGGTTATTCGAGATATCTTAATCGAAACCCTAGTAACGAGGCATTGGCTACATTAAGAGAGTCATAGTCACTCGTCCCAATTGCTCACCCAGTCCAACATTTTTTCTTACTGCAGCCAGTCTGCCAGAAGCGATATGTCACTAGTTGTGTATCATAAAATAGTCGTCGTTACTCCTGCCATGGGTTATTCGAGTTATCTTAATCGAAACCCTAGTAACGAGGCATTGGCTACCTTAAGAGAGTCATAGTTACTCGTCCCTATTGCTCACCCAGTCCAACATTTTTTCTTACTGTGGTCAGTCTGCCAGAACCGATATGTCACTAGTTGTGTATCATAAAAGAGTGATCGTTACTCCTCCCAGGGGTTATTCGAGATATCTTAATCGAAACCCTAGTATCGAGGCATTGGCTACCTTAAGAGAGTCATAGTTACTCGTCCCAATTGCTCACCCAGTCTGCCATTTTTTCTTACTGTGGCCAGTCTGCCAGTACCGATATGTCACTAGTTGTGTATCATAAAAGAGTGATCGTTTCTCCTCCCAGGGATTATTCGAGATATCTTATTCGAAACCCTAGTAATGAGACATTGGCTACCTAAAGAGAGTCATAGTTACTCATCCCTATTGCTCACCAAGTCTGCCATTTTTTCTTACTGTGGCCAGTCTGCCAGAAGCGATATGTCACTAGTTGTGTATCATAAAAGAGTCATCGTTACTCCTCCCAGGGGTTATTCGAGATATCTTAATCGAAACCCTAGTAACGAGGCATTGGCTACCTTAAGAGAGTCATATTTACTCGTCCCAATTGCTCACCAAGTCTGCGATTTTTTCTTACTGTGGCCAGTCTGCCAGAAGCGATATGTCACTAGTTGTGTATCATAAAATAGTCATCGTTACTCCTCCCAGGGGTTATTCGAGATATCTTAATCGAAACCCTAGTAACGAGGCATTGGCTACATTAAGAGAGTCATAGTTACTCGTCCCAATTGCTCACCCAGTCCAACATTTTGTCTTACTGCAGCCAGTCTGCCAGAAGCGATATGTCACTAGTTGTGTATCATAAAAGAGTCGTCGTTACTCCTATCAGGGGTTATTCGAGATATCTTAATCGAAACCCTAGTAACGAGGCATTGGCTACCTTAAGAGAGTCATAGTTACTCGTCCCCATTGCTCACCCAGTCCAACATTTTTTCTTACTCTGGTCAGTCTGCCAGAACCGATATGTCACTAGTTGTGTATCATAAAAGAGTGATCGTTACTCCTCCCAGGGGTTATTCGAGATATCTTAATCGAAACCCTAGTAACGAGGCATTGGCTACCTTACGAGAGTCATAGTTACTCGTCCCAATTGCTCACCCAGTCTGCCATTTTTTCTTACTGTGGCCAGTCTGCCAGTACCGATATGTCACTAGTTGTGTATCATAAAAGAGTGATCGTTTCTCCTCCCAGGGATTATTCGAGATATCTTAATCGAAACCCTAGTAATGAGACATTGGCTACCTAAAGAGAGTCATAGTTACTTGTCCCAATTGCTCACCCAGTAAAACGTTTTTTCATACTGCGGCCAGTCTGCCAGAAGCGATATTTCACTAGTTGTGAATCATAAAAGAGTGATCGTTACTCCTCCCAGGGGTTATTCGAGAAATCTTAATCGAGACCCTAGTAACGAGGCATTGGCTACCTTACGAGAGTCATAGTTACTCGCCCCAATTGCTCAACCAGTCCAACATTTTTTCTTACGACGGCCAGTCTGCCAGAAGCGATATGTCACTAGTTGTGTATCATAAAAAAGAGATTGTTACTCCTCCCAGGGGTTATTCGATATATTTTAATCGAAACCCTAGTAACGAGGCATTGGCTACCTTAAGAGAGTCATCGTTAGTCGTCCCAATTGCTCACCCAGTAAAACGTTTTTTCTTACCGCGGCCAGTCTGCCAGAAGCGATATGTCACTAGTTGTGTATCATAAAAGAGTCATCGTTACTCCTCCCAGGGGTTATTCGAGATATCTTAATCGAGATCCTAGTAACGAGGCATTGGCTACCTTACGAGAGTCATAGTTACTCGTCCCAATTGCTCACCCAGTCTGCCATTTTTTCTTACTGTGGCCAGTGTGCCAGAAGCGATATGTCACTAGTTGTGTATCATAAAAGAGTCATCGTTACTCCTCCCAGAGGTTATTCGAGATATCTTAATCGAAACCCTAGTAACGAGGCATTGGCTACCTTAAGAGAGTCATAGTCACTCGTCCCAATTGCTCAACCAGTCCAACATTTTTTCTTACTGCAGCCAGTCTGCCAGAAGCGATATGTCACTAGTTGTGTATCATAAAAGAGTCGTCGTTACTCCTTCCATGGGTTATTCGAGTTATCTTAATCGAAACCCTAGTAACGAGGCATTGACTACCTTAAGAGAGTCATAGTTACTCGTCCCTATTGCTCACCCACTCCAACATTTTTTCTTACTGTGGTCAGTCTGCCAGAACCGATATGTCACTAGTTGTGTATCATAAAAGAGTGATCGTTACTCCTCCCAGGGGTTATTCGAGATATCTTAATCGAAACCCTAGTAACGAGGCATTGGCTACCTTAAGAGAGTCATAGTTACTCGTCCCAATTGCTCACCCAGTCTGCCATTTTTTCTTACTGTGGCCAGTCTGCCAGTACCGATATGTCACTAGTTGTGTATCATAAAAGAGTCTTCGTTACTCCTATCAGGGGTTATTCGAGATATCTTAATCGAAACCCTAGTAACGAGGCATTGGCTACCTTAAGAGAGTCATAGTTACTCGTCCCTATTGCTCACCCAGTCCAACATTTTTTCTTACTCTGGTCAGTCTGCCAGAACCGATATGTCACTAGTTGTGTATCATAAAAGAGTGATCGTTTCTCCTCCCAGGGATTATTCGAGATATCTTAATCGAAACCCTAGTAATGAGACATTGGCTACCTAAAGAGAGTCATAGTTACTTGTCCCAATTGCTCACCCAGTAAAACGTTTTTTCTTACTGCGGCCAGTCTGCCAGAAGCGATATTTCACTAGTTGTGAATCATAAAAGAGTGATCGTTACTCCTCCCAGGGGTTATTCGAGAAATCTTAATCGAGACCCTAGTAACGAGGCATTGGCTACCTTACGAGAGTCATAGTTACTCGCCCCAATTGCTCAACCAGTCCAACATTTTTTCTTACGGCGGCCAGTCTGCCAGAAGCGATATGTCACTAGTTGTGTATCATAAAAAAGAGATTGTTACTCCTCCCAGGGGTTATTCGATATATTTTAATCGAAACCCTAGTAACGAGGCATTGGCTACCTTAAGAGAGCCATCGTTAGTCGTCCCAATTGCTCACCCAGTAAAACGTTTTTTCTTACCGCGGCCAGTCTGCCAGAAGCGATATGTCACTAGTTGTGTATCATAAAAGAGTCATCGTTACTCCACCCAGGGGTTATTCGAGATATCTTAATCGAAACCCTAGTAACGAGGCATTGGCTACCTTAAGAGAGTCATTGTTACTCGTCCCAATTGCTCACCCAGTCCAACATTTTTTCTTACTGCAGCCATTCTGAGAGAAGCGATATGTCACTAGTTGTGTATCATAAAAGAGTCATCGTTACTCCTCCCAGGGGTTATTCGAGATATCTTAATCGAGACCCTAGTAACGAGGCATTGGCTACCTTACGAGAGTCATAGTTACTCGTCCCAATTGCTCACCCAGTCTGCCATTTTTTCTTACTCTGGCCAGTGTGCCAGAAGCGATATGTCACTAGTTGTGTATCATAAAAGAGTCATCGTTACTCCTCCCAGAGGTTATTCGAGATATCTTAATCGAAACCCTAGTAACGAGGCATTGGCTACCTTAAGAGAGTCATAGTCACTCGTCCCAATTGCTCAACCAGCCAACATTTTTTCTTACTGCAGCCAGTCTGCCAGAAGCGATATGTCACTAGTTGTGTATCATAAAAGAGTCGTCGTTACTCCTTCCATGGGTTATTCGAGTTATCTTAATCGAAACCCTAGTAACGAGGCATTGACTACCTTAAGAGAGTCATAGTTACTCGTCCCTATTGCTCACCCAGTCCAACATTTTTTCTTACTGTGGTCAGTCTGTCAGAACCGATATGTCACTAGTTGTGTATCATAAAAGAGTGATCGTTACTCCTCCCAGGGGTTATTCGAGATATCTTAATCGAAACCCTAGTAACGAGGCATTGGCTACCTTAAGAGAGTCATAGTTACTCGTCCCAATTGCTCACCCAGTCTGCCATTTTTTCTTACTGTGGCCAGTCTGCCAGTACCGATATGTCACTAGTTGTGTATCATAAAAGAGTGATCGTTTCTCCTCCCAGGGGTTATTCGGGATATCTTAATCTAAACCCTAGTAATGAGACACTGGCTACCTTAAGAGAGTCATAGTTAGTCGTCCCAATTGCTCACCCAATAAAACGTTTCTTCTTACTGCAGCCAGTCTGCCTGAAGCGATATGTCACTAGTTGTGTATCATAAAAGAGTGATCGTTCTCCTCCCAGGGGTTATTCGAGATATCTTAAACGAAACCCTAGTAACGAGGCATTGGCTATCTTAAGAGAGTCATTGTTACTCGTCCCAATTGCTCACCCAGTCCAACATTTTTTCTTACTGCAGCCAGTCTGCCAGAAGCAATATGTCACTAGTTGTGTATCATAAAAGAGTCGTCGTTACTCCTCCCAGGGGTTATTCGAGATATCTTAATCGAAACCCTAGTAACGAGGCATTGGCTACCTTAAGAGAGTCATAGTTACTCGTCCCAATTGCTCACCCAGTCTGCCATTTTTTCTTACTGCGACCAGTCTGCCAGAAGCGATATGTCAATAGTTGTGTATCATAAAAGAGTCGTCGTTACTCCTCCCAGGGGTTATTCGAGATATCTTAATCGAAACCCTAGTAACGAGGCATTGGCTACCTTAAGAGAGTCATAGTTACTCGTCCCAATTGCTCACCCAGTCTGCCATTTTTTCTTACTGCGACCAGTCTGCCAGAAGCGATATGTCAATAGTTGTGTATCATAAAAGAGTGATCGTTTTTCCTCCCAGGGGTTATTCGAGATATCTTAATCGAAACCCTAGTAACGAGGCATTGGCTACCTTAAGAGAGTCATAGTTACTCATCCCTATTGCTCACCAAGTCTGCCATTTTTTCTTACTGTGGCCAGTCTGCCAGAAGCGATATGTCACTAGTTGTGTATCATAAAAGAGTCATCGTTACTCCTCCCAGGGGTTATTCGAGATATCTTAATCGAAACCCTAGTAACGAGGCATTGGCTACCTTCAGAGAGTCATAGTTACTCGTCCCAATTGCTCACCAAGTCTGCGATTTTTTCTTACTGTGGCCAGTCTGCCAGAAGCGATATGTCACTAGTTGTGTATCATAAAATAGTCATCGTTACTCCTCCCAGGGGTTATTCGAGATATCTTAATAGAAACCCTAGTAACGAGGCATTGGCTACCTTAAGAGAGTCATTGTTACTCGTCCCAATTGCTCACCCAGTCCAACATTTTTTCTTACTGCAGCCAGTCTGCCAGAAGCGATATGTCACTAGTTGTGTATCATAAAAGAGTCGTCGTTACTCCTCCCAGGGGTTATTCGAGATATCTTAATCGAAACCCTAGTAACGAGGCATTGGCTACCTTAAGAGAGTCATAGTTACTCGTCCCAATTGCTCACCCAGTCTGCCATTTTTTCTTACTGCGACCAGTCTGCCAGAAGCGATATGTCAATAGTTGTGTATCATAGAAGAGTGATCGTTTTTCCTCCCAGGGGTTTTTCGAGATATCTTAATCGAAACCCTAGTAACGAGGCATTGGCTACCCTAAGAGAGTCATAGTTACTCATCCCTATTGCTCACCAAGTCTGCCATTTTTTCTTACTGTGGCCAGTCTGCCAGAAGCGATATGTCACTAGTTGTGTATCATAAAATAGTCATCGTTACTCCTCCCAGGGGTTATTCGAGATATCTTAATCGAAACCCTAGTAACGAGGCATTGGCTACCTTAAGAGAGTCATAGTTACTCGTCCCTATTGCTCACCCTGTCCAACATTTTTTCTTACTCTGGTCAGTCTGCCAGAACCGATATGTCACTAGTTGTGTATCATAAAAGAGTGATCGTTACTCCTCCCAGGGGTTATTCGAGATATCTTAATCGAAACCCTAGTAGAGAGGCATTGGCTACCTTAAGAGAGTCATAGTTACTCGTCCCAATTGCCCACCCAGTCTGCCATTTTTTCTTACTGTGGCCAGTCTGCCAGTACCGATATGTCACTAGTTGTGTATCATAAAAGAGTGATCGTTTCTCCTCCCAGGGATTATTCGAGATATCTAAATCGAAACCCTAGTAATGAGACATTGGCTACCTTAAGAGAGTCATAGTTACTTGTCCCAATTGCTCACCCAGTAAAACGTTTTTTCTTACTGCGTCCAGTCTGCCAGAAGCGATATTTCACTAGTTGTGAATCATAAAAGAGTGATCGTTACTCCTCCCAGGGGTTATTCGAGATATCTTAATCGAGACCCTAGTAACGAGGCATTGGCTACCTTACGAGAGTCATAGTTACTCGCCCCAATTGCTCAACCAGTCCAACATTTTTTTCTTACGGCGGCCAGTCTGCCAGAAGCGATATGTCACTAGTTGTGTATCATAAAAAAGAGATTGTTACTCCTCCCAGGGGTTATTCGATATATTTTAATCGAAACCCTAGTAACGAGGCATTGGCTACCTTAAGAGAGTCATCGTTAGTCGTCCCAATTGCTCACCCAGTAAAACGTTTTTTCTTACCGCGGCCAGTCTGCCAGAAACGATATGTCACTAGTTGTGTATCATAAAAGAGTCATCGTTACTCCCCCTAGGGGTTATTCGAGATATCTTAATCGAAACCCTAGTAACGAGGCATTGGCTACCTTAAGAGAGTCATAGTTACTCGTCCCTATTGCTCACCCAGTCCAACATTTTTTCTTACTGTGGTCAGTCTGCCAGAACCGATATGTCACTAGTTGTGTATCATAAAATAGTCATCGTTACTCCTCCCAGGGGTTATTCGAGATATCTTAATAGAAACCCTAGTAACGAGGCATTGGCTACCTTAAGAGAGTCATTGTTACTCGTCCCAATTGCTCACCCAGTCCAACATTTTTTCTTACTGCAGCCAGTCTGCCAGAAGCGATATGTCACTAGTTGTGTATCATAAAAGAGTCGTCGTTACTCCTCCCAGGGGTTATTCGAGATATCTTAATCGAAACCCTAGTAACGAGGCATTGGCTACCTTAAGAGAGTCATAGTTACTCGTCCCAATTGCTCACCCAGTCTGCCATTTTTTCTTACTGCGACCAGTCTGCCAGAAGCGATATGTCAATAGTTGTGTATCATAAAAGAGTGATCGTTTTTCCTCCCAGGGGTTTTTCGAGATATCTTAATCGAAACCCTAGTAATGAGGCATTGGCTACCCTAAGAGAGTCATAGTTACTCATCCCTATTGCTCACCAAGTCTGCCATTTTTTCTTACTGTGGCCAGTCTGCCAGAAGCGATATGTCACTAGTTGTGTATCATAAAATAGTCATCGTTACTCCTCCCAGGGGTTATTCGAGATATCTTAATCGAAACCCTAGTAACGAGGCATTGGCTACCTTAAGAGAGTCATAGTTACTCGTCCCTATTGCTCACCCTGTCCAACATTTTTTCTTACTCTGGTCAGTCTGCCAGAACCGATATGTCACTAGTTGTGTATCATAAAAGAGTGATCGTTACTCCTCCCAGGGGTTATTCGAGATATCTTAATCGAAACCCTAGTAACGAGGCATTGGCTACCTTAAGAGAGTCATAGTTACTCGTCCCAATTGCCCACCCAGTCTGCCATTTTTTCTTACTGTGGCCAGTCTGCCAGTACCGATATGTCACTAGTTGTGTATCATAAAAGAGTGATCGTTTCTCCTCCCAGGGATTATTCGAGATATCTAAATCGAAACCCTAGTAATGAGACATTGGCTACCTTAAGAGAGTCATAGTTACTTGTCCCAATTGCTCACCCAGTAAAACGTTTTTTCTTACTGCGTCCAGTCTGCCAGAAGCGATATTTCATTAGTTGTGAATCATAAAAGAGTGATCGTTACTCCTCCCAGGGGTTATTCGAGATATCTTAATCGAGACCCTAGTAACGAGGCATTGGCTACCTTACGAGAGTCATAGTTACTCGCCCCAATTGCTCAACCAGTCCAACATTTTTTTCTTACGGCGGCCAGTCTGCCAGAAGCGATATGTCACTAGTTGTGTATCATAAAAAAGAGATTGTTACTCCTCCCAGGGGTTATTCGATATATTTTAATCGAAACCCTAGTAACGAGGCATTGGCTACCTTAAGAGAGTCATCGTTAGTCGTCCCAATTGCTCACCCAGTAAAACGTTTTTTCTTACCGCGGCCAGTCTGCCAGAAGCGATATGTCACTAGTTGTGTATCATAAAAGAGTCATCGTTACTCCACCCAGGGGTTATTCGAGATATCTTAATCGAAACCCTAGTAACGAGGCATTGGCTACCTTACGAGAGTCATAGTTACTCGCCCCAATTGCTCAAACAGTCCAACATTTTTTCTTACGGCGGCCAGTCTGCCAGAAGCGATATATCACTAGTTGTGTGTCATAAAAAAGAGATTGTTACTCCTCCCAGGGGTTATTCGATATATTTTAATCGAAATCCTAGTAACGAGGCATTATCTACCTTAAGAGAGTCATCGTTAGTCGTCCCAATTGCTCACCCAGTCTGCCATTTTTTCTTACTGCGACCAGTCTGCCAGAAGCGATATGTCAATAGTTGTGTATCATAAAAGAGTGATCGTTTTTCCTCCCAGAGGTTATTCGAGATATCTTAATCGAAACCCTAGTAACGAGGCATTGGCTACCTTAAGAGAGTCATAGTTACTCGTCCCTATTGCTCACCCAGTCCAACATTTTTTCTTACTGTGGTCAGTCTGCCAGAACCGATATGTCACTAGTTGTGTATCATAAAATAGTCATCGTTACTCCTCCCAGGGGTTATTCGAGATATCTTAATAGAAACCCTAGTAACGAGGCATTGGCTACCTTAAGAGAGTCATTGTTACTCGTCCCAATTGCTCACCCAGTCCAACATTTTTTCTTACTGCAGCCAGTCTGCCAGAAGCGATATGTCACTAGTTGTGTATCATAAAAGAGTCGTCGTTACTCCTCCCAGGGGTTATTCGAGATATCTTAATCGAAACCCTAGTAACGAGGCATTGGCTACCTTAAGAGAGTCATAGTTACTCGTCCCAATTGCTCACCCAGTCTGCCATTTTTTCTTACTGCGACCAGTCTGCCAGAAGCGATATGTCAATAGTTGTGTATCATAAAAGAGTGATCGTTTTTCCTCCCAGGGGTTTTTTGAGATATCTTAATCGAAACCCTAGTAACGAGGCATTTGCTACCCTAAGAGAGTCATAGTTACTCATCCCTATTGCTCACCAAGTCTGCCATTTTTTCTTACTGTGGCCAGTCTGCCAGAAGCGATATGTCACTAGTTGTGTATCATAAAATAGTCATCGTTACTCCTCCCAGGGGTTATTCGAGATATCTTAATCGAAACCCTAGTAACGAGGCATTGGCTACCTTAAGAGAGTCATAGTTACTCGTCCCTATTGCTCACCCTGTCCAACATTTTTTCTTACTCTGGTCAGTCTGCCAGAACCGATATGTCACTAGTTGTGTATCATAAAAGAGTGATCGTTACTCCTCCCAGGGGTTATTCGAGATATCTTAATCGAAACCCTAGTAACGAGGCATTGGCTACCTTAAGAGAGTCATAGTTACTCGTCCCAATTGCCCACCCAGTCTGCCATTTTTTCTTACTGTGGCCAGTCTGCCAGTACCGATATGTCACTAGTTGTGTATCATAAAAGAGTGATCGTTTCTCCTCCCAGGGATTATTCGAGATATCTAAATCGAAACCCTAGTAATGAGACATTGGCTACCTTAAAAGAGTCATAGTTACTTGTCCCAATTGCTCACCCAGTAAAACGATTTTTCTTACTGCGTCAGGTCTGCCAGAAGCGATATTTCACTAGTTGTGAATCATAAAAGAGTGATCGTTACTCCTCCCAGGGGTTATTCGAGATATCTTAATCGAGACCCTAGTAACGAGGCATTGGCTACCTTACGAGAGTCATAGTTACTCGCCCCAATTGCTCAACCAGTCCAACATTTTTTTCTTACGGCGGCCAGTCTGCCAGAAGCGATATGTCACTAGTTGTGTATCATAAAAAAGAGATTGTTACTCCTCCCAGGGGTTATTCGATATATTTTAATCGAAACCCTAGTAACGAGGCATTGGCTACCTTAAGAGAGTCATCGTTAGTCGTCCCAATTGCTCACCCAGTAAAACGTTTTTTCTTACCGCGGCCAGTCTGCCAGAAGCACAGAGTCATCGTTACTCCTCCCAGAGGTTATTCGAGATATCTTAATCGAAACCCTAGTAACGAGGCATTGGCTACCTTAAGAGAGTCATAGTCACTCGTCCCAATTGCTCACCCAGTCCAACATTTTTTCTTACTGCAGCCAGTCTGCCAGAAGCGATATGTCACTAGTTGTGTATCATAAAATAGTCGTCGTTACTCCTGCCATGGGTTATTCGAGTTATCTTAATCGAAACCCTAGTAACGAGGCATTGGCTACCTTAAGAGAGTCATAGTTACTCGTCCCTATTGCTCACCCAGTCCAACATTTTTTCTTACTGTGGTCAGTCTGCCAGAACCGATATGTCACTAGATGTGTATCATAAAAGAGTGATCGTTACTCCTCCCAGGGGTTATTCGAGATATCTTAATCGAAACCCTAGTAACGAGGCATTGGCTACCTTAAGAGAGTCATAGTTACTCGTCCCAATTGCTCACCCAGTCTGCCATTTTTTCTTACTGTGGCCAGTCTGCCAGTACCGATATGTCACTAGTTGTGTATCATAAAAGAGTGATCGTTTCTCCTCCCAGGGATTATTCGAGATATCTTAATCGAAACCCTAGTAATGAGACATTGGCTACCTAAAGAGAGTCATAGTTACTCATCCCTATTGCTCACCAAGTCTGCCATTTTTTCTTACTGTGGCCAGTCTGCCAGAAGCGATATGTCACTAGTTGTGTATCATAAAAGAGTCATCGTTACTCCTCCCAGGGGTTATTCGAGATATCTTAATCGAAACCCTAGTAACGAGGCATTGGCTACCTTAAGAGAGTCATATTTACTCGTCCCAATTGCTCACCAAGTCTGCGATTTTTTCTTACTGTGGCCAGTCTGCCAGAAGCGATATTTCACTAGTTGTGAATCATAAAGGAGTGATCGTTACTCCTCCCAGGGGTTATTCGAGAAATCTTAATCGAGACCCTAGTAACGAGGCATTGGCTACCTTACGAGAGTCATAGTTACTCGCCCCAATTGCTCAACCAGTCCAACATTTTTTCTTACAGCGGCCAGTCTGCCAGAAGCGATATGTCACTAGTTGTGTATCATAAAAAAGAGATTGTTACTCCTCCAAGGGGTTATTCGATATATTTTAATCGAAACCCTAGTAACGAGGCATTGGCTACCTTAAGAGAGTCATCGTTAGTCGTCCCAATTGCTCACCCAGTAAAACGTTTTTTCTTACCGCGGCCAGTCTGCCAGAAGCGATATGTCACTAGTTGTGTATCATAAAAGAGTCATCGTTACTCCACCCAGGGGTTATTCGAGATATCTTAATCGAAACCCTACTAACGAGGCATTGGCTACCTTAAGAGAGTCATTGTTACTCGTCCCAATTGCTCACCCAGTCCAACATTTTTTCTTACTGCAGCCATTCTGCCAGAAGCGATATGTCACTAGTTGTGTATCATAAAAGAGTCATCGTTACTCCTCCCAGGGGTTATTCGAGATATCTTAATCGAGACCCTAGTAACGAGGCATTGGCTACCTTAAAAGAGTCATAGTCACTCGTCCCAATTGCTCACCCAGTCCAACATTTTTTCTTACTGCAGCCAGTCTGCCAGAAGCGATATGTCACTAGTTGTGTATCATAAAAGAGTCGACGTTACTCCTTCCATGGGTTATTCGAGTTATCTTAATCGAAACCCTAGTAACGAGGCATTGACTACCTTAAGAGAGTCATAGTTACTCGTCCCTATTGCTCACCCAGTCCAACATTTTTTCTTACTGTGGTCAGTCTGCCAGAACCGATATGTCACTAGTTGTGTATCATAAAAGAGTGATCGTTACTCCTCCCAGGGGTTATTCGAGATATCTTAATCGAAACCCTAGTAACGAGGCATTGGCTACCTTAAGAGAGTCATAGTTACTCGTCCCAATTGCTCACCCAGTCTGCCATTTTTTCTTACTGTGGCCAGTCTGCCAGTACCGATATGTCACTAGTTGTGTATCATAAAAGAGTGATCGTTCTCCTCCCAGGGGTTATTCGAGATATCTTAATCGAAACCCTAGTAACGAGGCATTGGCTACCTTAAGAGAGTCATTGTTACTCGTCCCAATTGCTCACCCAGTCCAACATTTTTTCTTACTGCACCCAGTCTGCCAGAAACGATATGTCACTAGTTGTGTATCATAAAAGAGTCGTCGTTACTCCTCCCAGGGGTTATTCGAGATATCTTAATCGAAACCCTAGTAACGAGGCATTGGCTACCTTAAGAGAGTCATAGTTACTCGTCCCAATTGCTCACCCAGTCTGCCATTTTTTCTTACTGCGACCAGTCTGCCAGAAGCGATATGTCAATAGTTGTGTATCATAAAAGAGTGATCGTTTTTCCTCCCAGGGGTTATTCGAGATATCTTAATCGAAACCCTAGTAACGAGGCATTGGCTACCTTAAGAGAGTCATAGTTACTCATCCCTATTGCTCACCAAGTCTGCCATTTTTTCTTACTGTGGCCAGTCTGCCAGAAGCGATATGTCACTAGTTGTGTATCATAAAAGAGTCATCGTTACTCCTCCCAGGGGTTATTCGAGATATCTTAATCGAAACCCTAGTAACGAGGCATTGGCTACCTTAAGAGAGTCATAGTTACTCGTCCCAATTGCTCACCAAGTCTGCGATTTTTTCTTACTGTGGCCAGTCTGCCAGAAGCGATATGTCACTAGTTGTGTATCATAAAAAAGAGATTGTTACTCCTCCCAGGGGTTATTCGATATATTTTAATCGAAACCCCAGTAACGAGGCATTGGCTACCTTAAGAGAGTCATCGTTAGTCGTCCCAATTGCTCACCCAGTAAAACGTTTTTTCTTACCGCGGCCAGTCTGCCAGAAGCGATATGTCACTAGTTGTGTATCGTAAAAGAGTCGTCGTTACTCCTCCCAGGGGTTATTCGAGATATCTTAATCGAAACCCTAGTAACGAGGCATTGGCTACCTTAAGAGAGTCATAGTTACTCGTCCCAATTGCTCACCCAGTCCAACATTTTTTCTTACTGCGACCAGTCTGCCAGAAGCGATATGTCAATAGTTGTGTATCATAAAAAAGTGATCGTTTTTCCTCCCAGGGGTTATTCGAGATATCTTAATCGAAACCCTAGTAACGAGGCATTGGCTACCTTAAGAGAGTCATAGTTACTCGTCCCAATTGCGCACCCAGTCTGCCATTTTTTCTTACTGTGGCCAGTCTGCCAGAAGCGATATGTCACTAGTTGTGTATCATAAAAGAGTCATCGTTTCTCCTCCCAGGGGTTATTCGAGATATCTTAATCGAAACCCTAGTAACGAGGCATTGGCTACCTTAAGAGAGTCATAGTTACTCGTCCCAATTGCTCACCAAGTCTGCCATTTTTTCTTACTGTGGCAAGTCTGCCAGAAGCGATATGTCACTAGTTGTGTATCATAAAAGAGTCATCGTTACTCCTCCCAGGGGTTATTCGAGATATCTTAATCGAAACCCTAGTAACGAGGCATTGGTTACCTTAAGAGAGTCATAGTTACTCGTCCCAATTGCTCACCCAGTCCAACATTTTTTCTTACCGCAGCCAGTCTGCCAGAAGCGATATGTCACTAGTTGTGTATCATAAAAGAGTCGTCGTTACTCCTGCCAGGGGTTATTCGAGTTATCTTAATCGAAACCCTAGTAACGAGGCATTGGCTACCTTAAGAGAGTCATAGTTACTCGTCCCTATTGCTCACCCAGTCCAACATTTTTTCTTACTGTGGTCAGTCTGCCAGAACCGATATGTCACTAGTTGTGTATCATAAAAGAGTGACCGTTTCTCCTCCCAGGGATTATTCGAGATATCTTAATCGAAACCCTAGTAATGAGACATTGGCTACCTTAAGAGAGTCATAGTTAGTCGTCCCAATTGCTCACCCAATAAATCGTTTCTTCTTACTGCGGCCAGTCTGCCAGAAGCGATATGTCACTAGTTGTGTATCATAAAAGAGTGATCGTTCTCCTCCCAGAGGTTATTCGAGATATCTTAATCGAAACCCTAGTAACGAGGCATTGGCTACCTTAAGAGAGTCATTGTTACTCGTCCCAATTGCTCACCCAGTCCAACATTTTTTCTTACTGCAGCCAGTCTGCCAGAAGCGATATGTCAATAGTTGTGTATCATAAAAGAGTCATCGTTACTCCTCCCAGGGGTTATTCGAGATATCTTAATCGAAACCCTAGTAACGTGGCATTGGTTACCTTAAGAGAGTCATAGTTACTCGTCCCAATTGCTCACCCAGTCTGCCATTTTTTCTTACTGCGACTAGTCTGCCAGAAGCGATATGTCAATAGTTGTGTATCATAAAAAAGTGATCGTTTTTCCTCCCAGGGGTTATTCGAGATATCTTAATCGAAACCCTAGTAACGAGGCATTGGCTACCTTAAGAGAGTCATAGTTACTCATCCCTATTGCTCACCAAGTCTGCCATTTTATCATACTGTGGCCAGTCTGCCAGAAGCGATATGTCACTAGGTGTGTATCATAAAAGAGTCATCGTTACTCCTCCCAGGGGTTATTCGAGATATCTTAATCGAAACCCTAGTAACGAGGCATTGGCTACCTTAAGAGAGTCATAGTTACTCGTCCCAATTGCTCACCAAGTCTGCGATTTTTTCTTACTGTGGCCAGTCTGCCAGAAGCGATATGTCACTAGTTGTGTATCATAAAATAGTCATCGTTACTCCTCCCAGGGGTTATTCGAGATATCTTAATCGAAACCCTAGTAACGAGGCAATGGCTACCTTAAGAGAGTCATAGTTACTCGTCCCAATTGCTCACCAAGTCTGCCATTTTTTCTTACTGTGGCAAGTCTGCCAGAAGCGATATGTCACTAGTTGTGTATCATAAAAGAGTCATCGTTACACCTCCCAGGGGTTATTCGAGATATCTTAATCGAAACCCTAGTAACGAGGCATTGGTTACCTTAAGAGAGTCATAGTCACTCGTCCCAATTGCTCACCCAGTCCAACATTTTTTCTTACCGCAGCCAGTCTGCCAGAAGCGATATGTCACTAGTTGTGTATCATAAAAGAGTCGTCGTTACTCCTGCCAGGGGTTATTCGAGTTATCTTAATCGAAACCCTAGTAACGAGGCATTGGCTACCTTAAGAGAGTCATAGTTACTCGTCCCTATTGCTCACCCAGTCCAACATTTTTTCTTACTGTGGTCAGTCTGCCAGAACCGATATGTCACTAGTTGTGTATCATAAAAGAGTGATCGTTACTCCTCCCAGGGGTTATTCGAGATATCTTAATCGAAACCCTAGTAACGAGGCATTGGCTACCTTAAGAGAGTCATAGTTACTCGTCCCAATTGCTCACCCAGTCTGCCATTTTTTCTTACTGTGGCCAGTCTGCCAGCACCGATATGTCACTAGTTGTGTATCATAAAAGAGTGATCGTTTCTCCTCCCAGGGATTATTCGAGATATCTTAATCGAAACCCTAGTAATGAGACATTGGCTACCTTAAGAGAGTCATAGTTAGTCGTCCCAATTGCTCACCCAATAAAACGTTTCTTCTTACTGCGGCCAGTCTGCCAGAAGCGATATGTCACTAGTTGTGTATCATAAAAGAGTGATCGTTCTCCTCCCAGGGGTTATTCGAGATATCTTAATCGAAACCCTAGTAACGAGGCATTGGCTACCTTAAGAGAGTCATAGTTACTCGTCCCAATTGCTCACCCAGTCTGCCATTTTTTCTTACTGTGGCCAGTCTGCCAGAAGCGATATGTCAGTAATTGTGTATCATAAAAGAGTCATCGTTACTCCTCCCAGGGGTTATTCGAGATATCTTAATCGAAACCCTAGTAACGAGGCATTGGCTACCTTAAGAGAGTCATAGTTACTCGTCCCAATTGCTCACCAAGTCTGCGATTTTTTCTTACTGTGGCCAGTCTGCCAGAAGCGATATGTCACTAGTTGTGTATCATAAAATAGTCATCGTTACTCCTCCCAGGGGTTATTCGAGATATCTTAATCGAAACCCTAGTAACGAGGCATTGGCTACATTAAGAGAGTCATAGTTACTCGTCCCAATTGCTCACCCAGTCCAACATTTTTTCTTACTGCAGCCAGTCTGCCAGAAGCGATATGTCACTAGTTGTGTATCATAAAAGAGTCGTCGTTACTCCTATCAGGGGTTATTCGAGATATCTTAATCGAAACCCTAGTAACGAGGCATTGGCTACCTTAAGAGAGTCATAGTTACTCGTCCCTAATGCTCACCCAGTCCAACATTTTTTCTTACACTGGTCAGTCTGCCAGAACCGATATGTCACTAGTTGTGTATCATAAAAGAGTGATCGTTACTCCTCCCAGGGGTTATTCGAGATATCTTAATCGACACCCTAGTAACGAGGCATTGGCTACCTTAAGAGAGTCATAGTTACTCGTCCCAATTGCTCACACAGTCTGCCATTTTTTCTTACTGTGGCCAGTCTGCCAGTACCGATATGTCACTAGTTGTGTATCATAAAAAAGTGATCGTTTCTCCTCCCAGGGATTATTCGAGATATCTTAATCGAAACCCTAGTAATGAGACATTGGCTCCCTTAAGAGAGTCATAGTTACTTGTCCCAACTGCTCACCCAGTAAAACGTTTTTTCTTACTGCGGCCAGTCTGCCAGAAGCGATATTTCACTAGTTTTGAATCATAAAAGAGTGATCGTTACTCCTCCCAGGGGTTATTCGAGATATCTTAATCGAGACCCTAGTAACGAGGCATTGGCTACCTTACGAGAGTCATAGTTACTCGCCCCAATTGCTCAAGCAGTCCAACATTTTTTCTTACGGCGGCCAGTCTGCCAGAAGCGATATGTCACTAGTTGTGTATCATAAAAAAGAGATTGTTACTCCTCCCAGGGGTTATTCGATATATTTTAATCGAAACCCCAGTAACGAGGCATTGGCTACCTTAAGAGAGTCATCGTTAGTCGTCCCAATTGCTCACCCAGTAAAACGTTTTTTCTTACCGCGGCCAGTCTGCCAGAAGCGATATGTCACTAGTTGTGTATCATAAAAGAGTCGTCGTTACTCCTCCCAGGGGTTATTCGAGATATCTTAATCGAAACCCTAGTAACGAGGCATTGGCTACCTTAAGAGAGTCATAGTTACTCGTCCCAATTGCTCACCCAGTCCAACATTTTTTCTTGCTGCGACCAGTCTGCCAGAAGCGATATGTCAATAGTTGTGTATCATAAAAAAGTGATCGTTTTTCCTCCCAGGGGTTATTCGAGATATCTTAATCGAAACCCTAGTAACGAGGCATTGGCTACCTTAAGAGAGTCATAGTTACTCGTCCCAATTGCGCACCCAGTCTGCCATTTTTTCTTACTGTGGCCAGTCTGCCAGAAGCGATATGTCACTAGTTGTGTATCATAAAAGAGTCATCGTTTCTCCTCCCAGGGGTTATTCGAGATATCTTAATCGAAACCCTAGTAACGAGGCATTGGCTACCTTAAGAGAGTCATAGTTACTCGTCCCAATTGCTCACCAAGTCTGCCATTTTTTCTTACTGTGGCAAGTCTGCCAGAAGCGATATGTCACTAGTTGTGTATCATAAAAGAGTCATCGTTACTCCTCCCAGGGGTTATTCGAGATATCTTAATCGAAACCCTAGTAACGAGGCATTGGTTTCCTTAAGAGAGTCATAGTTACTCGTCCCAATTGCTCACCCAGTCCAACATTTTTTCTTACCGCAGCCAGTCTGCCAGAAGCGATATGACACTAGTTGTGTATCATAAAAGAGTCGTCGTTACTCCTGCCAGGGGTTATTCGAGTTATCTTAATCGAAACCCTAGTAACGAGGCATTGGCTACCTTAAGAGAGTCATAGTTACTCGTCCCTATTGCTCACCCAGTCCAACATTTTTTCTTACTGTGGTCAGTCTGCCAGAACCGATATGTCACTAGTTGTGTATGATAAAAGAGTGACCGTTTCTCCTCCCAGGGATTATTCGAGATATCTTAATCGAAACCCTAGTAATGAGACATTGGCTACCTTAAGAGAGTCATAGTTAGTCGTCCCAATTGCTCACCCAATAAATCGTTTCTTCTTACTGCGGCCAGTCTGCCAGAAGCGATATGTCACTAGTTGTGTATCATAAAAGAGTGATCGTTCTCCTCCCAGAGGTTATTCGAGATATCTTAATCGAAACCCTAGTAACGAGGCATTGGCTACCTTAAGAGAGTCATTGTTACTCGTCCCAATTGCTCACCCAGTCCAACATTTTTTCTTACTGCAGCCACTCTGCCAGAAGCGATATGTCAATAGTTGTGTATCATAAAAGAGTCATCGTTACTCCTCCCAGGGGTTATTCGAGATATCTTAATCGAAACCCTAGTAACGTGGCATTGGTTACCTTAAGAGAGTCATAGTTACTCGTCCCAATTGCTCACCCAGTCTGCCATTTTTTCTTACTGCGACTAGTCTGCCAGAAGCGATATGTCAATAGTTGTGTATCATAAAAAAGTGATCGTTTTTCCTCCCAGGGGTTATTCGAGATATCTTAATCGAAACCCTAGTAACGAGGCATTGGCTACCTTAAGAGAGTCATAGTTACTCATCCCTATTGCTCACCAAGTCTGCCATTTTATCATACTGTGGCCAGTCTGCCAGAAGCGATATGTCACTAGGTGTGTATCATAAAAGAGTCATCGTTACTCCTCCCAGGGGTTATTCGAGATATCTTAATCGAAACCCTAGTAACGAGGCATTCGCTACCTTAAGAGAGTCATAGTTACTCGTCCCAATTGCTCACCAAGTCTGCGATTTTTTCTTACTGTGGCCAGTCTGCCAGAAGCGATATGTCACTAGTTGTGTATCATAAAATAGTCATCGTTACTCCTCCCAGGGGTTATTCGAGATATCTTAATCGAAACCCTAGTAACGAGGCAATGGCTACCTTAAGAGAGTCATAGTTACTCGTCCCAATTGCTCACCAAGTCTGCCATTTTTTCTGACTGTGGCAAGTCTGCCAGAAGCGATATGTCACTAGTTGTGTATCATAAAAGAGTCATCGTTACACCTCCCAGGGGTTATTCGAGATATCTTAATCGAAACCCTAGTAACGAGGCATTGGTTACCTTAAGAGAGTCATAGTCACTCGTCCCAATTGCTCACCCAGTCCAACATTTTTTCTTACCGCAGCCAGTCTGCCAGAAGCGATATGTCACTAGTTGTGTATCATAAAAGGGTCGTCGTTACTCCTGCCAGGGGTTATTCGAGTTATCTTAATCGAAACCCTAGTAACGAGGCATTGGCTACCTTAAGAGAGTCATAGTTACTCGTCCCTATTGCTCACCCAGTCCAACATTTTTTCTTACTGTGGTCAGTCTGCCAGAACCGATATGTCACTAGTTGTGTATCATAAAAGAGTGATCGTTACTCCTCCCAGGGGTTATTCGAGATATCTTAATCGAAACCCTAGTAACGAGGCATTGGCTACCTTAAGAGAGTCATAGTTACTCGTCCCAATTGCTCACCCAGTCTGCCATTTTTTCTTACTGTGGCCAGTCTGCCAGCACCGATATGTCACTAGTTGTGTATCATAAAAGAGTGATCGTTTCTCCTCCCAGGGATTATTCGAGATATCTTAATCGAAACCCTAGTAATGAGACATTGGCTACCTTAAGAGAGTCATAGTTAGTCGTCCCAATTGCTCACCCAATAAAACGTTTCTTCTTACTGCGGCCAGTCTGCCAGAAGCGATATGTCACTAGTTGTGTATCATAAAAGAGTGATCGTTCTCCTCCCAGGGGTTATTCGAGATATCTTAATCGAAACCCTAGTAACGAGGCATTGGCTACCTTAAGAGAGTCATAGTTACTCGTCCCAATTGCTCACCCAGTCTGCCATTTTTTCTTACTGTGGCCAGTCTGCCAGAAGCGATATGTCAGTAATTGTGTATCATAAAAGAGTCATCGTTACTCCTCCCAGGGGTTATTCGAGATATCTTAATCGAAACCCTAGTAACGAGGCATTGGCTACCTTAAGAGAGTCATAGTTACTCGTCCCAATTGCTCACCAAGTCTGCGATTTTTTCTTACTGTGGCCAGTCTGCCAGAAGCGATATGTCACTAGTTGTGTATCATAAAATAGTCATCGTTACTCCTCCCAGGGGTAATTCGAGATATCTTAATCGAAACCCTAGTAACGAGGCATTGGCTACATTAAGAGAGTCATAGTTACTCGTCCCAATTGCTCACCCAGTCCAACCTTTTTTCATACTGCAGCCAGTCTGCCAGAAGCGATATGTCACTAGTTGTGTATCATAAAAGAGTCGTCGTTACTCCTATCAGGGGTTATTCGAGATATCTTAATCGAAACCCTAGTAACGAGGCATTGGCTACCTTAAGAGAGTCATAGTTACTCGTCCCTAATGCTCACCCAGTCCAACATTTTTTCTTACACTGGTCAGTCTGCCAGAACCGATATGTCACTAGTTGTGTATCATAAAAGAGTGATCGTTACTCCTCCCAGGGTTATTCGAGATATCTTAATCGACACCCTAGTAACGAGGCATTGGCTACCTTAAGAGAGTCATAGTTACTCGTCCCAATTGCTCACCCAGTCTGCCATTTTGTCTTACTGTGGCCAGTCTGCCAGTAACGATATGTCACTAGTTGTGTATCATAAAAGAGTGATCGTTTCTCCTCCCAGGGATTATTCGAGATATCTTAATCGAAACCCTAGTAATGAGACAATGGCTACCTTAAGAGAGTCATAGTTACTTGTCCCAACTGCTCACCCAGTAAAACGTTTTTTCTTACTGCGGCCAGTCTGCCAGAAGCGATATTTCACTAGTTTTGAATCATAAAAGAGTGATCGTTACTCCTCCCAGGGGTTATTCGAGATATCTTAATCGAGACCCTAGTAACGAGGCATTGGCTACCTTACGAGAGTCATAGTTACTCGCCCCAATTGCTCAAGCAGTCCAACATTTTTTCTTACGGCGGCCAGTCTGCCAGAAGCGATATGTCACTAGTTGTGTATCATAAAAAAGAGATTGTTACTCCTCCCAGGGGTTATTCGATATATTTTAATCGAAACCCCAGTAACGAGGCATTGGCTACCTTAAGAGAGTCATCGTTAGTCGTCCCAATTGCTCACCCAGTAAAACGTTTTTTCTTACCGCGGCCAGTCTGCCAGAAGCGATATGTCACTAGTTGTGTATCATAAAAGAGTCGTCGTTACTCCTCCCAGGGGTTATTCGAGATATCTTAATCGAAACCCTAGTAACGAGGCATTGGCTACCTTAAGAGAGTCATAGTTACTCGTCCCAATTGCTCACCCAGTCCAACATTTTTTCTTACTGCGACCAGTCTGCCAGAAGCGATATGTCAATAGTTGTGTATCATAAAAAAGTGATCGTTTTTCCTCCCAGGGGTTATTCGAGATATCTTAATCGAAACCCTAGTAACGAGGCATTGGCTACCTTAAGAGAGTCATAGTTACTCGTCCCAATTGCGCACCCAGTCTGCCATTTTTTCTTACTGTGGCCAGTCTGCCAGAAGCGATATGTCACTAGTTGTGTATCATAAAAGAGTCATCGTTTCTCCTCCCAGGGGTTATTCGAGGTATCTTAATCGAAACCCTAGTAACGAGGCATTGGCTACATTAAGAGAGTCATAGTTACTCATCCCAATTGCTCACCAAGTCTGCCATTTTTTCTTACTGTGGCCAGTCTGCCAGAAGCGATATGTCACTAGTTGTGTATCATAAAAGAGTCATCGTTACTCCTCCCAGGGGTTATTCGAGATATCTTAATCGAAACCCTAGTAACGAGGCATTGGCTACCTTAAGAGAGTCATAGTTAGTATTCCCAATTGCTCACCCAGTCCAACACTCTTTCTTACTGCGGCCAGTCTGCCAGAAGCGATATGTCAATAGTTGTGTATCATAAAAGAGTGATCGTTTTTCCTCCCAGGGGTTATTCGAGATATCTTAATCGAAACCCTAGTAACGAGGCATTGGCTACCTTAAGAGAGTCATAGTAACTCATCCCTATTGCTCACCAAGTCTGCCTTTTTTTCTTACTGTGGCCAGTCTGCCAGAAGCGATATGTCACTAGTTGTGTATCATAAAAGAGTCATCGTTACTCCTCCCAGGGGTTATTCGAGATATCTTAATCGAAACCCTAGTAACGAGGCATTGGCTACCTTCAGAGTGTCATAGTTACTCGTCCCAATTGCTCACCAAGTCTGCGATTTTTTCTTACTGTGGCCAGTCTGCCAGAAGCGATATGTCACTAGTTGTGTATCATAAAATAGTCATCGTTACTCCTCCCAGGGGTTATTCGAGATATCTTAATAGAAACCCTAGTAACGAGGCATTGGCTACCTTAAGAGAGTCATTGTTACTCGTCCCAATTGCTCACCCAGTCCAACATTTTTTCTTACTGCGACCAGTCTGCCAGAAGCGATATGTCAATAGTTGTGTATCATAAAAGAGTCATCGTTACTCCTCCCAGGGGTTATTCGAGATATCTTAATAGAAACCCTAGTAACGAGGCATTGGCTACCTTAAGAGAGTCATAGTTACTCGTCCCTATTGCTCACCCTGTCCAACATTTTTTCTTACTCTGGTCAGTCTGCCAGAACCGATATGTCACTAGTTGTGTATCATAAAAGAGTGATCGTTACTCCTCCCAGGGGTTATTCGAGATATCTAAATCGAAACCCTAGTAATGAGACATTGGCTACCTTAAGAGAGTCATAGTTACTTGTCCCAATTGCTCACCCAGTAAAACGTTTTTTCTTACTGCGGACAGTCTGCCAGAAGCGATATTTCACTAGTTGTGAATCATAAAAGAGTGATCGTTACTCCTCCCAGGGGTTATTCGAGATATCTTAATCGAGACCCTAGTAACGAGGCATTGGCTACCTTACGAGAGTCATAGTTACTCGCCCCAATTGCTCAACCAGTCCAACATTTTTTTCTTACGGCGGCCAGTCTGCCAGAAGCGATATGTCACTAGTTGTGTATCATAAAAAAGAGATTGTTACTCCTCCCAGGGGTTATTCGATATATTTTAATCGAAACCCTAGTAACGAGGCATTGGCTACCTTAAGAGAGTCATCGTTAGTCGTCCAAATTGCTCACCCAGTCCAACATTTTTTCTTACTGCAGCCATTCTGCCAGAAGCGATATGTCACTAGTTGTGTATCATAAAAGAGTCGTCGTTACTCCTGCCAGGGGTTATTCGAGATATCTTAATCGAGACCCTAGTAACGAGGCATTGGCTACCTTACGAGAGTCATAGTTACTCGTCCCAATTGCTCACCCAGTCTGCCATTTTTTCTTACTGTGGCCAGTGTGCCAGAAGCGATATGTCACTAGTTGTGTATCATAAAAGAGTCATCGTTACTCCTCCCAGAGGTTATTCGAGATATCTTAATCGAAAATCTAGTAACGAGGCATTGGCTACCTTAAGAGAGTCATAGTCACTCGTCCCAATTGCTCACCCAGTCCAATATTTTTTCTTACTGCAGCCAGTCTGCCAGAAGCGATATGTCACTACTTGTGTATCATAAAATAGTCGTCGTTACTCCTGCCATGGGTTATTCGAGTTATCTTAATCGAAACCCTAGTAACGAGGCATTGGCTACCTTAAGAGGGTCATAGTTACTCGTCCCTATTGCTCACCCAGTCCAACATTTTTTCTTACTGTGGTCAGTCTGCCAGAACCGATATGTCACTAGTTGTGTATCATAAAAGAGTGATCGTTACTCCTCCCAGGGGTTATTCGAGATATCTTAATCGTAACCCTAGTAACGAGGCATTGGCTACCTTAAGAGAGTCATAGTTACTCGTCCCAATTGCTCACCCAGTCTGCCATTTTTTCTTACTGTGGCCAGTCTGCCAGTACCGATATGTCACTAGTTGTGTATCATAAAAGAGTGATCGTTTCTCCTCCCAGGGATTATTCGAGATATCTTAATCGAAACCCTAGTAATGAGACATTGGCTACCTTAAGAGAGTCATAGTTAGTCGTCCCAATTGCTCACCCAATAAAACGTTTCTTTTTACTGCGGCCAGTCTGCCAGAAGTGATATGTCACTAGTTGTGTATCATAAAAGAGTGATCGTTCTCCTCCCAGGGGTTATTCCAGATATCTTAATCGAAACCCTAGTAACGAGGCATTGGCTACCTTAAGAGAGTCATTGTTACTCCTCCCAATTGCTCACCCACTCCAACATTTTTTCTTACTGCAGCCAGTCTGCCAGAAGCGATATGTCACTAGTTGTGTATCATAAAAGAGTCGTCGTTACTCCTCCCAGGGGTTATTCGAGATATCTTAATCGAAACCCTAGTAACGAGGCATTGGCTACCTTAAGAGAGTCATAGTTACTCGTCCCAATTGCTCACCCAGTCTGCCATTTTTTCTTACTGCGACCAGTCTGCCAGAAGCGATATGTCAATAGTTGTGTATCATAAAAGAGTGATCGTTTTTCCTCCCAGGGGTTATTCGAGATATCTTAATCGAAACCCTAGTAACGAGGCATTGGCTACCTTAAGAGAGTCATAGTTACTCATCCCTATTGCTCACCAAGTCTGCCATTTTTTCTTACTGTGGCCAGTCTGCCAGAAGCGATATGTCACTAGTTGTGTATCATAAAAGAGTCATCGTTACTCCTCCCAGGGGTTATTCGAGATATCTTAATCGAAACCCTAGTAACGAGGCATTGGCTACCTTAAGAGAGTCACATTTACTCGTCCCAATTGCTCACCAAGTCTGCGATTTTTTCTTACTGTGGCCAGTCTGCCAGAAGCGATATGTCACTAGTTGTGTATCATAAAATAGTCATTGTTACTCCTCCCAGGGGTTATTCGAGATATCTTAATCGAAACCCTAGTAACGAGGCATTGGCTACATTAAGAGAGTCATAGTTACTCGTCCCAATTGCTCACCCAGTCCAACATTTTTTCTTACTGCAGCCAGTCTGCCAGAAGCAATATGTCACTAGTTGTGTATCATAAAAGAGTCGTCGTTACTCCTATCAGGGGTTATTCGAGTTATCTTAATCGAAACCCTAGTAACGAGGCATTGGCTACCTTAAGAGAGTCATAGTTACTCGTCCCAATTGCTCACCCAGTCTGCCATTTTTTCTTACTGCGACCAGTCTGCCAGAAGCGATATGTCACTAGTTGTGTATCATAAAAGAGTGATCGTTACTCCTCCCAGGGGTTATTCGAGATATCTTAATCGAAACCCTAGTAACGAGGCATTGGCTACCTTAAGAGAGTCATAGTTACTCGTCCCAATTGCTCACCCAGTCTGCCATTTTTTCTTACTGTGGCCAGTCTGCCAGTACCGATATGTCACTAGTTGTGTATCATAAAAGAGTGATCGTTTCTCCTCCCAGGGATTATTCGAGATATCTTAATCGAAACCCTAGTAATGAGACATTGGCTACCTAAAGAGAGTCATAGTTACTTGTCCCAATTGCTCACCCAGTAAAACGTTTTTTCTTACTGCGGCCAGTCTGCCAGAAGCGATATTTCACTAGTTGTGAATCATAAAAGAGTGATCGTTACTCCTCCCAGGGGTTATTCGAGAAATCTTAGTCGAGACCCTAGTAACGAGGCATTGGCTACCTTACGAGAGTCATAGTTACTTGCCCCAATTGCTCAACCAGTCCAACATTTTTTCTTACGGCGGCCAGTCTGCCAGAAGCGATATGTCACTAGTTGTGTATCATAAAAAAGAGGTTGTTACTCCTCCCAGGGGTTATTCGACATATTTTAATCGAAACCCTAGTAACGAGGCATTGGCTACCTTAAGAGAGTCATTGTTACTCGTCCCAATTGCTCACCCAGTCCAACATTTTTTCTTACTGCAGCCATTCTGCCAGAAGCGATATGTCACTAGTTGTGTATCATAAAAGAGTCATCGTTACTCCTCCCAGGGGTTATTCGAGATATCTTAATCGAGACCCTAGTAACGAGGCATTGGCTACCTTACGAGAGTCATAGTTACTCGTCCCAATTGCTCACCCAGTCTGCCATTTTTTCTTACTGTGGCCAGTCTGCCAGAACCGATATGTCACTAGTTGTGTATCATAAAAGAGTGATCGTTACTCCTCCCAGGGGTTATTCGAGATATCTTAATCGAAACCCTAGTAACGAGGCATTGGCTACCTTAAGAGTGTCATAGTTACTCGTCCCAATTGCTCACCCAGTCTGCCATTTTTTCTTACTGCGGCCAGTCTACCAGAAGCGATATGTCACTAGTTGTGTATCATAAAAGAGTGATCGTTACTCCTCCCAGGGGTTATTCGAGATATCTTAATCGAAACCCTAGTAACGAGGCATTGGCTACTTTAAGAGATTCATAGTTACTCGTCCCAATTGCTCACCCAGTCTGCCATTTTTTCTTACTGCGGCCAGTCTGCCAGAAGCGATATGTCACTAGTTGTGTATCATAAAAGAGTGATCGTTACTCCTCCCAGGGGTTATTCGAGATATCTTAATCGAAACCCTAGTAACGAGGCATTGGCTACCTTAAGAGAGTCATAGTTACTCGTCCCAATTGCTCACCCAGTCTGCCATTTTTTCTTACTGTGGCCAGTCTGCCAGTACCGATATGTCACTAGTTGTGTATCATAAAAGAGTGATCGTTTCTCCTCCCAGGGATTATTCGAGATATCTTAATCGAAACCCTAGTAATGAGACATTGGCTACCTTAAGAGAGTCATAGTTAGTCGTCCCAATTGCTCACCCAATAAAACGTTTCTTCTTACTGCGGCCAGTCTGCCAGAAGTGATATGTCACTAGTTGTGTATCATAAAAGAGTGATCGTTCTCCTCCCAGGGGTTATTCGAGATATCTTAATCGAAACCCTAGTAACGAGGCATTGGCTACCTTAAGAGAGTCATTGTTACTCGTCCCAATTGCTCACCCAGTCCAACATTTTTTCTTACTGCAGCCAGTCTGCCAGAAGCGATATGTCACTAGTTGTGTATCATAAAAGAGTCGTCGTTACTCCTCCCAGGGGTTATTCGAGATATCTTAATCGAAACCCTAGTAACGAGGCATTGGCTACCTTAAGAGAGTCATAGTTACTCGTCCCAATTGCTCACCCAGTCTGCCATTTTTTCTTACTGCGACCAGTCTGCCAGAAGCGATATGTCAATAGTTGTGTATCATAAAAGAGTGATCGTTTTTCCTCCCAGGGGTTATTCGAGATATCTTAATCGAAACCCTAGTAACGAGGCATTGGCTACCTTAAGAGAGTCATAGTTACCCATCCCTATTGCTCACCAAGTCTGCCATTTTTTCTTACTGTGGCCAGTCTGCCAGAAGCGATATGTCACTAGTTGTGTATCATAAAAGAGTCATCGTTACTCCTCCCAGGGGTTATTCGAGATATCTTAATCGAAACCCTAGTAACGAGGCATTGGTTACCTTAAGAGAGTCATATTTACTCGTCCCACTTGCTCACCAAGTCTGCGATTTTTTCTTACTGTGGCCAGTCTGCCAGAAGCGATATGTCACTAGTTGTGTATCATAAAATAGTCATCGTTACTCCTCCCAGGGGTTATTCGAGATATCTTAATCGAAACCCTAGTAACGAGGCATTGGCTACATTAAGAGAGTCATAGTTACTCGTCCCAATTGCTCACCCAGTCCAACATTTTTTCTTACTGCAGCCAGTCTGCCAGAAGCGATATGTCACTAGTTGTGTATCATAAAAGAGTCGTCGTTACTCCTATCAGGGGTTATTCGAGATATCTTAATCGAAACCCTAGTAACGAGGCATTGGCTACCTTAAGAGAGTCATAGTTACTCGTCCCCATTGCTCACCCAGTCCAACATTTTTTCTTACTCTGGTCAGTCTGCCAGAACCGATATGTGACTAGTTGTGTATCATAAAAGAGTGATCGTTACTCCTCCCAGGGGTTATTCGAGATATCTTAATCGAAACCCTAGTAACGAGGCATTGGCTACCTTAAGAGAGTCATAGTTACTCGTCCCAATTGCTCACCCAGTCTGCCATTTTTTCTTACTGTGGCCAGTCTGCCAGTACCGATATGTCACTAGTTGTGTATCATAAAAGAGTGATCGTTTCTCCTCCCAGGGATTATTCGAGATATCTTAATCGAAACCCTAGTAATGAGACATTGGCTACCTAAAGAGAGTCATAGTTACTTGTCCCAATTGCTCACCCAGTAAAACGTTTTTTCTTACTGCGGCCAGTCTGCCAGAAGCGATATTTCACTAGTTGTGAATCATAAAAGAGTGATCGTTACTCCTCCCAGGGGTTATTCGAGAAATCTTAATCGAGACCCTAGTAACGAGGCATTGGCTACCTTACGAGAGTCATAGTTACTTGCCCCAATTGCTCAACCAGTCCAACATTTTTTCTTACGGCGGCCAGTCTGCCAGAAGCGATATGTCACTAGTTGTGTATCATAAAAAAGAGATTGTTACTCCTCCCAGGGGTTATTCGATATATTTTAATCGAAACCCTAGTAACGAGGCATTGGCTACCTTAAGAGAGTCATCGTTAGTCGTCCCAATTGCTCACCCAGTAAAACGTTTTTTCTTACCGCGGCCAGTCTGCCAGAAGCGATATGTCACTAGTTGTGTATCATAAAAGAGTCATCGTTACTCCACCCAGGGGTTATTCGAGATATCTTCATCGAAACCCTAGTAACGAGGCATTGGCTACCTTAAGAGTGTCATTGTTACTCATCCCAATTGCTCACCCAGTCCAACATTTTTTCTTACTGCAGCCAATCTGCCAGAAGCGATATGTCACTAGTTGTGTATCATAAAAGAGTCATCGTTACTCCTCCCAGGAGTTATTCGAGATATCTTAATCGAGACCCTAGTAACGAGGCATTGGCTACCTTACGAGAGTCATAGTTACTCGTCCCAATTGCTCACCCAGTCTGCCATTTTTTCTTACTGTGGCCAGTGTGCCCGAAGCGATATGTCACTAGTTGTGTATCATAAAAGAGTCATCGTTACTCCTCCCAGAGGTTATTCGAGATATCTTAATCGAAACCCTAGTAACGAGGCATTGGCTACCTTAAGAGAGTCATAGTTACTCGTCCCAATTGCTCACCCAGTCCAACATTTTTTCTTACTGCAGCCAGTCTGCCAGAAGCAATATGTCACTAGTTGTGTATCATAAAAGAGTCGTCGTTACTCCTATCAGGGGTTATTCGAGATATCTTAATCGAAACCCTAGTAACGAGGCATTGGCTACCTTAAGAGAGTCATAGTTACTCGTCCCAATTGCTCACCCAGTCTGCCATTTTTTCTTACTGCGACCAGTCTGCCAGAAGCGATATGTCACTAGTTGTGTATCATAAAAGAGTGATCGTTACTCCTCCCAGGGGTTATTCGAGATATCTTAATCGAAACCCTAGTAACGAGGCATTGGCTACCTTAAGAGAGTCATAGTTACTCGTCCCAATTGCTCACCCAGTCTGCCATTTTTTCTTACTGTGGCCAGTCTGCCAGTACCGATATGTCACTAGTTGTGTATCATAAAAGAGTGATCGTTTCTCCTCCCAGGGATTATTCGAGATATCTTAATCGAAACCCTAGTAATGAGACATTGGCTACCTAAAGAGAGTCATAGTTACTTGTCCCAATTGCTCACCCAGTAAAACGTTTTTTCTTACTGCGGCCAGTCTGCCAGAAGCGATATTTCACTAGTTGTGAATCATAAAAGAGTGATCGTTACTCCTCCCAGGGGTTATTCGAGAAATCTTAGTCGAGACCCTAGTAACGAGGCATTGGCTACCTTACGAGAGTCATAGTTACTTGCCCCAATTGCTCAACCAGTCCAACATTTTTTCTTACGGCGGCCAGTCTGCCAGAAGCGATATGTCACTAGTTGTGTATCATAAAAAAGAGGTTGTTACTCCTCCCAGGGGTTATTCGACATATTTTAATCGAAACCCTAGTAACGAGGCATTGGCTACCTTAAGAGAGTCATTGTTACTCGTCCCAATTGCTTACCCAGTCCAACATTTTTTCTTACTGCAGCCATTCTGCCAGAAGCGATATGTCACTAGTTGTGTATCATAAAAGAGTCATCGTTACTCCTCCCAGGGGTTATTCGAGATATCTTAATCGAGACCCTAGTAACGAGGCATTGGCTACCTTACGAGAGTCATAGTTACTCGTCCCAATTGCTCACCCAGTCTGCCATTTTTTCTTACTGTGGCCAGTCTGCCAGAACCGATATGTCACTAGTTGTGTATCATAAAAGAGTCATCGTTACTCCTCCCAGGGGTTATTCGAGATATCTTAATCGAAACCCTAGTAACGAGGCATTGGCTACCTTAAGAGAGTCATAGTTACTCGTCCCAATTGCTCACCCAGTCTGCCATTTTTTCTTACTGCGGCCAGTCTACCAGAAGCGATATGTCACTAGTTGTGTATCATAAAAGAGTGATCGTTACTCCTCCCAGGGGTTATTCGAGATATCTTAATCGAAACCCTAGTAACGAGGCATTGGCTACCTTAAGAGAGTCATAGTTACTCGTCCCAATTGCTCACCCAGTCTGCCATTTTTTCTTACTGTGGCCAGTCTGCCAGTACCGATATGTCACTAGTTGTGTATCATAAAAGAGTGATCGTTTCTCCTCCCAGGGATTATTCGAGATATCTTAATCGAAACCCTAGTAATGAGACATTGGCTACCTTAAGAGAGTCATAGTTAGTCGTCCCAATTGCTCACCCAATAAAACGTTTCTTCTTACTGCGGCCAGTCTGCCAGAAGTGATATGTCACTAGTTGTGTATCATAAAAGAGTGATCGTTCTCCTCCCAGGGGTTATTCGAGATATCTTAATCGAAACCCTAGTAACGAGGCATTGGCTACCTTAAGAGAGTCATTGTTACTCGTCCCAATTGCTCACCCAGTCTGCCATTTTTTCTTACTGCAGCCAGTCTGCCAGAAGCGATATGTCACTAGTTGTGTATCATAAAAGAGTCGTCGTTACTCCTGCCAGGGGTATTCGAGATATCTTAATCGAAACCCTAGTAACGAGGCATTGGCTACCTTAAGAGAGTCATAGTTACTCGTCCCAATTGCTCACCCAGTCTGCCATTTTTTCTTACTGCGACCAGTCTGCCAGAAGCGATATGTCAATAGTTGTGTATCATAAAAGAGTGATCGTTTTTCCTCCCAGGGGTTATTCGAGATATCTTAATCGAAACCCTAGTAACGAGGCATTGGCTACCTTAAGAGAGTCATAGTTACTCATCCCTATTGCTCACCAAGTCTGCCATTTTTTCTTACTGTGGCCAGTCTGCCAGAAGCGATATGTCACTAGTTGTGTATCATAAAAGAGTCATCGTTACTCCTCCCAGGGGTTATTCGAGATATCTTAATCGAAACCCTAGTAACGAGGCATTGGCTACCTTAAGAGAGTCATATTTACTCGTCCCAATTGCTCACCAAGTCTGCGATTTTTTCTTACTGTGGCCAGTCTGCCAGAAGCGATATGTCACTAGTTGTGTATCATAAAATAGTCATCGTTACTCCTCCCAGGGGTTATTCGAGATATCTTAATCGAAACCCTAGTAACGAGGCATTGGCTACATTAAGAGAGTCATAGTTACTCGTCCCAATTGCTCACCCAGTCCAACATTTTTTCTTACTGCAGCCAGTCTGCCAGAAGCGATATGTCACTAGTTGTGTATCATAAAAGAGTCGTCGTTACTCCTATCAGGGGTTATTCGAGATATCTTAATCGAAACCCTAGTAACGAGGCATTGGCTACCTTAAGAGAGTCATAGTTACTCGTCCCCATTGCTCACCCAGTCCAACATTTTTTCTTACTCTGGTCAGTCTGCCAGAACCGATATGTCACTAGTTGTGTATCATAAAAGAGTGATCGTTACTCCTCCCAGGGGTTATTCGAGATATCTTAATCGAAACCCTAGTAACGAGGCATTGGCTACCTTAAGAGAGTCATAGTTACTCGTCCCAATTGCTCACCCAGTCTGCCATTTTTTCTTACTGTGGCCAGTCTGCCAGTACCGATATGTCACTAGTTGTGTATCATAAAAGAGTGATCGTTTCTCCTCCCAGGGATTATTCGAGATATCTTAATCGAAACCCTAGTAATGAGACATTGGCTACCTAAAGAGAGTCATAGTTACTTGTCCCAATTGCTCACCCAGTAAAACGTTTTTTCTTACTGCGGCCAGTCTGCCAGAAGCGATATTTCACTAGTTGTGAATCATAAAAGAGTGATCGTTACTCCTCCCAGGGGTTATTCGAGAAATCTTAATCGAGACCCTAGTAACGAGGCATTGGCTACCTCACGAGAGTCATAGTTACTTGCCCCAATTGCTCAACCAGTCCAACATTTTTTCTTACGGCGGCCAGTCTGCCAGAAGCGATATGTCACTAGTTGTGTATCATAAAAAAGAGATTGTTACTCCTCCCAGGGGTTATTCGATATATTTTAATCGAAACCCTAGTAACGAGGCATTGGCTACCTTAAGAGAGTCATCGTTAGTCGTCCCAATTGCTCACCCAGTAAAACGTTTTTTCTTACCGCGGCCAGTCTGCCAGAAGCGATATGTCACTAGTTGTGTATCATAAAAGAGTCATCGTTACTCCACCCAGGGGTTATTCGAGATATCTTAATCGAAACCCTAGTAACGAGGCATTGGCTACCTTAAGAGAGTCATTGTTACTCGTCCCAATTGCTCACCCAGTCCAACATTTTTTCTTACTGCAGCCAATCTGCCAGAAGCGATATGTCACTAGTTGTGTATCATAAAAGAGTCATCGTTACTCCTCCCAGGGGTTATTCGAGATATCTTAATCGAGACCCTAGTAACGAGGCATTGGCTACCTTACGAGAGTCATAGTTACTCGTCCCAATTGCTCACCCAGTCTGCCATTTTTTCTTACTGTGGCCAGTGTGCCCGAAGCGATATGTCACTAGTTGTGTATCATAAAAGAGTCATCGTTACTCCTCCCAGAGGTTATTCGAGATATCTTAATCGAAACCCTAGTAACGAGGCATTGGCTACCTTAAGAGAGTCATAGTCACTCGTCCCAATTGCTCACCCAGTCCAACATTTTTTCTTACTGCAGCCAGTCTGCCAGAAGCGATATGTCACTAGTTGTGTATCATAAAAGAGTCGTCGTTACTCCTTCCATGGGTAATTCGAGTTATCTTAATCGAAACCCTAGTAACGAGGCATTGACTACCTTAAGAGAGTCATAGTTACTCGTCCCTATTGCTCACCCAGTCCAACATTTTTTCTTACTGTGGTCAGTCTGCCAGAACCGATATGTCACTAGTTGTGTATCATAAAAGAGTGATCGTTACTCCTCCCAGGGGTTATTCGAGATATCTTAATCGAAACCCTAGTAATGAGGCATTGGCTACCTTAAGAGAGTCATAGTTACTCGTCCCAATTGCTCACCCAGTCTGCCATTTTTTCTTACTGTGGCCAGTCTGCCAGTACCGATATGTCACTAGTTGTGTATCATAAAAGAGTGATCGTTTCTCCTCCCAGGGGTTATTCGAGATATCTTAATCTAAACCCTAGTAATGAGACATTGGCTACCTTAAGAGAGTCATAGTTAGTCGTCCCAATTGCTCACCCAATAAAACGTTTCTTCTTACTGCAGCCAGTCTGCCAGAAGCGATATGTCACTAGTTGTGTATCATAAAAGAGTGATCGTTCTCCTCCCAGGGGTTATTCGAGATATCTTAATCGAAACCCTAGTAACGAGGCATTGGCTACCTTAAGAGAGTCATTGTTACTCGTCCCAATTGCTCACCCAGTCCAACATTTTTTCTTACTGCAGCCAGTCTTCCAGAAGCGATATGTCACTAGTTGTGTATCATAAAAGAGTCGTCGTTACTCCTCCCAGGGGTTATTCGAGATATCTTAATCGAAACCCTAGTAACGAGGCATTGGCTACCTTAAGAGAGTCATAGTTACTCGTCCCAATTGCTCACCCAGTCTGCCATTTTTTCTTACTGCGACCAGTCTGCCAGAAGCAATATGTCAATAGTTGTGTATCATAAAAGAGTGATCGTTTTTCCTCCCAGGGGTTATTCGAGATATCTTAATCGAAACCCTAGTAACGAGGCATTGGCTACCTTAAGAGAGTCATAGTTACCCATCCCTATTGCTCACCAAGTCTGCCATTTTTTCTTACTGTGGCCAGTCTGCCAGAAGCGATATGTCACTAGTTGTGTATCATAAAAGAGTCATCGTTACTCCTCCCAGGGGTTATTCGAGATATCTTAATCGAAACCCTAGTAACGAGGCATTGGCTACCTTAAGAGAGTCATAGTTACTCGTCCCAATTGCTCACCAAGTCTGCGATTTTCTCTTACTTTGGCCAGTCTGCCAGAAGCGATATGTCACTCGTTGTGTATCATAAAATAGTCATCGTTACTCCTCCCAGGGGTTATTCGAGATATCTTAATCGAAACCCTAGTAACGAGGCATTGGCTACCTTAAGAGAGTCATAGTTAATCGTCCCAATTGCTCACCAAGTCTGCCATTTTTTCTTACTGTGGCAAGTCTGCCAGAAGCGATATGTCACTAGTTGTGTATCATAAAAGAGTCATCGTTACTCCTCCCAGGGGTTATTCGAGATATCTTAATCGAAACCCTAGTAACGAGGCATTGGCTACCTTAAGAGAGTCATAGTCACTCGTCCCAATTGCTCACCCAGTCCAACATTTTTTCTTACCACAGCCAGTCTGCCAGAAGCAATATGTCACTAGTTGTGTATCATAAAAGAGTCATCGTTACTCCTGCCAGGGGTTATTCGAGATATCTTAATCGAAACCCTAGTAACGAGGCATTGGCTTCCTTAAGAGAGTCATAGTTACTCGTCCCAATTGCTCACCAAGTCTGCCATTTTTTCTTACTGTGGCAAGTCTGCCAGAAGCGATATGTCACTAGTTCTGTATCATAAAAGAGTCATGGTAACTCCTGCCAGGGGTTATTCGAGTTATCTTAATCGAAACCCTAGTAACGAGGCATTGGCTACCTTAAGAGAGTCATAGTTACTCGTCCCTATTGCTCACCCAGTCCAACATTTTTTCTTACTGTGGTCAGTCTGCCAGAACCGATATGTCACTAGTTGTGTATCATAAAATAGTGATCGTTACTCCTCCCAGGGGTTATTCGAGATATCTTAATCGAAACCCTAGTAACGAGGCATTGGCTACCTTAAGAGAGTCATAGTTACTCGTCCCAATTGCTCACCCACTCTGCCATTTTTTCTTACTGTGGCCAGTCTGCCAGTACCGATATGTCACTAGTTGTGTATCATAAAAGAGTGATCGTTTCTCCTCCCAGGGATTATTCGAGATATCTTAATCGAAACCCTAGTAATGAGACATTTTCTACCTTAAGAGAGTCATAGTTAGTCGTCCCAATTGCTCACCCAATAAATCGTTTCTTCTTACTGCGGCCAGTCTGCCAGAAGCGATATGTCACTAGTTGTGTATCATAAAAGAGTGATCGTTCTCCTCCCAGAGGTTATTCGAGATATCTTAATCGAAACCCTAGTAACGAGGCATTGGCTACCTTAAGAGAGTCATTGTTACTCGTCCCAATTGCTCACCCAGTCCAACATTTTTTCTTACTGCAGCCAGTCTGCCAGAAGCGATATGTCAATAGTTGTGTATCATAAAAGAGTGATCGTTACTCCTCCCAGGGGTTATTCGAGATATCTTAATCGAAACCCTAGTAACGTGGCATTGGTTACCTTAAGAGAGTCATAGTAACTCGTCCCAATTGCTCACCCAGTCTGCCATTTTTTCTTACTGTGACTAGTCTGCCAGAAGCGATATGTCAATAGTTGTGTATCATAAAAAAGTGATCGTTTTTCCTCCCAGGGGTTATTCGAGATATCTTAATCGAAACCCTAGTAACGAGGCATTGGCTACCTTAAGAGAGTCATAGTTACTCATCCCTATTGCTCACCATGTCTGCCATTTTATCATACTGTGGCCAGTCTGCCAGAAGCGATATGTCACTAGGTGTGTATCATAAAAGAGTCATCGTTACTCCTCCCAGGAGTTATTCGAGATATCTTAATCGAAACCCTAGTAACGAGGCATTGGCTACCTTAAGAGAGTCATAGTTACTCGTCCCAATTGCTCACCAAGTCTGCGATTTTTTCTTACTGTGGCCAGTCTGCCAGAAGCGATATGTCACTAGTTGTGTATCATAAAATAGTCATCGTTACTCCTCCCAGGGGTTATTCGAGATATCTTAATCGAAACCCTAGTAACGAGGCATTGGCTACCTTAAGAGAGTCATAGTTACTCGTCCCAATTGCTCACCAAGTCTGCCATTTTTTCTTACTGTGGCAAGTCTGCCAGAAGCGATATGTCACAAGTTGTGTATCATAAAAGAGTCATCGTTACTCCTCCCAGGGGTTATTCGAGATATCTTAATCGAAACCCTAGTAACGAGGCATTGGCTACCTTAAGAGAGTCATAGTTACTCGTCCCTATTGCTCACCCAGTCCAACATTTTTTCTTACTGTGGTCAGTCTGCCAGAACCGATATGTCACTAGTTGTGTATCATAAAAGAGTGATCGTTACTCCTCCCAGGGGTTATTCGAGATATCTTAATCGAAACCCTAGTAACGAGGCATTGGCTACCTTAAGAGAGTCATAGTTACTCGTCCCAATTGCTCACCCAGTCTGCCATTTTCTCTTACTGTGGCCAGTCTGCCAGTACCGATATGTCACTAGTTGTGTATCATAAAAGAGTGATCGTTTCTCCTCCCAGGGATTATTCGAGATATCTTAATCGAAACACTAGTAATGAGACATTGGCTACCTTAAGAGAGTCATAGTTAGTCGTCCCAATTGCTCACCCAATAAAACGTTTCTTCTTACTGCGGCCAGTCTGCCAGAAGCGATATGTCACTAGTTGTGTATCATAAAAGAGTGATCGTTCTCCTCCCAGGGGTTATTCGAGATATCTTAATCGAAACCCTAGTAACGAGGCATTGGCTACCTTAAGAGAGTCATAGTTACTTGTCCCAATTGCTCACCCAGTCTGCCATTTTTTCTTACTGCGACCAGTCTGCCAGAAGCGATATGTCAATAGTTGTGTATCATAAAAGAGTGATCGTTTTTCCTCCCAGGGGTTATTCGAGATATCTTAATCGAAACCCTAGTAACGAGGCATTGGCTACCTTAAGAGAGTCATAGTTACTCATCCCTATTGCTCACCAAGTCTGCAATTTTTTCTTACTGTGGCCAGTCTGCCAGAAGCGATATGTCAAAAATTGTGTATCATAAAAGAGTCATCGTTACTCCTCCCAGGGGTTATTCGAGATATCTTAATCGAAACCCTAGTAACGAGGCATTGGCTACCTTAAGAGAGTCATAGTTACTCGTCCCAATTGCTCACCAAGTCTGCGATGTTTTCTTACTGTGGCCAGTCTGCCAGAAGCGATATGTCACTAGTTGTGTATCATAAAATAGTCATCGTTACTCCTCCCAGGGGTTATTCGAGATATCTTAATCGAAACCCTAGTAACGAGGCATTGGCTACATTAAGAGAGTCATAGTTACTCGTCCCAATTGCTCACCCAGTCCAACATTTTTTCTTACTGCAGCCAGTCTGCCAGAAGCGATATGTCACTAGTTGTGTATCATAAAAGAGTCGTCGTTACTCCTATCAGGGGTTATTCGAGATATCTTAATCGAAACCCTAGTAACGAGGCATTGGCTACCTTAAGAGAGTCATAGTTACTCGTCCCTAATGCTCACCCAGTCCAACATTTTTTCTTACACTGGTCAGTCTGCCAGAACCGATATGTCACTAGTTGTGTATCATAAAAGAGTGATCGTTTCTCCTCCCAGGGGTTATTCGAGATATCTTAATCTAAACCCTAGTAATGAGACATTGGCTACCTTAAGAGAGTCATAGTTAGTCGTCCCAATTGCTCACCCAATAAAACGTTTCTTCTTACTGCAGCCAGTCTGCCAGAAGCGATATGTCACTAGTTGTGTATCATAAAAGAGTGATCGTTCTCCTCCCAGGGGTTATTCGAGATATCTTAATCGAAACCCTAGTAACGAGGCATTGGCTACCTTAAGAGAGTCATTGTTACTCGTCCCAATTGCTCACCCAGTCCAACATTTTTTCTTACTGCAGCCAGTCTGCCAGAAGCGATATGTCACTAGTTGTGTATCATAAAAGAGTCGTCGTTACTCCTCCCAGGGGTTATTCGAGATATCTTAATCGAAACCCTAGTAACGAGGCATTGGCTACCTTAAGAGAGTCATAGTTACTCGTCCCAATTGCTCACCCAGTCTGCCATTTTTTCTTACTGCGACCAGTCTGCCAGAAGCAATATGTCAATAGTTGTGTATCATAAAAGAGTGATCGTTTTTCCTCCCAGGGGTTATTCGAGATATCTTAATCGAAACCCTAGTAACGAGGCATTGGCTACCTTAAGAGAGTCATAGTTACCCATCCCTATTGCTCACCAAGTCTGCCATTTTTTCTTACTGTGGCCAGTCTGCCAGAAGCGATATGTCACTAGTTGTGTATCATAAAAGAGTCATCGTTACTCCTCCCAGGGGTTATTCGAGATATCTTAATCGAAACCCTAGTAACGAGGCATTGGCTACCTTAAGAGAGTCATAGTTACTCGTCCCAATTGCTCACCAAGTCTGCGATTTTCTCTTACTTTGGCCAGTCTGCCAGAAGCGATATGTCACTCGTTGTGTATCATAAAATAGTCATCGTTACTCCTCCCAGGGGTTATTCGAGATATCTTAATCGAAACCCTAGTAACGAGGCATTGGCTACCTTAAGAGAGTCATAGTTAATCGTCCCAATTGCTCACCAAGTCTGCCATTTTTTCTTACTGTGGCAAGTCTGCCAGAAGCGATATGTCACTAGTTGTGTATCATAAAAGAGTCATCGTTACTCCTCCCAGGGGTTATTCGAGATATCTTAATCGAAACCCTAGTAACGAGGCATTGGCTACCTTAAGAGAGTCATAGTCACTCGTCCCAATTGCTCACCCAGTCCAACATTTTTTCTTACCACAGCCAGTCTGCCAGAAGCAATATGTCACTAGTTGTGTATCATAAAAGAGTCATCGTTACTCCTGCCAGGGGTTATTCGAGATATCTTAATCGAAACCCTAGTAACGAGGCATTGGCTTCCTTAAGAGAGTCATAGTTACTCGTCCCAATTGCTCACCAAGTCTGCCATTTTTTCTTACTGTGGCAAGTCTGCCAGAAGCGATATGTCACTAGTTCTGTATCATAAAAGAGTCATCGTAACTCCTGCCAGGGGTTATTCGAGTTATCTTAATCGAAACCCTAGTAACGAGGCATTGGCTACCTTAAGAGAGTCATAGTTACTCGTCCCTATTGCTCACCCAGTCCAACATTTTTTCTTACTGTGGTCAGTCTGCCAGAACCGATATGTCACTAGTTGTGTATCATAAAATAGTGATCGTTACTCCTCCCAGGGGTTATTCGAGATATCTTAATCGAAACCCTAGTAACGAGGCATTGGCTACCTTAAGAGAGTCATAGTTACTCGTCCCAATTGCTCACCCACTCTGCCATTTTTTCTTACTGTGGCCAGTCTGCCAGTACCGATATGTCACTAGTTGTGTATCATAAAAGAGTGATCGTTTCTCCTCCCAGGGATTATTCGAGATATCTTAATCGAAACCCTAGTAATGAGACATTTTCTACCTTAAGAGAGTCATAGTTAGTCGTCCCAATTGCTCACCCAATAAATCGTTTCTTCTTACTGCGGCCAGTCTGCCAGAAGCGATATGTCACTAGTTGTGTATCATAAAAGAGTGATCGTTCTCCTCCCAGAGGTTATTCGAGATATCTTAATCGAAACCCTAGTAACGAGGCATTGGCTACCTTAAGAGAGTCATTGTTACTCGTCCCAATTGCTCACCCAGTCCAACATTTTTTCTTACTGCAGCCAGTCTGCCAGAAGCGATATGTCAATAGTTGTGTATCATAAAAGAGTGATCGTTACTCCTCCCAGGGGTTATTCGAGATATCTTAATCGAAACCCTAGTAACGTGGCATTGGTTACCTTAAGAGAGTCATAGTAACTCGTCCCAATTGCTCACCCAGTCTGCCATTTTTTCTTACTGTGACTAGTCTGCCAGAAGCGATATGTCAATAGTTGTGTATCATAAAAAAGTGATCGTTTTTCCTCCCAGGGGTTATTCGAGATATCTTAATCGAAACCCTAGTAACGAGGCATTGGCTACCTTAAGAGAGTCATAGTTACTCATCCCTATTGCTCACCATGTCTGCCATTTTATCATACTGTGGCCAGTCTGCCAGAAGCGATATGTCACTAGGTGTGTATCATAAAAGAGTCATCGTTACTCCTCCCAGGAGTTATTCGAGATATCTTAATCGAAACCCTAGTAACGAGGCATTGGCTACCTTAAGAGAGTCATAGTTACTCGTCCCAATTGCTCACCAAGTCTGCGATTTTTTCTTACTGTGGCCAGTCTGCCAGAAGCGATATGTCACTAGTTGTGTATCATAAAATAGTCATCGTTACTCCTCCCAGGGGTTATTCGAGATATCTTAATCGAAACCCTAGTAACGAGGCATTGGCTACCTTAAGAGAGTCATAGTTACTCGTCCCAATTGCTCACCAAGTCTGCCATTTTTTCTTACTGTGGCAAGTCTGCCAGAAGCGATATGTCACAAGTTGTGTATCATAAAAGAGTCATCGTTACACCTCCCAGGGGTTATTCGAGATATCTTAATCGAAACCCTAGTAACGAGGCATTGGCTACCTTAAGAGAGTCATAGTTACTCGTCCCTATTGCTCACCCAGTCCAACATTTTTTCTTACTGTGGTCAGTCTGCCAGAACCGATATGTCACTAGTTGTGTATCATAAAAGAGTGATCGTTACTCCTCCCAGGGGTTATTCGAGATATCTTAATCGAAACCCTAGTAACGAGGCATTGGCTACCTTAAGAGAGTCATAGTTACTCGTCCCAATTGCTCACCCAGTCTGCCATTTTCTCTTACTGTGGCCAGTCTGCCAGTACCGATATGTCACTAGTTGTGTATCATAAAAGAGTGATCGTTTCTCCTCCCAGGGATTATTCGAGATATCTTAATCGAAACACTAGTAATGAGACATTGGCTACCTTAAGAGAGTCATAGTTAGTCGTCCCAATTGCTCACCCAATAAAACGTTTCTTCTTACTGCGGCCAGTCTGCCAGAAGCGATATGTCACTAGTTGTGTATCATAAAAGAGTGATCGTTCTCCTCCCAGGGGTTATTCGAGATATCTTAATCGAAACCCTAGTAACGAGGCATTGGCTACCTTAAGAGAGTCATAGTTACTTGTCCCAATTGCTCACCCAGTCTGCCATTTTTTCTTACTGCGACCAGTCTGCCAGAAGCGATATGTCAATAGTTGTGTATCATAAAAGAGTGATCGTTTTTCCTCCCAGGGGTTATTCGAGATATCTTAATCGAAACCCTAGTAACGAGGCATTGGCTACCTTAAGAGAGTCATAGTTACTCATCCCTATTGCTCACCAAGTCTGCAATTTTTTCTTACTGTGGCCAGTCTGCCAGAAGCGATATGTCAAAAATTGTGTATCATAAAAGAGTCATCGTTACTCCTCCCAGGGGTTATTCGAGATATCTTAATCGAAACCCTAGTAACGAGGCATTGGCTACCTTAAGAGAGTCATAGTTACTCGTCCCAATTGCTCACCAAGTCTGCGATGTTTTCTTACTGTGGCCAGTCTGCCAGAAGCGATATGTCACTAGTTGTGTATCATAAAATAGTCATCGTTACTCCTCCCAGGGGTTATTCGAGATATCTTAATCGAAACCCTAGTAACGAGGCATTGGCTACATTAAGAGAGTCATAGTTACTCGTCCCAATTGCTCACCCAGTCCAACATTTTTTCTTACTGCAGCCAGTCTGCCAGAAGCGATATGTCACTAGTTGTGTATCATAAAAGAGTCGTCGTTACTCCTATCAGGGGTTATTCGAGATATCTTAATCGAAACCCTAGTAACGAGGCATTGGCTACCTTAAGAGAGTCATAGTTACTCGTCCCTAATGCTCACCCAGTCCAACATTTTTTCTTACACTGGTCAGTCTGCCAGAACCGATATGTCACTAGTTGTGTATCATAAAAGAGTGATCGTTCTCCTCCCAGAGGTTATTCGAGATATCTTAATCGAAACCCTAGTAACGAGGCATTGGCTACCTTAAGAGAGTCATAGTTACTCGTCCCTATTGCTCACCCAGTCCAACATTTTTTCTTACTGTGGTCAGTCTGCCAGAACCGATATGTCACTAGTTGTGTATCATAAAAGAGTGATCGTTACTCCTCCCAGGGGTTATTCGAGATATCTTAATCGAAACCCTAGTAACGAGGCATTGGCTACCTTAAGAGAGTCATAGTTACTCGTCCCAATTGCTCACCAAGTCTGCCATTTTTTCTTACTGTGGCAAGTCTGCCAGAAGCGATATGTCAAAAATTGTGTATCATAAAAGAGTCATCGTTACTCCTCCCAGGGGTTATTCGAGATATCTTAATCGAAACCCTAGTAACGAGGCATTGGCTACCTTAAGAGAGTCATAGTTACTCGTCCCAATTGCTCACCAAGTCTGCGATGTTTTCTTACTGTGGCCAGTCTGCCAGAAGCGATATGTCACTAGTTGTGTATCATAAAATAGTCATCGTTACTCCTCCCAGGGGTTATTCGAGATATCTTAATCGAAACCCTAGTAACGAGGCATTGGCTACATTAAGAGAGTCATAGTTACTCGTCCCAATTGCTCACCCAGTCCAACATTTTTTCTTACTGCAGCCAGTCTGCCAGAAGCGATATGTCACTAGTTGTGTATCATAAAAGAGTCGTCGTTACTCCTATCAGGGGTTATTCGAGATATCTTAATCGAAACCCTAGTAACGAGGCATTGGCTACCTTAAGAGAGTCATAGTTACTCGTCCCTAATGCTCACCCAGTCCAACATTTTTTCTTACACTGGTCAGTCTGCCAGAACCGATATGTCACTAGTTGTGTATCATAAAAGAGTGATCGTTCTCCTCCCAGAGGTTATTCGAGATATCTTAATCGAAACCCTAGTAACGAGGCATTGGCTACCTTAAGAGAGTCATAGTTACTCGTCCCTATTGCTCACCCAGTCCAACATTTTTTCTTACTGTGGTCAGTCTGCCAGAACCGATATGTCACTAGTTGTGTATCATAAAAGAGTGATCGTTACTCCTCCCAGGGGTTATTCGAGATATCTTAATCGAAACCCTAGTAACGAGGCATTGGCTACCTTAAGAGAGTCATAGTTACTCGTCCCAATTGCTCACCAAGTCTGCCATTTTTTCTTACTGTGGCAAGTCTGCCAGAAGCGATATGTCACAAGTTGTGTATCATAAAAGAGTCATCGTTACTCCTCCCAGGGGTTATTCGAGATATCTTAATCGAAACCCTAGTAACGAGGCATTGGCTACCTTAAGAGAGTCATAGTTACTCGTCCCTATTGCTCACCCAGTCCAAAATTTTTTCTTACTGTGGTCAGTCTGCCAGAACCGATATGTCACTAGTTGTGTATCATAAAAGAGTGATCGTTACTCCTCCCAGGGGTTATTCGAGATATCTTAATCGAAACCCTAGTAACGAGGCATTGGCTACCTTAAGAGAGTCATAGTTACTCGTCCCAATTGCTCACCCAGTCTGCCATTTTTTCTTACTGTGGCCAGTCTGCCAGTACCGATATGTCACTAGTTGTGTATCATAAAAGAGTGATCGTTTCTCCTCCCAGGGATTATTCGAGATATCTTAATCGAAACACTAGTAACGAGGCATTGGCTACCTTAAGAGAGTCATAGTTACTCGTCCCTAATGCTCACCCAGTCCAACATTTTTTCTTACACTGGTCAGTCTGCCAGAACCGATATGTCACTAGTTGTGTATCATAAAAGAGTGATCGTTACTCCTCCCAGGGGTTATTCGAGATATCTTAATCGAAACCCTAGTAACGAGGCATTGGCTACCTTAAGAGAGTCATAGTTACTCGTCCCAATTGCTCACCCAGTCTGCCACTTTTTCTTACTGTGGCCAGTCTGCCAGTACTGATATGTCACTAGTTGTGTATCATAAAAGAGTGATCGTTTCTCCTCCCAGGGATTATTCGAGATATCTTAATCGAAACCCTAGTAATGAGACATTGGCTACCTTAAGAGAGTCATAGTTACTTGTCCCAACTGCTCACCCAGTAAAACGTTTTTTCTTACTGCGGCCAGTCTGCCAGAAGCGATATTTCACTAGTTTTGAATCATAAAAGAGTGATCGTTACTCCTCCCAGGGGTTATTCGAGATATCTTAATCGAGACCCTAGTAACGAGGCATTGGCAACCTTACGAGAGTCATAGTTACTCGCCCCAATTGCTCAAGCAGTCCAACATTTTTTCTTACGGCGGCCAGTCTGCCAGAAGCGATATGTCACTAGTTGTGTATCATAAAAAAGAGATTGTTACTCCTCCCAGGGGTTATTAGATATATTTTAATCGAAACCCCAGTAACGAGGCATTGGCTACCTTAAGAGAGTCATCGTTAGTCGTCCCAATTGCTCACCCAGTAAAACGTTTTTTCTTACCGCGGCCAGTCTGCCAGAAGCGATATGTCACTAGTTGTGTATCATAAAAGAGTCGTCGTTACTCCTCCCAGGGGTTATTCGAGATATCTTAATCGAAACCCTAGTAACGAGGCATTGGCTACCTTAAGAGAGTCATAGTTACTCGTCCCAATTGCTCACCCAGTCCAACATTTTTTCTTACTGTGGTCAGTCTGCCAGAACCGATATGTCACTAGTTGTGTATCATAAAAGAGTGATCGTTACTCCTCCCAGGGGTTATTCGAGATATCTTAATCGAAACCCTAGTAACGAGGCATTGGCTACCTTAAGAGAGTCATAGTTACTCGTCCCAATTGCGCACCCAGTCTGCCATTTTTTCTTACTGTGGCCAGTCTGCCAGAAGCGATATGTCACTAGTTGTGTATCATAAAAGAGTCATCGTTTCTCCTCCCAGGGGTTATTCGAGATATCTTAATCGAAACCCTAGTAACGAGGCATTGGCTACCTTAAGAGATTCATAGTTACTCATCCCAATTGCTCACCAAGTCTGCCATTTTTTCTTACTGTGGCCAGTCTGCCGGAAGCGATATGTCACTAGTTGTGTATCATAAAAGAGTCATCGTTACTCCTCCCAGGGGTTATTCGAGATATCTTAATCGAAACCCTAGTAACGAGGCATTGGCTACCTTAAGAGAGTCATAGTTACTCGTCCCAATTGCTCACAAGTCTGCGATTTTTTCTTACTGTGGCCTGTCTGCCAGAAGCGATATGTCACTAGTTGTGTATCATAAAAGAGTCATCGTTACTCCCCCCAGGGGTTATTCGAGATATCTTAATCGAAACCCTAGTAACGAGGCATTGGCTACATTAAGAGAGTCATAGTTACTCGTCCCAATTGCTCACCCAGTCCAACATTTTTTCTTACTGTGGCCAGTCTGCCAGAACCGATATGTCACTAGTTGTGTATCATAAAAGAGTCGTCGTTACTCTTCCCAGGGGTTATTCTTGATATCTTAATCGAAACCCTAGTAACGAGGCATTGGCTACCTTAAGAGAGTCATAGTTACTCGTCCCAATTGCTCACCCAGTCCAACATTTTTTCTTACTGTAGCCAGTCTGCCAGAACCGATATGTCACTAGTTGTGTATCATAAAAGAGTGATCGTTTCTCCTCCCAGGGGATATTCGAGATATCTTAATCGAAACCCTAGTAACGAGGCATTGACTACCTTAAGAGAGTCATAGTTACTCGTCCCATTTGGTCACCCAGTCCAACATTATTTCTTACTGCGACCAGTCTGCCAGAAGCGATGTGTCACTAGTTGTGTATCATAAAAGAGTCGTCGTTACTCCTGCCAGGGGTTATTCGAGTTATCTTAATCGAAACCCTAGTAACGAGGCATTGGCTACCTTAAGAGAGTCATAGTTACTCGTCCCTATTGCTCACCCAGTCCAACATTTTTTCTTACTGTGGTCAGTCTGCCAGAACCGATATGTCACTAGTTGTGTATCATAAAAGAGTGATCGTTACTCCTCCGAGGGGTTATTCGAGATATCTTAATCGAAACCCTAGTAACGAGGCATTGGCAACCTTAAGAGAGTCATAGTTACTCGTCCCAATTGCTCACCCAGTCTGCCATTTTTTCTTACTGTGGCCAGTCTGCCAGTACCGATATGTCACTAGTTGTGTATCATAAAAGAGTGATCGTTTCTCCTCCCAGGGATTATTCGAGATATCTTAATCGAAACCCTAGTAATGAGACATTGGCTACCTTAAGAGAGTCATAGTTAGTCGTCCCAATTGCTCACCCAATAAAACGTTTCTTCTTACTGCGGCCAGTCTGCCAGAAGCGATATGTCACTAGTTGTGTATCATAAAAGAGTGATCGTTCTCCTCCCAGGGGTTATTCGAGATATCTTAATCGAAACCCTAGTAACGAGGCATTGGCTACCTTAAGAGAGTCATAGTTACTCGTCCCAATTGCTCACCCAGTCTGCCATTTTTTCTTACTGCGGCCAGTCTGCCAGAAGCGATATGTCAATAGTTGTGTATCATAAAAGAGTGATCGTTTTTCCTCCCAGGGGTTATTCGAGATATCTTAATCGAAACCCTAGTAACGAGGCATTGGCTACCTTAAGAGAGTCATAGTTACTCATCCCTATTGCTCACCAAGTCTGCCATTTTTTCTTACTGTGGCCAGTCTGCCAGAAGCGATATGTCACTAGTTGTGTATCATAAAAGGGATATCGTTACTCCTCCCAGGGGTTATTCGAGATATCTTAATCGAAACCCTAGTAACGAGGCATTGGCTACCTTAAGAGAGTCATAGTTACTCGTCCCAATTGCTCACCAAGTCTGCGATTTTTTCTTAGTGTGGCCAGTCTGCCAGAAGCGATATGTCACTAGTTGTGTATCATAAAATAGTCATCGTTACTCCTCCCAGGGGTTATTCGAGATATCTTAATCGAAACCCTAGTAACGAGGCATTGGCTACATTAAGAGAGTCATAGTTACTCGTCCCAATTGCTCACCCAGTCCAACATTTTTTCTTACTGCAGCCAGTCTGCCAGAAGCGATATGTCACTAGTTGTGTATCATAAAAGAGTCGTCGTTACTCCTATCAGGGGTTATTCGAGATATCTTAATCGAAACCCTAGTAACGAGGCATTGGCTACCTTAAGAGAGTCATAGTTACTCGTCCCTAATGCTCACCCAGTCCAACATTTTTTCTTACACTGGTCAGTCTGCCAGAACCGATATGTCACTAGTTGTGTATCATAAAAGAGTTATCGTTACTCCTCCCAGGGGTTATTCGAGATATCTTAATCGAAACCCTAGTAACGAGGCATTGGCTACCTTAAGAGAGTCATAGTTACTCGTCCCAATTGCTCACCCAGTCTGCCATTTTTTCTTACTGTGGCCAGTCTGCCAGTACCGATATGTCACTAGTTGTGTATCATAAAAGAGTGATCGTTTCTCCTCCCAGGGATTATTCGAGATATCTTAATCGAAACCCTAGTAATGAGACATTGGCTACCTTAAGAGAGTCATAGTTACTTGTCCCAATTGCTCACCCAGTAAAACGTTTTCCTTACTGCGGCCAGTCTGCCAGAAGCGATATTTCACTAGTTGTGAATCATAAAAGAGTGATCGTTACTCCTCCCAGGGGTTATTCGAGATATCTTAATCGAGACCCTAGTAACGAGGCATTGGCTACCTTACGAGAGTCATAGTTACTCGCCCCAATTGCTCAAGCAGTCCAACATTTTTTCTTACGGCGGCCAGTCTGCCAGAAGCGATATGTCACTAGTTGTGTATCATAAAAAAGAGATTGTTACTCCTCCCAGGGGTTATTCGATATATTTTAATCGAAACCCCAGTAACGAGGCATTGGCTACCTTAAGAGAGTCATCGTTAGTTGTCCCAATTGCTCACCCAGTAAAACGGTTTTTCTTACCGCGGCCAGTCTGCCAGAAGCGATATGTCACTAGTTGTGTATCATAAAAGAGTCGTCGTTACTCCTGCCTGGGGTTATTCGAGTTATCTTAATCGAAACCCTAGTAACGAGGCATTGGCTACCTTAAGAGAGTCATAGTTACTCGTCCCTATTGCTCACCCAGTCCAACATTTTTTCTTACTGTGGTCAGTCTGCCAGAACCGATATGTCACTAGTTGTGTATCATAAAAGAGTGATCGTCACTCCTCCCAGGGGTTATTCGAGATACCTTAATCGAAAACCTAGTAACGAGGCATTGGCTACCTTAAGAGAGTCATAGTTACTCGTCCCAATTGCTCACCCAGTCTGCCATTTTTTCTTACTGTGGCCAGTCTGCCAGTACCGATATGTCACTAGTTGTGTATCATAAAAGAGTGATCGTTTCTCCTCCCAGGGATTATTCGAGATATCTTAATCGAAACCCTAGTAATGAGACATTGGCTACCTTAAGAGAGTCATAGTTAGTCGTCCCAATTGCTCACCCAATAAAACGTTTCTTCTTACTGCAGCCAGACTGCCAGAAGCGATATGTCACTAGTTGTGTATCATAAAAGAGTGATCGTTCTCCTCCCAGGGGTTATTCGAGTTATCTTAATCGAAACCCTAGTAACGAGGCATTGGCTACCTTAAGAGAGTCATAGTTACTCATCCCTATTGCTCACCAAGTCTGCCATTTTTTCTTACTGTGGCCAGTCTGCCAGAAGCGATATGTCACTAGTTGTGTATCATAAAAGAGTCGTCGTTACTCCTCCCAGGGGTTATTCGAGATATCTTAATCGAAACCCTAGTAACGAGGCATTGGCAACCTTAAGAGAGTCATAGTTACTCGTCCCAATTGCTCACCCAGTCTGCCATTTTTTCTTACTGTGGCCAGTCTGCCAGTACCGATATGTCACTAGTTGTGTATCATAAAAGAGTGATCGTTTCTCCTCCCAGGGATTATTCGAGATATCTTAATCGAAACCCTAGTAATGAGACATTGGCTACCTTAAGAGAGTCATAGTTAGTCGTCCCAATTGCTCACCCAATAAAACGTTTCTTCTTACTGCGGCCAGTCTGCCAGAAGCGATATGTCACTAGTTGTGTATCATAAAAGAGTGATCGTTCTCCTCCCAGGGGTTATTCGAGATATCTTAATCGAAACCCTAGTAACGAGGCATTGGCTACCTTAAGAGAGTCATAGTTACTCGTCCCAATTGCTCACCCAGTCTGCCATTTTTTCTTACTGCGGCCAGTCTGCCAGAAGCGATATGTCAATAGTTGTGTATCATAAAAGAGTGATCGTTTTTCCTCCCAGGGGTTATTCGAGATATCTTAATCGAAACCCTAGTAACGAGGCATTGGCTACCTTAAGAGAGTCATAGTTACTCATCCCTATTGCTCACCAAGTCTGCCATTTTTTCGTACTGTGGCCAGTCTGCCAGAAGCGATATGTCACTAGTTGTGTATCATAAAAGGGATATCGTTACTCCTCCCAGGGGTTATTCGAGATATCTTAATCGAAACCCTAGTAACGAGGCATTGGCTACCTTAAGAGGGTCATAGTTACTCGTCCCAATTGCTCACCAAGTCTGCGATTTTTTCTTAGTGTGGCCAGTCTGCCAGAAGCGATATGTCACTAGTTGTGTATCATAAAATAGTCATCGTTACTCCTCCCAGGGGTTATTCGAGATATCTTAATCGAAACCCTAGTAACGAGGCATTGGCTACATTAAGAGAGTCATAGTTACTCGTCCCAATTGCTCACCCAGTCCAACATTTTTTCTTACTGCAGCCAGTCTGCCAGAAGCGATATGTCACTAGTTGTGTATCATAAAAGAGTCGTCGTTACTCCTATCAGGGGTTATTCGAGATATCTTAATCGAAACCCTAGTAACGAGGCATTGGCTACCTTAAGAGAGTCATAGTTACTCGTCCCTAATGCTCACCCAGTCCAACATTTTTTCTTACACTGGTCAGTCTGCCAGAACCGATATGTCACTAGTTGTGTATCATAAAAGAGTTATCGTTACTCCTCCCAGGGGTTATTCGAGATATCTTAATCGAAACCCTAGTAACGAGGCATTGGCTACCTTAAGAGAGTCATAGTTACTCGTCCCAATTGCTCACCCAGTCTGCCATTTTTTCTTACTGTGGCCAGTCTGCCAGTACCGATATGTCACTAGTTGTGTATCATAAAAGAGTGATCGTTTCTCCTCCCAGGGATTATTCGAGATATCTTAATCGAAACCCTAGTAATGAGACATTGGCTACCTTAAGAGAGTCATAGTTACTTGTCCCAATTGCTCACCCAGTAAAACGTTTTCCTTACTGCGGCCAGTCTGCCAGAAGCGATATTTCACTAGTTGTGAATCATAAAAGAGTGATCGTTACTCCTCCCAGGGGTTATTCGAGATATCTTAATCGAGACCCTAGTAACGAGGCATTGGCTACCTTACGAGAGTCATAGTTACTCGCCCCAATTGCTCTAGCAGTCCAACATTTTTTCTTACGGCGGCCAGTCTGCCAGAAGCGATATGTCACTAGTTGTGTATCATAAAAAAGAGATTGTTACTCCTCCCAGGGGTTATTCGATATATTTTAATCGAAACCCCAGTAACGAGGCATTGGCTACCTTAAGAGAGTCATCGTTAGTTGTCCCAATTGCTCACCCAGTAAAACGGTTTTTCTTACCGCGGCCAGTCTGCCAGAAGCGATATGTCACTAATTGTGTATCATAAAAGAGTCGTCGTTACTCCTGCCAGGGGTTATTCGAGTTATCTTAATCGAAACCCTAGTAACGAGGCATTGGCTACCTTAAGAGAGTCATAGTTACTCGTCCCTATTGCTCACCCAGTCCAACATTTTTTCTTACTGTGGTCAGTCTGCCAGAACCGATATGTCACTAGTTGTGTATCATAAAAGAGTGATCGTCACTCCTCCCAGGGGTTATTCGAGATATCTTAATCGAAACCCTAGTAACGAGGCATTGGCTACCTTAAGAGAGTCATAGTTACTCGTCCCAATTGCTCACCCAGTCTGCCATTTTTTCTTACTGCGGCCAGTCTGCCAGAAGCGATATTTCACTAGTTGTGTATCATTAAAAAGTCATCGTTACTCCTCCCAGGGGTTATTCGAGATATCTTAATCGAAACCCTAGTAACGAGGCATTGGCTACCTTGAGAGAGTCATAGTTACTCGTCGCAATTGCTCACCCAGTCTGACATTTTTTCTTACTGCGACCAGTCTGCCAGAAGCGATATGTCACTAGTTGTGTATCATAAAAGCGTGATCGTTACTCCTCCCAGGGGTTATTCGAGATATCTTAATCGAAACACTAGTAACGAGGCATTGGCTACCTTAAGAGAGTCATAGTTACTCGTCCCAATTGCTCACCCAGTCCCACATTCTTTCTTACTGCGACCAGTCAGCCAGAAGCGATATGTCACTAGTTGTGTATCCTAAAAGAGTGATCGTTACTCCTCCCAGGGGTTATTCGAGATATCTTAATCGAAACCCTAGTAACGAGGCATTGGCTACCTTAAGAGATTCATAGTTACTCGTCCCAATAGCTCACCCAGTCCAACATTTTTTCTTACTGCAGCCAGTCTGCCAGAAGCGATATGTCACTAAATGTGTATCATAAAAGAGTCATCGTTACTCCTCAAAGGGGTTATTCGAGATATCTTAATCGAAACCCTAGTAACGAGGCATTGTCTACCTTAAGAGAGTCATAGTTACTCGTCCCAATTGCTCACCCAGTACAACATTTTTTCTTACTGCGACCAGTCTGCCAGAAGCGATATGTCACTAGTTGTGTATCATAAAAGAGTGATCGTTTCTCCTCCCAGGGGTTATTCGAGGTATCTTAATCGAAACCCTAGTAACGAGGCATTGGCTACCTTATGAGAGTCACAGTTACTCGTCCCAATTGCTCACCCAGTCTGCCATTTTTTCTTACTGCGACCAGTCTGCCAGAAGCGATATGTCACTAGTTGTGTATCATAAAAGCGTGATCGTTACTCCTCCCAGGGGTTATTCGAGATATCTTAATCGAAACCCTAGTGACAAGGCATTGGCTACCTTAAGAGAGTCATAGTTACTCGTCCCAATTGCTCACCCAGTCTGCCATTTTATCTTACTGCGACCAGTCTGCCAGAAGCGATATGTCACTACTTGTGTATCATAAAAGCGTGATCGTTACTCCTCCCAGGGTTTATTCGAGATATCTTAATGGAAACCCTGGTAACAAGGCATTGGCTACCTTAAGAGAGTCATAGTTACTCGTCCCAATTGCTCACCCAGTCTGCCATTTTTTCTTACTGCGGCCAGTCTGCCAGAAGCGATATGTCACTAGTTGTGTATCATAAAAGAGTCATCGTTACTCCTCCCAGGGGTTATTCGAGATATCTTAATCGAAACCCTCGTAACGAGACATTGGCTACCTTAAGAGAGTCATAGTTACTCGTCCCAATTGCTCACCCAGTCCAACATTTTTTCTTACTGCAGCCAGTCTGCCAGAAGCGATATGTCACTAGTTGTGTATCATAAAAGAGTGATCGTTACTCCTCCCAGGGGTTATTCGAGATATCTTAATCGAAACCCTAGTAACGAGGCATTGGCTACCTTAAGAGAGTCATAGTTACTCGTCCCAATTGCTCACCCAGTCCACCATTTTTTCTTACTGCGACCAGTCTGCCAGAAGCAATATGTCACTAATTGTTTATCATAAAAGAGTGATCGTTACTCCTCCCAGGGGTTATTCGAGATATCTTAATCGAAACCCTAGTAACGAGGCATTGGCTACCTTAAGAGAGTCATAGTTACTCGTCCCAATTGCTCACCCAGTCTGCCATTTTTTCTTACTGCGACCAGTCTGCCAGAAGCGATATGTCACTAGTTGTGTATCATAAAAGCGTGATCGTTACTCCTCCCAGGGTTTATTCGAGATATCTTAATCGAAACCCTAGTAACAAGGCATTGGCTACCTTAAGAGAGTCATAGTTACTCGTCCCAATTGCTCACCCAGTCTGCCATTTTTTCTTACTGCGGCCAGTCTGCCAGAAGCGATATGTCACTAGTTGTGTATCATAAAAGAGTCATCGTTACTCCTCCCAGGGGTTATTCGAGATATCTTAATCGAAACCCTAGTAACGAGGCATTGGCTACCTTAAGAGAGTCATAGTTACTCGTCCCAATTGCTCACCCAGTCCCACATTCTTTCTTACTGCGACCAGTCAGCCAGAAGCGATATGTCACTAGTTGTGTATCATAAAAGAGTGATCGTTACTCCTCCCAGGGGTTATTCGAGATATCTTAATCGAAACCCTAGTAACGAGGCATTGGCTACCTTAAGAGAGTCATAGTTACTCGTCCCAATAGCTCAACCAGTCCAACATTTTTTCTTACTGCAGCCAGTCTGCCAGAAGCGATATGTCACTAGTTGTGTATCATAAAAGAGTCATCGTTACTCCTCCCAGGGGTTATTCGAGATATCTTAATCGAAACCCTAGTAACGAGGCATTGGCTACCTTAAGAGAGTCATAGTAACTCGTCCCAATTGCTCACCCAGTACAACATTTTTTCTTACTGCGGCCAGTCTGCCAGAAGCGATATGTCACTAGTTGTGTATCATAAAACAGTGATCGTTTCTCCTCCCAGGGGTTATTCGAGATATCTTAATCGAAACCCTAGTAACGAGGCATTGGCTACCTTATGAGAGTCACAGTTACTCGTCCCAATTGCTCACCCAGTCTGCCATTTTTTCATACTGCGACCAGTCTGCCAGAAGCGATATGTCACTAGTTGTGTATCATAAAAGCGTGATCGTTACTCCTCCCAGGGGTTATTCGAGATATCTTAATCGAAACCCTAGTAACAAGGCATTGGCTACCTTAAGAGAGTCATAGTTACTCGTCCCAATTGCTCACCCAGTCTGCCATTTTTTCTTACTGCGACCAGTCTGCTAGAAGCGATATGTCACTAGTTGTGTATCATAAAAGCGTGATCGTTACTCCTCCCAGGGTTTATTCGAGATATCTTAATCGAAACCCTAGTAACAAGGCATTGGCTACCTTAAGAGAGTCATAGTTACTCGTCCCAATTGCTCACCCAGTCTGCCATTTTTTCTTACTGCGGCCAGTCTGCCAGAAGCGATATTTCACTAGTTGTGTATCATTAAAAAGTCATCGTTACTCCTCCCAGGGGTTATTCGAGATATCTTAATCGAAACCCTAGTAACGAGGCATTGGCTACCTTGAGAGAGTCATAGTTACTCGTCGCAATTGCTCACCCAGTCTGACATTTTTTCTTACTGCGACCAGTCTGCCAGAAGCGATATGTCACTAGTTGTGTATCATAAAAGCGTGATCGTTACTCCTCCCAGGGGTTATTCGAGATATCTTAATCGAAACACTAGTAACAAGGCATTGGCTACCTTAAGAGAGTCATAGTTACTCGTCCCAATTGCTCACCCAGTCTGCCATTTTTTCTTACTGCGACCAGTCTGCCAGAAGCGATATGTCACTAGTTGTGTATCATAAAAGAGTCATCGTTACTCCTCCCAGGGGTTATTCGAGATATCTTAATCGAAACCCTAGTAACGAGGCATTGGCTACCTTAAGAGAGTCATAGTTACTCGTCCCAATTGCTCACCCAGTACAACATTTTTTCTTACTGCGGCCAGTCTGCCAGAAGCGATATGTCACTAGTTGTGTATCATAAAAGAGTGATCGTTTCTCCTCCCAGGGGTTATTCGAGATATCTTAATCGAAACCCTAGTAACGAGGCATTGGCTACCTTATGAGAGTCATAGTTACTCGTCCCAATTCCTCACCCAGTCTGCCATTTTTTCTTACTGCGACCAGTCTGCCAGAAGCGATATGTCACTAGTTGTGTATCATAAAAGCGTGATCGTTACTCCTCCCAGGGGTTATTCGAGATAACTTAATCGAAACCCTAGTAACAAGGCATTGGCTACCTTAAGAGAGTCATAGTTACTCGTCCCAATTGCTCACCCAGTCTGCCATTTTTTCTTACTGCGACCAGTCTGCCAGAAGCGATATGTCACTAGTTGTGTATCATAAAAGCGTGATCGTTACTCCTGCCAGGGTTTATTCGAGATATCTTAATCGAAACCCTAGTAACAAGGCATTGGCTACCTTAAGAGAGTCATAGTTACTCGTCCCAATTGTTCACCCAGTCCAACATTTTTTCTTACTGCTGCCAGTCTGCCAGAAGCGATATGTCACTAGTTGTGTATCATAAAAGAGTCATCGTTACTCCTCCCAGGGGTTATTCGAGATATCTTAGTCGAAACCCTCGTAACGAGGCATTGGCTACCTTAAGAGAGTCATAGTTACTCGTCCCAATTGCTCACCCAGTCTGCCATTTTTTCTTACTGCGACCAGTCTGCCAGAAGCGATATGTCACTAGTTGTGTATCATAAAAGCGTGATCGTTACTCCTCCCAGGGGTTATTCGAGATATCTTAATCGAAACCCTAGTAACAAGGCATTGGCTACCTTAAGAGAGTCATAGTTGCTCGTCCCAATTGCTCACCCAGTCTGCCATTTTTTCTTACTGCGACCAGTCTGCCAGAAGCGAAATGTCACTAGTTGTGTATCATAAAAGCGTGATCGTTACTCCTCCCAGGGTTTATTCGAGATATCTTAATCGAAACCCTAGTAACAAGGCATTGGCTACCTTAAGAAAGTCGTAGTTACTCGTCCCAATTGCTCACCCAGTCTGCCATTTTTTCTTACTGCGGCCAGTCTGCCAGAAGCGATATTTCACTAGTTGTGTATCATAAAAGAGTCATCGTTACTCCTCCCAGGGGTTATTCGAGATATCTTAATCGAAACCCTAGTAACGAGGCATTGGCTACCTTAAGAGAGTCATAGTTACTCGTCCCAATTGCTCACCCAGTACAACATTTTTTCTTACTGCGGCCAGTCTGCCAGAAACGATATTTCACTAGTTGTGTATCATAAAAGAGTGATCGTTACTCCTCCCAGGGGTTATTCGAGATATCTTAATCGAAACCCTAGTAACGAGGCATTGGCTACCTTAAGAGAGTCATAGTTACTCGTCCCAATTGCCCACCGAGTCTGACATTTTTTCTTACTGCGGCCAGTCTGCCAGAAGCGATATGTCACTAGTTGTGTATCATAAAAGAGTCATCGTTTCTCCTCCCAGGGGTTATTCGAGATATCTTAATCGAAACCCTAGTAACGAGGCATTGGCTACCTTAAGAGAATCATAGTTACTCGTCCCAATTGCTCACCCAGTCTGCCATTTTTTCTTACTGTGGCAAGTCTGCCAGAAGCGATATGTCACTAGTTGTGTATCATAAAAGAGTCATCGTTACTCCTCCCAGGGGTTATTCCAGATATCTTAATCGAAACCCTAGTAACGAGGCATTGGCTACCTTAAGAGAGTCATAGTTACTCGTCCCAATTGCTCACACAGTCCAACATTTTTTCTTACTGCAGCCAGTCTGCCAGAAGCGATATGTCACTAGTTGTGTATCATAACAGACCCGTCGTTACTCCTCCGAGGGGTTATTCAAGATATCTTAATCGAAACCCTAGTAACGAGGCATTGGCTACCTTAAGAGAGTCATAGTTACTCGTCCCAATAGCTCACCCAGTCCAACATCTTTTCTTACTGCAGCCAGTCTGCCAGAAGCGATATGTCACTAGTTGTGTATCATAAAAGAGTCATCGTTACTCCTCCCAGGGGTTATTCGAGATATCTTAATCGAAACCCTAGTAACGAGGCATTGGCTACCTTAAGAGAGTCATAGTTACTCGTCCCAATTGCTCACCCAGTACAACATTTTTTCTTACTGCGGCCAGTCTGCCAGAAGCGATATGTCACTAGTTGTGTATCATAAAAGAGTGATCATTTCTCCTCCCAGGGGTTATTCGAGATATCTTAATCGAAACCCTAGTAACGAGGCATTGGCTACCTTATGAGAGTCATAGTTACTCGTCCCAATTGCTCACCCAGTCTGCCATTTTCTCTTACTGCGACCAGTCTGCCAGAAGCGATATGTCACCAGTTGTGTATCATAAAAGCGTGATCGTTACTCCTCCCAGGGGTTATTCGAGATATCTTAATCGAAACCCTAGTAACAAGGCATTGGCTACCTTAAGAGAGTCATAGTTACTCGTCCCAATTGCTCACCCAGTCTGCCATTTTTTCTTACTGCGGCCAGTCTGCCAGAAGCGATATGTCACTAGTTGTGTATCATAAAAGAGTCATCGTTACTCCTCCCAGGGGTTATTCGAGATATCTTAATCGAAACGCTAGTAACGAGGCATTGGCTACCTTAAGAGAGTCATAGTTACTCGTCCAAATTGCTCACCCAGTCCCACATTCTTTCTTACTGCGACCAGTCAGCCAGAAGCGATATGTCACTAGTTGTGTATCATAAAAGAGTGATCGTTACTCCTCCCAGGGGTTATTCGAGATATCTTAATCGAAACCCTAGTAACGAGGCATTGGCTGCCTTAAGAGAGCCATAGTTACTCGTCCCAATTGCTCACCCAGTCCAACATTTTTTCTTACTGCGACCAGTCTGCCAGAAGCGATATTTCACTAGTTGTGTGTCATAAAAGAGTGATCGTTACTCCTCCCAAGGGTTATTCGAGATATCTTAATCGAAACCCTAGTAACGAGGCATTGGCTACCTTAAGAGAGTCATAGTTACTCGTCCCAATAGCTCACCGAGTCCAACATTTTTTCTTACTGCAGCCAGTCTGCCAGAAGCGATATGTCACTAGTTGTGTATCATAAAAGAGTCATCGTTACTCCTCCGAATGGTTATTCGAGATATCTTAATCGAAACCCTAGTAACGAGGCATTTTCTACCTTAAGAGAGTCATAGTTACGCGTCCCATTTGCTCACCCAGTACAACATTTTTTCTTACTGTGGCCAGTCTGCCAGAAGCGATATGTCACTAGTTGTGTATCATAAAAGAGTGATCCTTTCTCCTCCCACGGGTTATTCGAGATATCTTAATCGAAACCCTAGTAACGAGGCATTGGCTACCTTAAGAGAGTCATATTTACTCGTCCCAATTGCTCTTCGAGTCTGATATTTTTTCTTACTGCGGCCAGTCTGCCAGAAGCGATATGTCACTAGATGTGTATCATAAAAGAGTCATCGTTTCTGCTCCCAGGGGTTATTCGAGATATCTTAATCGAAACCCTAGTAACGAGGCATTGGCTTCTTTAAGAGAGTCATAGTTACTCGTCCCAATTGCTCACCCAGTCTGCCATTTTTTTTTACTGTGGCAAGTCTGCCAGAAGCGATATGTCACTAGTTGTGTATCATAAAAGAGTCATCGTTACTCCTCCCAGGGGTTATTCGAGATATCTTAATCGAAACCCTAGTAACGAGGCACTGGCTACCTTAAGAGAGTCATAGTTACTCGTCCCAATTGCTCACACAGTCCTACATTTTTTCTTACTGCAGCCAGTCTGCCAGAAGCGATATGTCACTAGTTGTGTATCATAAAAGAGTCATCGTTACTCTTCCCAGGGGTTATTCGAGATATCTTAATCGAATCCCTAGTAACGAGGCATTGGCTACCTTAAGAGAGTCATAGTTACTCGTCCCAATTGCTCACCCAGGCCAACATTTTTTCTTACTGCGACCAGTCTGCCAGAAGCGATATGTCACTAGTTGTGTATCATAAAAGCGTGATCGTTACTCCTCCCAGGGGTTATTCGAGATATCTTAATCGAAAACCTAGTAACGAGGCATTGGCTACCTTAAGAGAGTCATAGTTACTCGTCCCAATTGCTCACCCAGTCTGCCATTTTTTCTTACTGCGGCCAGTCTGCCAGAAGCGATATGTCACTAGTTGTGTATCATAAAAGAGTCATCGTTACTCCTGCCAGGGGTTATTCGAGATATCTTAATCGAAACCATAGTAAAGAGGCATTGGCTACCTTAAGAGAGTCATAGTTACTCGTCCCAATTGCTCACCCAGTCCCACATTCTTTCTTACTGCGACCAGTCAGCCAGAAGCGATATGTCACTAGTTGTGTAACTTAAAAGAGTGATCGATACTCCTCCCAGGGGTTATTCGAGATATCTTAATCGAAACCCTAGTAACGAGGCATTGGCTACCTTAAGAGATTCATAGTTACTCGTCCCAATTGCTCACCCAGTCTGCCATTTTTACTTACTGCGGCCAGTCTGCCAGAAGCGATATGTCACTAGTTGTGTATCATAAAAGAGTCATCGTTTCTCCTCCCAGGTGTTATTCGAGATATCTTAATCGAAACCCTAGTAACGAGGCATTGGCTACCTTAAGAGAGTCATAGTTACTCGTCCCAATAGCTCACCCAGTCCAACATTTTTTCTTACTGCGACCAGTCTGCCAGAAGCGATATGTCACTAGTTGTGTATCATAAAAGAGTCATCGTTACTCCTCCCAGGGGTTATTCGAGATATCTTAATCGAAACCCTAGTAACGAGGCATTGGCTACCTGAAGAGAGTCATAGTTACTCGTCCCAATAGCTCACCCAGTCCAACATTTTTTCTTACTGTAGCCAGTCTGCCAGAAGCGATATGTCACTAGTTGTGTATCATAAAAGAGTCATCGTTACTCCTCCCAGCGGTTATTCGATATATCTTAATCGAAACAACAGTAACGATGCATTGGCTACCTTAAGAGAGTCATAGTTACTTGTCCCAATTTCTACATCCAGTCTGACATTTTTTCTTACTTCTGCCAGTCTGCCAGAAGCGATATGTCACTAGGTGTGTATCATAAAAGAGTAATCGTTTCTCCTCCCAGGGGTTATTCGAGATATCTTAATCGAAACCCTAGTAACGAGGCATTGGCTACCTTAAGAGAGTCATAGTTACTCGTCCCAATTGCTCACCCAGTCCCACATTCTTTCTTACTGCGACCAGTCAGCCAGAAGCGATATGTCACTAGTTGTGTATCATAAAAGAGTGATCGTTACTCCTCCCAGGGGTTATTCGAGATATCTTAATCGAAACCCTAGTAACGAGGCATTGGCTGCCTTAAGAGAGTCATAGTTACTCGTCCCAATAGCTCACCCAGTCCAACATTTTTTCTTACTGTAGCCAGTCTGCCAGAAGCGATATGTCACTAGTTGTGTATCATAAAAGAGTCATCGTTACTCCTCCCAGCGGTTATTCGATATATCTTAATCGAAACAACAGTAACGATGCATTGGCTACCTTAAGAGAGTCATAGTTACTTGTCCCAATTTCTACATCCAGTCTGACATTTTTTCTTACTTCTGCCAGTCTGCCAGAAGCGATATGTCACTAGGTGTGTATCATAAAAGAGTAATCGTTTCTCCTCCCAGGGGTTATTCGAGATATCTTAATCGAAACCCTAGTAACGAGGCATTGGCTACCTTAAGAGAGTCATAGTTACTCGTCCCAATTGCTCACCCAGTCCCACATTCTTTCTTACTGCGACCAGTCAGCCAGAAGCGATATGTCACTAGTTGTGTATCATAAAAGAGTGATCGTTACTCCTCCCAGGGGTTATTCGAGATATCTTAATCGAAACCCTAGTAACGAGGCATTGGCTGCCTTAAGAGAGTCATAGTTACTCGTCCCAATTGCTCACCCATTCCAACATTTTTTCTTACTGCGACCAGTCTGCCAGAAGCGATATGTCACTAGTTGTGTATCATAAAAGAGTCATCGTTACTCCTCCGAGGGGTTATTCGAGATATCTTAATCGAAACCCTAGTAACGAGGCATTGGCTACCTTAAGAGAGTCATAGTTACTCGTCCCAATTGCTCACCCAGTATAACATTTTTTCTTACTGCGGCCAGTCTGCCAGAAGCGATATGTCACTAGTTGTGTATCATAAAAGAGTGATCGTTACTCCTCCCAGGGGTTATTCGAGATATCTTAATCGAAACCCTAGTAACGAGGCATTGGCTACATTAAGAGAGTCATAGTTACTCGTCCCAATTGCTCACCGAGTCTGACATTTTTTCTTACTGCGGCCAGTCTGCCAGAAGCGATATGTCACTAGTTGTGTATCATAAAAGAGTGATCGTTTCTCCTCCCGGGGTTATTCGAGATATCTTAATCGAAACAGTAGTAACGAGGCATTGACTACCTTAAGAGAATCATAGTTACTCGTCCAAATTGCTCACCCAGTCTGCCATTTTTTCTTACTGTGGCAAGTCTGCCAGAAGCGATATGTCACTAGTTGTGTAACATAAAAGAGTCATCGTTACTCCTCCCAGGGGTTATTACAGATATCTTAATCGAAAACCTAGTAACGAGGCATTGGCTACCTTAAGAGAGTCATAGTTACTCGTCCCAATTGCTCACACAGTCCAACATTTTTTCTTACTGCAGCCAGTCTGCCAGAAGCGATATGTCACTAGTTGTGTATCATAAAAGAGTCATCGTTACTCCTCCCAGGGGTTATTCGAGATATCTTAATCGAAACCCTAGTAACAAGGCATTGGCTACCTTAAGAGAGTCATAGTTACTCGTCCCAATTGCTCACCCCGTCTGCCATTTTTTCTTACTGCGACCAGTCTGCCAGAAGCGATATGTCACTAGTTGTGTATCATAAAAGAGTCATCGTTACTCCTCCCAGGGGTTATTCGAGATATCTTAGTCGAAACCCTCGTAACGAGGCATTGGCTACCTTAAGAGAGTCATAGTTACTCGTCCCAATTGCTCACCCAGTCTGCCATTTTTTCTTACTGCGACCAGTCTGCCAGAAGCGATATGTCACTAGTTGTGTATCATAAAAGCGTGATCGTTACTCCTCCCAGGGGTTATTCGAGATATCTTAATCGAAACCCTAGTAACGAGGCATTGGCTACCTTAAGAGAATCATAGTTACTCGTCCCAATTGCTCACCCAGTCTGCCATTTTTTCTTACTGTGGCAAGTCTGCCAGAAGCGATATGTCACTAGTTGTGTATCATAAAAGAGTCATCGTTACTCCTCCCAGGGGTTATTCCAGATATCTTAATCGAAACCCTAGTAACGAGGCATTGGCTACCTTAAGAGAGTCATAGTTACTCGTCCCAATTGCTCACACAGTCCAACATTTTTTCTTACTGCAGCCAGTCTGCCAGAAGCGATATGTCACTAGTTGTGTATCATAACAGACCCGTCGTTACTCCTCCGAGGGGTTATTCAAGATATCTTAATCGAATCCCTAGTAACGAGGCATTGGCTACCTTAAGAGAGTCATAGTTACTCGTCCCAATTGCTCACCCAGTTCACCATTTTTTCTTACTGCGACCAGTCTGCCAGAAGCGATATGTCACTAGTTGTGTATCATAAAAGAGTGATCGTTACTAATCCCAGGGGTTAATCGAGATATCTTAATCGAAACCCTAGTAACGAGGCATTGGCTACCTTAAGAGAGTCATAGTTACTCGTCCCAATTGCTCACCCAGTCTGCCATTTTTTCTTACTGCGACCAGTCTGCCAGAAGCGATATGTCACTAGTTGTGTATCATAAAAGCGTGATCGTTACTCCTCCCAGGGGTTATTCGAGATATCTTAATCGAAACCCTAGTAACGAGGCATTGGCTACCTTAAGAGAGTCATAGTTACTCGTCCCAATTGCTCACACAGTCCAACATTTTTTCTTACTGCAGCCAGTCTGCCAGAAGCGATATGTCACTAGTTGTGTATCATAACAGACCCGTCGTTACTCCTCCGAGGGGTTATTCAAGATATCTTAATCGAATCCCTAGTAACGAGGCATTGGCTACCTTAAGAGAGTCATAGTTACTCGTCCCAATTGCTCACCCAGTTCACCATTTTTTCTTACTGCGACCAGTCTGCCAGAAGCGATATGTCACTAGTTGTGTATCATAAAAGAGTGATCGTTTCTCCTCCCAGGGGTTATTCGAGATATCTTAATCGAAACCCTAGTAACGAGGCATTGGCTACCTTATGAGAGTCATAGTTACTCGTCCCAATTGCTCACCCAGTCTGCCATTTTCTCTTACTGCGACCAGTCTGCCAGAAGCGATATGTCACTAGTTGTGTATTATAAAAGCGTGATCGTTACTCCTCCCAGGGGTTATTCGAGATATCTTAATCGAAACCCTAGTAACAAGGCATTGGCTACCTTAAGAGTGTCATAGTTACTCGTCCCAATTGCTCACCCAGTCTGCCATTTTTTCTTACTGCGGCCAGTCTGCCAGAAGCGATATGTCACTAGTTGTGTATCATAAAAGAGTCATCGTTACTCCTCCCAGGGGTTATTCGAGATATCTTAATCGAAACCCTAGTAACGAGGCATTGGCTACCTTAAGAGAGTCATAGTTACTCGTCCAAATTGCTCACCCAGTCCCATATTCTTTCTTACTGCGACCAGTCAGCCAGAAGCGATATGTCACTAGTTGTGTATCATAAAAGAGTGATCGTTACTCCTCCCAGGGGTTATTCGAGATATCTTAATCGAAACCCTAGTAACGAGGCATTGGCTGCCTTAAGAGAGTCATAGTTACTCGTCCCAATTGCTCACCCAGTCCAACATTTTTTCTTACTGCGACCAGTCTGCCAGAAGCGATATTTCACTAGTTGTGTGTCATAAAAGAGTGATCGTTACTCCTCCCAAGGGTTATTCGAGATATCTTAATCGAAACCCTAGTAACGAGGCATTGGCTACCTTAAGAGAGTCATAGTTACTCGTCCCAATAGCTCACCGAGTCAAACATTTTTTCTTACTGCAGCCAGTCTGCCAGAAGCGATATGTCACTAGTTGTGTATCATAAAAGAGTCATCGTTACTCCTCCGAATGGTTATTCGAGATATCTTAATCGAAACCCTAGTAACGAGGCATTTTCTACCTTAAGAGAGTCATAGTTACGCGTCCCAATTGCTCACCCAGTACAACATTTTTTCTTACTGTGGCCAGTCTGCCAGAAGCGATATGTCACTAGTTGTGTATCATAAAAGAGTGATCCTTTCTCCTCCCACGGGTTATTCGAGATATCTTAATCGAAACCCTAGTAACGAGGCATTGGCTACCTTAAGAGAGTCATATTTACTCGTCCCAATTGCTCATCGAGTCTGATATTTTTTCTTACTGCGGCCAGTCTGCCAGAAGCGATATGTCACTAGATGTGTATCATAAAAGAGTCATCGTTTCTGCTCCCAGAGGTTATTCGAGATATCTTAATCGAAACCCTAGTAACGAGGCATTGGCTTCTATAAGAGAGTCATAGTTACTCGTCCCAATTGCTCACCCAGTCTGCCATTTTTTTTTACTGTGGCAAGTCTGCCAGAAGCGATATGTCACTAGTTGTGTATCATAAAAGAGTCATCGTTACTCCTCCCAGGGGTTATTCGAGATATCTTAATCGAAACCCTAGTAACGAGGCATTGGCTACCTTAAGAGAGTCATAGTTACTCGTCCCAATTGCTCACACAGTCCAACATTTTTTCTTACTGCAGCCAGTCTGCCAGAAGCGATATGTCACTAGTTGTGTATCATAAAAGAGTCATCGTTACTCTTCCCAGGGGTTATTCGAGATATCTTAATCGAATCCCTAGTAACGAGGCATTGGCTACCTTAAGAGAGTCATAGTTACTCGTCCCAATTGCTCACCCAGGCCAACATTTTTTCTTACTGCGACCAGTCTGCCAGAAGCGATATGTCACTAGTTGTGTATCATAAAAGCGTGATCGTTACTCCTCCCAGGGGTTATTCGAGATATCTTAATCGAAAACCTAGTAACAAGGCATTGGCTACCTTAAGAGAGTCATAGTTACTCGTCCCAATTGCTCACCCAGTCTGCCATTTTTTCTTACTGCGGCCAGTCTGCCAGAAGCGATATGTCACTAGTTGTGTATCATAAAAGAGTCATCGTTACTCCTGCCAGGGGTTATTCGAGATATCTTAATCGAAACCATAGTAAAGAGGCATTGGCTACCTTAAGAGAGTCATAGTTGCTCGTCCCAATTGCTCACCCAGTCCCACATTCTTTCTTACTGCGACCAGTCAGCCAGAAGCAATATGTCACTAGTTGTGTAACTTAAAAGAGTGATCGATACTCCTCCCAGGGGTTATTCGAGATATCTTAATCGAAACCCTAGTAACAAGGCATTGGCTACCTTAAGAGATTCATAGTTACTCGTCCCAATTGCTCACCCAGTCTGCCATTTTTACTTACTGCGGCCAGTCTGCCAGAAGCGATATGTCACTAGTTGTGTATCATAAAAGAGTCATCGTTTCTCCTCCCAGGTGTTATTCGAGATATCTTAATCGAAACCCTAGTAACGAGGCATTGGCTACCTTAAGAGAGTCATAGTTACTCGTCCCAATAGCTCACCGAGTCCAACATTTTTTCATACTGCGACCAGTCTGCCAGAAGCGATATGTCACTAGTTGTGTATCATAAAAGAGTCATCGTTACTCCTCCCAGGGGTTATTCGAGATATCTTAATCGAAACCCTAGTAACGAGGCATTGGCTACCTGAAGAGAGTCATAGTTACTCGTCCCAATAGCTCACCCAGTCCAACATTTTTTCTTACTGTAGCCAGTCTGCCAGAAGCGATATGTCACTAGTTGTGTATCATAAAAGAGTCATCGTTACTCCTCCCAGCGGTTATTCGATATATCTTAATCGAAACAACAGTAACGAGGCATTGGCTACCTTAAGAGAGTCATAGTTACTTGTCCCAATTTCTACACCCAGTCTGACATTTTTTCTTACTTCTGACAGTCTGCCAGAAGCGATATGTCACTAGGTGTGTATCATAAAAGAGTAATCGTTTCTCCTCCCAGGGGTTATTCGAGATATCTTAATCGAAACCCTAGTAACGAGGCATTGGCTACCTTAAGAGAGTCATAGTTACTCGTCCCAATTGCTCACCCAGTCCCACATTCTTTCTTACTGCGACCAGTCAGCCAGAAGCGATATGTCACTAGTTGTGTATCATAAAAGAGTGATCGTTACTCCTCCCAGGGGTTATTCGAGATATCTTAATCGAAACCCTAGTAACGAGGCATTGGCTGCCTTAAGAGAGTCATAGTTACTCGTCCCAATTGCTCACCCAGTCCAACATTTTTTCTTACTGCGACCAGTCTGCCAGAAGCGATACGTCACTAGTTGTGTATCATAAAAGAGTCATCGTTACTCCTCCGAGGGGTTATTCGAGATATCTTAATCGAAACCCTAGTAACGAGGCATTGGCTACCTTAAGAGAGTCATAGTTACTCGTCCCAATTGCTCACCCAGTATAACATTTTTTCTTACTGCGGCCAGTCTGCCAGAAGCGATATGTCACTAGTTGTGTATCATAAAAGAGTGATCGTTACTCCTCCCAGGGGTTATTCGAGATATCTTAATGGAAACCCTAGTAACGAGGCATTGGCTACATTAAGAGAGTCATAGTTACTCGTCGCAATTGCTCACCGAGTCTGACATTTTTTCTTACTGCGGCCAGTCTGCCAGAAGCGATATGTCACTAGTTGTGTATCATAAAAGAGTGATCGTTTCTCCTCCCGGGGTTATTCGAGATATCTTAATCGAAACAGTAGTAACGAGGCATTGGCTACCTTAAGAGAATCATAGTTACTCGTCCAAATTGCTCACCCAGTCTGCCATTTTTTCTTACTGTGGCAAGTCTGCCAGAAGCGATATGTCACTAGTTGTGTATCATAAAAGAGTCATCGTTACTCCTCCCAGGGGTTATTACAGATATCTTAATCGAAACCCTAGTAAGGAGGCATTGGCTACCTTAAGAGAGTCATAGTTACTCGTCCCAATTGCTCACACAGTCCAACATTTTTTCTTACTGCAGCCAGTCTGCCAGAAGCGATATGTCACTAGTTGTGTATCATAAAAGAGTCATCGTTACTCCTCCCAGGGGTTATTCGAGATATCTTAATCGAAACCCTAGTAACAAGGCATTGGCTACCTTAAGAGAGTCATAGTTACTCGTCCCAATTGCTCACCCAGTCTGCCATTTTTTCTTACTGCGACCAGTCTGCCAGAAGCGATATGTCACTAGTTGTGTATCATAAAAGAGTCATCGTTACTCCTCCCAGGGGTTATTCGAGATATCTTAGTCGAAACCCTCGTAACGAGGCATTGGCTACCTTAAGAGAGTCATAGTTACTCGTCCCAATTGCTCACCCAGTCTGCCATTTTTTCTTACTGCGACCAGTCTGCCAGAAGCGATATGTCACTAGTTGTGTATCATAAAAGCGTGATCGTTACTCCTCCCAGGGGTTATTCGAGATATCTTAATCGAAACCCTAGTAACAAGGCATTGGCTACCTTAAGAGAGTCATAGTTGCTCGTCCCAATTGCTCACCCAGTCTGCCATTTTTTCTTACTGCGACCAGTCTGCCAGAAGCGATATGTCACTAGTTGTGTATCATAAAAGCGTGATCGTTACTCCTGCCAGGGTTTATTCGAGATATCTTAATCGAAACCCTAGTAACAAGGCATTGGCTACCTTAAGAGAGTCATAGTTACTCGTCCCAATTGCTCACCCAGTACAACATTTTTTCTTACTGCGGCCAGTCTGCCAGAAGCGATATTTCACTAGTTGTGTATCATAAAAGAGTGATCGTTACTCCTCCCAGGGGTTATTCGAGATATCTTAATCGAAACCCTAGTAACGTGACATTGGCTACCTTAAGAGAGTCATAGCTACTCGTCCCAATTGCTCACCGAGTCTGACATTTTTTCTTACTGCGGCCAGTCTGCCAGAAGCGATATGTCACTAGTTGTGTATCATAAAAGAGTGATCGTTTCTCCTCCCAGGGGTTATTCGAGATATCTTAATCGAAACCCTAGTAACGAGGCATTGGCTACCTTAAGAGAATCATAGTTACTCGTCCCAATTGCTCACACAGTCCAACATTTTTTCTTACTGCAGCCAGTCTGCCAGAAGCGATATGTCACTAGTTGTGTATCATAACAGACCCGTCGTTACTCCTCCGAGGGGTTATTCAAGATATCTTAATCGAATCCCTAGTAACGAGGCATTGGCTACCTTAAGAGAGTCATAGTTACTCGTCCCAATTGCTCACCCAGTTCACCATTTTTTCTTACTGCGACCAGTCTGCCAGAAGCGATATGTCACTAGTTGTTTATCATAAAAGAGTGATCGTTACTAATCTCAGGGGTTAATCGAGATATCTTAATCGAAACCCTAGTAACGAGGCATTCGGCTACCTTAAGAGAGTCATAGTTACTCGTCCCAATTGCTCACCCAGTCTGCCATTTTTTCTTACTGCGACCAGTCTGCCAGAAGCGATATGTCACTAGTTGTGTATCATAAAAGCGTGATCGTTACTCCTCCCAGGGTTTATTCGAGATATCTTAATCGAAACCCTAGTAACAAGGCATTGGCTACCTTAAGAGGGTCATAGTTACTCGTCCCAATTGCTCACCCAGTCTGCCGTTTTTTCTTACTGCGGCCAGTCTGTCAGAAGCGATATGTCACTAGTTGTGTATCATAAAAGAGTCATCGTTACTCCTCCCAGGGGTTATTCGAGATATCTTAATCGAAACCCTAGTAACGAGGCATTGTCTACCTTAAGAGAGTCATAGTTACTCGTCCCAATTGCTCACCCAGTCCCACATTCTTTCTTACTGCGACCAGTCAGCCAGAAGCGATATGTCACTAGTTGTGTATCATAAAAGAGTGATCGTTACTCCTCCCAGGGGTTATTCGAGATATCTTAATCGAAACCCTAGTAACGAGGCATTGGCTACCTTAAGAGAGTCATAGTTACTCGTCCCAATTGCTCACCCAGTACAACATTTTTTCTTACTGCGGCCAGTCTGCCAGAAGCGATATGTCACTAGTTGTGTATCATAAAAGAGTGATCGTTTCTCCTCCCAGGGGTTATTCGAGATATCTTAATCGAAACCCTAGTAACGAGGCATTGGCTACCTTATGAGAGTCATAGTTACTCGTCCCAATTGCTCACCCAGTCTGCCATTTTCTCTTACTGCGACCAGTCTGCCAGAAGCGATATGTCACTAGTTGTGTATCATAAAAGCGTGATCGTTACTCCTCCCAGGGGTTATTCGAGATATCTTAATCGAAACCCTAGTAACAAGGCATTGGCTACCTTAAGAGAGTCATAGTTACTCGTCCCAATTGCTCACCCAGTCTGCCATTTTTTCTTACTGCGGCCAGTCTGCCAGAAGCGATATGTCACTAGTTGTGTATCATAAAAGAGTCATCGTTACTCCTCCCAGGGGTTATTCGAGATATCTTAATTGAAACGCAAGTAACGAGGCATTGGCTACCTTAAGAGAGTCATAGTTACTCGTCCAAATTGCTCACCCAGTCCCACATTCTTTCTTACTGCGACCAGTCAGCCAGAAGCGATATGTCACTAGTTGTGTATCATAAAAGAGTGATCGTTACTCCTCCCAGGGGTTATTCGAGATATCTTAATCGAAACCCTAGTAACGAGGCATTGGCTGCCTTAAGAGAGTCATAGTTACTCGTCCCAATTGCTCACCCAGTCCAACATTTTTTCTTACTGCGACCAGTCTGCCAGATGCGATATTTCACTAGTTGTGTGTCACAAAAGAGTGATCGTTACTCCTCCCAAGGGTTATTCGAGATATCTTAATCGAAACCCTAGTAACGAGGCATTGGCTACCTTAAGAGAGTCATAGTTACTCGTCCCAATAGCTCACCGAGTCCAACACTTTTTCTTACTGCAGCCAGTCTGCCAGAAGCGATATGTCACTAGTTGTGTATCATAAAAGAGTGATCGTTTCTCCTCCCAGGGGTTATTCGAGATATCTTAATCGAAACCCTAGTAACGAGGCATTGGCTACCTTAAGAGAATCATAGTTACTCGTCCCAATTGCTCACCCAGTCTGCCATTTTTTCTTACTGTGGCAACTCTGCCAGAAGCGATATGTCACTAGTTGTGTATCATAAAAGAGTCATCGTTACTCCTCCCAGGGGTTATTCCAGATATCTTAATCGAAACCCTAGTAACGAGGCATTGGCTACCTTAAGAGAGTCATAGTTACTCGTCCCAATTGCTCACACAGTCCAACATTTTTTCTTACTGCAGCCAGTCTGCCAGAAGCGATATGTCACTAGTTGTGTATCATAACAGACCCGTCGTTACTCCTCCGAGGGGTTATTCAAGATATCTTAATCGAATCCCTAGTAACGAGGCATTGGCTACCTTAAGAGAGTCATAGTTACTCGTCCCAATTGCTCACCCAGTTCACCATTTTTTCTTACTGCGACCAGTCTGCCAGAAGCGATATGTCACTAGTTGTTTATCATGAAAGAGTGATCGTTACTAATCTCAGGGGTTAATCGAGATATCTTAATCGAAACCCTAGTAACGAGGCATTCGGCTACCTTAAGAGAGTCATAGTTACTCGTCCCAATTGCTCACCCAGTCTGCCATTTTTTCTTACTGCGACCAGTCTGCCAGAAGCGATATGTCACTAGTTGTGTATCATAAAAGCGTGATCGTTACTCCTCCCAGGGTTTATTCGAGATATCTTAATCGAAACCCTAGTAACAAGGCATTGGCTACCTTAAGAGGGTCATAGTTACTCGTCCCAATTGCTCACCCAGTCTGCCGTTTTTTCTTACTGCGGCCAGTCTGCCAGAAGCGATATGTCACTAGTTGTGTATCATAAAAGAGTCATCGTTACTCCTCCCAGGGGTTATTCGAGATATCTTAATCGAAACCCTAGTAACGAGGCATTGGCTACCTTAAGAGAGTCATAGTTACTCGTCCCAATTGCTCACCCAGTCCCACATTCTTTCTTACTGCGACCAGTCAGCCAGAAGCGATATGTCACTAGTTGTGTATCATAAAAGAGTGATCGTTACTCCTCCCAGGGGTTATTCGAGATATCTTAATCGAAACCCTAGTAACGAGGCATTGGCTACCTTAAGAGAGTCATAGTTACTCGTCCCAATAGCTCACCCAGTCCAACATTTTTTCTTACTGCAGCCAGTCTGCCAGAAGCGATATGTCACTAGTTGTGTATCATAAAAGAGTCATCGTTACTCCTCCCAGGGGTTATTCGAGATATCTTAATCGAAACCCTAGTAACGAGGCATTGGCTACCTTAAGAGAGTCATAGTTACTCGTCCCAATTGCTCACCCAGTACAACATTTTTTCTTACTGCGGCCAGTCTGCCAGAAGCGATATGTCACTAGTTGTGTATCATAAAAGAGTGATCGTTTCTCCTCCCAGGGGTTATTCGAGATATCTTAATCGAAACCCTAGTAACGAGGCATTGGCTACCTTATGAGAGTCATAGTTACTCGTCCCAATTGCTCACCCAGTCTGCCATTTTCTCTTACTGCGACCAGTCTGCCAGAAGCGATATGTCACTAGTTGTGTATCATAAAAGCGTGATCGTTACTCCTCCCAGGGGTTATTCGAGATATCTTAATCGAAACCCTAGTAACAAGGCATTGGCTACCTTAAGAGAGTCATAGTTACTCGTCCCAATTGCTCACCCAGTCTGCCATTTTTTCTTACTGCGGCCAGTCTGCCAGAAGCGATATGTCACTAGTTGTGTATCATAAAAGAGTCATCGTTACTCCTCCCAGGGGTTATTCGAGATATCTTAATCGAAACGCTAGTAACGAGGTATTGGCTACCTTAAGAGAGTCATAGTTACTCGTCCAAATTGCTCACCCAGTCCCACATTCTATCTTACTGCGACCAGTCAGCCAGAAGCGATATGTCACTAGTTGTGTATCATAAAAGAGTGATCGTTACTCCTCCCAGGGGTTATTCGAGATATCTTAATCGAAACCCTAGTAACGAGGCATTGGCTGCCTTAAGAGAGTCATAGTTACTCGTCCCAATTGCTCACCCAGTCCAACATTTTTTCTTACTGCGACCAGTCTGCCAGAAGCGATATTTCACTAGTTGTGTGTCATAAAAGAGTGATCGTTACTCCTCCCAAGGGTTATTCGAGATATCTTAATCGAAACCCTAGTAACGAGGCATTGGCTACCTTAAGAGAGTCATAGTTACTCGTCCCAATAGCTCACCGAGTCCAACATTTTTTCTTACTGCAGCCAGTCTGCCAGAAGCGATATGTCACTAGTTGTGTATCATAAAAGAGTCATCGTTACTCCTCCGAATGGTTATTCGAGATATCTTAATCGAAACCCTAGTAACGAGGCATTTTCTACCTTAAGAGAGTCATAGTTACGCGTCCCAATTGCTCACCCAGTACAACATTTTTTCTTACTGTGGCCAGTCTGCCAGAAGCGATATGTCACTAGTTGTGTATCATAAAAGCGTGATCGTTACTCCTCCCAGGGTTTATTCGAGATATCTTAATCGAAACCCTAGTAACAAGGCATTGGCTACCTTAAGAGAGTCATAGTTACTCGTCCCAATTGCTCACCCAGTCTGCCATTTTTTCTTACTGCGGCCAGTCTGCCAGAAGCGATATTTCACTAGTTGTGTATCATAAAAGAGTCATCGTTACTCCTCCCAGGGGTTATTCGAGATATCTTAATCGAAACCCTAGTAACGAGGCATTGGCTACCTTAAGAGAGTCATAGTTACTCGTCCCAATTGCTCACCCAGTACAACATTTTTTCTTACTGCGGCCAGTCTGCCAGAAGCGATATTTCACTAGTTGTGTATCATAAAAGAGTGATCGTTACTCCTCCCAGGGGTTATTCGAGATATCTTAATCGAAACCCTAGTAACGAGGCATTGGCTACCTTAAGAGAGTCATAGTTACTCGTCCTAATTGCTCACCGAGTCTGACATTTTTTCTTACTGCGGCCAGTCTGCCAGAAGCGATATGTCACTAGTTGTGTATCATAAAAGAGTGATCGTTTCTCCTCCCAGGGGTTATTCGAGATATCTTAATCGAAACCCTAGTAACGAGGCATTGGCTACCTTAAGAGAATCATAGTTACTCGTCCCAATTGCTCACCCAGTCTGCCATTTTTTCTTCCTGTGGCAAGTCTGCCAGAAGCGATATGTCACTAGTTGTGTATCATAAAAGAGTCATCGTTACTCCTCCCAGGGGTTATTCCAGATATCTTAATCGAAACCCTAGTAACGAGGCATTGGCTACCTTAAGAGAGTCATAGTTACTCGTCCCAATTGCTCACACAGTCCAACATTTTTTCTTACTGCAGCCAGTCTGCCAGAAGCGATATGTCACTAGTTGTGTATCATAACAGACCCGTCGTTACTCCTCCGAGGGGTTATTCAAGATATCTTAATCGAATCCCTAGTAACGAGGCATTGGCTACCTTAAGAGAGTCATAGTTACTCGTCCCAATTGCTCACCCAGTTCACCATTTTTTCTTACTGCGACCAGTCTGCCAGAAGCGATATGTCACTAGTTGTTTATCATAAAAGAGTGATCGTTACTAATCTCAGGGGTTAATCGAGATATCTTAATCGAAACCCTAGTAACGAGGCATTGGCTACCTTAAGAGAGTCATAGTTACTCGTCCCAATTGCTCACCCAGTCCAACATTTTTTCTTACTGCGACCAGTCTGCCAGAAGTGATATGTCACTAGTTGTGTATCATAAAAGCGTGATCGTTACTCCTCCCAGGGTTTATTCGAGATATCTTAATCGAAACCCTAGTAACAAGGCATTGGCTACCTTAAGAGGGTCATAGTTACTCGTCCCAATTGCTCACCCAGTCTGCTATTTTTTCTTACTGCGGCCAGTCTGCCAGAAGCGATATGTCACTAGTTGTGTATCATAAAAGAGTCATCGTTACTCCTCCCAGGGGTTATTCGAGATATCTTAATCGAAACCCTAGTAACGAGGCATTGGCTACCTTAAGAGAGTCATAGTTACTCGTCCCAATTGCTCACCCAGTCCCACATTCTTTCTTACTGCGACCAGTCAGCCAGAAGCGATATGTCACTAGTTGTGTATCATAAAAGAGTGATCGTTACTCCTCCCAGGGGTTATTCGAGATATCTTAATCGAAACCCTAGTAACAAGGCATTGGCTACCTTAAGAGGGTCATAGTTACTCGTCCCAATTGCTCACCCAGTCTGCTATTTTTTCTTACTGCGGCCAGTCTGCCAGAAGCGATATGTCACTAGTTGTGTATCATAAAAGAGTCATCGTTACTCCTCCCAGGGGTTATTCGAGATATCTTAATCGAAACCCTAGTAACGAGGCATTGGCTACCTTAAGAGAGTCATAGTTACTCGTCCCAATTGCTCACCCAGTCCCACATTCTTTCTTACTGCGACCAGTCAGCCAGAAGCGATATGTCACTAGTTGTGTATCATAAAAGAGTGATCGTTACTCCTCCCAGGGGTTATTCGAGATATCTTAATCGAAACCCTAGTAACGAGGCATTGGCTACCTTAAGAGAGTCATAGTTACTCGTCCCAATAGCTCACCCAGTCCAACATTTTTTCTTACTGCAGCCAGTCTGCCAGAAGCGATATGTCACTAGTTGTGTATCATAAAAGAGTCATCGTTACTCCTCCCAGGGGTTATTCGAGATATCTTAATCGAAACCCTAGTAACGAGGCATTGGCTACCTTAAGAGAGTCATAGTTACTCGTCCCAATTGCTCACCCAGTACAACATTTTTTCTTACTGCGGCCAGTCTGCCAGAAGCGATATGTCACTAGTGGTGTATCATAAAAGAGTGATCGTTTCTCCTCCCAGGGGTTATTCGAGATATCTTAATCGAAACCCTAGTAACGAGGCATTGGCTACCTTATGAGAGTCATAGTTACTCGTCCCAATTGCTCACCCAGTCTGCCATTTTCTCTTACTGCGACCAGTCTGCCAGAAGCGATATGTCACAAGTTGTGTATCATAAAAGCGTGATCGTTACTCCTCCCAGGGGTTATTCGAGATATCTTAATCGAAACACTAGTAACAAGGCATTGGCTACCTTAAGAGAGTCATAGTTACTCGTCCCAATTGCTCACCCAGTCTGCCATTTTTTCTTACTGCGGCCAGTCTGCCAGAAGCGATATGTCACTAGTTGTGTATCATAAAAGAGTCATCGTTACTCCTCCCAGGGGTTATTCGAGATATCTTAATCGAAACGCTAGTAACGAGGCATTGGCTACCTTAAGAGAGTCATAGTTACTCGTCCAAATTGCTCACCCAGTCCCACATTCTTTCTTACTGCGACCAGTCAGCCAGAAGCGATATGTCACTAGTTGTGTATCATAAAAGAGTGATCGTTACTCCTCCCAGGGGTTATTCGAGATATCTTAATCGAAACCCTAGTAACGAGGCATTGGCTGCCTTAAGAGAGTCATAGTTACTCGTCCCAATTGCTCACCCAGTCCAACATTTTTTCTTACTGCGACCAGTCTGCCAGAAGCGATATTTCACTAGTTGTGTGTCATAAAAGAGTGATCGTTACTCCTCCCAAGGGTTATTCGAGATATCTTAATCGAAACCCTAGTAACGAGGCATTGGCTACCTTAAGAGAGTCATAGTTACTCGTCCCAATAGCTCACCGAGTCCAACATTCTTTCTTACTGCAGCCAGTCTGCCAGAAGCGATATGTCACTAGTTGTGTATCATAAAAGAGTCATCGTTACTCCTCCGAATGATTATTCGAGATATCTTAATCGAAACCCTAGTAACGAGGCATTTTCTACCTTAAGAGAGTCATAGTTACGCGTCCCAATTGCTCACCCAGTACAACATTTTTTCTTACTGTGGCCAGTCTGCCAGAAGCGATATGTCACTAGTTGTGTATCATAAAAGAGTGATCCTTTCTCCTCCCACGGGTTATTCGAGATATCTTAATCGAAACCCTAGTAACGAGGCATTGGCTACCTTAAGAGAGTCATATTTACTCGTCCCAATTGCTCATCGAGTCTGATATTTTTTCTTACTGCGGCCAGTCTGCCAGAAGCGATATGTCACTAGATGTGTATCATAAAAGAGTCATCGTTTCTGCTCCCAGGGGTTATTCGAGATATCTTAATCGAAACCCTAGTAACGAGGCATTGGCTTCTTTAAGAGAGTCATAGATACTCGTCCCAATTGCTCACCCAGTCTGCCATTTTTTTTTACTGTGGCAAGTCTGCCAGAAGCGATATGTCACTAGTTGTGTATCATAAAAGAGTCATCGTTACTCCTCCCAGGGGTTATTCGAGATATCTTAATCGAAACCCTAGTAACGAGGCATTGGCTACCTTAAGAGAGTCATAGTTACTCGTCCCAATTGCTCACACAGTCCAACATTTTTTCTTACTGCAGCCAGTCTGCCAGAAGCGATATGTCACTAGTTGTGTATCATAAAAGAGTCATCGTTACTCTTCCCAGGGGTTATTCCAGATATCTTAATCGAATCCCTAGTAACGAGGCATTGGCTACCTTAAGAGAGTCATAGTTACTCGTCCCACTTGCTCACCCAGGCCAACATTTTTTCTTACTGCGACCAGTCTGCCAGAAGCGATATGTCACTAGTTGTGTATCATAAAAGCGTGATCGTTACTCCTCCCAGGGGTTATTCGAGATATCTTAATCGAAACCCTAGTAACAAGGCATTGGCTACCTTAAGAGGGTCATAGTTACTCGTCCCAATTGCTCACCCAGTCTGCCATTTTTTCTTACTGCGGCCAGTCTGCCAGAAGCGATATGTCACTAGTTGTGTATCATAAAAGAGTCATCGTTACTCCTCCCAGGGGTTATTCGAGATATCTTAATCGAAACCCTAGTAACGAGGCATTGGCTACCTTAAGAGAGTCATAGTTACTCGTCCCAATTGCTCACCCAGTCCCACATTCTTTCTTACTGCGACCAGTCAGCCAGAAGCGATATGTCACTAGTTGTGTATCATAAAAGAGTGATCGTTACTCCTCCCAGGGGTTATTCGAGATATCTTAATCGAAACCCTAGTAACGAGGCATTGGCTACCTTAAGAGAGTCATAGTTACTCGTCCCAATAGCTCACCCAGTCCAACATTTTTTCTTACTGCAGCCAGTCTGCCAGAAGCGATATGTCACTAGTTGTGTATCATAAAAGAGTCATCGTTACTCCTCCCAGGGGTTATTCGAGATATCTTAATCGAAACCCTAGTAACGAGGCATTGGCTACCTTAAGAGAGTCATAGTTACTCGTCCCAATTGCTCACCCAGTACAACATTTTTTCTTACTGCGGCCAGTCTGCCAGAAGCGATATGTCACTAGTTGTGTATCATAAAAGAGTGATCGTTTCTCCTCCCAGGGGTTATTCGAGATATCTTAATCGAAACCCTAGTAACGAGGCATTGGCTACCTTATGAGAGTCATAGTTACTCGTCCCAATTGCTCACCCAGTCTGCCATTTTCTCTTACTGCGACCAGTCTGCCAGAAGCGATATGTCACAAGTTGTGTATCATAAAAGCGTGATCGTTACTCCTCCCAGGGGTTATTCGAGATATCTTAATCGAAACACTAGTAACAAGGCATTGGCTACCTTAAGAGAGTCATAGTTACTCGTCCCAATTGCTCACCCAGTCTGCCATTTTTTCTTACTGCGGCCAGTCTGCCAGAAGCGATATGTCACTAGTTGTGTATCATAAAAGAGTCATCGTTACTCCTCCCAGGGGTTATTCGAGATATCTTAATCGAAACGCTAGTAACGAGGCATTGGCTACCTTAAGAGAGTCATAGTTACTCGTCCAAATTGCTCACCCAGTCCCACATTCTTTCTTACTGCGACCAGTCAGCCAGAAGCGATATGTCACTAGTTGTGTATCATAAAAGAGTGATCGTTACTCCTCCCAGGGGTTATTCGAGATATCTTAATCGAAACCCTAGTAACGAGGCATTGGCTGCCTTAAGAGAGTCATAGTTACTCGTCCCAATTGCTCACCCAGTCCAACATTTTTTCTTACTGCGACCAGTCTGCCAGAAGCGATATATCACTAGTTGTGTGTCATAAAAGAGTGATCGTTACTCCTCCCAAGGGTTATTCGAGATATCTTAATCGAAACCCTAGTAACGAGGCATTGGCTACCTTAAGAGAGTCATAGTTACTCGTCCCAATAGCTCACCGAGTCCAACATTTTTTCTTACTGCAGCCAGTCTGCCAGAAGCGATATGTCACTAGTTGTGTATCATAAAAGAGTCATCGTTACTCCTCCGAATGGTTATTCGAGATATCTTAATCGAAACCCTAGTAACGAGGCATTTTCTACCTTAAGAGAGTCATAGTTACGCGTCCCAATTGCTCACCCAGTACAACATTTTTTCTTACTGTGGCCAGTCTGCCAGAAGCGATATGTCACTAGTTGTGTATCATAAAAGAGTGATCCTTTCTCCTCCCACGGGTTATTCGAGATATCTTAATCGAAACCCTAGTAACGAGGCATTGGCTACCTTAAGAGAGTCATATTTACTCGTCCCAATTGCTCATCGAGTCTGATATTTTTTCTTACTGCGGCCAGTCTGCCAGAAGCGATATGTCACTAGATGTGTATCATAAAAGAGTCATCGTTTCTGCTCCCAGGGGTTATTCGAGATATCTTAATCGAAACCCTAGTAACGAGGCATTGGCTTCTTTAAGAGAGTCATAGTTACTCGTCCCAATTGCTCACGCAGTCTGCCATTTTTTTTTACTGTGGCAAGTCTGCCAGAAGCGATATGTCACTAGTTGTGTATCATAAAAGAGTCATCGTTACTCCTCCCAGGGGTTATTCGAGATATCTTAATCGAAACCCTAGTAACGAGGCATTGGCTACCTTAAGAGAGTCATAGTTACTCGTCCCAATTGCTCACACAGTCCAACATTTTTTCTTACTGCAGCGAGTCTGCCAGAAGCGATATGTCACTAGTTGTGTATCATAAAAGAGTCATCGTTACTCTTCCCAGGGGTTATTCCAGATATCTTAATCGAATCCCTAGTAACGAGGCATTGGCTACCTTATGAGAGTCATAGTTACTCGTCCCACTTGCTCACCCAGGCCAACATTTTTTCTTACTGCGACCAGTCTGCCAGAAGCGATATGTCACTAGTTGTGTATCATAAAAGCGTGATCGTTACTCCTCCCAGGGGTTATTCGAGATATCTTAATCGAAAACCTAGTATTAAGGCATTGGCTACCTTAAGAGAGTCATAGTTACTCGTCCCAATTGCTCACCCAGTCTGCCATTTTTTCTTACTGCGGCCAGTCTGCCAGAAGCGATATGTCACTAGTTGTGTATCATAAAAGAGTCATCGTTACTCCTGCCAGGGGTTATTCGAGATATCTTAATCGAAACCATAGTAAAGAGGCATTGGCTACCTTAAGAGAGTCATAGTTACTCGTCCCAATTGATCACCCAGTCCCACATTCTTTCTTACTGCGACCAGTCAGCCAGAAGCGATAAGTCACTAGTTGTGTAACTTAAAAGAGTGATCGATACTCCTCCCAGGGGTTATTCGAGATATCTTAATCGAAACCCTAGTAACGAGGCATTGGCTACCTTAAGAGATTCATAGTTACTCGTACCAATTGCTCACCCAGTCTGCCATTTTTACTTACTGCGGCCAGTCTGCCAGAAGCGATATGTCACTAGTTGTGTATCATAAAAGAGTCATCGTTTCTCCTCCCAGGTGTTATTCGAGATATCTTAATCGAAACCCTAGTAACGAGGCATTGGCTACCTTAAGAGAGTCATAGTTACTCGTCCCAATAGCTCACCCAGTACAACATTTTTTCTTACTGCGACCAGTCTGCCAGAAGCGATATGTCACTAGTTGTGTATCATAAAAGAGTCATCGTTACTCCTCCCAGGGGTTATTCGAGATATCTTAATCGAAACCCTAGTAACGAGGCATTGGCTACCTGAAGAGAGTCATAGTTACTCGTCCCAATAGCTCACCCAGTCCAACATTTTTTCTTACTGTAGCCAGTCTGCCAGAAGCGATATGTCACTAGTTGTGTATCATAAAAGAGTCATCGTTACTCCTCCCAGCGGTTATTCGAGATATCTTAATCGAAACAACAGTAACGAGGCATTGGCTACCTTAAGAGAGTCATAGTTACTTGTCCCAATTTCTACACCCAGTCTGACATTTTTTCTTACTTTTGCCAGTCTGCCAGAAGCGATATGTCACTAGGTGTGTATCATAAAAGAGTAATCGTTTCTCCTCCCAGGGGTTATTCGAGATATCTTAATCGAAACCCTAGTAACGAGGCATTGGCTACCTTAAGAGAGTCATAGTTACTCGTCCCAATTGCTCACCCAGTCCCACATTCTTTTATACTGCGACCAGTCAGCCAGAAGCGATATATCACTAGTTGTGTATCATAAAAGAGTGATCGTTACTCCTCCCAGGGGTTATTCGAGATATCTTAATCGAAACCCTAGTAAAGAGGCATTGGCTGCCTTAAGAGAGTCATAGTTACTCGTCCCAATTGCTCACCCAGTCCAACATTTTTTCTTACTGCGACCAGTCTGCCAGAAGCGATATGTCACTAGTTGTGTATCATAAAAGAGTCATCGTTACTCCTCCGAGGGGTTATTCGAGATATCTTAATCGAAACCCTAGTAACGAGGCATTGGCTACCTTAAGAGAGTCATAGTTACTCGTCCCAATTGCTCACCCAGTATAACATTTTTTCTTACTGCGGCCAGTCTGCCAGAAGCGATATGTCACTAGTTGTGTATCATAAAAGAGTGATCGTTACTCCTCCCAGGTGTTATTCGAGATATCTTAATCGAAACCCTAGTAACGAGGCATTGGCTACCTTAAGAGAGTCATAGTTACTCGTCCCAATTGCTCACCGAGTCTGACATTTTTTCTTACTGCGGCCAGTCTGCCAGAAGCGATATGTCACTAGTTGTGTATCATAAAAGAGTGATCGTTTCTCCTCCCGGGGTTATTCGAGATATCTTAATCGAAACAGTAGTAACGAGGCATTAGCTACCTTAAGAGAATCATAGTTACTCGTCCAAATTGCTCACCCAGTCTGCCATTTTTTCATACTGTGGCAAGTCTGCCAGAAGCGATATGTCACTAGTTGTGTATCATAAAAGAGTCATCGTTACTCCTCCCAGGGGTTATTACAGATATCTTAATCGAAACCCTAGTAACGAGGCATTGGCTACCTTAAGAGAGTCATAGTTACTCGTCCCAATTGCTCACACAGTCCAACATTTTTTCTTACTGCAGCCAGTCTGCCAGAAGCGATATGTCACTAGTTGTGTATCATAAAAGAGTCATCGTTACTCCTCCCAGGGGTTATTCGAGATATCTTAATCGAAACCCTAGTAACGAGGCATTGGCTACCTTAAGAGAGTCATAGTTACTCGTCCCAATTGCTCACCCAGTACAACATTTTTTCTTACTGCGGCCAGTCTGCCAGAAGCGATATGTCACTAGTTGTGTATCATAAAAGAGTCATCGTTACTCCTCCGAGGGTTTATTCGAGATATCTTAATCGAAACCCTAGTAACGAGGCATTGGCTACCTTAAGAGAGTCATAGTTACTCGTCCCAATTGCTCACCCAGTACAACATTTTTTCTTACTGCGACCAGTCAGCCAGAAGCGATATGTCACTAGTTGTGTATCATAAAAGAGTGATCGTTACTCCTCCCAGGGGTTATTCGAGATATCTTAATCGAAACCCTAGTAACGAGGCATTGGCTACCTTAAGAGAGTCATAGTTACTCGTCCCAATTGCTCACCCAGTACAACATTTTTTCTTACTGCGACCAGTCAGCCAGAAGCGATATGTCACTAGTTGTGTATCATAAAAGAGTGATCGTTACTCCTCCCAGGGGTTATTCGAGATATCTTAATCGAAACCCTAGTAACGAGGCATTGGCTACCTTAAGAGAGTCATAGTTACTCGTCCCAATTGCTCACCCAGTACAACATTTTTTCTTACTGCGGCCAGTCTGCCAGAAGCGATATGTCACTAGTTGTGTATCATAAAAGAGTGATCGTTACTCCTCCCAGGGGTTATTCGAGATATCTTAATCGAAACCCTCGTAACGAGGCATTGGCTACCTTAAGAGAGTCATAGTTACTCGTCCCAAATGCTCACCGAGTCTGATATTTTTTCTTACTGCGGGCAGTCTCCCAGGAGCGATATGTCACTAGTTGTGTATCATAAAAGAGTGATCGTTTCTCCTCCCAGGGGTTATTCGAGATATCTTAATCGAAACCCTAGTAACAAGGCATTGGCTACCTTAAGAGAGTCATAGTTACTCGTCCCAATTGCTCACCCAGTCTGCCATTTTTTCTTACTGCGACCAGTCTGCCAGAAGCGATATGTCACTAGTTGTGTATCATAAAAGCGTGATCGTTACTCCTCCCAGGGTTTATTCGAGATATCTTAATCGAAACCCTAGTAACAAGGCATTGGCTACCTTAAGAGAGTCATAGTTACTCGTCCCAATTGCTCACCCAGTCTGCCATTTTTTCTTACTGCGGCCAGTCTGCCAGAAGCGATATTTCACTAGTTGTGTATCATAAAAGAGTCATCGTTACTCCTCCCAGGGGTTATTCGAGATATCTTAATCGAAACCCTAGTAACGAGGCATTGGCTACCTTAAGAGAGTCATAGTTACTCGTCCCAATTGCTCACCCAGTACAACATTTTTTCTTACTGCGGCCAGTCTGCCAGAAGCGATATGTCACTAGGTGTGTATCATAAAAGAGTAATCGTTTCTCCTCCCAGGGGTTATTCGAGATATCTTAATCGAAACCCTAGTAACGAGGCATTGGCTACCTTAAGAGAGTCATAGTTACTCGTCCCAATTGCTCACCCAGTCCCACATTCTTTCTTACTGCGACCAGTCAGCCAGAAGCGATATGTCACTAGTTGTGTATCATAAAAGAGTGATCGTTACTCCTCCCAGGGGTTATTCGAGATATCTTAATCGAAACCCTAGTAACGAGGCATTGGCTGCCTTAAGAGAGTCATAGTTACTCGTCCCAATTGCTCACCCAGTCCAACATTTTTTCTTACTGCGACCAGTCTGCCAGAAGCGATATGTCACTAGTTGTGTATCATAAAAGAGTCATCGTTACTCCTCCGAGGGGTTATTCGAGATATCTTAATCGAAACCCTAGTAACGAGGCATTGGCTACCTTAAGAGAGTCATAGTTACTCGTCCCAATTGCTCACCCAGTATAACATTTTTTCTTACTGCGGCCAGTCTGCCAGAAGCGATATGTCACTAGTTGTGTATCATAAAAGAGTGATCGTTACTCCTCCCAGGGGTTATTCGAGATATCTTAATCGAAACCCTAGTAACGAGGCATTGGCTACATTAAGAGAGTCATAGTTACTCGTCCCAATTGCTCACCCAGGCCAACATTTTTTCTTACTGCGGCCAGTCTGCCAGAGGCGATATGTCACTAGTTGTGTATCATAAAAGAGTGATCGTTTCTCCTCCCGGGGTTATTCGAGATATCTTAATCGAAACAGTAGTAACGAGGCATTAGCTACCTTAAGAGAATCATAGTTACTCGTCCAAATTGCTCACCCAGTCTGCCATTTTTTCTTACTGTGGCAAGTCTGCCAGAAGCGATATGTCACTAGTTGTGTATCATAAATGAGTCATCGTTACTCCTCCCAGGGGTTATTACAGATATCTTAATCGAAACCCTAGTAACGAGGCATTGGCTACCTTAAGAGAGTCATAGTTACTCGTCCCAATTGCTCACACAGTCCAACATTTTTTCTTACTGCAGCCAGTCTGCCAGAAGCGATATGTCACTAGTTGTGTATCATAAAAGAGTCATCGTTACTCCTCCCAGGGGTTATTCGAGATATCTTAATCGAAACCCTAGTAACGAGGCATTGGCTACCTTAAGAGAGTCATAGTTACTCGTCCCAATTGCTCACCCAGTACAACATTTTTTCTTACTGCGGCCAGTCTGCCAGAAGCGATATGTCACTAGTTGTGTATCATAAAAGAGTCATCGTTACTCCTCCGAGGGGTTATTCGAGATATCTTAATCGAAACCCTAGTAACGAGGCATTGGCTACCTTAAGAGAGTCATAGTTACTCGTCCCAATTGCTCACCCAGTACAACATTTTTTCTTACTGCGACCAGTCAGCCAGAAGCGATATATCACTAGTTGTGTATCATAAAAGAGTGATCGTTACTCCTCCCAGGTGTTATTCGAGATATCTTAATCGAAACCCTAGTAACGAGGCATTGGCTACCTTAAGAGAGTCATAGTTACTCGTCCCAATTGCTCACCCAGTACAACATTTTTTCTTACTGCGACCAGTCAGCCAGAAGCGATATGTCACTAGTTGTGTATCATAAAAGAGTGATCGTTACTCCTCCCAGGGGTTATTCGAGATATCTTAATCGAAACCCTAGTAACGAGGCATTGGCTACCTTAAGAGAGTCATAGTTACTCGTCCCAATTGCTCACCCAGTACAACATTTTTTCTTACTGCGGCCAGTCTGCCAGAAGCGATATGTCACTAGTTGTGTATCATAAAAGAGTGATCGTTACTCCTCCCAGGGGTTATTCGAGATATCTTAATCGAAACCCTCGTAACGAGGCATTGGCTACCTTAAGAGAGTCATAGTTACTCGTCCCAAATGCTCACCGAGTCTGATATTTTTTCTTACTGCGGGCAGTCTCCCAGGAGCGATATGTCACTAGTTGTGTATCATAAAAGAGTGATCGTTTCTCCTCCCAGGGGTTATTCGAGATATCTTAATCGAAACCCTAGTAACAAGGCATTGGCTACCTTAAGAGAGTCATAGTTACTCGTCCCAATTGCTCACCCAGTCTGCCATTTTTTCTTACTGCGACCAGTCTGCCAGAAGCGATATGTCACTAGTTGTGTATCATAAAAGCGTGATCGTTACTCCTCCCAGGGTTTATTCGAGATATCTTAATCGAAACCCTAGTAACAAGGCATTGGCTACCTTAAGAGAGTCATAGTTACTCGTCCCAATTGCTCACCCAGTCTGCCATTTTTTCTTACTGCGGCCAGTCTGCCAGAAGCGATATTTCACTAGTTGTGTATCATAAAAGAGTCATCGTTACTCCTCCCAGGGGTTATTCGAGATATCTTAATCGAAACCCTAGTAACGAGGCATTGGCTACCTTAAGAGAGTCATAGTTACTCGTCCCAATTGCTCACCCAGTACAACATTTTTTCTTACTGCGGCCAGTCTGCCAGAAGCGATATGTCACTAGTTGTGTAACATAAAATAGTGATCGTTACTCCTCCCAGGGGTTATTCGAGATATCTTAATCGAAACCCTAGTAACGAGGCATTGGCTACCTTAAGAGAGTCATAGGTACTCGTCCCAATTGCTCACCGAGTCTGACATTTTTTCTTACTGCGGCCAGTCTGCCAGAAGCGATATGTCACTAGTTGTGTATCATAAAAGAGTGATCGTTTCTCCTCCCAGGGGTTATTCGAGATATCTTAATCGAAACCCTAGTAACGAGGCATTGGCTACCTTAAGAGAATCATAGTTACTCGTCCCAATTGCTCACCCAGTCTGCCATTTTTTCTTACTGTGGCAAGTCTGCCAGAAGCGATATGTCACTAGTTGTGTATCATAAAAGAGTCATCGTTACTCCTCCCAGGGTTTATTCCAGATATCTTAATCGAAACCCTAGTAACGAGGCATTGGCTACCTTAAGAGAGTCATAGTTACTCGTCCCAATTGCTCACACAGTCAAACATTTTTTCTTACTGCAGCCAGTCTGCCAGAAGCGATATGTCACTAGTTGTGTATCATAACAGACCCGTCGTTACTCCTCCGAGGGGTTATTCGAGATATCTTAATCGAATCCCTAGTAACGAGGCATTGGCTACCTTAAGAGAGTCATAGTTACTTGTCCCAATTGCTCACCCAGTCCACCATTTTTTCTTACTGCGACCAGTCTGCCAGAAGCGATATGTCACTAGTTGTGTATCATAAGAGCGTGATCGTTACTCCTCCCAGGGTTTATTCGAGATATCTTAATCGAAACCCTAGTAACAAGGCATTGGCTACTTTAAGAGGGTCATAGTTACTCGTCCCAATTGCTCACCCAGTCTGCCATTTTTTCTTACTGCGGCCAGTCTGCCAGAAGCGATATATCACTAGTTGTGTATCATAAAAGAGTCATCGTTACTCCTCCCAGGGGTTATTCGAGATATCTTAATCGAAACCCTAGTAACGAGGCATTGGCTACCTTAAGAGAGTCATAGTTACTCGTCCCAATTGCTCACCCAGTCCCACATTCTTTCTTACTGCGACCAGTCAGCCAGAAGCGATATGTCACTAGTTGTGTATCATATAAGAGTGATCGTTACTCCTCCCAGGGGTTATTCGAGATATCTTAATCGAAACCCTAGTAACGAGGCATTGGCTGCCTTAAGAGAGTCATAGTTACTCGTCCCAATTGCTCACCCAGTCCAACATTTTTTCTTACTGCGACCAGTCTGCCAGAAGCGATATTTCACTAGTTGTGTATCATAAAAGAGTGATCGTTACTCCTCCCAGGGGTTATTCGAGATATCTTAATCGAAACCCTAGTAACGAGGCATTGGCTACCTTACGAGAGTCATAGTTACTCGTCCCAATAGCTCACCGAGTCCAACAATTTTTCTTACTGCAGCCAGTCTGCCAGAAGCGATATGTCACTAGTTGTGTATCATAAAAGAGTCATCGTTACTCCTCCGAGGGGTTATTCGAGATATCTTAATCGAAACCCTAGTAACGAGGCATTTTCTACCTTAAGAGAGTCATAGTTACGCGTCCCAATTGCTCACCCAGTACAACATTTTTTCTTACTGTGGCCAGTCTGCCAGAAGCGATATGTCACTAGTTGTGTATCATAAAAGAGTGATCCTTTCTCCTCCCACGGGTTATTCGAGATATCTTAATCGAAACCCTAGTAACGAGGCATTGGCTACCTTAAGAGAGTCATATTTACTCGTCCCAATTGCTCACCGAGTCTGATATTTTTTCTCACTGCGGCCAGTCTGCCAGAAGCGATATGTCACTAGTTGTGTATCATAAAAGAGTCATCGTTTCTCCTCCCAGGGGTTATTCGAGATATCTTAATCGAAAACCTAGTAACGAGGCATTGGCTTCTTTAAGAGAGTCATAGTTACTCGTCCCAATTGCTCACCCAGTCTGCCATTTTTTTTTACTGTGGCAAGTCTGCCAGAAGCGATATGTCACTAGTTGTGTATCATAAAAGAGTCATCGTTACTCCTCCCAGGGGTTATTCGAGATATCTTAATCGAATCCCTAGTAACGAGGCATTGGCAACCTTAAGAGAGTCATAGTTACTCGTCCCAATTGCTCACCCAGGCCAACATTTTTTCTTACTGCGACCAGTCTGCCAGAAGCGATATGTCACTAGTTGTGTATCATTAAAGCGTGATCGTTACTCCTCCCAGGGGTTATTCGAGATATCTTAATCGAAACCCTAGTAACAAGGCATTGGCTACCTTAAGAGAGTCATATTTACTCGTCCCAATTGCTCACCCAGTCTGCCATTTTTTCTTACTGCGGCCAGTCTGCCAGAAGCGATATGTCACTAGTTGTGTATCATAAAAGAGTCATCGTTACTCCTGCCAGGGATTATTCGAGATATCTTAATCGAAACCCTAGTAAAGAGGCATTGGCTACCTTAAGAGAGTCATAGTTACTCGTCCCAATTGCTCACCCAGTCCAACATTTTTCCTTACTGCGGCCAGTCTGCCAGAAGCGATATGTCACTAGTTGTGTAACTTAAAAGAGTGATCGATACTCCTCCCGGGGGTTATTCGAGATATCTTAATCGAATCCCTAGTAACGAGGCATTGGCTACCTTAAGAGATTCATAGTTACTCGTCCCAATTGCTCACCCAGTCTGCCATTTTTACTTACTGCGGCCAGTCTGCCAGAAGCGATATGTAACTAGTTGTGTATCATAAAAGAGTCATCGTTTCTCCTCCCAGGTGTTATTCGAGATATCTTAATCGAAACCCTAGTAACGAGGCATTGGCTACCTTAAGAGAGTCATAGTTAGTCGTCCCAATAGCTCACCCAGTCCAACATTTTTTCTTACTGCGACCTGTGCCAGAAGCGATATGTCACTAGTTGTGTATCATAAAAGAGTCATCGTTACTCCTCCCAGGGGTTATTACAGATATCTTAATCGAAACCCTAGTAACGAGGCATTGGCTACCTTAAGAGAGTCATAGTTACTCGTCCCAATTGCTCACACAGTCCAACATTTTTTCTTACTGCAGCCAGTCTGCCAGAAGCGATATGTCACTAGTTGTGTATCATAAAAGAGTCATCGTTACTCCTCCCAGGGGTTATTCGAGATATCTTAATCGAAACCCTAGTAACGAGGCATTGGCTACCTTAAGAGAGTCATAGTTACTCGTCCCAATTGCTCACCCAGTACAACATTTTTTCTTACTGCGGCCAGTCTGCCAGAAGCGATATGTCACTAGTTGTGTATCATAAAAGAGTCATCGTTACTCCTCCGAGGGTTTATTCGAGATATCTTAATCGAAACCCTAGTAACGAGGCATTGGCTACCTTAAGAGAGTCATAGTTACTCGTCCCAATTGCTCACCCAGTACAACATTTTTTCTTACTGCGACCAGTCAGCCAGAAGCGATATGTCACTAGTTGTGTATCATAAAAGAGTGATCGTTACTCCTCCCAGGGGTTATTCGAGATATCTTAATCGAAACCCTAGTAACGAGGCATTGGCTACCTTAAGAGAGTCATAGTTACTCGTCCCAATTGCTCACCCAGTACAACATTTTTTCTTACTGCGACCAGTCAGCCAGAAGCGATATGTCACTAGTTGTGTATCATAAAAGAGTGATCGTTACTCCTCCCAGGGGTTATTCGAGATATCTTAATCGAAACCCTAGTAACGAGGCATTGGCTACCTTAAGAGAGTCATAGTTACTCGTCCCAATTGCTCACCCAGTACAACATTTTTTCTTACTGCGGCCAGTCTGCCAGAAGCGATATGTCACTAGTTGTGTATCATAAAAGAGTGATCGTTACTCCTCCCAGGGGTTATTCGAGATATCTTAATCGAAACCCTCGTAACGAGGCATTGGCTACCTTAAGAGAGTCATAGTTACTCGTCCCAAATGCTCACCGAGTCTGATATTTTTTCTTACTGCGGGCAGTCTCCCAGGAGCGATATGTCACTAGTTGTGTATCATAAAAGAGTGATCGTTTCTCCTCCCAGGGGTTATTCGAGATATCTTAATCGAAACCCTAGTAACAAGGCATTGGCTACCTTAAGAGAGTCATAGTTACTCGTCCCAATTGCTCACCCAGTCTGCCATTTTTTCTTACTGTGACCAGTCTGCCAGAAGCGATATGTCACTAGTTGTGTATCATAAAAGCGTGATCGTTACTCCTCCCAGGGTTTATTCGAGATATCTTAATCGAAACCCTAGTAACAAGGCATTGGCTACCTTAAGAGAGTCATAGTTACTCGTCCCAATTGCTCACCCAGTCTGCCATTTTTTCTTACTGCGGCCAGTCTGCCAGAAGCGATATTTCACTAGTTGTGTATCATAAAAGAGTCATCGTTACTCCTCCCAGGGGTTATTCGAGATATCTTAATCGAAACCCTAGTAACGAGGCATTGGCTACCTTAAGAGAGTCATAGTTACTCGTCCCAATTGCTCACCCAGTACAACATTTTTTCTTACTGCGGCCAGTCTGCCAGAAGCGATATGTCACTAGGTGTGTATCATAAAAGAGTAATCGTTTCTCCTCCCAGGGGTTATTCGAGATATCTTAATCGAAACCCTAGTAACGAGGCATTGGCTACCTTAAGAGAGTCATAGTTACTCGTCCCAATTGCTCACCCAGTCCCACATTCTTTCTTACTGCGACCAGTCAGCCAGAAGCGATATGTCACTAGTTGTGTATCATAAAAGAGTGATCGTTACTCCTCCCAGGGGTTATTCGAGATATCTTAATCGAAACCCTAGTAACGAGGCATTGGCTGCCTTAAGAGAGTCATAGTTACTCGTCCCAATTGCTCACCCAGTCCAACATTTTTTCTTACTGCGACCAGTCTGCCAGAAGCGATATGTCACTAGTTGTGTATCATAAAAGAGTCATCGTTACTCCTCCGAGGGGTTATTCGAGATATCTTAATCGAAACCCTAGTAACGAGGCATTGGCTACCTTAAGAGAGTCATAGTTACTCGTCCCAATTGCTCACCCAGTATAACATTTTTTCTTACTGCGGCCAGTCTGCCAGAAGCGATATGTCACTAGTTGTGTATCATAAAAGAGTGATCGTTACTCCTCCCAGGGGTTATTCGAGATATCTTAATCGAAACCCTCGTAACGAGGCATTGGCTACATTAAGAGAGTCATAGTTACTCGTCCCAATTGCTCACCCAGGCCAACATTTTTTCTTACTGCGGCCAGTCTGCCAGAAGCGATATGTCACTAGTTGTGTATCATAAAAGAGTGATCGTTTCTCCTCCCGGGGTTATTCGAGATATCTTAATCGAAACAGTAGTAACGAGGCATTAGCTACCTTAAGAGAATCATAGTTACTCGTCCAAATTGCTCACCCAGTCTGCCATTTTTTCTTACTGTGGCAAGTCTGCCAGAAGCGATATGTCACTAGTTGTGTATCATAAATGAGTCATCGTTACTCCTCCCAGGGGTTATTACAGATATCTTAATCGAAACCCTAGTAACGAGGCATTGGCTACCTTAAGAGAGTCATAGTTACTCGTCCCAATTGCTCACACAGTCCAACATTTTTTCTTACTGCAGCCAGTCTGCCAGAAGCGATATGTCACTAGTTGTGTATCATAAAAGAGTCATCGTTACTCCTCCCAGGGGTTATTCGAGATATCTTAATCGAAACCCTAGTAACGAGGCATTGGCTACCTTAAGAGAGTCATAGTTACTCGTCCCAATTGCTCACCCAGTACAACATTTTTTCTTACTGCGGCCAGTCTGCCAGAAGCGATATGTCACTAGTTGTGTATCATAAAACAGTCATCGTTACTCCTCCGAGGGGTTATTCGAGATATCTTAATCGAAACCCTAGTAACGAGGCATTGGCTACCTTAAGAGAGTCATAGTTACTCGTCCCAATTGCTCACCCAGTACAACATTTTTTCTTACTGCGACCAGTCAGCCAGAAGCGATATGTCACTAGTTGTGTATCATAAAAGAGTGATCGTTACTCCTCCCAGGGGTTATTCGAGATATCTTAATCGAAACCCTAGTAACGAGGCATTGGCTACCTTAAGAGAGTCATAGTTACTCGTCCCAATTGCTCACCCAGTACAACATTTTTTCTTACTGCGACCAGTCAGCCAGAAGCGATATGTCACTAGTTGTGTATCATAAAAGAGTGATCGTTACTCCTCCCAGGGGTTATTCGAGATATCTTAATCGAAACCCTAGTAACGAGGCATTGGCTACCTTAAGAGAGTCATAGTTACTCGTCCCAATTGCTCACCCAGTACAACATTTTTTCTTACTGCGACCAGTCTGCCAGAAGCGATATGTCACTAGTTGTGTATCATAAAAGAGTGATCGTTACTCCTCCCAGGGGTTATTCGAGATATCTTAATCGAAACCCTCGTAACGAGGCATTGGCTACCTTAAGAGAGTCATAGTTACTCGTCCCAAATGCTCACCGAGTCTGATATTTTTTCTTACTGCGGGCAGTCTCCCAGGAGCGATATGTCACTAGTTGTGTATCATAAAAGAGTGATCGTTTCTCCTCCCAGGGGTTATTCGAGATATCTTAATCGAAACCCTAGTAACAAGGCATTGGCTACCTTAAGAGAGTCATAGTTACTCGTCCCAATTGCTCACCCAGTCTGCCATTTTTTCTTACTGCGACCAGTCTGCCAGAAGCGATATGTCACTAGTTGTGTATCATAAAAGCGTGATCGTTACTCCTCCCAGGGTTTATTCGAGATATCTTAATCGAAACCCTAGTAACAAGGCATTGGCTACCTTAAGAGAGTCATAGTTACTCGTCCCAATTGCTCACCCAGTCTGCCATTTTTTCTTACTGCGGCCAGTCTGCCAGAAGCGATATTTCACTAGTTGTGTATCATAAAAGAGTCATCGTTACTCCTCCCAGGGGTTATTCGAGATATCTTAATCGAAACCCTAGTAACGAGGCATTGGCTACCTTAAGAGAGTCATAGTTACTCGTCCCAATTGCTCACCCAGTACAACATTTTTTCTTACTGCGGCCAGTCTGCCAGAAGCGATATGTCACTAGTTGTGTAACATAAAATAGTGATCGTTACTCCTCCCAGGGGTTATTCGAGATATCTTAATCGAAACCCTAGTAACGAGGCATTGGCTACCTTAAGAGAGTCATAGGTACTCGTCCCAATTGCTCACCGAGTCTGACATTTTTTCTTACTGCGGCCAGTCTGCCAGAAGCGATATGTCACTAGTTGTGTATCATAAAAGAGTGATCGTTTCTCCTCCCAGGGGTTATTCGAGATATCTTAATCGAAACCCTAGTAACGAGGCATTGGCTACCTTAAGAGAATCATAGTTACTCGTCCCAATTGCTCACCCAGTCTGCCATTTTTTCTTACTGTGGCAAGTCTGCCAGAAGCGATATGTCACTAGTTGTGTATCATAAAAGAGTCATCGTTACTCCTCCCAGGGTTTATTCCAGATATCTTAATCGAAACCCTAGTAACGAGGCATTGGCTACCTTAAGAGAGTCATAGTTACTCGTCCCAATTGCTCACACAGTCAAACATTTTTTCTTACTGCAGCCAGTCTGCCAGAAGCGATATGTCACTAGTTGTGTATCATAACAGACCCGTCGTTACTCCTCCGAGGGGTTATTCGAGATATCTTAATCGAATCCCTAGTAACGAGGCATTGGCTACCTTAAGAGAGTCATAGTTACTTGTCCCAATTGCTCACCCAGTCCACCATTTTTTCTTACTGCGACCAGTCAGCCAGAAGCGATATGTCACTAGTTGTGTATCATATAAGAGTGATCGTTACTCCTCCCAGGGGTTATTCGAGATATCTTAATCGAAACCCTAGTAACGAGGCATTGGCTGCCTTAAGAGAGTCATAGTTACTCGTCCCAATTGCTCACCCAGTCCAACATTTTTTCTTACTGCGACCAGTCTGCCAGAAGCGATATTTCACTAGTTGTGTATCATAAAAGAGTGATCGTTACTCCTCCCAGGGGTTATTCGAGATATCTTAATCGAAACCCTAGTAACGAGGCATTGGCTACCTTACGAGAGTCATAGTTACTCGTCCCAATAGCTCACCGAGTCCAACAATTTTTCTTACTGCAGCCAGTCTGCCAGAAGCGATATGTCACTAGTTGTGTATCATAAAAGAGTCATCGTTACTCCTCCGAGGGGTTATTCGAGATATCTTAATCGAAACCCTAGTAACGAGGCATTTTCTACCTTAAGAGAGTCATAGTTACGCGTCCCAATTGCTCACCCAGTACAACATTTTTTCTTACTGTGGCCAGTCTGCCAGAAGCGATATGTCACTAGTTGTGTATCATAAAAGAGTGATCCTTTCTCCTCCCACGGGTTATTCGAGATATCTTAATCGAAACCCTAGTAACGAGGCATTGGCTACCTTAAGAGAGTCATATTTACTCGTCCCAATTGCTCACCGAGTCTGATATTTTTTCTCACTGCGGCCAGTCTGCCAGAAGCAATATGTCACTAGTTGTGTATCATAAAAGAGTCATCGTTTCTCCTCCCAGGGGTTATTCGAGATATCTTAATCGAAAACCTAGTAACGAGGCATTGGCTTCTTTAAGAGAGTCATAGTTACTCGTCCCAATTGCTCACCCAGTCTGCCATTTTTTTTTACTGTGGCAAGTCTGCCAGAAGCGATATGTCACTAGTTGTGTATCATAAAAGAGTCATCGTTACTCCTCCCAGGGGTTATTCGAGATATCTTAATCGAATCCCTAGTAACGAGGCATTGGCAACCTTAAGAGAGTCATAGTTACTCGTCCCAATTGCTCACCCAGGCCAACATTTTTTCTTACTGCGACCAGTCTGCCAGAAGCGATATGTCACTAGTTGTGTATCATTAAAGCGTGATCGTTACTCCTCCCAGGGGTTATTCGAGATATCTTAATCGAAACCCTAGTAACAAGGCATTGGCTACCTTAAGAGAGTCATATTTACTCGTCCCAATTGCTCACCCAGTCTGCCATTTTTTCTTACTGCGGCCAGTCTGCCAGAAGCGATATGTCACTAGTTGTGTATCATAAAAGAGTCATCGTTACTCCTGCCAGGGATTATTCGAGATATCTTAATCGAAACCCTAGTAAAGAGGCATTGGCTACCTTAAGAGAGTCATAGTTACTCGTCCCAATTGCTCACCCAGTCCAACATTTTTCCTTACTGCGGCCAGTCTGCCAGAAGCGATATGTCACTAGTTGTGTAACTTAAAAGAGTGATCGATACTCCTCCCGGGGGTTATTCGAGATATCTTAATCGAATCCCTAGTAACGAGGCATTGGCTACCTTAAGAGATTCATAGTTACTCGTCCCAATTGCTCACCCAGTCTGCCATTTTTACTTACTGCGGCCAGTCTGCCAGAAGCGATATGTAACTAGTTGTGTATCATAAAAGAGTCATCGTTTCTCCTCCCAGGTGTTATTCGAGATATCTTAATCGAAACCCTAGTAACGAGGCATTGGCTACCTTAAGAGAGTCATAGTTAGTCGTCCCAATAGCTCACCCAGTCCAACATTTTTTCTTACTGCGACCTGTCTGCCAGAAGCGATATGTCACTAGTTGTGTATCATAAAAGAGTCATCGTTACTCCTCCCAGGGGTTATTACAGATATCTTAATCGAAACCCTAGTAACGAGGCATTGGCTACCTTAAGAGAGTCATAGTTACTCGTCCCAATTGCTCACACAGTCCAACATTTTTTCTTACTGCAGCCAGTCTGCCAGAAGCGATATGTCACTAGTTGTGTATCATAAAAGAGTCATCGTTACTCCTCCCAGGGGTTATTCGAGATATCTTAATCGAAACCCTAGTAACGAGGCATTGGCTACCTTAAGAGAGTCATAGTTACTCGTCCCAATTGCTCACCCAGTACAACATTTTTTCTTACTGCGGCCAGTCTGCCAGAAGCGATATGTCACTAGTTGTGTATCATAAAAGAGTCATCGTTACTCCTCCGAGGGTTTATTCGAGATATCTTAATCGAAACCCTAGTAACGAGGCATTGGCTACCTTAAGAGAGTCATAGTTACTCGTCCCAATTGCTCACCCAGTACAACATTTTTTCTTACTGCGACCAGTCAGCCAGAAGCGATATGTCACTAGTTGTGTATCATAAAAGAGTGATCGTTACTCCTCCCAGGGGTTATTCGAGATATCTTAATCGAAACCCTAGTAACGAGGCATTGGCTACCTTAAGAGAGTCATAGTTACTCGTCCCAATTGCTCACCCAGTACAACATTTTTTCTTACTGCGACCAGTCAGCCAGAAGCGATATGTCACTAGTTGTGTATCATAAAAGAGTGATCGTTACTCCTCCCAGGGGTTATTCGAGATATCTTAATCGAAACCCTAGTAACGAGGCATTGGCTACCTTAAGAGAGTCATAGTTACTCGTCCCAATTGCTCACCCAGTACAACATTTTTTCTTACTGCGGCCAGTCTGCCAGAAGCGATATGTCACTAGTTGTGTATCATAAAAGAGTGATCGTTACTCCTCCCAGGGGTTATTCGAGATATCTTAATCGAAACCCTCGTAACGAGGCATTGGCTACCTTAAGAGAGTCATAGTTACTCGTCCCAAATGCTCACCGAGTCTGATATTTTTTCTTACTGCGGGCAGTCTCCCAGGAGCGATATGTCACTAGTTGTGTATCATAAAAGAGTGATCGTTTCTCCTCCCAGGGGTTATTCGAGATATCTTAATCGAAACCCTAGTAACAAGGCATTGGCTACCTTAAGAGAGTCATAGTTACTCGTCCCAATTGCTCACCCAGTCTGCCATTTTTTCTTACTGCGACCAGTCTGCCAGAAGCGATATGTCACTAGTTGTGTATCATAAAAGCGTGATCGTTACTCCTCCCAGGGTTTATTCGAGATATCTTAATCGAAACCCTAGTAACAAGGCATTGGCTACCTTAAGAGAGTCATAGTTACTCGTCCCAATTGCTCACCCAGTCTGCCATTTTTTCTTACTGCGGCCAGTCTGCCAGAAGCGATATTTCACTAGTTGTGTATCATAAAAGAGTCATCGTTACTCCTCCCAGGGGTTATTCGAGATATCTTAATCGAAACCCTAGTAACGAGGCATTGGCTACCTTAAGAGAGTCATAGTTACTCGTCCCAATTGCTCACCCAGTACAACATTTTTTCTTACTGCGGCCAGTCTGCCAGAAGCGATATGTCACTAGGTGTGTATCATAAAAGAGTAATCGTTTCTCCTCCCAGGGGTTATTCGAGATATCTTAATCGAAACCCTAGTAACGAGGCATTGGCTACCTTAAGAGAGTCATAGTTACTCGTCCCAATTGCTCACCCAGTCCCACATTCTTTCTTACTGCGACCAGTCAGCCAGAAGCGATATGTCACTAGTTGTGTATCATAAAAGAGTGATCGTTACTCCTCCCAGGGGTTATTCGAGATATCTTAATCGAAACCCTAGTAACGAGGCATTGGCTGCCTTAAGAGAGTCATAGTTACTCGTCCCAATTGCTCACCCAGTCCAACATTTTTTCTTACTGCGACCAGTCTGCCAGAAGCGATATGTCACTAGTTGTGTATCATAAAAGAGTCATCGTTACTCCTCCGAGGGGTTATTCGAGATATCTTAATCGAAACCCTAGTAACGAGGCATTGGCTACCTTAAGAGAGTCATAGTTACTCGTCCCAATTGCTCACCCAGTATAACATTTTTTCTTACTGCGGCCAGTCTGCCAGAAGCGATATGTCACTAGTTGTGTATCATAAAAGAGTGATCGTTACTCCTCCCAGGGGTTATTCGAGATATCTTAATCGAAACCCTAGTAACGAGGCATTGGCTACATTAAGAGAGTCATAGTTACTCGTCCCAATTGCTCACCCAGGCCAACATTTTTTCTTACTGCGGCCAGTCTGCCAGAAGCGATATGTCACTAGTTGTGTATCATAAAAGAGTGATCGTTTCTCCTCCCGGGGTTATTCGAGATATCTTAATCGAAACAGTAGTAACGAGGCATTAGCTACCTTAAGAGAATCATAGTTACTCGTCCAAATTGCTCACCCAGTCTGCCATTTTTTCTTACTGTGGCAAGTCTGCCAGAAGCGATATGTCACTAGTTGTGTATCATAAATGAGTCATCGTTACTCCTCCCAGGGGTTATTACAGATATCTTAATCGAAACCCTAGTAACGAGGCATTGGCTACCTTAAGAGAGTCATAGTTACTCGTCCCAATTGCTCACACAGTCCAACATTTTTTCTTACTGCAGCCAGTCTGCCAGAAGCGATATGTCACTAGTTGTGTATCATAAAAGAGTCATCGTTACTCCTCCCAGGGGTTATTCGAGATATCTTAATCGAAACCCTAGTAACGAGGCATTGGCTACCTTAAGAGAGTCATAGTTACTCGTCCCAATTGCTCACCCAGTACAACATTTTTTCTTACTGCGGCCAGTCTGCCAGAAGCGATATGTCACTAGTTGTGTATCATAAAAGAGTCATCGTTACTCCTCCGAGGGGTTATTCGAGATATCTTAATCGAAACCCTAGTAACGAGGCATTGGCTACCTTAAGAGAGTCATAGTTACTCGTCCCAATTGCTCACCCAGTACAACATTTTTTCTTACTGCGACCAGTCAGCCAGAAGCGATATGTCACTAGTTGTGTATCATAAAAGAGTGATCGTTACTCCTCCCAGGGGTTATTCGAGATATCTTAATCGAAACCCTAGTAACGAGGCATTGGCTACCTTAAGAGAGTCATAGTTACTCGTCCCAATTGCTCACCCAGTACAACATTTTTTCTTACTGCGACCAGTCAGCCAGAAGCGATATGTCACTAGTTGTGTATCATAAAAGAGTGATCGTTACTCCTCCCAGGGGTTATTCGAGATATCTTAATCGAAACCCTAGTAACGAGGCATTGGCTACCTTAAGAGAGTCATAGTTACTCGTCCCAATTGCTCACCCAGTACAACATTTTTTCTTACTGCGGCCAGTCTGCCAGAAGCGATATGTCACTAGTTGTGTATCATAAAAGAGTGATCGTTACTCCTCCCAGGGGTTATTCGAGATATCTTAATCGAAACCCTCGTAACGAGGCATTGGCTACCTTAAGAGAGTCATAGTTACTCGTCCCAAATGCTCACCGAGTCTGATATTTTTTCTTACTGCGGGCAGTCTCCCAGGAGCGATATGTCACTAGTTGTGTATCATAAAAGAGTGATCGTTTCTCCTCCCAGGGGTTATTCGAGATATCTTAATCGAAACCCTAGTAACAAGGCATTGGCTACCTTAAGAGAGTCATAGTTACTCGTCCCAATTGCTCACCCAGTCTGCCATTTTTTCTTACTGCGACCAGTCTGCCAGAAGCGATATGTCACTAGTTGTGTATCATAAAAGCGTGATCGTTACTCCTCCCAGGGTTTATTCGAGATATCTTAATCGAAACCCTAGTAACAAGGCATTGGCTACCTTAAGAGAGTCATAGTTACTCGTCCCAATTGCTCACCCAGTACAACATTTTTTCTTACTGCGGCCAGTCTGCCAGAAGCGATATGTCACTAGTTGTGTATCATAAAAGAGTGATCGTTTCTCCTCCCAGGGGTTATTCGAGATATCTTAATCGAAACCCTAGTAACGAGGCATTGGCTACCTTAAGAGAGTCATAGTTACTCGTCCCAATTGCTCACACAGTCCAACATTTTTTCTTACTGCAGCCAGTCTGCCAGAAGCGATATGTCACTAGTTGTGTATCATAAAAGAGTCATCGTTACTCCTCCCAGGGGTTATTCGAGATATCTTAATCGAAACCCTAGTAACGAGGCATTGGCTACCTTAAGAGAGTCATAGTTACTCGTCCCAATTGCTCACACAGTCCAACATTTTTTCTTACTGCAGCCAGTCTGCCAGAAGCGATATGTCACTAGTTGTGTATCATAAAAGAGTCATCGTTACTCCTCCCAGGGGTTATTCGAGATATCTTAATCGAAACCCTAGTAACGAGGCATTGGCTACCTTAAGAGAGTCATAGTTACTCGTCCCAATTGCTCACCCAGTACAACATTTTTTCTTACTGCGGCCAGTCTGCCAGAAGCGATATGTCACTAGTTGTGTATCATAAAAGAGTGATCGTTTCTCCTCCCAGGGGTTATTCGAGATATCTTAATCGAAACCCTAGTAACGAGGCATTGGCTACCTTAAGAGAGTCATAGTTACTCGTCCCAATTGCTCACACAGTCCAACATTTTTTCTTACTGCAGCCAGTCTGCCAGAAGCGATATGTCACTAGTTGTGTATCATAAAAGAGTCATCGTTACTCCTCCCAGGGGTTATTCGAGATATCTTAATCGAAACCCTAGTAACGAGGCATTGGCTACCTTAAGAGAGTCATAGTTACTCGTCCCAATTGCTCACCCAGTACAACATTTTTTCTTACTGCGGCCAGTCTGCCAGAAGCGATATGTCACTAGTTGTGTATCATAAAAGAGTCATCGTTACTCCTCCGAGGGGTTATTCGAGATATCTTAATCGAAACCCTAGTAACGAGGCATTGGCTACCTTAAGAGAGTCATAGTTACTCGTCCCAATTGCTCACCCAGTACAACATTTTTTCTTACTGCGACCAGTCAGCCAGAAGCGATATGTCACTAGTTGTGTATCATAAAAGAGTGATCGTTACTCCTCCCAGGGGTTATTCGAGATATCTTAATCGAAACCCTAGTAACGAGGCATTGGCTACCTTAAGAGAGTCATAGTTACTCGTCCCAATTGCTCACCCAGTACAACATTTTTTCTTACTGCGACCAGTCAGCCAGAAGCGATATGTCACTAGTTGTGTATCATAAAAGAGTGATCGTTACTCCTCCCAGGGGTTATTCGAGATATCTTAATCGAAACCCTAGTAACGAGGCATTGGCTACCTTAAGAGAGTCATAGTTACTCGTCCCAAATGCTCACCGAGTCTGATATTTTTTCTTACTGCGGGCAGTCTCCCAGGAGCGATATGTCACTAGTTGTGTATCATAAAAGAGTGATCGTTTCTCCTCCCAGGGGTTATTCGAGATATCTTAATCGAAACCCTAGTAACAAGGCATTGGCTACCTTAAGAGAGTCATAGTTACTCGTCCCAATTGCTCACCCAGTCTGCCATTTTTTCTTACTGCGACCAGTCTGCCAGAAGCGATATGTCACTAGTTGTGTATCATAAAAGCGTGATCGTTACTCCTCCCAGGGTTTATTCGAGATATCTTAATCGAAACCCTAGTAACAAGGCATTGGCTACCTTAAGAGAGTCATAGTTACTCGTCCCAATTGCTCACCCAGTACAACATTTTTTCTTACTGCGGCCAGTCTGCCAGAAGCGATATGTCACTAGTTGTGTATCATAAAAGAGTGATCGTTTCTCCTCCCAGGGGTTATTCGAGATATCTTAATCGAAACCCTAGTAACGAGGCATTGGCTACCTTAAGAGAGTCATAGTTACTCGTCCCAATTGCTCACACAGTCCAACATTTTTTCTTACTGCAGCCAGTCTGCCAGAAGCGATATGTCACTAGTTGTGTATCATAAAAGAGTCATCGTTACTCCTCCCAGGGGTTATTCGAGATATCTTAATCGAAACCCTAGTAACGAGGCATTGGCTACCTTAAGAGAGTCATAGTTACTCGTCCCAATTGCTCACCCAGTACAACATTTTTTCTTACTGCGGCCAGTCTGCCAGAAGCGATATGTCACTAGTTGTGTATCATAAAAGAGTCATCGTTACTCCTCCGAGGGGTTATTCGAGATATCTTAATCGAAACCCTAGTAACGAGGCATTGGCTACCTTAAGAGAGTCATAGTTACTCGTCCCAATTGCTCACCCAGTACAACATTTTTTCTTACTGCGACCAGTCAGCCAGAAGCGATATGTCACTAGTTGTGTATCATAAAAGAGTGATCGTTACTCCTCCCAGGGGTTATTCGAGATATCTTAATCGAAACCCTAGTAACGAGGCATTGGCTACCTTAAGAGAGTCATAGTTACTCGTCCCAATTGCTCACCCAGTACAACATTTTTTCTTACTGCGACCAGTCAGCCAGAAGCGATATGTCACTAGTTGTGTATCATAAAAGAGTGATCGTTACTCCTCCCAGGGGTTATTCGAGATATCTTAATCGAAACCCTAGTAACGAGGCATTGGCTACCTTAAGAGAGTCATAGTTACTCGTCCCAATTGCTCACCCAGTACAACATTTTTTCTTACTGCGGCCAGTCTGCCAGAAGCGATATGTCACTAGTTGTGTATCATCAAAGAGTGATCGTTACTCCTCCCAGGGGTTATTCGAGATATCTTAATCGAAACCCTCGTAACGAGGCATTGGCTACCTTAAGAGAGTCATAGTTACTCGTCCCAAATGCTCACCGAGTCTGATATTTTTTCTTACTGCGGGCAGTCTCCCAGGAGCGATATGTCACTAGTTGTGTATCATAAAAGAGTGATCGTTTCTCCTCCCAGGGGTTATTCGAGATATCTTAATCGAAACCCTAGTAACAAGGCATTGGCTACCTTAAGAGAGTCATAGTTACTCGTCCCAATTGCTCACCCAGTCTGCCATTTTTTCTTACTGCGACCAGTCTGCCAGAAGCGATATGTCACTAGTTGTGTATCATAAAAGCGTGATCGTTACTCCTCCCAGGGTTTATTCGAGATATCTTAATCGAAACCCTAGTAACAAGGCATTGGCTACCTTAAGAGAGTCATAGTTACTCGTCCCAATTGCTCACCCAGTCTGCCATTTTTTCTTACTGCGGCCAGTCTGCCAGAAGCGATATTTCACTAGTTGTGTATCATAAAAGAGTCATCGTTACTCCTCCCAGGGGTTATTCGAGATATCTTAATCGAAACCCTAGTAACGAGGCATTGGCTACCTTAAGAGAGTCATAGTTACTCGTCCCAATTGCTCACCCAGTACAACATTTTTTCTTACTGCGGCCAGTCTGCCAGAAGCGATATGTCACTAGTTGTGTAACATAAAATAGTGATCGTTACTCCTCCCAGGGGTTATTCGAGATATCTTAATCGAAACCCTAGTAACGAGGCATTGGCTACCTTAAGAGAGTCATAGGTACTCGTCCCAATTGCTCACCGAGTCTGACATTTTTTCTTACTGCGGCCAGTCTGCCAGAAGCGATATGTCACTAGTTGTGTATCATAAAAGAGTGATCGTTTCTCCTCCCAGGGGTTATTCGAGATATCTTAATCGAAACCCTAGTAACGAGGCATTGGCTACCTTAAGAGAATCATAGTTACTCGTCCCAATTGCTCACCCAGTCTGCCATTTTTTCTTACTGTGGCAAGTCTGCCAGAAGCGATATGTCACTAGTTGTGTATCATAAAAGAGTCATCGTTACTCCTCCCAGGGTTTATTCCAGATATCTTAATCGAAACCCTAGTAACGAGGCATTGGCTACCTTAAGAGAGTCATAGTTACTCGTCCCAATTGCTCACACAGTCAAACATTTTTTCTTACTGCAGCCAGTCTGCCAGAAGCGATATGTCACTAGTTGTGTATCATAACAGACCCGTCGTTACTCCTCCGAGGGGTTATTCGAGATATCTTAATCGAATCCCTAGTAACGAGGCATTGGCTACCTTAAGAGAGTCATAGTTACTTGTCCCAATTGCTCACCCAGTCCACCATTTTTTCTTACTGCGACCAGTCTGCCAGAAGCGATATGTCACTAGTTGTTTATCATAAAAGAGTGATCGTTACTCCTCCCAGGGGTCATTCGAGATATCTTAATCGAAACCCTAGTAACGAGGCATTGGCTACCTTAAGAGAGTCATAGTTACTCGTCCCAATTGCTCACCCAGTCTGCCATTTTTTCTTACTGCGACCAGTCTGCCAGAAGCGATATGTCACTAGTTGTGTATCATAAGAGCGTGATCGTTACTCCTCCCAGGGTTTATTCGAGATATCTTAATCGAAACCCTAGTAACAAGGCATTGGCTACTTTAAGAGGGTCATAGTTACTCGTCCCAATTGCTCACCCAGTCTGCCATTTTTTCTTACTGCGGCCAGTCTGCCAGAAGCGATATATCACTAGTTGTGTATCATAAAAGAGTCATCGTTACTCCTCCCAGGGGTTATTCGAGATATCTTAATCGAAACCCTAGTAACGAGGCATTGGCTACCTTAAGAGAGTCGTAGTTACTCGTCCCAATTGCTCACCCAGTCCCACATTCTTTCTTACTGCAGCCAGTCTGCCAGAAGCGATATGTCACTAGTTGTGTATCATAAAAGAGTCATCGTTACTCCTCCCAGGGGTTATTCGATATATCTTAATCGAAACCCTAGTAACGAAGCATTGGCTACCTTATGAGAGTCATAGTTACTCGTCCCAATTGCTCACCCAGTACAACATTTTTTCTTACTGCGGCCAGTCTGCCAGAAGCGATATGTCACTAGTTGTGTATCATAAAAGAGTGATCGTTTCTCCTCCCAGGGGTTATTCGAGATATCTTAATCGAAACGCTAGTAACGAGGCATTGGCTACCTTAAGAGAGTCATAGTTACTCGTCCCAATTGCTCACCCAGTCCCACATTCTTTCTTACTGCGACCAGTCAGCCAGAAGCGATATGTCACTAGTTGTGTATCATATAAGAGTGATCGTTACTCCTCCCAGGGGTTATTCGAGATATCTTAATCGAAACCCTAGTAACGAGGCATTGGCTGCCTTAAGAGAGTCATAGTTACTCGTCCCAATTGCTCACCCAGTCCAATCTTTTTTCTTACTGCGACCAGTCTGCCAGAAGCGATATTTCACTAGTTGTGTATCATAAAAGAGTGATCGTTACTCCTCCCAGGGGTTATTCGAGATATCTTAATCGAAACCCTAGTAACGAGGCATTGGCTACCTTACGAGAGTCATAGTTACTCGTCCCAATAGCTCACCGAGTCCAACAATTTTTCTTACTGCAGCCAGTCTGCCAGAAGCGATATGTCACTAGTTGTGTATCATAAAAGAGTCATCGTTACTCCTCCGAGGGGTTATTCGAGATATCTTAATCGAAACCCTAGTAACGAGGCATTTTCTACCTTAAGAGAGTCATAGTTACGCGTCCCAATTGCTCACAGAGTACAACATTTTTTCTTACTGTGGCCAGTCTGCCAGAAGCGATATGTCACTAGTTGTGTATCATAAAAGAGTGATCCTTTCTCCTCCCACGGGTTATTCGAGATATCTTAATCGAAACCCTAGTAACGAGGCATTGGCTACCTTAAGAGAGTCATATTTACTCGTCCCAATTGCTCACCGAGTCTGATATTTTTTCTCACTGCGGCCAGTCTGCCAGAAGCGATATGTCACTAGTTGTGTATCATAAAAGAGTCATCGTTTCTCCTCCCAGGGGTTATTCGAGATATCTTAATCGAAAACCTAGTAACGAGGCATTGGCTTCTTTAAGAGAGTCATAGTTACTCGTCCCAATTGCTCACCCAGTCTGCCATTTTTTTTTACTGTGGCAAGTCTGCCAGAAGCGATATGTCACTAGTTGTGTATCATAAAAGAGTCATCGTTACTCCTCCCAGGGGTTATTCGAGATATCTTAATCGAATCCCTAGTAACGAGGCATTGGCAACCTTAAGAGAGTCATAGTTACTCGTCCCAATTGCTCACCCAGGCCAACATTTTTTCTTACTGCGACCAGTCTGCCAGAAGCGATATGTCACTAGTTGTGTATCATTAAAGCGTGATCGTTACTCCTCCCAGGGGTTATTCGAGATATCTTAATCGAAACCCTAGTAACAAGGCATTGGCTACCTTAAGAGAGTCATATTTACTCGTCCCAATTGCTCACCCAGTCTGCCATTTTTTCTTACTGCGGCCAGTCTGCCAGAAGCGATATGTCACTAGTTGTGTATCATAAAAGAGTCATCGTTTCTCCTCCCAGGTGTTATTCGAGATATCTTAATCGAAACCCTAGTAACGAGGCATTGGCTACCTTAAGAGAGTCATAGTTAGTCGTCCCAATAGCTCACCCAGTCCAACATTTTTTCTTACTGCGACCTGTCTGCCAGAAGCGATATGTCACTAGTTGTGTATCATAAAAGAGTCATCGTTACTCCTCCCAGGGGTTATTCGAGATATCTTAATCGAAACCCTAGTAACGAGGCATTGGCTACCTGAAGAGAGTCATAGTTACTCGTCCCAATAGCTCACACAGTCCAACATTTTTTCTTACTGCAGCCAGTCTGCCAGAAGCGATATGTCACTAGTTGTGTATCATAAAAGAGTCATCGTTACTCCTCCCAGCGGTTATTCGAGATATCTTAATCGAAACAATAGTAACGAGGCATTGGCTACCTTAAGAGAGTCATAGTTACTCGTCCCAATTTCTACACCCAGTCTGACATTTTTTCTTACTGCGGCCAGTCTGCCAGAAGCGATATGTCACTAGGTGTGTATCATAAAAGAGTAATGGTTTCTCCTCCCAGGGGTTATTCGAGATATCTTAATCGAAACCCTAGTAACGAGGCATTGGCTACCTTAAGAGAGTCATAGTTACTCGTCCCAATTGCTCACCCAGTCCCACATTCTTTCTTACTGCGACCAGTCAGCCAGAAGCGATATGTCACTAGTTGTGTATCATAAAAGAGTGATCGTTACTCTTCCCAGGGGTTATTCGAGATATCTTAATCGAAACCCTAGTAACGAGGCATTGGCTGCCTTAAGAGAGTCATAGTTACTCGTCCCAATTGCTCACCCAGTCCAACATTTTTTCTTACTGCGACCAGTCTGCCAGAAGCGATATTTCACTAGTTGTGTATCATAAAAGAGTCATCGTTACTCCTCCGAGGGGTTATTCGAGATATCTTAATCGAAACCCTAGTAACGAGGCATTGGCTACCTTAAGAGAGTCATAGTTACTCGTCCCAATTGCTCACCGAGTCTGACATTTTTTCTTACTGCGGCCAGTCTGCCAGAAGCGATATGTCACTAGTTGTGTATCATAACAGACCCGTCGTTACTCCTCCGAGGGGTTATTCCAGATATCTTAATCGAATCCCTAGTAACGAGGCATTGGCTACCTTAAGAGAGTCATAGTTACTTGTCCCAATTGCTCACCCAGTCTGCCATTTTTTCTTACTGCGGCCAGTATGCCAGAAGCGATATATCACTAGTTGTGTATCATAAAAGCGTGATCGTTACTCCTACCAGGGTTTATTCGAGATATCTTAATCGAAACCCTAGTAACAAGGCATTGGCTACCTTAAGAGGGTCATAGTTACTCGTCCCAATTGCTCACCCAGTCTGCCATTTTTTCTTACTGCGACCAGTCAGCCAGAAGCGATATGTCACTAGTTGTGTATCATAACAGACCCGTCGTTACTCCTCCCAGGGGTTATTCGAGATATCTTAATCGAAACCCTAGTAACGAGGCATTGGCTACCTTAAGAGAGTCATAGTTACTCGTCCCAATTGCTCACCCAGTCTGCCATTTTTTCTTACTGCGACCAGTCTGCCAGAAGCAAAATGTCACTAGCTGTTTATCATAAAAGAGTGATCGTTACTCCTCCCAGGGGTCATTCGAGATATCTTAATCGAAACCCTAGTAACGAGGCATTGGCTACCTTAAGAGAGTCATAGTTACTCGTCCCAATTGCTCACCCAGTCTGCCATTTTTTCTTACTGCGACCAGTCTGCCAGAAGCGATATGTCACTAGTTGTGTATCATAAAAGCGTGATCGTTACTCCTACCAGGGTTTATTCGAGATATCTTAATCGAAACCCTAGTAACAAGGCATTGGCTACCTTAAGAGGGTCATAGTTACTCGTCCCAATTGCTCACCCAGTCTGCCATTTTTTCTTACTGCGGCCAGTCTGCCAGAAGCGATATATCACTAGTTGTGTATCATAAAAGAGTGATCGTTACTCCTCCCAGGGGTTATTCGAGATATCTTAATCGAAACCCTAGTAACGAGGCATTGGCTACCTTAAGAGAGTCATAGTTACTCGTCCCAATTGCTCACACAGTCAAACATTTTTTCTTACTGCAGCCAGTCTGCCAGAAGCGATATGTCACTAGTTGTGTATCATAACAGACCCGTCGTTACTCCTCCGAGGGGTTATTCGAGATATCTTAATCGAATCCCTAGTAACGAGGCATTGGCTACCTTAAGAGAGTCATAGTTACTTGTCCCAATTGCTCACCCAGTCCACCATTTTTTCTTACTGCGACCAGTCTGCCAGAAGCGATATGTCACTAGTTGTTTATCATAAAAGAGTGATCGTTACTCCTCCCAGGGGTCATTCGAGATATCTTAATCGAAACCCTAGTAACGAGGCATTGGCTACCTTAAGAGAGTCATAGTTACTCGTCCCAATTGCTCACCCAGTCTGCCATTTTTTCTTACTGCGACCAGTCTGCCAGAAGCGATATGTCACTAGTTGTGTATCATAAGAGCGTGATCGTTACTCCTCCCAGGGTTTATTCGAGATATCTTAATCGAAACCCTAGTAACAAGGCATTGGCTACTTTAAGAGGGTCATAGTTACTCGTCCCAATTGCTCACCCAGTCTGCCATTTTTTCTTACTGCGGCCAGTCTGCCAGAAGCGATATATCACTAGTTGTGTATCATAAAAGAGTCATCGTTACTCCTCCCAGGGGTTATTCGAGATATCTTAATCGAAACCCTAGTAACGAGGCATTGGCTACCTTAAGAGAGTCGTAGTTACTCGTCCCAATTGCTCACCCAGTCCCACATTCTTTCTTACTGCAGCCAGTCTGCCAGAAGCGATATGTCACTAGTTGTGTATCATAAAAGAGTCATCGTTACTCCTCCCAGGGGTTATTCGATATATCTTAATCGAAACCCTAGTAACGAAGCATTGGCTACCTTATGAGAGTCATAGTTACTCGTCCCAATTGCTCACCCAGTACAACATTTTTTCTTACTGCGGCCAGTCTGCCAGAAGCGATATGTCACTAGTTGTGTATCATAAAAGAGTGATCGTTTCTCCTCCCAGGGGTTATTCGAGATATCTTAATCGAAACGCTAGTAACGAGGCATTGGCTACCTTAAGAGAGTCATAGTTACTCGTCCCAATTGCTCACCCAGTCCCACATTCTTTCTTACTGCGACCAGTCAGCCAGAAGCGATATGTCACTAGTTGTGTATCATATAAGAGTGATCGTTACTCCTCCCAGGGGTTATTCGAGATATCTTAATCGAAACCCTAGTAACGAGGCATTGGCTGCCTTAAGAGAGTCATAGTTACTCGTCCCAATTGCTCACCCAGTCCAATCTTTTTTCTTACTGCGACCAGTCTGCCAGAAGCGATATTTCACTAGTTGTGTATCATAAAAGAGTGATCGTTACTCCTCCCAGGGGTTATTCGAGATATCTTAATCGAAACCCTAGTAACGAGGCATTGGCTACCTTACGAGAGTCATAGTTACTCGTCCCAATAGCTCACCGAGTCCAACAATTTTTCTTACTGCAGCCAGTCTGCCAGAAGCGATATGTCACTAGTTGTGTATCATAAAAGAGTCATCGTTACTCCTCCGAGGGGTTATTCGAGATATCTTAATCGAAACCCTAGTAACGAGGCATTTTCTACCTTAAGAGAGTCATAGTTACGCGTCCCAATTGCTCACAGAGTACAACATTTTTTCTTACTGTGGCCAGTCTGCCAGAAGCGATATGTCACTAGTTGTGTATCATAAAAGAGTGATCCTTTCTCCTCCCACGGGTTATTCGAGATATCTTAATCGAAACCCTAGTAACGAGGCATTGGCTACCTTAAGAGAGTCATATTTACTCGTCCCAATTGCTCACCGAGTCTGATATTTTTTCTCACTGCGGCCAGTCTGCCAGAAGCGATATGTCACTAGTTGTGTATCATAAAAGAGTCATCGTTTCTCCTCCCAGGGGTTATTCGAGATATCTTAATCGAAAACCTAGTAACGAGGCATTGGCTTCTTTAAGAGAGTCATAGTTACTCGTCCCAATTGCTCACCCAGTCTGCCATTTTTTTTTACTGTGGCAAGTCTGCCAGAAGCGATATGTCACTAGTTGTGTATCATAAAAGAGTCATCGTTACTCCTCCCAGGGGTTATTCGAGATATCTTAATCGAATCCCTAGTAACGAGGCATTGGCAACCTTAAGAGAGTCATAGTTACTCGTCCCAATTGCTCACCCAGGCCAACATTTTTTCTTACTGCGACCAGTCTGCCAGAAGCGATATGTCACTAGTTGTGTATCATTAAAGCGTGATCGTTACTCCTCCCAGGGGTTATTCGAGATATCTTAATCGAAACCCTAGTAACAAGGCATTGGCTACCTTAAGAGAGTCATATTTACTCGTCCCAATTGCTCACCCAGTCTGCCATTTTTTCTTACTGCGGCCAGTCTGCCAGAAGCGATATGTCACTAGTTGTGTATCATAAAAGAGTCATCGTTTCTCCTCCCAGGTGTTATTCGAGATATCTTAATCGAAACCCTAGTAACGAGGCATTGGCTACCTTAAGAGAGTCATAGTTAGTCGTCCCAATAGCTCACCCAGTCCAACATTTTTTCTTACTGCGACCTGTCTGCCAGAAGCGATATGTCACTAGTTGTGTATCATAAAAGAGTCATCGTTACTCCTCCCAGGGGTTATTCGAGATATCTTAATCGAAACCCTAGTAACGAGGCATTGGCTACCTGAAGAGAGTCATAGTTACTCGTCCCAATAGCTCACCCAGTCCAACATTTTTTCTTACTGCAGCCAGTCTGCCAGAAGCGATATGTCACTAGTTGTGTATCATAAAAGAGTCATCGTTACTCCTCCCAGCGGTTATTCGAGATATCTTAATCGAAACAATAGTAACGAGGCATTGGCTACCTTAAGAGAGTCATAGTTACTCGTCCCAATTTCTACACCCAGTCTGACATTTTTTCTTACTGCGGCCAGTCTGCCAGAAGCGATATGTCACTAGGTGTGTATCATAAAAGAGTAATGGTTTCTCCTCCCAGGGGTTATTCGAGATATCTTAATCGAAACCCTAGTAACGAGGCATTGGCTACCTTAAGAGAGTCATAGTTACTCGTCCCAATTGCTCACCCAGTCCCACATTCTTTCTTACTGCGACCAGTCAGCCAGAAGCGATATGTCACTAGTTGTGTATCATAAAAGAGTGATCGTTACTCTTCCCAGGGGTTATTCGAGATATCTTAATCGAAACCCTAGTGACGAGGCATTGGCTGCCTTAAGAGAGTCATAGTTACTCGTCCCAATTGCTCACCCAGTCCAACATTTTTTCTTACTGCGACCAGTCTGCCAGAAGCGATATTTCACTAGTTGTGTATCATAAAAGAGTCATCGTTACTCCTCCGAGGGGTTATTCGAGATATCTTAATCGAAACCCTAGTAACGAGGCATTGGCTACCTTAAGAGAGTCATAGTTACTCGTCCCAATTGCTCACCGAGTCTGACATTTTTTCTTACTGCGGCCAGTCTGCCAGAAGCGATATGTCACTAGTTGTGTATCATAACAGACCCGTCGTTACTCCTCCGAGGGGTTATTCCAGATATCTTAATCGAATCCCTAGTAACGAGGCATTGGCTACCTTAAGAGAGTCATAGTTACTTGTCCCAATTGCTCACCCAGTCTGCCATTTTTTCTTACTGCGGCCAGTATGCCAGAAGCGATATATCACTAGTTGTGTATCATAAAAGCGTGATCGTTACTCCTACCAGGGTTTATTCGAGATATCTTAATCGAAACCCTAGTAACAAGGCATTGGCTACCTTAAGAGGGTCATAGTTACTCGTCCCAATTGCTCACCCAGTCTGCCATTTTTTCTTACTGCGACCAGTCAGCCAGAAGCGATATGTCACTAGTTGTGTATCATAACAGACCCGTCGTTACTCCTCCCAGGGGTTATTCGAGATATCTTAATCGAAACCCTAGTAACGAGGCATTGGCTACCTTAAGAGAGTCATAGTTACTCGTCCCAATTGCTCACCCAGTCTGCCATTTTTTCTTACTGCGACCAGTCTGCCAGAAGCGATATGTCACTAGCTGTTTATCATAAAAGAGTGATCGTTACTCCTCCCAGGGGTCATTCGAGATATCTTAATCGAAACCCTAGTAACGAGGCATTGGCTACCTTAAGAGAGTCATAGTTACTCGTCCCAATTGCTCACCCAGTCTGCCATTTTTTCTTACTGCGACCAGTCTGCCAGAAGCGATATGTCACTAGTTGTGTATCATAAAAGCGTGATCGTTACTCCTACCAGGGTTTATTCGAGATATCTTAATCGAAACCCTAGTAACAAGGCATTGGCTACCTTAAGAGGGTCATAGTTACTCGTCCCAATTGCTCACCCAGTCTGCCATTTTTTCTTACTGCGGCCAGTCTGCCAGAAGCGATATATCACTAGTTGTGTATCATAAAAGAGTGATCGTTACTCCTCCCAGGGGTTATTCGAGATATCTTAATCGAAACCCTAGTAACGAGGCATTGGCTACCTTAAGAGAGTCGTAGTTACTCGTCCCAATTGCTCACCCAGTCCCACATTCTTTCTTACTGCGACCAGTCAGCCAGAAGCGATATGTCACTAGTTGTGTATCATAAAAGAGTGATCGTTACTCCTCCCTGGGGTTATTCGAGATATCTTAATCGAAACCCTAGTAACGAGGCATTGGCTACCTTAAGAGAGTCATAGTTACTCGTCCCAATAGCTCACCCAGTCCAACATTTTTTCTTACTGCAGCCAGTCTGCCAGAAGCGATATGTCACTAGTTGTGTATCATAAAAGAGTCATCGTTACTCCTCCCAGGGGTTATTCGATATATCTTAATCGAAACCCTAGTAACGAGGCATTGGCTACCTTATGAGAGTCATAGTTACTCGTCCCAATTGCTCACCCAGGACAACATTTTTTCTTACTGCGGCCAGTCTGCCAGAAGCGATATGTCACTAGTTGTGTATCATAAAAGAGTGATCGTTTCTCCTCCCAGGGGTTATTCGAGATATCTTAATCGAAACGCTAGTAACGAGGCATTGGCTACCTTAAGAGAGTCATAGTTACTCGTCCCAATTGCTCACCCAGTCCCACATTCTTTCTTACTGCGACCAGTCAGCCAGAAGCGATATGTCACTAGTTGTGTATCATAAAAGAGTGATCGTTACTCCTCCCAGGTGTTATTCGAGATATCTTAATCGAAACCCTAGTAACGAGGCATTGGCTGCCTTAAGAGAGTCATAGTTACTCGTCCCAATTGCTCACCCAGTCCAACATTTTTTCTTACTGCGACCAGTCTGCCAGAAGCGATATTTCACTAGTTGTGTATCATAAAAGAGTGATCGTTACTCCTCCCAGGGGTTATTCGAGATATCTTAATCGAAACCCTAGTAACGAGGCATTGGCTACCTTAAGAGAGTCATAGTTACTCGTCCCAATAGCTCACCGAGTCCAACAATTTTTCTTACTGCAGCCAGTCTGCCAGAAGCGATATGTCACTAGTTGTGTATCATAAAAGAGTCATCGTTACTCCTCCGAGGGGTTATTCGAGATATCTTAATCGAAACCCTAGTAACGAGGCATTTTCTACCTTAAGAGAGTCATAGTTACGCGTCCCAATTGCTCACCCAGTACAACATTTTTTCTTACTGTGGCCAGTCTGCCAGAAGCGATATTTCACTAGTTGTGTATCATAAAAGAGTGATCCTTTCTCCTCCCACGGGTTATTCGAGATATCTTAATCGAAACCCTAGTAACGAGGCATTGGCTACCTTAAGAGAGTCATATTTACTCGTCCCAATTGCTCACCGAGTCTGATATTTTTTCTCACTGCGGCCAGTCTGCCAGAAGCGATATGTCACTAGTTGTGTATCATAAAAGAGTCATCGTTTCTCCTCCCAGGGGTTATTCGAGATATCTTAATCGAAAACCTAGTAACGAGGCATTGGCTTCTTTAAGAGAGTCATAGTTACTCGTCCCAATTGCTCACCCAGTCTGCCATTTTTTTTTACTGTGGCAAGTCTGCCAGAAGCGATATGTCACTAGTTGTGTATCATAAAAGAGTCATCGTTACTCCTCCCAGGGGTTATTCGAGATATCTTAATCGAATCCCTAGTAACGAGGCATTGGCTACCTTAAGAGAGTCATAGTTACTCGTCCCAATTGCTCACCCAGGCCAACATTTTTTCTTACTGCGACCAGTCTGCCAGAAGCGATATGTCACTAGTTGTGTATCATAAAAGCGTAATCGTTACTCCTCCCAGGGGTTATTCGAGATATCTTAATCGAAACCCTAGTAACAAGGCATTGGCTACCTTAAGAGAGTCATATTTACTCGTCCCAATTGCTCACCCAGTCTGCCATTTTTTCTTACTGCGGCCAGTCTGCCAGAAGCGATATGTCACTAGTTGTGTATCATAAAAGAGTCATCGTTACTCCTGCCAGGGGTTATTCGAGATATCTTAATCGAAACCCTAGTAAAGAGGCATTGGCTACCTTAAGAGAGTCATAGTTACTCGTCCCAATTGCTCACCCAGTCCCACATTCTTTCTTACTGCGACCAGTCAGCCAGAAGCGATATGTCACTAGTTGTGTATCATAAAAGAGTGATCGTTACTCCTCCCAGGGGTTATTCGAGATATCTTAATCGAAACCCTAGTAACGAGGCATTGGCTACCTTAAGAGAGTCATAGTTACTTGTCCCAATTGCTCACCCAGTCCAACATTTTTCTTTACTGCGGCCAGTCTGCCAGAAGCGATATGTCACTAGTTGTGTAACTTAAAAGAGTGATCGATACTCCTCCCAGGGGTTATTCGAGATATCTTAATCGAATCCCTAGTAACGAGGCATTGGCTACCTTAAGAGATTCATAGTTACTCGTCCCAATTGCTCACCCAGTCTGCCATTTTTACTTACTGCGGCCAGTCTGCCAGAAGCGATATGTAACTAGTTGTGTATCATAAAAGAGTCATCGTTTCTCCTCCCAGGTGTTATTCGAGATATCTTAATCGAAACCCTAGTAACGAGGCATTGGCTACCTTAAGAGAGTCATAGTTAGTCGTCCCAATAGCCCACCCAGTCCAACATTTTTTCTTACTGCGACCAGTCTGCCAGAAGCGATATGTCACTAGCTGTGTATCATAAAAGAGTCATCGTTACTCCTCCAAGGGGTTATTCGAGATATCTTAATCGAAACCCTAGTAACGAGGCATTGGCTACCTGAAGAGAGTCATAGTTACTCGTCCCAATAGCTCACCCAGTCCAACATTTTTTCTTACTGCAGCCAGTCTGCCAGAAGCGATATGTCACTAGTTGTGTATCATAAAAGAGTCATCGTTACTCCTCCCAGCGGTTATTCGAGATATCTTAATCGAAACAATAGTAACGAGGCATTGGCTACCTTAAGAGGGTCATAGTTACTCGTCCCAATTTCTACACCCAGTCTGACATTTTTTCTTACTGCGGCCAGTCTGCCAGAAGCGATATGTCACTAGGTGTGTATCATAAAAGAGTAATCGTTTCTCCTCCCAGGGGTTATTCGAGATATCTTAATCGAAACCCTAGTAACGAGGCATTTGCTACCTTAAGAGAGTCATAGTTACTCGTCCCAATTGCTCACCCAGTCCCACATTCTTTCTTACTGCGACCAGTCAGCCAGAAGCGATATGTCACTAGTTGTGTATCAGAAAAGAGTGATCGTTACTCTTCCCAGGGGTTATTCGAGATATCTTAATCGAAACCCTAGTAACGAGGCATTGGCTGCCTTAAGAGAGTCATAGTTACTCGTCCCAATTGCTCACCCAGTCCAACATTTTTTCTTACTGCGACCAGTCTGCCAGAAGCGATATGTCACTAGTTGTGTATCATAAAAGAGTCATCGTTACTCCTCCGAGGGGTTATTCGAGATATCTTAATCGAAACCCTAGTAACGAGGCATTGGCTACCTTAAGAGAGTCATAGTTACTCGTCCCAATAGCTCACCGAGTCCAACAATTTTTCTTACTGCAGCCAGTCTGCCAGAAGCGATATGTCACTAGTTGTGTATCATAAAAGAGTCATCGTTACTCCTCCGAGGGGTTATTCGAGATATCTTAATCGAAACCCTAGTAACGAGGCATTTTCTACCTTAAGAGAGTCATAGTTACGCGTCCCAATTGCTCACCCAGTACAACATTTTTTCTTACTGTGGCCAGTCTGCCAGAAGCGATATGTCACTAGTTGTGTATCATAAGAGAGTGATCCTTTCTCCTCCCAGGGGTTATTCGAGATATCTTAATCGAATCCCTAGTAACGAGGCATTGGCTACCTTAAGAGAGTCATAGTTACTCGTCCCAATTGCTCACCCAGGCCAACATTTTTTCTTACTGCGACCAGTCTGCCAGAAGCGATATGTCACTAGTTGTGTATCATAAAAGCGTGATCGTTACTCCTCCCAGGGGTTATTCGAGATATCTTAATCGAAACCCTAGTAACAAGGCATTGGCTACCTTAAGAGAGTCATATTTACTCGTCCCAATTGCTCACCCAGTCTGCCATTTTTTCTTACTGCGGCCAGTCTGCCAGAAGCGATATGTCACTAGTTGTGTATCATAAAAGAGTCATCGTTACTCCTCTGAGGGGTTATTCGAGATATCTTAATCGAATCCCTAGTACCGAGGCATTGGCTACCTTAAGAGAGTCATAGTTACTCGTCACAATTGCTCACCCAGTCTGCCATTTTTTCTTACTGCGACCAGTCTGCCAGAAGCGATAAGTCACTAGTTGTGTATCATAAAAGCGTGATCGTTACTCCTCCCAGGGGTTATTCGAGATATCTTAATCGAAACCCTAGTAACGAGGCATTGGCTACCTTAAGAGAGTCATAGTTACTCGTCCCAATTGCTCACCCAGTCTGCCATTTTCTCTTACTGCGGCCAGTCTGCCAGAAGCGATATGTCACTAGTTGTGTATCATAAAAGAGTGATCGTTACTCCTCCCAGGGGTTATTCGAGATATCTTAATCGAAACCCTAGTAACGAGGCATTGGCTACCTTAAGAGAGTCATAGTTACTCGTCCCAATTGCTCACCCAGTCCAACATTTTTCCTTACTGCGGCCAGTCTGCCAGAAGCGATATGTCACTAGTTGTGTAACTTAAAAGAGTGATCGATACTCCTCCCAGGGGTTATTCGAGATATCTTAATCGAAACCCTAGTAACGAGCCATTGGCTACCTTAAGAGAGTCATAGTTAGTCGTCCCAATAGCTCACCCAGTCCAACATTTTTTCTTACTGCGACCAGTCTGCCAGAAGCGATATGTCACTAGTTGTGTATCATAAAAGAGTCATCGTTACTCCTCATAGGGGTTATTCGAGATATCTTAATCGAAACCCTAGTAACGAGGCATTGGCTACCTTAAGAGAGTCATAGTTACTCGTCCCAATTGCTCACCCAGTCCAACATTTTTTCTTACTGCGACCAGTCTGCCAGAAGCGATATTTCACTAGTTGTGTATCATAAAAGAGTGATCGTTACTCCTCCCAGGGGTTATTCGAGATATCTTAATCGAAACCCTAGTAACGAGGCATTGGCTACCTTAAGAGAGTCATAGTTACTCGTCCCAATAGCTCACCGAGTCCAACAATTTTTCTTACTGCAGCCAGTCTGCCAGAAGCGATATGTCACTAGTTGTGTATCATAAAAGAGTCATCGTTACTCCTCCGAGGGGTTATTCGAGATATCTTAATCGAAACCCTAGTAACGAGGCATTTTCTACCTTAAGAGAGTCATAGTTACGCGTACCAATTGCTCACCCAGTACAACATTTTTTCTTACTGTGGCCAGTCTGCCAGAAGCGATATGTCACTAGTTGTGTATCATAAAAGAGTGATCCTTTCTCCTCCCACGGGTTATTCGACTTATCTTAATCGAAACCCTAGTAACGAGGCATTGGCTACCTTAAGAGAGTCATATTTACTCGTCCCAATTGCTCACCGAGTCTGATATTTTTTCTTACTGCGGCCAGTCTGCCAGAAGCGATATGTCACTAGTTGTGTATCATAAACGAGTGATCGTTTCTCCTCCCAGGGGTTATTCGAGATATCTTAATCGAAAACCTAGTATCGAGGCATTGGCTTCTTTAAGAGAGTCATAGTTACTCGTCCCAATTGCTCACCCAGTCTGCCATTTTTTTTTAATGCGGCAAGTCTGCCAGAAGCGATATGTCACTAGTTGTGTATCATAATAGAGTCATCGTTACTCCTCCCAGGGGTTATTCGAGATATCTTAATCGAATCCCTAGTAACGAGGCATTGGCTACCTTAAGAGAGTCATAGTTACTCGTCCCAATTGCTCACCCAGGCCAACATTTTTTCTTACTGCGACCAGTCTGCCAGAAGCGATATGTCACTAGTTGTGTATCATAAAAGCGTGATCGTTACTCCTCCCAGGGGTTATTCGAGATATCTTAATCGAAACCCTAGTAACAAGGCATTGGCTACCTTAAGAGAGTCTTATGTACTCGTCCCAATTGCTCACCCAGTCTGCCATTTTTTCTTACTGCGGCCAGTCTGCCAGAAGCGATATGTCACTAGTTGTGTATCATAAAAGAGTCATCGTTACTCCTCCCAGGGGTTATTCGAGATATCTTAATCGAAACCCTAGTAAAGAGGCATTGGCTACCTTAAGAGAGTCATAGTTACTCGTCCCAATTGCTCACCCAGTCCCACATTCTTTCTTACTGCGACCAGTCAGCCAGAAGCGATATGTCACTAGTTGTGTATCATAAAAGAGTGATCGTTACTCCTCCCAGGGGTTATTCGAGATATCTTAATCGAAACCCTAGTAACGAGGCATTGGCTACCTTAAGAGAGTCATAGTTACTCGTCCCAATTGCTCACCCAGTCCAACATTTTTCCTTACTGCGGCCAGTCCGCCAGAAGCGATATGTCACTAGTTGTGTAACTTAAAAGAGTGATCGATACTCCTCCCAGGGGTTATTCGAGATATCTTAATCGAATCCCTAGTAACGAGGCATTGGCTACCTTAAGAGATTCATAGTTACTCGTCCCAATTGCTCACCCACTCTGCCATTTTTACATACTGCGGCCAGTCTGCCAGAAGCGATATGTCACTAGTTGTGTATCATAAAAGAGTCATCGTTTCTCCTCCCAGGTGTTATTCGAGATATCTTAATCGAAACCCTAGTAACGAGGCATTGGCTACCTTAAGAGAGTCATAGTTAGTCGTCCCAATAGCTTACCCAGTCCAACATTTTTTCTTACTGCGACCAGTCTGCCAGAAGCGATATGTCACTAGTTGTGTATCATAAAAGAGTCATCGTTACTCCTCCCAGCGGTTATTCGAGATATCTTAATCGAAACAATAGTAACGAGGCGTTGGCTACCTTAAGAGAGTCATAGTTACTCGTCCCAATTTCTACACCCAGTCTGACATTTTTTCTTACTGCGGTCAGTCTGCCAGAAGCGATATGTCACTAGGTGTGTATCATAAAAGAGTAATCGTTTCTCCTCCAAGGGTTTATTCGAGATATCTTAATCGAAACCCTAGTAACGAGGCATTGGCTACCTTAAGAGAGTCATAGTTACTCGTCCCAATTGCTCAACCAGTCCCACATTCTTTCTTACTGCGACCAGTCAGCCAGAAGCGATATGTCACTAGTTGTGTATCATAAAAGAGTGATAGTTACTCTTCCCAGGGGTTATTCGAGATATCTTAATCGAAACCCTAGTAACGAGGCATTGGCTGCCTTAAGAGAGTCATAGTTACTCGTCCCAATTGCTCACCCAGTCTGCCATTTTTTCTTACTGCGACCAGTCTGCCAGAAGCGATATGTCACTAGTTGTGTATCATAAAAGAGCCATCGTTACTCCTCCGAGGGGTTATTCGAGATATCTTAATCGAAACCCTAGTAACGAGGCATTAGCTACCTTAAGAGAGTCATAGTTACTCGTCCCAATTGCTCACCCAGTATAACATTTTTTCTCACTGCGGCCAGTCTGCCAGAAGCGATATGTCACTAGTTGTGTATCATAAAAGAGTGATCGTTACTCCTCCCAGGGGTTATTCGAGATATCTTAATCGAAACCCTAGTAACGAGGCATTGGCTACCTTAAGAGAGTCATAGTTACTCGTCCCAATTGCTCACCCAGTCCCACATTCTTTCTTACTGCGACCAGTCAGCCAGAAGCGATATGTCACTAGTTGTGTATCATAAAAGCGTGATCGTTACTCCTCCCAGGGGTTATTCGAGATATCTTAATCGAAACCCTAGTAACAAGGCATTGGCTACCTTAAGAGATTCATAGTTACTCGTCCCAATTGCTCACCCAGTCTGCCATTTTTACATACTGCGGCCAGTCTGCCAGAAGCGATATGTCACTAGTTGTGTATCATAAAAGAGTCATCGTTTCTCCTCCCAGGTGTTATTCGAGATATCTTAATCGAAACCCTAGTAACGAGGCATTGGCTACCTTAAGAGAGTCATAGTTAGTCGTCCCAATAGCTCACCCAGTCCAACATTTTTTCTTACTGCGACCAGTCTGCCAGAAGCGATATGTCACTAGTTGTGTATCATAAAAGAGTCATCGTTACTCCTCCCAGCGGTTATTCGAGATATCTTAATCGAAACAATAGTAACGAGGCGTTGGCTACCTTAAGAGAGTCATAGTTACTCGTCCCAATTTCTACACCCAGTCTGACATTTTTTCTTACTGCGGCCAGTCTGCCAGAAGCGATATGTCACTAGGTGTGTATCATAAAAGAGTAATCGTTTCTCCTCCCAGGGTTTATTCGAGATATCTTAATCGAAACCCTAGTAACGAGGCATTGGCTACCTTAAGAGAGTCATAGTTACTCGTCCCAATTGCTCACCCAGTCCCACATTCTTTCTTACTGCGACCAGTCAGCCAGAAGCGATATGTCACTAGTTGTGTATCATAAAAGAGTGATCGTTACTCTTCCCAGGGGTTATTCGAGATATCTTAATCGAAACCCTAGTAACGAGGCATTGGCTGCCTTAAGAGAGTCATAGTTACTCGTCCCAATTGCTCACCCAGTCCAACATTTTTTCTTACTGCGACCAGTCTGCCAGAAGCGATATGTCACTAGTTGTGTATCATAAAAGAGCCATCGTTACTCCTCCGAGGGGTTATTCGAGATATCTTAATCGAAACCTTAGTAACGAGGCATTAGCTACCTTAAGAGAGTCATAGTTACTCGTCCCAATTGCTCACCCAGTATAACATTTTTTCTCACTGCGGCCAGTCTGCCAGAAGCGATATGTCACTAGTTGTGTATCATAAAAGAGTGATCGTTACTCCTCCCAGGGGTTATTCGAGATATCTTAATCGAAACCCTAGTAACGAGGCATTGGCTACCTTAAGAGAGTCATAGTTACTCGTCCCAATTGCTCACCGAGTCTGACATTTTTTCTTACTGCGGCCAGTCTGCCAGAAGCGATATGTCACTAGTTGTGTATCATAAAAGAGTGATCGTTTCTCCTCCCGGGGTTATTCGAGATATCTTGATCGAAACCCTAGTAACGAGGCATTGGCTACCTTAAGAGAATCATAGTTACTCGTCCCAATTGCTCACCCAGTCTGCCATTTTTTCTTACTGTGGCAAGTCTGCCAAAAGCGATGTGTCACTAGTTGTGTATCATAAAAGAGTCATCGTTACTCCTCCCAGGGGTTATTCGAGATATCTTAATCGAAACCCTAGTAACGAGGCATTGGCTACCTTAAGAGAGTCATAGTTACTCGTCCCAATTGCTCACACAGTCCAACATTTTTTCTTACTGCAGCCAGTCTGCCAGAAGCGATATGTCACTAGTTGTGTATCATAAAAGCGTGATCGTTACTCCTCCCAGGGTTTGTTCGAGATATCTTAATCGAAACCCTAGTAACAAGGCATTGGCTACCTTAAGAGAGTCATAGTTACTCGTCCCAATTGCTCACCCAGTCTGCCATTTTTTCTTACTGTGGCCAGTCTGCCAGAAGCGATATGTCACTAGTTGTGTATAATAAAAGAGTCATCGTTACTCCTCCCAGGGGTTATTCGAGATATCTTAATCGAAACCCTAGTAACGAGGCATTGCCTACCTTAAGAGAGTCATAGTTACTCGTCCCAATTCTCACCCAGTCCCACATTCTTTCTTACTGCGACCAGTCAGCCAGAAGCGATATGTCACTAGTTGTGTATCATAAAAGAGTGATCGTTACTCCTCCCAGGGGTTATTCGAGATATCTTAATCGAAACCCTAGTAACGAGGCATTGGCTACCTTAAGAGAGTCATAGTTACTCGTCCCAATAGCTCACCCAGTCCAACATTTTTTCTTACTGCAGCCAGTCTGCCAGAAGCCATATGTCACTAGTTGTGTATCATAAAAGAGTCATCGTTACTCCTCCGAGGGGTTATTCGAGATATCTTAATCGAAACCCTAGTAACGAGGCATTGGCTACCTTATGAGAGTCATAGTTACTCGTCCCAATTGATCACCCAAACTGCCATTTTTTCTTACTGCGACCAGTCTGCCAGAAGCGATATGTCACTAGTTGTGTATCATAAAAGAGTCATCGTTACTCCTCCGAGGGGTTATTCGAGATATCTTAATCGAAACCCTAGTAACGAGGCATTTTCTACCTTAAGAGAGTCATAGTTACGCGTCCCAATTGCTCACCCAGTACAACATTTTTTCTTACTGTGGCCAGTCTGCCAGAAGCGATATGTCACTAGTTGTGTATCATAAAAGAGTGATCCTTTCTCCTCCCACGGGTTATTCGAGATATCTTAATCGAAACCCTAGTAACGAGGCATTGGTACCTTAAGAGAGTCATATTTACTCGTCCCAATTGCTCACCGAGTCTGATATTTTTTCTCACTGCGGCCAGTCTGCCAGAAGCGATATGTCACTAGTTGTGTATCATAAAAGAGTCATCGTTTCTCCTCCCAGGGGTTATTCGAGAAATCTTAATCGAAAACCTAGTAACGAGGCATTGGCTTCTTTAAGAGAGTCATAGTTACTCGTCCCAATTGCTCATCCAGTCTGCCATTTTTTTTTACTGTGGCAAGTCTGCCAGAAGCGATATGTCACTAGTTGTGTATCATAAAAGAGTCATCGTTACTCCTCCCAGGGGTTATTCGAGATATCTTAATCGAATCCCTAGTAACGAGGCATTGGCTACCTTAAGAGAGTCATAGTTACTCGTCCCAATTGCTCACCCAGGCCAACATTTTTTCTTACTGCGACCAGTCTGCCAGAAGCGATATGTCAGTAGTTGTGTATCATAAAAGCGTTATCGTTACTCCTCCCAGGGGTTATTCGAGATATCTTAATCGAAACCCTAGTAACAAGGCATTGGCTACCTTAAGAGAGTCATATTTACTCGTCCCAATTGCTCACCCAGTCTGCCATTTTTTCTTACTGCGGCCAGTCTGCCAGAAGCGATATGTCACTAGTTGTGTATCATAAAAGAGTCATCGTTACTCCTGCCAGGGGTTATTCGAGATATCTTAATCGAAACCCTAGTAAAGAGGCATTGGCTACCTTAAGAGAGTCATAGTTACTCGTCCCAATTGCTCACCTAGTCCCACATTCTTTCTTACTGCGACCAGTCAGCCAGAAGCAATATGTCACTAGTTGTGTATCATAAAAGAGTGATCCTTTCTCCTCCCAGGGGTTATTCGAGATATCTTAATCGAATCACTAGTAACGAGGCATTGGCTACCTTAAGAGATTCATAGTTACTCGTCCCAATTGCTCACCCAGTCTGCCATTTTTACTTACTGCGGCCAGTCTGCCAGAAGCGATATGTAACTAGTTGTGTATCATAAAAGAGTCATCGTTTCTCCTCCCAGGTGTTATTCGAGATATCTTAATCGAAACCCTAGTAACGAGGCATTGGCTACCTTAAGAGAGTCATAGTTAGTCGTCCCAATAGCTCACCCAGTCCAACATTTTTTCTTACTGCGACCAGTCTGCCAGAAGCGATATGTCACTAGCTGTGTATCATAAAAGAGTCATCGTTTCTCCTCCCAGGTGTTATTCGAGATATCTTAATCGAAACCCTAGTAACGAGGCATTGGCTACCTTAAGAGAGTCATAGTTACTCGTCCCAATAGCTCACCCAGTCCAACATTTTTTCTTACTGCAGCCAGTCTGCCAGAAGCGATATGTCACTAGTTGTGTATCATAAAAGAGTCATCGTTACTCCTCCCAGCGGTTATTCGAGATATCTTAATCGAAACAATAGTAACGAGGCATTGGCTACCTTAAGAGAGTCATAGTTACTCGTCCCAATTTCTACACCCAGTCTGACATTTTTTCTTACTGCGGCCAGTCTGCCAGAAGCGATATGTCACTAGGTGTGTATCATAAAAGAGTAATCGTTTCTCCTCCCAGGGGTTATTCGAGATATCTTAATAGTAACCCTAGTAACGAGGCATTTGCTACCTTAAGAGAGTCATAGTTACTCGTCCCAATTGCTCACCCAGTCCCACATTCTTTCTTACTGCGACCAGTCAGCCAGAAGCGATATGTCACTAGTTGTGTATCAGAAAAGAGTGATCGTTACTCTTCCCAGGGGTTATTCGAGATATCTTAATCGAAACCCTAGTAACGAGGCATTGGCTGCCTTAAGAGAGTCATAGTTACTCGTCCCAATTGCTCACCCAGTCCAACATTTTTCTTACTGCGACCAGTCTGCCAGAAGCGATATGTCACTAGTTGTGTATCATAAAAGAGTCATCGTTACTCCTCCGAGGGGTTATTCGAGATATCTTAATCGAAACCCTAGTAACGAGGCATTGGCTACCTTAAGAGAGTCATAGTTACTCGTCCCAATAGCTCACCGAGTCCAACAATTTTTCTTACTGCAGCCAGTCTGCCAGAAGCGATATGTCACTAGTTGTGTATCATAAAAGAGTCATCGTTACTCCTCCGAGGGGTTATTCGAGATATCTTAATCGAAACCCTAGTAACGAGGCATTTTCTACCTTAAGAGAGTCATAGTTACGCGTCCCAATTGCTCACCCAGTACAACATTTTTACTTACTGTGGCCAGTCTGCCAGAAGCGATATGTCACTAGTTGTGTATCATAAAAGAGTGATCCTTTCTCCTCCCACGGGTTATTCGAGATATCTTAATCGAAACCCTAGTAACGAGGCATTGGCTACCTTAAGAGAGTCATATTTACCTGTCCCAATTGCTCACCGAGTCTGATATTTTTTCTTACTGCGGCCAGTCTGCCAGAAGCGATATGTCACTAGTTGTGTATCATAAAAGAGTGATCGTTTCTCCTCCCAGGGGTTATTCGAGATATCTTAATCGAAAACCTAGTAACGAGGCATTGGCTTCTTTAAGAGAGTCATAGTTACTCGTCCCAATTGCTCACCCAGTCTGCCATTTTTTTTTTAATGTGGCAAGTCTGCCAGAAGCGATATGTCACTAGTTGTGTATCATAAAAGAGTCATCGTTACTCCTCCCAGGGGTTATTCGAGATATCTTAATCGAATCCCTAGTAACGAGGCATTGGCTACCTTAAGAGAGTCATAGTTACTCGTCCCAATTGCTCACCCAGGCCAACATTTTTTCTTACTGCGACCAGTCTGCCAGAAGCGATATGTCACTAGTTGTGTATCATAAAAGCGTGATCGTTACTCCTCCCAGGGGTTATTCGAGATATCTTAATCGAAACCCTAGTAACAAGGCATTGGCTACCTTAAGAGAGTCATATTTACTCGTCCCAATTGCTCACCCAGTCTGCCATTTTTTCTTACTGCGGCCAGTCTGCCAGAAGCGATATGTCACAAGTTGTGTATCATAAAAGAGTCATCGTTACTCCTGCCAGGGGTTATTCGAGATATCTTAATCGAAACCCTAGTAAAGAGGCATTGGCTACCTTAAGAGAGTCATAGTTACTCGTCCCAATTGCTCACCCAGTCCCACATTCTTTCTTACTGCGACCAGTCAGCCAGAAGCGATATGTCACTAGTTGTGTATCATAAAAGAGTGATCGTTACTCCTCCCAGGGGTTATTCGAGATATCTTAATCGAAACCCTAGTAACGAGGCATTGGCTACCTTAAGAGAGTCATAGTTACTCGTCCCAATTGCTCACCCAGTCCAACATTTTTCCTTACTGCGGCCAGTCTGCCAGAAGCGATATGTCACTAGTTGTGTAACTTAAAAGAGTGATCGATACTCCTCCCAGGGGTTATTCGAGATATCTTAATCGAATCCCTAGTAACGAGGCATTGGCTACCTTAAGAGATTCATAGTTACTCGCCCAATTGCTCACCCAGTCTGCCATTTTTACTTACTGCGGCCAGTCTGCGAGAAGCGATATGTCACTAGTTGTGTATCATAAAAGAGTGATCGTTACTCCTCCCAGGGGTTATTCGAGATATCTTAATCGAAACCCTAGTAACGAGGCATTGGCTACCTTAAGAGAGTCATAGTTACTCGTCCCAATAGCTCACCGAGTCCAACAATTTTTCTTACTGCAGCCAGTCTGCCAGAAGCGATATGTCACTAGTTGTGTATCATAAAAGAGTCATCGTTACTCCTCCGAGGGGTTATTCGAGATATCTTAATCGAAACCCTAGTAACGAGGCATTTTCTACCTTAAGAGAGTCATAGTTACGCGTCCCAATTGCTCACCCAGTACAACATTTTTTCTTACTGTTGCCAGTCTGCCAGAAGCGATATGTCACTAGTTGTGTATCATAAAAGAGTGATCCTTTCTCCTCCCACGGGTTATTCGAGATATCTTAATCGAAACCCTAGTAACGAGGCATTGGCTACCTTAAGAGAGTCATAGTTACTCGTCCCAATTTCTACACCCAGTCTGACATTTTTTCTTACTGCGGCCAGTCTGCCAGAAGCGATATGTCACTAGGTGTGTATCATAAAAGAGTAATCGTTTCTCCTCCCAGGGTTTATTCGAGATATCTTAATCGAAACCCTAGTAACGAGGCATTGGCTACCTTAAGAGAGTCATAGTTACTCGTCCCAATTGCTCACCGAGTCTGACATTTTTTCTTACTGCGGCCAGTCTGCCAGAAGCGATATGTCACTAGTTGTGTATCATAAAAGAGTGATCGTTTCTCCTCCCGGGGTTATTCGAGATATCTTAATCGAAACCCTAGTAACGAGGCATTGGCTACCTTAAGAGAATCATAGTTACTCGTCCCAATTGCTCACCCAGTCTGCCATTTTTTCTTACTGTGGCAAGTCTGCCAGAAGCGATGTGTCACTAGTTGTGTATCATAAAAGAGTCATCGTTACTCCTCCCAGGGGTTATTCCAGATATCTTAATCGAAACCCTAGTAACGAGGCATGGGCTACCTTAAGAGAGTCATAGTTACTCGTCCCAATTGCTCACACAGTCCAACATTTTTTCTTACTGCAGCTAGTCTGCCAGAAGCGATATGTCACTAGTTGTGTATCATAAAAGCGTGATCGTTACTCCTCCCAGGGTTTGTTCGAGATATCTTAATCGAAACCCTAGTAACAAGGCATTGGCTACCTTAAGAGAGTCATAGTTACTCGTCCCAATTGCTCACCCAGTCTGCCATTTTTTCTTACTGTGGCCAGTCTGCCAGAAGCGATATGTCACTAGTTGTGTATCATAAAAGAGTCATCGTTACTCCTCCCAGGGGTTATTCCAGATATCTTAATCGAAACCCTAGTAACGAGGCATGGGCTACCTTAAGAGAGTCATAGTTACTCGTCCCAATTGCTCACACAGTCCAACATTTTTTCTTACTGCAGCTAGTCTGCCAGAAGCGATATGTCACTAGTTGTGTATCATAAAAGCGTGATCGTTACTCCTCCCAGGGTTTGTTCGAGATATCTTAATCGAAACCCTAGTAACAAGGCATTGGCTACCTTAAGAGAGTCATAGTTACTCGTCCCAATTGCTCACCGAGTCTGACATTTTTTCTTACTGCGGCCAGTCTGCCAGAAGCGATATGTCACTAGTTGTGTATCATAAAAGAGTCATCGTTACTCCTCCCAGCGGTTATTCGAGATATCTTAATCGAAACAATAGTAACGAGGCATTGGCTACCTTAAGAGAGTCATAGTTACTCGTCCCAATTTCTACACCCAGTCTGACATTTTTTCTTACTGCGGCCAGTCTGCCAGAAGCGATATGTCACTAGGTGTGTATCATAAAAGAGTAATCGTTTCTCCTCCCAGGGGTTATTCGAGATATCTTAATAGAAACCCTAGTAACGAGGCATTTGCTACCTTAAGAGAGTCATAGTTACTCGTCCCAATTGCTCACCCAGTCCCACATTCTTTCTTACTGCGACCAGTCAGCCAGAAGCGATATGTCACTAGTTGTGTATCAGAAAAGAGTGATCGTTACTCTTCCCAGGGGTTATTCGAGATATCTTAATCGAAACCCTAGTAACGAGGCATTGGCTGCCTTAAGAGAGTCATAGTTACTCGTCCCAATTGCTCACCCAGTCCAACATTTTTCTTACTGCGACCAGTCTGCCAGAAGCGATATGTCACTAGTTGTGTATCATAAAAGAGTCATCGTTACTCCTCCGAGGGGTTATTCGAGATATCTTAATCGAAACCCTAGTAACGAGGCATTGGCTACCTTAAGAGAGTCATAGTTACTCGTCCCAATAGCTCACCGAGTCCAACAATTTTTCTTACTGCAGCCAGTCTGCCAGAAGCGATATGTCACTAGTTGTGTATCATAAAAGAGTCATCGTTACTCCTCCGAGGGGTTATTCGAGATATCTTAATCGAAACCCTAGTAACGAGGCATTTTCTACCTTAAGAGAGTCATAGTTACGCGTCCCAATTGCTCACCCAGTACAACATTTTTACTTACTGTGGCCAGTCTGCCAGAAGCGATATGTCACTAGTTGTGTATCATAAAAGAGTGATCCTTTCTCCTCCCACGGGTTATTCGAGATATCTTAATCGAAACCCTAGTAACGAGGCATTGGCTACCTTAAGAGAGTCATATTTACCTGTCCCAATTGCTCACCGAGTCTGATATTTTTTCTTACTGCGGCCAGTCTGCCAGAAGCGATATGTCACTAGTTGTGTATCATAAAAGAGTGATCGTTTCTCCTCCCAGGGGTTATTCGAGATATCTTAATCGAAAACCTAGTAACGAGGCATTGGCTTCTTTAAGAGAGTCATAGTTACTCGTCCCAATTGCTCACCCAGTCTGCCATTTTTTTTTTAATGTGGCAAGTCTGCCAGAAGCGATATGTCACTAGTTGTGTATCATAAAAGAGTCATCGTTACTCCTCCCAGGGGTTATTCGAGATATCTTAATCGAATCCCTAGTAACGAGGCATTGGCTACCTTAAGAGAGTCATAGTTACTCGTCCCAATTGCTCACCCAGGCCAACATTTTTTCTTACTGCGACCAGTCTGCCAGAAGCGATATGTCACTAGTTGTGTATCATAAAAGCGTGATCGTTACTCCTCCCAGGGGTTATTCGAGATATCTTAATCGAAACCCTAGTAACAAGGCATTGGCTACCTTAAGAGAGTCATATTTACTCGTCCCAATTGCTCACCCAGTCTGCCATTTTTTCTTACTGCGGCCAGTCTGCCAGAAGCGATATGTCACAAGTTGTGTATCATAAAAGAGTCATCGTTACTCCTGCCAGGGGTTATTCGAGATATCTTAATCGAAACCCTAGTAAAGAGGCATTGGCTACCTTAAGAGAGTCATAGTTACTCGTCCCAATTGCTCACCCAGTCCCACATTCTTTCTTACTGCGACCAGTCAGCCAGAAGCGATATGTCACTAGTTGTGTATCATAAAAGAGTGATCGTTACTCCTCCCAGGGGTTATTCGAGATATCTTAATCGAAACCCTAGTAACGAGGCATTGGCTACCTTAAGAGAGTCATAGTTACTCGTCCCAATTGCTCACCCAGTCCAACATTTTTCCTTACTGCGGCCAGTCTGCCAGAAGCGATATGTCACTAGTTGTGTAACTTAAAAGAGTGATCGATACTCCTCCCAGGGGTTATTCGAGATATCTTAATCGAATCCCTAGTAACGAGGCATTGGCTACCTTAAGAGATTCATAGTTACTCGCCCAATTGCTCACCCAGTCTGCCATTTTTACTTACTGCGGCCAGTCTGCGAGAAGCGATATGTCACTAGTTGTGTATCATAAAAGAGTGATCGTTACTCCTCCCAGGGGTTATTCGAGATATCTTAATCGAAACCCTAGTAACGAGGCATTGGCTACCTTAAGAGAGTCATAGTTACTCGTCCCAATAGCTCACCGAGTCCAACAATTTTTCTTACTGCAGCCAGTCTGCCAGAAGCGATATGTCACTAGTTGTGTATCATAAAAGAGTCATCGTTACTCCTCCGAGGGGTTATTCGAGATATCTTAATCGAAACCCTAGTAACGAGGCATTTTCTACCTTAAGAGAGTCATAGTTACGCGTCCCAATTGCTCACCCAGTACAACATTTTTTCTTACTGTTGCCAGTCTGCCAGAAGCGATATGTCACTAGTTGTGTATCATAAAAGAGTGATCCTTTCTCCTCCCACGGGTTATTCGAGATATCTTAATCGAAACCCTAGTAACGAGGCATTGGCTACCTTAAGAGAGTCATAGTTACTCGTCCCAATTTCTACACCCAGTCTGACATTTTTTCTTACTGCGGCCAGTCTGCCAGAAGCGATATGTCACTAGGTGTGTATCATAAAAGAGTAATCGTTTCTCCTCCCAGGGTTTATTCGAGATATCTTAATCGAAACCCTAGTAACGAGGCATTGGCTACCTTAAGAGAGTCATAGTTACTCGTCCCAATTGCTCACCGAGTCTGACATTTTTTCTTACTGCGGCCAGTCTGCCAGAAGCGATATGTCACTAGTTGTGTATCATAAAAGAGTGATCGTTTCTCCTCCCGGGGTTATTCGAGATATCTTAATCGAAACCCTAGTAACGAGGCATTGGCTACCTTAAGAGAATCATAGTTACTCGTCCCAATTGCTCACCCAGTCTGCCATTTTTTCTTACTGTGGCAAGTCTGCCAGAAGCGATGTGTCACTAGTTGTGTATCATAAAAGAGTCATCGTTACTCCTCCCAGGGGTTATTCCAGATATCTTAATCGAAACCCTAGTAACGAGGCATGGGCTACCTTAAGAGAGTCATAGTTACTCGTCCCAATTGCTCACACAGTCCAACATTTTTTCTTACTGCAGCTAGTCTGCCAGAAGCGATATGTCACTAGTTGTGTATCATAAAAGCGTGATCGTTACTCCTCCCAGGGTTTGTTCGAGATATCTTAATCGAAACCCTAGTAACAAGGCATTGGCTACCTTAAGAGAGTCATAGTTACTCGTCCCAATTGCTCACCCAGTCTGCCATTTTTTCTTACTGTGGCCAGTCTGCCAGAAGCGATATGTCACTAGTTGTGTATCATAAAAGAGTCATCGTTACTCCTCCCAGGGTTTATTCCAGATATCTTAATCGAAACCCTAGTAACGAGGCATGGGCTACCTTAAGAGAGTCATAGTTACTCGTCCCAATTGCTCACACAGTCCAACATTTTTTCTTACTGCAGCTAGTCTGCCAGAAGCGATATGTCACTAGTTGTGTATCATAAAAGCGTGATCGTTACTCCTCCCAGGGTTTGTTCGAGATATCTTAATCGAAACCCTAGTAACAAGGCATTGGCTACCTTAAGAGAGTCATAGTTACTCGTCCCAATTGCTCACCGAGTCTGACATTTTTTCTTACTGCGGCCAGTCTGCCAGAAGCGATATGTCACTAGTTGTGTATCATAAAAGAGTGATCGTTTCTCCTCCCGGGGTTATTCGAGATATCTTAATCGAAACCCTAGTAACGAGGCATTGGCTACCTTAAGAGAATCATAGTTACTCGTCCCAATTGCTCACCCAGTCTGCCATTTTTTCTTACTGTGGCAAGTCTGCCAGAAGCGATGTGTCACTAGTTGTGTATCATAAAAGAGTCATCGTTACTCCTCCCAGGGGTTATTCCAGATATCTTAATCGAAACCCTAGTAACGAGGCATGGGCTACCTTAAGAGAGTCATAGTTACTCGTCCCAATTGCTCACACAGTCCAACATTTTTTCTTACTGCAGCTAGTCTGCCAGAAGCGATATGTCACTAGTTGTGTATCATAAAAGAGTCATCGTTACTCCTCCGAGGGGTTATTCGAGATATCTTAATCGAAACCCTAGTAACGAGGCATTTTCTACCTTAAGAGAGTCATAGTTACGCGTCCCAATTGCTCACCCAGTACAACATTTTTTCTTACTGTGGCCAGTCTGCCAGAAGCGATATGTCACTAGTTGTGTATCATAAAAGAGTGATCCTTTCTCCTCCCACGGGTTATTCGAGATATCTTAATCGAAACCCTAGTAACGAGGCATTGGCTACCTTAAGAGAGTCATATTTACTCGTCCCAATTGCTCACCGAGTCTGATATTTTTTTTTACTGCGGCCAGTCTGCCAGAAGCGATATGTCACTAGTTGTGTATCATAAAAGAGTGATCGTTTCTCCTCCCAGGGGTTATTCGAGATATCTTAATCGAAAACCTAGTAACGAGGCATTGGCTTCTTTAAGAGAGTCATAGTTACTCGTCCCAATTGCTCACCCAGTCTGCCATTTTTTTTTAATGTGGCAAGTCTGCCAGAAGCGATATGTCACTAGTTGTGTATCATAAAAGAGTCATCGTTACTCCTCCAGGGGTTATTCGAGATATCTTAATCGAATCCCTAGTAACGAGGCATTGGCTACCTTAAGAGAGTCATAGTTACTCGTCCCAATTGCTTACCCAGGCCAACATTTTTTCTTACTGCGACCAGTCTGCCAGAAGCGATATGTCACTAGTTGTGTATCATAAAAGCGTGATCGTTACTCCTCCCAGGGGTTATTCGAGATATCTTAATCGAAACCCTAGTAACAAGGCATTGGCTACCTTAAGAGAGTCTTATGTACTCGTCCCAATTGCTCACCCAGTCTGCCATTTTTTCTTACTGCGGCCAGTCTGCCAGAAGCGATATGTCACTAGTTGTGTATCGTAAAAGAGTCATCGTTACTCCTGCCAGGGGTTATTCGAGATATCTTAATCGAAACCCTAGTAAAGAGGCATTGGCTACCTTAAGAGAGTCATAGTTACTCGTCCCAATTGCTCACCCAGTCCCACATTCTTTCTTACTGCGACCAGTCAGCCAGAAGCGATATGTCACTAGTTGTGTATCATAAAAGAGTGATCGTTACTCCTCCCAGGGGTTATTCGAGATATCTTAATCGAAACCCTAGTAACGAGGCATTGGCTACCTTAAGAGAGTCATAGTTACTCGTCCCAATTGCTCACCCAGTCCAACATTTTTCCTTACTGCGGCCAGTCTGCCAGAAGCGATATGTCACTAGTTGTGTAACTTAAAAGAGTGATCGATACTCCTCCCAGGGGTTATTCGAGATATCTTAATCGAATCCCTAGTAACGAGGCATTGGCTACCTTAAGAGATTCATAGTTACTCGTCCCAATTGCTCACCCAGTCTGCCATTTTTACATACTGCGGCCAGTCTGCCAGAAGCGATATGTCACTAGTTGTGTATCATAAAAGAGTCATCGTTTCTCCTCCCAGGTGTTATTCGAGATATCTTAATCGAAACCCTAGTAACGAGGCATTGGCTACCTTAAGAGAGTCATAGTTAGTCGTCCCAATAGCTCACCCAGTCCAACATTTTTTCTTACTGCGAACAGTCTGCCAGAAGCGATATGTCACTAGTTGTGTATCATAAAAGAGTCATCGTTACTCCTCCCAGCGGTTATTCGGGATATCTTAATCGAAACAATAGTAACGAGGCATTGGCTACCTTAAGAGAGTCATAGTTACTCGTCCCAATTTCTACACCCAGTCTGACATTTTTTCTTACTGCGGCCAGTCTGCCAGAAGCGATATGTCACTAGGTGTGTATCATAAAAGAGTAATCGTTTCTCCTCCCAGGGTTTATTCGAGATATCTTAATCGAAACCCTAGTAACGAGGCATTGGCTACCTTAAGAGAGTCATAGTTACTCGTCCCAATTGCTCACCCAGTCCCACATTCTTTCTTACTGCGACCAGTCAGCCAGAAGCGATATGTCACTAGTTGTGTATCATAAAAGAGTGATCGTTACTCTTCCCAGGGGTTATTCGAGATATCTTAATCGAAACCCTAGTAACGAGGCATTGGCTGCCTTAAGAGAGTCATAGTTACTCGTCCCAATTGCTCACCCAGTCCAACATTTTTTCTTACTGCGACCAGTCTGCCAGAAGCGATATGTCACTAGTTGTGTATCATAAAAGAGCCATCGTTACTCCTCCGAGGGGTTATTCGAGATATCTTAATCGAAACCCTAGTAACGAGGCATTAGCTACCTTAAGAGAGTCATAGTTACTCGTCCCAATTGCTCACCCAGTATAACATTTTTTCTCACTGCGGCCAGTCTGCCAGAAGCGATATGTCACTAGTTGTGTATCATAAAAGAGTGATCGTTACTCCTCCCAGGGGTTATTCGAGATATCTTAATCGAAACCCTAGTAACGAGGCATTGGCTACCTTAAGAGAGTCATAGTTACTCGTCCCAATTGCTCACCGAGTCTGACATTTTTTCTTACTGCGGCCAGTCTGCCAGAAGCGATATGTCACTAGTTGTGTATCATAAAAGAGTGATCGTTTCTCCTCCCGGGGTTATTCGAGATATCTTAATCGAAACCCTAGTAACGAGGCATTGGCTACCTTAAGAGAATCATAGTTACTCGTCCCAATTGCTCACCCAGTCTGCCATTTTTTCTTACTGTGGCAAGTCTGCCAGAAGCGATGTGTCACTAGTTGTGTATCATAAAAGAGTCATCGTTACTCCTCCCAGGGGTTATTCCAGATATCTTAATCGAAACCCTAGTAACGAGGCATGGGCTACCTTAAGAGAGTCATAGTTACTCGTCCCAATTGCTCACCCAGTCCAACATTTTTTCTTACTGCGACCAGTCTGCCAGAAGCGATATGTCACTAGTTGTGTATCATAAAAGAGTGATCGTTACTCCTCCCAGGGGTTATTCGAGATATCTTAATCGAAACCCTAGTAACGAGGCATTGGCTACCTTAAGAGAGTCATAGTTACTCGTCCCAATAGCTCACACAGTCCAACATTTTTTCTTACTGCAGCCACACTGCCAGAAGCGATATGTCACTAGTTGTGTATCATAAAAGAGTCATCGTTACTCCTCCGAGGGGTTATTCGAGATAACTTACTCGAAACCCGAGTAACGAGGCATTTTCTACCTTAAGAGAGTCATAGTCACTCGTCCCAATTGCTCACCCAGTACAACATTTTTTCTTACTATGGCCAGTCTGCCAGAAGCGATATGTCACTAGTTGTGTATCATAAAAGAGTGATCGTTTCTCCTCGCAGGGGTTATTCGAGATATCTTAATCGAAACCCTAGTAACGAGGCATTGGCTACCTTAAGAGAGTCATAGTTACTCGTCCCAATAGCTCACCCAGTCCAACATTTTTTCTTACTGCAGCCAGTCTGCCAGAAGCCATATGTCACTAGTTGTGTATCATAAAAGAGTCATCGTTACTCCTCCGAGGGGTTATTCGAGATATCTTAATCGAAACCCTAGTAACGAGGCATTGGCTACCTTAAGAGAGTCATAGTTACTCGTCCCAATTGCTCACCCAGTACAACATTTTTTCTTACTGCGGCCAGTCTGCCAGAAGCGATATGTCACTAGTTGTGTATCATAAAAGTGAGATCGTTTCTCCTCCCAGGGGTTATTCGAGATATCTTAATCGAAACCCTAGTAACGAGGCATTGGCTACCTTATGAGAGTCATAGTTACTCGTCCCAATTGCTCACCCAAACTGCCATTTTTTCTTACTGCGACCAGTCTGCCAGAAGCGATATGTCACTAGTTGTGTATCATAAAAGCGTGATCGTTACTCCTCCCAGGGGTTATTCGAGATATCTTAATCGAAACCCTAGTAACAAGGCATTGGCTACCTTAAGAGAGTCATAGTTACTCGTCCCAATTGCTCACCCAGTCCCACATTCTTTCTTACTGCGACCAGTCAGCCAGAAGCGATATGTCACTAGTTGTGTATCATAAAAGAGTGATCGTTACTCCTCCCAGGGGTTATTCGAGATATCTTAATCGAAACCCTATTAACGAGGCATTGGCTGCCTTAAGAGAGTCATAGTTACTCGTCCCAATTGCTCACACAGTCCAACATTTTTTCTTACTGCGACCAGTCTGCCAGAAGCGATATGTCACTAGTTGTGTATCATAAAAGAGTGATCCTTTCTCCTCCCACGGGTTATTCGAGATATCTTAATCGAAACCCTAGTAACGAGGCATTGGCTACCTTAAGAGAGTCATAGTTACTCGTCCCAATTGCTCACACAGTCCAACATTTTTTCTTACGGCAGCCAGTCTGCCAGAAGCGATATGTCACTAGTTGTGTATCATAAAAGAGTCATCGTTACTCCTCAGAGGGGTTATTCGAGATATCTTAATCGAATCCCTAGTAACGAGGCATTGGCTACCTTATGAGAGTCATAGTTACTCGTCCCAATTGCTCACCCAAACTGCCATTTTTTCTTACTGCGACCAGTCTGCCAGAAGCGATATGTCACTAGTTGTGTATCATAAAAGCGTGATCGTTACTCCTCCCAGGGGTTATTCGAGATATCTTAATCGAAACCCTAGTAACAAGGCATTGGCTACCTTAAGAGAGTCATAGTTACTCGTCCCAATTGCTCACCCAGTCTGCCATTTTTTCTTACTGCGGCCAGTCTGCCAGAAGCGATATGTCACTAGTTGTGTATTATAAAAGAGTCATCGTTACTCCTCCCAGGGGTTATTCGAGATATCTTAATCGAAACCCTAGTAACGAGGCATTGCCTACCTTAAGAGAGTCATAGTTACTCGTCCCAATTCTCACCCAGTCCCACATTCTTTCTTACTGCGACCAGTCAGCCAGAAGCGATATGTCACTAGTTGTGTATCATAAAAGAGTGATCGTTACTCCTCCCAGGGGTTATTCGAGATATCTTAATCGAAACCCTAGTAACGAGGCATTGGCTACCTTAAGAGAGTCATAGTTACTCGTCCCAATAGCTCACCCAGTCCAACATTTTTTCTTACTGCAGCCAGTCTGCCAGAAGCCATATGTCACTAGTTGTGTATCATAAAAGAGTCATCGTTACTCCTCCGAGGGGTTATTCGAGATATCTTAATCGAAACCCTAGTAACGAGGCATTGGCTACCTTAAGAGAGTCATAGTTACTCGTCCCAATTGCTCACCCAGTACAACATTTTTTCTTACTGCGGCCAGTCTGCCAGAAGCGATATGTCACTAGTTGTGTATCATAAAAGTGAGATCGTTTCTCCTCCCAGGGGTTATTCGAGATATCTTAATCGAAACCCTAGTAACGAGGCATTGGCTACCTTATGAGAGTCATAGTTACTCGTCCCAATTGCTCACCCAAACTGCCATTTTTTCTTACTGCGACCAGTCTGCCAGAAGCGATATGTCACTAGTTGTGTATCATAAAAGCGTGATCGTTACTCCTCCCAGGGGTTATTCGAGATATCTTAATCGAAACCCTAGTAACAAGGCATTGGCTACCTTAAGAGAGTCATAGTTACTCGTCCCAATTGCTCACCCAGTCTGCCATTTTTTCTTACTGCGGCCAGTCTGCCAGAAGCGATATGTCACTAGTTGTGTATCATAAAAGAGTCATCGTTACTCCTCCCAGGGGTTATTCGAGATATCTTAATCGAAACCCTAGTAACGAGGCATTGGCTACCTTAAGAGAGTCATAGTTACTCGTCCCAATTGCTCACCCAGTCCCACATTCCTTCTTACTGCGACCAGTCAGCCAGAAGCGATATGTCACTAGTTGTGTATCATAAAAGAGTGATCGTTACTCCTCCCAGCGGTTATTCGAGATATCTTAATCGAAACCCTATTAACGAGGCATTGGCTGCCTTAAGAGAGTCATAGTTACTCGTCCCAATTGCTCACACAGTCCAACATTTTTTCTTACTGCGACCAGTCTGCCAGAAGCGATATGTCACTAGTTGTGTATCATAAAAGAGTGATCCTTTCTCCTCCCACGGGTTATTCGAGATATCTTAATCGAAACCCTAGTAACGAGGCATTGGCTACCTTAAGAGAGTCATAGTTACTCGTCCCAATTGCTCACACAGTCCAACATTTTTTCTTACGGCAGCCAGTCTGCCAGAAGCGATATGTCACTAGTTGTGTATCATAAAAGAGTCATCGTTACTGCTCTGAGGGGTTATTCGAGATATCTTAATCGAATCCCTAGTAACGAGGCATTGGCTACCTTAAGAGAGTCATAGTTACTCGTCACAATTGCTCACCCAGTCTGCCATTTTTTCTTACTGCGACCAGGTTGCCAGAAGCGATATGTCACTAGTTGTGTATCATAAAAGCGTGATCGTTACTCCTCCCAGGGGTTATTCGAGATATCTTAATCGAAACCCTAGTAACGAGGCATTGGCTACCTTAAGAGAGTCATAGTTACTCGTCCCAATTGCTCACCCAGTCTGCCATTTTCTCTTACTGCGGCCAGTCTGCCAGAAGCGATATGTCACTAGTTGTGTATCATAAAAGAGTGATCGTTACTCCTCCCAGGGGTTATTCGAGATATCTTAATCGAAACCCTAGTAACGAGGCATTGGCTACCTTAAGAGAGTCATAGTTACTCGTCCCAATTGCTCACCCAGTCCAACATTTTTCCTTACTGCGGCCAGTCTGCCAGAAGCGATATGTCACTAGTTGTGTAACTTAAAAGAGTGATCGATACTCCTCCCAGGGGTTATTCGAGATATCTTAATCGAATCCCTAGTAACGAGGCATTGGCTACCTTAAGAGATTCATAGTTACTCGTCCCAATTGCTCACCCAGTCTGCCATTTTTACATACTGCGGCCAGTCTGCCAGAAGCGATATGTCACTAGTTGTGTATCATAAAAGAGTCATCGTTTCTCCTCCCAGGTGTTATTCGAGATATCTTAATCGAAACCCTAGTAACGAGGCATTGGCTACCTTAAGAGAGTCATAGTTAGTCGTCCCAATAGCTCACCCAGTCCAACATTTTTTCTTACTGCGACCAGTCTGCCAGAAGCGATATGTCACTAGTTGTGTATCATAAAAGAGTCATCGTTACTCCTCCCAGCGGTTATTCGAGATATCTTAATCGAAACAATAGTAACGAGGCATTGGCTACCTTAAGAGAGTCATAGTTACTCGTCCCAATTTCTACACCCAGTCTGACATTTTTTCTTACTGCGGCCAGTCTGCCAGAAGCGATATGTCACTAGGTGTGTATCATAAAAGAGTAATCGTTTCTCCTCCCAGGGTTTATTCGAGATATCTTAATCGAAACCCTAGTAACGAGGCATTGGCTACCTTAAGAGAGTCATAGTTGCTCGTCCCAATTGCTCACCCAGTCCCACATTCTTTCTTACTGCGACCAGTCAGCCAGAAGCGATATGTCACTAGTTGTGTATCATAAAAGAGTCATCGTTACTTCTCCCAGGGGTTATTCGAGATATCTTAATCGAAACTATAGTAACGAGGCATTGGCTACCTTAAGAGAGTCATAGTTACTCGTCCCAATAGCTCACCCAGTCCAACATTTTTTCTTACTGCAGCCAGTCTGCCAGAAGCGATATGTCACTAGTTGTGTATCATAAAAGAGTCATCGTTTCTCCTCCCGGGGTTATTCGAGATATCTTAATCGAAACCCTAGTAACGAGGCATTGGCTACCTTAAGAGAGTCATAGTTACTCGTCCCAATTGCTCTCCCAGTAAAATGTTTTTTCTTACTGCGGCCAGTCTGCCAGAAGCGATATGTCACTAGTTGTGTATCATAAAAGAGTGATCGTTACTCCTCCCAGGGGTTATTCGAGATATCTTAATCGAAACCCTAGTAACGAGGCATTGGCTACCTTAAGAGAGTCATAGTTACTCGTCCCAATAGCTCACCCAGTCCAACATTTTTTCTTACTGCAGCCAGTCTGCCAGAAGCGATATGTCACTACTTCTGTATCATAAAAGAGTCATCGTTACTCCTCTGAGGGGTTATTCGAGATATCTTAATCGAGACCCTAGTAACGAGGCATTGGCTACATTAAGAGAGTCATAGTTACTCGTCCCAATTGCTCACCCAGTACAACATTTTTTCTTACTGCGGCCAGTCTGCCAGAAGCGATATGTCACTAGTTGTGTATCATAAAAGAGTCATCGTTACTCCTCTGAGGGGTTATTCGAGATATCTTAATCGAAACCCTAGTAACGAGGCATTGGCTACCTTAAGAGAATCATAGTTACTCGTCCCAATTGCTCACCCAGTCTGACATTTTTTCTTACTGTGGCAAGTCTGCCAGAAGCGATATGTAACTAGTTGTGTATCATAAAAGAGTCATCGTTACTCCTCCCAGGGGTTATTCCAGATATCTTAATCGAAACCCTAGTAACGAGGCATTGGCTACCTTAAGAGAGACATAGTTACTCGTCCCAATTGCTCACACAGTCCAACATTTTTTTCTTACTGCAGCCAGTCTACAGAAGCGATATGTCACTAGTTGTGTATCATAACAGGCCCGTCGTTACTCCTGCGAGGGGTTATTCGAGATATCTTAATCGAATCCCTAGTAACGAGGCATTGGCTACCTTAAGAGAGTCATAGTTACTCGTCCCAATTGCTCACCCAGTCCACCATTTTTTCTTACTGCGACCAGTCTGCCAGAAGCGATATGTCACTAGTTGTTTATCATAAAAGAGTGATCGTTACTCCTAACAGGGGTTATTCGAGATATCTTAATCGAAACCCTAGTAACGAGGTATTGGCTACCTTAAGAGAGTCATAGTTACTCGTCCCAATTGCTCACCCAGTCTGCCATTTTTTCTTACTGCGACCAGTCTGCCAGAAGCGATATGTCACTATTTGTGTATCATAAAAGCGTGATCGTTACTCCTCCCAGGGTTTATTCGAGATATCTTAATCGAAACCCTAGTAACAAGGCATTGGCTACCTTAAGAGAGTCATAGTTACTCGTCCCAATTGCTCACCCAGTCTGCCATTTTTTCTTACTGCGGCCAGTCTGCCAGAAGCGATATGTCACTAGTTGTGTATCATAAAAGAGTGATCGTTACTCCTCCCAGGGGTTATTCGAGATATCTTAATCGAAACCCTAGTAACGAGGCATTGGCTACCTTAAGAGAGTCATAGTTACTCGTCCCAATTGCTCACCCAGTCCCACATTCTTTCTTACTGGGACCAGTCAGCCAGAAGCGATATGTCACTAGTTGTGTATCATAAAAGAGTGGTCGTTACTACTCCCAGGGGTTATTCGAGATATCTTAATCGAAACCCTAGTAACGAGGCATTGGCTACCTTAAGAGAGTCATAGTTACTCGTCCCAATTGCTCACCCAGTACAACATTTTTTCTTACTGCGTCCAGTCTGCCAGAAGCGATATGTCACTAGTTGTGTATCATAAAAGAGTGATCGTTTCTCCTCCCAGGGGTTATTCGAGATATCTTAATCGAAACCCTAGTAACGAGGCATTCGCTACCTTATGAGAGTCATAGTTACTCGTCCCAATTGCTCACCCAGTCTGCCATTTTTTCTTACTGCGACCAGTCTGCCAGAAGCAATATGTCACTAGTTGTGTATCATAAAAGCGTGATCGTTACTCCTCCCAGGGGTTATTCGAGATATCTTAATCGAAACCCTAGTAACAAGGCATTGGCTACCTTAAGAGAGTCATAGTTACTCGTCCCAATTGCTCACCCAGTCTGCCATTTTTTCTTACTGCGGCCAGTCTGCCAGAAGCGATATGTCACTAGTTGTGTATCATAAAAGAGTCATCGTTACTCCTCCCAGGGGTTATTCGAGATATCTTAATCGAAACCCTAGTAACGAGGCATTGGCTACCTTAAGAGAGTCATAGTTACTCGTCCCAATTGCTCACCCAGTCCCACATTCTTTCTTACTGCGACCAGTCAGCCAGAAGTGATATGTCACTAGTTGTGTATCATAAAAGAGTGATCGTTACTCCTCCCAGGGGTTATTAGAGATATCTTAATCGAAACCCTAGTAACGAGGCATTGGCTGCCTTAAGAGAGTCATAGTTACTCGTCCCAATTCCTCACCCAGTCCAACATTTTTTCTTACTGCGACCAGTCTGCCAGAAGCGATATGTCACTAGCTGTGTATCATAAAAGAGTGATCGTTACTCCTCCCAGGGGTTATTCGAGATATCTTAATCGAAACCCTAGTAACGAGGCATTGGCTACCTTAAGAGAGTCATAGTTACTCGTCCCAATAGCTCACCCAGTCCAACATTTTTTCTTACTGCAGCCAGTCTGCCAGAAGCGATATGTCACTAGTTGTGTATCATAAAAGAGTCATCGTTACTCCTCCGAGGGGTTATTCGAGATATCTTAATCGAAACCCTAGTAACGAGGCATTTTCTACCTTAAGAGAGTCATAGTTACTCGTCCCAATTGCTCACCCAGTACAATATTTTTTCTTACTGTGGCCAGTCTGCCAGAAGCGATATGTCACTAGTTGTGTATCATAAAAGAGTGATCCTTTCTCCTCCCACGGGTTATTCGAGATATCTTAATCGAAACCCTAGTAACGAGGCATTGGCTACCTTAAGAGAGTCATATTTACTCATCCCAATTGCTCACCGAGTCTGATATTTTTTCTTACTGCGGCCAGTCTGCCAGAATCGATATGTCACTAGTTGTGTATCATAAAAGAGTGATCGTTTCTCCTCCAAGGGGTTATACGAGATATCTTAATCGAAACCCTAGGAGCGAGGCATTGGCTACCTTAAGAGAGTCATAGTTACTCGTCCCAATTGCTCACCCAGTCAGCCATTTTTTCTTACTGTGGCAAGTCTGCCATTAGCGATATGTCACTAGTTGTGTATCATAAAAGAGTCATCGTTACTCCTCCCAGGGGTTATTCGAGATATCTTAATCGAAACCCTAGTAACGAGGCATTGGCTACCTTAAGAGAGTCATAGTTACTCGTCCCAATTGCTCACCCAGTCCCACATTCTTTCTTACTGGGACCAGTCAGCCAGAAGCGATATGTCACTAGTTGTGTATCATAAAAGAGTGATCGTTACTACTCCCAGGGGTTATTCGAGATATCTTAATCGAAACCCTAGTAACGAGGCATTGGCTACCTTAAGAGAGTCATAGTTACTCGTCCCAATTGCTCACCCAGTACAACATTTTTTCTTACTGCGGCCAGTCTGCCAGAAGCGATATGTCACTAGTTGTGTATCATAAAAGAGTGATCGTTTCTCCTCCCAGGGGTTATTCCAGATATCTTAATCGAAACCCTAGTAACGAGGCATTCGCAACCTTATGAGAGTCATAGTTACTCGTCCCAATTGCTCACCCAGTCTGCCATTTTTTCTTACTGCGACCAGTCTGCCAGAAGCAATATGTCACTAGTTGTGTATCATAAAAGCGTGATCGTTACTCCTCCCAGGGGTTATTCGAGATATCTTAATCGAAACCCTAGTAACAAGGCATTGGCTACCTTAAGAGAGTCATCGTTACTCGTCCCAATTGCTCACCCAGTCTGCCATTTTTTCTTACTGCGGCCAGTCTGCCAGAAGCGATATGTCACTAGTTGTGTATCATAAAAGAGTCATCGTTACTCCTCCCAGGGGTTATTCGAGATATCTTAATCGAAACCCTAGTAACGAGGCATTGGCTACCTTAAGAGAGTCATAGTTACTCGTCCCAATTGCTCACCCAGTCCCACATTCTTTCTTACTGCGACCAGTCAGCCAGAAGCGATATGTCACTAGTTGTGTATCATAAAAGAGTGATCGTTACTCCTCCCAGGGGTTATTCGAGATATCTTAATCGAAACCCTATTAACGAGGCATTGGCTGCCTTAAGAGAGTCATAGTTACTCGTCCCAATTGCTCACACAGTCCAACATTTTTTCTTACTGCGACCAGTCTGCCAGAAGCGATATGTCACTAGTTGTGTATCATAAAAGAGTGATCGTTACTCCTCCGAGGGGTTATTCGAGATATCTTAATCGAAACCCTAGTAACGAGGCATTTTCTACCTTAAGAGAGTCATAGTTACTCGTCCCAATTGCTCACCCAGTACAATATTTTTTCTTACTGTGGCCAGTCTGCCAGAAGCGATATGTCACTAGTTGTGTATCATAAAAGATTGATCCTTTCTCCTCCCACGGGTTATTCGAGATATCTTAATCGAAACCCTAGTAACGAGGCATTGGCTACCTTAAGAGAGTCATATTTACTCATCCCAATTGCTCACCGAGTCTGATATTTTTTCTTACTGCGGCCAGTCTGCCAGAATCGATATGTCACTAGTTGTGTATCATAAAAGAGTGATCGTTTCTCCTCCAAGGGGTTATACGAGATATCTTAATCGAAACCCTAGGAGCGAGGCATTGGCTACCTTAAGAGAGTCATAGTTACTCGTCCCAATTGCTCACCCAGTCAGCCATTTTTTCTTACTGTGGCAAGTCTGCCATTAGCGATATGTCACTAGTTGTGTATCATAAAAGAGTCATCGTTAATCCTCCCAGGGGTTATTCGAGATATCTTAATCGAAACCCTAGTAACGAGGCATTGGCTACCTTAAGAGAGTCATAGTTACTCGTCCCAATTGCTCACCCAGTCCCACATTCTTTCTTACTGGGACCAGTCAGCCAGAAGCGATATGTCACTAGTTGTGTATCATAAAAGAGTGGTCGTTACTACTCCCAGGGGTTATTCGAGATATCTTAATCGAAACCCTAGTAACGAGGCATTGGCTACCTTAAGAGAGTCATAGTTACTCGTCCCAATTGCTCACCCAGTACAACATTTTTTCTTACTGCGTCCAGTCTGCCAGAAGCGATATGTCACTAGTTGTGTATCATAAAAGAGTGATCGTTTCTCCTCCCAGGGGTTATTCGAGATATCTTAATCGAAACCCTAGTAACGAGGCATTCGCTACCTTATGAGAGTCATAGTTACTCGTCCCAATTGCTCACCCAGTCTGCCATTTTTTCTTACTGCGACCAGTCTGCCAGAAGCAATATGTCACTAGTTGTGTATCATAAAAGCGTGATCGTTACTCCTCCCAGGGGTTATTCGAGATATCTTAATCGAAACCCTAGTAACAAGGCATTGGCTACCTTAAGAGAGTCATAGTTACTCGTCCCAATTGCTCACCCAGTCTGCCATTTTTTCTTACTGCGGCCAGTCTGCCAGAAGCGATATGTCACTAGTTGTGTATCATAAAAGAGTCATCGTTACTCCTCCCAGGGGTTATTCGAGATATCTTAATCGAAACCCTAGTAACGAGGCATTGGCTACCTTAAGAGAGTCATAGTTACTCGTCCCAATTGCTCACCCAGTCCCACATTCTTTCTTACTGCGACCAGTCAGCCAGAAGCGATATGTCACTAGTTGTGTATCATAAAAGAGTGATCGTTACTCCTCCCAGGGGTTATTCGAGATATCTTAATCGAAACCCTATTAACGAGGCATTGGCTGCCTTAAGAGAGTCATAGTTACTCGTCCCAATTGCTCACACAGTCCAACATTTTTTCTTACTGCGACCAGTCTGCCAGAAGCGGTATGTCACTAGTTGTGTATCATAAAAGAGTCATCGTTATTCCTCCCAGGGGTTATTCGAGATATCTTAATCGAAACCCTAGTAACGAGGCTTTGGCTACCTTAAGAGAGTCATAGTTACTCGTCCCAATAGCTCACCCAGGCCAACATTTTTTCTTACTGTGGCCAGTCTGCCAGAAGCGATATGTCACTAGTTGTGTATCATAAAAGAGTGATCCTTTCTCCTCCCACGGGTTATTCGAGATATCTTAATCGAAACCCTAGTAACGAGGCATTGGCTACCTTAAGAGAGTCATAGTTACTCGTCCCAATTGCTCACACAGTCCAACATTTTTTCTTACTGCAGCCAGTCTGCCAGAAGCGATATGTCACTAGTTGTGTATCATAAAATAGTCATCGTTACTCCTCTGAGGGGTTATTCGAGATATCTTAATCGAATCCCTAGTAACGAGGCATTTTTACCTTAAGAGAGTCATAGTTACTCGTCACAATTGCTCACCCAGTCTGCCATTTTTTCTTACTGCGACCAGTCTGCCAGAAGCGATATGTCACTAGTTGTGTATCATAAAAGCGTGATCGTTACTCCTCCCAGGGGTTATTCGAGATATCTTAATCGAAACCCTAGTAACAAGGCATTGGCTACCTTAAGAGAGTCATAGTTACTCGTCCCAATTGCTCACCCAGTCTGCCATTTTTTCTTACTGCGGCCAGTCTGCCAGAAGCGATATGTCACTAGTTGTGTATCATAAAAGAGTGATCGTTACTCCTCCCAGGGGTTATTCGAGATATCTTAATCGAAACCCTAGTAACGAGGCATTGGCTACCTTAAGAGAGTCATAGTTACTCATCCCAATTGCTCACCCAGTCCCACATTCTTTCTTACTGCGACCAGTCAGCCAGAAGCGATATGTCACTAGTTGTGTATCATAAAAGAGTGATCGTTACTCCTCCCAGGGGTTATTCGAGATATCTTAATCGAAACCCTATTAACGAGGCATTGGCTGCCTTAAGAGAGTCATAGTTACTCGTCCCAATTGCTCACACAGTCCAACATTTTTTCTTACTGCGACCAGTCTGCCAGAAGCGATATGTCACTAGTTGTGTATCATAAAAGAGTCATCGTTATTCCTCCCAGGGGTTATTCGAGATATCTTAATCGAAACCCTAGTAACGAGGCTTTGGCTACCTTAAGAGAGTCATAGTTACTCGTCCCAATAGCTCACCCAGGCCAACATTTTTTCTTACTGTGGCCAGTCTGCCAGAAGCGATATGTCACTAGTTGTGTATCATAAAAGAGTGATCCTTTCTCCTCCCACGGGTTATTCGAGATATCTTAATCGAAACCCTAGTAACGAGGCATTGGCTACCTTAAGAGAGTCATAGTTACTCGTCCCAATTGCTCACAAAGTCCAACATTTTTTCTTACTGCAGCCAGTCTGCCAGAAGCGATATGTCACTAGTTGTGTATCATAAAATAGTCATCGTTACTCCTCTGAGGGGTTATTCGAGATATCTTAATCGAATCCCTAGTAACGAGGCATTGGCTACCTTAAGAGAGTCATAGTTACTCGTCACAATTGCTCACCCAGTCTGCCATTTTTTCTTACTGCGACCAGTCTGCCAGAAGCGATATGTCACTAGTTGTGTATCATAAAAGCGTGATCGTTACTCCTCCCAGGGGTTATTCGAGATATCTTAATCGAAACCCTAGTAACAAGGCATTGGCTACCTTAAGAGAGTCATAGTTACTCGTCCCAATTGCTCACCCAGTCTGCCATTTTTTCTTACTGCGGCCAGTCTGCCAGAAGCGATATGTCACTAGTTGTGTATCATAAAAGAGTCATCGTTACTCCTCCCAGGGGTTATTCGAGATATCTTAATCGAAACCCTAGTAACGAGGCATTGGCTACCTTAAGAGAATCATAGTTACTCGTCCCAATTGCTCACCCAGTCTGACATTTTTTCTTACTGTGGCAAGTCTGCCAGAAGCGATATGTAACTAGTTGTGTATCATAAAAGAGTCATCGTTACTCCTCCCAGGGGTTATTCCAGATATCTTAATCGAAACCCTAGTAACGAGGCATTGGCTACCTTAAGAGAGTCATAGTTACTCGTCCCAATTGCTCACACAGTCCAACATTTTTTCTTACTGCAGCCAGTCTACAGAAGCGATATGTCACTAGTTGTGTATCATAAAAGAGTGATCGTTACTCCTCCCAGGGGTTATTCGAGATATCTTAATCGAAACCCTAGTAACGAGGCATTGGCTACCTTAAGAGAGTCATAGTTACTCGTCCCAATTGCTCACCCAGTCCCACATTCTTTCTTACTGGGACCAGTCAGCCAGAAGCGATATGTCACTAGTTGTGTATCATAAAAGAGTGATCGTTACTACTCCCAGGGGTTATTCCAGATATCTTAATCGAAACCCTAGTAACGAGGCATTGGCTACCTTAAGAGAGTCATAGTTACTCGTCCCAATAGCTCACCCAGTCCAACATTTTTTCTTACTGCAGCCAGTCTGCCAGAAGCGATATGTCACTAGTTGTGTATCATAAAAGAGTCATCGTTACTCCTCCGAGGGGTTATTTGAGATATCTTAATCGAAACCCTAGTAACGAGGCATTTTCTACCTTAAGAGAGTCATAGTTACTCGTCCCAATTGCTCACCCAGTACAACATTTTTTCTTACTGTGGCCAGTCTGCCAGAAGCGATATGTCACTAGTTGTGTATCATAAAAGAGTGATCCTTTCTCCTCCCACGGGTTATTCGAGATATCTTAATCGAAACCCTAGTAACGAGGCATTGGCTACCTTAAGAGAGTCATATTTACTCGTCCCAATTGCTCACCGAGTCTGATATTTTTTCTTACTGCGGCCAGTCTGCCAGAAGCGATATGTCACTAGTTGTGTATCATAAAAGAGTGATCGTTTCTCCTCCAAGCGGTTATACGAGATATCTTAATCGAAACCCTAGGAGCGAGGCATTGGCTACCTTAAGAGAGTCATAGTTACTCGTCCCAATTGCTCACCCAGTCAGCCATTTTTTCTCACTGTGGCAAGTCTGCCATTAGCGATATGTCACTAGTTGTGTATCATAAAAGAGTCATCGTTACTCCTCCCAGGGGTTATTCGAGATATCTTAATCGAAACCCTAGTAACGAGTCATTGGCTACCTTAAGAGAGTCATAGTTACTCGTCCCAATTGCTCACCCAGTCCCACATTCTTTCTTACTGGGACCAGTCAGCCAGAAGCGATATGTCACTAGTTGTGTATCATAAAAGAGTGATCGTTACTACTCCCAGGGGTTATTCGAGATATCTTAATCGAAACCCTAGTAACGAGGCATTGGCTACCTTAAGAGAGTCATAGTTACTCGTCCCAATTGCTCACCCAGTACAACATTTTTTCTTACTGCGGCCAGTCTGCCAGAAGCGATATGTCACTACTTGTGTATCATAAAAGAGTGATCGTTTCTCCTCCCAGGGGTTATTCGAGATATCTTAATCGAAACCCTAGTAACGAGGCATTCGCTACCTTATGAGAGTCATAGTTACTCGTCCCAATTGCTCACCCAGTCTGCCATTTTTTCTTACTGCGACCAGTCTGCCAGAAGCAATATGTCACTAGTTGTGTATCATAAAAGCGTGATCGTTACTCCTCCCAGGGGTTATTCGAGATATCTTAATCGAAACCCTAGTAACAAGGCATTGGCTACCTTAAGAGAGTCATAGTTACTCGTCCCAATTGCTCACCCAGTCTGCCATTTTTTCTTACTGCGGCCAGTCTGCCAGAAGCGATATGTCACTAGTTGTGTATCATAAAAGAGTCATCGTTACTCCTCCCAGGGGTTATTCGAGATATCTTAATCGAAACCCTAGTAACGAGGCATTGGCTACCTTAAGAGAGTCATAGTTACTCGTCCCAATTGCTCACCCAGTCCAACATTTTTTCTTACTGCGACCAGTCTGCCAGAAGCGATATGTCACTAGCTGTGTATCATAAAAGAGTGATCGTTACTCCTCCCAGGGGTTATTCGAGATATCTTAATCGAAACCCTAGTAACGAGGCATTGGCTACCTTAAGAGAGTCATAGTTACTCGTCCCAATAGCTCACCCAGTCCAACATTTTTTCTTACTGCAGCCAGTCTGCCAGAAGCGATATGTCACTAGTTGTGTATCATAAAAAAGTCATCGTTACTCCTCCGAGGGGTTATTCGAGATATCTTAATCGAAACCCTAGTAACGAGGCATTTTCTACCTTAAGAGAGTCATAGTTACTCGTCCCAATTGCTCACCCAGTACAACATTTTTTCTTACTGTGGCCAGTCTGCCAGAAGCGATATGTCACTAGTTGTGTATCATAAAAGAGTGATCCTTTCTCCTCCCACGGGTTATTCGAGATATCTTAATCGAAACCCTAGTAACGAGGCATTGGCTACCTTAAGAGAGTCATATTTACTAGTCCCAATTGCTCACCGAGTCTGATATTTTTTCTTACTGCGGCCAGTCTGCCAGAAGCGATATGTCACTAGTTGTGTATCATAAAAGAGTGATCGTTTCTCCTCCAAGCGGTTATACGAGATATCTTAATCGAAACCCTAGGAGCGAGGCATTGGCTACCTTAAGAGAGTCATAGTTACTCGTCCCAATTGCTCACCCAGTCAGCCATTTTTTCTCACTGTGGCAAGTCTGCCATTAGCGATATGTCACTAGTTGTGTATCATAAAAGAGTCATCGTTACTCCTCCCAGGGGTTATTCGAGATATCTTAATCGAAACCCTAGTAACGAGGCATTGGCTACCTTAAGAGAGTCATAGTTACTCGTCCCAATTGCTCACCCAGTCCCACATTCTTTCTTACTGGTACCAGTCAGCCAGAAGCGATATGTCACTAGTTGTGTATCATAAAAGAGTGATCGTTACTACTCCCAGGGGTTATTCGAGATATCTTAATCGAAACCCTAGTAACGAGGCATTGGCTACCTTAAGAGAGTCATAGTTACTCGTCCCAATTGCTCACCCAGTACAACATTTTTTCTTACTGCGGCCAGTCTGCCAGAAGCGATATGTCACTAGTTGTGTATCATAAAAGAGTGATCGTTTCTCCTCCCAGGGGTTATTCGAGATATCTTAATCGAAACCCTAGTAACGAGGCATTCGCTACCTTATGAGAGTCATAGTTACTCGTCCCAATTGCTCACCCAGTCTGCCATTTTTTCTTACTGCGACCAGTCTGCCAGAAGCAATATGTCACTAGTTGTGTATCATAAAAGCGTGATCGTTACTCCTCCCAGGGGTTATTCGAGATATCTTAATCGAAACCCTAGTAACAAGGCATTGGCTACCTTAAGAGAGTCATAGTTACTCGTCCCAATTGCTCACCCAGTCTGCCATTTTTTCTTACTGCGGCCAGTCTGCCAGAAGCGATATGTCACTAGTTGTGTATCATAAAAGAGTCATCGTTACTCCTCCCAGGGGTTATTCGAGATATCTTAATCGAAACCCTAGTAACGAGGCATTGGCTACCTTAAGAGAGTCATAGTTACTCGTCCCAATTGCTCACCCAGTCCCACATTCTTTCTTACTGCGACCAGTCAGCCAGAAGTGATATGTCACTAGTTGTGTATCATAAAAGAGTGATCGTTACTCCTCCCAGGGGTTATTAGAGATATCTTAATCGAAACCCTAGTAACGAGGCATTGGCTGCCTTAAGAGAGTCATAGTTACTCGTCCCAATTGCTCACCCAGTCCAACATTTTTTCTTACTGCGACCAGTCTGCCAGAAGCGATATGTCACTAGCTGTGTATCATAAAAGAGTGATCGTTACTCCTCCCAGGGTTATTCGAGATATCTTAATCGAAACCCTAGTAACGAGGCATTGGCTACCTTAAGAGAGTCATAGTTACTCGTCCCAATAGCTCACCCAGTCCAACATTTTTTCTTACTGCAGCCAGTCTGCCAGAAGCGATATGTCACTAGTTGTGTATCATAAAAGAGTCATCGTTACTCCTCCGAGGGGTTATTCGAGATATCTTAATCGAAACCCTAGAAACCAGGCATTTTCTACCTTAAGAGAGTCATAGTTACTCGTCCCAATTGCTCACCCAGTACAACATTTTTTCTTACTGTGGCCAGTCTGCCAGAAGCGATATGTCACTAGTTGTGTATCATAAAAGAGTGATCCTTTCTCCTCCCACGGGTTATTCGAGATATCTTAATCGAAACCCTAGTAACGAGGCATTGGCTACCTTAAGAGAGTCATATTTACTCGTCCCAATTGCTCACCGAGTCTGATATTTTTTCTTACTGCGGCCAGTCTTCCAGAAGCGATATGTCACTAGTTGTGTATCATAAAAGAGTGATCGCTTCTCCTCCGAGGGGTTATACGAGATATCTTAATCGAAACCCTAGGAACGAGGCATTGGCTACCTTAAGAGAGTCATAGTTACTCGTCCCAATTGCTCACCCAGTCAGCCATTTTTTCTTACTGTGGCAAGTCTGCCAGAAGCGATATGTCACTAGTTGTGTATCATAAAAGAGTCATCGTTACTCCTCCCAGGGGTTATTCGAGATATCTTAATCGAAACCCTAGTAACGAGGCATTGGCTACCTTAAGAGAGTCATAGTTACTCCTCCCAATTGCTCACACAGTCCAACATTTTTTTCTTACTGCAGCCAGTCTGCCAGAAGCGATACGTCACTAGTTGTGTATCATAAAAGACCCGCCGTTACTCCTCCGAGGGGTTATTCGAGATATCTTAATCGAATCACTAGTAACGAGGCATTGGCTACCTTAAGAGAGTCATAGTTACTCGTCAGAATTGCTCACCCAGTCTGCCATTTTTTCTTACTGCGACCAGTCTGCCAGAAGCGATATGTCACTAGTTGTGTATCATAAAAGCGTGATCGTTACTCCTCCCAGGGGTTATTCGAGATATTTTAATCGAAACCCTAGTAACAAGGCATTGGCTACCTTAAGAGAGTGATAGTTACTCGTCCCAATTGCTCACCCAGTCTGCCATTTTTTCTTATTGCGGTCAGTCTGCCAGAAGCGATATGTCACTAGTTGTGTATCATAAAAGAGTCATCGTTACTCCTGCCAGGGGTTATTCGAGATATCTTAATCGAAACCCTAGTAAAGAGGCATTGGCTACCTTAAGAGAGTCATAGTTACTCGTCCCAATTGCTCACCCAGTCCCACATTCTTTCTTACTGCGACCAGTCAGCCAGAAGCGATATGTCACTAGTTGTGTATCATAAAAGAGTGATCGTTACTCCTCCCAGGGGTTATTCGAGATATCTTAATCGAAACCCTAGTAACGAGGCATTGGCTACCTTAAGAGAGTCATAGTCACTCGTCCCAATTCCTCACCCAGTCCAACATTTTTCCTTACTGCGGCCAGTCTGCCAGAAGCGATATGTCACTAGATGTGTAACTTAAAAGAGTGATCGTTACTCCTCCCAGGGGTTATTGGAGATATCTTAATCGAAACCCTAGTAACGAGGCATTGGCTACCTTAAGAGAGTCATAGTTACTCGTCCCAATTGCTCTCCCAGTAAAACGTTTTTTCTTACTGCGGCCAGTCTGCCAGAAGCGATATGTCACTAGTTGTGTATCATAAAAGAGTGATCGTTACTCCTCCCAGGGGTTATTCGAGATATCTTAATCGAAACCCTAGTAACGAGGCATTGGCTACCTTAAGAGAGTCATAGTTACTCGTCCCAATTGCTCACCCAGTACAACATTTTTTATTACTGCGGCCAGTCTGCCAGAAGCGATATGTCACTCGTTGTGTATCATAAAAGAGTGACCGTTACTCCTCCCAGGGGTATTCGAGATATCTTAATCGAAACCCTAGTAACAAGGCATTGGCTACCTTAAGAGAGTCATAGTTACTCGTCCCAATTGCTCACCCAGTCTGCCATTTTTTCTTACTGCGGCCAGTCTGCCAGAAGCGATATGTCACTAGTTGTGTATCATAAAAGAGTCATCGTTACTCCTCCCAGGGGTTATTTGAGATATCTTAATCGAAACCCTAGTAACGAGGCATTGGCTACCTTAAGAGAATCATAGTTACTCGTCCCAATTGCTCACCCAGTCTGACATTTTTTCTTACTGTGGCAAGTCTGCCAGAAGCGATATGTAACTAGTTGTGTATCATAAAAGAGTCATCGTTACTCCTCCCAGGGGTTATTCCAGATATCTTAATCGAAACCCTAGTAACGAGGCATTGGCTACCTTAAGAGAGTCATAGTTACTCGTCCCAATTGCTCACACAGTCCAACATTTTTTCTTACTGCAGCCAGTCTACAGAAGCGATATGTCACTAGTTGTGTATCATAAAAGAGTGATCGTTACTCCTCCCAGGGGTTATTCGAGATATCTTAATCGAAACCCTAGTAACGAGGCATTGGCTACCTTAAGAGAGTCATAGTTACTCGTCCCAATTGCTCACCCAGTCCCACATTCTTTCTTACTGGGACCAGTCAGCCAGAAGCGATATGTCACTAGTTGTGTATCATAAAAGAGTGATCGTTACTACTCCCAGGGGTTATTCCAGATATCTTAATCGAAACCCTAGTAACGAGGCATTGGCTACCTTAAGAGAGTCATAGTTACTCGTCCCAATAGCTCACCCAGTCCAACATTTTTTCTTACTGCAGCCAGTCTGCCAGAAGCGATATGTCACTAGTTGTGTATCATAAAAGAGTCATCGTTACTCCTCCGAGGGGTTATTCGAGATATCTTAATCGAAACCCTAGTAACGAGGCATTTTCTACCTTAAGAGAGTCATAGTTACTCGTCCCAATTGCTCACCCAGTACAACATTTTTTCTTACTGTGGCCAGTCTGCCAGAAGCGATATGTCACTAGTTGTGTATCATAAAAGAGTGATCCTTTCTCCTCCCACGGGTTATTCGAGATATCTTAATCGAAACCCTAGTAACGAGGCATTGGCTACCTTAAGAGAGTCATATTTACTCGTCCCAATTGCTCACCGAGTCTGATATTTTTTCTTACTGCGGCCAGTCTGCCAGAAGCGATATGTCACTAGTTGTGTATCATAAAAGAGTGATCGTTTCTCCTCCAAGCGGTTATACGAGATATCTTAATCGAAACCCTAGGAGCGAGGCATTGGCTACCTTAAGAGAGTCATAGTTACTCGTCCCAATTGCTCACCCAGTCAGCCATTTTTTCTCACTGTGGCAAGTCTGCCATTAGCGATATGTCACTAGTTGTGTATCATAAAAGAGTCATCGTTACTCCTCCCAGGGGTTATTCGAGATATCTTAATCGAAACCCTAGTAACGAGGCATTGGCTACCTTAAGAGAGTCATAGTTACTCGTCCCAATTGCTCACCCAGTCCCACATTCTTTCTTACTGGGACCAGTCAGCCAGAAGCGATATGTCACTAGTTGTGTATCATAAAAGAGTGATCGTTACTACTCCCAGGGGTTATTCGAGATATCTTAATCGAAACCCTAGTAACGAGGCATTGGCTACCTTAAGAGAGTCATAGTTACTCGTCCCAATTGCTCACCCAGTACAACATTTTTTCTTACTGCGGCCAGTCTGCCAGAAGCGATATGTCACTACTTGTGTATCATAAAAGAGTGATCGTTTCTCCTCCCAGGGGTTATTCGAGATATCTTAATCGAAACCCTAGTAACGAGGCATTCGCTACCTTATGAGAGTCATAGTTACTCGTCCCAATTGCTCACCCAGTCTGCCATTTTTTCTTACTGCGACCAGTCTGCCAGAAGCAATATGTCACTAGTTGTGTATCATAAAAGCGTGATCGTTACTCCTCCCAGGGGTTATTCGAGATATCTTAATCGAAACCCTAGTAACAAGGCATTGGCTACCTTAAGAGAGTCATAGTTACTCGTCCCAATTGCTCACCCAGTCTGCCATTTTTTCTTACTGCGGCCAGCCTGCCAGAAGCGATATGTCACTAGTTGTGTATCATAAAAGAGTCATCGTTACTCCTCCCAGGGGTTATTCGAGATATCTTAATCGAAACCCTAGTAACGAGGCATTGGCTACCTTAAGAGAGTCATAGTTACTCGTCCCAATTGCTCACCCAGTCCAACATTTTTTCTTACTGCGACCAGTCTGCCAGAAGCGATATGTCACTAGCTGTGTATCATAAAAGAGTGATCGTTACTCCTCCCAGGGGTTATTCGAGATATCTTAATCGAAACCCTAGTAACGAGGCATTGGCTACCTTAAGAGAGTCATAGTTACTCGTCCCAATAGCTCACCCAGTCCAACATTTTTTCTTACTGCAGCCAGTCTGCCAGAAGCGATATGTCACTAGTTGTGTATCATAAAAAAGTCATCGTTACTCCTCCGAGGGGTTATTCGAGATATCTTAATCGAAACCCTAGTAACGAGGCATTTTCTACCTTAAGAGAGTCATAGTTACTCGTCCCAATTGCTCACCCAGTACAACATTTTTTCTTACTGTGGCCAGTCTGCCAGAAGCGATATGTCACTAGTTGTGTATCATAAAAGAGTGATCCTTTCTCCTCCCACGGGTTATTCGAGATATCTTAATCGAAACCCTAGTAACGAGGCATTGGCTACCTTAAGAGAGTCATATTTACTAGTCCCAATTGCTCACCGAGTCTGATATTTTTTCTTACTGCGGCCAGTCTGCCAGAAGCGATATGTCACTAGTTGTGTATCATAAAAGAGTGATCGTTTCTCCTCCAAGCGGTTATACGAGATATCTTAATCGAAACCCTAGGAGCGAGGCATTGGCTACCTTAAGAGAGTCATAGTTACTCGTCCCAATTGCTCACCCAGTCAGCCATTTTTTCTCACTGTGGCAAGTCTGCCATTAGCGATATGTCACTAGTTGTGTATCATAAAAGAGTCATCGTTACTCCTCCCAGGGGTTATTCGAGATATCTTAATCGAAACCCTAGTAACGAGGCATTGGCTACCTTAAGAGAGTCATAGTTACTCGTCCCAATTGCTCACCCAGTCCCACATTCTTTCTTACTGGGACCAGTCAGCCAGAAGCGATATGTCACTAGTTGTGTATCATAAAAGAGTGATCGTTACTACTCCCAGGGGTTATTCGAGATATCTTAATCGAAACCCTAGTAACGAGGCATTGGCTACCTTAAGAGAGTCATAGTTACTCGTCCCAATTGCTCACCCAGTACAACATTTTTTCTTACTGCGGCCAGTCTGCCAGAAGCGATATGTCACTAGTTGTGTATCATAAAAGAGTGATCGTTTCTCCTCCCAGGGGTTATTCGAGATATCTTAATCGAAACCCTAGTAACGAGGCATTCGCTACCTTATGAGAGTCATAGTTACTCGTCCCAATTGCTCACCCAGTCTGCCATTTTTTCTTACTGCGACCAGTCTGCCAGAAGCAATATGTCACTAGTTGTGTATCATAAAAGCGTGATCGTTACTCCTCCCAGGGGTTATTCGAGATATCTTAATCGAAACCCTAGTAACAAGGCATTGGCTACCTTAAGAGAGTCATAGTTACTCGTCCCAATTGCTCACCCAGTCTGCCATTTTTTCTTACTGCGGCCAGTCTGCCAGAAGCGATATGTCACTAGTTGTGTATCATAAAAGAGTCATCGTTACTCCTCCCAGGGGTTATTCGAGATATCTTAATCGAAACCCTAGTAACGAGGCATTGGCTACCTTAAGAGAGTCATAGTTACTCGTCCCAATTGCTCACCCAGTCCCACATTCTTTCTTACTGCGACCAGTCAGCCAGAAGTGATATGTCACTAGTTGTGTATCATAAAAGAGTGATCGTTACTCCTCCCAGGGGTTATTAGAGATATCTTAATCGAAACCCTAGTAACGAGGCATTGGCTGCCTTAAGAGAGTCATAGTTACTCGTCCCAATTGCTCACCCAGTCCAACATTTTTTCTTACTGCGACCAGTCTGCCAGAAGCGATATGTCACTAGCTGTGTATCATAAAAGAGTGATCGTTACTCCTCCCAGGGTTATTCGAGATATCTTAATCGAAACCCTAGTAACGAGGCATTGGCTACCTTAAGAGAGTCATAGTTACTCGTCCCAATAGCTCACCCAGTCCAACATTTTTTCTTACTGCAGCCAGTCTGCCAGAAGCGATATGTCACTAGTTGTGTATCATAAAAGAGTCATCGTTACTCCTCCGAGGGGTTATTCGAGATATCTTAATCGAAACCCTAGAAACGAGGCATTTTCTACCTTAAGAGAGTCATAGTTACTCGTCCCAATTGCTCACCCAGTACAACATTTTTTCTTACTGTGGCCAGTCTGCCAGAAGCGATATGTCACTAGTTGTGTATCATAAAAGAGTGATCCTTTCTCCTCCCACGGGTTATTCGAGATATCTTAATCGAAACCCTAGTAACGAGGCATTGGCTACCTTAAGAGAGTCATATTTACTCGTCCCAATTGCTCACCGAGTCTGATATTTTTTCTTACTGTGGCAAGTCTGCCAGAAGCGATATGTCACTAGTTGTGTATCATAAAAGAGTCATCGTTACTCCTCCCAGGGGTTATTCGAGATATCTTAATCGAAACCCTAGTAACGAGGCATTGGCTACCTTAAGAGAGTCATAGTTACTCCTCCCAATTGCTCACACAGTCCAACATTTTTTTCTTACTGCAGCCAGTCTGCCAGAAGCGATACGTCACTAGTTGTGTATCATAAAAGACCCGCCGTTACTCCTCCGAGGGGTTATTCGAGATATCTTAATCGAATCACTAGTAACGAGGCATTGGCTACCTTAAGAGAGTCATAGTTACTCGTCAGAATTGCTCACCCAGTCTGCCATTTTTTCTTACTGCGACCAGTCTGCCAGAAGCGATATGTCACTAGTTGTGTATCATAAAAGCGTGATCGTTACTCCTCCCAGGGGTTATTCGAGATATTTTAATCGAAACCCTAGTAACAAGGCATTGGCTACCTTAAGAGAGTGATAGTTACTCGTCCCAATTGCTCACCCAGTCTGCCATTTTTTCTTATTGCGGTCAGTCTGCCAGAAGCGATATGTCACTAGTTGTGTATCATAAAAGAGTCATCGTTACTCCTGCCAGGGGTTATTCGAGATATCTTAATCGAAACCCTAGTAAAGAGGCATTGGCTACCTTAAGAGAGTCATAGTTACTCGTCCCAATTGCTCACCCAGTCCCACATTCTTTCTTACTGCGACCAGTCAGCCAGAAGCGATATGTCACTAGTTGTGTATCATAAAAGAGTGATCGTTACTCCTCCCAGGGGTTATTCGAGATATCTTAATCGAAACCCTAGTAACGAGGCATTGGCTACCTTAAGAGAGTCATAGTCACTCGTCCCAATTCCTCACCCAGTCCAACATTTTTCCTTACTGCGGCCAGTCTGCAAGAAGCGATATGTCACTAGATGTGTAACTTAAAAGAGTGATCGTTACTCCTCCCAGGGGTTATTGGAGATATCTTAATCGAAACCCTAATAACGAGGCATTGGCTACCTTAAGAGAGTCATAGTTACTCGTCCCAATTGCTCTCCCAGTAAAACGTTTTTTCTTACTGCGGCCAGTCTGCCAGAAGCGATATGTCACTAGTTGTGTATCATAAAAGAGTGATCGTTACTCCTCCCAGGGGTTATTCGAGATATCTTAATCGAAACCCTAGTAACGAGGCATTGGCTACCTTAAGAGAGTCATAGTTACTCGTCCCAATTGCTCACCCAGTACAACATTTTTTATTACTGCGGCCAGTCTGCCAGAAGCGATATGTCACTCGTTGTGTATCATAAAAGAGTGACCGTTACTCCTCCCAGGGGTATTCGAGATATCTTAATCGAAACCCTAGTAACGAGGCATTGGCTACCTTAAGAGAGTCATAGTTACTCGTCCCAATTGCTCACCGAGTCTGACATTTTTTCTTACTGCGGCCAGTCTGCCAGAAGCGATATGTCACTAGTTGTGTATCATAAAAGAGTGATCGTTACTCCTCCCAGGGGTTATTCCAGATATCTTAATCGAAACCCTAGTAACGAGGCATTGGCTACCTTAAGAGAGTCATAGTTACTCGTCCCAATTGCTCACCCAGTCCCACATTCTTTCTTACTGGGACCAGTCAGCCAGAAGCGATATGTCACTAGTTGTGTATCATAAAAGAGTGATCGTTACTACTCCCAGGGGTTATTCGAGATATCTTAATCGAAACCCTAGTAACGAGGCATTGGCTACCTTAAGAGAGTCATAGTTACTCGTCGCAATAGCTCACACAGTCCAACATTTTTTCTTACTGCAGCCAGTCTGCCAGAAGCGATATGTCACTAGTTGTGTATCATAAAAGAGTGATCCTTTCTCCTCCCACGGGTTATTCGAGATATCTTAATCGAAACCCTAGTAACGAGGCATTGGCTAGCTTAAGAGAGTCATATTTACTCGTCCCAATTGCTCACCGAGTCTAATATTTTTTCTTACTGCGGCCAGTCTGCCAGAAGCGATATGTCACTAGTTGTGTATCATAAAAGAGTGATCGTTTCTCCTCCGAGGGGTTATACGAGATATCTTAATCGAAACCCTAGGAACGAGGCATTGGCTACCTTAAGAGAGTCATAGTTACTCGTCCCAATTGCTCACCCAGTCCCACATTCTTTCTTACTGCGACCAGTCAGCCAGAAGTGATATGTCACTAGTTGTGTATCATAAAAGAGTGATCGTTACTCCTCCCAGGGGTTATTAGAGATATCTTAATCGAAACCCTAGTAACGAGGCATTGGCTACCTTAAGAGAGTCATAGTTACTCGTCCCAATAGCTCACCCAGTCCAACATTTTTTCTTACTGCAGCCAGTCTGCCAGAAGCGATATGTCACTAGTTGTGTATCATAAAAGAGTCATCGTTACTCCTCCGAGGGGTTATTCGAGATATCTTAATCGAAACCCTAGAAACGAGGCATTTTCTACCTTAAGAGAGTCATAGTTACTCGTCCCAATTGCTCACCCAGTACAACATTTTTTCTTACTGTGGCCAGTCTGCCAGAAGCGATATGTCACTAGTTGTGTATCATAAAAGAGTGATCCTTTCTCCTCCCACGGGTTATTCGAGATATCTTAATCGAAACCCTAGTAACGAGGCATTGGCTACCTTAAGAGAGTCATATTTACTCGTCCCAATTGCTCACCGAGTCTGATATTTTTTCTTACTGCGGCCAGTCTGCCAGAAGCGATATGTCACTAGTTGTGTATCATAAAAGAGTGATCGCTTCTCCTCCGAGGGGTTATACGAGATATCTTAATCGAAACCCTAGGAACGAGGCATTGGCTACCTTAAGAGAGTCATAGTTACTCGTCCCAATTGCTCACCCAGTCAGCCATTTTTTCTTACTGTGGCAAGTCTGCCAGAAGCGATATGTCACTAGTTGTGTATCATAAAAGAGTCATCGTTACTCCTCCCAGGGGTTATTCGAGATATCTTAATCGAAACCCTAGTAACGAGGCATTGGCTACCTTAAGAGAGTCATAGTTACTCCTCCCAATTGCTCACACAGTCCAACATTTTTTTCTTACTGCAGCCAGTCTGCCAGAAGCGATACGTCACTAGTTGTGTATCATAAAAGACCCGCCGTTACTCCTCCGAGGGGTTATTCGAGATATCTTAATCGAATCACTAGTAACGAGGCATTGGCTACCTTAAGAGAGTCATAGTTACTCGTCAGAATTGCTCACCCAGTCTGCCATTTTTTCTTACTGCGACCAGTCTGCCAGAAGCGATATGTCACTAGTTGTGTATCATAAAAGCGTGATCGTTACTCCTCCCAGGGGTTATTCGAGATATTTTAATCGAAACCCTGGTAACAAGGCATTGGCTACCTTAAGAGAGTGATAGTTACTCGTCCCAATTGCTCACCCAGTCTGCCATTTTTTCTTATTGCGGTCAGTCTGCCAGAAGCGATATGTCACTAGTTGTGTATCATAAAAGAGTCATCGTTACTCCTGCCAGGGGTTATTCGAGATATCTTAATCGAAACCCTAGTAAAGAGGCATTGGCTACCTTAAGAGAGTCATAGTTACTCGTCCCAATTGCTCACCCAGTCCCACATTCTTTCTTACTGCGACCAGTCAGCCAGAAGCGATATGTCACTAGTTGTGTATCATAAAAGAGTGATCGTTACTCCTCCCAGGGGTTATTCGAGATATCTTAATCGAAACCCTAGTAACGAGGCATTGGCTACCTTAAGAGAGTCATAGTCACTCGTCCCAATTCCTCACCCAGTCCAACATTTTTCCTTACTGCGGCCAGTCTGCCAGAAGCGATATGTCACTAGATGTGTAACTTAAAAGAGTGATCGTTACTCCTCCCAGGGGTTATTGGAGATATCTTAATCGAAACCCTAGTAACGAGGCATTGGCTACCTTAAGAGAGTCATAGTTACTCGTCCCAATTGCTCTCCCAGTAAAACGTTTTTTCTTACTGCGGCCAGTCTGCCAGAAGCGATATGTCACTAGTTGTGTATCATAAAAGAGTGATCGTTACTCCTCCCAGGGGTTATTCGAGATATCTTAATCGAAACCCTAGTAACGAGGCATTGGCTACCTTAAGAGAGTCATAGTTACTCGTCCCAATTGCTCACCCAGTACAACATTTTTTATTACTGCGGCCAGTCTGCCAGAAGCGATATGTCACTCGTTGTGTATCATAAAAGAGTGACCGTTACTCCTCCCAGGGGTATTCGAGATATCTTAATCGAAACCCTAGTAACAAGGCATTGGCTACCTTAAGAGAGTCATAGTTACTCGTCCCAATTGCTCACCCAGTCTGCCATTTTTTCTTACTGCGGCCAGTCTGCCAGAAGCGATATGTCACTAGTTGTGTATCATAAAAGAGTCATCGTTACTCCTCCCAGGGGTTATTTGAGATATCTTAATCGAAACCCTAGTAACGAGGCATTGGCTACCTTAAGAGAATCATAGTTACTCGTCCCAATTGCTCACCCAGTCTGACATTTTTTCTTACTGTGGCAAGTCTGCCAGAAGCGATATGTAACTAGTTGTGTATCATAAAAGAGTCATCGTTACTCCTCCCAGGGGTTATTCCAGATATCTTAATCGAAACCCTAGTAACGAGGCATTGGCTACCTTAAGAGAGTCATAGTTACTCGTCCCAATTGCTCACCCAGTCTGCCATTTTTTCTTACTGCGGCCAGTCTGCCAGAAGCGATATGTCACTAGTTGTGTATCATAAAAGAGTCATCGTTACTCCTCCCAGGGGTTATTCGAGATATCTTAATCGAAACCCTAGTAACGAGGCATTGGCTACCTTAAGAGAGTCATAGTTACTCGTCCCAATTGCTCACCCAGTCCAACATTTTTTCTTACTGCGACCAGTCTGCCAGAAGCGATATGTCACTAGCTGTGTATCATAAAAGAGTGATCGTTACTCCTCCCAGGGGTTATTCGAGATATCTTAATCGAAACCCTAGTAACGAGGCATTGGCTACCTTAAGAGAGTCATAGTTACTCGTCCCAATAGCTCACCCAGTCCAACATTTTTTCTTACTGCAGCCAGTCTGCCAGAAGCGATATGTCACTAGTTGTGTATCATAAAAAAGTCATCGTTACTCCTCCGAGGGGTTATTCGAGATATCTTAATCGAAACCCTAGTAACGAGGCATTTTCTACCTTAAGAGAGTCATAGTTACTCGTCCCAATTGCTCACCCAGTACAACATTTTTTCTTACTGTGGCCAGTCTGCCAGAAGCGATATGTCACTAGTTGTGTATCATAAAAGAGTGATCCTTTCTCCTCCCACGGGTTATTCGAGATATCTTAATCGAAACCCTAGTAACGAGGCATTGGCTACCTTAAGAGAGTCATATTTACTAGTCCCAATTGCTCACCGAGTCTGATATTTTTTCTTACTGCGGCCAGTCTGCCAGAAGCGATATGTCACTAGTTGTGTATCATAAAAGAGTGATCGTTTCTCCTCCAAGCGGTTATACGAGATATCTTAATCGAAACCCTAGGAGCGAGGCATTGGCTACCTTAAGAGAGTCATAGTTACTCGTCCCAATTGCTCACCCAGTCAGCCATTTTTTCTCACTGTGGCAAGTCTGCCATTAGCGATATGTCACTAGTTGTGTATCATAAAAGAGTCATCGTTACTCCTCCCAGGGGTTATTCGAGATATCTTAATCGAAACCCTAGTAACGAGGCATTGGCTACCTTAAGAGAGTCATAGTTACTCGTCCCAATAGCTCACCCAGTCCAACATTTTTTCTTACTGCAGCCAGTCTGCCAGAAGCGATATGTCACTAGTTGTGTATCATAAAAAAGTCATCGTTACTCCTCCGAGGGGTTATTCGAGATATCTTAATCGAAACCCTAGTAACGAGGCATTTTCTACCTTAAGAGAGTCATAGTTACTCGTCCCAATTGCTCACCCAGTACAACATTTTTTCTTACTGCGGCCAGTCTGCCAGAAGCGATATGTCACTACTTGTGTATCATAAAAGAGTGATCGTTTCTCCTCCCAGGGGTTATTCGAGATATCTTAATCGAAACCCTAGTAACGAGGCATTCGCTACCTTATGAGAGTCATAGTTACTCGTCCCAATTGCTCACCCAGTCTGCCATTTTTTCTTACTGCGACCAGTCTGCCAGAAGCAATATGTCACTAGTTGTGTATCATAAAAGCGTGATCGTTACTCCTCCCAGGGGTTATTCGAGATATCTTAATCGAAACCCTAGTAACAAGGCATTGGCTACCTTAAGAGAGTCATAGTTACTCGTCCCAATTGCTCACCCAGTCTGCCATTTTTTCTTACTGCGGCCAGTCTGCCAGAAGCGATATGTCACTAGTTGTGTATCATAAAAGAGTCATCGTTACTCCTCCCAGGGGTTATTCGAGATATCTTAATCGAAACCCTAGTAACGAGGCATTGGCTACCTTAAGAGAGTCATAGTTACTCGTCCCAATTGCTCACCCAGTCCAACATTTTTTCTTACTGCGACCAGTCTGCCAGAAGCGATATGTCACTAGCTGTGTATCATAAAAGAGTGATCGTTACTCCTCCCAGGGGTTATTCGAGATATCTTAATCGAAACCCTAGTAACGAGGCATTGGCTACCTTAAGAGAGTCATAGTTACTCGTCCCAATAGCTCACCCAGTCCAACATTTTTTCTTACTGCAGCCAGTCTGCCAGAAGCGATATGTCACTAGTTGTGTATCATAAAAAAGTCATCGTTACTCCTCCGAGGGGTTATTCGAGATATCTTAATCGAAACCCTAGTAACGAGGCATTTTCTACCTTAAGAGAGTCATAGTTACTCGTCCCAATTGCTCACCCAGTACAACATTTTTTCTTACTGTGGCCAGTCTGCCAGAAGCGATATGTCACTAGTTGTGTATCATAAAAGAGTGATCCTTTCTCCTCCCACGGGTTATTCGAGATATCTTAATCGAAACCCTAGTAACGAGGCATTGGCTACCTTAAGAGAGTCATATTTACTAGTCCCAATTGCTCACCGAGTCTGATATTTTTTCTTACTGCGGCCAGTCTGCCAGAAGCGATATGTCACTAGTTGTGTATCATAAAAGAGTGATCGTTTCTCCTCCAAGCGGTTATACGAGATATCTTAATCGAAACCCTAGGAGCGAGGCATTGGCTACCTTAAGAGAGTCATAGTTACTCGTCCCAATTGCTCACCCAGTCAGCCATTTTTTCTCACTGTGGCAAGTCTGCCATTAGCGATATGTCACTAGTTGTGTATCATAAAAGAGTCATCGTTACTCCTCCCAGGGGTTATTCGAGATATCTTAATCGAAACCCTAGTAACGAGGCATTGGCTACCTTAAGAGAGTCATAGTTACTCGTCCCAATTGCTCACCCAGTCCCACATTCTTTCTTACTGGGACCAGTCAGCCAGAAGCGATATGTCACTAGTTGTGTATCATAAAAGAGTGATCGTTACTACTCCCAGGGGTTATTCGAGATATCTTAATCGAAACCCTAGTAACGAGGCATTGGCTACCTTAAGAGAGTCATAGTTACTCGTCCCAATTGCTCACCCAGTACAACATTTTTTCTTACTGCGGCCAGTCTGCCAGAAGCGATATGTCACTAGTTGTGTATCATAAAAGAGTGATCGTTTCTCCTCCCAGGGGTTATTCGAGATATCTTAATCGAAACCCTAGTAACGAGGCATTCGCTACCTTATGAGAGTCATAGTTACTCGTCCCAATTGCTCACCCAGTCTGCCATTTTTTCTTACTGCGACCAGTCTGCCAGAAGCAATATGTCACTAGTTGTGTATCATAAAAGCGTGATCGTTACTCCTCCCAGGGGTTATTCGAGATATCTTAATCGAAACCCTAGTAACAAGGCATTGGCTACCTTAAGAGAGTCATAGTTACTCGTCCCAATTGCTCACCCAGTCTGCCATTTTTTCTTACTGCGGCCAGTCTGCCAGAAGCGATATGTCACTAGTTGTGTATCATAAAAGAGTCATCGTTACTCCTCCCAGGGGTTATTCGAGATATCTTAATCGAAACCCTAGTAACGAGGCATTGGCTACCTTAAGAGAGTCATAGTTACTCGTCCCAATTGCTCACCCAGTCCCACATTCTTTCTTACTGCGACCAGTCAGCCAGAAGTGATATGTCACTAGTTGTGTATCATAAAAGAGTGATCGTTACTCCTCCCAGGGGTTATTAGAGATATCTTAATCGAAACCCTAGTAACGAGGCATTGGCTGCCTTAAGAGAGTCATAGTTACTCGTCCCAATTGCTCACCCAGTCCAACATTTTTTCTTACTGCGACCAGTCTGCCAGAAGCGATATGTCACTAGCTGTGTATCATAAAAGAGTGATCGTTACTCCTCCCAGGGTTATTCGAGATATCTTAATCGAAACCCTAGTAACGAGGCATTGGCTACCTTAAGAGAGTCATAGTTACTCGTCCCAATAGCTCACCCAGTCCAACATTTTTTCTTACTGCAGCCAGTCTGCCAGAAGCGATATGTCACTAGTTGTGTATCATAAAAGAGTCATCGTTACTCCTCCGAGGGGTTATTCGAGATATCTTAATCGAAACCCTAGAAACGAGGCATTTTCTACCTTAAGAGAGTCATAGTTACTCGTCCCAATTGCTCACCCAGTACAACATTTTTTCTTACTGTGGCCAGTCTGCCAGAAGCGATATGTCACTAGTTGTGTATCATAAAAGAGTGATCCTTTCTCCTCCCACGGGTTATTCGAGATATCTTAATCGAAACCCTAGTAACGAGGCATTGGCTACCTTAAGAGAGTCATATTTACTCGTCCCAATTGCTCACCGAGTCTGATATTTTTTCTTACTGCGGCCAGTCTGCCAGAAGCGATATGTCACTAGTTGTGTATCATAAAAGAGTGATCGCTTCTCCTCCGAGGGGTTATACGAGATATCTTAATCGAAACCCTAGGAACGAGGCATTGGCTACCTTAAGAGAGTCATAGTTACTCGTCCCAATTGCTCACCCAGTCAGCCATTTTTTCTTACTGTGGCAAGTCTGCCAGAAGCGATATGTCACTAGTTGTGTATCATAAAAGCGTGATCGTTACTCCTCCCACTGTTTATTCGAGATATCTTAATCGAAACCCTAGTAACGAGGCATTGGCTACCTTAAGAGAGTCATAGTTACTCGTCCCAATTGCTCACCCAGTCCCACATTCTTTCTTACTGCGACCAGTCAGCCAGAAGCGATATGTCACTAGTTGTGTATCATAAAAGAGTGATCGTTACTCCTCCCAGGGGTTATTCGAGATATCTTAATCGAAACCCTAGTAACGAGGCATTGGCTACCTTAAGAGAGTCATAGTCACTCGTCCCAATTCCTCACCCAGTCCAACATTTTTCCTTACTGCGGCCAGTCTGCCAGAAGCGATATGTCACTAGATGTGTAACTTAAAAGAGTGATCGTTACTCCTCCCAGGGGTTATTGGAGATATCTTAATCGAAACCCTAATAACGAGGCATTGGCTACCTTAAGAGAGTCATAGTTACTCGTCCCAATTGCTCTCCCAGTAAAACGTTTTTTCTTACTGCGGCCAGTCTGCCAGAAGCGATATGTCACTAGTTGTGTATCATAAAAGAGTGATCGTTACTCCTCCCAGGGGTTATTCGAGATATCTTAATCGAAACCCTAGTAACGAGGCATTGGCTACCTTAAGAGAGTCATAGTTACTCGTCCCAATTGCTCACCCAGTACAACATTTTTTATTACTGCGGCCAGTCTGCCAGAAGCGATATGTCACTCGTTGTGTATCATAAAAGAGTGACCGTTACTCCTCCCAGGGGTATTCGAGATATCTTAATCGAAACCCTAGTAACGAGGCATTGGCTACCTTAAGAGAGTCATAGTTACTCGTCCCAATTGCTCACCGAGTCTGACATTTTTTCTTACTGCGGCCAGTCTGCCAGAAGCGATATGTCACTAGTTGTGTATCATAAAAGAGTGATCGTTACTCCTCCCAGGGGTTATTCCAGATATCTTAATCGAAACCCTAGTAACGAGGCATTGGCTACCTTAAGAGAGTCATAGTTACTCGTCCCAATTGCTCACCCAGTCCCACATTCTTTCTTACTGGGACCAGTCAGCCAGAAGCGATATGTCACTAGTTGTGTATCATAAAAGAGTGATCGTTACTACTCCCAGGGGTTATTCGAGATATCTTAATCGAAACCCTAGTAACGAGGCATTGGCTACCTTAAGAGAGTCATAGTTACTCGTCGCAATAGCTCACACAGTCCAACATTTTTTCTTACTGCAGCCAGTCTGCCAGAAGCGATATGTCAATAGTTGTGTATCATAAAAGAGTGATCCTTTCTCCTCCCACGGGTTATTCGAGATATCTTAATCGAAACCCTAGTAACGAGGCATTGGCTAGCTTAAGAGAGTCATATTTACTCGTCCCAATTGCTCACCGAGTCTAATATTTTTTCTTACTGCGGCCAGTCTGCCAGAAGCGATATGTCACTAGTTGTGTATCATAAAAGAGTGATCGTTTCTCCTCCGAGGGGTTATACGAGATATCTTAATCGAAACCCTAGGAACGAGGCATTGGCTACCTTAAGAGAGTCATAGTTACTCGTCCCAATTGCTCACCCAGTCAGCCATTTTTTCTTACTGTGGCAAGTCTGCCAGAAGCGATATGTCACTAGTTGTGTATCATAAAAGAGTCATCGTTACTCCTCCCAGGGGTTATTCGAGATATCTTAATCGAAACCCTAGTAACGAGGCATTGGCTACCTCAAGAGAGTCATAGTTACTCCTCCCAATTGCTCACACAGTCCAACATTTTTTTCTTACTGCAGCCAGTCTGCCAGAAGCGATACGTCACTAGTTGTGTATCATAAAAGACCCGCCGTTACTCCTCCGAGGGGTTATTCGAGATATCTTAATCGAATCCCTACTAACGAGGCATTGGCTACCTTAAGAGAGTCATAGTTACTCGTCACAATTGCTCACCCAGTCTGCCATTTTTTCTTACTGCGACCAGTCTGCCAGAAGCGATATGTCACTAGTTGTGTATCATAAAAGCGTGATCGTTACTCCTCCCAGGGGTTATTCGAGATATCTTAATCGAAACCCTAGTAACAAGGCATTGGCTACCTTAAGAGAGTGATAGTTACTCGTCCCAATTGCTCACCCAGTCTGCCATTTTTTCTTATTGCGGTCAGTCTGCCAGAAGCGATATGTCACTAGTTGTGTATCATAAAAGAGTCATCGTTACTCTTGCCAGGGGTTATTCGAGATATCTTAATCGAAACCCTAGTAGAGAGGCATTGGCTACCTTAAGAGAGTCATAGTTACTCGTCCCAATTGCTCACCCAGTCCCACATTCTTTCTTACTGCGACCAGTCAGCCAGAAGCGATATGTCACTAGTTGTGTATCATAAAAGAGTGATCGTTACTCCTCCCAGGGGTTATTCGAGATATCTTAATCGAAACCCTAGTAACGAGGCATTGGCTACCTTAAGAGAGTCATAGTCACTCGTCCCAATTCCTCACCCAGTCCAACATTTTTCCTTACTGCGGCCAGTCTGCCAGAAGCGATATGTCACTAGATGTGTAACTTAAAAGAGTGATCGTTACTCCTCCCAGGGGTTATTGGAGATATCTTAATCGAAACCCTAGTAACGAGGCATTGGCTACCTTAAGAGAGTCATAGTTACTCGTCCCAATTGCTCTCCCAGTAAAACGTTTTTTCTTACTGCGGCCAGTCTGCCAGAAGCGATATGTCACTAGTTGTGTATCATAAAAGAGTGATCGTTACTCCTCCCAGGGGTTATTCGAGATATCTTAATCGAAACCCTAGTAACGAGGCATTGGCTACCTTAAGAGAGTCATAGTTACTCGTCCCAATAGCTCACCCAGTCCAACATTTTTTCTTACTGCAGCCAGTCTGCCAGAAGCGATATGTCACTAGTTGTGTAACATAAAAGAGTCATCGTTACTCCTCCCAGGGGTTATTCGAGATATCTTAATCGAAACCCTAGTAACGAGGCATTGGCTACCTTAAGAGAGTCATAGTTACTCGTCCCAATTGCTCACCCAGTACAACATTTTTTATTACTGCGGCCAGTCTGCCAGAAGCGATATGTCACTCGTTGTGTATCATAAAAGAGTGACCGTTACTCCTCCCAGGGGTATTCGAGATATCTTAATCGAAACCCTAGTAACGAGGCATTGGCTACCTTAAGAGAGTCATAGTTACTCGTCCCAATTGCTCACCGAGTCTGACATTTTTTCTTACTGCGGCCAGTCTGCCAGAAGCGATATGTCACTAGTTGTGTATCATAAAAGAGTGATCGTTACTCCTCCCAGGGGTTATTCCAGATATCTTAATCGAAACCCTAGTAACGAGGCATTGGCTACCTTAAGATTGTCATAGTTACTCGTCCCAATTGCTCACCCAGTCCCACATTCTTTCTTACTGGGACCAGTCAGCCAGAAGCGATATGTCACTAGTTGTGTATCATAAAAGAGTGATCGTTACTACTCCCAGGGGTTATTCGAGATATCTTAATCGAAACCCTAGTAACGAGGCATTGGCTACCTTAAGAGAGTCATAGTTACTCGTCGCAATAGCTCACACAGTCCAACATTTTTTCTTACTGCAGCCAGTCTGCCAGAAGCGATATGTCACTAGTTGTGTATCATAAAAGAGTCATCGTTACTCCTCCGAGGGGTTATTCGAGATATCTTAATCGAAACCCTAGTAACGAGGCATTGGCTACCTTAAGAGAGTCATAGTTACTCGTCCCAATTGCTCACCCAGTACAACATTTTTTCTTACTGCGGCCAGTCTGCCAGAAGCGATATGTCACTAGTTGTGTATCATAAAAGAGTGATCGTTTCTCCTCCCAGGGGTTATTCGAGATATCTTAATCGAAACCCTAGTAACGAGGCATTCGCTACCTTATGAGAGTCATAGTTACTCGTCCCAATTGCTCACCCAGTCTGCCATTTTTTCTTACTGCGACCAGTCTGCCAGAAGCGATATGTCACTAGTTGTGTATCATAAAAGCGTGATCGTTACTCCTCCCAGGGGTTATTCGAGATATCTTAATCGAAACCCTAGTAACAAGGCATTGGCTACCTTAAGAGAGTCATAGTTACTCGTCCCAATTGCTCACCCAGTCCCACATTCTTTCTTACTGCGACCAGTCAGCCAGAAGTGATATGTCACTAGTTGTGTATCATAAAAGAGTGATCGTTACTCCTCCCAGGGGTTATTAGAGATATCTTAATCGAAACCCTAGTAACGAGGCATTGGCTGCCTTAAGAGAGTCATAGTTACTCGTCCCAATTGCTCACCCAGTCCAACATTTTTTCTTACTGCGACCAGTCTCCCAGAAGCGATATGTCACTAGCTGTGTATCATAAAAGAGTGATCGTTACTCCTCCCAGGGGTTATTCGAGATATCTTAATCGAAACCCTAGTAACGAGGCATTGGCTACCTTAAGAGAGTCATAGTTACTCGTCCCAATAGGTCACCCAGTCCAACATTTTTTCTTACTGCAGCCAGTCTGCCAGAAGCGATATGTCACTAGTTGTGTATCATAAAAGAGTCATCATTACTCCTCCGAGGGGTTATTCGAGATATCTTAATCGAAACCCTAGTAACGAGGCATTTTCTACCTTAAGAGAGTCATAGTTACTCGTCCCAATTGCTCACCCAGTACAACATTTTTTCTTACTGTGGCCAGTCTGCCAGAAGCGATATGTCACTAGTTGTGTATCACAAAAGAGTGATCCTTTCTCCTCCCACGGGTTATTCGAGATATCTTACTCGAAACCCTAGTAACGAGGCATTGGCTACCTTAAGAGAGTCATATTTACTCGTCCCAATTGCTTACCGAGTCTGATATTTTTTCTTACTGCGGCCAGTCTGCCAGAAGCGATATGTCACTAGTTGTGTATCATAAAAGAGTGATCGTTACTCCTCCCAGGGGTTATTCGAGATATCTTAATCGAAACCCTAGTAACGAGGCATTGGCTACCTTAAGAGAGTCATAGTTACTCCTCCCAATTGCTCACACAGTCCAACATTTTTTTCTTACTGCAGCCAGTCTGCCAGAAGCGATACGTCACTAGTTGTGTATCATAAAAGACCCGTCGTTAATCCTCCGAGGGGTTATTCGAGATATCTTAATCGAATCCCTAGTATCGAGGCATTGGCTACCTTAAGAGAGTCATAGTTACTCGTCACAATTGCTCACCCAGGCCAACATTTTTTCTTACTGCGACCAGTCTGCCAGAAGCGATATGTCACTAGATGTGTATCATAAAAGCGTGATCGTTACTCCTCCCAGGTGTTATTCGAGATATTTTAATCGAAACCCTAGTAACAAGGCATTGGCTACCTTAAGAGAGTCATAGTTACTCGTCCCAATTGCTCACCCAGTCTGCCATATTTTCTTACTGCGGCCAGTCTGCAGAAGCGATATGTCACTAGTTGTGTATCATAAAAGAGTCATCGTTACTCCTGCCAGGGGTTATTCGAGATATCTTAATCGAAACCCTAGAAAAGAGGCATTGGCTACCTTAAGAGAGTCATAGTTACTCGTCCCAATTGCTCACCCAGTCCCACATTCTTTCTTACTGCGACCAGTCAGCCAGAAGCGATATGTCACTATTTGTGTATCATAAAAGTGTGATCGTTACTCCTCCCAGGGGTTATTGGAGATATCTTAATGGAAACCCTAGTAACGAGGCATTGGCTACCTTAAGGGAATCATAGTTACTCGTCCCAATTATTCACCCAGTCCAACATTTTTCCTTACTGCGGCCAGTCTGCCAGAAGCGATATGTCACTAGATGTGTAACTTAAAAAAGTGATCGTTACTCCTCCCAGGGGTTATTGGAGATATCTTAATCGAAACCCTAGTAACGAGGCATTGGCTACCTTAAGAGAGTCATAGTTACTCGTCCCAATAGCTCACCCAGTCCAACATTTTTTCTTATTGCAGCTAGTCTGCCAGAAGCGATATGTCACTAGTTGTGTATCATAAAAGAGTCATCGTTACTCCTCCCAGGGGTTATTAGAGATATCTTAATCGAAACCCTAGTAACGAGGCATTGGCTACCTTAGGAGAGTCATAGTTACTCGTCCAATTGCTCACCGAGTCTGACATTTTTTCTTACTGCGGCCAGTCTGCCAGAAGCGATATGTCACTAGTTGTGTATCATATAAGAGTGATCGTTTCTCCTCTCGGGGTTATTTGAGATATCTTAATCGAAAGCCTAGTAACGAGGCATTGGCTACCTTAAGAGAATCATAGTTACTCGTCCCAATTGCTCACCCAGTCTGCCATTTTTTCTTACTGTGGCAAGTCTGCCAGAAGCGATATGTCACTAGTTGTGTATCATAAAAGAGTCATCGTTACTCCTCCCAGGGGTTATTCGAGATATCTTAATCGAAACCCTAGTAACGAGGCATTGGCTACCTTAAGAGAGTCATAGTTACTCGTCCCAATTGCTCACACAGTCCAACATTTTTTCTTACTGCAGCCAGTCTGCCAGAAGCGATATGTCACTAGTTGTGTATCATAACAGACCCGTCGTTACTCCTCCGGGGGGTTATTCGAGATATCTTAATCGAATCCCTAGTAACGAGGCATTGGCTACCTTAAGAGAGTCATAGTTACTCGTCCCAATTGCTCACCCAGTCTGCCATTTTTTCTTACTGCGGCCAGTCTGCCAGAAGCGATATGTCACTAGTTGTGTATCATAAAAGAGTCATCGTTACTCCTCCCAGGGGTTATTCGAGATATCTTAATCGAATCCCTAGTAACGAGGCATTGCCTACCTTAAGAGAGTCATAGTTACTCGTCCCAATTGCTCACCCAGTCCCACATTCTTTCTTACTGCGACCAGTCAGCCAGAAGCGATATGTCACTAGTTGTGTATCATAAAAGAGTGATCGTTACTCCTCCCAGGGGTTATTCGAGATATCTTAATCGAAACCCTAGTAACGAGGCATTGGCTGCCTTAAGAGAGTCATAGTTACTCGTCCCAATTGCTCACCCAGTCCAACATTTTTTCTTACTGCGACCAGTCTGCCAGAAGCGATATGTCACTAGTTGTGTATCATAAAAGAGTGATCGTTACTCCTCCCAGGGGTTATTCGAGATATCTTAATCGAAACCCTAGTAACGAGGCATTGGCTACCTTAAGAGAGTCATAGTTACTCGTCCCAATTGCTCACCCAGTCTGCCATTTTTTCTTACTGCGACCAGTCTGCCAGAAGCGATATGTCACTAGTTGTGTATAATAAAAGAGTGATCGTTACTCCTCCCAGGGGTTATTCGAGATATCTTAATCGAAACCCTAGTAACGAGGCATTGGCTGCCTTAAGAGAGTCATAGTCACTCGTCCCAATTGCTCACCCAGTCCCACATTTTTTTCTTACTGCGACCAGTCTGCCAGAAGCGATATGTCACTAGTTGTGTATCATAAAAGAGTGATCGTTACTCCTCCCAGGGGTTATTCGAGATATCTTAATCGAAACCCTAGTAACGAGGCATTGGCTACCTTAAGAGAGTCATAGTTACTCGTCCCAATAGCTCACCCAGTCCAACATTTTTTCTTACTGCAGCCAGTCTGCCAGAAGCGATATGTCACTAGTTGTGTATCATAAAAGAGTCATCGTTACTCCTCCGAGGGGTTATTCGAGATATCTTAATCGAAACCATAGTAACGAGGCATTTTCTACCTTAAGAGAGTCATAGTTACTCGTCCCAATTGCTCACCCAGTACAACATTTTTTCTTACTGTGGCCAGTCTGCCAGAAGCGATATGTCACTAGTTGTGTATCATAAAAGAGTGATCCTTTCTCCTCCCACGGGTTATTCGAGATATCTTAATCGAAACCCTAGTAACGAGGCATTGGCTACCTTAAGAGAGTCATAGTTACTCGTCCCAATAGCTCACCCAGTCCAACATTTTTTCTTATTGCAGCCAGTCTGCCAGAAGCGATATGTCACTAGTTGTGTATCATAAAAGAGTCATCGTTACTCCTCCCAGGGGTTATTAGAGATATCTTAATCGAAACCCTAGTAACGAGGCATTGGCTACCTTAGGAGAGTCATAGTTACTCGTCCAATTGCTCACCGAGTCTGACATTTTTTCTTACTGCGGCCAGTCTGCCAGAAGCGATATGTCACTAGTTGTGTATCATATAAGAGTGATCGTTTCTCCTCTCGGGGTTATTTGAGATATCTTAATCGAAAGCCTAGTAACGAGGCATTGGCTACCTTAAGAGAATCATAGTTACTCGTCCCAATTGCTCACCCAGTCTGCCATTTTTTCTTACTGTGGCAAGTCTGCCAGAAGCGATATGTCACTAGTTGTGTATCATAAAAGAGTCATCGTTACTCCTCCCAGGGGTTATTCGAGATATCTTAATCGAAACCCTAGTAACGAGGCATTGGCTACCTTAAGAGAGTCATAGTTACTCGTCCCAATTGCTCACACAGTCCAACATTTTTTCTTACTGCAGCCAGTCTGCCAGAAGCGATATGTCACTAGTTGTGTATCATAACAGACCCGTCGTTACTCCTCCGAGGGGTTATTCGAGATATCTTAATCGAATCCCTAGTAACGAGGCATTGGCTACCTTAAGAGAGTCATAGTTACTCGTCCCAATTGCTCACCCAGTCTGCCATTTTTTCTTACTGCGGCCAGTCTGCCAGAAGCGATATGTCACTAGTTGTGTATCATAAAAGAGTCATCGTTACTCCTCCCAGGGGTTATTCGAGATATCTTAATCGAATCCTTAGTAACGAGGCATTGCCTACCTTAAGAGAGTCATAGTTACTCGTCCCAATTGCTCACCCAGTCCCACATTCTTTCTTACTGCGACCAGTCAGCCAGAAGCGATATGTCACTAGTTGTGTATCATAAAAGAGTGATCGTTACTCCTCCCAGGGGTTATTCGAGATATCTTAATCGAAACCCTAGTAACGAGGCATTGGCTGCCTTAAGAGAGTCATAGTTACTCGTCCCAATTGCTCACCCAGTCCAACATTTTTTCTTACTGCGACCAGTCTGCCAGAAGCGATATGTCACTAGTTGTGTATCATAAAAGAGTGATCGTTACTCCTCCCAGGGGTTATTCGAGATATCTTAATCGAAACCCTAGTAACGAGGCATTGGCTACCTTAAGAGAGTCATAGTTACTCGTCCCAATTGCTCACCCAGTCTGCCATTTTTTCTTACTGCGACCAGTCTGCCAGAAGCGATATGTCACTAGTTGTGTATAATAAAAGAGTGATCGTTACTCCTCCCAGGGGTTATTCGAGATATCTTAATCGAAACCCTAGTAACGAGGCATTGGCTGCCTTAAGAGAGTCATAGTCACTCGTCCCAATTGCTCACCCAGTCCCACATTTTTTTCTTACTGCGACCAGTCTGCCAGAAGCGATATGTCACTAGTTGTGTATCATAAAAGAGTGATCGTTACTCCTCCCAGGGGTTATTCGAGATATCTTAATCGAAACCCAAGTAACGAGGCATTGGCTACCTTAAGAGAGTCATAGTTACTCGTCCCAATAGCTCACCCAGTCCAACATTTTTTCTTACTGCAGCCAGTCTGCCAGAAGCGATATGTCACTAGTTGTGTATCATAAAAGAGTCATCGTTACTCCTCCGAGGGGTTATTCGAGATATCTTAATCGAAACCATAGTAACGAGGCATTTTCTACCTTAAGAGAGTCATAGTTACTCGTCCCAATTGCTCACCCAGTACAACATTTTTTCTTACTGTGGCCAGTCTGCCAGAAGCGATATGTCACTAGTTGTGTATCATAAAAGAGTGATCCTTTCTCCTCCCACGGGTTATTCGAGATATCTTAATCGAAACCCTAGTAACGAGGCATTGGCTACCTTAAGAGAGTCATATTTACTCGTCCCAATTGCTCACCGAGTCTGATATTTTTTCTTACTGCGGCCAGTCTGCCAGAAGCGATATGTCACTAGTTGTGTATCATAAAAGAGTCATCGTTTCTCCTCCCAGGGGTTATACGAGATATCTTAATCGAAACCCTAGTAACGAGGCATTGGCTACCTTAAGAGAGTCATAGTTACTCGTCCCAATTGCTCACCCAGTCTGCCATGTTTTCTTACTGTGGCAAGTCTGCCAGAAGCGATATGTCACTAGTTGTATATCATAAAAGAGTCATCATTACTCCTCCCAGGGGTTATTCGAGATATCTTAATCGAAACCCTAGTAACGAGGCATTGGCTACCTTAAGAGAGTCATAGTTACTCCTCCCAATTGCTCACACAGTCCAACATTTTTTCTTACTGCAGCCAGTCTGCCAGAAGCGACATGTCACTAGTTGTGTATCATAAAAGAGTGATCGTTTCTCCTCCCGGGGTTATTCGAGATATCTTAATCGAAACCCTAGTAACGAGGCATTGGCTACCTTAAGAGAATCATAGTTACTCGTCCCAATTGCTCACCCAGTCTGCCATTTTTTCTTACTGTGGCAAGTCTGCCAGAAGCGATATGTCACTAGTTGTGTATCATAAAAGAGTCATCGTTACTCCTCCCAGGGGTTATTCCAGATATCTTAATCGAAACCCTAGTAACGAGGCATTGGCTACCTTAAGAGAGTCATAGTTACTCGTCCCAATTGCTCACACAGTCCAACATTTTTTCTTACTGCAGCCAGTCTGCCAGAAGCGATATGTCACTAGTTGTGTATCATAACAGACCCGTCGTTACTCCTCCGAGGGCTTATTCGAGATATCTTAATCGAATCCCTAGTAACGAGGCATTGGCTACCTTAAGAGAGTCATAGTTACTCGTCCCAACTGCTCACCCAGTCCACCATTTTTTCTTACTGCGACCAGTCTGCCAGAAGCGATATGTCACTAGTTGTTTATCATAAAAGAGTGATCGTTACTCCTCCCAGGGGTTATTCGAGATATCTTAATCGAAGCCCTAGTAACAAGGCATTGGCTACCTTAAGAGAGTCATAGTTACTCGTCCCTATTGCTCACCCAGACTGCCATTTTTTCTTACTGCGGCCAGTCTGCCAGAAGCGATATGTCACTAGTTGTGTATCATAAAAGAGTCATCGTTACCTCTCCCAGGGGTTATTCGAGATATCTTAATCGAAACCCTAGTAACGAGGCATTGGCTACCTTAAGAGAGTCATAGTTACTCGTCCCAATTGCTCACCCAGTCCCACATTCTTTCTTACTGCGACCAGTCAGCCAGAAGCGATATGTCACTAGTTGTGTATCATAAAAGAGTGATCGTTACTCCTCCCAGGGGTTATTCGAGATATCTTAATCGAAACCCTAGTAACGAGGCATTGGCTACCTTAAGAGAGTCATAGTTACTCGTCCCAATAGCTCACCCAGTCCAACATTTTTTCTTACTGCAGCCAGTCTGCCAGAAGCGATATGTCACTAGTTGTGTATCATAAAAAAATCATCGTTACTCCTCCCAGGGGTTATTCGAGATATCTTAATCGAAACCCTAGTAATGAGGCATTGGCTACGTTAAGAGAGTCATAGTTACTCGTCCCAATTGCTCACCCAGTACAACATTTTTTCTTACTGCGGCCTGTCTGCCAGAGGCTATATGTCACTAGTTGTGTATCATAAAAGAGTCATCGTTACTCCTCCCAGGGGTTATTCGAGATATCTTAATCGAAACCCTAGTAAAGAGGCATTGGCTACCTTAAGAGAGTCATAGTTACTCGTCCCAATAGCTCACCCAGTCCCACATTCTTTCTTTCTGCGACCAGTCAGCCAGAAGCGATATGTCACTAGTTGTGTATCATAAAAGAGTCATCGTTACTCCTCCGAGGGGTTATTCGAGATATCTTACTCGAAACCCGAGTAACGAGGCATTTTCTACCTTAAGAGAGTCATAGTTACTCGTCCCAATTGCTCACCCAGTACAACATTTTTTCTTACTCTGGCCAGTCTGCCAGAAGCGATATGTCACTAGTTGTGTATCATAAAAGAGTGATCATTTCTCCTCGCAGGGGTTATTCGAGATATCTTAATCGAAACCCTAGTAACGAGGCATTGGCTACCTTAAGAGAGTCATAGTTACTCGTCCCAGTTGCTCACACAGTCCAACATTCTTTCTTACTGCGACCAGTCAGCCAGAAGCGATATGTCACTAGTTGTGTATCATAAAAGAGTGATCGTTACTCCTCCCAGGGGTTATTCGAGATATCTTAATCGAAACCCTAGTAACGAGGCATTGGCTGCCTTAAGAGAGTCATAGTTACTCGTCCCAGTTGCTCACCCAGTCCAACATTTTTTCTTACTGCGACCAGTCTGCCAGAAGCGATATGTCACTAGTTGTGTATCATAAAAGAGTGATCGTTACTCCTCCCAGGGGTTATTCGAGATATCTTAATCGAAACCCTAGTAACGAGGCATTGGCTACCTTAAGAGAGTCATAGTTACTCGTCCCAATAGCTCACACAGTCCAACATTTTTTCTTACTGCAGCCAGTCTGCCAGAAGCGATATGTCACTAGTTGTGTATCATAAAAGAGTCATCGTTACTCCTCCGAGGGGTTATTCGAGATATCTTACTCGAAACCCGAGTAACGAGGCATTTTCTACCCTAAGAGAGTCATAGTTACTCGTCCCAATTGCTCACCCAGTACAACATTTTTTCTTACTGTGGCCAGTCTGCCAGAAGCGATATGTCATTAGTTGTGTATCATAAAAGAGCGATCGTTTCTCCTCGCCGGGGTTATTCGAGATATCTTAATCGAAACCCTAGTAACGAGGCATTGACTACCTTAAGAGAGTCATAGTTACTCGTCCCAGTTGCTCACCCAGTCCAACATTTTTTCTTACTGCGACCAGTCTGCCAGAAGCGATATGTCACTAGTTGTGTATCATAAAAGCGTGATCGTTACTCCTCCCACTGTTTATTCGAGATATCTTAATCGAAACCCTAGTAACAAGGCATTGGCTACCTTAAGAGAGTCATAGTTACTCGTCCCAATTGCTCACCCAGTCTGCCATTTTTTCTTACTGCGGCCAGTCTGCCAGAAGCGATATGTCACTAGCTGTGTATCATAAAAGAGTCATCGTTACTCCTCCCAGGGGTTATTCGAGATATCTTAATCGAAACCCTAGTAACGAGGCATTGGCTACCTTAAGAGAGTCATAGTTACTCGTCATAATAGCTCACCTAGTCCAACATTTTATCTTACTGCAGCCAGTCTGCCAGAAGCGATATGTCACTAGTTGTGTATCATAAAAGAGTCATCGTTACTCCTCCTAGGGGTTATTCGAGATATCTTAATCGAAACCCTAGTAATGAGGCATTGGCTACCTTAAGAGAGTCATAGTTACTCGTCCCAATTGCTCACCCAGTACAACATTTTTTCTTACTGCCGCCAGTCTGCCAGAAGCGATATGTGACTAATTGTGTATCATAAAAGAGTCATCGTTACACCTCCCAGGGGTTATTCGAGATTTCTTAATCGAAACCCTAGTAACGAGGCATTGGCTACCTTAAGAGCGTCATAGTTACTCGTCCCAATTGCTCACCCAGTCCCACATTCTTTCTTACTGCGACCAGTCAGCCAGAAGCGATATGTCACTAGTTGTGTATCATAAAAGAGTGATCGTTACTCCTCCCAGGGGTTATTCGAGATATCTTAATCGAAACCCTAGTAACGAGGCATTCGCTGCCTTAAGAGAGTCATAGTTACTCGTCCCAGTTGCTCACCCAGTCCAACATTTTTTTCTTACTGCGACCAGTCTGCCAGATGCGATATGTCACTAGTTGTGTATCATAAAAGAGTGATCGTTACTCCTCCCAGGGGTTATTCGAGATATCTTAATCGAAACCCTAGTAACGAGGCATTGGCTACCTTAAGAGAGTCATAGTTACTCGTCCCAATAGCTCACACAGTCCAACATTTTTTCTTACTGCAGCCAGTCTGCCAGAAGCGATATGTCACTAGTTGTGTATCATAAAAGAGTCATCGTTACTCCTCCGAGGGGTTATTCGAGATATCTTACTCGAAACCCGAGTAACGAGGCATTTTCTACCTTAAGAGAGTCATAGTTACTCGTCCCAATTGCTCACCCAGTACAACATTTTTTCTTACTGTGGCCAGTCTGCCAGAAGCGATATGTCACTAGTTGTGTATCGTAAAAGAGTGATCGTTTCTCCTCGCAGGGGTTATTCGAGATATCTTAATCGAAACCCTAGTAACGAGGCATTGGCTACCTTAAGAGAGTCATAGTTACTCGTCCCAATTGCTCACCCAGTCCCACATTCTTTCTTACTGCGACCAGTCAGCCAGAAGCGATATGTCACTAGTTGTGTATCATAAAAGAGTGATCGTTACTCCTCCCAGGGGTTATTCGAGATATCTTAATCGAAACCCTAGTAACGAGGCATTGGCTGCCTTAAGAGAGTCATAGTCACTCGTCCCAATTGCTCAATCAGTCCAACATTTTTTCTTACTGCGACCAGTCTGCCAGAAGCGATATGTCACTAGTTGTGTATCATAAAAGCGTGATCGTTACTCCTCCCACTGTTTATTCGAGATATCTTAATCGAAACCCTAGTAACAAGGCATTGGCTGCCTTAAGAGAGTCATAGTTACTCGTCCCAATTGCTCACCCAGTCTGCCATTTTTTCTTACTGCGGCCAGTCTGCCAGAAGCGATATGTCACTAGTTGTGTATCATAAAAGAGTCATCGTTACTCCTCCCAGGGGTTATTCGAGATATCTTAATCGAAACCCTAGTAACGAGGCATTGGCTACCTTAAGAGAGTCATAGTTACTCGTCCCAATTGCACACCCAGTCCCACATTCTTTCTTACTGCGACCAGTCAGCCAGAAGCGATATGTCACTAGTTGTGTATCATAAAAGAGTGATCGTTACTCCTCCCAGGGGTTATTCGAGATATCTTAATCGAAACCCTAGTAACGAGGCATTGGCTGCCTTAAGAGAGTCATAGTTACTCGTCCCAGTTGCTCACCCAGTCCAACATTTTTTCTTACTGCGACCAGTCTGCCAGAAGCGATATGTCACTAGTTGTGTATCATAAAAGAGTGATCGTTACTCCTCCCAGGGGTTATTCGAGATATCTTAATCGAAACCCTAGTAACGAGGCATTGGCTACCTTAAGAGAGTCATAGTTACTCGTCCCAATAGCTCACACAGTCCAACATTTTTTCTTACTGCAGCCAGTCTGCCAGAAGCGATATGTCACTAGTTGTGTATCATAAAAGAGTCATCGTTACTCCTCCGAGGGGTTATTCGAGATATCTTACTCGAAACCCGAGTAACGAGGCATTTTCTACCTTAAGAGAGTCATAGTTACTCGTCCCAATTGCTCACCCAGTACAACATTTTTTCTTACTGTGGCCAGTCTGCCAGAAGCGATATGTCACTAGTTGTGTATCATAAAAGAGTGATCGTTTCTCCTCGCAGGGGTTATTCGAGATATCTTAATCGAAACCCTAGTAACGAGGCATTGGCTACCTTAAGAGAGTCATAGTTACTCGTCCCAGTTGCTCACACAGTCCAACATTCTTTCTTACTGCGACCAGTCAGCCAGAAGCGATATGTCACTAGTTGTGTATCATAAAAGAGTGATCGTTACTCCTCCCAGGGGTTATTCGAGATATCTTAATCGAAACCCTAGTAACGAGGCATTGGCTGCCTTAAGAGAGTCATAGTTACTCGTCCCAGTTGCTCACCCAGTCCAACATTTTTTCTTACTGCGACCAGTCTGCCAGAAGCGATATGTCACTAGTTGTGTATCATAAAAGAGTGATCGTTACTCCTCCCAGGGGTTATTCGAGATATCTTAATCGAAACCCTAGTAACGAGGCATTGGCTACCTTAAGAGAGTCATAGTTACTCGTCCCAATTGCTCACCCAGTCTGCCATTTTTTCTTACTGCGACCAGTCTGCCAGAAGCGATATGTCACTAGTTGTGTATAATAAAAGAGTGATCGTTACTCCTCCCAGGGGTTATTCGAGATATCTTAATCGAAACCCTAGTAACGAGGCATTGGCTGCCTTAAGAGAGTCATAGTCACTCGTCCCAATTGCTCACCCAGTCCCACATTTTTTTCTTACTGCGACCAGTCTGCCAGAAGCGATATGTCACTAGTTGTGTATCATAAAAGAGTGATCGTTACTCCTCCCAGGGGTTATTCGAGATATCTTAATCGAAACCCTAGTAACGAGGCATTGACTACCTTAAGAGAGTCATAGTTACTCGTCCCAGTTGCTCACCCAGTCCAACATTTTTTCTTACTGCGACCAGTCTGCCAGAAGCGATATGTCACTAGTTGTGTATCATAAAAGCGTGATCGTTACTCCTCCCACTGTTTATTCGAGATATCTTAATCGAAACCCTAGTAACAAGGCATTGGCTACCTTAAGAGAGTCATAGTTACTCGTCCCAATTGCTCACCCAGTCTGCCATTTTTTCTTACTGCGGCCAGTCTGCCAGAAGCGATATGTCACTAGCTGTGTATCATAAAAGAGTCATCGTTACTCCTCCCAGGGGTTATTCGAGATATCTTAATCGAAACCCTAGTAACGAGGCATTGGCTACCTTAAGAGAGTCATAGTTACTCGTCATAATAGCTCACCTAGTCCAACATTTTATCTTACTGCAGCCAGTCTGCCAGAAGCGATATGTCACTAGTTGTGTATCATAAAAGAGTCATCGTTACTCCTCCTAGGGGTTATTCGAGATATCTTAATCGAAACCCTAGTAATGAGGCATTGGCTACCTTAAGAGAGTCATAGTTACTCGTCCCAATTGCTCACCCAGTACAACATTTTTTCTTACTGCCGCCAGTCTGCCAGAAGCGATATGTCACTAATTGTGTATCATAAAAGAGTCATCGTTACACCTCCCAGGGGTTATTCGAGATTTCTTAATCGAAACCCTAGTAATGAGGCATTGGCTACCTTAAGAGCGTCATAATTACTCGTCCCAATTGCTCACCCAGTCCCACATTCTTTCTTACTGCGACCAGTCAGCCAGAAGCGATATGTCACTAGTTGTGTATCATAAAAGAGTGATCGTTACTCCTCCCAGGGGTTATTCGAGATATCTTAATCGAAACCCTAGTAACGAGGCATTCGCTGCCTTAAGAGAGTCATAGTTACTCGTCCCAGTTGCTCACCCAGTCCAACATTTTTTTCTTACTGCGACCAGTCTGCCAGAAGCGATATGTCACTAGTTGTGTATAATAAAAGAGTGATCGTTACTCCTCCCAGGGGTTATTCGAGATATCTTAATCGAAACCCTAGTAACGAGGCATTGGCTGCCTTAAGAGAGTCATAGTCACTCGTCCCAATTGCTCACCCAGTCCCACATTTTTTTCTTACTGCGACCAGTCTGCCAGAAGCGATATGTCACTAGTTGTGTATCATAAAAGAGTGATCGTTACTCCTCCCAGGGGTTATTCGAGATATCTTAATCGAAACCCTAGTAACGAGGCATTGACTACCTTAAGAGAGTCATAGTTACTCGTCCCAGTTGCTCACCCAGTCCAACATTTTTTCTTACTGCGACCAGTCTGCCAGAAGCGATATGTCACTAGTTGTGTATCATAAAAGCGTGATCGTTACTCCTCCCACTGTTTATTCGAGATATCTTAATCGAAACCCTAGTAACAAGGCATTGGCTACCTTAAGAGAGTCATAGTTACTCGTCCCAATTGCTCACCCAGTCTGCCATTTTTTCTTACTGCGGCCAGTCTGCCAGAAGCGATATGTCACTAGCTGTGTATCATAAAAGAGTCATCGTTACTCCTCCCAGGGGTTATTCGAGATATCTTAATCGAAACCCTAGTAACGAGGCATTGGCTACCTTAAGAGAGTCATAGTTACTCGTCATAATAGCTCACCTAGTCCAACATTTTATCTTACTGCAGCCAGTCTGCCAGAAGCGATATGTCACTAGTTGTGTATCATAAAAGAGTCATCGTTACTCCTCCTAGGGGTTATTCGAGATATCTTAATCGAAACCCTAGTAATGAGGCATTGGCTACCTTAAGAGAGTCATAGTTACTCGTCCCAATTGCTCACCCAGTACAACATTTTTTCTTACTGCCGCCAGTCTGCCAGAAGCGATATGTCACTAATTGTGTATCATAAAAGAGTCATCGTTACACCTCCCAGGGGTTATTCGAGATTTCTTAATCGAAACCCTAGTAACGAGGCATTGGCTACCTTAAGAGCGTCATAATTACTCGTCCCAATTGCTCACCCAGTCCCACATTCTTTCTTACTGCGACCAGTCAGCCAGAAGCGATATGTCACTAGTTGTGTATCATAAAAGAGTGATCGTTACTCCTCCCAGGGGTTATTCGAGATATCTTAATCGAAACCCTAGTAACGAGGCATTCGCTGCCTTAAGAGAGTCATAGTTACTCGTCCCAGTTGCTCACCCAGTCCAACATTTTTTTCTTACTGCGACCAGTCTGCCAGAAGCGATATGTCACTAGTTGTGTATCATAAAAGAGTGATCGTTACTCCTCCCAGGGGTTATTCGAGATATCTTAATCGAAACCCTAGTAACGAGGCATTGGCTACCTTAAGAGAGTCATAGTTACTCGTCCCAATAGCTCACACAGTCCAACATTTTTTCTTACTGCAGCCAGTCTGCCAGAAGCGATATGTCACTAGTTGTGTATCATAAAAGAGTCATCGTTACTCCTCCGAGGGGTTATTCGAGATATCTTACTCGAAACCCGAGTAACGAGGCATTTTCTACCTTAAGAGAGTCATAGTTACTCGTCCCAATTGCTCACCCAGTACAACATTTTTTCTTACTGTGGCCAGTCTGCCAGAAGCGATATGTCACTAGTTGTGTATCATAAAAGAGTGATCGTTTCTCCTCGCAGGGGTTATTCGAGATATCTTAATCGAAACCCTAGTAACGAGGCATTGGCTACCTTAAGAGAGTCATAGTTACTCGTCCCAATTGCTCACCCAGTCCCACATTCTTTCTTACTGCGACCAGTCAGCCAGAAGCGATATGTCACTAGTTGTGTATCATAAAAGAGTGATCGTTACTCCTCCCAGGGGTTATTCGAGATATCTTAATCGAAACCCTAGTAACGAGGCATTGGCTGCCTTAAGAGAGTCATAGTCACTCGTCCCAATTGCTCAATCAGTCCAACATTTTTTCTTACTGCGACCAGTCTGCCAGAAGCGATATGTCACTAGTTGTGTATCATAAAAGCGTGATCGTTACTCCTCCCACTGTTTATTCGAGATATCTTAATCGAAACCCTAGTAACAAGGCATTGGCTGCCTTAAGAGAGTCATAGTTACTCGTCCCAATTGCTCACCCAGTCTGCCATTTTTTCTTACTGCGGCCAGTCTGCCAGAAGCGATATGTCACTAGTTGTGTATCATAAAAGAGTCATCGTTACTCCTCCCAGGGGTTATTCGAGATATCTTAATCGAAACCCTAGTAACGAGGCATTGGCTACCTTAAGAGAGTCATAGTTACTCGTCCCAATTGCTCACCCAGTCCCACATTCTTTCTTACTGCGACCAGTCAGCCAGAAGCGATATGTCACTAGTTGTGTATCATAAAAGAGTGATCGTTACTACTCCGAGGGGTTATTCGAGATATCTTAATCGAAACCCTAGTAATGAGGCATTGGCTACCTTAAGAGAGTCATAGTTACTCGTCCCAATTGCTCATCCAGTACAACATTTTTTCTTACTGCAGCCAGTCTGCCAGAAGCGATATGTCACTAGTTGTGTATCATAAAAGAGTCATCGTTACTCCTCCCAGGGGTTATTCGAGATATCTTAATCGAAACCCTAGTAACGAGGCATTGGCTACCTTAAGAGAGTCATAGTTACTCGTCCCAATTGCACACCCAGTCCCACATTCTTTCTTACTGCGACCAGTCAGCCAGAAGCGATATGTCACTAGTTGTGTATCATAAAAGAGTGATCGTTACTCCTCCCAGGGGTTATTCGAGATATCTTAATCGAAACCCTAGTAACGAGGCATTGGCTGCCTTAAGAGAGTCATAGTTACTCGTCCCAGTTGCTCACCCAGTCCAACATTTTTTCTTACTGCGACCAGTCTGCCAGAAGCGATATGTCACTAGTTGTGTATCATAAAAGAGTGATCGTTACTCCTCCCAGGGGTTATTCGAGATATCTTAATCGAAACCCTAGTAACGAGGCATTGGCTACCTTAAGAGAGTCATAGTTACTCGTCCCAATAGCTCACACAGTCCAACATTTTTTCTTACTGCAGCCACTCTGCCAGAAGCGATATGTCACTAGTTGTGTATCATAAAAGAGTCATCGTTACTCCTCCGAGGGGTTATTCGAGATAACTTACTCGAAACCCGAGTAACGAGGCATTTTCTACCTTAAGAGAGTCATAGTTACTCGTCCCAATTGCTCACCCAGTACAACATTTTTTCTTACTGTGGCCAGTCTGCCAGAAGCGATATGTCACTGTTGTGTATCATAAAAGAGTGATCGTTTCTCCTTGCAGGGGTTATTCGAGATATCTTAATCGAAACCCTAGTAACGAGGCATTGGCTACGTTAAGAGAGTCATAGTTACTCGTCCCAATAGCTCACCCAGTCCCACATTCTTTCTTACTGCGACCAGTCAGCCAGAAGCGATATGTCACTAGTAGTGTATCATAAAAGAGTGATCGTTACTCCTCCCAGGGGTTATTCGAGATATCTTAATCGAAACCCTAGTAACGAGGCATTGGCTGCCTTAAGAGAGTCATAGTCACTCGTCCCAATTGCTCACCCAGTACAACATTTTTTCTTACTGCGACCAGTCTGCCAGAAGCGATATGTCACTAGTTGTGTATCATAAAAGCGTGATCGTTACTCCTCCCACTGTTTATTCGAGATATCTTAATCGAAACCCTAGTAACAAGGCATTGGCTACCTTAAGAGAGTCATAGTTACTCGTCCCAATTGCTCACCCAGTCTGCCATTTTTTCTTACTGCGGCCAGTCTGCCAGAAGCGATATGTCACTAGTTGTGTATCATAAAAGAGTCATCGTTACTCCTCCGAGGGGTTATTCGAGATATCTTAATCGAAACCCTAGTAACGAGGCATTGGCTACCTTAAGAGAGTCATAGTTACTCGTCCCAATTGCTCACCCAGTCCCACATTCTTTCTTACTGCGACCAGTCAGCCAGAAGCGATATGTCACTAGTTGTGTATCATAAAAGAGTGATCGTTACTACTCCGAGGGGTTATTCGAGATATCTTAATCGAAACCCTAGTAACGAGGCATTGGCTACCTTAAGAGAGTCTTAGTTACTCGTCCCAATAGCTCACCCAGTCCAACATTTTTTCTTACTGCAGCCAGTCTGCCAGAAGCGATATGTCACTAGTTGTGTATCATAAAAGAGTCATCGTTACTCCTCCCAGGGGTTATTCGAGATATCTTAATCGAAACCCTAGTAATGAGGCATTGGCTACCTTAAGAGAGTCATAGTTACTCGTCCCAATTGCTCATCCAGTACAACATTTTTTCTTACTGCAGCCAGTCTGCCAGAAGCGATATGTCACTAGTTGTGTATCATAAAAGAGTCATCGTTACTCCTCCCAGGGGTTATTCGAGATATCTTAATCGAAACCCTAGTAACGAGGCATTGGCTACCTTAAGAGAGTCATAGTTACTCGTCCCAATTGTACACCCAGTCCCACATTCTTTCTTACTGCGACCAGTCAGCCAGAAGCGATATGTCACTAGTTGTGTATCATAAAAGAGTGATCGTTACTCCTCAAAGGGGTTATTCGAGATATCTTAATCGAAACCCTAGTAACGAGGCATTGGCTGCCTTAAGAGAGTCATAGTTACTCGTCCCAGTTGCTCACCCAGTCCAACATTTTTTCTTACTGCGACCAGTCTGCCAGAAGCGATATGTCACTAGTTGTGTATCATAAAAGAGTGATCGTTACTCCTCCCAGGGGTTATTCGAGATATCTTAATCGAAACCCTAGTAACGAGGCATTGGCTACCTTAAGAGAGTCATAGTTACTCGTCCCAATAGCTCACACAGTCCAACATTTTTTCTTACTGCAGCCACACTGCCAGAAGCGATATGTCACTAGTTGTGTATCATAAAAGAGTCATCGTTACTCCTCCGAGGGGTTATTCGAGATAACTTACTCGAAACCCGAGTAACGAGGCATTTTCTACCTTAAGAGAGTCATAGTCACTCGTCCCAATTGCTCACCCAGTACAACATTTTTTCTTACTATGGCCAGTCTGCCAGAAGCGATATGTCACTAGTTGTGTATCATAAAAGAGTGATCGTTTCTCCTCGCAGGGGTTATTCGAGATATCTTAATCGAAACCCTAGTAACGAGGCATTGGCTACCTTAAGAGAGTCATAGTTACTCGTCCCAATTGCTCACCCAGTCCCACATTCTTTCTTACTGCGACCAGTCTGCCAGAAGCGATATGTCACTAGTTGTGTATCATAAAAGAGTCATCCTTACTCCTCCCAGGGGTTATTCGAGATTTCTTAAACCAAACCCCTAGTAACGAGCCATTAGCTACCTCAAGAGAGTCATAGTTACGTGTCCCAATTGCTCACCCAGTCTCCCATTTTTCTTACTGCTTCCAGTCTGCCAGAAGCGATTTGTCACTGGTTGTGTATCATAAAAGAGTCATCGTTACTCCTCCCAGGGATTATTCGAGATATCTTAATCGAAACCCTAGTAACGAGGCATTGGCTACCTTAAGAGAGTCATAGATAATCGTCCCAATTCCTCACCCAGTGTGCCATTTTTTCTTACTGCGGCCAGTCTGCCAGCAGCGATATGACACTCGTTGTGTATCTTAAGAGAACCATCGTTACTCCTTCCAGAGGTTACTGGCATTCTCTGATTCAATACTCCTCTTGACGAAGCATTGGCTATCTTAATAGTACCATAGTTCTTCCTCCCAGTTGCTCACACAGTTTCCTACTTTTTGTGTACTTGTCCAGTCTGCCAGAAGCGATATGTCACTAGTTGTGTATCATAAAAGAGTCATCGTTACTCCTCCCTGGGGTTTTCGAGCTTTCGTAATCCAAACTTCTAGTAACGAGGCATTGGGTAGCTTAAGAGAATCATTGTTACTCATACCAGTAGCTCACCCAGTTTCCTATTTTTCTTACTGTGCAAGAGCTGCTAATAGCGGTATGTCACAAGTTGTGTAACAAAAGATTGTCTTCGGTACTCCTGCCTGGGCCAATCGAATTATCTGATTCAGTACTCCTGGTGATGATGCACTGGCTACCTTAAGAGAGTAATTGTTACTCGTCGCAGTTGCTCTTCCAGTTTCACAAATTTTGTTACTCTGGCCAGTCTTCCAGAAGCGATATGTCACTCGTTGTGTATCTATTCGAGACAAAGCATTGGCTATCTTAATAGTGCCATAGTTCTTCCTCCCAATTGCTCACACAGTTTACTACTTTTTGGGTACTTGTCCAGGCTGCCACAATTGATACGTCACTAGTTATGTATCATAAAAGAGTCATCGTTACTCCTCCCCGGGGTTATTAGAGATTTCTTAAACCAATGTCCTAGTAACGAGGCATTGGCTACCTCCAGAGAGTTATAATTACTCGTCCCAACTGTTCACCAAGTCTGCCATTTTTTCTTACTGCGGCCAGTCTGCCAGAAGCGATATGTCACTAGTTGTGTATCATAAAAGAGTCATCCTTACTCCTCCCAGGGGTTATTCGAGATTTCTTAAACCAAACCCCTAGTAACGAGCCATTAGCTACCTCAAGAGAGTCACAGTTACGTGTCCCAATTGCTCACCCAGTCTCCCATTTTTCTTACTGCTTCCAGTCTGCCAGAAGCGATTTGTCACTGGTTGTGTATCATAAAAGAGTCATCGTTTCTCCTCCCCGGGGTTATTAGAGATTTCTTAGACCAAAGTCCTAGTAACGAGGCATTGGCTACCTCAAGAGAGTCATAATTACTCGTCCCAACTGTTCACCAAGTCTGCCATTCTTTCTTACTGCGGCCAGTCTGCCAGAAGCGATATGTCACTAGTTGTGTATCATAAAAGAGTCATCCTTACTCCTCCCAGGGGTTATTCGAGATTTCTTAAACCAAACCCCTAGTAACGAGCCATTAGCTACCTCAAGAGAGTCATAGTTACGTGTCCCAATTGCTCTCCCAGTCTCCCATTTTTCTTACTGCTTCCAGTCTGCCAGAAGCGATTTGTCACTGGTTGTGTATCATAAAAGAGTCATCGTTACACCTCCCAGGGATTTTCGAGCTTTCGTAATCCAAACTTCTAGTAACGAGGCATTGGGTAGCTTAAGAGAATCATTGTTACTCATACCAGTAGCTCACCCAGTTTCCTATTTTTCTTACTGTGCAAGAGCTGGTAATAGCGGTATGTCACAAGTTGTGTAACAAAAGATTGTCTTCGGTACTCCTGCCTGGGCCAATCGAATTATCTGATTCAGTACTCCTGGTGATGATGCACTGGCTACCTTAAGAGAGTAATTATTACTCGTCGCAGTTGCTCTTCCAGTTTCACAAATTTTGTTACTCTGGCCAGTCTTCCAGAAGCGATATGTCACTCGTTGTGTATCTACTAGAGACGAAGCATTGGCTATCTTAATAGTGTCATAGTTCTTCCTCCCAATTGCCCACACAGTTTACTACTTTTTGGGTACTTGTCCAGTCTGCCAGAAGCGATATGTCACTAGTTGTGTATCATAAAAGAGTCATCCTTACTCCTCCCAGGGGTTATTCGAGATTTCTTAAACCAAACCCCTAGTAACGAGCCATTAGCTACCTCAAGAGAGTCATAGTTACGTGTCCCAATTGCTCACCCAGTCTCCCATTTTTCTTACTGCTTCCAGTCTGCCAGAAGCGATTTGTCACTGGTTGTGTATCATAAAAGTGTCATCGTTACTCCTCCCAGGGATTATTCGAGATATCTTAATCGAAACCCTAGTAACGAGGCATTGGCTACCTTAAGAGAGTCATAGATAATCGTCCCAATTCCTCACCCAGTGTGCCATTTTTTCTTACTGCGGCCAGTCTGCCAGCAGCGATATGACACTCGTTGTGTATCTTAAGAGAACCATCGTTACTCCTTCCAGAGGTTACTGGCATTCTCTGATTCAATACTCCTCTTGACGAAGCATTGGCTATCTTAATAGTACCATAGTTCTTCCTCCCAGTTGCTCACACAGTTTACTACTTTTTGTGTACTTGTCCAGTCTGCCAGAAGCGATATGTCACTAGTTGTGTATCATAAAAGAGTCATCGTTACTCCTCCCAGGGGTTTTCGAGCTTTCGTAATCCAAACTTCTAGTAACGAGGCATTGGGTAGCTTAAGAGAATCATTGTTACTCATACCAGTAGCTCACCCAGTTTCCTATTTTTCTTACTGTGCAAGAGCTGCTAATAGCGGTATGTCACAAGTTGTGTAACAAAAGATTGTCTTCGGTACTCCTGCCTGGGCCAATCGAATTATCTGATTCAGTACTCCTGGTGATGATGCACTGGCTACCTTAAGAGAGTAATTGTTACTCGTCGCAGTTGCTCTTCCAGTTTCACAAATTTTGTTACTCTGGCCAGTCTTCCAGAAGCGATATGTCACTCGTTGTGTATCTACTCGAGACGAAGCATTGGCTATCTTAATAGTGCCATAGTTCTTCCTCCCAATTGCTCACACAGTTTACTACTTTTTGGGTACTTGTCCAGGCTGCCACAAGCGATACGTCACTAGTTGTGTATCATAAAAGAGTCATCGTTACTCCTCCCCGGGGTTATTAGAGATTTCTTAGACCAAAGTCCTAGTAACGAGGCATTGGCTACATCAAGAGAGTCATAATTACTCGTCCCAACTGTTCACCAAGTCTGCCATTCTTTCTTACTGCGGCCAGTCTGCCAGAAGCGATATGTCACTAGTTGTGTATCATAAAAGAGTCATCCTTACTCCTCCCAGGGGTTATTCGAGATTTCTTAAACCAAACCCCTAGTAACGAGCCATTAGCTACCTCAAGAGAGTCATAGTTACGTGTCCCAATTGCTCTCCCAGTCTCCCATTTTTCTTACTGCTTCCAGTCTGCCAGAAGCGATTTGTCACTGGTTGTGTATCATAAAAGAGTCATCGTTACACCTCCCAGGGATTTTCGAGCTTTCGTAATCCAAACTTCTAGTAACGAGGCATTGGGTAGCTTAAGAGAATCATTGTTACTCATACCAGTAGCTCACCCAGTTTCCTATTTTTCTTACTGTGCAAGAGCTGCTAATAGCGGTATGTCACAAGTTGTGTAACAAAAGATTGTCTTCCGTACTCCTGCCTGGGCCAATCGAATTATCTGATTCAGTACTCCTGGTGATGATGCACTGGCTACCTTAAGAGAGTAATTGTTACTCGTCGCAGTTGCTCTTCCAGTTTCACAAATTTTGTTACTCTGGCCAGTCTTCCAGAAGCGATATGTCACTCGTTGTGTATCTACTCGAGACGAAGCATTGGCTATCTTAATAGTGCCATAGTTCTTCCTCCCAATTGCTCACACAGTTTACTACTTTTTGGGTACTTGTCCAGGCTGCCACAAGCGATACGTCACTAGTTGTGTATCATAAAAGAGTCATCGTTACTCCTCCCCGGGGTTATTAGAGATTTCTTAGACCAAAGTCCTAGTAACGAGGCATTGGCTACATCAAGAGAGTCATAATTACTCGTCCCAACTGTTCACCAAGTCTGCCATTCTTTCTTACTGCGGCCAGTCTGCCAGAAGCGATATGTCACTAGTTGTGTATCATAAAAGAGTCATCCTTACTCCTCCCAGGGGTTATTCGAGATTTCTTAAACCAAACCCCTAGTAACGAGCCATTAGCTACCTCAAGAGAGTCATAGTTACGTGTCCCAATTGCTCTCCCAGTCTCCCATTTTTCTTACTGCTTCCAGTCTGCCAGAAGCGATTTGTCACTGGTTGTGTATCATAAAAGAGTCATCGTTACACCTCCCAGGGATTTTCGAGCTTTCGTAATCCAAACTTCTAGTAACGAGGCATTGGGTAGCTTAAGAGAATCATTGTTACTCATACCAGTAGCTCATCCAGTTTCCTATTTTTCTTACTGTGCAAGAGCTGCTAATAGCGGTATGTCACAAGTTGTGTAACAAAAGATTGTCTTCGGTACTCCTGCCTGGGCCAATCGAATTATCTGATTCAGTACTCCTGGTGATGATGCACTGGCTACCTTAAGAGAGTAATTGTTACTCGTCGCAGTTGCTCTTCCAGTTTCACAAATTTTGTTACTCTGGCCAGTCTTCCAGAAGCGATATGTCACTCGTTGTGTATCTACTCGAGACGAAGCATTGGCTATCTTAATAGTGCCATAGTTCTTCCTCCCAATTGCTCACACAGTTTACTACTTTTTGGGTACTTGTCCAGTCTGCCAGAAGCGATATGTCACTAGTTGTGTATCATAAAAGAGTCATCCTTACTCCTCCCAGGGGTTATTCGAGATTTCTTAAACCAAACCCCTAGTAACGAGCCATTAGCTACCTCAAGAGAGTCATAGTTACGTGTCCCAATTGCGCACCCAGTCTCCCATTTTTCTTACTGCTTCCAGTCTGCCAGAAGCGATTTGTCACTGGTTGTGTATCATAAAAGAGTCATCGTTACTCCTCCCAGGGATTATTCGAGATATCTTAATCGAAACCCTAGTAACGAGGCATTGGCTACCTTAAGAGAGTCATAGATAATCGTCCCAATTCCTCACCCAGTGTGCCATTTTTTCTTACTGCGGCCAGTCTGCCAGAAGCGATATGACACTCGTTGTGTATCTTAAGAGAACCATCGTTACTCCTTCCAGAGGTTACTGGCATTCTCTGATTAAATACTCCTCTTGACGAAATATTGGCTATCTTAATAGTACCATAGTTCTTCCTCCCAGTTGCTCACACAGTTTACTACTTTTTGTGTACTTGTCCAGTCTACCAGAAGCGATATGTCACTAGTTGTGTATCATAAAAGAGTCATCGTTACTCCTCCCAGGGGTTTTCGAGCTTTCGTAATCCAAACTTCTAGTAACGAGGCATTGGGTAGCTTAAGAGAATCAGTGTTACTCATACCAGTAGCTCACCCAGTTTCCTATTTTTCTTACTGTGCAAGAGCTGCTAATAGCGGTATGTCACAAGTTGTGTAACAAAAGATTGTCTTCGGTACTCCTGCCTGGGCCAATCGAATTATCTGATTCAGTACTCCTGGTGATGATGCACTGGCTACCTTAAGAGAGTAATTGTTACTCGTCGCAGTTGCTCTTCCAGTTTCACAAATTTTGTTACTCTGGCCAGTCTTCCAGAAGCGATATGTCACTCGTTGTGTATCTACTCGAGACGAAGCATTGGCTATCTTAATAGTGCCATAGTTGTTCCTCCCAATTGCTCACACAGTTTACTACTTTTTGGGTACTTGTCCAGGCTGCCACAAGCGATACGTCACTAGTTGTGTATCATAAAAGAGTCATCGTTACTCCTCGCCGGGGTTATTAGAGATTTCTTAGACCAAAGTCCTAGTAACGAGGCATTGGCTACCACAAGAGAGTCATAATTACTCGTCCCAACTGTTCGCCAAGTCTGCCATTCTTTCTTACTGCGGCCAGTCTGCCAGAAGCGATATGTCACTAGTTGTGTATCATAAAAGAGTCATCGTTACTCCTCCCAGGGATTATTCGAGATTTCTTAAACCAAACCCCTAGTAACGAGGCATTGGCTACCTCAAGAGAGTCATAATTACTCGTCCCAACTGTTCACCAAGTCTGCCATTCTTTCTTACTGCGGCCAGTCTGCCAGAAGCGATATGTCACTAGTTGTGTATCATAAAAGAGTCATCGTTACTCCTCCCAGGGATTATTCGAGATTTCTTAAACCAAACCCCTAGTAACGAGGCATTGGCTACCTCAAGAGAGTCATAATAACTCGACCCAATTGTTCACTAAGTCTCCCATTTTTTTCTTACTGCGACCAGTTTGCCAGAACCGATATGTCACTAGTTGTGTATCATAAAAGAGTCACCCTTACTCCTCCCAGGGGTTATTCGAGATATCTTAATCGAAACCCTAGTAACGAGGCATTGGCTACCTTAAGAGAGTCATAGTTACTCATCCCAATTGCTCACCCATTTTGCCATTTTTTCTTACTGCGGCCAGTCTGCCAGAAGCGATTTGTCACTAGTTGTGTATCATAAAAGAGTCATCGTTACTCCTCCCAGGGATTAGTCGAGATTTCTTAAACCAAACCCCTAGTAACGAGGCATTGGCTACCTCAAGAGAGTCATAATTACTCGTACCAATTGTTCACCAAGTCTCCCATTTTTTTCTTACTGCTACCAGTTTGCCAGAAGCGATATGTCACTAGTTGTGTATCATAAAAGAGTCATTCATACATCTCCCAGGGGTTATTCGAGATATCTTAATCGAAACCCTAGTAACGAGGCATTGGCTACCTTAAGAGAGTCATAGTTAATCGTCCCAATTGCTCACCCAGTCTGCCATTTTTTCTTACTGCGGCCAGTCTGCCAGAAACGATATGTCACTAGTTGTGTATCATCAAAGAGTCACCCTTACTCCTCCCAGGGATTATTCGAGATATCTTAATTGGAACCCTAGTAACGAGGCATTGGCTACCTTAAGAGAGTCATAGTTACTCGTCCCAATTTCCTACTCAGTCCAACATTTTTTCTCACTGCGGCCGGTCTGCCAGAAGCGATATGTCACTAGTTGTGTATCATAAAAGAGTCATCGTTACTCCTCCCAGGGATTATTCGAGATTTCTTAAACCAAACCCCTAGTAACGAGGCATTGGCTACCTCAAGAGAGTCATAATTACTCGTCCCAATTGTTCACCAAGTCTCCCATTTTTTTCTTACTGCGACCAGTTTGCCAGAAGCGATATGTCACTAGTTGTGTATCATAAAAGAGTCATCCTTACCCCTCCCTGGGGTTATTCGAGATTTCTTAAACCAAACCCCTTAGCAACGAGGCATTACCTACCTCAAGAGAGTCATAGTTACGTGTCCCAATTGCTCACCCAGTTTCCCATTTTTCTTACTTCGGCCAGTCTGCCAGAAGCGATATGTCACTCGTTGTGTATCTTAAGAGAGTCATCGTTACTCCTTCCAGAGGTTACTGGCTTTCTCTGATTCAGTACTCCTCTTGACGAACCATTGGCTATCTTAATAGTACCATAGTTCTTCCTCCCAGTTGCTCACACAGTTTACTACTTTTTGTGTACTTGTCCAGTCTGCCAGAAGCGATATGTCACTTGTTGTGTATCATAAAAGAGTCATCGTTACTCCTCCCAGGGGTTTTCGAGCTTTCGTAATCCAAACTCCTAGTAACGAGGCATTGGGTAGCTTAAGAGAATCATTGTTACTCATACCAGTAGCTCACCCAGTTTCCTACTTTTCTTACTGTGCAACAGCTGCTAATAGCGGTATGTCACAAGTTGTGTAACAAAAGATTGTCTTCGGTACTCCTGCCTGGGCAAATCGAATTATCTGATTCAGTACTCCTGGTGATGATGCACTGGCTACCTTAAGAGAGTAATTGTTACTCGTCGCAGTTGCTCTTCCAGTTTCACAAATTTTGTTACTCTGGCCAGTCTTCCAGAAGCGATATGTCACTCGTTGTGTATCTACTCGAGGCGAAGCATTGGCTATCTTAATAGTGCCATAGTTCTTCCTCCCAATTGCTCACACAGTTTACTACTTTTTGGGTACTTGTCCAGGCTGCCACAAGCGATACGTCACTAGTTGTGTATCATAAAACAGTCATCGTTACTCCTCCCCGCGGTTATTAGAGATTTCTTAGACCAAAGTCCTAGTAACGAGGCATTGGCTACCTCAAGAGAGTCATAATTACTCGTCCCAACTGTTCACCAAGTCTGCCATTCTTTCTTACTGCGGCCAGTCTGCCAGAAGCGATATGTCACTAGTTGTGTATCATAAAAGAGTCATCGTTACTCCTCCCAGGGATTATTCGAGATTTCTTAAACCAAACCCCTAGTAACAAAGCATTGGCTACCTCAAGAGAGTCATAATTACTCGACCCAATTGTTCACTAAGTCTCCCATTTATTTCTTACTGCGACCAGTTTGCCAGAACCGATATGTCACTAGTTGTGTATCATAAAAGAGTCACCCTTACTCCTCCCAGGGGTTATTCGAGATATCTTAATCGAAACCCTAGTAATGAGGCATTGGCTACCTTAAGAGAGTCATAGTTACTCATCCCAATTGCTCACCCATTTTGCCATTTTTTCTTACTGCGGCCAGGTTGCCAGAAGCGATTTGTCACTAGTTGTGTATCATAAAAGAGTCATCGTTACTCCTCCCAGGGATTAGTCGAGATTTCTTAAACCTAACCCCTAGTAACGAGGCATTGGCTACCACAAGAGAGTCATAATTACTCGTCCCAATTGTTCACCAAGTCCCCCATTTTTTTCTTACTGCTACCAGTTTGCCAGAAGCGATATGTCACTAGTTGTGTATCATAAAAGAGTCATTCATACATCTCCCAGGGGTTATTCGAGATATCTTAATCGAAACCCTAGTAACGAGGCATTGGCTACCTTAAGAGAGTCATAGTTAATCATCCCAATTGCTCACCAAGTCTGCCATTTTTTCTTACTGCGGCCAGTCTGCCAGAAACGATATGTCACTAGTTGTGTATCATCAAAGAGTCATCGTTACTCCTCTCAGGGATTATTCGAGATATCTTAATTGGAACCCTAGTACGAGGCATTCGCTACCTTAAGAGAGTCATAGTTACTCGTCCCAATTTCCTACTCAGTCCAACATTTTTTCTCACTGCGGCCGGTCTGCCAGAAGCGATATGTCACTAGTTGTGTATCATAAAAGAGTCATCGTTACTCCTCCCAGGGATTATTCGAGATTTCTTAAACCAAACCCCTAGTAACGAGGCACTGGCTACCTCAAGAGAGTCATAATTACTTGTCCCAATTGTTCACCAAGTCTCCCATTTTTTTCTTACTGCGACCAGTTTGCCAGAAGCGTTATGTCACTAGATGTGTATCATAAAAGAGTCATCCTTACTCCTCCCCGGGGTTATTCGAGATTTCTTAAACCAAACCCCTTAGTAACGAGGCATTAGCTACCTCAAGAGAGTCATAGTTACGTGTCCCAATTGCTCACCCAGTTTCCCATTTTTCTTACATCGGCCAGTCTGCCAGAAGCGATATGTCACTCGTTGTGTATCTTCAGAGAGTCATCGTTACTCCTTCCAGAGGTTACTGGCTTTCTCTGATTCAGTACTCCTCTTGACGAACCATTGGCTATCTTAATAGTACCATAGTTCTTCCTCCCAGTTGCTCACACAGTTTACTACTTTTTGTGTACTTGTCCAGTCTGCCAGAAGCGATATGTCACTAGTTGTGTATCATAAAAGAGTCATCGTTACTCCTCCCATGGGTTTTCGAGCTTTCGTAATCGAAACTCCTAGTAACGAGGCATTGGGTAGCTTAAGAGAATCAGTGTTACTCATACCAGTAGCTCACCCAGTTTCCTACTTTTCTTACTGTGCAACAGCTGCTAATAGCGGTATGTCACTAGTTGTGTAACAAAAGATTGTCTTCGGTACTCCTGCCTGGGCCAATCGAATTATCTGATTCAGTACTCCTGGTGATGATGCACTGGCTACCTTAAGAGAGTAATTGTTACTCGTCGCAGTTGCTCTTCCAGTTTCACAAATTTTGTTACTCTGGCCAGTCTTCCAGAAGCGATATGTCACTCGTTGTGTATCTACTCGAGACGAAGCATTGGCTATCTTAATAGTGCCATAGTTCTTCCTCCCAATTGCTCACACAGTTTACTACTTTTTGGGTACTTGTCCAGGCTGCCACAAGCGATACGTCACTAGTTGTGTATCATAAAAGAGTCATCGTTACTCCTCCCCGGGGTTATTAGAGATTTCTTAGACCAAAGTCCTAGTAACGAGGCACTGGCTACCACAAGAGAGTCATAATTACTCGTCCCAACTGTTCACCAAGTCTGCCATTCTTTCTTACTGCGGCCAGTCTGCCAGAAGCGATATGTCACTAGTTGTGTATCATAAAAAAGTCATCCTTACTCCTCCCAGGGGTTATTCGAGATTTCTTAAACCAAACCCCTAGTAACGAGCCATTAGCTACCTCAAGAGAGTCATAGTTACGTGTCCCAATTGCTCTCCCAGTCTCCCATGTTTCTTACTGCTTCCAGTCTGCCAGAAGCGATTTGTCACTGGTTGTGTATCATAAAAGAGTCATCGTTACTCCTCCCAGGGATTTTCGAGCTTTCGTAATCCAAACTTCTAGTAACGAGGCATTGGGTAGCTTAAGAGAATCATTGTTACTCATACCAGTAGCTCACCCAGTTTCCTATTTTTCTTACTGTGCAAGAGCTGCTAATAGCGGTATGTCACAAGTTGTGTAACAAAAGATTGTCTTCGGTACTCCTGCCTGGGCCAATCGAATTATCTGATTCAGTACTCCTGGTGATGATGCACTGGCTACCTTAAGAGAGTAATTGTTACTCGTCGCAGTTGCTCTTCCAGTTTCACAAATTTTGTTACTCTGGCCAGTCTTCCAGAAGCGATATGTCACTAGTTGTGTATCATAAAAGAGTCATCGTTACTCCTCCCAGGGATTATTCGAGATTTCTTAAACCAAACCCCTAGTAACGAGGCATTGGCTACCTCAAGAGAGTCATAATTGCTCGACCCAATTGTTCACTAAGTCTCCCATTTTTTTCTTACTGCGACCAGTTTGCCAGAACCGATATGTCACTAGTTGTGTATCATAAAAGAGTCACCCTTACTCCTCCCAGGGGTTATTCGAGATATCTTAATCGAAACCCTAGTAACGAGGCATTGGCTACCTTAAGAGGGTCATAGTTACTCGTCCCAATTTTTTACTCAGTCCAACATTTTTTCTCACTGCGGCCGGTCTGCCAGAAGCGATATGTCACTAGTTGTGTATCATAAAAGAGTCATCGTTACTCCTCCCAGGGATTATTCGAGATTTCTTAAACCAAACCCCTAGTAACGAGGCACTGGCTACCTCAAGAGAGTCATAATTACTCGTCCCAATTGTTCACCAAGTCTCCCATTTTTTTCTTACTGCGACCAGTTTGCCAGAATTGATATGTCACTAGATGTGTATCATAAAAGAGTCATCCTTACTCCTCCCCGGGGTTATTCGAGATTTCTTAAACCAAACCCCTTAGTAACGAGGCATTAGCTACCTCAAGAGAGTCATAGTTACGTGTCCCAATTGCTCACCCAATTTCCCATTTTTCTTACTTCGGCCAGTCTGCCAGAAGCGATATGTCACTCGTTGTGTATCTTCAGAGAGTCATCGTTACTCCTTCCAGAGGTTACTGGCTTTCTCTGATTCAGTACTCCTCTTGACGAACCATTGGCTATCTTAATAGTACCATAGTTCTTCCTCCCAGTTGCTCACACAGTTTACTACTTTTTGTGTACTTGTCCAGTCTGCCAGAAGCGATATGTCACTAGTTGTGTATCATAAAAGAGTCATCGTTACTCCTCCCAGGGGTTTTCGAGCTTTCGTAATCCAAACTCCTAGTAACGAGGCATTGGGTAGCTTAAGAGAATCATTGTTACTCATACCAGTAGCTCACCCAGTTTCCTACTTTTCTTACTGTGCAACAGCTGCTAATAGCGGTATGTCACTAGTTGTGTAACAAAAGATTGTCTTCGGTACTCCTGCCTGGGCCAATCGAATTATCTGATTCAGTACTCCTGGTGATGATGCACTGGCTACCTTAAGAGAGTAATTGTTACTCGTCGCAGTTGCTCTTCCAGTTTCACAAATTTTGTTACTCTGGCCAGTCTACCAGAAGCGATATGTCACTCGTTGTGTATCTATTCGTGACGAAGCATTGGCTATCTTAAGAGTTCCATAGTTCTTCCTTCCAGTTGCTCACACAGTTTACTACTTTTTGTGTACTAGTCCAGTCTGCTACAAGCGCTATGTCACTAGTTGTGTATCATAAAAGAGTTATCGTTACTCCTCCCAGGAGTTATTCGAGATTTCTTAAACCAAACTCCTAGTAACGAGGCATTGGCTACCTCAAGAGAGTTACAATTACTCGTCCCAATTGCTCTCCAAGTCTCCCAATTTTTTCTTACTGCGATCAGTTTGCCAGAAGTTATATGTCGCTAGTTGTGTATCATAAAAGAGTCATCCTTACTCCTCCCAGGGGTTATTCGAGATTTCTTAAACCAAACCCCTAGTAACGAGGCATTGGCTACCTCAAGTGAATCATAATTACTCGTCCCAATTGCTCACCAAGTCTCCCATTTTTTTCTTACTGCGACCAGTTTGCCAGAAGCGATATGTCACTAGTTGTGTATCATAAAAGAGTCATCGTTACTCCTCCCAGGGGTTTTCGAGCTTTCGTAATCCAAACTTCTAGTAACGAGGCATTGGGTAGCTTAAGAGAATCATTGTTACTCATACCAGTAGCTCACCCAGTTTCCTATTTTTCTTACTGTGCAAGAGCTGCTAATAGCGGTATGTCACAAGTTGTGTAACAAAAGATTGTCTTCGGTACTCCTGCCTGGGCCAATCGAATTATCTGATTCAGTACTCCTGGTGATGATGCACTGGCTACCTTAAGAGAGTAATTGTTACTCGTCGCAGTTGCCCTTCCAGTTTCACAAATTTTGTTACTCTGGCCAGTCTTCCAGAAGCGATATGTCACTCGTTGTGTATCTACTCGAGACGAAGCATTGGCTATCTTAATAGCGCCATAGTTCTTCCTCCCAATTGCTCACACAGTTTACTACTTTTTGGGTACTTGTCCCGGCTGCCACAAGCGATACGTCACTAGTTGTGTATCATAAAAGAGTCATCGTTACTCCTCCCCGGGGTTATTAGAGATTTCTTAGACCAAAGTCCTAGTAACGAGGCATTGGCTACCACAAGAGAGTCATAATTACTCGTTCCAACTGTTCACCAAGTCTGCCATTCTTTCTTACTGCGGCCAGTCTGCCAGAAGCGATATGTCACTAGTTGTGTATCATAAAAGAGTCATCGTTACTCCTCCCAGGGATTATTCGAGATTTCTTAAACCAAACCCCTAGTAACGAGGCATTGGCTACCTCAAGAGAGTCATAATTACTCGTCCCAACTGTTCACCAAGTCTGCCATTCTTTCTTACTGCGGCCAGTCTGCCAGAAGCGATATGTCACTAGTTGTGTATCATAAAAGAGTCATCGTTACTCCTCCCAGGGATTATTCGAGATTTCTTAAACCAAACCCCTAGTAACGAGGCATTGGCTACCTCAAGAGAGTCATAATAACTCGACCCAATTGTTCACTAAGTCTCCCATTTTTTTCTTACTGCGACCAGTTTGCCAGAACCGATATGTCACTAGTTGTGTATCATAAAAGAGTCACCCTTACTCCTCCCAGGGGTTATTCGAGATATCTTAATCGAAACCCTAGTAACGAGGCATTGGCTACCTTAAGAGAGTCATAGTTACTCATCCCAATTGCTCACCCATTTTGCCATTTTTTCTTACTGCGGCCAGTCTGCCAGAAGCGATTTGTCACTAGTTGTGTATCATAAAAGAGTCATCGTTACTCCTCCCAGGGATTAGTCGAGATTTCTTAAACCAAACCCCTAGTAACGAGGCATTGGCTACCTCAAGAGAGTCATAATTACTCGTACCAATTGTTCACCAAGTCTCCCATTTTTTTCTTACTGCTACCAGTTTGCCAGAAGCGATATGTCACTAGTTGTGTATCATAAAAGAGTCATTCATACATCTCCCAGGGGTTATTCGAGATATCTTAATCGAAACCCTAGTAACGAGGCATTGGCTACCTTAAGAGAGTCATAGTTAATCGTCCCAATTGCTCACCCAGTCTGCCATTTTTTCTTACTGCGGCCAGTCTGCCAGAAACGATATGTCACTAGTTGTGTATCATCAAAGAGTCATCGTTACTCCTCTCAGGGATTATTCGAGATATCTTAATTGGAACCCTAGTAACGAGGCATTGGCTACCTTAAGAGAGTCATAGTTACTCGTCCCAATTTCCTACTCAGTCCAACATTTTTTCTCACTGCGGCCGGTCTGCCAGAAGCGATATGTCACTAGTTGTGTATCATAAAAGAGTCATCGTTACTCCTCCCAGGGATTATTCGAGATTTCTTAAACCAAACCCCTAGTAACGAGGCATTGGCTACCTCAAGAGAGACATAATTACTTGTCCCAATTGTTCACCAAGTCTCCCATTTTTTTCTTACTGCGACCAGTTTGCCAGAAGCGATATGTCACTAGTTGTGTATCATAAAAGAGTCATCCTTACTCCTCCCTGGGGTTATTCGAGATTTCTTAAACCAAACCCCTTAGCAACGAGGCATTACCTACCTCAAGAGAGTCATAGTTACGTGTCCCAATTGCTCACCCAGTTTCCCATTTTTCTTACTTCGGCCAGTCTGCCAGAAGCGATATGTCACTCGTTGTGTATCTTAAGAGAGTCATCGTTACTCCTTCCAGAGGTTACTGGCTTTCTCTGATTCAGTACTCCTCTTGACGAACCATTGGCTATCTTAATAGTACCATAGTTCTTCCTCCCAGTTGCTCACACAGTTTACTACTTTTTGTGTACTTGTCCAGTCTGCCAGAAGCGATATGTCACTTGTTGTGTATCATAAAAGAGTCATCGTTACTCCTCCCAGGGGTTTTCGAGCTTTCGTAATCCAAACTCCTAGTAACGAGGCATTGGGTAGCTTAAGAGAATCATTGTTACTCATACCAGTAGCTCACCCAGTTTCCTACTTTTCTTACTGTGCAACAGCTGCTAATAGCGGTATGTCACAAGTTGTGTAACAAAAGATTGTCTTCGGTACTCCTGCCTGGGCAAATCGAATTATCTGATTCAGTACTCCTGGTGATGATGCACTGGCTACCTTAAGAGAGTAATTGTTACTCGTCGCAGTTGCTCTTCCAGTTTCACAAATTTTGTTACTCTGGCCAGTCTTCCAGAAGCGATATGTCACTCGTTGTGTATCTACTCGAGACGAAGCATTGGCTATCTTAATAGTGCCATAGTTCTTCCTCCCAATTGCTCACACAGTTTACTACTTTTTGGGTACTTGTCCAGGCTGCCACAAGCGATACGTCACTAGTTGTGTATCATAAAAGAGTCATCGTTACTCCTCCCCGGGGTTATTAGAGATTTCTTAGACCAAAGTCCTAGTAACGAGGCATTGGCTACCACAAGAGAGTCATAATTACTCGTCCCAACTGTTCACCAAGTCTGCCATTCTTTCTTACTGCGGCCAGTCTGCCAGAAGCGATATGTCACTAGTTGTGTATCATAAAAGAGTCATCGTTACTCCTCCCAGGGATTATTCGAGATTTCTTAAACCAAACCCCTAGTAACGAGGCATTGGCTACCTCAAGAGAGTCATAATTACTCGTCCCAACTGTTCACCAAGTCTGCCATTCTTTCTTACTGCGGCCAGTCTGCCAGAAGCGATATGTCACTAGTTGTGTATCATAAAAGAGTCATCGTTACTCCTCCCAGGGATTATTCGAGATTTCTTAAACCAAACCCCTAGTAACGAGGCATTGGCTACCTCAAGAGAGTCATAATAACTCGACCCAATTGTTCACTAAGTCTCCCATTTTTTTCTTACTGCGACCAGTTTGCCAGAACCGATATGTCACTAGTTGTGTATCATAAAAGAGTCACCCTTACTCCTCCCAGGGGTTATTCGAGATATCTTAATCGAAACCCTAGTAACGAGGCATTGGCTACCTTAAGAGAGTCATAGTTACTCATCCCAATTGCTCACCCATTTTGCCATTTTTTCTTACTGCGGCCAGTCTGCCAGAAGCGATTTGTCACTAGTTGTGTATCATAAAAGAGTCATCGTTACTCCTCCCAGGGATTAGTCGAGATTTCTTAAACCGAACCCCTAGTAACGAGGCATTGGCTACCTCAAGAGAGTCATAATTACTCGTACCAATTGTTCACCAAGTCTCCCATTCTTTTCTTACTGCTACCAGTTTGCCAGAAGCGATATGTCACTAGTTGTGTATCATAAAAGAGTCATTCATACATCTCCCAGGGGTTATTCGAGATATCTTAATCGAAACCCTAGTAACGAGGCATTGGCTACCTTAAGAGAGTCATAGTTAATCGTCCCAATTGCTCACCCAGTCTGCCATTTTTTCTTACTGCAGCCAGTCTGCCAGAAACGATATGTCACTAGTTGTGTATCATCAAAGAGTCATCGTTACTCCTCTCAGGGATTATTCGAGATATCTTAATTGGAACCCTAGTAACGAGGCATTGGCTACCTTAAGAGAGTCATAGTTACTCGTCCCAATTTCCTACTCAGTCCAACATTTTTTCTCACTGCGGCCGGTCTGCCAGAAGCGATATGTCACTAGTTGTGTATCATAAAAGAGTCATCGTTACTCCTCCCAGGGATTATTCGAGATTTCTTAAACCAAACCCCTAGTAACGAGGCATTGGCTACCTCAAGAGAGTCATAATTACTTGTCCCAATTGTTCACCAAGTCTCCCATTTTTTTCTTACTGCGACCAGTTTGCCAGAAGCGATATGTCACTAGTTGTGTATCATAAAAGAGTCATCCTTACTCCTCCCTGGGGTTATTCGAGATTTCTTAAACCAAACCCCTTAGCAACGAGGCATTACCTACCTCAAGAGAGTCATAGTTACGTGTCCCAATTGCTCACCCAGTTTCCCATTTTTCTTACTTCGGCCAGTCTGCCAGAAGCGATATGTCACTCGTTGTGTATCTTAAGAGAGTCATCGTTACTCCTTCCAGAGGTTACTGGCTTTCTCTGATTCAGTACTCCTCTTGACGAACCATTGGCTATCTTAATAGTACCATAGTTCTTCCTCCCAGTTGCTCACACAGTTTACTACTTTTTGTGTACTTGTCCAGTCTGCCAGAAGCGATATGTCACTTGTTGTGTATCATAAAAGAGTCATCGTTACTCCTCCCAGGGGTTTTCGAGCTTTCGTAATCCAAACTCCTAGTAACGAGGCATTGGGTAGCTTAAGAGAATCATTGTTACTCATACCAGTAGCTCACCCAGTTTCCTACTTTTCTTACTGTGCAACAGCTGCTAATAGCGGTATGTCACAAGTTGTGTAACAAAAGATTGTCTTCGGTACTCCTGCCTGGGCAAATCGAATTATCTGATTCAGTACTCCTGGTGATGATGCACTGGCTACCTTAAGAGAGTAATTGTTACTCGTCGCAGTTGCTCTTCCAGTTTCACAAATTTTGTTACTCTGGCCAGTCTTCCAGAAGCGATATGTCACTCGTTGTGTATCTACTCGAGACGAAGCATTGGCTATCTTAATAGTGCCATAGTTCTTCCTCCCAATTGCTCACACAGTTTACTACTTTTTGGGTACTTGTCCAGGCTGCCACAAGCGATACGTCACTAGTTGTGTATCATAAAACAGTCATCGTTACTCCTCCCCGCGGTTATTAGAGATTTCTTAGACCAAAGTCCTAGTAACGAGGCATTGGCTACCTCAAGAGAGTCATAATTACTCGTCCCAACTGTTCACCAAGTCTGCCATTCTTTCTTACTGCGGCCAGTCTGCCAGAAGCGATATGTCACTAGTTGTGTATCATAAAAGAGTCATCGTTACTCCTCCCAGGGATTATTCGAGATTTCTTAAACCAAACCCCTAGTAACGAGGCATTGGCTACCTCAAGAGAGTCATAATTACTCGACCCAATTGTTCACTAAGTCTCCCATTTTTTTCTTACTGCGACCAGTTTGCCAGAACCGATATGTCACTAGTTGTGTATCATAAAAGAGTCACCCTTACTCCTCCCAGGGGTTTATTCGAGATATCTTAATCGAAACCCTAGTAACGAGGCATTGGCTACCTTAAGAGAGTCATAGTTACTCATCCCAATTGCTCACCCATTTTGCCATTTTTTCTTACTGCGGCCAGTCTACCAGAAGCGATTTGTCACTAGTTGTGTATCATAAAAGAGTCATCGTTACTCCTCCCAGGGATTAGTCGAGATTTCTTAAACCTAACCCCTAGTAACGAGGCATTGGCTACCACAAGAGAGTCATAATTACTCGTCCCAATTGTTCACCAAGTCTCCCATTTTTTTCTTACTGCTACCAGTTTGCCAGAAGCGGTATGTCACTAGTTGTGTATCATAAAAGAGTCATTCATACATCTCCCAGGGGTTATTCGAGATATCTTAATCGAAACCCTAGTAACGAGGCATTGGCTACCTTAAGAGAGTCATAGTTAATCGTCCCAATTGCTCACCCAGTCTGCCATTTTTTCTTACTGCGGCCAGTCTGCCAGAAACGATATGTCACTAGTTGTGTATCATCAAAGAGTCATCGTTACTCCTCTCAGGGATTCTTCGAGATATCTTAATTGGAACCCTAGTAACGAGGCATTGGCTACCTTAAGAGAGTCATAGTTACTCGTCCCAATTTCCTACTCAGTCCAACATTTTTTCTCACTGCGGCCGGTCTGCCAGAAGCGATATGTCACTAGTTGTGTATCATAAAAGAGTCATCGTTACTCCTCCCAGGGATTATTCGAGATTTCTTAAACCAAACCCCTAGTAACGAGGCATTGGCTACCTCAAGAGAGTCATAATTACTCGTCCCAATTGTTCACCAAGTCTCCCATTTTTTTCTTACTGCGACCAGTTTGCCAGAAGCGATATGTCACTAGTTGTGTATCATAAAAGAGTCATTCATACATCTCCCAGGGGTTATTCGAGATATCTTAATCGAAACTTTAGTAACGAGGCATTGGCTACCTTAAGAGAGTCATAGTTAATCGTCCCAATTGCTCACCCAGTCTGCCATTTTTTCTTACTGCGGCCAGTCTGCCAGAAACGATATGTCACTAGTTGTGTATCATCAAAGAGTCATCGTTACTCCTCTCAGGGATTATTCGAGATATCTTAATTGGAACCCTAGTAACGAGGCATTGGCTACCTTAAGAGAGTCATAGTTACTCGTCCCAATTTCCTACTCAGTCCAACATTTTTTCTCACTGCGGCCGGTCTGCCAGAAGCGATATGTCACTAGTTGTGTATCATAAAAGAGTCATCGTTACTCCTCCCAGGGATTATTCGAGATTTCTTAAACCAAACCCCTAGTAACGAGGCACTGGCTACCTCAAGAGAGTCATAATTACTCGTCCCAATTGTTCACCAAGTCTCCCATTTTTTTCTTACTGCGACCAGTTTGCCAGAAGCGATATGTCACTAGATGTGTATCATAAAAGAGTCATCCTTACTCCTCCCCGGGGTTATTCGAGATTTCTTAAACCAAACCCCTTAGTAACGAGGCATTAGCTACCTCAAGAGAGTCATAGTTACGTGTCCCAATTGCTCACCCAGTTTCCCATTTTTCTTACATCGGCCAGTCTGCCAGAAGCGATATGTCACTCGTTGTGTATCTTCAGAGAGTCATCGTTACTCCTTCCAGAGGTTACTGGCTTTCTCTGATTCAGTACTCCTCTTGACGAACCATTGGCTATCTTAATAGTACCATAGTTCTTCCTCCCAGTTGCTCACACAGTTTACTACTTTTTGTGTACTTGTCCAGTCTGCCAGAAGCGATATGTCACTAGTTGTGTATCATAAAAGAGTCATCGTTACTCCTCCCAGGGGTTTTCGAGCTTTCGTAATCCAAACTCCTAGTAACGAGGCATTGGGTAGCTTAAGAGAATCATTGTTACTCATACCAGTAGCTCACCCAGTTTCCTACTTTTCTTACTGTGCAACAGCTGCTAATAGCGGTATGTCACTAGTTGTGTAACAAAAGATTGTCTTCGGTACTCCTGCCTGGGCCAATCGAATTATCTGATTCAGTACTCCTGGTGATGATGCACTGGCTACCTTAAGAGAGTAATTGTTACTCGTCGCAGTTGCTCTTCCAGTTTCACAAATTTTGTTACTCTGGCCAGTCTTCCAGAAGCGATATGTCACTCGTTGTGTATCTATTCGTGACGAAGCATTGGCTATCTTAATAGTTCCATAGTTCTTCCTCCCAGTTGCTCACACAGTTTACTACTTTTTGTGTACTTGTCCAGTCTGCTACAAGCGCTATGTCACTAGTTGTGTATCATAAAAGAGTTATCGTTACTCCTCCCAGGAGTTATTCGAGATTTCTTAAACCAAACTCCTAATAACGAGGCATTGGCTACCTCAAGAGAGTTACAATTACTCGTCCCAATTGCTCTCCAAGTCTCCCAATTTTTTCGTACTGCGATCAGTTTGCCAGAAGTTATATGTCGCTAGTTGTGTATCATAAAAGAGTCATCCTTACTCCTCCCAGGGGTTATTCGAGATTTCTTAAACCAAACCCCTAGTAACGAGGCATTGGCTACCTCAAGAGAATCATAATTACTCGTCCCAATTGCTCACCAAGTCTCCCATTTTTTTCTTACTGCGACGAGTTTGCCAGAAGCGATATGTCACTAGTTGTGTATCATAAAAGAGTCATCGTTACTCCTCCCAGGGGTTTTCGAGCTTTCGTAATCCAAACTTCTAGTAACGAGGCATTGGGTAGCTTAAGAGAATCATTGTTACTCATACCAGTAGCTCACCCAGTTTCCTATTTTTCTTACTGTGCAAGAGCTGCTAATAGCGGTATGTCACAAGTTGTGTAACAAAAGATTGTCTTCGGTACTCCTGCCTGGGCCAATCGAATTATCTGATTCAGTACTCCTGGTGATGATGCACTGGCTACCTTAAGAGAGTAATTGTTACTCGTCGCAGTTGCTCTTCCAGTTTCACAAATTTTGTTACTCTGGCCAGTCTCCAGAAGCGATATGTCACTCGTTGTGTATCTACTCGAGACGAAGCATTGGCTATCTTAATAGTGCCATAGTTCTTCCTCCCAATTGCTCACACAGTTTACTACTTTTTGGGTACTTGTCCAGGCTGCCACAAGCGATACGTCAATAGTTGTGTATCATAAAAGAGTCATCGTTACTCCTCCCCGGGGTTATTAGAGATTTCTTAGACCAAAGTCCTAGTAACGAGGCACTGGCTACCACAAGAGAGTCATAATTACTCGTCCCAACTGTTCACCAAGTCTGCCATTCTTTCTTACTGCGGCCAGTCTGCCAGAAGCGATATGTTACTAGTTGTGTATCATAAAAGAGTCATCGTTACTCCTCCCAGGGATTATTCGAGATTTCTTAAACCAAACCCCTAGTAACGAGGCAATGGCTACCTCAAGAGAGTCATAATTACTCGTCCCAACTGTTCACCAAGTCTGCCATTCATTCTTACTGCGGCCAGTCTGCCAGAAGCGATATGTCACTAGTTGTGTATCATAAAATAGTCATCGTTACTCCTCCCAGGGATTATTCGAGATTTCTTAAACCAAACCCCTAGTAACGAGGCATTGGCTACCTCAAGAGAGTCATAATTACTCGACCCAATTGTTCACTAAGTCTCCCATTTTTTTCTTACTGCGACCAGTTTGCCAGAACCGATATGTCACTAGTTGTGTATCATAAAAGAGTCACCTCTACTCCTCCCAGGGGTTATTCGACATATCTTAATCGAAACCCTAGTAACGAGGCATTGGCTACCTTAAGAGAGTCATAGTTACTCATCCCAATTGCTCACCCATTTTGCCATTTTTTCTTACTGCGGCCAGTCTGCCAGAAGCGATTTGTCACTAGTTGTGTATCATAAAAGAGTCATCGTTACTCCTCCCAGGGATTAGTCGAGATTTCTTAAACCAAACCCCTAGTAACGAGGCATTGGCTACCTCAAGAGAGTCATAATTACTCGTCCCAATTGTTCACCAAGTCTCCCATTTTTTTCTTACTGCTACCAGTTTGCCAGAAGCGGTATGTCACTAGTTGTGTATCATAAAAGAGTCATTCATACATCTCCCAGGGGTTATTCGAGATATCTTAATCGAAACCCTAGTAACGAGGCATTGGCTACCTTAAGAGAGTCATAGTTAATCGTCCCAATTGCTCACCCAGTCTGCCATTTTTTCTTACTGCGGCCAGTCTGCCAGAAACGATATGTCACTAGTTGTGTATCATCAAAGAGTCATCGTTACTCCTCTCAGGGATTCTTCGAGATATCTTAATTGGAACCCTAGTAACGAGGCATTGGCTACCTTAAGAGAGTCATAGTTACTCGTCCCAATTTCCTACTCAGTCCAACATTTTTTCTCACTGCGGCCGGTCTGCCAGAAGCGATATGTCACTAGTTGTGTATCATAAAAGAGTCATCGTTACTCCTCCCAGGGATTATTCGAGATTTCTTAAACCAAACCCCTAGTAACGAGGCATTGGCTACCTCAAGAGAGTCATAATTACTCGTCCCAATTGTTCACCAAGTCTCCCATTTTTTTCTTACTGCGACCAGTTTGCCAGAAGCGATATGTCACTAGTTGTGTATCATAAAAGAGTCATCCTTACTCCTCCCTGGGGTTATTCGAGATTTCTTAAACCAAACCCCTTAGCAACGAGGCATTAGCTACCTCAAGAGAGTCATAGTTACGTGTCCCAATTGCTCACCCAGTTTCCCATTTTTCTTACTTCGGCCAGTCTGCCAGAAGCGATATGTCACTCGTTGTGTATCTTATGAGAGTCATCGTTACTCCTTCCAGAGGTTACTGGCTTTCTCTGATTCAGTACTCCTCTTGACGAACCATTGGCTATCTTAATAGTACCATAGTTCTTCCTCCCAGTTGCTCACACAATTTACTACTTTTTGTGTACTTGTCCAGTCTGCCAGAAGCGATATGTCACTTGTTGTGTATCATAAAAGAGTCATCGTTACTCCTCCCAGGGGTTTTCGAGCTTTCGTAATCCAAACTCCTAGTAACGAGGCATTGGGTAGCTTAAGAGAATCATTGTTACTCATACCAGTAGCTCACCCAGTTTCCTACTTTTCTTACTGTGCAACAGCTGCTAATAGCGGTATGTCACAAGTTGTGTAACAAAAGATTGTCTTCGGTACTCCTGCCTGGGCCAATCGAATTATCTGATTCAGTACTCCTGGTGATGATGCACTGGCTACCTTAAGAGAGTAATTGTTACTCGTCGCAGTTGCTCTTCCAGTTTCACAAATTTTGTTACTCTGGCCAGTCTTCCAGAAGCGATATGTCACTCGTTGTGTATCTACTCGAGACGAAGCATTGGCTATCTTAATAGTGCCATAGTTCTTCCTCCCAATTGCTCACACAGTTTACTACTTTTTGGGTACTTGTCCAGGCTGCCACAAGCGATACGTCACTAGTTGTGTATCATAAAACAGTCATCGTTACTCCTCCCCGCGGTTATTAGAGATTTCTTAGACCAAAGTCCTAGTAACGAGGCATTGGCTACCTCAAGAGAGTCATAATTACTCGTCCCAACTGTTCACCAAGTCTGCCATTCTTTCTTACTGCGGCCAGTCTGCCAGAAGCGATATGTCACTAGTTGTGTATCATAAAAGAGTCATCGTTACTCCTCCCAGGGATTATTCGAGATTTCTTAAACCAAACCCCTAGTAACGAGGCATTGGCTACCTCAAGAGAGTCATAATTACTCGACCCAATTGTTCACTAAGTCTCCCATTTTTTTCTTACTGCGACCAGTTTGCCAGAACCGATATGTCACTAGTTGTGTATCATAAAAGAGTCACCCTTACTCCTCCCAGGGGTTATTCGAGATATCTTAATTGGAACCCTAGTAACGAGGCATTGGCTACCTTAAGAGAGTCATAGTTACTCGTCCCAATTTCCTACTCAGTCCAACATTTTTTCTCACTGCGGCCGGTCTGCCAGAAGCGATATGTCACTAGTTGTGTATCATAAAAGAGTCATCGTTACTCCTCCCAGGGATTATTCGAGATTTCTTAAACCAAACCCCTAGTAACGAGGCACTGGCTACCTCAAGAGAGTCATAATTACTCGTCCCAATTGTTCACCAAGTCTCCCATTTTTTTCTTACTGCGACCAGTTTGCCAGAAGCGATATGTCACTAGATGTGTATCATAAAAGAGTCATCCTTACTCCTCCCCGGGGTTATTCGAGATTTCTTAAACCAAACCCCTTAGTAACGAGGCATTAGCTACCTCAAGAGAGTCATAGTTACGTGTCCCAATTGCTCACCCAGTTTCCCATTTTTCTTACATCGGCCAGTCTGCCAGAAGCGATATGTCACTCGTTGTGTATCTTCAGAGAGTCATCGTTACTCCTTCCAGAGGTTACTGGCTTTCTCTGATTCAGTACTCCTCTTGACGAACCATTGGCTATCTTAATAGTACCATAGTTCTTCCTCCCAGTTGCTCACACAGTTTACTACTTTTTGTGTACTTGTCCAGTCTGCCAGAAGCGATATGTCACTAGTTGTGTATCATAAAAGAGTCATCGTTACTCCTCCCAGGGGTTTTCGAGCTTTCGTAATCCAAACTCCTAGTAACGAGGCATTGGGTAGCTTAAGAGAATCATTGTTACTCATACCAGTAGCTCACCCAGTTTCCTACTTTTCTTACTGTGCAACAGCTGCTAATAGCGGTATGTCACTAGTTGTGTAACAAAAGATTGTCTTCGGTACTCCTGCCTGGGCCAATCGAATTATCTGATTCAGTACTCCTGGTGATGATGCACTGGCTACCTTAAGAGAGTAATTGTTACTCGTCGCAGTTGCTCTTCCAGTTTCACAAATTTTGTTACTCTGGCCAGTCTTCCAGAAGCGATATGTCACTCGTTGTGTATCTATTCGTGACGAAGCATTGGCTATCTTAATAGTTCCATAGTTCTTCCTCCCAGTTGCTCACACAGTTTACTACTTTTTGTGTACTTGTCCAGTCTGCTACAAGCGCTATGTCACTAGTTGTGTATCATAAAAGAGTTATCGTTACTCCTCCCAGGAGTTATTCGAGATTTCTTAAACCAATCTCCTAATAACGAGGCATTGGCTACCTCAAGAGAGTTACAATTACTCGTCCCAATTGCTCTCCAAGTCTCCCAATTTTTTCGTACTGCGATCAGTTTGCCAGAAGTTATATGTCGCTAGTTGTGTATCATAAAAGAGTCATCCTTACTCCTCCCAGGGGTTATTCGAGATTTCTTAAACCAAACCCCTAGTAACGAGGCATTGGCTACCTCAAGAGAATCATAATTACTCGTCCCAATTGCTCACCAAGTCTCCCATTTTTTTCTTACTGCGACGAGTTTGCCAGAAGCGATATGTCACTAGTTGTGTATCATAAAAGAGTCATCGTTACTCCTCCCAGGGGTTTTCGAGCTTTCGTAATCCAAACTTCTAGTAACGAGGCATTGGGTAGCTTAAGAGAATCATTGTTACTCATACCAGTAGCTCACCCAGTTTCCTATTTTTCTTACTGTGCAAGAACTGCTAATAGCGGTATGTCACAAGTTGTGTAACAAAAGATTGTCTTCGGTACTCCTGCCTGGGCCAATCGAATTATCTGATTCAGTACTCCTGGTGATGATGCACTGGCTACCTTAAGAGAGTAATTGTTACTCGTCGCAGTTGCTCTTCCAGTTTCACAAATTTTGTTACTCTGGCCAGTCTTCCAGAAGCGATATGTCACTCGTTGTGTATCTACTCGAGACGAAGCATTGGCTATCTTAATAGTGCCATAGTTCTTCCTCCCAATTGCTCACACAGTTTACTACTTTTTGGGTACTTGTCCAGGCTGCCACAAGCGATACGTCAATAGTTGTGTATCATAAAAGAGTCATCGTTACTCCTCCCCGGGGTTATTAGAGATTTCTTAGACCAAAGTCCTAGTAACGAGGCACTGGCTACCACAAGAGAGTCATAATTACTCGTCCCAACTGTTCACCAAGTCTGCCATTCTTTCTTACTGCGGCCAGTCTGCCAGAAGCGATATGTCACTAGTTGTGTATCATAAAAGAGTCATCGTTACTCCTCCCAGGGATTATTCGAGATTTCTTAAACCAAACCCCTAGTAACGAGGCAATGGCTACCTCAAGAGAGTCATAATTACTCGTCCCAACTGTTCACCAAGTCTGCCATTCATTCTTACTGCGGCCAGTCTGCCAGAAGCGATATGTCACTAGTTGTGTATCATAAAAGAGTCATCGTTACTCCTCCCAGGGATTATTCGAGATTTCTTAAACCAAACCCCTAGTAACGAGGCATTGGCTACCTCAAGAGAGTCATAATTACTCGACCCAATTGTTCACTAAGTCTCCCATTTTTTTCTTACTGCGACCAGTTTGCCAGAACCGATATGTCACTAGTTGTGTATCATAAAAGAGTCACCCTTACTCCTCCCAGGGGTTATTCGACATATCTTAATCGAAACCCTAGTAACGAGGCATTGGCTACCTTAAGAGAGTCATAGTTACTCATCCCAATTGCTCACCCATTTTGCCATTTTTTCTTACTGCGGCCAGTCTGCCAGAAGCGATTTGTCACTAGTTGTGTATCATAAAAGAGTCATCGTTACTCCTCCCAGGGATTAGTCGAGATTTCTTAAACCAAACCCCTAGTAACGAGGCATTGGCTACCTCAAGAGAGTCATAATTACTCGTCCCAATTGTTCACCAAGTCTCCCATTTTTTTCTTACTGCTACCAGTTTGCCAGAAGCGGTATGTCACTAGTTGTGTATCATAAAAGAGTCATTCATACATCTCCCAGGGGTTATTCGAGATATCTTAATCGAAACCCTAGTAACGAGGCATTGGCTACCTTAAGAGAGTCATAGTTAATCGTCCCAATTGCTCACCCAGTCTGCCATTTTTTCTTACTGCGGCCAGTCTGCCAGAAACGATATGTCACTAGTTGTGTATCATCAAAGAGTCATCGTTACTCCTCTCAGGGATTCTTCGAGATATCTTAATTGGAACCCTAGTAACGAGGCATTGGCTACCTTAAGAGAGTCATAGTTACTCGTCCCAATTTCCTACTCAGTCCAACATTTTTTCTCACTGCGGCCGGTCTGCCAGAAGCGATATGTCACTAGTTGTGTATCATAAAAGAGTCATCGTTACTCCTCCCAGGGATTATTCGAGATTTCTTAAACCAAACCCCTAGTAACGAGGCATTGGCTACCTCAAGAGAGTCATAATTACTCGTCCCAATTGTTCACCAAGTCTCCCATTTTTTTCTTACTGCGACCAGTTTGCCAGAAGCGATATGTCACTAGTTGTGTATCATAAAAGAGTCATCCTTACTCCTCCCTGGGGTTATTCGAGATTTCTTAAACCAAACCCCTTAGCAACGAGGCATTACCTACCTCAAGAGAGTCATAGTTACGTGTCCCAATTGCTCACCCAGTTTCCCATTTTTCTTACTTCGGCCAGTCTGCCAGAAGCGATATGTCACTCGTTGTGTATCTTATGAGAGTCATCGTTACTCCTTCCAGAGGTTACTGGCTTTCTCTGATTCAGTACTCCTCTTGACGAACCATTGGCTATCTTAATAGTACCATAGTTCTTCCTCCCAGTTGCTCACACAATTTACTACTTTTTGTGTACTTGTCCAGTCTGCCAGAAGCGATATGTCACTTGTTGTGTATCATAAAAGAGTCATCGTTACTCCTCCCAGGGGTTTTCGAGCTTTCGTAATCCAAACTCCTAGTAACGAGGCATTGGGTAGCTTAAGAGAATCATTGTTACTCATACCAGTAGCTCACCCAGTTTCCTACTTTTCTTACTGTGCAACAGCTGCTAATAGCGGTATGTCACAAGTTGTGTAACAAAAGATTGTCTTCGGTTCTCCTGCCTGGGCCAATCAAATTATCTGATTCAGTACTCCTGGTGATGATGCACTGGCTACCTTAAGAGAGTAATTGTTACTCGTCGCAGTTGCTCTTCCAGTTTCACAAATTTTGTTACTCTGGCCAGTCTTCCAGAAGCGATATGTCACTCGTTGTGTATCTACTCGAGACGAAGCATTGGCTATCTTAATAGTGCCATAGTTCTTCCTCCCAATTGCTCACACAGTTTACTACTTTTTGGGTACTTGTCCAGGCTGCCACAAGCGATACGTCACTAGTTGTGTATCATAAAACAGTCATCGTTACTCCTCCCCGCGGTTATTAGAGATTTCTTAGACCAAAGTCCTAGTAACGAGGCATTGGCTACCTCAAGAGAGTCATAATTACTCGTCCCAACTGTTCACCAAGTCTGCCATTCTTTCTTACTGCGGCCAGTCTGCCAGAAGCGATATGTCACTAGTTGTGTATCATAAAAGAGTCATCGTTACTCCTCCCAGGGATTATTCGAGATTTCTTAAACCAAACCCCTAGTAACGAGGCATTGGCTACCTCAAGAGAGTCATAATTACTCGACCCAATTGTTCACTAAGTCTCCCATTTTTTTCTTACTGCGACCAGTTTGCCAGAACCGATATGTCACTAGTTGTGTATCATAAAAGAGTCACCCTTACTCCTCCCAGGGGTTATTCGAGATATCTTAATCGAAACCCTAGTAACGAGGCATTGGCTACCTTAAGAGAGTCATAGTTACTCATCCCAATTGCTCACCCATTTTGCCATTTTTTCTTACTGCGGCCAGTCTGCCAGAAGCGATTTGTCACTAGTTGTGTATCATAAAAGAGTCATCGTTACTCCTCCCAGGGATTAGTCGAGATTTCTTAAACCAAACCCCTAGTAACGAGGCATTGGCTACCTCAAGAGAGTCATAATTACTCGTCCCAATTGTTCACCAAGTCCCCCATTTTTTTCTTACTGCTACCAGTTTGCCAGAAGCGATATGTCACTAGTTCTGTATCATAAAAGAGTCATTCATACATCTCCCAGGGGTTATTCGAGATATCTTAATCGAAACCCTAGTAACGAGGCATTGGCTACCTTAAGAGGGTCATAGTTAATCGTCCCAATTGCTCACCCAGTCTGCCATTTTTTCTTACTGCGGCCAGTCTGCCAGAAACGATATGTCACTAGTTGTGTATCATCAAAGAGTCATCGTTACTCCTCTCAGGGATTATTCGAGATATCTTAATTGGAACCCTAGTAACGAGGCATTGGCTACCTTAAGAGAGTCATAGTTACTCGTCCCAATTTCCTACTCAGTCCAACATTTTTTCTCACTGCGGCCGGTCTGCCAGAAGCGATATGTCACTAGTTGTGTATCATAAAAGAGACATCGTTACTCCTCCCAGGGATTATTCGAGATTTCTTAAACCAAACCCCTAGTAACGAGGCACTGGCTACCTCAAGAGAGTCATAATTACTCGTCCCAATTGTTCACCAAGTCTCCCATTTTTTTCTTACTGCGACCAGTTTGCCAGAAGCGATATGTCACTAGATGTGTATCATAAAAGAGTCATCCTTACTCCTCCCCGGGGTTATTCGAGATTTCTTAAACCAAACCCCTTAGTAACGAGGCATTAGCTACCTCAAGAGAGTCATAGTTACGTGTCCCAATTGCTCACCCAGTTTCCCATTTTTCTTACATCGGCCAGTCTGCCAGAAGCGATATGTCACTCGTTGTGTATCTTCAGAGAGTCATCGTTACTCCTTCCAGAGGTTACTGGCTTTCTCTGATTCAGTACTCCTCTTGACGAACCATTGGCTATCTTAATAGTACCATAGTTCTTCCTCCCAGTTGCTCACACAGTTTACTACTTTTTGTGTACTTGTCCAGTCTGCCAGAAGCGATATGTCACTAGTTGTGTATCATAAAAGAGTCATCGTTACTCCTCCCAGGGGTTTTCGAGCTTTCGTAATCCAAACTCCTAGTAACGAGGCATTGGGTAGCTTAAGAGAATCATTGTTACTCATACCAGTAGCTCACCCAGTTTCCTACTTTTCTTACTGTGCAACAGCTGCTAATAGCGGTATGTCACTAGTTGTGTAACAAAAGATTGTCTTCGGTACTCCTGCCTGGGCCAATCGAATTATCTGATTCAGTACTCCTGGTGATGATGCACTGGCTACCTTAAGAGAGTAATTGTTACTCGTCGCAGTTGCTCTTCCAGTTTCACAAATTTTGTTACTCTGGCCAGTCTTCCAGAAGCGATATGTCACTCGTTGTGTATCTATTCGTGACGAAGCATTGGCTATCTTAATAGTTCCATAGTTCTTCCTCCCAGTTGCTCACACAGTTTACTACTTTTTGTGTACTTGTCCAGTCTGCTACAAGCGCTATGTCACTAGTTGTGTATCATAAAAGAGTTATCGTTACTCCTCCCAGGAGTTATTCGAGATTTCTTAAACCAAACTCCTAATAACGAGGCATTGGCTACCTCAAGAGAGTTACAATTACTCGTCCCAATTGCTCTCCAAGTCTCCCAATTTTTTCGTACTGCGATCAGTTTGCCAGAAGTTATATGTCGCTAGTTGTGTATCATAAAAGAGTCATCCTTACTCCTCCCAGGGGTTATTCGAGATTTCTTAAACCAAACCCCTAGTAACGAGGCATTGGCTACCTCAAGAGAATCATAATTACTCGTCCCAATTGCTCACCAAGTCTCCCATTTTTTTCTTACTGCGACGAGTTTGCCAGAAGCGATATGTCACTAGTTGTGTATCATAAAAGAGTCATCGTTACTCCTCCCAGGGGTTTTCGAGCTTTCGTAATCCAAACTTCTAGTAACGAGGCATTGGGTAGCTTAAGAGAATCATTGTTACTCATACCAGTAGCTCACCCAGTTTCCTATTTTTCTTACTGTGCAAGAGCTGCTAATAGCGGTATGTCACAAGTTGTGTAACAAAAGATTGTCTTCGGTACTCCTGCCTGGGCCAATCGAATTATCTGATTCAGTACTCCTGGTGATGATGCACTGGCTACCTTAAGAGAGTAATTGTTACTCGTCGCAGTTGCTCTTCCAGTTTCACAAATTTTGTTACTCTGGCCAGTCTCCAGAAGCGATATGTCACTCGTTGTGTATCTACTCGAGACGAAGCATTGGCTATCTTAATAGTGCCATAGTTCTTCCTCCCAATTGCTCACACAGTTTACTACTTTTTGGGTACTTGTCCAGGCTGCCACAAGCGATACGTCAATAGTTGTGTATCATAAAAGAGTCATCGTTACTCCTCCCCGGGGTTATTAGAGATTTCTTAGACCAAAGTCCTAGTAACGAGGCACTGGCTACCACAAGAGAGTCATAATTACTCGTCCCAACTGTTCACCAAGTCTGCCATTCTTTCTTACTGCGGCCAGTCTGCCAGAAGCGATATGTCACTAGTTGTGTATCATAAAAGAGTCATCGTTACTCCTCCCAGGGATTATTCGAGATTTCTTAAACCAAACCCCTAGTAACGAGGCAATGGCTACCTCAAGAGAGTCATAATTACTCGTCCCAACTGTTCACCAAGTCTGCCATTCATTCTTACTGCGGCCAGTCTGCCAGAAGCGATATGTCACTAGTTGTGTATCATAAAAGAGTCATCGTTACTCCTCCCAGGGATTATTCGAGATTTCTTAAACCAAACCCCTAGTAACGAGGCATTGGCTACCTCAAGAGAGTCATAATTACTCGACCCAATTGTTCACTAAGTCTCCCATTTTTTTCTTACTGCGACCAGTTTGCCAGAACCGATATGTCACTAGTTGTGTATCATAAAAGAGTCACCCTTACTCCTCCCAGGGGTTATTCGACATATCTTAATCGAAACCCTAGTAACGAGGCATTGGCTACCTTAAGAGAGTCATAGTTACTCATCCCAATTGCTCACCCATTTTGCCATTTTTTCTTACTGCGGCCAGTCTGCCAGAAGCGATTTGTCACTAGTTGTGTATCATAAAAGAGTCATCGTTACTCCTCCCAGGGATTAGTCGAGATTTCTTAAACCAAACCCCTAGTAACGAGGCATTGGCTACCTCAAGAGAGTCATAATTACTCGTCCCAATTGTTCACCAAGTCTCCCATTTTTTTCTTACTGCTACCAGTTTGCCAGAAGCGGTATGTCACTAGTTGTGTATCATAAAAGAGTCATTCATACATCTCCCAGGGGTTATTCGAGATATCTTAATCGAAACCCTAGTAACGAGGCATTGGCTACCTTAAGAGAGTCATAGTTAATCGTCCCAATTGCTCACCCAGTCTGCCATTTTTTCTTACTGCGGCCAGTCTGCCAGAAACGATATGTCACTAGTTGTGTATCATCAAAGAGTCATCGTTACTCCTCTCAGGGATTCTTCGAGATATCTTAATTGGAACCCTAGTAACGAGGCATTGGCTACCTTAAGAGAGTCATAGTTACTCGTCCCAATTTCCTACTCAGTCCAACATTTTTTCTCACTGCGGCCGGTCTGCCAGAAGCGATATGTCACTAGTTGTGTATCATAAAAGAGTCATCGTTACTCCTCCCAGGGATTATTCGAGATTTCTTAAACCAAACCCCTAGTAACGAGGCATTGGCTACCTCAAGAGAGTCATAATTACTCGTCCCAATTGTTCACCAAGTCTCCCATTTTTTTCTTACTGCGACCAGTTTGCCAGAAGCGATATGTCACTAGTTGTGTATCATAAAAGAGTCATCCTTACTCCTCCCTGGGGTTATTCGAGATTTCTTAAACCAAACCCCTTAGCAACGAGGCATTAGCTACCTCAAGAGAGTCATAGTTACGTGTCCCAATTGCTCACCCAGTTTCCCATTTTTCTTACTTCGGCCAGTCTGCCAGAAGCGATATGTCACTCGTTGTGTATCTTATGAGAGTCATCGTTACTCCTTCCAGAGGTTACTGGCTTTCTCTGATTCAGTACTCCTCTTGACGAACCATTGGCTATCTTAATAGTACCATAGTTCTTCCTCCCAGTTGCTCACACAATTTACTACTTTTTGTGTACTTGTCCAGTCTGCCAGAAGCGATATGTCACTTGTTGTGTATCATAAAAGAGTCATCGTTACTCCTCCCAGGGGTTTTCGAGCTTTCGTAATCCAAACTCCTAGTAACGAGGCATTGGGTAGCTTAAGAGAATCATTGTTACTCATACCAGTAGCTCACCCAGTTTCCTACTTTTCTAACTGTGCAACAGCTGCTAATAGCGGTATGTCACAAGTTGTGTAACAAAAGATTGTCTTCGGTACTCCTGCCTGGGCCAATCAAATTATCTGATTCAGTACTCCTGGTGATGATGCACTGGCTACCTTAAGAGAGTAATTGTTACTCGTCGCAGTTGCTCTTCCAGTTTCACAAATTTTGTTACTCTGGCCAGTCTTCCAGAAGCGATATGTCACTCGTTGTGTATCTACTCGAGACGAAGCATTGGCTATCTTAATAGTGCCATAGTTCTTCCTCCCAATTGCTCACACAGTTTACTACTTTTTGGGTACTTGTCCAGGCTGCCACAAGCGATACGTCACTAGTTGTGTATCATAAAACAGTCATCGTTACTCCTCCCCGCGGTTATTAGAGATTTCTTAGACCAAAGTCCTAGTAACGAGGCATTGGCTACCTCAAGAGAGTCATAATTACTCGTCCCAACTGTTCACCAAGTCTGCCATTCTTTCTTACTGCGGCCAGTCTGCCAGAAGCGATATGTCACTAGTTGTGTATCATAAAAGAGTCATCGTTACTCCTCCCAGGGATTATTCGAGATTTCTTAAACCAAACCCCTAGTAACGAGGCATTGGCTACCTCAAGAGAGTCATAATTACTCGACCCAATTGTTCACTAAGTCTCCCATTTTTTTCTTACTGCGACCAGTTTGCCAGAACCGATATGTCACTAGTTGTGTATCATAAAAGAGTCACCCTTACTCCTCCCAGGGGTTATTCGAGATATCTTAATCGAAACCCTAGTAACGAGACATTGGCTACCTTAAGAGAGTCATAGTTACTCATCCCAATTGCTCACCCATTTTGCCATTTTTTCTTACTGCGGCCAGTCTGCCAGAAGCGATTTGTCACTAGTTGTGTATCATAAAAGAGTCATCGTTACTCCTCCCAGGGATTAGTCGAGATTTCTTAAACCAAACCCCTAGTAACGAGGCATTGGCTACCTCAAGAGAGTCATAATTACTCGTCCCAATTGTTCACCAAGTCCCCCATTTTTTTCTTACTGCTACCAGTTTGCCAGAAGCGATATGTCACTAGTTCTGTATCATAAAAGAGTCATTCATACATCTCCCAGGGGTTATTCGAGATATCTTAATCGAAACCCTAGTAACGAGGCATTGGCTACCTTAAGAGAGTCATAGTTAATCGTCCCAATTGCTCACCCAGTCTGCCATTTTTTCTTACTGCGGCCAGTCTGCCAGAAACGATATGTCACTAGTTGTGTATCATCAAAGAGTCATCGTTACTCCTCTCAGGGATTATTCGAGATATCTTAATTGGAACCCTAGTAACGAGGCATTGGCTACCTTAAGAGAGTCATAGTTACTCGTCCCAATTTCCTACTCAGTCCAACATTTTTTCTCACTGCGGCCGGTCTGCCAGAAGCGATATGTCACTAGTTGTGTATCATAAAAGAGACATCGTTACTCCTCCCAGGGATTATTCGAGATTTCTTAAACCAAACCCCTAGTAACGAAGCATTGGCTACCTCAAGAGAGTCATAATTACTCGTCCCAATTGTTCACCAAGTCTCCCATTTTTTTCTTACTGCGACCAGTTTGCCAGAAGCGATATGTTACTAGATGTGTGTCATAAAAGAGTCATCCTTACTCCTCCCTGGGGTTATTCGAGATTTCTTAAACCAAACCCCTTAGTAACGAGGCATTAGCTACCTCAAGAGAGTCATAGTTACGTGTCCCAATTGCTCACCCAGTTTCCCATTTTTCTTACTTCGGCCAGTCTGCCAGAAGCGATATGTCACTCGTTGTGTATCTTCAGAGAGTCATCGTTACTCCTTCCAGAGGTTACTGGCTTTCTCTGATTCAGTACTCCTCTTGACGAACCATTGGCTATCTTAATAGTACCATAGTTCTTCCTCCCAGTTGCTCACACAGTTTACTACTTTTTGTGTACTTGTCCAGTCTGCCAGAAGCGATATGTCACTAGTTGTGTATCATAAAAGAGTCATCGTTACTCCTCCCAGGGGTTTTCGAGCTTTCGTAATCCAAACTCCTAGTAACGAGGCATTGGGTAGCTTAAGAGAATCATTGTTACTCATACCAGTAGCTCACCCAGTTTCCTACTTTTCTTACTGTGCAACAGCTGCTAATAGCGGTATGTCACTAGTTGTGTAACAAAAGATTGTCTTCGGTACTCCTGCCTGGGCCAATCGAATTATCTGATTCAGTACTCCTGGTGATGATGCACTGGCTACCTTAAGAGAGTAATTGTTACTCGTCGCAGTTGCTCTTCCAGTTTCACAAATTTTGTTACTCTGGCCAGTCTTCCAGAAGCGATATGTCACTCGTTGTGTATCTATTCGTGACGAAGCATTGGATATCTTAATAGTGTGTGTGTGTGTTTGAGGTTTACGGGCGCTAAACAGCGTGGTCATCAGCGCCCAAGCGCATAGAAACAGGAACACAGGCGGTGAAGGGACGAAGACGGACGCCGAACAAGGAGAACGGCTAAAAGACACAGGCCTGATGCAGTTCCAAATGCGCACATACAGAGGCAAAACAAGAGGAGAAGAAACACACTAAAAAAGGAAAGGAAACACAAGGAAAAGCGAACAGATACCGAAGTGAAACAAGGAGGTAATCGTGACTGGCGGACCTCTGACCTAAAAACTGGGTGAGCCAGTCACCCAGCAGCACATTAAAACCTTCTCCCTAAAATCCGAGGCAACAGATTGGACAGGACACAAAACCGTAAAACCTTAACTACAGTCGCTGCGTCGTCTTGCAAAATAGAGGGCAAATCCGGTGGCAAGGAAACCACCGCCCTCTGGTCAGAGAATAAAAGACAGTCAAGTAAAATGTGGCGGACAGTAATCTGGACGCCACAAGCACTGCAGATTGGGGGGTCCTCCCGCCGGAGTAAAAAACCATGCGTGAAGGGACTGTGTCCAATGCGGAGGCGAGTGAGGAGAACCTCATCCCGCCTGTATGACTGGTAGGACGTACGCCATGGTCGCGTAGTGGCCTTTACCAGACGCAGCTTATTGTCAGAAACTGCCAACCACTCCTCTTCCCACTGATGCATAACACGAAAACGCAAAAGGGAGGTTACAGCATGGAGGGGGACGGCACATTCAACAACGTGAGGGAGGGAACATGCATCTTTGGCAGCCACATCCGCCAGTTCGTTGCCCCTAATACCCACGTGCCCCGGCACCCAGCAGAAAGAAACCTCCTTCCCCTGCCGTTGCAGGTGGAGTAGGGCATCATGGATGTTCTGGACGACCGTATCCGCTGGGTACAAGTGTTGAATGGTCTGAAGGGCACTCAGGGAGTCAGAACAGATGAGGAACTTAATACTGGGAACACATCTCATCTGCTCCAATGCCCGCAGTATTGCAAACAATTCGGCATCGAGGATGGTAAACACCGCAGGAAGCCGTAACTTGACGACTCGATCAGGGAAAACAACAGCACAACCAACAGTGTCCCCCTGTTTAGAGCCATCTGTGAATACAGGTACATGGTCCGGATGCTGGTTTAAAATATCGTAAAATAAGGAGGTAAAAACAAACGCCGGAGTGCAGTTCCTCCGGTTCTCCGACAAGTCTAAGAGGACGCTGGGCCTCTGGAGCAACCAGGGAGGCAGGCGAGTAAAACCTTGTCGTTGGGGGGCCACACGCTCCACACCAAGGGACTCAAGCAAATGCTTGGCACGAATCCCAAATGGTTTTGTTGCCCTGGGACGACTGGAAAAGAGACGTTCCATAGGCGGTCGGGCAACGGTAGGGTACGCAGGGGAGGTAGGACAGGCAAGGAAATGACACACCCGTCGCACCATGAGAAGTTTCCGCCGGATGGCGAGCGGCGGTTCCCCTGCCTCAGCACACAGGCTGGGGATGGGACTGGTACGGAAGGCACCAGTGGCCAGCCTGATACCCTCATGGTGTACTGCGTCAAGGATCTTCAGATACGAAGGCCTTGCTGACCCATACACGGTGCAAGCATAGTCAAGACGCGATCGGACGAAAGCCCTATAAAACTGCAGCAGACGCGCCCGATCTGCTCCCCAGGACCGATGGCTCAGACACTTCAAAATATTCAGTGCCTTCAGGGCCCGCACCTTGAGGTCTTTAAGGTGAGGCAACCACGACAACTTGGAATCAAAAGTGAGGCCCAGGAACCTCACAGTGTCTCTAAAAGGAAGAACGGTGTCCCTCAGACGCAATTCAGGGGAGGTAAAAAGACGCCGAGAACGATTAAAATGAACACACACAGATTTGTCTGCAGAAAAGGTAAAACCCGTCTTTGCAGTCCATGCCTCTAAGCGCTTTATCGTAAGCTGTAACTGCCGACTAGCACTGACAAGACTGGAGGAAGAACAGAAAACAGCAAAATCGTCCACAAACAAGGAGCATTGGGCAGGACTCCGGATAGTGGATGTGATACTGTTAATAGCAACGGCAAAGAGGGTGACACTTAAAACGCTGCCCTGAGGAACACCATTCTCCTGCACGTACAAATCCGATAGCACATTACCAACCCGATACCGAAAGAGGCGGTGAGAAAGAAAGGACCGAATGAAGATGGGGAGACGGCCACGAAAGCCCCACTCATGGAGTTGATTGAGGATAAGGCGGCGCCAAGTAGTGTCATACGCCTTATTAATGTCAAAGAAGACCCCTAGACAATGCTGGTTACGTAGAAAGGCCTGCTGGATGGCGGCCTCAAGCAGGGTCAAGTTGTCTATAGTGGAACGACATCTCCGAAAGCCACACTGAGAGGGGCTAAGGAGCTGCCTGGTCTCGAGCAGCCAAACCAGGCGGCGGTTGACCATGCGTTCCAACGTCTTCCCAACACAGCTCGTCAAGGCAATACTCCGATAACTACTGGGATGCGTTCGGTCCTTCCCTGGTTTGAGGAGGGGAATCAAAATTGCCTCCCTCCACGAGTCAGGGTACGTGCCAGATAACCATATCATATTGAAACAGTTCAGGAGAACTTCCTTGGATGGCAGCGACAGGTGCCGCAGCATGCTGTACCGGATTTGATCATGACCAGGCGCAGTATCATGAGCCACAGACAGCGCAGAATCCAGTTCCCACATTGTGAAGGGGCAGTTATAGGGTTCAGAATTTAGAGACCGGAAGTCCAAATGACCCCTTTCGACGGCAGTGCGGTAGCGGCAGAAATCTGGATCACAGTTAATAGTGGCGGTAGATTCCGCAAAATGCATGGCCAGTGTCTGGGCAATGTCTCTCGGCGCCGTGAGGAGACATCCCTGATGCAGCAATGCCGTGACAGGTAGCTGGCTGAGTTTCCCGGAAATCCTCCTGATGGCTTCCCATACTTTCGTAGAACTAGTGGAGCGAGAGATGGAATTCAAGAACGATTGCCATGACCGTCGTTTGCTCTCTTTAATCACCCGCCGCGCTCTGGCCCTTGCCACTCGAAAGGCCGCAAGATTGTCAGCTATCTTAATAGTTCCATAGTTCTTCCTCCCAGTTGCTCACACAGTTTACTACTTTTTGTGTACTTGTCCAGTCTGCTACAAGCGCTATGTCACTAGTTGTGTATCATAAAAGAGTCATCGTTACTCCTCCCAGGAGTTATTCGAGATTTCTTAAACCAAACTCCTAGTAACGAGGCATTGGCTACCTCAAGAGAGTTACAATTACTCGTCCCAATTGCTCTCCAAGTCTCCCAATTTTTTCTTACTGCGATCAGTTTGCCAGAAGTTATATGTCACTAGTTGTGTATCATAAAAGAGTCATCCTTACTCCTCCCAGGGGTTATTCGAGATTTCTTAAACCAAACCCCTAGTAACGAGGCATTGGCTACCTCAAGAGAATCATAATTACTCGTCCCAATTGCTCACCAAGTCTCCCATTTTTTTCTTACTGCGACCAGTTTGCCAGAAGCGATATGTCACTAGTTGTGTATCATAAAAGAGTCATCCTTACTCCTCGCAGGGGTTATTCGAGATTTCTTAAACCAAACCCCTAGTAACGAGGCATTAGCTACCTCAAGAGAGTCATAGTTACTTGTCCCAATTGCTCTCCCAGTCTCCCATTTTTTCTTACGTCTGCCAGTCTGCCAGAAGCGATATGTCACTCGTTGTGTATCTTAAGAGAATCATCGTTACTCCTTCCAGAGATTACTGGCATTCTCTGATTCAATACTCCTCTTGACGAAGCACTGCCTATCTTAATAGTACCATAGTTCTTCCTCCCAGTTGCTCACACAGTTTACTACTTTTTGTGTACTTGTCCAGTCTGCCAGAAGCGATATGTCACTAGTTGTGTATCATAAAAGAGTCATCGTTACTCCTCCCAGGGGTTTTCGAGCTTTCGTAATCCAAACTTCTAGTAACGAGGCATTGGGTAGCTTAAGAGAATCATTGTTACTCATACCAGTAGCTCACCCAGTTTCCTATTTTTCTTACTGTGCAAGAGCTGCTAATAGCGGTATGTCACAAGTTGTGTAACAAAAGATTGTCTTCGGTACTCCTGCCTGGGCCAATCGAATTATCTGATTCAGTACTCCTGGTGATGATGCACTGGCTACCTTAAGAGAGTAATTGTTACTCGTCGCAGTTGCTCTTCCAGTTTAACAAATTTTGTTACTCTGGCCAGTCTTCCAGAAGCGATATGTCACTCGTTGTGTATCTACTCGAGACGAAGCATTGTCTCTCTTAATAGTGCCATAGTTCTTCCTCCCAGTTGCTCACACAGTTTACTACTTTTTGTGTACTTGTCCAGGCTGCCACAAGCGATATGTCACTAGTTGTGTATCATAAAAGAGTCATCGTTACTCCTCCCCGGGGTTATTCGAGATTTCTTAGACCAAACTCCTAGTAACGAGGCATTGGCTACCTCAAGAGAGTCATAATTACTCGTCCCAACTGTTCACCAAGTCTGCAATTCTTTCTTACTGCGGCCAGTCTGCCAGAAGCGATATGTCACTAGTTGTGTATCATAAAAGAGTCATCGTTACTCCTCCCAGGGGTTATTCGAGATATCTTAATCGAAACCCTAGTAACGAGGCATTGGCTACCTTAAGAGAGTCATAGTTACTCGTCCCAATTGTTCACCCAGTCTGCCATTTTTTCTTACTGCGGCCAGTCTGCCAGAAGCGATATGTCACTAGTTGTGTATCATAAAAGAGTCATCGTCACTCGTCCCAGGGATTATTCGAGATATCTTAATCGGTACCCTAGTAACGAAGCACTGGCTTCCTTAAGAGAGTCACAGTCACTCGTCCCAATTTCCTCACCCAGTCCAACATTTTTTCTTACTGCGGCCAGTCTGCCACAAGCGATATATCACTAGTTGTGTATCATAAAAGAGTCATCGTTACTCCTCCCAGGGTTATTCGAGATATCTTAATCGAAACCCCAGTAACGAGTCATTGGCTACCTTAAGAGAGTCATAGTTACTCATCCCAATTGCTCAACCAGTCTGCCATTTTTTCTTACTGCGGCCAGTCTGCCAGAAGCGATATGTCACTAGTTGCGTATCATAAAGAACTCATCGTTACTCCTCCCAGGGGTTATTCGAGATATCTTAATCGAAACCCTAGTAACGAGGCATTGGCTACCTTAAGAGAGTCATAGTTACTCGTCCCAAATGCTCACACAGTCCAACACTTTTTCTTACTGTGGCCAGTCTGCCAGAAGCGATATGTCACTAGTTATGTATCATAAAAGAGTCATCGTTACTCCTCCCAGGGATTATTCGAGATATCTTAATCGAAACCCTAGTAACGAGGCATTGGCTACCTTAAGAGAGTCATAGTTAATCGTCCCAATTGCTCACCCAGTCTGCCATTTTTTCTTACTGCGGCCAGTCTGCCAGAAGCGATATGTCACTAGTTGTGTATCATAAAAGAGCCATCGTTACTCCTCCCAGGGTTATTCGAGATATCTTAATCGAAACCCCAGTAACGAGTCATTGGCTACCTTAAGAGAGTCATAGTTACTCATCCCAATTGCTCAACCAGTCTGCAATTTTTTCTTACTGCGGCCAGTCTGCCAGAAGCGATATGTCACTAGATGCGTATCATAAAGAACTCATCGTTACTCCTCCCAGGGGTTATTCGAGATATCTTAATCGAAACACTAGTAACGAGGCATTGGCTACCTTAAGAGAGTCATACTTACTCGTCCCAATTGCTCACACAGTCCAAAACTTTTTCTTACTGTGGCCAGTCTGCCAGAAGCGATATGTCACTAGTTGTGTATCATAAAAAAGTCATCGTTACTCCTCCCAGGGGTTATTCGATATATCTTAATCGAAACCCTAGTAACGAGGCATTGGCTACCTTAAGAGAGTCATAGTTACTCGTCCCAATTGCTCACCCAGTCTGCCATTTTTTCTTACTGCGGCAGTCTGCCAGAAGCGATATGTCACTAGTTGTGTATCATAAAAGAGTCATCGTTACTCCTCCCAGGGGTTATTCGAGATATCTTAATCGAAACCCTAGTAACGAGGCATTGACTACCTTAAGAGAGTCATAGTTACTCGTCCCAATTGTTCACCCAGTCTGCCAGTTTTTGTTACTGCGGACAGTCTGCCACAAGCGATTTGTCACTAGTTGTTTATCATAAAAGAGTCATCGTTACTCCCCCCAGGGGTTATTCGAGATGTCTTAATCGAAACCCTAGTAACGAGGCATTAGCTACCTTAAGAGTGTCATAGTTACTCGTCCCAATTTCCTACCCTGTCCAACATTTTTTCTCACTGCGGCCGGTCTGCCAGAAGCGATATGTCACTAGTTGTGTATCATAAAAGAGTCATGGATTATTCGAGATTTCTTAAACCAAACCCCTAGTAACGAGGCATTGGCTACCTCAAGAGAGTCATAATTACTCGTCCCAATTGTTCACCAAGTCTCCCATTTTTTTCTTACTGCGACCAGTTTGCCAGAAGCGATATGTCACTAGTTGTGTATCATAAAAGAGTCATCCTTACTCCTCCCTGGGGTTATTCGAGATTTCTTAAACCAAACCCCTTAGTAACGAGGCATTAGCTACCTCAAGAGAGTCATAGTTACGTGTCCCAATTGCTCACCCAGTTTCCCATTTTTCTTACATCGACCAGTCTGCCAGAAGCGATATGTCAGTCGTTGTGTATCTTAAGAGAGTCATCGTTACTCCTTCCAGAGGTTACTGGCTTTCTCTGATTCAATACTCCTCTTGACGAACCATTGGCTATCTTAATAGTACCATAGTTCTTCCTCCCAGTTCCTCACACAGTTTACTACTTTTTGTGTACTTGTCCAGTCTGCCAGAAGCGATATGTCACTAGTTGTGTATCATAAAAGAGTCATCGTTACTCCTCCCAGGGGTTTCCGAGCTTTCGTAATCCAAACTCCTAGTAACGAGGCATTGGGTAGCTTAAGAGAATCATTGTTACTCATACCAGTAGCTCACCCAGTTTCCTATTTTTCTTAATGTGCAACAGCTGCTAATAGCGGTATGTCACTAGTTGTGTAATAAAAGATTGTCTTCGGTACTCCTGCCTGGGCCAATCGAATTATCTGATTCAGTACTCCTGGTGATGATGCACTGGCTACCTTAAGAGAGTAATTGTTACTTGTCGCAGTTGCTCTTCCAGTTTCACAAATTTTGTTATTCTGACCAGTCTTCCAGAAGCGATATGTCACTCGTTGTGTATCTACTCGTGACGAAGCATTGTCTCTCTTAATAGTGCCATAGTTCTTCCTCCCAGTTGCTCACACAGTTTACTACTTTTTGTGTACTTGTCCAGGCTGCCACAAGCGATATGTCACTAGTTGTGTATCATAAAAGAGTCATCGTTACTCCTCCCAGGGGTTATTCGAGATTTCTTAAACCAAACTCCTAGTAACGAGGCATTGGCTACCTCAAGAGAGTCATAATTACTCGTCCCAATTGCTCACCAAGTCTCCCATTTTTTTCTTACTGCGGCCAGTCTGCCAGGAGCGATATGTCACTAGTTATTTATCATAAAAGAGTCATCGTTACTCCTCCCAGGGGTTATTCGAGATATCTTAATCGAAACCCTAGTAACGAGGCATTGGCTACCTTAAGAGAGTCATCGTTAATCGTCCCAATTGCTCACCCAGCCTGCCATTTTTTCTTACTGCGGCCAGTCTGCCAGAAGCGATATGTCACTAGTTGTGTATCATAAAAGAGTCATCGTTACTCCTCCCAGGGATTATTCGGGATATCTTAATCGAAACCCTAGTAATGAGGCATTGACTACCTTAAGAGAGTCATAGTTACTCATCCCAATTGCTCACCCAGTCTGCCATTTTTTGTTACTGCGGCCAGTCTGCAAGAAGCGATTTGTCACTCGTTGTGTATCTTAAGAGAATCATCGTTACTCCTTCCAGAGGTTACTGGCATTCTCTGATTCAATACTCCTCTTGGCAAAGCATTGGCTATCTTAATAGTACCATAGCTCTTCCTCCCAGTTGCTCACACAGTTTACTACTTTTTGTGTACTTGTCCAGTCTACCAGAAGCGATATGTCACTAGTTGTGTATCATAAAAGAGTCATCGTTACTCCTCCCAGGGGTTTTCGAGCTTTCGTAATCCAAACTTCTAGTAACGAGGCATTGGGTAGCTTAAGAGAATCATTGTTATACATACCAGTAGCTCACCTAGTTTCCTATTTTTCTTACTGTGCAAGAGCTGCTAATCGCGGTATGTCACTAGTTGTGCAACAAAAGATTGTCTTCGGTACTCCTGCCTGGGCCAATCGAATTATCTGATTCAGTACTCCTGGTGATGATGCACTGGATACCTTAAGAGAGTAATTGCTACTCGTCGCAGTTGCTCTTCCAGTTTCACAAAATTTGTTACTCTGGCCATTCTTCCAGAAGCGATATGTCACTCGTTGTGTATCATAAAAGAGTCATCGTTACTCATCCCAGGGATTATTCGAGATATCTTAATCTGAACCCTAGTAACGAGGATTGGCTTCCTTAAGAGAGTCATAGTTACTCATCCCAATTGCTCAACCAGTCTGCAATTTTTTCTTACTGCGGCCAGTCTGCCAGAAGCGATATGTCACTAGTTGCGTATCATAAAGAACTCATCGTTACTCCTCCCAGGGGTTATTCGAGATATCTTAATCGAAACACTAGTAACGAGGCATTGGCTACCTTAAGACAGTCATAGTTACTCGTCCCAATTGCTCACACAGTCCAAAACTTTCTCTTACTGTGGCCAGTCTGCCAGAAGCTATATGTCACTAGTTGTGTATCATAAAAAAGTCATCGTTACTCCTCCCAGGGGTTATTCGATATATCTTAATCGAAACCCTAGTAACGAGGCATTGGCTACCTTAAGAGAGTCATAGTTACTCGTCCCAATTGCTCACCAAGTCTGCCATTTTTTCTTACTGCGGCCAGTCTGCCAGAAGCGATATGTCACTAGTTGTGTATCATAAAAGAGTCATCGTTACTCCTCCCAGGGGTTATTCGAGATATCTTAATCGAAACCCTAGTAACGAGGCATTGACTACCTTAAGAGAGTCATAGTTACTCGTCCCAATTGTTCACCCAGTCTGCCATTTTTTGTTACTGCAGACAGTCTGCCACAAGCGATTTGTCACTAGTTGTTTATCATAAAAGAGTCATCGTTACTCCCCCCAGGGGTTATTCGAGATGTCTTAATCGAAACCCTAGTAACGAGGCATTAGCTACCTTAAGAGTGGCATAGTTACTCGTCCCAATTTCCTACCCAGTCCAACATTTTTTCTCACTGCGGCCGGTCTGCCAGAAGCGATATGTCACTAGTTGTGTATCATAAAAGAGTCATCGTTACTCCTCCCAGGGATTATTCGAGATTTCTTAAACCAAACCCCTAGTAACGAGGCATTGGCTACCTCAAGAGAGTCATAATTACTCGTCCCAATTGTTCACCAAGTCTCCCATTTTTTTCTTACTGCGACCAGTTTGCCAGAAGCGATATGTCACTAGTTGTGTATCATAAAAGAGTCATCCTTACTCTTCCCTGGGGTTATTCGAGATTTCTTAAACTAAACCCCTTAGTAACGAGGCATTAGCTACCTCAAGAGAGTCATAGTTACGTGTCCCAATTGCTCACCCAGTTTCCCATTTTTCTTACATCGACCAGTCTGCCAGAAGCGATATGTCAGTCGTTGTGTATCTTAAGAGAGTCGTCGTTACTCCTTCCAGAGGTTACTGGCTTTCTCTGATTCAATGCTCCTCTTGAAGAACCATTGGCTATCTTAATAGTACCATAGTTCTTCCTCCCAGTTGCTCACACAGTTTACTACTTTTTGTGTACTTGTCCAGTCTGCCAGAAGCGATATGTCACTAGTTGTGTATCATAAAAGAGTCATCGTTACTCCTCCCAGGGGTTTCCGAGCTTTCGTAATCCAATCTCCTAGTAACGAGGCATTGGGTAGCTTAAGAGAATCATTGTTACTCATACCAGTAGCTCACCCAGTTTCCTATTTTTCTTAATGTGCAACAGCTGCTAATAGCGGTATGTCACTAGTTGTGTAACAAAAGATTGTCTTCGGTACTCCTGCCTGGGCCAATCGAATTATCTGATTCAGTACTCCTGGTGATGATGCACTGGCTACCTTAAGAGAGTAATTGTTACTCGTCGCAGTTGCTCTTCCAGTTTCACAAATTTTGTTATTCTGACCAGTCTTCCAGAAGCGATATGTCACTCGTTGTGTATCTACTCGTGACGAAGCATTGTCTCTCTTAATAGTGCCATAGTTCTTCCTCCCAGTTGCTCACACAGTTTACTACTTTTTGTGTACTTGTCCAGGCTGCCACAAGCGATATGTCACTAGTTGTGTATCATAAAAGAGTCATCGTTACTCCTCCCAGGGGTTATTCGAGATTTCTTAAACCAAACTCCTAGTAACGAGGCATTGGCTACCTCAAGAGAGTCATAATTACTCGTCCCAATTGCTCACCAAGTCTCCCATTTTTTTCTTACTGCGGCCAGTCTGCCAGAAGCGATATGTCACTAGTTATTTATCATAAAAGAGTCATCGTTACTCCTCCCAGGGGTTATTCGAGATATCTTAATCGAAACCCTAGTAACGAGGCATTGGCTACCTTAAGAGAGTCATCGTTAATCGTCCCAATTGCTCACCCAGCCTGCCATTTTTTCTTACTGCGGCCAGTCTGCCAGAAGCGATATGTCACTAGTTGTGTATCATAAAAGAGTCATCCTTACTCTTCCCTGGGGTTATTCGAGATTTCTTAAACTAAACCCCTTAGTAACGAGGCATTAGCTACCTCAAGAGAGTCATAGTTACGTGTCCCAATTGCTCACCCAGTTTCCCATTTTTCTTACATCGACCAGTCTGCCAGAAGCGATATGTCAGTCGTTGTGTATCTTAAGAGAGTCGTCGTTACTCCTTCCAGAGGTTACTGGCTTTCTCTGATTCAATGCTCCTCTTGAAGAACCATTGGCTATCTTAATAGTACCATAGTTCTTCCTCCCAGTTGCTCACACAGTTTACTACTTTTTGTGTACTTGTCCAGTCTGCCAGAAGCGATATGTCACTAGTTGTGTATCATAAAAGAGTCATCGTTACTCCTCCCAGGGGTTTCCGAGCTTTCGTAATCCAATCTCCTAGTAACGAGGCATTGGGTAGCTTAAGAGAATCATTGTTACTCATACCAGTAGCTCACCCAGTTTCCTATTTTTCTTAATGTGCAACAGCTGCTAATAGCGGTATGTCACTAGTTGTGTAACAAAAGATTGTCTTCGGTACTCCTGCCTGGGCCAATCGAATTATCTGATTCAGTACTCCTGGTGATGATGCACTGGCTACCTTAAGAGAGTAATTGTTACTCGTCGCAGTTGCTCTTCCAGTTTCACAAATTTTGTTATTCTGACCAGTCTTCCAGAAGCGATATGTCACTCGTTGTGTATCTACTCGTGACGAAGCATTGTCTCTCTTAATAGTGCCATAGTTCTTCCTCCCAGTTGCTCACACAGTTTACTACTTTTTGTGTACTTGTCCAGGCTGCCACAAGCGATATGTCACTAGTTGTGTATCATAAAAGAGTCATCGTTACTCCTCCCAGGGGTTATTCGAGATTTCTTAAACCAAACTCCTAGTAACGAGGCATTGGCTACCTCAAGAGAGTCATAATTACTCGTCCCAATTGCTCACCAAGTCTCCCATTTTTTTCTTACTGCGGCCAGTCTGCCAGAAGCGATATGTCACTAGTTATTTATCATAAAAGAGTCATCGTTACTCCTCCCAGGGGTTATTCGAGATATCTTAATCGAAACCCTAGTAACGAGGCATTGGCTACCTTAAGAGAGTCATCGTTAATCGTCCCAATTGCTCACCCAGCCTGCCATTTTTTCTTACTGCGGCCAGTCTGCCAGAAGCGATATGTCACTAGTAGTGTATCATAAAAGAGTCATCGTTACTCCTCCCAGGGATTATTCGGGATATCTTAATCGAAACCCTAGTAATGAGGCATTGACTACCTTAAGAGAGTCATAGTTACTCATCCCAATTGCTCACCCAGTCTGCCACTTTTTGTTACTGCGGCCAGTCTGCAAGAAGCGATTTGTCACTCGTTGTGTATCTTAAGAGAATCATCGTTACTCCTTCCAGAGGTTACTGGCATTCTCTGATTCAATACTCCTCTTGGCAAAGCATTGGCTATCTTAATAGTACCATAGTTCTTCCTCCCAGTTGCTCACACAGTTTACTACTTTTTGTGTACTTGTCCAGTCTACCAGAAGCGATATGTCACTAGTTGTGTATCATAAAAGAGTCATCGTTACTCCTCCCAGGGGTTTTCGAGCTTTCGTAATCCAAACTTCTAGTAACGAGGCATTGGGTAGCTTAAGAGAATCATTGTTACTCATACCAGTAGCTCACCTAGTTTCCTATTTTTCTTACTGTGCAAGAGCTGCTAATAGCGGTATGTCACTAGTTGTGTAACAAAAGATTGTCTTCGGTACTCCTGCCTGGGCCAATCGAATTATCTGATTCAGTACTCCTGGTGATGATGCACTGGATACCTTAAGAGAGTAATTGCTACTCGTCGCAGTTGCTCTTCCAGTTTCACAAAATTTGTTACACTGGCCATTCTTCCAGAAGCGATATGTCACTAGTTGTGTATCATAAAAGAGTCATCGTTACTCATCCCAGGGATTATTCGAGATATCTTAATCGGAACCCTAGTAACGAGGATTGGCTTCCTTAAGAGAGTCATAGTTACTCATCCCAATTGCTCAACCAGTCTGCAATTTTTTCTTACTGCGGCCAGTCTGCCAGAAGCGATATGTCACTAGTTGCGTATCATAAAGAACTCATCGTTACTCCTCCCAGGGGTTATTCGAGATATCTTAATCGAAACACTAGTAACGAGGCATTGGCTACCTTAAGAGAGTCATAGTTACTCGTCCCAATTGCTCACACAGTCCAAAACTTTTTCTTACTGTGGCCAGTCTGCCAGAAGCTATATGTCACTAGTTGTGTATAATAAAAAAGTCATCGTTACTCCTCCCAGGGGTTATTCGATATATCTTAATCGAAACCCTAGTAACGAGGCATTGGCTACCTTAAGAGAGTCATAGTTACTCGTCCCAATTGTTCACTCAGTCTGCCATTTTTTGTTACTGCGGACAGTCTGCCACAAGCGATTTGTCACTAGTTGTTTATCATAAAAGAGTCATCGTTACTCCCCCCAGGGGTTATTCGAGATGTCTTAATCGAAACCCTAGTAACGAGGCATTAGCTACCTTAAGAGTGGCATAGTTACTCGCCCAATTTCCTACCCAGTCCAACATTTTTTCTCACTGCGGCCAGTCTGCCAGAAGCGATATGTCACTCGTTGTGTATCTTAAGAGAGTCATCGTTACTCCTTCCAGAGGTTGCTGGCTTTCTCTGATTCACTACTCCTCTTGACGAACCATTGGCTATCTTAATAGTACCATAGTTCTTCCTCCCAGTTGCTCACACAGTTTACTACTCTTTGTGTACTTGTCCAGTCTGCCAGAAGCGGTATGTCACTAGTTGTGTATCATAAAAGAGTCATCGTTACTCCTCCCAGGGGTTTTCGAGCTTTCGTAATCCAAACTCCTAGTAACGAGGCATTGGGTAGCTTAAGAGAATCATAGTTACTCATACCAGTAGCTCACCCAGTTTCCTATTTTTCTTAATGTGCAACAGCTGCTAATAGCGGTATGTCACTAGTTGTGTAACAAAAGATTGTCTTCGGTACTCCTGCCTGGGCCAATCGAATTATCTGATTCAGTACTCCTGGTGATGATGCACTGGCTACCTTAAGAGAGTAATTGTTACTCGTCGCAGTTGCTCCTCCAGTTTCACAAACTTTGTTATTCCGGCCAGTCTTCCAGAAGCGATATGTCACTCGTTGTGTATCTACTCGTGACGAAGCATTGTCTCTCTTAATAGTGCCATAGTTCTTCCTCCCAGTTGCTCACACAGTTTACTACTTTTTGTGTACTTGTCCAGGCTGCCACAAGCGATATGTCACTAGTTGTGTATCATAAAAGAGTCATCGTTACTCCTCCCAGGGGTTATTCGAGATTTCTTAAACCAAACCCCTTAGTAACGAGGCATTATCTACCTCAAGAGGGTCATAGTTACGTGTCCCAATTGCTCACCCAGTTTCCCATTTTTCTTACTTCGGCCAGTCTGCCAGAAGCGATATGTCACTCGTTGTGTATCTTAAGAGAGTCATCGTTACTCCTTCCGGAGGTTACTGGCTTTCTCTGATTCAATACTCCTCTTGACGAACCATTGGCTATCTTAATAGTACCATAGTTCTACCTCCCAGTTGCTCACACAGTTTACTACTTTTTGTGTACTTGTCCAGTCTGCCAGAAGCGGTATGTCACTAGTTGTGTATCATAAAAGAGTCATCGTTACTCCTCCCAGGGGTTTTCGAGCTTTCGTAATCCAAACTCCTAGTAACGAGGCATTGGGTAGCTTAAGAGAATCATAGTTACTCATACCAGTAGCTCACACAGTTTCCTATTTTTCTTAATGTGCAACAGCTGCTAATAGCGGTATGTCACTAGTTGTGTAACAAAAGATTGTCTTCGGTACTCCTGCCTGGGCCAATCGAATTATCTGATTCAGTACTCCTGGTGATGATGCACTGGCTACCTTAAGAGAGTAATTGTTACTCGCCGCAGTTGCTCTTCCAGTTTCACAAACTTTGTTATTCTGGCCAGTCTTCCAGAAGCGATATGTCACTCGTTGTGTATCTACTCGTGACGAAGCATTGTCTCTCTTAATAGTGCCATAGTTCTTCCTCCCAGTTGCTCACACAGTTTACTACTTTTTGTGTACTTGTCCAGGCTGCCACAAGCGATATGTCACTAGTTGTGTATCATAAAAGAGTCATCGTTACTCCTCCCAGGGGTTATTCGAGATTTCTTAAACCAAACTCCTAGTAACGAGGCATTGGCTACCTCAAGAGAGTCATAATTACTCGTCCCAATTGCTCACCAAGTCTCCCATTTTTTTCTTACTGGGGCCAGTCTGCCAGAAGCGATATGTCACTAGTTGTGTATCATAAAAGAGTCATCCTTTCTCTTCCCAGGGGTTATTCGAGATTTCTTAAACCAAACCCCTAGTAACGAGGCATTAGCTACCTCAAGAGAGTCATAGTTACTCGTCCCAATTGCTCACCCAGTCTGCCATTTTTTCTTACTGCGGACAGTCTGCCAGAAGCGATATGTCACTAGTTGTGTATCATGAAAGAGTCATCGTTACTCATCCATGGGATTATTCGAGATATCTTAATCGGAACCCTAGTAACGAGGCATTGGCTACCTTAAGAGAGTCATAGTTACTCGTCCCAATTTCCTCACCCAGTCCAACATATTTTCTCACTGCGGCCGGTCTGCCAGAAGCGATATGTCACTAGTTGTGTATCATAAAAGAGTCATCGTTACTCCTCCCAGGGATTATTCGAGATTTCTTAAACCAAACCCCTAGTAACGAGGCATTGGCTACCTCAAGAGAGTCATAATTACTCGTCCCAATTGTTCACCAACTCTCCCATTTTTTTTTTACTGCGACCAGTTTGCCAGAAGCGATATGTCACTAGTTGTGTATCATAAAAGAGTCATCCTTACTCCTCCCTGGGGTTTTTCGAGATTTCTTAAACCAAACCCCTTAGTAACGAGGCATTATCTACCTCAAGAGAGTCATAGTTACGTGTCCCAATTGCTCACCCAGTTTCCCATTTTTCTTACTTCGGCCAGTCTGCCAGAAGCGATATGTCACTCGTTGTGTATCTTAAGAGAGTCATCGTTACTCCTTCCGGAGGTTACTGGCTTTCTCTGATTCAATACTCCTCTTGACGAACCATTGGCTATCTTAATAGTACCATAGTTCTTCCTCCCAGTTGCTCACACAGTTTACTACTTTTTGTGTACTTGTCCAGTCTGCCAGAAGCGATATGTCACTAGTTGTGTATCATAAAAGAGTCAGCGTTACTCCTCCCAGGGGATTTCGAGCTTTCGTAATCCAAACTCCTAGTAACGAGGCATTGGGTAGCTTAAGAGAATCATTGTTACTCATACCAGTAGCTCACCCAGTTTCCTATTTTTCTTAATGTGCAACAGCTGCTAATAGCGGTATGTCACTAGTTGTGTAACAAAAGATTGTCTTCGGTACTCCTGCCTGGGCCAATCGAATTATCTGATTCAGTACTCCTGGTGATGATGCACTGGCTACCTTAAGAGAGTAATTGTTACTCGTCGCAGTTGCTCTTCCAGTTTCACAAATTTTGTTATTCTGGCCAGTCTTCCAGAAGCGATATGTCACTCGTTGTGTATCTACTCGTGACGAAGCATTGTCTCTCTTAATAGTGCCATAGTTCTTCCTCCCAGTTGCTCACACAGTTTACTACTTTTTGTGTACTTGTCCAGGCTGCCACAAGCGATATGTCACTAGTTGTGTATCATAAAGAGTCATCGTTACTCCTCCCAGGGGTTATTCGACATAACTTAATCGAAACCCTAGTAACGCGGCATTGGCTACCTTAAGAGTGTCATAGTTACTCCTCCCAATTGCTGACCCAGTCTGCCATTTTTTCTTACTGCGACCAGTCTGCCAGAAGCGATATGTCACTAGTTGTGTATCATAAAAGAGTCATCGTTACTCATTCCAGGGATTATTCGAGATATCTTAATCGGAACCCTAGTAACGAGGCATTGGCTACCTTAAAAGAGTCATAGTTACTCGTCCCAATTGCTCACTTAGTCTGACATTTTTTGTTACTGCGGCCAGTCTGCCAGAAGGGATTTGTCACTAGTTGTGTATCTTAAGAATATCATCGTTACTCCTTCCAGAGGTTCATAGCATTCTCTGATTCAATACTCCTCTTGACGAAGCATTGGCTATCTTAATAGTACCATAGTTCTTCCTCCCAGTTGCTCACACAGTTTACTACTTTTTGTGTACTTGTCCAGTCAGCCACAAGCGATATGTCACTAGTTGTGTATCATAAAAGAGTCATCGTTACTCCTCCCAGGGGTTTGCGAGCTTTCGTAATCCAAACTCCTAGTAACGAGGCATTGGGTAGCTTAAGAGTATCATTGTTACTCATACCAGTAGCTCACCCAGTCTCCGATTTTTCTTAATGTGCAACAGCTGCTAATAGCGGTATGTCACTAGTTGTGTAACAAAAGATTGTCTTCGGTACTCCTGCCTGGGAAAAACGAATTATCTGATTCAGTACTCCTGGTGATGATGCACTGGCTACCTTAAGAGAGTAATTGTTACTCGTCGCAGTTGCTCTTCCAGTTTCACAAATTTTGTTATTCTTGCTAGTCTTCCAGAAGCGATATGTCACTCGTTGTGTATCTACTCGTGACGAAGCATTGTCTCTCTTAATAGTGCCATAGTTCTTCCTCCCAGTTGCTCACACAGTTTACTACTTTTTGTGTACTTGTCCAGGCTGCCACAAGCGATATGTCACTAGTTGTGTATCATAAAAGAGTCATCGTTACTCCTCCCAGGGATTATTCGAGATTTCTTAAACCAAACTCCTAGTACCGAGGCATTGGCTACCTCAAGAGCGTCATAACTACTCGTCCCAATTGCTCAACAAGTCTCCCATTTTTTTCTTACTGCGGCAGTCTGCCAGAAGCGATATGTCACTAGTTGTGTATCATAAAAGAGTCATCCTTACTCCTCCCAGGGGTTATTCGAGATTTCTTAAACCAAACCCCTAGTAACGAGGCATTAGCTACCTCAAGAGAGTCATAGTTACTCGTCCCAATTGCTCACCCAGTCTGCCATTTTTTCTTACTGCGGCCAGTCTGCCAGAAGCGATATGTCACTAGTTGTGTATCATGAAAGAGTCATCGTTACTCATCATAGGAATTATTCGAGATATCTTAATCGGAACCCTAGTAACGAGGCATTGGCTACCTTAAGAGAGTCATAGTTACTCGTCCCAATTTCCTCACCCAGTCCAACATTTTTTCTTACTGCGGCCAGTCGGCCAGAAGCGATATGTCACTAGTTGTGTATCATAAAAGAGTCATCGTTACTCCTCCCAGGAATATTCAAGATATCTGAATCTAAGCCCTAGTAACGAGGCATTGGCTACCTTAAGAGAGTCATAGTTACTCGTCCCAATTTCCTCACCCAGTCTGCCTTTTTTTGTTACTGCGGCCAGTCTGCCAGAAGCGATATGTCACTAGTTGTGTATCATAAAAGAGTCATCGTTACTCATTCCAGGGATTATTCGAGATATCTTAATCGGAACCCTAGTAACGAGGCATTGGCTACCTTAAAAGAGTCATAGTTACTCGTCCCAATTGCTCACTTAGTCTGACATTTTTTGTTACGGCGGCCAGTCAGCCAGAAGGGATTTGTCACTAGTTGTGTATCTTAAGAATATCATCGTTACTCCTTCCAGAGGTTCATAGCATTCTCTGATTCAATACTCCTCTTGACGAAGCATTGGCTATCTTAATAGTACCATAGTTCTTCCTCCCAGTTGCTCACACAGTTTACTACTTTTTGTGTACTTGTCCAGTCTGCCAGAAGCGATATGTCACTAGTTGTGTATCATGAAAGAGTCATCGTTACTCCTCCCAGGGGTTTTCGAGCTTTCGTAATCCAAACTTCTAGTAACGAGGCATTGGGTAGCTTAAGAGAATCATAGTTACTCATACCAGTAGCTCACACAGTTTCCTATTTTTCTTACTGTGCAAGAGCTGCTAATAGCGGTATGTCACTAGTTGTGTAACAAAAGATTGTCTTCGGTACTCCTGCCTGGGCCAATCGAATTATCTGATTCAGTACTCCTGGTGATGATGCACTGGCTACCTTAAGAGAGTAATTGTTACTCGTCGCAGTTGCTCTTCCAGTTTCACAAATTTTGTTACTCTGGCCAGTCTTCCAGAAGCGATATTTCACTCGTTGTGTATCTACTCGAGACGATGCATTGGCTATCTTAATAGTGCCATAGTTCTTCTTCCCAGTTGCTCACACAGTTTACTACTTTTTGGGTACTTGTCCAGGCTGCCACAAGCAATACGTCACTAGTTGTGTATCATAAAAGAGTCATCGTTACTCCTCCCAGGGGTTATTCGAGATTTCTTAAACCAAACTCCTAGTAACGAGGCATTGGCTACCTCAAGAGAGTCATAATTACTCGTCCCAATTGCTCACCAAGTCTCCCATTTTTTTCTTACTGCGGCCAGTCTGCCAGAAGCGATATGTCACTAGTTGTGTATCATAAAAGAGTCATCCTTACTCCTCACAGGGGTTATTCGAGATTTCTTAAACCAAACCCCTAGTAACGAGGCATTAGCTACCTCAAGAGAGTCATAGTTACTTGTCCCAATTGCTCACCCAGTCTGCCATTTTTTCTTACTGCGGCCAGTCTGCCAGAAGCGATATGTCACTAGTTGTGTATCATGAAAGAGTCATCGTTACTCATCATAGGGATTATTCGAGATATCTTAATCGGAACCCTAGTAACGAGGCATAGGCTACCTTAAGAGAGTCCTAGTTACTCGTGACAATTTCCTCACCCAGTCCAACATTTTTTCTTACTGCGGCCAGTCTGCCAGAAGCGATATGTCACTAGTTTCGTATCATAAAAGAGTCATCGTTACTCCTCCCAGGGGTTATTCAAGATATCTTAATCGAAACCCTAGTAACGAGGCATTGGCTACCTTAAGAGAGTCATAGTTACTCATCCCAATTGCTCAACCAGTCTGCCAATTTTTCTTACTGCGGCCAGTCTGCCAGAAGCGATATGTCACTTATTGCGTATCATAAAGAACTCATCGTTACTCCTCCCAGGGGCTATTCGAGATATCTTAATCGAAACCCTAGTAATGAGGCATTGGCTACCTTAAGAGAGTCATAGTTACTCTTCCCAATTGCTCACACAGTCCAACACTTTTTCTTACTGTGGCCAGTCTGCCAGAAGCGATATGTCACTCGTTGTGTATCATAAAAGAGTCATCGTTACTCCTCCCCGAGATAATTCGAGATTTCTTAAACCAAACTCCTACTAACGAGACATTGGCTACCTTAAGAGAGTCAAAATTACTCGTCCCAATTATTCACCAAGTCTGCCATTCTTTCTTACTGAAGCCAGTCTGCCAGAAGCGATATGACACTAGTTGTGTATCATAAAAGAGTCATCGTTACTCCTCCCAGGGGTTATTCGAGATATCTTAATCGAAACCCTAGTAACGAGGCATTGGCTACCTTAAGAGAGTCATAGTTACTCGTCCCAATTTCCTCACCCAGTCCAACATTTTTTCTTACTGCGGCCAGACTGCCAGAAGCGATATATCACTAGTTGTGTATCATAAAGAGTCATCGTTACTCCTCCCAGGGTTATTCGAGATATCTTAATCGAAACCCCAGTAACGAGTCATTGGCTACCTTAACAGAGTCATATTTACTCATCCCAATTGCTCAACCAGTCTGCCATTTTTTCTTACTGCGGCCAGTCTGCCAGAAGCGATATGTCACTAGTTGCGTATCATAAAGAACTCATCGTTACTCCTCCCAGGGGTTATTCGAGATATCTTAATCAAAACCCTAGTAACGAGGCATTGGCTACCTTAAGAGAGTCATAGTTACTCGTCCCAATTGCTCACACAGTCCAACACTTTTTCTTACTGTGGCCAGTCTGCCAGAAGTGATATGTCACTAGTTATGTATCATAAAAGAGTCATCGTTACTCCTCCCAGGGGATATTCGAGATATCTTAATCGAAACCCTAGTAACGAGGCATTGGCTACCTTAAGAGAGTCATAGTTACTCGTCCCAATTGCTCACCCAGTCTGCCATTTTTTGTTACTGCGGCCAGTCTGCCACAAGCGATTTGTCACTAGTTGTGTATCATAAAAGAGTCATCGTTACTCCCCCCAGGGGTTATTCGAGATATCTTAATCGAAACCCTAGTAACGAGGCATTGGTTACCTTAAGAGGGTCATAGTTACTCGTCCCAATTTCCTACTCAGTCCAACATTTTTTCTCACTGCGGCCAGTCTGCCAGAAGCGATATGTCACTAGTTGTGTGTCATAAAAGAGTCATCGTTACTCCTCCCAGGGATTATTCGAGATTTCTTAAACCAAACCCCTTAGTAACGAGGCATTAGCTACCTCAAGAGAGTCATAGTTTCGTGTCCCAATTGTTCACCCAGTTTCCCATTTTTCTTACTTCGGCCAGTCTGCCAGAAGCGATATGTCACTCGTTGTGTATCTTAAGAGAGTCATCGTTACTCCTTCCAGAGGTTACTGGCTTTCTCTGATTCAATACTCCTCTTGACGAACCATTGGCTATCTTAATAGTACCATAGTTCTTCCTCCCAGGTGCTCACACAGTTTACTACTTTTTGTGTACTTGTCTAGTCTGCCAGATGCGATATGTCATTAGTTGTGTATCATAATAGAGTCATCGTTACTCCTCCCAGGGGTTTTCGAGCTTTCGTAATCCAAACTCCTAGTAACGAGGCATTGGGTAGCTTAAGAGAATCATTGTTACTCATACCAGTAGCTCACCCAGTTTCCCATTTTTCTTACTGTGCAACAGCTGCTAATAGCGGTATGTCACTAGTTGTGTAACAAAAGATTGTCTTCGGTACTCGTGCCTGGGCCAATCGAATTATCTGATTCAGTACTCCTGGTGATGATGCACTGGCTACCTTAAGAGAGTAATTGTTACTCGTCGCAGTAGCTCTTCCAGTTTCACAAATTTTGTTACTCTGGCCAGTCTTCCAGAAGCGATATGTCACTCGTTGTGTATCTACTCGTGACGAAGCATTGTCTCTCTTAATAGTGCCATAGTTCTTCCTCCCAGTTGCTCACACAGTTTACTACTTTTTGGGTACTTGTCCAGGCTGCCACAAGCGATATGTCACTAGTTGTGTATCATAAAAGAGTCATCGTTACTCCTCCCAGGGGTTATTCGAGATATCTTAATCGAAACCCTAGTAACGAGGCATTGGCTACCTTAAGAGAGTCATAGTTACTCGTCCCAATTTCCTCACACAGTCCAACATTTTTTCTCACTGCGGCCAGACTGCCAGAAGCGATATATCACTAGTTGTGTATCATAAAAAGTCATCGTTACTCCTCCCAGGGTTATTCGAGATATCTTAATCGAAACCCCAGTAACGAGTCATTGGCTACCTTAAGAGAGTCATAGTTACTCATCCCAATTGCTCAACCAGTCTGCCATTTTTTCTTACTGCGGCCAGTCTGCCAGAAGCGATATGTCACTAGTTGCGTATCATAAAGAACTCATCGTTACTCCTCCCAGGGGTTATTCGAGATATCTTAATCGAAACCCTAGTAACGAGGCATTGGCTACCTTAAGAGAGTCATAGTTACTCGTCCCAATTGCTCACACAGTCCAACACTTTTTCTTACTGTGGCCAGTCTGCCAGAAGCGATATGTCACTCGTTGTGTATCTTAAGAGAGTCATCGTTACTCCTTCCAGAGGTTACTGGCTTTCTCTGATCCAATACTCCTCTTGACGAACCATTGGCTATCTTAATAGTACCATAGTTCTTCCTCCCAGTTGCTCACACAGTTTACTACTTTTTGTGTACTTGTCCAGTCAGCCAGAAGCGATATGTCACTAGTTGTGTATCATAAAAGAGTCATCGTTACTCCTCCCAGGGGTTTTCGAGCTTTCGTAATCCAAACTCCTAGTAACGAGGCATTGGGTAGCTTAAGAGTATCATTGTTACTCATACCAGTAGCTCACCCAGTCTCCGATTTTTCTTAATGTGCAACAGCTGCTAATAGCGGTATGTCACTAGTTGTGTAACAAAAGATTGTCTTCGGTACTCCTGCCTGGGAAAAACGAATTATCTGATTCAGTACTCCTGGTGATGATGCACTGGCTACCTTAAGAGAGTAATTGTTACTCGTCGCAGTTGCTCTTCCAGTTTCACAAATTTTGTTATTCTTGCTAGTCTTCCAGAAGCGATATGTCACTCGTTGTGTATCTACTCGTGACGAAGCATTGTCTCTCTTAATAGTGCCATAGTTCTTCCTCCCAGTTGCTCACACAGTTTACTACATTTTGTGTACTTGTCCAGGCTGCCACAAGCGATATGTCACTAGTTGTGTATCATAAAAGAGTCATCGTTACTCCTCCCAGGGGTTATTCGAGATTTCTTAAACCAAACTCCTAGTACCGAGGCATTGGCTACCTCAAGAGCGTCATAATTACTCGTCCCAATTGCTCAACAAGTCTCCCATTTTTTTCTTACTGCGGCAGTCTGCCAGAAGCGATATGTCACTAGTTGTGTATCATAAAAGAGTCATCCTTACTCCTCCCAGGGGTTATTCGAGATTTCTTAAACCAAACCCCTAGTAACGAGGCATTAGCTACCTCAAGAGAGTCATAGTTACTCGTCCCAATTGCTCACCCAGTCTGCCATTTTTTCTTACTGCGGCCAGTCTGCCAGAAGCGATATGTCACTAGTTGTGTATCATGAAAGAGTCATCGTTACTCATCATAGGGATTATTCGAGATATCTTAATCGGAACCCTAGTAACGAGGCATTGGCTACCTTAAGAGAGTCATAGTTACTCGTCCCAATTTCCTCACCCAGTCCAACATTTTTTCTTACTGCGGCCAGTCGGCCAGAAGCGATATGTCACTAGTTGTGTATCATAAAAGAGTCATCGTTACTCCTCCCAGGAATATTCGAGATATCTGAATCTAAGCCCTAGTAACGAGGCATTGGCTACCTTAAGAGAGTCATAGTTACTCGTCCCAATTTCCTCACCCAGTCTGCCTTTTTTTGTTACTGCGGCCAGTCTGCCAGAAGCGATATGTCACTAGTTGTGTATCATAAAGAGTCATCGTTACTCCTCCCAGGGGTTATTCGAGATAACTTAATCGAAACCCTAGTAACGCGGCATTGGCTACCTTAAGAGTGTCATAGTTACTCGTCCCAATTGCTCACCCAGTCTGCCATTTTTTCTTACTGCGACCAGTCTGCCAGAAGCGATATGTCACTAGTTGTGTATCATAAAAGAGTCATCGTTACTCATTCCAGGGATTATTCGAGATATCTTAATCGGAACCCTAGTAACGAGGCATTGGCTACCTTAAAAGAGTCATAGTTACTCGTCCCAATTGCTCACTTAGTCTGACATTTTTTGTTACTGCGGCCAGTCTGCCAGAAGGGATTTGTCACTAGTTGTGTATCTTAAGAATATCATCGTTACTCCTTCCAGAGGTTCATAGCATTCTCTGATTCAATACTCCTCTTGACGAAGCATTGGCTATCTTAATAGTACCATAGTTCTTCCTCCCAGTTGCTCACACAGTTTACTACTTTTTGTGTACTTGTCCAGTCTGCCAGAAGCGATATGTCACTAGTTGTGTATCATGAAAGAGTCATCGTTACTCCTCCCAGGGGTTTTCGAGCTTTCGTAATCCAAACTTCTAGTAACGAGGCATTGGGTAGCTTAAGAGAATCATAGTTACTCATACCAGTAGCTCACACAGTTTCCTATTTTTCTTACTGTGCAAGAGCTGCTAATAGCGGTATGTCACTAGTTGTGTAACAAAAGATTGTCTTCGGTACTCCTGCCTGGGCCAATCGAATTATCTGATTCAGTACTCCTGGTGATGATGCACTGGCTACCTTAAGAGAGTAATTGTTACTCGTCGCAGTTGCTCTTCCAGTTTCACAAATTTTGTTACTCTGGCCAGTCTTCCAGAAGCGATATTTCACTCGTTGTGTATCTACTCGAGACGATGCATTGGCTATCTTAATAGTGCCATAGTTCTTCTTCCCAGTTGCTCACACAGTTTACTACTTTTTGGGTACTTGTCCAGGCTGCCACAAGCGATACGTCACTAGTTGTGTATCATAAAAGAGTCATCGTTACTCCTCCCAGGGGTTATTCGAGATTTCTTAAACCAAACTCCTAGTAACGAGGCATTGGCTACCTCAAGAGAGTCATAATTACTCGTCCCAATTGCTCACCAAGTCTCCCATTTTTTTCTTACTGCGGCCAGTCTGCCAGAAGCGATATGTCACTAGTTGTGTATCATAAAAGAGTCATCCTTACTCCTCACAGGGGTTATTCGAGATTTCTTAAACCAAACCCCTAGTAACGAGGCATTAGCTACCTCAAGAGAGTCATAGTTACTTGTCCCAATTGATCACCCAGTCTGCCATTTTTTCTTACTGCGGCCAGTCTGCCAGAAGCGATATGTCACTAGTTGTGTATCATGAAAGAGTCATCGTTACTCATCATAGGGATTATTCGAGATATCTTAATCGGAACCCTAGTAACGAGGCATAGGCTACCTTAAGAGAGTCCTAGTTACTCGTGACAATTTCCTCACCCAGTCCAACATTTTTTCTTACTGCGGCCAGTCTGCCAGAAGCGATATGTCACTAGTTGCGTATCATAAAAGAGTCATCGTACTCCTCCCAGGGGTTATTCAAGATATCTTAATCGAAACCCTAGTAACGAGGCATTGGCTACCTTAAGAGAGTCATAGTTACTCATCCCAATTGCTCAACCAGTCTGCCAATTTTTCTTACTGCGGCCAGTCTGCCAGAAGCGATATGTCACTTGTTGCGTATCATAAAGAACTCATCGTTACTCCTCCCAGGGGCTATTCGAGATATCTTAATCGAAACCCTAGTAATGAGGCATTGGCTACCTTAAGAGAGTCATAGTTACTCTTCCCAATTGCTCACACAGTCCAACACTTTTTCTTACTGTGGCCAGTCTGCCAGAAGCGATATGTCACTAGTTGTGTATCATAAAAGAGTCATCGTTACTCCTCCCAGGAATATTCGAGATATTTGAATCGAAACCCTAGTAACGAGGCATTGGCTACCTTAAGAGTGTCATAGTTACTCGTCCCAATTGCTCACCCAGTCTGCCATTTTCTGTTACTGCGTCCAGTCTGCCAGAAGGGATTTGTCACTAGTTGTGTATCTTAAGAATATCATCGTTACTCCTTCCAGAGGTTACTGGCATTCTCTGATTCAATACTCCTCTTGACGAAGCATTGGCTATCTTAATAGAGCCATAGTTCTTCTTCCCAGTTGCTCACACAGTTTACTACTTTTTGGGTACTTGTCCAGGCTGCCACAAGCGATACGTCACTAGTTGTGTATCATAAAAGAGTCATCGTTACTCCTCCCCGGGATAATTCGAGATTTCTTAAACCAAACTCCTACTAACGAGACATTGGCTACCTCAAGAGAGTCAAAATTACTCGTCCCAATTATTCACCAAGTCTGCCATTCTTTCTTACTGAAGCCAGTCTGCCAGAAGCGATATGACACTAGTTGTGTATCATAAAAGAGTCATCGTTACTCCTCCCAGGGGTTATTCGAGATATCTTAATCGAAACCCTAGTAACGAGGCATTGGCTACCTTAAGAGAGTCATAGTTACTCGTCCCAATTTCCTCACCCAGTCCAACATTTTTTCTTACTGCGGCCAGACTGCCAGAAGCGATATATCACTAGTTGTGTATCATAAAGAGTCATCGTTACTCCTCCCAGGGTTATTCGAGATATCTTAATCGAAACCCCAGTAACGAGTCATTGGCTACCTTAAGAGAGTCATATTTACTCATCCCAATTGCTCAACCAGTCTGCCATTTTTTCTTACTGCGGCCAGTCTGCCAGAAGCGATATGTCACTAGTTGCGTATCATAAAGAACTCATCGTTACTCCTCCCAGGGGTTATTCGAGATATCTTAATCAAAACCCTAGTAACGAGGCATTGGCTACCTTAAGAGAGTCATAGTTACTCGTCCCAATTGCCTACACAGTCCAACACTTTTTCTTACTGTGGCCAGTCTGCCAGAAGTGATATGTCACTAGTTGTGTATCATAAAAGAGTCATCGTTACTCCTCCCAGGGGATATTCGAGATATCTTAATCGAAACCCTAGTAACGAGGCATTGGCTACCTTAAGAGAGTCATAGTTACTCGTCCCAATTGCTCACCCAGTCTGCCATTTTTTGTTACTGCGGCCAGTCTGCCACAAGCGATTTGTCACTAGTTGTGTATCATAAAAGAGTCATCGTTACTCCCCCCAGGGGTTATTCGAAATATTATCTTAATCGAAACCCTAGTAACGAGGCATTGGTTACCTTAAGAGGGTCATAGTTACTCGTCCCAATTTCCTACTCAGTCCAACATTTTTTCTCACTGCGGCCAGTTTGCCAGAAGCGATATGTCACTAGTTGTGTATCATAAAAGAGTCATCCTTACTCCTCCCTGGGGTTTTTCGAGATTTCTTAAACCAAACCCCTTAGTAACGAGGCATTAGCTACCTCAAGAGAGTCATAGTTTCGTGTCCCAATTGCTCACCCAGTTTCCCATTTTTCTTACTTCGGCCAGTCTGCCAGAAGCGATATGTCACTCGTTGTGTATCTTAAGAGAGTCATCGTTACTCCTTCCAGAGGTTACTGGCTTTCTCTGATTCAATACTCCTCTTGACGAACCATTGGCTATCTTAATAGTACCATAGTTCTTCCTCCCAGTTGCTCACACAGTTTACTACTTTTTGTGTACTTGTCTAGTCTGCCAGATGCGATATGTCATTAGTTGTGTATCATAATAGAGTCATCGTTACTCCTCCCAGGGGTTTTCGAGCTTTCGTAATCCAAACTCCTAGTAACGAGGCATTGGGTAGCTTAAGAGAATCATTGTTACTCATACCAGTAGCTCACCCAGTTTCCCATTTTTCTTACTGTGCAACAGCTGCTAATAGCGGTATGTCACTAGTTGTGTAACAAAAGATTGTCTTCGGTACTCGTGCCTGGGCCAATCGAATTATCTGATTCAGTACTCCTGGTGATGATGCACTGGCTACCTTAAGAGAGTAATTGTTACTCGTCGCAGTAGCTCTTCCAGTTTCACAAATTTTGTTACTCTGGCCAGTCTTCCAGAAGCGATATGTCACTCGTTGTGTATCTACTCGAGACGAAGCATTGGCTATCTTAATAGTGCCATAGTTCTTCTTCCCAGTTGCTCACACAGTTTACTACTTTTTGGGTACTTGTCCAGGCTGCCACAAGCGATACGTCACTAGTTGTGTATCATAAAAGAGTCATCGTTACTCCTCCCAGGGGTTATTCGAGATATCTTAATCGAAACCCTAGTAACGAGGCATTGGCTACCTTAAGAGAGTCATAGTTACTCGTCCGAATTTCCTCACACAGTCCAACATTTTTTCTTACTGCGGCCAGACTGCCAGAAGCGATATATCACTAGTTGTGTATCATAAAAAGTCATCGTTACTCCTCCCAGGGTTATTCGAGATATCTTAATCGAAACCCCAGTAACGAGTCATTGGCTACCTTAAGAGAGTCATAGTTACTCATCCCAATTGCTCAACCAGTCTGCCATTTTTTCTTACTGCGGCCAGTCTGCCAGAAGCGATATGTCACTAGTTGCGTATCATAAAGAACTCATCGTTACTCCTCCCAGGGGTTATTCGAGATATCTTAATCGAAACCCTAGTAACGAGGCATTGGCTACCTTAAGAGAGTCATAGTTACTCGTCCCAATTGCTCACACAGTCCAACACTTTTTCTTGCTGTGGCCAGTCTGCCAGAAGTGATATGTCACTACTTGTGTATCATAAAAGAGTCATCGTTACTCCTCCCAGGGGATATTCTATATATCTTAATCGAAACCCTAGTAACGAGGCATTGGCTACCTTAAGAGAGTCATAGTTACTCGTCCCAATTTCCTACTCAGTCCAACATTTTTTCTCACTGCGGCCAGTCTGCCAGAAGCGATATGTCACTAGTTGTGTGTCATAAAAGATTCATCGTTACTCTTCCCAGGGGTTATTCAAGATTTCTTAAACCAAACCCCTAGTAACGAGGCATTGGCTACCTCAAGAGAGTCATAATTACTCGTCCCAATTGCTCACCAAGTCTCCCATTTTTTTCTTACTGCGACCAGTTTGAGAGAAGCGATATGTTACTAGTTGTGTATCATAAAAGAGTCATCGTTACTCCTCCCAGGGGTTTTCGAGCTTTCGTAATCCAAACTCCTAGTAACGAGGCATTGGGTAGCTTAAGAGAATCATTGTTACTCATACCAGTAGCTCACCCAGTTTCCCATTTTTCTTACTGTGCAACAGCTGCTAATAGCGGTATGTCACTAGTTGTGTAACAAAAGATTGTCTTCGGTACTCCTGCCTGGGCCAATCGAATTATCTGATTCAGTACTCTTGGTGATGATGTACTGGCTACCTTAAGAGAGTAATTGTTACTCGTCGCAGTTGCTCTTCCAGTTTCACAAATTTTGTTACTCTGGCCAGTCTTCCAGAAGCGATATGTCACTCGTTGTGTATCTACTCGTGACGAAGCATTGGCTATCTTATAAGTTCCATAGTTCTTCCTCCCAGTTGCTCACACAGTTTACTACTTTTTGTGTACTTGTCCAGTCTGCCAGAAGCGATATGTCACTAGTTGTGTATCATGAAAGAGTCATCGTTACTCATCCCAGGGATTATTCGAGATATCTTAATTGGAACCCTAGTAACGAGGCATTGGCTACCTTAAGAGAGTCATAGTTACTCGTCCCAATTTCCTCACCCAGTCCAACATTTTTTCTTACTGCGGCCACTCTGCCAGAAGCGATATGTCACTAGTTGTGTATCATAAAAGAGTCATCGTTACTCCTCCCAGGGTTATTCAAGATATCTTAATCGAAACCCCAGTAACGAATCATTGGCTACCTTAAGAGAGTTATAGTTACTCATCCCAATTGCTCAACCAGTCTGCCATTTTTTCTTACTGCGGCGGCCAGTCTGCCAGAAGCGATATGTCACTTATTGCGTATCATAAAGAACTCATCGTTACTCCTCCCAGGGGCTATTCGAGATATCTTAATCGAAACCCTAGTAATGAGGCATTGGCTACCTTAAGAGAGTCATAGTTACTCTTCCCAATTGCTCACACAGTCCAACACTTTTTCTTACTGTGGCCAGTCTGCCAGAAGCGATATGTCACTCGTTGTGTATCATAAAAGAGTCATCGTTACTCCTCCCAGGAATATTCGAGATATTTGAATCGAAACCCTAGTAACGAGGCATTGGCTACCTTAAGAGTGTCATAGTTACTCGTCCCAATTGCTCACCCAGTCTGCCATTTTCTGTTACTGCGTCCAGTCTGCCAGAAGGGATTTGTCACTAGTTGTGTATCTTAAGAATATCATCGTTACTCCTTCCAGAGGTTACTGGCATTCTCTGATTCAATACTCCTCTTGACGAAGCATTGGCTATCTTAATAGTACCATAGTTCTTCCTCCCAGTTGCTCACACAGTTTACTACTTTTTGTGTACTTGTCCAGTCTGCCAGAAGCGATATGTCACTAGTTGTGTATCATAAAAGAGTCATCGTTACTCCTCCCGGGGGTTTTCGAGCTTTCGTAATCCAAACTTCTAGTAACGAGGCATTGGGTAGCTTAAGAGAATCATTGTTACTCATACCAGTAGCTCACACAGTTTCCTATTTTTCTTACTGTGCAAGAGCTGCTAATAGCGGTATGTCACTAGTTGTGTAACAAAAGATTGTCTTCGGTACTCGTGCCTGGGCCAATCGAATTATCTGATTCAGTACTCCTGGTGATGATGCACTGGCTACCTTAAGAGAGTAATTGTTACTCGTCGCAGTTGCTCTTCCAGTTTCACAAATTTTGTTACTCTGGCCAGTCTTCCAGAAGCGATATGTCACTCGTTGTGTATCTACTCGAGACGAAGCATTGGCTATCTTAATAGTGCCATAGTTCTTCTTCCCAGTTGCTCACACAGTTTACTACTTTTTGGGTACTTGTCCAGGCTGCCACAAGCGATACGTCACTAGTTGTGTATCATAAAAGAGTCATCGTTACTCCTCCCCGGGATAATTCGAGATTTCTTAAACCAAACTCCTACTAACGAGACATTGGCTACCTCAAGAGAGTCAAAATTACTCGTCCCAATTATTCACCAAGTCTGCCATTCTTTCTTACTGAAGCCAGTCTGCCAGAAGCGATATGACACTAGTTGTGTATCATAAAAGAGTCATCGTTACTCCTCCCAGGGGTTATTCGAGATATCTTAATCGAAACCCTAGTAACGAGGCATTGGCTACCTTAAGAGAGTCATAGTTACTCGTCCCAATTTCCTCACCCAGTCCAACATTTTTTCTTACTGCGGCCAGACTGCCAGAAGCGATATATCACTAGTTGTGTATCATAAAGAGTCATCGTTACTCCTCCCAGGGTTATTCGAGATATCTTAATCGAAACCCCAGTAACGAGTCATTGGCTACCTTAACAGAGTCATATTTACTCATCCCAATTGCTCAACCAGTCTGCCATTTTTTCTTACTGCGGCCAGTCTGCCAGAAGCGATATGTCACTAGTTGCGTATCATAAAGAACTCATCGTTACTCCTCCCAGGGGTTATTCGAGATATCTTAATCAAAACCCTAGTAACGAGGCATTGGCTACCTTAAGAGAGTCATAGTTACTCGTCCCAATTGCTCACACAGTCCAACACTTTTTCTTACTGTGGCCAGTCTGCCAGAAGTGATATGTCACTAGTTATGTATCATAAAAGAGTCATCGTTACTCCTCCCAGGGGATATTCGAGATATCTTAATCGAAACCCTAGTAACGAGGCATTGGCTACCTTAAGAGAGTCATAGTTACTCGTCCCAATTGCTCACCCAGTCTGCCATTTTTTGTTACTGCGGCCAGTCTGCCACAAGCGATTTGTCACTAGTTGTGTATCATAAAAGAGTCATCGTTACTCCCCCCAGGGGTTATTCGAGATATCTTAATCGAAACCCTAGTAACGAGGCATTGGTTACCTTAAGAGGGTCATAGTTACTCGTCCCAATTTCCTACTCAGTCCAACATTTTTTCTCACTGCGGCCAGTCTGCCAGAAGCGATATGTCACTAGTTGTGTGTCATAAAAGAGTCATCGTTACTCCTCCCAGGGATTATTCGAGATTTCTTAAACCAAACCCCTAGTAACGAGGCATTGGCTACCTCAAGAGTGTCATAATTACTCGTCCCAATTGTTCACCAAGTCTCCCATTTTTTTCTTACTGCGACCAGTTTGCCAGAAGCGATATGTCACTAGTTGTGTATCATAAAAGAGTCATCCTTACTCCTCCCTGGGGTTTTTCGAGATTTCTTAAACCAAACCCCTTAGTAACGAGGCATTAGCTACCTCAAGAGAGTCATAGTTTCGTGTCCCAATTGCTCACCCAGTTTCCCATTTTTCTTACTTCGGCCAGTCTGCCAGAAGCGATATGTCACTCGTTGTGTATCTTAAGAGAGTCATCGTTACTCCTTCCAGAGGTTACTGGCTTTCTCTGATTCAATACTCCTCTTGACGAACCATTGGCTATCTTAATAGTACCATAGTTCTTCCTCCCAGGTGCTCACACAGTTTACTACTTTTTGTGTACTTGTCTAGTCTGCCAGATGCGATATGTCATTAGTTGTGTATCATAATAGAGTCATCGTTACTCCTCCCAGGGATTTTCGAGCTTTCGTAATCCAAACTCCTAGTAACGAGGCATTGGGTAGCTTAAGAGAATCATTGTTACTCATACCAGTAGCTCACCCAGTTTCCCATTTTTCTTACTGTGCAACAGCTGCTAATAGCGGTATGTCACTAGTTGTGTAACAAAAGATTGTCTTCGGTACTCGTGCCTGGGCCAATCGAATTATCTGATTCAGTACTCCTGGTGATGATGCACTGGCTACCTTAAGAGAGTAATTGTTACTCGTCGCAGTAGCTCTTCCAGTTTCACAAATTTTGTTACTCTGGCCAGTCTTCCAGAAGCGATATGTCACTCGTTGTGTATCTACTCGTGACGAAGCATTGTCTCTCTTAATAGTGCCATAGTTCTTCCTCCCAGTTGCTCACACAGTTTACTACTTTTTGGGTACTTGTCCAGGCTGCCACAAGCGATATGTCACTAGTTGTGTATCATAAAAGAGTCATCGTTACTCCTCCCAGGGGTTATTCGAGATATCTTAATCGAAACCCTAGTAACGAGGAATTGGCTACCTTAAGAGAGTCATAGTTACTCGTCCCAATTTCCTCACACAGTCCAACATTTTTTCTCACTGCGGCCAGACTGCCAGAAGCGATATATCACTAGTTGTGTATCATAAAAAGTCATCGTTACTCCTCCCAGGGTTATTCGAGATATCTTAATCGAAACCCCAGTAACGAGTCATTGGCTACCTTAAGAGAGTCATAGTTACTCATCCCAATTGCTCAACCAGTCTGCCATTTTTTCTTACTGCGGCCAGTCTGCCAGAAGCGATATGTCACTAGTTGCGTATCATAAAGAACTCATCGTTACTCCTCCCAGGGGTTATTCGAGATATCTTAATCGAAACCCTAGTAACGAGGCATTGGCTACCTTAAGAGAGTCATAGTTACTCGTCCCAATTGCTCACACAGTCCAACACTTTTTCTTACTGTGGCCAGTCTGCCAGAAGCGATATGTCACTCGTTGTGTATCTTAAGAGAGTCATCGTTACTCCTTCCAGAGGTTACTGGCTTTCTCTGATCCAATACTCCTCTTGACGAACCATTGGCTATCTTAATAGTACCATAGTTCTTCCTCCCAGTTGCTCACACAGTTTACTACTTTTTGTGTACTTGTCCAGTCAGCCAGAAGCGATATGTCACTAGTTGTGTATCATAAAAGAGTCATCGTTACTCCTCCCAGGGGTTTTCGAGCTTTCGTAATCCAAACTCCTAGTAACGAGGCATTGGGTAGCTTAAGAGTATCATTGTTACTCATACCAATAGCTCACCCAGTCTCCGATTTTTCTTAATGTGCAACAGCTGCTAATAGCGGTATGTCACTAGTTGTGTAACAAAAGATTGTCTTCGGTACTCCTGCCTGGGAAAAACGAATTATCTGATTCAGTACTCCTGGTGATGATGCACTGGCTACCTTAAGAGAGTAATTGTTACTCGTCGCAGTTGCTCTTCCAGTTTCACAAATTTTGTTATTCTTGCTAGTCTTCCAGAAGCGATATGTCACTCGTTGTGTATCTACTCGTGACGAAGCATTGTCTCTCTTAATAGTGCCATAGTTCTTCCTCCCAGTTGCTCACACAGTTTACTACATTTTGTGTACTTGTCCAGGCTGCCACAAGCGATATGTCACTAGTTGTGTATCATAAAAGAGTCATCGTTACTCCTCCCAGGGGTTATTCGAGATTTCTTAAACCAAACTCCTAGTACCGAGGCATTGGCTACCTCAAGAGCGTCATAATTACTCGTCCCAATTGCTCAACAAGTCTCCCATTTTTTTCTTACTGCGGCAGTCTGCCAGAAGCGATATGTCACTAGTTGTGTATCATAAAAGAGTCATCCTTACTCCTCCCAGGGGTTATTCGAGATTTCTTAAACCAAACCCCTAGTAACGAGGCATTAGCTACCTCAAGAGAGTCATAGTTACTCGTCCCAATTGCTCACCCAGTCTGCCATTTTTTCTTACTGCGGCCAGTCTGCCAGAAGCGATATGTCACTAGTTGTGTATCATGAAAGAGTCATCGTTACTCATCATAGGGATTATTCGAGATATCTTAATCGGAACCCTAGTAACGAGGCATTGGCTACCTTAAGAGAGTCATAGTTACTCGTCCCAATTTCCTCACCCAGTCCAACATTTTTTCTTACTGCGGCCAGTCGGCCAGAAGCGATATGTCACTAGTTGTGTATCATAAAAGAGTCATCGTTACTCCTCCCAGGAATATTCGAGATATCTGAATCTAAGCCCTAGTAACGAGGCATTGGCTACCTTAAGAGAGTCATAGTTACTCGTCCCAATTTCCTCACCCAGTCTGCCTTTTTTTGTTACTGCGGCCAGTCTGCCAGAAGCGATATGTCACTAGTTGTGTATCATAAAGAGTCATCGTTACTCCTCCCAGGGGTTATTCGAGATAACTTAATCGAAACCCTAGTAACGCGGCATTGGCTACCTTAAGAGTGTCATAGTTACTCGTCCCAATTGCTCACCCAGTCTGCCATTTTTTCTTACTGCGACCAGTCTGCCAGAAGCGATATGTCACTAGTTGTGTATCATAAAAGAGTCATCGTTACTCATTCCAGGGATTTTTCGAGATATCTTAATCGGAACCCTAGTAACGAGGCATTGGCTACCTTAAAAGAGTCATAGTTACTCGTCCCAATTGCTCACTTAGTCTGACATTTTTTGTTACTGCGGCCAGTCTGCCAGAAGGGATTTGTCACTAGTTGTGTATCTTAAGAATATCATCGTTACTCCTTCCAGAGGTTCATAGCATTCTCTGATTCAATACTCCTCTTGACGAAGCATTGGCTATCTTAATAGTACCATAGTTCTTCCTCCCAGTTGCTCACACAGTTTACTACTTTTTGTGTACTTGTCCAGTCTGCCAGAAGCGATATGTCACTAGTTGTGTATCATGAAAGAGTCATCGTTACTCCTCCCAGGGGTTTTCGAGCTTTCGTAATCCAAACTTCTAGTAACGAGGCATTGGGTAGCTTAAGAGAATCATAGTTACTCATACCAGTAGCTCACACAGTTTCCTATTTTTCTTACTGTGCAAGAGCTGCTAATAGCGGTATGTCACTAGTTGTGTAACAAAAGATTGTCTTCGGTACTCCTGCCTGGGCCAATCGAATTATCTGATTCAGTACTCCTGGTGATGATGCACTGGCTACCTTAAGAGAGTAATTGTTACTCGTCGCAGTTGCTCTTCCAGTTTCACAAATTTTGTTACTCTGGCCAGTCTTCCAGAAGCGATATTTCACTCGTTGTGTATCTACTCGAGACGATGCATTGGCTATCTTAATAGTGCCATAGTTCTTCTTCCCAGTTGCTCACACAGTTTACTACTTTTTGGGTACTTGTCCAGGCTGCCACAAGCGATACGTCACTAGTTGTGTATCATAAAAGAGTCATCGTTACTCCTCCCAGGGGTTATTCGAGATTTCTTAAACCAAACTCCTAGTAACGAGGCATTGGCTACCTCAAGAGAGTCATAATTACTCGTCCCAATTGCTCACCAAGTCTCCCATTTTTTTCTTACTGCGGCCAGTCTGCCAGAAGCGATATGTCACTAGTTGTGTATCATAAAAGAGTCATCCTTACTCCTCACAGGGGTTATTCGAGATTTCTTAAACCAAACCCCTAGTAACGAGGCATTAGCTACCTCAAGAGAGTCATAGTTACTTGTCCCAATTGATCACCCAGTCTGCCATTTTTTCTTACTGCGGCCAGTCTGCCAGAAGCGATATGTCACTAGTTGTGTATCATGAAAGAGTCATCGTTACTCATCATAGGGATTATTCGAGATATCTTAATCGGAACCCTAGTAACGAGGCATAGGCTACCTTAAGAGAGTCCTAGTTACTCGTGACAATTTCCTCACCCAGTCCAACATTTTTTCTTACTGCGGCCAGTCTGCCAGAAGCGATATGTCACTAGTTGCGTATCATAAAAGAGTCATCGTTACTCCTCCCAGGGGTTATTCAAGATATCTTAATCGAAACCCTAGTAACGAGGCATTGGCTACCTTAAGAGAGTCATAGTTACTCATCCCAATTGCTCAACCAGTCTGCCAATTTTTCTTACTGCGGCCAGTCTGCCAGAAGCGATATGTCACTTGTTGCGTATCATAAAGAACTCATCGTTACTCCTCCCAGGGGCTATTCGAGATATCTTAATCGAAACCCTAGTAATGAGGCATTGGCTACCTTAAGAGAGTCATAGTTACTCTTCCCAATTGCTCACACAGTCCAACACTTTTTCTTACTGTGGCCAGTCTGCCAGAAGCGATATGTCACTAGTTGTGTATCATAAAAGAGTCATCGTTACTCCTCCCAGGAATATTCGAGATATTTGAATCGAAACCCTAGTAACGAGGCATTGGCTACCTTAAGAGTGTCATAGTTACTCGTCCCAATTGCTCACCCAGTCTGCCATTTTCTGTTACTGCGTCCAGTCTGCCAGAAGGGATTTGTCACTAGTTGTGTATCTTAAGAATATCATCGTTACTCCTTCCAGAGGTTACTGGCATTCTCTGATTCAATACTCCTCTTGACGAAGCATTGGCTATCTTAATAGAGCCATAGTTCTTCTTCCCAGTTGCTCACACAGTTTACTACTTTTTGGGTACTTGTCCAGGCTGCCACAAGCGATACGTCACTAGTTGTGTATCATAAAAGAGTCATCGTTACTCCTCCCCGGGATAATTCGAGATTTCTTAAACCAAACTCCTACTAACGAGACATTGGCTACCTCAAGAGAGTCAAAATTACTCGTCCCAATTATTCACCAAGTCTGCCATTCTTTCTTACTGAAGCCAGTCTGCCAGAAGCGATATGACACTAGTTGTGTATCATAAAAGAGTCATCGTTACTCCTCCCAGGGGTTATTCGAGATATCTTAATCGAAACCCTAGTAACGAGGCATTGGCTACCTTAAGAGAGTCATAGTTACTCGTCCCAATTTCCTCACCCAGTCCAACATTTTTTCTTACTGCGGCCAGACTGCCAGAAGCGATATATCACTAGTTGTGTATCATAAAGAGTCATCGTTACTCCTCCCAGGGTTATTCGAGATATCTTAATCGAAACCCCAGTAACGAGTCATTGGCTACCTTAAGAGAGTCATATTTACTCATCCCAATTGCTCAACCAGTCTGCCATTTTTTCTTACTGCGGCCAGTCTGCCAGAAGCGATATGTCACTAGTTGCGTATCATAAAGAACTCATCGTTACTCCTCCCAGGGGTTATTCGAGATATCTTAATCAAAACCCTAGTAACGAGGCATTGGCTACCTTAAGAGAGTCATAGTTACTCGTCCCAATTGCCTACACAGTCCAACACTTTTTCTTACTGTGGCCAGTCTGCCAGAAGTGATATGTCACTAGTTGTGTATCATAAAAGAGTCATCGTTACTCCTCCCAGGGGATATTCGAGATATCTTAATCGAAACCCTAGTAACGAGGCATTGGCTACCTTAAGAGAGTCATAGTTACTCGTCCCAATTGCTCACCCAGTCTGCCATTTTTTGTTACTGCGGCCAGTCTGCCACAAGCGATTTGTCACTAGTTGTGTATCATAAAAGAGTCATCGTTACTCCCCCCAGGGGTTATTCGAGATATCTTAATCGAAACCCTAGTAACGAGGCATTGGTTACCTTAAGAGGGTCATAGTTACTCGTCCCAATTTCCTACTCAGTCCAACATTTTTTCTCACTGCGGCCAGTTTGCCAGAAGCGATATGTCACTAGTTGTGTATCATAAAAGAGTCATCCTTACTCCTCCCTGGGGTTTTTCGAGATTTCTTAAACCAAACCCCTTAGTAACGAGGCATTAGCTACCTCAAGAGAGTCATAGTTTCGTGTCCCAATTGCTCACCCAGTTTCCCATTTTTCTTACTTCGGCCAGTCTGCCAGAAGCGATATGTCACTCGTTGTGTATCTTAAGAGAGTCATCGTTACTCCTTCCAGAGGTTACTGGCTTTCTCTGATTCAATACTCCTCTTGACGAACCATTGGCTATCTTAATAGTACCATAGTTCTTCCTCCCAGTTGCTCACACAGTTTACTACTTTTTGTGTACTTGTCTAGTCTGCCAGATGCGATATGTCATTAGTTGTGTATCATAATAGAGTCATCGTTACTCCTCCCAGGGGTTTTCGAGCTTTCGTAATCCAAACTCCTAGTAACGAGGCATTGGGTAGCTTAAGAGAATCATTGTTACTCATACCAGTAGCTCACCCAGTTTCCCATTTTTCTTACTGTGCAACAGCTGCTAATAGCGGTATGTCACTAGTTGTGTAACAAAAGATTGTCTTCGGTACTCGTGCCTGGGCCAATCGAATTATCTGATTCAGTACTCCTGGTGATGATGCACTGGCTACCTTAAGAGAGTAATTGTTACTCGTCGCAGTAGCTCTTCCAGTTTCACAAATTTTGTTACTCTGGCCAGTCTTCCAGAAGCGATATGTCACTCGTTGTGTATCTACTCGAGACGAAGCATTGGCTATCTTAATAGTGCCATAGTTCTTCTTCCCAGTTGCTCACACAGTTTACTACTTTTTGGGTACTTGTCCAGGCTGCCACAAGCGATACGTCACTAGTTGTGTATCATAAAAGAGTCATCGTTACTCCTCCCAGGGGTTATTCGAGATATCTTAATCGAAACCCTAGTAACGAGGCATTGGCTACCTTAAGAGAGTCATAGTTACTCGTCCGAATTTCCTCACACAGTCCAACATTTTTTCTTACTGCGGCCAGACTGCCAGAAGCGATATATCACTAGTTGTGTATCATAAAAAGTCATCGTTACTCCTCCCAGGGTTATTCGAGATATCTTAATCGAAACCCCAGTAACGAGTCATTGGCTACCTTAAGAGAGTCATAGTTACTCATCCCAATTGCTCAACCAGTCTGCCATTTTTTCTTACTGCGGCCAGTCTGCCAGAAGCGATATGTCACTAGTTGCGTATCATAAAGAACTCATCGTTACTCCTCCCAGGGGTTATTCGAGATATCTTAATCGAAACCCTAGTAACGAGGCATTGGCTACCTTAAGAGAGTCATAGTTACTCGTCCCAATTGCTCACACAGTCCAACACTTTTTCTTACTGTGGCCAGTCTGCCAGAAGTGATATGTCACTACTTGTGTATCATAAAAGAGTCATCGTTACTCCTCCCAGGGGATATTCTATATATCTTAATCGAAACCCTAGTAACGAGGCATTGGCTACCTTAAGAGAGTCATAGTTACTCGTCCCAATTTCCTACTCAGTCCAACATTTTTTCTCACTGCGGCCAGTCTGCCAGAAGCGATATATCACTAGTTGTGTGTCATAAAAGATTCATCGTTACTCTTCCCAGGGGTTATTCAAGATTTCTTAAACCAAACCCCTAGTAACGAGGCATTGGCTACCTCAAGAGAGTCATAATTACTCGTCCCAATTGCTCACCAAGTCTCCCATTTTTTTCTTACTGCGACCAGTTTGAGAGAAGCGATATGTTACTAGTTGTGTATCATAAAAGAGTCATCGTTACTCCTCCCAGGGGTTTTCGAGCTTTCGTAATCCAAACTCCTAGTAACGAGGCATTGGGTAGCTTAAGAGAATCATTGTTACTCATACCAGTAGCTCACCCAGTTTCCCATTTTTCTTACTGTGCAACAGCTGCTAATAGCGGTATGTCACTAGTTGTGTAACAAAAGATTGTCTTCGGTACTCCTGCCTGGGCCAATCGAATTATCTGATTCAGTACTCTTGGTGATGATGTACTGGCTACCTTAAGAGAGTAATTGTTACTCGTCGCAGTTGCTCTTCCAGTTTCACAAATTTTGTTACTCTGGCCAGTCTTCCAGAAGCGATATGTCACTCGTTGTGTATCTACTCGTGACGAAGCATTGGCTATCTTATAAGTTCCATAGTTCTTCCTCCCAGTTGCTCACACAGTTTACTACTTTTTGTGTACTTGTCCAGTCTGCCAGAAGCGATATGTCACTAGTTGTGTATCATGAAAGAGTCATCGTTACTCATCCCAGGGATTATTCGAGATATCTTAATTGGAACCCTAGTAACGAGGCATTGGCTACCTTAAGAGAGTCATAGTTACTCGTCCCAATTTCCTCACCCAGTCCAACATTTTTTCTTACTGCGGCCACTCTGCCAGAAGCGATATGTCACTAGTTGTGTATCATAAAAGAGTCATCGTTACTCCTCCCAGGGTTATTCAAGATATCTTAATCGAAACCCCAGTAACGAATCATTGGCTACCTTAAGAGAGTCATAGTTACTCATCCCAATTGCTCAACCAGTCTGCCATTTTTTCTTACTGCGGCGGCCAGTCTGCCAGAAGCGATATGTCACTAGTTACGTATCATAAAGAACTCATCGTTACTCCTCCCAGGGGCTATTCGAGATATCTTAATCGAAACCCTAGTAACGAGGCATTGGCTACCTTAAGAGAGTCATAGTTACTCCTCCCAATTGCTCACACAGTCCAACACTTTTTCTTACTGTGGCCAGTCTGCCAGAAGCGACATGAAACTAGTTGTGTATCATAAAAAAGTCATCGTTACTCCTCCCAGGGGCTATTCGAGATATCTTAATCTAAACCCCAGTAACGAGGCATTGGCTACCTTAAGAGAGTCTTAGTTACTCATCCCAATTGCTCAACCAGTCTGCCATTTTTTTTTACTGTGGCCAGTCTGCCAGAAGCGATATGTCACTAGTTGCGTATCATAAAGAACTCATCGTTACTCCACCCAGGGGTTATTCGAGATATCTGAATCGAAACCCTAGTAACGAGGCATTGGCTACCTTAAGAGAGTCATAGTTACTCATCCCAATTTCCTACCCAGTCCAACATTTTTTCTCACTGCGGCCAGTCTGCCAGAAGCGATTTGTCACTAGTTGTGTATCATAAAAGAGTCATCCTTACTCCTCCCAGGGATTATTCGAGATTTCTTAAATCAAACCCCTAGTAATGAGACATTAGCTACCTCAAGAGAGTCATAGTTACGTGTCCCAATTGCTCACCCAGTCTCCCATTTTTTCTTACTTCGGCCAGTATGCCAGAAGCGATATGTCACTCGTTGTGTATCTTAAGAGAGTCATCGTTACTCCTTCCACAGGTTACTGGCTTTCTCTGATTCAATACTCCTCTTGACGAAGCATAGGCTATCTTAATAGTACCATAGTTCTTCCTCCCAGTTGCTCACACAGTTTACTACTTTTTGTGTACTTGTCCAGTCTGCCAGAAGCGATATGTCACTAGTTGTGTATCATAAAAGAGTCATCGTTACTCCTCCCAGGGGTTTTCGAGCTTTCGTAATCCAAACTCCTAGTAACGAGGCATTGGGTAGCTTAAGAGAATCATTCGAATTATCTGATTCAGTACTCCTGGTGATGATGCACTGGCTACCTTAAGAGAGTAATTGTTACTCGTCGCAGTTGCTCTTCCAGTTTCACAAATTTTGTTACTCTGGCCAGTCTTCCAGAAGCGATATGTCACTCGTTGTGTATCTACTCGTGACGAAGCATTGGCTATCTTAATAGTTCCATAGTTCTTCCTCCCAGTTGCTCACACAGTTTACTACTTTTTGTGTACTTGTCCAGTCTGCCACAAGCGATATGTCACTAGTTATGTATCATAAAAGAGTCATCGTTACTCCTCCAGGGGTTATTCGAGATTTCTTAAACCAAACTCCTAGTAACGAGGCATTGGCTACCTCAAGAGAGTCATAATTACTCGTCCCAATTGCCCACCAAGTCTCCCATTTTTTTCTTACTGCGACCAGTTTGCCATAAGCGATATGTCACTAGTTGTGTATCATAAAAGAGTCGTCGTTACTCCTCCCAGGGTTTTCGAGCTTTCGTAATCCAAACTCCTAGTAAAGAGGCATTGGGTAGCTTAAGAGAATCATTGTTACTCATACCAGTAGCTCACCCAGTTTCCCATTTTTCTTACTGTGCAACAGCTGCTAATAGCGGTATGTCAGAAGTTATGTAACAAAAGATTGTCTTCGTTTCTCCTGCCTGGGCCAATCGAATTTTCTGATTCAGTACTCCTGGTGATGATGCACTGGCTACCTTACGATAGTAATTGTTACTCGTCGCAGTTGCTCTTCCAGTTTCACAAATTTTGTTACTCTGGCCACTCTTCCAAAAGCGATATGTCACTAGTTGTGTATCTACTCGTGACGAAGCATTGGCTTTCTTAATAGTGCCATAGTTCTTCCTCCCAGTTCCTCACACAATTTACTACTTTTAGTGTACTTGTCCAGTCGGCCAGAAGCGATATGTCACTAGTTGTGTATCATAAAAGGGTCATCGTTACTCCTCCCACGGGTTTTCGAGTTTTCTTAATCCAAACTCCTAGTAACGAGGCATTGGGTACCCTAAGATAGTCATAGTTATTCGTCCATATTGCTCACCCAGTCTGCCATATTTTCTTACTGTGGCCACTTTGCCAGATGCGATATGTCACTAGTTGTATATCATAAAGGAGTCGTCGTTACTCCTCCCACAGGTTATTTGAGATTTCTTAATTCAAACCCATAGTAACGAGGCATTGGCTACCTTAAGAGAGTCATAGGTAATCGTCCCAATTGCTCACCCAATGTGCCATTTTTTCTTACTGCGGCCAGTCTACCAGAAGCGATATGTCACTCGTTGTGTATCTTAAGAGAGTCTTCGTTACTCCTTCCAAATATTACTGGAACTCTCTGATTCAATACTACTCGAGACGATTTATTTGCTATCTTAATAGTGCCATAATTCTTCCTCCCAGTTGCACACACAGTTTACTACTTTTTGTGTACTTGTCCAGTCTGCCAGAAGCGATATGTCACTAGTTGGGTATCATAAAAGAGTCATCGTTACTCCTACCAGGGGTTATTCGAGATTTCTTAAACCAAACCCCTAGTAACGAGGCATTGGCTACCTCAAGACAGTCACAATTACTCGTCCCTATTGCTCACCAAGTCTCCCATTTTTTTCATACTGCGACCAGTTTGCCAGAAGCGATATGTCACTAGTTGTGTATCATAAAAGAGTCATCGTTACTCAACCCAGGGGTTTTCGAGTTTTCTTAATCCAAACTGCTTGTAACGAGGCATTGCGTAGCTTAAAAGAATCATTGTTACTCATACCAGTACCTCACCCAGTTTCCTTTTTTTTTTACTGTGCAAAGTCTGCAAATCGCGGTATGTCACCAGTTGTGTAACAAAAGAGAGTCATCGTTACTCCTGCCTGGGCCAATCGAATATTCTGATTCAGTACTCCTGGTGAAGAGGCACTGGCTACCTTGGGAGAGTAAGTTTTACTCGTCCCAGTTGCTCTTATAGTTTCACAATTTTTCTTACTGCGGCCAGTCTGCCAGAAGCGATATGTCTCTCGTTGTGTATCTTAAAAGAGTCATCTTTACTCCTTCCATAGTTTACTGGTATTCTCTGATTCAACACTACTCGTGACGAAGCATTGGCTATCTTAATAGTGCCATAAATCTTCCTCCCAGTTACTCTCACAGTTTACTACTTTTTGTGTACTTGTCCAGTCTGCCAGAAGCGATATGTCACTAGTTGTGTATCATAAAAGAGTCATCGTTACTCCTCCCAGGGGTTATTCGAGATTTCTTAAACCAAACCCCCAGTAACGAGGCATTAGCTACCTCATAGTTACTTGTCCCAATCTCACCCAGTCTCCCATTTTTTCTTACTTCGGCCAGTCTGCAAGAAGCGATATGTCACTCGTTGTGTATCTTAAGAGAGTCATCGTTACTCCTTCCAGAGGTTACTGGCTGTCTCTGATTAAATACTCCTCTTGACGAAGCATTGGCTATCTTAATAGTACCATAGTTCTTCCTCTTAGTTGCTCACACAGTTTACTACTTTTTGTGTACTTGTCCAGTCTGCCAGAAGCGATATGTCACTAGTTGTGTATCATAAAAGAGTCATCCTTACCCCTCCCAGTGATTTTTGAGCTTTCGTAATCCAAACTCCTAGTAACGAGGCATTGGGTAGCTTAAGAGAATCATTTTTACTCATACCAGCAGCTCACCCAGTTTCCTATTTTCTTACTGTGCAACAGCTTCTAATAGCGGCATGTCACTAGTTGTGTAACAAAAGATTGTCTTCGTTACTCCTGCCTGAGCCAATCGAATTTTCTGATTCAGTACTCCTGGTGATGATGCACTGGCTACCTTAAGAGAGTAATTGTTACTCGTCGCAGTTGCTCTTCCAGTTTCAAAAATTTTTTTACTCTGGCCAGTCTTCCAGAAGCGATATGTCACTCGTTGTGTATCTACTCGTGACGAAGCATTGGCTTTCTAAATAGTGCCATAGTTCGTCCTCCCAGTTGCTCACACAGTTTACTACTTTTTTGAACTTGTCCAGTCTGCCAGAAGCGATATGTCACTATTTGTGTATCATAAAAGAGTCATCGTTACTCCTCCCAGGGTTTTCGAGTTTTCTTAATCCAAACTGCTTGTAACGAGGCATTGGGTAGCTTAAGAGAATCATTGTTACTCATACCAGTAGCTCACCCAGTTTCCTATTTTTCTTACTGTGCAAAGTCTGCTAATCGCGGTATGTCGCCAGTTGTGTAACAAAAGAGAGTCATCGTTACTCCTGCCTGGGATAATAGAATTTTCTGATTCAGTACTCCTGGTGAAGAGGCACTGGCTACCTTAGGAGAGTAATTGTTACTCGTCGCAGTTGCTCTTCGAGTTTCACAAATTTTGTTACTCTGGCCAGTCTTCCAGAAGCGATATGTCACTCGTTGTGTATCATAAAAGAGTCATCATTACTCCTCCCAGGGGTTTTCGAGATTTCTTAATCCAAACTCCTAGTAACGAGGCATTGGGTACCTTAAGATAGTCATAGTTGTTCGTCCATATTGCTCACCCAGTCTGCCATATTTTCTTACGGTGACCACTTTGCCAGATGCGATATGTCACTAGTTGTTTATCATAAAAGATTCATCGTTAATACTCCCACGCGTTATTCGAGATTTCTTAATTCAAACCCATAGTAACGAGGCATTGGCTACCTTAAGAGAGTCATAGGTAATCGTCCCAATTGCTCACCCAGTGTGCCATTTTTTCTTACTGCGGCCAGTATGCCAGAAGCGATATGTCACTAGTTGTGTATCATAAAAGAGTCCTCGTTACTCCTCCCAGGATTTTCGAGTATTCTTAATCCAAACTGCTTGTAACGAAGCATTGGGTAGCTTAAGAGAATCATTGTTACTCATACCAGTAGGTCACCCAGTTTCCTATTTGACTGACTGTGCAATAGCTTCTAATAGCGGTATGTCACCAGTTGTGTAACAAAAGAGAGTCATAGTTACTCCTGCATGGGCCAATCGAATTTTCAGATTCAGTACTCCTGGTGAAGAGGCACTAGCTACCTTAGGAGAGTTATTGTTACTCATCCCAGTTGCTCTTCCAGTTTCACAATTTTTCTTACTCTGGCCAGTCTGCCAGAAGCGATATGTCACTCGTTGTGTATCTTAAGAGAGTCATCGTTACTCCTTCCATATATTTATGGTATTCTCTGATTCAATACTACTCGTGACGAATTATTTGCTATCTTAATAGTGCCATAATTCTTTCTCCCAGTTGCTCACACAGTTTACTACTTTTTGTGTACTTGTCCAGTCTGCCCCAAGCAATATGTCACTAGTTGTGTATCATAAAAGAGTCATCGTTACTCCTCCCAGGGGTTATTCGAGATTTCTTAAACCAAACTCCTAGTAAAGAGGCATTGGCTACCTCAAGAGAGTCATAATTACTCGTCCAAATTGCTCACCAAGTCCCCCACTTTTTCTTACTGCGACCAGTTTGCCAGAAGCAATGTGTCACTAGTTGTGTATCATAAAAGAGTCATCGTTACTCCTCCCAGGGGTTATTCGAGATTTCTTAAACCAAATCCCTAGTAACGAGCCATTGGCTACCTCAAGAGAGTCATATTTACTCGTCCCAATTGCTTACCCAGTCTCCCATTTTTTCTTACTTCGGCCAGTCTACCAGAAGCGATATGTCACTCGTTGTGTATCTTAAGAGAGTCTTCGTTACTCCTTCCAAATATTACTGGAATTCTCTGATTCAATACTACTCGAGACGATTTATTTGCTATCTTAATAGTGCCATAATTCTTCCTCCCAGTTGCAAACACAGTTTACTACTTTTTGTGTACTTGTCCAGTCTGCCAGAAGCGATATGTCACTAGTTGGGTATCATAAAAGAGTCATCGTTACTCCTACCAGGGGTTATTCGAGATTTCTTAAACCAAACCCCTAGTAACGAGGCATTGGCTACCTCAAGACAGTCACAATTACTCGTCCCTATTGCTCACCAAGTCTCCCATTTTTTTCATACTGCGACCAGTTTGCCAGAAGCGATATGTCACTAGTTGTGTATCATAAAAGAGTCATCGTTACTCCCCCCAGGGGTTTTCGAGTTTTCTTAATCCAAACTGCTTGTAACGAGGCATTGCGTAGCTTAAAAGAATCATTGTTACTCATACCAGTACCTCACCCAGTTTCCTTTTTTTTTTTACTGTGCAAAGTCTGCTAATCGCGGTATGTCACCAGTTGTGTAACAAAAGAGAGTCATCGTTACTCCTGCCTGGGCCAATCGAATATTCTGATTCAGTACTCCTGGTGAAGAGGCACTGGCTACCTTGGGAGAGTAAGTTTTACTCGTCCCAGTTGCTCTTATAGTTTCACAATTTTTCTTACTGCGGCCAGTCTGCCAGAAGCGATATGTATCTCGTTGTGTATCTTAAAAGAGTCATCTTTACTCCTTCCATAGTTTACTGGTATTCTCTGATTCAACACTACTCGTGACGAAGCATTGGCTATCTTAATAGTGCCATAAATCTTCCTCCCAGTTACTCTCACAGTTTACTACTTTTTGTGTACTTGTCCAGTCTGCCAGAAGCGATATGTCACTAGTTGTGTATCATAAAAGAGTCATCGTTACTCCTCCCAGGGGTTATTCGAGATTTCTTAAACCAAACCCCCAGTAACGAGGCATTAGCTACCTCATAGTTACTTGTCCCAATCTCACCCAGTCTCCCATTTTTTCTTACTTCGGCCAGTCTGCCAGAAGCGATATGTCACTCGTTGTGTATCTTAAGAGAGTCATCGTTACTCCTTCCAGAGGTTACTGGCTTTCTCTGATTAAATACTCCTCTTGACGAAGCATTGGCTATCTTAATAGTACCATAGTTCTTCCTCTTCGTTGCTCACACAGTTTACTACTTTTTGTGTACTTGTCCAGTCTGCCAGAAGCGATATGTCACTAGTTGTGTATCATAAAAGAGTCATCCTTACTCCTCCCAGTGATTTTTGAGCTTTCGTAATCCAAACTCCTAGTAACGAGGCATTGGGTATCTTAAGAGAATCATTTTTACTCATACCAGCAGCTCACCCAGTTTCCTATTTTTCTTACTGTGCAACAGCTTCTAATAGCGGTATGTCACTAGTTGTGTAACAAAAGATTGTCTTCGTTACTCCTGCCTGAGCCAATCGAATTTTCTGATTCAGTACTCCTGGTGATGATGCACTGGCTACCTTAAGAGAGTAATTGTTACTCGTCGCAGTTGCTCTTCCAGTTTCAAAAATTTTTTTACTCTGGCCAGTCTTCCAGAAGCGATATGTCACTCGTTGTGTATCTACTCGTGACGAAGCATTGGCTTTCTAAATAGTGCCATAGTTCGTCCTCCCAGTTGCTCACACAGTTTACTACTTTTTTGAACTTGTCCAGTCTGCCAGAAGCGATATGTCTCTATTTGTGTATCATAAAAGAGTCATCGTTACTCCTCCCAGGGTTTTCGAGTTTTCTTAATCCAAACTGCTTGTAACGAGGCATTGGGTAGCTTAAGAGAATCATTGTTACTCATACCAGTAGCTCACCCAGTTTCCTATTTTTCTTACTGTGCAAAGTCTGCTAATCGCGGTATGTCGCCAGTTGTGTAACAAAAGAGAGTCATCGTTACTCCTGCCTGGGATAATAGAATTTTTTGATTCAGTACTCCTGGTGAAGAGGCACTGGCTACCTTAGGAGAGTAATTGTTACTCGTCGCAGTTGCTCTTCCAGTTTCACAAATTTTGTTACTCTGGCCAGTCTTCCAGAAGCGATATGTCACTCGTTGTGTATCTTAAGAGAGTCATCGTTACTCCTTCCATATATTTATGGTATTCTCTGATTCAATACTACTCGTGACGAATTATTTGCTATCTTAATAGTGCCATAATTCTTTCTCCCAGTTGCTCACACAGTTTACTACTTTTTGTGTACTTGTCCAGTCTGCCCCAAGCAATATGTCACTAGTTGTGTATCATAAAAGAGTTATCGTTACTTCTCCCAGGGGTTATTCGAGATTTCTTAAACCAAACTCCTAGTAAAGAGGCATTGGCTACCTCAAGAGAGTCATAATTACTCGTCCCAATTGCTCACCAAGTCCCCCACTTTTTCTTACTGCGACCAGTTTGCCAGAAGCTATGTGTCACTAGTTGTGTATCATAAAAGAGTCATCGTTACTCCTCCCAGGGGTTATTCGAGATTTCTTAAACCAAATCCCTAGTAACGAGACATTGGCTACCTCAAGAGAGTCATATTTACTCGTCCCAATTGCTTACCCAGTCTCCCATTTTTTCTTACTTCGGCCAGTCTGCCGGAAGCGATATGTCACTCGTTGTGTATCTTAAGAGAGTCATCGTTAGTCCTTCCAGAGGTTACTGGCATTCTCCGATTCAATACTCCTCTTGACGAAGCATTGGCTATCTTAATAGTACCACAGTTTTTCCTCCCAGTTGCTCACACAGTTTACTACTTTTTGTGTACTTGTCCAGTCTGCCAGAAGCGATATGTCACTAGTTGTGTATCATAAAAGTGTCATCGTTACTCCTCCCAGGGGTTTTCCAGCTTTCGTAATCCAAACTCCTAGTAACGAGGCATTGGGTAGCTTAAGAGAATCGTTGTTACTCATACCAGTAGCTCACCCAGTTTCCTATTTTTCTTACTGTGCAACAGCTGCTAATAGCGGTATGTCACTAGTTGTGTAACAAAAGATTGTCTTCGTTACTCCTGCCTGGGCCAATCGAATTTTCTGATTCAGTACTCCTGGTGATGATGCACTGGCTACCTTAAGAGAGTAACTGTTACTCGTCGCAGTTGCTCTCCCAGTTTCACAAATTTTGTTACCCTGGCCAGTCTTCCAGAAGCGATATATCACACGTTGTGTATCTACTCGTGACGAAGCATTGGCTATCTTAATAGTCCCATAGTTCTTCCTCCCATTTGCTCACACATTTTACTACTTTTTTTGTACTTGTCCAGTCTGCCAGAAGCGATATGTCACTAGTTGTGTATCATAAAAGAGTCATCGTTACTCCTCCCAGGGTTTTTCGAGTTTTCTTAATCCAAACTGCTTATAACGAGGCATTGGGTAGCTTAAGAGAATCATTGTTACTCATACCAGTAGCTCACCCAGTTTCCTATTTTTCTGACTGTGCAAAGTCTGCTAATCGCGGTATGTCACCAGTTGTGTAACAAAAGATAGTCATCGTTACTCCTGCCTGGGCCAATCGAATTTTCTGATTCAGTACTCCTGGTGAAGAGGCACTGGCTACCTTAAGAGAGTAATTGTTACTCGTCGCAGTTGCTCTTCCAGTTTCACAATTTTTGTTACTCTGGCCAGTCTTCCACAAGCGATATGTCACTCGTTGTGTATCATAAGAGAATCATCATTACTCCTCCCAGGGGTTTTCGAGTTTTCTTAATCCAACCTCCTAGTAACTAGGCATTGGGTACCTTAAGATAGTCATAGTTATTCGTCCATATTGCTCACCCAGTCTGCCATAATTTATTACTGTGGCCACTAAGCCAGATGCGATATGTCACTAGTTGTGTATCATAAAAGAGTCATCGTTACTCCTCCCAGTGGTTATTCGAGATTTCTTAATACAAACCCCTATTAACGAGGCATTGGCTACCTTAAGAGCGTCGTAATTACTCGTCCCAATTGCTCACCCAGTCTCCCATTTTTTCTTACTTCGGCCAGTCTGCCAGAAGCGATATGTCACTCGTTGTGTATCTTAAGAGAGTCATCGTTACTCCTTCCAGAGGTTACTCGCATTCTCTGATTCAATACTCCTCTTGACGAAGCACTGGCTATCTTAATAGTACCATAGTTCTTCATCCCAGTTGCTCACACAGTTTACTACTTTTTTTGTACTTGTCCAGTCTGCCAGAAGCGATATGTCACCCGTTGTGTATCTTACGAGAGTCATCGTTACTCTTTCCATATATTTCTAGTATTCTCTGACTCAATACTACTCGTGACGAATTATTTGCTATCTTAATAGTGCCATAATTCTTCCTCACAGTTGCTCACACAGTTTACTACTTTTTGTGTACTTGTCCAGTCTGCCACTAGCGATATGTCACTAGTTGTGTATCATAAATGAGTCATCGTTACTCCTTCCAGAGGTTACTCGCATTCTCTAATTCAATACTCCTCATGACGAAGCATTGGCCATCTTAATAGTACCATAGTTCTCTGTCCCAGTTGCTCACACAGTTTACTACTTTTTGTGTACTTGTCCAGTCTGCCAGAAGCGATATGTCACTAGTTGTGGATCATAAAAGAGTCATCGTTACTCCTCCCAGGGGTTTTCGAGCTTTCGTAATTCAAACTCCTAGTAACGAGGCATTGGGAAGTTTAAGAGAATGATTGTTACTCATACCAGTAGCTCACCCAGTTTAGTATTTTTCTTACTGTGCAAAGTCTGCTAATAGCGGTTTGTCACTAGTTGTGTAACAAAAGATTGTCTTCGTTACTCCTGCCTGGGCCAATCGAATTATCTGATTCAGTACTCCTGGTGATGATGCACTGGCTACCTTAAGAGAGTAATTGTTACTCGTCGCAGTTGCTCTTCCAGTTTCACAAATTTTGTTACTCTGGCCAGTCTTCCAGAAGCGATATGTCACTCGTTGTGTATCATAAGAGAGTCATCATTACTCCTGCCAGGGGTTTTCGAGTTTTCTTAATCCAAACTCCTAGTAACGAGGCATTGGGTACCTTAAGATAGTCATAGTTATTCGTCCATATTGCTCACCCAGTCTGCCATATTTTCTTACAGTGGCCACTTTGCCAGATGCGATATGTTACTTGTTGTGTATCATAAAAGAGTCATTGTTACTCCTCCCAGTGGTTATTCGAGATTTCTTAATACAAACACCTATTAACGAGGCGTTGGCTACCTTAATATCGTCGTAGTTACTCGACCCAATTGCTCACCCAGTCTCCCATTTTTTCTTACTTCGGCCAGTCTGCAAGTAGAGATATGTCACTCGTTGTGAATCTTACGAGAGTCATCGTTACTCCTTCCATATATTTCTAGTATTCTCTGATTCAATACTACTCGTTACGAATTATTTGCTCTCTTAATAGTGCCATAGCTATTCCTCCCAATTGCTCACACAGTTTACTACTTTTTGTGTACTTGTCCAGTCTGCCAGAAACGATTTGTCACTAGTTGTGTATCATAAAAGAGTCATCGTTACTCCTCCCAGGGATTTTCGAGCTTTCGTAATCCAAACTCCTAGTAACGAGGCATTGGGTAGCTTAAGAGAATCATTGTTACTCATACCAGTAGCTCACCCAGTTTCCTATTTTTCTTACTGTGCAAAGTCTGCTAATCGCGGAATGTCACCAGTTGTGTAACAAAACAGACTCATCGTTACTCCTGCCTTGGCCAATCGAATTTTCTGATTCAGTACTCCTGGTGAAGAGGCACTGGATACCTTAGGAGAGTAATTGTTACTCGTCCCAGTTGCTCTTCCAGTTTCACAATTTTTCTTACTCTGGCCAGTCTGCCAGAAGCGATATGTCTAAAGTTGTGTATCATAAAAGAGTCATCGTTACTCTGCCCAGGGGTTATTCGAGATTTCTTAAACCAAACTCCTAATAACGAGGCATTGGCTACCTCAAGAGAGTCATAATTACTCGTTCCAATTGCTCACCAAGTCTCCCATTTTTTTCTTACTGCGATCAGTTTGCCAGAAGCGATATGTCACTAGTTGTGTATCATAAAAGAGTCATCATTACTCCTCCCAGGGGTTATTCGAGATTTCTTAAACCAAACCCCTATTAACGAGGCATTGGCTACCTCAAGAGGGTCATATTTACTCGTCCCAGGTGCTCACCCAGTCTCCCATTTTTTCTTACTTCGGTCAGTCTGCCAGAAGCGATATGTCACTCGTTGTGTATCTTAAGAGAGTCATCGTTAGTCCTTCCAGAGGTTACTGGCATTCTCTGATTCAATACTCCTCTTGACGAAGCATTGGCTATTTTAATAGTACCATAGTTCTTCCTCCCAGTTGCTCACACAGTTTACTACTTTTAGTGTACTTGCCTAGTCTGCCAGAAGTGATATGTCACTAGTTGTGTATCATAAAAGAGTCATTGTTACTCCTCCCAGTGGTTATTCGGGATTTCGTAATACAAACCCCCATTAACGAGGCATTGGCTACCTTAAGAGCGTCGTAGTTACTCGTTCCAATTGCTCACCCAGTCTCCCATTTTTTCTTACTTCGGCCAGTCTGCTAGAAGCGATATGTCACTCGTTGTGTATCTTAAGAGAGTCATCGTTACTCCTTCCAAAGGTTACTCCCATTCTCTGATTCAATACTCCTCATGACGAAGCATTGGCTATCTTAATAGTACCATAGTTCTTTGTCCCAGTTGCTCACACAGTTTACTACTTTTTGTGTACTTGTCCAGTCTGCCACTAGCGATATGTCACTAGTTGTGTATCATAAATGAGTCATCGTTACTCCTTCCAGAGGTTACTCGCATTCTCTAATTCAATACTCCTCATGACGAAGCATTGGCCATCTTAATAGTACCATAGTTCTCTGTCCCAGTTGCTCACACAGTTTACTACTTTTTGTGTACTTGTCCAGTCTGCCAGAAGCGATATGTCACTAGTTGTGGATCATAAAAGAGTCATCGTTACTCCTCCCAGGGGTTTTCGAGCTTTCGTAATTCAAACTCCTAGTAACGAGGCATTGGGAAGTTTAAGAGAATGATTGTTACTCATACCAGTAGCTCACCCAGTTTAGTATTTTTCTTACTGTGCAAAGTCAGCTAATAGCGGTTTGTCACTAGTTGTGTAACAAAAGATTGTCTTCGTTACTCCTGCCTGGGCCAATCGAATTATCTGATTCAGTACTCCTGGTGATGATGCACTGGCTACCTTAAGAGAGTAATTGTTACTCGTCGCAGTTGCTCTTCCAGTTTCACAAATTTTGTTACTCTGGCCAGTCTTCCAGAAGCGATATGTCACTCGTTGTGTATCATAAGAGAGTCATCATTACTCCTGCCAGGGGTTTTCGAGTTTTCTTAATCCAAACTCCTAGTAACGAGGCATTGGGTACCTTAAGATAGTCATAGTTATTCGTCCATATTGCTCACCCAGTCTGCCATATTTTCTTACAGTGGCCACTTTGCCAGATGCGATATGTTACTTGTTGTGTATCATAAAAGAGTCATTGTTACTCCTCCCAGTGGTTATTCGAGATTTCTTAATACAAACACCTATTAACGAGGCGTTGGCTACCTTAATATCGTCGTAGTTACTCGACCCAATTGCTCACCCAGTCTCCCATTTTTTCTTACTTCGGCCAGTCTGCAAGTAGAGATATGTCACTCGTTGTGAATCTTACGAGAGTCATCGTTACTCCTTCCATATATTTCTAGTATTCTCTGATTCAATACTACTCGTTACGAATTATTTGCTCTCTTAATAGTGCCATAGCTATTCCTCCCAATTGCTCACACAGTTTACTACTTTTTGTGTACTTGTCCAGTCTGCCAGAAACGATTTGTCACTAGTTGTGTATCATAAAAGAGTCATCGTTACTCCTCCCAGGGATTTTCGAGCTTTCGTAATCCAAACTCCTAGTAACGAGGCATTGGGTAGCTTAAGAGAATCATTGTTACTCATACCAGTAGCTCACCCAGTTTCCTATTTTTCTTACTGTGCAAAGTCTGCTAATCGCGGAATGTCACCAGTTGTGTAACAAAACAGACTCATCGTTACTCCTGCCTTGGCCAATCGAATTTTCTGATTCAGTACTCCTGGTGAAGAGGCACTGGATACCTTAGGAGAGTAATTGTTACTCGTCCCAGTTGCTCTTCCAGTTTCACAATTTTTCTTACTCTGGCCAGTCTGCCAGAAGCGATATGTCTAAAGTTGTGTATCATAAAAGAGTCATCGTTACTCTGCCCAGGGGTTATTCGAGATTTCTTAAACCAAACTCCTAATAACGAGGCATTGGCTACCTCAAGAGAGTCATAATTACTCGTTCCAATTGCTCACCAAGTCTCCCATTTTTTTCTTACTGCGATCAGTTTGCCAGAAGCGATATGTCACTAGTTGTGTATCATAAAAGAGTCATCATTACTCCTCCCAGGGGTTATTCGAGATTTCTTAAACCAAACCCCTATTAACGAGGCATTGGCTACCTCAAGAGGGTCATATTTACTCGTCCCAGGTGCTCACCCAGTCTCCCATTTTTTCTTACTTCGGTCAGTCTGCCAGAAGCGATATGTCACTCGTTGTGTATCTTAAGAGAGTCATCGTTAGTCCTTCCAGAGGTTACTGGCATTCTCTGATTCAATACTCCTCTTGACGAAGCATTGGCTATTTTAATAGTACCATAGTTCTTCCTCCCAGTTGCTCACACAGTTTACTACTTTTAGTGTACTTGCCTAGTCTGCCAGAAGTGATATGTCACTAGTTGTGTATCATAAAAGAGTCATTGTTACTCCTCCCAGTGGTTATTCGGGATTTCGTAATACAAACCCCCATTAACGAGGCATTGGCTACCTTAAGAGCGTCGTAGTTACTCGTTCCAATTGCTCACCCAGTCTCCCATTTTTTCTTACTTCGGCCAGTCTGCTAGAAGCGATATGTCACTCGTTGTGTATCTTAAGAGAGTCATCGTTACTCCTTCCAAAGGTTACTCCCATTCTCTGATTCAATACTCCTCATGACGAAGCATTGGCTATCTTAATAGTACCATAGTTCTTTGTCCCAGTTGCTCACACAGTTTACTACTTTTTGTGTACTTGTCCAGTCTGCCAGAAGCGATATGTCACTAGTTGTGTATCATAAAAGAGTCATCGTTACTCCTCCCAGGGGTTTTCGAGCTTTCGTAATTCAAACTCCTAGTAACGAGGCATTGGGAAATTTAAGAGAATCATTGTTACTCATACCAGTAGCTCACCCAGTTTAGTATTTTTCTTACTGTGCAAAGTCTGCTAATAGCGGTTTGTCACTAGTTGTGTAACAAAAGATTGTCTTCGTTACTCCTGCCTGGGCCAATCGAATTATCTGATTCAGTACTCCTGGTGATGATGCACTGGCTACCTTAAGAGAGTAATTGTTACTCGTCGCAGTTGCTCTTCCAGTTTCACAAATTTTGTTACTCTGGCCAGTCTTCCAGAAGCGATATGTCACTCGTTGTGTATCATAAGAGAGTCATCATTACTCCTCCCAGGGGTTTTCGAGTTTTCTTAATCCAAACTCCTAGTAACGAGGCATTGGGTACCTTAAGATAGTCATAGTTATTCGTCCATATTGCTCACCCAGTCTGCCATATTTTCTTACAGTGGCCACTTTGCCAGATGCGATATGTTACTTGTTGTGTATCATAAAAGAGTCATTGTTACTCGTCCCAGTGGTTATTCGAGATTTCTTAATACAAACACCTATTAACGAGGCGTTGGCTACCTTAATATCGTCGTAGTTACTCGACCCAATTGCTCACCCAGTCTCCCATTTTTTCTTACTTCGGCCAGTCTGCCAGAAGCGAATTGTCACTAGTTGTGTATCATAAAAGAGTCATCGTTACTCCTCCCATGGGTTTTCGAGCTTTCGTAATTCAAACTCCTAGTAACGAGGCATTGGGAAGCTTAAGAGAATCATTGCTACTCATACCAGTAGCTCACCCAGATTCCTATTTTTCTTACTGTGCAACAGCTGCTAATAACGGTTTGTCACTAGTTGTGTAACAAAAGATTGTCTTCGTTACTCCTGCCTGGGCTAATAGAATTATCTGATTCAGTACTCCTGGTGATGATGCACTGGCTACCTTAAGAGACTAATTGTTACTCGTCCCAGTTGCTCTTCCAGTTTCACATTTTTGTTACTCTGGCCAGTCTTCCAGAAGCGATATGTCACTCGTTGTGTATCATAAGAGAGTCATCATTACTCCTGCCAGGGGTTTTCGAGTTTTCTTAATCCAAACTCCTAGTAACGAGGCATTTGGTACCTTAAGATAGTCATAGTTATTCGTCCATATTGCTCACCCAGTCTGCCATATTTTCTTACTGTGGCCACTTTGCCAGATGCGATATTTCACTAGTTGTGTATCATAAAAGAGTCATCGTTACTCTTCCCATTGGTTATTCGAGATTTCTGAATACGAACCCCTATTAACGAGGCATTGGCTACCTCAAGAGACACATAATTACTCGTCCGAATTGCTCACCCAGTCTCCCATTTTTTCTTACTTCGGCCAGTCTGCCAGAAGCGATATGTCACTCGTTGTGTATCTTACGAGAGTCATCGTTACTCCTTCCATATATTTCTAGTATTCTCTGATTCAAAACTACTCGTTACGAATTATTTGCTCTCTTAATAGTGCCATAGCTATTCCTCCCAGTTGCTCACACAGTTTACTACTTTTTGTGTACTTGTCCAGTCTGCCAGAAACGATTTGTCACTAGTTGTGTATCATAAAAGAGTCATCGTTACTCCTCCCAGGGGTTTTCGAGCTTTCGTAATCCAAACTCCTAGTAACGAGGCATTGGGTAGCTTAAGAGAATCATTGTTACTCATACCAGTAGCTCACCCAGTTTCCTATTTTTCTTACTGTGCAAAGTCTGCTAATCGCGGAATGTCACCAGTTGTGTAACAAAACAGAGTCATCGTTACTCCTGCCTGGGCCAATCGAATTTTCTGATTCAGTACTCCTGGTGAAGAGGCACTGGCTACCTTAGGAGAGTAATTGTTACTCGTCACAGTTGCTCTTAGAGTTTCACAATTTTTCTTACTCTTGCCAGTCTGCCAGAAGCGATATGTCTAAAGTTGTGTATCATAAAAAAGTCATCGTTACTCCTCCCTGGGGTTATTCGAGATTTCTTAAACCAAACTCCTAATAACGAGGCATTGGCTACCTCAAGAGAGTCATAATTACTCGTCCCAATTGCTCACCAAGTCTCCCATTTTTTTCTTACTGCGATCAGTTTGCCAGAAGCGATATGTCACTAGTTGTGTATCATAAAAGAGTCATCGTTACTCCTCCCAGGGGTTATTCGAGATTTCTTAAACCAAACAGTTTACTACTTTTAGTGTACTTGTCCAGTCTGCCAGAAGCGATATGTCACTAGTTGTGTATCATAAAAGAGTCATCGTTACTCCTCCCAGTGGTTATTCGGGATTTCGTAATACAAACCCCTATTAACGAGGCATTGGCTACCTTAAGAGCGTCGTAGTTACTCGTTCCATTTGCTCACCCAGTCTCCCATTTTTTCTTACTTCGGCCAGTCTGCCAGAAGCGATATGGGTACCTTAAGATAGTCATAGTTATTCGTCCATATTGCTCACCCAGTCTGCCATATTTTCTTACTGTGGCCACTTTGCCAGATGCGATATTTCACTAGTTGTGTATCATAAAAGAGTCATCGTTACACCTCCCAGTGGTTATTCGAGATTTCTTAATACAAACCCTTATTAACGAGGCATTGGCTACCTTAAGAGCGTCGTAGTTACTCGTCCCAATTGCTCACCCAGTCTCCCATTTTTTCTTACTTCGCCCAGTCTGCCAGAAGCGATATGTCACTCGTTGTGTATCTTAAGAAAGTCATCGTTACTCCTTCCAGAGGTTACTGGTATTCTCTGATACAATACTACTCGTGACGAAGCATTGCCTTTCTTAATAGTGCCATAGTTCTTATTCGCAGTTGCTCACACAGTTTACTACTTTTAGTGTAATTGCCTAGTCTGCCAGAAGTGATATGTCACTAGTTGTGTATCATAAAAGAGTCATTGTTACTCCTCCCAGTGGTTATTCGGGATTTCGTAATACAAACCCCCATTAACGAGGCATTGGCTACCTTAAGAGCGTCGTAGTTACTCGTTCCAATTGCTCACCCAGTCTCCCATTTTTTCTTACTTCGGCCAGTCTGCTAGAAGCGATATGTCACTCGTTGTGTATCTTAAGAGAGTCATCGTTACTCCTTCCAAAGATTACTCCCATTCTCTGATTCAATACTCCTCATGACGAAGCATTGGCTATCTTAATAGTACCATAGTTCTTTGTCCCAGTTGCTCACACAGTTTACTACTTTTTGTGTACTTGTCCAGTCTGCCAGAAGCGATATGTCACTAGTTGTGTATCATAAAAGAGTCATCGTTACTCCTCCCATGGGTTTTCGAGCTTTCGTAATTCAATCTCCTAGTAACGAGGCATTGGGAAGCTTAAGAGAATCATTGCTACTCATACCAGTAGCTCACCCAGATTCCTATTTTTCTTACTGTGCAACAGCTGCTAATAACGGTTTGTCACTAGTTGTGTAACAAAAGATTGTCTTCGTTACTCCTGCCTGGGCTAATAGAATTATCTGATTCAGTACTCCTGGTGATGATGCACTGGCTACCTTAAGAGACTAATTGTTACTCGTCCCAGTTGCTCTTCCAGTTTCACATTTTTGTTACTCTGGCCAGTCTGCCAGAAGCGATATGTCACTCGTTGTGTATCTTAAGAGAGTCATCGTTACTCCTTCCAGGGGTTACTCGCATTCTCTGATTCAATAATCCTCTTGACGAAGCACTGGCTATCTTAATAGTACCATAGTTCTTCCTCCCATTTGCTCACACAGTTTACTACTTTTTGTGTACTTGTCCAGTCTGCCAGAAGCGATATGTCACTCGTTGTGTATCTTACGAGAGTCATCGTTACTCCTTCCATATATTTCTAGTATTCTCTGATTCAATACTACACGTTACGAATTATTTGCTCTCTTAATAGTGCCATAGCTATTCCTCCCAGTTGCTCACACAGTTTACTACTTTTTGTGTACTTGTCCAGTCTGCCAGAAACGATTTGTCACTAGTTGTGTATCATAAAAGAGTCATCGTTACTCCTCCCAGGGGTTTTCGAGCTTTCGTAATCCAAACTCCTAGTAACGAGGCATTGGGTAGCTTAAGAGAATCATTGTTACTCATACCAGTAGCTCACCCAGTTTCCTATTTTTCTTACTGTGCAAAGTCTGCTAATCGCGGAATGTCACCAGTTGTGTAACAAAACAGAGTCATCGTTACTCCTGCCTGGGCCAATCGAATTTTCTGATTCAGTACTCCTGGTGAAGAGGCACTGGCTACCTTAGGAGAGTAATTGTTACTCGTCACAGTTGCTCTTAGAGTTTCACAATTTTTCTTACTCTTGCCAGTCTGCCAGAAGCGATATGTCTAAAGTTGTGTATCATAAAAAAGTCATCGTTACTCCTCCCTGGGGTTATTCGAGATTTCTTAAACCAAACTCCTAATAACGAGGCATTGGCTACCTCAAGAGAGTCATAATTACTCGTCCCAATTGCTCACCAAGTCTCCCATTTTTTTCTTACTGCGATCAGTTTGCCAGAAGCGATATGTCACTAGTTGTGTATCATAAAAGAGTCATCGTTACTCCTCCCATGGGTTTTCGAGCTTTCGTAATTCAATCTCCTAGTAACGAGGCATTGGGAAGCTTAAGAGAATCATTGCTACTCATACCAGTAGCTCACCCAGATTCCTATTTTTCTTACTGTGCAACAGCTGCTAATAACGGTTTGTCACTAGTTGTGTAACAAAAGATTGTCTTCGTTACTCCTGCCTGGGCTAATAGAATTATCTGATTCAGTACTCCTGGTGATGATGCACTGGCTACCTTAAGAGACTAATTGTTACTCGTCCCAGTTGCTCTTCCAGTTTCACATTTTTGTTACTCTGGCCAGTCTGCCAGAAGCGATATGTCACTCGTTGTGTATCTTAAGAGAGTCATCGTTACTCCTTCCAGGGGTTACTCGCATTCTCTGATTCAATACTCCTCTTGACGAAGCACTGGCTATCTTAATAGTACCATAGTTCTTCCTCCCATTTGCTCACACAGTTTACTACTTTTTGTGTACTTGTCCAGTCTGCCAGAAGCGATATGTCACTCGTTGTGTATCTTACGAGAGTCATCGTTACTCCTTCCATATATTTCTAGTATTCTCTGATTCAATACTACACGTTACGAATTATTTGCTCTCTTAATAGTGCCATAGCTATTCCTCCCAGTTGCTCACACAGTTTACTACTTTTTGTGTACTTGTCCAGTCTGCCAGAAACGATTTGTCACTAGTTGTGTATCATAAAAGAGTCATCGTTACTCCTCCCAGGGGTTTTCGAGCTTTCGTAATCCAAACTCCTAGTAACGAGGCATTGGGTAGCTTAAGAGAATCATTGTTACTCATACCAGTAGCTCACCCAGTTTCCTATTTTTCTTACTGTGCAAAGTCTGCTAATCGCGGAATGTCACCAGTTGTGTAACAAAACAGAGTCATCGTTACTCCTGCCTGGGCCAATCGAATTTTCTGATTCAGTACTCCTGGTGAAGAGGCACTGGCTACCTTAGGAGAGTAATTGTTACTCGTCACAGTTGCTCTTAGAGTTTCACAATTTTTCTTACTCTTGCCAGTCTGCCAGAAGCGATATGTCTAAAGTTGTGTATCATAAAAAAGTCATCGTTACTCCTCCCTGGGGTTATTCGAGATTTCTTAAACCAAACTCCTAATAACGAGGCATTGGCTACCTCAAGAGAGTCATAATTACTCGTCCCAATTGCTCACCAAGTCTCCCATTTTTTTCTTACTGCGATCAGTTTGCCAGAAGCGATATGTCACTAGTTGTGTATCATAAAAGAGTCATCGTTACTCCTCCCAGTGGTTATTCGGGATTTCGTAATACAAACCCCTATTAACGAGGCATTGGCTACCTTAAGAGCGTCGTAGTTACTCGTCCCAATTGCTCACCCAGTCTCCCATTTTTTCTTACTTCGCCCAGTCTGCCAGAAGCGATATGTCACTCGTTGTGTATCTTAAGAAAGTCATCGTTACTCCTTCCAGAGGTTACTGGTATTCTCTGATACAATACTACTCGTGACGAAGCATTGCCTTTCTTAATAGTGCCATAGTTCTTCCTCGCAGTTGCTCACACAGTTTACTACTTTTTGTGTACTTGTCCAGTCTGCCAGAAGCGATATGTCACTAGTTGTGTATCATAAAAGAGTCATCGTTACTCCTCCCAGGGGTTATTTGAGATTTCTTAAACCAAACCCCTAGTAACGAGGCATTGACTACCTCAAGAGAGTCATATTTACTCGTCCCAATTGCTCACCAAGTCTCCCATTTTTTTCTTACTGCTACCAGTTGCCAGAAGCGATATGTCACTAGTTGTGTATCATAAAATAGTCATCGTTACTCCTCCCAGGGGTTATTCGAGATTTCTTAAACCAAACACCTATTAACGACACATTGTCTACCTCAAGAGAGTCATAGTTACTCGTCCCAATTGCTCACCCAGTCTCCCATTTTTTCTTACTTCGCCAGTCTGCCAGAAGCGATATGTCACTCGTTGTGTATCTTAACAGAGTCATCGTTACTCCTTCCAGAGGTTACTGGCATTCTCTGATTCAATACTCCTCTTGACGAAGCACTTGCTATCTTAATAGTACCATAGTTCTTCCTCCCAGTTGCTCACACAGTTTACTACTTTTTGTGTACTTGTCCAGTCTGCCAGAAGCGATATGTCACTAGTTGTGTATCATAAAAGAGTCATCGTTACTCCTCCCAGGGGTTTTCGAGTTTTCTTAATCCAAACTGCTTGTAACGAGACATTGGGAAGTTTAAGAGAATCATTGTTACTCATACCAATAGCTCACCCAGTTTCCTATTTTCCCTACTGTGCAACGTCTACTAATCGCGGTATGTCACCAGTTGTGTAACAAAAGAGAGTCATCGTTACTCCTGCCTGGGCCAATCGATTTTTTTGAATCAGTACTCCAGGTGAAGAGGCACTGGCTACCTTAGGAGAGTAATTGTTACTCGTCCCAGTTGCTCTTCCAGTTTCACAATTTTTCTTACTCTGGCCAGTCTGCCAGAAGCGATATGTCACTCGTTGTGTATCATAAGAGAGTCATCATTACTCCTCCCAGGGGTTTTCGAGTTTTATTATTCCAAACTCCTAGTAACGAGGCATTGGGTACCTTAAGATAGTCATAGTTATTCGTCCATATTGCTCACCCAGTCTGCCATATTTTTTTTACAGTGGCCACTTTGCCAGATGCGATATGTCACTAGTTGTGTATCATAAAAGAGTCATAACAACTCCTCCCAGGGGTTATTCGAGATTTCTTAAACCAAACCCCTCGTAACGAGGCATTGGCTAACTCAAGAGAGTCATAGTTACTCGTCCCAATTGCTCACCAATTCTGCCATTCTTTCTTACTGCGGCCAGTCTGCCAGAAGCGATATGTCACTCGTTGTGTATCTTACGAGAGTCATCGTTACTCCTTCCATATATTTCTGGTATTCTCTGATTCAATACTACTCGTGACGAATTATTTGCTATCTTAATAGTGCCATAATTCTTCCTCCCAGTTTCTCACACAGTTTACTACTTTTTGTGTACTTGTCCAGTCTGCCACAAGCCATATGTCACTAGTTGTGTATCATAAAAGATTCATCGTTACTCCTCCCAGGGGTTATTTGAGATTTCTTAAACCAAACCCCTAGGAACGAGGCATTGACTACCTCAAGAGAGTCATATTTACTCGTCCCAATTGCTCACCAAGTCTCCCATTTTTTTCTTACTGCTACCAGTTGCCAGAAGCGATATGTCACTAGTTCTGTATCATAAAAGAGTCATCGTTACTCCTCCCAGGGGTTATTCGGGATTTCTTAAACCAAACTCCTATTAACGACGCATTGGCTACCTCAAGAGAGTCATAGTTACTCGTCCCAATTGCTCACCCAGTCTCCCATTTTTTCTTACTTCGACCAGTCTGCCAGAAGCGATATGTCACTAGTTGTGTATCATAAAAGAGTCATCGTTAATCCTCCCAGGGGTTTTCGAGCTTTCGTAATCCAAACTCCTAGTAACGAGGCATTGGGTAGCTTAAGAGAATCATTGTTACTCATACCAGTAGCTCACCCAGTTTCCTATTTTTCTTACTATGCAACAGCTGCTAATAGCGGTATGTCACAAGTTGTGTAACAAAAGATTGTCTTCGTTACTCCTGCCTGGGCCAATCGAATTTTCTGATTCAGTACTCCTGGTGAAGAGGCACTGGCTACATTCGGAGAGTAATTGTTACTAGTCCCAGTTGCTCTTCCAGTTTCACAATTTTTCTTACTCTGGCCAGTCTGCCAGAAGCGATATGTCACAAGTTGTGTATCATAAGAGAGTCATCATTACTCCTTCCAGGGGTTTTCGACTTTTCTTAATCCAAACTCGTAGTAACGAGGCATTGGGTACCTTAAGATAGTCATAGTTATTCGTCCATATTGCTCACCCACTCTGCCATATTTTCTTACTGTGGCCACTTTGCCTGATGCGATATGTCACTAGTTGTGTATCATAAAAGAGTCATAATTACTCCTCCCACGGGTTATTCGAGATTTCTTAAACCAAACCCATAGTAACGAGGCATTGACAACCTCAAGAGAGTCATATTTACTCGTCCCAATTGCTCACCAAGTCTCCCATTTTTTTCTTACTGCTACCAGTTGCCAGAAGCGATATGTCACTAGTTGCGTATCAAAAAATAGTCATCGTTACTCCTCCCAGGGGTTATTCGAGATTTCTTAAACCAAACCACTATTAACGACACATTGGCTACCTCAAGAGAGTCATAGTTACTCGTCCCAATTGCTCACCCAGTCTCCCATTTATTCTTACTTCGGCCAGTCTGCCAGAAGCGATATGTCACTCGTTGTGTATCTTAACAGAGTCATCGTTACTCCTTCCAGAGGTTACTGGCATTCTCTGATTCAATACTCCTCTTGACGAAGCACTTGCTATCTTAATAGTACCATAGTTCTTCCTCCCAGTTGCTCACACAGTTTACTACTTTTTGTGTACTTGTCCAGTCTGCCAGAAGCGATATGTCACTTTTTTTTTCTTACTTCGGCCAGTCTGCCAGAGGCGATATGTCACTCGTTGTGTATCTTAAGAGAGTCATCGTTACTCCTTTCAGAGGTTACTCGCATTCTCTGATTCAATACTCCTCTTGACGAAGCATTGGCTATCTTAATAGTACCATTGTTCTTCCTCCCTGTTGCTCACACAGTTTACTACTTTTTGTGTACTTGTCCAGTCTGAGAGAAGCGATATGACACTAGTTGTGTATCATAAGAGAGTCATCATTACTCCTCCCAGTGGTTTTCGAGTTTTCTTAATCCAAACTCCTAGTAACGAGGCATTGGGTACCTTAAGATAGTCATAGTTATTCGTCCATATTGCTCACCCAGTCTGCCATATTTCCTTACAGTGGCCACTTTGCCAGATGCGATATATCACTAGTTGTGTATCTTAAAAGAGTCATCTTTACTCCTTGCATAGGTTACTGGTATTCTCTGATTCAATACTACTCGTGACGAATTATTTGCTATCTTAATAGTGCCATAATTCTTCCTTCCAGTTGCTCACACAGTTTACTACTTTTTGTGTACTTGTCCAGTCTGCCACAAGCGATATGTCAATAGTTGTGTATCATAAAAGATTCATCGTTACTCCTCCCACGGGTTATTCGAGATTTCTTAAACCAAACCCCTTGTAACGAGGCATTGGCTACCTCAAGAGAGTCATAATTACTCGTCCAATTGCTCACCAAGTCTCCCATCTTTTTCTTACTGCGACCAGTTTGCCAGAAGCCATAAGTCACTAGTTGTGTATCATAAAAGAGTCATCGTTACTCCTCACAGGGGTTTTCGAGCTTTCGTAATCCAAACTCCTAGTAACGAGGCATTGGGTAGCTTAAGAGAATCATTCTTACTCATACCAGTAGCTCACCCAGTTTCCTATTTTTCTTACTGTGCAACAGCTGCTAATAGCGGTATGTCACTAGTTGTGTAACAAAAGATTGCCTTCGTTACTCCTGCCTGGGCCAATCGAATTATCTGATTCAGTACTCCTGGTGATGATGCACTGGCTACCTTAAGAGAGTAATTGTTACTCGTCGCAGTTGCTCTTCCAGTTTCACAAATTTTGTTACTCTGGCCAGTCTTCCAGAAGCGACATGTCACCCATTGTGTATCTACTCGTGACGAAGCATTGGCTATCTTACTTTTTGTGCACTTGTCCAGTCTGCCAGAAGCGATATGTCACCTGTTGTGTATCTTAACTGAGTCATCGTTACTCCTTCCAGAGGTTACTGGCATTCTCCGATTCAATACTCCTCTTGACGAAGCACTTGCTATCTTAATAGTACCATAGTTCTTCCTCCCAGTTGCTCACACAGTTTACTACTTTTTGTGTACTTGTCCAGTCTGCCAGAAGCGATATGTCACTAGTTGTGTATCATAAAAGAGTCATCGTTACTCCTCCCATGGGTTTTCGAGTTTTCTTCATCCAAACTGCTTGTAACGAGGCATTGGGTAGTTTAAGAGAATCATTGTTACTCATACCAGTAGCTCACACAGTTTCCTATTTTCCTTACTGTGCAACGTCTACTAATCGCGGTATGTCACCAGTTGTGTAACAAAAGAGAGTCATCGTTACTCCTGCCTGGGCCAATCGACTTTTCTGATTCAGTACTCCAGGTGAAGAGGCACTGGCTACCTTAGGAGAGTAATTGTTACTCGTCCCAGTTGCTCGTCCAGTTTCACAATTTTTCTTACTCTGGCCAGTCTGCCAGAAGCGATATGTCACCAGTTGTGTATCATAAGAGACTCATCTTTACTCCTGCCAGGGGTTATTCGAGATTTCTTAAACCAAACCCCTAGTAACGAGGCATTGGCTACCTCAAGAGAGTCATAGTTACTCGTCCCAATTGCTCACCAAGTCTCCCATTTTTTCTTACTGCGGCCAGTCTGATAGAAGCGATATGTCACTCGTTGTGTATCTTAAGAGAGTCATCGTTAATCCTTCCACATATTTCTGGTATTCTCTGATTCAATACTACTCGTTACGAATTAATTGCTCTCTTAATAGTGCCATAGCTATTCCTCCCAGTTGCTCACACAGTTTACTACTTTTTGTGTACTTGTCCAGTCTGCCAGAAGCGATATGTCACTAGTTGTGTATCATAAAAGAGTCATCGTTAATCCTCCCAGGGGTTTTCGAGCTTTCGTAATCCAAACTCCTAGTAACGAGGCATTGGGTAGCTTAAGAGAATCATTGTTACTCATACCAGTAGCTCACCCAGTTTCCTATTTTTCTTACTATGCAACAGCTGCTAATAGCGGTATGTCACAAGTTGTGTAACAAAAGATTGTCTTCGTTACGCCTGCCTGGGCCAATCGAATTTTCTGATTCAGTACTCCTGGTGAAGAGGCACTGGCTACATTCGGAGAGTAATTGTTACTAGTCCCAGTTGCTCTTCCAGTTTCACAATTTTTCTTACTCTGGCCAGTCTGCCAGAAGCGATATGTCACAAGTTGTGTATCATAAGAGAGTCATCATTACTCCTTCCAGGGGTTTTCGACTTTTCTTAATCCAAACTCGTAGTAACGAGGCATTGGGTACCTTAAGATAGTCATAGTTATTCGTCCATATTGCTCACCCACTCTGCCATATTTTCTTACTGTGGCCACTTTGCCTGATGCGATATGTCACTAGTTGTGTATCATAAAAGAGTCATAATTACTCCTCCCACGGGTTATTCGAGATTTCTTAAACCAAACCCATAGTAACGAGGCATTGACAACCTCAAGAGAGTCATATTTACTCGTCCCAATTGCTCACCAAGTCTCCCATTTTTTTCTTACTGCTACCAGTTGCCAGAAGCGATATGTCACTAGTTGCGTATCAAAAAATAGTCATCGTTACTCCTCCCAGGGGTTATTCGAGATTTCTTAAACCAAACCACTATTAACGACACATTGGCTACCTCAAGAGAGTCATAGTTACTCGTCCCAATTGCTCACCCAGTCTCCCATTTATTCTTACTTCGGCCAGTCTGCCAGAAGCGATATGTCACTCGTTGTGTATCTTAACAGAGTCATCGTTACTCCTTCCAGAGGTTACTGGCATTCTCTGATTCAATACTCCTCTTGACGAAGCACTTGCTATCTTAATAGTACCATAGTTCTTCCTCCCAGTTGCTCACACAGTTTACTACTTTTTGTGTACTTGTCCAGTCTGCCAGAAGCGATATGTCACTTTTTTTCTTACTTCGGCCAGTCTGCCAGAGGCGATATGTCACTCGTTGTGTATCTTAAGAGAGTCATCGTTACTCCTTTCAGAGGTTACTCGCATTCTCTGATTCAATACTCCTCTTGACGAAGCATTGGCTATCTTAATAGTACCATTGTTCTTCCTCCCTGTTGCTCACACAGTTTACTACTTTTTGTGTACTTGTCCAGTCTGCCAGAAGCGATATGTCACTAGTTGTGTATCATAAAAGAGCCTTCGTTACTCCTCCCAGGGGTTTTCGAGCTTTCGTAATCCAAACTCCTAGTAACGAGGCATTGGGTAGCTTAAGAGAATCATTCTTACTCATACCAGTAGCTCACCCAGTTTCCTATTTTTCTTACTGTGCAACAGCTGCTAATAGCGGTATGTCACTAGTTGTGTAACAAAACCTTGTCTTCGTACTCCTGCATGGGCCAATCGAATTATCTGATTCAGTACTCCTGGTGATGATGCACTGGCTACCTTAAGAGAGTAATTGTTACTCGTCGCAGTTGCTCTTCCAGTTTCAAAAATTTTTTTACTCTGGCCAGTCTTCCAGAAGCGATATGACTCTCGTTGTGAATCTTAAGAGAGTCATCGTTACTCTTTCCATATATTTCTGGTATTCTCTGATTCAATACAACTCGTGACGAATTATTTGCTATCTTAATAGTGCCATAATTCTTCCTCCCAGTTGCTCACACAGTTTACTACATTTTGTGTACTTTTCCAGTCTGCCACAAGCGATATGTCACTAGTTGTGTATCATAAAAGAGTCATCGTTACTCCTCCCAGGGGTTTTCGAGTTTTCTTAATCCAAACTGCTTGTAACGAGGCATTGGGTAGCTTAAGAGAATCATTGTTACTCATACCAGTAGCTCACCCAGTTTCCTATTTTTCTTACTTTGCAAAGTCTGCTAATTGCGGTATGTCACCAGTTGCGTAAACAAAGAGAGTCATGGTTACTCCTGCCTAGGCCAATCGAAATTTCTGATTCAGTACTCCTGTTGAAGAGGCACTGGCTAAATTAGGAGAGTAATTGTTACTTGTCCCAGTTGCTCTTCCAGTTTCAAAATTTTTCATACTCTGGCCAGTCTGCCAGAAGCGATATGTCACAAGTTGTGTATCATAAGAGAGTCAACATTACTCCTCCAAGGGGTTTTCGAGTTTTCTTAATCCAAAATCCTAGTAACGAGGCATTGGGTACCTTAAGATAGACATAGTTATTCGTCCATATTGCTCACCCAGTCTGCCATATTTTCTTACTGTGGCCACTTTGCCAGATGCGATATGTCACTAGTTAGGTATCATAAAAGAGTCATCATTACTCCTCCCAGTGGTTATTCCATATATCTTAATACAAACCCCTATTAGCGAGGCATTGGCTACCTTAAGAGCGACGTAGTTACTCGTCCCAATTCCTCACCCAGTCTCCCATTTTTTCTTTCTTCGGCCAGTCTGCCAGAAGCGATATGTCACTCGTTGTGTATCTTAAGAGAGTCATCGTTACTCCTTCCAGAGGTTACTGGCATTATCTGATTCAATACTCCTCATGACGAAGCATTGGCTCTCTTAATAGTACCATAGTTCTTCCTCCCAGTTGCTCAAACAGTTTACTACTTTTTGTGTACTTGTCCAGTCTGCCAGAAGCGATATGTCACTAGTTGTGTATCATAAAAGAGTCATCGTTACTCCTCCCAGGGGTTTTCGAGCTTTCGTAATCCAAACTCCTAGTAACGAGGCATTTGGTAGCTTAAGAGAATCATTGTTACTCATACCAGTAGCTCACCCAGTTTCCTATTTTTCTTACTGTGCAACAGCTGCTAATAGCGGTATGTCACTAGTTGTGTAACAAAACATTGTCTTCGGTACTCCTGCCTGGGCCAATCGAATTATCTGATTCAGTACTCCTGGTGATGATGCACTGGCTACCTTAAGAGAGTAATTGTTACTCGTCGCAGTTGCTCTTCCAGTTTCACAAATTTTGTTACTCTGGCCAGTCTTCCAGAAGCGATATGTCACTCGATGTGTATCTACTCGTGACGAAGCATTGGCTATCTTAATAGTGCCATAGTCCTTCCTCCCAGTTGCTCGCACAGTTTACTACTTTTTGCGTACTTGTCCAGTCTGCCACAAGCGATATGTCACTAGTTGTGTATCATAAAAGAGTCATCGTTATTCCACCCAGGGGTTATTCGAGATTTCTTAAACAAAACTCCTAGTAACGAGGCATTGGCTACCTCAAGAGAGTCATAATTACTCGTCCCAATTGCCTACCAAGTCTCCCATTTTTTTCTTACTGCGACCAGTTTGCCAGATGCGATATGTCACTAGTTGTGTATCATAAAAGACTCATCGTTACTCCTCCCAGGGGTTTTCGAGTTTTCTTAATCCAAAATCCTAGTAACGAGGCATTGGGTACCTTGAGATAGACATAGTTATTCGTCCATATTGCTCACCCAGTCTGCCATATTTTCTTACTGTGGCCACTTTGCAAGATGCGATATGTCACAAGTTAGGTATCATAAAAGAGTCATCATTACTCCTCCCAGTGGTTATTCGATATTTCTTAATACAAACCCCTATTAGCGAGGCATTGGCTACCTTAAGAGCGACGTAGTTACTCGTCCCAATTCCTCACCAAGTCTCCCATTTTTTCTTACTTCGGCCAGTCTGCCAGGAGCGATATGTCACTCGTTGTGTATCTTAAGAGAGTCATCGTTACTCCTTCCAGAGGTTACTGGCAATCTCTGATTCAATACTCCTCTTGACGAAGCACTGGCTATCTTAATAGTACCATAGTTCTTCCTCCCAGTTGCTCACACAGTTTACTACTTTTTGTGTACTTGTCCAGTCTGCCCGAAGCGATATGTCACTAGTTGTGTATCATAAAAGAGTCATCGTAACTCCTCCCAGGGGTTTTCGAGCTTTCGTAATCCAAATTCCTAGTAACGAGGCATTGGGTAGCTTAAGAGAATCATTGTTACTCATACCAGTAGCTCACCCAGTTTCCTATTTATCTTACTGTGCAACAGCTGCTAATAGCGGTATGTCACTAGTTGTGTAACAAAAGATTGTCTTCGTTACTCCTGCCTGGGGCAATCGAATTATCAGATTCAGTACTCCTGGTGATGATGCACTGGCTATTTTAAGAGAGTAATTGTTACTCGTCGCAGTTGCACTTGCAGTTTCACAAATTTTGTTATTCTGACCAGTCTCCCAGAAGCGATATGTCACAAGTTGTGTATCTACTCGTGACGAAGCATTGGCTATCTTAATAGTGCCATAGTTCTTATTCCCAGTTGCTCACACAGTTTACAACTTTTTGTGTACTTGTCCATTCTGCCAGAATCGATATGTCACTATTTGTGTATCATGAAAGAGTCATCGTTACTCCTCCTAGGGGTTTTCGAGTTTTCTTAATCCAAACTGCTTGTAACGATTTATTGGGTAGCTTAAGAGAATCATTGTTACTCATTCCAGTAGCTCACCCAGTTTCATATTTTCCTTACTGTGCAACGTCTGCTAATCACGGTATGTCACCAGTTGTGTAACAAAAGAGAGTCATCGTTACTCCTGCCTGGGCCAATCGAATTTTCTGAGTCAGTACTCCTGGTGAAGAGGCACTGGCTACCTTAGGAGAGTAATTGTTACTCGTCCCAGATGCTCTTCCAGTTGCACAATTTTTCTTACTCTGGCCAGTCTGCCAGAAGCGATATGTCACAAGTTGTGTATCTACTCGTGACGAAGCATTGGCTATCTTAATAGTGCCATAGTTCTTCCTCCCAGTTGCTCACACAGTTTACAACTTTTTGTGTACTTGTCCATTCTGCCAGAATCGATATGTCACTCGTTGTGTATCATAAGAGAGTCATCATTACTCCTCCCAGGGGTTTTGAGTTTTCTTAATCCAAACTCCTAGTAACGAGGCATTGGGTACCTTAAGATAGTCATAGTTACTCGTCCCAATTGCTCACCCAGTCTCCCATTTTTTCTTACTTCGGCCAGTCTGCCAGAAGCGATATGTCACTCGTTGTGTATCTTAAGAGAGTCATCGTTACTCCTTCTAGAGGTTACTGGCATTCTCTGATTCAATACTCCTCTTGACGAAGCACTGGCTATCTTAATAGTACCATAGTTCTTCCTCCCAGTTGCTCACACAGTTTACTACTTTTTGTGTACTTGTCCAGTCTGCCAGAAGCGATATGTCACTAGTTGTGTATCATAAAAGAGTCATCGTTACTCCTCACAGGGGTTTTCGAGCTTTCGTAATCCAAACTCCTAGTAACGAGGCATTGAGTAGCTTAAGAGAATCATAGTTACTCATACCAGTAGCTCACTCAGTTTCCTATTTTTCTTACTGTGCAACAGCTGCTAATAGCGGTATGTAACTAGTTGTGTAACAAAAGATTGTCTTCGTTACTCCTGCCTTTGCCAATCGAATTATCAGATTCAGCACTCCTGGTGATGATGCACTGGCTACCTTAAGAGAGTAATTGTTACTCGTCGCAGTTGCTCTTCCAGTTTCACAAATTTTGTTACTCTGGCCAGTCTTCCAGAAGCGATATGTCACAAGTTGTGTATCATAAGAGAGTCATCATTACTCACCCCAGGGGTTATCGAGTTTTCTTAATCCAAACTGCTTGTAACAAGGCATTGGGTAGCTTAAGAGAATCATTGTTACTCATACCAGTAGCTCACCCAGTTTCCTATTTTTCTTACTGTGCAAAGTCTGCTAATTGCGGTATGTCAACAGTTGTGTAACAAAAGAGAGTCATCGTTACTCCTGCCTGGGCCAATCGAATTTTCTGATTCAGTACTCCTGTCGGAGAGTCACTGGCTACCTTAGGAGAGTAATTGTTACTCGTTCCAGTTGCTCCTCCAGTTTCACAATTTTCCTTACTCTGGCCAGTCTGCCAGAAGTGATATGTCACTCGTTGTGTATCTTAAGAGAGTCATCGTTACTCCTTCCAGAGGTTACTGGCATTCTCTGATTCAATACTCCTCTTGACGAAGCACTGGCTATCTTAATAGTACCATTGTTCTTTCTCCCAGTTGCTCACACAGTTTACTACTTTTTGTGTACTTGTCCAGTCTGCCAGAAGCGATATGTCACTAGTTGTTTATCATAAGAGATTCATCGGTACTCCTCCCAGGGGTTTTCGAGCTTTCGTAATCCAAACTCCTAGTAACGAGGCATTGGGTAGCTTAAGAGAATCATTGTTACTCATACCAGTAGCTCACCCAGTTTCCTATTTTTCTTACTGTGCAACAGCTGCTAATAGCTGTATGTCACTAGTTGTGTAACAAAAGATTGTCTTCGTTACTCCTGCCTTTGCCAATCGAATTATCAGATTCAGTACTCCTGGTGATGATGCACTGGCTACCTTAAGAGAGTAATTGTTACTCGTCGCAGTTGCTCTTCCAGTTTCACAAAATTTGTTACTCTATCCAGTCTTCCAGAAGCGATATATCACAAGTTGTGTATCTACTCGTGACGAAGGATTGGCTGTCTTAATAGTGCCATAGTTCTTCCTTCCAGTTGCTCACACAGTTTACTACAATTTTTTTTGTACTTGTCCAGTCTGACAGAAGCGATATGTCACTAGTTGTGTATCATAAAAGAGTCATCGTTACTCCTTCTACGGGTTTTCGAGTTTTCTTAATCAAAACTGCTTGTAACGAAGCATTGGGTACCTTAAGAGAATCATTGTTACTCATACCAGTAGCTCAAACAGTATCCTATTTTTCTTACTGTGCAAAGTCTGCTAATCACGGTATGTCACCAGTTGTGTAACAAAATAGAGTCATCGTAACTCCTGCCTGGGCCACCGAATTTTCTGATTCAGTACTCCTGGTGAAGGGGCACTGGCTACCTTAGGAGAGTAATTGTTACTCGTCCCAGTTGCTCTTAAAGTTTGACAATTTTTCTTACTCTGGCCAGTCTGCCAGAAGCGATATGTCACAAGTTGTGTATCATAAGAGAGTCATCATTACTCCTCCCAGGGGTTTTCGAGTTTTCTTAATCCAAACTCCTAGTAACGAGGCATTGGGTACCTTAAGATAGTCATAGTTATTCGTCCATATTGCTCATCCAGTCTGCCATATTTTCTTACTGTGGCCACTTTGCCAGATGCGATATGTCACTAGTTGTGTATCATAAAAGAGTCATCGTTACTCCTCCCACAGGTTATTCGAGATTTCTTAATCAAAACCCCTAGTAACGAGGCATTGGCTACCTTAAGAGAGTCATAGATAATCGTCCCAATTCCTCACCCAGTGTGCAATTTTTTCTTACTACGGCCAGTCTGCCAGAAGCGATATGTCACTCGTTGTGTATCTTAAAAGAGTCATCTTTACTCCTTGCATAGGTTACTGGTATTCTCTGATTCAATACTACACGTGACGAAGCATTATCTATCTTAATAGTGCCATAGTTCTTCCTCCCAGTTGCACAAACAGTTTATTACTTTTGGTGTACTTGTCCAGTCTGCCAGAAGCGATATGTCACTAGTCGTTTATCATAAAAGTGTCATCGTTAATACTCCCACGCGTTATACGAGATTTCTTAATCCAAACCCCTAGTAACGAGGCATTGGCTAATTTAAGAGAGTCATAGTTAATCGTCCCAATTGCTCACCCAGTCTGGCATTTTTTCTTACTGCGGCCAGTCTGCCAGAAGCGATATGTCACTCGTTGTGTATCTTAAGAGAGTCATCGTTACTCCTTCCAGAGGTTACTGGCGTTCTCTGATTCAATACTCCTCTTGACGAAGCACTGGCTATCTTAATAGTACCGTAGTTCTTCCTCCCAGTTGCTCACCCAGTTTACTACTTTTTGTGTACTTGTCCAGTCTGCCAGAAGCGATATGTCACTAGTTGTGTATCATAAGAGAGTCATCGTTACTCCTCCCAGGGGTTTTCGAGCTTTCGTAATCCAAACTCCTAGTAACGAGGCATTGGGTAGCTTAAGAGAATCATTGTTACTCATAACAGTAGCTCACCCAGTTTCCTATTTTTCTTACTGTGCAAATGCTGCTAATAGCGGTATGTCACTAGTTGTGTAACAAAAGATTGTCTTCGTTACTCCTGCCTTTGCCAATCGAATTATCAGATTCAGTACTCCTGGTGATAATGCACTGGCTACCTTAAGAGAGTAATTGTTACTCGTCGCAGTTGCTCTTCCAGTTTCACAAATTTTGTTACTCTGGCCAGTCTTCCAGAAGCGATATATCACAAGTTGTGTATCTACTCGTGACGAAGGATTGGCTATCTTAATAGTGCCATAGTTCTTCCTTCCAGTTGCTCACACAGTTTACTACTTTTTTTGTACTTGTTCAGTCTTCCAGAAGCGATAAGTCACAAGTTGTGTATCTACTCGTGACGAAGCATTGGCTATCTTAATGGTGCCATAGTTCTTCCTTCCAGTTGCTCACACAGTTTACTACTTTTTTTTGTACTTGTCCAGTCTGCCAGAACCGATATGTCACAAGTTTTGTATCATAAGAGAGTCATCATTACTCCTCCCCGGGGTTTTCGAGTTCTCTTAAGCCAAACTCCTAGTAACGAGGCATTGGGTACCTTAAGATAGTCATAGTTATTCGTCCAAATTGCTCACCCAGTCTGCCATATTTTCTTACTGTGGCCACTTTGCCAGATGCGATATTTCACTAGTTGTGTATCATAAAAGAGTCATCGTTACTCCCCCCACAGGTTATTCGCGATTTCTTAATCCAAACCCTTAGTAACGATGCATTGGCTACCTTAAGAGAGTCGTAGATAATCGTCCCAATTCTTCACACCGTGTGCCATTTTTTCTTACTGCGACCAGTCTGCCAGAAGCGATATGTCACTCGTTGTGTATCTTAAAAGAGTCATCCTTACTCTTTGCATAGGTTACTGGTATTCTCTGATTCAATACTACTCGTGACGAAGCATTGCCTTTCTTAATAGTGCCATAGTTCTTCCTCGCAGTTGCTCACACAGTTTACTACTTTTAGTGTACTTGTCCAGTCTGCCACTAGCGATATGTCACTAGTTGTGAATCATAAATGATTCATCTTTACTCCTCCCAGGGGTTATTCGAGATTTCTTAAACCAAACCCCTAGTAACGAGGCATTGGCTACCTCAAGAGAGTCATAATTACTCGTCCCAATTGCTCACCAAGTCTCCCATTTTTTGTCTTACTGCGACCAGTTTGCCAGAAGCGATATGTCACTAGTTGTGTATCATAAAAGAGTCATCGCTAATACTCCCACGCGTTATTCGAGATTTCTTAAACCAAACCCCTATTAACGAGGCATTGGCTACCTCAAGAGAGTCATAGTTACTCGTCCCAATTGCTCACCAAGTCTCCCATTTTTTCTTACTTCGGCCAGTCTGCCAGAAGCGATATGTCACTCGTTGTGTATCATAAAAGAGTCATCGTTACTACTCCCAGGGGTTTTCGAGATTTCGTAATCCAAACTCCTAGTAACGAGGCCTTGGGTAGCTTAAGAGAATCATTGTTACTCATGCCAGTAGCTCACACAGTTTCCTATTTTTCTTACTGTGCAACAGCTGCTAATCGCGGTATGTCACTAGTTGTGTAACAAAAGATTGTCTTCGTTACTCCTGCCTTTGCCAATCGAATTATCAGATTCAGCACTCCTGGGGATGATGCACTGGCTACCTTAAGAGAGTAATTGTTACTCGTCGCAGTTGCTCTTCCAGTTTCACAAATTTTGTTACTCTGGCCAGTCTTCCAGAAGCGATATGTCACAAGTTGTGTATCTACTCGTGACGAAGCATTGGCTATCTTAATAGTGACATAGTTCTTCCTTCCAGTTGCTCACACAGTTTACTACTTTTTTTGTACTTGTCCAGTCTGCCAGAAGCGATATGTCACTAGTTGTGTATCATAAAAGAGTCATCGTTACTCCTCCCAGGGGTTTTCGAGTATTCTTAATCCAACCTGCTTGTAACGAAGCATTGGGTAGCTTAAGAGAATCATTGTTACTCATACCAGTAGCTCACCCAGTTTCCTATTTTTCTTACTGTGCAACGTCTGCTAATCGCGTAATGTCACCAGTTGTGTAACAAAAGAGAGCCATCGTTACTCCTGTCTTGACCAATCGAATTTTCTGATTCAGTACTCCTGGTGAAGAGTCACTGGCTACCTTAGGAGAGTAATTGTTACTCGTCCCAGTTGCTCTTCCAGTTACACAATTTTTCTTACTCTGGCCAGTCTGCCAGAAGCGATATGTCACAAGTTGTGTATCATAAGAGAGTCATCATTACTCCCCCCAGGGGTTTCCGAGTTTTCTTAATCCAAACCCCTAGCAACGAGGCATTGGGTACCTTAAGATAGTCATAGTTATTCGTCCATATTGCTCACCCAGTCTGCCATTTTTTCTTACTGCGGCAAGTCTGCCAGAAGCGATATGTCACTCGTTGTGTATCTTAAGAGAGTCATCGTTACTCCTTCCATATATTTCTGGTATTCTCTGTTTCAATACTACTCGTGACGAATTATTTGCTATCTTAATTGTGCAATGTTTCTTCCTCCCAGTTGCTCACACAGTTTACTACTTTTTGTGTACTTGTCCAGTCTGCCACAAGCGATATGTCACTAATTGTGTATCATAAAAGATTCATCGTTACTCCTCCCAGGGGTTATTCCAGATTTCTTAAACCAAACACCTAGTAACGAGGCATTGGCTACCTCAAAAGAGTGATAATTACTCGTCCCAATTGCTCACCAAGTCTCCCATTTTTTTTCTTACTGCGACCAGTTTGCCAAAAGCGATATGTCACTAGTTGTGTATCATAAAAGAGTCGTCGCTGATACTCCCACGCGTTATTCGAGATTTCTTAAACCAAACCCCGATTAACGAGGCATTGACTACCTCAAGAGAGTCATATTTACTCGTCCCAATTGCTCACCCAGTCTCCCATTTTTTCTTACTACGGCCAGTCTGCCAGAAGCGATTTGTCACTCGTTGTGTATCTTAAGAGAGTCATCGTTACTCCTTGCATAGGTTACTGGTATTCTCTGATTCCATACTACTCGTGACGAAGCATTATCTATCTTAATAGTGCCATAGTTCTTCCTCCCAGTTGCTCACACAGTTTATTACTTTTGGTGTACTTGTCCAGTCTGCCAGAAGCGATATGTCACTAGTCGTTTATCATAAAAGTGTCCTCGTTAATACTCCCACGCATTATACGAGATTTCTTAATCCAAACCCCTAGTAACGAGGCATTGGCTAATTTAAGAGAGTCATAGTTAATCGTCCCAATTGCTCACACAGTCTGGCATTTTTTCTTACTGCGGCCAGTCTGCCAGAAGCGATATGTCACTCGTTGTGTATCTTAAGAGAGTCATCGTTACTCCTTCCATATATTTCTGGTATTCTCTGATTCAATACTACTCGTGACGAAGCATTATCTATCTTAATAGAGCCATAATTCTTCTTCCCAGTTGCTCACACAGTTTACTACTTTTTGTGTACTTGTCCAGTCTGCCACAAGCGATATGTCACTAGTTGTGTATCATAATAGATTCATCGTTACTCCTCCCAGGGGTTATTCGAGATTTCTTAAACCAAACCCCTAGTAACGAGGCATTCGCTACCTCAAGAGAGTCATAGTTACTCGTCCCAATTGCTCACCCTGTCTCCCATTTCTTCGAACTTCGGCCAGTCTGCCAGAAGCGATATGTCACTCGTTGTGTATCTTAAGAGTGTCATCGTTACTCCTTCCAGAGGTTACTGGCATTCTCTGATTCAATACTCCTCTTGACTAAGCACTGGCTATCTTAATAGTACCGTAGTTCTTCCTCCCAGTTGCTCACACAGTTTACTACTTTTTGTGTACTTGTCCAGTCTGCCACAAGCGATATGTCACTAGTTGTGTATCATAAGAGAGTCATCGTTACTCCTCCCAGGGGTTTTCGAGCTTTCGTAATCCAAACTCCTAGTAACGAGGCATTGGGTAGCTTAAGAGAATCATTGTTACTCATACCACTAGCTCACGCAGTTTCCTATTTTTCTTACTGTGCAACGTCTGCTAATCGCGGTATGTCACCAGTTGTGTAACAAAAGAGAGTCATCGTTACTCCTGTCTTGGCCAATCGAATTTTCTGATTCAGTACTCCTGGTGAAGAGGCACTGGCTACCTTAGGAGAGTAATTGTTACTCGTCCCAGTTTCTCTTCCAGTTTCATATTTTTTCTTACTCTGGCCAGTCTGCCAGAAGCGATATGTCACAAGTTGTGTATCATAAGAGAGTCATCATTACTCCCCCCCCAGGGGTTTTCGAGTTTTCTTAAACCAAACTCCTAGTAACGAGGCATTGGGTACCTTAAGATAGTCATAGTTATTCGTCCATATTGCTCACCCAATCTGCCATATTTTCTTACTGTGGCCAACGTTGCCAGCTGCGATATGTCACTAGTTGTGTATCTTAAGAGAGTCATCGTTACTCCTTCCAGAGGTTACTGGCATTCTCTGATTCAATACTCCTCTTGACGAAGCATTGGCTATCTTAATAGTGCCATAGTTCTTCCTCCCAGTTGCTCACACAGTTTACTACTTTTTGTGTACTTGTCCATTCTGCCAGAAACGATATGTCACAAGTTGTGTATCATAAAAGACTCATCGTTACTCCTCCCAGGGGTTTTCGAGTTTTCTTAATCCAAACTCCTAGTAACGAGGCATTGGGTAGCTTAAGAGAATCATTGTTACTCATACCAGTAGCTCACCCAGTTTCCTATTTTTTTTACTGTGCAAAGTCTGCTAATCGCGGTGTGTCACCAGTTGTGTAACAAAAAAGAGTCATCGTTACTCCTGCCTGGGCCAATCGAATTTTCTGATCCAGTACTCCTGGTGAAGAGGCACTGGCTACCTTAGGAGAGTAATTGTTACTCGTCCCAGTTGCTCTTCCAGTTTCACAATTTTTCTTACTCTGGCCAGTCTGCCAGAAGCGATATGTCACAAGTTGTTATCATAAGAGAGTCATCATTACTCCTCCCAGGGGTTTTCGAGTTTTCTTAATCCAAACGCCTAGTAACGAGGCATTGGGTACCTTAAGATACTCATAGTTATTCGTCCATATTGCTCACCCAGTCTGCCATATTTTCTTACTGTGGCCACGTTGCCAGATGCGATATGTCACTAGTTGTGTATCATAAAAGATTCATCGTTACTCCTCCCAGGGGTTATTCGAGATTTCTTAAACCAAACCCCTATTAACGAGGCATTGCCTACCTCAAGAGAGTCATAGTTACTCGTCCCAATTGCTCATCCAGTCTCCCATTTTTTCTTACTTCGGCCAGTCTGCCAGAAGCGATATGTCACTCGTTGTGTATCTTAAGAGAGTCATCGTTACTCCTTCCAGAGGTTACTGGCGTTCTCTGATTCAATACTCCTCTTGATGAAGCACTGGCTATCTTAATAGTACCATAGTTCTTCCTCCCAGTTGCTCACAGAGTTTACTACTTTTTGTGTACTTGTCCAGTCTGCCAGAAGAGATATGTCATTAGTTGTGTATCATAAAAGAGTCATCGTTACTCCTCCCAGGGGTTTTCGAGTTTTCTTAATCCAAACGCCAAGTAACGAGGCATTGGGTACCTTAAGATACTCATAGTTATTCGTCCATATTGCTCACCCAGTCTGCCATATTTTCTTACTGTGGCCACGTTGCCAGATGCGATATGTCACTAGTTGTGTATCATAAAAGAGTCATCGTTACTCCTCCCAGTGGTTATTAGAGATTTCTTAAACCAAACCCCAATTAACGAGGCATTGGCTACCTCAAGAGAGTCATATTTACTCGTCCCAATTGCTCATCCAGTCTCCCTTTTTTTCTGCCTTCGGCCAGTCTGCCAGAAGCGATATGTCACTAGTTGTGTATCATAAAAGAGTCATCGTTACTCCTCCCAGGGGTTTTCGAGCTTTCGTAATCCAAATTCCTAGTAACGAGGCATTGGGTAGCTTAAGAGAATCATTGTTACTCATACCAGTAGCTCACCCAGTTTCCTATTTGTCTTACTGTGCAACAGCTGCTAATAGCGGTATGTTACTAGTTGTGTAACAAAAGATTGTCTTCGTTACTCCTGCCTGTGCCAATCGAATTATCTGATTCAGTACTCCTGGTGATGAAGCACTGGCTACCTTAAGAGAGTAATTGTTACCTGTCGCAGTTGCTCTTCCAGTTTCACAAATTTTGTTACTCTGGCCAGTCTTCCAGAAGCGATATGTCACTCGTTGTGTATCTACTCGTGACGAAGCATTGGCTATCTTAATAGTGCCATAGTTCTTCCTCCCAGTTGCTCACACAGTTTACTACTTTTAGTGTACTTCTCCAGTCTGCCAGAAGAGATATGTCACTAGTTGTGTATCATAAAAGAGTCATCGTTACTCCTCCCTGGGGTTTTCGAGTTTTCTTAATCCAAACTGCTGGTAACGAGGCATTGGGTAGCTTAAGAGAATCATTGTTACTCATACCAGTAGCTCACCCAGTTTTCTATTTTTCTTACTGTGCAAAGTCTGACAATCGCGGTATGTCACCTGTTGTGTAACAAAAGAGAGTCATCGTTACTCCTGCCTGGGCCAATCGAATTTTCTGATTCAGTACTCCTGGTGAAGAGGCACTGGCTACCTTAGGAGAGTAATTGTTACTCGTCCCAGTTGCTCTTCCAGTTTCACAATTTTTCTTACTCTGGCCAGTCTGCCAGAAGCGATATGGCACAAGTTGTGTATCATAAGAGAGTCATCATTACTCCTCCCAAGGGTTTTCGAATTTTCTTAATTCAAACTCCTAGTAACGAGGCATTGGGTACCTTAAGATAGTCATAGTGATTCGTCCATATTGCTCACTCGTTGTGTATCTTAAGAGAGTCATCGTTACTCCTTCCATATATTACTGGTATTCTCTGATTCAATACTACTCGTGACGAATTATTTGCTATCTTAATAGTGCCATAGCTATTCCTCCCAGATGCTCACACAGTTTACTACATTTTGTGTACTTGTTCAGTGTGCCAGAAGCGATATGTCACTAGTTGTGTATCATAAAAGATTCATCGTTACTCCTCCCAGGGGTTTTCGAGTTTTCTTAATCCAAACTGCTTGTAACGAGGCATTGGGTTGCTTAAGAGAATCATTGTTACTCATTCCAGTAGCTCACCCAGTTTCTAATTTTTCTTACTGTGCAAAGTCTGCTAATCGCGGTATGTCACCAGTTGTGTAACAAAAGAGAGTCATCGTTAGTCCTGCCTGGGCCAATCGAATTTTCTGATTCAGTACTCCTGGTGAAGAGGCACTGGTTACCTTAGGAGAGTATTTGTTACTCGTCCCAGTTGCTCTTCCAGTTTCACAATTTTTCTTACTCTGGCCAGTCTGCCAGAAGAGATATGTCACAAGTTGTGTATCATAAGAGAGTCATCATTACTCCTCCCAGGGGTTTTCGAGTTTTCTTAATCTAAACTCCTAGTAACGAGGCATTGGGTACCTTAAGATAGTCATAGTTATTCGTCCATATTGCTCACCCAGTCTGCCATATTTTCTTACTGTGGCCACTTTGCCAGATGCGATATGTCACTAGTTGTGTATCATAAAAGAGTCATCGGTAGTCCTCCCACAGGTTATTCGAGATTTCTTAATCCAAACCCCTAGTAACGAGGCATTGGCTACCTTAAGAGAGTCATAGATAATCGTCCCAATTCCTCACCCACTGTGCCATTTTTTCTTACTGCGGCCAGTCTGCCAGAAGTGATATGTCACTCATTGTGTATCTTAAAAGAGTCATCTTTACTCCTTGTATAGGTTACTGGTATTCTCTGATTCAATACTACTCTTTACGAAGCATTGGCTATCTTAATAGCGCCATAGTTCTTCCTCCCAGTTGCTCACACAGTTTACTACTTTTTGCGTACTTGTCCAGTCTGCCAGATGCGATATGTCACTAGTTGTGTATCATAAAACATTCATCGTTACTCCTCCCAGGGGTTATTCGAGATTTCTTAAACCAAACCCCTATTATCGAGGCATTGCCTACCTCAAGAGAGTCATAGTTACTCGTCCCAATTGCTCACCCAGTCTCCCATTTTTTCTTACTTCGGCCAGTCTGCCAGAAGCGATATGTCACTCGTTGTGTATCTTAAGAGAGTCATCGTTACTCCTTCCAGAGGTTACTGGCGTTCTCTGATTCAATACTCCTCTTGACGAAGCACTGACTATCTTAATAGTACCATAGTTCTTCCTCCCAGTTGCTCACACAGTTTACTACATTTTGTGTACTTGTCCAGTCTGCCAGAAGAGATATGTCATTAGTTGTGTATCATAAAAGAGTCATCGTTACTCCTCTCAGGGGTTTTCGAGCTTTCTTTATCCAAACTCCTAGTAACGAGGCATTGGGTAGCTTAAGAGAATCATTGTTACTCATACCAGTAGCTCACCCAGTTTCCTATCTTTCTTACTGTGCAACAGCTGCTAATAGCGGTATGTCACTAGTTGTGTAACAAAAGATTGTCTTCGTTACTATTGCCTGGGACAATCAAATTTTCTGATTCAGTATTCCTGGTGTTGATGCACAGGCTACCTTAAGAGAGTAATTGTTATTCGTCGCAGTTGCTCTTCCAGTTTCACAAATTTTGTTACTCTGGCCAGTCTTCCAGAAGCGATATGTCACTCGTTGTGTATCTAGTCGTGACGAAGCATTGCCTCTCTTAATAGTGCCATATTTCTTCCTCCTAGTTGCTCACACAGTTTACTACTTTTAGTGTACTTGTTCAGTGTGCCAGAAGAGATATGTCACTAGTTGTGTATCATAAAAGATTCATCGTTACTCCTCCCAGGGGTTTTCGAGTTTTCTTAATCCAAACTGCTTGTAACGAGGCATTGGGTAGCTTAAGAGAATCATTGTTACTCATTCCAGTAGCTCACCCAGTTTCCTATTTTTCTTACTGTGCAAAGTCTGCTAATCGCGGTATGTCACCAGTTGTGTAACGAAAGAGAGTCATCGTTACTCCTGCCTGGGCCAATCGAATTTTCTGATTCAGTACTCCTGGTGAAGAGGCACTGGCTACCTTAGGAGAGTAATTGTTACTCGTCCCAGTTGCTCTTCCAGTTTCACAATTTTTCTTACTCTGGCTAGTCTGCCACAAGCGATATGTCACTAGTTGTTTATCATAAAAGAGTCATCGCTAATACTCCCACGCGTTATTCGAGATTTCTTAATCCAAACTCCTAGTAACGAGGCATTGGCTAATTTAAGAGAGTCATAGTTAATCGTCCCAATTGCTCACCCGGTCTGGCATTTTTTCTTACTGCTGCCAGTCTGCCAGAAGCGATATGTCACTCGTTGTGTATCTTAAGAGAGTCATCGTTACTCCTCCCATATATTTCTGGTATTCTCTGATTCAATACTACTCGTGACGAATTATTTGCTATCTTAATAGTGCCATAGCTATTCCTCCCAGTTGCTCACACAGTTTACTACTATTTGTGTACTTGTCCAGTCTGCCAGAAGCGATATGTCACTAGTTGTGTATCATAAAAGATTCATCGTTACACCTCCCAGGGGTTATTCGAGATTTCTTAAACCAAACCCCTAGTAACGAGGCATTGGCTACCTCAAGAGAGTCATAATTACTCGTCCCAATTGCTCACCAAGTCTCCCATTTTTTTCTTACTGCGACCCGTTTGCCAGAAGCGATATGTCACTAGTTGTGTATCATAAAAGAGTCATCGTTACTCCTCCCAGGGGTTTTCGAGTTCTCGTAATCCAAACTGCTTGTAACGAGGCATTGGGTAGCTTAAGAGAATCATTGTTACTCATTCCAGTAGCTCACCCAGTTTCCTATTTTTCTTACTGTGCAAAGTCTGCTAATCGCGGTATGTCACCAGTTGTGTAACGAAAGAGAGTCATCGTTACTCCTGCCTGGGCCAATCGAATTTTCTGATTCAGTACTCCTGGTGAAGAGGCACTGGCTACCTTAGGAGAGTATTTGTTACTCGTCCCAGTTGCTCTTCCAGTTTCACAATTTTTCTTACTCTGGCCAGTCTGCCAGAAGAGATATGTCACAAGTTGTGTATCATAAGAGAGTCATCATTACTCCTCCCAGGGGTTTTCGAGTTTTCTTAATCCAAACTCCTAGTAACGAGGCATTGGGTACCTTAAGATAGTCATAGTTATTCGTCCATATTTCTCACCCAGTCTGCCATTTTTTCTTACTGCTGCCAGTCTGCCAGAAGTGATATGTCACTCATTGTGTATCTTAAAAGAGTCATCTTTACTCCTTGTATAGGTTACTGGTATTCTCTGATTCAATACTAGTCTTGACGAAGCATTGGCTATCTTAATAGTGCCATAGTTCTTCCTCCCAGTTGCTCACACAGTTTACTACTTTTTGCGTACTTGTCCAGTCTGCCAGAAGCGATATGTCACTAGTTGTGTATCATAAAAGATTCATCGTTACTCCTCCCAGGGGTTATTCGAGATTTCTTAAACCAAACCCCTATTATCGAGGCATTGCCTACCTCAAGAGAGTCATAGTTACTCGTCCCAATTGCTCACCCAGTCTCCCATTTTTTCTTACTTCGGCCAGTCTGCCAGAAGCGATATGTCACTCGTTGTGTATCTTAAGAGAGTCATCGTTACTCCTTCCAGAGGTTACTGGCGTTCTCTGATTCAATACTCCTCTTGACGAAGCACTGGCTATCTTAATAGTACCATAGTTCTTCCTCCCAGTTGCTCACACAGTTTACTACATTTTGTGTACTTGTATAGTCTGCCAGAAGAGATATGTCATTAGTTGTGTATCATAAAAGAGTCATCGTTACTCCTCCCAGGGGTTTTCGAGCTTTCTTTATCCAAACTCCTAGTAACGAGGCATTGGGTAGCTTAAGAGAATCATTGTTACTCATACCAGTAGCTCACCCAGTTTCCTATCTTTCTTACTGTGCAACAGCTGCTAATAGCGGTATGTCACTAGTTGTGTAACAAAAGATTGTCATCCTTACTCCTGCCTGGGCTAATCGAATTTTCTGATTCAGTATTCCTGGTGAAGAGGCACTGGCTACCTTAGGAGAGTATTTGTTACTCGTCCCAGTTGCTCTTCCAGTTTCACAATTTTTCTTACTCTGGCCAGTCTGCCAGAAGAGATATGTCACTCGTTGTGTATCTACTCGTGACGAAGCATTGCCTCTCTTAATAGTGCCATATTTCTTCCCCCTAGTTGCTTACACGGTTTACTACTTTTAGTGTACTTGTCCAGTGTGCCAGAAGCGATATGTCACTAGTTGTGTATCATAAAAGAGTCATCGTTACTCCTCCCAGGGGTTTTCGAGTTCTCTTAATCCAAACTGCTTGTAACGAGGCATTGGGTAGCCTAAGAGAATCATTGTTACTCATTCCAGTAGCTCACCCAGTTTCCTATTTTTCTTACTGTGCAAAGTCTGCTAATCGCGGTATGTCACCAGTTATGTAACGAAAGAGAGTCATCGTTACTCCTGCCTGGGCCAATCGAATTTTCTGATTCAGTACTCCTGGTGAAGAGGCACTGGCTACCTTAGGAGAGTATTTGTTACTCGTCCCAGTTGCTCTTCCAGTTTCACAATTTTTCTTACTCTGGCCAGTCTGCCAGAAGAGATATGTCACAAGTTGTGTATCATAAGAGAGTCATCATTACTCCTCCCAGGGGTTTTCGAGTTTTCTTAATCCAAACTCCTAGTAACGAGGCATTGGGTACCTTAAGATAGTCATAGTTATTCGTCCATATTGCTCACCCAGTCTGCCATATTTTCTTACTGTGGCCACTTTGCCAGATGCGATATGTCACTAGTTGTGTATCATAAAAGAGTCATCGTTAGTCCTCCCACAGGTTATTCGAGATTTCTTAATCCAAACCCCTAGTAACGAGGCATTGGCTACCTTAAGAGAGTCATGGATAATCGTCTAAATTCCTCACCCAGTGTGCCATTTTTTCGTACTGCGGCCAGTCTGCCAGAAGCGATATGTCACTCGTTGTGTATCTTAAGAGAGTCATCGTTACTCCTCCCATATATTTCTGGTATTCTCTGATTCAATACTACTCGTGACGAATTATTTGCTATCTTAATAGTGCCATAGCTATTCCTCCCAGTTGCTCACACAGTTTACTACTATTTGTGTACTTGTCCAGTCTGCCAGAAGCGATATGTCACTAGTTGTGTATCATAAAAGATTCATCGTTACTCCTCCCAGGGGTTATTCGAGATTTCTTAAACCAAACCTCTAGTAACGAGGCATTGGCTACCTCAAGAGAGTCATAATTACTCGTCCCAATTGCTCACCAAGTCTCCCATTTTTTTCTTACTGCGACCCGTTTGCCAGAAGCGATATGTCACTAGTTGTGTATCATAAAAGAGTCATCGTTACTGCTCCCAGGGGTTTTCGAGTTTTCTTAATCCAAACTGCTTGTAACGAGGCATTGGGTAGCTTAAGAGAATCATTGTTACTCATACCAGGAGCTCACCCAGTTTCCTATTTTTCTTACTGTGCAAAGTCTGCTAATCGCGGTATGTCACCAGTTGTGTAACAAAAGAGAGTCATCGTTAGTCCTGCCTGGGCCAATCGAATTTTCTGATTCAGTACTCCTGGTGAAGAGGCACTGGTTACCTTAGCAGAGTATTTGTTACTCGTCCCAGTTGCTCTTCCAGTTTCATAATTTTTCTTACTCTGGCCAGTCTGCCAGAAGAGATATGTCACAAGTTGTGTATCATAAGAGAGTCATCATTACTCCTCCCAGGGGTTTTCGAGTTTTCTTAATCCAAACTCCTAGTAACGAGGCATTGGGTACCTTAAGATAGTCATAGTTATTCGTCCATATTGCTCACCCAGTCTGCCATATTTTCTTACTGTGGCCACTTTGCCAGATGCGATATGTCACTAGTTGTGTATCATAAAAGAGTCATCGGTAGTCCTCCCACAGGTTATTCGAGATTTCTTAATCCAAACCCCTAGTAACGAGGCATTGGCTACCTTAAGAGAGTCATAGATAATCGTCCCAATTCCTCACCCACTGTGCCATTTTTTCTTACTGCGGCCAGTCTGCCAGAAGTGATATGTCACTCATTGTGTATCTTAAAAGAGTCATCTTTACTCCTTGTATAGGTTACTGGTATTCTCTGATTCAATACTACTCTTGACGAAGCATTGGCTATCTTAATAGTGCCATAGTTCTTCCTCCCAGTTGCTCACACAGTTTACTACTTTTTGCGTACTTGTCCAGTCTGCCAGAAGCGATATGTCACTAGTTGTGTATCATAAAAGATTCATCGTTACTCCTCCCAGGGGGTTATTCGAGATTTCTTAAACCAAACCCCTATTATCGAGGCATTGCCTACCTCAAGAGAGTCATAGTTACTCGTCCCAATTGCTCACCCAGTCTCCCACTTTTTCTTACTTCGGCCAGTCTGCCAGAAGCGATATGTCACTCGTTGTGTATCTTAAGAGAGTCATCGTTACTCCTTCCAGAGGTTACTGGCGTTCTCTGATTCAATACTCCTCTTGACGAAGCACTGGCTATCTTAATAGTACCATAGTTCTTCCTCCCAGTTGCTCACACAGTTTACTACATTTTGTGTACTTGTATAGTCTGCCAGAAGAGATATATCATTAGTTGTGTATCATAAATGAGTCATCGTTACTCCTCCCAGGGGTTTTCGAGCTTTCTTTATCCAAACTCTTAGTAACGAGGCATTGGGTAGCTTAAGAGAATCATTGTTACTCATACCAGTAGCTCACCCAGTTTCCTATCTTTCTTACTGTGCAACAGCTGCTAATAGCGGTATGTCACTAGTTGTGTAACAAAAGATTGTCTTCCTTACTCCTGCCTGGGCCAATCGAATTTTCTGATTCAGTATTCCTGGTGATGATGCACTGGCTACCTTAAGAGAGTAATTGTTACTCGTCGCAGTTGCTCTTCCAGTTTCACAAATTTTGTTACTCTGGCCAGCCTTCCAGAAGCGATATGTCACTCGTTGTGTATCTACTCGTGACGAAGCATTGCCTCTCTTAATAGTGCCATATTTCTTCCCCCTTGTTGCTTACACAGTTTACTACTTTTAGTGTACTTGTCCAGTGTGCCAGAAGGGATATGTCACTAGTTGTGTATCATAAAAGAGTCATCGTTACTCCTCCCAGGGGTTTTCGAGTTCTCTTAATCCAAACTGCTTGTAACGAGGCATTGGGTAGCTTAAGAGAATCATTGTTACTCATACCAGTAGCTCACCCAGTTTCCTATTTCTCTTACTTTGCAAAGTCTGCTAATCGCTGTATGTCACCAGTTGTGTAACAAAAGAGAGTCATCGTTACTCCTGCCTGGGCCAATCGAATTTTCTGATTCAGTACTCCTGGTGAAGAGGCACTGGTTACCTTAGGAGAGTAATTGTTACTCGTCATAGTTGCTCTTCTAGTTTCATAATTTTTCTTACTCTGGCCAGTCTGCCAGAAGCGATATGTCACACGTTGTGTATCATAAGAGAGTTACATTACTCCTCCCAGGGGTTTTCGAGTTTTTTTAATCCAAACTCCTAGTGACGAGGCATTGGGTACCTTAAGATAGTCATAGTTATTCGTCCATATTGCTCACCCAGTCTGCCATATTTTCTTACTGTGGCCACTTTGCCAGATGCAATATGTCACTCATTGTGTATCTTAAAAGAGTCATCTTTACTCCTTGCATAGGTTACTGGTATTCTCTGATTCAATACTACTCTTGAGGAAGCATTGGCTATCTTAATAATGCCATAGTTCTTCCTCCCAGTTGCTCACACAGTTTACTACTTTTTGCGTACTTGTCCAGTCTGCCAGAAGCGATATGTCACTAGTTGTGTATCATAAAAGATTCATCGTTACTCCTCCCAGGGGTTATTCGAGATTTCTTAAACCAAACCCCTATTAACGAGGCATTGCCTACCTCAAGAGAGTCATAGTTACTCGTCCCAATTGCTCACCCAGTCTCCCATTTTTTCTTACTTCGGCCAGTCTGCCAGAAGCGATATGTCACTCGTTGTGTATCTTAAGAGAGTCATCGTTACTCCTTCCATATATTTCTGGTATTCTCTGATTCAATACTACTCGTGACGAATTATTTGCTATCTTAATAGTGCCATAGCTATTCCTCCCAGTTGCTCACACAGTTTACTACTATTTGTGTACTTGTCCAGTCTGCCAGAAGCGATATGTCAGTAGTCGTTTATCATAAAAGAGTCATCGTTAATACTCCCACGCGTTATTCGAGATTTCTTAAACCAAACCCCTAGTAACGAGGCATTGGGTACCTTAAGATAGTCATAGTTATTCGTCCATATTGCTCACCCAGTCTGCCATATTTTCTTACAGTGGCCACTTTGCCAGATGCGATATGTCACTAGTTGTGTATCTTAAAAGAGTCATCTTTACTCCTTGCATAGGTTACTGGTATTCTCTGATTCAATACTACTCGTGACGAAGCATTGGCTATCTTAATAGTGCCATAGTTCTTCCTCCCAGTTGCTCACACAGTTTACTACTTTTTGTGTACTTGTCCAGTCTGCCAGAAGCGATATGTCACTAGTTGTTTATCATCAAAGAGTCATCGTTAATACTCCCACGCGTTATTCGAGATTTCTTAATCCAAACTCCTAGTAACGAGGCATTGGCTAATTTAAGAGAGTCATAGTTAATCGTCCCAATTGCTCACCCGGTCTGGCATTTTTTCTTACTGCGGCCAGTGTGCCGGAAGCGATATGTCACTCGTTGTATATCTTAAGAGAGTCATCGTTACTCCTTCCATATATTTCAGGTATTCTCTGATTCAATACTACTCGTGACGAATTATTTTATATCTTAATAGTGCAATAATTCTTCCTCCCAGTTGCTCACACAGTTTACTACTTTTTGTGTACTTGTCCAGTCTGCCACAAGCGATATGTCACTAGTTGTGTATCATAAAAGATTCATCGTTACTCCTCCCAGGGGTTATTCGAGATTTCTTAAACGAAACCCCTAGTAACGAGGCATTGGCTACCTCAAGAGAGTCATAATTACTCGTCCCAATTGCTCACCAAGTCTCCCATTTTTTTCTTACTGCGACCAGTTTGCCAGAAGAGATATGTCACTAGTTGTGTATCATAAAAGAGTCATCGTTACTCCTCCCAGGGGTTTTCGAGTTTTCTTAATCCAAACTGCTTGCAACGAGGCATTGGGTAGCTTAAGAGAATCATTGTTACTCATACCAGTAGCTCAACCAGTTTCCTATTTTTCTTACTGTGCAACAGCTGCTAATCGCAGTATGTCACCAGTTGTGTAACAAAAGAGAGTCATCGTTACTCCTGCCTGCGCCAATCGAATTTTCTGAATCAGTACTCCTGGAGAAGAGGCACTGGCTACCTTAGGAGAGTAATTGTTTTTCGTCCCAGTTGCTGTTCCAGTTTCACAATTTTTCTTACTCTGGCCAGTCTGCCAGAAGCGATATGTCACAAGTTGTGTATTATAAGAGAGTCATCATTACCCCTCCCAGGGGTTTTCGAGTTTTCTTAACCAAACTCCTAGTAACGAGGCATTGGGTACCTTAAGATAGTCATAGTTATTCGTCCATATTGCTCACCCAGTCTGCCATATTTTCTTACTATGGCCACTTTGCCAGATGCGATATGTCACTAGTTGTGTATCATAAAAGAGTCATCGTTAGTCCTCCCACAGGATATTCGAGATTTCTTCTTCCAAACCCCTAGTAACGAGGCATTGGCTACCTATAGAGAGTCGTAGATAATCGTCCCAATTCCTCACCCAGTGTGCCATTTTTTCTTACTGCGGCCAGTCTGCCAGAAGCGATAAGTAACTCGTTGTGTATTATAAAAGAGTCATCGTTACTCCTCCCAGGGGTTTTCGAGCTTTCGTAATCCAAACTCCTAGTAACGAGGCATTGGGTAGCTTAAGAGAATCATTGTTACTCATAAAAGTAGCTCACCCAGTTTCCTATTTTTCTTACTGTGCAACAGCTGCTATCAGCGGTATGTCACTAGTTGTGTAACTAAAGATTGTCTTCGTTACTCCTGCCTGGGCCAATCGAATTATCTGATTCAGTACTAATGGTGATGATGCACTGGCTACCTTAAGAGAGTAATTGTTACTCGTCGCAGTTGCTCTTCCAGTTTCACAAATTTTGTTACTCTGGGCAGTCTTCCAGAAGCGATATGTCACTCGTTGTGTATCTACTCGTGACGAAGCATTGGCTATCTTAATATTGCCATAGTCCTTCATATCAGTTGCTCACACAGTTTACTACTTTTTGTGTACTTGTCCATTCTGCCAGAAGCGATATGTCACTAGTTGTGTATCATAAAAGAGTCATCGTTACTCCTCCCAGGGGTTTTCGAGTTTTCGTAATCCAAACTCCTAGTAACGAGGCATTGGGTAGCTTAAGAGAATCATTGTTACTCATACCAGTAGCTCACCCAGTTTCCTATTTTTCTTACTGTGCAACGTCTGCTAATAGCGGTATGTCACTAGTTGTGTAACAAAAGATTGTCTTCGTTACTCCTGCCTGGGCCATTCGAATTTTCTGATTCAGTACTCCTGGTCATGATGCACCGGCTACCTTAAGAGAGTAATTGTTACTCGTCGCAGTTGCTCTTCCAGTTTCACAAATTTTGTTATTCTGGCCAGTCTTCCAGAAGCGAACTGTCACTCTTTGTGTATCTACTCGTGACGAAGCATTGGCTATCTTAATAGTGCCATAGTTCGTCCTCCCAGTTGCTCACACAGTTTACTACTTTTTGTGTACTTGTCCAGTCTGCCAGAAGCGATATGTCACTAGTTGTTTATCATAAAAGAGTCATCGTTAATATTACCACGCGTTATTTGAGATTTCTTAATGCAAACTCCTAGTAACGAGGTATTGGCTACCTCAAGAGAGTCATAATTACACGTTCCAATTGCTCACCAAGTCTCCCATTTTTTTCTTACTGCGACCAGTTTGCCAGAAGCGATATGTCACTAGTTGTGTATCTTAAAAGAGTCATCTTTACTCCTTGCATAGGTTACTGGTATTCTCTGATTCAATACTACTCGTGACGAAGCATTGGCTATCTTAATAGTGCCATAGTTCTTCCTCCCAGGTGCTCACACAGTTTACTACTTTTTGTGTACTTGTCCAGTATGCCAGAAGCGATATGTCACTAGTTGTTTATCATAAAAGAGTCATCGTTAATATTCCCACGCGTTATTTGAGATTTCTTAATGCAAACTCCTAGTAACGAGGTATTGGCTAATTTAAGAGGGTCATAGTTAATCGTCCCAATTGCTCACCCGGTCTGGCATTTTTTCTTACTGCGGCCAGTCTGCCAGAAGCGATATGTCCCTCGTTGTGTATCTTAAGAGAGTCATCGTTACTTCTTCCATATATTTCTGGTATTCTCTGATTCAATACAACTCGTGACGAATTATTTGCTATCTTAATAGTGCAATGTTTCTTCCTCCCAGTTGCTCACAGAGTTTACTACTTTTTGTGTACTTGTCCAGTCTGCCACAAGCGATATGTCACTAGTTGTGTATCATAAAAGATTCATCGTTACTCCTCCCAGGGGTTATTCGAGATTTCTTAAACCAAACCCCTAGTAACGAGGCATTGGCTACCTCAAGAGAGTCATAATTACTCGTCCCAATTGCTCACCAAGTCTCCCATTTTTTTCTTACTGCGACCAGTTTGCCAGAAGCGATATGTCACTAGTTGTGTATCATAAAAGAGTCATCGTTACTCCTCCCAGGGGTTTTCGTGTTTTCTTAATCCAAACTGCTTGTAACGAGGCATTGGGTAGCTTAAGAGAATCATTGTTACTCATACCAGTAGCTCACCCAGTTTCCTATTTTTCTTACTGTGCAAAGTCTGCTAATCGCAGTATGTCACCAGTTTTGTAACAAAAGAGAGTCATCGTTACTCCTGCCTGGGCCAATCGAATTTTGTGATTCAGTACTCCTGGAGAAGAGGCACTGGCTACCTTAAGAGAGTAATTGTTACTCATCCCAGTTGCTGTTCCAGATTCACAATTTTTCTTACTCTGGCCAGTCTGCCAGAAGCGTAAGTCACAAGTTGTGTATCATAAGAGAGTCATCATTACTCCTCCCAGGGGTTTTCGAGTTTTCTTAACCAAACTCCTAGTAACGAGGCATTGGGTACCTTAAGATAGTCATAGTTATTCGTCCATATTGCTCACCCAGTCTGCCACATTTTCTTACTGTGGCCACTTTGCCAGATGCGATATGTCACTAGTTGTGTATCATAAAAGAGTCATCGTTAGTCCTCCCACAGGTTATTCGAGATTTCTACTTCCAAACCCCTAGTAACGAGGCATTGGCTACCTTAAGAGAGTCATAGATAATCGTCCCAATTCCTCACCCAGTGTGCCATTTTTTCTTACTGCGGCCAGTCTGCCAGAAGCGATATGTCACTCGTTGTTTATCTTAAAAGAGTCATCTTTACTCGTTGGATAGGTTACTGGTATTCTCTGATTCAATACCACTCGTGACGAAGCATTGGCTATCTTAATAGTGCCATAGTTCTTCCTCCCAGTTCCTCACACAGTTTACTACTTTTTGTGTACTTGTCCAGTCTGCCAGAAGCGATATGTCACTAGTTGTTTATCATAAAAGAGTCATCGTTAATACTCCCACGCGTTATTCGAGATTTCTTAATCCAAACCCCTAGTAACGAGGCATTGGCTAATTTAAGAGAGTCATAGTTCATCGTCCCAATTGCTCAACCAGCCTGCCATTTTTTCTTACAGCGGCCAGTCTGCCAGAAGCGATATGCCACTCGTTGTGTATCTTAAGAAAGTCATCGTTACTCCTTCCATATATTTCTGGTATTCTCTGATTCAATACTACTCGTGACGAATTATTTGCTATATTAATAGTGCCATAATTCTTCCTCCCAGTTGCTCACACAGTTTACTAAATTTTGTGTACTTGTCAATTCTGCCACAAGCGATATGTCACTAGTTGTGTATCATAAAAGATTCGTCGTTACTCCTCCCAGGGGTTATTCGAGATTTCTTAAACCAAACCGCTATTAACGAGGCATTGCCTACCTCAAGAGAGTCATAGTTACTCGTCCCAATTGCTCACCCAGTCTCCCATTTTTTCTTACTTCGACCAGTCTGCCAGAAGCCATATGTCACTCGTTGTGTATCTTAAGAGAGTCAACGTTACTCATTCCAGATGTTACTGGCATTCTCTGATCAATACTCCTCTTGACGAAGCACTGCCTATCTTAATAGTACCATAGTTCTTCCTCCCAGTTGCTCACAGAGTTTACTACTTTTTGTGTACTTGTCCAGTCTGCCAGAAGCGATATGTCATTAGTTGTGTATCATAAAAGAGTCATCGTTACTCCTCCCAGGGGTTTTCGGGCTTTCTTAATCCAAACTCCTAGTAACGAGGCATTGGGTAACTTAAGAGAATCATTGTTACTCATACCAGTAGCTCACCCAGTTTCCTATTTTTCTTACTGTGCAGCAGCTGCTAATAGCGGCATGTCACTAGTTGTGTAACAAAAGATTGTCTTCGTTACTCCTGCCTGGGCCAATCGAATTTTCTGATTCAGTATTCCTGGTGATGATGCACTGGCTACCTTAAGAGAGTAATTGTTACTCGTCGCAGTTGCTCTTCCAGTTTTACAAATTTTGTTACTCTGGCCAGTCTTCCAGAAGCGATATGTCACTCGTTGTGTATCTACTCGTGACGAAGCATTGCCTCTCTTAATAGTGCCATAGTTCTTCCTCCCATTTGCTCACACAGTTTACTACTTTTAGTGTACTTGTCCAGTCTGCCAGAAGCGATATGTCACTAGTTGTGTAATACCAGTAGCTCACCCAGTTTCCTATTTTTCTTACTGTGCAAAGTCTACTAATCGTGGTATGTCACCAGTTGTGTAACAAAAGAGAGTCATCGTTACTCCTGCCTGGGCTAATCGAATTTCCTGATTCAGTACTACTGGAGAAGAGGCACTGGCTACCTTATGAGAGTAATTGTTACTCGTCCCAGTTGCTCTTCCAGTTTCACAATTTTTCTTACTCTGGCCAGTCTGCCAGAAGCGATATGTCACAAGTTGTGTATCATATGAGTGTCATCATTACTCCTCCCAGGGGTTTTCGAGTTTTCTTGATCCAAACTCCTAGTAACGAGGCATTGGGTACCTTAAGAGAGGCATAGATAATCGTCCCAATTCCTCACCCACTGTGCCATTTTTTCTTACTGCGGCCAGTCTGCCAGAAGTGATATGTCACTCATTGTGTATCTTAAAACAGTCATCTTTACTCCTTGCATAGGTTACTGGTATTCTCTGATTCAATACTACTCTTGACGAATCATTGGCTATCTTAATAGTGCCATAGTTCTTCCTCCCAGTTGCTCACACAGTTTACTACTTTTTGCTTACTTGTCCAGTCTGCCAGAAGCGATATGTCACTAGTTGTTTATCATAAAAGAGTCATCGTTAATACTCCCACGCGTTATTCGAGATTTCTTAATCCAAACCCCTAGTAATGAGGCATTGGCTAATTTAAGAGAGTCATAGTTAATCGTCCCAATTGCTCACCCAGTCTGGCATTTTTTTTCCTGCGGCCAGTCTGCCAGAAGCGATATGTCACTCGTTGTGTATCTTAAGAGAGTCATCGTTACTCCTTCCATATATTTCTGGTATTCTCTGATTCAATACTACTCGTGACGAATTATTTGCTATCTTAATAGTGCCATAATTCTTCCTCCCAGTTGCTCACACAGTTTACTACTATTTGTGTACTTGTCCAGTCTGCCACAAGCGATATGTCACTAGTTGTGTATCATAAAAGATTCATCGTTACTCCTCCCAGGGGTTATTCGAGATTTCTTAAACCAAACCCCTATTAACGAGGCATTGCCTACCTCAAGAGAGTCATAGTTACTCGTCCCTATTGCTCACCCAGTCTCCCATTTTTTCTTACTTCGGCCAGTCTGCCAGAAGCGATATGTCACTCGTTGTGTATCTTAAGAGAGTCATCGTTACTGATTCCAGAGGTTACTGGCTTTCTCTGATTCAATACTCCTCTTGACGAAGCACTGCCTATCTTAATAGTACCATAATTCTTCCTCCCAGTTGCTCACACAGTTTACTACATTTTGTGTACTTGTCCAGTCTGCCAGAAGCGATATGTCATTAGTTGTGTATCATAAGAGAGTCATCGTTACTCCTCCCAGGGGTTTTCGAGCTTTCTTAATCCAAACTCCTAGTAACGAGGCATTGGGTAGCTTAAGAGAATCATTGTTGCTCATACCAGTAGCTCACCCAGTTTCCTATTTTTCTTACTGTGCAGCAGCTGCTAATAGCGGCATGTCACTAGTTGTGTAACAAAAGATTGTCTTCGTTACTCCTGCCTGGGCCAATCGAATTTTCTGATTCAGTATTCCTGGTGATGATGCACTGGCTACCTTAAGAGAGTAATTTTTACTCGTCGCAGTTGCTCTTCCAGTTTCACAAATTTTGTTACTATGGCCAGTCTTCCAGAAGCGATATGTCACTCGTTGTGTATCTACTCGTGACGAAGCATTGCCTCTCTTAATAGTGCCATAGTTCTTCCTCCCATTTGCTCACACAGTTTACTACTTTTAGTGTACTTGTCCAGTCTGCCAGAAGCGATATGTCACTAGTTGTGTAATACCAGTAGCTCACCCAGTTTCCTATTTTTCTTACTGTGCAAAGTCTGCTAATCGCGGTATGTCACCAGTTGTGTAACAAAAGAGAGTCATCGTTACTCCTGCCTGGGCTAATCGAATTTTCTGATTCAGTACTCCTGGAGAAGAGGCACTGGCTACCTTATGAGAGTAATTGTTACTCGTCCCAGTTGCTCTTCCAGTTTCACAATTTTTCTTACTCTAGCCAGTCTGCCAGAAGCGATATGTCACAAGTTGTGTATCATAAGAGAGTCATCATTACTCCTCCCAGGGGTTTTCGAGTTTTCTTAATCCAAACTTAAGATAGTCATAGTTATTCGTCCATATTGCTCACCCAGTCTGCCATATTTTCTTACTATGGCCACTTTGCCAGATGCGATATGTCACTAGTTGTGTATCATAAAAGAGTCATCGTTAGTCCACCCACAGGTTATTCGAGATTTCTTCTTCCAAACCCCTAGTAACGAGGCATTGGTTACCTCAAGAGAGTCATAATTACTCGTCCCAATTGCTCACCAAGTCTCCCATTTTTTTCTTACTGCGACCAGTTTGCCAGAATCGATATGTCACTAGTTGTGTATCATAAAAGAGTCATCGTTACTCCTCCCAGGGGTTTTCGAGCTTTTGTAATCCAAACTCCTAGTAACGAGGCATTGGGTAGCTTAAGAGAAACATTGTTACTCTTAAAAGTAGATTACCCAGTTTCCCATTTTTCTTACTGTGCAACAGCTGCTAATAGCGGTATGTCACTAGTTGTGTAACAAAAGAGTGTCATCGTTACTCCTGCCTGCGCCAATCGAATTTTCTGATTCAGTATTCCTGGTGATGATGCACTGGCTACCTTAAGAGAGTAATTGTTACTCGTCGCAGTTGCTCTTCCAGTTTCACAAATTTTGTTACTCTGGCCTGTCTTCCAGAAGCGATATGTCACTCGTTGTGTATCTACTCGTGACGAAGCATTGGCTATCTTAATAGTGCCATAGTCCTTCATATCAGTTGCTCACACAGTTTACTACTTTTTGTGTACTTGTCCATTCTGCCAGAAGCGATATGTCACTAGTTGTGTATCATAAAAAAGTCATTTTTCTTACTGTGTAACGTCTGCTAATAGCGGTATGTCACTAGTTGTGTAACAAAAGAGTGTCATCGTTACTCCTCCCTGGGCAAATCGAATTTTCTGATTCAGTACTCCTGGTGATGATGCACTGGCTACCTTAAGAGAGTAATTGTTACTCGTCCAAGGTTCTCTTCCAGTTTCACAATCGTTACTCTTGCCTGGGCCAATCGAATTTACGGATTCGGTACTCCTGGTGAGGAGGCACTGGCTACCTTAATAGAGTAATTGTTAATCGTCCCGGTTGCTCTTCCAGTTTGACAATTTTTGTTACTCTGGCCAGTCTGCCAGAAGCGATATGTCACTAGTTGTGTATCATAAGAGAGTCGTCGTTACTCCTCCCAGGGGTTTCCGAGTTTTCTTACTCCAAACTCCTAATAACGAGGCATTGGGTACCTCAATAGAGTCGTAATTACTCGTCCCAGTTGCTCACCCAGTTTCCCATTTTTTCTTATTTTGGCGAGTCTGCCAATAGCGGTTTGTCACTAGTTGTGTATCATAAGAGAGTTGTCGCTACTCCAGCCAGGGATTACTCGAGTTTCCTGATGCAATACTCCTGGTGACTACGCATTCGCTACCTTAGGAGAGTCATAGCTACCCCTCCCATTTCCTCACCCAGTTTCACATTACTCTAGTCTGCCAGACGCGATATGTCACTAGTTGTGTATCATAAGTGTGTCATCGTTACTCCCGGCAGGGGTTACTCGAGTTTTCTTAATCCATACTAATAGTAACGAGGCATTGGCTAACTTAAGAGAGTAATATTTTCTCGTCCCTGTTGCTCACCCAGTTTCACACTTTTTGTTACTGTGGCCAGTCTGCCTGCAGCTAGTTGTGTAACTTTAGAGAGTTGTCGTTACTCCAGCCAGAGATTATTGGAATATACTAATGCAATAATCCTGGTGACGACACATTAACTACATCAGGAGGGTAATAGCTATTCCTGACTGTTGCTAACTCAATTTAATATATCTTTTATTTTTTTTATTTTTACTGTGGTCTATTTCAAAAGCGATATGTCACTAGTTGTGTATCATAAAAGAGTCATCGTTACTCCTCCCAGGGGTTTTCGAGCTTTCGTAATCAAAACTCCTAGTAACGAGGCATTGGGTAGCTTAAGAGAATCATTGTTACTCATACCAGTAGCTCACCCAGTTCCTATTTTTCTTAATGTGCAACGTCTGCTAATAGCGGTATGTCACTAGTTGTGTAACAAAAGAGTGTCATCGTTACTCCTGCCTGGGCCAATCGAATTTTCTGATTCAGTACTCCTGGTGATGATGCACTGGCTACCTTAAGAGAGTCATAGTTACTCGTCCCAATTGCTCACCCAGTCTCCCATTTTTTCTTATTGCGGCCAGTCTGCCAGAAGCGATATGTCACTAGTTGTGTATCTTAATAGAGTCATTGTTACTCCTCCCAGGGTTTATTCGAGTTTTCTTAATCCACACGCCTTGTAACGAGGCATTCGCTACGTAAAGAGAGTCATAGTTACTCGTTCCAGTTGCTCACCCAGTGTCCTATTTTTCCTTACTACATCCAGTCTGCCAATCGCGGTATCTCACTAGTTGTGTATCATAAGAGAGTCGTCGTTACTCCTGCCAGGGGCTACTATAATATTCTGATTCTGTATTCCTGCTGAAGAGGCTATGGCTACCTTACGTGGGTAACAGTTACTCGTGCCGGATACTCACCCAGTTTCACACATTTTGTTACTGGGCGCAGACTACCAGAAGAAATATGTCACTAGTTTTGTATCTTAAGAGTGTCATCCTAATCCGGAAAGGGGTTACTCGAGTTTTCTGATTCAAATTGCTACGCATTTGCTACCTTAAGAGAATCATAGTTACTCATACCAGTAGCTCACCCAATTTCCTATTTATCTTTCTGTGGAGGTCTGCTAATAGCGTTATGTCACTAGTTGTGTAACAAAAGAGAGTCATCGTTAATCCTTCCTGGGCCAATCGAATTTTCTGACTTAGCACTCCTGGTGAGGAGGCACAGGCTACCTTAAGAGAGTAATTGTTACTCGTCCCAGTTGCTCTTCCAGTTTCACAATTATTGTTACTCCTGCCAGTCTGCCTGAAGCGATATGTCACTAGTTGTGAATCATAAGAGAGTCATCGTTACTCCTCCCAGGGGTTTTTCGAATTTTCTTAATCCAAACTCCTAATAACGAGGCATTGGCTACCTCAATAGAGTCGTAGTTCCTCGTCCAAGTTGCTCACCCAGTTTCCCATTTTTTCTTACTGCAGCCAGTCTGCCAATAGCGGTTTGTCACTAGTTGTGTATCATAAGAGAGTCGTCGTTACTCCAGCTAGGAGTAGTAGGTGGGTCACTTGTGACCACCCCCTCGTCTAGGGTTAAATTTAACCATAATTTTATTTATCTGTTATGGTTCGATGCAACCATACAAATAGTTTCAATTATCCACTGGATATGGTTCTTGTCAACCATGAACTCTTTTTATTTTTAATGGTTAAAAACCAACCACCCTAGATCACTTGGGATTACCCCCCTTGTCTAGCCCTAATTTTTACCATAACTTTATTTATCTTTTAAGGTCCCTTTAAACCTTAAAAATTCATTTCACTTATAACTTGGATATGGTTGTTGTCTACCTTAAACTCATTTTATTTTTAAGCGTTAAAAACCAACCACACACTCACCAATCAGGTTTCGGAAAGTAACTCTTGTTTAAGGTTAAAATCAAACCATATTGAACGGGCCCCCTCGTGGGGGCCCGTTCCAATGTTGTGGTTGTGTTATGGTTCATTTGACTCGAACACGACACATCACCAGTACCATGTTTAGGTTCAAGTGAACCACAATTATCTGGCGTGGACACCGTCTTCAAGGCTAACGCGAACCATAGTTGTTGAAACCAATTACTGTTAAGGTCGTTCTTAAGATTGTTAAATTCATTATGGTTGTTTATGAAGCTAAACATGTCTTCGGGTCCTGACTTACGAAACCGTTCAGTTTGATCGGACCAATTGCGACCACCGTAACCCATCCATGTTTACAATGATGTGGTTAAAATGACAATGTTAGCCCAGCCCCTGCTGTAGCAGAGGACATCCTATGGTGAGCCATAACACTCGACCTCACCAGTACCATGTTTAGGTTCAAGTGAACCACAATTGATAGGTGGGATGACATTTTTCGAACCTATGTGAACCATAGTTGCTGGAACCAGTCGCTGTTAAGATCGTTTTTAAGATCGTCAAATTCGTTATGGTTATTAATGAAGCTAAACATGTCTTCGGGTCCTGAACCATACATTAAGCTATATAGATGCTTCAAAACCGTAAGTTTAACGTTATGGTTTGGTTTCCTGTTAACTAGAGCCATAACACCATCCTTGTTAATGTAAATAGCCTTCCCCGTAATGGTTAACTACTTTTGGCAGATTGTGGTTAACGGTTAACCTAGTCATTTGATTAGGTTGACTTTGGAATGGTCGGCGTACCCATGTGGGTACGCCGACCATTAAATGGTTTGGTTATGAAGGGTCTGACAGAAGCATGAAACAAAAGTTTGTATATTTGCTTAAACGCAACAACATACCATATCAAGAGCTTAAACACGACGATGAAGATGTTAAGCTTTACCCAACCATAGAAGAGGGAATCATGATCTGAGCTTAAAGGTACTCTAAAGCAACGATTTTTGCATTAAAAATTTTAATGGTTTAAAAACCATTAAAATTAAAAGTTTTCTGTAACTATTCCATGTTTAAGATCGTAGGTCAAATTTCTCTTGACATACATAATGATGTACGCTAAAGTGTTATCAGGAATAGACGCATTAAATGTCGCCGATAACTTCATTGCTGTTTTTTGTGCAGTGACAACATTCTTACGCCTGCTCATATTTATTACATAAACAGGGTACGAATTAATGAAATTCTATGCACTAATTTTATGGTCATCTTTCAATTCAGTTATTCTCTTAAAGTCTGCAAATGCATTGTATGCCTTCAAACAAGTGTCTGGAGGATCTATGTTCCACAGTTCTTCAGGAAATATCTCATTTCTACCATTCGTTAGATAAATGTTTTGGAGATGAACGTGATCATACACTGATGAGTCTGCATCTTGATTTCCTTTCCTGTTGGTCTGAAACACCACAAATACAAAATAAGGCATGTCAAACTCCATAGAATTGTAGTAATTCTTTATGTCTAGCTCAAAGTTTCTCTTACCACTAATTCCTGCTATTTCCTGCGTCTGAAGTTCAAAAAATTAAATCGGAATCTTAGGATCCTTTAGCATCTTTTCTCTTAGCTTTAATTCATAGTTAGGCTCATACTTAACAATGGGTACTCTAATCTCTATATTTGTAATGGTTACTTTACCCAACTCAGGTCGAGAGCCTTCAATATCAGCACCACTATTATTTTTTGAAAACCATCTAAACAAGGAATCGCCAGCGTTTGCGCTTCCCACAAAAGTTACTGTTAGGTCTGCTTCCCACATGATTTCTTTGTAATCTTTAAAAAATCCACTCAACATTTTTAACGGATACAGTACCTCATTTGCTTTCCTTTGTAGCTTACCATTGTTGATGAAATTACCCTCGAATCTAATGTCATCATCGAGAGAAGAGGTAAGGTGGTATAAAACCGTCGACGAAATGCTTAGATGCTTTAACCTGTAGATTATGTGAACTCTTTTTCTTAACAATTACTGCACTCCATAACTGTGTCAGAAAGTTGTCAACTAGTTTAACATTCGATTTGCCTTCGTAAGAAGTATAGTCTGAGCAATTTGCGTGAGTAACGTTATAGGTCATATACAAGTAAGCATTGTTGTCAAACCAACAATCACCAACTTTGATGTCTATTTCCACATCTTTGTACGGTAGGTTCAAATTATTTATAGTCTTCTCATTTACTGGGAAAGACTGCCACTGATAGCTTACTATCTTATTCATTTTATTTACTGCAATATTTTAATGTTAAAGCATTTCTAAAAGAACAGTCACTGTAGCTCCACCAAAATCTATAAAACAGTCGTTCTCGTCCGTTACACTGACTTCAAAATTTTGAACTTTATCGTGTACAGGAAAAAATAATGGATAACTCGGTTCGTGTATTATAGGACTACCAAACTGTAAGTGACCAGACCCCTCCAATCTGGGTTTAAAAGAAGCAATAATGTTTGTTTCTCGATGAATGTGTTCAGAATCCTTTACAAACATACCATCAGCTAAGTTAAAATGCACTTTAATTTTTTCAAAAGGGATTATTTTTGGTAGGTCATTTGCAACTACATTTTTCGCAGGGTCAAGAGTTACATCTCTAAAACCTAGCACCCTTCCAATACTAATTTCCTTGTTAAAATACAGCTTAAAGTCTAAGCTTTCTATCTCAACTCTGTTTAGGATTTCGTTAGCCTTAATCTTTATATTACTAGCATTGAGAGGTTCCTGGCTCTGAATACACCTCTCTAAACTCTCTAGACTGTACTGTCCTGGAGGAATATTTAAAGTGTGAACCACACCATCTTTCTCATAGTGTAATCTGTTATTATCCTTTGTGACATTTGGAGTTAAGAATGTTGAATAAAATCCGACCAAACCAACCTTTGTATATATGTTTCTTATTGGTACATTTAGCCTCTTTTTTAAGTTTGAGGATGTACCACTGATTTCAAAAATTCTATTCATTTATTAATTAAATAATAAGTAATAAATAAAGAAGTAAAATGCCTAAAGATACAACTGATTGGGATCCAAAAATCAGAATACGAGAAAAACGAACTGCGAATAGACGTGGAAAGTTATTACCTAGTTCAATTCGTTGCGCTATCGTGGGGCCTAGTGGCTGTGGTAAAACAACATTAATGGTTCATAACTATCTGTTGTGCCCAGGCTGGCTTAACTGGAACAATATTAAGCACTTGTACATCTACTCGAAAAGCTTAGAACAGTTTAAGTACAAACATCTTATGGAAAAATGCGAAAGAATTGAAAAGGAAAACAAACTGTGATGACGTTATACCATTAGATGAGTGTGAAGACCGCTCTGTTGTGGTGTTTGACGACTTTATATCAGAAAATCAAGTTATTGTAAGGGAATACTTTACCAGAGGAAGACATAAGAATATTGACTGTTTCTACTTAGCTCAAACGTATTCTAAAATACCTAAGCAGCTGGTGAGAGACAACCTTAACTTTTTGAACATATTTAGACAAGACGACATTAATTTGAAGCACATCTGCGATGAGTTTGTAGGTGGAAACTTTAAATGGAATGACTTTAGAGAGCTTTGCAGTCAGGTGTGGAACGAGGACTTTGGATTCATAACTGTTGACATGACTCGAAAGCTGTATGACGGTAGGTACCGTAATAAAATTAAAACTGTTATCAGATTTTAATGGTTTTTTAACCATTAAAATACCACTTTTACGTGTCGGAGACATTATTTTATTTTTATAAACTTACTTTTCTTGGTATTACATTCTGCACAATAGCCCTCAATCTGTGACGACCGTTTTTCGTTACAACTCTCTTGGGATGAAGTGTAGTAGTAACTTTTTTGCAGCTTAGGCACCAAATGTGTTTGTCATCCATCATTTATTCGTTCGGAAATTAAAAAATCAAGATTCTAAGCCCTCGTCAATAGCATCTTTAACTGATGCTAGTTCGCCAAATAGTAAGTCTTACGTCAACGGGGACTGTCTTCGCCGACTCTTTTAGTCTTACGGTTAGGAAATTTCCTTTATTAATTAGTATTGGGTTATGCTTATTCTCAATTACGTGTACTTTGTCATACATACTTACTGCAACATCAAAATCATTAAATGTTAAATTTTTGTTTATATATTTTCCAATGACAATAACTTTTTTCAGTACAAAATCATACTCGAAGGTATATATTTGTTGTTCTAATCCAGTCATAAAAGTGAATTGAACTGTTTGTTTATCACATATTTTGTTCAGGCCTTGTTCAGTTATGTTGATGTATTGAGATAAATCACCTTTTGTATAATAATCTGAGAAAACTTTTTCTAGGTTCTTTTTACTCTAATAATGGTCGAGGTTGATTTTACTTACATAATTATTAAGGGCTGTTAGTATACTTGTGTATTTGGCATTAGTAACTTCAGTAACAGCATCGAGCTAGCTTTTGGTGACTGCGTCGGATCCACCTATGGCGTCTGCTATGTTTAACTGTGTCTTTCTTTCAATGATACCGAGTTCTTTGAAAATGAGAAATACTTCTTAATATTAAGTTTACTGATACTAGATTCTAGTCCGTTTATGACGTCTCTGACATCGTCTTGTTGTTCAGTATCTTTATTTATCTTGTTTCCGAAAATATCCATTTATTGTATCAAGAATTTTAATAAAACTCCATCCATCTGTAAATAGATGCAATACAAGCATACACAAATGACCACATACATACTGGTCAAAATTCTGAATTCTTTCTGAGTTGTAAAACAGATTGTCAGGACCCAGGTATTTCACTAAAGTTTGTGGTATACTGCCACCGAATGAGTCAAAAACGTATTTTTCATCACCCTTCTTGAAGTAGCATATCCAGTGAGTACCTATGTGATCAGATGTATCCAAGTTAACTACCCCTGATTCAACTTCTTTAGATTCTGGTGGCAGCTCGTCTGCCATGAATACACCTCTAAAGGTTTTGATTTTTAAAAACTTTGCTAACCTCTCTATATCATAGTTGCTCAACGGGTGATCATATTTTTGCACAATTTTTTCGACTTTTTTTTTAAAGATACCATAACCCGCTTTCTTTTCCATTTCAAGATTATGCCTCTTTTGCTCCGCTAACTCTGCGTCTTCCTATTACTTCTTGTGCACAGCACTTGTTATTGCCGCAGCACCACCAGCTAAGGACCCGATTGCTCCCAACGCTGCAAGTATCAGTGGTAGAAATCCACCTTCGTGCTTATTCAATCCAGAACCAGCTTTCAATCTCTTAGAGTTTAGGTACTCGAGTATCTTCTTCACAACAGGTATAGAAAATGTTATCAGTAAGCTACCACCTTTTTTAAGTTTATTAGCTTTCTGTTTCATATGAGTCTCTGTAAGATAAGCATCTAGAAAGCCATGATTTTTCAGGTCGTCATTGGACAGATTTATTTTAATAGATTTCGCTCTCGGCTTCCCACTGGAGGGAATGTTGTAGTCAATACTAAATCCTTTCATTTATTATCTCAAATAAATTAAATATTTTAGTGCAACACTCATATTAAATTTTAATGGGTTGTGACCCGTTAAAGTTACACTTCTTCATTCACATTTCACAGTGCCCATCCATTATCATTTAACCCTAGTCCTAGCTTCCTTTTCCCAAACATTATTCCAGCAACAGCTGTTGAAGCTAATCTTTCTCCTAGGGAAGCATCTTTACTGAACATCCTTTCCTTTGCAGCTTTCTGTAGTTCTTTATCAGCTTGATGTCTTTGTTCCAAATCTTTATGATCCCTGTATGCGATATCATGTCTTTTGCAAGCTTCATCTATAGGATTTATTCCAGCATCTCCTCTTTCTAATCGTTCTTCTAGTTTGGTACCAGGGCCGCAGTAATTGTATCCAGGTAAATGCATTTCAACAGGAAGATTATTAATTAACGTATTCACTAAGCCCTTTCCATAACTTTCTGCCTTCCAGAACGTATGAGGCAGATTATTCAGGAAACGAATTAGGTAGGGTATCCCCTTTGGATTATTTATTATGAAGTCATTAAATTTACTCGTAAGTATCTTGGTTATCCCAACCTTCTCATTGTGGTAGTTATTATTTCCTGCATTCTCTTCACCGTGGATCACCATTAGCCTATCAATTAAGTCTCGGACGTCATTCATCCACACGTACTCCACCGGTTTGTCTGTATACCTCTTTACAAAACCCATACCACCATATGAGTTTGGTGTGTTGCCACGTTCTTTCTTGAGTGACTGCCATATTGGTTTAATGATGTTGTTGTACTTTTCGCTACTACTTGACTTGGGTTTGTTTGCATTTGGATCATTGTTCTGACATATCGCATTGGTAACCTTCAGCATAGTTGTATAGGTATCAAGGTCGTCAGATGTGTACTCTTCAGGTGATACGGTTTTCTGAGTCAGGAGCTTCATAAACCCATTGGTGGCTTTAAAGGAGTTACCCTTCACCATACTATTATCGTTGTTGAATGTTACTTCGGAGTCACCCATGTAATGCCTCCCATTGTCAAAACGGAGACCAAAAATTGTGTCATTCAGAGCGCCTAAGTATTTTGAAACTTTTGGGCCTAGGTAAGTTGTTGAGTAGTCTGAAACAGCCTTCATCTTCTGCCGTTCCTCTTCCTCAATTTGTTCCAACATAGGCTCCAACCTCTTACGTGTCTTTGGTGTGATGGGGTCATCAACAAATAAGCTTCTCTCAAACGATGTTACCTCAGGAGTAGGTGGTATAGGGAACATATCGTCATAGTTTCCATCGTAAGGTATCAACTGTCTTTCAATCTCACGATTTTTTTCTATAGCATCAATTACGTCTTTCCCTATTGCATCTAATTTATCGATAACTGGTTGGTCTTCTTTTTTGTATTTTTCGTATTCAGTTATAGGCTTAATTTTCCATTCTTTGAACTGATCTTTGATTTGTTCGAATTTCTTTCTGTTCTTTTTTGCTTGCTTCACAAGCTTTTGATCATATTTTGCAAACATTTATTTAAGGAGAAAATATAAAATTATTCATTGGACATTGGGACGTTGACGTTGGTACGTTGGGACGTTGACGTTGACGTTTACGTTGGTACGTTGGACGTTGGGACGTTGACGTTGACGTTGGTACGTTGGTACGTTGGACGTTGGTACGTTGACGTTGGTAAGTTGGACGTTGGGCGTTGACGTTGACGTTGACGTTGACGCTGGTACGTTGGTACGTTGGACGTTGACGTTGACGTTGACCGTTGGGAAGTTGACGTTGACTTTGACTTTGGTACGTTGACGTTGGTACGTTGGACGTTGGATGGTTAACTACTTTTGGCAAATAATGGTTAAAAAGCACCCTGGTCATGTGACCAGGGTGCTTCTGCAATGGTTTGGCTATGAAGACGACTTTTCAGAACAAAAAAAGAAGGTTTGTCACTGTTCTCAAACGTAACATTCGAGCAGCCGTGTCCCACCTCGCCTCTTGCGATAGCTTCACTGCCAAGGCCTCTGCGGTAGCGATAGCGGGCTGGGAGGCCAGCGGTGAAGGTCGGTCCACCGATGTCACGAGTGCCTGCATTAGTCACAACAGCGCTTTTTTGAACCATTTCATCCTTAATATCTATACATGCCTTTATGGTTAGCCTGGCCATGTGGCCAGGCTTGTTTTGGAGTGGTTTGGTTATGAAGGTGATAACTCCGAGCAGAAGCCAACATACCATACAAAGAGCTTAAGCACACAGATGAAGATGTTAAGATAGCCATGTGTAGAGCATATAGTCACCCGCTGTGGATACCTGAGCTGACCATTCAGCTCCAAAGGCCGGTACACCGGCAGATGATCTCCTTCTTAAAGAGATGATTGTACCCATAAAGTAAGCATAACATTAGTAAGATGGAAGCATTGATGAACCTTAACGAATGCAAAGAGAGTGTTATGGTTAACCTTGAGGATGGTAAGACCTTTATCGTTAAGCTAGCAGGAACCACAAAAACACCTTATTTCTGCGGTAAGGATGTTTGTGAGGTGTTAGGGTACAGAGACCACCAAAAGGCTATTGCAACACATGTTAAGTCAAAGTATAAGCAAGACCTTAAGACTTTAACAGAGGTCACCCACGAAACGGGGGGGACCTTATTAGGTTCAATTGGCCAGATTGACCATTAACCACAATCTGCATTTTAAATGTGGCTCTTTTAGAACCTGGTGAGGAGTAGATTCTTCCGTATTTCATTGACGCTGGTTCGAGTAGCCGTGTCCCGCCTCGCCTCTTGCGATAGCTTCACTGCCAAGGCCTCTGCGGTAGCGATAGCGGACTGGAGGCCAGCGGTGAAGTTCAGGTTACCGACGTCACTATCGCCTGCATTAGTCACAACAGCGCTGCTCTAGCGTAATATTTTAACTTAAATGTATATTATTCACTCAAACGTAAATGTTCCGCTAATAAATTGTTGTTTTTGGGTGTTGTTGTGTATGTTACACTACGTAATGTAAGTAAAAATATACGGTAAGTCGAATGAAGCGTAATGCTGAGAGAGAGAGAGAGAGAGAGAGAGAGTAAGATTAATAGCTTACTCGAATGCATTTGCTTCACCGGCGCGGTAGCTCAGCGCGTTTGGTCAGGAAGCATGGCCACGTTTCTGAAGAAAAAAACTGAGTAAAGTTTTCATCGTGGAATTTTGAGTGATGTCATGAGACGTCCGCACTGATCCGCTCTCCCTCATCTGCTAAGAAGTATGGGACGAGACGTGGTAACAAAGAGGAAAAAACCCTGTGGGGCAGAAGAACAACGACAACGACGAAGAAATGTAACAGACAAAAGACCCCACAGTGTTCCTCGGCGCTGAGGTTTTGCCATTTTCGATGAAATTTTAATGGGTACGTTTGGGATATTTCTCGTTTCCAATTAACCATACCGGCAACCACATACACGTCTCCAATGACACCCTAAGAAGTTTTTTTCACTTAAAGAAATAAATCAGTCAATAAATAACCATGAGTAATTACCTAATACCTCCTTGTAGCATGACGGCCTTAATGGAAGGCTGTGACAGATCAACAGAACTTCTTTTGATATAAAGAAGGTACCAGAAAACCTAAGAGATATAGTTTTTAATTATTTATGCAACCTTCAGAACTTACAACTGACTATTCTAGAACTTGTTGAAGACCCCAGTGACCTCAATAAAATAGGTGAAGATATGTCTCAGCTAGAAGAACAATTCGCAAAGTTGATGGTTGAAATAATGCCACATTCTAAGGCTACAACTGCTAAGGCTACAACTGCTAAGGCTAAAAAGGTTAAAGCACCGGCTACTTCTGTATCCCTATGTAAGCATAGGTATACTAAAAAGGGTCCTAAAAAAGGCCAGGAGTGCGGAAGCCGTGTTAAGGATGGGGGTGACTTTTGTGGTAAGCATAAAAAACGTGAGGTTGCCGAATAAGGTAGGTCTACGAAACCTTAAAACTATTGGTAGCAAGTAGTAAGAAGCAGTCTCTATTGGTATGTTTTCTAATGCTTTGTTTGGAACCATTATTTTGATGTTGAGACCAGGGTGGTGCAATAGAGTTCAACACAACAACAGGTAATCTGGCCGACTCCACTTGAACCACATTTTGGAACGGAAAAATGAGGCAAAGGGGTACCCCACGGTCAAACGGTCCGTTGTGCAACTTTGAAGTTAATGGTTCAATGGTAAGTGATGGTTGTAAACCACTGTGCCCACGTGGGCACGGTGGTTCTGCAATGGTTGTATATGAATATCAGAAACTTTAAAAAGGCTGTAATGGGCCTAAACACCAAGACGGCAGATACCATACGGGACTATTATGTTAGCCTTGAAGAGTTCATTTTCAGTTATGGTAGGTACACCCATAACTTTTTAAACCGAAGGTCACAAGCCCTAACCGAACTTAATCAACTTGAACTGACTTATGCAAATGGACCAACTAACCATAAATGATACAACACACCAAGCTGAACAGGATAGGCTAAAAGAGAAGCTTGCCAAAACCAAGCAACAAGCTTCAGAGGAAGCTAAACAAAAGGAGCGTCTAGAGCGTCGTGTTAGGTTGATTGGTAAGCTTACGGATTCAACCACACCACGAACAAAGGATCAATTCATCTACATCGTGACCAAACGATCGTATCTGTCCGAGAACAAGTATAAGGTTGGTGGTAGCCTTAACTACAAGACCCTAAAGTCAAGGACGAACGAGACCCCAAATACTTTTTTTTCCTTAAAGAGATGATTGTACCCATAAAAGTAAGCATAACATTAGTAAGATGAAAGGAAAGAAATATAACTATGCAGGTAAAGCACTGCAACAAGTGTGGAGTGAACATCACTTACAAGAACTGGTCCAGGCACTTTAAATCAAAGAGTCATGTTAAGAATGACCCTAACAATGAAGAGAAGGAGCACAACAAGGAGAAAATAACAAGCCAAGACCTTAGAACCATGGCTAAAGATTACAATCTTAGTGGGGTTTTCGAAAATGAAGAAATCGGAACTTAAAGAAGCTTTAGATAAGACTATGGACATGTTGTACAAGAAGCAGGATTTGGAAAAGCTAAGGGTACCACAGCTTATAAACATCGGCAGAAGTAAAAACATTAAGGTAACTGTTAGGATGAGGAAGGCTGAAATAATTGAATCCATTTTGAAGACGCAAGACATTGTCTTTCGTAGTAAGGTACCTCAAGAGTTAGGCTTCCACGAGGACTTGATAGAACCACCTAAGGAAGAACGCAAGCCACCATACACCATCACAGAAACAAACTCACGATTCATTAAGAAATTTAACGCGACTGAAGTGGATTACACCATTAAAGTTGATAAGTTAATGCAAGTTGAGAACGCCATCAACGCAATGATTAAACTGGCCAAGGAGAAGGGTAACTACAAAAAAGGAGACAAACTGACTATAGTAGCAAGTAATCCGAATTTTAACCATGATATTTCGACTGTGGTTGAATCAGACGTCAGTGCTAGAACATTCATAAGCCATATAGGCTGAATTCTATCTTCTAACGACAACTTAAATATCACACAGACCAGGTTCAATATTAAGATTCTGAATGTACCTAGAGGTCAAGGCAGGTCGAAAATTATAAATCTGTCTGAAGATGTGAGAACGAAAAAATGCATCACCCAAATAAAGAACAAAGATAACTTGTGCTGCTCGCGAGCCATCGTAACAGCCCTGACGTACCACACAAATGAAGTTCTCGGTAGGCAACTGAGTCCCATGGATATTAAGCAAGTCATAATGGGTAGACCCATTCAAACAGAGTTAACTGAAGAGTTGTGCAAAAGACTCGGTGGCTACAACGAGGAAGGTTTCACTGTAGAGGATATAAAGAACGTGGAAAAGTTATTGAATATTGAAATAAAGGTTGTCTGTGCCGAAAATTTTAATTCAGTTATATACTCTGGTGAAGAAAGGGATACAAAAATTTATCTATACAAAAACGGGAACTATTTTGATGTTGTAAACAGTATGAAAGCTTTCTTGGGTAGTGTATATTACTGCGATACTTGTAACTTACCTTACAACAACAAGGATAAGCACAAGTGTAAGAAGGATGTAAAGGTGTGTATTTTGTGTAAGAAACCTGCGCACTCCCCCGAAGGTAAAGATAAAGTTTACTGTAATGAATGTAATAGGTATTGTTACTCTCATGAATGCTTGAATCATCACTCTGAGGTTTGTAAGGCTGTTTACAAGTGCCGAGGTTGTAACATGATTCTTCAGAGATCTAAGGAACACAAATGTGGATACTCCTTTTGCTACAATTGTATGGAACCTTGTAAGACTGGTGAACATCAATGCTACATACAACATAAACATCAGAAAGGCGGAAGGTGTGAAAGTCGGTGTATTTGTAAGGCTACCGATAAGGAGAGTTTTTTGGAACACTTTGTAGCTAAAAACAAGGATAAACTTCTCAAAAATGTTAAGCTCACTACCCTTCAAAGACAATTTGATAATGGAGATATTTCAGAACAAGAGTATAAAGTACTCTACAACAATACACTGACTGAAATTATATCGTCATTAAATGGTTGCCGTTACACAGAAAAGTATATCTGGTTCAACTATGAAGCTGAGCAAGATCTACATCTACATCTACATCCGTACTCCGCAAGCCACCTGACGGTGTGTGGCGGAGGGTACCCTGAGTACCTCTATCGGTTCTCCCTTCTATTCCAGTCTCGTATTGTACGTGGAAAGAAGGATTGTCGGTATGCTTCTGTGTGGGCTCTAATCTCTCTGACTGGAGTGCACATCCCCAACCTCGTAGTAGCCCACTATATTGACGGTACCAAAGTTTCCTTCAAAACAAATGAAGAGTTCTGCAAGTGGTTGATTTCTAAGAACCACCAAGGGTACACGGCTATTGCACACAACGCGAAAGGCTATGACTCACGATTCATTTTAAAATACTGTATAGAGAATACATTGAAACCATACACTATATACAATGGAACAAAGTTGATGATGCTAGAGGTAAACGGACTAATAAGCATTATTGATAGCCACAATTCCGTAGCTTCTCCTTTGAGTGACTTCCCTAAAACATTCGGGCTGAAAGAACTTAAGAAGGACTACTTCCCACATTTCTTCAACACAAGAGACAATTAGACTTACGTAGGACCTATTCCTGACACCAAATACTATGGCGTAGACACGATTGAGACAAAAGCTAGGAAAGAGTTCCTCGATTGGTACACAAGCAAAATTAAGGAAAATTACGTGTTTGACTTTCAGAAAGAATTTATGGAGTATTGTAACTCTGATGTAGATATTCTGCGTATGGGTTGCCTAGAGCTTAGAAAGCAGTTCTTGGAAATTGCTAACATAGATCCATTTCAGTACATAACTATTGCGAGTGTTTGTATGGGTATTTATAGGTCCAAGTACCTCCAGGAAAATACTATGGCTGTGATAAAAAGTGATAAGAAAGAAATGTATAGTGAAGCTTCAATCGGGTGGCTAAACACATTTGAGAACGTACAGCACGCTTTGAATGGTGGTGAAGTCATGATTCGTGGGGCAAAGGTTGACGGGTTCAATAAGGACACTAATACCGTATACCAGTTCCACGATTGCATTTCGGAATGGATGTCCTGATTGTTATCAAGACGAGACTATTAACAATGTTAACCATGAGACCATGGGAGACTTGTACGAGAAAACAAAGCGAAGAAGTGACCAAATTAGGGAAGCAGGATACAATCTTGTCGAAATGTGGGAATGCAAGTGGGCTAAGAGTAAAGGATACAAATCGGCGTTGAGTAAGTGTACACCCATAGTAGAGCCACTGAACCCTAGAAGTGCTTTCTTTGGAGGGAGGACCAATGCGAGCAAGCTTAAAGTACAGAATAAAAAACTGAGATACATAGATGTATGCAGCCTCTATCCTACAGTACAGTATTTCGATCACTACCCTGTCGGTCACCCTGTAAAAATATACAAACCTAAGAGTTACAACGGTGACTGGTACGGTTTGATTAAGTGCAAGGTATTAGCACCGCGTAAGCTTTACCATCCAGTACTGCCTGTTAAGAAGGAGAAGCTGATATTTGCGTTGTGCGGAAAGTGTATTGAGGAGAAATGTGATGCTTGTCAGCACTCTGATGGTGAAAGAGCAATAATAGGAACGTGGACCACAGACGAAGTTAACAAAGCTATACAGAAGGGCTACAAGGTGGTAGAAGTATACGAGGTTAGGCACTTTGAAGAAAGAAGTAATGATCTATTCAAAGGATACGTTAAGGACTTTATGAAAATTAAGCTAGAAACGAGTCCTTGGAAAGAAGACTTTGAAACTATTGAAGAGTACACAACAGCGGTAATGGAACATCTTGATATCGATCTGAATTCCGAAGAAGTGGTACCAAACCCTGATAAACGCGCTGTTTCTAAGATTTGCTTAAACTCATTGTGGGGTAAATTCGGCCAAAGACAGAACTTGACCCAAAGTGAATACGTAGTGGATGTAGAGAGGTGGTACAAAATAATGTTAGATGATAGGGTTGATGTAAGCAATATGATTTTTATTAATGATAATATTGTACAAGTCACCTATATGTATAAAGACCATTTCGTTGAAGACTCCTACTCAACCAATGTGTTTATAGCAGCATTCACTACTTCTAATGCGCGCCTACGGCTTTATGATATGCTAGACAGGCTAGGGTCAAATGTGGTCTACTACGATACTGATAGTATTGTTTATATTGATGATGGTGCCAACACTCTTGAAACCGGTTGTATGTTGGGGGAATGGACTGATGAACTGGGTAAGGATGATCATATCACAGACTGGATTTCTACAGGACCTAAGAGCTACGGGTACGTGACATACAAAGGAAAGGAAACTATGAAGTTGAAAGGCTTCACTTTAAATTATGAAAACTCTAAAGCACTCAACACAAATACCATGAAAAATATTGTGGATAAGGAGATAGATAAGGTTAAATTAAACTACAAAATGATTACGAGAGATACAAAAACCAAAATCTTGATTAATAAGGATGTTAGTAAGGAATTCAAATTTGACTATGATAAGAGAATGATTAAGCCTGAGGCTGGTGGTATTATTGAAACATATCCTTGGGGATACTAGAGTTAGAAAATAAGGTAGACTTACAGCATAAGTAAAGGTAGACTTACAGCATAAGTTAAGGTTGCATAGAACCACACCGCGATATACAAGTAAAATAATTTTTAAGGTTAAATAGAACAGCACAAGAGAAAAGTGAAATGATTCTTTAAGGTTCAAAGGGACCTTAAAAAATAAATAAAATTATGGTTAAAATTTAAGGCTAGACGAGGGGGTGTTCCCAAGTGATCTAGGGTGGTTGGTTTTTAACCATTCAAAATAAAAAGAGTTTATGGTTGACAAGAACCATATCCAGTGGATAATTGAAATTATTTGTATGGTTGCATCGAACCATAACAAATAAAGTTATGGATAAAATGAACCTTAGAAGAGGGGTTGTTCCGAAGTGACCCACCTACTACTGTCAGGGATTACTCGAGTTTCCTGATTCAATACTCCTGGTGACTAGGCATTCGCTACCTTAAGAGAGTCATAGTTACTCCTCCCATTTCCTCACCCAGTTTCACGTTTCTCCAGTCTGCCACACGTGATATGTCACTAGTTGTGTATCATAAGAGAGTAATCGTTACTCCCGGCAGAGGTTACTCGAGTTTTCTTAATCAATACTAATAGTAACGAGGCATTGGCTAACTTAAGAGAGTACTTGTTACTCGACCCTGTTGCTCAGCCAGTTTCACACTTTTTGTTACTGTGGCCAGTCTGCCAGCAGCTAGTTGTGTAACTTAAGAGAGTTATTGTTACTCCAGCCAGAGATTATTGGAATATACTAATGCAATACTCCTGGTGACGACACATTAACAAACTCAGAAGGGTCATAGCTATTCGTGACTGTTGCTCACTCAATTTAACATTTTTTTTAATTTAATTTTTTATTTTTACTGTGGTGTCTGCCAATAGCGATATGTCACTAGTTGTGTATCATAAGAGAGTCATCATTACTCCTCCCACGGGTTTTCGAGTTTTCTTAATCCAAACTCCAAGTAACGAGGCATTGGGTACCTTAAGAGAGTCATTGTTACTCATACCAGTAGCTAACACAGTTTCCTATTTTTCTAACTGTGGAAAGTCTGCTACTAGCGGTATGTCACTAGTTGTGTATGAAAAGAGAGTCATCGTTACTCCCGCCTTGGCCAATCGAATTTTCTAATTCAGTACTCCTGGTGAGGAGGCAGTGGCTACCTTAAGAGAGTAATTGTTACTCGTCCCAGTTGCTCTTCCAGTTTCACAATTTTAGTTACTCTGGCGAGTCTGTCAGAAGCGATATGTCACTAGTTGTGTATCATAAGAGAGTCATCGTTATTCCTCCCAGGGGTTTTTCGAGTTTTCTTAATCCAAACTCCTAATAACGAGGCATTGGCTACCTCAATAGGGTCGTAGTTACTCGTCCCAGTTGCTCACCCAGATTCCCATTTTTTCTTACTGCGGCCAGTCTGCCAATAGCGGTTTGTCACTAGTTGTGTATCATAAGAGAGTCGTCGTTACTCCAGGCAGGCACTACTCGAGTTTCCTGATTCAATACTCCTGGTGACTAGGCATTCGCTACCTTAAGAGCGTCATAGTTACTCCTCCCATTTTCTCATACAGTTTCACATTTATCCAGTGTGCCTGACGCGATATGTCACTAGCTGCGTATCATAAGAGAGTCATCGGTACTCCCCGCAGGGGTTACTCGAGTTTCTTAATCAATACTAATATTAACAAGGCATTGGCTACCTTAAGAGCGTAATTGTTACTGGTCCCGGTTGCTCTTCCAGTTTCACAATATTTGTTACTCTCCCCAGTCTGCCAGAAGCGATATGTCACTAGTTGTGTATCATAAGAGAGTCATCGTTACTCCTCAAAGGGGTTTTTCGAGTTTTCTTACTCCAAACTCCTAATAACCAGGCATTGGCTACCTCAATAGAGTCGTAGTTACTCGTCCCAGTTCCTCACCCAGTTTCCCATTTTTTCTTACTGCGGCCAGTCTGCCAATAGCGGTTTGTCACTAGTTGTGTATCATAAGAGAGTCGTCGTTACTCCAACCCGGGATTACTCGAGTTTCCTGATTCAATACTCCTGGTGACTAGGCGTTCGCTACCTTAAGAGAGTCATAGATATTCCTCCCATTTCTTCACCCAGTTTCACATGCCTCCAGTCTGGCATACGCGGTATGTCACTAGTTGTTTATCATAAGAGAGTCATCGTTACTCCAGACATTGGTTATCTCAGGAGGGTCATAGTGTTGTGGCTGGCAGGAGAGCCAACACAGGGTTACTAAAGGAGACCGAAATGCACGCGTTTTAGCTCACGCAGGCTGATGTGAGGTCTGGACCGTGACAAGGGAATTAATCCTTTAATGACGAACGTCGCTCTTCACGATACATGGTTTACAATATCAATAGTACTGATAACGGCGCATTGCTAGGTCGTAGCTAATAACATAACTGAAGTCTTTGCTAACTATCGTCTCGGCAAATGAGAGCGTAGAAGTCAGTTAACAATCGCTAGCAAAGTTGGCTGTACAACTGAGGCGAATGCTAGGAAGTTTCTCTAGACCTGCCGTGTGGCGGCGCTCGGTCTGCAATCATTGATAGTGACGACACGCGGGTCCGACGTATACTATCGAACCGCGGCCAATTTAAATGCTCCCCCCCCCCCCCCCAGGGGCTCAGCATTCATTTGCTGGGTACGGACTTGGCGACCCCGGGGTTCCTGAGCTGGGGACTGGTAAGCGCCGCCAGTCCCCTGTCACTGTAAGCTCTGGGCATGCTTCAACGACCACCGTGCGGCGCGGCGGTGGAATGTTGTGTGTCTCAGGGAGTGGGGATCTTGGCTTGGCCGCCCGAATCACGAGGATGGAATAAACCTCTATAAACAACCCCTCAATCTCAAGGTGTGCTGTGCGCCGATGAGATGCATGGCTGTTGAGGTGGAACAGTCGTTAGCGGGCAACCTCTGGGAAACCTGCCGCACCTCAGTTGTATAAGGCTTACCTAGGCACGCGGGGCTCTGTCTAGGTGGACTATTAGTTCCCTAGCTGCTCGTGGGACCGAGATGGAACCCTCGAACTTCTAATCTTCTCCTCCCAGCAGAGAGGGTGGGCCACTGGTAGTTTCTAACACCCAATCTAACAAGAGGGCTCGTGTAGCCAGTCCTCCAGATTCAGGTAGTCGTAACAGAACGCATGCTGCTTCGCCAAATGTGTTTCTTTTAATTAAAAGAAAAGATGGGAGTTTCGCAAAAGTTTCACCATTTTATATCCAGAAGGGCTTAGAAGGTATTGCTGGCACTCTAAAATCTGTAAAGCGCTTGCGAAATGGTACCTTGTTGGTTGAAACATCTAGCTTCCAGCAAGCCCAGAACCTTCAGAAGGCGCAATTTCTTGGGGAGTTTGCTATAGAGACTGAATTTCACAACACCTTGAACTACAGCAAGGGTGTTGTGACTTGCAGAGATCTCGTTGACATTCCCCAAGACGAACTGAAGGCTGAATGGTTCCGGGAAGGAATTGTCGACGTGCAACACGTTATGAAACGGGTGGGTGGTACTCTCGTAAAGACTGACTCGTTTATCCTTTCATTTAACACCACCAAATTGCCAGACCACGTGAAGGCCGGTTTCCTCTGTCTCAGTGTACGACCTTATTACCCCAACCCCATGCGGTGTTTTGAATGCCAACACTTTAGACACACTACTCTCGGCTGTAGAGGGGAAGCCACTTGCGGGAATTGTGGTAAAGCCGCCCATGAGGGAGTTGGTTGCTCCTCTCCTCCCAAGTGTGTCAACTGCTCTGGGGATCACCCTGTGTGGAGTAGGGACTGCAGAGTTTTCCTTGAGGAACGGAAGATCCAGGAACTTAAAACTACAAAACGCCTCTCGTATGGTGAGGCAAAGTCCATGCAGCCGCCCACGTTCGCTGCTTCCTTTTCTTCCGTTCTCAAACAGCCAGTGCTGAAAACCGATGCCATTACACAAACGAAAGTTGCTACTATCAGCACTAGCACCTGTGTTTGTCAGTGTACGTGTGCTGCTGCCGTTCCTGTGAAGCCTGCTGCTCCCCACCGGCCTTCTGACCAGGCCGTGGTAGCTGACGTCATGGAACTTCCTGCCCCTTCCCGGGTCCAGTCTTGTGCACTGCCCAGCGCTGCTACACTCCCTACTGCTTCTGACATTTTGGCACCAATGCCGCCTCAGGCCAGAATATCGAAGCCAAAGACAAAGGTCGCCCGCTAAAGGAGACCGAAGTTCTACAGTCTGCTGATGTGGATGTCATTCTCTCTGACGTTTCTCTCGACTCCTCTTCAGAGGCGATGGAGGTTGATGTCAGACTGGGGCACTCATCTCGCCCCAAAACTGAACCTCCGTCTGTTGTGGGCTCTCCTCCCCGACAGATAGTGAGAATGAAGGTACTCCCACCCTGAGAGATGGCTCCCATTATACAGTGGAACATAAATGGATTACGGGCACATGTGGAGAAACTGCAGCTCCTAGCACGGCAACGCCCCCTGTGCTTGTGTTTACAGGAAACGCATTTAAAACCATCTGATGCTCCTGTACTAAGGGGCTATACGTCATATCGCAAAGATGACCTGACTGGAGAAAGGGCCAAAGGCGGAGTCGCTGTGTTTGTCTATAATGACCACCACTCCTCTGCTCTCCCCCTGGATACTGACCTGCAAGCAGTTGCAGTTGAAATTCATTCACCTCGGAGGCTTACCGTTTGCTCCCTTTATTTACCCCCTCTGGATGCAATGACCTTAGACGCTCTCACAGATGTTATCGACCAACTCCCCCGCCCATTTCTCCTCCTGGGAGACTTCAATGCCCATAATGTCCTGTGGGGCTCTACTTCTCTTTGCGCTCGAGGTCGAATTTTGGAGAGCCTCCTAACATCTCAAGTGTTGTGCATCCTCAACACAGGTACTCCGACTCATTTCTCTCCTGCTACAGTGTCATTCTCAGCCATTGACCTTTCTTTCTGCACTCCAACCCTCACCGACTCTGTTCACTGGGAGGTCATTGACGACCTTCATTCCAGCGATCACTTCCCTATCCGCATTCATCTCCTGGATGGTGTATTGCTGGAGCAGCGGCCACCATCGTGGATAATTGGCAGGGCTAACTGGCCACTGTTCACTCGGTTGGCTGTCTTTTACCGCCACAATAGCATCAAAGAATGGGTGGATCACATCATGCTGCTCACCTGTCCATACCACAGTCTTCTGGCACTCTTAAGCGGCGCCTTGTGCCTTGGTGGACAGAAGAGTGCCGTTCAGCCATCCGAGACAGGCGTGCGGCTCTTCGCCGATTTAAATGCCGTCCAACAGCGGTCAATCTTACCGCCTTTCGAATCGCGAGAGCCAGGGCAAGCCGTGTCATTAAAGAGAGCAAGGAAAGGTCATGGCAGGCGTTCCTGGACCCCATCAACCGTTCCACTTGTTACACAAAAGTATGGGAAGCCATCCGGTGGATTTCCGGTAAACATAGCCGTTTACCAATAGCTGCTGTCCTGAACCAGGGATACCTCCAAACGACACCCAGAGCCATTGCTCAGACGCTGGCAGAGCATTTTGCACAAAGTACTGCCACTGCAAATCAGGATGCAGCGTTTCGTCGCTACCGTGCGACTGTCGAAAGAGCGAACTTGGACTTTCGGTCGAACAGTTCTGAGGCGTACAACTCCCCTTTCTCCTTGTGGGAACTTGAATCGGCTTTTAGTGAGACTTCTGACACTGCGCCAGGTTACGACCGCATCCGGTACTCCATGCTTCGACATCTGCCAGGGGCGTCAAAGGAAATCCTCCTCGAATGTTTTAATCTCATATGGCAGACAGGAGTGTTCCCCACCTCGTGGCGGGAGGCAATCCTCAGCCCTCTCCTCAAACCAGGAAAGGACCGCACATGTCCCAGTAGTTATCGTAGTATCTCCTTGACAAGCTGTGTCGGAAAGACCCTGGAACGGATGGTTAACCGGCGTCTGGTCTGGCTGTTAGAGACCAGACAGCTCCTTAGCCGCTTTCAGTGTGGATTCCGAAAATTTCGGTCCACGGTCGACAACCTGACCCTCCTAGAGACGGCTATTCAGCAGGCTTTTCTCCGACAGCATCACTGTATTGGTATCTTCTTTGATATCAGTAAGGCACATGATACTACTTGGAGATACTGTATTCTTGCACAACTGCATCAATGGGGCTTTCGTGGCCGCCTCCAGATTTTCATTCGGTCTTTTCTGTCTCAGCGGTTTTTTTGGACCCGTGTTGGTAACACACTGTCTGATCGCTTTGAGCAAGAGAACGGTGTCCCCCAGGGCAGCGTTTTAAGCGTTACCCTCTTTGCCATAGCCATCAACAGTATAACGTCTACAGTGAGGAGTCCAGTACAGTGCTCCTTATTTGTGGACGACTTTGCTGTTTTCTGTTCCTCCTCCAATGTTGCAACCGTGAGCCGTCCGTTGCAGCTAACAGTGCGGCGGTTAGAGGAGTGGGCTGCAAAGACGGGTTTTCATTATTCTGCCGATAAGTGTGTTTGTGTTCATTTTAATCGTTCTCGTCGTCTTTTTACTTTGCCTGCCTTGCATATGGGGGATACTGTCCTACATTTTAGAGACACAGTGCGGTTTCTGGGCCTAATTTTTGACTCCAGGTTGTCATGGCTGCCACACCTACGTGACTTGAAAGCCAGAACCCTGAAGGCACTCGACATCCTCAAGTGCCTGAGCCACAGGTCTTGGGAAGCGGACAGGCGCGTCTCCTTCAGTTTTATCGAGCTTTCGTGCGTTCACGGTTGGACTATGGGTGCACAGTATATGGGTCAGCGAGGCCTTCTTATTTGCAGATCCTTGACGCTGTTCACCATTCTGGGATTCGACTGGCCAGTCCCATACCCAGCCTCTGTGCTGAGGCTGGGGAACCGCCACTTACCATCCGGCGGCAGCTCCTGCTGGTGCGCCAGGCTTGTAAGTTTCTTGCAGCTCCCAGCTCGCTGCTCACCATCTTGTTCCCCATCCACCTCTGGACTGCCTTTTTTCCCGCCGTCCTTGGGCTACGTTGCCGTTTGGGATCCGTGTGCACCGTGTACTAGAGTCCCTCAGTGTGGAGTCTGTACAACCCCAAATCCAGGGTTTTAACCGCCTGCCACCCTGGTTACTGAAGAGGCCCGGAGTGATTTTAGATTTATTGCAGTACAAGAGAGATTGCACTCCTACCACCGTTTTTAATGCAGCATTTTCTGCCATTTTATCTGAGCACCACGACTATGTAGCTGTTTTTACGGAAGGGTCGAAACAAGGGGATTCTGTTGGTTGCTCAGTTGTTTTTCCAGATCGTGTCTTCAAAGTCCGCCTGCCTCAGACTTTCGCTGTCATTGATGCAGAATTGTCTGCGATCTTGCGGGCACTGGAGCACATGAGACATTCTTCCTCTCCTAAATTTCTTGTCTGTTCCGATTCACTCAGTGCCCTTCACTTATTGCAACGTTTGTATCCGGCAGACAAAACTGTCCAGACCATCCAGGATGCCCTCCTCCGACTGCAGCGACTGGAGAAGGTTGTAGCTTTCTGCTGGGTTCCGGGGCATGTCGGCATTGCTGGGAATGAAAGGGCAGATCTCGCAGCTAAGGAGGCGTGTCTCGCCCCACATGTATCTCAGTGTGCTATTCCCTTGCACGCACTCACCTCGCTGTTGAGCTCACGGGTTATGCGTCGGTGGGAGGATGAGTGGCTGGAACTGACTGACAATAAGCTCCGTATAGTCAAGCCCAGAACGCGTGTGTGGTGTACTTCCTTTCAGCCCCATCAACGGGACGAGGTTCTCCTCACTCGGCTTCGAATAGGCCACAGCCCTATGAAGCATGGCTACCTGCTCCGGCGAGAGGACCCTCCAATGTGTGGTGCTTGCGGCGTCCAGGTCACTGTGCGCCACGTTTTATTGGATTGCGTTTTATTTTCTGACCAGCGGGCCGCAGCTGACTTGCCAGCGGACCTGCCATCTCTTTTAGGCAACACTCAGACGAATGTGGCTAAAGTTTTAAAGTTCTGTGCCATGTCAAATGTTTCTACAAAGATTTTAGGGAGAGGATTTTGATTTGCTCACTGTGTGACAAGCTAGCCCATATTTTATGTAAGTGGTCAGCCAATAACAATTTCCTGTGACCTTCTTGTTGGTATGTTTCCCCTTACCTTACGTTTTAATTTCTTATGTAGCATTTTCCTTCTTTTCCTGCTTTCTTTGAGTGTGTGCTTTAGTTTTCTTAGGTCTGTCCACGTTATTTCCTTTTAATGTGTGTCAGGGCGCTGATGACCTCGATGTTGAGCGCCCATAAGCCCCAACACACCACCTAAATGCTACCACCAAGCAAGTGTGGTGTCTGGCAGTGACACCACATTCCTCCCCCGCAAATTGGCGTACGGTTGTGGCATAAGGCTTCCACCCTCCGGGGAGCCTAACAACAGGCGAGGCTGTGCCACCCGCACCCTGTCATTCGGACCGCGGGGAGCTAGGAAACGCCTGAAAACCTGCTCCAGGGTGCACGCCAACATGCGGTGTATGCGCCCGTAGAGAGACAGGAGGGGCCGAAGGGTCGACCTCCATCGGGCCGGGGCACCCGACGGGTGGAGACGACATATGGTCCGGAGCGGGCAAGAGTTCCATGTCGGAGGACAACTGGTCACTGAAGCCATCAGCGGCGCGTGGCCCAGAGATGCGCCCGGCGGTTGTAGCGTCGCGTCCACTGCGGGCGTCGCTGGCGGGAGAACAGGCGGCGGCGGCGCGTCGCCATGAGGCAAAATGGAAGGCAGCGTCGGTAACACCTGGGGCTGAGGCGAGCCAGTAGATGGGTCCCCGGGGCGCTGACCGGACGGCACTGTTGCTGAAAGCAGACGGCGAGCGGCAGATCCCGTGCGACGACAGAGGCGCAGCTGATTGAGATGCCGACGCACCTCACCAGAGGCCCCCAAAACCAGATAGATAGCGCGTCCGAGGCAGCGAAGAATGCACCCTTCGAGCCAACGCTGTGAACCTCGATAGTGGCGAACGTCGCCTGGAGCAAAAGCAGATGTCTGCCTCTTCAGAGGAACCTGATGCGGCGGATGTAGCAAAGACATCAAGGTTCGATGACGACGACCGTGGAGCAACTCAGCCGGCGAGCGACCATCTCGGGGCTGAGAGCGATACAAGGACAAAAAGAGCAATAACGCGTCCTCCCGAGAATACGACTCTTTCAAATTCAACATCTGTAACTTGAAAGTCCTGACAAATCGTTCAGCGACACCGTTTGACTGTGGCGAAAACGGCCCAGACGTCAGAAGCTGAATACCATTGGCCTTGCAGATTGACTGAAATTCTGCGGACATGAATTGTGGGCCATTGTCGGAAACAATAGTCTTTGGAAGACCTTCAATGCAAAAGATAGCAGATAACGCTTGGATGGTGGCAGATGACGTCGTGGAAGACAACTGGACAACAAAAGGAAAATTACTGAATGAATCTACCACAATCAACCATCGAGCATCCGCGGTGGTGCTGATTGTTGTTCGGCACACACCCTGCAAGAAGAGCACATATTCGTAATAGCGGCATCGATTCCGAACCAAGTACAGTGCTGACGAGCAAGTTGTTTCGTTCTCACTATACCCCAATGTCCTTCGTGGAGAGGCTGTAGGACAGAGGACTGTAACGAACGTGGGACCACGACCCTGGACTGATCAGTATCAGAACGCAACAGCAAAACGCCACGTCCTACAAAAAGTCTCTCCTTGTGAGCAAAACATAGGCGAACCAACGGGTCCCCGATCCGTGACTTTGACAAGGGCCATTGCGTAGCAACAAAACGCAGAACGGGAGCAAGGACAGGTCGGCAGCTGTGCTGTAGCTACACGACGAAAATCAATCGGAAACGATTTGACCACGTCATCGGTTTCCGCATCAATGAACATGCAAGCAAGTTCGGAGGAATCGAATGCCCTATCCTCAGCAACAGGAAAGCGGGACAACGCATCGGCGTTTCCGTGCTTAGCAGTAGACCGATATAAAATATCGTAGCGGTACTGGGAGAGGAAAATAGACCAGCGAATGAATTTCTGCGCTGTACGTGGAGGTACAGGCTTGGTCGGATGAAAAAGCGATGTCAAAGGTTTGTGATCTGTGATTATGGTAATGTGAAGACCATACAAGAAATCATGAAACTTTGTAACACCAAATACGAGAGCCAACGCTTCTTTCTGGATCTGTGAATAATTTCTTTGCGCAGACGAGAGCAATTTGGACGCAAAGGCAATAGGGCGATCGTGCGATCGTGCGATCCATCTTTGTGCGCAAGCACAGCTCCGATCCCGAAAACCGATGCATCCACCATCAACAAAAGGGGCTGCTGGGGATCGAATGGCGTAAGGCAAGTATTGGAAAGCAACGCCGATTTCAACTGGCGAAAGGCGCGTTCGCATTCCGTCATGCAGACGAACGGAACACCCTTATGGCGTAAGCGATGAAGTGGAGCTGAAATGGAAGAGGCATGCGGAATGCATTTATGATAATAGTTGATTTTTCCCAGCACACTCTGGAGGTGCTTCAAATTCTGCGGCGAAGCCAAGTCTTGTATGGCACGAAGGTGCGTTGGACAGGGATGTATGCCTTGGGCATTGAGTACATGTCCCAAGTATGGCAAGTCCCGAGCAAAAAACACACATTTGTCCTTCCGCAAGCGAAGACCATGTTGGCGCAAGACCTGAAATAATGTTCTGAGATTGGCCGAATGTTCTTCTTCCGTCTTTCCGGAGATCACAATATCGTCCAGATAATTTGCTGCAGTAGGGACAGACGCACAAACAGTTTGTAGATATTGCTGAAACAATGCAGGGGTGGATGCACTCCCGAATGGCAGGCGTTTGAATCGATACAAACCAAGATGCTTGTTAACCACCAAAACACGCTGGGATTCTTTGTGCACCGGTATTTGCGAGTACGCATCTGCTAGGTCCAACTTCGAAAAATATTTACCCGGGCACAGTTTGTGAAATAAATCTTCGGGGCTGGGTAAAGGAAAAGTTGCAATCACTAGTTGTCGATTCACTGTTGCCTTGAAGTCCACACAAAGTCTCAATTTGCCGGAAGGTATGGCAAACTTACGAAGGGTGATGCCCAGAGAGAAGCCTGCACACGTTCAATTACACCTTGTGATTCCAAATCGTGCAATGTTTTTGCGACCTCATCACGCAATGCGTGGGGAACATTGCGCGCTCTGAAAAATTTCGGTTGCGCGTTTACTTTCAGTTCCAAATGTGCTTTATAGTCCTTATCGCAACCGAGGCCCGGTGCAAAAATGTCAGCAAATTCATCACATAGACGAGAAACACTGTCTGAAGGCACAGTCTGGTTCACTGATAGGACCTGATTTACTATAGACAAGTTAAACAACTGAAATAAATAGAAACTAAACAAGTTCACTGCAGAAGAAGAACGAAGGACGTAAAATGACACAAGTTTTGTTTGTCCCTTGTATGTTGCAAGAAGGCTGCACTGTCCTAACACAGTGATGTTTTGACCTGAATAGCTATTTAACTCAACATTTGCGGCACGTACGGAGGTGTGTCCAGCAGGTTGTAAGTTTCATGATTGTTCAGTGAAACTGCAGCTCCTGTATCGAGCTGGAATGGTACCACGTTGCCGTTAATGTCCAATTCTACAAAAAGTTTATTGTCCTGCTGACGACAAGAGCGACTGTCTCGTGCAACGTGAACTGACACTGGTACGTAATCACTTGCGATTTGACGGGAGTTCAGGCGATGTAGACGCACTCTATTTTTGGGACGAACTCAGTCACTGTTAGAGAGAATGGCACTGCGCGGAGTGGAATGAACTACGTGACTTTCCATGTGCGAAGTTTCGCGAGCCTGAGTATCCTTGGTTCGATTCCGATTCCGGCGCGAAGCAAAGGGCCTGGAACGGTTTTGAGCTTCCGATCTGAGCTTTTTCTGGCAAACACTCTGAACATGTCCTTTTTTATTACAGTAAAAGCAAATAGCTTGGAGTGACGGGCAATTCTCACGCGAATGTTTAGTAGCACACCGCGGGCATGATTTGATAACTGCATTTGCGTGCCGGCGCGGTACACGTGGCTGAGAGCCTGGCGGCAGCGGCGCAGCCGGGCGCGAGGGCTGTTTACTGCTGCGCGCAGCTCGCCCGGCGGGCTGGTTAACCTGACACACCGCTGGCGAAGTTTCAAATGAGTCCTGAGCAAAGTCAAGTGTGTCCTGCCGATCCAATATGTCCATCACTTGTTGAAGGGAAGGATTTACTACTTTCAAAATCTGTTCCCTTATACGAACATCAGAAACGTTCTGTGCAATTGCATCACATACCACAGAATCTGAATAAGGGAGTCCACATTGACACTCAAAAGCACAATCCCTAGTAAGGCCTTGCAAGGTTGCAACCCACTCCCGATTATTCTGACCTGCAGTACGTTTTGTACGAAAGATTATTTTAAATATGCATCTAATGCAGACAAAATTTCTTCGTAGGACAGAGTTGCTACGTCGCATCGGGGAAATAATTTGACTATCACACGGTACGTGGTTACCCCGACGGAGGACAACAAAAAGGCTGCTGCTCGTTACCTTGAATTCTGTAGGCGGCGAGATGGAATCCAAATTGGCGTGAGCACTCCGTCCAGCTTTCCAGTGCAGCATCAAAAGGTCGAAAAGTTGGTGCAACAGCGTGTTGTGGCTGCGTTAGCGGTGAAGCGGCTGCTGCTGCATCGTTGGGCATTACACGTTGACCCTGGACGAGCTGTCCAAGGGCATCCAGTAAGGCCTGCCTCTGCTGATTCTGTAAGCGATAAAATTCGGACAGTACATCTGGAGATTGTGGCGAAGCCATTACAAAATAAATCAGGGCAATTTAGATAAGAACACTTTTACTCTCGTCGCCAATGTTGTGGCTGGCAGGAGATCCAACACAGGGTTAGTAAAGGAGGCCGAAATGCACGCGTTTTAGCTCAATCAGGCTGGCGTGAGGTCTGGAACATGACAAGGGAATTAGAATTGAGAAAAACGGACGAAGCTGGTGGAAAACTTAACTTTAATCCATTAATGACGAACGTCGCTCTTCACGATACATGGTTTACAATATCAATAGTACTGATAACGGCGCATTGCTAGGTCGTAGCTAATAACATAACTGAAGTCTTTGCTAACTATCGTCTCGGCAAATGAGAGCGTAGAAGTCAGTTAACTATCGCTAGCAAAGTCGGCTGTACAACTGGGGCGAGTGCTAGGAAGTCTCTCTGGACCTGCGTGTGGCGGCGCTCGGTCTGCAGTCACTGATAGTGGCGGCACGTGGGTCCGACGTATACTACCGGACCGCGGCCGATTTAAAGGCTACCACCTAGCAAGTGTGGTGTCTGGCGGTGACACCACACATAGCTATTCCTGCCAGTTGCTCGCTCAGTTTTACATTTTATTTATTTATTTATTCATTTTTTTTATTGTGGCCAGTCTGCCAGAAACGATATGTCACTAGTTGTGTATCTTAAAGAGTCACCGTTACTCCTGGCAAGGGTTACTCGAGTTTCATGATTCAATAGCCCTGGTGACGAGGCACTGGCTACGTTTAGAGAGTAATAATTTCTCGTCCCAGTTGCTCACAAAGTTTCCCATTTTTTCTACTGCAGCCAGTCTGCCAATAGCGGTATGTCACTAGTTGTGTATCATAAGAGAGTCGTCGTTACTCCTGCCAGGGGCTACTCGAATTTTCTGATTCAACATTCCTGCTGAAGAGGTACTGGCTATGAAGCCGTCTTTATTCACAGAAAATACATGTGAATAACACAGGTATATACACTCTTAAGAGCTAGTGCGCCGTACTCCGCGGGGGAGCTTACATGGGGCGCCGGTTACCGCTGGTAGTGTAACCGCTAATACCTTATATTATTACACAGAAACAATTAAATTACAAATTACAGAAAACAAAGACGGTATTGCTCCTGATATTGAAGCCCCAGGAGTCAGGGCAAACTAACCTAACAAACACCGACTCACTAGCCCGCGCCCACCCTGTACTTCGGCCTTATCGACGTCATGTTATCAAACAGGCCGAAGATCCATGCTGTTCCACCGAGCACCCGCGTGCTTATGGTACTTAACTCCCGCCTGCGGAAGCCCAGTTGTAGGAGCTGGCGGGTAGATGTAGGTGGCCAAGTCCCCCTCCAATTCAGAGTCACTGTTTTGAACTGTGAGCTGCTGGCTGCGGGTCGGAGAGCGCCGACAGCACGCCACACCGACGGGATATCATACTTCGCCGCCTTCTGCTGGTGACACCAGTCGGTGTCGAGGTGGTCGCGGACAATTTGCGCATCGATGACATGCGCCACGCCGTCCTTTGACGCTACGATGTCAGGCTTGCGGACTCCCTCTGGCGTTCGGAGGTGTGGCTCGACAGACACGTCAAACCCTCGTTGAGCCAGCCCGAGAGCGACGTATTTCACTACCGCGTCGTGACGCCGCACCCGGGCTGGTGAGCCCGCAACCCTGGACGACGTGGTTCGCGTTCTCGACGGCGTTACACCTCGCACGATACATCTTCTCCCAGTCTCTGCCTCGACTCCTGTGCGATTTGGATGGTAATGCGATGATTCGCGTGCTGCTGCACGCCACATAGTCGCGACCCGACAGGAAGCGACTGGTGTCCTCGACCCAGCTGTGTTGGCCAGATGTCCTGGCTGACGACGAGAGGGCTGCCCCGTCGAAGGTAATATGCAGGCGCGCCGCCCACATCTCTCCAACTTCTGCAGCCGATTGCAGCAGATGTCCCTCCCACGTAAGGTGTCGCTCTAGCGCCGTTACTTCGTGCCGTGCCTCGCCCAGGTCTGCGTCGGTGGTGGAGGGCTCGAGCTGTAACAGGGTGAGGAGCCTGCTCCGCCTCAGGGGTGGTCTTATCCAGTGGGCAGGTGGAATCCCAAGGCCCCCATGGGCTATTGGAGCGTGAAAGTAGCCCAAGGGGGTATCTGCTGGGAGGCGGAACGATCTCCTCACCGCAGCCCGAACGCAGTTGTCCATGGCCTTGAGCACACCAATGCGGGTACGGCTCAGGGCTAGGCCATGGTACAGGCCCGGGAGAAGGACCTCACGAAGTGCATACAGCCGCTGCTGCCGCTTCAGCGTCGCCCGCGTGATGATTGACAGCTGCTCCTCTATGTGGCGCCTCGAATGGAAGAAGCACCGCCCGAAGGAGGAGAACTGCAGTCCCAGATAGCGGAAGGTCTCACCCACTACCAGCGCTGGCATGGCGGTGTCGCCGCCAGTGAAGGTGACGCTGGTATCCACCTTCACTTTCTTCTCGCGGCCGGACGCCACGAGTGCGAGGGTAAGACACTTCCACAGGTTGACCCGCAGCCCCAGTTGGTCTAGGGCTGCCACTGCTGCATTGATGAGGGACTGCAGCCTCCCCCCCCCCCCCCCCCTCGTGGAGGCGAAGAGCAGAATGTCGTCCGCGAAGGCCGCCGAGTTGATCTGGCGGCCCAACACCTTGACACCTATGTGTGAGGGCAGCTGGTCTAAAACACAGTCAACAGCGAAGTTAAAAACAAGAGCAGACAAAGGATCCCCTTGCCGTACACCTCTCGCTGGCCGCACGGCCAGGGACTCGTCGCCACCACCCGCAATTACCGTCGTGCTGTCCGCATAGCAGCCCTCGATGTAGTCGACAAATTCGTCCGGAAGACCATGGGCTTTGAGCACAGGGTGGAGAGCCGCATGGTCCAACGAATCGAACGCCTCAGACACATCGAGAGATGCCATGAACACAGAACAACAGCGGTGGACGGCGCCGACGAGCACTCGGTCGAGGAGGAAAGTGTTCTCCAGCATCCCATCCCTTGGGATGAAAGCCCGCTGACGTTCGTCGACAGCACACATCCGCATAAGGCGAGTCGCCAGAACCTTATGAAAAGTTCTGGCTAACACCAATCAGACGGTGATGGGCCGAAAGTCAGCGGGGGATGCTGGGGCGGCTGTCTTAGGCAGCAAGGAGGTCCTGGCTCAGAGGAGGGATGAGGGAAGCTTGCGGGTCAGCAGGAATAGATTTAACAATTTGGTGGTGACCTCCGCCGGAAGGAGGCGCACCTGCACCTGCGAGAGGCCGTCAGGGCAGGCAAAGGAACCTCTGGGCGGCAAGACAGCCGCAACCTCTTGTGCAGTGATCGGCCCCCACAGGCGCTCGAAGTCAACAGACTCCAAGCGCCGGAGAAGGCGGTCACGAATGGAGCCTGCGGTGGAGGATGGCTCCGACGTAAAGAGGCTGCGCCAGAAGTCCACCAGCCCAGGGATGTTCGGCGGCGGCTGGAGCAGGGTGCTGTCCAGGAGGCCTCGCACGCATCGTCCACGGTTCTTCCTGAAGGCATCCTGGCATCTGGAGTAGTCCCACCGGCGGCGCCTCCGCTTGGAGAGCGGAGGGCCACCATCAGGCCGCCGCTTGGGTGGCAGGCGCGGCTCCTTCTTCTTCCTTTTTCCTGCTTCCTCAGAGCCGACAGCGAGGAGTGCATCAGGCAGCGCCGCCGCAACCACCGCCGACGGCGTATTCGGCCCCAAACACACAACGTCGTCCAGGGCAGAGAAGCGCACGGCCGACCGCGTCAGACCGCCAAGGTACCTCCATATAGCTTCGTCGACTGCAGATGTTGGTGGCGGGCGCTCCAGCTCCGGCAGCGACTCCGAGGCGGGTGGGTGGTGCAGTCCATGCTGCACCTGTTGTTCCCGCATCAGCTCCTCCACGTACTCCCGCACCATAGCCCTGTGTGCCACCGTCCTCCTCCTACACTTGATGGCGTCCAGGGTACTGTGGGGATACAGGGATAAAAGCTCCTGGTTTGGCACAGAGAAGCCTGGCCTCCGCCAGAGCGAGCTCCCACATCTCCTCTTCCGCTCACCGAGCTCGCTTCCTATCTGTGGTAATCTCCGCATTCGCCGCTTCCGGATGGGCGCGGCGGCGGTGCTGCCCGAGTCCGATCTTACTGCGGAAAGCACGGCTGCAGATACTGCAGTGGAACCATGGCTCCCCGGCGTCTTCTACTTCAGGGACGGTTGGTGAGCTAGCAGTCGGGACAGTTGGGCCGGGACCTTCAGCGGAAGGCCAGGTACCCGTATTCTCTTCTTTCGTTGTCCCAACTTTAATGGTTATGTGATGGGGGGCTGGTAACCCCCCAAAGCCCCAGGTGCGGACTTCCACCCTGCTTAAAAGCCCTAACGAGGACTGGCGTATCGGCGGGCCCACGGGAAGGGGGGAAGCCGCAGACAAGGAGAGGCTAAGAGGGCTAGGCCCATGTATTGCGCTTCACTTGCCCAGTAGCTATGACCTTAAGAGAGACATAGTTACTCATTCCATTTTCTCACCCAGTTTCACATTTCTGTTACTGTGGCTAGTCTGCTAGACGCGATATATCACTAGTTGTGTAACTTAAGAGAGTTATTGTTACTCGAGGAATTGTCTACCTCAGGTGGGTCATAGCTATTGCTGCCAGTTGCTCTCCCAGTTTTAGATTTTTCTGTTGCTGTGGCCAGTCTAATAGAAACGGTGTATCACTAGTTGTGTATCTTACTCGAATTTAATGATTCAATGCCCCTGGTGACGAAGCATTGTATATCTTAATAGTGCCATAGTTCTTCCTCCCAGTTGCTCACCCAGTTTCCCTCTTTTTGTGTACTTGGCCAGTCTGCCAGTTGCGATATGTTGCTAGTTGTATATCTTAAGAGAGTGATCGTTCCTGCTGGCAGGGGTTACTCGAGTTTCATGATTCAATACTCCAGCGACGAGGCACTGGCTACTTTTAGAGAGTATTAATTTCACTACTTTAGGAGAGTCGTAGATACTCGTCATATTTGCTCACCCAGTTTCACACATTTTGTTATTGTTTGCCAGTCTGCCGGAAGAGATATGTCACTAGATGTGTATTATAAGAGAGTCAGCGTAACTACTACCAGGGGTTATTCGGGTTTACTAATGCAATATTCCTAGTGATGAGGCATTTGCTACCTTAGGAGAGTAATAGTTACTCGTCCCTGTTGCTCACCCAGTTTTACACATTTTGTTACTGTGGAAAGTATGCTAATAGCGGTATGTCACTAGTTGTGTAACAAAAGAGAGTCATCGTTACTACTGCCTGGGCCAATGGAATTTTCTGATTCAGTACTCCTGGTGAGGAGGCACTGGCTACCTTAAGAGAGTAATTGTTACTCGTCATAGTTGCTCACCCAGTTTTAGAATTTTTGTTACTGTTGCCAGTGTACCGGAAGCGATACGTCGCTAGTTGTATATCATAAGAGAGTCGGCGTTCCTCCTGCCAGGAGTTAATCGGAGTTATTGATGCAATACTCCTGGCAAAGAGGCATGGGTACCGTGGGAGTGTCACACTTATTCCTCCCATTTCCTCACCCAGTTTCTCAATTCTCTTTCTGTGGTCAGTCTGCCAGACGCGATATGTTACTATTTGTGTATCTTACGAGAGTCATCTTTACTCCAGCCAGGGATTATTCCAATTTACTAATGCAATACTCCTGGTGACGAGGCATTGTGTACCTCAGGAGGGTCATAGCTATTCCTGCCAGTTGCTCGCTCAAATTTACATTTTTTTGTAACTGTGGCTAATCTGCGAGAAGCGATACGTCACTACTTGTGTATAATAAGAGAGTAAGCGTTACTCATGCCAGGGGTAATCGAATTTGCTGATGCAATACTCCAGTTAACGAGGCATTGGCTACCTTAGGCGTGTCATAGTTAATCTTCAGAAATAATCACCCACTTCATCGTTTTTTGTTACTATGGCCAGTCTGCCAGAACCTATATATCACTAGTTGTGCATCTTAAGAGAGTCATCGTTACTTCATCCAGGGATTACTCGTATTTACTGATGCAATACTCCTGGTGACGAGGCATTGACTACCTTAGGAGTGTCATAGGTACTCCTAAACGTTGCTCACCCATTTCCCCATTTTTTGTTACTGTGGCCAGTCTCCCAGAAGCGATACGTCACTAGTTGTCAATCATAAGAGAGTCAGCATTACTCCTACCAGGGGTTACTCGGATTTACTGATGCAATTTTTCTGGGGACGAGGCATTGGCTACCTCAGGAGGGGCATAGCTATTCCAGCCAATTGTTCGCTCAATTTCGCATTTTTTTTTTTGTTACTGTGGCCAGTCTGCCAGAAAATATATGTCACTAGTTGTGTATCTTAATAGAGTTATCGTTACTCCTGCCAGGGATTACTCAAATTTACTGATGTAATACTCCTAGTGACGAGGAATTGGCTACCTCAGGAGGGTCATAGCTATTCCTGCCAGTTGCTCGATCAATTTTACATCTTTTTGTTGCTGTGGCCAGTCTGCCAGAAGCGATAAGTCACTAGTTGTGTATCATAGGAGAGTCAGCGTTACTCGTGCCAACGGTTAATCGGATTTACTGATGCAATACTCCTGGCAACGAGGCATTGGCTACATTAGGAGTGTCATAGATAATCTTCCGAATTCCACACACACTTTCACATTTTTTGTTACTATGCCCAGTCTGTCAGAACCGACATATCACTAGTTGCGTGTCTTAAGAGAGGCATCATTACTCCTGGTAGGGGTTATTCGAATTATCTTATTCAATACTCCTGGTGTCGAGGCGTTGGCTGCATTAAAAATGTCATAGTTACTCCTAAACGTTGCTCACCCTGTTCCCCACTTTTTGTTATTGTTTCCAGTCTGCCAATAGCGGTACGTCACTATTTTGGGAACCATAAGAGAGTCATCATTACTCCTGCCAGGGGCTACTAGAATTTTCTGATTCAATACTCCTGGGTAAGAGGCACTGTCTACCATAAGAGAGTCATCATTACTCCTGCCAGGGGTTAATCGAGTTTACTCATGCAGTAGGCCTTTTGACGGGACATTGGCTAACGTAAGTGAGGCATAGTCGTTCGTCGCGGTTCCTCACCCAGTTTCACATTTTCTGTTACTGTGGCAAGTCTGTCAGAACCGATATGTCACTAGTTGTGTATCTAAAGAGAGTCATCGTTACTCCATCCAGGGATTACTCGGATTTACTGATGCAATACTCCTGGTGACGAGGCAGTGGCTACCTCGGGAGGGTCATAGCTATTCCTGCTAGTTGCTTGCTCAATTTTACATTTTTTTGTTACTGTGGCCAGTCTGCCAGAAGCGATATGTCACTAGTTGTGTATCGTAAAGGGTCACTGTTGTGGTTGGCAGGAGAGCCAACCGTGTTCCTAAAGGAGGCCGAAATGCACGCGTCTCAGCTCCGCAGGCTGGCGTGAGGTCTGGAACATGACAAGGGAATTAGAATTGAGAAAAACGGACGTAGCTGGTGGAAAACTTAACTTTAATCCAGTAATGGAGAACGTCGCTCTTGACGGTACATGATTCACAATATCAATAGTACGGATACTGGCGCCTTGCTAGGTCGTAGCAAATAACGTAGCTGAAGGCTATGCTAACTATCGTCTCGGCAAATGAGAAAGTAGAAGTCAGTGAACCATCGATAGCAAAGTCGGCTGTACAACTGGGGCGAGTGCTAGGAAGTCTCTCTAGACCTGCCGTGTGGCGGCGCTCGGTCTGCAATCACTGATAGTGGCGACACGCGGGCCCGACGTATACTACCGGACCGCGGCCGATTTAAAGGCTACCACCTAGCAAGTGTGGTGTCTGGCGGTGACACCACAGTCACCGTTTCTCCTGCTAGCGGTTACTCCAGTGACTCCTGGTGACGAGGCACTGGCAATGTTTAGAGAGTAGTAATTTCTCGTCCCAGTTGCTCACAAAGTATCCCATTTTTTGTTCTAAGGCCAGTCTACCAGAAGCGATTTGTCACTAGTTGTGTATCATAAGAAAGTCATCGTTACTCCTGCCAGGGGTTACTCTAGTTTACTGATTCAAAACTCCAGGTCAAGGTCTTGGCTAACTTAGGAGAGTCGTAGCTACCCCTGCCAGTTGCTCATCAAATTTTACATTCTTTTGTTACTGCGGCCAGTCTGCTGGATCCGATATGTCACTAGTTGTGTATCTTAAGAGACTCATTGTTACTCCTGCCTGGGGTTAATTGAATTTACTGATGCAATACTCCTCGTGACGAGGCATTGGGTACCTTAAGATACCCACAGTTACTTGTCCCAGCAAATCATCCAATTTTACATTAAGAAAGTCGTCGCTACTCCTGCAAAGGGCTACTCGCGTTTACTAATGCAATACTCCTCGTTACGAGTGATTGACTACCATAAGAGTGTCATAGTTACTAGACCCAGCTACTCACCCTGTTTCACAATTATTATTATTTTCTTTTTTACTGTCTCCAGTCTGACAGAACCGGAATGTAACTTGTTGGTTATCTTAACAGTGTCGTCGTTACTACTGAGAAGGGTTCCTTCATTCCTTCTATTTGCTGATGTGATTTTTTTGGTAATGATGTAGTGCCTGCCTTTAGAGAGACATAGTTGCACCTCCCACTTGCTCAACAAATAAATGGTTCGAATGGATCTGAGCACTATGGGACTTAACATCTATGGACATTAGTCACCTAGAACTTAGAACTACTTAAACCTAACTAACGTAACGACATAACACAACAGCCAGTCACCACGAGGCAGAGAAAATCCCTGACCCAGCCGGGAATCGAACCTGGAAACCCGGACGTGCATGCTCAACATATTGGTGAAGATCATATCCTACCGTAGGAGAGTCATTGTCACTCGCCCCAGTTTGTCACCCAGGTTCACATATTTTGTTACTGTGGCCAGTCTGACAGAAGCGATATGTCACTAGTTTTGTATCATAACAAAGTTATTGTTACTCCTGCCAGGGGTTACTTGAGTTTACTGATGCAATTCTCCTGGCGACAAGGCTTTGCCTGCCTTAAGAGAGTCAAAGTCACTCTTCCAAGTTGCTCACCCAGATTCCCATTTTTTGTTACTGTGGCCAGTCTGCTAGAAAAAGTATGTCACTAGTTGTGTATCTTACGAGAGTCGTCGTTACTCATGAAAAGGGTTTCTTCAATTTGCTGATGTAATTTCCCTGGTTACGATGCATTGGCTACCTCAAGAGAGTCATAGATACACCTCCCACTTACCCAACATATTCGACATTTTTTAATACGTTTGCCTGTCTCCCAGAAGCGATTTGTCACTAGTTGTGTATCATAAGGGAGTCATCGTAAATCCTGCCAGGGGTTACTCCAGTTTTCTGAATCAATACTCCTGGTGAAGAGGTATTGGCAACCTTAAGAGAGTAATTGTTACTCGTCCCAAATGCTCACCCAGTTTCACACTTTTTGCTATTGTGACCAGTCGGCCAGTAGCGATATGTCACTAGTTGTGTATCATAAGGGAGTCATCGTTACTCCTGCAAGGGGTTACTTGAGTTTTCTGATTCAATACTCCTTCTGACGAGGCACTGGCTACCTTAAGAGAGGTTAGTTACAGGTCCTAGTTGCTCACCAAGTTTCACTTTTTTTGTTGCTGTGTCTCATTTACCAGAATCGATAAGTTGCTAGTTGTGTATCTTAAGAGAGTCATCGTTACTTCATCCAGGGATTATTCGAATTTACTGATGCAATACTCCTGGTGACGAGGCATTGGCTACCTTAACAGAGTCATTGTTAGTCGTCCCACGTGCTCACCCAGTTTCACATTTTTTGTTACTGTGGAAAATCTGCAAGAAGTGATATGTGACTAGTTGTGTATATTAAGAGAGTCGCCGTTACCCCTGCCAAGGGTTCTTTCAATTTGCAGATGTGATTTTCCTGGTGACGAATCGATGGTTACCTTTAGTGAGTCACAGTAACACCTCCCAGTTGCGCAACATATTCCACATTATTTGTAACTGTTGCCAATCTGCCAGAAGCGATATGTCACTAGCTGTCTACCATAAGAGAGTCATCATTACTCCTGCCAGGGGTTAATCGAGTTTACTCATGCAGTAGGCCTTTTGACGGGGCATTGGCTAACGTAAGTGAGGCATAGTCACTCGTCGCGGTTCCTCACCCAGTTTCACATTTTTTGGTACTGTGGCCAGTATACCCGTAGCGATATGTCACTAGTTGTGTATCCTAAGAGCGTCATCTTTACTTTTGCCTGGGGTTACTCGTGTTTACTGATTCAATAACCCTGGTGACGAGGCACTGCCTACCTTAGGAGAGTCATAGTTACCCCTGCCAGTTGCTCACACAGTTTTAAATTTTTTGTTACTGTGGCCAATCTGCCACGAGCGATATGTCACTAGTTGTGAATCTTAAGAGAGTCATCGTTACTCCTGTCAGGTGTTACTCGAGTTTACCCATGCAATTCTCCTGGTGACGAGGCATTGGCTACCTTAAGAGAGTCATAGTTACTCTTACCACTTGTTCACCCAGTTTCAGATTTTTTGTTACTGTGGCTAGTCAGGTAGAACCGACATGTCACTAGTTGTGCATATTAAGAGAGTCGTCGTTACTCCAGAGTCATAGTAACCCCGGGCCAGTTGCTCACCCAGTTTTATATATTTTTTGCTACTGTGGCCAATCTGCCAGAACTGATATGTCACTAGTTGTGCATCTTAAGAGAGTCATCGTTACTCCTGCCAGGCGTTACTCGACTTTACCCAATGCAATACTCCTGGTGACGCGGCATTGGCTACCTTAAGAGAGTCATGATTACTCGTCCCACTTTCTCACCCAGTTTCACATTTTTTTGTCAGAACCGATATGTCAATAGTTTTGTATCTTAAGAGTGTCATTGATACTCCTGTCAGGGGTTACTCGAGTTTACTGATGCAATATTCCTGGTGAAGGTCATTGGCTACCTTAGGAGAGTCATAGTTACTCGTGTTAGTTGCTCACCAAATTTTACATTTTTCGTTACTGTGGCCAGTCTACCGTAAATGGGATGTCACTTGTTGTGTACCTTAAGAGAATCGTCGTTGCTCCTGCCAAAGGGTCCTTCAATTTGCTGATGTGATTTTCCTGGTGATGATTCATTGGCTCCCTTAAGAGAGTCATAGTGTCACCTCCCTGTTGCTCAACATATTCCACATCTTTTGTTACTGTGTCAAGTCTGCCAGAACCGATATGTCAACCGTTGTGCATCAGGAGAGGGTTATCGTTACTCCTGCCAGGGGTTACTCAGAAATGGTGACGAGGCTTTGGCTACCTTAAGAAAGTCATAGTTACCCGTCCCAGTTACTAACCCAGTTTCACATTTTTTGTTAATAAGGCCATTCTGCCAGAAGCGATTTGTCACTAGTTGTGTATCTTAAGACTGTCATCGTTACTCCTGCCAGGGTTTACTCGAGTTTTCTGATTCATTACTCCTGGTTGAAGGGCATTTGTTACCTTAAGAGAGTTATAGTTAGTCGTCCCAGTTGCTCCCCGATTTTCACATTTTTTGTTACTGTGGCCAGTCTCCCAGAAGTGATATGTCACTAGTTGTGTATCATAAGAAAGTCATCGTTACTCCTGCCAGGGGTTACTCAGAAGCGATTTGTCACTAATTGTGTATCTTAAGACTGTCATCGTTACTCCTGCCAGGGTTTACTCGAGTTTTCTGATTCATTACTCCTGGTTGAAGGGCATTTGTTACCTTAAGAGAGTTATAGTTAGTCGTCCCAGTTGCTCCCCGATTTTCACATTTTTTGTTACTGTGGCCAGTCTCCCAGAAGTGATATGTGTGTATCATAAGAAAGTCTTCGTTACTCCTGCCAGGGGTTACTCTAGTTTACTGATTCAAAACTCCTGGTCAAGGTCTTGGCTAACTTAGGAGAGTCTTAGCTACCCCTGCCACTTGCTCATCAAATTTTACATTCTTTTGTTACTGCGGCCAGTCTGCTGGATCCGATATGTCACTAGTTGTGTATCTTAAGAGACTCATTGTTACTCCTGCCTGGGGTTAATTGAATTTACTGATGCAATACTCCTCGTGACGAGGCATTGGGTACCTTAAGATACCCACAGTTACTTGTCCCAGCAAATCATCCAATTTTACATTAAGAAAGTCGTCGCTACTCCTGCAAAGGGTTACTCGCGTTTACTAATGCAATACTCCTCGTTACGAGGGATTGACTACCATAAGAGTGTCATAGTTACTAGACCCAGCTGCTCACCCTGTTTCACAATTATTATTATTTTCTTTTTTACTGTCTCCAGTCTGACAGAACCGGTATGTAACTTGTTGGTTATCTTAACAGTGTCGTCGTTACTACTGAGAAGGGTTCCTTCATTCCTTCTATTTGTTGATGTGATTTTTTTGGTAATGATGTAGTGCCTGCCTTTAGAGAGACATAGTTGCACCTCCCACTTGCTCAACAAATAAATGGTTCGAATGGATCTGAGCACTATGGGACTTAACATCTATGGACATTAGTCACCTAGAACTTAGAACTACTTAAACCTAACTAACGTAGCGACATAACACAACAGCCAGTCACCACGAGGCAGAGAAAATCCCTGACCCAGCCGGGAATCGAACCTGGAAACCCGGACGTGCATGCTCAACATATTGGTGAAGATCATATCCTACCGTAGGAGAGTCATTGTCACTCGCCCCAGTTTGTCACCCAGGTTCACATATTTTGTTACTGTGGCCAGTCTGACAGAAGCGATATGTCACTAGTTTTGTATCATAACAAAGTTATCGTTACTCCTGCCAGGGGTTACTTGAGTTTACTGATGCAATTCTCCTGGCGACAAGGCTTTGCCTGCCTTAAGAGAGTCAAAGTCACTCTTCCAAGTTGCTCACCCAGATTCCCATTTTTTGTTACTGTGGCCAGTCTGCTAGAAAAAGTATGTCACTAGTTGTGTATCTTACGAGAGTCGTCGTTACTCATGAAAAGGGTTTCTTCAATTTGCTGATGTAATTTCCCTGGTTACGATGCATTGGCTACCTCAAGAGAGTCATAGATACACCTCCCACTTACCCAACATATTCGACATTTTTTAATACGTTTGCCTGTCTCCCAGAAGCGATTTGTCACTAGTTGTGTATCATAAGGGAGTCATCGTAAATCCTGCCAGGGGTTACTCCAGTTTTCTGAATCAATACTCCTGGTGAAGAGGCATTGGCAACCTTCAGAGAGTAATTGTTACTCGTCCCAAATGCTCACCCAGTTTCACACTTTTTGCTATTGTGACCAATCTGCCAGAAGCGATATGTCACTAGCTGTCTACCATAAGAGAGTCGTCATTACTCCTGCCAGGGGTTAATCGAGTTTACTCATGTAGTAGGCCTTTTGACGGGACATTGGCTGACGTAAGTGAGGCATAGTCGTTCGTCGCGGTTCCTCACCCAGTTTCACATTTTTTGGTACTGTGGCCAGTATGCCCGTAGCGATATGTCACTAGTTGTGGATCCTAAGAGAGTCATCTTTACTTTTGCCTGGGGTTACTCGTGTTTACTGATTCAATAACCCTGGTGACGAGGCACTGCCTACCTTAGGAGAGTCATAGCTACCCCTGCCAGTTGCTCACACAGTTTTAAATTTTTTGTTACTGTGGCCAATCTGCCACGAGCGATATGTCACTAGTTGTGAATCTTAAGAGAGTCATCGTTACTCCTGTCAGGTGTTACTCGAGTCTACCCATGCAATTCTCCTGGTGACGAGGCATTGGCTACCTTAAGAGAGTCATAGTTACTCTTACCACTTGTTCACCCAGTTTCAAATTTTTTGTTACTGTGGCTAGTCTGGTAGAACCGACATGTCACTAGTTGTGTATATATTAAGAGAGTCGTCGTTACTCCAGAGTCATAGTAACCCCGGGCCAGTTGCTCACCCAATTTTATATATTTTTTGCTACTGTGGCCAATCTGCCAGAACTGATATGTCACAAGTTGTGCATCTTAAGAGAGTCATCGTTACTCCTGTCAGGTGTTACTCGAGTTTACCCAATGCAATACTCCTGGTGACGCGGCATTGGCTACCTTAAGAGAGTCATGATTACTCGTCCCACTTTCTCACCCAGTTTCACATTTTTTGTCAGAACAGATATGTCAATAGTTTTGTATCTTAAGAGTGTCATTGATACTCCTGTCAGGGGTTACTCGAGTTTACTGATGCAATATTCCTGGTGAAGGTCATTGGCTCCCTTAAGAGAGTCATAGTGTCACCTCCCAGTAGCTCAACATATTCCACATCTTTTGTTACTGTGTCAAGTCTGTCAGAACCGATATGTCAACCGTTGTGCATCTGGAGAGGGTTATCGTTACTCCTGCCAGGGGTTACTCAGAACTGGTGACGATGCTTTGGCTACCTTAAGAAAGTCATAGTTACCCGTCCCAGTTACTAACCCAGTTTCACATTTTTTGTTAATAAGGCCATTCTGCCAGAAGCGATATGTCACTAGGTGTGTATCCTAAGAGTGTCATCGTTACTTTTGCCTGGGGTTACTCGTGTTTACTGATTCATTAACCCTGGTGACGAGGCACTGGCTACATTAGGAGAGTCATAGTTACCCCTGCCAGTTGCTCACACAGTTTTACATTTTTTGTTACTGTGGCCAATCTGCCACGAGCGATATGTCACTAGTTGTAAATCTTAAGAGAGTCATCGTTACTCCTGTCAGGTGTTACTCGAATTTACCCATGCAATACTCCTGGTGAGGAGGCATTGGCTACCTTAAGAGAGTCATAGTTACTCTTACCACTTGTTCACCCAGTTTCAATTTTTTTGTTACTGTGGCTAGTCTGGTAGAACCGTTATGTCACTTGTTGTGTATATTAAGAGAGTCGTCGTTACTCCTGCCAACGGTTCCTTCAATTTGCTGATGTGGTTTTCCTGGTGACGATGCATTGGCCACTTTAAGAGAGTCATAGTTTAACTTAAAAGAGACTTTTATCTATCACAGGCAAATGGGGTCATAGATGCCCAGCTTAATACCTATTTTTTATAAAGTTGTCTTATTAATCGGGAATAAGAGACAATCCCTTTACATATTATCTTTTTAAAAAAGCCACTTTATTTGTTTTAAAGCACTTCTTAACTGGATTCATAATTTGTATACAGTGTTGTCACAGACAATAACCATGAGCGTTGTGGTATTCAATTACCTCTGGTTGTCAATACGTCTTAACTTGTCTAAATTATATGATATGTGGGCCACTCCCCCCAAAGCCACTTCACCACACCCTCGCATATGCCTGGCACAATGAATTACAATTTATATTGAGTGCAAACTTTACTAAACTTCTCGGATGAAGGAACGGTTGTAACGAGGTTACTACACCCTTTGGTGGACAGTTTGAGTGATTCAAAAATTGAAGTAGCAATTTTGCAAGAAGCAGTATACTGTGGAATTAACTAATGGTTAGGTGCTGAGCTGCTAACACACAACATTGTCTAGCCAGGCCACAAAAACTACAGCAAAGCCCAACAGTCGATTTGCAGCACATACGTGACTTGATGGAACCGAGGTTGTCACTGTTTCACTCCATGTGAACAAATGTAACCTTGCTTCATCTGTGTTCATTCCATGCTTGTTGCGATACCCAGTAGCGAGTATAGTTGCATACCTCCAGTGCTTCACCGGACATCCTTCGCAGAGAAGTGAAAAGTTATCCAGGTCCACACTGACTATGCAATCACGGTTTGCAATCTCCCCACTCTCCTGACAGGTCACCTAAATCTGCTGCCCTAACTGCCCTCATTCAGCAACTCCTACCTCCCTTCCTTCTACTTGGGGATTTTAATGCACATCACCCTTTGTGGGACAGTGCTTTTTCATGATCTGGGGCTTCTCACTGACCAATTTCATTCAGACTACGACCTGTGCCTTCTTTATGATGGTACGCTTACTCCTTTTAGTGCCACATATGGCACTTTTTCTACTATTGCTCTTTTACTCTCTTCCCTTCCGTTTCCCCCTTCCTGTTCATCACATGATGACCTTGATAGTGATCCTTTCTCACCTCCTGATGACCAGGTTACCTTGCTGGAATTTCCTTTGTGCTGACTGGCCTCTATATACCTTCCAGATCTTCTTTGACCTTCTTTGTCAGGTTGTATTGATGAAGTCATTCGTGATTTCTGCGCTGCTGGAATTGTCGTCCCCTTCTTGACAAGCTCCGTTCACCATCGACCAGTTCTGTGGTGGAGCACGGCCATTAACACCACTGTCCATGATCATTGTCACGCCTTGCAACATCTTTAGCAGCACCCATTCTCTGTCAGTCTTATTACCTTTAAATGTTATTGTGTCAAAAACATGTTACATAATCAAACCGTGGGGACGAGTGTGTTGGGAACACTTTGTCTCCCCTCTAGGTTATTCTCTCCAAGGTTGTCGGTGGTAGTATTCCACTCGGAATCTTGCTCTCCCACGTGTCTTTTGTACAGATTCATCAGTTCTCGCACTACACCTCGTGAGCAATTTTGCGACAGCATCGATGTCAGCCTCCTACAGGGTGTTTCAAAAATGACCGGTATATTTGAAACGGCAATAAAAACTAAACGAGCAGCGACAGAAATACACCGTTTGTTGCAATATGCTTGGGACAACAGTACATTTTCAGGCGGACAAACTTTCGAAATTACAGTAATTACAATTTTAAACAACAGATGGCGCTGCAAGTGATGTGAAAGATATAGAAGACAACGCAGTCTGTGGGTGCGCCATTCTGTACGTCGTCTTTCTGCTGTAAGCGTGTGCTGTTCACAACGTGCAAGTGTGCTGTGGACAACATGGTTTATTCATTAGAACAGAGGATTTTTCTGGTGTTGGAATTCCACCGCCTAGAACAGTGTTGTTGCAACAAGACGAAGTTTTCAACGGAGGTTTAATGTAACCAAAGGACCGAAAAGCGATACAATAAAGGATCTGTTTGAAAAATTTCAACGGACTGGGAATGTGACAGATGAATGTGCTGGAAAGGTAGGGCGACCGCGTACGGCAACCACAGAGGGCAACGCACAGCTAGTGCAGCAGGTGATCCAACAGCGGCCTCGGGTTTCCGTTCGCCCTGTTGCAGCTGCGGTCCAAATAACGCCAATGTCCATGTATCGTCTCATGCGCCAGAGTTTACACCTCTATCCATACAAAATTCAAACGCGGCAACCCCTCAGCGCTGCTACCATTGCTGCACGAGAGACATTCGCTAACGATATAGTGCACAGGATTGATGACGGCGGTATGCATGTGGGCAGCATTTGGTTTACTGACGAAGCTTATTTTTACCTGGACGGCTTCGTCAATAAACAGAACTGGCGCATATGGGGAACCGAAAAGCCCCATGTTGCAGTCCCATCGTCCCTGCATCCTCAAAAAGTACTGGCCCATTTTTCAGATCCGAAACGATTACTGCATCACGCTATTTGGACATTCTTCGTGAATTTGTGGCGGTACAAACTGCCTTAGACGACACTGCGAACACCTCGTGGTTTATGCAAGATGGTGCCCGGCCACATCACACGGCCGACGTCTTTAATTTCCTGAATGAATATTTCGATGATTGTGTGATTGCTTTGGGCTATCCGAAACATACAGGAGGCGGCGTGGATTGGCCTCCCTATTCGCAAGACATTAATTTCTGTGACTTCTTTCTGTGGGGGCACTTGAAAGACCAGGTGTACCGCCAGAATCCAGAAACAATTGAACAGCTGAAGCAGTACATCTCATCGGCATGTGAAGCCATTCCGCCAGACACGTTGTCAAAGGTTTCGGGTAATTTCATTCAGAGACTACGCCATATTATTGCTACGCATGGTGGATATGTGGAAAATATCGTACTATAGAGTTTCCCTGACCGCAGCGCCATCTGTTGTTGACAATTGTAACTACTGTAATTTCGAAAGTTTGTCTGCCTCAAAATGTACTGTTGTCCCAAGAATATTGCAACAAACGGTGTATTTCTATCGCTGCTCGTTTAGTTTGTATTGCCGTTTCAAATATACCGGTCATTTTTTAAACACCCTGTATGTAACTGCCTTTCTCCTCAGAAAACGGAGGGCTGAAGCTTCTCACTCATGTTTTACCTGTTGTCAGGTGAAACCCTACAACGAAATTTTACTGAATGGGAGCATCCTCTGGCCCTCGCTACTTATCGTGATTCAGCTCCTAGGCCAAATTCACTCCATAATCAGTTGCTTCAACACAGCAACCCTCCACAACGACAGTATCTCCTCCAGGTTCTTAGCTGTATTTGGCTCCAATGCAGTTTTCCCCCTCAATTGACAGACAGTATTGTGCTTCCTGTGCTCAATCCAGGCAAGCGTCCATCGTTCTTTGATAATTACCAGCCAGGCAACTCGACTTTTGTCCCATGCACATTACTTTAATGTATGGTGCCTCGCCGGATCAGCTGGGTCCTTGAATCTCAAGACCTCTTACCGCCTTGCTGGTGCAGCTTTCAGGAAGGATGGTCGCGATCGACTATCTGCTCTGATTGCAAACTGCAGATCTACAGACCTTTTCTAAGCACTGCCATTTTGTCATAGTTTTCTTTAATATTTCTACGGCCTACGACACAGCGTGTTGATACCATCACATTCTCCTTACATTCCACGAGTGGAGTTGTCGTAGCCCCCTTCCGATTTTGATTTTTACTAGCCAGTTCCTGTCCCCTTCGTTGTTTGACACGGTTCTCCGCCCTCTGAAGACCCAGGAGAGTGGCGTTCTGCTGGGCTCTGTATTACCTGTCTTCTTCTTTTTCATCGCTATTAATGGACTTGTGGCCTCTGCCAGACTGTTGGTCACCCTCGCTCTGTATGTGGATCATTTTTGTACCTTCTGCTCCCTGATACCATCCAGTGCGCTTCACGTGGACGGTCTTCAGTTCTCTCCCCTTAAATCAAGGGTGGTGCATCCTGATTCGGAGCCTCGACGCCTAACGCCTGACCATGGACTCACAGTTGAGTTTCTTGCGTCTTCTTTTTGACTATAAGCTTACTTGGTTGCGCCTTATCAGTCATCTGAAGGTTGATTGTTTTCATTAATGTTCTTCGCTTCCTTGCCCACACTCAGCCGGATGCAGATCGCTGAATCTTGTCCATCTTCACTGGACATTCGTTCTGTCTCGTCTGGACTATGGTTGTCAAGTTGGTGGATCAGCTGCTCCTTCCACACTGTTCCTCTTGGACCCAGTTCAACATCATAGTATCAGTTGAACCACTGGTGCATTTTTCACTAGCCCTATCAATAGTCTTCTCTTGACTCTGGAATTCCTCCCCTTTCCATTCAGCAGACCCAGCTCCCCAGCTTCCCATCCTCATCCCTCCTATCCCATTGTTTTCTTGGCTTTGGGCCATTGCCTGTCCCTGCGTGACCTTGGGTGAGTCTATCAGCTGGGCCCCACCTGGCTTCTCTCCTATGAGACATCCATCTACCCTCCTTGTCCTCTTCCCCACACTCTCTCACGCCCCTCCTCCCCCCCCCCCACCCTCTCTTGGTTAGTTCCTAGGCCCTGGAATTGAATGGATCGCTTCTGGGGTCGAAAGCCTCTATCACTACAGTGGTGTTCTGTTGTTTGTACTGAACGCTCTTATGTAAGTTTCAGGATGCCACTGTTTAACAACCTCCGATCATATCGGAAATGCCTTCAAATCTGGTGGCATGGGACACCATCTCGTCTGCCTAGTGTGGGGTGTTTACCCTATCGCATAAGGTTCGTTTGAACTGGCATAGTGCGAAAATTAGGCACCTACGGACTGGCGGTCGAATCTAAATTGTAGAGCAACGGTTTCTGATTGTAGAGCAATCTTTTCCGATTCGGAAAATGTACAGTTTTGCCTTTCGATCATCAGTGCTTCGCACTACGAAAATAGGAAACACCTCCCAATTTTGGCGTGTTCTAACGGACGTAGAACGAGTACTATTTCTCGCAGAGTGCAGCGGATTGTATGAATCGACAGAGGTTAAAATGATGTTTTGCTTGATGTATAGGAAGTGGGGTTTTCGAAATTTATATTCACAATTTTTTCCTCGAAATTCGTGTACTCTTAGAACTGAGTTTTCTTGCATGTCTTTTATAATTCTCGTCATGTAGATATGTACCAGGGTGACGAATGTTCGATTTGCTAAATCCTAGTATCGTTAATCGATTTTTGAATTCAAGACACTTTGCACTTTTGCGTGTTCAAACGAGCGTCGACAGGGTACTATTTGTCGCAGAGAGGTGCCGTTTGCATGAATCGACAGAGAATGAAATGACGCTTCGTTGGATGCATAGGAAGCGGTGGTTTTGTCGTGTCCTGTCATACGTGAGAGGGAGAAAAGGGGTTACTGGTCAGTCTGTGCTCCCGAGCGGTACAGAGCAAAAGTCAGAAGGACAATTCACAGTGAATGCATTTGATTGTTTTCTTCTATCTGAGCCAACACTGGTGCAGGCATTTACTAGAAATGCAGGTGGTGAGATTTGGTAGGGAACTCGTTGTGGAGACTCCTGCACAAACAGGGTTTTGAAATAGTTGTTTATTCCAGACAGGACTAACTAATACACTGGAGGCTAGTTATAGGGTTAGAAAAAGCATGAATAACACTGTTACAATAGAAACCAGTGCAGAAGTCACACGAGTGGATGCTAACCACAGTAGCGAAACTAGCAGCATCTTAAGGCAACAACTTAGTTGCAAAACAAAACATACAGAATGTGGCACTGTTCACTGAGGCACTCCAAGTGAGAGAGCACACTTACTTGGAGCTGGACCGAGGCTGGAGTAAACGGACGCGGATTCGGCGCCCAGTTCGTCTGACTGAGAACTCCGCCAAAATGCGGAAACTAGGGGTTTTAAATAGTCACGTGGGGGCGCTGTTTTTCCCACTGAAAGCTACCCAGCCAACCATGCAGGTCTCTAGCAGGCACCTACCAATCGCGGATTAGTTAGGTCCCGTCTACTGCTCCTAAGGCGGGGATGTTAATGCAGTTTCACTAAGTCCGTATTTGGTATCATCATTGCTTAGCTGGAAGCTAAACGCAACTGCTCTGCCAAATAAGGCTTGCAACATTATTGTTATACTTTATTCAGCCCCACCCCTCGGGCTCCTGCTAGGTCAACAGTATTTGGCGTATTTGGCGTTTTCGCTCTCTTTCCAACCCTTGTGAGCCTACGGACGTTGTTGTTCTCAGGGCTGGTATCAAGCTGGCTTTATACACTAGTACGTGCCTGTTGGTTACAAAGTTCTGCGGCGGAAACCTACCACAGCGTCTCGACGATATATGAAGTTACATGTTAATTCCTTGAAGAGTAACTAGCGCCCTGGGACCACGACTGGGGGCGTCTGCATTTTCGTAAGGCTCTCCCCTTACGGTTTACTTCATGTAACAATATTTCTCCTAGTTTCGTCTGCCCTCAGCATCGTCTCTGCCTCCGCGCCTTGGAGTGCCTGTCCTCCTTTCTCACAGCTTCAAGGTAACACTCCAGTAGCAAGGAATAATCAATATATTACACAACCCCTCACGGAAGAAATTTGTTGGCAATCACTTGTCAACAAATTTGTAAACTGGCTTCTGTTGTGCTAAAAATATTTTATTTCTAGAAATGATATTAATAATATTCACTTTTTGCTAAACACTTCAGACTATAAACAGTCCTTCAGTGTCTCGTGACAACATAAAAAACTTTTCACTGCACACACAGATCATCACTAAAAAAGCATCGTTGTCACAAATTGTTTTACAAAATGTTCACTTTACAAATACAGCACATATACATACAGGTTGTTACAAAAAGGTACGGCCAAACTTTCAGGAAACATTCCTCACACACAAAGAAAGAAAATATGTTATGTAGACATGTGTCCGGAAACGCTTAGTTTCCATGTTAGAGCTCATTTTATTACTTCTCCTCAAATCACATTAATCACGGAATGGAAACACACAGCAACAGAACGTACCAGCGTGACTTCAAACACTTTGTTACAGGAAATGTTCAATATGCCCTCCGTTATCGAGGATACATGCATCCACCCTCCGTCGCATGGAATCCCTGATGAGCTGATGCAGCCCTGGAGAATGGCGTATTGTATCACAGCCGTCCATAATACGAGCACCAAGAGTCTCTACATTTGGTACCGGGGTTGCGTAGACAAGAGCTTTCAAAGGCCCCCATAAATGAAAGTAAAGAGGGTTGAGGTCAGGAGAGCGTGGAGGCCATGAAAATGGTCCGCCTCTATCAATCCATCGGTCGCCGAATCTGTTGTTGAGAAGATACGAACACTTCGACTGAAATGTGCAGGAACTCCAGCTTGCATGAACCACATGTTGTGTCGTACTTGTAAAGGCACATGTTCTAGCAGCACAGGTAGAGTATCCTGTATGAAATCATGATAACGTGCTCCATTGAGCGTAGGTGGAAGAACATGGGGAACAACAATGCCTGCCCAAACGTTCACAGAAAATCTGTGTTGATGACGTGATTGCACAATTGCGTGCGGATTCTCGTCAGCCCACCCATGTTGATTGTGAAAATTTCAAATTTGATCACGTTGGAATGAAGCTCCATCCGTAAAGAGAACATTTGCACTGAAAAGAGGATTGACACATTGTTGGATGAACCATTCTCGAAGTGTACCCATGGAGGCCAATCAGCTGCTGATAGTGCCTGCACACGTTGTACATGGTACGGAAACAACTGGTTCTCCCGTAGCTCTCTCCATACAGTGACGTGGTCAACGTTACCTTGTCCAGCAGCAACTTCTCTGACGCTGACATTAGGGTTATCGTCAACTGCACGAAAAATTACCTCGTCCATTGCAGGTGTCCTCGTCGTTCTCGGTCTTCCCCAGTCGCGAGTCATAGGCTGGAATGTTCAGTGCTCCCTAAGACGCCGATCAATTGCATCGAACGTCTTCCTGTCGGAACACCTTCGTTCTGGAAATCTGTCTTGATACAAACGTACCGCGCCACGGCTATTGCCCCGTGCTAATCCATACATCAAATGGGCATCTGCCAACTCCGCATTTGTAAACATTGCGCTGACTGCAAAACCACGTTCGTGATGAACACTAACCTGTTGATGCTACGTACTGATGTGCTTGATGCTAGTGCTGTAGAGCAATGACTCGCATGTCAACACAAGCACCGAAGTCAACATTACATTCCTTCAATTGGGCCAACTGGCGCTGAATCGAGGAAGTACAGTACATACTGACGAAACTCAAATGAGCTCTAACATGGAAATTAAGCGTTTCCGGGCACATGTCCACATAATATCTTTTCTTTATATGTGTGTGAGGAATGTTTCCTGAAAGTTTGGCCGAACCTTTTTGTAACACCCTGATACATCCACATGTTAATCATTAACTTGTTTAATTGCTATTCTTGGTTAATTGTTTTTATTTATTATATAACTTTTTTTTCATCACAGATACACAACAGTACAGAAGTTGTATGTTACATTTAATATAAGCAATATCAAATGTTCAAATGTGTGTGAAATCTTATTAGACTTAACTGCTAAGGTCATTAGTCCCTAAGCTTACATACTACTTAACCTACATTATCCTAAAGACAAACACACATACCCATGCCCGAGTGAGGGGCCAGCAGCACAGTCCATGCCTGCAGCGCCCCAGACCGCTCGGCTAATCCCACGCGGCTAAGCAATATCAAAAGAATATGCATTTTTACATTATTCAGTTTATCTAGAGAAACATGAATTACAATCTTGGTTTCTTATGTAATAAGGGGGGTTTTCTGTAGTGTCTTGTTTTATCTTTGATCCCTACGCGGAACTGGCATCGGTAGCAGGATACTTTCTTCATTGCGTGCTGAAGTAGCAGAGTCCTCATTTCGCTCGTCATTACTTCGACCGCTGTTTTGGAGGGGTCGTCTACTCTGCATGCGTGTCGTTTCTGACCCTTCGCACTTATTTACTATTGTTGTTCGCACACATATTAGGCCACAACAATCATCTACAATGCCTTTCCACACGTATTCGAAACAATCTCGAAAACATATGCAATATCAGTACAAACAACATATAAACAAAATAGTCAGTATTACTACTCCTAGGTAAGACCAGAACGAATAATGATACCAAGAGATTTCCGAGGAACTGTGCTGTTCTTCGAATGCTATCTCTTCCTCTATTTCGGCTAATTTGTGACCAGCGACCTTGGGGTCGTCTAAATGCTGTACTACATGCTCTAACGGCATGTCTAACTTCAGCTCCGATATCTTTGTTCTTTGTTAATTATACAACAATCAAACTGCACGTTTAGAGCGGGCACTATATCCTCACTAGTCACGTTAGTTATTGTGATTTGTTCAGACTGTAGAAACACTTGTGTTCCGTATCCCTTGCACCTGACATAAAAGATCAGTTTTTCTGTACCTTTTTAACACATTTGTGGGCTTGGTATCGTTACTCAAAACTGTCAACCCATCCTCTTTCGGATCTTAATGCAATCGCCAGGAATTTCCCCTACTGGTTGCAACATTCTAGCTTCACACGTTTCATGATCGTACGTGGACATTAAAACAAACTTTTGTTTACAAATTTTTCCAACACGACCTATTTCCTTACACAATAGTTGTTCGCTACTCGGTTTGACATAGTGCTGCTTGTTGTTGTTGTTGTGGTCTTCAGTCCTGAGGCTGGTTTGATGCAGCTCTCCATGCTACTCTATCCTGTGCAAGCTTCTTCATCTCCCAGTATCTACTGCAACCTACATCCTTCTGAATCTTTTTAGTGTATTCATCTCTTGGTCTCCCTCTGCGATTTTTACCCTCCACGCTGCCTCCCAATACTAAATTGGTGACCCCTTGATGCCTCAGAAAACGTCCTACCAACCGATCCCTTCTTCTAGTCAAGTTGTGCCACAAATTTCTATTCTCTCCAATTCTATTCAATACCTCCTCATTAGTTATGTGATCTACCCATCTAATCTTCAACATTCTTCTGTAGCACCACATTTCGAAAGCTTCTATTCTCTTCTTGTCTAAACTACACTCCTGGAAATTGAAATACGAACACCGTGAATTCATTGTCCCAGGAAGGGGAAACTTTATTGACACATTCCTGGGGTCAGATACATCACATGATCACACTGACAGAACCACAGGCACATAGACACAGGCAACAGAGCATGCACAATGTCGGCACTAGTACAGTGTATATCCACCTTTTGCAGCAATGCAGGCTGCTATTCTCCCATGGAGACGCCAACCACTGGCGACAACATCGATGTACTGTGGAGACCTCACGCCCCACGTGTTGAGCAATTCGGCGGTACGTCCACCCGGCCTCCCGCATGCCCACTATACGCCCTCGCTCAAAGTCCGTCAACTGCACATACGGTTCACGTCCACGCTGTCGCGGCATGCTACCAGTGTTAAAGACTGCGATGGAGCTCCCTATGCCACGGCAAACTGGCTGACACTGACGGCGGCGGTGCACAAATGCTGCGCAGCTAGCGCCATTCGACGGCCAACACCGCGGTTCCTGGTGTGTCCGCTGTGCCATGCGTGTGATCATTGCTTGTACAGCCCTCTCGCAGTGTCCGGAGCAAGTATGGTGGGTCTGACACACCGGTGTCAATGTGTTCTTTTTTCCATTTCCAGGAGTGTATTTATCCTCCATGTTTCACTTCCATACATGGCTACACTCCATACAAGTACTCTCAGAAATGACTTCCTGACACTTAACTCTATACTCGACGTTAACAAATAACTCTTCTTCAGAAATGCTTTCCTTTCCATTGCCAGCCTACAAATTATATCCTCTCTACTTCGACCATTATCAGTTATTTTGCTCCCCAAATAGCAAAACTCCTTTACTACTTTAAGTGTCTCAATTCCTAATCTAATTCCCTCAGCATCACCCGATTTAATTCGACTACATTCCATTATTATCGTTTTCTTTTGTTTATGTTCATCTTATATCCTCCTTTCAAGACACTGCCCATTCCGTTCAGCTGCTCTTCCAGGTCCTTTGCTGTCTCTGACAGAACTACATTATTTCTTCTCTGTGGATTTTAATTCCTACACCAAATTTTTCTTTTGCTTCCTTTACTGCTTGCTCAATATACAGATTGAATAACATCGGTGATAGGCTACAACACTGTCTCACTCCCTGCCCAACCAGTGCTTCCCATTCGTGCCCCTCGACTCTTATAACTGCCATCTGGTTTCTGTACAAATTGTAAATAGCCTTTCGCTCCCTGTATTTTACCCCTACCACCTTTAGAATTTGAAAGAAAGTATTCCAGTCAACATTGTCAAAAGCTTTCTCTAAGTCTACAAATGCTAGAAACGTAGGTTTGCTTTTCCTTAATCTTTCTTCTAATATAAGTCGTAGGGTCAGTATTGCCTCCCGTGTTCCAACATTTCTACGGAAGCCAAACTGATCTTCCCCGAGGTCGGCTTCTACCAGCTTTTCCATTCTTCTGTAAATAATTCGTGTTAGTATTTTGCAGCAGTGGCTTATTAAACTGATATTTCGGTTTGGGATTGGAATTATTATATTCTTCTTGAAGTCTGAGGCTATTTCGTCTGTCTCATACATCTTGCTCACCAGATCGTAGAGTTTTGTCAGGACTGTCTCTCCCAAGGCTGTCAGTAGTTCTAATGGAATGTTGTCTACTCCCGGGGCTTTGTTTTGACTTCTGTCAAACTCTTAACGCAGTATCATATCTCCCATTTTATCTTCATCTACATTTTCTTCCATTTCTATGATATTGTTCTTACGAACATCGCCATTGTATAGACTCTCTATATACTCCTTCCATCTCTCTGCTTTCCTTTCTTTGCTTAGAACTGGGTTTCCATCTGAGATCTTGACGTTCATGCAAGTGGTTCTCTTTTCTCCAAAATTCTCTTTAATTTTCCTGTAGGCAGTATCTACCTTACCGCTAGTGAGATAAGCCTCTACATCCTTACATTTGTCCTCTAGCCATCCCTGCTTAGCCATTTTGCACTTCTTCTCGGTCTCATTTTTGAGAAGTTTGTATTCCTTTTTGCCTGCTTCATTTACTGCATTTTTATATTTTCTCCTTTCATCAATTAAATTCAATATCTCTTCTGTTACCCAAGGATTTCTACTAGCCCTCGTCTTTTTACCTACTTGATCCTGCTACCTGCTACCTTCACTATTTCGTCAATCATAGCTACCCATTCTTCTTCTACAGTATTTCTTTCCCCCATTCTTCTCAATGGTTCCCTAATGTTCTCCCTGAAGCTCTCTACAATCTCTGGTTCTTTCAGTTTATCCAGGTCCCATCTTTTCGCAGTTTCTTCAGTTTTAATCTACAGTTCATACAGTTCATAACCAATAGATTGCGGTCAGAGTCCACATCTGCCCCTGGAAATGTCTTACAATTTAAAACCTGGTTCCTGAATCTCTGTCTTACCATTGTATAATATATCTGAAACTTGTCAGTATCTCCAGGCTTCCTCCATGTATAGAACCTTCTTTCATTATTCTTGAACCAAGTGTTAGCTATGATTAAGTTATGCCCTGTGCAAAATTCTACCAGACGGCTTCCTCTTTCATTTCTTACCCTCAATCCATATTCACCTACCACGTTTCCTTTTCTTCCGTTTCCTACTATCGAATTCCAGTCACCCATGACTATTAAATTTTCTTCTCTCTTCACTATCTGAATAATTTGTTTATCTCATCATACATTTCATCAATCTCTTCGTCATCTGCGGAGCTAGTTAGCATATAAACTTGTACTACTGTAGTAGGCGTGGGTTTCGTATCTATCTTTGCCACAATAATGCGTTCACCATGCTGTTTGTAGTAGCTTACCCGCAATCCTATTTTCCTATTCATTATTAAACCTACTCCTGCATTACTCCTATTTGATTTTGTATTTATAACCCTGAATTAACCTCACCGGAAGTCTTGTTCCTCCTGCCACCAAACTTCGCTAATTCCCACTATATCTAACTTTAACCTATCCATTTCCCTTTTTAAATTTTCTAACCTGCCTGCCCGATTAAGGGATCTGACATTCCACGCTGCGATCCGTAGAACGCCATATTTCTTTCTCCTGATAACGACGTCCTCCTGAGTAGTTCCCGACCGGAGATCCGAATGGGGGACTATTTTACCTCCGGAGTATTTTACCCAAGAGGACGCCATCATCATTTAGTCATACAGTAAAGCTCCATGCCCTCGGGAAAAATTACGGCCGTAGTTTCCCCTTGCTTTCAGCGGTTCGCAGTACCAGCACAGCAAGGCCGTTTTGGTTACTGTTACAAGACCAGATCAGTCAATCCTCGAGACTGTTGCCAATACAACTACTGAAAAGGCTGCAGCCCCTCTTCAGGAACCACACGTTTGTCTGGCCTCTCAACAGATACCCCTCCGTTGTGGTTGCACCTACGTTACGGCTATCTGTATCGTTGAGGCACGCAAGCCTCCCCACCAGCGGCAGGGTTCATGAGGGGGGGGGGGGGGGGGGGGGGGTGCTTAACTTCGTCAGATAATCTTTCTCGGGCAGTATGTACATGAATAAATTCTGATTTCCATCAACTTCTGAAGATAAAGGTAACACTTTGCGTAAATTAAACAACTCATTTTCCACTAATGGAACATTTAGTACATAACTTAGTATATTGCCTGATAAGAAAGCATCAACATCAATTATTCGTAGCAGCTGGCACCCACTCTATTCTGCGAGCGCAATTGGGAACTGCTTATCTTTAATGTCGTCCCGAATTAATTGTAATTATTTAACTATTTGAACTCGATTAATTATATGAGGTTCCAGTATTCCTTTTTTTGCCTTTACGATTGCAAAAATTAACATCTCGTATTCCCGTTCTAATTCCATAAGTATTGATACCAACTGTATCAGTTATTTATTAACAGTAGTAAGAACAGTTAAGTGTTGTATTTTTTGGTCTGTGCTATTAGCATATTCGTTCATGTATCTATGATGTTTCTCCATGTTCTTGACAATAATTTCTTCGTTATGTGCGAGGCTATGTACTGTGTGATTGAAACTTGTCAAAAGTGGCTTTGAATACCGTAACTTGCTCTTTTGTAAGCTTAATCAACTGTCTCTGTTCGCTTTCAATTAAATCATTCTTTGATTTGAAAAATGGGGCATTCTGTTCGTCTTAGGTTCCAAACAGAATTTTATTGATTTCTCCCACAAAATTCAAGACACTTCCGTTTCTACGTGTCTCATGCATTATTAATTGCCGTATTAGACCTTGTTCAGTTCGTATCTGCCATTCTAAAGCCTGTTCCACGGCTATGCATTCCCGATCACCAATTCCCAGGCTGGTAAATTTCTGTTTACAATAATTTATAGATAAATGTGCAAATCTCTCTATTTCACCAGTTTTAGCTTGGAGTTCTCCTAAATGAATATAACTCACGATTTTCCACGTCACACTGTAGATCTGTACCTTGCCATTGCTGTCATAATACAACCCTGGGGACGAATGAAACTTTTCCACACTAAAATCTTGATAGTGCCCGAGGATGTACATGGCGGCGCTACGGCGCACCAGGTACAACACTCTCGTCAGTTTCCTCATCTGTAATGTTGAAAAAATCTGGTTTTAGTAGAATTCCTTTAATTTGTTGGCATGTACTGTTAAAATTTTGTTTCTTTTTAAACGGATAACTACATTCGGTCCTTTTGTTCTTACTGCAGTGAAGGGACCACGCCACTGGGTGTCCAACTTACTTCTACCTCTTCTGATGCTTCCATCGTACAACAGAAGCTCATCACCTGTTTTGAAGTCTTTTGGGTTCTTCGTTCTACCATAGTATTCCTTATTTTCCTGTTTGCGACGTTTTTTATGATACCTTGCGCACTGGTGCATTTGCCTCATTTTCTCTTTTAATTCAAGAACATAATCACCACTGAGCGAGGTGGCGTTGTGGTCAGCACACTGGACTCGCATTCGGGAGGACGACGGTTCAATCCCGCGTCCGGCGATCCTGATTTAAGTTTTCCGTGATTTCTCTAAATCTCTCCAGGCAAATTCCGGGATGGTTCCTGTGTAAGGGCACGGCCGAATTCCTTTCCCGTCCTTCCCTGATCCGACGAGACCGATGACCTAACAGTTTGGTCTCTTCCCACAAACAACCGAACCCATAATCATCGTAACACCTGTGGGATCTCTTTGCAAGGTTCCAGGTATGTTGCATTCTCTGCCGAAAATCAACTCATGGGGGGTATAATTGGTAGGCTCCCTGTCGACGTACCTCCAAGAGACTAATACATCGCTCAGAGCTGTATTAGCTTGTATACGATGAACCACTGCTATTCCTTCTTTAAACACTCACCCTCACTTTGATGATGCAACACAGAAATTGCTTCACCATTGTATACAGCAGGCTCGCTGTCGATATATCTTAAAGAGACAAATACTGCTCTTAGGACTCTAGTGGATTGGACAGATAAACCAACACGCCTTAAAAAAAAAAAAAACTGTTTGACGATGCGACTCAGAAATTGCTTCGTCATTGCATACTACAGGCTCGCTGTCGACGTACCTCCAAGAGACTATTACCCCTCTCAGGGCTATAACAGCTTGTTTCCGATGAGCCAAAACCCATTTCTTTCTAAACATGCACAATCACTTAGACCTTGCGACACAGAAATTGCTTCGCCATTGCGTACAACAGACTCGGTGTCCACGTATGTCCAAGTGATTAATACCGCTCTCAGGATTCTAGTAGCTTGTCTCCGGTGAATACTGCTAGTTTCTTTTTAAACTTGAACGATGCGATACAGAAATTGATCCGCCATTTCATATTTCAGGCTTGCCGCCAAGATATCTCCATGTTACTAATACCGTTCTCAGGATTCTAGGAGCTTGTAACCGATGAACCACTGCCCCTTTCTTTTTAAACACGCACACTCTCTTTGACGATGCGACACAGAAATTGCTTCGCCAATGCATGCTAGAGGTTAGCTGTCGACATATCTCCAAAAGGCTTATACGGCTCTCAGTGCTCTAGTGCCTTGCATCCAAAGAACCACTTTCCCTTCGTATTTAAACAAGCACGCTCTCTATGAGGATGCGACACAGAAATTGAATTTGCCATAGCATCCTGTAGGCTTGCTGTTGAGGTATTTCCAAGAGACTACTACCGCTCTCAGGACACTAGTATCTTGTATCTGACGAACCACTGCCTCTTTCAGTTTAAACACCCACCCTCACTCTGATGATGCCTCACAGAAATAGCTTCGCCATTGCATACTATAGGCACGCTGTCAACGTATCTTCAAGAGACTGATACCGCTGTCAGGCCTCTAGTAGCTTATAACCATTGAACCACTGCCCCTTTCCTTTCAAACACGCAACCTCACTTTGACAATGCGACACAGAAATTGCTTCGCCACTGCATACTAGAGGCTCCTTGTCGATGTATCTCCAAGAGACTAATACCTCTCTCAGGGTTCTAGTAGCTTGTAACCGGTGAACCACTGACAGTCTCTTTTTAAACACGAAACATTTTTTTAAACACGAAACACTTTGATGATGCGACACCGAAAATGCTTCGCCATTGCATAGCACAGGCTTCCTGTTGTAAGTAGGCTGTTTAGGTTTTTTTATTGGTAACGCCGCCGCAAGGTAGCGCTCTGTATGAAAATCACTGGCTGTGCCGTGTGCAGTCTGTGGCTGGTTGGCATTATTGTAATACTCGCCATCGTAGTGTTGGGCAGCGGCAGCTGGATGCTAACAGCGCGTAGCGTTGTGCAGTTGGAGATGAGCCGCCAGCAGTTGTGGATGTGGGGAGAGAGATGGCGGAGTTTTGAAATTTGTAAGAATTGGTGTCATAAACTGCTATATATACACTCCTGGAAATGGAAAAAAGAACACATTGACACCGGTGAGTCAGATCCACCATACTTGCTCCGGACACTGCGAGAGGGCTGTACAAGCAATGATCACACGCACGGCACAGCGGACACACCAGGAACCGCGGTGTTGGCCGTCGAATGGCGCTCGCTGCGCAGCACTTGTGCACCGCCGCCGTCAGTGTCAGCCAGTTTGCCGTGGCATACGGAGCTCCATCGCAGTCTTTAACACTGGTAGCATGCCGCGACAGCGTGGACGTGAACCGTATGTGCAGTTGACGGACTTTGAGCGAGGGCGTATAGTGGGCATGCGGGAGGCCGGGTGGACGTACCGCCGAATTGCTCAACACGTGGGGCGTGAGGTCTCCACAGTACATCGATGTTGTCGCCAGTGGTCGGCGGAAGGTACACGTGCCCGTAGACCTGAGACCGGACCGCAGCGACGCACGGATGCACGCCTAGACCGTAGGATCCTACGCAGTGCCGTAGGGGACCGCACCGCCACTTCCCAGCAAATTAGAGACACTGTTGCTCCTGGGGTATCGGCGACGACCATTCGCAACCGTCTCCATGAAGCTGGGCTACGGTCCCGCACACCGTTAGGCCGTCTTCCGCTCACGCCCCAACATCGTGCAGCCCGCCTCCAGTGGTGTCGCGACAGGCGTGAATGGAGGGACGAATGGAGACGTGTCGTCTTCAGCGATGAGAGTCGCTTCTGCCTTGATGCCAATGATGGTCGTATGCGTGTTTGGCGCCGTGCAGGTGAGCGCCACAATCAGGACTGCATACGACCGAGGCACACAGGGCCAACACCCGGCATCATGGTGTGGGGAGCGATCTCCTACACTGGCCGTACACCTCTGGTGATCGTCGAGGGGACACTGAATAGTGCACGGTACATCCAAACCGTCATCGAACCCATCGTTCTACCATTCCTAGACCGGCAAGGGAAATTGCTGTTCCAACAGGACAATGCACGTCCGCATGTATCCCGTGCCACCCAACGTGCTCTAGACGGTGTAAGTCAACTACCCTGGCCAGCAAGATCTCCGGATCTGTCCCCCATTGAGCATGTTTGTGACTGGATGAAGCGTCGTCTCACGCGGTCTGCACGTCCAGCACGAACTCTGGTCCAACTGAGGCGCCAGGTGGAAATGGCATGGCAAGCCGTTCCACAGGACTACATCCAGCATCTCTACGGTCGTCTCCATGGGAGAATAGCAGCCTGCACTGCTGCGAAAGGTGGATATACACTGTACTAGTGCCGACATTGTGCATGCTCTGTTGCCTGTGTCAATGTGCCTGTGGTTCTGTCAGTGTGATCATGTGATGTATCTGACCCCAGGAATGTGTCAATCAAGTTTCCCCTTCCTGGGACAATGAATTCACGGTGTTCTTATTTCAATTTCCAGGAGTGTATTATGACTATTAAGGTTTTGAAATTATTGGAAAAAGCTACGACGATTTTGAGATTTGGCTGAGGTTTTATGATGTTATGATGACGATGTGTATTACGCTGTTGCGGTATGTTTATGATCAATAAGCTGATGCTATATGAGTTATTTGATTATGCTGCGTATCTGTTGTGATGAAATATTGAAGAAGTGTCGACGAATAAGGTAAGGAGTATTGAGTAGTGGTTAGGGACTCTGGTTTGTGAAAAAGGTGGTTGGAAACCAAGAATCGTACTTTAAGAGTTATGAAATGTATGTAAGTGTGTGAATGTATTACAATAGGATTTTTTTCTACGGGTGTGTAACGCAAATTCTTGACCTGTGAAATTTTTTATATGAGACTGCCACTGTAGCGGAAACTTCAGTCATAAATATTTCACTAAGAAAGGTAAGTGACCTTGACGTAATGCGCTTTGGGCGCCCGGCTGAGAGGTAGTCGTCTGACAACAGAAAGCCATTAGGTGAAAAAAAAGGGTATTATCCTCGCTATTGACATTCCTTTGTAGAAAGCATCGCAAATACGACACGCCCATTACTCGGAAAGATACTTACATCTGACACCTGATTATAACGCAACGTCTTTCTACGTCAGTGGAGAGAATTCTACTAACTTATGAAATGTCGCATGACTATTGAATGATATTTTTATGCTTTGTACATAGTTGCTTATTTCATTTGATATCTGTTTTCCAGCTGTGTTGCAGCATTGGTTTTATAAAATGAAATTAAATGCATTTGCTAATGTGAACACTTTCTGTCAACAGATCTATTAAATAATTATTTATGATCCACATTCTTCGAAAAAGGAGCTCTTGGAATGGAAAGAGCAATAAGAAGCGACTAATAACAGTAACTGTATATATAATTTTCTTTTCAAGTACTTGGTAATTTGTTGTAGCATTAGTTTTCCACCACTTTAATTACATAGACATTACGATGTGATTATAACTTTCCCTTATCTGCATTGTTGTCTTTAGTATACTATTTTTTCTGCTTGTGGGTTTTTTCATGTTTAGATATAAGTTATTACATTTACTGCTGCTTGCTTTGCAAATCTGCATTTTTTTGGGTCATTGCTGTTTGTGTTAATTTGTTTTGTGCTGCTGCATTGTGTCGTCCCTTAGTTTAGCATCTGAGCTCAGTAGGTTTAAGTTAGCTTAAGAGGGGGTAGACTATATAAGAAACTAACTATGATGAATTGGAAGAAAAGCATTGAGAAGCTATAAGAAAAAGGTTTGGCCAAAAAAGTAGTGTACAGTGGAGGGAAACTATTTTTAAAAGAGGATGAGAACAGAATACAGAAAGCATGCTTGGATAGGATTTTTTTTTTTTTTTTTTTTTTTTTTTTTGCTGGATCAAATGTTGAAATAAGAGGGACGATCTGTGGAATGACGTTTTGGGTTGGACTCCAGTACCAAATGTTACCCTGAAAACAAACCCTGTCCTTTCCTTTTGTGTTATCCCACTATGTGTTTGTGTACCCTTGTGTATTTATTTTCTTCCTGTCTCTGTGTACTGTTTCATAGAATTTTTTCTGTTCTAATACTAAGCTGCATTAACTATGATGAGGAATACTGTTATCCTCAAATAAATTTGCATCAATGATATGTTATTTACTTTGTAAAGATGTTTAGACATTATTTATTCTATTTTGTTTTAATGCTCATGTGTGAAGTTGATGTTTCGAAATATATTCTGATTTTTTATGTATGTGCTCCTGTCACAGTTCCTGTAACACTGATGTATATGTTATTTCTATTCTTTTGTAAAGCCCCTATTACTACAAATCTTATCTGTATTTTTATGTTCTTTAATGATGTACTTTGTACCTTTGTTATTGTATTCTTATGTTATAAAATTGTAATTGACATCTGTTCATCAAATTAAGTAACTTGTAAGTTACATTTCACTGCACACATTTCTGTTGGTCATAGTATATGGACAATATGTGAGAAGTAGGGACTGATAGTGTTTCACGTGTGTTAATAATTCAGTAAGGGACTGGATAACAGCATTGCTGGTTCTAAGGACATTTCAAAAACAATTTTTGTGAGTGCAAAAGTGGTGGTTATGGACTTGCTATATTATCCGCAAGACTCTTCAATGGTGATTGTGCGACTGCACAGCAAACAGATGGCTGCTGGCCATCTCTACAAGGACTACAGTGGGTCTACACCTTTGATGACCCACCAATACCATTATTTCTACAAGGACTGCAGTGGGTCTGCACCTCTGGTGGCCCACCAATACTGTAATCTCTACCAGGACTACAATGGGTCTACTCTGTGACGACCTACCTACCAATATTCTTTAAAACTTCGACTGACTCTGCTGTGGGTTTGCTCTGTTGTGGCCCATTACCTGTCTGCATGTCAAGAGTCAGCACTGTCTTTCCGTTGGAAGGACAACACTACTTCTTCCAGACTGCATGGAAATCCACTACTTCCGTGTGCATTTTCTTTCACTACTCAGACTTTGAGAAAAACACTGCAATTTTACTTTGCTGAATGATCAGGACTGTCTTTATGGACTGTGAGAAAATTTTAGCTTTTGACCAACATTGTATCGATAAGTGTGTGCATTTCATTTCTTTGTTATTGTAATTATGAAAAAAATTTTCAAATCTGTATTGGCCACTGCCCAAAACAATTTGTAAATTTTTTTGTGGGGAGCATGGGGGCTATGTAAGTAGGCTGTTTAGGTTTTTTTATTGGTAACGCCGCCGCCACTTAGCGCTCTGTATGAAAATCACTGGCTGTGCCGTGTGCAGTCTGTGGCTGGTTGGCATTGTTGTAATACTCGCCATCGTAGTGTTGGGCAGCGGCAGCTGGATGCTAACAGCGCGTAGCGTTGTGCAGTTGGAGGTGAGCCGCCAGCAGTGGTGGACGTGGGGAGAGAGATGGCGGAGTTTTGAAATTTGTAAGAATTGGTGTCATGAACTGATATATATATTATGACTATAAAGGTAAATACATTGTTTGTTCTCTATTAAAATCTTTCATTTGCTAACTGTGCCTATCAGTAGTTAGTGACTTCCGCAGTTTGAATCTTTTAGTTAGCTGGCAGTAGTGGCGCTCGCTGTATTGCAGTAGTTCGAGTAACGAAGATTTTTGTGAGGTAAGTGATTTGTGAAAGGTATAGGTTAATGTTAGTCAGGGCCATTCTTTTGTAGGGATTTTTGAAAGTCAGATTGCGTTGCGCTAAAAATATTGTGTATCAGTTTAAGCACAGTCGTGTATAATTGTTCAAAGAGGACGTTTCACATAGACCAGTCTTGTATAACTTTTCTAAGGGGACGTTTCACTGTCAACTTATCTCCAAGAAACTAATACATCGCTCAGAGCTCTATTAGCTTGTATACGAAGAAATACTGCCTTTTCTTCTTTAAACACATACCCTCACTTTGAAGACATGACACTGAAATTGCTTCACCGCTGCATGCTACAGGCTCGCTGCCGCGTATGACCAAGAGGCTAATACCGCCCTTAGGACACTAGAAGCTTATCACCGATGATCCACAGCCTCTTGACTGTTATTCTCGCAAACCCCCACTGACGGTGGGACACATAAATTGTTTCATGATTGCATAGTATGGGAACGCTCCCGACGTATCTCCAAGAGACTAATACCGCCATCAGGAATCTAATAGCTTACCACTGACGCTTTACATTTATCCTCGCACCCTCATATTAACGACGGGAGACAGAAGTTGCTTCGAGACTACAGGTTCTTTGCCGACGTATCTCCTAGAGAGTCATACCGGCCTCAGGAAGCTAGTAGCTTTTAACCGATGAACCATTGCCCCTTAACAGTTATTCTCGCACTCTTGAACAGACGATGATACCCAAAAATGTCTTCGCGGTTCATTATTGCAGGCTCGCTGCAGACGTTTTTCCAAGAGACTAATACCGCATTCAGTAATCTAGTACCTTGTAACCGATGAGCCACTGCCAATTTAGTGATATTATCACACCCTCACACTGAAGATACGACTCACAAATTTCTTCGCTATTGCATACTACACGGTCGCTGCCGGCGTTTCTCCTACAGACAAATACCGCTATCACCCCCCTAGTAGCTAGTAATCGATGAGCCACTGCCCCTTTATTGATATACTCGCATCCTCATACTGACGATGTGACAGACAGATTGCTTCGCGATTGCAACTACAGGCTCGCTGACGACATTTCTCCCAGAGACTAATACCGTTTTCAGGACTCTAGTAGCTTGTAACTGACGAACCACTGCCCCTTTACTGTTATCCTCACACCCTCACAGTGATGACACGACACAGAAATTGCTTTGCGATTGTGGACTACAGGCTCGTTGCGACGTATCTCCAAGAGGCTAATACCGCCCTCAGGCACCTATTAACTTCTAACTCGGGCACCACTTCCCTTTTATTGATATTCTCGCACCCTCACACTGACGATGCGACACAGAAATTGCTTCGCCATTGTATTCTACAGGCTCCCTGCTCACATATCTCCAAGAGACTAGTATCGCACTAAAGGCTCTAGTCGCTTTTAACCGATTAACGAATGCCCCCTTACTGTTTTACTAACACCCTGACACCTATGACTCCAACATGGTAATACCGCCTTCAGGATTCTAGTAGCTTGCAACCGATTACCTACTGCTCCTTTACGGTGATACTCGCAACCCCAACCTGACAGTGCGACACAGAAATTGCATCGCGATTGAGCACTACAGGCTCCCTGCATGCGTTTCTCCAAAAGAAAAATACCGCCCTGTGGACTCCAGTAGCTTGTTACCTATGAACAACTGAAACTTTACTGTTGTTCCCCCACCTTCACACTGACTATGCGTCAAACAAATTGCTTCGCGATTTCATAGCACAGGCTCGCTGCCGACGTATCTCCAAGAGACTAATACCGGCCCCAGGTCTTGAAACCGAAAAACCACTGCCCCTTTACTGTTATTCCCGCACCCTCACACTGACGATGAGCCACTGAAATTGCTTTGGGAATGCGTACTACAGGCTCGCTTCCGACGTATCACCAAGATAAAAATAACGCCCTCATGCCTCTAGGGTCTCGGAGGTTGTACCAATGAACTGCTGCCCCTTACCTGTTATTCTCTCACTCTCACTACGATAATGCTACACAAAATTGCTTTGTGATTTCATACTGCAGCCTCGCTGCCGGCGTATCTCCAAGAAACTAATACCACCCGCAGGATTTTAAGTAGCTTGTAACCGTGAACCACGGCCCCTTTACTGTGATTCTCGCGCCCTTGTAATGACGATGCGACAAAGAAATTTTTTCGTGATTGCATACTATAAGCACGCGGCCGACGTATCTCCAAGACACTGATACCGCCCTCAGGAGGCTAGCAGCTTGTAATCAATGAACTGTTGCCCCTTTACTGTTATTCCCGCCTCTTCATATTGATGATCCGACACAGAAGTTGCTTCGCGATTCCATACTACAGGCTCGCTGTCGACGTAGCTCGAAGAGACTAATAACGCCCTCAAGACTATACTTGCTAGTTACCGACGGACTACTCCCCCTTTGCTGTTATTCTCGCACCCTCACACAGACGTTGTGACACAGAAATCGATACGCGATTGCATACTACTAGCTCGTTGTCGACGAATCTCGAAGAGACTTACACCGCGTTCAGGTCTCTATAACTTGTAACTGATAAACCACTGCCCCTTTGAAGCTTTTCTCGCATCCTCACACTCAAAGTGCAACACAGTAATTCCTTCGTGTTTGCATACTACTGGCCAGCTGCTGACGTAGCTCCAAGAGGCAAATTCGCTCCTCAGGAATATAGTAGCTTGTAACCGATGAACCACTGAAACTTTACGGTTATCCTCGCACCTTCAGACCGACTGTGTGAACCAGAAATTGCGTTACGACTGCATACTACAGCCCCCTGCGTTCGTCTCTCCAAGATACAAATATCGCCTCAGGACGCTAGTAGCTTGCAACCGATGAACTGCTACTCATTTACTCTTATTCCTACATCCTCACACTGACGATGCGACACAGAAATTGCTGCGCTATTGCATACTGCAGGCTCGCTGCCGACGTTTCTCCATGAGAGTAATACCGCAATCAGGACTCTAGAAGATTATAAACGATGCCCCACTGCCCCTTTACTGGTCTTCTCGCACCCTCCACTGACATTGTGACAAAAAAAGTGCTTCGCGATTGCACACCACCGGCTCGCAGCCAATGTATCTCGAAGAGACAAACGTCGCCCTCAGAAATGTCGTACCTTGTAACCGGTGAACCAATACCACTTTACGTTGATCCTCGCACTTCCACACTGAAAGTGCGACACGGAAACTGCTTCACGATTGCATACTACAGACAACCTTCGTACGTCTCTCGTAGAGAAAATCATCACCCTCAGGACACTAGTAGCTTGTAACCGATGATCCATTGCTACTTTTCTGTTATTCTCCCACCCTCACACTGACGATTCGACACAGAAATTGCTTCGCAATTGCTTACTACAGGCACGCTGCCTACGTATCTCCAGGAGACTTATACCGCCCTCAGGACTCTAGTAGCTTGTAACTGATACACCACTGCCCCTTTACTGTTATTTTCGACCTCACATTGACGATGCAACACATAAATTGCTTCGTAATTAAATAATAAAGGCGCGCTGCCAACGTATCTCCAAGGGACTAATGTGGCCCTCAGGGCTCCACAAACTCGTAACCAATGCATCACTGCCCCTTTGCTATTATTCTCGCACCCTCGCACTGACGATGCTGTGACTTCCCTCTCTCTTTGCTCCGTTTGTTTCGCTCATCTTTCCTCATCTTTCTTCCTTCTTCGTAGCACGGCTGTATCTCAGGTATGTACTGAGAAGGTGTCACATGTGTGTGGTGGTTCACGATGTTGTATTGCTCTGAGGGAGTGTCACTCGTGCCTCTGGTTTGAAAAAAATGGCTCTGAGAACTATGGGACTTAACATCCGAGGTCATCAGTCCCCTAGAACTTAGAACTACTTAAACCTAACTAACCTAAGGACATCACACACATCCATGCCCAAGGCAGGATTCGAATCTGCGACCGTAGCGGTCGCACGGTTCCAGACTGAAGCGCCTAGAACCGCTCGGCCACAACGGCTGGCTCCTTCTGGTTTGAAAAGACTGATGACTGAAGTACGAACATGTCTCAAAACAGAAGCAGCTATGTGTTCTCCTTTCTTCTAAAACTACAAATAGCAGCGTAGCTAGTACTATCTATCGTTCTACTAAACTGAATGAACGCGACACCATTGATGAAGTTTAAACCTCGAAAGAAGTTCATTAATACCAATTGGCTGAAATAAAGAAAAGAACTCATCAAATCCAGAAGTCACTCGCATTTAGAGTAATTCGTTTCTGACGTGTGTGTAATGGTCATTGATACTTAAAAGATCGTTTCAGTAACTATATCACTGTCCGTTTATGTGTTGCTACGAGACGTATCAATAGGCTGACTATACAATGATTAATATTTGTCGTATCCCGACAGTAAACCGCGTCTCGCTTGCTTTAAGCATCAAGACGATTACTATGCCACTCTTATAAGTCTTTGATAGTTATTATTAAGCTAATGTCCGTAAGTTGCGGTTAATTTTACTGAATCTTACACGCGACGATAACGCCCGATATCCGCGACGATATTTGAGAAGTCGCGTGCGATTTGTTTGCACCAAAGTTGGGCCGTGGTTCCCTAGAATAATTTTTAAATCAACTCCGGGTTGTCAATTAACAATTCTAGCCCATTCATGCACTCGACGACTACTTGATCGCGCACTCGAACAACACGGAAGGTTTTGTTCTTACAAAGAGAAAACATACCATGCATAATGCAACAAGGTGATTTGCTGTGTCAAAACGTATACCAGGTGATCAAAAAGTCAGTATAAATTTGAAAACTTAATAAACCACGGAATAATGTAGATAGAGAGGTAAAAATTGACACACATGCTTGGAATGACATGGGGTTTTATTAGAACAAAACAAAGACAAATCTCATAAAATTTCTGACAGATGGCGCTGGACAGCAAAACGTCTGTGACTGCGCATTACAATCGTGTATAAAGGGAGCTGTCATGAGAGAGAGAATCCACTCTCCGGCGGTACTCCGCAAGGTTACCGAACTTCGGTTGTGCCATTCCAGCACTAATCGCAGCGCTAGTTTTTCAGGTGCCAGCCAGCCAGCCAGCCAGCCAGCCAGCGGTACAGCCGAGCAGCAGCAGCAGCGGTCCCGGTCGGCAGCAGCGGTACCGGCCAGCATCAGCGGTCCAGCCTGTAGCAGCCAGCCACCCCTCCAGCAGCAGCGGTCCAGCCAGCCAGACAGTCAGCCAGCCCGCCCTCCAGCAGCAGCAGCAGCAGCAGCTGCGGCATTCCTGCCAGTCGTCGTCGGCGTCAGCTTCAGCTTCCGCGCCAGCAGGGTGGGACTCTGGTCGTCGTCCGTCTTCGTCTGTCCCCAGTTTTTTTCTTCTTCTTCTTCCCCTTTCCTTTTTGTCCTGTGTCTTTTTGTTTATCCTTGTCGTCGTGTCAGCCCCCACCACCACTACGACCACTACCACCACAGCCATAGTTTACACGTCCCCCTCTGCCGCCACCACCACCACCATTACATGGTGTGCCCAGTCGCACCCCCCTCGTTCCATCCCTCCTCTTCTCACTCTCCCTTCGCCTTCGCTCTTTGTCGCCCCCTCTCCAGCTTCTTCCTCCTGCTCCTCTCCCCCTGATCCTTTCCCCCCACTCCCCCAGCCTGTCACTGCAGCTCCAGCTAGGGTGGTGGCCCGTAGGGCCACTGCCCACGCCCAACTCTCCCCATCGCCTTCGCCATCACCGCCACCGCCACCGCCACCGCCGTCGCCGTCGCCTCCACCGTCACCATCTCCGGCGCCGTCTGCTGCGTCCACGCCGGGACCTGCCCGTTCCCGCCACCTCCCTATAGCTCCCATCCCTCAGATCACCACCCACCCTTCTGCCGCCGTTAAACGCCCTAGTGGCACCATCCCGTCCTCCTCCCCCCCTCCCAGGATGCCATGGATGTCTCCCCACCTGCCCCTGCTCCCTCCGCTTCCTCCTCTTCCACCTCCTCCCCCCCCCCCTCTTTATACAAATACCTCCTCTCCCGTCCGGATCCTTCCCTTCTAGAGGCCTGGAATCTCTCCCTCCTCCTCCGTCAACACGTCCCTGGTGCCCTCATCTCTCTCCTCACTCCCAGATGGGATTCCGTTCTCATCTCCTCCCCCAGCCCTACCCTCCATACTGACATCCTCTCCCGCCTCCCCATAACCCGTTTTGCCCCCAACGCTTACCGCTGTGATCATTCGGCTCAGTCCGTCGATCACAGAGGAGGAAGTGTTGGCAGAGCTCAAGGCGCATACCACACTGGAGGTGCGGGCGGTCCAACGCATTTTCAACTCGGCCAGCCCCACCCGCCTTATGCGGGTTTTCTCCGAGGACGCCCCCTCCATTGACCATCTCTTGAAGGGGGTGCCCTCCTCTTCAACCAGCGCTATAAGGTCGACCCCTCCCGTTCCCCTCCTCAATCCCTGCGCTGCCAGAGGTGTCTGTGCTATAACTCACACCCAACAGCTGAGTGCCACGAGGCCCCCACCTGCCCGCATTGTAGACAAGCGCACTTCCTCTGGCAGTGCCCTAACCTACAATTCCCTCCCTCCTGCAATACCTGCAATCTCCCCCATCCCACCTACTCCCAAAAGTGTAAAGCCCGACCCCCTCCAACCACTCCTGAGCTCACTGTACCTGTCCGTCCTCTGGGCGCTCCCACCCCTCCTGGCAATTCCATTCCTCCCCCCCCCCCCACCGCTGAGGACATCATCAGGTTCCTCACCATTGTCTTACAAAACATCCACCCTTTCCAGCACCCTCACACCCTCCAACAGGTCTCCCTCGCCGCCTGTTCCATTTTCCACTTGAAAATGTATGCCACCTACTCCAACAACCAGGCCCATTTCACCATCTCCCATCTTGACACCCTTGTCTAAATCCCTGTCATGGCACGACAACACCGTATCCCTTTCAACAACATCCGCTCCCTTCCTGCCAACAAGAACCCTTTCCTGCCCACCCTTGCCACCCACCGTGTGGATGCCTTCCTCCTCAATGAAACTTTCCTCCAACCCCACCACACCGTCCACACGTCGCCTTCACTGCTCCGATAATCCTCTCCCGATTGCGCGTGGCGGAATTGCCATTGGTCACCACCGCCAGATCCCAGTTCGGCTCCAACCTCTCCTTCCCGACCCTACCGAACACCTGATCCTTAGTCTCTTCTTCCCTGGCCTTACCGTCACCTGCGCCGCCATCTATGTCCGCCCTAACGTCCCTATTCCCTGCGACTTCCTCTCCCACATTGACCATACCTTCTCCTCCTACGTGATCGCCGCCGACCTCAACGTCCATAGTCGTTCCGCCGCCCAGTTACGGCAGTGGCATCGGTTCCTCTCCTCCCTTCAAGGGGACCTCATCCCCATCCCCCAGCACACCCGTCTCGAATCCAACTCCACTCCCGATGTTATCCTTTCCTCCCCTAACCTCCTTGGCCGCATAACGGTGGATGTCCTGGAGCCTATTGGTAGCGACCATCTCCCTGTCCTCCTCACCGTTTCCGACGGTCGTCGCCCCTGCCCCGACCCTCATAATGACCCTCCCCCAAAGTACATCCACGACTATTCCTGTGACAACTGGAATGCCTACCGGGATACCCTCTCCACCCAGGTCGATAGCCACCCCTTCACCTACCACTACCCTGATGATGTAACCCATGCCGCCTCCATTCTCCAGCAGACCTTGTCTTAGGCCGTGGAGGCCCAGGTCCCTAACGTCGCCATCCACTCCCACCATCCTACCTTACCCCTACAGGCCGTCCTCCTCCTCCGTGAATCCCGTCATCTCTACCGTGCCTTCCTCCACACGCGTGACCCTGATGCACTATGACGCCACCGGCAACTCCAGCGACACATTCGTAATTTGCTCACGGCCAAGAAACGCCAGGACTGGCGGCAGATATGCACCCGTTTAAATGCTACCCTACCTATCAACTAGTCCAAGTTCTGGTCAGCCTTCCGTCGCCTTACCGGAACTAAACCCTCCCCCTACTATCCTCTTCTCCATGATGATCACCCGTTCCCTGACACCCTTAGTAAGACCAATCACTTTGCCTCCTACCTCTCCGATGTATTTTCCATCCCCGACGATCCCCAGTTCGGTTACTGCCTCTTCCCGGATGTCCGCGATCGAACTGACATCTCTGTCCCTCCCCTCACGCCAGGTTTCCAGTACTTGGACAATATTGCACACACAGAACTCAATGCCCCTATCAATACACAGGATCTCATTGCTACACTCAGCACCAAACGCAACACCGCTCCTGGTCACGATCTTGTCACCTACCATCACCTTCGTGAAGCTCCTGTCTCTTTCCTCTCCACCCTGGCCAGGCGCTACAATGTAGTCCTGTCCACCGGTTACTACCCTGACCTGTGGAAAACCTCACATATCCTGATGTTCCTTAAACCTGGTAAACCGCCATCCACCGTCTCCTCCTACCGTCCCTTCAGCCTTACCTCGGTCTTCAGCAAGGTCCTGGAATCTATCCTCACCCGCCGCATCCACCAGCATCTCCGCCAGCACCGCCTCCTTCCCATTACCCAGTGTGGCTTTCGGCCATCCTTCTCTTCCGACGACCTTCACCTTTACCTCACTCATCTCCTTTCCGAACAGCTTAATTCCCGTCGCTCTGCAATCTTCCTCTCCCTGGACCTCGAACGTGCTTATGACCGTGTATGGCATTCCGGTCTCCTCTTCAAGCTCCAAACCTTCGCCCTTCCCATTAATTACGTCCGTCTGATCAGCTCCTTTTTCTGCCGCCGTCCTTCCTATGTCACCATCCATAACACGGATTCCTACACCTTTTTTTCCCTCCACCGGTGTGCCTCAAGGCTCCGTCCAATCTCCCCTTCTGTACCTTTTATATACGGCGGACATGCCGCCGCCGTCACCCCTTGCCCCCACCCTGCAGCACTCTCAACACCTTCTCTAATCCCATCTTGACCGGTTCACTGCTTGGTGCAACCAGTGGTTGCTCAAGGTCAATACCTCCAAAACCCAGGCGATCATTGTAGGCAAAACCACCCATTCCTTCCGCCTCCTTGATTTCTATATCACCATCTATGGCCATCCTATCGCTCTCACCCCCACCCTCAAGTACCTTGGCGTCACCCTCGACCGTCGACTCTCCTGGACCCCTCATCTCCAGACAATCCAAGCCAAGGCACGGTCCCGACTCCGTCTCCTCAAGTTCCTTTCCGGCCGTACGTGGGGTCTGGACCCATCCACCATACTCCACACCTATAAATCCCTCATCCGCCCTATCCTTTGTTACGCCCATCCGGCCTGGATCTCCGGCCCTCCTACCTTTTACAAATCCCTCCAAATCCCTGAACACCATGCTCTCCGCCTTGCCTATCGCATCCGTCTCCCCTCCCCCACACAGATCCTGTACGATCTCATTCCATTCCCCCACCTCCTCCTTTTCCTTGAGAGGATACGGATCCTGTACACCTCCCGCTAACTCGATCCTCCTCACCCGCTTGTCTCGCCCATCCTCTCCCGCCCCCGCCCACTGCCGCGCCTGTATTCCCACGTCCCACCCGGTCTCCATCTCTCCACCCTCCTTACCCTCTCCCAAGGTGGCTTCCGCCAGCTCCCCCTCCCTGATGATGTCTTCCTCCCCTCCATATACCCCTCCTACCAACTTTGATCCCCCTTCCCTCTTCCTGTGTCTGTTCCTTTGGGCACCCTCCCTCCCTCCTCCCTTTTCCCCACTCCTCCCCGGGCTTCCCCTCCCCTGTCCCTCTACTCCTCCTCCCATCTCCTCAGCCATTGGCGTCTTTGTTCTCCCCTCTCCACCCCCTCCCCCCGCCCTTCTTCCCCTCTTGGCAGGTCCCCAGACTTGCACAGGCTATGTGGACTTTCGCGCGCCGGAGATCATCGCCATCAGTGTTTCGTGTGTGCCGTCGTGTTTAGTGTTCAGTGTTGACCGTCGCACTCCATCGTTCACCTGTGCCATCGCCGTCTTCAGTGTTTGTGCGTCGTGTCAACAGTTTCAAGTGTGGATTACCGTCGAGTGTGAACGGCTCCGTGTTTGTCTTTCTGTGTCAACTGTTTTCTTGCCCACCGTTCTGTAACCTATTGTGTAATCTTTCTGTATTTCCTCATTGTATATCCTCTGGCTGAAGAGCAGCATAGAACGCTGCTGACAGCCTGCCTGTTGTATAGGCTTTAAAATAAGAATTTAAAAAAAAAGAGAGAGAATCAGATGCGCCAGCAGTTGCAGCATGTTGACGTTACCTGAAAAGGCGCTTTTAGTGAAGCTGTATTATCAGAGTAGGGAATATGCTAGTTCATCGTTACGATCCTATCGCCATAGGAAGGGGATTCGAACGGGTAAAGGTCCGTTGACTAATGCAGCTATGGCAAGAATGATTTCTTTCGAAGTTCGAAGCCACAGGTTGTTTAGACGATAGACCCCGTAGTGGCCGACCGAGCACAAGGCGTAATATTTTAAATATAAATTAAGGGGGGCAAAAAAAACTTAAACGTTAATGTCATGCAATATTTAGTGTGAAGTAACATCTTGTACAGATATCTTCTATTAACCTGACATGTTCCACATCATTACGAAGTGTCGTGTTCATGATCTATGGAACAAGTACTAATCTAATCTAATCTGAGACAGTTCAGGAAGAAATGGAAACTGTAGCGGGTTCGTCTATGGACGGGGAAGTCAGCGCTCGTGCAGTCGCACGTCGCACCGGCATTCCATACACTGCTGTTCGGTTGGCACTTAGGCGTACCCTCCGATGCTATCCGTACAAAATCCATCGGCATCATGAACTGTTATCCTGGCGGTTTAGTGAAGCGGAGGGCATTTGAGGTGTGGGTGTTTCAAAAGATGGCGGAAGTTGACGATTGGTTGAGTAACGTGTTGTCGACCGACGAAGCTCATTTCACGCTCTGAGGATCTGTCAACGCCCACAAATGCAGACTCTGGGCTGCCGAAAATCCTAGAACTGTCGTGGAAACTTCATTGCACGACGAGAAAGTCACGGTATGTGTTGGATTTACCACATCTACCGTTATCGGACCTTTTTCCTTCGAGGAAATTCGTGATTCTGGTTTTGTAACTGCTACCGTGACGGGTGAGAGGTGCGCCGATATGTTACAGAATCGCATCATCCCCAGCCTGGCTGATAAACACTTACTGGAACGTACGATGTTAATGCAGGATTAATGCAGGATGGCACTCCACCACATATTGCTAGACGCGTGAAAGATCTCTTGCGCGCGTCGTTTGGTGATGATCGTGGATTCAGCCGCCACTTTCGTCATGCTTGGCCTCCCAGGTCCCCAGACCTCAGTCCATGCGATTATTGGCTTTGGGGTTACCTGAAGTCGCAAGTGTATCGTGATCGAGTGACATATCTAGGGATGCTGAAAGACAACATACGACGCCAATGCCTCACCATAGCTCTGGACATGCTTTACAGTGCTGTTCACAACATTATTCCTCGACTACAGCTATTGTTGACGAATAATGGTGGATATATTGAGCATTTCTTGTAAAGAACATCATCTTTGCTTTGTCTTACTTTGTTATGCTAATTGCTGCTATTCCGATCAGATGAAGCGCCATCATTATGGCATTTTTTGAGCTTTTGTATTTATTTATTTTTTTTGTTCTAATACAACTCCATGTCATTCCAAGCATGTGTGTCAATTTTTACCTCTCTATCTACATTATCCTTGATTTATTAGGTTTCAAATTTATACTGATCACCTGATATACACTCCTGGAAATGGAAAAAAGAACATATTGACACCGGTGTGTCAGACCCACCATACTTGCTCCGGACACTGCGAGAGGGCTGTACAAGCAATGATCACACGCACGGCACAGCGGACACACCAGGAACCACGCTGTTGGCCGTCGAATGGCGCTAGCTGGGCAGCATTTGTGCACCGCCGCCGTCAGTGTCAGCCAGTTTGCCATGGCATACGGAGCTCCATCGCAGTCTTTAACACTGGTAGCATGCCGCGACAGCGTGGACGTGAACCGTATATGCAGTTGACGGACTTTGAGCGAGGGCGTATTGTGGGCATGCGGGAGGCCGGGTGAACGTACCGCCGAATTGCTCAACACGTGGGGCGTGAGGTCACCACAGTACATCGATGTTGTCGCCAGTGGTCGGCGGAAGGTGCACGTGCCCGTCGACCTGGGACCGGACCGCAGCGACGCACGGATGCACGCCAAGACCGTAGGATCCTACGCAGTGCCGTAGGGGACCGCACCGCCACTTCCCAGCAAATTAGGGACACTGTTGCTCCTGGGGTATCGGCGAGGACCATTCGCAACCGTCTCCATGAAGCTGGGCTACGGTCCCGCACACCGTTAGGCCGTCTTCCGCTCACGCCCCAACATCGTGCAGCCCGCCTCCAGTGGTGTCGCGACAGGCGTGAATGGAGGGACGAATGGAGACGTGTCGTCTTCAGCGATGAGAGTCGCTTCTGCCTTGGTGCCAATGATGGTCGTATGCGTGTTTGGCGCCGTGCAGGTGAGCGCCACAATCGGGACTGCATACGACCGAGGCACACAGGGCCAACACCCGGCATCATGGTGTGGGGAGCGATCTCCTACACTGGCCGTACACCTCTGGTGATCGTCGAGGGGACACTGAATAGTGCACGGTACATCCAAACCGTCATCGAACCTATCGTTCTACCATTCCTAGACCGGCAAGGGAACTTGCTGTTCCAACAGGACAATGCACGTCCGCATGTATCCCGTGCCACCCAACGTGCTCTAGAAGGTGTAAATCAACTACCCTGGCCAGCAAGATCTCCGGATCTGTCCCCCATTGAGCATGTTTGGGACTGGATGAAGCGTCGTCTCACGCGGTCTGCACGTCCAGCACGAACGCTGGTCCAACTGAGGCGCCAGGTGGAAATGGCATGGCAAGCCGTTCCACAGGACTACATCCAGCATCTCCACGATCGTCTCCATGGGAGAATAGCAGCCTGCATTGCTGCGAAAGGTGGATATACACTGTACTAGTGCCGACATTGTGCATGCTCTGTTGCCTGTGTTTTTGTGCCTGTGGTTCTGTCAGTGTGATCATGTGATGTATCTGACCCCAGGAATGTGTCAATAAAGTTTCCCCTTCCTGAGACAATGAATTCACGGTGTTCTTATTTCATTTTCCAGGAGTGTATTTGTCCCAACTTTTTAAGCACTTTTTCACATAAATATTACACTTTCACTTCACTGCACTAACTTCACAACTTCTTTAACTGACTGCACAAAGCAGGGATTGCAGCCAGTTCCGATGGAGAAAATGACCAGGTAGCGGCTGCCACCGAGCTGTTCAGGCTGCTAAAGACAGCTCGGTCATCTTCTTTGCCTCCCGGTCCTGCTGCTCGTCGATAGGTGATTTCAGATTTTAAACAGGCCGCTCATACTGCCAGGTTATTTAAGGTAAGGATTACTATCTTTGGCCCGCAAAAAGCATGTTTTTGAGAATTTTTTCTCGTGATGTTTTATAGATATCAATGTCAAATTTGGTCAAAATTTTTATTCATATTTCCTCTACAAACTGGAATGTTTTCGACCGGAGATGTCGAAAAGCAAAAAGCGAAAGTGCAATCGGAACGAAACAAAATTTCGATGTCGACCTCCACGCGCGGGATGTCACAGGCCAGCTGGCTCGTCTGAAATCAGAATTGAATTGACGTTAGCGAAGTATATAAGATTCTTTAGGAGTTGTACCTCTCTTAAGTTATTTGGACCATAGGAAATAAAATGGTGACCATTTGAAAAAAAATAGGGATTTTTCATCGATTTTTCGACTTCGTCGGCCAAGTAAAAATATTTATAGTTGATGGATCGGAATAATAGTGGTACAACTCCTAGACAATTTAGTTAGCTTCGTCGGAAACAAAGAATGATGCTAATGGGTTCAGTGAGTTTCAAGTTACCATACCGCGCTATAAAAAAAATTCATTTCGAGAAAAATGCGTATGAAGTTTTGACTACATATAAATGCAATATTATGCAACTTACTTTCAATCTGCTATTCCGGGTCTATAAACTAGTCCTTCCTCTTCCTCACAGAGGGCGTTCTGCTCGGCTGGGCCATCTTGCGCTGCTCCAGAGCCGCTCGTACCGCCGGTGACAAGCGGTTTTCGACCGCTTTAATCCGGTAGTCGTCCGATTGCTTGGCGAACTGCGTCGAATAGAGTCCCAGAGTGATGTCCATCGCTGTCATGCTCTTCAGAATTGCTTCGTTGAAGCTGCTCACTGCCAGGAAAGTCGCAATCTCCACAGTCTTCGCACCAGAATGCAAATGCTTGGGGGCTAACTTCCAAACACACGCGTTCAAACTTTCATTCGAATTTTGTGTGTTTCCTGCCAAGCACCGGTACAATAACTCATCCTCGGAAAGAAAAAAACTGGTGCGTAAAAAAGGCCGATTTCAGGCAGGTGCATTTTTTTGTTCGACCGCGAATAACAAACATTTCCGTCCCGTATTCGGAAAAACCGTTTCAGGGGTGTATCTAAACACTTTTATGGATCCAAAAATACAATTTAAAAAATCGACTTTTTGAACCAAAAGATAGTAAACCTTCCCTTAATAGTTCATCTCAAACATTTCATGTCGTTGCATGTGGTAACGTAATCTGTTCCAGCTTTCATCTACAATTATACCGGTACAGCGAATGATTTCCAACTTTCATTTAATAAGAGATATTGTCATAATTAATACATCTTAGCACTGGTGTGCTTTTACTATACTCCATTTGTTCATTGCTGAATACAGACTTCACTATCGTGTGATACATTCTACGAATCTGTTGTGAGTTCTCTTCGATGTTGAATTGGTTTTTTCCTTCATAGATACAGTGAGTATATTTATTGTGGTTCAAATGATTCAAATTGCTCTGAGCGCTATGGGACTTAACATCTGAGGTCATCAGTCCCCTAGAAATTAGAACTAATTAAACCTAACTAACCTAAGGACATCACACACATACATGCCCGAGGCAGGATTCGAACCTGCGACCGTAGCGGTCGCGCGGTTCCAGACTGAAGCGTCTAGAACCGCACGGCCACACCGGCCGGCTAATCCAGGGGTGGACGGGCCGTGATGTTAAAGTTTGAAGTAACGCCGCGACTTACGTCGAAGTTGAGTCAGCGCGATGTGCTGGTGGCGGCGACAGCGTGGTGAAGTGGCGTCAATAGGATCCTCGGCGACTGTCATAGATGCAGGCTGGCTGCTACTAGACCGGCGCACGACGTCTGTCGCGCGTTTCTACTGACACAGCCACGTACCTTGCGGTGCAAATGTGGCGGCCGGCTGGCGCATTCTATACACGCCAAATTCTCGGCTCTAAAATCGTTATGCAGTGGAAGCGTCCAACTACGGCGTACCGCTCATTGTACATAGAAAAGTACCAATGATGTTATGACATGGGGCTACTGCCAAGATACCCTCGCCAAAAGAACTTAAATTAGAGTCAAAGTCGCTATGGGAACGGATCCCGATTCCGACACCAGTTTATGCAGGAACAGCTCTGTTAGGAGCGGCTAAGGCGGCCGGCGAATGTAAAGAAAGAAATTGTTCTGACAACTTTTCTTGAAATGAGGCCATTTATTGCAGAGAAACCAACAGATGCAAATTCAAATGGGCAAATGAATCAGGCCTGGGGAGGCGAGGCTGAGCCAAGACATAGTGGTGGGCGAAACATAGTTCACAGCAAACTTAGGCGAAGTTAAAGAAAAGTGGTGGCTACCATTCGGTCAAGTCCGAATGGCGTGGCAGCTACAGAAACGAAGTCTTCGGCGATGCAGCTCCGGCAAAAGAAAATGATGTTCACAGCCACAGGGCGTGCGGCAGAGAGAGCCGATGGGCAGGGTACCTCCAGCGCTGCCACGCGATTACCTCCACCCTGATTCACCAGGAACCGAGAAAACCGTGGGGGCGGCATGAAAAGTTCCAAAGTGTGGCTTGGTCAGCCTCACCTAATCGGCGTTACATCGTCAGCACACGTAGAAGGTGCGTGATCGAGATTGCCCACCTCGGTGCTGACTTGCTGCTGCCAGACCATGGCACGAGAAAATTGTAGGCAACTGAAGCTACCAGGTAACGCTTGACCATAACAAGAGAATGAATTAAACCATTTGAAATAAACAAAATATAGAATCCCCTACTATCAGGCTAAACTTCACACCAAGAGCCTAATACCGAACTCAGCATTCTAGAAGCTTGTAACCGATAATCTGCTGCCCATTTACTGTTACTCTCGATTCTCACAGTGAGGATGCGACACAGAAATTACTTGGCGATTACATACAACAAGCTCGCTGCCAACGTATCTCCAAGAGACAAATACCGCCCTCCACACACTACTAGCTTGTAAACGATGAACCACTGCCCCTTTGTGGTTATTCTCGCGCCCTCACACTGACGATGCGACACAGAAATTTCTTCCCGATTACATACTACAGACTCGCTGCCAACGCATCTCCAAGAGACGGATACAATTGACCCTCAAGTGTTAATTTCGCAGCCTCAATCTGACGATGCGACACAGAAATTACTTTGCGATTGCATACTACAGGCTCGCTGTCGACCTATCTCCAAGAGAATAATACTACATTAGGACTCTAGCAACTTGTTACTGTTGAACCACTGCCCCTTTCTTCATAATCTCGCACCCTCACACTGACGTTGCGACACAGAAATTGCTTCGCGATTGCATACTACATGTCCGCTGTCGATGTATCTAGAAGAGACTAATAATGTTCTCACGACTCCACTAGCTTGTAAACAAAGAACCACCTCCACTTAACTGCTACTCTCGCACACTCATGCTGACGGTGCGACACGGAAATATCTTCGCGAATGCATACTAAGGGCTCGCTGCCGACGTACCTCCAAGACATAGATCCCGCCCTCGGGCCTCTAGCAGTTTGTAACCGATGAACTGTTGCCCCTTTACTGTTATTCACGATTCTCACGTTGAGGATGCGATACTCAAATTGCTTCGCGATTGCGAACAACAGGTTTGCTGCCGACGTGTCTCCAAAAGACAAATACCGAACTCAGGACTCTAGTAGATTGTAACCGATGAACCACTGCATCTTCACTGCTATTCCCGCACCCTCACTTTGACGATGCGACATAGAAATTGCTTCGCGATTTCATACTACAGTCCTAAAGACTCGCAGCCGATGACTTTCCAAGAGCCTAATGCCGATCTCAGGCTTCTAGTAGCTTGTAACCGATGATCTGCTGCCCCTTTACTGTTATTCTCGATTCTCGCACTGAAAATGCGACACAGTAATTACTTGGCGATTGCATGCAACAAGCTCAATGCCAACGTATCTCCAAGACACAAATACCGCCCTCCGGACTCCAGTAGCTTGTAACTAATGAACCATTGCTCGTTTCCTGTTATTTTCCCACCACCACACTTACGATGCGACACAGAAATTGCTTAGTGATTGTATATTATAGGCTCGCTGCCGACGTATCTTCAAGAGACTAATACCAATCTCAGGATCCTAGTAGCTTTAAATACGAGGGAAATCCCAAAAGTAAGGTCTCCGATTTTGTATAAGTACAGAACTCTCTTTCTGTGGAAGTTGGTCACACTTTTATGAACAGTGCTTCACGCAGTGTTGTAAACATGCACACCCCAGGCTCAGGGGTCAGTCTTGGCTTGGCAGCCGTTGAGAATGGAGCTCCCTTTGGATGTTACCTCCAAGTGCGAATTGCGTCCAGCTATTCAGTTTTTCAACGCAAAGGGCACTGCGCCGATTGAATTCCATCGCTATTTGACGGACGTCTATGGTGAGCCGTGCATGGATGTCAAAAATGTTCGTAAGTGGTGTAGAGACTTTGCAACAGGTCAGACTGAAATTCACGACGAGCAAACGAGCGGAAGACCGTCAGTTTATGAGGAGACACGGCACCCTTACAGTTGAGCGAAGCATCCATGAAGATCGGTGGACCACCCTGGATGATCTCTGCACGTTGGTTCCCGAGGTTTCCTGAAGCAATGCTCACAAAATTTCGTTGGAAACATTGAACTTCCGGAAGGTGTGCGCAAGATGGGTGCCACGCATGCTGACTGAGGACCACATGCGGCAACGAGTTTATTCTTCCCCCGCATTTCTTCACCGCCTTGCAGCAGAACAGGACAACTTCCTGGACTCAATTGTCACGGGTGACCAGGGATTAAATTCTACACCAAGAAGAAATGCAGATGATAAACGGGTATTTATTGGACAAATATATTATACTAGAACTGACATGTGATTACATTTTAAAGCAGTTTGGGTGCATAGTTCCTGAGAAATCAGTACCCAGAACAACCACCTCTGGCTGTATTAACGGCCTTGATACGCCTGGGCATTGAGTCAAACAGAGCTTGGATGGCGTGTACAGATATAGCTGCCCATGCAGTTTCAACACGATACCACAGTTCATCAAGAGTAGTGACTGGCGTATTGCGACGAGCCAGTTGCTCGGCCGCCATTGACCAGACGTTTTCAGTTGGTGAGAGATCTGGAGAATGTGCTGGCCAGGCAGCAGTCGAACATTTTCTGTATCCAGAAAGGCCCGTACAGGACCTGCAACATGCGGTCGTGCATTAACCTGCTGAAATGTAGGGTTTCACAGGGATCGAATGAAGGGTAGAGCCACGGGTCGTAACACATCTGAAATGTAACGTCCACTGTTCAAAGTGCCGTCAGTGTGAACAAGAGGTGACCGAGACGTGTAACCAATGGAACCCCATACCATAACGCCGGGTGATACGCCAGTATGGCGATGACGAGTACACGCTTCCAATGTGCGTTCACGCGATGTCACCAAACACCGATGCAACCATCATGATGCTGTAAACAGAACCTGGATTCATCCGAAAAAATGAAGTTTTGCCATTCGTGCAGCCAGGTTCGTCGTTGGGTACACCATCGCAGGCGCCCCTGTCTGTGATGCAGCGTCAAGGGTAACCACAGCCATGGTCTCCGAGCTGATAGGCAATGCTGCTGCAAACGACGTCGAACTGTTCGTGCAGATGGTTGTTGTCTTGAAAACGTCCTCATCTGTTGACTCAGAGATCGAAACGTGGCTGCACGATCCGTTACAGCCATGCGGATAAGATGCCTGTCATCTCGACTGCTGGTGATACGATTCCTTTGGGATCCAGCACGGCGTTCCGTATTACCCTCCTGAACCCACCTATTCCATATTCTCCTAACTGTCATTGGATCCTGACCAACTAGAGCAGCAATGTCGCGATACGATAAACCGCAATCGCCATAGGCTACAATCCGACCTTTATAAAAATCTGAATCGTGATGGTACGCATTTCTCCACCTTACACGAGGCATCACAACAACGTTTCACTAGGCAACGCCGGTTAACTGCTGTTTGTGTATGAGAAATCGGTTGGAAACTTTCATGTCAGCACGTTGTAGGTGCCGCCACTGGCGCCAATCTTGTGTGAATGCTCTGAAAAGCTAATCATTTGCATATCACAGCATCTTCTTCCTGTTAGTTAAATTTCGCGTCTGTAGCACGTCGTCTTCGTGGTGTAGCAGTTTTAATGGCCAGTAGTGTAGTACACGTGTATTAAATCACAACGTTAACTATAATTTGCCGCTGCGTCAGTACAAGTGAACGTGACAATGGGTCACCTACGTGATGAGACTGGCAGGAGGTACTGTGTGTGTGTGTGTGTGTGTGTGTGTGTGTTTTCGTGTGTGTGTACGCACGTACAGTATAGCCAACATAAGTTGAGTATCATTCCAGAGTTGTGATCGGTACATATCGCCTTTTGTTTACGACTGCCAACAACCTTAGCGATGTAGTAGCAAGGCGACGTCTCATGTTATGTGTGTCAATGAGAAATAAATAACGTAAGCCGTATTTGAATGTGAATGTCTGTATAATGTGCTTTCACGAAATCATTTTTTCCGTGTCGTAATTTATGTCACAGAAATTTACGTTTCGTGAAGACATGGGAAATCGGAATTGTACGAGACCCAGATGGAGCAGGAATATCTTCATCGTCATTAACCGCTAGTAGCTTTGTTGATTGATACTGAACACACGTTCATAGAGCAGCTACAAAGCAACTGTTCGAACGTTGCGGCGGGCAGCATTTGAAAACATCAATACGTATGAAGCAGAACTACGGAGCAAAGTGACAGTGGTTCGGCGGCAGGCGGTGACAGCTGTTGTTTATATTTTAACCTTGCGGTTTATGTTTTTGTTTACAAACCTGTATTTCAGAACAGTATTTTCTAAAAAAAAATGATTTCTCTTTGTAAATCTTACTACCTCTCTCTCTCTCTCTCTCTCTCTCTCTCTCTCTCTCTCTCTCTCTCCCTGTGGTCGTCGGGGGTATGGGGTAGGGGGGGGGGGGGGGGGCGCAAGTGGTAGAAGCGGGCGCGTTCCGGCACCTACAAGTTTAGAAATTAAGCACTGCGGGTGACGAAACCTGGGCATACCACTTTACACCTGAGACCAAGCAACAATAACGCCAGTGGCGGCATCCTTCTTCACCAAAGCCGCGGAAATTCAAACAAACACATTCTGCCGGTAAAGACATGACAACCGCTTTTTGGGATCGGAAAAGAGTATTGTTGGTCGACTTTATGCTCACTGGGACCACGATTAACGCTGACAGGTACTGTGAGACTCTGGAAAAACTCAAACGGGCAACTCAGAACCGGAGAAGAGGAATGTTGAGCAAAGGCGTAAACATTCTCCATTACAACGATCGCCCACACATCCTTCGGCAAACCGTTGTTCTCCTGCAACAGTTTCAATGGAACATAATCACCCACCCACCCTATAGTCCTGACTTGGCGCCCAGTGACTATCACCTGATCCTTAGGTTAAAAGAACATTTGGCCGGAAAGCGACTCAGCTCCGACGACGAGGTGAAAGAAGAGGTTCATAGCTTTCTGAACAGCATGGAGGCGAGGTGCTATGACATGGGTATACAAAAACTGCCACAGCGTCTACAAATGTGCATCGACTGAAATGGTGATTATGTTAAAAAATAGCTAAATGTTTAAGCTGTAAACAGATGTAAACCATTGTAGAAACAAACAGGTCTATGTACTTATAACAAAATAGGAGACCTTACTTTCTGAATTAGCTTCCTAGATGAACCACTGCCCCTTTACTGTTATTCTCGCACCCTCGCACTGACGATGCGACACAGAAGTTGCTTTGCGGTTGCATACTACAGGCTCGCTGCCGACGTATCTCCAAGAGACTAACACCGCCGTGACGACTCTACTAGCTTGTAGCCGATGAACCGCTGCCCCATTATTGTTATTCTCGCACCCTTATACTGACGATGCGACATGACATTGCTTTGCGATCGCATTCTACAGGCTCGGTGCCGACGTATCTCCAAGAGAATTATACCGCCATCAGGACTCTAGTAGCTTGTAACCGATGAATCACTGCCCCTTTACTGTCAATCGAGCACCCTCACACCGACGATTCGACACATAAATTGCTTCGCGGTTGCAAACTACATGCTCGCTCCTGACCTAATTCAAAGATACTAATACCGCCTCAGTGCTCTAAGGGCTTGTAACCGATGAATAACCTCCCCCTTTCTGTAATCCGTGCAACATCACACTGAAGATGCGTCACAGAAATTTCTACGCAAATGTTTACTGCAGGCTCGCTGACGACGTATCTCCAAGATACAAATGCCGTCCTCAGCACTATAGTAGCTTATAACCGATGAACTGCTGCCACTTTAGTGTTATTCTCGCGCTATCACACTGACGATGCAACACAGAAATTGCCTTGCGATTGCATACAACATTCTCGCTGCCAACGTATCTCCAAGAAACTAATACCGCCAGTTGTGGGACAAAGAGGCCGTCACCCCAGTCTCCATTGTTGCCAAACTTATTCAAGATGGCAGCGATGACGTCACCCAAGATGGCGGAATGTAGACTTGGCAACAGTGCATGATGTCATCCAAGATGGAGGATTTTGGCGGGAGAATAGTCTAATTGTTCTATGTCCACTAACCTAACCTCAAGAAAAAATGGCAGGAAGTTTGAATTCCAACATGATAAACTATGCAAAACTGTACTTCTTTTATTATTATTATTCATTATTATTGATTATCATTTATTAACATTCGTTATCATTTATTATTATTTATTATCATTTTTATTATTATTATCATTTATTATTATTTATTATTATTGACCCCCTCCACTAGAAAATTCCCTCCAAATTCAAATTCCAACATGATAATGGCTGCAAAACCTTACTTTTGTTTATTATTCATTATGATTCATAATCATTTATTAACATTCATTATCATTCATTGTCATTTATTATCATTTATTGTCATTTATTATTACAGGCCTACTTCTACTATAAAACTGCGCCAAATTCAAATTCCAACACGATATTCTCTCGAAAACTGTACTTCTATATATTATTATCATTTATTATTTATTCAAGATGTCCGATTTTCTCGGTGAGAAAGCCATTTTCCTTACATCCATAACAAAAATCTATCACAAGTTCAAATCCCCAACATCATAATTGATCACATGTACGACATTTCACTTATCCTTTTTCACTGGTAGCCTATCATAATCGCGTCAAATAATAAACTGCACTTATAGTAATGTAATTCACATCCTTTGATTTTGCAGGGGGGAGGGACTGAAGACTTTATTTCAAACAGTCCGGTCATCACTTGTTCTCCAACACAGTCAGCACACACATCTTTGATATCGCAGTGCAGTCACCATGACGTCCACACACTAACTGAATTAGCGAGTTGAAAACTTCCTTGACGTCACAACACGTGATCGACCACGTGGCTCTGTCAGACAAAGAATGCTGTCACTAAGTTAACTGATCACCTGATTCTCATTATTCAGCCCACATGCTTCGATTATCTAATCCAGGATCTTGGTGAAAACACACATCCGTATACATGAGCCATAGTGCACACCTAGCTTTGTACCTCCGCAAGTCACTGTAACAAAGTCCGCATGACTATTTAATTATCTGATCAATTAATTAACCTCTCTGATGCGGAAAACAACCATGTCCACCTAGACTTGGAATCAATTTTCGCCACTGGCACACCCACCTGGACTCGAAATGAAATAGTTAAAGTCCCTACCGACCACCACGTCCTTTTACTGGCCCATGTTCGTTGGCTAACATGTACTAATGCTTCCTTCCTTTTACTAACGTGTACTAACCCACATTAACTTATATCACATTCTGCCTATACAAATAAGCCAAGCTTCAATTCTGATGGTCAGTTCGTGTTTCGCTACCAAACACAAGAAAATTGTGGCAAAGGAAGCCACTAACCTAAGTCACCTGTCATGACTCAAAATCGTCTGCTTTGCCTCTCTCACACACCACAAGGGCGAGACCGCCTAAATCACAGCCTGGACCTTTATACTAACGTCGGACAAACTCCTGTATAAATATTCTAGCTAAACTATGACCCTAATACTGTTGTTCAATTCACACGGTCTAGCACATGGCCAGAGCACATCCCCAGTAACTGAGCCGAGAACGTTGCTCGCCCCATCTTTAGTTAACCGCTGAGAGACGGAGATATGCTGCAATCACATCCCTCACGCTCTCGTAGAAACTCAACTCAGCAATTCGATCTCACAAACCCTCCAAGTAGAAAAAATAACAATCAACTTGAACTCTCTCATATTCTATATCGTCCCACAAATACTTAACATACATTTTATTTACGCATCGAGTATACCTATCACTCTCATACAAAAAACACTCGTCCTGATACACCTGGTGTCATGTTGCACAGTCGGCAGACACGCAAACAGCTCCTAATTTCAGTGCACAATATCAAACTGTTTCTAAAAAATGCAGTACACATAACTGCAAACACCATCAGTACTCGTAATCTGTCCAAATAACGCATAGCAAAGTAACTCAACAGGCGCGCGCAATCAACCTGTCCCACATTAAGTCACACGTCCGACAGCTCTCAATTCGCTCAAAGGCCTCTGTGGACCCTTCAAACATGACTTGATGACAGCCGCATTCACGCCTAACACCTGAGAAATTCATATCACCTACACGCCGAACATGACTATCCAAGCCAGGCCACGCTAGTCGTCTGTCACCGTTCTAACTCAGTGCAGTCCAACACACATGTTAAGGCCGCATTCCATAGCTTGCCGGCCTATATGCGACACATCTCCACCTTCACGTCTGTTGTCAGAATAGCCGAGAGCGAGTTCACACACACACCGTCCACACACATCCCAGTGCTTCTCTCGCCTCTCAATCTAAAACGATCATTTGAAAATTTAAAAAAAATAAGAGCCCAGTCAACCTCTCCGAAATTGTATAGGTCCCCCAAAAATAGTTAACGCTCGCTTTCGTGTTTTCTAAGCCTATTTGTAAATTCAAATTCTTACCCCAACTACCGAGCGAGGTGGCACAGTGGTTAGCACACTGGACTCGCATTCGGGAGGACGACGGTTCAATCCCGCGTCCGGCCATCCTGATTTAGGTTTTCCGTGATTTCCCTAAATCGCTCCAGGCAAATGCCGGGATGGTTCCTTTGAAAGGGCACGGCCGACTTCCTTTCCCATTCTTCCCTAATCCGATGAGACCGATGACCTCGCAGTTTGGTCTCTTCCCCCAAACAACCCCAACCCCAATCTTACCCTAACTGAACTTGTTCACCAAAATAATACTGAATGCGCTCCCCACCTCCTACCTTTCCAGCTCTCAACATACACAAATGTTCTCAACCCTCCTATATCCCAGCACAATCGATTAATCATTCTTATTCCTTCTTATCGAATTTACTGGCCTAATTTCCTAAGGACCCGTTATCGAAGTACCATCCTGCTTTTCTTTCTGAGGCTTTCTGTGCTTACTTTTACAGAGATCGCTAAATTACCTCCACAGCCCCCTCAATCTACACACACACACACACACACACACACACACACACACACAGCTGTAGTTAACAGTTTATACAGTGTAGGTCTACAGTAACTGTTAACACTCTACTCATCCCATAACATAAGCAATAGTAACTTTACAATCTGTTATATACAAACCCTGCACAATGTAAGCCACATTAACTTTACAATACCCACTACATGCCCCAATTCTCTCAAGTCCTAAAGGAAGTACTGTGAACCTGCTCTTTCTTTCTACACACTCCACACTCAGCGGTAATCAGCCATTCTGCATCAACGGATGGAAGTGGAACTGTTCCACAAATTCGGCGATTGCTTCCCGTCAACACAAATGCGTTACTCTCTCTTCTTCTTCCTTGCCTACTCGCTTTTTTTCTACAAACTTATCGAGACTCATAGACTACAAGAACACACCAATTTTTTTTCTGAGCACAGCATCCTTTAAACCACTGAACCCGTCGTTATTCACGTTGCGCCGACAATTCTGTCAAAACTCACTTTCTAAGGAAAGATGAGTATTCATTTATAACAAATAGACAAACATAACTCCAAGCAGAAGTCATACATATGATTAAAAAGAAAAAAATGACCTCAATTTAGATTATCCGACATTTATTTACATGTCCTAATGATACAGTCGTAGATGAGTTGTGTCATCCACTCGCTCACTCCTTCTACACACGCTTTTACAGAAATTGTTCTACTTATATGCCACCCACCCTGTTATAATAATTTTGAACAAGCATTTACACCCCCATATACAGCCAAGCTCAATAGAACATAATAATTCCTTTTTCCACAGACAGCCATATTAGGTGAACACTTAAATGTACTAAATTACGCATACATGTAGTCAAATAAGCAAATACTTTTACCAACATACACACCCCTCTCACCGAGGATAGGGCATTTAATATAATATACTTAAACACAAACCAATGATAACCATATTCCGACGTGCACCTTGTCCTCGTAATAAAGCACACTGGCCAATCATGTGACAGCATGTTTTCCTAATTTCAGTGTCATAGCTAAACCATACTTCCTCTGCTTTGCAAGTATCATTGCGAGCATTGATAGATGACTGCTCAGTACGTCCATTCATACAATGCTCGAACACATAAAAACGACCAAAGTATACCAGACAACGATATACATATTTCTAAGACCTCGCGCACAGTACTCGATCAATCTCTCTGCCTATTGCGGTCACAGAGCAATCTCGCCCTCTTACGTTAAAAGACCATCCTCGCTTCGGCATTAACCACTCTACCCCGCAACGTCGCTACCCAATTAATCCTCAACTGAGAAGAGGAATATAGCTACACTTCACCTCTCTTGTCTGAATAGAGCTTTCCTAGGCCTAACCCCTCCAAGTGCACCACATTTCTCGAGATGAACCCAAGTAATGGAGCTTAGCACACCATATCAATCTGTAGTAACAGATCTCAAAGTGCTTTAATTTAATAGCATACAGTTAAGAAGAACAAGAACGGAGTGATATTTATACAAAACGTAGTTCGACACATATTTATGTAAATCATCCAATCTATCATGTGTAAAGCACTGTACCTGCATATGACTAGAACGCAGGCTATATCACGTGACTAAATCATCCAGATAGCACGCTGAAAAAAAAATCGACCTTCAGCAGCTTGTCTTTCTCCAGAATAAATGAGTCAATGTTTAAATCCTACCTAGTTACAGCTCTGTCTCAATCGATCATCCGGTACACTCCCTGTTATCCTTTAACACAGAGGTGAGTAAGTTTAGAGTGAATGATTGTCTGTCCACCTCAAAAGCATCAAATACAGTATTCAACTCGCGTGTATCGCTGCTACCTCAGTAGACATACACTATAATACGAACTCAGCGAGAAAAACTTGACTACCTTCCTTAGTCCGCTCCCTTCGATGTCATCGTTTTCCTGCATTCCTCTCGTTGCAGCATACTTGACTCCCTGTACAAGCCCGCATCTCGTGGTCGTGTGGTAGCGTTCTCGCTTCCCCCGCCCGGGTTCCCGGGTTCGATTCCCGGCGGGGTCAGGGATTTTCTCTGCCTCGTGATGGCTGGGTGTTGTGTGCTGTCCTTAGGTTAGTTAGGTTTAAGTAGTTCTAATTTCTAGGGGACTGATGACCATAGATGTTAAGTCCCATAGTCCTCAGAGCCATTTGAACCATTTTTGAATCCATGTACAAATTCCCCCCTGCGAACCAGAAGATAAGCAAGTACATTCTTATTTTCACCGCATTTCGGTGTATATTAGGTTAGTTTACATTTATGCGCTAATCAGTTTGCACATTTCTTTCGATTTTATGTCAGATTCATCCATGCGACCGCTACATAAGTTATCGTTCTGAGTTCTAAAATTGTATCTAAATGTAACCAAGGCGTATCCACTCACCTCCACATTCGGAGAGCGCTTGTTCTGTTTTCTGTATCTCTTTGTACATGCACGCCTCGCGCGTCAAGGAAGTTTCCAACTCGGTAGAAAAAACATTCCAGTTCGAGCTCCTGTCTGTCGGTTTTGAATTGGAAAGTTTATGAGGCTGAGGGCTCCATCACACGTGCTGGTGGGGCGGTATGTGGCGTGAGGGTGGATTGGACAGAGCAAGCGTGTCGGCTCCTGTCCGTCGGTGCTGAGAATTTACGAACTTTAGGACCAATATAGCTTTTAGCGTGTCACGTGATAGAACTTTCGAAATATCTCGGACGGTTGTGTGAGGTAGGTATCGGCAGGTTCGAACCTGTTCAGAAAAATAAATTTGGGGTGGAACGCATCCATTGTCCAGCACGTGGTCGACAGGTTCCATCCTGTACAGCGTTAAGTGCTCGCGGGCCGGGAAAGATGTTTACGTAGACGGACTCCGAGGCGAGCGCGGCTGTGCGGGTACCGCTGTTCGCTTGACGTCAACCGGCCAGGGAGCGGGCTCAGCCTGCCGCGCGTACGTCAGCTGCGCTCTGGAGTTTCGATGTGTGAGCATGGAGAAGTCAGTTGGGACACACCAGCATGACTGTAACGTCTGAAATAAAGAGTCATTTTCCAGGTATTTACAGAAGACTATGTCCATCGCGTGTATGGAGGGTGTGTGACGTAAGCGGGGCGGCAGCGCAGCGATTGTACAGTTATTAAGCGCGCGCGAGCGAGTCAATTAGCGAGCGTTATAGTGCAGACAAAACGTGCTGTTACATAGTCATGGCGGATTCCACTGTCGAGCAAACTTTGCCGCCAAAAGTGTAGCACAGCGTTCTCGATCGCTCAAGGACACGTGGCGAACGGCTGTGTGAGGTCGGTATCTGCAGGTTCTGACTTGCTCAGGGAACGGTCGACCTTTGTGTGATTCAGCTCCCAGGCAGACAATTTTAGCGGGAAACGTGCGGAGGCGACAAATACACGTGGTGAGCGGACAAGGGGCCGCTGTGACGTCAATCTCGACAAGTTCCAGCGTGTCCAGAGAAAACATGTTTACGACGTGGGAGCGATTGCTGGGCTCGGCCCCCGCGGTAGTGGCCGGCCGCCTCACGTGACAGGCGTGAGCAGTGTCTCCACGCGCTGGCCAGGTGCGTGGTGAGGATTTGAAATAATTCAGCTGGAGTGCGGACGTAGTGGTGACTTGAGTGCGACATCAAAGAGTGTGTGCTGCCTGTGTTGGAGACCAAGTTATGGCCGTACTGCTTGAAATAAAGTCTTCAGTCCCTTCCCCCCTGCAAAATCAAAGGAGGTGAATTACGCTACTATAAGTGCAGTTTATTACACTCCTGGAAATTGAAATAAGAACACCGTGAATTCATTGTCCCAGGAAGGGGAAACTTTATTGCACATTCCTGGGGTCAGATACATCACATGATCACACTGACAGAACCACAGGCACATAGACACAGGCAACAGAGCATGCACAATGTCGGCACTAGTACAGTGTATATCCACCTTTCACAGCAATGCCGGCTGCTATTCTCCCATGGAGACGATCGTAGAGATGCTGGATGTAGTCCTGTGGAATGGCTTGCCATGCCATTTCCACCTGGCGCCTCAGTTGGATCAGCGTTCGTGCTGGACGTGCAGACCGCGTGAGACGACGCTTCATCCAGTCCCAAACATGCTCAATGGGGGACAGATCCGGAGATCTTGCTGGCCAGGGTAGTTGACTTACACCTTCTAGAGCACGTTGGGTGGCACGGGATACATGCGGACGTGCATTGTCCTGTTGGAACAGCAAGTTCCCTTGCCGGTCTAGGAATGGTAGAACGATGGGTTCGATGACGGTTTGGATGTACCGTGCCCTATTCAGTGTCCCCTCGACGATCACCAGAGGTGTACGGCCAGTGTAGGAGATCGCTCCCCACACCATGATGCCGGGTGTTGGCCCTGTGTGCCTCGGTCGTATGCAGTCCCGATTGTGGCGCTCACCTGCACGGCGCCAAACACGCATACGACCATCATTGGCACCAAGGCAGAAGCGACTATCATCGCTGAAGATGACACGTTTCCATTCGTCCCTCCATTCACGCCTGTCGCGACACCACTGGAAGCGGGCTGCACGATGTTGGGGCGTGAGCGGAAGACGGCCTAACGGTGTGCGGGACCGTAGCCCAGCTTCATGGAGACGGTTGCGAATGGTCGTCGCCGATACCCCAGGAGCAACAGTGTCCTTAATTTGCTGGGAAGTGGCGGTGCGGTCCCCTACGGCACTGCGTAGGATCCTACGGTCTTGGCGTGCATCCATGCGTCGCTGCGGTGCGGTCCCAGGTCGACGGGCACGTGCACCTTCCGCCGACCACTGGCGACAACATCGATGTACTGTGGTGACCTCACGCCCCACGTGTTGAGCAATTCGGCGGTACGTCCACCCGGCCTCCCGCATGCCCACTATACGCCCTCGCTCAAAGTCCGTCAACTGCACATACGGTTCACGTCCACGCTGTCGCAGCATGCTACCAGTGTTAAAGACTGCGATGGAGCTCCGTATGCCACGGTAAACTGGCTGACACTGACGGCGGCGGTGCACAAATGCTGCCCATCTAGCGCCATTCGACGGCCAACACCGCGGTTCCTGGTGTGTCCGCTGTGCCGTGCGTGTGATCATTGCCTGTACAGCCCTCTCGCAGTGTCCGGAGCAAGTATGGTGGGTGTGACACACCGGTGTCAATGTGTTCTTTTTTCCATTTCCAGGAGTGTATTTGGCACGATTATGATAGGCTACCAATAATAATAATAATAATAATGGCGTGTGACTAGGGCCTCTCGTCGAGTAGACCGTTCGCCTAGTGCAAGTCTTTCGATTTGACGCCACTTCGGCGACTTGCGCGTCGATGGGGATGAAATGGTGATGATTAGGACAACACAACACCCAGTCCCTGAGCGGAGAAAATGTCCGACCCAGCTGGGAATCGAACCCAGGGCATTAGGATTTACAGCCTGTCGCGCTGACCACTCAGCTACCGGGGGCGGACAGGCTACCAGTGAAAAAATATAAGTGATGGAGAAAGCTCGTACCTGTGATCAATTATGGTGTTGGGGATTTGAACTTGTGATAGATTCTTGTTATGCATGTAAGGGAAATGTCTTTCTCACCGAGAAAATCGGACATTTTGAATAAATAATAAATGATAATAATACATTGATGTACAGTTTTTGAGAGAATATCATGTTGCAATTTGAATTTGGCGCAATTTTATAGTGGAGGTAGGCCTATAATAATAAATGATAATAAATGATAATGAATGATAATAAATGACAATGAATGGTAAAGAATGTTAATAAATGATAATGAATAATAATAAACAAAAGTAAGGTTTTGCAGCCATTATCGTGTAGGAATTTGAATATGGAGATAATTTTCTAGTGGAGGCAGGTCAATAATAATAAATAAAATTTAAATGATAATAAATAATAATAAATGATAATGAATGATAATGATTAATGCCGGCCGCGGTGGTCTCGCGGTTCTAGGCACGCAGTCCGGAACCGTGCGACTGCTACGGTCGCAGGTTCGAATCCTGCCTCGGGCATGGATGTGTGTGATGTCCTTAGGTTAGTTAGGTTTAAGTAGTTCTAAGTTCTAGGGGACTAATGACCACAGCAGTTGTGTCCCATAGTGCTCAGAGCCATTTGAACCATTTTTTTTGATAATGATTAATAAACAAAAGTAAGGTTTTGCAGCCATTATCCTGTAGGAATTTGAATTTGGAGGGAATTTTCTAGTGGAGTCAGGTCAATAATAATAAATAATAATAAATGATAATAAATAATAATAAATGATAATGAATGTTAATAATGAAAATCAATAATAATGAATAATAATAATAAAGAGAAGTACGGTTTTCAGTGCATTATCATGTTGGAATTCAAACTTGCACCCATTTTTCTTCTGGAGGCTTAGGTTAGTGGACGTAGCACAATTGGACTATTCTCCCGGCAAAATCCTCCATCTTGGATGACGTCATTCACTGCTGCATAGTCTGCATGCCACCATCTTGGATGACGTCATCGCTGCCATCTTGAATCGATTTGGCAACAATGGAGAGTGGGGTGACGCCCTCTTTGTCTCACTACTACCGCCCTCAGTACACTTAGTAGCTTGTAACCGATGAACCACTGCCCCTTTAATGTTATCCTCGCACCCTCACACAGACGATGCGACACAGACATCGCTTCGCGATTGCATACTCAGGCTCGCTCCCGACGTAACTCTAAGAGACTAATACCGCCCTCAGGCCTCTAGTTGCTTGTAACCGTGTACCACTGCCCCTTTGTTGTTATTGTCGCACCCTCACACTGACAATCTCACAACGAAATTGTTTCGCGATCGCACACTACAGGCTCGTTGCCGATGTTTCTCCAAGAGACTAATATCCGCCTCAGGACTCTAGTAGCTTGTAACCGTTGAACCACTGCTCTTATACTGTTATTCTCGCACCCTCATGCTGATGGTGCGACACAGACTTTGCTTCGCGATTGCATACTACAGGCTCGCTGCCGGCATATCTCCAAGAGACAGTAACCGCCCTTGGGAAACTTGTAGCTTTTAACCGTTGAACCGCTGCTCCATTACTGTTATTCTCGCACCCTCACACTGACGATGCGACACAGAAATTGCTTCGCGAATGCATACTACATGCTCGCTGCCGACGTATTTATAAGCGAAAAATGCGGCCCTCAGGCCTACAGTAGCTTGTAACCGATGTATTACTGCCTCTTTATTGTTATTCTGGCACCCTCACACTGTCTGTGCGACACTGAAATTCCTTCGCGATTGCCTACTACGAGTTAGCTGCCATATTATCAAAAAGAGACTCATACCTCCCTCAGCATTCTAGTAGCTTGTAAACTATGAACCACTGCTCCATAACTGTTATTCTTGCACCATAATTCTGATTAAGCGACAGAGGTTTTACTTTGCGATTGCACATTACAGGCACGCATACGGCGTATCTTCAAGAGACTAATACCGCCCTCAGAACTGTAGTACCTTGTAAAAGATGAACCACTTCCCCTATACTAATATTCTCTCACCCTAACAATGATGAAGCGACAGAGGTAATACTTCGCGATTGCAACCTACAGTCCCGCTGACCGCGTATCTCCAAGAGAATAATACGACCCTCAGGACTCTAGTAGCTTTTAACGGGTGAACCACTGCCACTTTATGGTGATTCTGGCACCTTCACACTGAAAGGACAACACTGAAATTTCTTCGCGATTGCGTACTACAGGCACACATCGTACGTCTCTGCTAGAGAAAAATATCGCCCTCAGGACTCTAGTAGCTTGTAACTGATGAACCGCTGCCCCATTACTGTTATTGTCGTACCCTCACACTGACATTACGACACAGACTACATACTACAGGCTCGCTGCCGACATATCTCCCAGAGACTAATACCGCGCACAGGCCTCTAGCAGCTTGTAACCGGTGTAATACTGCCTCTTTATCGTTATTCTCGCACCCTCGCACAAACAATGTGACACAGAAGTTCCTTCGCGGTTGTGTACTACAGGATCGCTGCAGACGTATCTCGAAGAGACTAATCCCCCGTCAGTACTCTAGTAGCTTGTATCCAATGAAACACTGCCCCATTACTGTTATCCTAGCACCCTTACACTGGTGATGCCTGAAGAAATTGCTGCGCGGTTGCATACTACAGGCTCACTGCCGATGTATCTCCAAGACACAAATACCGCCCTCATGACACTAGCAGCTTGTAATCGATGAACCACTGCCACTTAACGGAGATCCTCGTACAATCACACTGACAGTGGGACCCACAAACATTGTAACGAGATTGCATAATTGATGCTCGCTGCCGACGTTTCTCTAAGATACTACTTCCGGCCTCAACGCACTAGTAGCTTGAAACCGATGAAACACTGCCCCTTTACTGTTATTCTCGAGCTCTCAGTATAACGATACGACACTGAAATTGCTTCGCAACTGCATACTAAAGGCACGCTGAAGACGTATCTCCATGAAACTAATGCCGCCGAGCGGTCTGGGGCGCTGCAGTCATGGACTGTGCGGCTGACCCCGGCGGAGGTTCGAGTCCTCCCTCGGGCACGGGTGTGTGTGTGTTTGTCTTTAGGACAATTTAGGTTAAGTAGTGTGTAAGCTTAGGGACTGATGACCTTAGCAGTTAAGTCCCATAAGATTTCACACGCATTTGAACATTTTTTTGAACTAATGCCGTCCTCACGACTCTACTGCCTTGTAACCGATGAACCACAGCCGCTTTACTGTTATTCTCGCACCGTCACTTTCACGATGAGACAGAGAATTTGCTCTGCGAGAGCATACTAAAGGCTCTTTCCCCCCCCCTCCCCCCCTCCCGTGAACCACGGACCTTGCCGTTGGTGGGGAAGCTTGCGTGCCTCAGCGATACAGATAGTCGTACCGTAGGTGCAACCACAACGATGGGATATCTGTTGAGAGGCCAGACAAACGTGTGGTTCCTGAAGAGGGGCAGCAGCCTTTTCAGTAGTTGCAGGGACAACAGTCTGGATGATTGACTGATCTGGCCTTGTAACACTAACCAAAACGGCCTTGCTGTGCTGGTACTGCGAACGGCTGAAAGTAAGGGGAAACTACGGCCGTAATTTTTCCCAAGGGCATGCAGCTTTACTGTATGGTTAAATGATGATGGCGTCCTCTTGAGTAAAATATTCTGGAGGTATAATAGTCCCCCATTCGGATCTCTGGGCGGGGACTACTCAAGAGGATGTCGTTATCAGGAGAAAGAAAACTGGCGTTCTACAGATCGGAGCGTGGAATGTCAGATCCCTTAATCGGGCAGGTAGGTTAGAAAATTTAAAAAGGGAAATGGATAGGTTAAAGTTAGATATAGTGGGAATTAGTGAAGTTCGGTGGCAGGAGGAACAAGACTTCTGGTCAGGTGACTACAGGATTATAATCACAAAATCAAATAGGGGTAATGCAGGAGTAGGTTTAATAATGAATAAGAAAATAGGAATGCGGGTAAGCTACTACAAACAGCATAGTGAACGCATTATTGTGGCCAAGATAGATACGAAGCCCACACCTACTACAGTAGTACAAGTTTATATGCCAACTAGCTCTGCAGATGACGAAGAAATGTATGATCAAATAAAAGAAATTATTCAGATAGTGAAGGGAGATGAAAATTTAATAGTCATGGGTGACTGGAATTCGGTAGTAGGAAAAGGAGAGAAGGAAACGTAGTAGGTCAATATGGACTGGAGCAAAGAAATGAAAGAGGAAGCCGCCTGGTAGAATTTTGCACAGAGCACAACTTAATCATAGGTAATACTTGGTTCAAGAATCATAAAAGAAGGCTGTATACATGGAAGAAGCCTGGAGGTACTAAAAGGTATCACATAGATTATATAATGGAAAGACAGAGATTTAGGAACCAGGTTTTAAATTGTAAGACATTTCCAGGGGCAGATGTGGACTCTGACCACAATATATTGGTTATGACCTGTAGATTAAAAGTGAAGAAACTGCAAAAAGGTGAGAATTTAAGGAGATGGGACCTAGGATAAACTAAAAGAACCAGAGGTTGTACATAGTTTCAGGGAGAGCATAGGGGAGCAATTGGCAAGAATTGGGGAAAGAAATACAGTAGAAGAGGGATGGGTAGCTTTGAGAGATGAAGTAGTGAAGGCAGCAGAAGATCAAGTATGTCAAAAGACGAGGGGTAGTAGAAATCCTTGGATAACAGAAGAAATATTGAATTTAATTGATGAAAGGAGAAAATATAAAAATGTTGTAAATGAAGCAGGCAAAAATTAATACAAACGTCTCAAAAATTATATCGACAGAAAGTGCAAAATGACTAAGCAGGGATGGCTAGAGGACAAATGTAACGATGTAGAGGCTTATCTCACTAGGGGTAAGATAGATAATGCCTACAGGAAAATTAAAGAGACCTTTGGAGATAAGAGAACCACTTGTATGAACATCAAGAGCTCAGATGGAAACCCAGTTCTAAGCAAAGAAGGGAAAGCAGAAAGGTGGAAGGAGTATATAGAGGGTCTATACAAGGGCGATGTACTTGAGGACAATATTGTGCAAATGGAAGAGGATGTAGATGAAGACGAAATGGGAGATACGATACTGCGTGAAGAGTTTGGCAGAGCGCTGAAAGACCTGAGTCGAAACAAGGCCCCCGGATTAGACAACATTCCATTGGAACTACTGACGGCCTTGGGAGAGCCAGTCCTGACAAAACTCTACCATCTGGTGAGCAAGATGTATGAGACAGGCGAAATACCCTCAGACTTCAAGAAGAATATAATAATCCCAATCCCAAAGAAAGCAGGTGTTGACAGATGTGAAAATTATCGAAGTATTAGTTTAATAAGTCACGGCTACAAAATACTAACGCGAATTCTTTACAGACGAATGGAAAAACTAGTAGAAGCCGACCTCGGGGAAGATCAGTTTCGATTCCGTAGAAATATTGGAACACGTGAGGCAATACTGACCTTACGACTTATCTTAGAAGAAAGATTAAGGAAAGGCAAACCACATTTCTAGCATTTGTAGACTTAGAGAAAGCTTTTGACAATGTTGACTGGAATACTGTCTTTCAAATTCTAAAGGTGGCAGGGGTAAAATACAGGGAGCGAAATGCTATTTTCAGTTTGTACAGAACCAGATGGCGGCTATAAGAGTCAAGGGGTATGAAATGGAAGCAGTTGTTGGGAAGGGCGTAAGACAGGGTTGTAGCCTATCCCCGATGTTATTCAATCTGTGTATTGAGCAAGCAGTAAAGGAAACAAAAGAAAAATTCGGAGTAGGTATTAAAATCCATGGAGAAGAAATAAAAACTTTGAAGTTCGCTGATGACATTGCAATTCTGTCGGAGACAGCAAAGGACTTGGAAGATCAGTTGAATGGAACGGGTAGTGACTTTAAGGGAGGATATAAGATGAACATCAACAAAAGCAAAACGAGGATAATGGAATGTAGTCGAATTAATTCGGGTGATGCTGAGGGAATTAGATTAGGAAATGGGACACTTAAAGTAGTAAAGGAGTTTTGCTATTTGGGTAGCAAAATAACTGGTGATGGTCGAAGTAGAGAGGATATAAAATGTAGATTGGCAATGGCAAGGAAAGCGTTTCTGAAGAAGAGAAATTGGATAACATCGAGTATAGATTTAAATGTCAGGAAGTCATTTCTGAAAGTATTTGTATGGAGTGTAGCCATGTATGGAAGTGAAACATGGACGATAAATAGTTTGGACAAGAAGAGAATAGAAGCTTTTGAAATGTGGTGCTACAGAAGAACGCTGAAGATTAGATGGGTAGATCACAAACTAATGAGGAAGTATTGAATAGGATTGGGGAGAAGAGAAGTTTGTGGCACAACTTGACCAGAAGAAGGGATCGGTTGGTAGGACATGTTCTGAGGCATTAAGGGATCACCAATTTAGTATTGGGACGCAGCGTGGAGGGTAAAAATCGTAGAGGGAGACCAAGAGACGACTACATTAAGCAGATTCAGAAGGATGTAGGTTGCAGTAGGTACTGGGAGTTGAAGAAGCTTGCACAGGATAGAGTAGCATGGAGAGCTGCATCAAACCAGTCACAGGACTGAAGACCACAACAACAACAATACTAACGATGCGACACAGAAACTGCTTCGCCATTGCACAATACAGGCTTGTTGCTTACTTATCTCCTAGACACAAATACACGCTCTGACATGCCCCACAGCATACAGACCTGCAAACAACTCCTACATAACTCATGTATAAAGTTGTACACACATTCTTGCTAATTGTAAACCGTCAAAAATAACACATTCCACAGCATACAGACCTACGAACCACTCGTAAACAACACACAGCATTTACATCCATACATCCAAACAACTACTAAACTGTCAAAATAATAATCCACATAAAAGACTCTGCTTGCTAATTGTCAGCTGTCGAAATCATACACCAGCCTTTATTTAAACAATTACAGACAACACCACCACCAAATGTAGTCGCCACTGAGTCCATAGCCCAACTGACTTAGTTCATATCGATGCCACTAGAGGACACTGTAGTGACGCAAGTACCGTCATCTAAGATGGCACCACCTACTGTGTTCACCACGAGCTCCAGACCCCAACTGTCTTATTACATTTCCTCGCCATCAGAGGACACCGCAGTGACACCAGATGATGACGGAAGTACAGTGATCATGATGGCGGTAAACAGTATGTTCCCCACGAGGTCTACGACACTGTCGTCCGTTTCGTGACGTAAATCAAGATCGTGAGGGAAAACGACTCAGCCTGCTCTGGGCTGCTGGGGGAGGGAGGGGGAGGGATAAAGATGGTGATCACTCTATTTAGTTTCAAACAGGAAGGCTGTCAATTTTTTTCCTATTGAGGCTGCATTATACTGTATTTCTATTGAGGTACCAGTGATTCCGGATGCATCAGTCACGTGACATAACCTGCATTCTACTTGTATACAGCTACGTGTTTGGTATGTGTTTTAAAGTACTGTCTACTTGCGGTCGTTAACGGTAAACCTGGGGGTCATCAGAGGACTTCCATCTCATGAGTGAAGAAACTTGACACACTCCTCTAAAGAAGTTTTCATCTACAGCTACATCTACATCTACATGTTTACTCTGCAATTCACATTAAAGTGCTTGGCAGAGGGTTCATCGAACCAAAATCATACTATCTCTCTACCATTCCACTCCCGAACAGCGCGCGGGAAAAACGAACACCTAAACCTTTCTGTTCGAGCTCTGATTTCTCTTATTTTATTTTGATGATCATTCCTACCTATGTAGGTTGGGCTCACTAAAATATTTTCGCATTCGGAAGAGAAAGTTGGAGATCTCGCCGCGACGAAAACCGTCTTTGCTTTAGTGACTTCCATCCCAACTCGCGTATCATATCTGCCACACTGTCTCGCCTATTACGTGATAATACAAAACGAGCTGCCCTTTTTTGCATCCTTTCGATGTCCTCCGTCAATCCCACCTGGTAAGGATCCCACACCACGCAACAATATTCTAACAGAGGACGAACGAGTGTAGTGTAAGCTGTCTCTTTAGTAGGCTTGTTGCATCTTCTAAGTGTCCTGCCAATGAAACGCAACCTTTGGCTCGCCTTCCCCGCAATAATATCTATGTGGTCTTTCCAACTGAAGTTGTTCGTAATTTTAACACCCAGGTACTTAGTTGAATTGACAGCCTTGAGACTTGTACCATTTATCGAGTAAACGAATTCCAGCTGATTTCTCTTGGAACTCATGTGGATCACCTCACACTTTTCGTTATTTAGCGTCGACTGCCACCTGCCACACCATACAGCAATCTTTTCTAAATCGTTTTGCAACTGATACTGGTCTTCGGATGACCTTACTAGATGGTAAATTACAGCATCATCTGCGAACAACCTAAGAGAACTGCTCAGATTGTCACCCAGGTCATTTATATAGATCAGGAACAGCAGAGGTCCCAGGGCGCTTCCCTGGGGACACCTGATATCACTTCAGTTTTACTCGATGATTTGACGTCTATTACTACGAACTGCGACCTTCCTGACAGGAAATCACGAATCCAGTTGCAGAAATGAGACGATATCCCATAGACCCGCAGCTTGATTAGACGTCGCTTGTGAGGAACGGTGTTAAAAGCTTTCCGGAAATCTAGAAATACGGAATCAACTTGAGATCCCCTGTCGATAGCGGCCATTACTTCTTGCGAATAAAGAGCTAGCTGCGTTGCACAAGACCTATGTTTTCTGAAACCATGCTGATTACGTATCAATAGATCGTTCCCTTCGAGGTGATTCATAATGTTTGAATACAGTATATGCTCCAAAACCCTACTTCAAACCGACGTCAACGATATAGGTCTGTAGTTCGATGGATTTCTCCTACTACCCTTCTTAAACACTGGTGCGACCTGCGCAATTTTTCAATCTGTAGGTACAAATCCATCGGTGAGCAAGCGGTTGTATATGATTGCTAAGTAGGGAGCTATTGTATCAGCGTAATCTGAAAGGAATCATTTATGCGATCACCCCTGTCGCATCTTGGGTGTAAAATCGGGACTTCAGTGTCATAACTAACTTAGCGGTAAGAGTTTGTGATGCGGTGCAATCCCTGTGTACGCATTTGCCCGACTGATGCGCTGTTTACAGAGTTAGTGACGGAATGACTTGTAATTTTCACATGTCGGACACTGCTGCTTTGCGTATATCTGTTTCCTTGTAGTATGTATCCGCCACCAGTAACTATCATTCTATGTAGGCCTTATCCAGGCATAGTATAATTTCTGAACCGTGATCGGATGTGAACAGTGGACACTATACGTCTCCGCAAAGCTATATTGCACTCGTATCATGCAAAGTAAATGTTTTACCATTCGATAAGATAGTTCAGTGTAGAGAAACTGTGAATAAGGATTTATGTCTGATAGGGGGGAAAGGTTTTCTATCTAACATTATAGCCACTTTTTAAGTGCAGAACGTTGTAGTCTTAGGAGAGCGTGTGTTTATTCTCTATCTTACCAATACCTTTCAAGTACTGATCCAAGCCTCTACAACAATAATTTAGAGTTAATAGCTTCGTTGATTTAGGTAAAAATGTGTCCAACGCAATTCGTCTCGAACTCCATCATGTATAAAAATAAGTCTTTTCTTGTTCTTCTTAACTGAATGCTATTACATTATGGCACTTTGAAATCTGTTACTACACATCGATAAGGAGTGCTAAGCTCCTCGACATTGTAACATCTCGAGAAATCTCGTGCACTGAGATGGGTTGGGACTTGGAGAGCTATATTCATTCGCGAGATGTGGAGTGTAGCTCTCTTCTTCTGATCGCTTGGAGTATAATTCTCAAACGGTGCTGCAGGGTGTGTTGGTCAATGACAGTGTGAAGTTGGTCTTTTCCCCATAATGGGGAGAATGCTCTGTGACTCCCATACGCTGAGAGATAGATCGTAAATTAAACACTATGCTCGAGTTGTTATAAATATGTAGAGCATTGTCTGATGTACTTTGATCATGTATGTGTTCGAGAATTAACAATGAATGTACATACTGCACAGTAATCTACCCACATTCGCAATCATACTCTCAAAGTGATGTAAAAGGGGCGGTTTATGTGTGATACTGAAATTGGAGGCCAGGCTATCACATCAATGGCCGGTGCTGAACTTAGTGTAAAATTCTTTGCACTATCAAGTCTGTTGCCTAATATTACAGTACATCAAAGGTGTCTTTTCCATCATATCCATACATCGGTTACCACATAATGATTGAGTGGCATAGCTTGTTTGAGTTGGGGGAGAAGTTTTGTGGGTGGGAGACAACTTCTGGGGTTTGCTAGCAGCTAAACAGCGATCGCGTACATGAGTGCAAAATTACAAATAACTCGAAATCGAACGCAGAGCCATCATCTGCATATGAACTTAAATGTAGAGGTAATAAAAGACTTTCGCACAGTAGTTTGGAAACTCTCCACAATGGTGCCAAACTATTCTAGTTTCCTTATGTTATAAGTGTGTTTTATTTAAAAATAATTCAGTGTTATGCTATCCGTGGTAAGAATATGATTTACATAGTGTGATGTCTAGTTTTCTGTGAGAGGTCGTGGATCAGAGCGTCTTAATGCCAGTTTAGAATCTGACATAGAGGTCGAAGACGTGGCATAAAAAAGAAATGTTTGGCAGTGTATAAAGGGTATCAGAAAACTGTTTCAAACAACTAAACAGGGCCACAGTGGGCGTTTCTTACGATTTACAGTATAGTACGTGGGGTACGATCATTCTCCTAGAACAGAGGTGATGAAACTTTAAACTACCCTCTGTAGTGTATCAATAAGTGTGCATTTAATAGGTTTGTTCGACACAGGGAGCAGTAGCAGCAGCAGTTTGAGGGGTAAATTCAGTGAGGGGCGAAGTACGCCGTTAGGAATGCCTGGAGGGCTGCACGCTGTGCTTTTCTGGGAAGCATTGCGAAATCTCTCTCTCTCTATCTATCTGTCTATCTATCTCCCCCCTCCTCTCTCTCTCTCTCTCTCTCTCTCTCTCTCTCTCTCTCTCTCTCTCTCTCCGCACTGGGCCCCCAACGCAGCTATGCGTCATCGCGCGAGTAATGGCGTCTATGTGAGTTCTGTATCGGATGAAGTTATTTTAGCTTCTATAGTTGTTAATTTTTGTCTGCTGGGAGGGGAGGGGTAGAGAATAACGATGATAGGATATTGGGCTTATAGATTTGAATGGACGTGGATCTGTAGTACTTGTATGTAGTTTGGGAACGCACCACAATGCTCTCATTTCCGCCGATGGTCAAAACAAGGTCCTGTTGCAGTAACTCAGTTCGCTCTGTTTCTAGACGGACTGCAGAAGGTGGTGGATATGTGGCTTTGTCCGACTTCTGATCAGTTCCGACTTAAAATGGCATAATCACTTGCGCAAAGCTGTAGAAATGGAAGCAGTTGCAAGATGTGTAGGGACTGACTAGGACCATGTTGAATTTTTACTGTAGCAGATAGGTTCGAGAAAGGTGAGTCGTTTCGGGATATGAGAGTGCATGAATTATGATTGACATGTGAGTGTGAGGCTATGCAAGTATGTGCTTGAATGGAGAGACCTCATTCCAGATGATGGATATTACACTCCTGGAAATGGAAAAAAGAACACATTGACACCGGTGTGTCAGACCCACCATACTTGCTCCGGACACTGCGAGAGGGCTGTACAAGCAATGATCACACGCACGGCACAGCGGACACACCACGAACCGCGGTGTTGGCCGTCGAATGGCGCTAGCTGCGCAGCATTTGTGCACCGCCGCCGTCAGTGTCAGCCAGTTTGCCGTGGCATACGGAGCTCCATCGCAGTCTTTAACACTGGTAGCATGCCGCGACAGCGTGGACGTGAACCGTATGTGCAGCTGACGGACTTTGAGTGAGGCCGTATAGTGGGCATGCGGGAGGCTGGGTGGACGTACCGCCGAATTGCTCAACACGTGGGGCGTGAGGTCACCACAGTACATCGATGTTGTCGCCAGTGGTCGGCGGAAGGTGCACGTGCCCGTCGACCTGGGACCGGACCGCAGCGACGCACGGATGCACGCCAAGACCGTAGGATCCTACGCAGTGCCGTAGGGGACGGCACCGTCACTTCCCAGCAAATTAGGGACACTGTTGCTCCTGGGGTATCGGCGAGGACCATTCGCAACCGTCTCCATGAAGCTGGGCTGCGGTCCCGCGCACCGTTAGGCCGTCTTCCACTCACGCCCCAACATCGTGCAGCCCGCCTCCAGTGGTGTCGCGACAGGCGTGAATGGAGGGACGAATGGAGACGTGTCGTCTTCAGCGATGAGAGTCGCTTCTGCCTTGGTGCCAATGATGGTCGTATGCGTGTTTGGCGCCGTGCAGGTGAGCGCCACAATCAGGACTGCATACGACCGAGGCACACAGAGCCAACACCCGGCATCATGGTGTGGGGAGCGATCTCCTACACTGGCCGTACACCTCTGGTGATCGTCGAGGGGACACTGAATAGTGCACGGTACATCCAAACCGTCATCGAACCCATCGTTCTACCATTCCTAGACCGGCAAGGGAACTTGCTGTTCCAACAGGACAATGCACGTCCGCATGTATCCCGTGCTACCCAATGTGCTCTAGAAGGTGTAAGTCAACTACCCTGGCCAGCAAGATCTGCGGATCTGTCCCCCATTGAGCATGTCTGGGACTGGATGAAGCGTCGTCTCACGCGGTCTGCACGTCCAGCACGAACGCTGGTCCAACTGAGGCGCCAGGTGGAAATGGCATGGCAAGCCGTTCCACAGGACTACAGCCAGCATCTCAACGATCGTCTCCATGGGAGAATAGCAGCCTGCATTGCTGCGAAAGGTGGATATACACTGTACTAGTGCCGACATTGTGCATGCTCTGTTGCCTGTGTCTATGTACCTGTGGTTCTGTCAGTGTGATCATGTGATGTATCTGACCCCAGGAATGTGTCAATAAAGTTTCCCCTTCCTGGGACAATGAATTCAAGGTGTTCTTATTTCAATTTCCAGGAGTGTATTTCTAACATGTAGAGCAAGACTAGAGATCTGAGAAGATAGTGTGCATTTCCCCCCCCTTAGTACCTCATCGACACATCATCTACTGCTACTGTTTGTGCTCCTTGTCAGTCAGTCATTGTCTATAACATACTGTATATATCGTGGACCGTCTGATATGGTCCAGAGACAGAATGCGATGAAAATAGTGTAGAATTATACGTTTGAGGGAGTCGAAAATACCTCTTACATACCACGTTCATTTGTGGAATCACTTACAAAGTTCATTGACTTTATGGCGAGGCTGAATCGTTGGCTGATAATACGTATTCGTATGATCACGCTATTTCCACGGAAAACACCACCTCATTCAGAGGTAATGTCGTACCTCGATTTGTAAAACAGGTATAGCATTTAACATGGATACTTGTGTGCATCTGTAGAACGAAGACCGCTTGTGATAGTAACATGCAGTAGCTGTTGGGATAGAGTTTTTTGCATTAACATCCGGTCGATTACGTCTATGACTTGGCGGTAAGACTCGCAAGAAGAACGTAAGACACATGCACACGAACAGTTGAGTTTGGGTCTGTATTATCTCGTATGGTAGGCAAACATCTATTCAGGAAGTATATATTTTTTCGGGTGCTATACAGGTATAAAAGATAAGTGCACTGTTTCTGTAAAATGTGTATATATTGTATTGCAAAGTTAGTCTGACTTACATTGTTTGCAATGTCTATATATTGCATTGTAAAGTTAATATGGTTTATGCTATGGCCTGACTAGAGAGGATGACTGTGTGTAATATCGTGAAGGGTGTACAGATTGAGCATATTGATAAAGACTAGGGTATGAGAGAAAGTTTTTAGGTGGAAAATTATAAGCGCTATAGATAATGAAGCACAGTCGTCAATAGGAGACATTATGTGTACAATGTTCGGTGTCAGACTGTAGCAGAAATGGTGATATTTAATTGTATTTACATTGGTAAATATATTCCGGGCTTCGAATATTCTTGTCGGTCTGGTATGTATTTGATAAGCTGGAGACACTTTTGCTAGTTTAACTGTCAATGCAATTTTGTGATCTGTGTGAAATAACCGCTGGAAGACCGAGAAAGAATAGGTGTATGGTGCTTCGATACCTGCAGCATAAGTAGTTCGGCGTGTAAACTCGGTAAGAGCGAATCGGAATGCTCAATTCATTGGCATCGTTTGTGCAGTGATATACGAGCCTCTACATAGCTGTGAGAAAATTTGCGTATGTTTAGAGCAGGAAGGCTATCACTTTATGTCCAGGAGGATTCGGCGATATTTTAGTAAACAGGTTCTGTTAGGGTAAGAATTTTCATGCATACAAGGTGAGATTTGAAGAAAGCATGCGTTAACTATTTCTGGGACACTATAATTCCTGAGAGGTCGACTTGGCTCTTATTTTTTGCAGAGTGATGTGAGGTAAGAATTAGATTGGGAAGGTTGTTAGATGAGTTTGTAATTATGTGCATGCACTTGGCGGTGTTGCGTCAGTCACGCTCGGGAGCGGGTACCTGTGGTTGAGCGAGAGTGTCAACACGCTCTGTGCCATTTTGCCTTCAATGGCAGAAACAATCGGCACATGGAGATGCCTCGAATATGAGACTGGTGTGAGAGCTGCTTGGAATGCAGCTTTCATCGGTGTTCGATGGCGGCGGCTCGCAGGTGCGACGGAGCGTGCGGGGCCCAAGCTGTGGCTGCCTCACTTCGCGGGTGTTGTGGCACGTTTCTCTGCCTCGTGATGACTGGGTGTTGTGTGATGTCGTTAGGTTAGTTAGGTTTAAGTAGCTCTAAGTTCTAGGGGACTGATGAGCTCAGATGTTAAGTCCCATAGTGCTCAGGGCCATTTGAACCATTTTTTTTTTTTTTTTTGTGTTGTGGCACGTGTGGTGAAGCATCAGTCAATCATTACTTATGGTCCATCAGAATCGCTAAGGGTGGAAAGCAGGTTCTGCTATTCTGGAATGGAATTCTGAAGCGTTTTCGCCGAACTGCAATTAGAGTGAGGGTAGCGAGGAACGCCGAAAGTGCGTGGCTCTGCTCGGAGTGCATGCTGTGTAAAGGTCAGCCTGATCACGTCAGCACGTATGTGTAGCTAAACACGTATCTGGGATAATGCATCACACCACGAAAATGGCAGAAAAGTAGACCAATTGGGCTATGCTCACTAACCTAACCACCAACCCCCTAGAAAATGGCGGCAGGTTCAAATTCCAACAGGATAATCCACCACACCGCTCTTATCTCTACTAAGCAAAGCAAATAGCATGAGAATAGCTCACTTGGCCTACCTCCACTAACCTAAGTCACCCGACCACCACCTCTTCCTACGAACTAGCACCAAGTTTTAATTTTTGCCGTAAACAAAAATCAGTTCCCATGTCTACTAAGTTAACAAAATGGCCCAAAAGACACTTTACTAACCTCAGTCGCCAGACTGCCACGGCGGTCACTTATGCTTTCGCTGCTTAGCTATGAAAATCGTATCAAATAAAGTACACTTGTACTAATCTAAGTCATTTCCTGTCGATTTTCCCACCAATTTTTTTTCTGGAATGTTAGGTTAGTGGATGTAGCCCAATTGACCTATCTTCTCGCCAAAGTTCAAACTTCCTGCCAAAATCCGCCATCTTGGATGATGTCATGCACAGTTGCCATGTCTACAGTAAGCCATCTTGGCTGCTGTCATCGCCATCATCTTTAATAAATTTGCCAAATGGTAAATGTAACTACGAAGTATTTATTCTGCAGGAGTTAAGATCTTTGAATTGTTGGAGGGAAATGGAACTTGATAATATATAATTTGTTTAACTTAGTGTTCTTAGAGAATAGAATTTTATAAAATATGTGTGTCTGTAAAGCAAAATTATATGTAAAAAACTGGTTCATACTTAGGGAAATTATATGGTGCAACTTAAAAGGCGTAGGGAACCCCCTCGATTACGGAAGGTGCTTGGCATACAAGAAAAAGTGGAAGTGGTGGTCTGTCTGGGCAGCAAGAAAGAGAGCATGATAGGTAGTCAGTGGCCAGCAGTCGCATAGTCAACACCGTAGGTGCCAAGGGAGACGTTTTGTAACCAAATCTGAAATGGAATGGCCTCACATGTGGTTCTTGCTGTAAAAAGGGTGCTCTCGTATTTGTAAAAGCTCTAAAGACGATGAATACACCGCCAAGAGGACTTAAATAGAGCTTAAAACCGCCAGAAGGAGACCTGATAGCCACCATGTGCTTGCCACCAATATTTCGCAACTGCTTCAACAACTTTAGAGAACAGATATGTATGTCAGTATGAACCAGTGTGCTTGTGTGTGCTTTTGCAATAATAATTAGTGTTGCAAAATACGTGTTCAAACTTTGTACTGCCCTTTTCATGTTACCAAGTAGGGTCCTATCCTAACAGTGCTAAAAATCGAGTATCCTAATTATGAAGAAATGTTAATGTGTTTCCATTAAATGTGCCTATGTTCAGTTTTAAAGCATATACAAGTTGTTAGTTAATCATTTGTTTCACAGATAAAAGAGAGGCACGTAATATTTAACTGATGAAAAGTTTAATTTGCTATGAACTGCTTTAATTTGAAAGTGTCAAAGTTTTAGTACTAACGAACATAAATGTGGTTACTTGAAATAATTTGATTCTCTAGTGGTGTTATGAGGCACATAAATTTGGTCCTATTTAAAACTTAACTTGAACTTGAATTATTTTCAAAGCTTAATAAGAATATTGCTAGTGTGAACTGTTTTAAAGATTTGAGTGTTATATAATCTTAAGTGGTGCTGCAATTCAGCATTTATGTGATGCAAAGTGTTTCTGAACCGTGAGCATATTTACTTATAAAAAAAGGGACAGTTTAAAGGCCCACTTCTAACTTTACTAGCAGGGGAAAGTCAATTTGAATCTGGGTTTTGCAAATGAATATGAAACCTTGCCACTGTGGTATGAATATGAAATGTGTTATTTCACTGTCATATTATTACATCTGTGATGTGTATTTGTATGTTCGTTAAACTTGAACTCTTGTCAGGTGCTACTTAGCCTCGTGTTGACTTTGGGAACAATTTTTTGTGCCGAATTAGTCAAAAGTTGAAGACATGATTGTAGTTAACAGGGTTAGGGTTTCTTTTACATTTCTGTGATTGCTAGCCTATGCTGTTGATAACTACTGCTAGCCAATGTGTAGTTCATCTGGTCATTACAGGTGTAAATAGCACTTTACTACGAAAGAATTAATGGAAGTTCCTTTTTCAAGAGTATATATAAATCCATTGAGAATAATGTTTGCACATTATTATGCCTAATTAGGCTGGCGACAGTTTTTTGTTTCATTTACGTAAATTTCCGCTATTTTCATTATTTTCTAAATTATAGGCTTTCTGATAATTGTCACAATTGCGAAACTTAGGTTTCATTCCCTCTGTCCGTCAGGTTAAAGCATGGTCAAACAACAAAATTCCTCCCAGAGGGTAGCGCTTACTGCATTTTAAGGTCGTATTTGGTATTATACATTACGTAGTAGCATTATACGTGGATTTCATAGAACAGGACTAGAAGTTCGGTTGTTGGGAAACAGGAAGCACGTGCCGTCAGTAGCGTTATAATTTGTCTTGCCACAGTTGGATGGACCAACAATTATCACTCTTATGTTACTGGGTAGCAGGACCACAGACAGCTTCTTCTTCTTCTTCTTCTTCATCTTCCAGTCCTCTTACGCGCCTTCATAGTACCAGTCATCTACAAAAGAGGTCATGATGCTTCACCCACCTGGCCATGATACCAACTACATCAGGTTTTGGTGTACAATGGGCTTTTATAGAAAAATGAACGCTATAATATAAGTATCCACAATAATATAAGTAGGCACTGTACTGCAATCATCTTACCGACTGCACTACAGTGGCTACATATTACATTACATAATGACAGGGTAATTAAATAAGAAAAACAAGGAAAATTTGCAGTTTATATATATATATATATATATATATATATATGTGTGTGTGTGTGTGTGTGTGTGTGTGTGTATGTGTGTGTGTGTGTGTGTGTGTGTGTGTGTGTGTGTGGAAACACTGCCTCCAGACGTGTATGACGTGTATGGATGCAAGGAGGTGCTACTTTGAAAATTTCTGATTATTTGTATGAATATATTCAAAAATTTTTTTTTATGAATTTGGTCGCATTACTCATGGAACGCACCTTGTACAGCCTCAGGGCGTCGTGGTACAACTCAAACTATGAGCAATAGGCTGCATGATGCTCAAATTCACTCCCGACGTCCATGGCGAGGTCCATCTTTGAAACCATGACACCACACACCGTGGTACAGATGGGCCCAACAACATGCCGAATAGACCACTCAGGATTGGCATCACATCTTCACCAATGAGTGTTGCATATGCCTTGAACCAGACAATAGTCAGAGACATGTTTGCAGGCAACCCGGCCAGGCTGAACGCCTTAGACATACTGTCCAGAGAATGCAGCAAGGTGGAGGTTCCCTGCTTTTTTTTCGGGTGGCATTTTGTGTGGCCGACGTATGCCGCTGGTGGTCATGGAAGGCGCCATAGTGGCTGTACAATATGTGAATGCCATTCTCCGACTGATAGTGCAACCATATTGACAGCATATTAGCGAGGTATTCGTCTTCATGGATGACAATTCGCGCCCCCACTTGCACATCTTGTGTATGGCTTGCTTCAGGATAACAACACTGCTCGACTAGAGTGGCCAGCATGTTCTCCAGACATGAACGTCTATCAAACATGCCTGGGATAGATTGAAAAGGGCTGTTCATGGACGACGTGACCCACAAACCACTCTGAGGGATCTACACCGAATCGCCATTGAGGAGTGGGACAGTGCCTTGATGAACTTGTGGATACTATGCCACGACGAATAGAGGCATGCATTGGTCCAAAAGGACGTGCTACTGGATATTAGAGGTACCGGTGTGTGCAGCAATCTGGACCACCACCTCTGAAGGTCTCCCTGTATGGTGGTACAACATGCAATGTGTGGTATTCATGAGCAATAAAAAGGGTAGAAATGATGTTTATGTTGATCTCTATTCCAATTTTCCATACAGGTTCCAGAACTCTTGGAACCGAGGTGATGCAAAACTTTTTTTGATGTGTGTGTACATATATGTGGTACATAGACTGCATTATATCAACAACAAAGACCACTGTTTTCTTTTTTTACAGTATTTTCCAAATAACTTTTTCTTGTGTGCGCTAAATTCCACATGTATTGTTGTGATGTTTAAAGCTTTCTCGGTGTACTGATTGTTCTATAAAAACACGGGAGAACTGCCGGATATCAGTAACGTCCTGCCACGATATTTCGGCCCAGAGTCTTCTGGCCATCTTCATAAATATTCCCAATAAATTGTAGATAAGCAGAATATTGAGAAAAGTATCAAGTGAGAGTCATCTTTTACCCTCCCTCCAAAATTTCATCACTGGTGAGATCCATTAAAGACGACCTGGGCCTGCGTAAACCAGGTGTTTACAAAATTCCGTGTGAATGCGGCAAATCATAAGACTCTGCGCCGAAATATCGTAGCAGGACGTTACTGATATCCGGCAGTTTTCCCGTGTTTTTATGGCACATCCACATGCATTACTCTCAAACTTTAGCTTCTTCATTTGATGTCGTATTAATACACTGTTCTAAGTCATCTGCATGTACAGAGATAGTTCACAATGTCTTTAGACACAGTTTGAACACATAAGAGTCCACGGTTCAGTCTTTCCAGCACAAGGAATAGCACCATCCGTAGGTTGGACAAGTTTGTGATGGTGGAGTGTTGCAGATAAATGGATTAACCTCCAGATCTCATGTCATCGTACAGTGATCTTTTAGATAGCGCCAGGCCGGCAAAGTAAATGTCTGGAGATAGAGAATAACTGTGGGTCACCTGTTGGTTGATGTAGTGTTCTGCACAACACAGTTCATTCCATTCCAATTCTGTAAGCTGCTCTTTAACACTTCTCAATGCATTTTCCATCTCTAACACAACATGTGAGTCACTGTCAACTGCTGCTTCCACACCAATGTTTAAGCGCTTTGAAGCGCTAGCTGTTAAATTATAAGTTGAAGTGAAACTCAATTGAGCACTGGGAGCAATCGGCAGCTACTCATCCATCACATCAACACTCTGTCCTTCCAGTAACACCAGAATTTTCTGGGATGGTGCATATGTTATGGATCAACAGTAGTGATTTGCGCCATATGATGCAGGGCTCCCAGCACAGTTCTTCTGAGAGCTTGCTGAGATAATAGCAACTAATTGTCCTGCTCCAACATAGTGGTCAGGTGAGATACATGACCCCACAGTGCTGCTACCGCTGCTGGTCCTGACAAGCTACTGCAGGTCTCGACAAACTGGTGGTACCTGCTGCTGGTCTAGACATGCTGAATGTTGCTGCCTGTCCAGACCCACCAGAGGCCGCTGAACAAAGAAGCAGAAGAAACAGTAAGAATCCATAGAAAATGATGTGGAGTTGAACAAAGAAAGGGAACATGACAAAGAAGAGGAGGATGCACCGCTAGATGTGGTAATAGTAGCAGTGACATGTAATGAGTACTTTTACGCTTCTTCTGCAATGGAAAGGCAGATGAGGATCTTGACTGTTGTTGGCTCTTCATGTTTCTTCCTCTTCCAGAGACTGAGTGTAGCTGAGATCCGTGAGCTACTACATCTGCCTTATATCCCTTACGTCAAATTCACGTGAGTGGAAATTAATTAGTCAATCAAATTGTTGACTTCATCAGTATTTCTGGATCGATTCACTGTCAGCCATTTGCCTTGGAAGGGATTCTTGCATGCACTAGTACCCCCCATGGAAGGCTTGGCGGTTTCCCAGGTAAACATTACTTTGTTTGGTCCAAACATGACCGATGGTGCATGCAGACCCAGCAGTAACATGCAACAAGACATGGCCACTTGAGAGAGAGAGAGAGAGAGAGAGAGAGAGAGAGGGGGGGGGGAGGGAGGGAGGGAGAGGGAGGGAGAGGAGAGAGAGAGAGAGAGAGAGAGAGAGAGTCCATATATTTTCACAAAAATTTCTCAGGTATCAATATCAAAGAGTTATCGCCATATAACGCTTTGTTCAGGTATTAGTGCGAGTTCCAGTCTGCATGTCATATGGGCCAGCTGGCAGTGAGGCAGCTGACAATGATAATGGGGCTCAAGGAAGCATAGTGCAGTCTTTTGGACACCGTAGCATTGTGCAGCCCAGCAAAGCGGTCGAGACGTGTGTGTGCAATGCCCTGCAGTCAGTGCAAAAGTTTTTTAACAGAATAATTATGTCTGGTGAGTTGTGTCGATGTCGATTTCGCGATGGTATTCCTTGTGCGATCAGAAAAAGCCATCTATTTAATTACTTCTTTTCCATGTATTTGACAAGATCTGCATCTTCCAAAACAGCAGATAATGATGGACAAGACAGACTGAACTGCAGCAAACTGAATTTAATAAAAAAACAGTATATCCTTTCCTATGCAGTTCACATTGATCTGAATATCCTGTTGCGAGTTCCTTCCTCTCTATCACAGACTGAGAACTTTTCCCACCAATTTCCAGATGGGAGAGGGGAGGGGGACGGCTGGGGAGTTTCCCAGAGAGGCGTGAGAGGAGGAGGAGGTGGGGGAAGGGTGGGGGTGTTTCCCAGAAGGACAGATTATCCACAGAGGGTCATAAAGCAATCCCCAGGGGATCATAAACCACTTAGCAGAACAGTTGATTAAGGGGAGTAGGAGGGGTCATAAATCATCAACTTTGCCCATGAATGTATGCAACCAGCACTAACAAAATGTGTTGCCATTCCCTCTGCCCCACTACTTCCATCTTCCATAGCAACACAGGTATGCATACATTGTCATCTACACTGACATCATCAAGAAGGACAGCTGTGACATTCTCTTTCTGTGTAGCTGTGTCATACATGTCAGAGTTTAAAATATTTAAATTATCAGTTGTCCTCTTGGTTTTCAAAACCCATACTGACTTGACAGGAGGATCTGATTCGATTCTAACCACCATTCCAAGTGCTTTTTATCCACATGCTCTAAAGTTTTGCTGATGGATGAACAAAGAGAAATAGATCTATATGACATCACCTACTCATCATCTTTATGTGGTTTCAGTACTTGAGTTGTCCAATCTTCTATTACTTCATCGTTCTCCCAAGGTTGGTTAAATACCTGTAACAGTTTTTCGAGTGCTATGTCAGGGAGATTTTCTGTCATTTGTTAGTAGGTACTGTCCTTGCTATGTGAGGGATTTACTGGCCTCTTAATACTCCTCATTAGTTCTTCATACGAAAATGGGACCGCAAGTGGATGACTCTGATTCCTGTGTTCTGGAAGATGAAACAGCTGCTTGACTGCAGAAGTTGTCACTATTAAGTTCACAAATTCTTCTAGGCAGACATCCATTAATGGCTGACAGTTAGTCGAATTCTTATGTTTAAAAAACTTAATTTTTTCTATACATCAGCAAAACTGACATTCTTAGTAAGAGAGTCACAAGTTTTCCAGGTGTTCTTTTTAATGTCTTTCAACTGTTGTCGAACTCGTGAAGCTATTTTCTAATATTCTAGAAAGTTTTCTAATGTCTGTTTTTCCCGGAAGGTACTGTGCACAAGTTATAGCTGTGCTACAGCCGTAGAGAACTGTGATTTCCACCAAAGAGGGTGTCGTTGCTTCAAAACGATTATTTCTTTTCTTACTTGGAATAGACATTGTTGCAGCTTCTTTAGTACCTGAAAGGAACTGCTGGTGCACATTTTTTGGACCTAATGGCGTAAAACTTCCCCTGGACTTTATCAATGTACAATGACCAGTCTGCTTTCTTAGTATGACAGCTGGTGGTTGGATTAACTGTATTTATGGGGGAAGGTGTCGCAATATCTATAATGAAATGATGCAAGCCAATAGACTCTTTTTTTCTGTCCACTCTGTTACACAGTGAAAGTTAGCATAGCACCATGTCAACTCACTCGCTGACTGTTGTCTGTGTGGGTCATGTAGCATGAAAGGTGAGTCATTGTTGAGAAGTACGAAACTGAGATTGCTAAGAAGTGTAAGCAAATCTCTGCTGTCTATGTCATCTATTTCACAGCCACATACAGAGAGATGTGTGTTGAAGACTGGACAAACCAGAAATGGCGTTTAAATCCGGCCTAGATTCTGATCCATAGCTAGATTTCGTAAAAAAAAAATGAAATGAGCGTATGGCACCTTTGGTCAGGAGGCCCCATTAGATTAAGTTCGGCCACCAAGTGCAAGTCTTATTTCAGTCGACGCCACATTGAGTGACTTGCGCGCCGGTGATGAGGATGAAATGATGATGACGACAACACAAAACCCAGTCCCCAAGCAAAGAAGATCTCCAACCCGGCCGGGAATTGAACCCGGGCCCATTTGCATGGGAGGTGAGCACATTACCACACAGCTAAGTAGGCGGACAAGGTTTCTTACACTGCTGAGGTTTGTATGTGGTGACAATGGTAAATGCTACTTTAGGAGAGTAAATTACAACAGCCACTACGTGGCAGTCCACCGGCCTAAGAATGATATCAAGTTTTGTAAAGTGAATCGTATCCCTAATTAAAATGGTGACACCTCCGTTTCCATCCTTTCTGTCGTGTTGAAGAACTGCATAGCTTTTGAAGTACCTTTGCTGGGATGGCTTAAACCAAGGTTCACAAATACGAGTTACCGATATATGATTGCTGCCTAAGTTCTCTATAAAGTATTTCACTGTTCGAAATAGCCGATTGTGCAGTACACTGGAGACCTTTTTAAAAATCATTGTCCGATTTGCAGAAGTTTCCACCAACATTCAGTGTAAGAACCTGTGTCGTTACCACATCCATTCCATTGGAAAATAAAGATCTACAATATTAAAAGGTGACCAGAGGAGCAGGCAGGTATGGAGTGCTTGGTATTCAGCCCTGAGGACCTTAAAAGTTGTAAAAAACATCAAAATAAGCATACTTGTACAGAGTGCGAATGAAAGTCTCGGTTTTGTGAGATCTGAGAGCTGGAACCGATAACTGTGTGCTTAGGTCCCATGTGGAGTCGGTTTTTTGTCATTTTTAAACTCTCTGGTTGCTCACATACTTTAGGCCAGTCACTAGGGGAGAGCGCTCGAGATGGAAGAATATAAGCAGTATCTTGTACAAATGATGGACACTGTGAAAGAGTATCAAATCGTGTGAGAAGTACCATAGGCTTCGCTGTGCCTGGCCTTCCATGTACTACTGGTAAATTAGGCAACAACAGTCAGTGGCAGCGTGATTTCCATTGCAACACAAACATCTGAGCACCCCGCTATGGGAGCAATGTAAAGTATCTCGGGCTCCCATACATTTAGCACAACATACGCTACTATAACATTGTGTAGTTAAATGGAAATACTGAAGGCAATTGTGGCCTTGCAAAACTGACTGGGCATACGTTGCAAATAACGCCCTACCCCTTTGTGAGAGAAGTAGGGATATATATCACCAAACCTTTCTGCCGAAAGACATCAAGCAACCATAACTTAATGATGACTGCCCAGATTTGATTTTAATTTAATACCTGTTTCTGGCAATAGCGGAGATATTAAGAATTTTACGTCTCAAACTGTTACTTCTTTTAAACAACATGCTTCCCAGGGCCAGGATGTGAGTTTCCCAGCGAAAAAAGAGTAGTAGTGTAGTACTGAGCCATCGCCCTGTATTAGGGACTAGGAAGGATACTATGCGGGCGATGATTCGGCTTGCTGACAACGTCTCTGTACAACAACATCTCTGGAGTTCTCAAAAGTAATCTGTGTTGTGTTTATTGTCAGATGTTGGCAACACGTTTGTTTAGAAGCAGTAAGTGATCACTTGTCAACTGTTGGAACATTGTGTTTTGGTATTAGGGACGGTCGTCATGATGGTAAGCTATCGTTATTGTTTATTGCTGTTTTATTACAGACATTATTGTATTTTTCACAAATAACCGAACATTTTTATTATGTAAAGTTTCTGTTTAGCTGTTGTGAAACATGGAATTGTGACGACAGTTTATTGAGCCGTTGTTTCCTTTGAGGAACTTTACAAAGACTGCAATCCTTATAAAACTGACAAATACTCTGCTCTGTTTTACTTATTATAATACTGGCTCTAACTAAATGAGCAGTGGATGTAGCTACTCATTTCAAAATTTAAGGTGACTTAATGCATTTTGCATTTCCCTGTTTCACTTTAATTGTATTTCGTAAGCCCTTTCCACTATAAGATGCTTCTACATTTATTATACTATTGCAGCAGTTTAACTCAGAATTAGCAGTTAGTTTTAATGTTACTTTGGGTCTCTAGTAGATGCTGGAGAAAATGTATTTATTTCATCCACTGCTAAAGGCTATATTTGTGATAGTATTTAAATGCCGCCTTGATCATTATTTTGTGTAGTATTTGCATATTTCTTATTCACCATTTTGACCGAGTTCAGTGTAAAAATTTGAAATTTGTTTTTAGTGTCAAGTCGTAGTTGTTAACAGTGGTTAACGTTTTTGTGAGTAGCTCCTGTCATTGTGTGTATACAGTTGAGCATATATGTTCTGTATATTGACATTTCTCTGCTATGATAGTGCAGTGTTGGTGTATCTAAGAGATCCATTTTATTGGCCGTTGTGTAGGTACTTGCAGACTTCAACATTCTGTAAACTGACCGTCTAGCTGTGTTTTTGGCCAGTTGCAGATGTCTTCCCACGCAATGTCACCTAGATGATTCTGTCTATGGTCAGCTTCCTCGTTGTTCAGTGGTTTTTGTCAGCTCCACAATTTCAAATTGTTTGTATTCGTCGCACGAAACTGTAGACAAAAACAAAAATCTGTGTTTGCTTTGTGAGTGTATTCACAGTATACAGTGTAAAGTTACACAAGATCCTGAAGTTGCCTGAACAGATAGGGCATGGTCCAGATGATACCGCACTACCTGTTACCATAAAGCCAGAGAAGGTTGTGTGTGTCTACTGCATATTTGGGAATATAGTAACCTAGTGAAATGGATATCCTCTTATAGTGACTGTAGCAACTTATAGTGTGCCAACATCCATGACATAATATATTTCTGTTGATGAACAGAGATTTCGATCCAAAGATTTCTCATTTCAACCATTGAAACAGAAGAAACTGGCCTCAATCTATCACCCTTAGAGCAGTGACTTCTAAAACATGGTTTTTTACTTCAGTGAGAAGATTCACATGTCGCTTATGGCATGCATATTTTGGTACACAGTGTATATACCATATGGCATACAGGTTCTATCTTATTTACTTTCTTGTTTTCATTTCTGATGCCATTAAATGCTATGTTTTTGACCATACTTCAAAGTTGATCTATGTAGCTGCTGTACCATTAAACAATTACCTATCATACTAACAGTGACATTATTTTAATTTTAAATGTTGGGTTAAAATTGCATAAATATTTCTTTATTTAAAACAATCAGTTTCAGCAGACCTTGCTATCATCTTCAGATCTTAAAAAATCTTTTTGCGATGAAACATGTTCATTTCACATTGGCTCTTGTGTGAAGTAGTCATGTGGATAAAACTCAGCAGAAACCTTTTATAATGTGCTGATTTTTGTCCAGTGAACATATTTCATAACAAAAAGTTTTTAATATGTGAAGATGACAGCAAAGTCTGTAAAAACCAGTTGTCTTAAATAAATAAATATTTATGTGATCTTAGTTGTTGAATGTTTTAGCATGTTGCATTTCTTAGGAAGGCATTCAGCTGACAGTTTTCACTGCCCATATATTTCAAAATGATGGTCTGAATGTGATATCATCCTTCTGTTGAAATGTTGGTAACATTGGCAGACAAATCAGTAGCATAGCCCGAGATCAGGTGTAATGTAACCTGACAAGTTGACTGCAGGTTGGAAGCCAGTGAGTATGAATAAGGAATAAAGATTTTGATAAATTGATGTGTTCCAGATGCTGAGGGCTATATTCACTCCATATGTATCACATTTTTCGTTACAAGAAAATACGCAGAAAATCTGTATATTAGACAGATCTCTGGAAAGTATTACAGTTATGACCAGAAACAACATAAAAACGAACTTACCCCTCACAGTCACTCATCAAGATGAGGTTGTAGAATAGAAGAGATCCTCTTCCCCCTCCCTTAAAAGAATTCACCAGTGACCCTCTATAGTTTTACAAACCACCATTGTTTATCTTTAATCTGTACACTATGATTTACCATTAAATGATGAAAAGCCCTGGAACCCAAATTCCTATATGAAGAAAAATAACCCGAAACTATAGGGGACTCCCTGCTACACACTACTCTGTTGACGTGAACAAAACCTCTTTAGTGCCACTTCTACCAGAGAAACGAAATCATAAAACCCTTCCCCACACACACATTCCCACAGGTCAATCATGCCTTCCATGCCTTGCCTTCCCAATTGCTACTCACCAATTCGTACAAGTACCACCTCCACCCCCCCTTTCCAGAAGACACCATGTACTAACTCCATGCACATCTCATGGCAAAAAGAACATGTGAAAAATACATCCATCATTTACAAATGCCTCACATGCACAAAACCATTTGACACAGGATGATACCAATGATACAATAGCAAAGCAACATCTTGAATGGCCAACCTAGATTACTCATACCAGGTACCCCTCCTAATGGACCTCCAAATGTTGTGACAATGGCACCACCATGTGTACTGATTCCTGGTTCGAGAAACAAAAAATTTCGTCAGCTTCATCAGTTCACCTCACTGAAGACACCTCGCACACTTTGTGATTAGGCCATGTAGCTGTAGAAATTTTGTAGTTGCTGCCGTATCCACGATCATCACAGACACTAATGAACAACTGTTAAATTTAATCATTAGATCCGTACTTAGCAATAAATGACAAACACACGAAATTAAATTCAAAGAACAAACCAATTTGAGATGACAAACCAATAGTTCCACATCTGATAATAAATCGGTAGCCAGTAACTACCAAGATTAACATACCTCACTAACAGGCCAGTAATGGCAACAACAAAAACCACCACCACCACCTCTGAAAACACCAAGTACTACACAGCGAAAAGTGCAGTGACACACTGACATCACTTACAAATAAATTAGGAACACAAATATTGTATACTAGAGTGTGCCATCACTTCCTCCAACATGCTTTCTCCAAACACAATCCATTTCATTGATGCCATGATTCGGTGATGACACATAACGCAGTTATGTCACAGGTCAAATCCGACGGGTAGTATTGCAATTATCGGCTGATCCAGCTCTTACTTTAAAGGTTAGCAAGAGAGGTGCAAAAACTGCTAGTGCCATTTTGAATGTGGTCGGTCACTGATGGTTACATTTTGCAATTATTAAAAAAAACACTGTAATTATAAATGTTCAATATTGTAATGTTTTCATTTCAGAAAGCTGAAGATGGAGTTGTTGAGAATGTCAGAGTTGTTGTGCGAGTCCGACCAATGAATGAGAAAGAGAAAAGTTCTGGTTATCGACAAATTACTACTGTAGATTCTGTTAATGCAACAATTTCTGTTGTAAATCCTCAAGCGGATGAGCTAGAACCACCAAAAATTTTTACTTTTGATGTTGTATTTGATACTGATGCAACACAGGTAATTATTAATATTTTTGTTATTAATTATTGCAGAGAGTTAATGAAAGCTTTATGTTTTTGTGTAGCATTACATGTCTTGGATGTTGCTTTGATACATTTGTCAATTTATTTTTTGCAAACTGTTATAATATTGTCAGTGTAGTAATAGTTGTTTAAAGGATTTAATAATATTTTTGTGAAAATTATGTAAACCTATTGTGGTTGTCTTTCAGCTTGATGTTTACAATGAAACTGCTAGGCCAATAGTAGACAAAGTAGTGTTGGGTTATAATGGAACAATTTTTGCATATGGGCAGACTGGAACCGGAAAAACATATACAATGGAAGGAAACTCCTCTGCTCCTGAACTAAAAGGCATAATTCCAAATTCTTTTGCACATATATTTGGTTACATTGCAAAAGCAAATGGAGACAGGAAGTAAGTTCCAATGAGAGAAACTTTAAGCTTTCTACTTTTTTGTATATACTCGAGAAATGGATCCTAATTTGTGTTTCTTGTTTAAACTGTATGTTTAGAAATTATGCAAAACAAGGGAGTTCTTTACATTTGGTGTTTAATGCATTACTGACAATAAAACTATATTGAAAGTGTGGACTGTTTCGATCAGGGGTAATGAAATGTTCACATGACTACCATCTCTGCAGACCAGGCCAGAATGCCATTGCATTCCAGTCCAAGGTGCAGAAGGTGGTGATTTTTGTGTGTGTGTGTGTGTGTGTGTGTGTGTGTGTGTGTGTGGTGTGTGTGTGTGTGTGTTTCCATTTCTGCGTCCAGTGCTCAAAAGCTGGTGTGTAGGTGCCTGTCTGCAACTTCATGTGTTACTTTGACAGTAAGTAAAAATATGTCTTTTCCTTATATTGTGGATATTCCAAACTGCATTTTCTGTTGTTTAAAAACCCCTCAAATATCTGTGATTACCAATCAGTGATGTAAATTAGAAAGGTCCACCACACTTCAATCACCAGTGCAACCAAAACAAAAGTTAAAACATTTGTGGCTGGGGGGGGATGTAATGTTAGTCTATCTGGTACTTGGTAACATAATTCCAAAATATGAAATGATAAAATTTTCACCATTATGTCATCTGTAAATGTATTTTTGTGTGAACAAGTAATGATGGTATTTGTATCATATGCTGTAAGATCAGTAAATTCAATAATGCCGTATCTATCAGAATCGTGTGTTAGGACAAGTACAAGCATCCAATGTTATAAGACATTTGCAATGCTGTTTCCTTTGTGTGAGATGTGCTTTCATTTCCTGGTGTTACAGACCATGTGTATAAATTTTGTTTTTAATTGTTCTGGACATTGATGATCTGAGTTTTAAACTATTGGTCAGATCTCGCTATTACAAAATATTGTGTGTCTGTTGCAAGTTCTGATATTCTTTTTTGACAAGAGCATGAAGTACACATCAGTATGGTACTGAACTCTGACAACTATTATCAGTTCACAAATGAGTGAAGCTCTTATTATGGACCCACATAGATTCTTAATGTACTTGTGTGGTGTGTTAATGAAAATGGTGTTACAGTTGGTAGGAAATATTTGAAATACATTCTTAGTTTTGAAACAAAACAAAAAGGCTTGTTGAAGAACAGTATGATGCTGAGATTTGATTATTAGTCAGCTTGTCAAATGTTGGTTTCAATATAACCTACTGTGATTCGATTCTCAGTGGCCACAGAAATATGGCAAATAGCACAATGGAAACAATAGTATTAAAGACTTTGTAAACATTGTGGAAAGATTTGCAAATTTTAATTTCTAAATCAAATAACTTTTTTGCATGTGCAGCTTGTAGACAACGTTTGTTTCTGTTTCACTTACTGTTTATGACCTTATTAAGAACATGGTTTTTTTTTATATTTTCTTTTATGACCTTTAGCATTGATCAGCTTAACTACAGAATTATGAGCCTAACCATTTGAACAATTTTCCTGCAAGCTTAATTGAATGATAATGGCTGATATTATGATGACAAGTGCATAGATGTGTGGCAGTTAGATCTGATTGTCCTATGTATACAGTTTGAGACATAAATGAGGACATTATTTTAAAGACCTCATTGTTTGTCGGTTGAGTTACGGACTGTGTTTAATGTTTAGTTATATTAAATCTTTATGAAGTGAAAATGTAACAATGGGATGGTCTAGGTTGAAATGAAAATGTATTGGAGAAACAAGTGAAACAGTGGATAATCCACAATTTAGCTATACAATGTTCCTAGAACTCCAGTATCAAAGGTGCCATTTTCATAATTTGCATTGGTTAATAGGCAGAGTACATCTAAGAAAATGGCTGCAGTGCTGTAATCCATATTGCTCTGCATTTGTGCACAAAATTACACTGATTTTGCATTGGAGCTGCTTCTCACTTCATGGTGGTCTGTATGGAACTGCAGCTAAGCTCCAAAGTACATTACTTATTTGTAGGTTTTTCAGTGTACAATTTTCACTGTTTATTGATGTTGATATACGGAAATAAGAATTTGAGTTTATGACTTAGCGAGAGACCATATGCATGAATATTTGCCTATCTCTGATACTGTAGTGATACTTCCATGTCGTGGTGTACTACTGCCGCTGTCATCACAAAATATTGAGATATCGACATGAAATCTTTCTATATGTGAATACTCACAGAGGATAGGCAAAATAACATGAGCAATTGTACTTACTTTGGAACAGTTTATTAATAAGGGGTTGGACCCCATTTGCCCATAATACAGCTGTGATTCTTCTTGGAATACCTGCATATAATAATGTATAGTCTCCAGCGGAATGTTGTGCCACTCTTTGATCATAACTTCTTCTAACTCTTCTAGGATGAGGGAGGTGGAAATCTGCTGCGGAGTCTGCACTCCAATACTGCCCACAAGGCTCCAATACTGCCCACAAGGGTTTGATAATGTTCAAGTCTGGGCACTGTACTGGCCACAGAAGATGCTGCAGTTCAGTTACATGCTCCTCATTTCATGATTGTACTGTGTTGACTGTGTGAATGGGTGCATGATCGTCCTGAAATGTTACATCATTGTTGGGGGCAGCATTTGAATCGTGGGGTGCACCTGATCACCTAAAATGTTCACATAATAGTTGGCTGTAACACGGCCTTTGAGAGTAATGATGAGACCAGCAGAATACCATGATGTGGCTGCCCACACCATCACACTTCCATCTCCATGCTTAACCATTGGAATCAACCAATCAGGATTGTAAGCTTCTTTTTGCATTCTCCAGATGCAAACCTGGCCTGATGTTGACTCATTGCCCATATGACATGTTTCCACTGATCAGCTGTCCAGGATTTTTGCCCCTGACACCATGTTTTATGCTGCTTTGCATTGGTTGTTGTCACTAATGGTTTCGGTATAGCAGCTCGTCCATGAATATTAGCTTAATGGAGCTCTCTGCGGACAGTGTCGATAGATACAGGGTCTAGAAGATGGCTATTGAGCTCGGCAGTCACTTTAACTGCTGCAGTTTTGTGTTGTTTCGACACAATTCATGTTAGTGTAGGACGATTTCTGCCATTTAGTTTTGATTTGTGCCCACTGTTATGTTTTCACAATGATGTCTCTCATATTTTGTGTGACTGTTGAAACAGTTGCTCTTGAAACCTTGGCCTCTGTGTGCAAATAAGAAGTGTGCACTACTTGTAAACAACCTGCGCTGATGCCTAGTCCGTACTGAACACTCACGACATGTGTCTTACTTGTGTTGTTGACCGTCAAGCACAAACATCCCATTACTACCACTATTCACATTATTTTGCCTATCCTTTGTGTAAATACAAGATCAATTTGGATTAAAAATATAAAGGTGTATAAACTAACAAAGAGACCACACATCAGTTGGATTTTTGTATTTTTTATGCTTACAGTATGTGAAGTTTAGAACTCAAATATCAGTTAGCCAAAGCAGTTCCATGCAACTCCCAAAAATTCTTGAGAAAAATGACTCTGAAGTTTTCCAAGCATCTCGAGTACTCCGAAGTCACGTCGACTTTTTGATGGGTTGCATGGTTCTGTGGTGAAATGCATGCCTTTTATTTGGGCAGCATGGGTTCAATTCCTGGCCGATGCAAATTTTTAAGCAAAGGTGCATGTACTACAACTATTTCCTCGATGTGTAAATTGCTTAAAAATGGGGAAGAAATCGTTACTGCTCGAGATTGGTAATAGCTGGTTTGAGTCTAATTTCGTTCATTGTTGTTTTTCTTTTTTTTCCATGTACTTCAAATATCTACATCATTTAAATATAAATTCATCAACTATGTGCATACTTAACACATACAACATTATAATTTTTATGAAAAATTATTTCTAGTTACATGTTGCATGCAAAAATACAGTTTCATCTCAAGTATAAATTCTTAATTACTTACTTTTTATAAAACTTTGGTAATAAGGATTGTTAACATTAAACATGTACAATTTTTTCATCTTTATGTACTTTATGTATCACAATAATTCTTGTGGAATGTGCACCTTCATTTAAAAATTTGCACCAGTTGGGAATCAAACTGTGCTCACCTGTGTGGCAGACGTTCATTCTCCACAGAGCCACATGGGGTGTCGAATAAACTGATCCCGTACGTAAGTGTTAAAGACGCTTGAAAAACTCCAAACTCAATTTTCTTGAGAGCTTTTCAGAGTTGCAGGATATGCTTTGGGGAGTTAATATTTGAGTTCTGAGCTTCATGTACCATAAATATAAGTACTACAAAAAATCTGATTTCCTTGTAGTCTCCTTGTCAGTACATACAAAAACTACTGATACAAGCACATTATATATATTGCAATGTTCATACACAAACAAACATATATCTCAAACTGGGCAATCTATATTACTAAAATGCTATCCTGGAACCCATTACTGATTGCGGTGTAGCGGTAACAAAAGTTTGATTTTTAATACTCCACATATTTAATGACAAAATTTAAAATGCTGTTATACTCTGCTCAGTTAGAAGTATGCTCTTACATTAACAGATAACACAATAAGACATGTATTACAGATAGAAACAGTGTATTTGTCTCGAGGCAACGTAACTGACAGCGCAAATATACAGACTAAATTCATCCAGTATTTGAGAATGAAAGCGCTTGTTGACTTCCGACAAAGATTACATGTAATTTCAAACACTTACGAAACTTTTTCTCACTGGTACCAACCACAAAAATGATGGAAGAAAAGAAGTTTATCGTTTACAGTATTTTACTTGTTCTTGGAATAAAACTTCAGCATCAGACATGATGTTTTGATTTATTATTTCTTTACTACTAACTCTGTTCCCAACACAGTTTACAGACAGTACCCATATATACCATTTAACATACATGCAAAATTATGTCATTGTACAACATGCAGTTCAGGAGATATGAAGTCTAAACATTTAGATTCATAAAAAACCAGTTTCTACTTAAATCTTCAGCATCAGGCATAACATTTTAACTTAGTACTTCTTTACTGCAAACACTATTTGCAGACTATGTCTACGTATTGTTTCTTGAAGTTTTCCTGGGAAATCAAATACTCCCTCTTTTTCAGGAGTGCATGTAGGGTACTATTAACTAGAGTATCATTATACTGACTGACAGCCTTTCAACCATTTTCAGTGTGAGTCATTTGTGTTAAAAGTCCTGCAAGAGACTCATCTCAGAAATGACTGAAAGATTATAAGCCGAAAAAAATGGATACACCAGTTAAGGATATCCCAGATGCACTCCCAAAAGGTGATGGACTGTAACATTATATCACTGAATGTACCAGAAAAATTATGTCATTGTACAACACATAGCACAGGAGATACGACATCATAAACAGTTAGTTGTGTGAAAACTAGTTTTGCAGAAATGGGGTGCTAATTACCCAGTTTATATTCATCTGATTTTTCATAATGATAACACTTAACAATGCCCAACAAACTTTAAGCACAATTTCAAACATTCTGTAAACTTTTTTTTCACTTACATGCTTAAACGCAAATATTTAACACTTTTGTAAAGTAATCGGATATTTGAAGCAGTTTTATGCATAGCAGCTAGATTCTTCAAAGACAGGAGGGTGAATACTATTGTATTATGTAAACACTAATATATTACGGTATTATTAAAATAACCACTTTTAGAATCTAACGTGAACATAAGACTTCCTTTTTGTTTGTTTTATCACCTGATAGTTATAGACCGTAGGCATTGTTCGAGGTGCTTGCCTCCAAAGTTTCATAAAAATGAAAACCTCTGCATTAAGAATATGTAATAAAGTCAGAATATGAGTTCCAGCTTCATCAAATTTTTGACATGATTAAGTTTTGGAGACCACTGTAATAAATAAATTAAAGAAAGGACATTCCTCGATTAGATAACCTATAACAGGCATAATAAATAATATAATGTGCAGAAAGTTGGTGTGTGTGGAGTTTTCTTTGGGATGAACATGCAAATGCACTACTGGGGAAAAAAATACTAAGTACGCGTATTTGGTGTCACATGTTTGCTTGCAGTAAGCATTAAACTTTATAGTTGTTTCATTGTTATGTACATTAATGATTACTTTTTTTACAGAAATAGAAAACATGGTAAAGTTTATTAAAAAAAGATTACTACTTAGCTGTCGCATTTTATTTTCTGTTTACATTTAAAATTTATGATCTGAATAAGAACATGAATTGTAAACATACCTGGAACAGTGTTTCAAAGAAGATGCATGCTCCTGTGACAAACAATAACATAATCTCATTCAGATTCATTATTACAGTATAAAATTTCATAGCAATTGATGACTTCATCTTTTAACATAACCCTCCCTCCTTCCCTATCAACGTCCCTATCATCTGTGTGGACATGTAGGCTTAGTGATAAAGAAGTATTTTTGGCATAGGAACTTGGTTAAGGGAAACTGTTCTCTAACCAGTCAAGCCTGTTTTAATTTTTATTGTTGGAGGCCTAAATGTGACAAGTTTTACAACAACTGTTACTTCTGCAGGATTTAGGTTCTGCTTTGGGTTTTATTCTGCAAGTTGTAGTGATGGTCTTTCTGAGAATGTGACATACTAAACAGATAGTTCGTGTCCAGTGTGAGGGCAATGATGGGTTGACTTGGGAGGATTTTCTCTGAAGATTTCTATCATCTTGTTGGGGAGTGGTTTTTTTCGTGTCACAAATATAAAGCTGGTAGCCAGTAGGCAAAAATTAATAAATTGGACTATAGACTGAAACATATTCTTTCCCTGAAAATTAAAAGTTCAATAGTATTTTAATGTGGCGATGTGCGAGTTGTTCAAGAAAAACAGCTTCAATGTGTTAGGTCTTGGAAAAATGTGATACCACAGTGTAGGAGTGTCATGCAGAGCAAGCAGAGAGAGTTTGGAATTGCCTCTGCTATATTAATGTATCTCTGTAGAACTATCTTGATAGATGTAATTACTGACTTTATGATACAAACTATCCTTCAATAACAAATCATAAATTCCTCACCCCTAGCTGTGCTTCATCTTATTCACCTAGATCCCTTTTTTATGACGCCAACCTCATTGTGGTTGATAAAACTATCATCTTCAGCATTGAAATAGGCCTCAACTAGTCATCCTCCTTGTAGACATATGATTTACAATTGTCATGACATCCACATTGAGTGAGTTTCCACCAACTTTGTCACCTCCACCTACAAGCTTCGCTGAATCCAATTTCACAAGTCAACCTTGACCTCCAGTGAATGCTTATATGCCTTTCTGGCCACCCCTTAAATTAACCATGTCAAATCAGTTAATAACTATGCCGATGTGGGACAATGGCACAAGAAAAATAAGAATAATTCTACCTTGCAAAGGTTACAGACTAAGAAGCAAAACCAAAGTGTAGGTAAAATGAGGTTTTTGTTATCTACATCCTTTAAGGAATCCATCAAAAAAGCTGGCATCGAACTGACAACAATGCCATGTACTGCACATTGCAAACACTGTCTGTAGGTGTTACATCTACATGACTACTCTGCAATTCACATTTAAGTGCTTGGCAGAGGGCTCATCGAGCCACAATCATACTATCTCTCTACTATTCCACTCCCGAAGAGCGAGCGCGAAAAACGAACACCTAAACCTTTCAGTTCGAGCTCTGATTTCTCTTATTTTATTTTGATGCTCATTCCTACCTATGTAGGTTGGGCTTAACAAAATATTTTCGCATTCGGAAGAGAAAGTTGGTGACTGAAATTTCGTAAAAAGGTCTCGCCGCGACGAAAAACGTCTATGCTGTAATGACTTCCATCCCAACTCGTGTATCATATCTGCCACACTCTCTCCCATATAACGTGATAATACAAAACGAGCTGCCCTTTTTTTTGCACCCTTTCGATGTCCTCCGTCAATCCCACCTGGTAAGGATCCCACACCGCGCAGCAATATTCTAACAGAGGACGAACGAGTGTAGTGTAAGCTGTCTCTTTAGTGGACTTGTTGCATCTTCTAAGTGTCCTGCCAATGAAACGCAACCTTTGGCTCGCCTTCCCGACAATATTATCTATGTGGTCCTTCCAACTGAAGTTGTTCGTAATTTTAACACCCAGGTACTTCGTTGAATTGACAGCCTTGAGAATTGTACTATTTATCAAGTAATCGAATTCCAACGGATTTCTTTTACAACTCATGTGGATCACCTCACACTTTTCCTTATTTAGCGTCAACTGCCACCTGCCACACCATACAGCAATCTTTTCTAAATCGCTTTGCAACTGATACTGGTCTTCGGATGACCTTACTAGACGGTAAATTACAGCATCATCTGCGAACAGTCTAAGAGAACTGCTCAGATTGTCACCCAGGTCATGTATATAGATCAGGAACAGTAGAGGTCCCAGGACGCTTCCCTGGGGAACACCTGATATCACTTCAGTTTTACTCGATGAGTTGCCGTCTATTACTACGAACTGCGACCTTCCTGACAGGAAATCACGAATCCAGTCGCACAACTGAGACGATACCCCATACCTCCGCAGCTTGATTAGAAGTCGCTTATGAGGAACGGTGTCAAAAGCTTTCCGGAAATCTAGAAATACGGAATCAACTTGAGATCCCCTGTCGATAGCGGCCATTACTTTGTGCAAATAAAGAGCTAGCTGCGTTGCACAAGAGCGATGTTTTCTGAAGCCATGCTGATTACGTGTCAATAGATCGTTCCCTTCGAGGTGATTCATAATGTTTGAATACAGTATATGCTCCAAAACCCTACTGCAAACCAACGTCAATGATATAGGTCTGTAGTTAAATGGATTACTCTTACTACCCTTCTTGAACACTGGTGCGACCTGCGCAATTTTCCAATCTGTAGGTACAGATCTATCGGTGAGCGAGCGGTTGTATACGAGTGCTAAGTAGGGAGCTATAGTATCAGCGTAATCTGAAAGGAACCTAATCGGTATACAATCTGGACCTGAAGACTTGCCCGTATCAAGCGATTTGAGTTGCTTCGCAACCCCTAAGGTATCTACGTCTAAGAAACTCATGCTAGCAGATGTTCGTGTTTCAAATTCTGGAATATTCCATTCGTCTTCCCTGGTGAAGGAATTTCGGAAAACTGCGTTCAATAACTCCGCTTTAGCGGCACAGTCGTCGATAACAGTACCATCGGCACTGCGCAGCGAAGGTATTGACTGCGTCTTGCCGCTTGTGTACTTTACATACGACCAGAATTTCTTCTGATTTTCTACCAAATTTTGAGACAATGTTTCGTTGTGGAACCTATTAAAGGCATCTCGCATCGAAGTACGTGCCAAATTTCGCGCGTCTGTAAATTTTAGCCCGTCTTCGGGATTTCGCGTTCTTCTGAACTTCGCATGCTTTTTCCATTGCCTCTGCAACAGCGTTCGGGCCTTTTTTGTGTACCACGGGGGACCCGTTCCATCTCTTACCAATTTATGAGGTATGAATATCTCAATTGCTGTTGCTACTATATCTTTGAATTTGAGCCACATTTCGTCTACATTCGCATAGTCAGTTCGGAAGGAATGGAAATTGTCTTTTAGGAAGGCTTCTAGTGACACTTTATCCGCTTTTTTAAATAACATTATTTTGCGTTTGTTTCTGATGGATTTGGAAGAAATGGTATTGAGCCTAGCTACAATGACCTTGTGATCACTAATCCCTGTATCAGTCATGATGCTCTCTATCAGCTCTGGATTGTTTGTGGCTAAGAGGTCAAGTGTGTTTTCGCAACCATTTACAATTCGCGTGTGTTCGTGGACTAACTGCTCGAAATAATTTTCGGAGAAAGCATTTAGGACAATCTCGGAAGGCGTTTTCTGTCTACCACCGGTTTTGAACATGTATTTTTGCCAACATACCGAGGGTAGGTTGAAGTCCCCACCAACTATAACCGTATGAGTGGGGTATTTATTTGTTACGAGGCTCAAACTTTCTCTGAACTGTTCCGCAACTGTATCGTCGGAGTCTGGGGGTCGGTAGAAGGAGCCAATTATTAACTTAATTCGGCTGTTAAGTATAACCTCCACCCATACCAATTCGCACGGAGTATCTACTTCGACTTCACTACAAGATAAACCACTACTGACAGACACAAACACTCCACCACCAATTCTGCCTAATCTATCTTTCCTGAACACCGTCTGAGACTTCGTAAAAATTTCTGCAGAACTTATTTCAGGCTTTAGCCAGCTTTCTGTACCTATAACGATATCAGCTTCTGTGCTTTCTATTAGCACTTGAAGCTCAGGGACTTTTCCAGCGCAACTACAACAATTTACAACTATAATTCCGACTGTTCCTTGATCCAAGCACGTCCTGTAATTGCCAAGCACCCTTTGACATTGCAGCCCATCCCGCACTTTCCCGAGGCCTTCTAACCTAAAAAACCGCCCAGTCCACGCCACACAGCCTCCGCTACCCGTGTAGCCGCCAGCTGAGTGTAGTGAACTCCTGACCTATTCAGCGGAACCCGAAACCCCACCACCCTATGGCGCAAGTCAAGGAATCTGCAGCCAATACGGTCGCAAAACCGTCTGAGCCTCTGATTCAGACCCTCCACCCGGCTCTGCACCAAAGGTCCGCAGTCGGTTCTGTCAACGATGCTGCAGATGGTGAGCTCTGGCCTTCATCTCGTAAGCAAGACCGGCAGCCTTCACCAAATCAGATAGCCGCTGGAATCCAGAGAGAATTTCCTCAGATCCAAAGCGACACATGTCATTAGTGCCGACATGTGCCACCACCTGCAGCTGGCTGCACCCTGCGCTCTTCATGGCATCCGGAAGGACCCTTTCCACATCAGGAATGACTCCTCCCGGAATGTACACGGAGTGCACACTGGATTTCTTCCCCTCCTTAGCCGCCGTATCCCTAAGGGGCCCCATTACGCGCCTAACATTGGAGCTCCCAACTACCAGTAAGCCCACCCTCTGCGATTGCCCGGACCTTGAAGGCTGAGAATGATCCTCTGAAACAGGGCAGGCAGCTGCATCTGGCTCAGCCAGAGACAGTGCCTGAAACCGGTTAGAGCAAAGGATAAACTGTCACAAGAGTCCACCAGTGGTACTACATAAATTATAACAAACATATAATCACAATTTGACTCCTGTGGCAGCTTATCACAGTCAGAGGGTTCAAACAAATTCCAAGACAGTTACTGTAAAAAAATCAGGAGACAATTCATTCCTCATTATTGCCAAATCCAGTTTATGCCTCGTCTCTGATGACCTTGTCGTCAATGAGATTTTAAACTCTATCTTTCCAAGTGTTATCTTATTTTTCCCCTGAGATATGATATAACAGAGTTCTTACTTAAGGATCTGAAAACTGTATGATATTAGTAGTCTCATATTTGTATACATGGAACCTGTACTTACAATGAAATGGAGTTGCAGTATTTGAAGAGGAAACTGTGATACATCCATTTTCTCTCAACATTAACAGAGTTTAAGAATTGGCTGTCTGAGGAGACTTTTTTAGTATGACCCACAATCATAGCTCTGAAATCAATGTTTTGAAGGGCAAAATACTGAAAAGTTTTGAGCTTATTTATTTTGTAACTATATGATTTATCCGAGGTAATATTTGAAGTTACGACACAATTTGTCACCATTTCATGTACGAAAAAGTATATTATACACTAATTTACATGATGAATAACTACAGAAATTGCTTCAGAATTTGCAAGCATGATATCAGAATACAACTGACAGGAATTCAGCCGGACACTAACAAACTCATTAATGAGCCATAGCATCAAGGTCCAGACATTTTTTAAATTGTTTTGAAATTAAACTGGTCCTTTTGTAACTCTATTCATTGTTAGTACATAAACAAACAAGTAAGTAAATGGTAATTGAGATCTTCATTTTAAATTTTTGTCAACTTAAGACTGATTGGTAAGTTGGCCTTGCTGTGCCATCTTAGCCCTGTATAGTTACTCTTCCATAGATGTACTTAATAATGAATAGGTTAACAGTTTGTTGTATTGATCACTGGCAGCAAAGAGACATGAGCTCCTTGAGGATGTCCACATCAGTACTGGTATTAATGATCATGACACAGTTGTGGTAACAATCGGTATCGGTACCAAAGTATAAAAGGCAACTAAAATAAAATCTCTCTCTCTCTCTCTCTCTCTCTCTCTCTCTCTCTCTCTCTCTCTCTCTCTCTCTTTTTCTCTTTCTTTCTCTCTCTGAACTAGATAAAAAAAAATCTATAGTGTTGTATCTGATAGGGGAACTTGAAACTTTCAGAGCAGGGTAGGAGCATGTAGAGAAAGTATGGCTCAAAGAATAATTGACCATGCCTTGGATAATATGTACTCAGTAGAACAGTTCATAATGGGAGGGACCCTCACTGGTATACAGTCAGGTTTCAGTGACTACTGTAGCAGAATATCGTCAAATGATCTTTCACAAAACCCAAAGAAATTGTGGTTGTATGTAAAGGCTGCTGGTCGCCCCTAAGTTAGTGTCCAGTCCCTAGCGAATGAGACAGGAACTAAAATTGAAGATAGCAAAGCCAAAGCTGAAATCCTTAACTATGTTTTCAAATGTTCCTTTACAATGGAAGACCCAGGGGAATTGCCCCAATTTAATCTTTGTACCACTGGAAAGATAACTGAAATCTGTATAATTGTCATTGGTGTTGAGAAGCAACTGAAATCATTAAAATTGTACAAAACTCCAGGGCACGGTGGAATACCTATCATATTCTAAATTGAATTTGCAGTTCAGTTAGCACCTCTTCTAACTATAATGCATCATTGATTGCTTGAACAAAAAACTGTGCCTAGTAGGCAGAAGAAAGCACAGGTCACACCTGTCTACAAAAAATTAGTAAGAATGGGCCACAAAACTACTACATTTGACATCGATTTGTTGTAGAATCTTGAAACATATTCTGCACTCAAACACATGAAGTATTGTGAACAGAATGACCTCTCAATCTCGAGCAGCATGGATTCCAAAAACATCGATCATGTGAAACCCAACTTGTACCTTCCTCACATGACATACTGAAAGCTTTGGATCAATTTAGTCAGGTATTTCTTGATTTCTGAAAAGCATTTCACTCATACTACACCTACGCTTATTGTCAAAAGTTCAATCATACGGGGCATCAAGTGAAATTTGTGACTGGATTAAGGACTTTTCACTAGAAAGGGTGCAGCATGTTATTTTGGATGAAGAGTCATTGTTAGATGTAGAAGTAACTTTGTGTCTGCCCCAGGGAGGTGTGTTGGGACGCTTGCTGTTCATGTTGTATATTAATGACCTGGCAGACAATATTAATAGTAACCTGAGACTTTCTGCCAATGATGCAGCTATCTATAATGAAATACTTTCTGAAAGAAGCTGCATAAATATTCAGTAGATCTTGATAAGATTTCAAAGTTGTACAAAGATTGGAAACTTACTTTAAATGTTTAGAAATGTAAAGTTGTGCACTTCACAAAACAAAAAAACATAGTATCCTGTGACTATAATGTCAATGAGTCACAGTTGGAATCGGCCTACTCGTACCTGGGTGCTGGGTGTACACTTTGTAGGGATAAGAAATAAAATGATTACATAGGCTCTGCTGTGGGTAAACAGGTGGTATATTTCATTTTATTGCTAGAATACTGGGGAAGAGCAATCAGACTACAAAGAAGATTGCTTACGAAACACTCATGTGACCCATTCTAGAATATTTCTCAGTTGTGTGGGATCTGTACCAAACAGGACTAACAGGATATCGAACATGTACAGAGAAGGGCAGCACAAATAGTCACATGTTTGACCTGTGGGAGAGGGTTAAGGTGGTGCTGAAAGAACTGAACTGGCACACTCTTGAAGATAGATGTAAACTATCCCAAGATAGCCTACAAACAACGTTTCAAGCAGCTGCCTTAAATGATGACTCTAGCAATACACTACAACCCCCAATGTATCACTCACATAGGGATTATGAGGACAAGATTAGAATAATTACAGCATGCACAGAGGCATTCAAACATTCTCCCCATGCTCCATTCTTGAATGGAACACTAAGAATCCCTGATAACGGGTACAATAGGACAGACCCTGTGCCATACATTTCACAGTGATTTGCAGAGTATTAATATAGATGTAAATTCAGACCTGATGACTTCTAAAGATTTACATTTCAGTGGGTCTGCCATTAACAAAACGGTAAGAAATACTTTAGTAAAACATACTTGGATTGTTTTTTCAATGAAATATTATATTTCATTCACTGTTTGCATTTTCTGCTCCTTTATAAGTCTTTCTGTAGTTGTTTCATGCCAAGTCAACTGCAACAATCACTATCTGGACTGTGAGGTGTAGTCTTGTGTTAAATCCTCTTGTGGTTACATCATATGTCACATATCAGTGTATCACTCCTAATCAGAATAGTAGAAGTATCTTATATCATTTTGTATTCATGCTTTATATTTTCTTTGAAAAGATGTACTCAGTATGAAATCTGCTCTGTTAGTCATTCTTTGGGAAGGCAAGAAACAAGATCATATTTTTGTGAATAAGCTCCCATGCATAGTCTGGAAATGTGTCTTCTGTTCTTACTGCCAGATTTTTGTTGTTTTTCTGGTGTCTTGTTTTAGCAAAATAATGACAGATATGCAATGGATCTACACTCCTGGAAGTTGAAATAAGAACACCGTGAATTCATTGTCCCAGGAAGGGGAAACTTTATTGACACATTCCTGGGGTCAGATACATCACATGATCACACTGACAGAACCACAGGTACATAGACACAGGCAACAGAGCATGCACAATGTCGGCACTAGAGCACGTTGGGTGGCACGGGATACATGCGGACGTGCATTGTGCTGTTGGAACAGCAAGTTCCCTTGCCGGTCTAGGAATGGTAGAACGATGGGTTCGATGACGGTTTGGATGTACCGTGCCCTATTCAGTGTCCCCTCGACGATCACCAGAGGTGTACGGCCAGTGTAGGAGATCGCTCCCCACACCATGATGCCGGGTGTTGGCCCTGTGTGCCTCGGTCGTATGCAGTCCCGATTGTGGCGCTCACCTGCACGGCGCCAAACACGCATACGACCATCATTGGCACCAAGGCAGAAGCGACTATCATCGCTGAAGATGACACGTCTCCATTCGTCCCTCCATTCACGCCTGTCGCGACACCACTGGAGGCGGGCTGCACGATGTTGGGGCATGAGCGGAAGACGGCCTAACGGTGTGCGGGACCGTAGCCCAGCTTCATGGAGACGGTTGCGAATGGTCGTCGCCGATACCCCAGGAGCAACAGTGTCCTTAATTTGCTGGGAAGTGGCGGTGCGGTCCCCTACGGCACTGCGTAGGATCCTACGGTCTTGGCGTGCATCCATGCGTCGCTGCGGTGCGGTCCCAGGTCGACGGGCACGTGCACCTTCCGCCGACCACTGGCGACAACATCGATGTACTGTGGTGACCTCACGCCCCACGTGTTGAGCAATTCGGCGGTACGTTCACCCGGCCTCCCGCATGCCCACTATACGCCCTCGCTCAAAGTCCGTCAACTGCACATACGGTTCACGTCCACGCTGTCGCAGCATGCTACCAGTGTTAAAGACTGCGATGGAGCTCCGTATGCCACGGTAAACTGGCTGACACTGACGGCGGCAGTGCACAAATGCTGCCCAGCTAGCGCCATTCGACGGCCAGCAGCGCGGTTCCTGGTGTGTCCGCTGTGCCGTGCGTGTGATCATTGCTTGTACAGCCCTCTCGCAGTGTCCGGAGCAAGTATGGTGGGTCTGACACACCGGTGTCAATGTGTTCTTTTTTCCATTTCCAGGAGTGTATTTGCGCAACAGCTTTATTTAGTGTTCAACAATTTTGGATGTTGTGTTGCCAAACAGTTGTGCTCTAAGTTGCCTTCAGTTGTCACCATGCTTTCATTACCATTTCTCAGTGCATGTAACAAATATGCTACAATTCATTATTGAGTACTTACGACATTAGCTGTGATACAGTTTTTGGATTGTGTATGTGAGACAGTGTATGATTTACAGATTTGTGAGAAATGTGGTTAAATAAATTTCAAGAATATATTGTGGAACAATGAGGGTTGAATCATCAGTAGAAGTGTTATGAAAAGTTACAGAAATTTTTATTAGTCAAATTCTTCCACTTAGTCCTAAGACAAAAAACTTGTGTATGTGGAAATGCAGTATCCAACAGTAGTAGTCAGATTGAAAAATCGGGAAATGTAACTGGAAGATATTCCCAATATTAGTGAACAAGCCTTTGATGTGTTATGTACAAATTGAGCTTCATATACAAAATGTTATGAAACGTGGAGTATACTGAAAAAAAGGATTAGTTCTTATGGAAAAATAAGCTACTTGTGAAATATTGGACTGTTTACCAAACCACTTTGCTTCAGTGCTTGCCAAAAAGTTTGGTTCATAAACTTTTTTTAAAAAGAAAAAAAGAAAAGAAAAGAAAAAAAATGTCCTGAGGTATCAAGGAATGGACACAGTTCTCACAGATTAGAGTGCAAGAATGAAATGGAGAGAAGAATAGATCTCAAATAATTTTTGATTCTGGAAAGAGGGTTATAATACACCATATCAGATATGGATACTGGTTTGTGCAAAATGTTACTTTTATTAAGCAAAAAGGTGCTTGAAATTGTGATTCATTAAAGAATGAGACACTACAAAGTGTTTCAAGAACATTATTGATAAATTATTCAACACATCTGGTTTTGTAATAGATCAAGCTCCACATTGCTCAACTATAACTCCATTATCATGAAATCCATCTATGGAATTCAGGGAGGGCTCTATAATTAGATAGTTGCAAACCAATAACTTTGAGATTCCGTCAAATGCCATGTCTTGCAACAAATTTTCGAAGCTAGATCTATTGAAACAAGCGTAACCACAAACTTGTAATGTAGATTCAGCCCTATTCAGTTTCTCAGGGCAGTTAAAAATGCCAAAATGGTAAAGGAAGACATCATTTTTAAGTTAACTGACACACTGCAGCTGTTGGGCTGCCCTGTCAGAGATGTTTCCCAAGTATCTGGAAGAATTCTGTGACGCATGTGCATAAACTCAAAAAAGAAAGTGAAAACAAGCTTGTTGTTCTGACATGAGTCAGTGCTGACAGGCAGACAACTAACATAGTATCAGTGTTTCAGATAGTTGTGAAAGGTGTAGGTGCTTAACTTGTAATTCTCCTCTGCAAAATTAATTAAAATTAATCACTAAATGTGGCAGCATCAAGTTTAAATTACTGTTACACGTATTCACATTTCAATTTTCATACTGGTCAGTTGATTTCTCATCTTAATATTATTGTAGTACATAGTTCCTCCCCGAACATGATGCATGTGTTTCAGCCTCCATGTATTACTGCTTTCCTTGTATGAAAAGAAAACAAGAACTGTGTTGCAGAGTGGCTTTATGAAGTCTGCTTGTTTTAAGTAACAATAAATTTCTTCAGTATGTGGCAACTTCATATCTCAGGTAATTGGCATACCACTCGACAAAGAAGTTGAAAGTTTGTAGGTACCTGTCTTTTGCAATCCAACTGGAAGTGTTATTGGTTCACATGAAATAAATCTTTTTTTCTTCTTCTTCTTCCTCCTCCTCCTCCTCCTCCTCCTCCTCCTTTTTTTTTTTTTTTTTTTTTAGTGCGGACTGATTCCTCTGTTACTTCATGGTAGCACAACCTCACAAATGTAATGAAATGAACAAAATTGTGGGTTTTTAAAAAGTATTTAAAGTGTTTCAAAATTGAATTGGTGCAGCTCTTTGTTTGAACTATTTCTTGTTGACGGGCAGAAATCTCACAAACGAGTAGCTACATATTCGTGTCAGGATTTTAAATCCCAGCTTGTTAACAAGCTTTGTAAATTAACACTGTGTGTGGGACTGATGGATTGCTCTAGACTGACAGTATATTTTGTGCCTCATAAGAGCTTCAACAAAATATTATTTGAAATTAATTAAACACAATAAAATGAAGTGAATGAATCAATGGGGATGAAATCAATGGTACTACTATTGCATGAAATGATACATGAAAGCAGGAACCTGGATTTGAGTCCCAGCTCTGCACAAATATACAGCTGTCACCACATATTCATTATGCTACATATTGAGCAAGTTTCAATGGTTTTCACAGCTGTTATTCATGTTGTTGTTGTTGTTGTGGTCTTCAGTCGTGAGACTGGTTTGATGCAGCTCTCCATGCTACTCTATCCTGTGCAAGCTTCTTCCTCTCCCAGTACCTACTGCAGCCTACATCCTTCTGAATCTGCTTAGTGTATTCATCTCTTGGTCTCCCTCTATGATTTTTACCCTCCACGCTGCCCTCCAATACTAAATTGGTGATCCCTCGATGTCTCAGAACATGTCCTACCAACCGATCCCGTCTTCTGGTCAGGTTGTGCCACAAGCTCCTCTTCTCCCCAATTCTATTCAATACCTCCTGATTATTTATGTGATCAACCCATCTAATCTTCAGCATTCTTCTGTAGCACCACATTTCGAAAGCTTCTATTCTCTTCTTGTCTAAGCTATTTATCATCCACCTTTCACTTCCATACATGGCTACACTCCATACAAATACTTTCACAAACGACTTCCTGACATTTAAATCTATACTTGATGTTAACAAATTTTTCTTCTACAGAAATGCTTTCCTTGCCATTGCCAGTCCACATTTTATATCCTCTTTACTTCGACCATCATCAGTTATTTTGCTCCCCAATTAGCAAAACTCCTTTACTACTTTCAGTGTCTCATTTCCTAATCTAATTCCCTCAGCATCACCCGACTTAATTCGACTACATTCCATTATCCTCGTTTTGCTTTTCTTGATGTTCATCTTATACCCTCCTTTCAAGACACTGTCCATTCCGTTCAACAGCCCTTCCAAGTCCTTTGCTGTCTCTGACAGAATTACAATGTCATCAGCGAGCCTCAAAGTTTTTATTTCTTCTCCATGGATTTTAATACCTAATCCAAACTTTTCTTTTGTTTCCTTTATTGCTTGCTCAATATACAGATAGAATAACGTCGGGGATAGGCTACAACCCTGTCTCACTCCCTTCCCAACCACTGCTTCCCTTTCATGTCCCTCGATTCTTATAACTACCACCTACTTTCTGTACAAATTGTAAATAGCCTTTCGCTCTCTGTATTTTACCCGTGCCACCTTTAGAATTAGAAAGAGAGTATTCCAATCAACATTGTCAAATTCTTTCTCTAAGTCTACAAATGCTAGAAACGTAGTAGGTTTGCCTTTCCTTAATCTTTTTTTCTAAGATAAGTCGTAGGGTCAGTATTGCCTCACGTGTTCCAACATTTCTACGGTATCCAAACTGATCTTCCCCGAGGTGAGCTTCTATCAGTTTTTCCATTTGTCTGTAAAGAATTCGTGTTAGTATTTTGCAGCTGTGACTTATTAAACTGATAGTTTGGTAATTTCCTCATCTGTCAACACCTGCTTTCTTTGGGATTGGGATTATTATATTCTTCTTGAAGTCTGAGGGTATTTCGCCTGTCTTATACATCTTGCTCACCAGATGGTAAAGTTTTGTCAGGACTGGCTCTCCCAAGGTTGTCAGTAGTTCTAATGGAATGTTGTCTACTCTGGGGGCCTTGTTTCGACTCAGGTCTTTTAGTGCACTGTCGAACACTTCACGCAATATCGTATCTCCCATTTCATCTTCATCTACATCCTCTTCCATTTCCACAATATTGTCCTCCAGTACATTGCCCTTGTATATGCCCTCTGTATACTCCTTCCACCTTTCTCCTTTCCCTTCTTTGCTTAGAACTGGGTTTCCATCAAAGCTCTTGATATTCATGCAAGTGGTTCTCTTTTCTCCAGAGGTCTCTTTAATGTTCCTGTAGGCAGTATCTATTTTACCCCTAGTGAGATAAGCCTCTGCATCGTTACATTTGTCCTCTAGCCATCCCCGCTTAGCCATTTTGCACTTCCTGTCGATATAATTTTTGAGACGTTTGTATTCCTTTTTGCCTGCTTCATTTTCTGCATTTTTATATTTTCTCCTTTCATCAATTAAATTCAATATTTCTTCTGTTACCCAAGGGTTTCTTCTAGCCCTCGTCTTTTTACCTATTTGATCCTCTGCTGCCTTCACTATTTCATCCCTCAAAGCTACCCATCCCTCTTCCACTGTATTTCTTTCCCCAATTCCTGTCAATTGCTCCCCTATGCTCTCCCTGAAACTTAGCCCCAATCCATATTCACCTACTATATTTCCTTCTCTCCCTTTTCCTACTGACGAATTCCAGTCACCCCCTATTAAATTTTTGTCTCCCTTCACTACCTCAATAATTTCTTTTATCTCATCATACATTTCATCAATTTCTTCATCATCTGCCGAGCTAGTTGGCATATAAACTTGTACTACTGTAGTAGGCATTGGCTTCATGTCTATCTTGGCCACAATAATGCATTCACTTTGCTGATTGTAGTAGCTTACCTGTACACCTATTTTTTTTGTTTGTTCATTACTAAACCTACTCCTGCATTACCCCTATTTGATTTTGTATTTATAACCCTGTATTCACCTGACCAAAAGTCTTGTTCCTCCTGCCACAGAACTTCACTAATTCCCACTATATCTAACTGTAACCTATCCATTTCCCTTTTTAAATTTTCTAACCTACCTGTCCGATTAAGGGATCTGACATTCCACGCTCCGATCCGTAGAATGCCAGTTTTCTTTCTCCTGATAACAACGTCCTCTTGAGTAGTCCCCGCACGGAAATCCGAATGGGGGACTAAGTTACCTCCGGAATATTTTACCCAAGAGGACGCCATCATCATATAATCATACAATAAAGCTGCATGCCCTCGGCTGTAGTTTCCCCTTGCTTTCAGCCGTTCGCAGTACCAGAACAGCAAGGCCATTTTGGTTAGTGTTACAAGGCCAGATCATTCAATCATCCATCATCATCCATCAGTTAATCATCAGTCCCCTGCAGCTACTGAAAAGGCTGCTGCCCCTCTTCAGGAACCACACGTTTGTCTGGCCTCTCAACAGATACCCCTCCGTTGTGGTTGCACGTACAGTACGGCTATCTGTATCGTTGAGGCACGCAAGCCTCCCCACCAACGACAAGGTCCATGGTTCATGGGAGAAGATGTTATTCATATCATTGCATTTTCATTATTTCTCCCCAAACAGTCCATCATTTCATACTCTTTGAATTTAATTCAATTCGTGTACAGGGTATACCATTTATCTTCACCACCTAAATATTTTTTTTTTTTGTTCAGAAATTAAATAAATGTTTAAAGCAACTGTTGTTTACCTACCCAGGGAATATTAACCAGCATGATTGTCTTTCTTGTAACTTTGTTCATTATGAATACATGAACAGTAGTACATTTTTTTTAAACTTTTTATTTGGTAATCTACTTCCTCTTCAAGGCCAGCTTCATGGTCTTTCCTTTCCATATATACTGCATTAAAGTGAGCAATAAATAGACAAAAGAAGCTGACAAGTGTCAAAATATTGTAATAATGTTGGTAATGAACAGATCGCACATCATTATTCAAAATGACGACATTTAGTACACTCGTGCATATACCTTAATATTTTATGGCCTTTCAACAAGTCATTGGAGATTCTACTGCTGCTATCAAAGGGTTCTTCAAGTAACAAATCGTCAATATTTGTGTATACCATTTTGCAAACCTGAGAGTAATGTTCTACTGTCAGAAACACTTGGTTAAGCCCTGTTCAGAAAACCAAAGACCACAATGAAAGAACTAAGTCAAAGGAAAAGCTATGCGAAAATGGTCTGGCACTATTAAAGAAATTCAGACATGGACATGAATGAGAACTTGAACAATTATTTCTTTTTTCAGGTTTTTAGTAAGAGTTTCATATATAGAAATATACAACGAAGAAATACGTGACCTTTTGGGAAAGGACCAGGCAGCACGTTTAGAAGTGAAAGAACGCCCTGATATAGGTGTATATGTCAAAGATTTATCTGGATATGTGGTGAATAATGCTGATGATATGGAGCGTGTAATGAAACTTGGAAACAAGAATCGTAAGTTGATTGACACTTTTTGCTTTTTAAAGGGCTTATTAGTGTGCAACTAATGAGTAGTGCTCATCGTTTTTAATGTAACTATGGAAAGAACAATGCAATTGTGTTTTCGAAGGTTGTATCTTCATAAAGTGAGTCATAATGGAAAATTTGATTGTGTGACTTCCATTTTCCCAGCATATAGATAAAGAAAAGACTGAGATAGTTGGTTGCATGTGAAAGAAATGCTTTGCCCTTGTTTAACAAAGTGTGAATTTTGCATTCTTGAAGTACGATAAATTATTTTACTGTAACACATTTCCAGTTTGAGACAGATAATCAGCTACATTTTCCAGAGGATGTTGATATGAAAGCATTATGTACAGTTTGTTTTGTCACCTGCATGTTTAGACATAAACCTGATTTTCAAGACTAGTTGTGGCACATTATCGGAGTCTAGTATTCCTGTCTATTTTGCAGATACGAATGAACAAAAGGGCAACAGGCCTGTTCCCTTCATTATATCATACTGAGTTAATGATTTATATGTATTCACAGAAGACAGAAGGCATTAATTATTGATCATCTAGCATAACAGAAACTAAGGCTATTTAACAGTATTCACTTGTAATGTATCACCATAATGTCACTTTTTCGTAGTTTCTTTCTTCCTACTAGCCATGTATAGTTGTTGTCACACATGTTAACTGCAGCTTTTCTGGATGAAATGGCTGACCTGTGGCTGCTCCCTGTGTATGCCTACTAATTCCAATTCTTGATTTTTGAATGTTTATGGATTTTGTATCCTTTTATATGTGGTTAAGAATGAAGAACTTAGAAAGTATATGGTCCAGGATGCTTTGTGCTGCACAATTAAATTCCAAATCTGCCTTAGTTGCTGCCGAAGTTGTCGCTGTCTGTAGCCACTGTTCACCCCCACCAACGTAACTATCTCTGGCAGGCCTGTAGTAATAGCACTACCAGATACTAAAGATAGCTATGGGTTTGATGTTCAGGACTGATAAATCCTAAGTTCAAAATATTGTACGTACTTCAAAACTTCTTGTCGGTTTTCACAGTGTGAAATGTGGTAGTATTTGTCTCATTGAGATCTATAATACTTGTAGTAGATATTCTTCATCTCTATCTGTAGCGCACAAGCCACTGTGTGGTGCGTGGCAGGGGGCACCACAGACTAGTTGTTTCCTGTTCCACTCGCAGATAGATTGAGGGCAAAAATGACTGCCCATATGCCTCCGTATTAGCCCTAATTTCTCAAATGTTATCTTTGTCATCCTTACGTGAAATGTATGTTGGAGGCAGTACGGTCATTCTGGAATCAGCTTCAAATACCAGTTCTCTAACTTTTCTCAATAGTATTCCTCAAACAAACAAAAAAAAAAAGGTCGCCTTCCCTCCAGAGATTCTTAAGAGTTCCGAAATCATCTTCTGAATCCATCTTCTGAATTGATTTGCCATCTTCCTTTAATCTGAGCTGGTGTGAATCCCAAACACTCAAGCAGTAGTCAAGAATAAGTCATACTAGTTTTTTATGTGGTCTCCTTTACAGATGAACCACACTTTCGCAAAATTCTCCCAATCAACCAAAGTCACCATTCATCCTCCATACAGCAATCCTCAGATGCTCATTCCATTTCGTATTGCTTTGCATTATTATGCCCAGATATTAAAACAACATGACTGTCTCGAGCATTAAGTTAAATTTTTCTATGTTTAGAGCAAGCTGCCCTGTGTACCACAGCATGATCAGCAAACAGCCGCAGGTTGCCACCCACCCTGTTCGCCAGATCTCATATGTATATATCATTTGAAAACATGAAGTTGATACTGATATCTGTGTAATTAATACAGATGTAATGAGGACTTCTTGAAAGAAACAGATAGTTAGTTACATGTTCCATAGATAATTTGAAAGATTCCTTTATTGAAATGATGTAGAAAAAGTCCGTTTAGAAGGTATGTAAATATTATTAGTGTTAACATTAATGAACACATTATTTTTTAGTCGTACTCCAACTACATTTAAAAACAAGTTTGTTTTTAACACCTGTTAGTTGTTAAATAGAAATTCATCCATGGAATAGAAGAAGTTGTCCAGAAGAAATGATTTAGATTTAAAACTATCTTTGCTACCCTTCAGACATTTTATGTTATTGGATAAATGATCAAAAAAATTTTTACTGTATATTGAGCCCCTTACTGTACCACAGACATCATTACTAATGGGTAATGAAGTTCACTTTTTCCTCTAGTGTTGTAGGTATGGACATCACTGTTTTTCTTAAATTGCGATGGATTATTTATGATGATAAACATGTCTGTAATTTTAAAATTTTATTTATTATATTTATGTGGTAGTGTCAGGCAATGTTGCAAGCTTGAAAGTTGTTAAATTGTTGTCATGGTTTCAATCTTCAGGCGTCATCGGTTCGACAGCAATGAATTCTGCGAGTTCCCGTTCTCATGCTATTTTCACAATTACTATAGAGAATGGTGATCTGGGGGAAGATGGAAGGCAACATATAAAAATGGGAAAGCTCCATCTTGTAGATCTTGCTGTAAGTTCCATTAATAATTAGTTGTAGATTAAGTTAATTATACTGTGTTATAAATGAAAGAATATCTACATTATCTTTCACGTAAGTGGTAAAGGTAACAATTCATTGTTTACTCGAGGCGTTAAATGGTAGATACGCACATAACAAGACTTTTGGAAAATGTATCCCTCCCTCCCTCCCTCCCTCCCTCCCTCCCTCCTTCCCTCCTTCCCTCTCTCTCTCTCTCTCTCTCTCTCTCTCTCTCTCACTCTCTCTCTCACTCACACACACACACATTAATTTTATAATTTATTTGAAAGCTAAAATTTGAATATTAATGTGGTACTTGTATGAAAAAGTGATGTAGTAACTTTGCAGTGTAGTCATGTAAGTTTGGTAGCTATTAAAAGTAGTGTTAATGAAGTTAATCCCTGTATTGACATCTTACAGTTTTGGAGCAATGCATGGATAGTATTTTACAGTCCTGAGTGAGAGAATAATGCAGTTCATATGGTTTTCTTGTAAACTTACTTTGTAGGAAATTACATGTAATTGATGTAAGTAGGTGACTGTTGAGTGAAAGTTGTGTCCGTGAATGTAGTTTCAGGTGGGTTCAGGGTAAAAAGAATGCAAATAATAGGAGATTATATTGTGAATAAAATAGTGCTCTCACAATCCATTACCCTCAAAAATGTAAATGGATATAAGTCATTGCAAGTCAAGAGTTATAAAGAAGTCTTTAGTGGGTTTGAGTCACCCTGGAGTCTGCTGCTAATGGGCGTGCAGAGGTATTTGAAACAGTCATATTTTCATCATTATTGTTTCAGGGTTGCGTGAAGTCACACTCAATAATCACACAACGTGTTTGTGGCCCCTTACATCTCTGTCTACTGTTATAAGTGAATTGTATAACTGCTTGTGTATCTTTGGGTAGGAAAAATCTTTTCTTATTTAATCTAGGTTTCTGATCAGACTTTTATCCTCACAGTTTGTTTAATCCACGTGATGAGGGTTTCAAAATGTCAGACCATAAGACAATTCCGTTTATACAAAAACGTACTACACTTCAATTTTTAATGTTTCTGTTCTGCCTTATTACAGAAGCAATACACAATTAAGGAAAATATTTCATCTGTATTGCGCTGCTAAGGCATCTAAAAGCAGTTTTCTCTCCCAGAAATGTTGTTTGAACTCTATTATTTTCATGGTAATCCATAGCATTACTTCATGTACATGTGCTGCCGACAGGTTGCTATACACGACATATGTATATGAATTCCATGTAGGATTGTGAGTATCATCAGCTTATAGTATTCCACATCAACTCTGTAGTGTTTGTCTATTCCACATCAACTCTGTAGTGTTTGTCTATTCCACATCAACTCGGTAGTGTTTGTCAGTGATGTGTCGTCCAGTTTCAAGATGTCTCAGGATGATTTTTCAAAGAAGTTTGCATAATATTCTGCTATCCTGCTCCTTTAACCCACGTGTAAAACAATACATCGTAGCTGAAACAGCCGTTGAAAATAACCCAAATTCTAACAGATCTTTCCTCGCCATACCCCTTTATAACACTTGATGGAAAATTAGTTAAGCCTGTAGAGAGATGTCGTCAGTTGTGATACTGGTGGATAATAGGTGAAGAAAGTATTCAGCAATCTCATGCCATGTTGTGGCAGAATTTTTATGGAAATACTGAAAAGATTGTTACTTGCAATTAATACAATACATATGTGTTAAGAGCCTTAATGATCAAATGGTGGAGGCCTCAAATTAAGAGAAAAGGTTGTCAGTAACAGGATGTTGGTACAAATTCCTTTTGGGTGAAGGTCAGCATATTACACCATATTACTGCCCAGCTATTTACACTAGTAGCTTGTTAAATTGTATTCTGGCCAGTGCTGATCTTGTGCGGAATCTGTAAACTAATAGGCCTATTTGTCCAAATTACTGTTTTACTTAAAAATATGTGTTGCTGTCTTGTGCAGGGTATTCCATCTCCCTCTTTCCCAGTATGTACAGAATTTGTCATACTACCTACCTAGTCAGTCACCACTGTCATTTATGTAAAATGTTATTTGTCATTCATACACAAAACACAAAGAACTATGTTCAAACTAGAATACTATTAAATAAGAAGATCAAACTATCAGTATCATATGAGAGTGCATGTAACTTTATAGATCCATGTAAATGGCCTGACATACGTGCATTTCGAAGTTTTGCATAGCTACGCTTATTATTGCCCATACACATTACAATATAATAAGATTTAAAACGGTGTGTGATGTTTTATCCCTTATGTTGTGTACATAGTTCCGCGTAGTCAGCCCGTACACAACTTTCCCACTAGAGCACGCCCCGCTAAGCACAGCAGCACAGGCGCAGCGCTCGTCCGTCTCCGCACTACGAGATGGCGCTTCCATAGAGACGGACCAAATTCTGCTTCCGCTGATCCGTGTATTAATATGTAACGCAGCCAATGAGATTGCTGCTAATGTAGAACCTTTTCTCCTCACGGATCACACTCGCGCAGTGATACGTGAACGCGCGAGGTATTATAATGAGTCTACAGACCTCCGATTAGTCAGTCTGCATTTGTCTACACCAGTCTGCATTAGTCTGCATTTGTCTGTACAAGTTCTACAGTTGTCTGTACCAGTCTATAGTCAAGTTTCCGTCTGCACCTAATAAGATCACCATATTCCTGTACATAACCATGAAGATAAATGTATAGACACTTTTGTCAAGTATCAGAGATATGTGAAAATAAGATTAACATACCAATACCAAGGGAACTTCAGATTGTCAATTGTCAATAGCATCCAAAACCAAGGTAAGTAATTTTTATGCTTTTTATTATTTTAATAAATGTGCGTGAAAATTAATCAAGTTCTGTTTAAAGTTGGTCACCGTCAATCTGCTACTCTAAGCGTGCAAGTGACATTTCTATCATCTGACCTAACGCCAGAAGATAAAGACGCCACGATAAGACCACGAGACATAGTGCTGACACTCGCCTACTTCGTTAGAGTGACAAGTCAAATAATCTGATGGTGTGTGTACTGAAGGTCTTACAGTATGCGCACCACACCTTAGAAGCTGCAAACAATGAAAATCATCTTATCTATCAGTGTTCACTTGCAGATAAAGCTGGATGCAAAGGAAGTATGTAGCTTGCCCACTGCAGTGTGATGTTTCAGCAAAACCATCAACCGAGCAAGGTTGTGCTGTGGTTAGCCCAGTGAACTCTCATTCGGGAGGACGACGGTTTGGACCTGCCCATAATGCTTTAGGTTTTCTGTGATTTCTCTAAATTGCTTCAGGCAAATGCCAGGATAGTTCCATCAAAAGGGCATGGCTGACTTTCTTCCACATCCTTCCCCAACTGATGACCTCAGTGTGTGGTCCCCTCACTCAAATAAATCAATCAACCAACCAACCAACCAAAAATGATCAATTACAGTTTCAGCGAGTATGGGCTATAGGCTAGTACCTGATACAACAACACAATTTGGAAAAAGAAGTTGGCTTTTGGACATAAAGACAGTAGTACATTTAAGTCTCGGATTCCAGCTTTCTCCCTGAAAAAGTCAATGTTCAACTGATTCTGGCTCACTGATGAACATACTGTCCCTCCAAACAGACTTACAGTTGTGTCTGCCATCATTCTTGTATTTGTTGAAGTTATTTTTATTGTGCAGAGTCTGTTAGCAAGCAGAAGAGCCAGAAGGTGAGTCCTCACTCTCTCTACCCAGCTATGTCACGAACAACACCTACAGGCTGTTTCAAAAAGTTATACTGGCCCTTCTGTGGTACGCGTTTTAAATCAGTGGGAATGCAGAGTGCCTGGAGAGTGTATTTTTCATAAATGCATTAACAGTATTGGAATAAAAAAATTCGTAACTGATTTAACTAACACAAGAAACACACACAAACAGAATTTATGTGACTACAGTCTCATTCTTATTATTCGTGTATGACACTTATCGCATTATCCTAGGAAAGGTTTTGTCCCCCCTCTTCCCACAAGTGCTGCTCACTCTTCAGTTTACAGATGGACTACATCAGTATATTCACAAATCTCCACAACCCTGTATGTTGAAACTTTGTTTTATCTTGCTACTGCTTACACCTGTGAAGCTAACTGCATCCATGAGATGTTAATGTGCCTTTGTCTGCGAGTTAACCCAGCCCATTATATGTGTGTGGAATGCTCTGTCCCAGTGTCAACCATGTATACCCAGCCCGAAATATTCTTGTGCGAGGCCTGTTCAAAAAATTCCGGAACTTTGTCAACAAAATTTTTCTACATTTACCATTTACTTATTGTGTGTGGTGTTGTCTGAAATACTCTCCTTCACAATTGATAAGCTGCTCCCAATAATGTTTCCACTTGCAGAAGCTGTCTTGGTGTGCCTCTTGCTTGATCACATGAAATTCTTTTTGCAGATTTTCTTTTCTCTCATCTATCCTTGAGAATCTTCATCATTTCAACGGGGTTTTCAACTTTGAAAATAAAAAAAAAAGTCTGCAGAGGCCAGGTCTGGAGAGTATGGAGGATGAGGCACCACAGTGATTTAGTTTTTTGCGCAATAGTCACACCAACAGGGATGAATGTGCAGGTGCATTATCATGATCCAAGAGCCATGGATTATCTCTCCACATTTCAGGCCGATTCCTTGCAGGCTTCGCAACATGTCCCAATAGTACCATAGATTTGTCCCTGTGGCACCAGTTCATAATAAACTAATCCTTCAATGTTTAAGAAAACTATCAACATGACTTTGACATTTGATCTGACCTGACCAACTTTTTTTGGTCTTGAAGAAGATTTTCTGACCCATTGAGAAGACTGAACCTTGGCCTCAACACCATAACTATAAACCGATGTCTCATCTCCAGTTATGATTCTCTTAAGGAACATCATATTCTCATTTGTGTGATCCAAAAGCTCTTTGCCGATTGTGAGGCAAAGGTCTTTCTGGTCTTGACTCGTGAACCATGGGATGAACTTTGCAACATGATGCATTCCAAGATGCTGTGTCAGGATTTCATGACATGATCCAACTGAAATATTACATTCTTCTGCAATCTCTTGGACAGTCCGTCTTCAGTTGGCACACACAATTTCTTTGGCGTTCCTTACATGGGCGTCGTCAGTAGACTTCAAAGGGCGTCCTAAATGAGGGACATCTTTAACTTCCATCCAGACATTTTTAAACCTTGTGAACCTCTCGCAACACTGAGTTTGGGTAAGCACTCATTACCATAGGCTTCCTTCATCATTTGGTTTTCTTGAGTTTCATGCAAAATTTAATGTAGATGCTTGCTCCTCTAAGTCTGCCATCTCGAAATTTGTGAACTGTGCAACACAATGTGCTACTGATTACAGCACTGAACAATAACTAACAGACATACAACAATGAAACTTCCAACAGTTGCACATTAAACAGTGACATGCACAGGGATGCTTCAACACACCATTGGCACAAAATTACGAATGTTCCGGAATTTTTTGAACAGACCTCATATGCAGTTGTGCAAAGAGTGGTGGATGTACATGAGAGACTTCTTGGACCCCTTGTGATGAAGCCTTTCATTGAATTGCTTTCTTTACAGCTGCATAACTACAGTCTCATTAACGTTATTTGTAAGTTGACATCTGTCATTATAATGTTATTACTATGGCTGTCATTCATATGCTTCTCAGATAAGGTCCATAAAATAGGTAGTAGGTGGCCTGCACAGGTAGAGTATTCTATTGCCTGCTGCAACTTCAGATACTTATACAAACCCTGGACAGTGCTTAACTTTCCAATTGTTAAATGAGATTTGTTCCAAGTGTGTCAGATGCTGCACACTGTTCGAATGCAGCAAGTGAACTGATGCTTCGTAATGACAAAGTGGCAAGGACAGCCTGTTGAAGTTGAAAGTAGTAATTAATTTTGATCAGACCATATGTTTGTTTCATACTTGAAGACAAACACTTCTAATTTTCTGGCAACATTGAAAGGAAGGCTGCATTTTAATGTTATTGTTAGTGGGGTGCAGATAGAGAAGAGAATCAACCATACCTTTGTTGAAGAAATTGTACTGTCATTTACACAAAGTGCATTAGAGGATACCATAAGGCACCTGTCTTTATAACTGAGTAGGCAACATGTCTGACTGCAACACAGTAGACCTAGGTTAAATCTCCAATACTGCCCTTGGTGCAAGGACTGGAGTAGAGCCCACTCAGCATCATATCAAGAGCTGACGTTAGTGGCTGGAAGTAGGGTGCTGACCATATTCTCCTCTGGAACTACCATCCAATAAAATGAGGCTGTAGGCCTTGTGTCTTTCAAGGACAATTGTGTCATAGTATTTAATTTGGTTTGGATACTAGTGTCCTGAAATGCCTGTTTTTCTTATTCTTTTTAATTTGAATTTGAAATGGACAGGTCTGCTTATTTTTCCAAACTTGTTTGTGGAGGGGATGAGGTACAAAAATTGACTCATGATTAGAACTGTGTTAAAATAATTGTAAACAAATAATTTGTAATTTTTGTTCTAGTAAATATGTGATAATTTTTTATCATTCTATGCTGACTGATGTACAATATTTGTTGTTCTTTCTAGGGCTCTGAGAGACAGAGTAAAACTGGAGCAACTGGCATACGTTTCAAGGAGGCAACTAAAATAAATCTTTCATTATCAACACTTGGAAATGTAATATCTGCCCTTGTAGATGGTAAATGCACACACATTCCCTACCGCAACTCGAAACTTACAAGACTGCTTCAAGATTCACTTGGTGGAAATTCAAAGACTGTTATGGTATGATTTCAACTTAAGGGTGTTTATTGTCAATGAAAAAGGCTAATTAAAATAGATTGATTCTGGAAGTACTGCCTTTTATTGTCCACACTAATTTCTTTGCAACTCTTAATAAAATTTAGGCCTAGAGATTTGTAGAGAAGCTCATAAGTCAGTACAACTTCAAAAATGTGACCACAGTACCTAAGAAAACAACTATACAATATATGATATATTTATTTTGTGGGCACAAAATTACAACTCACACTCTTTCTGTACATCACAGTTTTTTAAATTTTTATTTGTGTTTGCTTCAGTGTGCCAATATTGGACCTGCAGACTACAACTATGATGAAACAATAAGTACTCTGCGGTATGCTAACAGAGCCAAAAACATAGAGAACAGAGCTAGAGTCAATGAGGATCCAAAAGATGCTCTTCTAAGACAGTTCCAGCTAGAAATTGAAGAGCTGCGTAGGCAGCTTGAAGAAACCAGTGGGATTCCAGGTCTGTGCACTTAACACATTTATTGTACTTTTTTACATGTGTTGCAACGTACTGCATGTATTACATGTTTTAGGGTATTGTACAGTGTTATGTATTTGGTTACTCTCTCTCTCTCTCTCTCTCTCTCTCTCTCTCTCTCTCCCTCCCTCTCTCCCTCTCTCCCCCCCCCCTCTCTCTCTCTCTGGGTGTGGAGGTTGGGGGGGCAGAGGTGGGGGGGGGGGAGGGGGAGGCGGCAGGGTGGGTTAGAAAATGTGTCGTCTGCGTTTGGTTCACTGTTTCTTGTTGTACTGTTCACTAAAAAAGTTCCACCTACCTCAGTACGGCGTCAGATCACCAGCCCGTTTCTATTCAGACCATGTTAAAAGCAGCATTGAAGAAAACCACCATCAATACTTAACGTTTGCAATGTCCACTTCAACTCTGGTGGCAAGCTATCCTGTAATATCTTATAACAAAATTTTCGGGTGGAGGGCGATTGCTTCAACTCGTTAGAAAAATGACAAAATTCTGTGAACTTCAGTAATGATTCCAAATTATACTAACAGACAAACTGTTATGATTCCTAACTGACTTTAATCTTACAAGTGTCAGTTTGGGGTGTTTTAGGTAATTTTCTCTAACTCTGAAAGTATGCCAGCTAGAAAGCTGAGATTTTTACACAATATTCTTATTAATAACCAAGGGCATTATATTGACTTTTAACTAAATTGAATAATATTTAATATAGTTTATTCAGATTTTTGGGGGTTTGAATATACAGTTGCTTAAAGTGACTCAGATACCGCTTCTCACAGCTAGTGTAGTGACAGGTGCGAATGAGTCACACTAAGATACAAGCGGCTGTTTCCGTCGCCCCCAAAACCACCAAAGCTACGAGTCATACTGCAAAGTAGTGCAATAAATGCTATTGCATGTTGACTTGCAACGTTACGGGGGGGGGGGGGGGGGGGGGGGGGGGGGGGGGGGGGAGATGCATGAGAGCATGGAGTTGAGCACAACTTCACATGCAGCAAAGAAGTGAGGCTGCAGACTTTCGTCACATCGTCACAAAAATTCTCTGCTTGGCCTGATTTTCCACACATACATGACATTGTGACGTCATCTGTTCTATTTGGGTGTCCATACCCCGCCAAGTACAGTGTCAATGCACTAACTGTTTTGTACAAACAATCACCCAGTGTCCTTGGTGAAGTGACTGCAACACTTCTTTGTGCAAAGCTTTAGGGATCAATACACTGTACTGTCCACTGTCTGTCTGAACACGAATTACACCTTTCTGTACGACGAGACTATGCCGATGTGCAAAGTATCGGCGCTCTACAGAGTTCTTTATGCTAGTCGTTGAGTGAGGCCAAGATGTGTGAATACACTGGACCAAATGTCCAAGTCAGAATCAGCTTCTGTGGCCTGTGCAATTTTCTTGTAGTTCAGTAGAAAAAACTGAAGCACTTCAGAATCCTGAGCATCAATTTGACAACAAGATGCAGCCGAAGCATCAAAGTCTGTATCAGGGCCAATCAGAAGACGTGAAAGTGCGTCCGCATTACCATGTTGACCTGTCGGATGATACACAATCCCGTACTGGTATTGAGACAACAACAAAGCTCATATTTGCAATTTTTGAGCAGTTCGTATAGGAACTGATTTTTTCAGATTAAACAAGGATTGCAAAGGCTTGTGATCCATTACTAAGTAGAATTTTCTGCTGTACAAATAGTGATGGAATTTGGTGTCACCATACACATAGCCAATGCCTCTTTTTTCAGTTTGTAAGTAGTTATGGTGAGCTTTGGACAACACTTTTGATGCAAAAGCAATAGTTCTGTCTTTACCACCAATTCTGTGTGAAAGAACTGCACCGATTCAGTAAGAGGAAGCGTCAACTTGCAATACCACTGGTTTGTCAGGATCAAAGTGAACTAGGCATCGATCACTGAGCAATGCATCTTTAAGTTTTAAAAGCTACTTGGCACTCATCTGTCCAGAGGGAACATTCTTGCAATGCAAGCGATGCAAAGGAGCTGCGATTTGTGCAGCATTCAGTGTGAACCAAATATAATAGTTCATTTTGCCTAAAACTAACTGCAATTCTGTGACTTTTCGAGGAGCAGGCAAATCTCATAGGGCTAACAAATGTGACTGAAGAGGATGTACACCTGGACTTTTTATGACATGACCAAGATACTCCAACTCGGGTTTAAAAAAATCACACTTGTCCCATGTACAGTTTAGTCCTGCATCAGATAACTCATGAAACAAAGCACGTAAATTGGCAGTATGGTCTTCAAGTGTGTGACCTGCTACTCCAATATTGTCCAAATAGTTTGAACAGTTTGGCATTTGTGCAGTCAGCTGTTCCAAATACCGTGGAAAAATGGCAGGTGCGGAAGCACTGCCAAAAGGCAACTGCAAATATTTAAACAAGTCTAAATGGGTATTGATTACACACACTTTTTGAGATTCTTCATCATACAAATCAATTTTTGAAAAGTAGTGTCCAGTGCCTAATTTGGATGAGATCTTCTGAGCGTGGCAATGGATAAGTATCAGTGACAGTTTGTGGGTTGACTGTGGGTCAACATAGAGGCGAATGTGACCTGAAGGTTTGGGGAGCAAACCCAGTGGACTTGCACATTGACTAACTGAAATGGGCACAATAACTATGTTATCTTGCATTTCTTTAAGTTCAGCAGCGACTTGGACATGTAATGCAATGGGAACAGTTCCGGCCCAGCAAAATTTTGGTAGAGCATTGTCTTTCAGCATAATATGTGCAAAAAACGTGTTATCCTTTTCCTAAACCTTCAGAAAAGAGTTTCGGGAATTCTTTTAGCAAGCTAGCTACACTGTTTTTTGCATTGAATGCAGTCACTGACAACACATTGTCCTGAATGTTCAAGCCAAACACTTCAAAAGAATCAAGACCAAATATGTTCTTACACTCGCATGATTGTAGCACTGTAATAGTCACTGTCCACGGATGTGAGCGATATGTAGCAGGCAAAGTAAATGTTCTGAGAATGGGAATATCTTGTCCATTATAAGCTGCCAGTTGTACGCTAGTTTTAGACGTGCTTGGGGAGCCCAACAGTTCATATGTGGGACGATTCAGCAGTGTAACAGAGGCTCCTGTGTCCAACAGAAATTTCACACATTCCCCTCAAATAAGTAAATGTACAAAAAGTTTGTTTGACTGACGTATCACTGACGAGACTGCTTGCTTGCTAGTGGCAGGCCTTGAATATACTGCCATTAATGACATGGAACTTGTGATGAGATTTTTGGAGTGGGCCGAATTCTGATGTTTGTTCCGTTGCAAACATATGGATTGTACATGTCCTTTCCTACCACAAGCTTAGCACTGAGCTTGTCGGGAGGAGCAGTCTTTGCGTTTGTGCCATGAATAACACTTAGGGCAAGACTTAATTCTGTTTGCCTGTGTAGCCACCTGTTTACCAAACTTCTTACGTGGCATGGAAGGTTATTTACTCGGTGTGGCTAGTGCACACGGCTGGTGCAGAACGGGGTGATCGTTACTAAGGGACTCAACCCGACAAATAGCTGGCTGCTCAAATGTATGAGCCAACAAGGCACCAGAATGCTACTGATCTAATACTTGCACCATCTGCTGAAATGATGGATCGGATTGTTCCAAAACCTGTTCTCTGATTTTGACAACAGGTACATTGTACACGATCGCATCATGCACATAACATCTGAATATAAAGCACTGCAAGCACATTTGAATTTACACTTCCTTGTCATACCCTGCAAATCTGTTATCCATTCGCAATAAGTTCTGGTGTTTTTTTTTTTTTCAATTAAAGAATTGATACCTAGCTGCTACCACATTCAATTGTTGCTCATAATAGTTAGTTAGGGACTGTACTACATGGTCATATTACAGTTCACTCGGAATGGTGTTAAGAAAAAGTTTTTGAATTAATGTGAACACTGTACTTCCTGCCTTTGATAATAGATAGCGAAGTGTCATAGGAGCTGGCACATTGTGGGCGATGATGTGGGTGTCAAAGTGAGACAACCACTCGAGCCATTCCTCGTCTCATTCACTAAACTGCCAAAAAGGTGGTGTAGCAGCTGTTGTGGGTGGTGCTTCTTCTGTCAGGTGTGGTGCATTGGCCAGTAGCTGCTGCACCGTGTTGAGTAATGCAGAAATATGCTGTGTCTGAAACTAAAACATCTACATTAACAGTGTGACATCTAACGCTTGCGCCTGTGGTGCCAGAGCATGGAGTGGGACAGGATTGGTGGGCATGCCAGAAGACACAAATGCAACAAAAAGACAAAAATATGTACAAATAAATTTTCTGCAGTGCCCACCTGAAAACACAAATTAGCAAAAACTACAAGAAACTGTTAAAGCAATGTGCGCCCTACAAGGTAAAGACAAGAGAGAATTAAAGGTGCCAGCACAAAAAAACATAAATTTTTGTGGCTGTCAGCACGTAGTTTGTAACATCTCATCACCAGTTGTTGGATCATGCCCATACGTTGTTTATGGGGTGCCTAAGGATGCTGTGTTCTCAGAATGCTATAAAACAATTCAAGCAAATAACATTAGTAGTTTTATTTCTATAAATCAAATTTACAATACTTAACTTTGGATTTAGAACAAGTGTCGCAAACGATGGGTGACATGCAAACGGTAAATGATATTCTCCATAGACGAAGTCCAAGTAAGCACTTGATACGGGTCACTACAATCTGTTCTGCGAGTGCTGGTCTCAAACCGTCCATTGATGTCTATATATGGAGCCAATCTGAGCGGCCGAGGCTGCCAGGAGCGGCGCTTATATTCACTTCGTCATGAGGGCACTCCTTTCGTAGTGCGGTCCTATTCCATGCACCATTGGCCAATGTCGTTTCAGTGCCTTCTCTGGTCTTCAATTCTTCTTCTTCATTCCGATGCTTGTGGTTACGCCAGAACACTTTTGGTCTGGAATGGTAAGACTCCCATCACTGAACTCATATAGAAGAACAGAGTATCTCAGGGATTGTTTTATGAGTCACAACCTTTTTGCAATCACAGTTAATGATATTGTGACCACTGTGGAATTCACAATCCCTTCATCAGTATTTTTTTGACATCTCTTGCCTATGTTACAGTTCCACACCATTTTGTGTAGCATCAAACACCAACTCCAAGGAGTTATGTGGAAGGTACAAAACTAGGCCTGAACCTTGGGTATCAATTTTCTTGTATGAAAACGTGCATTTTAGCAGACTCAGGTCTGTGTATCCAAATAGTTAAATTTAAGTAATTAATTACCTGTAGTAGTTGAACAATTCTGATTTTTAGGCTTTTTTATTTGACAATTTGTAGTGTGGCAGTTGTGTTTTAGTTGAGGTGGCTGCCAGTAGATATCATCTTTACTGTGTGTAGCTTTGGATACTTGTCAAAAAATGTGCACTTTCAGACTCTCTTCTGTATTGTAATTTAGGCAGTGCTTTCAAAAAAACAATGCTACAGTGATCCTGAGTTTGGCATTGAATTTAGCAGCTCAGAAAGTTAAGAAGAATGTGATGTTACTTCATCAGAGACTGAAATTGACGACATTTGTTCAGTTGAGTGACAAGTGCTCGGCAGTGGTATGAGAAAAATACATCCACTGTGCTCCAGCCAGCTCCTCCAAGAACTATGGTAACAGGAAACTTGTGAAATACATGCTTTGACTTCACAGTGAAAAAGTAACTAACAAATGATGTCAGGTTTCAGGATATTTTAGTCAAAGTCCAGTGCGCAAGTATACTCGAGATTCTTATTACTGGTGATCTTCAAAGTTTTGTAACTAATTGTTTTGAGCTTTAAAAGCTGTCTTTATATGTGCATATGTAATGCCATTCACTATAGGATGCTTCTTATTATTGGAAAAAAATCATTATGGTATTAATATCCTCCAATTCCTTAGCAACACCTCGTAGAGAGCATCTGAGATCTGAGTTTATAATAGATTTTAGCCTACCTGTACTATGGATTCACTTCTTATGGATCAGTGATACAATCAGTGCTAGGCTTATTAGAGAGAGAGACCAGCAACTGTGTTTTCAGAATTCATCTGATGCCAGACCACTTTGGTTATTACATTCTGTTCCACAACCAACAGTTCAGACTTTTTATGTGAATTTCTCTAGACCATGTACACCAGTCCAGTTGCCACTGGAAGCCTTCTTGAACTCTCCCCTTGAATCCTTCCTTGGTATTTAACCTAACCTGTTCTGTGGCTCTAAGGAAAACTCTGACTTCACTCTTTCCTGACACCTAGTTTGCTCAGTTCTCCACAAATGCACCAAGTCAGATGATTCATAGTCAAGGCACCCTCCCCCCCCCCCCCCCCCCCTCCAATTTATTGGCATTTGCCGCTCATAAAGTCCACATTGGTTAAACTTTTGGAAGCTATAAACAGCAACTTCAACCTAATGTCTGCAGCATGTAGGGTTGATAACTATATATGTACAGCAAGTTGTTCCAGCTTGCCCAGCTAGAAGGCAGCTAGACACCCACAGGCTGAGATGTGCAGGGTTAAGCAAAAATGTGTGTTCAGTCAAGGATGTGGGCTGTAGCCTATGTGACTGTATGCCACCAAAGTACCAGCAAGCAGGGATGGACAAATGACTGGCACTTGTGACATGGGTACAACCTGATTTGGAACTCCAGCAACTAAAAAATTCCAGTGTACAGCAACTACATGTCCTGCCTGCAAGTGGTAGATCAATGTTATTCCCCTGAATATTTTGGTCTCTAACAACGAAGTGTTTTTATTCAGCCCCCACAATTCATGATCAACCATCACATTCACTAGGACACTGAACCCCTTAAGCAGTTTGTGAAATGATCTTTCTGATATATTGGCTAAGGAAGCAACTACAGGGTAAATACTTGCACTTGCAGTACCATACAGTGACTTATTATCACAACTGAGGTACCAAGTAATTTGAAAGCTTGGATATGGAATTGGAAGCTATCACAACATACAACAAACTGAGGATAACCAAGGGATCATCTACGGCATGGCAGACTTCTATCAAAAAAACCACACACACACACACACACACACACACACACACACACACACACACACACACACCATAGTATCTGTTGTGTACATAGTTCCACGTAGTTAGAGCATACACAACTTTCCCAATAGAGCGCGCCCCGCTAAGCACAACAGCGCAGGCGCAGTGCTCGTCCGTCTCCACACTACGAGATGGCCCTGTCTTACAGACAGACCAAATTCTGCTTCCGCAGATCCGCGTATTAATATGTAACGCAGCCAATGAGATTGCTGCTAACGTAGAACCTTTTCTCCTCGCGGATCACACTCTCGCAGTGATGCCTGAATGCGCGAGGTATTATAACAAGTGTACAGACCTCCGATTAGTCAGTCTGGATTAGTCTGTAGTCAAGTTTCAGTCTGCGCCTAATAAGATTATCATATTCCTGTACATAGCCATGAAGATAAACGTATAGACACTTTGTCAAGTATCGGAGATATGTGAGAATAAGATTAACGTACCAAGACCAAAGGAACTTCCGATTGTCAATTGTAAATAGCATCCAGAACCAAGTTAAGTAGTTGTTAGGCTTGTTATTATTTTAATAAATGTGTATGAATATTAATCAAGTTCTGTTTAAAGTGGGTCACCGTCAATCTGCTACTCTAAGCGTGCAAGTGGCTTTTTTATCGTCTGACCTAACGGCAGAAGATAAACACTCCACGATAAGACCACGAGACATATTGCTGACACTCGCCTACTTCGCTAGAGCGACAAGTCAAATAATCTGATGGTGTGTGTGCTGAAGGTCTTACAGTACGCACACCACAGTATCCCAATAGGTAAGCCAGATCATACTTGCCCATGACATCATGTTATGGCAAAAAGTGGAGTGGCACTGACAGTAACTCCTATTCTCAATGAGTGTGACTCTTCCACTTAACTGAAATGAGAATGAAACCTGTGCATTTCCCAACCTCCTGATACTCAGATGACAGAGAACAGCTGAGGAAGTTGTAAGTTTCATGAATGAAACTAAAATTTATTGTCGTATGCAATTTGGCAGATTTAGGGGTGGATATGGAGGGGTCTCTTCTTGCCAGAAAACATATCCTGAGGGGTCTGCAGCTGTGGTCCACCCCAGTACTGACCTTCTCAATATAATTTTTAACTTTTTAAGTTAATAACCCATGTAATTTCTCCTACATGCATTAAATTTCTCACCTCAGTTGAGACGCATCTTTTCATCCTACATAGTTGTGTTTATCTTTATACTATATACCTCTTTACTTCTGTATGCATCCTCTTTGGTTTGAAGCTGGCACAGTACTTACAATAGAATATCTTTGGCTTCCCTCTGACAACCATGCCTCCATCCTTGCTACCCTCCCTGTTTTCCTTTCCCTGTTGCTTCATAACCTGGGTTGTGAGTAACTAAATCCACTTTCCCTTCTTCCCTTTCTTCCCCCTCTCTCCTCCCTGATGAAGGAACATTTATTCCAAAAGCTAGAAACGTATATTTTGGGTTGTTTTTTGTGTATCTATCGGCTGTACTGAGCTGAGGTAAGAATAAATGTTTATTCCATTTAGATGGCTCTTGGTGTATATCCTGTATTGATGCTTATTTGGGATGGATACAGAGGATGCACATGTTACCACAGGTATCAGACCTTGATGGGAGACCATGACAAGAGGGGGAAGGTGGCAGCCTGGAGCTGTTTCCAAATTGAAGTCTTCCCTCCTTCCCCCTCCTTTAACTCCCTTAAACTGCTGTTGGTTCTTATCAGCTTGGTGCATTAGAGTAATTCAAAGTGAATATTGTCAGTTAATCTGTAATGGTATTTACTGTCATGTAAACTTGGCAAATACTAAGCTGGTTTCATCATTTTTCAACTTGGTAATTAGCTTCACATTTTAATTCCTTGAGTGCAAAATCTATTTAAAGTAGAAAGTTGCATTGCCAGTACTTTAATCTGCAACTTATGTGCTCTTTTCATGAGCCCAGAAAAATAGAAGCTGTAAAAGAACTCGGTCTCTCTTTAGATGTTTCTGTTGAGTGAAAGTCAACTTACTGGCATGGTGACAACTCCCCTTTTAATCATGGGTACTCATCGATTCACACTACCCAGATATTTACTGCTACAGGTCTGTTTCACAGTTCATCATGTATCAGCATCTTCATTTTTTGATGTGGCTTTGTGCTTTTTAATAACAATTGTAAAATTGAGTCCCGCATTAGCTCCAGATGTTCAGTCTGTAATTGTAGTCATTGCCATTGTCCTTTATGGAACACTGCTAAATAGAAAATGATGTGTCAGTTATCACTCAACTTATCCAGCTTTTAGAAATAAGTTGACACAAAGCTGTCTCCATCTTGAGCAGATCTGACACCTTCTCTTCCATCTTCAAATTCACTAAATCATCGGCAAAGCATAGAGCTGATGTGATGAGCTACCTTTCTACACTGTTGACAGTCTGCTCAAACATTTCAGTGTAGAATGAATCTTCCAGTCTGCAGCAGGATGTGTGCTGTTGTGAAACTTGGTTACGGATCAAAAATAGTTTTATTCCTCCAGGAAGTTTCACAGTAGTGTACATTCCACTGCAGAGTGGTAGAGTCATTCTGAAAACAGTTCCCTAAGTTCTATCCTAAATGATTTCCTTTATTCTAAGACTGCTAGCCCGCAAGGTATCCAGGAGAACATCTGTGAAATTTGGAAAACAGAGGATAGCTACTGGCAGAAGTAAGTAAAGCTGTGATGGTGGGTAATGAGTCTTGCCCGGATAACTCAGTTGGTAAGAATATTGCCCACAAAAGAAAAGGTTCCAGGTTTGAATCCCTGCCTGAAACACAGTTTTGATCTGTCAGGCAGTTTCATCTCAGTGTGGTTTAGCTTTGTGTTCACCTGCCTTCCTGTCCACTGCATTTGCACAGAAGTTAAGGCAATGACTTGTCTTCAGAAGGAGTGGAGCTCAAATCATCATTCAGTCATGATTATTAGGTTTTCTGTGATTTGCCTAGGACAGAATTCTTGCACAATCCCTGCATTAAGTCAATGACGAGTTTCTTCATCCTTTTTGCAGATGAACTGATGTTTCATCTCTGACTGAATAGTCTGTCTAGAGATTTTAATAGATTGTCAGTGTAATTGGCTCATCCATTTATTTCATTGTCATTTTTTTAGCAGCCAGTCGACCTTAAACTGTTATGTTAATTGTTTAGGATATTTCCATTACCTTTCCTGTTATTTCAGTAATATACTGTTTAATAACATTGTATTAATGACCTTAGAATTTTTGTAACAGATTTTCAGTGTGTAGGTGTTTGTGAGTGCTAGGAAGCAAGTGACATTTTGAACAAGGATATTAACATAGCTATAAAAAAAATTTGGTTTTATAATAACACACATCTCTAGGTATTTTATTAGGATGCTGGTAACTTTGTCGCTGAGTATTCCTTTACAAAATTATTGTAATTTGATACTGCAGAGTGTGAAAATTCGAATATTACTCTGTTTGGCCATCATGTTCTCTCTGTTTTACAAACACTAATGCTTGTACAGACACCAAAAGTATTTTAAGTCAGCAAAATCATCAATCTGAGTGTGGAATTTCTGATTAGTGTGTCATAATTAAAACATCTTCAAGTGAAAAGTCCTTTGTCAGTAGAAATCCAAAACTGTGTTAGTCATATCTTGCTGAACTTTGAGAAAACCTTATACATGAAATGAAGGGCAAAACAGAAAGTTTGTAACACCAGTGCCTTGCTAACAACTTGTGCTTGTATTTGAACGTTGCTATTTGCAAGAAGGTCGGTTATCATACAGCCACGTCACATTCTTTGAGTAAAAAAAAAAAAGAAAAGAAAAGAGCATTTGTTTGCTGCCAGATAAATATCTACATCATCATCTTGGACAGTTTCCAGCCTCTGGCTGGGTCTGTATGGAACACAGACTTCTCCATTGTCTTCTGTCTTGCCACCAACTCCCCGTCTTCACCTTGGTCCACTCTTCTCCTTTCTTTTGGACGCATTCCTCTACTCCTTTCAGCCATCTGTCTCTCTGTCTTCCTCTTGGTCTCATTCCTTTCAGTTTCATCTCGTGTATCCTCCTGGGTATCCTCTTCTCCTCCATTCTTTTAGCGTGTCCATACCATCTCAGTCTTGATTTCTCTATCTCCTCTTGTAATGGTTTCACCTTCATTAACTCTCTGAAATGGATTAAAAGAGGAAGTGAAGAGAATAAGTGATAGGATGATGATGACCAAAACATCACTCAAGGGGATGACCATAGAGATAATACAAGTGTAAGTGTCGCAAGTGGGTTGCACTTCTGAGGAGAAGCAAGAGTTTGAAGAGGAAATGCAGAAACAGATGGGAAGGAAGAATATGATAGTAATGGGGGATTTGAACGCACACATTGGAAGAGAAAGACAGAGCTGCAATAGTGTGCTTGAACCAGAGCTGCCTAAACAAGGAAGGTGAATGACTGTTGGAGTTCTGTCAAAGAAATAGCTTGCTTCCTTCTTGGTTCATGAAAAGAGAGAGCCACAAGATTACCTGGTACAGTCAAGACTTAAAGAGAAAGTCGATAGTTGACTACTTCCTGTATGATAGTGGCCTTGGATAGTGACCACCGTTTGCTGGTAATGAACCTGAGGGGGACTAAGGATAATAAAGGGACAGGAAACCAGGAAAGAAGTATAAGGGCATGGAAGTTGAAGGAGGAAGAAAGCAGGCTACAGTACCTACAAGTAGTAAAGGAAAGTATCCCAAAGGATGAACCAAAAACAGTAGAAGAGGAATGGGGATAGATTCAAGGGAATGTTAGTAAGTGCGGTGGAAGCAATATGTGGGAGGACAAGCAATAAAAAGATATGGAAAGAAACACCCTGGTGGAATGATAAAGCAAAGGATATAGTACAGAAGAAGAATAGAGGCTTTAGGGTATGGTTCCAGAAGAGAACAGTAAAGACAAGAGAAGAGTATAAGGTGAGAAAGAAAGAAGCAAAAAGAGTGGTGATGGAGGAAAGAAGAAAGTGGATGGAACAGTGGACCAGAATGATGGAGGAGGGTAGCGAAGGTTAAAAAAGGTGAAAAGGTGTTATATGGGATGATTAAAAGTAAGGGGAAGAACGGTATGACAGATTATGCTCGAATGGTGAGCAGAAGTGGACAATATGTAAAGAAAAAGGAGGAACTCAAGAATATGTGAAAGGGTGGAAGGAGTATTTTGAAGGACTCCTGATCCCGAATGGAGAACTGGATGAGGAGGAACAAGCCGAGGAAAGAAAAAAAGAGGAGGAGCAGCACATAGAAAAAGACCTTACATGGGGAGAAGTGGAAGAGCCATTGGGCAAGATGAAGGGAGGGAAGTCACCAGGTCTGGATGAGCTAAGTGCGGAGATGGTGAGAGCAGCAGGAGAAGTGGGGATACAATGGCTATATCGAGTAATAAAAATTGTGTGGAGACAGAAGATGATCCCAGAAGACTGGAAGAAGGGAATAATTGTCCTGATCTTTAAGAAGGGAAACAGAAAAGAGTGCAAGAACTATCGGGGGATAACATTGATGAGTCATTGTGCAAAGATTTTTGAGAAAATTTTGGAAGCACGGATTCGGGCAAAATTAGAAGGAAGAATGAGAGAAGAGCAACATGGCTTCAGAACAGGAAGGTCCACAGTGGATCTAAGGTTTGCTGTGAGATAACTGCAGGAACAGCACTATGAATATGGAATAGATCTACTAATGACCTACGTGGACATTGAAAAAGCTTATGATAGTGTACATAGAAGCAAAGTGTTGAAAGCCCTGGAGAACAGAGTAGTAGCAAAACAGACTATTTGGAGGATAAGGGAAGTGTATCATGGAAGTGTATCATGGAAGTGTGAGCACCATAAGTAAAATTCCTGTTTCATTACCCTTCCTCGTGTTGCAAATTTAATGGCCAGAAGTGTATTATTGCTATTCTACCAGGTGTACCGATATGAAATCAGCGTTTTTTGTGAAAATGAAACACTAATTTTGAATTGAAAAGTAAAAACATTTTATTCAAAGTACTGACCATTGCTTTCTATACATTTTGACCACCTTTCTTGCAATTTGTGGACACCACGCCAATAGAAATGTTCATCTTTTGAAGAAAACCAATCAGACACCCAATTTTCAACTTCTTCATAGGAATCGAAGTGTTCCTCAGCCAATGCATGTCCCATTGATGAAAACAAATGGTAGTCGGAAGGGGCCAAGTCTGGTGAATACAGCGGGTGGGGTAGCAGCTCCCAGCCAAGTGTTTTGATTGTATCCTGAACAAGTTTTGCTTTGTGTGCAGGTGCATTGCCGTGTAAAAAAATACTTTGCCATGTCTTCTGGCCCATTCTGGTCTTTTTTCGATCAATGCATAGTCCAAATTGATCATTTGTTGTCTGTAATGATTAGTCTTCACAGTTTCACCAGGTTTTAGAAGCTCATGGTACACCACACCTTTCTGATCTTCTTGCCGAATCAATCTGGTTTTGCAGTCGATGTTGATGGTTGTCCCGGATTAACCCATGATTTTTCCCGTTTAGGATTCTTAAAATAAATCCATTTTTCATCTCCAGTAACAATTTGATGCAAAATTTATTTTCTTTCATGTCTTTGAAGCAAAATTTGACAAATGGTTTTTCGGTTTTCCATCTGTCTTTCATTCAATTCATGTGACACCCATTTTCCACACTTTTAGATCTTTCCCATAGCTTTCAAATGGTTAGAAATTGTTTGTTGTGCAACATTTAGCATTGCTACCATTTGCTTCTGACTCAAAGTATCATCTTCATCCAATATTGCTTGCAATTCGGAGTCTTTGAACTTTTTTGGTGGTCTTCCATGTTCCTTATTTCTTACATAAAAATCATTATTTCTGAACCGTTGAAACCATCTTTTGCATGTTGCTTCTGATAGAGCATGATCACCATATGCCTCGACAAGCATTCGATGCAAGTCAGCAGCACTTTTTTTCAAATGAAAACAAAAAATTAATGCTTTCCGCAGATCATCACTTTCTGGTGCAAAATTCGACATTGTTAACATGATGAAAACATATGGTGTTGTTTGTTCCCTGACTTGATGTATACTAAATATCTTTGACAGATGTCATACCAACCAAACAAAAAAAATTAAGGCTCATTCACAACAAGTGTTCCCTATCGATACATTTGTATCTTAACGCTCATTTCATACTGGTACACCTGGTACATGCTAGCAAATGCTTGGTTTCCCAGCTTGTTGGTCCTGTGGTAACTTCTCCAGTGTAATTGCTATTTGTAAGGGTGTCCTAAAGAAACTTACAACAGTTAACAAAATGTGAGGAGATTCATTTTCTGTCTCATCAGTTTTGCTGATACACATTTGTAAGTTAGTAATTATCGGAAGGCAGTGTGGTACAACTATCTGTGTAGTGGTTGAATGGTTTCAGGGATTCTCAAGTCTTGTGGGAGCATGTAATAAGGAATTCAAAAACTGTTAAGCACACTGATCATTTGATGTACATATTTTCCTTCCAGTGTTTATGAAAATATTGTATGCAGGTCCTCTCCCCCCCCTTCCCCCCCCCCCCCACTCCCTCCCCTTTCTACATTTGTGTCTCCTGATATAGGCCCTTCTGATAAACTTTGTGGAGAAATACCTCCAACTTTTCATGTTGTTCTGTTCTTAGAAATTTTCTTTTTTAGTAATTATTTATGAAATAGAATTAATACATTAATCTAGTCTTAACCTAAAACTTACTTAATGGTCTAGAAAAGATATGCAGCATTATTGCAATGGAAATGTTAGCTATTTTCACTATAATAGATAACACACATCACAGATATTTAGCTGTGTGGTGGTTACGATGATCAGATGGTCGGAATGCACATTTCTGTACAAGTTCTGTAATTAGCCTGAATGTGGAAATGCATTCTGTGGAGTATGTATCCACAAGAAGGTTGTTAAAACATATACTGTTTTTTTGTAGACTCGTAGAAGCAATGTTGAATTAAAGCATGTAGCTTTGTATTTGTTATCGTATGTTGTTATGATAAAGTGCATAATCATAATAATATTAGACTTTCCCCCATAGTGCAGAGTTTTTTGGGACACTACAAATTTATTTTTCTCTCCATAGGTATTCTAGTGTCAGACTTTCAATGATTCTGTAAATTCCACAGGAGACGTAGATGGCAGTACAGGTGCAGTGAATGAGAAAGAGACTGAGAAGAAACAGATGAAGAGATCTCGATCCAGCAAAAGGAAACCAAGTCAAATATCAGTCACAGAGCCTGCTGCTGATAAAATTGTAAGTAGTTTGTCCTGTAAGAAGGCTCAGTAATGTTATCCTGATGAGTCCTAGGAATTTTGCATCAGGGCCAGTTTAGAGTACCATCTACATCTACATGACTACTCTGCAATTCACATTTAAGTGCTTGGCAGAGGGCTCATCGAGCTACAATCATACTATCTCTCTACTATTCCACTCCCGAACAGTGAGCGGGAAAAACGAACACCTAAACCTTTCTGTTCGAGCTCTGATTTCTCTTATTTTATTTTGATGATCATTCCTACCTGTGTAGGTTGGGCTCAACAAAATATTTTCGCATTCGGAAGAGAAAGTTGGTGACTGAAATTTCGTAAAAAGGTCTCGCCGCGATGAAAAACGTCTATGCTGTAATGACTTCCATCCCAACTCGTGTATCATATCTGCCACACTCTCTCCCCTATAACGTGATAATACAAAACGAGCTGCCCTTTTTTTGCACCCTTTCGATGTCCTCCGTCAATCCCACCTGGTAAGGATCCCACACCGCGCAGCAATATTCTAACAGAGGACGAACGAGTGTAGTGTAAGCTGTCTCTTTAGTGGACTTGTTGCATCTTCTAAGTGTCCTGCCAATGAAACGCAACCTTTGGCTCGCCTTCCCGACAATATTATCTATGTGGTCCTTCCAACTGAAGTTGTTCGTAATTTTAACACCCAGGTACTTAGTTGAATTGACAGCCTTGAGAATTGTACTATTTATCGGGTAATCGAATTCCAACGGATTTCTTTTGGAACTCATGTGTATCATCTCACACTTTTCGTTATTTAGCGTCAACTGCCACCTGACACACCATACAGCAATCTTTTCTAAATCGCTTTGCAACTGATACTGGTCTTCGGATGACCTTATTAGACGGTAAATTACAGCATCATCAGATGTCATTATTATTATTATTATTATTATTATTATTATTAGGGGAAGAGAAAAGTGGCAATTCCCCTCACCTAAACACATCAGCCAGATACACTACTAATAAAAGGGACATGTCACTGATATAAAGGAAATTCATTAATTTCCAAATGCGACGGTCTTTAATATTCAGTGACAGTATTCATTTCAGTACTCATGAAGGTGGTGTATTGTCTGTGATGTGAGTTAACAATCTGTGGAATGGTGAGCCATTTCTAAGACAGAAGCTAGTTTTTAATAATATGAGATAACAACTTCTATTAGAGGGTATCATTGTGTTATATCAGAAATGTTTTGAAGTGGTATGAGGTGTTCCAAAACTTGAAGGAATTATTCCTAATCTGCAATAGTCACATATGATAATTAACTCTTGTGTACATACTGACAGAATAAGCATCAAAACACAACTCAGCTGCATTCAGCCTTGTAAGTAGATGCAGAAAGCAGGATATTGAACCAAATTTTTTGCATCCATCTTCATGAATTTATCTTTAATACACTTAGGCTCAGTGTGTTAGACTTAACGAAGATTGCAACCACATAATGCCAAAGACATTGGTCAGAGGAACAACATGGATAGGTGTGTACTGCATGGAGTGTCATGTTCTTTGTTGTGTTGAATTTTGATGTTAAACATGACAAGGATGTGTGCATGTCTGATGAGGCAGTGAATGTTGTACAACTCCATATTTGCACTTCAGATGCCCCAATATTGCAGTGGTCATCATGTGTGTGGAACTCCATGCCACCCAAAATGATTCTTTGGCTGTGTGGAGTTTTGGAGAGAAAATTATCATATTTTTTTCTCCTGTTGTGTAATGATGCTATAAATGACTCTTCCACCGGACCTCCTTTTGCGTGGCATGGCGCAGCAACTCAACATGGCATGGACACAGAAAGTCGCTGGAACTTCCTTGCAGAAATATTGAACCATGCTGCCTGTATAGTCATCCATAATTGTTAAAGTGTTGTGGTGCAGGATTTTATGCACGAACTGGCCTCTCAATTATGCCCCATAAATGTTTGATGGGATTCATGTCAGTCAATATGGGAGACCAAACAATTCACTTGAATTGTCTAGGATCTTCTTCAAACTGTTCGCAAACAACTGTGGCCCAGTAACATGGTGCACTGTCATCCATAAAATGCCATTGTTGTCTTGGAACATTATGTCCATGAATGGCTGCAAGTAGTCTCAAAGTAGCCTAACGTCCAGAGAACCCAGTTCATTCCATGTAAACACAACCCACACCATTATGGAGCCACCACCAACTTCCACAGTGCCTTGTTGATGACCTGGGTCCATGGCTTTGTGGGGATTGCACCACACTTGAACCCTACCATCAGCTCTTACCAACTAAAATTGGGACTTACCTGGCCAGGCCACAGTTTTCCAGTAGTACAGGGTCCAACTGATATGGTCACAAACCCAGGAGAGGCACTGAGGTGATGTACTATTAGCAAAGACACTCGTGTCGGTTATGTGCTGCCGTTGCCAATTAACGACAAATTTTGCACACAGGGATACATTTGTTGTGTGTCCCACATTGGTTACTGTGATTATTTCATGTGGTGTTGCTTGTCTGTTAGCACCGAAAACTACACAAACGCCACTGCCCTCGGTCAGTAAGTGAAGTCTCTTGGCTAGTGTGTTGTCTGTGGTGAGAGGTAATTTGTGAAATGTGGTATTCTCAGCATGCTCTTGACACTTTGGATCATAGAATATTGAATTCCCTAATGATTTCCAAAATGTAATGTCCCATGTGTCTAGCTCTAACAACCATTGTGTGTTGAAAGTCTATTAATAACCGTTGTGTGGCCATAATCACAGTGGAAACCTTTTCACACACATCACCTGAGTACAAATGACAGGTCCATCAAGCACTGCCCTTTTGTACCTCATGTACACAATACGATCAATATCTGTATATATGCATATTGCTATTCAATGAGTTTCATCACTCCATTGTATATTATTGTGACGAAAACAGTGCAGACATGCTGCTAATGAACAATTCCTCATTTTAGGCCAATTCAATCATAAGACATCAGTACATATTTCTTATGCAATTTGTGTAGTATTTCTCATGAAAAATAGTTATAATGGTAATAATTGTGCATTTGCCAATGTGAGTGGTTTTTAATATCTTGATCCACATTGCTGGTTGAGCTAAGTAATGTCTGTTGTAAATGATTACACATTTAGCTTCTTTGATAACCAATAGTGATGCTATATTCTAAAGTGCTCCACGTGTACTCTGTTCTCCACAATCATCAATACTTATCCATCTATGCATGAGCTGCACACTTTTCTCTCACGACTACCCCTTGGTGCTGTTAGTGACCATCCAAATTCTTTTCAGAATCTGTGAAACAACTCTTGTATCTTGCACCATTTGTCACCCTTCACTGATAGCAGTTACTTCTCAGGACTGCCCATGTTCAGATGACAAACATGTCGTCACATTTCTTGAACATTCCAGAACACATTAGCCTCCCAGATCTCAACAAGCTTCTACTTGCTTGTTGCTGCATCTCTGAGAGTAGCTATATTACTGTAGTGGCATCATAATTCCACATAGTAAGATATTAGGTATGTTAAGTGTTGTTTATATAGCTTTCAGATTGGAATATTCATACTTGTTTCCTTGCTATGGTTTTTTTGTCGTGCCACCATTATTATTCCCTCACTGAATATGAGTAGCAATCATTTAAGTGGTGTTACAGTTTCAGAAAACTCTGTGAATTAGCTTTTATTAGTAATGCCTCATTGTTATATGTTGTTTATCAAACAAAAATTGATGATTCAATATGTAACATGAGTACCTACACTATTTCTCAAAAGTTTTTGAATGCCCTGGAAGTAAGATAAAAAAAGGCTAGTTATCAGATTCAAATACAAATTAGCTATATTGTTTTCCCAGTGTCATGCTCAGTATAACGTTGAACAGTAGTGTTCCAAGTTTTTAAAAATGAAATCATTCAGAGCATAACTTTTCATTGTTATGCTGTTCATTTTCCAAGCGTTGCATGCCACTGATTTTGTATTATACTGGCATAATACAATCTTTCCTCACCAGATGGCATTCATAGGACTTCAATAACTCTGTAAACACGTTTACAGGTAATAAAGGGGCATATAGTTATGCACAAGATATCAAGGAGTGAACTTCAGTGAGTGCTCAGTGTAAATGTCCATAATGGGATGAAGAAAGGAGCTTTCAACAGAAAACATTCTGCAGTTGTGTCTTCACATCCAGCCGGTCTTACTATGTGACAAATAGCACATCAAAAACATGTTTCCTGGGGATGTGTCCATTATACCTTGCAGAGGTGTCTGAATACGGGCCAGAATATGGACCGCCCTCAAAAGGGTAGGCCAAAAGTCACATCAAAAAGTGATGATAAATATACAGTAGTCACAAGTAAACGTGGTTGTTCAAAACATTGCCAGTTTTAGCAGCAGAACTAAACAATAATAGGGAAAAGCTGGTGAGTGTAAGTACTGTGAAAAGACGTCTTCAGGTAGTGAAGCTTAACGGGCATGTGGCGACTAAGACGCCATTACTGCCAGCTGTTAATAGGAAAAATAGACTACACTGGGCAAGACAACATGAAAGTTGGGCAGTAAATCAGTGAAAAAGGTACTCTTCACTGATGAATCCAAATCTGAGGTCTTTTGCACAAAGTGACACAAGTTTATTCACTGCTTGCCAGGTGAACAAATGTTACACCAATGTTATGTTATGGTTTTAGGGCGCAAAACTGCTACGGTCATTAGCGCTGTTGCACCAATGTGTATCTCCAACATTTAAGCATGGACGGGTCGCCCTCATGGTTTGGTATGTTTTGGAGGTGGTAAGACTGGTGATCTTGTACAAATAAATGGAACAGTGAAGAAAGAGGATTACCATATCATTCCAAGTATCATGCAAACCCTTGTAGAAGACATGTGATTGGCAAGGGATTCATTCTACAGCAATATAACAACCCTAAACACTCTTCAAAGTTGGTTAAAGCATATTTGGAAAATTTAGAAAAAAAGAAGGAACTGAAAAATTTGATATGGCCAACCCAATCCCCCAACTCTAATACTATTGGACTGCTTTGGAATCACTTGGATAGAGCAGTTAAATCAAGGCCTATTACCAACGTTCACCACCTCTGGATCCAAGTAAAAGAGGAGTGGCAGCATATCACTGAGGAAAACCTGATGGAGCTGACAGCATGAATGCCTTACGTAAGCAGAGCAGTGATTAAAACCAAAGGAGGCTGCTTTGAGGAGATTAAAATTTGACTGCATATGCAGGGTGACACAGAATGGTGGGAATGTTTGAAATGAGTAGTGGCAGGCATGGGCAGGTGGCAGCACTGCGGGTTCGTAACAATTAGCGAGTAAACAGTCCGCCATTTCAGTAATCATGGCCCAGTGGAATGGAGAACAGCATGCGTTAGTCATAAAAATGTTTTATAACAGGGTGTATACGATCCGGGACAGCTGGGAGATCCGGAAAAAACCTGGGAATGTTTTCATCCGGGAAAAAAAACGGAAAAACTCAGGAATTTTTTAGAATTCCGGGGATTTTTTGTTTAGTTTTCAGTTAAATTTTTGTAATTTTGACTGGTAAGAATCAATACTCTAGCAAAGGATATTACTGTATCACACTACTGCAGAATAATACTGCAACAATAAAACGTGAGCGAGGAAAAAAAAAAAACGAAAATAAAACATAAATTGCAAAGGAAATGTGCCATATACAACAACAAAACACAGTGCTTATACAAGCATTTGCCAACAGCAAAATGTGTCAAAGGCTTTAGGATACCATGCAATGCTACATAACAACAAATTGCCTCTGATGAGCGTGACGTCACAACTGTTTACATTAGATTCATTTTAGCAGTTACGAGCGGTCTCATGCGCAGTTGAGTGGCGTGTAGGTAGTAGCTTCTCCCGTTTCTGGCTACAGAAATGTGACTGCTGCTGTGTAAGCAGTCACAGCAAGCAGTTAGATGCAACCGGAAAAAATTTTACTGCTGTGCCCAAGCTGCCAGATTCAAGCATGCGCAGTGGCTCGGTCACCAAATTCATATTCTTTAGGAGTAAAAACGTAGTTTCACAAAGTGCCTAGCATCCAGCACTTGTTGGTCTGTTAATTACTCATATGATTTTACTGCGCATCCGTGTTGGTTTTTGAACACACTCTGTAAGTTGATTTCTGAATGACTCATAACCTGTGCGGGGTAGCCGTGCAGTCTCAGGCGACTTGTCACTGTTTGTTCGGCTCGCCCCGTCGGAGGTTCGAATCCTCCCTTGGGCATGGGCGTATGTGTTATACTTAGCGTAAGTTAGATTAAGTAGTGCATAAGCCTAAGGACTGATGACATCAGCAGTTTGGTCCCATGGTAAAAAATAAATAAATAAATCATAATTTGATTTTTGAATGCGTGCATAGTGTACGGGATGTCTCTGTGAGGGGAATCCTCGTTGCATCTAGAAATAAACTTTCCTGCAGGCAAAAGGAGACCAGGCCATACAAGCTAAGTGCAGCAAAGCCGAACGAGTGATTTATGTGGTTGATTGGGCTTGCGAATGATCAGCGTTGTTATAATTACTAGGGAAATCCATAGATTCAGACTACCAGAGTGGAAATAAATGACTAACAGTAATAACTGGTATGAAAGACTACGTATTATCATCTCGGTGTATCCAGGAAAACGAAATTTTGGGCCAGATCGCTACACTAGTAAGGGCCAGTTGTACAGTCCCCATCTAGCAGCCACTTAAGTTCTATTCTGGAAGTAGCACGGAAAATGGTTTGTAGGAACTTTTCTGACAGCTATCCATTAATCGCCTTGTAGAACAATGAAGTTTTTTTGTTGGTTTGCTAAAGCAATTTGGCTTTTATTAATCTTTTATGCTGAGGCAGTCAACGTGTTTGAAACAAAGTGTTTAGTTCCACATTGTTGGCTAATTTCAAATGTTCACTGCATTTCAAGTGCACGTTTTGAACTTCTAGCACATATGGCATTATGCCATAATAAAGAACCAAACATGATATAATACAGTACTGGTGCTCCAAAAAAAATTTACATCCCGAAAACCAAACTGAAAAGCTCAATATCAGGTCAAGGCCTACTTCATTGGGAATCAGAACATACGAATGTGCAATTTAAGCCGAATTATGCATTTTAGTATGGTTCACGAAATTCCGATGCTCTTGGAGTATCCTCTGATGTCTTTTTTTCTTTTGTGATATAATGTAAGATCTTTTAATGTTTTACACATACAAACATACGAGCTTCCTGCGTCATAGCGGCTGCCAAAGTGCGGTGGCTCCTGTTATCTGGCACACACAGAATAACATACTGCTAAGGGAGGGGGATAAGGTAATAAATGCTCCACAACACGTAGCAGACAATGTAAATGAGCATTTTTCAAGTATTGCAGAGAAGTTACAGCAAAAATTCCCCAAAAGAAATATATCACCTGTAAATAATGTTGCACTAAATACAATGATGTTACTTCCAATCACAGAGAATGAAGTCAATAAAACTGTTCAAACACTAAAAAATAAGAAATCAGTAGGCTTAGGATGAAGTACCAATGTGTGTACTGAAACAGTGCATAGAGATTAAACAAGGCCTCTTAACAAATATAATAAATGAATCATTCACATCAGAGACATTTCCAGAACAGTTAAAACAGGCAAGAGTTGTACCTTTGCTTAAGAAAGGTAATGCAGAAGACATAGAAAATTATCGGCCCATTTCCCTGCTGTCACCATTCTCAAAAGTAATTGAAGCAATTATGAAAGACAAATTAATGAATTACAATCTTTTAAGTGAATCACAGTTTGGTTTCTGAAGTGGCAAAAATACAGGTCAGCCATAGTATAATTCATATAGTTTGTACTTGATGCTCTTGACAAAGATGAGTATGTCACAGGCACATTTTTTTGATCTTTCTAAGGCCTTTGATAAGTTGAACACAAGGTTCTATTAAATAAATTAGAAGCATTGGGAATAAGGGGGGTAGCTAATGACTGGCTTCGATCATACTTAGCAGATAGGGTACAAAGAGTAGAGATAACACATACTGCAAATAGATCTAAACATTTAGTAAAACACTTAGAAGCAAAGGGGTTGTGCAACATAGCATATTATGACCAATACTATTCCTGATATACATCAATGACTTTCCCAGTAGTGTTACTCATGATGGAAAAAATTCTCTTCGCTGATGACAGAATATTATAGTCACTGAGAAAACATGAGAACTCCTTGCAGAGAAAGCAAATGAAGCTCGCAAGGAAGTTTACAAGTGGTCAATAAGCAATAAAGTGACATTGAACATAAAGAAAACTTATGCCATGAATGTCAGTTTGAAGAGGGAAAATGACAATATTAAATTAAATGTAGATGGCACCTCTATAGACTGTGTTACGAATGCAGAATTTCTTGGAATGAATATTGATTCTCAGTTGAAGTGGTGTGAACACACACAAGTACTTGCAAACAAAATATCATCAGCATGTTATGCCTTTCGAATGCTATCATCAGTGTGTAACATACGGTGTTATGTACACTCAGCTCTTAGCTATGGCATTCTTTTTGGGGGAACAAATGCACAAACTATGGACACAATTTTCAAACTCCAGAAAAGAGCCATAACCAAAAATGGTAGTCAAGCTCATTGTAAAGATCTGTTCAAAACACTGGGGATTTTAACTGCTCCATGTGAATACATTTACAAGTCAGTTGTACACATCAAAAATAACATTGGTAATTACTGCACAAACAGTTCTGTCCATGACCATGGAACAAGAGCTAGACTCAACTTACATTTTCCAAGAAAAAATAAACATAAAACTCAAAGCACCATTGTCTACCAAGGAATAAAACTGTGCAATAAATTACCAAAAGAGATAAAAGAAATTTCAAAAATGCGCTTATTTAAAAAGGCAGCTAAAAAGTACTTGTAATGCAATACATTTTATGCTTAGATAAAACAGAGTAGGGGATTTGGTAAAAAAAAGTTATACAAATAATTAATAATAATGATTATAAAACATCCAACATTCCACATAGCACCTTCACACTGTTTTTTTCCTTTTATAGAAAAACTTACCCCCAAGCTATGCATTGCACAATACTAACACATCTTCCTCTTTCTGAGCTCAACATCTCACTCATTATAGAGGGATACTGACTCAGTTTTTCAGGATAGCAAATGGGTAGTCGTGGTACAGAAAATGACTCAGAGATCACCACTGTGTGTGTGTGTGTGTGTGTGTGTGTGTGTGTGTGTGTGTGTGTGTGGTGAATGAAGTGTTATGAAATAATGTGTGTATAGTGTGTACAGTGACTGATAGTGAGATATGAGTGAACAGTGTGGCATTATATTATTTAATAAATTATTTGTAAAAAAAGTATTGTATACCAGAAGTAAATCTAATGATAGTCTCAAACTAGAAGTCTGTAAATGTATGTGTATACAAATTAGTTTATTTTAAATTGGTCTAAACTTGCAAATACTCTGACATGTCCTATATCCCTGTGAAAAGAGATCTACAAATGAATAAAGCTGCTACTACTACTACTAATGCATACCCTGGCCTCCTAGATTACCATATTTATCCGTTTGTGATTTTTTTTTTCTTGTGGGGCTACCTCAAAAGCAAAGTCTACATGACTCAACCAAGAACCCTGGATGAGTTAAAACAGAGAATTCAGGACGCAATTCACAATATCCCAGCTGAGATGTTGCAGCGGTCAATGAAGAATCTCAACAGCAGATTTCATGAATGTATTCATACAAGAGGATGCCATCTTAAAAAAATGATAAGTGCCATCAGTGTTTCATAAATGGCAAAGTTGTAAGATTTCAATTACTATTAATGCAATTTCTTTCTTTCATCACTTCTAGTTTTATTGGATTGTGGAAATGTTCCCGTTTTTCTGTGTCGCCCTGTATTTACTTTCAATAAAAGATTATTCCAAATCTGACTTATGAGTATTTCTAACATTTCTGATTCCAGTTTGCATTTTTTCCTCAAAATCTCTAATGTCCAGAAACATTCGAGCGATAGTCAATCTGTGGTATCACCTGAGTTTGAGTGTGAGTGATGAACAATTTGTGCATTTTAAGTGCAAAAAAAGTTTTCTTGTATCTGAGGTGCAGTATGTGAATTTATTTGTAAACAGAATTGAATATATAGTAAATGGTAAATGCTGAATTACATTTCTGAATCATATGTACTTTATCATTACAGACAAGTGTTGAGACAGAAGTTAATGTACCAGAAGAGGTGGGAAATGTTGATAGAGACAAGTTGGCCGAGGAGGAAGAAAAACATGAACTGGAGTTGAAGAAAGCCCAGTAAGTAAACAAAATGTGTTTATCATATCGTTTCCCTCTCACTCTAGGTTACAGTGAGAAGTTGGTTACAATACTTAATGATAGTTTTGAGCAGCTTATTTTTTATCTTCATAAGTGAAGGCACTTGATACAAGTGGTACTTTATGCACACCAGCTGCAATGAAAAATGTTTGTAACCTCATTAAAACACAATGTTGTTTGATGGAAATCAATGGAACATTCAGGATGGGATTCAGTTACGTGCAATAAATAAATCACTATTCACCAAGTAGAAGAGACACTTAAGAGCAAATATGCTTGTGCCTTTCTCTTGTTTTACTTGTATAAATCTTTGTGCCCGCTTGATATAGTGGCCTCAAATTATTCTGATCAGTATACAATTAAAGGATATTCTATTGACAGGGATAGCAAAACACACCTTTTGAGGTTACTTTATATAAATATCCTTGAACTGTAAGTTACCCCACGTTAATTAGAGGTCCCTCTATTGGTTTGGGAAATAAAATAGCATTATAAATATAATTTTTTTTAATGATAACCCAAATGAGGTAATTAGTTGACACTGGATGTTCATGAGATATTTCATGAATGGGCACTGTTTACATTGATTCCACCAACATGCCACGAAAACAAAATAAAAAATTAAAAGTCACTAATGACTTCTGAAGAGATGTTCAGTGCAAAACGGATGTTACAGTGATTTATTTCATAGGAAGCACAAAGGATTCTGCTCTCGCCCTATATGGCGCATGTCACACTAGATGTGCAATTCCACATTATTTATATGATATGTGAACACCCCATTTTGTGAAAGAGGGGGGGGGGGGGTAGATATTGTCGAGTACCCATCTGCTTTCATTCCCCTCTTGAAAACACATGCAACAATTATCCAAAAGAACTGCATTGGGTAGTTTTGTCATCTTGTTGAACTTAATGCCTAATAACACACTGGCCAGTTGTTGGTATAGACCTGTAGGAAACTTGAGTTACAGCAGACTACTCTCGTAGTCTCTGGCATTACCAAAGCTACTACAAAATTTGAGCTTACTCGGGGATGGAATAGCGTAGGGTTTGTATGCTGGTTCAGGAGACCAATTTTACTGAGGAGATACCTCTCTACACTCCCCTGGAAGCATTACCGTATATATACTGACACTCTGATTTTACACTTTATAATACTTTTATACCTCCAGAGGAATATGTCACACACCGTGTGATCACTGATTTGATGTGTCGACTACCTCACCCCCTTTATCATCTTGGAGGATTTTTATGTCCAAAACCCTTTGTGGGGTAGTTTCAAAATTTCTCAGTGAGACAGTCTACTGGAACAAGTATTTCTTTTTTTTTTAATTTTGACAGTATTATAAAAAGGATAGATCGCTACTAACCAAATAGCAGAGATGTTGAGTCACAGATATGCACTTTAGAGGCCTTCTTGCGAATTACAGAACATACAAACACACACTCAGGCAAACGCAATTCACACACACATGACCACTATCTGGCTGCCGAGGCCAGACTGTGAGCAGCTGCACGTGATGGGAGAGGTAGTCTGGATGGTGAGGGCAAGGAGGAGGTTGGAGCAGGGAGGGGGAGGGATATCAGGGTAGGCAGTGGGGACAGTGAAGTGTGCTTCAGCGAGCATGCAGTGATGAGGTTGAGAGAGGATAGGTGCAGACGATTGGGGGAGAGGGGCGCAGCATAAAAGGAGAGAAGTAAGAAGACTGTGGGTACGTTGGTGGAATACAGGGCTGTGTCATGCTGGAGTAGGAACAGGGGGGCTGAAGGACAACGACTAACAAAGATTTAAGCCAGGAGGGTTACAGGGATGTTTGATATATTGCAGGGATAGCTCCCATAGGCACAATTCAGAAAAGCTGGTGTTGGTAGGTAGAATCCAGATGGCCCAGGTTGTGAAGCAGTCATTAAATGGACAACAACCTGTGCCATCTGGGTCCTTCCTGCCAACACTATTCATTCTGAATTGCACAGGTGGGAACTCTCCTCACTACATATCCTACAGTCTCGTAACCTTCCTGGCCTCAACCTTCATTAGCCATTGTCCTTCACCACCTATCCCCTTCCCTGTTCCAATTCCAGCAATACACAGCCCTCTGTTCCACCAACATACTCCAGTCCTTTTACTTCTCTCCTTTTCTACTGCTGCAACAAAGAACTACTGTAAAGCAGCAACAGCAGGTAAAATCAAGTGGTAAACCATCCAATCATCTCAATGTGATTCTATCTGATGCTTCATCCGACTCTTTTCCCAGAACTGATGGAATGTCAGATATGTGTGGGGCAATCATCTCGCCCCACGACTGAATCTCCACCCACTGCAGTGAGACAGGATGAGGTGCTACCCCCATGATAGTTGGCTCCAATATTTCAGTGGAACAACTTACAGGGGTTTAGGAAGCATGTAGAGGACTTTTTCTACTGTCTCAGGATAGACCACTGTGTCTGTGTCTCCAGGACTCTAATTTCCACCATTCGTATGCCCCTGAGCTTTGGGGTTATGTACTTCATAAAAGAGACAACCTGAGTGGAGAGAGACCTAGAGGTGGAGTAGGTATTTTCGTCGGTACCGACTACCACTTCTCGCCTCTCCCCCTGACAATGAATTTACAAGCAGTAGCCATATCAGTGCACGCACGTCATCCTTTGACAATATGTTCCCTTTACTTGCTGCCACATGATGCGCTCGATGAAGAGGCTATAATTGACCTTCTTACTCAGCTCCCCCACCTGTTCATCTTCTGTGGTGATTTTAGTGCACACAGTGTGCTTTATAGCTCTGCAACTACCTGTCTCAGGGTACAGCAATTGAGAGGCTCCTCGTGTCATCGTGTGCATATTTGCTAAATACAGAACAGAATGCACTTCTGCACTGCAACTGTGGACCATTCTCTGTGATCAATCTCGTACTTTGCTCTCTAGCCCTCGATCACCCACGGCTCAATGGGAGTGATCAATGACTTGCATGGAAGTGATCACTTTCCGATCTGGATTCACCTGCCAGATAGAGTATAACCCAAAAGGAAACCACTGTGTTGGGTGCTCAGTAGAGCAGACTGGACACTTTACAGGTAGCCAACCCAGTTTGAACATCATGTCAATGCTGAGGAATGGGTGCACCATGTTACCAAAATGATCCACCGCACTGCTGCAGTGTCCATTCCACAGTCCTCGGGACAGTTGAAGAGGCCGTCCCTTGTTGGAGTGATGAATGCCGCTCGGCAATCAGAACTATGCATGTGGCTCTGCATAGGTTCAAATGCCAGCCAACTGCAGGGAATCCCGCAGCCTTTTGGGTGGTGAGGGCTAAGTGTCACCAGATTATTCAAGAGAGCAAGAAGAGGTCATAACAATAGTTCCTGGACACCATTAATTGTTCCACAAAGAGCTCTGTTGTGTGGGAGACCATCAGGAGAATTTCTGGGAGAGGAGGGAGGTGCCTCATGGCTGTTGTAGTAGGGAACGGCACATCACTCTCCAGACCTACCTTTGAGACATTACCCAGATGATGGTGGCCTGTTTTGCCACAGTTACTTCAACCACTAATTAGGATCTAGGTTTCCAGTGCCATATTGTGGTTGCTGGTCCTTTCTGTTGCCACGGTATTTTTGATACGAGTTGGTGACATCCTGTCTTATCACTTTGAGCAGGAGAACTGTGTTCCTCAAGGTAGTGTTTTAAATGTGACTGATTTTGCCATAGCTATTAATAACATTATGTCAGTAGTGAAAACTCCTGTCCAGTGTTCTTTGTTTGTGGATGATTTCTCTGTGTTTCGTTTGCTCTTCTTAAAGCCTTGCAAGGACAAAAAACTTGTCAGTTGCAAAGAACTCTTCAAGGTTTGGATGAATGGGAGGAACACTGTTCTTAATTTTAAAGATGCTGTGAGGTTTCTGGACCTCATATTTGACTGTAAACTTACATATTTGTCACATCTTAATGACCTGAAAAAACATGTCCCATAAGCCTCTAAGTATTTTAAAATGCCTTAGCCACAGTACATGGGGAGCAGACAGGACTTACAGCATTTGTGTGCTCTTGGCTAGATTATGGGTGCACAGTGTATGAGTCTGCAAGACTCTCTTATTTAAAGATGTTGGATATGATGCACCATGAAGGGATTCGGTTGGCCACAGGGGCATTCAGAACAATGCCTATACGAAGCCTCTGTGTAGAGGCTGATGAACCGCCACTTCCCATCAGGTGATGGCTACTTGCAGTATGCCAGGTATATAAAACACTGTCCGTACTGTACACACCCACATTCCATACTGTTGCTTTTTACTACAACGATAGGATGCCCTGTTTTGTGATGTGTGTGGTGTGCAAAACTCTGTTTGCCGTATTTTAACAGAGTGTATTTTATACTATGGTGCAGAGACAGAAGCAAATATTGATGGGGATCTACCCTCTATTTTAGCTGATGATAAGATGAGTGTGACTAAGATTTTAAAGTTTTTTGACGTGTCTGGAAACTGTACTAAGTTTTTGGGTTGGAGGTTTTAGTGTATTGTAGAGTGGCTGGCTCCCCCTTTTTTATTCTTGCAATCAGCCAACCACACCCATCTGCTATATTGTTTAACTCCTTATTTCACTTTCTTCCTATTTAGTTAATGTTATAATATTGATGCAATATATCATGCCGTGCTTCTGTATGGGTACGCACATAGTTTTCCATCTATTATTACCTTTATTGTATGTGCTTTTTTATACTCCTGTTTAGTGTATGTTACTGATACTCATCTCAGACAGTTTTCGCACGTGCGCTGAAGACCTTGCTTCTGTGTGCCCATACCAACATATCCGTCCCACCTACCCCGACTGCATCTAGCAGCCATACTCTCTTCATCTCATACCCATATGCACCCACAAGCAATGTTTTATGGTTCCCCACCTCTACCCTGCTATCACTTCCCCTCCCTGCCCCAGTATCCTCGTTGCCCCCACCACCTAGATTGCTTCTTCCACAACGTGCAGCTTGTCACAGTCTGGCCTCGGCAACCAGAGACAGTAGTCATGTGTGTGTGTGTGTGTTGTCTCATTCGGAAGAAGGCCTTTTTGGCTGAAAGCTTACTTGTTTGACAGTCTTTTTGTTGTGCGTATCTGCAACTCAACACCTCCGCTGTATGGTGAGTAGCAATCTATTCTTTTCATAATGTTGTCATTATTCCATCCTGAATTTTCCATTTTTTAACTTTGTTCTTTGTGTATTAAACTGCAGATTGCATACGTATTTTAGCCCAATAAAAAGTGCTTTCTCACTTACTGAATTGTTGATGTGTAGCATCGGTTGTCTCCTGTCTACTTATTGGAAATGGTTTTTGTGACAGCAACTGCTTTACAATTGTTATTCCCCTGCCACACCGGTACCCTTTAGAACACTTTCCTCTTTGAAATATAAAAACACCAAATGGAATTGTTATAACCTTTAATCACCAATAATTGCGTGGATATTCAAACACTCTCTCTTAGAAACAATAGCTGATTACATGATAACAACTCAGTATCTCGTATTCGACTGCCGTGCCGTGACATGCGGCCGGCGCCGTTCGTAGCTAGGTGGCGCTCTCGCGCTCAGCCGAGTTGCGGAGCGCCTCTATCGCCGTTTGTGCGTACTGCCGTGGCGTCACTGTTAAATGTCGTGACACTGTCACAACAGGAATAGCTTCACCATTTCTTTAAACCCTGGTTTCCCACTGCAGAAATGAAGATATCCTCCAACAATATTACAAGTAGCAGAAGTAATGATCCAGCGCTCTCCAGGCCCACACCACAGAAACTTGTAATGTGCTGGAACCATGAAACAGCCATGGCCAGTAAATATTGCAGATGGACAATTGAACAACATAAGGGTACACTGAGGGATACACTTATTGCCTTCAAAAGGTTCTGTGAGTCCTGCTGTCTAAACACAAAAAAGGAGTATTGAGAATGATTTGTGACCACTACTGGCACCTATTCCTCCACCTCTCAGGTACGAGTCAAACTGCGCAGTGTTTACAGGTACCAATCATCCTCTGGTGTTCTGACATCTATCAGGATGGCATAATTCTATCTCACCCTTCCATTGTCACTGAACAACTAGCAACTCACCTTGCCCAATCCTCCGCACCTGAAATTTACTCTTCCACCTCCATAAAATGTAGTAAAGAGTATTTATCGATCCTTAGATTCTCAACTCTCGGACGCATACAACAAAATGGAACTCCTCAGTACAGCACCTTGAGCAGTGCTGCAACACAGCACCAGACAGACCCTGATAGCATGCGTAACCAGGTACTACAGCATTTAACTTTAGTATACAAACATCATATTCTTGCTCTGTTTTAGCACATCTGATGTGAGGATGAGCTTCCACTCTATTGTTCATGTCATGTAGGAAGGCGGCCCAATTTTCAGCCATTTCTGCGCATCCCCCTCCACTAGCCACTGGCAGCCAATAATATTCACTCTCTTTCCAAGCAGCTAGCAGCAATTTACAGCTAGAGAGCAAAAATGTCACTCCTACATGCTGCACTGTTGCTGTACTTTACAACAACTGAATTATTCATTCAACTGTCCATTCTCCCCTCCACCCCCCTCCCCGCAACCCCCCACCCCCACCCCACCCCACCCCACCCCACCCTTGCAGCAGTTTAGCTGTGAATGCGGATCTATAAATGTTTAAGTGTGAGAATTGTAAATGAAAGTGTCAGAGCTGTAGGAACCGTAGAAAAAGTTGGTTTCATGTCACCTGGAAAGCATTGAAATTGCGAGGAACCTGTAACAGAAATGGATGGTTTTAACAATGATGTTTTAAACTGCTCTATGTGAATGATGAATGCCCGACATCACAGAAACGTGTTACAGTTATGCAGGGGAAAATTGTCTTCAATGGTAAGCATTTCATCAATGTAAAGAATTTTAAAAGGCGTTGGTTCCAGAAACGTTAAGAAGAGAGTTTTTAATTCAAAGAAGTGACATAGGTGCAGCACAAACTACATCCCATGTAAAGATTCATGATAGAAGAGAAGGATGTAGGTCAACATTGTATTACTTCAATGAAACATGGGACAGATAGAATCATTCCGGGAAGAGCTGCTGGAAAATGAGTGATGGTACTGGCAGTTTTAAAGTTCTCATGGGAATTGGTTCGCGAATAATTATTCTGCACGCTGACTCTTCTTCTTATTTTGTTTCTGAGAATAAACTTGTATTTACGGGTAAGAAAAATGGCAGTGACTTTCATTCAGAAATGAACGCTGTCTGTTTCATGATGTGATTCACAATTCTCGTCATACCTTGCTTTGAAGTCAGTCATTGCCAGTTATAATTCAACTGTTACAGAGAAAATGCCAAGTACAAACACCAGAAAAATGTAATTTTTCCCTGGTTTCAGAATAAAAATATAAAGCACTGTATAAACCAGGCTCATGCTGATCTCCTGCAGCTCGTTAATTTGTACATGTCATGTGACAGAACATACAAACTTGGCTTCCTTGTACATGAATGGGGTCACACAGCTTTGCGTTTACCCACATGTCACTGTCAGTGTAGCCCCATGGAATTAATTTGGGCAAAGTGTTAAGGCTATGTGGGAGGAAAAAAATTAAACATTCAAGATAATATACACTGAATCGATTGTGCATGAGGCAATAGACAACATCCCACCTCTAGCGTGGACACGGTCTGCGCAGGTTCAGAAAAAAGAATTTGACAGGGAAGTGATGGTGGACATAAGCCTTCAACTGATCATCGTAAATTTACAATCAGATTCTTCAGAAACAGACTCAAATAGAAGTGACAATGGTATTATGATGTAGACTTTGGATAAAGTAATAATATTTCTTAGTTTTAAAGAATTGTACTTTAAAAAATGTGTTTGTCAACATATCAGTTGCATGCATAATAATGATAACTTTGTATCCTTTGAATTATGTAGACTACAATGTTCAATATATTGCCCAGGTAGAAGTTAAGCTTCTCCCACTGTGTTGTATGCTCTAATAACTCGCGAGAATGCAGCTGGATAAATTCGTCAGAAGTGCAATATTTCCACATGTAAATCCCTGTCATTTTCAAGGCATGAATTGGATAAGGCATTAAAATGGCAGTAACTGTTACTTGTCGAGATATCGGTGGTTTTCGATGTCGTCGGTCAGCATTCCCTTTAGTTATTCGCAGATGATGGTTAATTATTTGCTTGTTCAATGGATTATAAATATGGTCTCTCACTGTAAAGCTGAATGAGTTAGTTTACATTCATAATGCCCATTAACAGCGAAAAATGTGACAACTTACTGACCATTCTTACGATAGTCTTTTGCATCAGTCTTTTCTATCACTAATTCTTTTTAATTCTTTTTTACGCGCAGTGATTACACTTAACTATACTCTCTCTCTCCCTCTCTCTCTCTCTCTCTCTCTCTCTCTCTCTCTCTCTCTCTCACACACACACACACACACACAAACCTTACACATTTTTAAAAAATTTATTGAGTAGGAGCAGTTGTCAAGCAAATTTAATGATTTAGATTTGTGATTGAAGTTAATTTTGTTGTGAATTAAATTTTTACTCATAATACAGTTCAAATCACAATAAATGATAATTATTGCAAACAGTTTCAATGATCTTGTCATTAGACAATTGTCATTTGGAGAAAAATTGTACCTCACGCATTCACAAAGCTGTGTCAACTGTTCTCAACTCCCGATGCCATGTGGAGTAAATCTGTGGACCAGTGGACACATTGTCATCAAGATATGTATTAATATTTCTCTCATGATGACTGATTGAAATTGGTTTTAATATTTTCTATTCCCCTCATAGATTAGAATGTATAATAAGATGTACCGTAGGCAAACAAGCCTGACTGTTGGATGCAGCAATGCAGTTCAGCAACATGGACTTTGTTTGTCCGTTCTCTGCTGCCACGTGTCCACATTTCTCATCCCCCCACACTTCCTTTCTGCTCCACCTCTATGCGTGGAAGTGCTGTTCTATATGATGTGGGCTATAGCAAACTAAAAGCATAATCATCACAGTTTATAACACGGAAACAGGTCTCACAAAGTAGCCTGCTAGTACCCCATTTGGCATACAAATATTTTGTGCAAGTAATGGTGAACATATGACTGATTCATACTCTAGAGGTGAAGGGACTCCATTCCAAATTTCTGTGTGGATTTTTGAAGGGCCACTCTACCATCAACCACATGGGAAAATGGAAATGAGCGTTTGGCGTCATTGGCCAGGAGACCCCTTATGGGGCCTTGGTGCATGTCTCATTACATTCGACGCCACATTGGGCAACCTGTGCACCGGATGGGGATGAAATGATGATGAAGACAACACAACACCCAGTCCCTGAGCGCGGAGAAAATCCCCGACCCAGTCGGGAATTGAACCTGGGCCCGTAGGACGGCAATCCGTCACGCTGACCACTCAGCTATTCGGGCAGACATCAGCCACATAGTTCACTTGGAGTGAATGTCCGTCTACATCGAATTGTTGTTTTCTTTTCTCATGAAAAACCTGTGACGCTATATAACGTTGTCATATTTGTACTGCTCTACATGGATGGGGCTGTAGAGGTATTCTCTCAATATTTATCCAGAAGATATTATCTCATCATTTCTTCCATTTTCAGGTAGGTGCTTCTCACAGTCTCTCCCATACAAATGAAAATGGAATCCCACAAGGTTCTGTTTTGAACGTAACCCATTCTCTAATTTTATTTCTCAGGCTGATAGAGACCTCAGAACCTACAGTCTTATCTTCCATATATGTTGATGTTTTTTTATTCTAACACATGCCTTTGAACTTGAGTCAGCAGAATGCACCATAAGAAAAACCCAAGACTTCTAGTTCACTACTTCCAAAATATGTTTAATTCACTTCTGCCACTATCCACCAGCCCACCAACACTGGACTGTAGTTTACATAAGGAGTTACTTTAGGTCAAAAGATATACTGTTTGTAGAACTAGTGTATGATGCTGAATGAACATGGCTGCCTCATGCACACAAGCTCAAACAGAAGTATGGTGTAAAACTTGATCTTTAAAGTCAGTAGTTTCCATGCCTGTATGTAGCTTACTGGTGGCAGTTTACACTGTGAACTTGTACAGGAAAGCAGAATTTTATTTAAATTGCTGTAGTAAAGGAATTATTTGTTGAAAATTGATGGAATTTTCAGCATTGTTAACAATAGACCTTTATTATGTTTGAATACACTCAGGCACTTAAAAAGAACTTTCAATACGGAATACTTTGAAACAAAATCCTTAATCCCCAGTCTCTTCACATGAGTTTTTAGCTGTTTTTTAATTATTATTTTTTTTTAAAGAGACACAGTCCAAAATATGTGTGTTCTTTCATGACTTATCGGTGTCATGAAAAACAATAAATGCATTGTGCACTTAACTATTTAGTTTCCTTCTCAATATTTTCATGTACCACTTGAAACGCTCCTTTCGTCTGTCCAGAGATTCTGTGGCATTGCGCAGGTTCACACTTTTGGCCAAATCCTGAATCCACATACACTTGGCAATGTGAGACATACAAGGTCGGCTGAGGACTGTTTTCACAGAAGTCAACAAACAAGAAACACATTTTACTGAATTACTTGAACAGTACGTATTGCTGATAATGTCTTACAGTATTGTATTTCACAAATAAACTCGAGATACACAATACAATAGTGTGGGGAGGGGGGGGGGGGGGGAGGATTTCTATCAGCTTTCAGTCGAAAATTTAAAAAAAAATGTAAAAATTATAATTTTTTTTCCAAAACTCAGTGTCTACAAATTATTTTGTAGCATTAATGTTCTAGTTTAATTTAGGCTATTGAACAAATAATAATTTGATAAATTGGTTCATCAAGGTATTGAATTTTTTTCCAAAACTGAATGTTTACAGATTATTTTATAGCAGTAGTGTTCTACTTTAATTTAAACAAGTGAACAAATAATAATTCAATAAACTGATTCATCAGGGTACTGTACTTGATTATTTCCATTGTCATGTTCATGGAAACACTATAGAGCCTGCCCATAGAACTCTTGGGTAACTTCTGATAAGCCTTCCCATAGAACTCTTGGGTAACTTCTGATGATCTGTCCAAATCTTTCCATTGTATGATGGATGATACAAGGTTTCTAGGTTTTATTACAGCTGATCGATCAATGTCCTTGAAACTATCTATTTTAGTTTTCTTCCCTTCAGCAATGATTGGAGAGGAAAAGTGTGTTGTTTCAAGTTTGCAGATGGTGTTTTTTTTAAGAACTCTGGCTTCAGACATTTTGAATGGTGGCTTTGTGTTTGGTAATCTGTGAGCAGTGGTCTTGAAACTGTACACATTTCAGTCCTTGGCCAGAACCATAGAGGTGCCATTGTGGCTGAGAATCTTGTGGTAGTGTAACGGTAAGGTTATGGTTTCAAGTTTTCTCAGTTCCTTTCCAATGTAACGGTAAGGTTATGGTGTCAAGTTTTCTCAGTTCCTTCCCAATGGTACCAAACACCCCATCAGGGGGCATGTAACTGTGATCCCAGATCGGGAAGTAGTGAACTATTTTGTCAAAAACTAACAATAAATGTCTACCAGGGGCAGTAGATATTTGAATTTGGCAAAACTAATTTTTTGTAGATCTTGAGTTTAGAAAAGTTTCACAGTTTTGTCTGCAAGATTAGACAGGCCAATAGTAAGTTTTACATAATCCATGTATTGCAATGGATTCATCTCATTTAGAAGAACATGAATACTTATGTAACACATTTTTTCCAAATTTATAGTTGTATAGTTTTGTGAAAACGGTCCTCAATTACATGACATATTGCTCTGTGGATTTAATTGAAAATGTATATTTGTGAACTCTTATTAATTGTCTGCACTACTGTTCTACCGAATCAGTACAAACAAGGGGCACCAGCCTTGAGGTACAAACAAGGGTCACCAGCCTTGCTTTGATCAACAAGACAGGGTTAAATTTTGCAACTCAAAGGTCAATAATTAAGAGCCCTGTAGCTACCGAACTACTCTCAGGAAAGGTTCTGAGAACTGACCATTGGACTGGAATGTGTTCTGTAAACCCTATTCAACTAATTATTACTGTTGATAATTACCATAACAACAACTGGTCCAGATAGCTGTGTCTGTTAAATTGCTGCTTCCAGGATGGGGAGTTGTGCTGGTCACAGAGAGAGTCCTTCCAACAGATTAAAGATGAGGGTTGGTGTGCCATCCAGCCTGGATGTGGTTTTTTTGGCAGTTTCCCACATTCCACTAGATGAATACCAAGCTGGTACACAAGTCCTTACTCAGTTACACAATTCATAGACACTTGGAAAACTTCCACTCACTCTACATTAATAACATTACACGCAGACAGTCAGGAGGTGCACATGTTCCATCCCGCGAGGGGGGGGGGGGGGGAGCAATAGTAGGGTGATCACAGGAAGGGTACCTGGCCATCCTTTAAATGAACTGTGCCCAGTCCCCTAATAACAATGCCAACCCTATGATGATGTGGGACAAAGACACAAGAAAGAAAAGGAATTATGATAACAAAATGGGAACACATTTCAAAGTCAGCTCAAATTTTCATGGAAATAAATGAAATTTATTGGTATCAATTAATACTAGCTAAGTCCTATGGCAATGTTTCCCTGTTCTGCTCTGAGGGTTTCTTTTACCAAACAGGTTTACTCTAATTAATCCACAACATTCACAGAGAGAAACAGAAAAGTGTCTTAGTGGAATTCAATGCCCGCACATGAAAATACTGTATTTACTCAATTATAAGATGAGGTTTTCTCCCAAACTTGTCATTTGAAAAATATTTGGTCATCTTATATTCACAGATTAAACTATTGCTGCTCAGATAAACATTTGTACACTGTTCAATAGATTAATGTATGGGTCGTCTTACATTTACAGATGAAGCTTTCACTATTAAGGTTCCATACAAAACTATTTTTAAGAACTGGTATGTGTAGAGCTTAGCAAACACTATCTTCATTCGAATAGGCTCAAGATTTTCCAATGCCCAAAAGTGCTTGATAAAGGATCGATCCTGTTCGATCAATCGTGACATTTAACTCATGATGCTAGTTCAACAGATGGATATGTGAGAAACTGTGAACTAGGCACAACAACAATCTAATCATCTGCTTAAAAAATTTACAGTTTTGTGAAACACAGGAGGAAATAGCATTAAATTCTATTAACTCATGAACTTTTGTTGTATTTGAAAAGGTTTGCAATAGAAGTTCCCACATGTGTATGGGTACTGTATGCCTACATTTATGCTGCTTTTTAAGTGAAGTTAACATTCAAAGGCAAAGATCTTGTCCTTCAAACACCACACACGATTCTGAACCCAATTCAGTATTTTATTTGGTTATGAAAACTAATGATTTGTGAAGTGGGTTGCAAATGAAAATTTGGTAGCTATGAAAATTTGGTAGCTGTTCATGTATTAGAATACTGGGAAAAATGATACCAGCTTTTAATCAGCTTTAGAACAAGATTGTGACATTCAGATGAAATGAGAAAGAAAATTAATCTATAATTAAATGTCTAACAAATGAACAAATCACATTAAATTGATTGCAGTTGTTATCACAAGAATAAATTATAATGAAAAGAACCATTGTAGGGATAGTACCAACAGCTGATATTAGTTCGCAGGATGAGTGACAGTTCGAGAGTTGGATTGAATCATGATCGCGATCTTTCATTCATGTATTAGTTGCTGTTCTTACATAGGACCTACACCCTACAAGATATAGCTGTTCATGTTTCACTGTTGCTTAAGCACACCACTACGGAAGGCTTGGAGGGGGAAATGTGACACAGACCTAACTGAGAACTATACTGAGAGAGAGAGAGAGGGAGGGGGGGGGGGGAGGGAGGAGGAGGCAGGAGAGTGGTGAGCAGGCAGCAAATTTCATTTTTGCAGTTTGTCTGAACCCATTTGTACTTAGAGTGGAACTGACTTTAAAACTGGCCAAATACTCAACAATACCATGCATTTCTGCCGAAGGTGCTAAAAGTCTAGACTGTGGCCAGTGGCGTAGTTACATGTGTCATGCAGCAGTGATGTCTACACTCACCATGAGGTATTACCTAAACAGTAGGGGGTGTGTCAGCTGCTGATTCTACACAGCCAACAAGAGAGTGGTTGGCAGACGAAATATTTTTGGAGCAAAAGACATTGTAACATTCTCACATCATTATATGAGAGTTGAATGAGAAGTAATGCCTCCACCTTCGTTAATTGGGTTTGGATGGGAATATTTTAATAAATGAAATGCAGAAATAATCCTTAGAATGTGATCTTTTGTTACCAATATTCATTTTTCCACATAATCACCAGCCAATTGGGTACATTTCTGTCAACGATGAACAAGTTTTCTGGAGCTGTCAGGAAAAAAAGTCGACACCCTGTTTCCGCAACCACAGTCTCACAGTTCTCTCAACGTCTTCATCAGAAGCATAAGGATGTCCCTGCAGATCGTCTTTCATTATTGGGAACAGATGGAAGTCAGGCGGTGCTAAATCTGGACTGTATGGAGGATTCCATCGGTGGTGAGATTCAGTCTCTGAAGTTCTGCGGTGGTGGCATGTGAAGTGTGTGGTTTGGCATAGTCATGCTGCAGGAAAACATTTCCCTTTTCCTTTCGGATTCTCTTTAGCCATTGTTTCAGAGATTGCAGCATTTTGATGTAACACTCTGAATTTATTGTTGTTCCAGGATCAAGAAAATCAACATGGATAACACCATCTGCATCCCAGAACAATGTGGCCATGATTTTTCCATCTGAGGGCTGCATCTTGAATTTCTTTTTCTGGGGCGAGTCTTTGTGTCAATATTGCATAGACTGACATTTCATCTCCGGGTCATAATGGTGAACCCACGTTTCGTCTGCTGTCACAACTGAATGGAGAAAGACTCACCTTCATTCTCATAACACAAGAGGAGTTCCTGACAAATTTTAAGTCTGTGCGCTTCCATTTCAGGAGTCAGCATCCAGAGTACCCATCGTGCACGGATCTTCTGATAGCCAAGCAAAGCAATAATGTGACCCACACATTCTTGTGAAATGCCAATTCTGCTTGCAATTTTTCTCTGAGTGATAATACAATTGTCCTGACTCAATCTGTCAACATTTTGCTTGTAAAACTCGGTGATTGCTGTCACAGACCATCCAACTCTTTGTTTGTCATGGAGGTCAGATATTCCCATCTCAACATCGTTAAACTTACATGCCCAACGACGCACAGTACTCACATCAACATAATCACTATAAACTGCTTTCATTCTCTGATGAATCTCCTTTGGGGTGACACCATCTGCTGTCAAGAATTCAATGACTGCATGTTGCTTAAATCGCATTGACCGACCATCCGTGCAGGGTTCCATACTTTACACTGTAACAACACAAACATTAAATGCTAAGGCTTCCCACCAACTGGAGCTGTAAAGAAAATGTAGAAAACCAATAAATGGCATAAGTTTAGAATTGGTGTAATGGTAACTTTTGAGACATATACCTTATGTCAATAAAAGTTTGTAATTTTGGTTAGTAATAATATGTAACAAAATAAGTTTATCTCAAGGAGCCTGTTTAAAAAAAGTGGGGGGGGGGGGGGGGGGGGGAGGGGTTCATCTTACATTCAGAGTCATCTTATACTCAGGTAAATATGGTGCTTTGTTAGTTTTCCGTACTGAAAAAGTAGCTCCATTGATCACAGAGGACCACTAACTACAAACTTGTGAAATGATAAGCATTTAAAACACAATAGTTGGTGGACATAATTGTTCAAGATGGGGCTGTGCACTGGTGAGAAATTGAGTTAGTTATATACCATATTTTTTCACACAGATGTTGGCATTGTTGTCAGTAACACAATATCCTGTTGCAGAGCATGTTCTACATCATGAGAGTTGTGACTTCAGTATCTATTTCAGTACACAGACCATCTCGGTCCTTCCACTAACAGCAGTTTCTCAGAACTCTGTGGGTTGGAATTGGCATTGCAACATGTGCTTGGTTCTTGCCACCCACCTGGCCTAAATTTCTGTTAATGTCTTTTGTCTCAGTACTTATTTTCAGTAACTATTCCTTTTCTTAACTCACTTTTACCTTTCTGTATCATTTGCTTTCTGACCCACCCCCTGCGTGACCTGGGTACCAGGTATAATGTATTTTAGCTTTCCACTCTTGAATGATGTTTTCTGAGTAATCTCTGTATTGCTTATTACCCTATCTTCCACCGTTAAGCTCTCGGGTTTTCAAACTCTTTCAGTGTAGTCCCCAATAATCAATCTTTCCTTCTCAACCCATCCAACAAGTCTCCCCTGACCTGGGGTTCTGGGTAACTTTTCCCTACCTTCCCATTTTCTAAACCTCACCAGTCCTCTTCCTCCAGTCCTCTTCTCTTCTCTTCCCTTCCCTTCCCTTCCCTTCAACCAGTAAAATGATCCATTGGCTCCAAAAGCTTGCACATTTCCATAACTTTTGTATGTTTTTTCTCCTGCTGCCACTTAATGATTAGGTTTTTTGTCCATCCAATTATATGACGTGTTGACATTGACTTGTTACGGCATGTACTGCTCAAAAGGGGCCAACAATTCTATAATATTGGTTGCACCCAGCTCTAAGGTGCGTATATCCTTTTCAGCAGCAGAGATGTTAGAAGTAATGAGGTTTTGAGCTTCTATAAGGCATTTCTGAGGTTTGTATCCTCGGATGAGTGTCTCCCTTGGCATTTGTCAGGATTATTGTGGCCATTGGGTCCATGGTGTACAGAAATAGGCAAACTAAAAGTTATTAGCCACTACCAATTTATTTCTATGAAGACATTTATAATAACACGCTCACTACGCCGACCCGTCATAACCATGTCTCACGTCCTACCACAAACAGATAAGGATTTGTGAGTACTCCATTGAGAGCCAATAAAGGACATAGTTCCACATCATAACCACACACATTGGAAACTGTTCTGCCCATGCAGGCGACCAGCATCATGTTGTGACTACTGTGTGTGTGAGGTGCTCTGCGGTCAGTGTATACTGACTCCGCAGTTCTTCAGCATTCTACGATAACGCCAGCTCACACTTGTGCCCCCATGCTGCATCCAAGCCTCTGACCCTTACACCACACCTCCCCAAAGATGATGAGCTACCGAATGTGGCTCGCCCCACGGGATTACCCGAGCAGTCTAAGGCACTGCAGTCTTGGACTGTGAGGCTGGTCCTGGCAGAGGTTCGAGTTCTCCCTCGGGCATGGGTGTGTGTGTGTGTGTGTGTGTGTGTGTGTGTGTGTGTGTGTGTGTGTGTGTGTGTGTGTTTGTCCGTCCTTAGGGTAATTTAGGATAAGTAGTGTGTAAGCTTAGGAACTGATGACCTTAGCAGTTAAGTCCCATAAGATTTCACACACGTTTTTTGAATGTGTCTCAAGACCACCACCTGGGGGTCATGAATCTTTGTCGCCAGTTGTTGCAGCAGAAGCATTGCAATGTTTATCTCATTTCTAGACACAGTAACATTTGGTACTGACTAACGGGCTTTCAGCACAAGTTGGTACATGATATTTGCTGTAGACACAAGACGCATTAATAAAAGTAAGAATTAAGATTAACATTATTTGAAGACTCAAAAAAACTTAATCCGATTTGCTGCTTGAATGAAATTCAACTCATTGTTAGTATTCATCATATCTTTTTGTATATCCATAATTAAATGATTATCCTTGGGAAAACTTAACAGGGAATGATTTGCATATGCTAGTATGTATGATACAATAAACTGGGAACATTCTCATTACTGCTAGCTTTCCAGCTCCATGAAAAGTAGTTGGAAATACAGGAGGCATATCAAACAGATCACATGATAAATCACAATGAGTGACATTTAAAATTAATCCACTACCGTGTAATTTGAGTGTGAAAGGTTTATCCAGTGTACCAGAAGTTGTACATCTAAATGTGATATTGAGAGTTGAATTGAAAGAATAAATTATACCTTCAGAATGTTGTTTAAGATCAAACCAGGCACCTTTTTGCCTAATCAAGATATTGTGTGACAAAAGGTTTAAGAAACAATGAGTCTCTTTTTCATAATTAGCAAATGTAGACTGTGCCTGCATTTTGGCGCTAATCTAATTGTTATTCCAAGTTGTTCCCATTTCCAAAACTATGTCATTATCTTTGACTGAATGAATCAAATTAATTTGCTTCTTAACAGAATTGTTGTCGAATCTCACTCGTATTTATGTACAAGCATAGCATCATTTGTTGAAACTACCATATGTGATTGTGGTGCAGACAAAACACCTGTTGTCTGTGGTACTACTACTGTAGCATTAATGGAACACATTGTCATAGTAAAAATTGGAATTATAATAAACATGGTTAATTATTTCTGAACACTAGAATTAAACAGTGAATATAATACAAATGTGTCTCTTGTGGTAACCTGTGGAATAAGATTTAGTTACACTTGCACACTTCATGTAATAGCTGCAATCCGTATTTGCACAACACATTCATATATGCACATGGCTGAGAAATAAACACATTTTACACTCACTCCCACTGCACATGTCTACACAGATTGTAGTGATGTCTGGGACTGGATCACTCAATGTATAGCGACACCTCAGAATCAAAGTCTGGACTGCAACCTCGCGCAGCTTGTGTCATGGATTTAGAAACAGCTGGTTGGCCCATAGGCCAGTCCTTGTCGTCGTCTCATGATGCTACAGGAAGTATACCCAGAAATGGCATTACACAATTGATATGAATGACAGTCGAACAAAAAGGCAGTTGGAGCTTAAGAGTGGCTGGTGGCAACACCTCCAAGATCAGATACGGTCATTCCCAAAACATCTTAAACTTTTTGACCTTATCTTCTTTAACAGCACATTGCTCGGGTAGACAGAATCTCCGACTCGGTACTGTGATGCAACTGCTTGGCGAGCTTGTTGTTTCGCTTGCTGCAGAAAATATTGATGATTTCACTGTTTCACTGCCTTCCATGCCTCCGTTAGCTTGCATGCTAATTCCTTCTCATGTTCATTGCCGATTCCAGTGTTCAATTGTGCAAAGTCCAAGGGGGAATGCACCTTTCTTCCATATACAATTCCGTATGGACTTAGGCCAGTGCATTTTTGCATTGTATGCGCTCATGATGTACAGAAGACACACATCCCAATTATCATGCTTGCTACTTATGTAGTGGCTAGCCACCTCAATGGTTGTTCTGTGAACTCACTCAACGCATCCGTTTCTTTCTGGGTGTGCTAGTGTAGTTCTTAGTTGTGTTATTTGCATTATAGTACAAGTCTGTTTAAGCAATTCCCCATGAAATTTGATCCTTGGTCACTGATTATACTTAAAGATGATCCAAACTTCAGAATGCTCTATTTTACAAAAACCTTAGCCACAGTTTTAGCACTCTGATCACATATTGATATCATGAGAAGATATCTGGAGAAGTAATCTAACATGGTCAATATGTATTTATTCCCAGCTTTAGTCTTAGGCAAAGGTCCAACGACATCAAATCCAATTCCTTTGAATGATTCACTAATCTGTGGCAGTTCTTGTAATGATGCCTTAGTTTTTCCTGAGTTTTTCCGTCTGTTGCAGGAATCACATTTTCAAACAAACTCAGAAACATCAGTTTTATGTCTTGACAGCCAATATATCTCAGCTATTTTAATGTTTGTTGCTTTCTTACCACAATGTCCAGATAATAAAGAGTCATGCTGTTCTGTCATTATTTGCTCTCTCATGCTTTCTGGAATAACTAGGCGTTTTCCTTTGGTAGTGATCTTGTACAGCAATGCATCTGTTTCAACAAAACATTGATCTTTTTTTCCATATTTTGCATTGTGATTCCTTCTTGTGAGCCGCTTTTAACTCTTCCTTGCGACTTATTGCAAAACAGACATGCACCTTTTGGCTCGTTGCATCAGAATTTACGTGTAGTTTGCCAGGCCAATGAATAACTTTAAACTGAAACTCCCTCTGTCTCAAAGCCCACCTTGTTATTCTGCAACTTGGGTCCTTTAAGCTCAATAGCCATTTAAGCACAGCATGGTCTGTAATAACTGTGAATTCTCTGCCTGTCAAAAAACATATGTTATGTGTTATACCAAAAACAAAAGTGCAAAGCTCCTTTTCTATTGTAGTTTAATTACATTCTGCTTTGTTTAATTGTTGGAAAGCAAATGATACTGGATGTTCACAGCCATCAATTTTTTGAGACGAAAGAGCATCGGCAGCGAAATTTGAAGCATCTGTTGAAAGAGTGAAGGGCCTGCTGTAACCTGGATAGGCTAATACTGGAGCTGTGGTTAGGGCAGTTTTAAGTTCTTCCATTGCCTTTGTGCATTCTGTTGACTAATTGAATGTGATTCCCTTCTTTAGTAGCTGTGTCATTGGATGTGCTATATTGGCATAACCAGCTATGAAACACCTATAGAAAGTTGCTAATCCCAAGAGTGATTGCTATTCCTTTAAGTTACATTGTTCTTGAAAATTCGTGACAACTTCAGTTAATTTTGGATCAGGAAAGACACCTTCACTAGTTATAACATGTCCAAGGTAGTTCACTTGATTTTGTGCAAAGTGACATTTATCTATTGACAAGGACATATTTGCGCTTCTTATTCCCTTGAAAACTGCTTTAAGTTTCTCAGTATGCTGCTTCATGGTTTCACTGAAAATTATTATTTTGTCAAAGTATGCAAGAGCTTGTGTTGGTGTGAGCCCTCGTAAAACAGAATCTATCAGGCGCTGAAAGGTGGCTGGCGCATTGCGAAGCTCAAATGATATATGCAAGTATTTATGCTTGCCTGTAGTTGTAACAAACAAAGTTCTCACTGAATCATCTGGATGCACTGTCAGCTGATGGTATCCACTTGTTAGATCACAAACCAAAAAAAATGACATCTGCCCAGGTAATCTAGGGTTTCTACCAGGTTTGGTAAGGGGTAAATGTCTAGAGTGGTTATTGCATTAAGAGCAAGATAATCCACACAAAAACAGAAATGTGGTTCTCCAGAAACAGATTTCTTCTTAACAGTGACATCTGGTGAACACCATGGTTGCTATGCAGGATCTCTTGGTCCTATAATTCTGGTTTCCAATTGTTCTTTAACCATTTCTTCTACCAGCTCTCTCTGACTAAATGGTATTCTGTTAGTTCTCTGAGTGATCGGTACTGCATATATACGATACTGAACCAGATGAGTGATAGGTAAATATCAACGTTCTCGGAAAAGATCTGCTTACTCCAATAAAATAGGTGCTAAAATCTTGTGGTCTTCAACTGTCAAATGTTCTATCTTTTGCCAAATCTTGCTCTTTATTTCATTATTAATTTCGACTCCTGACAGCAATTTTTCAGTACTACTAGAAAAAATCTGTCTTTGTAACTGCAACTTTTGAAACTTCATTTGGAATCTGTACGACATCACTTTTACTTATGCTCGACACTTCAGCAACTTTTGTTCTTTGTGGCAATACAGTATCTTCATTGCTCATGTTTGTTACTGTTATTGGGACTCTAGCTACATTCTGTGTCACCATGGTAGCTACTCCAACACTTCTGGCAACATAACAATGCATTTTGTCCAGTAACTCTAATTTATCTGACCCTGCTGAATTTGCGGAGGCTGATCAATCTGTACATCGACTTGGAGGGTTTAAACTGATGTGTTGATTGGATTGATCAATTCCACAATGTCAGTATTGTTACTCCTTTGAGTATAATCTGAAGACTGATTTCCTAGGTTGTAGTTTCTACGGCCTTGTCTGATTCTTCTATCTGCGACAAATATTTCTGCCTCATTAGCAGCCAAGAAATCAAATCCAAGTACACCGTCATAGTGTGTTTCATTATTTGTAACTACTTGCACCCTTGCCATTTATTTTTCTTAGCTTAAACATAATTTTATGTTAACCTCTCCTTGGTTATGTAAATTCCCGCCATTTAACATGTGGACCTTTAGCTGTGGCAGTCTTAACTTATTCATTTTGTCAATGTAACTCCACTTCAGTGAGGTCTGTGCTCTTGTGTCAATAAGTAGCTTGATATGTCATCCACCATATACAGCACCTATCACAAAGTCATTGTTGATATGATTTTCAGTGGAGCTAACAAGAATAAAGTCTGCCCTGTCTTGTTTAATGATCTGCCAAGTTGTCAGTTCCTCGCATTACTATTTCTGTTATTGAGGCACTCTTTTGATATGTGGCCCTGTATCCCACAGTTGTAGCAAAGTCATTTTTCCTTACAATCTGTACGTTTATGACCAGGCTTGTTACGTGTGCAACATTCTGCATGTCTGTTGAATACATGATGCTCTTCTTTTCATATATCATTCGGCCATCTTTTTAATGCTACCATGAAGCTAACAGCTGCTTCTACTGCTTCCTGAGAGGTCTTACATTGCAGCAATCCGACTGCTTTGCTTACTTCGTTGCCATACAACCTGTGAGGGACCGATGACCTTTTTAGTCTGGTCCGTTCAACCCCCACAAACCAACCAACAACCCGTGTATGAATGTGTCTAAAGCTCTCTGATCAGCTTCGAACAGCTGGATGCAATTCTTATTCTCATCTTTGAGCAGCTCATATGTTTGAGCATTATTGTTTCAAATTCTGTCAGCAAACTTCTCATTAAATTCATCCCGTCGCATCTGCAGACTATGGAGTTGCTCTGTGCGGAATCTGATAGCATTTTTGCATTTTAATCTTCTGATTTCACCCAAGTGGGCTCTGCGCTGATGAAATCTTGTGCTGCGCCTCTCTGAATTCTTAATTTAGCAACTGCTAATGTATCTGAATCAGTTCACAAACCCAACAAGGCAGCTCCTTCAAGTTTATGGAAGAATACTTTTATGTCTTCCTCGGGTTTACCACTAAACACTGGTACCCATGGCAATAATGAGAAATTCTTTATTGGGCCAGCACTGCAAAAGCTCTCATTTGACAAGCCATGTGAAAGGCTGCACTCATTTCTGTCTGCTTTTAACCATTCAGTCTCTTTTCACAAATTATTTATAATGTTTTGGGGATTGTCTGTGTCACCAGAATTAGATTCTGCCATACACCAGCAAAATCATTGTATTACAGCAAAAGTTTTATAAATCCATCACTGCCTTTTGTATTGCAGCCAGATTTGACTAGACTAACGTGAATTCCAGCGTTGAATGACCCCATGTTGTCGGATGACGTCCATTTGCTGCTGTTGATTCGCCATGGAAATATGCCAGGAACTCGGGCATTCTTGGAAGTAGTTCACATGTTGCTGCACCTCCTCAGGACTGTAGGATTTCCATAATTGATCCCACTTCTGAAACCACTTCAATAAGGCGTGTATGAGGTTTGTATCCTTGGCTGAGTGTCTCCCTTGGTATTTGTCAGGATTATTGTGGGCATTGGGTCCATGAGGTACAGAAATACGTGAACTGCGAGTTATTAGCCATCACCATTTTATTTCTATGAAGACATTTATAATAAAGTGCTCACTACACTGACCTGTCATAACTGTGTCTGACATCCTATCACAAATGCATACGAAATTGTCAATACTCGATTGTGAATCGGAAAAGACATAATTCTGTGTCGGAACCACAGATGTTGGAAACTTTTGTGCCCGTGCTGGTGACCAGCGACACGACATGACTACTGTGCATGTGGGGTGCTCTGCAGCCAGCGTATGCGGACACGGCAGTTCACCAGCATTCAATGATAACATCAGCTCACAGTTGTACCCTCGCGTGGCGGCTGCGTCCAAGCCTGTGACCCTTACACTACTTTTGTAACAAGTTTATTGTCACAGTCCATATACTATCATATTTTTATTCATGTGGGATTTTGAAAGGCACATTTTGGGATGCTCATGCAATGAATGTGCCAAGAAAGAGCCTGAAAGTAAATCATCCATATATCTTAATTCATCTTGTTGATTATCCATGTATTTTACCAAATTTAACATTGTTCATTGAAGTAAATTAATTTTAGTAGCACTTTCTGCTCACAGTAACAATTATACATTGCTGTTAGATTTAGAAGGTGATGTATGATCCACATCCTCAGCCACGTTGCAGTTATAAAACAGAAGACCTTTTAAATAGGCTTTTCAGCTTTCCTTTTTGCAGCAACAAACCATCACATTAGACACAAATTTATATATTTCTTGATTAACTCTGTTAGTTGATTACCTATTGCCTGGCTCAGCCATTATTTTAAGTATACGCAAGGGAATTGTAACTGGCTACAGGTCACATTTGCATGATTTACTGAATTTGTCATGAGTGGGCTAGTGTATTGTACCTTACCTTCTTGGTAACTAAGCCTGATGTCACTTCTCTTACCCAAGACAAAAAACTTATTTATGCATTACTCATGTACTGAAGATAACAGACATAGACAAAATTTAAGTGAAGAAAATTTTCTAGACACTGTTTTAATTGTTGTGGTATTTTTGTTTGATTTTTTTACTCTGTTCTTAATTAGGAAGGAACATGAAGCCCTACGTGATAAATTGTATAAACTAGAAAAGAAAATACTTGTTGGAGGTGAAAATCTCTTGGAAAAGGCTGAACTTCAGCAGCAACTTCTAGAAGCTTCAGCACGTGAACTTGAAGAAAGGCGCCGTAAAGAGGAACATCTGAAACAGCAATTACAACAGAAAGAAGTTAGTATGTGTGCTTAGTAGTTTAATTCATAAATTTCTTGCGTGTTTGCATATTTATTAATCACAGTCGTGTGTTTTAATAACTGTGTAGTGCAGAGTTCTGCTGTCTTTAGTATGTATAGGTACTGTGATTGCTATGTTCGGGTGCAGGCTGAGTTGGTGACCCTTTGCTCACAACTCCAGGTGTTGCTAGTTTCGGTCACACAGCTTGAGGATGTTGCCAATGGGCATCACTATGGTGCGTGAGGTGTAGGGATCCAAGGGACATCCAGCACATCCCATGTACCCACTGATTGCCCCACGCCATCACCGGTGGTAGAGTTGGAGGTCATTCTAAGGTGTGGAAGACAGTGAAAGACTCCTGAGAAAAGGCCTAGCCAGTTTGTCTGACAAACAGGTTTCAGTTAAGCTTCTGAACCAGGTGCAGTGTGTCCTATTCTGGAGGAAGTGTCTCGGCCTGCAAGTTACAGGCAGTCACAGAGGGTGGGATTACTGGTAATTGGGTCCTCCTGTGTTAGGCACGTAACGGAGCTCCTTAGAGATATGACTGCCAAGGAGGGGGAGAAGTCCAGTGTGCACGATGTGTGCATACTGGGGGGAGGGGGGACCTGAGTAGTTCCACAGGTGGAACGGGACCTTCTGGATGCCATGAAGAGCACAGGGTGCAGCCAACTGCAGCTGGTTAAAAAGAGTAAACAGAAATGATGACAGACAAAAGTTAATAGAAATTCATGTGTACGTAAAAGGATTGATGCACAAAGCTTACATAACTACCCCCGTCACACTTTAGCAGTAGATCTTGCTGAGATTCGCGAAAATTCTGAGCCTACATAAAACTGCTAAGTGGGACTAAGGCGCCTATAAGGTCACTCATTGACCAGTCTGGTATGGCAGTAGAGACAGCAAGAGTAAAACCGAAGTTTTAAATCTTGCAGTTAAGAAATTGTTCACACAGGAGAATCGTATAAGCATACTATCATTTGACGATCACACAGACTTCCATTTGGAGGACACAGTAATAAGCATCCCTGAGAGAGAGAGAGAGAGAGAGAGAGAGAGAGAGAGAGAGAGAGAGAGAGAGAGAGAGAGAGAGAGAGTTGAAAGCAAATAAGGCACAAGTCGTGATGGAATCCCAATTCAGTTTTATGAAGAATACTCGACAGCATTAGTCCCTTACTTAGATCTTAGATACCATTTATTGCAAATCTCTTACGCAGCACAAAGTACTAAGCGACTGTAAAAAGTGCAGGTGACTCCCGTACATAGGAAGGCTAAAAGAATGGACCCACAAATCTACAGACCAATACCTTTAACATCAGTTTGCTGCAGAATCCTTGAACTTATTCTCAGTTTGAATATAATAAATTTCTTTGCGAGATCAAAACTTCTGTCCACAAATTATTGCGATTTTAGAAATTGTCACTCGTGCAAAACTCAGCTTGCCTTTTCTCACTTGAGATCCAGTGAACCATGGATGAAGGGTAACAGGCAGATTCCATATTCTTCGATTTCCGAAAAGCATTTGACGCAGTGCCACAGTGCCAGCTGTTAACAAAGGTACACCAGTAACAAGAGATAGTCTGTAGCTTCAGTGTGAGATAGCGATTATAATGTTACTGATGACACTGTAGAAGAGTTACTAAGTATGGTTTTCTGGAATTCCTTCACTGAAGAAAATGAAGTACATGTTCCAGAATTTAAAATGAGAACAGCTGCCAACATGAGTAACTTAGAAGTAGATATCCTTGGTGTAGGAAAGCGTCTCAAATCACTCAATAAAGCAAGTCTTCTGGTTCAGATTGTATACCAATTACATTCCTTTCAGAGCACGCTAATGTAATAACTCCATACTTAGCAATCATGTACAACTGCTCGCTCAACAAAAGATCCGTACCTAAAAAGTGGAAAGTTGCAAAAGTCATACCAATACTCAAAAAATGAAAGAGGAGTAATCTGCTGGATTACAGACCCATATCACAGAACTTCAGTGTGCAATCAGTTTAAAAAATAAAAAGTATCTATTGACACATAGTGTGGATTCAGAAAATATTGTTCTTGTGAAACACTGCTTTTGACATCATTCCAGACAAGCATCTTCTAATCAAGTTGCTTGTCTATGGACTGTCATCTCATTTTGTGCAACTAAATTCGTGATTTCCGTCAGCAAGGCTACAGTTGGTAGTAATTAATGGAAAGTCATTGAGTAAAACAGAAGTGATAGCTGGCATTCCCCAAGGAAGGGTTCAGATCCTCTGCTGTTCTTAATGTATATAAACAATTTAGGAGACAATCTGAGCAACCATATTGGTTTGTTTGCAGATGGCACTGTCATATACCATCTTGTAAAGTCATCAGAAGATCAAAACCAATCGCAAACTGATTTAGACACGGTACCTGTATGGTGCAAAAAGTGGCTGTTGACCCTGAATAATGAAAAGTGTAAGGTCATGCACATGACTGCTAAAAGAAAGTACTAAAATAAATCCATTAAATTCCAATTACACCATAAACTACACAAATTTAAAGGCTGTCAGTTCAACTAATTACCTAGTGATAACAATTACAAGTAACTTAAACTGGAATAATCACATAGATAATTGTTTGGGGAAGACAAACCAAAAGGCTATGTTTTATTGGCAGAACACTTAGAAGAGGCAACAATACAAAATAGTGTGTGTCATGGATATGATATGAGAGTTGGGGTGGCAATCATTAAAACAAAGACATTTTTCATTATAGTGAGATCATTTTATGAAATTTCAGTCAGCAAATTTCTCTTCTGCACGCAGAAATATTTTGTTGGCATCCACCTACAAAAGGAAAAATGATCATCGTTGTAAAATAAGAGAACTAAGAGATTACCTGAAAACATATATGTTATCATTTTTCCCACTTTTTGTTCGAAAGTAGCTCCGTAGGGAAGTATTGTGAAGGTGATTTGATGAACCCTCCACCAGGCAGTTAAGCTTGAATTGCACATGTAGATGTAGACTACATCTACATAATGTAGATGCAGAATGGCATGCCACACAAGTAAATTTTTGATAATGATTTGATTCAGAACAAGCAAATTCAACTGTTTTATCTTGTCTCTCGTGAATGGTACAACTGTGTTTTGTTATCTTCTGAAATAATTATTTTTCATTCTGGTACACCGGGTTGTAATATAAAATCTTGTCTAAATCTTATCTTTAATGATTCTTGTAGTTGACATGTGGAATAACCAGGTCTACTGCCGGATGTTTGTGTCACTCTGGCAGAATATTTTGGCAACGTAACTCGTTGCAAGGCAAGGCAACGAGTTGCATTGCCCCAGAGCGACACAAACCTCCGGCAGTAGACTCGATTATTCCACATGTCAAGATATCCCCAGGAAACCCTGAATAGTTACATTCTTGTAGTTGTTTATTAAAGCATTCAATCGCACTAATGATTAATTGTCTGCACCAGATGAAAGAGCTGTGCTTTTGGCATGCCAAATTTTTCATAAAATTTATGAATTGTAATTGAGCATTGGAATTGGAAAAAGAAATGGATGACTTTTGGTAGTCGCTTACTGTACCGTCTGATATAGTGGACTCTGAACTGTGAAGTTAAAATCCTGGTCCATTTGTTCTCATTTAGGTTTTCTGTGGTTCCCTGAACATAGATTCCTGTCTGGTAGTATGTCCCTCAAACGAAATTTTAAGGTATGCAGGAGAGCTTCTGTAAAGTTTGGAAGGTAGGAGACGAGATACTGGCAGAAGTAAAGCTGTAAGTACCGGGCATGAGTCGTGCTTCGGTAGCTCAGATGCTAGAGCACTTGCCCACGAAAGGCAAAGGTCCCGAGTTCGAGTCTCGGTCGGGCACACAGTTTTAATCTGCCAGGAAGTTTCATATCAGGGCACACTCCGCTGCAGAGTGAAAATCTCATTCTGGAGGCTATCTAGTGATCAGTGCATAAGTACATGTAGCTCTGCATGGTCATTCCACTCATTATTGAGAGTAATTCATATGATAAATTTTACTTTTCTCCCAAGTTCCATTATTTCTTGATTCAAATACTTTTATGAATTTCTGGGTGTTTAATACATCTCGCTTTGACTTCTAACAAAAACATGATTATTTTTATTTGTTTGTTAAAATTGTGATACAATTTCAGTGTGTATGCACACTTTGCAAAACCATGTAGAAGTTTCTGCCAGTTAGTTGGTAGGACAACATTCCACTTATTTTAGTGAAACCACTAGGAGTATTCATTCATATTATTAGTGACAAAAATTTCTTTCAACAGGCAGAATTAATTGACATGGAAGAACGTTATTCGAGTTTACAAGAGGAAGCTGCTGGAAAAACTAAAAAGTTGAAGAAAGTTTTTGCCATGTTGATGGCTGCAAAAGCAGAGCTAAATGACTTGCGGCATGAACAACAGCGAGAAATGGAAGGACTTCTGGACAGTGTATTTAGCCTGACCAGGGAACTGAAGCTTCAAGAAACTATTATCGATGCTTTCATCCCAAAGCAGTATCAGGTTAGTTGAATGAATGTAAACAGATCATTATTATTTTTTATGCAATTTATAGATTAAGTAGTGTAAATTATGGCACAGGTGGTTTCCCTTTACCTTTACAGCTTTAATGGCTTTACAGCTTTAATTTATCTGAAAACAATATTACAAACTGAAATGTAAAAAGAAAATAGAATTTTTAACTTCAAAATAAAAATATAACAGCAATTGGATCGCTGTAAATTTATTTTGTTTAGTGAAATATCAAGTTAATAATAGTTGCAGTCCTTTTCAGTTAATTTTGAAATTCCATGTATTTCATATCTCAATAGCAAACCTGCCAACTTTTGTGGTTTATCTGAAATTTATGGAAATTGTAGAATTTTATGGGTGGGCAGTGTCATTTTATGACTTCGCAGACAAAAATTTGAAATGTTAACATTCAGTAATCACCCCACTTCTGCATAATCAATTGTTAGCATGTGTTAAAAGCAAGTCTACAATAGGCAATAACTCATTCTTTGATATGATTGATACTTTTAATCGTGTGATGTTTGTGTCATCATTGGATTTAAAACCAGAATGACAGTTCTTTTATGTGAATCTTACATGTCAACAGAGTCTGCTCCACAAATTCTTTGTTCCGCTCCATTCACTTGTTGTGATTTAACCTTGTATTCTTGGACCGTGTGTGAACTAATGACATTCGTTCCATATGTGTGTGTTTTTTTACCATGTGCATATTCTTTGTTCACAAGGTCGGTACCATTTTCATTTAATGGTTTAAGACTTTTTGTCCATGTTTCCAATGAAGTGTCGACTGTCTTGAGTGTTTATGTCAAAATTTTATGTGACATTCAGTGATCCATGTTCCTTTCGATGTTTCAGTACATATCGAGATATTCATTCTCAGACATTTTCAGATGCTCTATTCCTATTGCAGGAACAATAAACAAGCAACAATACTTCTAGACATTTAAATAATCATATTCTGTTGATTTTCTGTGCATACTAAAATCAAGAAAGGGAGAAAAATTTGCCTTTTTCACAGTATGTGGATGTGATATTAATCTTGCACATGGTGGATGAAATGATTTAAGTAATCGTGTGAAGAGTGGTAAACACATAAGTTATGTTAAATCAAAGGAAGATAACAAGAAATCAACACCTTTTTTGCCAAGTCTGGAAACATTTACAGTGACGTAATTAGGGCCAAGTGTCTGTTTAGTTCCTCTCTGGTTGGAACACAATGTGCCCTTTAGTGTGGATGATCATACTGGTGCTTTATTTAAAAAGATGTTTCCCACATCAGAATTTGCAGAGAAATATAGCTGTGGTCACACAAAAACAACATGCATTGTAAATAAGATAGCAAAAACTGCATCATCTGAAGTTGTTAAGTGGCTTCAGAGTGAACCATGTTATTTAGCAATGAATGGAAGCAGTGATGTGAATGCCAAGTGGTACCATGTTGCTTTTACATTCTATGATATTCCACGGGAAAAAGTAGTGAGCACAGTACTATCCATACCAGTATTAGTTGGGGACTCAACAGGATGAAACATAGGTAACCTGATGTTATCACAGCTGAATTCTCATAACATACCAATTGAAAAATGTGTGGCTTTCGATAGGACACCAAAATGGGGTTTCAGTGATTCTGAAGGAAGTTCAACCAGGTATTGCCATTATTGGGTGCATTTGCCACCTGATTAATTCAGCAGCTGAAAAAGGTGCTGGAAGATTACCACTTAATATGGATGAGATCCTTGTTGATATTGTCACGTAGAAGGAGGTGTAATTACATGAATGACGAACACTAGCTTCACTTAACGAAGGTTTATTCAGCACTTGCACATACAAGAGCGCAGAGCAAACTGCCTCCGGCCAGAACACATACAGTATATGTACAGCTAAAGAACATTCCAGTATATTCATTCTTGACATTTGTGGATACTTTTAGAATGTACTCGAACCGAATATAGAAATTAAAATTGTACAGTCCATGTGAGTTTTGAAGTCACGATCCTCCATGCAACAGTTTAGTATCATAACACTACACTACAGCACTACTCAGCTTCGTCTGTGACATTGCTCCCTCCTTAAGAGAAGAGAGTCTCAGTGTTATATACTCCTAGTCTGGGCACGAGTCATCAGTCCTGCATACTCCAGCTCCTGATGACTGATTCTCGCGCTGGTGGTAATTCTCTTAGAGCTTCTTTTGCTGCCACACTCTTCGTCACCTTTCCACTTGTTGCCTTTTACTGGAGCTTTGAATTTACCCTGAAAAGCAGGATCCTTATAGGGCTTCATTCGAAGGACGTGGACCGTATCGCTGATCATTCATCGTCTTGTGTCGGGATCGAAATCTTCAACTTCATAAGTAACATCAGACAACTGTCTTACAACCTTATAAGGTCCAAAGTAGTGCCTGGGGAGCTTCTCACAGAGACCAACCTTCCAAACAGGAGTGAAGATCCAGATGAGGTCACCAGGCTGGTAGGCAACAGGGCAGTGGCTCGCGTCATACCTTCAGCGATTGTTTTCTTGAGTGTGCAGAGTCGAGTTAACTGCCAAGCTTCTTCAGCTCTGGTTAACATCTGGCTAATATAGTCATCGTCCACATCATCAGGATGTAACGGGAACACAGTGTCCATCGTCGCAGTCACCTCACTCCCATGCACCAGGAAAAATGGCATAAATTCTGTGGTGTCTTGTTTATCGGTGTTGTAGGCAAACGTCACTAAAGGTAGCACCTCATCCCAGTTGCTCTGCTCAACATTGACGAACATTGATAGCATGTTGGCCAAGGTGTCATTAAGGCATTCAGTAAGCCTGTTCATTTGCGAATGGTAGGCAGTCGTCATGTGATGAGTAATGTTGCACCTACGGTTTAGCTCTGTCACAAGATTCGATTGAAAAACTTTCCTTCTATTAGCAATTAACGATCTTGGGGCGCCGTGTTTTAATACAATGTCTCTCACAGTGAATTTGGCTACCTCGGATGCTTCGGTTGTTTTCATGGATTTTTTAATGGCATAGCATGTCAGATAATCAGTGCAAACAATAATCCATCTATTGCCACTAGTAGACATTCGAAATGGTCTGAGGAGGTCCATCCCAACACGCCGGAAAGGTGTTTCGGCTGGTGGAATTGGTATGAGTCGGCCAGGTGGTTTCTGAGGAATTGCCTTTCTCCTCTGGCACTCTCGACAGTGCGACACACAGTGACGGACACTCCTAAATAAACCTGGCCACAAAAATCTCTCGCAGATTCTATTGTATGTCCGGCCTCAGGTGTGTCATGGAATTTCTGTAGAACATCTAAGCGCATGTGTTTAGGAATCGCTGATAGCCACCTCTTTCCAGATGGATCGAAGTTTTTCTTGCAAAGTAATCCATTAACTACCCTAAATTGCCCTTTCACACCCTCTGACCGATTTAAGGCAAGCGTAATTTGAGATATCGTGGCGTCCTCCTTCTGCTCAGCAGAGAGATCCTGGAGTGCAACGAGACAGTCACTATCTTCATCAAAATATCGGTGGTCTTGCACAGGGTTTCTTGAGAGACAGTCAGCATGTAGGTGTTTTCTTCCATTTTTGTACACTACGCTAATGTCATACTCTAGAAGATGTAGTGCCCTCCTGGCGAGTCTTCCTGTTGGATCCTTAAGACCTGCCAACCGACAAAGTGAATGATGGTCTGTAACAACTGTGAATAGCCTTCCATAGAGATACTGTCAAAATTTGCATATGGCTCAGATCACAGCAAGAAGTAGTTGAGTAGTTTCTCTCGGCTTTTGTAAGTGTCCTAGAAGCATAGGCTATAACCTTCTCTTTTCCATCCGAAATTTGCACCAGAACAGCACTAATCCCATACCCACTGACATCTGTGTGTAGTTGTGCAGGTACTCTCTCATCATACAGACAAAGTACAGGGTCAGTCGTCATAGCTTTTGGCAACACATCGAAAGAATCTTGTTGAGCACCACCCCAGATAAATTTAGCATCAGCTTTTAACAACTCTTGGAGTGGCCTGGCTTTGATACAAAAGTCTTTGATAAAACAACGGTAATAAGAACATAATCTGAGGAAGCTTCTCACATCTCTAATACTTTTAGGAATAGGAAATTCTGTTATAGATCTCACCTTTTCTGGGTTTGGCCAAACAGTTTTGTTTGACACGTGGCGTCCAAGTATTTAGATTTCTTTTGATCCAAAGAGACACTTTCTTGGATTAAGTTTCAGTAAGCCTTGTTGGAGACACATAAGAAAGGCCCTCAGTCTTTTTATATGTTCATCAAATGTCTCTTAGAACACTATAATGTCATCTAAATAACAAAGACACATTGTCCACTTCAGTTGACTTAGAAGATTATCCATCATCCATTCAAAACTTGCTAGTGCATTACACAAACCAAACAACATTACCTCAAACTCATACAGACCCTCAGGGGTGATGAATGCAGTTTCCTCACGATCAGCCTCATCTGCTTCGATTTGCCAGTATGCCGAGTACATGTCCGTGGTTGACAAAAACTTAGCCACCTTTAGACAATCTAGAGTATCGTCAATTCGTGGAAGAGGATAAACGTCCTATTTAGTTATCTTATTAAGCTTCTTGTAATCAACATAAAAGCGCCAACTGCCATCCTTCTTCCTGACGAGAATCACTGGTAATAACCGTGGGCTCTGCAAAGGCTGAATTATGTCATTCTTCATCATTTTCTCTACCTTGTCGTGAATTATACTACATTCCGTTGCTGACACACGGTATGCTCTCTGTCTTATTGGTTGATGGTCTCCAGTGCTAATTCGGGGCTTGACCGTCAATTTGTCTAATTTGCTCTTCATCTGTGGGTTGAAGCTTTCAGAGAACTCTTGTAGAATAGCAAGTAGCTTCTTCTGTTGTTCCTTAGTGAGATCTGGTGATAGTCAAGCTAGAAGATCTTGTCTCATAGTGGTAGTGCTAATTTCGCCCACAGACTCGGCATGGGAGGTTTCTATGACGCTCAGCTGTTCTTCAATTAATGGCTCAGTGTTTGCTACGCACATGTGTCTTGGAAGAATCTGCTATTCTTGACGGCAGTTAACTATCCACAATTCACCCTATCTGTTCTTAAATGGGACGGCAGAGGCTGGGATGACCAAGTTATTCTTCAGTAGTATGCTTCTCTTACATTCCACTACAAGATCCATGGGTTGATGCATGGCATGACACATGACAGTTACCTTTCTAGCACTGACCACAGGAATGATCACTTCATCCAGCACACATAGTCTCCAGACACTCAGATGCTCATTTTCCTGTCCACAGTATCTCATCTGTGTAGCATAATCTTCGAGCAACCACAATCCATAATTGCCTGAGAAGCTTCCAAAAAGTCCCATCCGAGAATGATGTCATGACTACACTCTTGTAAGACAATGAATTCTAAGGGCTGTGTATGGCCACTTATACCCATAAGAATGACACATCTTCCTGTAAGTTTTACATATTTCCCATTAGCCACCTTCGGCAGAGATGTTTTGTTGTCGACGAATACGGTTTTCTGCAACTGGCTATGGTACTTCTCTGAAACGACTGAATATGATGCTCCAGAGTCCACAAGAGCTTGGGCTGGCCTGCCATCCACAACGATGTCGACGTAGTTTCCTATCATTTTTGTAGTGATGGATGGCGAAGCATTTTGCTCTTCTGCAGCCTCACCTCCTTTAGTTTTACAGGTTGCGGCAGCTAGGTCATCGGCTGGAGCTTCTAAACGGCAATGGAGACCTCAATCGGTGTGTTGGGGAGCGTCCTCTCCAGTGCTATCTTGCGATGATGATGATCTACGTTGTCCTGCACCCACATCTTCTTGTTCATCTTCGTCGTCCCGGAGTTGGCATTGGCTAAGATCGGTCTACTGTCTTCTGGTGCGGGTATTGTCAAATATCCGACGCCTTTCTCGACAGTAGCGCACCACATGTCCCGGTCATCCACAGTGAAAACATACTGGTTGGTTATCCTGGGTCCTCCAGGCGTCAGTCTTCCTTGGTGCCCAAACTAGTTCCTTATGCAGCATTGTAGGAACATAACTCTGCCTGGGTCTCAACTTTTTCACCATTTTAAAGGGAAATGAAGGATGAGAGATTGGGTTCAGTGTCTTTTCCATTTCCTCCCATATGACCTCTTGAAGCATCTCGGTTTTTTGCTCACTGTGCAATCCAAGTGCCCTCTGAACTTCCTCTGTCACTATGTGATGAAGAGCACTTTTGAAATCAGTTGCTTCCTCCATGACAGACATTGATACGATGTTTAGAAGCTGTTGAAACTACTTGCATTTAATTCTTTTTTTTTATTTATTTATTTATTTTTATATTATGCCTTGTCTCGATATACTGGCACCATTTTATTAAGTCGTCTGCTAGCGAAACCTCCTTCAGGATTAGGGGCTTGATACATGTCCTCAGCAAGACCCTTCATGAGGTGTGCAACCTTATCTTCCTTCTTCATTCTAGGATCCACTATTTTACACAGCTCCAAGACGTCTTGGATGTAGGATGCTGTAGTTTCTCCTGGACGCTGTGCCCTGTACTTTAATTTATCTTCAGCTTTGCACTTCTCTCATTGTGTGTCGCCGAAATACTTGCGCAGTTCCGCCTAGAATACTTCCCAGCTTGTGAAATTCTCCTTGTTGTTCTCATACCATTGCTTGCCAGTGCCCTTCAAGTAGAAAAATACGTTAGCCAAACACACGGTGTCATCTCATTTGTTAAATTTGGCTATACGCTCATATACCTTCAGCCACTTGTTGGATCGTGGCCATTGTCACCAGAGAACCCGGGAGGATGTCTCGTGGGGTGGCACACAGTTGCTATCCCAAGTTCCAATTCCCAGCGTCTCCACCAGAACAATGTTACGTAGAAGAAGGTGTAATTAGATGAATGCCGAACACTAACTTCACTTAATGAAGAAATTAAAATTGTACAGTCCAGGTGAGTTTTGAAATCATGACCCTCCATGCAACAGTTTAGTATCATAACCACTACACTACGGCGCTACTCACCTTCTTCTGCAACAGTATATTTTATTTCTTAGAGAAGAGATGCCTTCAGAAATTTGAGAAAATATATGGGAAAGAGCCAAAGAAAATTCTGAAGCATGTATGTACTAGATGGTTATCTTTAGGCAGATGTGGGATCTGCTCTTGTTTTCGAGAAGGAAGTAATATTATGTACCCAAAACATTTCCACAATCTTGACGTCTTTCAAAATACCTATAGTTGAACAAAGTGGATGCAAAGAGTATCAGAAGAAGAGAATTCCTGATTCTTCTACTAAAAGAATAGCATATTCTTCCAAATGTGACAAACCCACCCTAAAAAGTAAGACTTCTGCTACAACACGTGAGGAAAAATTGTTTGTGTTCCTATTCTCAGTCTAGAACAAGGCATTTTGCACTTTTCTTCATGTGACAATTCCTGTATTTGAGAAATTGAATATTGTCCATCAGACTTCTTCCCCACAAGTTCACTTTTTATTAGAACTCCTAATCGATTTGCTAAAGCAGATGTTCACCAAGTTTGTTAACTTCAAAATTGTCAAAAGCTCCTCCTTGCTTGAAGTTGAGTACAACGTGACTCGAAATCAAAGAAGTGATGATGGGTTAGTTACTGGCACTGAGACTTCATAATGAACTATCTCCAGGATACCGATAAATCCCTTTTCTTTGCATCTGTGAGAAACTACTTTCGTACTGTCTGTGACTGCATCATCAACAAGTTTCCACTCAAGGGTGATGTGTTAAGGCATGCTGAAGGTTAGACACATGAAGATGCACAGTTTTTTCCATTTGTTTTTTCTAGGAAATGTTTCCTGTGATGTTATGTGAGGAAGAGAATGAAACTAAAGATGAAGTGGTGAATAAGATTCAGAGGCAGTTCACAACTCTTCATGTAGATGACACTGGCTTCAAATCAAAATGCTGCAAGTGATTCCAGTTGGGCACAAATATCAAGAATTTGTGGAACTTATGAACATCTACATCTACATCCATACTCCGCAAGCCACCTGACGGTGGCTTCTTAAGTATAACCGAATTTCTACATCTACATCTACATGACTACTCTGCAATTCACATTTAAGTGCTTGGCAGAGGGTTCATCGAACCACAATCATACTATCTCTCTACTATTCCACTCCCGAACAGCGAGCGGGAAAAACGAACACCTAAACCTTTCTGTTCGAGCTCTGATTTCTCTTATTTTATTTTGATGATCATTCCTACCTATGTAGGTTGGGCTCAACAAAATATTTTCGCATTCGGAAGAGAAAGTTGGTGACTGAAATTTCGTAAGAAGGTCTCGCCGCGACGAAAAACGTCTATGCTGTAATGACTTCCATCCCAACTCGCTTACCATATCTGCCACACTCTCTCCCCTATAACGCGATAATACAAAACGAGCTGCCCTTTTTTGCACCCTTTCGATGTCCTCCGTCAATCCCACCTGGTAAGGATCCCACACCGCGCAGCAATATTCTAACAGAGGACGAACGAGTGTAGTGTAAGCTGTCTCTTTAGTGGACTTGTTGCATCTGCTAAGTGTCCTGCCAATGAAACGCAACCTTTGGCTCGCCTTCCCGACAATATTATCTATGTGGTCCTTCCAACTGAAGTTGTTCGTAATTTTAACACCCAGGTACTTAGTTGAATTGACAGCCTTGAGAATTGTACTATTTATCGAGTAATCGAATTCCAACGGATTTCTTTTGGAACTCATGTGGAGTAATTCGCTCTGTTCTATGACCATAGCAATGCTGATTGTGAATGTGTTCTCAACATTGTAAAGAAAAATAGAAGAGAGTTCAGATCATCCTGTCCAATGAATCTCTGGAGTCTTTCTGTTTTGAAGACCAGGAGTTCTGATCCCTGTTATGACAAAACTTTTTATCAATACTTTTTGCAGGCAGCTAAAAAAGCCACTACTATGACTTTAAAGTAGAACTAGCATATGACTTGCAGTGTGTATTATGCAGGGTTTAGCAAAAAGAATCGTCCGATTCGGCATGTCTATATGTCAATGCAGTATTCAAATTGTTCTCACACTGCAGCGAGAATGTCTTGAGTTACAGCTTCCACACCTGCTGTTATACAATGTCTCAATTCAGTCATTGTCACTGGTAATGGAGCCACATAAACAGAGTCTTTTATAAACCCCCACCAGAAATAATCATATACGGTCATGTCTGGTGACCTTGAAGGCCAGTAATGTGAGGCTGAATCATTTGGTACAGTGCGACCGATCGATCATTCATTAATCCTTTAATTTAAAAATTCCCACAGTTCCAGATGCCTGTGCGGCAGTGCCCCATCCTGTTGTTAAATGAAGTCATTCATATCAGTCTCCAACTGTGGAAAAGAAGGTTCTCAATCACATTGAGATATGTGCTCGACACTAAACACTAAGTGTGGAAAAAAACTGTCATCCTCCAATTTGCCTACAATGAAATTACAGAACTCCACACATTGTTGTTTGTCACATTCACAGAGAGCTTGCAGTAGCTGAATTTTGTATGGTTTCATGTGTAAACATCAATGCAGCACACACCAGATGGACATCAGGGGCATGTTGAGTTGTTGAGCTGCGTGGCGAATGGATTTCTTCAGACTTCTTGTGAAACTATGGCAGATGCGTTCGACGCCTGTGTCATACACTCGGGGGATGGCCCAGTGATGGGCCTTTACACAAACAACCCAGTTCTTGAAATTGTTCATGCCATCGTCTGATGCTCTGTGCTGTAGGAGGATGCGCACCATACCTAGTACTAAAGTCATGCTGAACTGTTATTACTGACCTGCACTGTGCAAAACATAGAACACAAAATGCTTTCTGTTGTCTCAACACCATATGTACTAGAACTGAAGTGGGTGGACAGTGCTGCTAACTGGCAGGAACCATGCAAAGCACGAGAGTTTGCTTTTTCCAACAGTATGTTGTTCACACACAAATAACATAAAAGTTACAGTTTTTTTAAGACTGGATGATTCTTTTTGATACACCCTGTATTATTTCTTGCCTGTGCTATGTTAAACAAGTTTTATTGTGTAAAACATTTTTCAATTATCACATATCTTGCTTAATTTATCAAGGAAGTCCTGTTATGTATGCTTCAAACCAATGTTCGCCACGCCTGCTGCTGTTCAACATGGATTTCTTCTTGATTGCTATGTTCAGCTACAAATAATTGGCCTATGATATAAGTAGATGTGATTTCATGGAAATATCCTGTTTAAAGCAGGAATTATTGTATTCTGTAGCCCAGAAGTATTATTATTTTCGTCAAGCTGGGGGTCTATCGAAAACCGTTAGATTTTTTGTTGCACACGAGTTTTACTGATAGGCCTTTTCAAAAGTTGGCAGGTATGCAATTGCTAGACACACTCCTAATTGAAATATATCTTAGAAATAATTACGCTAGATTAAACTGTTTAATCACTCCTTTTATCCAAACATTTGCTGACCATGTGTGCACCTCGGCTCTCCCTATTGTATTGCACTCTACTCACAACTTTTGTGCACCAAAAGTATAAAGAGGTTACTCTTATTCCATAGTAATGTAAAGTTATCGATTCAATTCTGAAAGTATTTGTATGGAGTGTAGCCATTTATGGAAGTGAAACATGGGCGATAAATAGTTTGGACAAAAAGAGAATAGAAGCTTTCGAGATGTGGTGCTACAGAAGAATGCTGAAGATTAGATGGGTAGATCACATAACTAATGAGGAGGTATTGAATAGAATTGGGGAGAAGAGGAGTTTGTGGCACAACTTGACAAAAAGAAGGGACTGGTTGGTAGGACATGTTCTGAGGCATCAAGGGATCACAAATTTAGCATTGGAAGGCAGTGTGGAAGGTAAAAATCATAGAGGGAGACCAAGAGATGAATACACTAAGCAGATTCAGAAGGATGTAGGGTGCAGTTGGTACTGGGAGATGAAGAAGCTTGCACAGGATAGAGTAGCATGGAGAGCTGCATCGAACCAGTCTCAGGACTGAAGCCCACAACAACAACAACAACAACGATTCTATGATGCTGTATGCTATGAGATTTTGAAGGCAGTGAAAGACTAATATTTGTGTCTAGATGATACTGTTTATTCACTCCCTTCCCACTTCTACACTGAAATATGAGAAACAGAACAATGCAAAATCCAGTTCTATAAAAGTTACAGCTTCTCAAAACACCCAATATAAACTGAAAAAACATATAAATGAAAAAATAGTTACTCGCCATATATAAGCGATGTTGAGTCCCAGACAGACACAATGTAAAGACAGCTAAACAAGTAGCTTTCAGCCAAAGGGCTTCCTTCTGAATTAGACAAAATACACACACACATTCATTCATGTAGACATAACTTGCACACACATGCTGACCAGTGTCCAGTCTGGCTTCAGCCGCCAGAGACAGTGGTGTATGTTGTCTGATTCAGAAGAAGGACTTTTAGCTGAAAGCTTACTTATTTAGCAGTCTTTTTGTTGTGCCTGTCTGTGACTCAGCATCTCCACTATATGTTGAGCAGCAATCTATTCTTTTCATAATTGCAATATTCCATCCTGGATTTTCCATTGTTTGAAATAAATGGAAAAACTTTAGATATGTTCAGATTCTTAGTTCCCTAACTTGTGCTTCACTATACAGGAAAATATAAATCTTATAATTAATTCATTCCTCTAACATGCTATTGCTACACAATCTATGTCATCTGCTGTTGTGTAATGGCTGTAGTTGCCGGCTGACAATGAAATGCGAAGGAAAACTCGGACTTTCTTTATAATCGTGGTGATCGTTGACCTTGTGCATACAAGTCATTGACCCAGTTCCCTGTACTATCAGCTGTACTATCACTCTTACAGCTTGAGATCTGCACTCATAAAGAACAGGAAATGTAAAGCAGCAGAATCGCTAAAATCAAGACACTGATCTGTATACTAGTTCATCTAACATCTAAATCCCAGTCTACCTTTCCAAGTCAGATTTTTTTGTACTAATTATCAGTACAGATGCAAGAAGGGGGTGAAGAGAGAGAGAAAATAAAAACAAAGATCTAAAGAGTACCAAATAGGAGGAAGAGAAACATAAACATATGGGGGAATGTTCCAAAGAGAGAGCTAGAATTGGGGGAGGGGTAGTTTGAGAGGCTGGTATGTGGAATGAAGAACAGGATGGGAGAGAAATGCAAACGACAGATAAGTCTTGCAGAGATTTATATTGGGGGGTCATGTTTTCTTCAAATTATATAGTTTTATTGAGCCATTGCCGGTAAGTAGCATTGATGTGTGTTTCTTCTTCCTTCGCTAAAGTCTCTTGGTATGGATTGATACTTCCCTTTAGCTCAAAATTCAAAAAGTGCATCTATTCCGTCTAGAAATTGATTAAAAAACTTCATCTTTACTTCCCATTTGTACATATTACCACCAAAACATGACTTTTTCTCCATTTAACCAATATACAACTAACATAATAATCTATCAAAAATTCAACAAGGTACACGTGCTTCTTAAGATTGCATAAAATAATGTTTTACTATAAAATTCTTTCACGTATTGTTTAGTATTAATACATTGCAATTGTGCTTCCTGGGACTGTTTATTTACATCTACATTAATCAAATTTTTCCTGCACAAACAATCTGGTATCATCATATTGTGTATGTACCATATACTTTGGCAGATAAGAAGCATGAAGCATGAAAAAAAGGCACCAGATATCAGGGTCGTCTAATAATTAGGACACTGTAAAATCCTTACAATCATCATCTAAGGAAAGCAGCTCCTCAGGTACAACCACACTTTCATTGTTGAGACACTCATCGTATTCTGCACCTTGTGACTTGATTTCTGCTTTGTCATGAGTATCCGATAGCAAATCGTCCTCAGTGCCATCCAGAGCATTGGAAACCCCCCACTTTATGAAAGTTTGATCACTGATTCCATTATTACTTTTTCCCATGATCACACAAAACATCAATTGATGCAGCTGCATAGCTCCACCTTTCGTAAACATTTTTTTACCACTCATCATCTGATTGTTCCTTTGTTCACACATGTGTTCTTTGACTGTTTTATTCAGAGAAACAGCTAAAGGTTGTAGTATCAAAGTCAAACCACCCGGTATAACAGCAATCTTACTATTGCTTCATGCTGTGTGATTTTTGGTATTCTTAGTTATGTGATTGTGAAACATATCCAACACCAACAAACTTGGTTGATTTTGTAGAGCACCTGGTCAGCTCTGCCACACGTTTTCCATCCACAATTTTACACCATTCTCGTCCATTCATCCCTTTTTATGAAAATGTACAAAAATGTCTAGTGGAAATTTTATTTTAGGAACAGTTTTCCGCTTGAAAATGACCATAACTTTTAACTTTGTTCCATCTGCCATACATGTTAGTACTACTGTAAAACTGGTCTTTTCATGGCCTGTACTTTTGACTTGGACAGTGTTTATGCCTTTCGTTTCCACAGTTCTTTTGTTTATTATATCAAAGTTTGTTGATGTTTCATCCATATTTACAATATGAGATAGTGGAAAGTTGTATTTTTGCCTCATAGAATTAACAAACTTATAAAAACTCGTAACTTTATTGTCAAGATCTTTCAGTAATTTCTTGTAACAACATAACAATTCTGCATCTGTTCTTGTACTCATTTTGAAGTGCTATTTTTTAAATCTGGACAGCAAGCTATTTCTCTCCTCATAGAAAAAATTTTCATTGGCACTTTTTTAACAGCATCTTCTCTGATATATCGCTGCAGTATAGTTGTTTGATTCTTTAGCCCGTTTTATGAGCTTTAAGTTGAGTCTTGCGTTGTATTTCCTTCTTTTTGTCGGTTCCATCATTAGGCACACACTTCACAAATTTTCTGCCAATTACACATGCAGCACAAACTGTTTGAACACGCAACACAGCTTACAACAATACTTGTTAGCTGTACATATGAGTTTGTTATTTGGCACATGCTTCTACAGGCAAAACCGTAACAGTTCTGAAGGAGGCTTTTGCTTTATTACATGTGCAACCATACCAGCTCTTTAGTAGAAGAGCAGTTATGTCTGCAAAACTGAATAGCTAATACAACACTTTTACAAATACTCAAGATCATTACCTGAATCAGTGCATATATTATTATCCAGCTGATCACTGTTCTAAAGTAACTTTATGCGTCATTGGCAGTTTGGAGATCATCTTATAGGATAGGCATACGGTAAAATTATATGTCTTTGACGGAAATTATATACTTCGTCTTCTCTGAAGGTCATCTTACCCGCCAAAATATATGGAAAATTTTCTGTTTTACTGTAACAGTGATTAGCTACACCCTCCATCATCATGGTAGTTTTTTCCAGTTGCCTATTTTTATCGATACTTCTGCTCTAAGAAACATCCTGCTTGGGTGTATCGGTTTCCTGACCAATTGGATTAATTTATGAGTTCAGCTCATATTTGAATGGCCCATAATCAGCTTTCAAATCAAATTTATGTGTTGTGCCCCAAATGTGAAAATATTACTGAATTGCTTTTCCCATTTTTGAATCTGCATCCCCGCTGTAACAGCTGGTAGGTGATATCACTTTCCCCTACGATGGCATCTATCCACCAGCTCTTGGTACACACACATCTCCTGCAAAATGTTCTACATTTCTTTGCAGCCATATGACTCGGTAATGTTTTTAAAGTATGTGACACACTTTGGTATGCGTGATGTATTTTCATATGTTAAGAGGATTATTTCTGCCTGTTTGTTTAAAATATGGATAACCCTGTTGTGTCGTCCATTTTGATGTGTATCAGTTGTAATCTCACGACTTATTTATTCTTGTTGTAATAGCTCCTGTGTTGTTTAAATACTTGACTGTTATTGCAATTTCAGGAAATGATAGATCAATATGTTCATTGGAATGAAGACATTGGTGAGTGGCAGTTAAAGTGTGTTGCATACACAGGCAATAACATGAGGAAACAGTTGCCTGCAAACACAGCAGCACAAGGTTCTGAGGTATGTGAAGTCAATATGAGTAGTATTAATTGGTAGTTCAGTGTGATTTATGAGTGCCCCAACACTCTCAAACAACAAGCTCTTTGTACTTATATTTTTAGATTTTTCTCTCTGTATTTCTCTATTACCCTGAGTAACTGAGTGATAATTCTGTGACCTGTATTGTATCCTTTTTCTTGGCTGACATGGAAGGTAAAGATATAGGGATCAGTTTCAGAACACTAATCAAAACTGACATTCCATAGCCTGTGTTTAATGAGTTAGTACATGTGTAGAAGCTTGCACTTTTGATTGATTATGGCTCGGTAGTGATATCACCTTCAGCACTGTCTAAAAGACACCAGAGCTAATTTTTATTTCCTTTTATGTATTTTGTGTATCATAATTTTAATAGTGTGAATTTATGCCACCTATTGCACCAAAGTTGATCATTTGACCTCATGTTGCGGCCTGCTCATAGTACTTTTTTTGTAACTGAGCCATTGCAGTGCAACAACCAGATTTTCTCTCTTCTGTTTATGAAATCTGGTCAGTGGGGTGGTTACCTTGTTTGCTAGCTGGCTTTTCTATAGGACCCCAATTATGGTTACTTAGTTTGCTTTCAACAGACTTTTCATTACTCATTTTGAATAAAACATCCCAAGATTTTCACTTCCATGGCCACACCCTGAGAGGCAAGTAGATTTAAAAGAAACGGTCAGAAGTACTGCACTAAGTAAATAATTTATATCCAAATAGATTATGAGTCCTTTCTTACCACAAAACTTTTTTGTGGCATATTGAGGACAGATTTAGGGAAGTAACATGAAGTAGCAAAATTAAAAATGACTCTATACTGATAAAAATGTTGACCTCCACTCACCCACTGACATTGCTCTTCTGTGAGAAGCTCTGTGACAGTCCCATCACCATTACTCATCATGAGAGCCTAAAAATGTTCTAGAATGCAATTTTCCATTCCAGCCTCACATTGCAGACATACGAAGAACTGCATGCAAACCTGGAACTATAGTGTGTCCATTTTTTCCACCATATCCAATGGAAGCCAAAAGATAAAAATGTATACTAGTGCTTTATTTTGCATTGTGTTGGCTTATATTGCCTGAAAAGGTAAAAGTAATGGTATACTGCTGCACTGTAAAGCCTCTCTCACCCCCCCCACCCCCCCACCCCGCCCCGTCCATCTCCTCCCCCTCACCCCTTCTCCCATGTGGTGTTCGCATTTTGGTCACAAATCTTCACAATACACAAATGACCCCTATTACTGGAGGCGGCTGATGACAGCTGCACAAGAACACTCAGTGAGACCAACTGTCAATCTGTATCACCTGCAGAGAACAACATTCTCATGGTCTTTGAATTGCTGCAAATTTTTGACCAAGCGCAAAAAATGTAGCAAGAGTGAGGACTTGTTATCCCATCTGGAAAGCGGTGCGTGGGTGTGCTCCTGAAAACTGAAGGGTAGGCCGAAGGTAGGAAGCTAGGAGGAGCCGGTGAGGTGGAACACTGAGTACTGCAGTGTGAATTTAAATCACCTTTACTTTAGCAAGAAGATGAATACATAACTTTGCACTGAGGAGCATGTAGGTGCAAAGCCGGATGTATCAAGCTCACAGAAGTTACGCAGGCAAAATCTGTAGTGGTCCGCACACTATGAAATAGAAACAATGTTGCTAGATCGTCTACTTGGAATCAGATGGGTAGAATTGAGAGTGGCACTCGTAGAGCTGCACAGCACCGGCTAGAGGATGCTGTCGTCGGTGTCGTAGTGCCAACCTAGCAGAGAACACCTACGTTGTGGCATCGTAGCTATTGATACAAGGACACTGTCATCTTCCTTGATGCTGGGCCCTGGGCTTGAATATACATGTTCGTGCAGGGGTTACAATCCCCTCTCCATCTGTTTCTACTGAACCCACCTCTCGTTCCTCTTCCTTGGCTCTGGAGATGAATATGTGGATCACAGACGGGTGAGACTTAAGCAGCAGTGTATAATACTCCTTACACCTATACATGCCTTGCAAGGTTTTGAAGGATTAGAAGGACTGACAGTGATTCCCTAGTTGTGTTAAAAAGTTGCTACAAAAGCAGAGCGCTTCATTGCAGATTCAATCAAAGTAAAAACCTAATTGACAAACGAAAGCTAAATGGAGCCGAAATGAGTACTAGTAAAGAAGTGCGAGAAGCATTTAGTGAATTCAAAACTAAAATTTCGTCAACTGATCTGAACAAAAAGTCTAAGAACTTTTGGTCCTACCTACACTCAGTAAGTAAGGTCAGTCACTTATTCAACATACTGGCGCTGAAATTGAAGATAAAGGAGAGAAAGACAAGTTTCAATGCAGAAGATCTTAGCGTAGTTCCACCTTTCAGTTGTTGCATGGATGCCAAAATGGGAAATATTGAAATTAGTGATTTGAATTGATTTTCTATTATACTCTCAATTAACAGTAAAAGGCATCTGGATATATGAGATGTCTGCAAGGTTCTGCACAGATTGTATAATAGAATTTGCTCCCTCTTGTAGCAGAAGTTTATTGTAGATCACTGGACTAGTGGAGGGTACCAAGTATTTGGAAATTTGCACAGATAATTCCCCTTTTCAAGACTGGATGGTAGACATGCACATAATTGTAGACCTATATCACTGTCATTAATAGGTTCTTGAATTAGGGAATGTGTCTTATGCTTGCACAGGTCAAGCATGGCATCCTGCTTACATTTATACCAGATGTGTAGAATTGTAAGTGCATACGATAGTGATAACACAGAGTAACTCTCATGGTCACTAACATTCGTGTGTTAAGGGAAAGACATAACTGATAGTGAAGAGAGATTGGGTGCAAGTCTTCTGCATAGTTGGTTTGGGATGATACCATGTAAGACATATACAAAGAATCTACATAATAGAAGAAAGCATAGTTTGTGCATACAGGGTGTTAATGATTGCTTGTCTAAAAGCTGTTATGGAAAATCTTCGTGTCAATAAAAACAGTCTAGTTTTTACTCCTATTCAAGACTAAGGGAATCTTAGTTCTTGAAATATCAAGACAATCCAATAAACACAATGTGATATTGAAAGAGGTAAGGACATGGAGCATCAGTGACCAGCTTAACTATCAGCATTCAGGTTTTCTTCCCATGTGACTATACTAATTTTTTGAACTGACACGGCAGGCTGAAATAAGCTGTGCATAGCATCGCAGAGGGAAGTATGAACATGCACAAATTTTTACCCAACAAATGTGAGAAAATCTTCACAACTACAGGAGACCTAAAGAAGTAAATCTAGAATAACATTGAAGCCTCGCTTCCTCTTTATTCAGAGGGAATTCTATTATTGCATGTGCGTTTGGTGCATGTTCATCCTTAAATTTACCATCTCTTTGCGATGGCCACACAATATCAATCAGAACTCAAAGCCAGGGATTTTTCTAGCCAAGAAAATTTACAGAGTGCTGCACAACCATACATCTGCTCCCTCTCTCCAGCTTACCTAATTTGATGTAAAAGAATGCTTTGAGAATAATGTATTGAAAATGTTCATGTATTTACTGCAAATGTCCTAAAAGAAATCCTGTGTTAAGCCTACCAGCACCGTTAGGAAGGTTGACAGTAACAATGCAACCACTACAATAACACTTGCAGATTTGATTTTGAATAAAAGGATTTTTATCCATTGTTACTCTTCAATCCTTAGGACAAAATTTGTACAACTCTGTAAAATATAAATTCTGAGGTGGCAATGCAGCTCTCACAAATCCTGAATTTTAAAAATTGTGATGGTTGATAAGTCAGTGTTTATACTGTGGATGTCTGTACACCTTCCATTTGGATAAATTTTGATTATTTCTTAATAGTGATTGAGAGGATAGACTACCACTTAAATAATTTAAGATTAAATTCTGAACTGAGAATATTTGTATAAAAGTAATAATAACTACTTTCTTAAGATTTGGAACCTAATTCCTATTGCATGCAGCATATCAGAAAGAATACAGATGTAGTTTGATGGGCTCCATTTGTAATTTATGACGGGAGGGGACTAGAAGATGGGAAAAGATTGTGTACAGCAGGAACAGGAACAGGCAAGTTGTATATGTAGTCACCTGAAAGTGAAAAAGATGTGGTTAAAACAGTGAAAAGTGAACTAGTAATAAATTTTTTAAAGAAATATGAACAAGGATGGAAAAGGCATAAGGATGACAGAATAAAAAAAAAAAAACAAGGCAGAGACGAAGAGTGAAAGATATCTAAACTAGTAAGAAATACAGAAGGAAGAGGAGATTGCAAATGGAACAACCTACAACAGCATCACAGTACTCTTCTCACACCTGCGTAGGTGAGAACTTCTTATCCAGCACGTCATACAGTACAGCAATGCCTTGCTCTAAATGTCGATTTTTTGTCTATTTTTAATTTATTTATTTACACATCAAGTTCCGCAGGACCAAATTGAGTAGCAAATCTCCAAGGTCATGGGACAGGTCAGTACATGAAATCACAACATAAAATTAATAACAGATAAAAGTAAAATGTTTATGAGCCCAAAAAAGTCAAGCTATAAGTTTAAGTAGATGCAGTCAACATTATTATCTAAGAATCAGCTTAAATTTCAAGGAACTCCTCAACAGAATTTCCAGACTAGTGAACAGGGGTCAACGAGAAGTTCGCGAACTTACGGCACTTATTGCCTGAAGTGCCCGTTTCTGAGCCAAAAATATGCTTTTAGAATGGGAAGAGTTAACCCAAATATAATACCATACAACATAAGCGAATAAAAATAATCAAAGTAGACTAATTTTTGTGTTGAATAATCACTTACTTCAGATATCGTTTGAATAGTAAAAATGGCAACATTAAGTCTTTGAACAAGATGGTGAATGTGGGCTTTCCACGACAATTTACTATCTATCTGAACACCTAGAAATTTGAACTGTTCAGTTTCACTAATCATATGCTCATTCTGTAAAATTAAAATGTAGGGTTTTGTTTAATTCTGTGTTAGAAATTGTAAAAACTGAGTCTTACTGTCATGGACTGATGTCAAAAAATGCACTATTGTAAACTGAGCCAGTGTTGCACACAACATCCTTTACTACCAAGCTAGTGTCATCGGCAAACAGAAACATTTTAGAGTTACCCATAATACTATCATTTATATAAATAAGGAACAGGGTGGCCCCAGCACTGATCCCTGGGGCACCCCTCATTTGACTGTACCCCACTCAGACCGCACATCACAAACATTCTCAGCACTGTGAATAATGACCTTTTACTGTCTGCCATTAAAGTAAGAGGTGAAACAATTGTGAGCTACTCCCCGTATTCTATAGTGGTCCAACTACTGTGACCAACATAATCAAACGCCTTAGTTAATTAAAAAAATATGCCTAGCATTTGAAACCTTTTCTTTAATCCATCCAGTACCTCACAGAGAAAAGAGAATATAGCATTTTCAGTTGTTAAACGACTTCTAAATCCGAACTGTACATTTAATAACAAATTGTGCGACATAAAATGATCAATTATCCTTACATAACAGCTTTTTCAATAACTTTAGGAAACACTGACAGCATAGAAGTAGGTCTAAAATTGTCTACATTATCCCTTTCTTCCTTTTTATAAAGCAGCTTTACTACTGAGTATTTTAATTGCTCAGGAAACTGGCCATTCCAAAGGAAAAACTACAAATATGGTTAGGTACAGGGCTAACATTTGCAGCACAGCACTTTAATATTCTGCTAGACACTCCATCATATCCATGGGAGTCCTTAGTCTTCAGTGATTTAATTATTGACTCAATCTCCCCCTTGCCTGTATCACAGAGGAGTATTTCAGACATCTATCTCAGAAGGCATTTTCCAAAAGAGTTATAGGATTCCCTGTAAAAACTAAATGTATTTAATTCACCAGCAATGCTCAGAAAATGATTGTTAAATACTGTACATGTATCTGATTAATCAGTAACAGAAATATTTTTACTAAGAATTGACATATCGTCGACCGTGTGCTGCTGACCAGACACTTCCTTCACAACTGACCATCTGGTTTTAATTTATCCTGTGAATTAGCTACTCTATTTGTGTATCACACACCCATTGCCTTTCTAATAACATTTCTGAGCACCTTACAATACTGTTTGTAATTGGCTACTGTAGCTTGATTGTGACTGCTTCTAACATTTTGATATAGTTCCCACTTTGTTCTACATGATAACCTTATCTCACTAATAAGCCACCCAGGCTGTCTTTTACTGCTAGTACCCCACTTAGAACATTTTAATGGAAAGCAACTCTTAAAGAGCATGAGAAATGTGTGAAGGAAAGCGTTATATTTGTCATCTATGTTATCGGCACTATAAACATCGTGCCACTCTTCTTCCTTGCTAGGTTTAAAAAACTATTGTCATTGGATTAACTTCCCTACATAGTTTGTAATTATATGTTACATTTGTTTGGGTACGAAAGCCTTTTAGTGTTAAATTTTATGCAGCATGGTCTGAAAAGCCATTCACCCTTTTACTAACAGTATGCTCATCTAGTAATGAAGAATGGATAAAAATATTGTCTGTAGCTGTGCTGCTGTTTCCCTGCGCCCTAATTGGAAAAAACACAGTCTGCATCAGATCATATGAGTTTAGGAGATCTACCAACATCCTTTTTCTTGCACAATTGTATGCAAAATTAATATCGAAGTCACCACATATAACTAATTTCTGGTACTTCCTATAAAGTTGATCAAGAACCCTCTCTAGCTTGGGCACAAAAGTTCCGAAGTCAGAGTTAGGGGTCCTATAAAAAACAAAAATTAGAAGTGTAGTTTCACTAAATTCAACTTCCACTGCACAACATTCAGATATCTTTCAGTGCAGTACCATGATACATCTATGGACTGAAATGGAGTACTGTTTTTTACGTACATGGCCACTTCCCCACTCCGCAAGGAACTCCTTGAAAAACAGCCAGCTAATCTGTATCCCGGTAAAGAAAGCCTCTGAATTGTCAGATTATTTAAGTGCTGCTCTGATATACCAGTAATTTCAGAGTTAACATCTGTAAGCAGTTCACTAACGTTATCTCTAATACCTCTTATATTTCAATGAAATATGGTAATTCGTTCTCTACTTGGAAATATGATAACCTCTGAAGGTAATTCTTTAGTTAGTGGAATTTTCTTTTAGCAGTATACCTATCAGCTGACTTCAATCTAAAAAAGGTGCAGATCTAACACCAACTACAACAGGAATTTTTCCACGAGTGATCCCACCGCCACCCTCTACACTGTCACCTATAAGCTGTGCCAACCTCCCCTTCCCATACCTATTGAGGTTCAGTCCATGCCTAGTGAAACCTGAACTACTGACAGACTCAACTGGCACCATTCCAATGTGACTCATGCCCTCTGCCATCAGTGCCTTCTCCAGCCCCAAGTTAATGCGCCTTCGCCTTGTTTCTGTTTCCCATTTGATTCCTCTCAATTTTTGTTTTAGTACACTACACAATCTTAGTATCTTTCCCACCATCCTTCCTTGTTCACCAATCTCAATTAGTTCCTTTCTTTCTTTCTTCCATTTTTCCCTGTACAACCATGAGTAGCTCAATTACAGATAGTAAGTTGTCATCTCTACTTTTTACGTGATTGTCCAACACTCAGAATTTTATGTTAAAAGTGTGTTGTTTGTTGTACCAGTCATTAATGTAAAAAAATAGATTTCTAAAAGTTCTTTCTGGATACATAGAAAGTTAAGTGAAAGCATAGATTTTAAACCTAGACATTATGTCTGCATTTATTTCAGTATCAACAGCCTGATCTGTCACATGTATACTTGTCGTACTCGTCAGAACTTGCGGCAGCTTCAGGACGTGGAAAGTCAGCACGCCATGCACAAGCACAAAGTTTGTTACAAAGGAAGCAAAAGTCATCATCTGCGGTGCCCACATCTTACAGGCAACAGGATTGCCCTGCACAGCTCTGATGTTCATAATGAGTTCCTCCATTGATATTATTTGTTATTATTCATTGTACTTGAAGCTTCAGCATAGCTGATGCTTTTGATTTATTCAGTATTATTTGTTGTTTATTGTATGCTGTTATTGTATGCTGTAGTGCATTAACAGAAGATGTTTTCATGATTTTGAGACTGAAACTTTGCATTGTTCACTCTGCAGATCATGAAATACTTGTCTATCTGTCTGAGCAATATAAGAATGTTTATGCTCTGTGTTTTCAAGTATTCTAAGTTGCTGACTATATTTGTGAATATGAATAGTGAGAATACTACCATATCTACAGCTTTTTGCATTGCTTGTATAAAATGTGGAAACTTTTTAAATTTGTCAGATTTTAATAGTGTGTGTCAGTGCCAATACAGATCAGTCTGTTCTGTTTATGCAAATTAATTTGGTGAATTCAGAGGACGGTGCAGGATGTAACCTTACACCTCCCTAGAATTATGTTTCCAATCAGAGAAATGATATGCTTGAATCATCAACATAACAAGTTGAAATAGCTTTATAAAGCAATAGATGTGTATGAAATTAGATAGTATTACATCAGACACTTTAAAAAAATCTAAATTAAAAATGCCAAGACTGAGAATTGTTTATGTGGCTGCTGGTGTACTGAAGTGTGTAGGTTAGTGATCTCTGGCAGTTGTCTAAAATCATCTGCTCCATACTTCTTTATCATGAGAAATCTGGTGTGTGAACATACTACTTAGACTGATTTGCATGCTGCAGTACCTTTTTTTTTTTATTGAACAATGACATTATTTTCATATTTTGTAGTTGAGCTTCATATAAGAGAACCACTTTGGATTCAGTGTTAACACATAAGCATCCTCATTCTTTTTATTATCCTTTAGCATGAGGAATCCAGGACATTTACATTCATTGGTCTGTACGTTAATAGTGTCCCATGTTAGTAATAGACAATTCTTTTCTAATTACTTGCTGCTGTTGAGTTTGGGTGTTTCCTCATTTATACACTTTTTGTAAATAAATTTTCTTTCAATATTATTGTGACTCACAACAAAAATGATCCCTGTGCCTTTTATGAGTATTTCTAAGATACATCCTGTATGTATGAACAGCAATAATGTTTGAAAATAAATAGGTTATGTGTTGACTAGAGCACCTTGAAACAAGCTGATAAAAGATAATCTACCATATTCGACCCTCCCATCGCAGGAATGTTATTATACTGTGTCAGCGCTTGACTGATCAACCATACACAAGCAGTTATTTTTTATACAATGTTTATACACTGAGGAATATATTTTCATATTACTTGAATAACTCCAAGTCTCCTCTTGAACTGCCACAGTAACTTACACGAACATAAAGTCCTGCCCTTTGAAATGAAGGTGTCTTAAGCAGCTGTTGTTATTATTTGAGCCAAGAAATAATTTTATAATGCATTTTTTGAGTAAGAGGAACCCGTTAGGAAAGAATAATCTCTCTGCTCTTCATATGTAGATTTTCACTTTTCCCATTGCATTGATTTGTAATATTTAATGAATTAAGAAAAAGTAGTAATATTTTTGGGATTTACGTTTTTCACATAAAAGTGTAATGCTTGTGTGCCTTTCTTTAACTACAAACTGCAATAAATATATCTAATCAATTTGTGGCATGGCCTGACTCAAAAACTGATTGAATTGCGATATTGAGTTGCTATTTATTGAAGAATTTCAAGCAGGCATAGTTGAAATAGTAACAGCGTATCAGACCATGGACACAGCATACTGGTGGTACTCATCAGAATGAATATGGAGAAAAGTAATGACACATTTATCAGACTTATAACCCTTCTGAAGTATACTAGACCACATATCTTCTTCTTTTGTTGATTTTAATGGATTAGGGTTTAACCTTATTCTGTGTTTAGAAATTATCTGTTCACCTTTACTTTTTTTATATTTCCCTTCTACCACCTGGCTTATAAGGAATGTTTTATGTATGTGTTGATACCAGGTTTTGTGCTAATTAATCCTTAATTGGCAGGATTTGCTCTTTCACAGTTGGTGCAGTCCGTGTGTTTTATGTTGATAAATATCACACTAAATGAAAGAGGTCTAAGATCCTCAAATACTGAAAATAAAGTCCCAAATACAGATAAATTTAAATTAATATTGCACATGATTTTCAGCTTTTAAGAATTTCTTATTTATTTGATAGCTAACACCATCGTTACACAAAAATAGTTTCAGAGCAGCGTGATAACCAAATCAAAATATAGTTAATAAATTATTCTTGATTATTAGCAGAAAAATTCTTTTCAAAAATCCCTTTTCTGCACATTTAATTTGCCTAAAGCTCTTAATTTTAAAATATTTTACTTTCATACCTGGTGTGATTTTCATTTTTTCTTGTGTGGGTAGGTGATTTCTATCAAGGCTCACATGCCATCCCAAATACTTTGTACCAAAATCTTATTATCCACTATGACATTACTATGATCCAGGCATTGTCTCAAAATCATCATTCACAAAAACTAACAATGTTTAAAATATCTTCTTTAAATACTTCCAATTTGGGATAATGCCAGTAATTTAAATATTAAAAAGAATAGGGTGTGTTAAGACTCCTTTATTACCTTTCAGTCTTTATTTTACCAGTGTTTCATTTATTGTATACAATTTTTTGTCATGTTTATATAAATTGTCAAATGTATTTTTCCAAATCCATAAAAGGTAAATAAGTTTGTTCTTTATTGCTTGTTGGAGAAAAAAAATATTTTTTCTTTCTAAATACTGTTTCTTTTTCATGAATCAGAAGTTGTAAAATGATCTACATGTATGTAATTATTATAATCTTTGTGGTATCATTCTTGACTAAAGATATTACTTATGCTGTTTTTCATGAACTGTGCTAAGCTTGTTTGCCAATATAAAGTGATACAGAATCTCTGATGTACTAGGATGCCTTTGTAATTTAAAGTATCCATTTGGGGCTTCTTTCATATCATTTCCTGTCATCAATGGAACATTGCATTAGATCTCCCTGAAAATGGGTATCAGTAACATTAGATGAGTGTATTCCTGAGACTTTCTGTTTGCCTTTTTTTCATGTGTATTAAAGCTTAATTGTAACAAAAATGTGTGGCCTGTGACATTAGTTTAAATATTTGTCAAAACGAATGTTTTGAAAATGTTTATCGAGTAATCCAATATAAGAAGCACAGCGAAACTAAATGTACATTTGATGTGTACTATTACCCACCAAAGCTTTATAAAATACGTAGATTATAAACAGTAATTTGTGAATAATCAATATTATGCTAGTCAGTACTGTGAGGTTTTATGTTAAATTTTTATTTTTTTGTTAATATATGGACTGAGAAACTGCCAGAACATGTAAAAAATAGATCTTCGTTAATTTATTGAAAATGCAAATATGCTTACATTAGTGTGGCTTACTGTTGTTATTGTGTAGATGGTGCTGAGTAAGAAGCACGTTAAAGTAGCTTTAATTTGAAGTTACACTATTGACTCAGAACACTGCTTCATACCACATGGAGTGGTGATGTATGTGATATGACTTTACTAGTCACTCTTAATCTACATATATTGTTTTGTTAGTTAATTTATACACGGCGGTAAATTTTCTGGAACTAGTTGTCTAATATTAGCATTTTGTATATACTTTTCCTTTTATATTTTATAAATTTTCACGTATGTTTTGTTATTTTTATGTAATCTGTTAAAAATATATATTGTAAAGAAACTAGATATTTTACATTCCAATGCTTTCCTTTGGCAGATGATATAAATATCCAGTGATGAATATCAGTGCTTGTAATCATTTGTTCAGGGTCTGTTTGCCTTTATTTCAGCTACTCAGAATTCTAGGAGTTCCCAGCTATTTGTGAACTTTTCCCAGTTTGTGGGAAGCCCTTGATTTCTTATATCCCTTGCCTCTCTTTAAGGTACAGCCAGCTGTGGTCTCTGAACTGTTGTATTTATGTCAGACAAAGAAAGGGATGGAGATAGCATCCCTAAACTATTATATTTTGATGTCACTAGTGGAGCATTGTCAGTCACATGCTACACAATCATATTCCCACTTATTTAAATACATACTTGCAAACAGAATAGAAAATTTATGAGTTGTGACAGTTTAAAAGTTTTGCCAGATGGAGTCAAACCCAAATCGCTTACTTCCATGAGCAGTTACCATGACTACTTAGACCAGGTGCATGCACCGGTGCATCGCACAGTGCAGAGTGCAAAAGACGGCTGTGCTATGTTGATGACGGTGCAGACTCCCACTCCTCGGCTTTGCGCAACAGCGCTGCCTTTCACTTCCTTAGCTTGCGTCGCTCGCGCCGCCTGTCTCGACCTGTTTCAAAGCTTTTACCCTGTTGTCTTCGTCATTGCCAAATACTAATTTATACTAGGTGGAGAGCTTAGTTTGGTGTACCGGTACAAAAGAGATTTATATAATAACTGTAATGGTAACAATTTTAAATTTGATTTCAACACAAATGTATCTTCCTATGTGCTTTTTATTTTATTTGCAATTATGCTACTAAGATCTGGAACAAGAGATTGGCTGGCAGCAATTCTGAGAGAATTTTTCAAATTACAATTAGAAATACTCGCACGCAGTCTAGTTTTTGTACAAGACAAAACATGAAAAAACCTTACACATACACAAGTGGAACCAAACATACAAATAATCTTCGCTGCTTCTCTGTGTAACTTGGGAAATTCTTCCTTCGGCAAATTCTGGTAGAATTAGAGCAAACCTCTTGTATTGTAAAACACATCCTTTCAGTGAACATTGCTTTGCAAATCAGTTAGTTCAAAATGTAAATCTGAAGGCGCACTTTCTATATCCATCAAAAAAGGTTTCACAAAAACATCGAGAATTGGCTGCAGGTAGGTAATTTCCTGAAACAATAACAAAGTCAATGTTAATAAAGGAAAGTAATGTAAGCCGTTGTTTCGAAGTACTAAAATGCGATAGATTTTAATAAACATGTAATGTGTACTATTGGTTTTAATGTAATGTTACACTTGCATATGTATCGCAATCTCCTTTATTTAGCTGTATGTCATATACTGACACATTACGTGGAATCGGTCGTTAAACGCATTTTCAAGGGATTGTAGCACCTCGATGTATTTTTCAAAGCACGCTCCTTCCTGCACAGATGCTGTCAAACAAAAACATAGTACCATTTTGATTAGAGTGGTTATAAAAATCAGGCTGTTTTAATAAAAGTACTATTTATATCTCGCTTACCTAGTTCAGGAAAGTGTGGCGTATTTTTCTCTGAAAGGTTGTTTTTGAGGAGCTTCAGTTTATACTGGAAAGCGTTTATTTTGCTGATCATATCATTGATGATATTGTTTTCTTTGTGGAGTTTCAGACTAAAATCATTTAGAAGAGCCATAATGTCTGCTAAAAATCCTAAATCAGCAACCCATTCAGGGTCATGAAAAAGTGACTCCGGACATCCTTTGCTCTCCAAAAACTGAGCCACAGTGTGGTGTTCCCTTTGCTCAGCCAGCGAACCTCAGCGTGGTAGAGAATATCTGGATACTCCTCTTCAAAGGCAATCAAAAATTCTTTGAATTGATGATTGGTGAGTCCATGAGAACGAATGTAGTTCACGATACGCACCACTACCTTCATCACATCTTGAAAACCAATAGCTTTCGCACAAAGAGCCTCTTGGTGTGCAAAACAATGAAAGGAAGGTAAATTCGGCATGTTAAGTTTTTTCCGTAGTAGGCCAATAAACCCTTTTGCTTTACCGCACATTGCTGGTGCTCCGTCCGTGGTTACGGAAAACTGCTTTTCCCAAGTGAGTCCTATTCCTTCAGCTGCCATTTCAACAGCTGCTAAAATATCCACCCCAGTAACAGTGTTCTTCAACGAAATCATATCCAGGAGCTCTTCCATTACATGTAGGTCGTCGTCCACGCCACGCAAAAATATTGCTAACTGAGCCGTGTCGTTAATATCCGTGGACTCATCAAGTGCGATGGAGTACGCTAGGAAGTTTTCAATTTTGGCTGCCAGTTGGTCATGCAAATTCTCAGCAATGTCGTTGATTCTCTGATGTATTGTCATTCTGGAAAGTGGTATTCTGCTGTACACGGGACCTAATGTGGGATTCATTGTCTCTACTACGTCCAACATAATGTTTTTTATTAATGGACCATCCATAAATGGCCTCCCAGCTCTTGCTAAATGTAGAGCAACTTTGTTACTAGCTCTGAGAGTCCTTTCGCAACACTCCTCATCTTCTTCAACCTACAGTAGAGAAAAAAAGATATGATAGAAATAATTTATGTGAAAACGAAAACTAAGGAATCTAAACAAATGTTGTTTCGTTTCACATGACCTTTAACCAAAATATACATGCTAAAGTACTTGCAACAAACCTCATTTGTAGATACAGAATTCTCTTCTGCAAGAGTTTGCAACTTCTGTAATTCTTCCTCTCTGGCATCCCCTGTTATATCACTATACTTTTCTGAATGCAATTTGCTGTAGTACCTTTCAATAGTCGATTTTCTGACACACGTAATTAGTGTACCTCAGATTAGACATTTGGCTTTATCGTCACAACGCAAGAAAGAGTAGGAGAGTTACCATTCCGGTTTTAATTGACTTTCGGCAATTTTTCCTTTATTTGGAGCAAATGGTTCCATTATTCCAGTAATTGTCTTCTGCTTACATATTCCAATGTTGACTAAGCCATCTGGCAGCGCACAGCGTCGGCCTCACCTAGCGAGCCAAATTGAGGCGAAGTATGCCGAGTTGAACTGATGCACTGTGCAGGCACTCGCTGCACCTCGCTTTGCACGCGTGCGGTTTTCCGTGTTTGTGTGGCCCTGACTTAGACCATTCAAGCACACCTTTGGTACTGACTCAGGTCTTTAGTTTTACTGATATTTCGTGTCTACTTTCAAACAGTAGAACCAGAAGTTCTTCCATGCACCCTGTGAGAATATCACTACAGATAAATAATTTGTTGGCACTGGACTACAGCCCCAGAGTTTTAATGTACATGGAAATTGTGGTGTCACTGCAAGGCACGACACTTGCTAGGTTGTAGGCTTCAAATTGGCCACGATCCGTCAGTACACATAGGACCTGTGAGTCGCCACTGTTGACGCTAGCAGACAGAGCGCCGCCACTCGGCTGGTCTTATGAGACAAGCTAGTGCACTGGCCCAGTTCTACAGCTGACTTTAATAGGAATGGTTCACTTGTTGTAGTTTCAGAGATCTCATTTGAAGAGACGCTAGTTAGCATAGCCTTCAGCTAAGTCAGTAGCTACGACCTAGCCAGGCACCACACACTGTTTAGTCATTGGCAATTGATCTATATGTGAAGCAATCAGAATTGTGAAGAAGTATTCGCAGTTCAGTCTATAACTGCACTTGTAAATATTATTGTACGAAGTCAAGATCGACATTCACTGCTGATGCTGAATTAAAGCTGAGTATTTAATTATTTTCCTGTCTACTAACTTTCTAATCACCTAAGATGTTCCAGATACATCCCGTCGAGTATAGTTCATTGATCTTCATGTCAGCCTATGTTATCAATGCTTGCAATTATTGGCCACACCTTGTGATCAGACTAAGAGTCAAATTGCGTGACTCAGCCGGGTCACCCTTTTTCCGTGAGGCCCTTAGTTTCGCCTCATACATAACAGAAATACTGAATTCAAAGAAGTCTATTAAATTACTTTTTTAATGCAGTCACCATCACTCCACCAAATCCATTCTCTCATTGGTGTTATTCGCACATACTCACAGAAGAACAGCAGATCATGATGTTCTGAAATAATGGGAGGGGAAAAGTAAGTAACACTGAAGGTTTGAGTCTGTTGCAGAGTCATAATCATATTGTCTGATATGTCAAGATGAGTACTTATGATAAGTAGGAGATGTAGGTCAGAATCAGTGTGTAACCAAATTTGTCAGTATAGATTAATAATATTGTGGAGACCGTGTAAGTGAATGAAAATGGATAACAACTGTGTGTATTCTGTCTTTGCATAGCACATCACAACATTTCTCTGACAATGTCAAGTGAATAGAATTACATTCCAGTGTGATGTCATGAGCCTCACCAACTGGCTATTAATCTTTTGATTTGTAAGATTTCAAAAGTGTTCTGTCAACTTAAGGTTAGGATGTAAGGTTTTTTCGATTCTGATATAAACTAGGCACCTCACTCCCATGAATGGTAGCATGTGGAAACAGATGGAAACTAAGGCTGTAGGCAAAAACTTAATGCAGAGTGAAAGTTGTGACTGCCAGAAAAATAAGCATAAATCAGTACCAACAAACAAAACCAGAATTGTCTTAAACAACGATTCAGTGCCCAAGTTCGAAACTAGAGGTAACAGTTATATTTTTGAATCTGCACACAGAAGCTTCAATAACAAGATATGAACTGCTGGCCTGGCTGCCTAACCAGACTTTTCTTTCCTATAACAGGCCAATAGCAATCGCCATTAGTTAATTTGTTTTATGCTCCATGGATTATTTGCATGAGAAATCATAATGATGTGAAACAAGTCATTTTATATTCACATCACAAGTTATTTTATAAATATGGCTACAAGCTGATATAATTTTTGAGAAAAAAAAAGACATACAAATGTGAGTTAGTAATTCCTACACACCACTTTCTACTCACTATAATAGTAGAAATTATTCAACGGAATAGAAGACATTGTCAAGGAGAAACTTTTTCAGTTTGTTTTCGAATTTGACTGCTGTCAGATGTTTTATATCATTATCATGTTTTATATCATTATCAAAAATTTTCGTTGTTCCATTGTACACTTCTTTTTCTGCTAAAGACAACCTTACTGTAGATTAGTGAATGTCATTTCTTCCTCTGACGTAATTATGAACATCATTGCTCTTAAAAAAAACAGCGTGAGACCATTTGCAGGAAACCAGTCACTGATGCTTTTAAGAATATTGCTTACCATTTCTTTTGTTACTGTATTTATGCTTGGATTGGTTACAGTACTAGTGTTGTTTGCAAAAAGAACTAATTCTGCTTGTTGTATACTAGTGGAAGATTCTTTACAATAGCGTACATAAGACTGACCCCTAGGGACCTCATACATAATTTCTCCCCAGTCAGAATGATGCCCCCGATTACATTGATTGGATTACTAAATATGACTTGCTGCATTCTTTTGGTAAGATATGACATTATCTGTTGGTTGGCTATATCATCAATCCCATTAAACCTCAGTTTATCTAGGAGAATATTGTGATTCACACAAATGCCTTAGATAGGTTGCAGAAAATAGCAACTGGCACTATTTTGTTATTTAATGCTAGTAAAATTTGGTGAGTGAACATGCAAATAGCATTTTCAGTAAAGTAACTCTTCTGAAATCCAAATTGTGATTTACTGAGATTATTATTGTTGCTCAGGTCATATACTATTCTAAAATACATCACACTCTCAAACATTTTGGAAAAATGATGTCAATAATGAAACAGGTCGATAGATATCTCTCCTATAACGTTTCTTATATAGAGTTTTAATGACGACATATTTAAATCTCTCTGGAAAAATGCCTTGACCTAGTGATGCATTACATATTTCAGATAAGATAAGGCTTATTATATGGGAACAAATCTTTTGTACTCTATTGAAAACTCCATCAAGTCGAAATGAACTTTTATTTATGAGAGGATATATAATTTTCTTAATTTTGGAAGGAGAAGTTGGTGGTATATTAACATGGTAGTTGCTTTTTCAACATAATACTATGATTTTTCAGTTGAACTGTGTGTTACTATGTTTTCTACTATATTTAAGAAATGACAATTAAACATATTTGCTACCTATGACTCATTATTTATAGACCTTCCATGCAATTCAGTAGTGATGTTATCCTTTTCTGTGGCTGGTTGTCCTGTCTTTCATTTCACTAACTTTCATTTAGCTTTAAGTCTGTTCTTGGAATTACTGATTTCTGACATGTGAATGTTCCTTGATTTTTAATAACTTTACTAAGTAATTCTGAGTAATTTTTGTAGTTTGCAACAACTGCAGAGTCTCAACTTGTTCTTGCCTTTTCCTTTCATGAAATATTTTAATCCCTTTAGTAGTCTATTTAATGTCCTATTTTCATGTAATGATATTAATTTATCATGGAATAGACTAAATTTCATTTGGTACATTATAAATATCATTCCAATATATCATTGTAAATTATTCTTAAAAACATTTGTTGTGAAGCCATTAATTATTCTAATTTCCACTGAGCAGTATCAATACTGTAAGGCATTGTCTTACTGAAACTTCCTGGCAGATTAAAATTGTGTGCCGGACCGAGACTCAAACTCCCAAGTTCGAGGCTCGGTCCGACACACAGTTTTAATCTGCCAGGAAGTTTCATATCAGCGCACACTCCACTGTAGAGTGAAAATTTCATTCTACACTGTCTTATTTTTTCCTAAGTGTGTATCACGGTTAGATAGTTTTTGGTGCTGGGTATACAGTTTTCTTCTTGCTTTGAGCTTCAAAGAAAACATTATCAATTAGGGTCCTACTGTCTTTATGCACCTGTGTTGGAAAGTTAATTACTGAGAACAAATTGAAGGATCAAGGAAGGTTTTCAGATCGTTTTTCTATCACAGTTCTCGAGAAAATCTTCACTGAAATTGCCAAAGACCATTAACTTCTTATTGCCATGTGGTAGGTAGCATAGTAAGGAATCCAAATTCATCTTAAACAGTTTCTAAATTTCCCTGTGGGGATCCATATAAAATTACAATTGAAAGTGAACTATATTTCATTATTAACTCACAAGCACACCCATCTATGTGGTGACCACTACAAAATCTACTTGTCTCAATGTTTTTGAACTTTTTTTTCTGTCTTAAGACATGTAACAACTCATTTTCCCATATTAGTTCTGTACAAGTAAGGTGCTAGAATGTAATACCTTGAACCCTGTGGGTATGTGATGCTCAGTTAGGTACAGGATGTCTATCTCTTCAGAGCTCTCTAAATTTTCCAAACAAACAAGAAGCTCCTCCACATTATTACTCAGTCCTCCAGTAGTCTGCTGAAATAAGCTAACCTTAATTTTCTGTGTATTTGAAGCACTTTTTGGGGCTCTCCTGTTATTTTAACTTCTTTCTTATCAGGGTGACTGAATCCTAATTCTAATGTGTCTGTGTGATGCATTTGCTGTGGCAGCTGGAAGTGGAAGGTCCATAGGTATGGTAGTGCTTGTGGTGAGACATATCACCGATATAGGGAGGTGGGAGAGATGTGCAGCAATACCATTGGCTTGGAGACCATTTGCAGACAATTGATGACTTGTTCTTTGGGTGGGGATGGTCTTCTGTAGCTGGGACAGGGGTTTGACCTTTATAGGCTGCTACTTATGTTGGTCTTGGCATTATGGACCTATGGTGTAGGTGCAGGTGGAGTTTGTATCTTTGCCTCAAGGGTGGGTGGGGGGGGGGGGGGGGTGATTTGGAGGCAAGGGTTCAGTCGGTAGCATGTTGAAGTATGGAAGGTGGGGGTCTGGACCAGAGATAGCTGTGCGGCATGACTAATAGCAGTAGTGGTCTTGGGTCATGTCAGCCCAGAATATCTTTCAGTTGTCATGTCCAGAACTAACTGTTATGTCATACAAGGTTCTCTTGACCCAACTGTTACTTCATAACAACTGTCATGTTCCACACTCACGAGAATCATCTCATTTTTTGGGTATATGGAACAAAACCCTAATCTAATCTCTTACAATGGATACCCAATATGACAAGTGATGATCCAGATGTAAAACCACATGTGCAATACCAGACTATAGAGCCTGCAAAGATGTGCTGCTAGGACTGGGCTCTCTGAGTTGGGTGCAGGAGACCATAAAGGGTATGGTGCTTGTGCTCTTGCAACACCTTTAGTTAAATATGTCCTCATATGAAGGTGGATTTATATGTAGTGAAGAACCATTTCAGGGACCCTTGAACTATACAACCAAGTGGAGTTGCTGACCTTCAGAAATAATGTGTGGGAAGATAGAGGGAGTGTTCATTACAACCCCCTTTGAATGTGGCAGCAAAGTTGATATGCATGTGGTCCCATGGCTGATCAGGAGGTCATGTAGAGAAATGTTGTGCCACATCTGTCTTTTCTGTGCACTTTTCACAGGCTTGGGTCACAAGTGATATGTTACCATCAGTACCTGTGCTGTCAATGTACACTGGAAACATCGTAATCCTCAAAATGTCCCAGTATGTGTCTTCTGTAATACTTTGGAGATACGAGGACAGAGTATAGTTGGAATTGCAGCCTGGTACTCTGATTATTCGGTGGTCCAGCAGAAGTATCTCCTGTGGTTAATTGAAAAACAGGTCTGTTCTTGTGGCTTTATAGCTTTGAGTAGGTGCTACAGCCAATCAAAATATTTGTAACAAATTATGTTGCAGAGCATCAGGTTTTTACCTGAGTCTAACAACCTTTCGGCCACCAAATGGAATTTTTAGAGTGTCTTCCTGATGTTTTCATCAGTCTGAATATGAAGTGCCTCTTGCTAACCAAAGTTGTAATAAGGACCCATCAATAGATGTGGCAGTGTTAGCATTGGTGTGCTGAATAGTGGACCAGTAGTGAATCTCACTATGATAATTGTTCCAAAGACAATGACCATAGCTATCTCTTTGTGCTGTATTATCTGGAAGATTCACACAGGGGTTGGGGGGTTCTGTTAGTGATTTAGACACACATTCAGTCATTATTCAGCGATGTTGGAGAGGGGGGGGGGGGGGGGGGTACTTATGTGACAGAACAGCACCCATGCTCAACTGCAAAACATCGGTAAGCAGGACTAAATGCTTTGCTGGTGTAAAAGGCGGGGGGCAGACTTCAAATTCTCTATTCCCCAAACCCCCAACCCAAACACTGCACGACAACTAACAGGCCTCACTTAGTATGAAGCTCATTAAGGGAGTAGGATATGTACACAGCATTTGGCATATACCTGAATTGTGCCATTAAGTGTGTCAGTTACCACTGTGGGTGTCACCCGCTGGCAGTGGTATCAGAAAGACTAAAGGGAGAGAGTAGTTCTTTGCTGGATGTGGGTGGAGGTGAAATCAATGAAGGCAGCTAAATGTTGTTGAAGTTCTTCATTGTTAATCATAAAAGGAGGTAGTGCAGCATGCCTGTAGTAGCAGATGACACACATGTAATCCTGCTCCCAGGCACGTTGGTGTGGATGCACCACTGTAAACGCTTCTCAAAAAGATACCCCAATAGTGAGCAGCCTCAGCTACTAATGTATTCCAAGCAGCTGGCTGTCACTGAGTGACTGATGGCTAGGATTTTGTATCTGGCAGCCTCAGACCCCAGCAGCAGCAGCACAAAGGTGGGAGAACTTCAGTTTCGACCTTGTACCATGAAGTGGCTTCAGGATCCCCACTGGTGGTCTCGTGGAGGTGGTGGCAAAGTGAAGGCGACCTGATGGCTAGGGCCATCAGTCAGGCAGTGGTCATTTAGCTGCAGCTCAGCTTTGTCGATGATCCCACAGCAGAGAACAACACACAGCAGGCACGGATGCATGGCCCAGTCATGCTGTTGACCTGCTTGGCAGGCCTGGGGATGTGTATATGGCCAAAGGGGGCTCAGTGACGTAGAAGACCAGTACTGCTGCTTACTTCACCACTGTCATAATTTCCTGGAAGCTGGACATTGCCCTGAGAATTGAGTTGCTGTTGCTATGGCAAAATGCTGTGCCAGCTGACTGCAACTCACACCCTGAGTACAGCACTGGGTTCCTGTCTGGGCCTGTAGTGTTAGAGCTAGATGCAATTAGTGTCACAACACCTGATGCTTCTAAGTAAAGAGGTTCCCATTTACTACTGCCTTCACAGAAAAAGGCACAAGTGTAGCCAGAATAAGGAAGTCGCATTGGATTTTAATTATACGTACTTGTTTTTAAGTTTTGTGCACATTTCTCGATTTGATTCAAGTAAATCAAAGTGTTCCTTCCATAAAGTACCAATATCGCTAAATGCTTGGCTGAGGATTTCCTTGTTTTCACCACACTTGGTGAACTACCTTTCAGGTCGTCACCACTACCTCTATCCCCGTTTGAATTTCTAATGATATTCCTAATTGGCTTATATTTACACCTCTGTGTGATAATGCAACAGAATCTACAGATTTTGGTCACACCCAAGTCAAATTTGTATGCATGTTGTGCCACTGCTGCCATTCCAAATAACTGAGGTATGTGAAGATCCTTTCTTAAATTATCATGTGACATTCTAAGAGTGCTAGCCCAAACTTCCTGATCTGAAGACAGATGCACTATCACATCCCTAATTAAAGATTTGGCATGAGACATTTTACACTGTGAACACTGAAAACAGGACTGTACACTAAGATCTTGGAATTTAGCCAACCAGGATTTATACCACTAGTTCATTTTCTTCTGACACTGAAAAATAGTGTAGCAGTCACTACATGCATTTGAGTCTAAAAATGAGTGAATAACAAACTACACAAGACATCTCATGACAATATAATACATTCTGTGAGTGGTCATAATTTGCAAACTAGTTTGTAAATGTCACTACTGGAAGACAGTAACAAAGCAGACTGAAGACGAGTATCAGAAATGCTACTAGCCATGCAAAACAGCAGAACTCATTGGAGATATTTATTCAAAGTTTCTTTTGGACCAGCAAATGCCAAAATCATAGGTGCTGATAACACTGGTGTAAATACGAATGGTGTTGATGCTGTTTGAGGAACTTTGTTCCACTCTGCTATGCAGGTCTGCAAATCAGTATACTATTTCTGCTGTATCTTGCTCTGTCTCAGAACTTTCTGCAGCAGTTTCTGTTGCTGCTGCAGCATCAGCTGCTGCCGCCAACACAATTCAATAAACTTTGTATCCATGATGCACAAATAACATGTATGGGTTTGAGTTCCTTATTGGCAGTTTTGTGTCAAAGCATGACACAAGCTAAGCATGTCACTGTCATTAACCATTAGTGTGTGAAGACATAAAACTTAGTACAGGGTGAACATTAGAAGCTCCAATCAGTATCAGTGAACAAAGTCAGAGTCAACTTAAAGCCAACAGTACACACAATGAGGGCTCCATTGAGTGTCTTTGCAAATGAGGGTGTGAAGTCTTCAGTAACGAGCTACAAACTGCCAATCCACGTGATGCATCAGGTATGTATTTCTTGTAGTGGAACACATCCCATCCCCGTCCGATACGCTTGCCTCAACCTGCGGAGTTGCGGCTGCCTGAAAGGGAATTACTTGGCACAAAGATAGTAATGCTGCCACTGGCGAGGTGGTGTCTATATTGCTGAAGTGGTGGGATACTAGTTATGATCTCACTCACAGAACAACAAATCAATTTTCTTGCAAAATTTTATCTACTCAATTTTCAAGTGATCAACTTGTCACATATTCATCTGCTTACTGATCATTTGTAAGCCTAGGATGTATGTTCAACTGAACAGCATCACAGAACAGCTGAAAAAGACACAGCATTACCTCCTTTATGTAAAGACGTGTGTTAATGTTCTCGACTTACTCTTCTTGACTTCTGTGCTACAGTCCTACACACTGATTACAGCTTGGCTTGTAGGACAGATACCCTGTTGACAACCCATCCTCTTTGTAGGACATCAATTGTGACTTTACCAACATTATTTATTTACTTTACACCACTTATTTTGGTTGAATCTTGTTTGATCCTCACATCTGGGTTTTATCTCCACATTTTCAAATTTTTTTTACAGAAGTGTGGGCCATACAAGGAATGGTAGGCAGTCCATGAGAGGGATAATCAGATACCTAAATGGTGGTAGCTACGTGAATATGCAGTGAACACACCACTGATACCCGAGATGTTATCTCCCTGCACATGCAAAGGGTTGTTGCCTGTCCATTTCAGGCACCAGGCCTCCACACAAAGGCTATCACTCCAGGTGGCCATTGCTCTGACTGAAAGATACCCATGGGGAGAGCCCTTGTCTGTAGTAGGCAAATTCATGGATCATATTTTGTGCAGTAAAAAAACCAAAATTTATCAGCCAAGGACCATGAGACTCTGTCAGTTTCTTCAAGCAGAACTGAATTCTTCTATGCAGATTTTTACAAGCCCAAGAATTTTCCCTTTTTCACCACACCAAGAGAGAAAAGCAATATCAAATGAACTGCAGAAACTTACTCCCCTCAGTTCTTAGCTTGCAGGCGGACTGATGGATGGTCCTTTGTATCTAGTAAGCCAATTTTCACTGTGGAGAATATTGCAAATGTATTTGGATAAATCTCTTTCCTAGGTAAATTATGAAGTGATTCTGCCTTCATTAAAACAGTTACACCTACACAGTCTCAAGTGTTACTCCTCTGAAAAATATTTGGTGATACACCTGTTACTGTAACACCCCAAAGAGCCTGAACATGATATAGGGATTAACTTTTCACCCAATCTTAACACTGCAGATGAATTACCTGAAATCTTAGAGAAGAAAGAGGTTCTCTTCATATGTTGTATGTCATGACCTGGAAGATGACTAGATTGACACCGGAGCATTCATTCTCAATTTCAAGGGGGAATCACTTCCTGATATAGTCAAAATAATGGTCTAATACTGTGTTGCAAAGTCATATTAATCATCCCCAATGTGCTTTAGATTCCAGTGCTTTGGACACATGTCTTCCTGTTGTTTGAACAACCCAATTTCCCGATACTGGTGAGCCACTTCCTGGAAACTCATGCACGGGCTGCCACCATTCTATGTCAATTTTGGAGACAATCCCTGGACTGTGCTACCCTAATTAAGGAATGTAAAATCCAGTAACATAGAGCCTCAAATCGCCTCTCATATTTTGAAGTGTAGTAAAAGTGTGATCGTTTTTATCCCACCCTATTGGTGTCAATTTTTGCCATTACTGTGTCCTGCTCATTATTAGTAACTTGAGTACTTATGCCATCCATTCACTTAATGTCAACTTCTGGTATTCGCACAAGAAAATTGGCCCATAAGGGAGATAGGTCCTCGCCTCTTTTTGTTCCTGCAGCATCATTATCAGGGACCTCAATTTCCTGTGCCCAGCCAGGGGAACATCATCCTCCTCTGACATCTACTAGAGAGAGGCCTTCCTTTAGTGCACCCTGTTCACAGAAATCTACAGACCTTTGATCTGACACCAGCCAGTACCTCAAGGAGCCATGGGTACTGCTAACACCTCTTCGGTTCCTACCGCCACAGTGGATAAGTCTTTGCAAGAGTCCTAAGCCTGTAAAGTAGTTCAGGAGTGACAGAATAAATCTCTGGTGATGGCTACTCCAGTTATCCCAGAGGTGCTACAGTTTCAGAACATACATTTGTCAGTGTTCTTCAGCCTCCACTGGTAACAGATAATACACTGGGCATGCTCCGCTTCTACCAGCTTTGTATTGTTCACCTCTAAATCCATATGCACAGACATACATGACCTTAATCAGGGTTATGACCAGTTGATTTTCCACAAGCCATTGAGCTGTGACATTTGTAGAAATGTATGTTTGTCTGTCAAGATGTTCCACATTTTAGCCACTGTTCAGTTTTGTCATGTCATCTGCTTGAAAGTATTTTCTTCTCTTCCTCTCCAACATGTACACACATCAAAAAAAAAAAGTTTTGCATCACCTCAGTTCTGAGAGTTCCAGAACCTGTACAGAAAATTGGAATAGAGATCAGCATAAAAATCATTTCTGCCCTTTTTATTGCTCATGAAAACCACACATTGCATGTTGTACCACCATACAGCAAGACTTACAGGGTGGTGGTCCAGATTGCTGTACACACATGTACCTCTAATACCCAGTAGCATGTCCTCTTGCATTCATACATATCTGTCTGTATTCATCATGGCATACTACCCACAAGTTCATCAAGGCACTGTTGGTCCAGATTGTCCCACTGCTCAAAGGTGATTCAGCATAGGTCCCTCAGAGTGGTTGGTGGGTCACGTCATCCATAAACAGCCCTTTTCAATCTATCCCAGGCATGTGCCATAGGATTAATGTCTGGAGAACATGCTGGCCAATCTATTCAAGTGATATTGTTATCATGAAGGAAGTCATTCACATGATGTGCATGATGGGGGCATGAATTGTCGCCCATGAAGACAAATGCCTTGACAATATGCTGCCAATATAGTTGCACTATAGGTTGGAGGCTGGCATTCACATATCGTACAGCTGTTACAGCGCCTTCCGTGACCACTAGCGGCATATGTCAGCTCGACATAATGCCACCCCAAATCAGCAGGGAACCTCCACCTTGCTGTACTGTCTGGACAGTGCGTCTAAGGCGTTCAGCCTGACCGAGTTGCCTCCAAACATGTCTCCAGTGATTGTCTGGTTGAAGGCATATGCGGCACTCATCGGTGAAGAGAATGTAATGCCAACCCTGAGCGGTCCATTCGGCATGTTGTTGGGCACATCTGTACCACGCTGCATGGTGTCGTGGTTGCAAAGATGGACCTCGCCATGCACATTGGGAGTGAATTTGTGCATCATGCAGGCTATTGCACACAGTTTAAGTCTTAACACGATGTCCTGTGGCTGCACAAAAAGCATTATTCAATATAGTGGCATTGCTGTCAGGGTTCCCCTGTGCCATAATCCATAGGTAGTGGTCATCTACTTCAGTAGTAGCCCTTGGAGGGCCTGAGTGAGGCATGTCATCGACAGTTCCTGTCTCTTTGTATCTCCTCCATGTCCAAACAACATAGCTTTAGTTCACTCCGAGATGCCTGGACACTTCGCTTGTTGAGAGCCTTTCCTGGCACAAAGTAACAATGCAGACGTGATCGAACCATGGTACTGACTGTCTAGGCAACATGAGCCGTATACCCCCTTCCTGGTGGAATGACTGGAACTGATCGGCTGTCTGACCCCTTCTGTCTAATAGGTGCTGCTCATGCATGGTTGTTTACATCTTTGGCTGGATTTCTTGACATCTCTGAACAGTCAAAGGGACTGTGTCTGTGATGCAATATCCACAGTCAACATCTATCTTCAGGAGTTCTGGGAACCGGGGTGGTGCAAAACTTTTTTTGATGTGAGTATATCATTTACAAACAGATTAAACATCAATAACCCCATGGCACTCCTGTGGCACTCCATATTAGATGGGTCTGATTTCTGACTGGTATAAGTTCACTATTGATACATACTGTCCCCTGTTACATACTATTCTGTGTTGTACCTACTCTCATGGTTATACTTGAATGCCACAGTTTACCAATTTTTTATCAGCATTTGTTGGCTAGTGGTGTCAAATGCTTTGGAGTGACCTAGAAACATTCCTGATATAACTTTTGTTTTCATCTAAGGACAGTACAATACATTCTGTCAGACTGGCAACTGGTGATTCCGAAGATTTACTCATCCTGAAACCACACAGTGATCATACAAGAATGTTATGTTTGTCGGCATAAATGATTCATTGCACATAAACATGTCCATGATTTTTTAGGAATCTGACTTCAGTGGAACTGGTCTATAGTTGTTGGAGTCATCTTATTCCTTCTCTTGCACACTGGCACAACCCTACTCGTCTTCAGTTTTCTGGAAAAAATTAATTTCTGAAAGATCTGTTTGCTATTCCCAGAAGTGGTGTGATTATTTATTCTCTTACTAGCTTTATTATGTGATTTGAATTTCATCACCACCAGCTGACTTCTTGGACTTCAGATCCTGTGTTCCTTTCCTCAGTTCATCTTCTGTGACTGGTTTCAAGAACACACTTCTTTTCTAATTGAGTTTTGGAGCTGCTTTTATACTGGAGGCATTCTGCTTTATGAAAGTTGACCACATCAGCAAACTTAGCTTGTAAAACTCAATCACAATTCTGATCAAATGAGGGGAATGAGAGAGGCTTGTCTGCATCTGATAAGTTTATCAAATTATTTGTTGTGTTTCTGTTTACAGCATTGTTATTGCAAACTATAGTTTTGACTAAATCCATGTGACATTACAGAATGCAAAATTGCTAGTGTTCTTTCATGTAATACATGCCCAGGTGTGTTTTTCACTGGTCAGAATGAACAACTTCCTTCTTGCTGCAAAATGCAGATGCCACTAGAAAACCCAGAAATGTTACAGCTTCTGTTGTGTTTTCCTTTTGTATATGCAGATGGAAAAAGAGAACAGTTGGTTAACACACTCAGTCTAAAAACCCAACTCTTCATTTAGTATTTAATGACACTTATCTTTAGAGAGTTCCACTCCTGTGACTGACAGGAATGTGTGTGGAATTATATGTAAAAATATAGCTCTTGATTCCCAGAGTAAATGAAGTATCCAAAGGCAATGAGGTGCATGATATGGCAAGTCTGTAGATCTCGCACTATGAATGCAGTTACTACCAACACTGTCTCTCACACACAACTAAAAACACTCTGTATATACAAGTCTGACGTAAGCTTAACAGAGTTACAATGCAATGACTGTGTCACCTGGAAGCAGAAGTACACTCAACCTGAATTTCAGACCAAAGTGCTGTGCTCATCACTTGCAGTCATATTTTATAACTGCAGTGGGCCCGCAGCGTCTTGCAGCTCGTGCGATGTGTGACTCAAGCGTCATCCAGATTGTACCCACTGATGATACTGCATGGACATGCAGCATCTTTCCAGTGATTGACTGCTGGTATGACATTTTCAATGACTGATAACACCGCATTCCTCCCCCCACAAACTGCTGTATCAGGGAAGCGTGGAACTACAAAGACTGGAGCAATGAGTGGAAAAACAAGTTTAATCTCTCAATTGAAGTTCTCACAAGATCTGAATACAAACACTGTCAGATGAAAAAGAACACTGAGTCCCTATCAGAATCATACAATACTGTCACTTCAAGTCTGTATATGTCTGTAGTTATGGTGAGTCCAAACACTTTGCGAGACTGCAGCTTGACTTTGCACTGCCATCTGTGGCAGGCCGTATGCCTTTAACTAGTCTGGGCACATGGGAGTACACAGGCCAATGGTGAGCTCACAGTGGTGTGGTATGGCATGATTGGCCCATAGTTTGCTATTTTCAATATGTGCACTGGCTGGTGTTACTGGGGTCGCCGTGGAAGCAGCTTAAGGATGGTACATGCCTGCGTGTTAAGCAGTGGTGGTGCTGCCGCCTATTGGCCATGATATCGGTTGTGAGCTGAACACCTTCTGATTCCTGGCCGCAAAACACTGTGCACCACAGTGCGGTCATTGATGATACTGCACAAACATCCACACAAGTGTTATGTAAGGGGGTGAAGCATGAGCGTTAGGAGGAGGATGGAACACCGACACTATTGCAGGTGCAGCAGCTGAGACTGTAGTCAGCACCAAACACCCACCCACACCCTGGCATTTGCCCTGACCATGACTGGAAATGCCAACTGGAAACCAGTCACAGGGTGTGTGCCAGCTTCTGTAGGCACAGACTCAGATGTTGACACAGATGGGGCACCACAGACAGTGATGGAAACCTTTGGCATGGATGGCTGGATGTAACTCCTTCGCTGGATGCAGCACAGGCTGCCATCATGGCTGCAATACAATACGCAGCTCCAGGTTTCCCTGATGGAGGAGATGACTGAGCTGCAGGAGACGACTGCATCTGTGACAGTGGCTACTGCCCTGATGGCAAACTGGGTCTGTGAACAAAGATCCTTTCAGGTGGATGCAAGAGGTGGAGCAATGTTGTATGAGAGCCATGAGGGAGTTCTATTGGCGACTTGCCATCCCTGGGTGAGGAGTGGTAAGACGACAAAAACACGCTGATGATCTGGACCTGTGAGAGGATGTCCTGTAACTTGTCCATCTGTACCTTGAAGGTTTTGACAAAATGTTCCACACTTGTTTTACATGAACTGTGGCCCATTATCAGACACTATTACTTCCAGTAACACTTCAATACAGAGAACTGAAATCAGGACTGATGTGGTACTCATAGATGTAGTGGACATCATGCGGGCGAGAAAAGGGAACTTACTATAAGCATCTACCACCAATAACCAGTGGGTATTCCTACATGGACCAGCAAAGTCTCCATGCAGCCACTGCCATGGTCCAGTTGGGTGTGGCCAATCAAAGTAATGCTGAGGGGGAGTTGCACACTGTGATGTAATCACCTCTGTCTGAGAGTTCGTTCCAGGCCATGTACAATGGCCTGGCTAACTGTTTGGTTTGGACAACACCCAAATGACTCTGGTGTAACAGTATGAGTACTTCCCAAGGAAGGGACTGAGGAGCCATTACTAGAGCATCGCTAGTTTTTGTATGAAGGAGGAGGATGCCCATTTGCACTGAGATGGCTTTAAATTGTGCAAAGTAGCAGTCTACCACAGGGTGATGGATTCCATTTATGCTATAAGGCCATCCATGGCAAACAAAGTCTGGAACCACACTCCAAAGCTGTGTCCGATGCTGTTTCACTTGCAACTCAGCAAAAAGTGGCCACAACAGGAGTCAGCATTGGAATGCTTAGTGTTAGGCCAATACATCAATTTTTATTGGTAGTAAGACAACAGTAAGGCCCATAATTGTAGCTTCCACACTGTCTGAGTGGGATGGGCTGGGAGGAACCAAACAGGGCTGTCAGTGGCTTGTGGTCCATCATCAAGGAAAAACATAGGAACCGAGTAGCCCAGTAAATCATAGCCAGAACCTCTTTTTGCAGCTGGCTGTAATTGTCTTGTGCTTTATCCAATGTGCTATGCACATGTTGGTTTGAATCTCATCCTCATCACCACTACTGTGTTCCCCTTTCATATAAGCAGGTGAAAAAAGGGAACAGCCCATTAACACTCACAGTCAAATAACACAACTCTTTATTTAGTACTTAAGACAGTTATCTATGGAGGTCTCCACTGCAGTAACTTACTGGAACATGCATGGAATTATTTATACAAATGTAACCCTTCATTTCCACAGTAAACACAGAAGCAGCCAAAGATACTGAGCTGCATGATATGGCAAGTCTGTAGATCAGTCACTTTAAATGCAGTTACTACAAACACTGTCCATTAGACTCAACTAAACACTCTAAATATAAAAGTCTGACATAAGCTCAACAGAGGAGCAACTGTGTCAACTGAAAGCAGAAGTAGACTCAGTGTGAACTCCAGACTGATCTAGGTAATGCAGTGCTTAGCACACTGGACTCGCATTCAGGAGGGCGACAGTTCAAACTTGCATCTGGCTATCCTGATTTGGGTTTTCCAGGAGTTCCCTAAATTGCTACAGGCACATGTCAGGATGGTTCCTTAGAAAGGGCATGGCCAGTTTCCTTCCTCATCCCTGAAACAATCTAAGCTTGTGCTCTGTCTATAATGACCTCAATGTCTACAGGATGTTAAACCCCAGTCTTTCTTCCTTCTGAACTTCAGACAGCTGTTTTGATTGTCCCTTGTGGTCGTATTTCATAACTGCAGTGTGGCAGTAGCGCCTGGCATCTCCTGGGAGGTGTGCCAGAGGCGGATTTCCGTTGCTTCACAGACATGCAGCATCTTTGCTGTGGTTGGTTGCTTGTGTGACATAATCAGTGATCGTGACACCACAGCTTCTATTATAAATCATGATGTGCACAACCTGTAAATCTGGGAAAAGCATGAAATGTTTTAGAATTGTGGAAATTTTTCATTATTTTAGTTTTCAATGAAATTTTTGTAATTTTGTCTGGTAAGAACTGATACTCTATCAAAGAATTTTGCTTTAATCTGCTACTGCAGAATAATAAAAAAGAAAACTTTAGTTGCAAAGAAAATGCACCATTTACAACAACAAAACACTGAGCATACACAAGCATCTGCTGACAGCAAAATATTTAAAAGGCTTTAGGACAAAGATTACGCAATACTTCATAACAACAAACTGTTTTCGATGAGCATGATGTCCAATGTCACAACAGTTTACATTTCTAACTGGTCATGGGAAATTATTGCAAATGGTGGTCTGAGAAGCATTATTTTTCAATAAAATTTGGGCCCAGAAGATCAGCCATTTATGCAATTATTTAAAATTTTTCCTGGCAAATTTGTGTTTGATGTATCTTAAAAAGTGTGACACACATTTAAAATAGCAATATTATATGTGAAAGCCTACCTTTTCTTGTAGCTATACAGTATGTATCTTAATCTGAACCATAATTTTTTTCTTATTTGTATGGCTGACTGCATGACGTGTCCTATGCTCTGAATATCTGCTGTCGTTGGCTGGTGAAATCAAGTGACATGAGCTATGATTGGCTGATGAACATGCACCGTGCAGCACAATCTCAGTTTTAGTGCTTTGGAAGCTACCATGCTGTGTTTCATGGAATTCTTAATTATACTTTCACAATATAAAAATTTGCAGTATACACATTGCTAAGCATCAAAGATCTTTCCAAAATGCATTTTTTTCTGTGTTTAATCTCCTTATGTGCTGCATAAAACATGTACCATTTAAAAGATTCATAAGTTTTACAGCTCTAAGGGAAAGTATATTGTCGCCCAACACAGAAAAGGTGCATTTTCAGCCAGGAAAAATTATATCTTCACCCAGGGAAAAGTTATTTTTAACCAAGAAATCTGGGGTCTTTGTTCTTGTCCATGTATACTCCTTGCAGATGAATTCTTAGCAAGACCAGTTATAACACTTCACTTGAATTGAAAGGTTGGATTAATATGAATTTCATCCAGTAGTAAAATACATATTCTTTGCTCTTCAGGAAATCTGGTTGCTACAGTCTTAAGAAAATGACAGTAACTTGACTTATTTTTTGCTGAAATATTTAAGGATCCAATAATATTTTGTATTTGGTTTGCACATGTTGGATATAGAAGACAGTTTAAAAAAAGAGAAATATTTACTGCACTTGACAGTTCAAATATTATGAAGGGCTATACAACACATTGGCAGAGTACATATCTTCTTCATATAGTATAACATAATTTGTTCACTCAAGAAACTGATGTGGGAGCTGTTCCCCCTGTCTTCAGTAAAATTTTGCTCCAAATATGCAGCACAATTTTTTAGTTTTGTGACACAATTATGCTCATGACTTTCAGTGGGTGTTTTATGGGTTACATGCTTCTGCAAAATGTTCTCTAGCTGTGACTGTTGAGTTACTTTCAGGTTTAGAGGCAATATTCATTGCAGATCATGGGCACTTACAAAGTTACTGCCAGCACATACTTGATCACACATGAAAGTATGAGCCTTTACGTTAACTTGAATTTTTGAAATATCTTCCAGTGAGAACAACATAGCCATATCAAATCGTTAATTAGAATATGGCACCACCTGTTGCTTCACACAGTCCTACCTACATTTTCACACAAGTCTGTAAAACATTTTTACTCACAATGTATGCAACCCACTCCTCCTTTCTCTTATGAAGATCTTCCTCTCATTTCACCATTCTTTCATTTAGATTTTTTCTAGAGCCATGTTTAGATTGTCTGCTTAAATAATGAGACATACTGGCAAAAATTCTTGGTATTGCATAATCTTGTACCTTTGTTCAAGTTCATGGCTATTTCTGCTCATTTTTAGCATGTCTTTAGACATATCGAGGTTTATTACATCCTGTTCTCCAAAATGCTTAGCACAGACCACACAGATCTCTTGGAAGGTAAATTAGTCTTCCTTTGGACCACTTTCAACCATTCACAGCGCATATCTGTATAAACTGGGAAATGGAACACTAGGATGTTGTTTATAGTGACGTTCGAACAATGATTGCTTGAACATCCTGAGTCACAACACTTGTCTGGCATCTGAAAAATATCGTTGGCAGCCTGGCCTCAGCTCATATGGACCTCTGCCATATTCCAAATGGTTTCTGAGATAGAACATATTTAATATCAATTACGTATGTTTTCTTGAAGAACTCGAAAACCTCACCCTCCAGCAAAAATGAGTCGCATTACAAAATTAAACTATGGTAGATTTCCTACAAAAAAAAGGCCTATTCATTTATTGCTCTAGAACTAATGGTTTATGCAAAGAGAGTGTGAAAATGTTGAAAAACTCACTCGACGCACATGGACTGTAGCTTACATGTACTACTGGCCATTAAAATTGCTACACCAAGAAGGTATGCAGATGATAAACGGGTATTCATTGGACAAATATATTATACCACAACTGACATGTGATTACATTTTCAGGCAATTTGGACACATAGATCCTGAGAAATCAGTACACAGAACAACCACCTCTGGCCGTAATAATGGCCTTGATACGCCTGGGCATTGAGCCAAACAGAGCTTGGATGGTGTGTACAGGTACAGCTGCCCATGCAGCTTCAACACAATACCACAATTCATCAAGAGTAGTGACTGGTGTATTGTGACGAGCCAGTTGCTCAGCCACCATTGACCAGACATTTTCAATTGGTGAGAGATTTGGAGAATGTGCTAGCCAGGGCAGTAGTCAAACATTTTCTGTATTGAGAAAGGCCCGTACAGGACCTGCAACATACGGTCGTACATTATCCTGCTGAAATGTAGGGTTTTGCAGGGATCAAATGAAGGGTAGAGCCACGGGTCATAACACATCTGAAATGTAATGTCCACTGTTCAAAGTGCTGTCAATGCAAACAAGAGGTGACCGAGACGTGTAACCAATGGCACCCCATACCATCACGCTGGGTGACATGCCAGTATGGCGATGATGAATACACGCTTCCAATGGGTGTTCACCACGATGTCACCAAACACAGATGTGACCATCATGATGCTATAAACAGAACCTGGATTCTTCCGAAAGAATGACGTTTTGCCATTCGTGCAGCCAGGTTCGTTGTTGAGTGCACCATCACAGGTGCTCCTGTTTGTGTATGCAGCATCAAGGGTAACCGCAGCCATGGTCTCGGAGCTGATAGTCCATGCTGCTGCAAATATCATCGAACTGTTCGTGCAGATGGTTGCTGTCTTGCAAATGTCCCCATCTGTTGACTCAGGGATTGAGATGTGGCTGCACGATCCGTTACAGCCATGTGGATAAGATGCCTGTCATCTCGACTGCTAGTGATAATAGGCTTTTGGGATCCAGCACAGCATTCCGTATTACCCTCCTGAACCCACTGATTTCATATTCTGCTAACAGTCATTGGATCTTGACCAACGCGAGCAGCAATGTTACGATACGATAAACCGCAAATCTACAATCCGACCTTTATCAAAGTCGGAAATGGGATGATACACATTTCTCCTCCTTACACGAGGCATCACAACAATGTTTCACCAGGCAATGCCGGTCAACTGCTGTTTGTGTATGAGAAATCAGTTGGAAACTTTCATTGTGTCAGCAAGTTGTAGGTGTCGCCACCGGCGCCCACCTTGTGTGAATGCTCTGAAAAGTTAATCATTTGCATATCACAGCATCGTCTTCCGGTTGGTTAAATTTCGTGTCTGTAGCATGCCATCTTCATGGTGTAGCAATTTTAATGGCCATTAGTGTAGTTTGAGGTAGTTTTCCGACTTGATGGACCACAAGCATCCCTTATCAAACTGTTTGTCTCAACTTGCTACCCCAATATGCTACCTCAAATTGTCCTACAAAAACTATGTAAGCTACAGCACATGCACATTGAGCGAGTTTTTCAACCTTTTTTTTAGAAAATTTAATATAGTTTAATTTTGTACCGTGACATGTTTTTGCTGGAGGCTGAAGGGTGTAGATTTTTTTTCTTTTTTTTTCAGTAAAAAGGTACAAAAGTGATATTAAATGTGATCTATCTCGGAAACCACTTGGAATATGGCATATATCCATTAGAAGTCTTTTGTTCAGTATCACTAATAATATCGCCCCTCAAAGCATGTACCTTTCCTCTTGACTCTCCCTGTATTTGTGTTTGTGTGTTTCCTACTTTAGAAGTAAAGCCCTTTGGCTGAAAGTTCAAATTTATAGCAGTCTTTTCATTTCCTTTGTCTGGCACTCAACATCCCTTTTGTATGGTGAGTAGCAATCTATTCTTTACATAATATTGCCATTGAATTAATAGCAATACTCATATCTTGTAGATAACACATTACACTTATGTGTTACATTTCACAGTTTTCTGTGTGGCTTCACACTCTAATGTTACATTTAAATTTCATTTCTGTAAGAAGGAATCAGTCAGAAACGCACATTTACATTTACAAACAGATTATCAACCTTTGGACATTTAGAGAAAAAGTTCAACATATGTAGCAGATCTCACAGCACTCTAAGCTCAAACATTCACAATCTGTACAGCTTGTAACACAGAAAAGATCAAACATAAGATTGAATATGCTGGTGAGGGATATGTTCTGGGGGCAAAGCTAGACTATCCCACCCATTTGCATGATGATTATAGTGACTCGCCACTATGTACAGAATGCCTAGTCCCATGAAATGGTTCCATTCCAAAGCTGTTGACAGTGCTGTCGAACAAACAACTTAACCAGCGCTGCCATAATGGATGCGGAGTATGAGCACATGATGAATGTTTGTTAGTAGTTTGGCATCACTGACTTAGGAAAATATGCAAGATTATATATGAACACTTACGTACACTAGGTCGCAGACATCTCTGAGAAGTTCTGGAGCATTTGCCTGGGCACACACTATGTAGCTCCTGTCTTCTATTTCGCAGAAATGCATCAGTTTAGTAGACTATCTTCACAAGATTGTTGCTTCTCATGATTCTAACTTGTATACAGTAGACCACATTCGCTATGATGAACCCAGACACAGATTTGTGGGTGCAGATAAGGCATCTACTCACATGGAGATTGCGAACATCTGTAGGGGTACTGCCCCCTTCACTGAACTCTGCACTATCAAGGAGACTATGACTGCATGGCACTCCTCCTTCCTTTCCTCCCAGAAGGAATCCACCATCCTCTATTGCCTCTGCATTACTCATACTGAAATGTAGCAAGGTGAAATTACTCCACTTGCTACCATACTACAACATTAGATAACTACTTTTTTCCTTATCTGTCAATTGGTTTCCAATGATACATGTAATGGATACACTAAGTGTACATCAGAAGGACAGATTGTTATTCATGCTGCCAGCACCAGCGAATGAAAATCAACTGTTTGCAGACTCCAATCATGTGAGTATATCACTGGCTTGTTGAATCCTGCCCAACCGCTGCTCTCAGTCTGGCCAAGTTCTGACCACTGTCTGGTGACTATGACCCATATGGTTGCAATACCACCAGTGTCCACTGCAGATCTGCCCACTGCTGCTGGGCGGCCACCTGTGTCAGCACACTGCTACTAAGGACCCAGCAGCCATGAGGTACATACTGCACTGCAGCTCAAAGTAGGGCTGACCCACTATCAAGTGGTTCATCTGTAGAGATGGGATCGGAACCCTACAGTATTCAGACTGTTCACTAGATTGATTGAGTATTCATTGCACACTATCCGTACATAAACTGTATATTTATTGTATGTACCATGTACACGTCTACACACTGTGTGTGCTTGTAAAAATATAGAGTGTGTGTGTATGTGTGTGTGTGTCGGTGTGTCTGTGTGTTATTTCTTCATCTGGTGCTGCTAGTCCTCATTTCCCATGTACTAGTATATAAGGACAGGTCTTTGTTACCAAAAATCTCGAAAACTTCGTGATCGATTTACATAAAAGGGAAAGCTTATTAGATGCTTCAGAATATCTACTTAAATTTTTTACATGATTCTCCAATAAATGTTTGGTCATACATAGGCTACATATTTTTAAGTATATATGGTATATAAAGATCTATGTACTATAAAAAGGGGAAACACTGTTAGCAAATATCTCGAAAATTTCTTAACTGAATTACTTCGAATTTTTACATGATGCTCTAATAAACTGAGGAGAGGTATCGATGTTGGTCAGTGAGGCATGGCAAAGTCGGCGTTCCCAAACATCCAAAAGGTGTTCTGTAGGATTCATGTCAGGACTTTTTGCAAGCCAGTCCATTACAGGGATGTTGTTGTGTAACCACACCGCCACAGGCCGTGGCTTATGAATAGGTGCTCGATCGTGTTGAAAGATGCAGTCACCATCCCCGAATTGCTCTCTACAGTGGGAAGGAAGAAGGTGCCTAAAATATCAATGTAGGCCTATGTTGTGATATTGCCACGCAAAACAGCAAGGGGTGCAAGTCCCCTCCATGAAAAATACGACCACGCCATAACACCACTGCCTCCGAATTTTACTGTTTGCACTACATACGCTGGCAGATGACGTTCACCGCGCAGTCGCCATACCCACACCCTGCCATCGGATCGCCACATTGTGTAACGTGATTCGGCACTCCACACAACGTTTTTACACCAAGCGCGGCGTCGTTTGGCATTTACCGGCGTTATGTGTGGCTTATGAGCAGCCGCTCGACCATGAAATCCAAGTTTTCTCACCTCCCGCCTAACTTTCATAGTACTTGCTTGGATCCTGATTTAGTTTGGAATTCCTATGTGATGGTCTGGATAGATGTCTGCCTATTACACGTTACGATCCTCTTCAACTGTCAGCGGTCTCTGTCAGTGAACAGATGAGGTCGGCCTGTACGCTTTTGTGCTGTACGTGTCCCTTCACGTTTCCACGTCACTATCACATCGGAAACGGTGGAGCTAGGGATATTTAGGGGTATGGTAATCTCGCATACAGATGTATGACACAAGTGACACTCAACCACCTGACCACGTTCAAAGTCCGTGAGTTCCGCGGAGCATCCCTTTCTGCTCTCGCAATGTCTAATGACTACTGAGGACGCTGATATGGAGTACCTGGCAGTAGGTGACAGCACAAGCACCTAATATGAAAAACTTGTGTTTTTGGTGGTGTTCCGATAGGCCTACTTTTGATCACATAGTGTATGTAGGATGGTCACGAACAGTCTGAAAAGCTTGAAAGGGAGTTGTAGAGTAGATTGTGTAGAGAAATAATTGTTTAAAACATTCAATAAATTGTGCCATTTCTGAGCTAATTTGCACTGACGTTAACCAGTCAGGCCGGAGCGGGCGCAAATTCAAGTGGTCCGCCCGAAACGATCTCGCCAAACGTGTTCTTCACTTGGTTTCCTAAAACCGAACAAGAAGGAGATCATAAACATTGGACATGGGACGGTAGTAAGGATCGAACGTGAGCCAAAGGCTGGGCCGTCTTGTGCGCTGTCATCAACGCTACGAGAATAACTGACACTAATTCTACCTGACGGACCACTTTAACTTGCACACGCGGCAGCCTGATTGGCTAACTTCTGTACTAATTAACTCGGAAACGGCGCAACATATCGAATTTTTCCCGTAACAATTAGATCTCAGCACATCCTACCTGCAACACCCTTACAAGTTTTATGGACTGTTTCTGACCACCGTGTATGTAATATACAATAGATTACATAAATATGTATCTATACTACTGTATAAAGCCAAGTCGTTGTTTAACATTGTTACTAAAAGTCTAGAAAAGTTTTTGACCGACTTACATTAAATTTTTACGTGATACTGTGATAAACATCATATGGTCATAGAGGACATATTTTTTTTTTAAACAAGAATGTTCAGTTTTTCTGTTAAATCTGACTGCGAGAAAGAAAATGCTATGATATGCTGTGTTTTGAAAATGTGTGGTTTCGTTCTTCCCAGGAATCAGTTTTAAGTACGATAATATCGCATGTATTAGATAAATTATTTCCTCATATATATTTTTTTCTCCTTATATATAATTTTAAACAAAAAAATATGCACTCCTCTGAGCTGTTGTGTTTTCTTCCTTGCAGTTTTAACAGAAAACATTGAAGCTGTAGTTATAGGGTATCGGCTTGTGATTAGAATATTACTATGAAATATGAATCGTCCAAAACTTTGCAATCCTCTGAGCACTATGGGACTCAACTGCTGTGGTCATTAGTCCTCTAGAACTTAGAACTACTTAAACCTAACTAACCTAAGGACATCACACACATCCATGCCCGAGGCAGGACTCGAACCTGCGACCGTAGCAGTCGCACAGTTCCGGACTGCGCGCCTTTTTTTTTTTTTTAATCTCATTTTGTCATTTTGTTCGCTTTTGTTCGTTGCATTTGCTCGGGGCGGACGTTGTAAGACAACCGTTGAAGTTCGTTGTTGATCGATTAGCTCAGTTTTTTTTATTACAGAGGGCTGCTAACCCTCTGACCGAACACGCTGAGCTACCGTGCCGGCTGCGAGACCACGAGATGCGGACCAAAAAATGGTTCAAATGGCTCTGAGCACTATGGGACAAACTTGGCCACGATCTCTTTTGCTATGGTTGAGTATCAAAATGGTCGGCAGCAGTGAATAATATTTTACAGGAGACTAGCCTGACCAGCACGAAAGAAAGGAAATACAAGGTGCGAGCTGGATAATAATGCACGCAGGTTAACTGCCATCTGTTTTATTTACAGCTCATTCATCTCTCAACTGGGAGTGGGTCGCTATGTCGACGACAGCTCATCAAAGAGCTCACCATAGCAATATAATTTGTAAACAAACAAATTTGAGCAGCTTGCAACGACGCAAAGTTCGGTGCCATCTCATGGAACACTGTCATCAACCTGTCGGACAATAATCTGGACGAAGGAGCCATGCCGGCCCTTAATAAAGGATTGAATATCTCTCCTACACCACGTACTTTATGTCTCGTACAGTTCATTTAGCGGAGTGGAATAGATGGTGCTGCATTTCTCACAACACGACACCGACGACGTAAGACATACTATCGGTCGCATTTTAGCCGCAGCCAAGCCGCCCAAATCTAACGCCAGCAGAACAGAGAGAGAGAAAGAGGAGCTCCGTGCATTGCGGAAAGATGAAGATCTTGTGGTACTTCCGGCTGACAAGGGAAATGCAGCGGTTGTTCTTAATACCGCTGAATATCACAGCAAAAGGCATTCTGGTCTACCGGAGGATGTCATCAAAAATCTTAGAGCATAAGGTCCTAGACCTCATAGGCTGTATGGATTTAACTTAAGTCCACAACGAAAGGTATTCCACTGAGGCCAATTGTCGTAATTGTTATGTGCTACCTTTCCGTTCATATCTTTCATCTTCAAAATATGTGAAGTATATTTCGATATTTTGAGCTAAATTAATAGTAATATTCAGTTAAAACATCCCAACTTAACTATATGCCGCTTCTCATTGAAAAGAGCCCTCAAAGAGTACTTCGGCGTCATAACATGGGTGGAACTTGAAAAAAGAGTAACAAGATAACAGCACCGCAGACTGCTGTCCCGTCATCTGGAGACGCCCTACAAACTACTGCCCTACTGTACCAAATCTAAGTGATCACCATACATAAGGAATCTTTACTTGCGTATTTCAACTTAAGACCACCGTTCAACCATCACTTTCGTACACCAAAACACACTATGTTCACTCTCTTCAATACATCATTTACCTCCATTACACAGAAGTACTGCTTTCCTATCAAAACGATAATAATATTAAATCCCATGCTGTATAGCCAAAAACAATTCGGAAATAATAGATGCCCTTATCGCATCAGATTTCTACAGTGACATCGCCCAGATGGATTTCTTTTATAACATCCCCATTATATTAATCCCCTTCGTTGCACATATTCCGATGATACCACATTCATTTTAACTGATCTGTACCTCTTTTGGAAAGAGAGTGCAGATGTGATTCCATTCCAGGTTATCGTGGCTTCTTTTGTTTACGTTCTATGCTCCTTCACCTCTGTGTCAGAATTCATCAACTGTAGTGACCGGTGAGTGGAGATGTATCAGTCTCTCGCCAACCCGTGATCAGATGCTTCCAGTGGGTGGGAGTTCTGGAGAATGTGCTAACCAGGAAAACAGCCAAGGCCTTGTGTACTGAGGTAGTTCTTGACAGCATAGGCCTGGAGCAGTCTTTCATGACATTGTTGAACGTAATCACGGAGACTTCGACTACCGACCTCAACATATCAGAAATTTAACGGCTGTTGTCCAAATTAACGGCCATGCGAACTAAAGGTGATCTTGATGTGTGCTTAATGGCATCCAATACCGTCACGCCAGGTACTGGGCCCGTATGAAGGTGATGAGTGCAATCTGGCAACGTTCGTTCTTTCCAGAGCCTCTACACATGGATATGTCTATTTTGATGCTGTATGCAAAACCGGGGCTCGTCTAGACAAAGAAGTGCCACAACGTTGTCATTAGGAGCATTAAGCCGTCGGCACATGGACTGTGCTGTCAAACGTCAACGTTGAGCGTGTCGATTTCAACATGCTACTGAACACTCAGAAACGATGCGCCTAGTGAATACGGTACATAGGCCCGAAAGTGGTACATACGATCGCAACGCGCTCAGCAGCAGTTGTCAACTGTACCTGGCTCGTAAATCACACTGTTTCTGAAACCTACGGCCGTACAATTCCTATATTAGCTCTATTAAAACGTACTTTCGTCTCCTGTCCATATGCTAGTCAGGTTGCACTGCTTGTAGTATACGTAAACGAAAACTTCAGTATCCGTGATAATATTATAAGCCAAAAAGGAATGTACCATCTCCAGTCGACAAGGACATTAGCTTATAAAAGTTCTATTGTCAATAGTGCGATTCAAATTTACAATTGTTCTCCACATCAGATAAAAATTATTTCGTCAGCCTCACTTTTTAGTAAAACCCTAAGGTCATTCTTACTTAATCGCTGTTCCTACTTAGTAGCAGAATCTCTACAACATGTGAATTACAAAACATAAACAAGAAAAAAAGGGCAAAATATCTTACTGCAAGTAGTGCAAGGTGTCCTGAAGATTGAGCCAATCGAGCAATTTCACTCCTCAAAACGAGCGCACATAGGTTTACATGTTGTCGAATATTATAGTATATACCTATATTAAACTAATAACAAAGTATCAAAACCTATTAAAAACGCGAAGGTTAGAAAAAAACATTTCATAACATTTTATAATCAAAACAACAAAGCTATTCATTGCGCTTTCTTCCTTAAAAAAAAAAAAAATGCCCGAGAGGAGGGTCGGAGGTGAGAGGGCAGGGATTGCCTTCCGAGACCTGGTCAAAATGCCCCATTCCCGTCCTCTCAGAACTAAGGAAGGAAAGGGGTCTTAAAGGATCAAAAACGACCACTAATCTTCATCCAGCCTATCTAGCTTTTTACCATGTCCTGAAAGCTTTTATCGGAGCTATATTATTAACTGAAATTTAATTATAACAAATTGTACGAAGAACAATGCGTTTTAATGGATCCTCAACATTCCGCTTCCTTCAAATGGCATAGCCTATTCTCATAATACGCAACTTACAATAATTCTTTCACCGCGAATATCACGTACCTCGTCCTTTTATTACAACGAAGTGTACAATTAACAGCGGGTTTTCGAGTTCTCCTTAGTTTTCTGGTGCTCAGAAACGGCATATATGCATACGGACTTCAACTGAAAGCCAATATGGCGCCTCAGAACTCTACACCGAAGGGAGATGGGCATGCATGTGCCGTCCCATTGGTCAACGTTCAGACGCACGTTCAGAAGATCTGACATGCTCTGCAGGTTCGGAAAGACTCCCCACGCTATGACGTCAGAAACTCTGCACACTCGACGCTCAACGTTCGGCTGCCCAGTCACTGTGCCGCAGGCTTTTTGCGGCCTTTAATGCGAAAGAAGAAAGAAAACTTTGCTCAAAGGAGAAGAAACTATCAAGAACTCATTTGGCAAGCCAGAACTAAGCAAATGAGAGAATGCTATAAAGTGGTGGAATTACTATGTAGAGAGGAGAGTAGGAGGAGTTATACAAACTAACATGAGCACAATGTTAGATCCCTGTGAAATGTATGAACACGCAAGGCAATACTGATCCTACCACTTAGCTAAGTAGACAGATTGAACAACGGCAAAACTGTGTTTATAGCATTTGCATGTTTAGAGAAAGGTTTTGACAATCTTAATTGAAAAACATTCTTTGAAGCTCTGGAGGTATCATCGATAAGACACATGGACACAAGATTATCTACAACTTGTACAGAAACCAAACTGTATTTCTAAAACTTTAATTATTTGAAAGGGAAGCATTAGTTGAGAAGGCAGAAGTAGAGAGGATATAAAATAAAGAGTGTCAAGAAAATCGTGTCTGGAAAACAAAAATTTGTTCACATCGAATAAAATTTTAATGGTTAGGTACTATTTTACAAAGGTATTTGTGTGCAGTATAGCCTTGAATACAAGTGAAGCGTGGACTATGAACAGTTCTGTCAAGAAGACAATGGATGCTTTCAAAACCTGGTGAAAAATAAGAATGTTGAAGATTAGACACGATGATCGTATAACTAAAGAAGAGGTACTGAATTAAGGAGAGGCACGACTTGACTACAAGAGGGGATTACTTGATAGGACATACTATGAGGCACCAAAGAATTAGAATGGATGTGGGATGCAGTAGGTATGTGGAGACGAAGAGGCATGCAGAGGATAGACTACTGTGGAACACTATACCAACACACAGACGAATTGTATTTCTTGTGAATGCAGCCCAACAGCAAATAACATCATTTTTCATTAGGTAGGTCAGTTGCGTATTTATTGCCACAATATTTATTTACTGCAGCCTCTAGCACATATATTTGTGATGTATTTGTGTATACATCTCTATTAGTCTCTGCAAACAGCCGTATGTTAAGGAAAAGTTACAACTTGAATGCAGTTATGGCGACTGTCAGCAAATGATAAAGATTAATTACTGTTATGGCCATTCGGCCATTTGTAGCATTTTCCATAAACCATGTTTTCCTTCATGAAACAATAACCAGTGACTGGTTATGTATTACCCATGACTTTCGAATGCACTGGCAGTTTTCAGACCGTGTGGCAAATGTACCGTAATGCTCGTTTACATATGCTGCCATACGTTTTTTGTGCATTGGAGGCTTTTCCGCTGACTTCATATATCACATGACCATTCTCAGGCATATTAAAAGGTGCGCGAGCGTCGTATGAAACTATTTTTAATTGCCGTTTTTGTCGGGGAAAGCAGGTTAATCAAAAATTAATTCTGTGTTTTGGCAACCAAACATGGAATCGGCAATTGGATTATAACGCCTAAAGTGGTAACTGTGAAAGCAATTATTATGACTGATCCTTCATAACTACTTGCGAGACGGTGATCAGTGAGACTTTATGGATATTGAAAACGATTCACATATTATTTTTGGTACTTTATGCCAAGGCGTTTGACACAAAGATTCGATCAGGGATGTAAAATCTTTCGGTAAAAGAAATCGACTTATCAAAGTCTAATCTGACTGTAAATATTGTTTTAGTGATGCTGGAAAGAGTAATTGACAATCAGATGCTTTTACATGTAATTATGAAGTATTCTAAACGTTGGAAATAAACAAAATATCTTAAGGCAAAAATAATAAATAAGAAATTTGTTTACGTGGCCATCACCTGCAGCAAGCACAGGTATACTCGTTTCGTAAATAAAAAACGCCATTTTCTTCCTGTGACGTATTTTATTTGTTCTATACGCTTTTCGCCTTTTACTTTAAGGCACTTCCAGTGGAACCTTTGTGTTATTTGTAGATTATGAAACAGTTCAGGTCTTATTTTTTTACGTGAATAAGTGACTAATGATAGTTAATCGAATTTTGGCTGGCGTCTGCGTTTCCTCTCATTTGGTCGCAGGCTGTAGCTTGCACTACAAAATCACTTACGAGATGTAAGCACATTAATTTCACGTTACAAACTTTTTTCCTTCACAATTTTTATGTTCTGTGCGCTAACTGATGTGCAACACAATTATTCTTCTGTCACTGGCTGCGAATATTTTACCAAAAACTGATTTAGAGTCGTAACTACTGCGTGTCCAATTTATGTCTCTTCTTATTTGGTTTGTTTATGTACACATTGCCAACCTAACGAAGCATATGCTGAAACCTAATGTCTGTTTTCTTTATATCTGTTCATGTGTGCGTGTAGTTAGTCAGGCTGAGTAGAGAAAATTGAATGTGAATGTAATATATGCCAGAGCGTAGTTGAAAGCTTTCGTGTTCAGCTGATACGAGTTTTGATTTAAATATCTTGTCGAGGAGTTCATGTAAGAGTGAGGACAAAGGGGTTGGGTGCTAGTATTCTGATAATAATCATCTGTTGAAACGTCTTTCTACAATTTTATCTATTAATATAAGCAGTGAGTTCACTTTTACATGAACTCCTCCACAAAACATTTAAACCAAAACTGAAATCAGCTGAACACCAAACCTTTCAACCACCGTCTGACAACTTCTGCATTCACTTTAACTTCCTATAACTATCACCTACTAGCCACAGACACATACAGATATAAGGAGAATAGAAATCAACAAAGGTTAATTTTCAGCATATAATTCTTTAGGTTGGCAACAGGTACATAATCAAACCAAACAACAAGAGACATGAGGTGAACACACTGTAGTTACCACTTTAAATCAGAGTTTTCGCTAATCTGTTTACAGCTAGTGACAGAAGATAAAAAGAGTGAACATGAAATGTGCTTATGTTCCATAAGCTAAGTTTTACTTCAACCTCCAGCATGTGACTAGGTGAGCGGAAACGCAGATGTCCGCCAAAAAACTCGATTAACTGCAAGTAATCACTTATTCACGTAAAAAAAAAATGTGAACTTTTTTATAATCTGAAAGTATCACATATCAAAACAAAATTGGATCATTCTAGATTCCACCAAGGATGGCTTAAAGTAAAAGGCAAAACGAGTCTTGAACAAATAAAGTACACTGGAACAAGGGAAAAAAAACGTTTGTTACTTACGAAAGGAAATAATCAATAGCTATAGATACTTAGCAAATTACATCTTATGACATACCAACAAATTAGTCTCGGTTCAACTTCTGTAGGTATGTATAGAATATTGTAAATTATTAACGTGTTCCATGTCACTGTAATTTTCACTTCACATGCTAATAAATGCCGTTTAAAAAAATCATCCATCCATTCTGAAAAACTGTAGTTACTTTCATATCTCGGTAGATAAATAGATTTTGGATATTTATAATGCGACGAAATACATGTCTCTTTTCAAGTTATCATTTGCGAAAAAACAAGTTTCGATTTCTTGAACCTTTTACGAAATTTGCGGTTGATACAACCACATGGCTTACGTCGAGCAGGACGAAGTATCGGTCACATCGCGAGCAACCCGCGCGCGGGAACCGTCCGCCGACATATCATTCCATATCTCGAGAAAGGTGATAGCCATCGTTCTGCTCTCAGCTTTAAAAACAATTTCGATATGTTGACTAAATTTCATACGCAGTAATGTATTACCTAAAATGAACTACACGGAAAGTCCACGCAATGCGTTTTTACCTCTGCACACTCATTAAAATTTCGTGTGATGGTTTACGTAAATGCGATACAGCAAGTAACCATGACGAATAACGAAAAGAAATTCGGAACTTTATAGAGGGAAGGGTTGGGTTGTTCTTGGGAAGGAGACCAGACAGCGAGGTCATCGGTCTCATTGGATTAGGGAAGGACGGAGATGGAAGTCGGCCGTGCCCTTACAAAGGAACCATCCCGGCATTTGCCTGGAGCGATTTAGGGAAATCACGGAAAACCTAAATCAGGAAGGCAGGAAGGGATTGAACCGTCGTCCTCCCGAATGCGAGTCCAGTGTATCGAGGGAAGATATCAGGCTGTAACATGCAGCAGAATCAAATTTTTCTACTGAATAGTTTCCTTGAAATCGGTTGATAAGTATTTCATAGCTGCCGCCGGGAAGTGTCTCCCGACAGTACGCACTTGGCTGTTTTGACGTTTACTGACTGGAAGTTGGTTTCAAGTGACGAGTCATCCTGTTCGAAGACGCCATCCATGTTGATGTTTGCCTCGTGCTCCATTTAACTGCTTTCGTTGTTTGTTGCTGCTTCTTGTTATTTCGTTGCTGCTGTTCTATTTTGTTATTGTTTCTTGTTATTGTTTAGTTTGTTTTGCTAAACATGAGTGGTCCCCACGAAACGCTCTAAAAGTGTGAGGAATGCAGTTTAGAGTTTAAAATGCAAAAGAACCTCTACGCCCGTATGCGGAAAGATCATCAACTTGACATTCATGGCCGGCCGCGGTGGCCGAGTGATTCTAGGCGATTCAGTGTGGAACCGCTCGACCTCTACGGTCGCAGGTTAGAATCCTGCCTCGGGCATGGATGTGTGTGATGTCATTAGGTCCGTTAGGTTTAAGTAGTTCTAAGTTCTAGGGGACTGATGACCTCAGATGTTAAGTCCCATAGTGCTCAGAGCTATTTGAACCATTTGACATCCATGTGTCGAAAAAAGGAAAAGGCAGTGAATCATGTCCCCAGTGCGGAATTGCATTTATGAGATGCAGTTCATTAAAACGGCATCAAATAACTGTGCATGGCATGAAGTCGGAGGAAAACAGTCGGAAATGCCGCATTAGTTGCCCACAGTGCTCTCTCTCGTTTCTCACCTATTAAAAAACTGAGAACACACATTCAATAGAACCATGATGTTAGTTTTGAGTGCCAAGAGATAGAATTTGGTTGTATTGCAGGTTTGTTTTTTATATTTATTGTGTTAGTTCCGTTTTAGAAAATTTTGTTGGTCCCAAGTACATGACTTAAAAATACTGTCTTAACATTTTTTTCAGACTTTGAAGAGTGGAAAATTTCTTACTAACAAGTAAATCATGTTCGTTATGTAATGAATTGTTCGGAGCAGAAGCGACGAGAAGAACGTGCCCGATGTTACCACTGCCATCGCTCTTTAAATTTCAGTGCTAAAGGAACAGGCGCCAGGTGTGTAAAAAGTTTGGGCACGAATAAAATAGGCAGTACTTGTCCATCCAACATGCAAGTCACAATAACAGACGACAAATGCTGCTTAAAATTTTTTCCAAAGCATATTGGACAGACCCAAGATGTTGGAAGAACATTTCTGCATAGGAACGAGAGGGCAGAGATGGCAGGTAACATGGATAATGTGACACTTATGCTCATGAAACATGAAATTATCAAATTTGGGTGAACTGACATTTAGGGCCTATCAATGTGTTTCATTTTTATTTCCTTTTTTTCTTTTTTCAGGACGGCTGTCACAGGGTGTTCATGTTGGACGAGTTCTACAAGATGTGCGAAGTGCACCAATCGCTGCAAGTGTGGAGAGAATCCATCTCCTTGCGAAAAAAGATTTGTATAACATAAAAAGGGATTTTGGTATTGGTTATGCAACGAAGAAGTATAAAAATGATGCAGTACTGTAGTTCAAGCAGCGTGGCTAATTTTCAAGATGAAGCCTTCATTCTTATTATAATGGCAGACTTTCAGGCTGAACAACTTCTAAAGTAGGGAGAAGATAAAATATGTTTGGATGGCACTCATAGCATGACTGCATACAATTTTCAACATTTCACTATTGTCGTTGTTGATAGATATGGTGCTGGAATGCCAGTTGCATTTTGTTTTTCAAATAGGGGAGACGTGTGCTTACTGTCTTTTTATTTCAAATGTGTGAGAGAAAGTGTGGGCACTGTAAAGACCAATGTGTTTATGTCTGACGATGCACCAGCATTGAGACCTGTGCCAAACCAGTTCCTGTGTTCTTGTCATATACAACGGAACTGGTCTCATATTTTAGAATTGCTGGGGGTAGCGAGAAACAATCAGCAGTGTTTAGTTCACTAAAGCAACTTCAGACTGAACTGGATATGGATGTTTTTAGTTGTAGTCTGGAGAAAGTGCTGGAAGACTTATTGGATGATCCAGATACTGCAAAATTCGGCAGGTACATTTTTAAGATGTACTGCCAGCGAGTGGAAAAGTGGGCGTATTGCTTTAGGCACCGATTGGGCATACAATTACTTGGAGTCCCTACATAAAGTAATGAAATATAGCTACCTAGATGGGAAAAAGTGCAGAAGGCTGGACAAGTCATTAAACGCTTTGTTATGTTTAGTGAGACACAAAGCATACGAGGGCTTAGTAAAGCTCTCATAACGTAAACAATGCTCTAGGGCGTCAAGAGTGAAAACAAGCCACAACTGTACCTCAGAGATAAAAAATGGGATGATTTTATGCAAGGGTGAAGGGTTGTGGGAAGTGCTTTCTTTCACTGGTTGTGAAGTGTATGTTGTAAAAAAATTCAGAACTGATATGCGAAAGAAAATGTTCACTTAAGTGTAACATCTGCAACATATGAGTTCATTCGTATAGATGCAGCTGTTTAGACAACATTTTAAATTTTAACATTTGTAAGTCAGTATAAATTTGAAAACTTAATAAACCACGGAATAATGTAAATAGAGAGGTAAATATTGACACACATGCTTGGAATGACATGGGGTTTTATTAGAACAAACAAAACAAAAAAAGTTCACAAAACGTCCGACAGATGGCGCTGGACAGCAAAACTTCTACCGTGACGGGTGAGAGGTACGCCGATGTGTTACAGAATCGCATCATTCCCAGCCTGGCTGATAAACACCAGCTGGAACGTACGATGTTTATGCAGGATGGCGCTCCACCCTATATTGCTAGAAGCGTGAAAGATATCTTACGCGCGTCGTTTGGTGATGATCGTGTGCTCAGCCTCCACTTTCGTCATGCTTGGCCTCTCAGGTCCCCAGACCTCAGTCCGTGCGATTATTGGCTTTGGGGTTACCTGAAGTCGCAAGTGTATCGTGATCGACCGACATATCTAAGGGTGCTGAAAGACAACATCTGACGCCAATGCCTCACCATAGCTCCGGACACGCTGCTCACAACATTATTACTCGACTACAGCTATTGTTGAGGAATGATGGTGGACATATTGAGCATTTCCTGTAAAGAACATCATCTTTGCTTTGTCTTACTTTGTTATACTAATTATTGCTATTCTGATCAGATGAATCACTATCTGTCGGTCATTTTTTGAACTTTTGTATTTTTTTGTTTCTAATAAAACCCCATTCATTCCAAGCATGTGTGTCAATTTGTACCTCTCTATCTACGTTATTCCGTGATTTATTCAGTTTTCAAATTTATACTGACACCTGGTACATGCCATGTGCCAAATCATTGTCTGGTGCTGTCCAGGAGAGTGAACAGTGTTCCTTGCCCTCTAGTGCAGGTAATGAATGTGTGTCAGCATTGCTTTCTGGCAATTCAGAAAAATCTGCTGACACATTTGAACAGGATGTGATGTCCCACTGTGAAACTATAGTTGCACTCAGAAAAAGAACATAGTGTCGACAGGAGACTAAGGCCAAAGTATTGAAGGGTCTGAAGAAGATCATTGGTAATCTTAATGAGGATTTTTCTTTCTCACAAGAAACTACAGTAAATGTGAATGCCAAGATTGAATCTCAGGCTAGCTTTTTTTCCACAAAGCAAAAAAGGATTTCGCGAGGGATGATGAAGCGTTAATACAAAAAAGTGAAACTCCAGGTTGGAATATCAACAATATTAGGAAAAAAATAGTTTGCTACTCACTGTAAAGGTGACATGTTGAGTTGCAGACAGGCACAATGTGAAGAATGTTACACATTTAGCTTTTGGCCAAAGCCTTCTCGAGAGAACAAAACACGAACAGATTAACACTAGCTAGCACATGTGACCAATATCTCCTGCTGCAGATAGTGGACATATGTGAAGGGAGTGTGCTTGCATGTGTAAATCTGTTTATTTTTTCTTTTCTGAAGAAGGCTTTGGCCAATAGCCAAATGTCTAACAGTCTTTACATTGTGCCAGTACAGTCAATAGCAAACTATCCTTTTCCTAATAGTGTTAAGCACATAAAGGTCTTCTTGTACATTATGGCAATTTTGCGTGTGTGTGTGTGTGTGTGTGTGTGTGTGTGTGAGAGAGAGAGAGAGAGAGAGAGAGAGAGAGAGAGAGAGAGAGAGAGAGTAAGAGAGAGAGATAGAGATTGCATGTAATTGAAGGTGAATAAAAATTTACTTAAGCATTTTTTGAGTTTTACACTAAAATAATGCTATCCCACTATCTTGGCCCATTCAAACTGTATTCTATAATTCAGTGATATCTAATTGTGTAAATGAAACTGAATTACACAATGAAATATAATAACTGGCCTGCATCAGAGTTTGGTAAAGGATTTGAGTTAACAGAAGACAACAAAGAAAGTAATGGAATTTGTCATGATTTTACTACTTCGCATAGGCACAAAAATCAAGGATTTAGTGTCACGCTACAGCAAGTCTTAGTTTCTATGTAAAAGAAATCTGGCTGAAATTCTCAAAAGTGCTTAAATGTCACGTCTGTTATGACAAAATACTTTACCACACACAAAGTTTGCCTCTGTTGTGACGTTTTTTGGTCTTCTGTGGATAGCTATAATCAGATTTGGTTTCGATGGTCTCGTATAACTCTTTAAATGCAGTAATAACAGCCATTTCGTGTAATCCCACCTGTCAGTCTGCTGCAGATAGTGCTGTTTGAAAAGAGTTTAATGTTTCCTTATTAATGATCCTTTTTGTGAATACATAATTAGAACGCTAGGAAAGAGCTGGTTGATTATTAGTTCTCTTTGTGTAAAGTCCCATGACTAGTGCTCTGTTGGCAGAGGTCCTTGGGTCAACTAAAGTCATCTCATAGTTCCATGTATTTAGAATTGTGATACCAGTGGTGGCCGAGTGGTTCTAGGCGCTTCAGTCTGGAACCGCGCGACCGCTACGGTCGCAGGTTCGAATCCTGCTTCGGGCATGGATGTGTGTGATGTCCTTACGTTAGTTAGGTTTAAGTAGTTCTAAGTTATAGGGGACTAATTACCTCAGAAGTTAAGTCCCATAGTGCTCAGAGCCATTTGAACCATTTTTTATGATAACAGTGATAACAGGCATCACCTCTGGTTGATAAATGACATGCTGCAAATAGTACAAAAATGGTTAATAGATTCATAAATTTTCCTCCTTAGAAATCTCCTTGCAAAAGCGTATGCTGAAATGAACACTCAGTGCAATTTCTGTTTTCAAGTGCATTAAATAGCACAGCCAAGATTCTATTTAGATGAGAAAATTTTCAAAGTTGCCGTCTGGAGAATGTTATACTAGACAACAATTATTATAATAAGATTTAATAACTCCAAAGCAGCCAACTCTAAATCTAGGTCCACACACAAGCTTTTTAAGTCAATTTCCTTAACACTGCATTTTCTGTTGGAATATTTAGATACACCACCGAAGGAATCAGTTGTTCTGCACCAAGCACTTATTAAATTTAGGCATTAAATTCTCGTGCTGATAACCAATGTTTACACAGACACAGTAAATCTGGCTTCACTTCTATAAAGAGTGATAACACATTAAGTTTAGTTCAAAGACATAGGCACTGCTTATGATTATGGGAGTAACATTCTGAGCAGTATGTGATCCGTTTAAACTTTATTCTTCTTTGTGTTTGTCACAGAAAAGATTATTTCATAGGAATATTGGCGATTCTCTGGAATAAAAAAAGATACATAACAATATTTTTGGGCCATGTAGCATTATCCATCGCATTATACTGGAAGCTAATGAGGTTTTCTGGAGTTGTACAAATTTTGACTCCGTTCAGATGTAGCCACGATCTATTTTCAGGTTTTTAACAGGGCTGGAACTATACTATTGCTACTTAAAAACTGCTTTTCGTCTTCCAAAATATTAAAAATACTTCATATTCCCCAGCTTGATCCCCCTACATGTGAATGCGAAATAAACCGTGGTAGCAGACTTATGTGCAGTATAGCCATATGTTAATTTTATAACCAAATTTATTTTTCTATATTTAGCGCACATTTCGTTATAACAACTAAGATTCACAGAAAAAAACTGACACTTATCAGCAGAATATTTCGGTGTATCTGTACGCACACAGATCAATTGCGCAAATTTCAATACGGGCCTACTGCGAAACTTTTACACTATTCTGTTTATTGAGCATGAACGACTAAAACATTAGATGGAAATTATTTCATGTTTAACTAAATCCTTCGGTGTTCACGGGTGCAACTGCATGAGAACTGTCATCGCAGCCAAGTGTTTACTGAAGGGACAGTCACGTGACTTCCGTCAGCTAAACGCCAAAACAGCCAAGTGCGTACTGTCGGGAGACACTCCCGCTGCAGCCGCGTCCGCGCCAACGCTTCGGCGAAAGTTCGTGTCTCCCGGGATTCCATACCTGACGTCACGCTCACCGCGTTCTGTGATTGGCGGCGTGGACCTGCAGCGCGGCACGCGGCAGCGGTTCGACACGGGCAAATCGCGACGTAGAGGCCGCTAGGCCGCGTCGCTGACGGCGTTTCCATGGCAACCACGCTGCTGCCGCGCAGGAACCGACCTTTATACTGTCTGCACGCGCCTCTGTTGCCGCGTCGAGGGAAGCCACGACAGTGATTGGTAAGCTGACAGTCTGTGGTGCTCAGCTCCTCTATTCCTGCACAGCTCAGTAGGACTGTCTCTCCAGCTCTAGTGGCGTGGGGTCGCTAACATTGAATATTACCCTCCTGACCCTTTTAATTACATATCTGTATGAGAGTCATTGGATCATGACCAGTGCGAGCAGTAGCACCACAGAATGGTAAGCCATGAATTTGCCACTGTCGAATACTGATAGATGCTGGTGGAGATTTCTTATTCTTACACGATACAAAAGATTATCTGTGGCATTGTCCAGAGATTGTGGTGTGCCACACCAAAGATAACAATGCACGTTGATGGCAGAGACTTTAGCAATGTCTCGCTTTAATCCGCAACGACGAATGGGAGAGGCTTAAGAAGACATGCCCCATCTCTCAGTACAGCAGCACCCTCGCACAGACAATACAGAGCAAAGAAGCGCTCTGCGCCAGTTCATGACCTCAGATGAAGCAATCAGCATCACAGAGCAGGAGTAAACAGTTAGTTAAGTCTCAGATGAAAATGTACTTTTGTAAATGTTGATCGTTGTACTTCAAGAGAGGAGTTTGTTAACTAGTGCATCAAGTGATGCTTTAATAATCAATGACAGTTGTAAATTATCCAGCGCTCCTGTGGCAAAGGATTTTATCAAGTTAAGTAAATCTTTTTATTATTTGTGTAATAAAGTGAAGTAATATTTCATATGTTGTTGTTCAGTGGCAACATCTCCCAGAGTGATCAAAGAACCCACGATTATGGCTAGTTTATTGCAGTTTCGTCTCATTATAATACTATCTTATCACAATCAATACTGAAATACGATTTCTGAATAAGAAACCCGCTGCTTATATACAGACTGCAGATGGCATTACTCCTGCCTACTTCCACTGAAATCGTAATTATTTACATACCTGAGCAATTTGATGTTTGTGCTAGGCCACCTTCCTTACGTTGCACTTCAAATGTAATGGCTTGCAGGGCATATCTGTTCTCGAACTCCGAACTTGTCGGTTGGTCTAATTATTCTTTGGGATTTTCGTTCTTTCTCGATATTTTCTATTAAGAAAATATAGATTTAAAAAATAAAATTTTGGCAGCGTATCCTCTTCCGATGCGCTATCCACCCATTAGTGCATGTTGATATGATCAGTTCTTTGTCAGGTCTGGCAACACCTCGTGATGGACTGTGTGGGTTCGCATTACTTTCGACTTTACGTCAGACTACACAGGGTGTGTGATAAAGATTCATTCGATTTCACAAGAGTTTTTTCCTTCTATACGAATGAAGATAGAGAGTGGGATGTATTTTAACTTAGACATAGAAACTAGAGTTTACTTTGTGTCGCTAACTCACTGACCAATGTGTATTGAGTCGAGACAGCAAATAACGCTGCAACAAAAGGCTTTTTGCGTTCCCCGTTGCAACACATGAAGTTCAGTTACAACCGTGTGGCGTGATTTTCACACTGCACACCTTAAGCTTGAAGCATTCACCGATGGCGAAAGCAGTTTCAAGACAACAGTCGTTTGTCTAAGGGGGAAATCACCCACATAGGCTTGTTCAGGATGTAGAAGACAGCCGGCCGCTGTGGCTAAGTGGTTTTAGGCGATTCAGTGTGGAACCTCGCAACCGCTACGATCGCAGGTTCGAATCCTACCTCGGGCATGGATGTGTGTGGTGTCCTTAGGTTAGTTAGGTTTAAGTAGTTCCAAGTTCTAGGGGACTGATGACCTCAGATGTTAAGTCCCATAGTGCTTAGAGCCATTTTGTAGAAGACATTTAAAGCAGTAATCCACAGAAGCGTGATCGTCGTGTCAATTGAGATTGCCATTCTTCATTCGTCTGTCTGGCGTGTTCTGCTGTGATGTATAGGGTGATCAAAAAGTCAGTATAAATTTGAAAACTTAATAAATCACGGAATAATGTAGATAGAGAGGTACAAACTGACACACATGCTTGGAATAACATGGGGTTTTATTAGAACCAAAAAACTACAAAAGTTCAAAAAATGTCCGACAGATGGCGCTTTATCTGATCAGAATAGCAATAATTAGCATAACAAAGTAAGACAAAGCAAAGATGATGTTCTTTACAGGAAATGCTCAATATGTCCACTATCATTCCTCAACAATAGCTGTAGTCGAGGAATAATGTTGTGAACAGAACTGTAAAGCATGTCCGGAGTTATGGTGAGGCATTGGCGTCAGATGTTGTCTTTCAACATCCCTAGAGATGTCGGTCGTTCACGATACACTTGCGACTTCAGGTAACCCCAAAGCCAATAATCGCACGGACTGAGGTCTGGGGACCTGAGAGGCCAAGCATGACGAAAGTGGCGACTGAGCACACGATCATCACCAAACGACGCGCGCAAGAGATCTTTCGCGCGTCTAGCAATATGGGATTGAGCGCCATCGTGCATAAACATCGTACGTTCCAGCTGGTGTTTATCAGCCAGGCTGGGTATGATGCGATACTGTAACATATCGGCGTACCTCTCACCCGTCACGGTAGTAGTTACAAAACCAGAATCACGCATTTCCTCGAAGAAAAAAGGCTCGATAACGGCAGATGTGCTAAATCCAGCCCATACCGTGACTTTCTCGTCGTGCAATAGAATTTCCGCGACAGTTCTAGGATTTTCGGTAGCCCAAATTCTGCGGTTGTGGGCGTTGACAGACCCTCGGAGCGTGAAATGAGCTTCGTCGGTCCACAACACGTTACTCAAACAATCGTCATCTTCCGCCATCTTTTGAAACGCCCACACCGCAAATGCCCTCCGCTTCACTAAATCGCCAGGTAACAGTTCATGATGCCGATGGATTTTGTACGGATAGAATCGGAGGGTACGCCTAAGTGCCAACCAAATAGTAGTGTATGGAATGCCGGTGCGACGTGCGACTGCACGAGCGCTGACTTCCCCTTGCATAGACGAACCAGCTACAATCTCCATTTCTTCCTGAACTGTCTCAGCAGCACTACACCTTGTGCTCGGTCGGCCACTACGGGGTCTATCGTCTAAACAAACCGTGGCTTCGAACTTCGAAATCAGTTTCGCCACAGCTGCATTTGTCAATAGGCCTTTGCCCGTTCGAATCCCCTTCCTATGGCGATAGGATCGAAACGCTGAACTAGCACATTCCCCATTCTGATAAAACAGCTTCACTAAAAGCGCCTTTTCAGGTAATGTCAACATGCTGCGACTGCTGGCGCATCTGATTCTCTCTCTCGTTACAGCTCCTTTTATACACGATTGTCATGCGCAGTCGCTGGCTTTTTGCTGTCCAGTGCAATCTGTCGGACTTTTTTTGTTTATTTAATAAACCCCATGTCATTCCAAACATGTGTGTCAATTTTTAAGTCTCTATCTACATTATTCCGTGGTTTATTAAGTTTTCAAATTTATACTGACTTTTTGATCAGCCTGTATTTCAAATCGTAGAGGATTCAGTTCCTATAAGCCCTTCCTTGAAGGTGTGTAAAGCTTTGTAAATTCATCCTGCGCATGCGGATGGATGATAACTTTTTTTCACCTGCAGTCTTCAGGGACGAGGCTACGTTCCATTTAAGTGGAAAAGTGAACTTTTATTTTTCAACATGACGGGACACCACGGGAATGTCCCCTCAGTGTAAGAGCATTTCTTAACAATGAACTACCTCTCAGATGGCACAGCCGAAATGGGGCGTACGGATTTCGCATTGTGCTATTAGCTTCAAAGATCGTCTGTGGTGAAAGTTTCTTTTTTTTTTCCTGTTAAAGACTCCGTCTGTCCATGTTAATGGTGGTTGAGCTCTGTAGCTATGGAGCAAATTGTTCGAAAAAATCCAATAAGCAGCCACATTTTATACAGCTTTATTTATGCCGAGACGTTTTCGGACTTTCTTCCACCTTCACTTGGCGTAACACATTTATATCTGTGTCAATACTTTTTACCGACAGCAATTTGAATGCTGCTGCTGCTGCCCTGTGAAAATTATCAATTCGTTTGGCTACCATGCTTCCTAACCCGCACATTTTCGTTTAGTCAGCAGTTAGGCGCACTTACTTTTAAGCTGTAACTTTTATCTCCTTTTTTCCCCTTAACATACAAATCTCAAACACTTGTAGCTGCACTGCTGTAGCGCAGCATTCTCCATGTGGCGACTTTTGCGCCTGACTGTATCGGAAATTATACTGAATTCACGCTATAAATTTCTTACACATTCCAAAATTATTTCTGAAGTCAGTCGCATTTGTACACCCAATATTGCTGACGTAAAAACTTGATATACGGCTCTGTATGACTAAAAAATTGATAAATTGTACAAATTGTGATGAGCAGCGCTAGGAACACTGAAGTATGTCGTTTACTTTCCATGAAGTGGGCCAGGGTGGCGCGTTAGCACGTAAATGCGCCCACCGTGCACGCACCAGGGTCAGCTGAATTCGCGGGGCTGCCCCGCGCGCTTGCGACGCCTCACACGTCACTGCCTCTGCTGTCCCCGTTTCTGGGTGATTCACTCGCTGCAGCGATAAGCTTACTGCGACACAGACTCTGTCCAGGGGTTACCCGTCTTGCTTCCTCTGATGCAGCTCTTCTTCGCATCCGCTTCCGTAACCGAAATACTGCTAATGGACATTTGAGTGGTGCCATCGATGCTGAAGAGTCAGTTCGAATCCTGGTGATAAAAAAGTGTCTACCAAAATTTAGGCGGCGAGCGACTGAAAGGCGACCACGGACTACATGCAAATACTGATTTAAATTCGAAACTTCTTCCGCAGTGCCTCATGGAAAAAGGGGCAGCGACGCTCATGATGATGAACCGACTTGTGCGGTGGAGAGGCTAAATTTACGCAGTTTTCTTAGTACTGTTTTAGAGTAATATTCCGTTTGCTGCTATAGTTCCTGGCATTCCAAGAGTAAAAACCCTATCAAAGTGTGCGTGGGCGATTAACAATACTCTCAGGAGATATCGCGATAAAACCATGTTACCAAGCCTCTAGCCTTGATTAAAGGCTTCAGTTCGGCGACGAACCTGATTTCTTCAGGTATGGCATACCCAGCTGAAGCCACTTAAAAAAATTACTTATTTTCTCTTTCTGGATAGAAAAGTTGTGACTCTTACAGCATTTTGAAATATCAATCGTAATATTTTTCGGTTTTTCTACGTCAGAGATAATTTAAATTGAATGTCCATTTTTATCTAATATATTACCATATAAACGTAAACTTATTTTTCAGAATTCGAGAAATGATATGATCTAGTATTTCAGTGAAGTAATTTAGCCCTACCATTTTAGGGAAGCCTAAAAAGGTGTTGCCTGAGGATGTATCCCCAGAAGTATCCGCTTCCTAGCATACATTTTAAAGGAAGGTGTACAGTAAAAGAGAAAATGATACAACTGTGCCAGCAAAAACGACATGTATCATTTTTTTCCTCTCGTATAAAGTGTCTTTCTTGTCTCAAATGATACTCCATCAATAGTCGACCAATATCGTAGGCATCTGCTTCCCTTCGTTCCGTTTTCTATGGTAGATATAGGCTCTATCGTTATGGAATCTGTCTCCGCGTTGGTCTGATACGTGACTGCAACTCTTTGGGAAGAAGTCAGTGTGAGTGTCGAGGAGATGTACGTCCAAAGACAAGTTGCAGCCAAGGTCTTGATAAGCGCTGATCATTTGATTCACTAAAGTCTTGTCATTATCAGCTCTTCTTACAACGAAGTTTTCTGATACTATCTTGAAACACTGCCATGCTCACGCTTCTGCATCAGACAGGCATGTTTCAAAATTTTGATTTACTTGATGTTCCCTGACCTGAAGGCCAACGAATACACCTTGTTTTATTTTTTCTGCTGAAAGACGAAGAAATTTTTCAGCAAGATACGCAAACCGTCTGCTAGTTTCATCCATCGCCTTTACAGATTATTTAATTAAACCAAGTTTAACGTGAAAAGCCCGCATCTCGTGGTCGTGCGGTAGCGTTCTCGCTTTCCACGCCCGGTTTCCCGGGTTCGATTCCCGGCGGGATCAGGCATTTTCTCTGCCTCGTGATGGCTGGGTGTTGTGTGATGTCCTTAGGTTAGTTAGGTTTAAGTAGTTCTAAGTTCTAGGGGACTGATGACAATAGATTAAAGTCTCATAGTGCTCAGAGCCATTTGAACCTTTTTTTTTTTTTTAACGTGAAAAGGTGGAAGAAGTTTTAATATCTTAAAGAGCTGCCAGACTGTGATGTTGAGCACTTTTTCCACCTACTTTCCAATTTCGTTCAGGCCATTTCTGTTTTATGTAGTGGGGTTTCCTATCACAACTACCTCTCTCGCACAGAAAACAAGTATATTATGTGTACTATTTTTGCATTATCAATAAAAATTCAGTTATTCTGAAATTGCTACAAATCTTCCGTTTATGCTTATTGTATTTAATTAATTTGAGAATATTTTCTAAAATTTCGTATCTTTCTTTACCCAAACTAGTGATGCAATTGGGACTGTGAACCCTTTTTCCATTGTGGAGCAAAAACCCTTGAGACTTATTTTCGACGTATCTACGAAGCGTCACAACTCTGTGGATTGTAATTGAAGTCGAGTGCTTTCATTAAGGCCGCGACATCGCTACAAAACGTCAGTGCATCTTCGGCTGCGAAGTAAGAAATAAAAATACGTTCTCTGTTTCTGCCACTGTTCCAAATACTCACAGACATTTTCTCTACGATTAAGTTTGTGTGATTTAGTGGGCCAGTCGAGGTGCAATAGGGTGTTCGAGTGTTTGTCAAACGAGGAACATACACATCCATACCAGTGAATACGGTTGTTGTCATCTTGGAAGATAGTAGTGGCCACAGAGTACTCATAAAGATGTAGAAGAAAGGGCAACACTTAGTCACGTACAATGTTGAAATAAAGAGCTTGGTTCGTGACCACGATTGCCTGAATGAGTGGGTCCAAGTCGTGGTATGTTAAACGACCCAAAACATCACAAAACAACCTCCAGCCTGAACTACGCCATCCACAC